>NW_023425344.1:70220928-75020928 GCF_014108415.1 Molossus molossus | reverse complement strand
TATTATTTTCACATTTTTTAGTCCAAAAAGAAAAGCTTCAAAATAGTGTGTCCTAATGCTACTCAAGTGTTGGTAACCTCCTTTTTATTTTTATTTTATTTTTTGTTTCAATAACTTCTCATCTTTTTAAAATAATGTCCCCACTATTTGATCAATGGAGACAACGGACATGGAAGCATTTTGAAACTGTGATATTATACAAATTTAAATACTTTCACACATTTTATATCAAATTAACAAAACATCTAATATATGTATTTTATTTTATATAGTGAAATGATACTTTATATATAAATATTAACATAATTATAGTGAACATATATGAAATGATTTTGAGCTCAGTGTTGCGTCATCAGCATTGACTCTGAATAATGACCATGGTGAGACATATCTAAGACACATATACTGGAAGTCCAAATCTATTCATCACATTTGATTGTAGTGTGGGTTATAATCTTTTTTGTGCAAGTTATCTGTGTACTTATGTAATATCTACCTTTCAGACTCAAGTCTCAAAGCATGGTGCCATTCAGCAAACACAATGTTGCAGACAGCTAAGTGCCAGGTAGTGCAGGACTCTGGGGATTCATGATGAGTAAGCACAGAGAAGGTCCCAGGTCCAGGGGGGCTTGCAGTCTCGGGGAAATGCAATGAAGCAGCCTGGATAACAATAAATGTGTAGTTTTACTTATTCAGGTAAGTGCTTTGTGTTCAAGGAGAGTGTTCTATAGGAGCATCTCATAAGGCAGTGGTTTCCAAGCTCTAACACACATCCCAATACTCTGAGAGCTGGTTAAATAAAACAGATTACTGGACTGTAACCAGAATTTGATTTTGCACACCAAACTACTCTACCGGTGAAGCTGAGGCTATGAGTCCTGGGGCCAAACTTTGAGAAACAATGTGAAAAATAACCTCATTAATTTTGCCCGGATGGTGTGGCTGGGTAGGGGGAGCATCATCCCCTGGACTGAGAGGTCCTGGTTCCATTTGAGTCGGGGCACATGCACAGTTTGAGGGCTTGATCCCCAGTAGGAGGCATGGAGGAGGCAGCCAATCAATGTTTCTCTCTCACACTGACGTTTCTCTCTCTCCCTTCCTCTGTCTCTAAAAAAAAAGAAACCTCATTCAGATTGGGAGATGGCTGCTGTTACATTTGTATCCAGTTTGCAAAACAACTTGAGCTCAGCAAATGGTGAATAAACATGTGCTGATTTCAATGATGTGCTTCTTGAAACATATCCCACTTACCAAAGATTTCATTCTACTTATGACTGTTTCTTCAGGTGTGGTCCTGAATGTATTGTGATGAACACTAGCAATTGAGCAGAAAACCAATAAGTGGTAGTTTTGTGATTAGAAACAAAAAAAACCTTCATACCTTGTCTTTTCCTCTTTGATTATTTTCATTTATAAATTTTATTTTATATATATATATATATATGAAAATTAGGTTTATTTAAAGAAAAGGGGGTGGGGATGGGGATGGGGATATCCAGAGGGAAGGGCTGCACATCACCAAGCCTCAGGGTATTGGGTTGATGACGGCAGTTCCTAGGAGCTGGAGTTTTGTCCTCATACGCATCCACTGATAGGAAGTTTTTGTCAGCCAGTGGGTTTTGGGGTCTTGGTTGGTGGGTTTGGACAGGGGGTTGGGTTTATAGGAATTTGGATGTGTGATTAGGTGCTTCTTTGGTTCCTGGTGTCTGCTTGCATTTCTTGTCTGGCCGTTTTCCTGCAGTGAGAATTTTGGTCTCCTGGGGCTTGCAAAATGGCCATTAGCCATTGTATTACCTGTGTAAGTCCTAACATTTCCCTCTCCTTTTTATTTGTTAGTAATTATTCTCATGGAATCGGGGCAGAGGTTTTTGTCTTCTGTAGCTGCTTCCTGCTGGTTAGTGGCTGTAGAGCTATCCCTAAACTGTGTTAGTATGTTGGGGAATTGGGGAATAAGGGTAGGGATTATAGGCCATGGTCAGGGCTATTTGTTTGCCTATAATAGTTTGTATCCAGTTTTGGAGAAAGAGAAGGAAGGCATGGATGGGCTTCCAAAGTGAGATCAATATTTTGTAAACAATTAATCAGGTATTTAATAAGAAGTATGCCTATGAAAATGAGAAAAACACAGATTAATGATCACAGCAAATTATAAACCAGTTTCTGACTTGGTAAGCCTGTCAGTCTAGAAAGCTTGAAGTTTCTTTTTCAGGTATGAAATCAACCAGTGACAATTGGACAGCTTCTGATGCTCAGGTAAATTCTGTATGGTTGACATTATATCAGTAGTTTTTAATAATTCCAACTCAAAGGAAGGGAGGAAAATTATATTTTAAGTACTAGAAAGTGCAGTACATTTTCTATGAGAGAAAATGAAGAATGGTAATTACTAATGGAAGCGTAAACAATTACAATAGAACAAAAGGCATAATAGAATGCAAGAAAAAAATTAAATAAAATTCTGTGCCAAGATGCCATTGGTATACAGCTAAATGTTTAGTTTAAACTAAAACAAAATTACAAAGCAAGCATGAGAAGTTATATATATTAAAAATGTCAGTATGTCAAAATATTGTAAGCTATACCAAATTAGTTAAATGGTGAATAATTCATATTTGTAATATTTTGTTCCATGTTACCCTATTTTTGTTATCTTTGAGTAATGATCACCCTACTTACACTGAAAAGTTAAATATTAAAACAAACTGAAAAGTTAAGCATTATACAAATATAATATTGTATTAAAGCTTTATGGCTGTCCTTGCAATAATATAATTATATAGATGAAAATATAGATTTAAAATCCAGTGTAGTTATAATTCTACGACAATATTTACAGACATTTTCATATTAATGTATTGCAGAATGATTATAACAAAGAAATGTTAGAGATAAAGTTGTAATGTATCAGTAAATTATTCACAGTTTTCCCTCTAGGCTGCAACTACACAATGCAACAGCACTATAATTTTCATGTAATGGAAAAAATGACCTTTCTATGCATTTAAAAGAAGCTATTCCTAAATATTTCCTTCAGGCTATAAATTGAATCTAAATTCTTCAGCCTGACATTTTTGAGGATTCTACTTACTTCTGTAAAAATCAAGTTAGTTTGTTTCTTTGTTTGCTTAATCTTAAAAAGCAACTGTTAAAAAGAGTGACCTAATGCTTCTCAAGCAGAGTTTTGTTCAAAGGATTATGGCATCAAGAATAAATGGAAAGTATTAGGCGTGTGGTAGCTGGTAATTTATGATAACTTGACTTATCATGATTACATGTCTCACCAAAAATAATATACCTACCAAAGTATAAGTTTACCTTTAATAGAATGGGCTATAACTAATGCTATTCATATCTATGCTGGGTAACTCAATAAAAGCAAAACTGGAAATAATACTTGTGCTCTTGGTAAAATTTCTGTTTCTTGTTGCAATAATTTGCAGGAAATAATATATACAGACCTTCTAATTATAATTTAATTAATTTACCTTTCTCAATGACCATGGCCTGGGGTAGTTGGGGTACACCATTAGAAATCTTGGAATTTAAATTGTAATTAATTTTAATTTAATATTCTGAAAGAAGTAACATAATCTATCAAAACTATAAAGTGGGTGTTACAAGATAGCTATACCACCATCTTCAGGAAATTGTTCCCTGCTCAGCCTGTTGTAGTTAGAGTGGACTGTATGCCCTTCTTCTATGCAGGGGCAACAGTCTTGACTCTGCTGTGGTCCAGTTCACGACATGATATTGACAATACTCACTCACTATGTCTACTCCTTTGAACTTTGAACTCTTTTGAGAGGTTAAATGTCTTATTTATTTCATCTTTTTAAATTTAATTTTAACTTTTTATTAAGACTTTATGTTTTTCTTAGCAGTTTCAAGTTCAGATATGATGTTTTATCTATTTAATTTATAAGGTGTTTTTTTAAAGGCAATTGACAAAAACAAATAGTAAGATAAAAGTAATGAAAGCAATCATTTTGGGAAAAAAGATGAGAATAATGTTAGTAAGCAAACAAAACAATAGACATTTTTTTAAATTGTTAATTCTAGGTTAATATTTATTTGTTAGCATCTAAATGGCTACTTTAAAATAGGGAAGGTGGGTCCTGGCCAGTTTGCCTCAGCGGTTAGACCATCGGCCTGTGGTCCAGAGAGACCCCGGTTCGGTTCCCGCTAAGGGCATGTATCTTGGTTGCAGTTTGTCCCCGGCCTTGGTTGGGTCGTGTGGGTGGCAGCCACTCGATGTGTCCCTTTCTCGTCCATGTTTCTCTCTCTCTCTCTCTTCCTCTCTCTCCCTCCCACTCTATCTGAACAAAAAAATGAAAAAATGTCCTTGGGTGAGGATAAAAAAAAAATAGGGAAGGTGGTTACATCATATAACATTCTGGGAAAGACAAACTATAGAAACAATACAGTGAACAGTGGTTGTCAGGAGTTGGGGAGGTGGGGTAGAAATGAATAGGCAGAGCACAGAGGATTTTTGGAGCAATGAAATGTTCTGTATGATAATATAATGATAGATACATGATGATAAACATTTGTCTAAATCCATAGAATGTAAAACACAAAGAGTAAACTGCAATGTAAACTACGGACTTCGGGTGATTATAACATATCAATGTAGGTTCATCAGTTGTAACCAATGTACTGCCTTGCTGAAGTATGTTAATAATGGGGAAGGCTATACATGTGTAGGGTCAGGAGATATATGAGAACATGCCCTACATATGTATGAGCTCTCTGTATCTTCTGCAATTTTGCAGTGAACGTAAAACTGTTCTTTCAAAGTGATGAAAAGCAATGACCTACAACCAAGATTACTCTATCCTGCAAAGCTATCATTTAGAATTGATGGACATATCAAGAGTTTTCCAGACAAGAAAAAGCTAAAGGAGTTCATCGCCACCAAATCAGTATTATATGAAATGTTGAAGGGTCTTCTTGAAGGAGAAGAACAAAAATATGAACAATAAAATAGCAATTAATACATATCTATCAACAATTGAGTCTACAAACAAAATGAGCAAGCAGAACAGAAACAGACTCGATACAGAGAACTTTTTGTTGCTTGCCAGATGGGTAGGGGTTGGAGGGATGAGTGAAAAAGGTAAAGGAATTAAGAAGTATAAATTGGTTGTTAGACTGACAAATCTCAAAGGGAAGGGGGAAGGGATGGCGGGATGAAATAAACCCAAGAACTTCTATGCATATATGCATAACCAATGGACACAGACAATAGTGTAGGGAAGGCAGGAGGGGGGTGGGATTAGGGAGAAGGGGGTCAAGGGGGAAAAGGGGGGGGACATCTGTAATACATTCAATAATAAAGATGAGTTTTAAAAAAGGGAAGACTATAGATAATAATGGACTCCATGATAAATAAGAAACAAAATGCTAATTTGAAGAGAAATATGGTTAAATTCAAATTAGTACCCATGTAAAATAAAATCAACTTTTAATATGTTGTTAGCTCTAGGTAAAATTTAAGCTCTAATGTTCTCAGGAACTAAAGCAAAGAGAGACACAAAGTCTTAATATTTAGAGTAATCACAAAATAAAAATAACATTTCTACTTTTTTCAAAATTGATTCTAGAGATTCTCCCATGATGCCTCTTAAAGAAAATATTGTGGGTCATAGTGGACAATATTCTTTAAAAATCCATATAATCAGGCAAAATCTCATATGATGGTTTCCAGCACTTTTCTCAATTCGACCCCAGGACATGATGTCACAGGAAAGCCATTGTTCAGTAGGTCAAAGCATTGAGGTCCAAATGCAGTTCTCAGAGTCTGGATTGCTATAAAGATACTATTCCCAACATCAAGGTGATATATGATTCAACACATCCTCCTAAAGCACCCCCATTCATAGCAACCAGGGTGTTTTGCTAGTTCATCTTTATTTATCTTAATATTGAGGAACAAAGAGGTTGTAGTCTGGAAATCTAGAGACTTGATAGTCATTTTATTGAACAAAGGGAGGCCTCAAGTGCTTTATTATCAGCTAAGAATGTTTGATATCTGAAAATAAAATAAAATTTTAAAACAAAGCAATGTGTCTGAGTAAGTGGCAAGTTATCATTATAGGAGGGCAGTGGAATAAAGTATTCAGGGCCTGATTTTCCTTGGCAAATAATTCTGCATCTCCTCCAAAATAAAAATAAATAAATAATTGAGGCTTTAAAATGTATACCTCACTAGATGGTCTCAATAATTTTAGCTTGAATCATTTTCATAGCAAAGATTATCAATCATTCACCAGGGTCTATAAAACATTGCATTTAGGCAATTTGACTTCCCGGTGAACCATTAAAAGCTAAATTAGTTGTAAAATAGACCTTGAGGTAACTAAACATCTTAGCAAGCTAGATGCAGTTGTTGGATAGAATCCAATTAGACATTGGATAACTTGTGCCAAAAACTGATTTCAGCTTTAGAGCAGTTGATTTTAAGTCATCCCATCTGACAGTGATTGCCAGCTACTAGAACATGATAATCAAGCCCTATCATCAGCATGCTGGAGAACATATATCTTTTGGTTATCTACGATAGTAACAACTATTCATTCGGTTCATCTAAGAGTTATAAATCATTCATCCAAAGTTAAAGGGAATGAATATTAAAAACTCTGATTTTGAGAAATTTGGCTTTGATATATTTTTCAAGGTCATATCACCAGTAGTTTGCTGGGTAGAAAATTATATATCTATATAGTAAACTCATCTGCATTGTTTGCATTATGTTAAATAGGATTCAATACACTTCTTGAAATTGAAAGTTATTTGTGCAAAGTTATAATGATGTCAATCACTAGACGTCTACAAGTTCAGACAAAAAAAATTGCATAATCTAATTTTGCTATTTCTCAACCATCTACATTCTTAGTGGGTATATATGTTTTGTCATGTCACCAGAGGGAAAAAAAAGCCAAAATTTCTCTATGATTGAATTTGAGAAGAAGTACAAAAATAGTAAAATATCTGAATTGTATTTTTATTACTATAAAAGAAAAAAGTAATTTGTTCTTGTAATTGAATTTTTTTTATAAGAACTTTTTTCTAGATAACAGTTACTTTCTGTGACTCCTTTGATAACTTAAAACACACGACACTCAGAAAAAAGAAGAAAGTCTAGACTAGGACTCTTTTCTATAATAAACTTAAATCATAAGAACTTGCTGGTTATTATTCCTTGTAAGAGTATTTAGAAAGCTGAAGTAGTATAATACAATCATATATTACTCATGTTGATTTAGAAAATAATTGAAAGAGCTCATCATTTTCTAATTCCTTATACATTAATCCTGGACATCTGTATATGGCCAATGAATTTAGCTTGAGGAGATTAGTATTAATACAGTCTATGCTTAATAATATCCTGACTGGACCACATTCCAAATTTAGGATGAGGGGAAGAAGGTAAATAGCTGCTTCTGCTCTGTCTCCCAAATGAAACTGGTATAACAGAGGTTTCCATAAGAATGATAACATCACGGAAGCATTTAAACATAATTGGATTGCTCTCAGTATAATTACCCCTATAAATGTGATTTGAGTCTTCCTATGAACTTCTGTATCTAATTGGCAAAATTTAGTAGGAGGACAGAAATGCAATAAATACAGGATGCTCATTTCAGTGTTTCAGCAGCCTAATTGCTACTTATTAATAATAAGTTTTGCCCTCTTTATCTTTTTTGGATCTTATTGTTGAGTTTCAGAAATACTCTTAAAATATTTATAAGATTTATACATACGTTTATACAGATGTGTAAATATATGTACTCTATTATTATTCATAGTGGTGAATGAAAATTTGAAAAATAATCAGTACTTTATAGTATTCTTTAATCACCTGTCTCTGAAAATCTTGGTGTTTTTCATTAAGTTGATATGGAGATAATCTAAGATTCTTATGTTAAGTTATATAAAAGCCTAATAGAAATGCATGGTAGGAAATAAATACACCAATTAGGACTTACAAGTATATGTGTTCGATCTATTTTATTTATGCTATATCTTTTATTAGAGTAGTATTGATATCCATACTACTATCTATGTCTGAATTTAGGTTATAAAAGACTGAAGCTTCTGTTCTGGGCTTTATCTTTCTTGGATTACTTGCCATGTCAGGAGCAGCCCTATGTATAGGCCCACTTGGTGACTCTTAAGACTTCCTGCCAACAGCCAATGGCATGAGCCTGGAAGCAGATCATCCAGGCCCAGTCAAGTCTGCTGGGACTCTGTTCTGATCATCAGCTGCAACGCAAACTGATGGGACACCTTGATGCAGAGCAACCCAGGTAAATTGTGACCAGACTTCTGAAATTTGGGAACTATGAACAATGTTAAATGATGTTTAAACTGATTAAGTTTCAGGGAAATTTATTATGTTTCAATAGATAAATAATGTTGTACTGTTTATGATAAGCTAGCATTACAGAAAAATAGGTATCACTCTGTAAACTAATAATTTTTCTACTGAATGTTATGTTTTTATTCATTTAGAAAAAAGAGGAAAGGATAAAAAAGAAAAATATAATAACTATGATTAAGTTCATCATTAACTTAATTTTATTATAACCATAAATTACAAATGGCATTATTTTGATAAGTATCACAAAGTCAGAAAACTACTTTTAAAAAAATCCTCACCCAAGGATATTTTTCCATTTATCTTCAGATAGAGTGTGAAGGAGAGAGGAAAAAAGAGAGTGAGAGAAACATTGATGTGAGAGAGATACGCTGATTGGTTGCCTCCCACAGGACTCTGACCAAGGCCAGGAACCGAACAGCAACTGAGGTACATGCCCTTGACTGGAATTGAACCTGCAACTCTTTGGTCCTTAGGCCGACACTCTAACTGCCAAGCCAAACCAGCCAGAGCCAGAAAACCATTTTTGGTCATTTTGATAATTAAGATAAAATATTTAAAAAATGGATTGCCTAGTGCCAGATTGCCTGTGTTTGATATTTGATTTTAACATTTGCTGGCTGTGTAACTTTGGGCAAGATACCTAAACAGTTTAGACTTTTGATTCTTCATTTATAAACTGAATGTCATAATATAATTCAGAATTGTAAAAAGGATTGAAAGAGTTAATATACAAAAGGCCTTAGACCAGTACAAAGCATTCTGTAAGAACTCAATAAAGGTTAGTCAATTATGTTACTATCCTCGCTCTCATTCTATTGAAAATAAAGTAACTGAGCCAAAAATTATTTCAGAAGATAACACACTCCTTGTCATCCTAATATACCTTAACATATTTGAGGAAGAACTAATTCAATGAGATAGAAACAAATTTTTAATAATCCCAGGCCTGAAGATGATGAAACAAGATGCTTCTGAAGAGGTAGGTCGTGTGTGTGTGTGTGTGTGTGTGTGTGTGTGTGTGTGTGTATGTGTGTAGTTGGGACTGGGGAGTTGCAGCCTATTATAATAAATCATATCCCTAGTGAGATGGCACAGTGAATACACATTGGACTTAATTGATCATGTGGTATTTTTGAAGTAAAATTTGCTATTCCCAAGCCCCGACTTCTCTCTGTAACCATTAGACAGTGATACAAGAAAGAAAAAAAACAAGATGTGGGAGTAACAGAAGGTCAAAATAAATCCTGAAAACAGAATTACAAAAAAAATCTGATTCCTGATGAAGGATGGCAAGCAATTTCCAGTTTTATTCACAAATTTTGCCCTCCTCCCAATATGTTTCTTTTCTTTTATATGTAATCAGTTTCAAGTGTGCAACTCAATAAAAATGAGTAGATTGCGCAGAAATAATTTATATAAACAAATTTATATAATTTTACAATAAGAAATATATAATTGTTTCTTATGTAAAAACTTGTGTTTTTACTTTATCTTTAATTGGACAAAATTAAAAAATTTTTGACATTTTATTGTATAATACATACTGAGAAATGTGAAGGCAAATGACATGTACCTATGTACCTGTTTCACTTCCATACAGGTAAGAAGTCACCATATTATTAGTACTCCAGAGGTCCTGTTCAGCCCTTAGGAATCCTAATGTCTCTTCTTCCCCTGAGATAACCAATATATAAATATATCCATTATATTTAAAAGTAAGAGAAAAAAAAAATATATATATATATATAAGTATATACACACACATATACATATATACATATATTCAGGTTACTTGATTTTTTGTTGCTTTTTGTTTGTATTTTTATTTCCTACCTATGTAGGAATCTCTAAAATTATTGTTTAGTTTATCCTGTTTTGACATTATATACATGGGTCAAACTATATGTATTCTTTTGTATCTTGTATAACAGACACAACATTAAGTAGGCAAAATTTATTCTTATTGTTGTGCATAGTTTAGGTTTGCTTTGTTGCATTGAAATGTAGTATTCCCTGGTATGAATACATGATCATTTATTACTTATTATATTGTTGTGGACTTTTGGGATATTTCTAAGTAAATTATTATACCTTTATCAGTGATCTTTGAGGACATAGACATTTGTATATATTACTAAATATATATCTAAGGCTTGAATTGCTTGGTTATCTGTTATGAATATGTCAAATAAACAAGGTAAATGCCTTATGTTTTCTAAAATAGTTGTATCTGTTTATATGAGAATATGAAAATGTGTAATGCTCTACATCCTTGTCAACACTTATTATTATCAGACATTTGATTTTTCTATTTTTTCTTTTGAACTAGATATTTTTCTTTATTTTTATTGTTGACTCTATGGAAGATGTCCTCTTCTCCCCCTTACTTTGCCCACCTCCACCCAGCCCTTACCCCCCACTTTTCAGTGGCCATCACTACACTATTGTCTGTGTCTATGGCTTACACATACAAGTTCTTTGGCTGATTCTTTCATCTTCTTTCATCCAGTGCCTTCCCCTCCAACAGTTGTCACTCTGTTTCATTCAGCCAGTCCTCTGTTTTTATTTTGCCAATTTATTTTGTTAAGTAGATTCCACGTAAAAGTGAGATCATATGGTATTTGTATTGCTCTGACTGTCTTGTTTCACTTAGCATAATGATCTTCAGGTCCACTCATGCTGTCACAAATGATATAATTTCCTTCTTTGTAGCAGCCATGCAGTATTCCGTCATGTGAATGTACCATGACATTTTAATACACTCATCTACTGATGGTAAATTGGTCTGTTTACAGATATTGGCTATTATAAATAATGCTGCTATGAACATAAGGGTGCATATATTCTTTCTGATTGGTGTTTCAGGATTCTAAGTATATATTTCCAGAAGTGGGATTGCTGGATCAAAGGTCATTTCCATTTTAAATTTTGAGGAAACTCCATACTGTTTTCAACAGTGGCTGTACCAGCCACAATTCCCACAAGCAGTGCACTTGAAAATAATGTATATTCTGCAGTTTTGGGGTGAAATGCTCTGAAGATGTTAATTAAATACATCTGATCTAGTATGTTACTTAAGGCTACATGTTTCTTGTTGATTTTCTGTCTACAAGGTCTATCCATTGAAGTCAACAGGGTATTAAAATTTCTTGCTATGACTGTGTTACTGTCAATCTCTCCCTTTATGTCCATCAATATTTGCTCTACATATTTAGGTGCTCCTATGCTGGGTGCATAAATGTTTGCCAGTGTTATATCCTCTTGTTGGATAAAATGTCCATACTACCCAAAGCAATCTATAGATTCAATGCAATCCCCATCAAAATACCAACGGCATATTTCACAGAACTAGAACAAATACTTCAAAACTTCATATGGAACCAAAAAAGTCCCCGAATAGCCACAGCAATTTTGAAAATGAAGGACAAAGTAGGTGGGATCACAATACCAGATATCAGGTTATACTATAAAGAAACTGTAATCAAAACAGCCTGGTACTGGCACAAGAACAGACATATAGTCCAGTGGAACAGAACTGAGAACCCAGAAATGGACCCAAGGCAATATGCTCAATTAATATTTGACAAAGGTGGCAAGATCATACTGTGGAGTAAAGACAGCCTTCTTAATAAATGGTGTTGGGAAAATTGGACAGCTACATGTAAAAAATGAAACTAGACCATCAACTTACACCATACACAAAAAATAAACTCAAAATGAATAAAAGACTGACCAGTGAATACATAAAAATTTTAGAAGAAAATGTAGGCATCAAAATTTTGGACATCATACGCAGCAGAATTTTTACTGATACATCACCTAAGGCAATATAAACAAAGGAAAAAATGAACACATGGGACTACATCAAACTAAAAAGCTTCTGCACAGCAAAAGAAACAATCATCAAAATTGAAAGGCAACCCACTGTATGGGAGAACACCATTGCCAATGATACATCTGATAAGGGGTTAATTTCCAAAATATATAGAGTACTCATACAATTCAACAAAAGGAAGACAAAAAACCCAATTAAAAACTGGGCAGAGGAGCTGAATAGACAGGGCATACTAATGACCAAGAGACATATGAAGAAATGCTCAACATCACTAATCATAAGAGACATGCAAATTAAAACAACAATGAGGTATCACCTCACACCTGTCAGAATGGCGGTCATCAACAAATCATCAAACAACAAGTGTTGGCAAGGGGGTGGAGAAAAGGGGACTCTAGTACACTGCTGGTGGGAATGCAGACTGGTGCAGTCACTATGGAAAACACTGTGGTGTTACCTCAAAAAATTAAAAATTGAACTGCCATTTGACCCAGAGATCCCACTTCTAGGAATATACCCTAAGAAGCCTGAAACACCAATCAGGAAGAATATATGTACCCCCATTTTCATAGCAGCACTATTTACAATAGCTAAGATCTGGAAATAGCCCAAGTGTCCATCAGTAGACGAATGGATAAAAAAGCAGTGGTACATATACACAATGGAGTACTATGCAGCTGTAAGAAAGAAAGATCTCTTATCCTTTGAGATGACATGAAGGGACCTGGAAAGTATTATCCTAAGTCAAATAAGCCAAGCAGAAAAAGACAAATACCACATGATCCCACTTATATATGGACTATAATGAACATAACAGTCTGAGGAATACAGTAGACCCAGAAACATGGAAGTAGGGCACATACTGACATCCCTCAGAAGAGGGGGTCGGGGGTGGGAAGAGATAAACCACAGAACTTATATGCATGTGTGCATAACCAATAGACATGGACAACAAAGCCAGGAATGGGGCGGGGGGGTGCCAATGGGGTAAAAAAGGAGAAACATCTGTAACAAAAAATAAATAAAAAATTTTAAAAAAAAAGAAAGAAAAGAATAAATCAGGAAAACAGGAAAAGAAAAAGTGTTGTCAAATTGGATATGAGAAAAGGGTCAACAATCCTTATTATAAAATATTTTAAAATATGGAGTAAGAAAATAAATAGGAGCAATAGAGTAAAAAATATATATTTTTATCATTATGTAATGTCCTTCTTTGTCTCTTACTACAGCCTTTGTTTTAAAGTCTATTTTGTCAGATATAAGTATTGCTACCCCAGCTTTTTTATCATTCTATTTGCATGCAATATCTTTTTCAACCCTTTATTTTAGTCTGTGTGTATCTTTCATTCTGAAGAGAATCTCTTATAGACAACATATATACGAGTCTTGATTTCTTATCCCTTCAACTACCCTATGTCTGTTGATTGGAACATTTAAGCCAATTACTTTTAAAGTGAAAATATATATATATATATATATATATATATATATATATATATAATCTCCTCACCTGAGGATATTTTCCATTTACCTTCAGATAAAGTGGGAAGGAAGGAAAGAGAGAGCAACATCAACATGAGAGAGACACGCAATGAGTTGCCTCTCCCATGACTCCAGCCAAGGCCAGGGACAAGCTGCAACTGAGGTAGGTGCCCTCAACCAGAATCAAACCTACAACTCTTTGGTCCTTGGGTGGACCCTCTAATCGCTGACAAAACTGGTCAAGGCATTAATAGGTACATATTTATTGCCATTTTATTCTTTTAACTCTGTTTCTTTTTTGTTTTCTTTGTTTCTTCCTTTCTTTTTCTTCTACTTCTTAAAGCAGGCCCTTTAACATTTCTTGTAGTACTGGTTTGATGTTAACAAAGTCCTTCAGCTTTTTATTGTCTTGGAAGCTCTTTATTTTTCTTCAATTTTATTTTATTTATTTATTTTTAAATCCTCACCCAAGGATATTTTCAGATAGAGCAGGAGGGAGGAAGGGAGGAAGAGAAAGAAACATTGATGTGAGATACACCAACTGGCTGCCTCCCACACAACCACAACCAGGATCAGGGATGAACCACAACTGAGGTATGTGCCCCTGGCTGAAATAGAACCTAGGACTTTTTGGTCCACAGGCCAACGCTCTAACAGCTGAGCCAAACCGCCCAGGGCTTTCCTTCAATTTTAAATTATAGCATTGCTGGGTAAAATAGACTTGATTGTAGGACCTTGCTTTTCATCACTTTGTATAGTTTATGTTAATCCCTTCAGGCCTGATATATTTGTGTTGAGAAATCAGCTATAGTCTCATGGGAGCTCCCTTGTAGGCAATGAATTACTTTTATCTTGCTGCTTTTATGATTCTCCATTTTCTTTAAACTTTGACATTTTAATTATGATGTGTCTTGCCGTGGGCCTCTTTAAGTTCATTTTGTTTGGGACTCTCTGTTTTTCCTGGAACTCTGTGTCTGTTTCCTTCAGTAGGTTATAAACTTTTTGGTCATTATTTCTTCAGATAAGTTCTTGATCCCTTGCTGTCTCTCTTCTCCTTCTGGTATCCCTATGATGTGGATGTTGTTATGCTTGTACCAAAGTTCCTTCATTCTTAATTAAATTTGTTTTTCTTTTCACTGCTCTGATTATGTAGTTGTTGTTGTTTTTTTCCACTTTGTCTTTCAAATTGTTTATTTGATCCTCTCTCCTTCATTCAACCTACTTTTTATTCCTTCCAGCGTATTCTTCTGATATGGTATTCTTAATTTCCAACTGGTTCTTTTTTCTCTTTTCTATGTCCTTTTACATGCTGTTATAGTTCTCACTAAGTCCCTTGATCATCCTTATAACCATTACTTTGAACTCTGTATCTGATAGAGTGCTTGCCTCTATTTCATTTAGCTCTTTTTCTGGAGATTCCTGCTGTTTCTTTTATTTGGAATCTGTTTTTTGTTTTTTTTTTGTCTCCCCATTTAGCTGCCTCTTTGTGTTAGTTTTTATGTATTAGATAGACTTTCTATGACTCGCAGTCTTTGTAGGTTGGCCTTATATAGTAGATGTCCTGTGACAGCCTATGATGTGGTCTCCTTGATTTCATGAGCTGGATGCTCTAGGAATGTCTCTTGTGTGGGTTATGTGGGTCTTCCTGTTGCAATTGCATCTGTATTGCTGTTTGCCAATTCATATTTGGGATAAGCCCTCAGGCTGCTGACTGTGAGGCCCAACCCCAACCATGGCATGTGAGCCACTGTTCAGGTCCAGTCTCAAAGTGATTTCTTCTGCAAATCTTTGGTTATAAGATTCCTCTTCATCTAGTGTTCAGTGGTTATTCAGGGTCAGCTTTTGATATTGACAATTCAATATCTCCAATACAATGGGTGTGTTTTGAAATCTCTTTTTAGTTCAAATTTACATTTTTTATGATGACTTACAAACTAGAATAACATTTTATATATTGATTGGTCATTTTGATATCATCTTTTATGAAATGTGCATGCAAATCTTTTGTTTATTATTCAACAATAATTAATATCAGTGCTGATAATAGGTTTTCTTAACTTTTAAAAATCTCAAAGGGAAAGATATAAACACTTCAACATTAAGTAAACTGTTTACTGTAGGAATTATTTTGTGTAAATTATCAAGTTTAAAAAGTTCTGCAATATTTCTACTTTATTAAAATTTCAGATACATATAGCATGAATGAATTTGAAATTTATTAAAGCTTTTAATGAATCCATTGAGGGGCTAATTAAAATGTTATCATTTAATGTATTATATTTTCTCTTTTAATATATTAATATTACAACTAATATGTAAGTGTGATATGTAATATGTTGAAATAAACTTCCTTGATTTTATTTATGTAGTGCTAATTCAGTTTACTAATATTGTGTTGTAGAATATTCACTACTATAATTATGAATGGGATTACTTTATAATTTTCATTTTGTGTATTGGCCTTGTAAGGTGTGAATATTATTATTTTTCTAGCTTCATATAGTTAGTTTGAAAAAGTTGTATTAATTTGGAATTATATCTTTATTTGTTTTATAAATCTCATAAGTTACTCTCTCTAGACATGAACTTTTCAATTGGGGCTATATTTTACTAGCAATTCAGTATTTAAATGTATAAATGACTATTCAAATTCTCTATTATTAATTTGATTGTATTAATTTATATATTTCTATGTATAATTTTTTCTTCTTAATTGTCAAACATAGGCAAATGCTTTCATAATTATCTTATTTTCTTTTTAATGTGATGTATCCTTTTCATTGTTGATATGGGATCTTACATTTGTCTTTTTGGTCACTATCATCTGACATTTTTAAATTTGATTTAGTAGTTTCCATGAGCTAACTTTAATCTTTATTAATCCTCTCAATTATATGACTTTTTTTCTGTTTCATTACCGTTATTATTCACATTATTTTCTTCCTTCAAACTATATGTGCCTTCTATTAAAAAGAGAATGGTAGATATTCAGGAAAATAATTCATCTTGGTTAGTGGCAAGAAAAAATATATGTTGATAATTTATTAGTAGATGTTACAGATATTTATATAATTAGGAAGTTTTTCGTAAAATAAATAGCACCTTCCCTTTGATACAGACCGATTCTTACAACTATAGAATATAGAATCAATTTCATTGCCCTAATTTACTAATACTTCCACTACTTTCTGTACCTACTTATACTAAAGATTGTCTTGCACCTGCTTTTTTTTTAAATACTTGCATATCCTACCTCTCCTCTGACAGCTTGGGGGCTGGGTGAGAAGGGTGAAGGGATTAAGCAAAGAAAAAAATAAAAGGCTCATGGACACCCACAATAGTATGATTGCCAGAGGGAAGAGGGAGGCGGAGGTAAAAGAAGTAAAGGGGAATGAATGGTAATGGAAGGAGAGTAGACTTGGGGTGGTAAAAACACAGTATAATGTATAGATGATGTGTTGTAGAATTGTATCTGAAACATGGATATTAACCAATGTCACACCAATAAAATTAATAAAACATATTTGCATATAGTTATCATTGATTTATAAGCAATTGCATCTTACATGTTTCAACTCAATTTCTTTAAAGATATTATATGTAATATTAATTCCTAAGTTTCTTCCTCCCTAACCTGTTTATCAGTGTGTTTTATTTTTTTTACTCCTCACCCAAGGATACTTTTTTGAGAAACATTGATGTGAGAGAGACATATAGACTGGTTGCCTCCCACACGATCCCAACCAGGGCCAGGGACTGAACTGCAACTGGAGTACATGCCCTAGACTGGAATCGAACCTGCAACTCTTTGGTCCACGTGCTGACGCTCTAACCTCTAAGCCAAACCAGCTAGGGCTATCAGTGTGTTTAAAATATGACATGGTGTCATGGTGCAAAATACAATAGATATAATGCCATGTGAACATTGTAGAACAGAATAGCCTAAATGCCCGTAGTTTTACTAGATTTCAACTAGTGTAATTTACCATCTTATTAGCTTTCTTGGGAGCATTTTAAAAATTGTTACACCTGTTATAATCATATTCAAATTAGAAACTCAAAGTCTTTGTACATGAACCACTGCTAAGTCATATATCTCAGATCCAGTAAAAATTACATTTTGAATATAATCATTTGTATTAATGAACAGTCTACTGAACTCTACTCATTTCAACTTATTTTTCTGAACACTTGAAATATTTCTGTATCTGCATTTTATCACTTTACATATATATTATATATTTCTGGATTGGTTTTCTTTTGCTGCTCTGACATATTTCCGTATATTTAAAGGCTTAAAATAACACAAAAAATTTTTATGTTTCTGTAGGTCAGAGATTAGATATGGGTCTCACTGAGGTAAAATTGTTTGCAGGGCTGTGGTCTTTTCTTGAGGCTCTAGAGAAAAATGCAAGTTCTTGCATAGTCTGCCTCCTAGAAGTTACCCATATTTTGCTCATGGCCCCTATTAAAACATTTAAACACGGAGGTCATTAGACTGGGACGGCTCTAATGCCTTGTTACTCTACATAAGAAAACAAAAACCTAAGCCAGAGTCAATGCACTGGAATCCAAGAAAATAAAACTTGGGAACAACCAATCAGGAATAGCCAACTAGGCCTTCCCAAACAAAGCAACTGCCTAAGCTCTAGTCACTCAAGTAATTTCCTAGTTTTGCTTATGCATTTTTTCTATAAAAACCGCTCTTGTTGGTACAGTTTTACTAGCCTCTTTCTTTTCTTCTTTCTCTGCCTCCTTCAAGTCAATATATGCTTAAAGAAACTCTTGAAAAATGTTAATGCGTCTCAGTTTATATTTTAATACTTCTTTCCCTTTTCAGAGCCAGGACGTTTATCCCTCTGACTCTTTTTTGTTGTCTTATCCCTTTGACCAGGGCTGTGGAAGGGGTTTCTGTTGTTAAGATGTCAGGTGATTAGAATGAATCCACCAAGATAATCTATATAATCTGCCCAACTTAAAGGTTGTTAAAGATAATCCTTTCTTCATGCAACATAACAAATTAAGTGACTCCAGAGATTAAGACATTAAGAAGAACATCTTTGGGGAACAATTATTCTGCCTAATACAATTCTCTATTAAGCAAGAAGTTATTTTATCCAGGTAATAATCCATTGCTGAACAGATATTGTATGCCTATATAGATAGGTACTAGATATATTTGAAATATTATAGAAGTCCATTGAAATCAGCCATCAGTTTAGAGTTATTGTCAATACAGCTGCATCAGTAAGTAAATTGTTACAATGGCCTAAGAACAGTATAGGACAAATAGTTTATCTTGCTTATGCTGTGACGAACAAAATAGATGTAGTCCTTCCCTCTTGGGTTTTATTGTCTATGGAAGAGATAAACATTAAACATACAGACGTACAAAATATAATTACAAATATATAAATGTTCTATGAGAAATGCACAGAAGGCCATGAAATGAACAGTAGGAATTTACCTGTCTCAGTTTGGGTAGTTAGAAAAGATTTCCAGAGAAAGTAGCATTTGAACTGGGACCAAAGTATAAAGAATTAGTTGGGTAAGTAAAGGTGGCAGGGAAGGGGGTTGAGGGGGTCGTGTTTAGAAGAATTCCACGTAGATAAAACAGGCTAAGGCAGAGAGACCACCGATCTGGGTATTGGCTCGGAATTTTGTGGAACTTGGAAAAGACCAGCTGGCTGGGTTGTAATGAATAAAGGAGGCCGGTGGAAATGCATGCACCTGAGAACGCAATAGGGGTTGAGGGCCTTGCAGACCAGGTTAACCGCAGGTGCATAGTAACTCACATGAGAAAGTGACGTTTTTTTCCTTTTGACGATAGGTGAAGACAAGGCATGAGGGGAAGGTCTTCGGGAAGAACTGAGTCTGGAGTTAGATTTTGAATATTGAGTAAGTGTTTATTGTATATACAAGGGGAAAATGACATTCTAGACAGAATGAATGGCATGCACAGAGGCAAGGAGGCAAGAAACAGAAATTTGTGTCATGTAAAAATTTTATGAGCATGCTTTCTCAGTTGTCATTTATCTTTTCAATAAAAGGAAATGGAACATCAAAGGCTGGGGAAAGAGGCTGTGTTATTTTACTAGAGAAGTCTATCTAAATTGACATTAATCTATTAATCTGTCCTTTTTGTGATGGACGGAATTTATTAATCCATCACTGAATCTACTCATCTGAGCAGAAAGTTTCAGAAAACAAGCCCAGGTTTGAATTCTTGTTTTGAAAACGTATTTAATCAACATATGTAACCTTTTTGGACCAATTTCCTCATAGTAATTTTTATAATTGTGGATACTCTGACATGCTTCCTGTGAGAGTAACACTATATTTAAAATATTACTGATATACAGTCTGTGTTCACTTGTTTTACTTTATTCTCTCTGTATTTACATAGTATATGTACAGCACTGTACATTTGAAGATGCATATATAGTATTCAGTTTTTAATTTTACAGAATCTATAAGGGGGGTATGCCATAGATATGATAAACTATAAGATAGAAAGGGATCTTTTAAATTTGGCATATCTAATCTATGATTGAAATTCAGAATATGAGAAGATCAACTATTATAAAAATCTTAACAGAGGTATTGGCCTTGATGATGGGAAGATATGGGGGCTTATTCAGGGAAGGGCTTTCTATCTAGAGAGAAAAGCCAAAGTAAGGCTCTGAAACAGTAAAAGGGAACTAGTGAGTCATTCTCCTTGGCGGGAACACGAGGACACTCACATTCAGCCGAACCCTGAGGACGGCTACCCTGGAAGTTTAATCTCTGAGCAATGCTCAGTCGGCTTCTGGAGTGTCCTCTTCTCCAGCTCTCTCCCATTAGTCTGCTCAGTGCACAGCTTTGATTGACGGGGATTTCTGTGTGACTGGGTCCCTGCATCTGCATCCTTCTTCAGTTCATGACCTTTTATTACCATTTGTCCCTGGGAACTCAAACTCTGCCTGTTGTTACGATTGTCATTAAATAGTACAAGACTTCATTTCTTACTATGTTTATACACTAGCAGAATGTTTAGAGAATATTTTTATATTGATTCCCTCCTTGGGAAAAGAAGAATTATAGTTACTATACTGTTAACAATACTTAGTTTAAGAATATAATTTTTTGTGAAGAAAATAATCTTTGCATCATGTATGTATGTATTCCTGTTTCTAAAATTCAATTAAACTTTCTTTTTACACTGACAGAACTAGTACAATTTACTTATCACCTTACTGATTGTATTAGAACTAATACAATGTATGCATTCTAGTTCATAGATTGTCCTATAGTTGGGTATATTAAGTTCTATTTGTGTACATGTATCTGTGTGGGGGGATATGAGTGTGGTTGTATGAATGTGTACTTTTAGTGGCATATTGAGATCTGACTCTTTACATTTCTTTAG
This sequence comes from Molossus molossus, assembly GCF_014108415.1. NCBI lineage: Eukaryota > Metazoa > Chordata > Mammalia > Chiroptera > Molossidae > Molossus > Molossus molossus. Next base: position 74,999,820 of record NW_023425344.1, on the reverse strand, counting down.
AATAAGAACCTCAAAATTTCAGACAGGGGACACGAAGTAACAACTCAAATTCGAAGAGGGTTCTCCACTATCATAAAACATATTTATTTAACCTTTTAGAGATTTCCAAGACAATTCTAGAAAGTTTACTTTGAATTATCCCTTTAAACTGTATTGCAGCCCTAGGATATAAGATACTATTTTCTTGCTGAGGGTGAGGAAACAGACGCAATGCAGGTTAAAGCGAATGGCTCAGCCTCACGTGGTTACTCAGTGGAGACTAAGGATACCACCTGGAGACATGGTTCCAGAGCCTTAACAGCTATTTTATACTCCTTGGTCTCCCCAAAGTATAATGAAAAGAACTTAAGTATCAAACTATGAAAACAAATTTAGGAAAGAGGGGGTAGGGACATGAAGTATTTTCTTTTTTGTGATATAATCTTGGCTTAGTCCCTTTATTTGCCCTCCTGGGTAAATGGTTGGGTATTGTGGATGCTGAGTAGATATTTTTACAGGTTGGATATTGTGGATGCTGAATAGATATTTTTGCAGGTTGGGTATTGTGGATGCTGAGTAGATATTTTTGCAGCAGAAATAATTAGATCTTTACATAAGCACAAGATGAGGCCTAGAACTTTAGTTAAAGACCAAAGTCATTAATGAACTAGTCTTAAGACTAACAAAAATAATTCACAAAATATGTACCCAGCAAACCAATTTATTTCGCAGCTCAAATATAGATGCTTTTGGTACCAGGACTGCTTTAAATCTTGGAAGAGACCTACATTACTTAGAATGTTGGTGAATTCTATCTGCTGAAAAAGGAGTCCTCCTTTTCACATTCTTCTTGAAAATCTGGGGTCATTTAGAACAATTTTGGGAATGGTCCCAAACATAATTATCTTTCTGTAATCATACCCTCTTCAATCTCAGGATCACTGTTAGGTTTATATCCTTAACTGTTTTATTTTTAATTCATTGTTTCAGTCAGAGGCAAAGTATTTATAATAAGCCATTTACTGGGCTACAAATCCATGCCAGCTATCTGGGGAACCCCTTTTTGAGGAAATCTTTGCCCACTGCTTCTTTGGAATCAATAAAAAATTAACACCCATATCCACAGCTGAACATACCAGGAGTTGACTCTGAAATGGAGAAAACCCATTCAAAAACTGCAGAGAGGGACCAGGAGAGTATTATGCTAAGTAAAATAAGCCAGTCAGAGAAAGACAAGTATCACATGATCTCACTTATATATAGAATGTAATGAACAAAATTAAATGATGAACAAAAGATCCAGAGACATGGAAGCAGGGAACAGACTGATAAATCACGGAGGGAAGGGGGGAGACAGGCAGGAGGAGATAAACCAAAGAACTTATATGCAAAAATGGATAACCGATAGACGCAGACTAGTGTGGCTAAGGCTGAGCATGGGATGAGAACGGGAAGGAGGGGGTTAGTAGGGAACAAAAGGGAAGACATCTGTAATACTTTCAACAATAAAGATAAATTAAAAAAAAAAAAAAGTTGAAAAAAAAGCTGCTTTGGGGTTTATGACATACAAGCTTGCTCTTAAAAGAAATTGCTATCTTGTGAGAGAAACCAGCACCTAAAAGTCATATTGGGAGAGAGAGAGGTAGCACATGTGTACTGGGGGCACACTAAAGTTCAAGTGCACGTCAGTCAAGAAAAAGAAGATGCAGAAAGAACCGGCTGTGAGAGAGACCACCTGGCCGAGATGCCGAGATGCCGAGAAGATGACGTCGGGCCCTGGTCTTCCAGGACGTACACCCGTTCAGCTGAGCGCGTTTATGCGCCATTCAAACCTGCAGAATCCTTAAGATCTCTGTATGTTCTCATGCCATCCAGTTTTATTTGAGACAGGTTGAATAGATTACGGTTACAAGTAAACAAAAGCTTGTTGAGAAAAACAAAACAAAACTTCACTTATCAGCATTTCCCCATGTTTAGAAGTTGTTCTTCACCTTTTTCCCCTTATAAAAGTGTTATGAGAGAATTGTAAGATACAAAAGAATTTAAACATTTACAAAATTAATACTCTTCATGTGTGTATTCAAAAGATAATCAGGTTTTTACAGACATTTAAAAGATAATCATCCACAGTCATTTTTTTTTCTTCAGCATGCTTTATCCTCAAATAACATTTGTTTTTGTCATTTAATGTTACATTATGAATGTATCCTTTAAGTCAACAAATATTCATTTGATTTAACATCTTTAAAAGCAGCATATATTGCAAAATAATGATTATGAAACAATTTGTTCAACATTTCTCCCAATGAAATTAAACAAAATGAAACTAATAAAGAAGAAATGATATACATATAAATTATATGTAATATTATATTATATTATATTATATATATTGTTATATATATTCGAAATTGTAAGAATTCCAGGTGGTTTTAAGTTCAGCTCTAGCTAACCTTTAACAAAATAATCTTTTCATTGTTTTAAAAGTAGTCCAAAATAATAAAACTATGACAACTATGATACATTTTATAATGCTAACTTAATCTAATGTCGTCGTGCAATAAACAGGATAGATTACCAAAAGTAGATAGTAAAATTAAACTTAATTTGAGTGAATATTGGAATGTTATATTTTGTCATTAACCTTCAGAGCTTCTCTCTCTTCAAGAAAAATATATATGAAATATACCGATATGAAAAAAGTGTGTTTTCAGTTATAACATCATCACAAACCCATGGACTGAACACTCTAATATAAATTTCAAAGGTAACCCTATTTGTTTGAGCAATGAAGAGAATACACAGCATCAATTACTTCTGCACAAAAAGGATCATGTCAAGTAGCACAAAAAATAAGAGCTTTTCTTCCTGTATTTTTCCCCAGGTGAAGAAAACTCTTAATGTCTCATGCAATTGCAAACTCAGGGACTTAGGATTCAATGTCAAATTTTATGTAAAAAATGTGCATGAAATTTCTTGTACAAGAAAAGTGACGGCTGAACTTTATAAAGAATCAGGCTCAGACAAAAATCAGCTAATGATAAAAAGTTAAGGTGGTGCAATATAAAAATGCATAAAGACCAGGACAAAAGTAGGTCTTTTTTTTATATACTGAATTTTCACCCTGCCCTATGAGAGAGGGACAGCTATAACATCTTAGCACTAGAGCCACCCTGCATATTATTCATTTGTGGTAATTGTTTTACGGATGATTATGTATTAGATAAGTGTGTAGTAGATTATCTATGATGTATCCTTATTATCAATTATTTTTTAATTGGGAGCATAAGGAGCTCTGTAATTTTACTCTGAAATGGTATGAGAATACCCTGTAGACCTTAATATCAGTTAAACATTTTCAAAGCACAGGTTTAATGAAGCTAATACCTTTTGCTTTCTCTATCAGTTTTATATCAGCCATTGTTTGGATTTTTCTTAGCTCTCATTTTTATGTTAACATTTTACGGTGGCATTTATATATGCATTTTATTTCATTTAATGTATTTAGTTGATATTATTGCTGAAAATGTGATTTTTGTTTGTTGGTTTGACACATTTTAATATTTAGAAGACCTAAGAAGAAATTGCTTTCATTAGTCACCATTCATTATTTTTATTTTCAGTTTATTGTGTTTTATATTAAAATATATTTAATTTATAAAATTCATATTTATTGTGTAACATATTCTATACCATTTGCATGATATAAACCGCCAAATAAGTTGTGAAATCAAGTAAAGAATGATATTTTTAATACTGTTTAAATGACTAAAATAAAATCAGCTTTTATCTTATCATAAAATGTACAGTTCCATCAGTAAATATAGTTTAAATGAAATTCATAATCTTGATTCTTCCAGAAACATTGAATATTAAGGCACTAGAGTCATGATTTTGTCTAATGAGTCTCTTAAATTAATGGATCACTTGCTGGTTCAGGAGCTAGTATAGATCTTTAAGTGGGTAAAAATGAGTGGTTTTAAGTTGCTTTATAGTTTCTGAAAACAATAATGGTAATAGAGCTTTCCACCAAATTATTTAACAAATATAATCAAACATTTCAATTAAAAATATATCTATTATGACTAGATTGCTACATCATCTAGTGTATGATGCCTGGGTTCATTAAGAGCTACTTTATTAAGAAAATGTATAAAATATTATTTTTTGCTTATATTTCTGTTGCATCTTATATAAATTTTCAATATGGTGACATTTTAATATTGCATAATGCAAGTGACTCAAAAGTGTGTGCACAACTGGTCTATTTGTAGCTTTTTACTTAGTAATAATAACAACTATAACATGAATAATAAAACCTCACTTCCAGGATTCTTTTATTGGTTGAATCCTAGTCAGTGTGAGTCACTGTACAAAGCAATTGACTTGTGGTTAACCAAACAATGAGGAGAGAAACATAATTCAACAAATATACAGACCAGGTGATGACAGCTTTCTGGTATGGTGAAAAGATCTTGAAGATGAACAGTTCAGGCTTGAAAACATGTCTCTATCACTGATATGACATTATATTCTTGACATTATGATTAACCCTCTTAGACTCCATTTGCTCATGTATAAAACTGGAATGTGATCCAAAATTGAGGCCCTACAATTAAATGAGGATAGAATAATATTTTCAACAAACGGTACCAGGACAGCCGTATATCCACAGGTAAAAGAATTAAGTTGGCCTCCCAACGCATACCATAGACAACAAAAATTAAAAGTGTTCATTGATTTACATGTAAAAGCTAAAATCTCAAGATAGGAGAAAACTCAGAAACTTCTTTGCTTTGGATTATGCAATAGTTTCTTAGATAAGGCATCAAAAACATAAGCAGCAAAAGTAGAAACAGATAAATTGAACTTTATTAAATTGAAAAACTGTGTGCTTCAAAGATAGCATCAACAAAATGAAAATAAAACCCACAAATAGGCAGAGCATTTTTACAAATCACATTATCTGATAAGGAACTTTGAAACATACAAAGAACATTTACAATGCAACACTAAAAAGACAACTCAATTTAAATAATGGCCAAATACTTGAATAGACTTTCTTCCAAAGGAAATATATAAATAGCCAATAAGCACCTGAAAACATGTTCATTTGCGAGACGCAACTCAAATGACAATGAGATACTGATTCACAGCTACTAGAATGGCTACACCCAAAAGACAGACCATAAAACATGTACTGATGATGTGAAGAAATTGGACCCTTCAGAGGGTACTGCTGGTAATATAAAATGGTGCTGCCAATATGTAAGTGGTTCAGAAGTTCCTCAAAATGTAAACATAGTTACCATATCATTTACACATTCCATTCCTAGATATATATCAAGAAAATGAAAAGCATATTCACAGAAAACTTAAACATAAATGTTCATATTAGCATTATTAATGATAGCTAAAGAGTGGAAACAGCCAAATGATGAATGGATAAACAGATGTAGCGCATGACTACAACTGAGCAATATTCTGACATAGATGCGAATGGGCACTAACGTGCTACAATGTCAATGAACCTTAAAAACATTATGCTAAGTGAAAGAATCAGGACACAAAGGAACACATATTATATGGTTCCATTGGTATGAAATGTCCAAGTTGCCAAACACATAGAAACAAAGATAGATTGTTGGTTGCCAGGGGCTGCAAAAAGTCAGGAATGGTAAGTGACTACTGTGGAGTTTCTTTGGGAATGATCACAGTGTTCTAAAATTAGATAGTGGTGATGGTTACACAGCTCAATATACAAAAAATTTTGAATTATACATTTTGAAGGATGAATTTTGTGCTATGTGAATTGTGTCTTAAAATAAAACCCTTATAAGAAAACTGGAATGTGATACTTAACCTTAGGGATGTTCTATATACATTAAAGAATATATATAGATATATATTCTATAGATATATATAGAGAGAATATATATATCTATAGAATATATATGTAAAGAATGATACAATAGGTGACAAACTGCAACCGAGATACGTGCCCTTAGCGGGAACCAAACCCGGGTCTCTCTGGACCGCAGGCTGACACTCAAACCGCTGATCCAAACCAGCCAGGGCTAAACAATGATTTTTAACATAGTACTATCTGAAGTACTTATTTTTGAAGTTTTAGTTTCTATGAATCTCTAAAATAGAATGGTGGAAAAAAAACAACTCTACATAATGTGGTACACATACTGATAAGCATCTACTTAATTTTCTTTTCTTCAGGCCATCCATAAGTAAAGAAAATAAACACAGACACCACCCTTTTCTTTTAGCCAGTCAGCGCACCCTTTTCTAAAGACAGATGCGTTTATTAATACCAAGACATTTAGAGGTGTCAAATATTATTAATGTAATTATATAAATAATAACAACCATATACTGAGTACTTTCTGGCTACCAGGCATGATATAATAGGTGATATATATATATATGTGTGTGTATATATATATATCTGAACAAAAAATGAAAAAATGTCCTTGGGTGAGGATTAAAAAAAAATCATTGTTCAGATTCTGTTTTATTTATTTATTTTTTTTATCCTCACCCAAGGACATTTTTGCATTTATCTTCAGATAGAGTGGGAGGGGGAGAGAGAGAGAAACATTGACGTGAGAGGGACACATTGACTGGATGCCTCCCGCACAAGCCCTACAGGGGTTGGGGACGAACCCCAGCTGAAGTACATGTCCTTAGCGGGAACTGAACCCGGGGCTCTCTGGTCCATGGGCCGACACTCTAACCACTGAGCCAAACCGGCCAGGGCTGTTCAGATTCTGTTTTAAATATAGTGCTTTGGGGCAAAGATTCCTCTTTGCTGCCAATGAAAATATTAAGATGTGGTATATGCTTATCAATTATACATATCATATAAGTGCCTTGTATGAGTGTTCATTAGCAAGTAGGGCTAAAGTTTGTATATAAAAAAAAATATTTTGGAGTGAGATACGAGTTCTATTCTCTTCTATATTTCCAACTTACTCAATTTTTCTATAAAACCAAAGTGACATTAAATTTAATGTTTATTCAAAACTCTGTCACTGAGTGTACTTCTAAATGTGCTAATGTTAACTACAAGGATAGAAACGTTGTTCCACTTTGATTTGCTTTTCTTGTTTTGCTTATCAAAATATCTTCGCCTTGGAAGAAAAATTAGTGTATTACAGTGGTAGATACTGTTTCAATTGACTTTTCATTCTAATTGTTTTCCTGGATGCATGATAGGGTGTGCATCCCTATACGTAGGTTAAAACTGCCCCCACTACTTGCTTTGACAAATGAAATATGACTGCAAAGCCCATGTGTAGCTTCTAGGCAGAAGCCTTTCAGAGACAGTATACTATGCCTCTTGCTATGGTGACCAGGCATATTCCAGATAGAGGACATTTCACTGCCCAGTGTCCTATTGTGAGGTCAATCTGGGACAAATTTATAGCCATAACGAGAAATGTACCTTTGTTGTTGTTGTTGTTGTTGTTTTGTCTTGTTTAAGCCATTGACATCAACATCGTTTGTAAGCTTTAGACGCTACTTCACATCTAAACATCACGTCAAATAACACATTCAACACCACATGTGCACTCCCTACACAGATCCTTACAATATACTCATGTAAATTAATGCATTATTCAGATAGTTTGGAGGCACTTTTAAGTTTATCTTGCAAAAGCATATTGCTCAGTTTTATGGTGTGAAATGATGTTCTCAATTGCACTGTGTTTGTGGTGAAATGCATTATCCAATTGGCAAACATATGTTCATTACTTATAATACAGAGTTCTTCACATGACACCTAAATGTATTTTACAAAACTGGAAAAAAGGGGCTGTTTTAAATTAAATAAACTTCACTATTAATACATGTTATTTTCTCTACTAGATGAAGCCAGTGACAGTAATTTTTCAATTAGACTACAAGGACAGTCCCTTGATTTGGTTTCCTTTACATGTACCATATCCATCCCTTTCCTTAGTTCAGGTGCTGAGCATCTTCCTCTGGGATTTTTGAAACAGTTGCTGAGTTGGTCTAGGTTTCTTTCCTATATTCTGATCTTCCTTTTACATGTTTCCAGAACAACTTTTATTAAAGGAAAATCCCCCTCTTCAAGAATTTCAATGGTTTCCTTTTGGATTCCGTCCTGTGGGAAGGGAATCTAAACTTTTATGCACTGCTTACGAGATCTTGCTACTATGACCACAGAGGGTGTGTTCTACCTGACTGTGGCCTTCCTCTGTCCTGCACTGTGTGCAACCATCCTGAGACAGTCACAGCTCTCAGAAGAGTCAAGATGTTTTAGTTTTCTGTCAAGACGGCGACGTAGGTAAATGCAGTATCGCCTCCTCCCACAACCACATCAAAATTACAACTGAACTCCAACACAACCATCATTCAGAACCGCCTGCTGAATGGAAGTCCTACAACTGTAGAATTAAAGAAGCAGCCACACTGAGACTTGTAGGAGGGGCGGAGACAGAGGGGCTGGTCCCACACCTATGTGTGGCGGATAAAAATCAGGAGGACACCTCAGCTGGGAAGGTCCTCCCTGAGGACTGAGGGGTCCTTGTCCCACACCAGGCACCCAGCTCAGGGTCTCAATGCCAGGAAGAGAAATCCCCATAACTTCTGGCTGGAAAAACCAGTGGGAACTGAGGCTCAGGGAGGCTGAGGTGGCTGGAAACTCTGGCAGCTCCTCTTAAAGGGCCTGCCCATGAACTTACTCAGACTTGCTCCCTCTGAGCTAAGAGGGGAGGCAGCTTGAGTGGCACCAGAGACATACAGGGAAGAACTGAGCTGTTTGGCCTCAGGACGAGGGCTGGAGAGGTGGCTTTCTGCTGGTGAAGGCCATTGTTCCTTTGGTGAGCCCTTCCCTGGGGCAGCAGACAGCCACCATATCTGGGACTCCAGCAACCTGGCTCACACTGTTTGTCCCGCCCAGGTGATTCCCTGAGGCCCTGTCCCACCCAACTTTCAGGCCCACCCAAGCTATTTCCAAAGGCTTTACCATAGGATTGGCCTAACTTCACACCTGCTTCAGAGTTTCCTAAAATCGTTCAAATAAGCAGCATCTGGTCTCAGTGAGCCCCATACCTCTCTTAAGTGGCCCCAGGCCTGGCCTAGAAGCAGCCAGTCTTGGTTCACAGCTTGGCTTTTCCTGGACACCTCCAAGTTCAGCACAAGAAGCAGCCATCAGCAGATCACTTTATAGCTTATGCTGGGTACACCCCGATAAAACACAGGCAGTGGCTGACTTTGCCTCAGAGCCAACACACCCAGTGGACAGCTTCGGACCACATCAAAACACCACCACCCAACCACCTCCACAAGTGACACACTCAATGAGTTGACTCACTGGATACAAGAGCCCTGATGAAGTAAGTCTTGCTCTGTGTGTTGGGTCCCTACACCACTGATCCTCCAAGGTAGTCAGAGGCCAGTGGCTGGTGAGCACAGCCAGTCCTCGCAGCTGATCAGCCAGAGTAAATTCCTCCCATTGATGTACCAACACCAATAAAAACTCAATTACAACAGAAGAATGTACAGTCCACACTGAGCACCTCAAGGGCCCACCTGGGGTGATCAGGGAGACTATACCACTGGATCCTACAGGACACCTACAACAATGGGCCACCCTACAAAGCCTAGGAGACATAGAAAATCTACCTAATACATAGAAACAATCACAGGGAAGCAGCCAAAATAAGGAAACAAAGAAACATGTCCCAAATGAAATAAAAGAACAAAACTCTAGGAAAAGAACTAAACAAAATGGAGATAAGCAATCAATCAGATGCAGAGTTCAAAACACTAGTTATAAGGTTGCTCAAGGAACTTGGTGAGACATTCAAGGAACTTAGTGAGACCTTCAAGGAACTTAAGGAGACCTCCAAGGAACTTAGTGAGAACATCAACAATATAAAAAAAAACCAGTCATAAATGAAGGATGCACTAAGTGAAATAAAGAATAATTTACAGGCCTTGGCCGGTTTGGCTCAGTGGTTAGAGTGTCGGCCTGCGGTCCAGAGAGACCTGGGTTTGGTTCTCGCTTAAAGGCGGGTACCTTGGTTGCAGTTTGCCCCCAGCCCTGGTTGGTCGTGTGGGTGGCTGCCACTCAATGTGTTCCTGTCACGTCAATGTTTCTCTCTCTCTCTCTCTCTCTCTCTCTCTCTCTCTCTCTCTCTCTCTCTCTTCCCCTCCCACTCTATCGGAACAAAAAAAAATGTGCTCAGGTGAGGATAAAAAAAAAAAAAAAAGAATGATTTACAGGAAACCAATAGTAGAGTAGGTAAAGCCAAAAAGCAAACCATTGATTTGGAATGTAAGAAAGCAGAAAACACCCAGTCAGAACAGCAAAAAAAATAAATAAATAAAGAATCCAAAAAAATGAGGATAGTGTAAGGAGCCTCTGGGAAAACTTCAAGCATGCCAATATTTGCATTATGGGGGTGCCAGAAGAAGGGACAGAGGAAGAAATTGAGAAAATAATTGAGAAAATAGTAACAGGAAACTTTCCTAACTTGGTGAAGGATACAGACATACCAGTCCAGGAAGCACAGAGAGTCCCAAAGAAGTTGAACCCAAAGAGGTCTACACCAAAACACATCATCATCAAAATGCCAAAGGTTAAAGACAAAGAGAGAATCTTAAAAGCAGCAAGAGAAAAGCAGTTTGTTACCTACAAAGGAGCTCCCATAAGACTGTCAGCTTATTTCTCAAAAGAAACTTTGCAGGCCAGAAAAGAGTGGCAAGAGACATTCAAGGTGATGAAAAGCAATGACCTACAACTAAAATCACTCTATCCTGCAAAGCTATCATTTAGAGTTGATGGACCTATCAAGAGTTTCCCAGACAAGAAAAACCTAAAGGAGTTTATCACGACCAAACCAGTATTATGAAATGTTGAAGGGTCTTTTTGAAGAAGAAAAACAAAAATATGAATAACAAAATGGCAACTAATACATATCTATCAACTATTAAATCTACAAACAAAATGAGCAAGCAGAACAGAAACAGAAATAGATACAGAACTTTTTGTTGCTTGCCAAATGGGTAGATGCTGGAGGGATGGATGAAAAAGATGAAGGAATTAAGAATTACAAATTGGTTAGACTGATGAACCTCAAAGGGAAGGGGGGAGGGAGGGCAGGATGAGATAAACCAAAGAACATCTATGCATGTACACACAACCAATGGACACTGACAATAGTGTGGGGAAGGCAGAAGAAGAGGGGGTCAATGGGGGAATAAAAAGAGGGGAACATCTGTAATATATTCCACAATAAAGGTGAGTTAAAAAAAAAACACGCTTTAGTTTTCTGAAACAATTCACAATACTTCCAGTGTTAATAGTATTATCATCAAGGAAAACATGTTCATAAATACAGCAACACGACCCTAAACGTTCAGTCATGATCTCTGCCTCAATAGGACTAAATCAACACCTCACTATCTATTTCTGTTCTTGTGCTTTGTCTCCAATTGTTTTCCCTAAAATTGGACTTGGATCATTCTAGCCCCATTTCTATTACAATATAAATCTCTGCTGACTACAAATCCATTAAAGTCATACCTGCGTAGTTGTACTTCCCGCCATGACTCTGCATCTGCACTGCCCTCCCAGGCAGCTCTCACTCCTCCACTCCATGGTCCCGTCCTTTCAGCCTGTTAGCTTGAAGCACTCCCCATCTCCACATACAGCTGGCCTTTGTGAACCCTCATTTATACCACTTCCTCCTTCATATTCATTTTTCTGAATGTTATCCATTTACGTCTTCATTATTTATACATTAAATTCTTCTATGTATGTGGTTTTAAAAAATTATGTAAACTAAAATTAATATTTATCATCTTTCCCCGCTTCTCCTCATCTATTCCCCAAGAGACTACTACTATTTACTATATCTTTTTTTAGTCTTTTGGTGATTATGGACAGATTTTAAATCAAGTGCTGTATTTAATAGATTTGTTCCACTGTAGGCTTTGATGTGACTTAAAGTAAAATCATTGTTATTCAGCTTTTCTTTTTGTGACATGATTTCATCCATTTGTTTAATCTTTAATTATTTTGTTTGAAATAAAATGAGCATGTGTTCATAGCTTCAGATGGTGGGACCTGAAAGGGAGCAGAGGAACAAACCCCAGGCAGGCATCTGGCAGTGGTGTGACTCGGGTGGCAGTGTGGGAACTGCAAAGCATCCCCGGTGCTTACATCCAAAACTATCTGGGAGAACCTGATTTCTTTCTTTTTTCCCAAGTGACCATCTCTACCCAATAGATTAAATGATTTTTGTGTTATTGTTCTTAGAGTCTTTCTCAAATCTCTCCTCTAGCTCCAAACCCTAAAGTTCATAAGAATTGGATTTATAATGAGGGGGTTGCTGTTCCCTAGATGAGAAAAAATGAAAAGAACTGTCCTATCATTTCATGTTTGTTTCTCTTATTAGGTTATTCCTATACTCATAGGAGACCCCAAAAATGAATAATTAAGTTTAATAGACTTAATTATAACATTTTTGATGACTTCAAAATAAAAATGTAAGTATTATACAATTTTACTTTTGGAAATTTAAATTAATACAAAGTATTGGGAGAACACCATTTGTGATCACATCCAATATGTATATATCAGACATAAATTTTATATATATTACTCAAATAAAAATAATTAGTGTTTCATTTAATCTAAACATAAATTACAAACTCTTGGAACTCAAAGTGTTAAAATGCTTTTTTAAAAATTTGCCATTAAGATGATGAATACAATTCACATCAAATTATTTATTTCAGTAAAACATTGGGCTTTCTTAAGTAGTCATTCTTGGTATAAAAACTCTCTTTGTCATGCAAAATTTAAAGACACAGGCCTGACTTGAACTGGTTGACTCATTCTTTCAAAGATCAGAATAAACATATTTGTTAATTCATTGGCTTATTTATTTACTTAAGTGTTTGTTTAGTCCCACCTTATGAAAGAATAAGCTTCACAAACTTCTTGTTATTTGAAGAGAAATAATGTCTCTAGAGATATCATATTTCACTCTCAATCAATTTACTAAAAATTTTTAATTGACATCTGTGAAGAACAATGAAGGGTCAGTGATGTATTCTTGATTAAGTATTCAATAAACATTTATTAATATTCAAATCTCACTGAGGAAAAAAATCAAGCCTCGTTTTTCAAGAAAGGGATCTTGAAAGATTCTTGACTGGACCCCATCAGATTCAGAAAATTTGCCTTTATTCTTTTACTTGTTTATTGTCTGTCTTCCCACTAGAGGTCAGGGCCTGGTCAGTTTTGTTGACCGCTATATCCTCATGGCAGTTAGTAGGTCCTCAAGAAAAAAAAAAAAATAGAACTAATAATGTGCTTAAGTCATTGGATTTATGCAATCCAGTCTTTGGATCCTGCATTAATTTATATGCCTTAACTTGGCCCATTGTCCCACTGAATGGCACCAGAGAGTTCCTCTGTTTGGCTTGTGAGTTGATACTTAGGATATGTACTGTTACCAGACTGCTCAGAGGTTGAAACATCAGAGGAGTGCAAGGATCTCAGCTGATCCAGCAGGAACAAAAAATACGTGAAAGCATTCTGGCTGAACCTTCTGGGTTTACAATCAACTAGGTTTTGTCTACACTGCGATGTGAACAGCAGGTGACTCAAAACGTCAATTGTCCAAACATCCCCGTGAAGGTAGCCTGCAACTGGCTGACTTTACAGGGAGGTACAGCAAAGATGGTGCCAAAAGCACAGTGACTCTGTTGACAGAATCTTTTCTGTGTCTAATACCGTCTATAAAAATACAATGTTTTAAAATATGCCAGGATGTCAGTCAAAATCCTCCCTTAGTATTTCAAATAAGTATTCTCCCAAGACTGAGCTAAAATCAATTTTAAAATGTATTTTATTCCTTGTTTAGTATGCATTGCTGAGAAAGCAGCAATTACTCATGAGGGTCTTTCTATTAGCACATTCAGTATAATTGTACAACACTTGAAAGGGTAAGGGAATGAGCTACATTGGATTTTGAGAGAAGACATTTCACACAATGACAACAAGAAGCACAAGGGCATTGATATTGGGCATTGATATGTTTGAGGTACAACCAGAAGACAAGTGAACAGGAGCTGATTCATTGCAAGGACAGAATAATGCACAGAAGAAAGAGAGACAGTCATAGAGTTTCATAGGGTGTATACTTGGAATGAGAGGGCGAGAATGGAGAGTCTTGTGCAAAGAAGAGATTATTAAGAATAATTCACCAGTGTAAGAAGTAGGAAGATCAGTTAATCTAGTTAAGAGACTGATTTTCCAAATGGCTACCCAGTTACCCAACAGCATTTGTTAAAAAACAAACAAACAAAAAAAAAAACACACACACACAAAAATTATCTATTGATACTTAATGTTTTCTTTCCTCCTACTGGATAGAGTTACTATAATATTTAAAACAGACTAATGAAGGCGTATACATTGAACCAGAAATAGATCTAAGTTTTGTCAAGTATAAAATATAAAGTCTGTTAAGATTTTGATTGTAATTATACTGAATTAAGAGATTAGTGAAAAAAGGCACTTTTATGATATTGAGGCTTGTCATCCAAGACAAATTACCATAATTGCTTTCTTTTTGTGCAGAACCACCACATCAATAACTGACTTTTGTTAAAAGCTTACTATGTTCTGCCATCATTTGGATCATTATCTACTTCAACTCATTTAACCCCCATTATAATGTGAGATAGCTACCGTACAGTATTAGCATTCCCATCTTACCAGTGAGAAACTGAAGCCCAGAGAGGTTATGTGATTTGCCCAGGACAATGTAAGAAGCAGGCAGATCAGAGCCATCTGCCTTTTGTAAACATCTATGCAGTTTTACCTCTGGCATTTAATCTGATGTTTTGTTGAAACTTCCTTATTTTCCCTCTCTTTGGTTTCTCTTTGCTGCTGTCTGTCAGCTCATAGAAGTTATAATGCTTTCATTCTCTCAGAAGTAATTTTTGTTTTTGTTTAAATCATAACTTAAACCTACATTTCTTTTGGTAACTTCAGATAAAAAAAAAAAAGCATCTACTAATTTCCTGATGTGTGAGGTGATAAAATTGATGAATTAATGAATACTTTCTTCAACCTCTTTTCTCTCATTCTTAATATAATTAAAATATTTTGGGATTTTCATCATGTTCACTGAGGTAGCTGATAGTACTTATTATGTTTTACATAATATAACTCGACTTTCTAGAAAATAAGCTATATTATCTATTTCTCAATACAATTATCACAGTTTTAGTTAAAGTTAAGCCTATGTTTTAGTGAACGTGTGTGTCTATTAATCCATTCACACCATATGATATCAGGTAAGATGCATGTCATACAAAGTAGCAGGCTAGACTCAAAGGAAGGAGAAATGAAAATTGGTGGAAGAAATATCAGTAATTTAAGATATTCAGATGCTACCGTCTTACTGGCATAAATTAGCAATGATTTGAAATGACTTCTGATCAACGTGAAAGAAGAGAGATGCCAGAGCAGGGCTGTATTTGAACATCAAGAAAACCAAAATCATAACTACAGAAGATATACACAAATTTAACATAGACGATGAAGACACTGAAATTGTTAAAGATTTTGTTTAACTTGGTTCAGTCATGAATTCAGTGGAGACTGCTGCCAAGAAATCAAGAGAAGGTGGATTCAGGAGGACAGCAATGGATGAATTAGGAAACATCACCAAGGGCAAAGATGTGCCATTAGAGACCATGGCTAAGGTCATCCACACCCTTTTATTCCCAATTACTGTGTACTGATGGGAAACTTGAACAGTGACGAGGGCTGATAAAAAATAAAACAAAGCAAAGCAAAAAACAAAAACAAAAAACCCTGACTCATTTGAAATACCAGGTTGTAGGAGAGCTCTATGGATACACTTGATGGGCAGAAGCATGGACAAGTGGGTCCTGGAGCAAATTGAAACTGAAACATCGCTGGAGGCAAACAACAAATCTGAAGCTGCCCTAATTTGGGCAAATCATGTTAAGACAGGATTTTTTGGAAAAGACAACAGTGCTTGGAAAATAGAAGGCAACTGGAAAAGAGGAAGATGAAATTTGAGATGGATTGACTCCATAAAAGAAGCCACAGGCATGAGTCTACAGGAGCTGAGCAGGGTTCGTGGGACATCGCGGACGCCACTCATTCATAGGGCCAACAGGAGCCGCAGCCAACTCAATGGCATGCAACACAAAATGATTTTGGAAGCATATTTGTTAAATCTCATTACATTGCCTTAAAATTTTAGAAAATATATCTTCCATAACTAAAAGTACACAGAAGGCACAGGATCCAAGAACATCAGTCTCGGTGATGTTACTGACAACCATTTTTACCTTTAACTTCAACCATTTTTACCTTTAACTTCAACCATTTTTACCTTTAACTTCAACCATTTTTACCTTTAACTTCAACCATTTTTACCTTTAACTTCAACCATTTTTACCTTTAACTTCAGACTGAGAGCAAGTGCTGGAGAAATTCCAGAAACCACACTCACATTAAAAAAATACGAGAAGAAGAGTATAAAAATATCTACGCAAAGGAGAGGAATTTCTTTTTCTTGCCTCTCCGGTAGGTATAAAGACACTTTAAAGGAGAAGCCACTAACAAACTTACTTTTTCTCCTATGTTGTTGGTTCTCATTCCCACTCTTAAAATTTTACTGGAAAGAAAAGTAAAATTAACATGCTTACCTTAGACGAATTATCTGGGTTTTTGAATGTTGGGAATTCTTCCAAAAGTCTCCTAGCTACTGCCCTCTTCATAGGTGAGCTATCTCTTTGAAATTATCTTGTGAATATCTAGCAGATTCATGAAAAGCTATTTCCTAAATTCTTTTTTTCTTTATTGATTTTAGAGAGAGAGGAAAGGAGAAGGAGAGTGAGATAGAAATATCGATGAGAGAGAACATCAATTGGCCACTTTCCGCATGCTCCCCACTGGGGATCTGGTCCACAACCTGCGCATGTGTCCTGACTCGAACTGAATTGGTGACCTTTTGGTGCATGAGTTGATGCTCAACCACTGAGCCGCACCCACGGGGCTATTTCCTGAATTCTTGCATGCTAAACATGTCTTCCTCGTGCCTTTATATACATCGCACAACTTCCTGTGTATAATTCGGAATTCACAATATTTTCATTCATAATCCATAAACATTATTTCATTAATTTATGGTACTAAATACTGCCCTTTGTATCAGTAGGCTGTGCTACATTTTCACACTCTCCAGAGCACTGCTGTGTCCCCTAACCACGAACTTTGTTGTAGTTGTATATTTCTATGCAAGTTTTTTCCTTTGTCAAGTGTATTTTTTTTTAAGTTCATTCTGTGTTCTTACTACTTGATCCTTTATCTCTTGTTCTGCATGTTTTCTTTAAATGCCAAGATGCCACTTATTATTTGTGAAAAAGTTTCTCCTATCTCGTAAGATGTGTTTTCCTCCAGAATAAATTGTTTCTCTCTCTCTCTCTCTCTCTCTCTCTCTCTCTCTCTCTCTCTCGCTGTGTTTGTATGTTTTACCTTTATTCTTTTTCTTCTCCTTCTATCACCTGTGGCTGTCCACAAGATATTTACTTACTGTTGAATTTTTGCAGAACTAACTTTTTTTTTTCTCTGTTTATTTTACATTGTGTAATTCCACCTTGACCATTTAATTTTGCACCAGAACTGACTTGGAGGCTTTTCATAGACTCTCCTTCCTTCTCCCTGAGGCATTATCTGACTCATTCAATGTAACCAATAATATCAGGACTAGAATTTAATTGTAATTTTTCTTTGGCAATCTTTCAGATTACTGATAATATTATGACATTATTCAAGAAACTTGTTACATTTCATAACTGTGATATGTAAGCTCTCTATAAAAAGGCGCTCCATCAAATTATCGAACAGAATACAGTCCATGTGGTGTAGATGGTTTTGTAGCTTTAGTAATTAGGGTTGAGGTGAGCAAACACTTTGGAGGTAAAAACACAATTAGATTTGCATGATTGTTGTTGCAGAATTAACTATAAAAACATTATTCCTCAGACTACTCGTCTATAGGGCATAAAATTATAATAAACTTTATATTTTTAGAGAGAACTTTTAGGTTTACAGCAACATTGAGCAGACAGTACATATACTCCCAGACCCCACACATGGACAAGCTCTCCCGCTGTCAACATTCCACACCAGGATGGTACATTTGTTATAATTGATAAGCTGAGAGTGACACATAAACATCACAGTTGACATTAGGGATCACTCTTGGTTTGTACATTCAATGCATTTTGATAAATGTACAATAATATGTATCCATATATGTAGAGCATAATTCATAACATTTTCACTGCTCTAAAAACCCTAAAATCTTGTATCTTCTAGGAGATTTATAGTTTTGCATTTTACATTTGGTCTGTGATCCAATTTGAATTAATTTTTCTGAAGGGACTAAGGTCTATGTTTATATTCTTTTTTTTTTTTTTTTGCATGTGGGTGTCTAGTTTTTTCAGCATTGTTTGTTTTCTTTTTAATTATTTTTATTAATTTGTTTTTGTTACAGATGTTTCTCCTTTTTCCCCCATTGGCACCCTCCTCCCTGTTCCTGCTCCCCTTCACAGTATTATATGTTGGCATATACTTATTCATAGTATGTTTCAATGATCCTTTGTATTTCTGTGGTGTTAGTTATTACTTCCCCTCTTTTGTTTCTGATTTTGTTTATTTGGTTTCTCTTTTTTTGTTTCTTGGTGAGTCTGGCTAAAGGTCCATAAATCTTGTTTATTTTTTCAAAGAACCAGTTTTTTGTTTCATTGATCTTTTGAATTGTTTTTTTGGGCTCTATGTCATTTATTTCTGTTATGACCTTTACTATTTTCTTTGACCTACTAGCTCTGGGTTTTTCTTTTTGTTTACTTTTTAGTTCTTTAAGTTGTAAAATTAGAAAGTCAATTAGAAATTTTTCTTTTTTCTTGAGGTAGGCCTGCAGTGCTATGAACTTCCCTCTCAGGACTGCTTTCACTGTGTCCCATAGATTTTGTGTTATTGTGTGTTCATTTTTATTAGTTTCCAGAATGTTTTTAATTTCTTCCTTGATCTCATTTGTAACTCATTCGTTGTTTAATAACATGCTATTTAGCCTCCAAATGATTGAATGTTTTTGTGTGTTTTTATTGTAACTGAGTTCTTGTTTCATGCTTCTGTGATCGGAGAAGGTACTTGATATGATTTCAATCTTCTTGAATTTGTAGAGACTTGCTTTGTGTCCTAACATGTGGCCTGTCTTTGAGAATGTCCCATGTGCACTTTGAGAATGTATATTCTGCAGCTTTGGGGTGAAATGTTCTGTAAATATCAATTAAGTCCAACTGATCTAGTTCGTCTTGTAAGGACTCTATGTCCTTGTTAATTTTTTGTCCAGAAGATCTATCCAGTGTTATCAGTAGCATGTTAAAGTCACCCACTATGATTGTTTTGCTATTGATCTCTCCCTTGAAGTCCTCCAGAAGTTTTTAAATATATTTTGGTGTTCCCATATTTGGTGCATATGTGTTTATCAGTATTATATCCTCTTGTTGGATTGATCCTTTTTAATATTATGTAGTGACCTTCTCTTAGTATGGCCCTTGTTTTGAAGTCTATCTTGTCAGATATGAGTGTTGCTACACCAAGTTTTTTTCATTTCCATTTGCTTGGAAAAATTTTTTCCATCCCTTCACTTTAATCCTGTGTGCCTTTTGTTGTTAAGTGGGTCTCTTGTAGACAGCATATATATGGGTCGTGTTTTTTTATACAATCAGCTACCCTATGTCTTTTGATTGGAGCGTTTAAGCCATTTATATTTAAGATTATTATTGATAGTTATTAGTTGCCATTTTAATTTTATTCCTGTGTTCCTCTGTCTCTGTGTGTGTGTGTGTGTTTCTTCTTCTTACAACAGTCTCTTCAGCATTTCTTGCAGTGCTGATTTGGTGGTGGTAAATTCCTTTAGCTTTTTTTTTTTTTTATTCGTGAAGCTCTTTATTTTTCCTTCAATTTTGAATGATAGCCTTGCTGGATAGAGTAGTCTTGGAATCAGACCCTTGCCTAGCATTACTTTGTACACTTCATGCCACTCCCTTCTGGTCTGCAGTGTTTTTATTGAGGAATCAGCTGACAGTCTAATGGGAGCTCCCTTGTAGGTAACTTTCTGTCTCTCTCTTACTTCCTTTAAGATTCTTTCTTTGTTTTTAATGTTTGCCATTTATATTACGATGTGTCTAGCTGTGGGTCTTTTGGGGTTCATCTTGCTTGGAACTCTCTGTGTTTCCTAGACTTGTATGAGTTTTTCTTTTACCAGTTTAGGGAAGTTTTTTGTCATTATTTCTTTAAACAGTTTCTCTATTCCTTTCTCTGATTCTTCTCCTTCTGGTATCCTTGTATCCTTGTAATGCAAATGTTGTTACCTTTGTATTGTCCCACAGCTCCCTGAAACTCTCCTCCTGCTTTTTAAACTTTTCCATTGGCTGCTCTATTTGGGTGTTTTTCTCTACCTTATGTTCTAAGTCGCTGATTCGGTCTTCAGCTTCTTCTAATCTACTATTGAACCCTTCTAAGGTATTTTTCATAACAGCTATGTCATTCATTATTTCCTCTTGTTTTTATGCATAGCTTCTACCTCTTTATGCATAGCTTCTACCTCTTTTTTTTTAAGCTGAAGTAGTTCCCAGTGAGTTCTTCATAATTCTTATTAAGTTGCTTATAGTTCTAACCAAATTGTTTGAACACCCTTAAAATCATTGCTTTGAATTCTTTATCTGACAGGTTGCTTTCTTCTATTTCCTATAATTCCTTTTCTGGTGATTCCTCTTTTTCTTTCCTTTGGTGGTTGTTTCTTTGTCTCCCCATTTTAGCCGTCTGGTAGCTCTAGACCCAGTGAGAGATGGTTGAATGTGTAGGCAGCTCACTCTATATCAAATAAGGCTACTGTGGCTCCCAGACTGTTCTGTTGTGTGTCACCTTTTGTCTGCTTTGGATCCTGGATGACTGACTACTGGGGGCTGGTATTGGTGTGTCCTGGTAGGTGCTGCTGCTTGGGCCCCTCTGTAGCTGGTCGCTGGTGCCACCTGTAGCTGTATTGCTCAGACCCTGCTGGAGCCGCACTCCCTGCCCACACCTTGGGCAGTTGGGTCACACAGGCCCATCTGGGGCCCTGGCTCCATACTGCTCTTGTGGGCCGCTGGGTCACACAGGTCCCTCTGGATCCCCGGCTCCACACAGCTCTTGTGGGCCGCTGGGTCATACAGGCCCCCGTGGATCCCCAGCTTGCCACTGCTCTGTGGACAGCTGTGTTGGACAGGACCTGATGGAGCCCCAGGCCCTGCAGCTGGCGGCTAGAGAGTGCTACTGCCCACTCAGCTCCTGCTTAGCCTTTGCTGTAGTGTTTGGGGATAGTTCTCTGCTGCTGGTCTGTGCTTCTGTTGCCTGGGGATGGATGTCTGCTCCCCAGCCTCTGTTGCTGGGGGTCTATCTGGACTCAGATCAGGCTGCTACTATGGGGGATGGTGCTGGGCTCCGGGCTGTCCGTGGCTTCCACAACTGGCACCTTGGCTGCTCCACTACTGTGCACTGGTCTGTGTTGACACAGGGTGTCCACTGGTCCGATGGTGCCAGGTGCACTGGTGGCTCAGGTTGCTGGGCCCTAGTCGCTTCCACTGCCTCCTCCCAGGGAAGACCCGGGATCTTCCATAATGGTGGGACCTCCCTGTGTCGCAGGGAGAAGCGCCCTGAAGGGCCGCTGACCGTGGTAGCCGGCTGCTCTGTCCACAGCACAGGAACCTTCTGATCCCGGCTCTGCCCTGCTCGGGTTTGGTCGTCCACATTCACGTCCACTCACACTCTCTCACACACTCACCCTCCCTCTGGTCCTGCCAGCCGTCACCTTTTTTCCTGCTTCACTTATTCCTCAGCATTGTTTGTTGAAGAGATATCTTTACCCCATTGTATTGCCTTTGCTGTCTTGTCAAAAATAAGTTGACTATATTTATGTGGGTCTATTTCTGGGCTGCAGGACATATTTTTAGGGTAAATTTTAGAGTAATTTTATAGTCTAGATAAATCTATAATTGCTCTTCTTGAAGGGAATAGGTGAAGATCCACCTGCTGAATTCTCCCTTCCTCTACCCCAGTAGTTGCTAAAATAGAACAGTTAGTATTCAAAACAAACCACTATGATAAAAAGTCACTGTGACAAATTATTTGACTTAAGTTTAAATGCAGATATATACCACACACACACACACACACACACACACACACACACACTCTCACAAACACAGAAGCTTTATAACTGGTAGATTCTCAATCTTTCTTAGTAACAAAGTGCAAGAATTTAATCAAGTGTGTAAAACTCTCAAGCACTCATAATGTAATTTGCATGGTACCTCTTATTGACCCTCATATATAGTGCTCTGAGTAACGCTGTGATTATCTTTGGATGTATTATTTCTCAAAGCTTGAATACTCTATTCTTTAGTGTTCTTTTTTTAACATAACGATTCAGTGAAAAGGAGAGAATCCTCTCATTATTCAGAAAGTATGAATACATTTTTCAATGTGCCATTATCTTCACTATAACAGTTCTAGCGAATCTCTGTGTATCATGATTAATTTCGATTAAATGGAAATCAGAAATTTTCAACCTAATATAAACAGGTGGCTCAATATAGGTGAAACTAGGGATGCAATTGTTTTAATCAATTTAAGTCTCCTCCATATCTTGTTTAGAAAGACAGATATGGGGCATTACTCAATGTTTAAGGGAGGGCCCCTGGAGCTTTCTGATTGAAACCATCATTGCATGATTATTCCCATTGTGAGTGGTTGAGAGAAAACAACCTCAGTGGAAATATGTCAGCCAGGATCCTAGGATATGCATCAAAAGGTTTTTGGATACAGACTAAAACAACAACAAATAACTAAGCTCTATATCTTCTGGAATTTGCTAAGCAGTAGCAGGTTAAACGTTGGTAAACAGAATAGAATCCCATGGTAACCCACCTTTGTATCTTTTCAAATGAAATATGAAGACAACAAATTGATTGAAACTAACCTCTCTTGTCTTACCTATATTGAGCCACATAGAAAGTAGACTTTCCTTTTTATCATTTAACCTTGATCTTGATTATTCTGTATCTTATAGATCTGGTATTTAAGAAGTCTAGATCAGTTGCTATTCTTATTCTAATTCTAGTCATAACCCTTACAAGTCATGACAACTACTCTTAATATTTATTACTCTCTCTCATTTAAGAATAAAACAAAAATAGCCCTGGCCGGTTTGGCTCAGCGGTTGGAGCTTAGGCCTGTGGTCTAGAGAGACCTGGGTTTGGTTCCCGCTAAGAGCACGTACCTCAGTTGAGTTTGTCCCCAGCCCTGGTTGGGTCGTGCAGGTGGCAGCACTCGATGTGTCCCTTTCATGTTGATGTTTCTCTCTCTCTCTCTCTCTCTCCCGCACTCTATCTGAACAAAAAGTGGGAAAATGTCCTTGGGTGAAGAAAAAAAACAAAAATATAACACTGAGTTTTTAGAAATTCCTCTTTTTCTTATAATTCTGTGATTTCTCAGTTCCTTCAGGCGACTATAGTATACAAAAGCAAAATCAATGCAAATTTTCTTTTCTTAACCCCTTCTTCTGTGGAGATGTCAAAGTTCTGAGCTTGGTTAGCAGCTTTGGTATGTCATGGTATTTAAAACCCTGGTTTGTAACAACAGCTGGTGCTGCTCAGTGCATGTAGTATGGTTGCTATGGTCTGAATGTGCCCCCCATCCCCCATTTGTGTGTTGAATCTTAACCCCTAAGGTGATGACATTAGGAGGTGGGCCTTTGAGAGGCTCTGTCCTCATGAATGGGATTAGTGCTCTTATAAAAGAGGCTCCATAGAGATCCCTCACTCCTTCCACTATGTTAGAACACAGAGGGAGGATGCCAGCAATGAACTGGGAAGAGGGCTCTTACCAGAATATAGTCATGCTGATGCCTGATCTTGAACTTTCAGTCTACAGAACTGCGAGAAATAAAGTTTTTTGCTTATTAGCCACTCAGGCCATGGTATTTTGCTATAGCAGCCCAAATAGACTAGACAATAGTCTACAGCACAACCATTGCACACAACTCCAGAATATTTTAAATTAACTACTTACAGACAGCTTTACACTGGAATAGCAGCAGTTCCGATTTAGAGTGGTATTGTGAGTATTGAGTTGACATATCAAAAGTTCCTAATATAATGACTGTCACGTACGAAGTCATTTAAGTGATAATTATCAACATCAACACTGTCATTACTATTTTTATTTCCACTCTCATCAAGTATATATGATTATTGTTCCTAAAAGTTCTGTTTCTCTCACTCTTCTCTGAAAGAAACTCAGTGCACCCATGTGTGCTTGCGGAGCAAGAGGCAGCAGTCAGTGCAGTGGACCAGAGGGGATGAGAAAGCAGGTTTTAGTTGGTGTAGACAAGACACAGAGCACCTACGTTCACTTAAAAAACACAGGCACACATATGTAGAGGATTTTCAAGAGCTGTGTAGGCTCTGAGATTTTATTTTACTTACAAATGGACAGGTTAGCCTTTCACAGTGTCATACATACATGCCAGCAGACTCCTGGGTAAAGGACTTTATTATTCGAGCACAGAAAATAGCTGGAGCATCATGTTCTTATTGGTTCCTCCTTGTTCTCCAAGTCCCACAGGAGTAATGAGGAGGGGGCTGTTTTAGATACTAAACACATAGTGGGTTGTGTCACAGCTGAGGAAACCAAGTTTAGGGTATTACCAGTCTTGTAAAGCAACTGCCAATTCTTTGTCTCCAATGGGGCATTATTTTTATTAACCTAAAGAGCAAAGCAATCAACCTTCTACCAAAGGTTGCCCAGAATGAAGTCTGGTACTCAACATGCACACACACCTTTGAGACAACTGCTTCCCAAAAAGCACATCTATTGAAATGACATCTAGTTGATCTCTTTCCCTTAAGATACATAATACTGTAACATTTCAGGGAATTTATTAAAACATGTTTTGGGTTATATTATTTTTTATTATATTACCTTCATTAAAGTAATTCTGTGATGGCAAATGAACCTCCAAAATCCAGTAGCTATCATGGCAGTTACGTAAAGTGTATCTATTGGCATGACACATGAAATCCAAAAAGACAGTTCCTAGTAAGTAGGTAATTCCTCTTCAAGTAGTGGTATAATAAACATACCTTGCCGAGCTGGTGTGGCTCAGTGGATTGAGTCTCGTCCCATGGACTGAGAGATTCCAGTTTGATTCCAAGTCAGGGAATATGCCCCGGTAGTGGGCTCAATCTCCAGTGGGGGCCATGCAGGAAGCAGCCAATCAATGTTTTTCTCTCACATTGATGTTTCTATCGCTTTCTCTCTTCTTCTCTCTCTAAAAAAATCAATAAAACATATTAAAAAAAAAAATGAAACCTACCTTATTCCATATATTGACTCTAATATCTTTAACACAAGACTCAAATTTGCCATAATTATGGTCTTCATTCCATCTCTCTTAAAAGATAAACTATTTTTTAGTGGATCATATGTGGGAGATTTATAGGCAGAATAAAAGAGACACACATCCTTTCAACCTACATTCCATAGCCATATGGTCACGTCTAACTGCAAGGGAAGCTGGGAAATGTAGTCTAGTTCTGTGTTTAAGAAGAGAAATTGGTTTTAACAGTCCCACGCATGTTCAACTTACATAAATGAGTTTTAAAGTTTCTAAAACCTGTTTGTAGAAAAAAATATTTAAAATACACATTTGCATTTTGAGTTTTTCTGTGTGTTTTGAGTAGATCCCCTAACTATGGTACAGAGTTAATTTCAAATTACTTTTCCACAACTTGAAAGTAATTCTGATGTGACACAAATACATTATTGGTTAATCCTCCATTTCAGATGTAGAGATTTAGAGGATTAAAAAGATTTAATTAAAGCCAACTCAAAATAATGTTTATAAATGCATGACTAAAGTACCTCCATAAAGTAGCAGATATTAAAAAAAAAAAATGGGTTATTGAAATGCTTATATTTAAAGGAATTAAAATAATTTCAAGGAGCAGAAGTCTACCTAAAATGTTTTCTTATTTAGAGGATAGACAGTGAGATAATTTCATTGGTTATAATAGGTCTGTCTCAAATTTTATACTCACATGGCATGTACAGAAAAAATGAAAAACTAAAATAACACTTGGCAAGGTCAACCTCTGGGACCCCAGTTCCCATGGAGAGAAAAAAATAAAAGTAGATCATATGCTTACTAGTAAAAAGTTACTTAGGGGATGATTAGATCTCTGAAAAACTTTATCAGAAATGTCTCTTAACTCATGAAGAACCAGAAAGTTTACCAGTATTGGGGAATGGGGGATAGGGGATAGCAGTTTTTCCTGTACCTACTCTGAATTAAATTTATTTTAAAAATCAGTTTAGTTTCTCATGTTTATAACTTCATTCTGATCATTGCATTGTGTAAGTGTTCTCTGCTCATGATCTTTGCTTTCATCTGTCTGTGTTTTTCAGCATTGTTCAGTCACCATTCCTTCTTGTTGCTATGTGCAGTTTCTATGGTATCCTTTGCCATTAATTTTGTTTCTCAAAATAACCTCCTCTCTTTCTCTTTAAAAAGGAAGCACCACAGAGGGAATAAACATTCCTAATCTCAGATAATATCAGAAGATTTTAGTCTTAAGAAATAAAAGTGTCATTTTTCCTTTAGTTTGTTTTGTAAACAATAGACTTAGAGATAGGTCCTTCATATATTTAGTATAAGTAAATAACATGAAAATTTAGAAAAAGATCAGGATTATATGATAATATTCATTAGACACTCCCTGTTCAAACCCTGTTCTAACATGCGGCTCCAACAACAAAAACTGTTACCATTTATTTAGCACTTAGTGCTTGGGATTCAAGGCCAAGCATATTTTTCTCTTCTACATCAGGATTCTGGCTGAAGAAATATACACATGAGCATTTCGAGCCACATGGAAATCAAGTAACAATTCTATTAATTTGTGAAAGTAACTTAAATGCCAACTGTAAGGCTCTCTTCTACATGCTCGAGTCAAGAACAAAATGAAGACTTAGATAGGGGCCTGAAACAGCCCCTTCTCCATATAAACCAACCTTTCTCTTCAAATATTCTTGACTGAGGTGTGTGCCACAGGTGTGTTGCCCAATTGGCCACAAAGGAGAGAGTTGCAAGACTGTTTCACATCCAAACTGGACCCTACCCAGGTCTTCTTGTGATAGGGGAGTAAGAATCCCTGGATCCTTTCTACTGACCTTTTATATAAGCAGTACAAAGGAAGAAGATGTTGAGATGGCACCATTCACTTCCAGGTAACACGCAGTCCAGTGAACGTCAAGCTCAGCCTGATTGGATCAGTACCTCTGCTGCTTGGGGGTGAGCTAATAAATATGCTGCAGAGAAGGTATGGCAGTAGCTTTCTCCTTTTGTTAGTCAAGGCAGAAATTTGACAAAAGAAGAATAGGCATTTTCCCTAGTCTCACAATATGCTAGGTGTTGTGCTAAGTGAAGTACATTTTTGTAATGTCTTTATTAGGTTTTATTATTTATTTTTTCAACTATTATACAGATGTGAAATAATCAAATGTGTTGTAGCAGCTGAACCAATCATTTGCCTGGATTTCCTCAAATGCGTCTCTAACAAATATTTGTTTGTTCTTCTTTGTATCACAGAGCACTAACCCTTAGAAATCTCACTTCCAAAGCTGCCTTGGAACAGGCCAGTAGGAAGCACTGGCAGAGGACAGGAGGACGAGGGGAGGGAAGTACCGTGGCATTTCTCCTCCTGGCTCCTGGCTCCTGGCTCCGAGTGGAGTGAGGTGCAGTGTGGTGGTGGCAGCATCTTCTTTACGGTTCCCTCTCTCTTGGGCAGCCCCTCTGTCTCTGGTCATAACGTCTGATGGGAAGCTGCCTAGACAGCTCCATCTCCCACTCCAAGATTCCAAGCATGCTGGTTAAATCCTGGAGGTATATCACCTCCTTCTTTTATCTCAACAGCCCTAAGGGGAGAGAAGATTTTCTTTAGTTTGTAGTATCAGGTTCCCCTTTTCATCTGTTTGCTCCTTCAGCTCTACTTTTGCTTAGGGGAACAGTTTCCAACTGGTGTGGACCCCTATTTCTATCTAGCTATTTTATGTAGGTTCTAAATTCCTCAAATGAAGTCAGGATGTTAAGCCTAAATGCCCAGTACTCGTGAAAGATATTATTTTCGAGCCCAATCATATATTTTGGATAGTTATCAAATCATCTATCACATCAAAGATTTCTACAAACAAGTGCATTATATTATATTTTTTATTTGTTACAATGTATAAAAGATTAATTGAGAATTAGACTAAAGGTGAGAAAGTCAACTTATTTTTTCATTCAACAACTATTCTTTATGTTCTTTGGGAACCATCTGTATGTCAGATATCACGTGAAAAGGACAGATGGGTACCCTGACTTCATGAGGGTTATAATTAACAGCTTTATCTTTGTTTCTGGCTCTTTGTAGTATTTGGGTAAGGAGTAGAGAGTTCTATGTAGATTTTTGTTGTTGTTTTTTTACCAACATTAGATTATAAAAATTTCAAAAATATGGAATAATTGAAAGATTTTTACAGTGAACACCTTTGTACCCATCACCTGTATTCTAAAACAATTAACATTTATTATTCTTATTTCACCATATGTTTGTCCATATATCTCTGGCTATATTAATGCAAAATAGAATCTTTTTTTTTTTGGATGTACTACTCAACAAATGGCAGACTTTCATACACTTCTTCCTAAACACTTTAGCATAAATATTATTGAATAATTAAATATTTTAAAAATATGTTTTCCTTGCATATAAATGTACATGCAATGAAATGCACAAATCTTTCTGGTATGCTACCTGAGTTTTGACAATTGTATTTCTAGGCATACCTAAGTGATATTATGGGTTAAGTTCCAGACCACTGTAATAAAACAAGTTATTGCAATAATGAAAGTAGTAATATTTGTATTACACCAGTAGTGGTAGAGGGTCTTCTTGTCTTCAGTTTTCAAAAATGAAAAAAAAAAGAAAAAGCAGCACTTGTGAAGCCCAATAAGGTAGAGTGCGATACAATGAGGTATTCCTTTATTTCAAACTCTTAGGATAAAAATATTTTGATCATTACGGAAAATTTCTTGGTTTCACTTTCTAGTCAATTTTGGCCTCCTCTCCCTTGAGGACACCACTATTGTGATTTTATCTATCATAGTTTAAAATATTCTATTTTAAAAATTTTATAAATAGAATTATACATTATATACTCTTTGTGTAAGGCTTCTTTCTTTCAACATTATGGTTTTGAGAGTCATTTATATCATTGTGTGCTTCAGTAATTAATTGGCTTTTATTGCTCTGTAGTATTCCTTTGTACAAATTCTTCTCAGTTTCTTCATTCTCCTATTAAATGACATCTGAATTATTTCCAGTTTCTGGCTACTAGGAATATTGCTGCTATTCTAAGTAAAACTTATTAAATATCAAAAAAAAAGAATAAAATATCATTCAACATTATACATTTTCTTGGGTATATATTTCATCTAGTATTGAAAATGTTGGTCATAGAAATATTTTTATAAGAAAGTACTGAGTCATTTTCCAAAAAGATTATAGCATTTTACCCACCAACCAATGATATATGAGAGTTCTGGTTATTCCATATCCTTAACAAAGCTTAGTGTTATCACTTTTTTTGATTATTGCCATTCTAATTAATGTGTACTATTATTTCTTTGGGATTTAAATTTTCCCAGTGGTTAATAATGTGGTGCATTTTTTTATACATATTGACCATTTGTTGATCTTCTTTTGTGGCTCATCATCAAATCTTTTAATAAGGTTCTTTATCTTTTGTTGTTGTTAAATTCTAAAATTTCTTTCTCTAACCTTAAAACCGGGGGTGGGGGGGTTGCAAATATTTTTTAATCTAATGAAGGTTTTTTCTTTTTATTTTATTAGTAGTGTCTTTCAATGAATGAAACCTTTTGTTTCTCATGCACTTTTAAAAACCTAAGCTAAATGTATTACATTTTTAAAAATATTTTAATTGCCACTATTTCTTAAGAAATTTTGTCTGTACCTGAATCAAAGATATTCTTCATATAGTTCCCTCTAACAGATGTTCTATTATTCTATTTGTAAATCATAATCTTGATTGCTATACTTTTATAGTAAATACTAACATCATGTATTATAAGTTTTTTTAACTCACTTCTTGATTTTCAAAATTGCTTTAGAGAATTTATGTCTTTTCATCTCTATATACATTTTAGAATTAACTTGTTCATTTCTTAAAATTACCTATTGATATTATAATTGTGATACAATAAAATTATAGATTAATTGGTGGAAGTTGATAACAATAATGTGTCTTTTAATTGATAAGCATGGAACTTATCTCTCCATTTATTCAGCTCTTATTTAATTATTCTAAGCAATAAAAATCTCATACACTTTAATTTCTAAATATTTTATATTTCATGTAATGGTAAGTGAATTTTAAAAAGTTTTATTATTGTTTTATTAAATCTTCACTCGAGGATATTTTTCCATTTATTTTTAGACAGAGTGGGAGGGAGAGAAAAAAGAGAGAAACATCAATGCAGAAGAAACACATCCACTAGTTGCCTCCCACACGACCCAGACCAGGGCTGGGGACCAAAGCACAACCGAGCTAGGTGCCTTAACCGGATTTGAACCCCGGCCCACGCTCTAACCGCTGAGCCAAACTGGCCAGGGTTATAAAAAGTTTTATTTTAAAAGTTTTCTAAGAAGAAACTGTAGGCAGCAAAATCTCAGACATCACGCGCAGCAGAATTTTCACTGCTACAATGCCTAAGGCAATAGAAACAAAGGAGAATGTTAATACATGGGACTACATCAAACTTAAAAGCTTCTGCACAGCAAAAGAAACAAGCATCAAAATGGAAAGGGAACTCACTATGTGGGAGAACAAAACTGCCAACGATATAGATAAGAGGTTAATTTCCAACATATATAGATTATTCATACAATTCAACAAAAGAAAGACAAAGAATCCAATTAAAATATGGGCAAAGGACCTAAAGAGACACCTTTCCAAACAGGACATACAAATGGCCAAGAGACATATGAAAAACTGCTCAACATCACTAATCATCAGAGAGATGCAAGTTAAAACAACTATGAGGTATCACCTCACACCTGGCAGAATGGCTGCCATCAACAAATCATCTAACACCAAGTGCTGGCGAGGGTGTGGAGAAAAGGGGACTCCAGTGCACTCCTGGTAGGAATGCAGACTGGTGCAGCCACTGTGGAAAACATTATGGTGTTACCTCAAAAAATTAAAAATTGAACTGCCATTTGACCCAGTGATCCTACTTCTAGTAATATATCCTAAGAAGCCTCAAACATCAATCAGAAAGAATTATGTTCATAGCAGCAACATTTACAATTGCCAAGATCTGGAAACAGCTCAAGTGTCCATCAATAGATGAGTAGATAAAAAAGCTGTGGTACCTGTACACAATGGAACACTGTGTAGCTGTAAGGAAGAAAGCTCTCTTATCATTTGAGATGACATGGAGGGACCAGGAGAGTATTATGCTAAGCAAAATAAGCCAATCAGAGAAAGACAAATATCACATGATCCCACTTATTTGTGGAATACAATGAGCAAAATAAGCTAATGAACAAAATAGACCCAGAGACATAGAAGTAGGGACCAGACTGACACACTTCAGAAGAGGAGTGTGAAGGGAAGGGAAGAGATAAACCAAATAACTTATATGCATATATGAGTAACCAATGGTCATAGACAACAATACTGTGAGGGGGTAAGGAATGGGATTGGGAGGAGGGTGTCAATGGGGGAAAAAGGAGAAACATCTCTAACAAAAATAAATTAATAAAAATAAATAAAAGTTTTCTGTTAGTTGATATATTACAATTAATTTTTAGATATCTTTATATCTGATTACAGTGTCTTAGACTCAATTATTAGTTCTAATATTTATTTTATTAAATATTAAATTTTCATTTGCAAATGGATACAATTTTGTTATCTAAAAGTGAAGATTGTTTTACCTTTTCTTCCCAGATTTTACAAGATTTATTTATTTTCTTACCTTATTAAAATCTATAGTCAAATCTATCGTCAAATATTGAATAAGCACCCTTGCCTTGCTCTAAATCTTAGGGGAAATATATTCAAAATTTTAATATTAAGTATAATATTAGTTATATATAGTTTTAATGATATATCAGGTTGATGAGTTACTTTCTATTTTTATTTTTCTAAGTGTTTTGTTTATGAGTAGGTGGTGTACTTTGTCTAAATATCACTGTGTTTCTATTGAAATAACCACAGAGTTTTTCTTTTTCATTCTGTTATTATGATCAATTACATTGTTTGCTATTGGAATGTTAAACAACCTTGTATTTCTAATATAAATCCTACTTGATCCTGGTATATTATCTTTTATATATAATGCTGGATCTAATTTACTAATATTTGTATAAAATTTTACTTGTATGTTCACAAATGCTGTTGTCTATATTTTTATTTTGTGTAATATTATTATCAAGTGTTGGTATTAATATTTAGCTGGTTTTATAAAACAAGCTGGGAGTGTTGATTTTCCCTCTATTTTATGAAAGTGTTTTGATAAAATTGATTTTTTAATAAAATTCACAATGAAATATTCTGGACATGAGGTTTTCTTAGTGGAACAATTTTTGATAACAAAATCAATTACTTTAATAGTTATAAAACTATTCAGACTTTCCATTTCACCTTTTAATAATTTTGGTAAATTTTATAACTTCATTTAACATTTTACTGGTGGAGGATGGTGATTATCTTTCTTATTGACTTCTACTTAAAAATATATTTAGCCACTTTTCTTGAAAGATATTTTCAATGGATTTAAAATTCTAAGTTAATAATTTATTCTTTTCGGTATTTAAATATGTTATCCAACACTCTCTGGCTTCTATCATTCCTGTGGAGAAGGCAGCTGGTATCTGAATCGTTGTTTTCCTGGATGCAATGCGTTAATTTTCTGTGGAGGCACTTAAGATTTTTATTTATTGTTGGTTTCAATTGTACTCTAATGTATATAAGAGTAACTTTTTAAAATTTATTTTATTTATTTATAAAATAAAGTTATTTATTATAACTTTCTTGTATTTATTTTTTTAAACATTTTAGACACAGAGGGAGAGAGAGATAGAAACATGGATGTGAGAGAGAAACATCCATCGGCTGCCTCTTGCACGCCCCCTACTGGGGATCCAGCCGGAACCCTAAGGTGTGTCCTGACTGGAAATCAAACTGAGACCTTTCAGTCTTTGGGACCAAGCTCAATCTACTGAGCCACACTGGCTGGGCTAAAGAATGTTCCAAAATTGGAGGAAATGAGGCCAATGTGTCAGGAATGAGCAGGAGTATGATTGGAGACATTAATGAATAAAGAAAATATATCTTTACAGAAGCTAAGGAATGAACTTCCCAGGCAAAGAAAACAACAAATGCAAATGGGTTGAGGAGAGAGGGTTTGATTTTTCCTTGGATTAGTCGCAAGGCCAGTGTGGCTGAAACTGAAAGAGTAAGTATGAGAATGGCATTAGATGAGATTGGAAAAATAGGTAGGAGGAAATTCTAGCAGATGCTCTGCAGATTCTGTTAAGGGGTTTGGATTTCATTGTAAACATATTGAGAATCTATTAAAGAATTTTTACCGGGGAGTGACTCATACCCTAAAATATCTGCATCATCCAGTATCTAAATCAGCTCTACTCAGACCCAAACATGTTTGAAGTTTCATTTATGATATTAAATGCACATGAAATCTGCTCTCTGCTTCATAGCATATCAGTGTTGGCCAAGTTAGAAATTACTACATGAATTGGGATGAAGCCACCAGAGAAATGTTAATTTGCTAATAAAAGTTATCGTTAAATATTTAGTTACAGAAAATAAAAATAAATTTTGTTATGCTTTCATCTTAAAATCATCTTTAAATACCAGCAAGTCTCTTTGGTTTATGAAGGCTTTTGCTTCTATCCTGTCTTAAAGCGATTACTACTTTTCTAAAGCTTTAAAATCTACAACATGCAACTTAGAACATATTAGTGCCTGTTGTTCATAAGGGATAGTTTCAGCTCTGTACCGCTTGTAAAGTTTCCTTGGAGGCAAATATAATATCGATACACCATGTTTGTAAGAACACAATCTCTGCACCAGAAACCAATTAATTAATTTAAAATTTTAGTACTTTTCCATGTGCACGGTGGACCAAAAGTTGGTTTAAAGTTGTTCATGTGAAAAATAATGTGATAATTAATCAATAATAGTACAAGAATAAATTCTGTGTTTTGTTTACTCACAACTATGAACCTACTTTTGCCCACCCCTGTATATGATAGAGTGATGACATTATTTTGTAGTGGGTTCTCATTTTATTTTATTTTTATGTTATTGGTTGTTTTCAGAAAGAGGAAGAGAGAGACAGAAACATCAATGTGAGGGAGAAACAGCAATTAGCTGCCTCCTGTACGCCCCCCACTGGGGATCGAACGGGAAACTCAGGCATGTACCCTCACCAGGAATCAAACCTCTCCATGGAATGACACTCAGTCCACTGAGCCACACGGGCTGGGCTAGTAGGGTCTCATTTTCATTGAATAAATAACACATAGCAGCCTGGTTATAGGCCCTGTCTATACCAATCCAGTCTACTTACAGGTCAGACACAGAGAGGGGTGGCTGGGTATGTCCTGAAGAGCAGCCTTGGGGCCTGCAGCACAGCCCCCTCCGGAAGCCGATGCAGGTCCTTCAGACAAAAGAAAGGAAGGCTCCGTTCTTTAGGTCCGAGTGGAAGGTCAGCTTCTACTGGCAGAGGAGGATTTGGGCTTTGTCGTTCCCAGCTTCATCAGGATCCGCAAATATGTCCCCAGTTGCATTTTCAGGATTCCATTTCTTCCCAGTAGATGCCCACACATTAACAGAAGACAACTTGGGAGTCAGGGAATTAAATGTTCACTGTAATCCCACTGTTTGTTCTTTTTTTACTCCAGCTTTACTAAAATATGACTGACATATAATAGTGTGTAAGTTTAAGGTGTTCAACATGTTGATTTTATACACTTAACTATTGCAAAATGAGTATCACCATATCATTAGCTACACACCGAAGTTTTCGGGTCACTTACACTCAGCTTGAGCTGAGAATTTGAAGCCCTGAGATCATTTCTTTTCCCCACTTTCTGCAGCACAGTCAGGAGAAACATCATGATTCTCCTTAGTTTGGCTGCAGTAGTCTAAGGTATCAAATACATGGCCATGTGGAATATTCCCTTCCGTATATATTTGATTAGTAGCACTCAGAGGTGACATTTTGCCTATCTCTATTGCCGCATCATGCCAGGGACTACCAGTACCCTTTTATACCACTAAAAATAGAATAATTTCTCTGTAGAAGTCTAAGAAAATTAGAAAAACAATTCAACAAAACCCAAAACCAATTCAGGACACTCACTCTTACCATACGGTTCCTCTAGAAAGGTGCCTGTTACTAAAATCTGTATCAGTCATGGTTCAACAACAGAAACTAAACCTGCTGGAGCTATACAGTAAGGGACCAATGGAAAGGAATTGGCTTATACAATTGTTGGGCTTTTGAGGTCAGTTCATAATCAAGATGGCTGGCCATCATCAAGGGCAGGCTGGAGCTCTTGGGCATGACTGAAGCTGCTGTCCATAGGCAGACTTTCCTCTTCAGGAAAGCCTCCATTCTATTTTTAGGGTTGATCCATTAATTAACTTATGGCCACCCAGATTGTCTAGGATCATCTCCTTTATTTAAAGTCATTGATTATGGGCCATAACCACACCTGTACAGTAACTTCACAGCAATGACAAGATAAGGGTTTGATTGAGTGTGTAGTTGGAGAATAGAGCCTATTCAAGTTAACACATGAACTAACCATCGGCTTATCGTTTTGTAAACTAGTAAACAGAGAAAGATATTCGGGCACTAATACTGGTATTTCCTCAAGAACTATAAGAGCAGATAGACAAATAGTAGATGAGAGGAAATGTCTTTGTAAAAGTATACCAACCAATCAATGAAAAAGAAATGATAGGATGCAATGCTATCATTAACAGTTCCAGTAAATTAATGGAACTAGGTGCTGAGTATAAATAAAAATGAAGAAAAACCAGATATTTGTCCCTGATGAAAGAACATACCAACATTTATTACCTGCCAAAGAAATGAACCTGAGTCTAATAGGAAACTATATTCAGCTGCCAAAATGCTGAAACGACACAGAAAAAAGGCACATTTTGAACAGCATTGTGCATATAAAATCAGTCAGTCCCAGACTGTGGGAAATTCCTCATGTCAAATAGTCCAGGTTCATCAATGCATACATTATAAAGAAAGGAAAATAGTAGATAGAAGGTTGTATACTGAAATTAATTTTAAAAGCTGTATCACTTTTTTAATGACATGACTATAGTGTCAATGGATGCACACTTGAGTGATAATCCAAAAAGAACAGTTTACATGACAGATTATTTCTTCTATTGTTATTTAGAACATCAACTTCAACAAATAGGAACCAGTTGTTCTCCTGTTTAGAAAATTAGATCAATGTTAATTAGGGTTTTTTTGCAGGGGTGGGGGATGCTACATGGATTGTTGATAATGGGGAGAAACACCAGCATGTATGTGATTATCAGGTGCTAGGAAATCTCATAGTTTCCATATCTGTTGTTTGGAGATGTCCAACATCCATTCTACCCTTTTTGTCTTTTAAAAGTAGAATGATTTGTCTTTGTGAAGCATATTCCTTGTTTTTAAATGGGTTGACTCTATCATTCCCCAATCAAGGTTTTGTGGCCATTATACAGGTGTGGCAAATAAGCACTTATCAACCCTTGGCTATGGTAACCCATACAAGGAAGAGAAAACAATTTATTTACTCAACAAATATTTGTGACAAAATTGGACCAATCAGAGTTATTCCAAGGACATTTTTTTCATGGCAATAGAATGTTCCTTTTACACTGCCACTGATAAGCTGTTAGGATGTGTCTGGTTCAGCCAGCAGGCTTTTTATCAATATATGAATAGAGAAATTTGAGCCTGAGATCTGAGCCTTAGGCACACGGCCTTGCCATCATTGATTTCAAGAATCCAGCAGTGCTTGAAGCCATGGACTGTAGAATTCCCAGTTGTATAAACCCAGCAAATTTTGTGATATGTTTACATTACTCATAGCTAAAAGAATTTTTAATTCTATATTGAGAAAACATGAAGATTCTAGAACCTAAGACAATAGGGAGTCTATAAGACTATGCCTTTGCTAAACACAATGGGACATAGACTTTATGTGATTTGAGAGAATAGGGTTGGAAGATTTGAGAAGATATCTTCATGTCGTAGCATATAATTGTTTTTTAAAATGTGTATTATTATGCCAGACATTTCTTTAGTAAGATATTTCTGGTCAATAAAAGATTTTATCCGGGCTGGTCTTGCTCAGCGGTTAGAGCATCGGCCCACAGACCAGAGAGTCCCGGGTTTGGTTCCCGCTAAGGGCACGTACCTCGGTTGCAGTTTGTCCCCGGCCCCAGTTTGGGTCGTGTGGGTGGCAACTACTCGATGTATCTCTCTTGTATAGATGTTTCTCTCTCTCTCTTCCCCCTTCTCTCCCTCCTGCTCTATCTGAAGATAGGTGCTAACATGTCCTTGGGTGAGGATATAAAACAAAACAAAAAAATTAAGTCTCTTAAGATTCTACATTGAAAACACTGACGTGACCTACACAAGGTTAGACATTGCAGGACCTCCCTATCTACGCCTAGCTAAATAAATCACATTAACTCAGACTGAAAAAGAACATGGAAGCAACCATTTTCAATGTGTAGTTGTTTCCATCCAGAAAACTACTCACTGAAGATTCAAATTAATCTTTTCTTGTTATCATTAAAAATCAGTTATTAAATATAGTTTTTGTTAATAAAGTAAAATTAATGTAGTTTTTGTTATAGTCATATGTATTTAAATGTCTGAAAACGTTATTTTATAACTTTCAAAAAGAGGTTCTCTCAAAATTGCTAAATGGTAAAAAAAAAAAAATAGGTAAAATATTTTTAGAGTGTATTCTAAAATTAGATTATATTCCTTATTTTATTTATGAGAGTTTATTCACTGGGATAAATCCACAGAGGTAATGCATCAGGAATTGTAAATTTTGGCATTGTAAGTTATAATATTTGTTTTTGTTTTGTTTATTTATTTTCTTTATTGATATTAGAGAGAGAGAGAGAGGAAGCAAGAGGGAGAGAGAGATAGAAACATTGATGAGAGAGAACATCAACTGGCCGCCTCCTGCATGCCCCACCCCAGGGGGATCAAGCCCACAACCTGGGCACATGCCCTGACCAGGAATCAAACCAGCAACCTCTTGGTACACAGGTCAATACTCAACCCTGAGCCACATCGGCCAAGCAATGATAGTTGTTTTCAAAAAGAAAACAAAAATATTTACACTTTTAAAAAACTGTAACTCTGATGTACAGCGATAAATAAATATTGATAAATAATTTATTAATATATAAAATCATGGTAATTCCAGAAGGCCTGCTTTTATAAGCACTCTAATACATGGACAGTTTCCAAGGAGTGCTCTGAAGTCTCACAGTCATCATCCCAGATGCCACATGGTGTCTGCGTGGGATGAGCTGAACGTACTGTCACATTAGACGGAGTTGCCAATCTTAAACCAACTGTGACTACTCTCTGTACACTGCTCTCTTGGGGGTATTAGAAAACTCTTAATTAGCTTTTGTTTCCAAGCAGGGCTTCATTTTTCATGATCATACTTCATTTTGCTAAAATTATTCGATTTAAAATGACCTTGACACTTCATCTATTACAACAAGGGCATATATAACTTAATATTTAAATTCAAGTTGTTAATAAAAGATAAAATTGAAGGTTCACAAAACACACAAATGTCCCTTTAATACCTAAACATGAATTTGTGGTATGTATTTCAGGATCATGTTGAGATACAAATTTATCAAAAAAGGCAAACCTAGGTAGAAGACCTGTTGATGGTTTAAGAATGTGAAAAATAAATACAGATAGAAGTAAAGGTAGTTATGATATTATGAACATACATTGCTGGTACAATTCTTGCATAAATTCCATATCCCCACAATGAAAACAACAAAAAAGTTGAATTAAGAAAATGTTCTACTTATTCTTGAGAAAATTTAGAAAAATTGCCATATGATGCATTCCAAAGTACTTTGAGTTCCCAAGGGAGAAAACATTCTACTAGTTCAAAATCAGGTATTGTTCAAAGCCTGGTATTTTTGAATAATTTAACCTAAAAGAATGTTTCTTACACAGTGCGAGTTTCCAGTTACTTGAAATTTGTCACACATTACATTTGGATCCGGGTTTGTATCCTCGCTTAGAGTTCAGGATCAGTTACACTATGTCGGCAAAATCAGCTGCCTATGAAAGTCATGAGCCAATTGTCATTTACCTTTACAGATATTAATAGTGTGTATAACAAGTAACAGTATTCGCTCTCCTTTTAGCAGAGATGCTGCTTACTAATGACATCTCATTGCTTCACACAGCAGGGACTCATTCCATTTGGGCATAATGACTGAGCTAACATCAGTTTTTAAGAATGTATGTTATCATTATTCATTACAGTACTGCACTGAAGCTTCTCTGGGAGGCAATAAAGAACAAAATGTATATTTTAAAGACCCTCATTCCCCCCTAAATGCTTGAATTAAGCTGCAGTCTGTGGTGTTCAGAGAATTGAGTTATGTCCTAAAGCAATGCTTCTCTTGGAGTACATCATGCCTGGAGATTGGGCCCTGATTAGCCTCTGAGTTTTCTAATACAGGCTATTGATTTTCTGCTACTGTAGTTGCCATTGGATTGTGCGTGCCGGCACGGGGGGGTCTATCTTTTGTATGAGGGAATGATGAATGGTCTTCATCAAGGCTCCAGGCACATACTTATTTCCTCTTCAATGAGGACAATCATCAATATCATTTAAGCAGAGAAAAACTGAGGAACCCAGAATGCTTATGGAACAATTTAGGTTTTCTTCATATTCATTGTTGATTCTAATTACTCAAGTATACATGTTCTATAAAATGTTAGCAATCTTATTTACTAATCTTAAATTCTCTTACTCTCATGCAGCTGAAAGAATAAACTTTGGCCTGGCCAGTGTGGCTCAGTTGGTTGAGCATCATCCCATGTACCAAGAGGTCCCAGGTTTGATTCCAGGTCAGGGTACCTGCCGAGGTTGCGGGCTCCATCCCCAGTAGGGGGCATGCAAAAAACAGCTGATGGATGTTTCTCTCTCACTGATAATTCTCTCTCTCCCTCTCCCTTTCTCTGTCCCTAAAATCAAATAAAAAAAGAATAAACTTTATTTTAAAGGTAAAAATGTATCTTTCGTGAAAGTATATTATGAAAGCAATTTCATTCTTACTTTCAATTGGCCACAAAATGTATTTTAAATGCAAACAGATTGGGACTAAGACATAAACCAATACTCTGAACCCACTATGAAAATTCTCATTATAAATAAATGTACAAAATCATAATCATCTACTTCTAAACTTTATACTAAAAAAGGATCATTTCCATGGCAATTGACACTGATTTTCTCTTTTCCCAATAAGGAAGCCAGATTGTCTTGGATCAAGTTCACTACAAGCAAAATCTGAGATATGAATTCTTGTGCAAGTGATGTATTGAAGAAATAGCCTGGGGAAACATCTGTAGCAAGTGAGGTAAGCTGCCCATATCAGTGAAAAAGTAGGCATAGGTGTGGATTGCAGGAGAAGTCTGTCTGGCCTCAGGCTCATTTCCCAGAGAATCCTGCAGTGGAAATGGTACCACTTAGTCATCCCACCTCGAAGCAAGAGTCCAGGCTTTTTCTCACACTTGTCAGTACATCATCGGTCACAGGCTGTCTGGAAGGTGGCCTAATGTGTCAGTCAGCACTCATAACAGCTGAGAGACTGCTCAGCCTCCAAAGAGGGTCTGAGCAGGACAACAGCAGTGTCTGCTGTGCGGGTCAAGTTCAGATTCACCGTTCTGGTCTAAACCTAGATATGCAGAGAGTGAGCATAGTACCCATTACATTTAAAATGGGAGTCTGTCAAACAGATACATTGTTGGCTTACCAAAGTGAAGGGTGATTTGAAGTTGTGGTTTAGCTGTAAATTGACCAGGAAAAAAAAGTTGTGGGTGAAATTTATGAGTGAAAATCACCGGGTACTCTGCATTAATTGGATGTACA
The DNA here is from genome assembly GCF_014108415.1 of Molossus molossus. Taxonomy (NCBI): domain Eukaryota; kingdom Metazoa; phylum Chordata; class Mammalia; order Chiroptera; family Molossidae; genus Molossus; species Molossus molossus. The sequence continues at coordinate 74,958,348 of NW_023425344.1, read as the reverse complement.
TTTTTACACTTGTTTCCATTTTTTTTTTTTTTCTGTAATTTGAATTTTCAGTAACCTAACATATAAAATGATATGATTGTGTTATTAGTTTTTGCTTTTCCAAAAATACCCCCACAAAAATGCATTGTAGTGATGTTTAATTGTTGTATGGGACTAGAGAATACAGTGACTCCCATTTTTCTCAATTTCCTTTAGGAGATGAAAAAGACTACACAAAGAACGCAGTGATTTCCAACCCATGCGCTGCAAGAGGCACGCCATGTGCCGCAGAATTGTTAGAACCTGCGATACCTGACTTTTAGTCAGGGGAGTGAATGACCTCTTTTCCCTTAGATTGTCAAATACGAAAGTGACATCAGCCAACACAACAACAGCCATCTGGGGTGAATGAATCAAAATTATACCTATTTATTTTGTCAGATCAACAAAAAATATGATATATGTCCTGGTGTGCCGCAGAATTTTAGTAATTAATTTATGTGTGCCATGAGACGCAAAAAGGTTGAAAATCACTGAAATCGTCTAATGGCTCAAAAAAAAAAAAAAGAGTAGTACATATGACAGTAACTGAAATTTAGTTACACTTTAAAAAAATCTACAAAGTGACTTATGGGACAGTGAGTTTCACAGCATTTGAAAGTTGGAACTATAATTCTATAATATCACAGTGCTTAAATGCTACATGAATCTGGGCTTCCACCCACAAAATCAGTTAGAATACAATGGAATTTTATTCTAAGGCACAGGTGGAAAACTCCTTTGAAAGCAAATCAGATAGGTTCTTTCAAATGCACATTTGTTTATGTAGAATTTTTGTTTTGCTTCATGGAGAGTAACTTTTACTGGAAATCTAACCTCATATCCACCGCCTCCCCCCCCCCAATAACTTGAGTTTTTAGTTTTCTTTCTTTTGTTTTTACCTATTAAAATGTTCATTGTTTTCTTTGTTCAGCTTCTCAAATTACTAGAGTAAGTTTTTTTGCCCATAGTGTTTTAAAATGTTATCGGTGTCAAATACTCTGAACTGCTGATACCAGAATATGAAATGACCTGTTATAGTAAATGATAGATTCTGGAGCGGTTTCAGGTCACAGCAGGCTCGTGGATGAGCTCGTGCTTTTCGATCTTTTCCAAGCAGATGACTCTAGTGTATAAATTAGTATCAATCCAGGTTTGCCTTGGCACTTTGGTATTTATTCTACACAGGATTCTCTAATATTGATTACAAGTCATATGAGGTTAGACTGATATGTTTCCTTCCATCATCTTTCTAAAAATAAATTGTGCCAGAAATTCAAGGTTAATAGAAGATCTCATTATAATATACCTCTTCTGGGCATTCTTTCCACTTTAGTTAAGTACTTGAGGAAATTAGACAGGTGGTAGCATGCAATATGATACATGCATATACATTTGCAGGCTGCGTCGATGTGAAACCACAGCAACAGCTTAGAGGAAAAGTTCTAGTAGGATAATATGAGCCCAGCCTATACCGTAGTCTTTACATCCTACAATGAATCTTTTATTGACACCAAGAAAACATTCATCCAAACCTGGTCTTCCATTTCTGGGTTAAATATAAATGAAAACGTACGCTAACAAACTTTAATGTGCTTGTATATCAACTAGTCAAATTACTTCTCATCAGCTAATAGAACCAATTATCATGGTACCATATTGCATTTTGTGAATCCTTAGAGAATCAATGCAAACTTCATAGAAAAGTGATATTCATTGCTAATTCAAATAAACTGTCATATTATAACTTGGGAACAACTTGGTATTATTGACCGATTGAACAAGGAATATACAAATTCCTTGGTGTGCGGTAAAGCACAGACTGGGATCACTTGAAAACTTGGTTAACTTAAACGGAATATGCCTTCATTATTCCATATTTAATATAAAGGTAACAACAGTACACTTCACTCAGAGTTAATAGATGTAAAGTATTTAGAAGAGTACCGGACACATATATGTATTAGCTACCAATATTCAGCAACTCCAATTTCAGTAATAATCCCCCAAAATAAATAAGGATATATAGAAACTTTTTTTTGTTGCAAGGATATGTAGTGTAACATTATAATATAGTGGGAAAAGTAGAAATAATCTTTACATCATTACTTTGGAGTTTGAATGAGCTAAATCCTTAAGATGAAACCCTAAACAGCCATGAAAAATGGCATCATAAATTGCATTTATAATATAAAATATATTAGTATTATACCCCTGAGATAAACTAGGTTAAAAGGGTATGTAAAATATGACTTATTTTTAATTTGAGTAAAAATAAATGTACACAGATATACTAAACAGTTCTGATAGTTTAAATACATTGTTAAAATTGAATAGCTGGGAATGTAGATGTATAGATAATTTTATCTTTATCATATTGCACTCTTTGGATAATTTTAAAGAAATAAATTTATTTTAAGAAAAGAGTAAATCAATTTTAAGTTTAAAATTTTTTTAAATTGCCCTGGCCGGTTTGGCTCAGCGGTTAGAGCGTCAGCCTGCGGTCCACAGAGACGCGGGTTCGGTTCCCGCTAAGGGCATGTACCTTGGCTGCAGTTTGTCCCCGGTCCTGGTTGGGTCGTGTGGGTGGCGGCCACTCGATGTGTCCCTTTCACATCGATGTTTCTCTCTCTTCCTCTCTCTCCTTCTCGCTCTATCTGAGTAAAAAAATGGAAAAATGTCCTCGGGTGAGGATAAAAAATAAAATAAAAAAATACTTAAAAAATTTTTTTTAATTATCTTTATTGTTGTGTTACAGATTTCCTCCTTTTCCCCCCCATTGACAGCCTCCTCCCTGTTCCTGTCCCACGAATTATATAAAACATCAGTCTGTAGTCTGCTAAGTGCTCATGGAGAGTTATACCTCTAAATGGAACCTTTGTACACCTAGTAAAATGTGTGCTACTTGTATACGAGAGAAGTGCTTTTCAAAGAAAATCTACTTTGAAATATAGTAAATGTAAAACTCTATAGAAGATATTTCCCACATTATTAGCCTAAGATAATAATGAGAAATTATTGACTGAATGCATTTACACCTTGAAGTATTAAAAATGCCCCTCTTACATTACATTTGGCAATGTAGAAAAACAGAAACCTGATAAAGCCTTTAGCTACTACTAACATGAACAACCCCCATAAGGGAGCCCACGGTGCTCAATGAGATGGACTTTTCTTGGCACAATGAGCAGTGAAGAGCACTTTAAATGCAAACTGTATTTTTTTTAATTTATAGACATACATAATATTTAGTGATCAACTCCAGAATTTTATATGTATTCTTTTCAAAAATATAAGAAAATATTGTTTTACAAAAATATGTCATTGCCCATAGAAAAAAACATTGATGTGTTTATTAGCAAGTATTTAAGCACACAACATAATATTACTAGAATACATTGAAAAAGCAATTTAATACTTTATGGAGTCAAAAGTATATTTGGCATTAGTTGCTTATAGAGAGAAAAAAAAAAAAAAAACTTGTCACATATCCATATTTTAATGGCAGGGAATGTTATTAAAATAGATGGTTTCACCTTGAAACACAGAAAAGAACTCCATCTAAGAGAAATGTAATAAAATTTCTCAGCATGCTCCCTCAGAAAGAGCACTAATTGACATGATTATCTTATACAAAAGTTTTATCTACTCTTTTACTCATTCATTTACTTATTTATAGCAAACTACTGCCAGATGAAAAACAAAAAGAAAAAACAGCTTAATGATAGCTAGAATCAAAAACTTTACAACATGTCACCAGGAGTTGGTATGAAATCTCAGAGTATAGCTCTTGGCAGCAGAAAAATATCATCTATGCTTTACTTGCTTTAGAAATGAAATTGGAATAGTATTCCATTGTCTAAAATGTACTGTAGCTGTTATCTACTCACCTACTGATGGGCACTTGGGCTGCTCCCAAATCTTGGCTGTTGTAAATAATGCGGTGATGAACATAGGGGTGCACATGTTCTCTAGAATCTGTGTTTTGGGTTTCTTCGGATATATTCACAGAAGTGGAACCGCTGGGACCTAACTCAATTCCGTTTTTAATTTTTTTTAGAGCACTCCATGCTGTTTTCCACAGTGGCTGCACCAATATTTGTTTCCACCAAGAGTGCACTAGGGTCCATTTTTCTCCACATCCTAGGCAACACTTGTTGTTTGTTTATTTATTGATGATAGCCATTCTGACAGGTGTGAGGTGATACCTCATTGTGGTTTTAATGTGCATTTCTCTGATGATTAGTGACACCGAGCATCTTTTCATATGTCCATTCTATGTCCATTCAATGTCTATTCAGGTCCTTGCCCATTTTTTAATTAAATTGTTTTTGTTTTGTTTTTTTGGGTGTTGAGTTTTATAAGTTCTTTATAAATTTTGGATATTAATCCCTTATCAGATGTATCTTTGGAGAATTTTAGATATTAATCCCTTATCAGATGTATCTTTGGAGAATATGTTCTCCCATTCATTGGGTTGTCTTTTCATTTTGTTGATGGTTTTCTTTGCTGTGCAAAAACTTTGTAGTTTGATATAGTCCCATTTGTTTATTTTGTTTGTTTATTTCCCTTGTCCGATGAGACATATCAGAAAAAATATCGCCATGAGAAATATTTGAAATTTTATTGCCTATGTTTTCTTCTAGGATTTTATGTTTTTGAGTTTTACATTTAAGTCTTGAATTCATTTTGAGTTTATTCTCGTATAAGATGTAAGAAGGTGGTCTGATTTCATTTTTTTGTGTACCTATCTGTTCGTGCACGGACCTGGAGAGTAGTATACTAAGTGAAATAAGCCAGTCAGAGAAAGACAAATACCGTATGATTTCACTTACATGTGGAATCTAATGAACAAAATAAATAAAATAGAAACAGATTCATAAATATGGGAAATCGACTGACAGTTGTTAGAGGGAGGGGTTGGGGGCTTGTGAAAAAGGAAAAGGGATTAAACAAACAAACAAAAAAACCCTCCTAGACAGAAACAGTATGGTGATTACCGGAGGGAAAGGGGTAGGGGAGGTAGAAGAGGGTAAAGGGGGATAAAAGGTGACGGAAGGAGCTCTGAGTTGGGGTGGTGAACACACAATACAATATACAGAAAATGTATTATAAAATTATACACCTGAAACCTATATAATTTTATTAACCAATGTCACCCCACTAAATTCAATAATTTTTTTTTTTTTTTTTAAAGAAGTGAAATTGGATACAGCTAGTAAAACGGGGGTGGGAGGGGAGGGTGAAACCATAAAGCCAATGCTCACTGATGAATTAAGAGAAAATTTGATTCTGCTGAAGATGCACATATCAGCTGTTTCCTGAAGTTTAAACTTTCCCTGCTCTGAGTTTCTTTCCCCCCCACCACAACCCCAAATGTGAAGGTGGCTGGTAAGTGACAAACGCACAGGTACTTTTAGATGCCAAATACCTGGAAGCGCACGTCAGGCACGATTATCAGCAGCCTGTGCTACATGCCAATTTCTCCCGCAGGAGCTCTGGGGTTATGTACACGTTGTTAGTCCTCAGTGCCAACACACCATGGTTAGCGCACAAATAGGAGGGGGTCCTCCTCAGATCTAATCACACGTTTCAGCACATGACTTCAGTTTTTGTTTGTATACCTTGTATTTCAGGAATAGGTATATATTTATCTAAGGAAAAAATAAGAAGATAAAGAGGCTGGGTCTGATTATATATTATTCTAGGACTAATTCCCAGAAATTATATACCGAAACTAAAACTCTGTTCCAAGAACTATAATTTTCCAGACAGTCAGATGGGCAAAATATCATCTTGTTATTCATTCACTTATTAAAAAGCAGATGAGGAACATTTATACCCGTCTTTTAATGATTATAATCTAATATGTAATTGCGTACTCAGTGCCTTTCACCCTAAACATAAGCCTTCTTTCCCACAAATACAAAAATCTGGAAAACCCTCCTCTGGATTACTTGCTTCTTTTAATGAATAAATAATTCCTGAATTACTACCTCTTTATGAAATTTTTTAAAAAATGGATAACGTTATAAATGTTTTCTTATCACCACCTACTCTAGCTTTCAAAATTTATATTACATGTTTTGCTAAATTTGCAAATTATGTAAATATAATGGGTTCCACATTATGGATTTACATTAGTGACAGTTAAAGCTCTCAGTTATCAACATATTGTAAATCATCATTTATTAGAATTTCTATTTTTATGTGCGGAGTCTGAAATCAAGGTGTTGAAATGGAAATAAACTTGTTGATTTCTTCTGAAATATTTACTACATATCTTTATTTATTTCACTTCAGTGTTTTAAAATCTGATAAACAATTGTAAGCTTAAAAATGTCAGAGAAAGAGCAAATAAAAATGAAAGCAATCAACCAGTCAATTGGCAAACTCTCTATCTTACCTTATTATCATTCCTCTTTTAGTCTCTCAATTTCAACTTCTCTGATCACATTCATGTAGCTGAACTTGAGTTATTTACTTAACTTCTATTAGCTTCAAACTCTCTATCTGTTAAATGGAATATGTAATTTAGTTGTTGGAAAACTAAATTAGACGGGATAATTGAAGTAGCAAGCACACTGTACTTTAATAAATTCTGGTCAACATCTTTCTATTTCTCCTCTTCTTCAGATCAACCGTGGTCTCCTGCTCCAGGTGCAATATTATAACAGATGTGGGTTTTTCTAAGTCTAGTTTTGTTGACTTTTCTGCAGATTTGTTTTCTTGCTTGTTAATCAAAAGGACTGCTGTTTTATGTACAGTACATGCTTAGTAAAGGAATCTTATTTTAAAAGATTTGTGCTTGTTAATCGATATAATTCAAAGTTATTCAGTTTTGGTAATTCAATATTCTGTTTTTTCTGGTTTGTATTTTTGTTGTTGTTTGTTTGTTTTCTTGGTGTTCCACTTACTTGTGATTAACTGCAAACAACTAGATGGGCTTTGGGTGAATATCAACGACTTCAAACACTTCTCTCTTCATGCCTTGAGAGTTCCTAGCGCCTGTGGGAAATGACATATTGAACAGACAATAAATATAGTCTTTACTCTTTATCTAGGTGATATTAAAGGTGACAGTAAGGGAAATAGAGCTATCTGAACTGTTTTGCAACTATTTTTTTAAAAATCCATATTTTAAAGGCTAAACTATGCATTTTTTTCCTTAAACAAAAGTTAAGATCTAAATGAGGTCATATCAATTAAAAAGACAACAACAATATAATTTCAACTTTCTTTCTATGTTACATTTTCTTCTAAGATAAATAGAATGGGGACATGAGAATGGGCTTATAATTATTAGCTGTGTGACTCTGAAGAATTTGCTGAAATTCCTTGACTTGAGGTTTTGCTCTGCAGTTTGGAGTAAGAACAACAAATCATGGTGGTTTTATATTATTAAATAAAGTATTGTTCAAATACTTGGACAGTTATAAGTATGCAATAAACATTAAAGTCAGTAAAAGAAAAAATACAAAACTAATATGAAAAAATATAATCTAGTATTATGAAATTAAAAATGTAGATACATGATTATTCTGACACACAAAAAAAGTGTTTTTGGAAATGGCTGCCAAAATTTCCATGTTTGTCCATTTTTGGTTTTAAATTTTGGAAAAATAGTCAGAAATTTTAAATTTTTTTTATCCTTACTGGAGGACATTTTTGCATTTATCTTCAGATAGAGCGGGAGGGAGAGATGGAGGGAGAGAGAGAGAGAGAGAGAGAGAGACATCCATTTGAGAGAGACACATTGGTTGCCACCACGTGTTGGGGCCAGGGACAAACTGCAACTGAGGTACGTGCCCTTAGCGGGAACCGAACCTGGGACTCTCTGGTTCGTGGGAAGACACTCTAACCGCTGAGCCAAACAGGCCAGGACAATAGTCAAAAATTTAAAAAACAATTTTTATTGAATATAAACTGTGCTAGATGTATGTATAATATTGCTTGATTTTCCATGGAGAATGACAGAAATGTACCTGCTGAGATCCCAAGAGAATTGAGATCCCAAGAAAATTGTTGCACTCTTGAGCACGGGATACACTCTACCCTGAGGGTAGAGGTCTAAAATTTTAATGATTATATAGCTCTATGACAATTCTAAAATGCATTACCATTTAACCTGCTGAATTATTATGGTTCATTTGGGGATTATTCCAAATAGTCCTTGTGTTCTATGTTTATAATGTCATTTCAATGATTAGAACTTAAATGTAGAATGACTAATTATTAACATTGTTCCCCCCAACCAAAAAAATCTTGATTAGTTAAAATATCAGCAGTTACTTACCAGGTGTCTATGTGTTTCATTCTAAAAAAGAACAATAGAAATAGTAATTGGAAAGCTAAATAAAACTCTGTGTGTTGGAAAAGAAAAATTTGCCTCATACTTCTAGATGTTAATTTATCTTTGTCTAAAAATTTGATATTCAACAGAGCAAAAGTTAAAAATCAGAAAAACAAGTTTCAAATTGTTGCTGGAGAAATGAGTGGGTGACATTTCTCTGTCATTAGTGGGAGTGGGGTTCTTGCCATATCTTGTGAAAAGGGATTTTCTAAGACACTCACGGGAGAAGGAATGGTTGTATTTGCGTAATGTCCCTTGGTATGTAAAGTCCCATTTCCCTTAAGCCAGTCCTGGAAAACATGCAGGCAGGGCTTTAGTAGAGATAGAAGCAGGGCCAGTGTCCAGAGTTTCTATTCAATGGTGGAACTGAACCCAATGTAGCATCAGGCATCAGGCTAGTCACAGCCTGTGGGTCTTACATGGCCATAAGCCACATGGGCGAAGTCAGGGGAGCACACCTCCTGCAATAGGAGAGGCAGGAGTGTAGGCAAGCAAGAGAGAAAGCCAAGAGAGCAAAGGAGGGCACTTTCTTTAAGATCTTATGTATCACAGATTTTGCACCTTCTCAGTGGCCACACCTATTATGGCCATTGCCCTGTTCCCAGGTGTGACCTACAGGTAAGCACCTTTCCAAGTCACTGGGCATGTGTCTGAACTGTCTTTGTCCAGTCTCTTTACCCATCAGTTTGTGGGGAACAGACCTGCAACTTCTGGCAAAGCTGTAAAAATGGCATGCCTATATAATCTAGTCTCCCCTTGACCCCATTTCTATTATTTAATAACCAAGTTATTATAACGGTATCAAAATGACATTCAACAACTTCATATTAACCTTTCTAAAATCATGAAAAGTTACTTTTTATAATTTTTTTCTACTAGTGAGTGTTTATTCGGCCATACAACTGCACTATAAAATCACTAAAGAAACAAATATATACTAATGATTATTTCCACAATCATTTTGGAATATTAGGAGCATAATGATTATTGAAATATTTTCACAAGTGTAGATTTCATCTGTCAGACTCTAGTGAAACTTTAAGCTCACCAAGCCGGAAATAACGGCTGATACTATTTACACACCACCTACTCTCAACCCCATCCCCGTTTCTGGCTTTCTACTAAATTATTGCTGAGCTTGTTTTTTTTCTGTTTAAACGATCAGATGTGACATCAGTGAACTGCAGTAATTACTTAGCTGCTCAGCTATGGTGACATGAGATTTGACCAACCTACATTACTCTGATGACCAGAGACAAATTCGGGAACCTTGGAGGCCCCACCCTTCCACTTCTGATAATGAGCAGGAAGGAAGGCGAGAAGCCCTTCAGTAGGTCTCGGGCATCTCAATGAAGAATTGGCTGATGACAGACGCTGAGCTCTGGGGGCGCAGCCTTTTCATCATGACTTTTTTCTTAACAGGAGGGTTCTCAGGCCTACACTTTTGTTCTGATATCCTCCGGGCAGGCGGCTGTTTCCTTTAATAGGAAGTTCCCGCATCAGGAGCTCTTTCTGGTGGTGCACCCAGTCCAGACAATAGCTCGTCTGTCTCCTCTGGCCTGAGAGCCCATAAATACATGTGCTTTGATACTTCTCTGCTCATAAGTTTTCTCTCAATAAAACCTATTTTGCATGTACACTACATCAGGGTAATAGGTAGATGTGCACATCTGTGCCTTCTTTGTATGACAAAGAATATACATGTCTATTCTTCTAATTTCAATATGAAAGAACACCTCACATCACTTAAATGGTAAAGGGGAAAGGGACAAAATCTTATATGGAAAATACCTACACATAATTCTGTTTTCCAGAGAGTTCAAGATACGGAGAAACTGTAGGATGGAATAAAGGACACCTTCATAGTTTCTTCAAAATGCTTTAATACCATTTTATTGAGAATATACTAAAAGATCTTTCAATTGGGCCTATGCTTTTAAATTAGAAAAGTAGCATTAAAAATTTGAACAAGAGTAAACCCCAATAATTCAAGACAGAATGTCAATACACTAATAGAAGTCCTTCAATTTTTTAGTTTACATTTTTATATATTTTAGTGGAACATCCTACCAGCACATTTTTGTAACTTTTTTCACTAAATATATTATAAACATGGTTATCCTTTTATTATAAACATTGTTTATAAAGTACACATTATTTCATCACACAGAGAATACTTACCGTGTGGACACTTTATTTCTCAGAAGTTTGAGTCAAGTCTAGCACAGCCACTAATAATGTTGACGTTATAAGCTGTAGAATAATTGGCCCCAAAAATCTCATTTTGCCTTACTCCTTGTATCATTTATTTAAATAAACCATATTTGAGGGGGAAACGTAGGTTGGCTTGAGAGATGCCTAAAACTATCCCTGCCATTGGTATTACACAGGAAAACATGAAAGAGAAGTATTCCTTTTGATGGCTGGATTTTTTCTCTTCAGACCAAAGCCCCTGCATAGCTGCAGTCTAACTAGCAATGGATCTCTGACAAGGAAATAGACAGCCTCACCTAATGTTCCAGATCTCTTACGATTTTTACCACTGCAACTCTAATAGAAAAATTGAAAAAAAAATAATCTGCCCATCATCTCAGGTACGTTAGAGACTGATTCCAACTGGGAACCGGAGAGACTATATGTGCTGTTTGCTGAATCTCTTTCATAGGCAGCAATTAAACCCAAATTCCCAATAGGACATTCAGACCTCCAAAGAGGCGGTCTCACTGTCCTTCTCATTGCTGCTCTTTAGAAGAATTGCAAGAGATTACACAAAATATGCTCAATTAGCCATCAGTGCTGTGCTTTTCCTCAGGCTTTTCATTCTTGCAGGAAAGCTGTGTCTCTCTTTCCTACCTGCTCCTTTCTCTGCCCACAGAGCATGTGTCTGCCGCCCAAGGCCCAGTGCAAAGGCTGTTACTTCTCTACAACTTCCACTGACTTCTTCTGAGCCATCACGCCCTGATCCACATGCCTTACACAGAATCCCCAATCTACAATCTACCATAGATGGTAAGGCGTTTTTTCCCTCTCCTCGCCTGGGAGGACTCTGATGGCAAATATCATGCACCTCACAATATCAGCCTCACCACCTTGAATGTACTGTTGCACAATCATTTTTGATTCGTGTGAACGTGCTTAGTTGTTAGGTGGCAGAGAAAGTCGAGTGATTGCTATGGTTATGAAATTTTAAGTGACGTAGAAGTGATAAATTGGATGATCGATACAGGGGACTATCTACTTCGTTTATTTTGGTAGGGATTTTTAAAAAGAGAAATGGCAACTTGAAAAACCTTACTTACTATTCTATTGGTTTATTTAAAACATTATTTCTTTTTTGAAAAATTAGAATATCATAAATAAATAAAATAAAAAAGTATCCCCAAATCTTATTTTAATCTCTCCTTCTAGAAGTTCCATGGATTTGTATTTCCTTCATTTTGTCTTTCTCAGTCTTACTTTATTAAAACAACCCAAATAAACAATCATTTCCATGAGAGTGGCAATTTCAGAGCCAATAAATTTGAACTGGGTGAGAGTCATTTAGTGCTGTAACTAGGTCTAAAAGACTGAGCAGCTCCATCTATTTATTCTATAATTCTAGACAAGTAACTTATCTTGGCTCAACTTCAGTTTGCTAATCAATAAAATGTGGGGAAAGGACCCTACCCCATAGGGTCCTTATGAGGATGAAAGAGAATGTAAGTGTTTAATAAATGCAATCTATTTATATGATGTATTCTTGGTTCTTAATAGGCCTTGCTAGGTGTAGATCTCTTTCCTAAAGGATAAACATTGACAGAGCCCAATTCGGACTTTCTCTACAGAAAATGTGTCCGCCTAGTCATATTTCAGGCAGAGGAAAATATTTTTAACTTGCAACATTTTCTTCAATGAAAATTTTGTTTATTCAATCAGAAAGTTTCCTTTTGGAAAACAAAACTGAAAATATCAGCAACAGTACTTAAAGTGTACTTTATGCTAACATCCATTAATTCTTTGTTCCACATTCTGCGAATTAATGATTTTCAAACCAGTCAGGAAACGGTGACAAAACACAAAGAAACATGTTTTTTCTAGTTCTATTATTTGAGTAAGAGTTCTTATACAATACATTCCAGAAATAAAATAATTAGGCATATTCTTGTCAGTAATTTAGAGGATAATGTACGTTATTTAGCATGAAGGTAATGGCTATATGAAGCTTTTTAATTATATCCAAAATGCTGACATACCAATTCTGTTACCTCAGACATACCATTGGGTAGATTGTGCTTGACTGAATTGCACAGATGCATCTTCGTATATCTCGAGAAATATACCTTCAATTAATGACACAATACATAATCTATTAGAGAATTTTCTTGAGAACTAATAATTGTGTGTGTTTGGTAAATTATAGCATAAATGGACTCAGGCAAAAACAATTATTAAAGAGGACAAAATATGCATCTGTCCTGTTTTAGGATTATTATATGAAAACTAAATGATGTCTAATCATTTGCTAGCATCAGTCAAATTTCATATAGTGCTTGTCTCTGCCTAGGGCGCAGGCTTTTGCATGTAGAATAGTATTTTCCAGGAGTCTTTATTCTTTAATATCCTTATTAATTTAAAAATACTTTTTATTTTTTTCCTATGTCTTGCAGAATAGACCAATCTTCTAGTGCTAATTTTTTAGTCACATTTATGTGAATTTCAGAATCTCAGTTGTTATATTTGAGCTAATAAATAAACAATAACAGTTATTACTGCTGTCTTTGTCCTGAAGAGGGAAATTTTGAAGGTCAAAATAGTCGTTCTCTCTCATGCATGCTCTCTCTCTCCCTCTCTCTCTCTCTCTCTCTCTCTCTCCCTTTCGTTCTCCCCGTATCTCTCATTAGTGCCTCTACATCAATAGACTCTGAGACAAAGGAGAAGAGGGACTCTTCTGTGTTAGGGATAATATGATTGGCAGGAAATGAGGAAGCTAGGATATAATTTTCTGAACCTAGAATCATATTAATCAGAGCCTTGCTTTTAATAGACTAAGAAACTTCATCACCACCAAGTTCAGACAAGGCAGTGTTTCCTTTTAAAGAAACATAGCATTAACTCAGAATCTAAGTATTAAAGTCTTTTTTTTTTTTTTTAAATTAGAGTCTTTTCTAAAGAGAAACTTCAGATGGTTGAAATGTATGTCTCAGACAATTGATACTTTATAATTTTTTCTTTTAGTATATGATCATGTTTTACTTTGACAAAATGAATACAGAGGTCAGCATTCCATGTGACTATTATTAGTGATGGAAAATGAAACTAAAATGTGCTCCATTTTCAGTATTTGATCAACAACAAAAATGTACATTTTAATTCCAGACTCACTAGAATAAGTCATATCACATCTTTAAGAAGTACAAATCCTGAGGTTAAAGTCTCATTATAAAATTTCTCATACTGAGTTAGTTAAAATATCAGATCTTTTTCCCCTCTCTCTTTTCTTTTTCCTTTTCAGCAATGATGAATTCCTTGTTCCAAATGGCTTAGATCAAAAGATTTTTCTAGGTGGCATATGAAGTAATGCTCAAACAATTAATACATTTCACTAATTGCCAAACTATTATATAAACATTAGGTAGAATGGAATACATTTATATAACCATGCTCTTAGTACATTTTATTAAAAAGTACCTTATATACTTGCCCAAATGTGTAAAAAGTCTATACTTTATTAGTGCACACTGCACTATTTTTGGAACAAGGCAGTGTAAATTAACGTGTGTGTGTGTGTGTGTGTGTGTGTGTGTTGTTGTTGTTGTTGTTTTTCCCTAGGAAAATGGAAATACTTGATGTTATAACCCAGTAATTCTCCATCTGCTAGAAGAAGGAACCTCTTCTGGGTTCCTTGAACCCGAGTTGTTTTTGCAAAAACTCTTGAAGAGGAAGGTATACATCAGCCATGACCATAAGCTTAACTAATCAGGAGATGCCAGACGGGACGATGAGGCATTCAAGGCTGGGGTCTAATAAATGTTAAGAACAAACAACTTGTGCAGTTACTAACTGCTGATATCTGCTTCTGTACACGCAGCTTGCTTGCTCTGCTAAACTCTTGAGTAACCCATGTCCTATATAAGCAACCCTCCCCCTGAGCTCGGGGCTGCAGTTCTCCTCTGTGTAGGTTGGCTGCAGTCCCTGCGCAGGTAATAAAGCTCCTAATATTCAAAATTACTTGATATCTGAGTGAGGATGATTCTCCTGGGTTACAACACTTGCTAAAAGACATTTTTTTTAATGACATTTTGGATAAAATGCATTTTTCCTAAGAATATACAAGAAAAAAAAAAGGATAAACCTTTGTAATTGTATTCTAGATAATTCTTTAGATGAAATGAATTGCATACTAAAGATTTAGTTCATATGCTAGGAGGGTGAAATGAACTATACAGTGTAAATAGCTTCCCAGCTGGACCAAATTTTCCAAATAGCCTAAGGGTATTTTCCATCTCAAGGATCAAAAACTGGTTGAAATTATCTGCTTTTAATTGGTGAACAATATTTTTATCAACATTGGCTAGTATTTATGACTTTTTTTAGCTAATTAAAATAAGGCACAAAGAACTTTTATTTTCTGTAACAGGGATCTATGTTATTTACGTATGATAGTAAAATACTTCACCATAGAGTGGAGGAGGAAGTCAAATAAGATCATTCCCACTTCTAGCATTTCCCGAAGTTGTAGCCATCCTTCTGTTTCAGAAATAGCATTCTTCAGTCCATTTTGTAAATGGATCTTTGAAAATTTATCAACTTTCTTTCACCTTAGAAACCCTTTTTAAAATATATAATGGGTATATGATATTATCTTATCTAACTAAAGGCTCTAAAAAAGATTTTTTTTAATTTTGTTTTTATTGCATAAAAAACAGTGATGTTTGCCCTGGCCGGTTTGGCTCAGTGGTTGGAGTGTCGGCCTGTGGACCAGAGAGTCCCGGGTTCGGTTCCTGGTAGGGGCACGTAACAAAAAAATAAAATAAAACAGTAATGTTTAACTAAGAAATATTTTACAGGTTCTGAGGGACTCTCCACACCCCCGATCAGCCAGTTCTCAAGAAGGTCGCGTTCTGGAAGATCCTCAAAACTTTGCCTTAATCAGAAGGATATGTTCTGAGATCGTTTATTTCTAAGTCAGATAAAAGATTAGGCTGAATAACATTTCTCAATCCATAATTCAGATGTTCATACCATATATGCCAATTTCAAAGTAGGCATGAAAAATACTGAAGAATACCTCATAATTTTCAAAGTGTCATTTTCAAAAATTTAAAAACATGACTTTCACAGGAATATAGCTTGAATAGCAAAGATTTAAAACTCATCGCATTAGCCCAGCTGGTATGGCTCAGTGGTTGAGCATCAACCCATGTACCAAGAGGTCATTGACTCGATTCTGGGTCAGGGCAAAAGCCCATGTTGTGGGCCCAATCCCCAGTGGGGGACATGCAGGAGGCAGCCAATCAATGTTCTCTCATACATGTTTCTATCTCTCCCTCTCCCTTCCTCTCTGTCTAAAATCAATAAAGAAAAAAACAAAACAAAACACTAATTGCATTAGTTTCTCTTGCCTTTTTAACAGATTGTGGTGAATTTAATGGCTTAAAGCAATGCAAATTAACAATTTTTAGTTCTGTGGGACAGAAGTCCAGGGTGAGTTTCATTGGATAAAACTAGGAAGATAGCTGGGTTGTGTTTATTTCTGGAAGCTCTGGGGGAGAATCTGTTTCCTGCTCATTTGGATTGTTGGCAGAATTCAGTTTCTTGTGGTTACAGGACTGAGGTACCTATTTTGTTTTCTATGTTGTTGTTGGCTGTCAGGTGGGGCCACTCTTCACCCCAAGAGGTCTTTCTTTTTTATTCGCTCATAACCCCTTCATCTCAAAGTCAGCAACAGTGAAATGAGTCCTTCTCAATGCAATGTTTTTCTGCCATATTCTGTTTTAAAACTCTTTCTGACCATAGTTAAGAATAGTTCTCTGCTTGTAAGGACTCATATGGGTGGATCTACCTAGATAATCCAATATAATCTCCCCTTCTCAAATTTTATAATTTTAAAAACAACAATAAAGTCTCTTTTGCCATGTGAGGTAAATATCCACCAGTTACAGGGATTAGGATGTAAACATCATTTTGGGACCATTATTCTGCTACTAATTTTTTTGAACCTTTTGAAACCCTTCACTCATTTCACTCACCCCCTCCCCAAGCTGACTCTTGCAACTACCAATCTTTTTTCTGAATCTATGAGCTTGCGGGTGCATGTTATTATTATTATTTTTAGATTTCACTTATAAATTAGATCTCTATCTCCATTATTTCGATTAGCATAATAATACCCCCAAGTTCATCCATGTTGTCACAGAGGGCAAGAATTCATTCTTTCTTATTGTTGAATAACATTTTATTGTTTATATGTACCACATTTTCTTTATTTATCTGTTTATGGACACCCAGATTGTTTCAATATATTGGCTATTACAAATAATGCTGCAATAAACATGGGGTTCATATATTTTTTCAAGTTAGTGTTTCCACCTTTTTTTCAAAGAAATACCCAGAAGTAGAATTGTTGGATTGTATGGCAGTTCTATTTTTAATTTTTGAGGAACCTCTATACTGGTTTTCATAGTGGCTGCACCAATTTACAGTCCCATCAACAGTGCACTCGCCGCTCACCAACACTTATTTTCTGTCTTGTTGATCGTAGCCACTCCAATCACTGTGAGCTTGTAGCTCATCGGGGTTTTGATTTGCAGTTCCCAGATGATTATTGATGTTGAGAGTCTTTCGCCCATTTATAAACTAAATCGTACAGTTCAGAAGGGGATAGGAAAGACTCAGAAAATCTGTCAGAAAAAAGAATGGTGGATCAAATTTGTACAGATAGATACAAAAACAGGTTAATGTATTACTGGGCAGCAAAGTGATAAAACTGAAAGATTTGAATTTATCTTTTCTGGTAGAGTAAATTTATTTGAATCTTTAATAAAAAGAAATTATTTGCTACATGTCAATCATTTATAAATTACTATGTAACTTTGTAGAATATAGGCCCTATCAATAGGTCAAATAGGTCAAACAAAACTATATTTCTTACAGTGAAAGTTTATGATGGATGTAGAATTTTTAAAACTATATTTCCAAGCTGTGGATTGTTTTCTCTTAACGAAGTGAATCACAGCAATTACCAATTTCTTTGAAGAGGCTCTAAAAATTAATATCCAGATTAATGATAAGATGTAAAACATAAAAATATTTTTTGTTAACTGTAGTCTATTTGATAAATTATCTAGACTAAAAATATATATTTATTATATGCCCAACTATATTATATATTAATAATATATTTTAACATCCATCTATACAGATAATGTAGGACTATTTGTGTATCTGTACATAGATGACAAATACATATAGATCTGGCCCTGGCCAGTTTGACTCAGCGGTTGGAGCGTCGGCCTGCGGACCAGAGTGTCCTGGGTTCGGTTCCCGCTAGGGGCACATACCAAAAAAAAAAATACATTTAGATCTGTATTTGACATATACTATATACTAAGGATTCTGCAAATAAAAAAGAAACAAAATTATTACATGCAATTCACAAGACTTGGCTTTCTCAATATTCTTTAAGAAGGCACTTTAATTCTTTGAAATGTCACTTTAATTCAACATATATTTACTGAAGTCCTACTATGAAATATGAATTATACCAGGTGCCATAGAATAAAAAATAAATAAAGGCACATATGGTCCCAGGGCTCAAAGGATATGCAATCTTTCGGTTGAGATGAATAAATAACCATATAACTCTGATGTAGTTAGAAAATTGTTCAAGAAAGGGATACATAACATGTTATGGGAATTCAAATGCATAATTAAATAACCTTTCTTGGGAGAGAATTTCAGAATAACCTGGTTAGAGATAAGAGACTAACAGGCCATGCAGAAGAGAGGCAGTGAGATTCTAACACAACACCACCGGAGCACCTGCGGTGGGCGGCAAGTAGGATGAGGCAGAAAGAGTCGGCCAAAGCCTTGCTTTGCAACCAGGTAGAGAGAGCTAAACAAACATCAGCTCCTCCCTTATGTACTGTGTCTTTGGCAAGACAGTTTTTAAAATCTTGAACAAATTGTATTATAATATCTCCCTCAGAGTATTGTCATAGTACTGAGCCAAAATAAATGTTACATTTCTAACATTCCTCATATACCATGACTAAAGTGTAGATTTGTTTTCTGTAAGCAATTCATCAGAAATCTTGTTTAAAGGTCCTGTTTGTAGCAGAGTAGACCACTATAGACGGCAGCAGCGAGAGACTGAAGGCAGAAAGGCCATGCCAGTTGTCCATGCCATAAATGATGAGGGTGAAAATAAGACAACGGGGTAAGAGAGGGAGGTAGCTGCCAGAGGGGTCTGAATGCTGGCTGGAACGGCAACACGGCCTCTGGGTGGTATAGGTTATCAGGGTGAAGGAGGGAGAAAATATAATCCTAAGTTACCTGATTCCTGGTTTACACAGCTTGTTAGTAGTATCATTAAAGGGGGTGGGTGGGATGAAGAGAAGCAAGTAGATCAATAGGGAAAAATTTGAGGGTTAAATTTTTAAACACTTGTTAGGAATACGTTTATGAAAGGAATAACTTTTTCTCTAGTTATCATCTTAATGAATTTTATGTTCTCTTCTGATAAATAGAAACTATTCAGTAGCAAACTGGGAAGTGACTTATCATCAAATATAATCTAACCCAAAGACACACGTGTGCATAGCTCCGTGATGTTTTGTTGATTTCATCTCAGCTTTTGCAGTTATCAAAGCCTTGATGCGTAATCCCAGGGCTGTGTTTTCTACTTCTGGTGCCACCGCTCCTTCAGGACTGTCTAAGAGAGGGCATTGATCTCCTCTTTGCTTTAAAGTCCCCCCAAGTGCTTTGTTGCCCTGGTCACAATAAGTGTTAAACACATTATGGAAGAAAATCATCCCATAATCTTTAAATACAAACTTTTAAAAAAAATTCCTGTTGCTAATTAAGCTCATTAATTTCCAATGTGGTTGACAAGAGCAAATTCAAGAAACTCTTAATGTTCACAAGGGCCCTAAGAAGTTCCATTTAAAGATTAAAATCCATTCTGTCTCCAACATAAAACACAAAATATGAAGCAGGAGGCCTGGTCTAACCTTCCGGCTCATTGGAGTCAGCGGCCTGTAACTAATTAGGAAGGTGTGCTTTCTCGAGGCCTGGACCCGGGCTGGATGCCGGGGGGAACCAACAGCCACCTGGTCCCAGGCAGCAGAGCTAGTGGAGGGTGAAGAAGCATTTTCTTCCCTGAGATCTGCCGGCCACACACTGTGTTAATCACATCTTGCTAGCTCCCAGCTTACCCAGGCTTTTCCCTCTGTCATCATTCTTCCAGTTACAGCGTCCTGCTAAGTTTCCCTCTGCGCACCTGACTCGGGACAGTTCACGCGCAGGACAGGGCGAGGAGGAAGCTGGCGAGCTGTGCTCATTATCATCAGCAGCAAGCAGGTCCCCACAGCAAATGGCCAGGGACATGGGGGAAAAGGACGGAGAAAGACTGAATGCTAAATGCCTCTGGGGTAATTCCTGCAAAAGAGAAAAGAGAGAGAACAGCTCCCGCCCTGAGAGCAACTGCATGAGGAGCTGGTACCTGGTCCCCACCGTGTCCGGTGTCTCCTACCAAGTCTTACTCATTAGGCCAATTTTCTCTACCATAATTGCAAAACTAATTTCATTTTGTACAGATCTTTATTTATTTTTAATAAGTCACTTCAACAGGAATTATTTAGTTATAAAAGATTAAGTTTTAAGTCAGGGTTGAGAAACCCCTACTAGTTGGGGGAAAGGCAAGAAAAACTCCTGCGTGGATGTATGAATAAACCATTAATAAAATTGCCAAAAGGGCATTTTTATGATAGGTAGAATGTAACATATATATTTAAAGAATAATATTGTCCTGTCTGTACATTAAATTAGATCTTTCTCATCTAAAAAAATAGTTTTATTCCTTAATAATGAACGAAGGAATGATCAGAACTAATAATGCAAACAATAGAAAATTTAAGATTATAATTAAGTAGTTTATTATTAAGTATTAATATGTAATTACATAAAATGTTTTAATAAAGTTTGTACTATGAAACCTAGCATCTGAAATGCTGCGAGCTGATGCCTTCTTCAGTCTCCCAATGTAGGAAAATTAGTCATGTGAAGGGCTTGGCAACACATGGGCACTTAGGAACCAGGCTGAATAGTTACTACTCTTATTATTATTTCCCATTCCAATTTCACCTTTCTGTTTTTCAATGTGAAAAATCAACACGTTTAATTAAGTTCTAAGACAGTAGCTCTAATATTTTGAAATTTCACTAAATGAGCCCTGGCCGCGTAGCCCAGTTGGTTGAAGAGTCGTCCTGTACACCAAAAGTTGTGGGTTCTATTCCCAGTGAGGGCACATATCTAGGTTATGGGTTCGATCCCCAGTCGGGGCAGGCATACTGGAGGCAGCCAATCAATGTTTCTCTCATGTCAATGTTTCTCTCTCTCAAAAAAAAAAAAATATCCTCAGGTGAAAATTAAAAAAAAAACTTCTCCAAATGAAACTTATTTGAAATTAATAATAAAACTGATATGGGTATATGGACTAAAGAACTCAAGTATTTTTCTTTCCGTTTAAATTAGTTTATATATTAAATGTTTTACTGTTTCTACCACTACACAAATACAATGTCTATTTCTAGCAATGTGAGTTAAGACCCAGATTGATTTCCTTCCCCCTTGGGGTCGGGGCATCTCCAGGGCCAGAGGTGAAGCCGAGCACCAGAGCAGCTGAAATGAGTACTGGTTAACCAGCTCACCTTCCCCGAGGGAATCCTGAAGTTCATGTAGGCAAGTGTGGGGGGTTGATGCGATAATATCCCAATCTGTTCATGCTTCCCTGTTTCCAGCCTCTTCGGAAGTGCTTTTCATACTCTAATCCTGGGCTTAGCCCTGTGATTTCTTTCGGTCCATGTAACAAAGATGTTGCAAACAGCCTTGAAAAGTGCTTGTAAATTGGAGCTTGCCCTGTCGCTGCTTTTGGAACCCTGTTACCATATGAACAAGCTCCAGCTAGCCTCTGAATGATGAGAGGACACCTGGAGAGAAGTCCCAGTTGTCCCTGTGGTCCCATCTAAGGGCATTATAAATTACCCAGCCATTGCAGACCTACCTGCTGAATGCAAATAGATAAATTATTAAGGCTGAGATTAGCGAGTTCCAGACCAGACCAGACCAGATCAAGACAACCAAACTGCTGACATCAACCCAGATTTCTGACCTGCAGATTCATACTCTCAATAAGAGTGTGTGTGTGTTTGTGTGTGTGTGTGTGTGGTAAGGCCACTAATGTGGTTTTCTATATAGCAATATCTATCTCACGCAAACAGAATGCCAAATTGGAGAGTTTACCTGGTTTTCTAATTATGATAAGGCTAATGATAGTAGAAATAATAACAAAATAATAAAATGCCTCATCATCTAAAGGATAAACTCCCATATCTTTATCATATCAAATGAAATTATCCATGATCTAAATGCTGGCCCTGTTTCTTTTCCTAATTCTTTTTTTTTTTTTTTTTTTTTTATCCTCACCCGAGGACACCTTTCCACTTTTTGTTCAGGTAGAGTGGGAGAGAGAGAGAGGAACAGAGAGAGAGAAACATAGACGTGAAGGGACACATCGAGTGGCTGCCACCTGCACAACCGGCCAGGGCCGGGGACAAACTGCAACCGAGGTACATGCCCTTAGCGGGAACCGAACCCGGGTCTCTCAGGACCGCAGGCCGACGCTCTAACCGCTGAGCCAAACCGGCCAGGGCTCTTTTCCTAATTCTTGACAATCCCCTATTTTCAACTTAATTTCAAGAAAATTTTTATATTCATCCATGCAGAAATCAAAATTTCTCTATAAACAACTTTTACTCTGCTTTACTAAGTGAAGAAGGTAAGTGAGCACTATTGGAATTTTCAGAAAAGAAGGTCCTTTTTTAAAAAAATATTTTTTTACTGATATTTTTGAGAGAGAGAGAGAGAGAAACATAGATGTGAGAGAGAAACATTAATTGGCTGCCTCCTGCACGCTCCCTACTGGAGTTCAAGCCTGCAACCCAGGTACATGCCCTAACCAGGAATTGAATCAGGACCTCTCAATCCCTGGCATGATGCTCTATCCACTGAGCCACACCAGCTCGGTGAAAACGAGGTTCTTAATGATAAATTATACTCAAATAAATTGTCAGTAAAGGTGAAAGCCTAGAAAAATCTACATATCTTTCTTGAAAATACCTCTCTCTAAAGAAAACTCCAACCAACTATATCAAAATTAAAAGTAGATGAATGGGAGAGTTTTAGTATTAAATGAATAATGGGGGGAATTGAAATACTATGTGATGATTGAATGTAACATAAGAATTTGATGCATAAGTCAAATAAATTATATAACATATATATATAGGCACAGATGCAAAAACACATATATATTTATCAGTAATCATAATCACTCTTAACATTGTTGAAAGTGAGAAGTAGGAGAGAGAAATATAAACATATTTCATAGGGCATTTAAATTAGCTTTATTGCCCTGGTCAATTTGGCTCAGCAGTTAGAGTGTCAGCCCAAGGACAGAGAGTTTTGGGTTCTATTCCTGGTCAAGGGCACATACCTGGGTTGCAGATTTGATCCTCAGCCCAGGTGGGGGTTGTGCGGGAAGCAGCCAACTGATCGTCTCTCTTTCATAGATGATTCTCTCTCTCACTCACCCTCCCACTCTATCTAAAAATCAATGGAAAAATATCGGGTAAAAAATAACAACAAAAAATCAGCTTTGTTAACTTAAATGGAAGAAAATTAGCTAAATTTGTTCTTTGAAAAGCTATTAGTTGTAACTACCAACAAAATTAAAATCTGGGTAAAAGTGAAATTGAGATAATATAGGATTTTGAAAGCAGCCAGAGAAAAAAAGACAAAATCCCTACAAATAAGTGAAGGAAATTTAGACTGCCTATAGTCTCTACTGTAAAAACAAAAGTTGGAGAATGACAAAATATGCTCAGATTGCTGGGACAAGATGTCTGTCAGTGGGAATGGAACACCCAAGGTATTTCAGGTACAAGGACTAAATAAATTTGCAAATACATAAAAGTTGAGATAATTTATTATGCCTTCTAACACAAGTTCTAAAGGATGTACTCCAAGAAGTGACTGACCCAGAGGGCACATTGGAGGTTCAGGATGTGTGGTCAGGCCCCTGACTGATCACATGGGTAGAGGAGGCTGGGGCTAGGGAAGAGGATCCAGAAGGAGAACACGGGATGCTCTGCTATGAACTGGGGAAAGATCTACTTCTCGACTTCATGGGTAGTTTCATAAGTTTTGTTTTGTTGTTGTGGTGATGAAAAATTACATATAACATGCATATCACTCTTGTTATAAACACTACATACATTTTGAAATTGTAAAAAGGAAAATTATAGTGAACTGATTTGCTTAATCTATGTTGTTTAACAGGCAGCATAAAACTGTACAATAAAAAGTGGTGGGCATAAACATTTACAATTAGTGGATGAAACACGGTTTTCTAAAGTAAATTTATAAGTTTTAAAGTAATTTAAAGGTATCCCTTACCAAAATAATTTGATAACTTTATGACTTTCCCTCATCTTTTAGTATAACACTATCCTTCTGAAGTTCTTGAATATAAATCTTCACATTCTCTTTAGCTTTCTAGCCAGTTCATCTTCAAACATCATTCAGATTCAACTTTGCCACTTTAATTTTGTTCCAAATGTCCAGATCCTCATCATGTCAATATTAAACATTTTTGCTATTTCTGATAAATTTTGCAAATTATGTAGAAAAGAAACACCACAATGTTTCCATTAATTCCTCCAACCTATAAAAACCTGCATAAACTTTCTATCCTGTATTTAGATTATAAAACTGAACTTATATTGGCCTAAACCTTTTAATTATGCATTGAAACTTCAGCTTTTTGTTTGTTTGTTTTTCTTTAAAGTGAGTACAGGATTCATTAGCTCACATAACTGAGGAGTCTGGGGCATCTGACTTCAGATATAGCTTAGTCCACATGCTCAAATCATGCCATCAGGAAATGATGTCCTTTTACCTCTGGTTTTAGATTTCTTTTGTTTTGGCTTTTTTTTTAATAAGGGATGATTTTACCATGAGATGACAAATATATTTAGAATTAATTCCTGCCTAACATTTTATGAGTTTATCAACCACTGTGAGAGGAACTCGCTGCTTTTAATAGTTTAAGGAAAAGTCTCAAATTTGAGTCTGATTTATAGTAACTTGAAACATGAAATCATCCTTCAAAAAATTCTGGGCCATGGAATGTTGTCATTGATCAAGTACAAGTAACATGCCCTGTCCTTTGAACACAATGAGGAATGAGGTCAACTCTGCTCTAATTACGTGATGAAGAGTAAGAAAGGGGTTATTCTCCACTCTTAAATTAAGATGCTGTTAGCAGAAGAAAGGAGGAATAGATGCTGAGCAGATAAAAACAACATAATGCCTCTCTGGTACAAAACTCTTATTTTCTAAATTTTGAGAAACTTATGAACAAGTACAACTTTATACATAATGATGCAACCTTGCTTCCTAATAATTATATCATGAAACTTTCATCCCATGAAACAATCTCCTTAATGAACTCTGCACATGTCACATTCATAGCCACCTCCATCCGGCCAAATGTAAGTGACTGGTCTGTGATTCTCCCTTACATCTGTAGCTGAATGAGCCCTTTCCCAATGTAACTGCCTATTAGACATGATACTATAAGTGATTGCATGTCATAGTAAACACTCAGCAATTATTAATTTTTTTGTTTTTCTTCAATATTTCATCCCTTTATTTCCTTCCTCCTTTTTTTCCTTTTGTTTCATTTCAATTTTCTTTCTTATATGATAAGACTTAGTAAAGTATAAACACATTTTAATGACTCCACAATTACTAACCAACACACATTTATTGAACAAATGAACATGTTTAAATTTGTATGTTCTCCAACTCTTTTTGCATCTGTTAACAGAGTCAAACAATTAACACTGTAATTTTACAAATTTAATTTCCATAGCTCTTGTGTACCGTCTAAAGTAGTTAGGACTTTAAATTTAAGTAAAATATTTTACTTTTACTTTGCATATTGTGCAAAAATTAGCACAGTTGTGGATGGCAATAAACTACAAAAGAAGGTGCTGGAATAGAAACAGAAAGCCTAAATTCCACTTTTAATTTCATCACTTGCAAACCATGTAATCTTGAGCAAATTAGCTTTGTTCTATAAAACTGTATTTTTTTTTTTTGTTCTGAAATAGGGCTGTAGAGACCTGCTTTGAAAATAAATTACACATTTACTTTCTAGATACAATGAGATAATGCACAAAGAAGTATCATTAATTGTGAAGAACTATTACATGTCAACTGTAATTGAAATGTAAAATTGTTAAAAATATAGTGATGAACTATTGACCAACTGTGTGAAAGCTCCTCAAAGAACTGACTACCAAGACAGAAGGAGTTCAGAGGTATGCGGAGAATGTTGCTATTATCACAACAGCCTAACTGGAAGAATCACAATTACATCAAATATGCTGAAGGGTATTGGCAGTTTGAAGGGCAGAGAAAAACAATGTTTTGCTTGTTTCCCAGGTACCAGAGGTATAGAAGTAAATAAGTTTACTTATAATCTTGAGACTATAAGAGATTGTGCAGAAATTTTAGTCATAATGTAGAAGAGTGGACTGAAATGTACGCCCAGTGGAAAATGCTATGCTGATGATACTGCAAAGTGTTCTGGGTTGGCCAACAGATAGGATTATGTTGGTACAGAGGAGAAAACAGACGGAGGTATTAGAAGGAGTGTTCAAACTGTAGAACAGAAATATATGAACTGTTTTCTAAGATAATTTATGTTCCATGGGTTGTTTCTATTTTCCTTATATTCTGTGAAAATGATATCCTGCCCCCCTAATAGTAAAGAAAAGAAGCAAGTATTTATTCGGAGTGGTCTTTTATATCCTTTACCTGTGGCTACCAAGAGAGAGGAAGATAATCCTTTGGGAAGCGTGTCAAAATCCCCAGAGGGCTTGTTCAAACATAGTGGATTAAGAATTTGCTTTTCTACCAGTATCTCAGGTGACTGCAAATCTAGGACCACACCTTAGAACATTGTTCTAGCTACTTGCAAATACTTACAAGCCGCATAGTGTTTCTTGTCTCTCCAATGGTTCTCTGTGCCCAGAACAAATACCATTTTGTCTTCCACATGCCTCAATCTGAATAGTTACTCAAACCAGAACCCAGGAAAACCTTTTATTTTTATTTTTTTCCTCCATACTCCTTCAGACTGAGTTAGAGACCTTTCTTCTGATCTTTCACACAGTCTGTGCATGTTTCTATTAACTTCTATAACATAATGTATTAAAATCACTTTTTGGGGGGGACTCTTCCATCAGATTGTGAGTTCCTCGAAGACAGAGACCATGTATAGTTAATATTTCCCCCCCTAAAACAACCACACTATGGGACACTCACCAAAATATCTATTGATTTGAAGTGTACATTTTCGCTTTTAGATATAAACTTTCAAAATGATCAACAACTATACAGATAGTAAGAAAGAACTGAGAGTAAAGAATATCCAGACATAGTCCATGGGGAGAGGACAGTAGAGACGGAGTGTCAAGTGCAAGCTCAAGTCCTCTGACAGGTGCTACCTGGAGAAGGTTAGTTTAAAAGGAGCTCAGTGCTTTCCTGAAATTAGCTGAAAGCAATTATTTCGTCTAGGGCGAAATTTGTATGTCTGGCACTCAAGATCAGGTTTGGAAATACACCTTTTCCTTTGAAAATATAAACTTGTAACCAGAATGTAATGAACTCTAATGATTTTTAACTACAAAGTAATTTTGTTTTACTCTTTATTTCATCCAAGGGTCTGAACACTGTTGTCGTTTAATAGTCTCTAAATTACATTTGAAACAGACGAATTGGTATGACTTGTCTCATACCAGGATACATATTAAGTGTTCCCAAATTTCAGAAATGCTCAGATTAACATGGTTCTATTTCTGGAGTGGCAGAAAGATCACAATCCGACATCGCTGGTATTTTAACTGCAGCTTTACCATTCCAGTTGGAGGGTGAGGGCAGGGACCGCTGTAGGCAATTCTGCACAACATAGACTTCCATAAAAAAAGTCATAAAGTCAAAAGAGACAGGGGAAAGGGTCAGGAAAATAATAACCTAGGGACTTATGAAGATTGATCATGTTCAATTTATGAGACATAGGTAGTAACAGTTGAACAAACAGAAAGTAGGAAAATAAATATTTCATCTAAGTATCTTTGAAGTTTCAGATTCAAAAATACCATCCGATCTCTCTGGGGAGTTTGGTTGCCAGATTGCACTTCTATCAAAGATAATTAGGGCTCACAAGGAAGCAATGGGATGATCAATAAGACTTCATGGGTCATACTTATCCTATAATGATATCCTGGGAAACCCTAAGGCAAAATAATGGTTCTTAGTGCTGATTGGGTTCGCGAGCCTCTCGCGCCTCGCTGCCGCCTTCTCTGCATGTGTTCTCAGGGGCTTCTTCAGGCTGTATGCAGCACAGTTCATACCACCCAGGGCATCCGCTGCTCGTGGAAAATCAGGACAGCAGCCAGAGGGACTGCTGCAGAAACGTGGCTACGAAGAATAAGTGCACACTGGACACTTAGGCGTTTAGATCAGAGAATTAAGAATGTTCCACTCCTCGCTGGCCCCTGAAGCCGAGTATCCACGCGCAGAGAGAAGCATGTGTTCCGCTCACAGACCCTAAAGAAAGGCGCTGCTGCTCCGGAATACCTTCCCCAGCGGAGAAGGCAAGAGGTGGGCAGGAGGCATTGGACATGTGTTTCTGTGCCGAGGGGGTGGTTTTGGAAAACTAGGAAGAGTCCACAGGGAGAAGGGATGCAGAACATCCTCGCAGGGAAAAATAAGCCCATTTAGCTTCCACATACTTTCAGGTAGGAAGGTTCTTTTAGTTGCTCTTAATTGAAATGGCACCGTATTAATAATTCAGAAAGGTCACAAATTTACCTTTTTCAGTTATTCAGTTCTACTGTTTTTGAAGAAATACACAATATTTAATCATCTGCTAGCATATGCATTCAATATTCCAAACTACGACATGAAACTAATCTCAATTCATTAGCTAAAATGAATCAAAAGAAAGAAAAACATTTAAAAGAACTAAATTACTGAAAATGTCAAAGAGCAGATGGAAATTTTTAAATGTATTGCATTATAACGTTGTTTTTAGCCACATACATCTTAATATATGCTATATATAATGCTGTTTGCTCATAAGTTTTGGGGTTTTTTTTTTAGGAGTAGTCTATTAGAAAGACTGCTTTTATTATTTTTTTCTCTCTCTTTTTTATTTTACTTTTATTGTTGACACTAATACAGATGTTCCAATTTCCCCCACTTTGCCAGCCTCCATTAACCCCCGGCCACCCCCTGCCCTTCCCTCTGGCCACCACCACACTGCTGTCTGTGGGTTATGCATACATGTTCTCTGGCTAACCACTCCCCTTCTTTCATCCAGTCTCCTTTGCCACACCGGTCTGACAGCTGTCACCCTGCCTGAGTATCCAAGCCTCTGTTTTTACTATGTAGTCAGTTTATTTTGTTCATTAGATTCCACATGTTAGTGAGATCATATAGTATTTGTCTGTCTCTGACGGCCTTATTTCACTTAGTGTAATTCATGCTGTTTCAAAAGGTAAGTATTCCTTCTTTCTCACAATAATGTAGTATTCCACTGTGTATATGTACCACTGCTTTTTTGTCCACTCATCTGTTGATGGACACTTGGGCTGTTTCCAGATCTTAGCTATTGTAAATAGCGCTCTTATGAACATAGTGGTCATACAGTCATTCAAATGGTGTTTCCAGAGTCTTAGGATACATTCCCAGACATGTGATCACTGGGTCAAAAGGCAGTTCCATTTTTAATTTTTTTTTATCCTCATTCGAGGACTTTTTTGTTTTGCATTTATCTTCAGAGCAGGAGGGAGGGAGAGAGAAACATCGATGTGAGAGAGACACATTAAATGGTTGCCACCCACATGACCCCAACCAGGGCTGGGGACAAGCTGCAACCAAGGTACATGCCCTTAGTGGGAACCAAACCCGGGTCTCCCTGGTCCGCAGGCCAATGCTCTAACCGCTGAGCCAAATGGGCCAGGGCCCATTTTTAATTTTTTAAAGAAACTGCACACTGTTTTCCACAGTGGTTGCACCAGTCTGCATTCCCAACAACAGTGCACTAGGTAGGGTTCCCTTTTCCCTACATCCTCGCTAGCATATATTGTTTGTTGCTTTATTGATGGCGGGTGTGAGGTGCTATCTCATTGTGCTTTTAATTTGCATCTCTCTGATGATAAGTGATGAGCAATTTTTCACATGTCTCTTGCCATATGTATGTCCTCTTTGGAAAAGTGTCTATTCAGGCCTTCATCCATTTTTTAATAAGATTGTTTGTCTTCCTGGTGTTGAGTTGTATATTGTTTTTTTATATATATGTTTAAAAAACTAACACCTTATCAGATTTATCCTTAGCAAAAATGTTCTCCCATACAGTGGGTTCCCTTTTTATTTTGTTGATGGTTTCTTTTCCTGTGCAGAAACCTTTCAGTTTGATGTAGTCCTTTTTTTTTTTTTCTTTAGTTCCTTTGCCCTAGGAGATATATCAGCAAAAACATTGCTAAGAGAAATGTCTGAGATTTTACTGCCTATGTCTTCTTCTTGAATATTTATGGTTTCAAGACACTTACATTTAAGCATTTTATCCATTTTGAATTTATTCTTGTGTACGGTGTAAGTTGGTGGTCTAGTTTCTTTTTTGGGGGCATGTCCTGTTCAGTTTTCCCAACACCATTTATTGAAGAGACGGTCTTTACCCATAATGTGCTCTTGCTTCATTTGCCAAATATTAATTGGCCATATAGGCATGGATTGATTTATGGGCTCTGTGTTCTGTTCCACTGATCTATACACCAGTTCCTATTCTAGTACTAGGCTATTTTGATTACAATGGTCTTGCAGTATAATTTGATATCAGGTATTATGATGCCTCCAATTTTTTTCTTCTTTCTCAAGATTGCTGAGGTTATTCAGAATCTATTTTGGTTGCATATAAATTTTTGGAATATTTTTCTAGATCCATGTACTATGCCATTGGTATTATAATAGGAATCACATTGACTCTATGGATTGCTTTGGGTAGTATGGATGTTTTAATGATGTTAATTCTTCTAACTCATGAACATGGTATATGCTTTCACCTATTTGTATCTTCCTCAATTTCTTTTTCCAATGTCCTTTAGTTTTCTGAGTAGAGGTCTTTTATCTCTTTGGTTAAATTTATTCTGAGGTACCTTATTTTTTTGTTGTTGTTGCAATGGTAAATGGGATTGTTTTCTTAGTTTCCCTTTCTGATAATTCATTATTGGTGTACAAAAATGCCACTGATTTCTGAATATTACTTTTGTATCCTTCTACTTTACTAAATTTATTTATTAGATCTAATAGGTTTTTGTTGAAGTCTTTAGGGTTTTCTATGTGCAGTATCATGCCATCTTTGAATAATGACAGCTTCACTTCCTCCTTCCCAATTTGGATGACTTTTATTTCTTCTTCTTGTCTGATTGCTGGAAGTACTATGTTGAATAAGAGTGGTGAGAGAGTACATCCCTCTCTTGTTCCTGATCTTAAGGGAAATGCTTTAGTTTTTGCCCATTGAGTATGATGTTGGATGTGGGTTATATGGCCTTTATTATGTTGAAGTATGATCCTTCTATTCTCACTTTGATGAGAGTTTTTATTATAAATGAGTACTGGATATCAAATGCTTTTCTACCTCTATTGATATGATCATGTCGTTTTTATCTGTTATTTTTTTATGTTGTTTATCTTATTTGTTGATTTGCAGATATTGTACTAATCTTATATCCCCAGAATAAATATCACTTTGTTATAGTGTATGGTCTTTTTAATACCTGGCTGGATCTGATTTGCTGTTTTGTTGAGGACTTATCGTTTATGTTCATCAGGGATATTGGCCTGTACTTTTATTTTCCCTCTTTTGAACATTTTAGAATAGTTTGAGGATAGGTGTTAGGTCTTGGAATGTTTACTAAAATTCACCTACGAAGCCACCTGGTTCAGGACTTTTATTTGTTGGGTTTTTTGTTTTTTTTTTATTACTACTCCAATTTCACTAATTATAAACTGTCTTCTCAGAATCTCAGATTCTTCCTAATTCAGTTTTGGAAGATTGTATGTTTCTAGAAATTTATCCGTTGCTTCTAGATTGCCTAATTTGTTGGCATGTCATTGTTTATAATATATATATGTTTTATAATCCTTTGTATTGCTTTTGTGTCACTTGTTACTTCTCTCCTTTCATTTCTAATTTTATTTGTGACGGTCTTCTTTCTCTCTCTCTCTCTTTGTTTTCCTTGTTGAGTCTGTTTAAAGGTTTGTCAATCTTGTTTATCTTTTCAAAGAACCAGCTCTTGGTTTCATTGATCTTTTGTAATGAACTTTTAGACTCTATTTTGTTTATTTCTGCCATGATCTTTATTAGTTCTTTCCTTCTACAAACTTTAGGCTTTTTTTTTCCAGTTCTTTTAAGTGTGAAGGTAGTAGTTTATTTGAGGTTTTTCTTGTCTCCTGAGGTAGGCCTGTAATACAATAAATTTCCCTCTTAAGACTGTTTTCACTTTGTCACATAGTTTTTGGGATGTTGTGTTTTCATTTTTGTTTGTTTCAAGGTAACTTTTGATTTCTTCCTTGATCTCATTGCTAACCCATTCACTGTTTGGTAACATGTTATTTAGCCTCCATGACTGCTTGTGTTTTTAGTTTAGTTGTTTTTTTTTCCCCCTGTGGTTGATTTCTAGTTTCATACCCTTATGATCAGAAAAGATGCTTGATATGATTTCAATCTTCTTAAATTTTTTGAGGCTTGTTTTGTGTCTTAACATTTGGTCTATCCTAAAAAATGTTCTATGTGCACTTGAAAAAAATGTATATTCTGCTACTTTGGAGTGAAATACTCTGAAGATATCAATTAAATTAATCTGATCTAGTGTGTCACTTATGGCCACCATTTCCTTTTTAATTTTCTCTAAGGAAGATCTATCTATTGATGTCAATGTGGTATTAAAATTCCCTACTATGACTGTATTACTATCCATCTCTCCCTTTATGTCCATCAAGGTTTGTTTTACATATTTAGTTGCTCCTGCGTTGGGTGTATAAATGTTTACCAGAGTTATATTCTTTTGTTAGATTGTTCCTTTTATCATTATGTAGTGTCTTTCTTTGTTTCTTGCTATAGCTTTTGTTTTAAAGTCTAGTTTGTCAGATATAAGTATTATTACCCCAGCTTTTTTTTGTATTTATATTTGCATGAAATATCTTTTTACTTTTAATCTGTGTGTATCTTTTGTTCTAAGGTGGGTCTTTTGTAGATTGCATATATATGGTTCTTGCTTTCTTATCCATTCAACTACCCTGTGTCTTTTGATTGGATCACTTAAGTCATTTATGTTTAAAGTCATTATCCATTGGTACGTATTTATTGCAATTTTATTCTAACTCTGTTTCTCCTTTTGTTTGTTTTTTATTCTTTTTATATTTATTCTTCTACTTCTTAAAGCAGACCCTTTTACATTTCTTATAATATTAGTTTGGCTGCCTTTAAAATATGGTGTTGTTCTTTGGTAATGAAAACTGATATAATTGTTCTAATCAAACTGCATAATGTTCTTTTAATGGACTCTATGTAGGATAGAGTAGTAAAAGAGAGATGAAAAAGGATTATATGTTATAAAATAGTGAGAACATATTCATATGAAACTCAGAAAAAAATTTCCTTGAGTCTTTATTTTTAATTTTTCAATTACAGTTTACTTTCAGTATTATTTTATATTGGTTTCAGGTGTGCAGCACAGTGATTATACAACCATGTACTTTACAAAGTGTTTACTCTGATATTTCCAGTACCCACCTGGCACTAAACAGAGTTATTGCAACATTATTGACTATATTCCCTATGCTGTACTTTTTTTCCCCGTGATTATTTTATAACTACCAACTTGTACTTCTTAGTCCATTTACCTTTTTCACCCAGTCCCCTACCCCCCCCCTTTCTGGCAATCACCTATCCCATCTCTGTGCCCGTGAGTGTGTTTCTATTTTGTTTTTCATTTATTTTGTTCCTTGAGTTTTAATTCTAGAAAGTTTCAATATTTACCATCCAGTTCAACCTTTGGAAGGATGTCTGTCTTACTTCTCATTTGTGCGGAGTTAATTCCAACACCTTTACGAGTAACAGACCTTTACAATAAGACATTTGAAATGTCAACATTTTATTTCAGGAATAGGTGAGTGATTGCACCATAAGGCTTTTATTTATTTATTTACACCCTGCATCGTTCTGAAGAGGAATATGAAACAGCTTAGAATAGCTTATAATAAAGAGTCAAATAATAAGAAAAGATGTGAAAGGGGAGACAGAGTCAATATTCCAACCAGAAGGGTTAACATTATTGCTGTGATGGAACATAAACCTGTGTCTGAGATTCTTTGAAATGTGGTAAGTCAAGGAGCAAATTAAATACTCTTTAACAATTAAAGAAGGGAGCAAGTTCTGTTTGAAAACCCAAAACTCTAATAAAGCACATTATCTAAGAGATGTTGGTTTAATCCATTCAATAAATATTTCAGCACCTATTATGTAACCAGATCTATGTCAGGTGCTGGAGGCAAAACTGTAGGTATGAGTGTTCTTATGAAGCTCACAGTTTATAGGGGTGATAAATATTAAATCTATTGATATATAAAACATTAATTATTGATGATATCCTCATTACTAACTTTAATTCAGATATTGGTCTGAGAAACTTTAAAAGTGAATGCCATGCCTCTATATTCTTTTCTTTCTTCCCTTAAGGTTAGACATGTGACTGCCTTCTGTCACCATGTACTGCTTCTTCAAACCAAAATTAACCTTTTTGTTAATTGACAAGAAATGACAATAAAAGATAATTGGTCTATTTTTTTTTCTTATTTTTTTTTTATTTATACTCACTCATTGCCACCACACCCCCACCAGCTTTTACTCTTCTAATTTTTCTGCCACAATTGTTTAATGCTTCAACTTAGTTACTACTTTTCATACTGTGTTTAAAAGATGACATGACTTATTGTGTAGAAGCAGCAATTATTGTGCAGGACACAGTTGCATAGCCTGGAACAATTTCAGTAAAACCAAATCAAATAAAAATATTGATGAACACATATATTAAGAAAGACACTGTGGAGGATTGGGTACATTTGAGGATATAAAGAAACATAAGCAATTATTTATCTTAAAATGCTTGAGATTTGTCTTACCCATTTGAAAATTCAAAACATGGCACAAAGGTTAAAAACCAGTCACAAATTAAAATGAGAGTGAAGGCCCCATTAGAAAAGGAAGCAACCAGAAGTAAGTGATTAATTACTGTGAATGCTGTGAGCACATGAGGCATTCAGAGACAGAAGCATCACTTCATATTGGGATGATGGCAGAAAAACTCAGGACTGCAGTGGTCTGACATCACATAATGGATTTGGGTAGGTGGTCATGGTAAGCCTAGTGAGAGTTTTGACCAGAATGTTGGAAGGCAATTTAAGCAAGATACATGGTAAGTAAATCTCCAGAGAGAGCAAATCAATTGCAGTGTTGTGTGGAGAGTGTTCAGTTTGGATGAAAGAAGAGAGGTTATATACCAGCATATCAAGAATCTGAGAATTTTCTGGTCTATGGGGAGTCCTTAATTCAGAGACATGGTGTCTGAGCAAGAAAGTGACATGATCCCAGCAGTGTTTTCTGAAGATGAATATCACTCTGTGTTAGATTATCTGGATGATCATAAAGCTGCTGCTAGAATACAAAAGGGATACTAAAGGAGAGAGGGCAATGTGTCTGGTACTAGGGCTTTTTGAAAGCACCTCACATACTTAGACTGTCCTGAAGAGGTGGGGTGAAACCACCCTCCTTCTTTCTTTGGTACTCACTGCCATGTGAATAAGTTTCTGCAACTTAGGAGATACTCTATGTGGAAGATCAACAATAGTGAAGAGCTGCTAAGGTAATGAGTAATACTTTCATACTCCAATTCATCACCACTTAACTTCTAACAAGTGGAGACCAAGAGGTGGTACAACCCATAACCACCCCAAACACACACACACACACACACCTACTTGAATATACATGCTCAAAATTTAACTTCAGGTTCCAAATGACAAGAAATAGTGTCGCTTTATTTAACTACTGTAACCTAGAAATCTCTTCTTGTGGATTTAATAAGTATTTTTCTAATGACTAATGACAGAATATATTTTCACCATCTTATTTACCTTCCATATATACACTTTGGTAAAGAATCTGTTCAATTATTTTGCCTATTTTTAACTGATATTTTGCTTTCTTAATGTTATTTTGAGACTTTGTTATATATTCATCATAATAGAAGTGATTTGCAAATATTTCAACCTGTCTGTTGTTTATATTTTCATTTTATGTTATGGTATTTTTAATAGGGTGACAGTTTTATTTTTATGAAGTCCAATTCATCCATGCTGTGTCTTCTGTGAATTATGATTTTGTTCTTTTTTTCTAAGAACTCTGCCTAATTCTAAGTCACAAAGATTTTCTCTTATGTGTTCTTCTAAAATTTTGTACTTTCAAAATTTTCACTTAGATACATGATCCATTTGAGTTCATTTTCATGTAAGGTGTGAGGTTTAGGGTGAAGTGCAATTTTTCTTTTCATATGGTTATTCTAATGCAATCCATAGTATTTTTGATAATATTATTTTTCTCCATTAAATCATAAAATAAGTACCAGTGAGAACACTAAATATTTGGAACAGATCTCAATTATTTTGGATTGTTTTGCCTTAAGATAACATCTTATATTATGTTTCCCAATATACAACTTTAGATTTAAATGGATTTTACAATTAATATATTTCAGAGGTCAACACTTTGTTTTGGTTTTTAAGTATTGAATATGCATAAAATAACATTTATAGTATTGGTAATATGTAAAGTATAAATGGAATATGAGGCTGAAATTAGAAATATTCCAAATTGTTCTTCACCTTGGAAACAGCTAAACCAACAGTGGTGCATACATACTTTGGAATGCTATTTAACAATTAAACAAATCACTGATCCATGCACCGATAGGGTTGAATTGTAAATTATTCTAAAAAGTCAAAATAAAAAGGCTACTTATCGTATGACTCCATTTACAAATCATTTTATAAAAGGCAGTATTCTAGGGATGGGTTACAAATCAGTAGGTTCCAAAGGTTAATGGTTGGGGGAAGGTTTGCTTCGAAAGGGGCAGAGCGAAGGAACTGGTGGGGTTGGGAGATGGTTCTGCACTGCACTGCACCTATGTGTTATTGGTTACATAACTTTGAATTTGTCAAAACATAAAATTGTACACCAAAGGAATGCACTTTACTACACATAAATTTATAAATATATTTTAAAATAATAAAATAAACACGTGTGTACTTTCTCCTAAATTAAAAAAAAATAGCATGCTCCTAGTTTATTGGAAGAATGCTGTAGAAACCACCACATCCCAGAGTTTAACACTATGCTGACTTCTGAGATTATGATTCTCTTACTGTTTCTTAGTGTTTCTCCTTAAATAGGCATATATTTAAAAAATATAGTATCTGGATATTTATGTCTTTAAACTTTACTTAAATGCAAACATATTTTGTATTCTATGACATTTTTGTTCAGTATTATTTTTAATTTAATCCAATTGTATGTGGATAGGTATAGTTAATTTATTTTTCTCTGCTGTATAGTATTCTAGTCAATGAATATAGCACAATTTATTTACCTATTCTCTCTTGTCGAGACAATGTTTGTTTTTTGTAATAAAATGTGCTTCTTTGATAAATATGATCTATATTACCTGATAAACACCTGTAAGAATTTCTCCAGCTTATACAGTAGGGAATTGAAATGCTATGGAGTTATAGCATATGCATATGCTTTGCTGGATAACTTCCACCAATTAATTCTCCAGAGTAGTTCTAAAATTACATATTCCCACTAGGATTTCATAAAATATGTAATTCTTCTTTCTGGATACCACTTTATCTTACAAGAAAAACATTTTACAAATATAGTAGTTATGATATAATCTCACGTATTTGGCAAAGGAAAGATACACAAAGCTGTTAAAAATGTTTTCACTTTGTACAGTATAATTCTGTATAGTTTGAAACTTTTATCAAACAATATTGCACTGCTTTTTTAAAAATTAAAGTTGAAATATATTATATTAGTTTCAGATATAGAACATAGTGATTAGACATTTAGATCACTTAAAAAGTGTCCACTCTGATAAATGTAGTACATGTACATAGTTACTATATTGCTTCTAAATAACAACAAAAGTAAGGACAAAAATATAGATGAAAACCACTAATAAAATTCAGCTATTTTTAAAAACCAGTTTATCACATAATGAGCAAATATTCTTTGTTTTATTAAATGGGGAATGTACAGTATACAGCAAATTTTTGTCCTTAGGACAAGAGTATATAGATATTTCCACTTAAGCAGCATAGATTAAACAATGCATCTTTAATCATTGGCAGCCTTCCAAATCGTGTTCAACAAAGATAGCAATATGTAGTACTAGTGAAAGATGCCCAAGTAAGCTAACAACATTCTTTATCTGAGGACTTTATGATAATTTCATGTTTGTGGAATAAGTTGCTGTCTACAATGATTCCATGACATTTTGTTTAGCTGTTGTTAGAGGTTCTCACTTATGTCACATTTTCATTTATCGATGTACATGTCTACCTTTCTCATGGATGCTTTTGAAAGAACTCTGACTTTGAAATCATACAGACTGAGTTTAAATCCCAATTCTGTAACATATTAGTTGTTGCATGTGGATTATTAACCTTGAGCTAAAATACTTTTTTTCTCTAAAATGCTATTTTTACACATGGAGGGAGGGTATAATACTTATGATGAATAAGTAGGTGTTTTGGTATAAGGCTTTGAGCCAACAGAAGTTGCATGTACAAAGATGAGGAGCTATGAAGACTGTCCTCAGCTCATGCTTATTATTGCAATAACTTCCTAAAAACATTTCTTCTCTCCCTTGCCTTCCACATTCCCTCCACTGACTATTCTGAAACCAGGCTGAGTTTTCTAAAACATGGTACAGTTCATGGATTAACTTGACTAAATAACTTTAACAGTGGCCCTTAGGGTTACATTTAAAATATTTTAACATGACTAGTAAAAGCTTTCATGACTGGCATTCCTTCCTTTTTCCAGCCTCATCTCTTACTACTGCCAACTCCCACTACCCATTCCAGGGATGGCTGCGAGAGGGCTGAGTGAACCAGTCTGCTGGTCTCAGCCCATCTGCACCCTAGAAAGTTGTTTCTTGCTTGTCAGTCTCAGCTGTCTCCTGCACGCTTCTACCCCTCGTTGCCTTGCTGGTCTCTGCCCTCTTCTACTGTCCACAGGCATTTCTCCTTGTCATCTTAGGCCATGGTTCCCTGCCTGCCCCCTTTAGCCCATATACCATAAAATCCTGCTTGCCCGATTACTGTGGACAAATGCAGACCTGGGGCAACACAGGGTAGTTCTGCCCCATCAGTGCACTGCAACCACCCACCGTCTCCAGTGAGGTCTGAATCTCAGCTTTGGGGTGAGCGCTCCCTTCCAAACGTGTTCCTTCCTTGGCAGTGCTCTTTCAACTTTGGGATATGCTGTAGAATTCTCATTGTCTTTTATATTTCCTCCCTCGTAAGTAAGCCCCTAAACTAAACTCTTCCTGTTCAACTTGTGGCTTCTGTCCGCTGATATATCTTTACTATGAGAAGATCAACTTGACTTTGAAAATTATGGGTTTGTAGTGTTCTGAATACAATGATCTCTTGTGATATACGATGGTTTTGGAAAATAAAAATTGTACAATGTGAAGAAAGTGAGTAAGGCAGACATGGCACAAGGTCAAGGAGTTAATAGCAATCAAAGTGCTGTTGGGAAAATCTGTTCCTGTGAAACGGTACGATTTAGTCTTTAGCATTTTCTTTCATAAGCAACATCGAAATCATCATCAGTCTCTGCCAATTTTTTTCTTCATAAGAGTTTTTGAACCTTTTTTTCATTCTTTCCATCTCCACTATTACTATCTTAATCCATGCAATTATTTATTATCTTTCATTCACATGCCAACGAAGCATTCTAACTAAGCAACCACTTTCCTCTCTCATGCCTCCAAAATGCTCTTTATATAGGAAATTATGTAGTTTTCAAAATATATTTCAAATATTAAAATACTTTTATTAAAAATTATATTTACTTGTATTTTGTTCGTATTGTTATTTTTATAGGGTTTTTTTTTTTTTTTTGGTGGGGTTTAGTTTCTAAAATCTATAAAAGGTTAAGTCAGTTCACCGTTGTATGTGTAGTTCTGGGCAGAATTTGGCACATACAGTAGGGGTCCACCGCGGATGTGAGATGAGTGTATGAATGGTAAGTGATTAGAAATCTATTTTTGATGAGTTTTTACATAGATATTTAATTCTTCTAAATATATTAATGTATTGAAAAATGAAAAAGCATTGTTCCTATAAAATTGGTGCTTACAGAGTAATAAGATAGGATGGCACATAAGAATAATTTCTGGACAAGTCATTATTATTAGGGGGATTAAATTACATGACAGTTAAGAGAAAGGATTGTTAGACTATCCAAAAAAGGAGATGTTTGAAGTAGACGTGTTGAAAAGGGGTAGGATGACAAAGGGAAGTAATCCAGGCAGAAGGAATGGGATAAGCATAAGGAAGGGAGGGGAGAAATCCTGGGATGTGTCAGGAATGGTGTGTCTGGGTGAACCAACCGTAAGTTATGTTAAGAATAGAACAAACAGCTTTCAAACTGAGGGAGGGTTAGGGAGGAATTTAATAGCAACTTTAGTAGACATCTGTCATTCTTTGTCATGTTCAGCTTTAGAAATCCTTCCTATGTGTGGAGGAAATCCACCAACTTGTGAAGCACAGCAAACTTTCAACTATCGGAGTGAAATGTGCTAGACAATTGCTTTTTTCATGTCTCTTGCACATACATTTCAGGAACAAGGTGTAGGGCAATGAGATATACACATCTCAGTTTTTAATCTAAAGGGAATGATCAGCTAAGTATGGAATAAGTGGGGTCAGCTTCACTTATTTTCCAAAGCTTACTATGGGTGTAACTCTATTGACAACACACACTTTTTCAGTATTAGTGGTGTCAGATTAACATTACTGGTATCTTGAATCAGTTCAGTAGAATAATTTTGAGTATCCCTTTCTTCAAATATGTGACTTCCAGTTATAGCTCTCAAGCCCTGCCATTGATTGTGAGATCTTCAATATCCTAATGAAATACATCTCTGTTTAAACTATTTGGTTTTCTGAGTCCTAATGCTTATACCTAAGAACCTTGACTAAAACACTAGGTTAAGAATTTTAAATTTTATAGAGTTGAAAATCAACAACATAGAAATTATTTTAACTGGGAAATATTCTGTAGATGTGAATTTATAAGATTAATCTAAAAACAATTTGTAATCATCATAAAAGCCAAGAGAGACTTGAGACAGTGAGACAAGAAAAATAAATAAATAAAAACAATATGTACAGGAATTTCACAGAAAAAGCAATACAAATGACTAATAAGCATATGAATAGGTTCTCAGTCTTATTTATAAATGATAAAATGCAAATGAAAACAACAATAAGAACAGATTGGCAAGTGTTAAGGAATAATAACACAAGGCTTAGGAGAATGTGGGGAAACTGAATCCTCATACATTGTTAATTAAAGAGTACATTGTTTCAGCTGCTTTGGAGATAATTTGGAAACAGATTTTGTGCATGAATGAAAATTTTTGGAAAGATACACATAAAACTGTGATGTAGAGGGAATGGAGTGTTTGTGTTGCAAGAGAATTTCAAATTTTATTGTTGTTGTTTATTTACTATGAATAAGAATTATTTTGATAACAAAAACAAAAAAGAAAGAGTTAAGGCCAGATATGAAGAGAGAAACAACTTGAACAGGGAGAAAGAGATAGACAAGGACAAAAATCAACATATAATTCAGAAAGAAAACTGTTTTGGAAAATGATTAGCTATAGACAGTGAAGACAGGAGAGAAGGAAATGTCATTTAGGCATATGGAAACTAAGCAATAAAGAAATAGAATTATGAACCCAATAGAAGAAATTACAAAAAAAATAATTTTTTCAATTAGTAAAATCAATGTTTAAAATCTGTGTTTGAGAGGTGCATTAGGGTGTTCACCTATATATCAAAATGAACAATTATAAATCAGTCAAGAGATATCATGATTGAGATTAGGAGATACTAACAAACATGGGATGGTTGTAATTACAGGACTGTTAAAGAAAAGAGACCAAGAGAGATGAAAATCTCCATGATTTTGTAACAAAACTACATTCCATCAGTAGAGAAAGGGGAAGAGTTAATAAAGAATAAAGGAGAGGAGCAGACTGTATATAAGAAAAGAAGCAGAAATATATATCTCCCCCTTAA
Organism: Molossus molossus; assembly: GCF_014108415.1. Classification (NCBI taxonomy): domain Eukaryota; kingdom Metazoa; phylum Chordata; class Mammalia; order Chiroptera; family Molossidae; genus Molossus; species Molossus molossus. The sequence goes on along the minus strand of NW_023425344.1, from coordinate 74,916,143 downwards.
ACTCAAGGGATAATACACTTTTGTTTACTTTGTTTTTTCATCCTCGCCCAATTATATCTTTCTTATTGAATTTTAGAGAAAGAGGATGGGAGAGAGAGAGAAAAATAGATGTGAGAGAGAAACCAGCTGGGGATCGAATCACAACCTGGGTTTGTACCCTGACCTGGAATCAAACCCGCAACCTTTTGGTGTATGGGATGATGCTCTAACCAACTGAGCCACCATCCCAGGACAGAGATAATACAATTTTAAAAAGATAGCTGTGTGGGAAGTTGCAGAGAAATCTATAAAGATATAGACTAAGAAAGGGTCATTTGATTTTGTGATTAGATTGTCGATTTCACAGTAGTAGACACTTGATTACAAACAGTCCCATTATACTGAACAATGGAATAAGCATAATAAACTAATCTCTTCAGGAGTTAGTCAAAAAAAGAAAAGGAAAAAGGAAGGAAGGTAGCTCAAGAGATTAGTAAAGCAAAACTTCTTGACAGCTATATGTGCATATCTCTTGTGAAGATGTTACACATATTGTTTTGTATTCATATGTTGGTCTTTTTCAACAATGAAGAAGCCGATATTTGACAGGCACACCCTAATAGGTGAGAAATATCATTATTTTGTTGTTGTTGTTCAACAGAATCCCTCAGTTCTGAAACTCAAAATCTAGGTTATATTTGAAAGGAACTCTCCTCTGTGATAGAGTTTAGGAAGCTGCCCCATTGTGAGTAAGACCAAAAGTCAAGGGTTGGTAGGGAGTGGGCCAATCCATTGGGAGGCCTTAGCAGGGAATTAGTAGATCTACCTTTGTATCTCTCTTCTGGAATATATGAACCCTTACTAAAACTGTGCTCATATCTTCAAACTTGGTTTCAGCTGTGCTACATGGAATTAAAGAAAGGATTCTGTGTTTCTGTTTGTTAAATCATTAAAGGAGGAACATTACTATACTGAGTCAAAGTCCACCTGAGAGTATCCCCAGAAGCCCCTTACCTCTAGTCACCTTGCCCAGCAGTTGTTAATATCTGAGATACCCCTGAAAGAGAGAGGAATATTAGGAACAATGTTTGGGACTCTGAAGCCTAGATAGCTTTTCTCCACAGGAGAAAAAAATCTTCCCCTCATTGTTTTGAAATACCTGGATTTCATTTCATCTGTATTCATGACTGTTACATTACAGAATTACATGAAAATTTGAGAATATTTTTTACTATAGGGAGTTATAATGTTTATTGATACCTAAGGAGACATTATCAGAATATTGGAAGCAATGTACTGAACATAAAATAAAAGCAAATTTTCTTTTAATGTAGAAATTTTTTTTCTGTAATTCTTATCTTCAAATGGATAGAAGAGTATATTTAAACATTTTGAAGACATAAAGACGTCACCTTATGACCAGTGTTACAATACATGAAGTTAGCTAGTAAAGAATTTTGCACTCAGATTTATTGAGAGGGCATTGATATTTTCCTAATTCAATGAGATATCACATACAGGGTTGACAGATTTGGTCAACTTCATCAAACAACTGGACAGTTCCTGGGAGGAAAAGGTAATCTCTCAGTACAGTGACTTGTAGTCCAATCAATCAAAAAAAAAATGGCCATTTGCCTGAAATTTTCCATTTTTAATGTTTCCTTTTGGCATTATGCAAGCATAAACCCTTTTTATAGGCTTTTATACTTATTCAAGAGAACATCTAATTTCACTACTCCTTATACTTCCTTATCTGCTCTCTCCCCACAAAATACAATAACAATCAAATCACATAAGAGGAAAAAGCATTTCATTTTTTAAAAGCATTTTATTTCTAACCAATAAGATAACTCCATATACAGGAAATAGCTATTTAAAATGCCATCTGGATGAATATTCAACTTAATTCAGATTAAACTTTCCCATTAGGTCAAGTGAAGCAGAATGCTGACTGTGCCATGAAAATACTTTTAAAAACTACTTTTTTGGGGTGTGCCATATGTAAAGAGTGAATATTAACAAGCATTTGAGCAACTAGTTTTTTGTTTTGTTTTTTCCTGTCAAAGTAATATACTTTTAATATGTATATTATCCCTGTGTAGTCCTTAAAATAACTTTAGCAAGAAAGGTTTGAATGCTAATTTGCCAGAGACAGGAATACACATGTATATCTATGGCACTTAAAAAGTACATTTTCCCCCCTACAATGACACATTATAATGATGTCAAGGTCTTGAAAAAAGAGCATGACATTAACAAGATGGAAGGCTCGCTTAATGGAAGTTCCATTGATAAAATGCCATCTTCACAAAGCTAGTAATTGTTCTTTGGCTATTATACTCTTACCAAAGAAGCAATATATCAGATGCCCACTCATCTAGGCATAACTCTAAAAGATTCTGAGACACTGTAAGTTGTATATCACTAAACTGTGGAACATTAAAAGCAACTAACTTATTAATTATTGTATCTTACTGACTGGAGTCAAGAATTATGACACACGATTTAATCGTTAAAAACCTCATGCATAGTTATTTGAAAGTGTTTTCTTTTAAAATGAAATACATTTTTAGAAAAAAAAGTCAAAGACTGTACATTTCATGCACAAATTAACCATATAGCGTAGGATTTCAAAGTCCTTAGGACTAAAGTTATGTTTGTGTTCTACTAAAATTTTCTCGTAGGAAGCTGAATATAATTATATAGTATAAAAGTGATGGAGGTTCATAGCAATGGCTTATAAATTAGCTTTAATATAACTGTTTCACTTAAAATTGAAATTAAAACTTTAAAATTAAAAGTATGTGATTTTGATCTTTTTATCTGCATTATCTGCATTACCATTATTCAAGTTCCTATAAACCATCAGTTTGCTGCTCTTTTCCTTTTGGTCACTGAGTTATTTAAGTTATGCTAAGCGAAATAAGCCAGTCAGAGAAAGACAAGCTCCACATGATCTATCTTATTTGTGGAACATCATGAACAAAATAAGCTGTCGACCAAAATAGATCCTGAGTCATGGAAGTAGGGAACAGACCAACAAACCTCAGAGGGATGAGGGGGTGGGAGGGGAGGGAAGAGATAAACCAAAGAACTTGTATGCATATATGTGCACAACCAATCTACCAGGACACTAGGCTGTGGAAGGCAGGAGGGTGGTGGGAGTGGGAAAGAGGGGGTCAACAGGGGATAAAGGGGGACATCTATAGTACTTTTAACAATAGAAAAGTAAATAAAAAATAAAGTTAGTTTTTGTGCTATCACCTATGCCAAGAGATTCTCCTGTGAGCGTCACATTCAGTCACAGGGAACACTTAAAACTATCTATGCACTTGTAGAATATTAGAAACAAAAATTTGCTTAATATGGTAAAATTTCTCTATGTACCTTTGCCTCTGCCCCACACTGCCATTTGAAATTCATTACCGAGTGCCAAGTAGTAGGCTGTACAGTTTCTAAGAATTTACATTCACGCACCATAACAAGTCACTCCCTTGAGGGAGGGAGAAAAGAAGAATCATAAAACAGTCCAATTTACTTAAATCTTCTGATCCAAGGATATCTTCTCTACCCACTTTACTCACTCTGCTGCAATTCATTTATTCCGCAATTAACGATCAAGCTGCACCCGGACACCGCAGATGTGAAAGGCACAGGTATCATTTGTGTTGGGTTGCTTCTCTAATAAGCAGACTTCGAATCAAGTATTGGAGGAAAATAAAGTAGGAAAGCAGGATTAGGAAAGGAAAGGAGTCAAGCAAAGCTGAAATTTTAGTCGCAGTCCCAGCCTCAGCCTGTCCTCAGTGGTTCCAAAGTGGTCACCTTCCAGACAAGGGGTCTGGACCTTCCTCCCTCAGTGTTACCTTGAGGATGGTCACTGTTCTGGCCTGGCGGCATTGGCAGAAAGTAAACGCCCCATCACTTGCTGCTCCCTGAGTGAGCATGGAGACTTAAACACCCAGGCTGCACTCTGAAGGTCACAACAACACACACAATCTCTGGGAACAGGTGCACAGTTAGGTGGTTAGGGAGGATCCCAGAGTTCCAGGCGGGGCCACACCATGTCAACTACATGATTCTAACCAGAAACGGTACTCATCCTAAAACGATTCTATAGTGGTTTGAATTTAAGAAGCAAGCCAAAAAAAATGAAAAATACAGTTTTTTTTGTTTTAGTTTTTTGGTATTTAGAAGCACTGCTCATAAACAAGAATTAAGCTAAACTGATGATCACACAAAAGTCAAGCCTGTACCCAGTGGCTTACAATGGATGGAGCTGGCTTGTGGCAAACTCAGTTTCAGAGCTGCTAACACTTGTCCTCAGCATCACCCAAATATATTCTCCATTTTAAAAAAGTTTCTCCTTAATGTATATGGATAAGAGCCATTCTGGAGTTGTACATGTGAAACCCATATGGCTAAAGGCTGCTAAATGCCTGGAAGTTCAGAGGGAGAAGTTCTGCAGTTAGTTTCATATTCACTGCTCTCAGTGTGTTTCTGTAACTAAAATTAAGGAAGAGTAAATCGAAAGACATAAAAGGTATTATAACTACCCCTTAATTACCAGGCTATAAATGAATTTGAATCTTTGCAATTAGATACCGTGTTATTTCAGGTATTTCATGGGATATGATGAAAGAAAAAAATGTAAAAATGTTCTGGGTTATTCAGACTTTTCGTTTTTTCTGCAAATGCTGCTGAAATGGAAGTTTTATCCAACTGGCTAAGCACCCATCTGCTGGGCAGATAATAATTCCGATTACATGCAACTACAGTATATTTCCATTGTGAGACTTTAAGTTATTCATCAGTCTATATGTGTTGGCTTCTGTCCGGATTACATTAAATACTGCAGTGTAAAAATTCACCTTAATATAAACTCAATTATATTTGTACTCACCCCAAATAATTCTCTTAAGATAGCAGTTTTTTAAAGAAGCACATTTTAGGAATTGGTGTGAGGAAGTTTACCTTTTCCTCTATATATAAAACATAATAAGCTAAGAATGACATCATATGCAAAAAAAAAAATAGCATTTATTTTTAGAATAACAAAGCTAAATTATAGAGTAGAAATTTCTTTTCGGGAATATTTATTATGTATTTTTTATTTATATTTTATTTTTATTGCTGACATTATTACAGATGTTCCCCATTTTCTCCCTCTTTGCCCCGCCCTTGACTCAGCCGCCACCTTCGCCTCCCTCTGGCCCTCACCACCTTGTTCTTTGGTTAATTTCTTCACCTTTCATGTCATCCACCCCACCCACCCTCCTCGGGCAGCTTTCAGTCTATTCCATGTATCCATGCCTCTGGTTTTATTTTGTTCATCGATTTATTTTGTTCATTAGATTCCACATATTAGTAAGATTATATGGTATTGTCTTTCTCTGACTGGTTTATTTCACTTTGCATTACAACCTCCAGATCCACCCATGCTGTCACAAAAGGCTGTCTTTCTTTTTATGGCAGAGTAGTATTCCATCCTGTAAATTTTCCACAGTGTTTATTTACCAGTGGGCACTTGGACTGTTTCTAGATCTTGGCTTTGTGAACAATGTTGCTATGACCACAGGGGTGCATACATTCTTACTGATTGGTGTTTGAGGATTCACAGGATAGAATCCTAGACGTGGGATGCCTGGGTCAAAAGGCAGCTTCATTTTTAATTTTTGAGGAAACCCCACACTGTTTCTCACAGCGGCTGTATTCTCCCAAACATTGCACTAGGGTTCCCTTTTCTCTGCACCCTCGCCAGCACTTGTTGCTTGTTGCTTCATTGATGGTAGCCATTCTGGCAGGGATGAGAGGATTTCTCATTTAGTTTGCATCTCTCTAGTGATTAGTGACGTTGAGCATTTTTTTACATGTCTATTTGCCATCTGTAGGTTGTCTTTGGAGAAGTGTCTATTCAGGTCCTTTGCCTGAATACAATTTATTAATTGTATCGTTTGTCTTCCTGGTCTTGAGATGTATCAGTTCTTTATATATTTTGGAAATTAAACAACATTTATTTAATAAACTGTCTTTACTCCATTGTATGCTCTTGCCTCCTTTGTCAAATATAAGTTAGCTATAGAGGCCTGGGCTGATTTCTGGGCTCTCTGTTCTGTTCTTCAGGAATATTTAAAATATTACATTAAAATTCATTTACCTTATAAGAATTTCTTTTATAGTTTAAAAATACAGTGCCCCTTGAATTAAGTTTTAGTCATTAATAATGTACATGTTTTTAACTATTAGAAAGCAAAAGTATTCTCACAAAAAAAGAGTAGCAAGACACTATTAGTAATCATTATATCCTATCTGTATGCAAAAAATGATGGGTCAAATTGATTTATCTGGCACTGATCATCATTAATACAATGAATGATGATGTCTGGGAAAATCAACCTATATTCAACCTATACTGCTTATTCAATTTCACAGCCAAAAAACTCAATTTAATATTTGGCTCACCTGGACAATATAATAAAAATCATGGCTGGTTAATGGTGCCATATCATCTTTAACTAAAATTTAAGCAACTTGTTAAGATAAAATGTGCAGACCTCCACCCCATCCAATTTACCTAAAGGTGTGAAAGCAGAGTGGATAATAAAAAGAGCAATTAGATCTACAACCTGAACAATGCCATTAGGTTCATTGTAGAATTATTTTGACATGTTTCACATTTATATAAAAATGGATCTAAAAGCACCACCACCAAATAATGTGAGTGACTGTGTATGCAAAGAATTAAGTAGGCAATAAGTGGGCTCAATTCATAGCAGGATATTACAGAGAGCAAGCAAGCTAGACCTGGAGGTGAGACTTCTCCCAGCAGCTTTTGAGCTTAGCAGGAAGCAAATTAATGCACCCTCTTAAAGTTACAAATACTTCATTCTTTTATGTGGCACTTCTCTCTAAATGCACTTTGCAAACTACCACAGCAGGCAAGTGATTGAGCTGCAAACATTTTACTCCTTCAGAGATGTTCTAATTTTTAGCAACATTCAGGTGATGTAAATGATTCCTTATGTTTATTGATTTATTCCCTTTTAAAACATTTTTTCTGTGCTAATCATTTCATGCAATTATCATTGCATCTGTAATTATGCATATCTTTCTTCTAAAACTTTGATGTCTTCACTGAGTGAAATAGGAGGCTGAAACAGTATAAAAGCAAGGATCTTATTAAGAAATATTTTAAAAGTAAGTATAAGGGCTACCATGTAATTTTTAATATATATTATCAGCATTATAACTTCTAATTAATATTTGGTGGTATATTCATGTAAAATAATAAGTGTTTAAACATTTGTGACCTACAAACAGAACAATTTGCTATGAGTCAACACAAGTCTCATTTAACATATTTTCTAGTCATGCTGAAGGAAACGAAACTTTGCAGACTTGCTGTTTTTAGGCTTACTGTTCTAGAAAGTTTATTAGTAATTACCATTACTGTTATTGATAATAGCAGTGCTTTATGGAGTACTATGCTGTGCCGGATACTGCCAAGAGCTTTAAATGAAATGTGTCATTTTATTCTTAAACATCCATACTGAGAGATTAAATGTACAACTGAGCAGTAATCAGACCATATGTGCAATAGAACTCTGACCCACAAACTCTGCGTCAACCAGCCCAGGGAGCCAAATAACTTCTGTAGCAATTGGCGCAGAACGATGAGGACTTGGACAATAAATACGCTATGTTTTGCCCAGCTTCCAACTCAGGACCAATTAGAGAAACTCAAAGACTCTCCCCAACCAACCAGAGAAAATGCCCTGCTTCTACAGTCTGTCTCCAGCTTCCCCGCACCAAAGCTTCCCCTCCGAGCATCCCTGAAGCCTTCTCTTTTTCACCACAAAGCTTTTCATCTCCCGACCTGCTTTCTCAAAGGCAAATGATGGTGGCCTTCTGTAGCAAGCTCCGAATAAAGAGCTGCTATGTTCTCCCATTGGGTGTTTTTCATTATAGGAAAGCAAATATTGACTCTGAGGACGAATTAGCCCTGCAGGGTCATTTTGATGTCTAGACTAGGATGATCAGTGGAGGGGAGGAGGCAAATGTATCAGAAGCCTTTGGCTGTGTTGTATAATCCCGTTGCCCCTCACTGGTGGGGCCTAGGTGGGAGCCACGAGGTGCTGGTCACTGTAATTAAGCCTCCTCCGAAGCTCTGCGAGTTCTCTGCTCTGCGGTGGGCTGCTGTCTTTCTGCTGAGAGGCGCACAGGTGAGATCCCACGCAGCAGTCAGTGGCCACCTTCAGCCCTCTCCAGCCAGCTGGGAAACACCTACATTGCGTTGGCAGATAAAATGCAGGACTCCAGGCCTGGCCAGTGTGATTCAGGGGTTAGAGCTCGGCCTGGGTCGCGGGTTCAATCCCCAGTCCAGGGCACAGTCAGGGCAGGTACCTGGGTTGCAGGTTCCATCCCCTGCAGCTCCAGATGGGGAGCATCTCCCTCTTTTTCTCTTCTCTCCTCACCCCGCTCCCGTCCACTGTCTCTAAAAATCAATGGGAAAATAGTCTCAGGTGAATATGAACAAAAAATAAAATAAATAAATAAAATGCAGGACTCGGGTTAAAATTGAATTTCATAAAAATGAATTGCCTTTAGTATAGATATATCCCATGCAATATTTGAGACTTATCTGTACTATAAAAATAATTCATTATTTATCTGAAGTTCAAATTTAGCAGAGTAATCAGAGCATAAGCAATAAATAAGTATATATATATACACATATATATGCACACACATACATATATATGTATATATACACAAAAGTATATATAATGAATATATAGATTAATACTAAACATATATACTGTACATATACACATACATATATACATATTACTATATATATTTATGTATGTTTAGTACAAGTATATTCTATGCAATATTTGGTACATGATTACTAAAATAAACATTATTTATATGAAATTACAATGTGACCCAGGGTCTTTGTTTGTTGTTTTTCAGCTAAATCCATAGCCTTATTCCCATGTGTGGTTCTGTGTAAGGCCCAGATTTCTGACCACCAACCTGTTTCTCCCAGTGTGTACCATCATCCCAGGAGCGTGCACACAGACCGCAGGAGTGAAGAGCTGATGTGAGGAGAGGTTACAGAGTCTCACATGACCCTGGAATCTAGCCCCTACTCCAAGCAATACACATCTCAGGCTCTGGGGTCCTGGGGTTCTTCCCTTTACTCCGGCTTCCGTCATGGGTGCCTAGTTTTATAGAGATGTCTCTCTATGCCTGAGCCTCAACTGGAGATCACATTCAACTTCAAAAGTACCGGCTTTAATTGTACTTCTGGTCTGGCTGGAGAGACAAGAGGTACCAGAAACATGAAAGGACTTGATGGTGGTTGGCTTCACTAGTCAAGGATTTCTTAGTTGCCAGGCAATAGAAATAGGGGTAATGCAAAGTAACACGAAATAAAAAATATTTTAGCACTGTGTGTGTGTGTAAGTAGTGTAAGGTCATGCAGAAACATGGATATTAGAAAATAATTAATGGGCTATGCTATCTAAGAATAGTAGTTTTTTCTCGTGAAGTTTGAGTAACAGCTTAACCATCCAGATCATGGTAGTCACTGAGTACTTTAACAGAGAAGTTTGTAATTAATTTTGATGTTGGGGTTTCATACACAAGGAGATGAGACAGGTAGCACTGAGATACACTTTAGGCAGCTCGTTCGTACAGAATAAATTCCAGACGGTTCCACTGGTGAAGCTACTGGAATAACGCAGAATAGAGAGGGTGGGCCCGCGCAGAGCAGAAGGCCATGGGACACAGAGAGAAAGTACAAGCTGACACTCCCCTTGGGGTCTGGATAACTTAGAGAATAATGACATTACTTATAAGTTTCAGAGAGATGGAAAAAAGAGCCACTTTTCCTGGGAAGATAATAACTTTTGGAAAGCACACTGAACCACTGAAGTTTCAAGAGTGAGCCTTCTGAGTTGAAGTCCTATAAGCAGTGGAGTGCATGGAGCGAAAGGGAGAGAGGTCAGATTTGAAGTTAAAAACATAGATGACTGTTAATTTTTGTTGTTGTTGTTGTTACTAACATGACTGATTTCTGCCCAACAGTAAAGAAATGAGGGTAAAAGACTATATCCTTTCAATCATTCATGCCAAATGGTGGGCAAAGAAGAAGACTCAATAGAATTAATTAAATGACACAGAAATGATGTGGTGAGGGTGTGTGTGTGGGTGTGTGTGTGTGTGTGTGAGATCTGTGTAGCGATAAAGAACTCCACTAGCAGAATAGGTCTGTGATGTCCTGGTCTTGAAAATCTTTACATTTTCATTTTTGAACTTTTGTTTTGAATGTCAAGTCAAATACAAAACAGCATGTGTGTGAACAGTAGAGACATGCCTGACTGCAGCACTCACAAGGGCATTCTCAGGTCCCCCAGATGCTACAGGTGTGTGGGCGCACTAAGCAATTAGTCTGGCATCCTGGGACTAACTTTGAAGGCCAAAGCTGGAGGCCAGGACATGGACCCAGAGAGACAGCCGCAGAAGCCAACGTGGAACACAAAAAGGGCTCTACGTGCCCTGGGAAGCTGGCTGGCCCTCGATATATGCCCACTTTTGGCCCTCTGGCCTAAGGACCAGGGCCGGAACTGCTGGTGCTCAGGCAGCAAACTTTGTTGTAAATTATTACCAAATAAAGTGGACACATAGTTCATGCAATAACACATATTGAGAAGACATTAGAATTCTTCAAATTCTTCAGAATCTCTGATTCTGAAAACTGTGACATAGCAAAGCAAATACCCTCAGGTTTAGAAACATAAATTGAGTTGTAAGATTTGGCACATTTAGAGGGGGGAAATTGTTTTCATATAAAACTTCAGATGAACAAATTATTGAAAACAAATTTTAAAATTTACTTTTTTTCTTATAACTGAAGACACAGTGATAGACTTTTTACAAGGCAGGAGAGGGACTTGTCTCCCCAGGTTGCTGCTGAGGGTTGGAGTTCTTGGGGTACGGCTGGAATCAGCATTTCCGAGGCCCCCGTGGGAGGATGAGACATGGTAGAAAGTTTATTTCCTTGGAATTACACCCCTGGGTTTCCAAAGTCCCATTTCCCTCTGTCCAGTCTTAGTGAAACAGACCAGTAAGCCAGGACAAGTAGAATGGGGAAACTGAGACACGCAGCTGAGCAATTTACACAGATAAAGAAGGTGACCTCCCTAGAGATAGCAACTAGGCCTCAGTTGTATTTTAGCTCCAGGTCTAGAAAAGCAGCAAAACCAGGTGGGTGACACCAGAACCAGCTGCAATGAGTGAGAACCCCCTGTCCTGACACTGACCATGACCCCGAAGGAGCACACCTAGGAAACATGAATATGCTGCTGAAACTCTCCCCTGAGATCTCCCCTAAGATTCCCATCTGCAAAGAAAGAAAGAAAAACCCTCAAGACAAAGGACCCAGATGGTCTCTCCCTCTGGGGAGCAGCGCCTGCCATTCTCTTTCCCTGCTTCTTCCCCTACGGGCATGAATCTTCTAAACTCTAAAGGACCACAAGTAGCTTGCAACTCGAGGAGCAATGGGCAGTGGCAGCTTGTCCCAGACTAATCCTCTGAACCTGTCCCCAAGGCCCCCCTTTTTCTTACTTCCCGGAGAGCCGAGGCAGCCCTACCCAGGCTCTTCGGTTGCTTCCTCTATGCTAAGCCCTTCCTGTTTTACTGTCTCCAACCTTGATAAACGTTCTCGCATTGCGAAATTTGTCCTGCGCGAAATTTGTCAAGAATCCACACTGCTGGCCCTAGGCAGACCTGCCCAGAGCCAGGTCCTCCTTGCTGTAACGACAGAAGAAATGTAGCTGGGGTTTCAGGAGAGCTGGATCAAAGCCAGCGTTAAGTTTCTTTTCCACGTTGCAGCCGGTCTACTACAGAATCAGGCTAGGGGCAGTCCATTAGTCCGTTATGTGAGGAGTCCACATGGCCGTGGACAGTATGGGCGAATACGGGAAGCGAAGAGCAAGCCAGGAGCACAAGAGCAACGAGAGCTCCAGGAGTCCAAGAGCACAGAGAGCGAGTTCCTTTGTAGGGGGTATGTGCTCCAGAGCTTGCTGTGGCCACGCCCGTTCTGGCCAACCATCTCTGTCCCCGGATGTGATTGACAGGTAAGTATCTTCCCTATGTCACCCCAACTTTACTGGGCATGCATCTGTTAGGTAGGAAGTTAGACATGAGTGCCTGGGGTTGGGTTGCCCTGGGGTCCTGACAGCGGAGCATCAGTGCCTTCAGGCCATTTCTCCGTGGGTGGCCCTGCAGCCAGCAGTTGCTGAAGCAGAGCAGCAGTGGGCAAGTTCGGAAATGATTTGTGCGAGTTTAATCGTTTTTAGGAAAATTATTCTGCTTGAATGACCAGTTACAGATATATTAAATTTGTATTTTGGAATAATTTATCAGAAATGATTCCAATGTTGTAACAGCCTACAAGATAGATATAATAGCTCTGATAACAGTTACAGCAACAGAAAAGATCTTTCTCATAATTAAAAAAAAATACCAAACATTATTTAAGGCATTGAGTTTTAACTTTTTTGTTTGTTTGTTAATCCTCATCTGAGGATATTTTTCCTATTGACTTCTTAGAGAAAAGGGAAGGAAGAGAGGGAGGAAGAGAGAGAGAAACAGCAGTGTGAGAAAGACACTGCAATTGGTTACCTCCCGCATGATCCTGACCAGGGCTGGGATCAAAACCTACAACCTAGGTACCTGCCTGAGACCAGAATCGAACCCTTCACTCTGCAGGCCCATGCTCTAACAGCTGAGCAAAACTGACCAGGGCTTGAGTTTTAACTTTTTTTTTTGTCTTCACCTGAGGACATTTTTTTGATATTTTGTTCAGATAGAGAAACATCGACGTGAAAGGGACACATCCAGTGGTTGCCACCCACACAACCCAATCAGGTCTGGGGACAAACTGCAACTGAGGTACGTGTCCTTAGTGGGAACTGAACCCGGGTCTCTCCAGACCGCAGGCCGACGCTCTAACCGCTGAGCCAAACCGGCCAGGGCTGAGTTTTAATTTTTAAATACTGAGATCTTGCATTTGCCAAGAGAAACTGACATCATTTTTAATTATATTAATTGAAAATAAACTTGCTAAAAAGTGTACATTTTAATGACCTAATAAATGTATTTACAAAAATGTGAGTCAGAGCCCTGGCCAGTTTGGCTTAAGCAGTTGGAGCGTCGGCCTGTGGTCCGGGGAGACCTGGGTTCAGTTCCCGCTAAGGGCACGAACCTCGGTTGCAGTTTGCCCCCGGCCCTGGTTGGGTCGTGTGGTTGGCAGCCACTCGATGTGTCCCTTTCACGTTGATGTTTCTCTTTCTCTCTCTTCCTCTCTCTCCCTCTCGCTCTGTCTGAACAAAAAATGAAAAAATGTCCTCGGGTGAGGATACAAAAAAAAAATGTTAGTCAGAAAAATCTTATGATAAATTAAGACATCACACTAACAACACATTATTATTTTTGTAGTACAAATATGAAACCAAAATATTATTGTTTGCAATTTTTATGTTGTTATTAATGCATCATTATTACTCCTAATATGTTTGGTAACTGGTAAAATATTTTAAGAGACAAAGTCTTGCATTTTAGTATCTCTCATGACATTTTTTTTTTTTTTTTCAAAGGACCCCACATTTTCATTCGGCACTGGGCCCTGTAAATTATATAACCAACCCTAAATGAAGGAAAAGGGGAATATTCTCAGAAAATCAGGTGGCTGCCCTGTCAAGGAACCAAAATGAAGGATTTATTTTTATCTGGGTAGGGCGAGACCAAAGATTCAGAGAAAATTGCCATTGAAAAGGTAGTGTGAAACTTGCCCTAGGGGAGGGGCACCAAGGTTGGTCTGAAGACCAAGGAGATTAGGGGAACCTCGGGCAGGAGCCTGCTATTGTATTGTTTCTGTGGGATGAAACAGGTTTGGCAAGGTATGCAGACTAAGTAAGGATTTGCTGGTGTTGATATATTTTTCTTTTTCTTTATTGATTAGAGAGAGAGAGAAAGAAACATGATGAGAAAGAACATCGACTGGCCGCCTCCTGCATGCCCCCCGCTGGGGATCGGCCCACAAGCTGGGCATGTGCCCTGCCTGGGAACGGAACCTGATGGCGACCTCCTGGTGCGTGGGTTGTCGCCAACACCGAGCCACACCGGCCAGCCGTGCTGGTGTCACTTTCAGGGGCCTCTGGGGCTTTCAGCTGCCCCTGGTTGTCTGGTGCCTGGCATTGGGGTGATGAGGGCAGGGGAGCTGTGCCCTGGAATGGCAGGTGACCCGGGAAAGGCTGTGTGGGGGCAGAAGGGCTCTGGGCTGGTTAGTTTGCCTGTGAAAGGCATGCTCCCCACTGGGGAGTCATTTACTATCTTTAGGAATTGGCTTTCCCTAGGAAGGGCAGTCCCTCCAGAGTCTGCAAGGCTTGACCTGTCAAAATATCAGAAACACATGATTAATGCAGGGGATTGTGCACTAAGGGATGCTGAGGAGATGCAAATCTTCGGTGGTTTGCGAGTCAGGTAATACTGTATTAACCTTTAAAAAGGATGATTTTAACAGTGCTTGAGGTGAGGAGAAAGGCAAATTCCAGCTGTCCAAGCTTGAACATATCAATTGTTTATTTAACCAAAGTAGATCATACACTGCATAGATATGTTAAAAAGAAGTACAAATAAACAAATAATGAGGGTCAGGAGGACACAGATGTATAATCTTGTTGGGGGGGGCACTAAAAAATATACTTTCCCTCCCACCTTCTAAGTTCTTCTGGCTGGGCCAATAACCAAATTAACAGACAGAGTAACAGGAGAAAATCAAAGATTTTAATATATGCACATAGGAAATTCCAATAAGCAGGAAAATTCCCTGAAGATTCCAAGGACATGAGGCAACATTGGGTATGTACAATATTTTTAGACAACGGAGAAAGGAGGGGAATGGGGTATTAGATTTCAGAAGTGAGGATGAGCGACTTACAGGTAACTGAGGAAGAGGGGAATACCCAGGCAGTAGAATACCTGCTAAGCAACTCAGAAACAAGGAGACACCGAGGGTGTCTGGCTGACAGGCCCCCTCTGAAGCCCTCTAACTTACCATAATTAATTAAAATTAGTTTGAGACCATATACAAAAATCTCCTTTCTGAATCTCTTGGGCAGGAAAGGAAAGAGAGTCAATGTTTCTTTCTGGGTCTTGTTCCTTAATAAATAGTTTAAAATCAAGATTCCAAAAAGTCAGCTTCTGGATGGCAAAACTTTGGTTCCCTTCAAACCTGTAAGAAAAATTAATGAATTGAAAAGGAAACGCTACTATTAAAAGCTTAGAGAGCTATAAAGACATATTACTTACATATAATTCTCTTAATTATTTAAATGTCTTTTAGGATTACAGACTCAGAAAAGCGGTATTATAATGCAAAATACTAACAGTAAGAAAAAGAAAAAAGATACTTCAAAGTAAAAAGGCTGTCGGAAAAAATACATAGTGGAATTAACCTTTGAGGATGAAGACATAGAATCAATAGAAGTTTGGCAAATAAACATAACCAGCTAGAATAACACGAGAACTAACAACAGACGGACAGCGCTGTGAGACAGAACCTCAGCTACTTCTATGGCACTAGATGTAAATCGAGGGGCAAGAAGAGTCTGAAGATTAAAAGGATCGGAATGAATCAAATCTTAAAAGATATTTCATGTTAAGCTAAGAAACTTGCAATTGATTCTGTGGGTAACAGAGGTATATTGAATTTTTTTATTAACGGTTAGGCATACTCAAGTATATATTTTCAAAATATCATTCTGCAAAATGTGTGGGAAGTAAATTTTCAAAACGCAAATTTGTGTTGGAGGCTATTGGAAAAGAAAAGACTGACACACACTTGAAGGGAGAAGAAAGGGATATATTCGTTGACAGAAGCTGTTTTTATTACACACATATACACAGAAAAAGGCAAATATAAATCTGTTCTTATAACACTTACATTATAGTAGCAACAGTATAAAACATAAGTGAAACCAAAGTCAGGTCATGTTTATGCTACAAAGAAAAATGAAAAATTTCTATTCAATATTCAGAGAAACACCTCTTGATCATGACAACTTTAACATTTTTTTAAATCCTCACCCAAGGACATGTTTAGAGAGGGAAGAGAGAGAGAGAAACATTGGTTGCCTCCTGTTGTGCCCTGGCCAGGGATCAAACCCACAACCTAGTTATGTGCCCTGACCAACAATCAAGTGCACAGTTTCAGTGTTCAGGACGACCCTCCAACCAGTTGTCACACAGACCACGGCAACTTTAACATTTTTAAAATGCTGTAATGGGATTTTGAGTTGTCATGGGCATTAGAAAACCCGGTGATGTCAGAATCAGAAAGATCTGCTGGCCAAGAAGACAAGGAGCTGAAGTGACACGTCCTGTTTCAGGTGTTCTAAAGCCTGGGCTTAAAAAGAGCAAGAGCACTGGGGATGGAAAACCAGCTGGTCCAGCTTCTCCACTCCATGGCATCACTGTCTTGGCAAGCATTTCATTTGTCCAAGCAACCTGCGGGGGCCTTAAACTGGCACTAATCCCTCAAGCAAATGCATGCCCTGGACATCAGCCCCAAAATTTTAAGCAGATGTAAATTCCTATGTGACTTCCCCACCAGACTTTGTGATGAAGAGTCTCCCCTGCCTTTGAGGACCTTCTCCATGTATGCCCCTTAGATAAAACCCCTGTGGAGCTTAAGAAAACCCTGGCCTGTTTAGTTCGAATTGACCTTAGCCTGGGAACTCCAAAGTGCATCACACGTGATTTAAATGAACTGAGGCTCAGCCTGGCCACTGGAGCCTCATTGTTAGAATGGACATGGTACCTTCAGGAAAGACTTCAATCTATGTCAAAGGCCTTTTCAGATTACAAAAGAATGTGGCTTCCCTCATGTTCAACTTCTTTCCCCCTGACTATAAGATGGAGCTACTGGGACCGCCACTGTTGGCCCTCTAAGAGTTTTGGGAGCCCCTAGGGACCAACTGTCCGAGTTGGGAAAGGAGTTGTTCTTCACTGATGGCAGTGTCCCCATTGTATGCAATGTACCCTCTGGAAAGCCACAGTACAACATCATCCTGCCTGCAGCACATCCCCGGCTGAGAAGGGTTTTCTTGGCTCAGCCCAACTGGCAGAGTTGGTGGCAGCGTGCCTGGGTCTACAACATGCTACGAAAATGAGACCGCAAAGGCACACATTTTTATGTACTTCTGGGTGCCAGCCAATGGGCTCACAGTCTTGTCCGGATAATGGCAAAAGGATAATTTTATAATTCAGGAAAAGCTTCTCTGGAAATCTCCATTTGGAACAAGATAGCCAGCTTATACATGCCAGTAATGATCACTCTTGTGTCTGCACACACATACCAACAAACCCCCAAAGCACATTGTAGTGTAGTCTCCTTCTCCAAATTACACACCTGTTCCAAGGCTCCACATAAGCCACCTCCGGCACACCAGACACAGCCTCCAACACCACTCCTTCTCCAGAGAGGTCATACCCACTACCATCCAATAGGCAAGTGCCAGCCCTCACTGGCTGAACATGCAGGCACAGGATCTCCCTCACCTCAGCTCTAGCGAAAGTGGTAAACAAGTGTAGCCGTTGCTTCCCTCCAAATTTTGGAAAGCTTCTAGGTAGGAATTTGTGCCCCAGGGAGACAGATCTTACCAGCAGGGCAAATTAATTTTATTGGGCCATTGCCACCCTCTACTGGAACTATCGGGTGTGCAACAATCAATACGGATTCCCTTACTGGACACCGTTCTGCTCCTCCCTCCAAAACATGCTTCCCATCATGTGGTGTCCTCCTTAACCAGGTCTTTGTCATCTACTTTGGCCCACCAGACAATGTAGGTTCAGATCAAGGTACCCATTCACTTCCCGAATTTTTGAGTCCTGAGTTCTAGAACATAAAATGTTGTGGGATTTCCATTGGGCTCATTGGCCCCAAGCAGTGGCCTAAGCAAAGACACACTCCTCAAGCTTTCAAACAACAGGTGGTCACCCAAATGGACAGGAATTTTACCCACAGCTCTAACACTGCTTCATTTCCAGCCCTCTGATCTCCAACCCCCTCTCCCTCCACACACGCCAACTACCAGTCTTCTCCTAAAACTTACCTGCTAGTATTTACAGAGAACTCCCACTCTTTTGACTGTAGAGAGCACATCATTCATATCAGTTTACCAAACAAATGCTCCCTTTATTATTTTGATCTTTCCGTCTTCTCACATTTTCCACACATTGCAAACCCAATTGAAAAGCAGACTGTGCAATAGGACCCTCTTATAATAGACAGATCAAGGGGATAAACTCTACTAGATAGCTTAGAGATACTGACTATATAGATTTTATTGACCCAAAGATGGCCCAATACCAGCCACTATGCTAAGGCCACCAGCTTTGCCTCACTATTCACATTAAAAGGCTAGCTAATTGAATCAAATTCATCAAGCAATTTGTGGCAATTTGAAATTATCAGTCCAGGACCCATTAGCAGAACTGAGTGGGTCTCAGAAAGAGGAAAAGAGGCCCTCCGTCTAGTGGATGCCAGTCCCAATACAAAATAAAACCCAAACAGAAACCCAGGGTCTACCCCTGCCATCAGATAAGGGGTTAATTTCCTAAATATATAGAGTGCTCATACAACTCAACAAAAAGAAGGCAAAGAATCCAATTAAAAAAGGGTACGTTTGTTTGTAGATACAGAGATAGTGCCTCCATCTAGAGCAAAAGGCAGGCTGCTCACTCTCCAGAAAAACATCCCCCTGTGCAACTAAGAGCAAGCATGCTATTCACTCATCATAGAATGTTTGTTTCATATTCTCAGGGCTTCTTCCCTGTATGCCAGCCTTTGTGCGTACAGGTGTCACCTGGTCCTCTTGTCACCCTGTGGAAACTGGGGCTCGTGGTACTTGGCAAAAACGTGATGCTCCTGTTGCCTGCTATGCATGAGTAATAAACTTTGTCTTTGACCAGGAGTTTTCTATCTTCTTGTGGCATTTATGCAACTATGTCAGGACAACTGGTACATGTAGGGTGAAATCTCAGACCTTTCAGAATTCTTGATATTCATGCAACGGATTAAGTACTAGAACTGAATTATGCGCTAACATGGATGAATCAAAAAAACACTTTACTGTGACAAAAGACATAGGTTATATAAAAGGAAGATTCCTTTCAAAGAAAATGGAATAACTAATATATCATATATTATGCATAGGTATGCAATAAACCTAAAAATAAAGGCAACGAACTAAAATCAGAATAATAGTTTCTCTTATTGGAGATGATAGGGAAGCAGATGTGGTATAGAGAGGGTGCAACCTGTGCGGAGTACTTAGGTGCTTCACAGGTGTGTTTAAAATTTTGTTTCTTCTGTTGAATAGTAAGTATGTGGTTGAGTGGTAGGTACATGGGTTTTCATTTTATTTGTTTCTTTGAACACGATAGATGATAGATGATATAGATGATAGATATAGATAGATAGATAGATAGATAGATAGATAGATAGATAGATAGACAGATAGATAGACAGATAGATGATAGATAGATAGATGATGGATAGATGATAGATGATAGATAGATGATGATAGATAGATAGATAGATAGATAGATAGATAGATAGATAGACAGATGATAGATGATAGATAGAAAGATAGATAGATAGATAGATAGATAGATAGATAGATGATAGATAGATTTCATTCTTTGATATGGTTGATATAGTTTACACTTAAAAGTACAAAAAAGACAGAGGAAAGAAGTGGGGTAATGAGGGAGGACAGTGGTGGGGCTTAGATGGGGTAAAAAGTCCTCCCTCATAGGGTGCCATTCAGCATATACCTTAAGGACTTTAAGGGGGACATCCCTGTGGCTCTCTGGGGGAAGTGGGACTGTAGGACAGCCAAAGACAGAACAGATGAAACGGTCCTGAGTTGGGACAGGTTTTGACTATTCAAGGGACACCAACTGGGCCAGTGTGTGTGGAGAAGGATGAGCAGTGGGGAGAGTTAGGAAGGATGAGTTTGTAGGGATGGTGTGGCACAGGTCCCTGAGGATCTGATGGGTCAATGACATTTATGGGATAGAAGAGTGGCATGATAACCCTGGATTTTAAAATAATTTTCCTAGCTGTGGTGTGGAGAACAGACTATCTGGAGGCAAGAACAGAAGGAGAGGTCATTTCAAAGATCACTGCGGCATTTCAGGCAGAAGAAAACAGTCGTGTAGACCAAGGGAATCGAGGAGGAGATCACAAGAGAAGGGCGTGGTCGGGGGAGCCACGGATATTTCCTGATCATGGTGACTTGGGAAGATAGTGAAAGAGGAAACAAGGGTGCAAATTCAAAGGAAATATACAGTCCAATCAGTTTGAAACTTAGCACGTTTAGAAAAGATCTCTTACTCTTTGAGACAACACGGAGGGACCTGGAAAGCATTATGCTGAGAGAAATAAGCCAGTCAGAGAAAGACAAGTATTACAAGATCTCACTTATTCATGAAATATAGTGAACAAAATAAACTGATAATCAAAATAGGTCCAGAGACATGGAAGTAGGGTTCAGACTGACAAACTTCAGAGGGAAGGGGGGTGGGGGGGGCTGGAAGAAATAAACAGAGAACTTACTTGCATATACGCATAACCAGTGGACACAGACAATAATATGGGAAAGGTAGGAGGGAAGTGGTAGTGGGGAGGAGGGGGTCGATAGGGAAAATACGGGGGACCATCTGTAATACTCTCAAGAGTAACGAAAAAATAATAATCTAGATGCAGAAGTATTACCAATAATAGTAGCCAACAAATAGGGAAGCTAAGGCTTAGTAGGTAAATGATTTGCCAAAGAACTTCTAGTAAGTAACTGAATCAAAAAAAAAAAAAAGGAAGGAAAATATGTTTCTGGCCTCTTCAAGACAATCACACCAGTGAATTTGCTTTATTGATATTTTCAAAAAAATTCAGAATCAGATATATATTTTTTTTAATCCTCACCCTAGGACTTTTTTTTTTTTTTGCATTTATCTTCACATAGAGTGGGAGGGAGAGAGGGAGGAAAAGAGAGAGAGAGAAATATCAATGTGAGAGAGAAACATCGAGTGGCTGCCACCCACAAGACCACAAGACCCCAACTGAGGCCAGGGACAAACTGCAATCAAGGTACATGCCCTTAGCAGGAACTGCACCTGGGACTCTCTGGTCCGCGGGCCAACGCTCTAACCGCTGAGCCAAACCAGCCAGGACTCACTAGATATTATTACTATCTGTCCCTCAGTCTCTAATTTTTGTTGGGGTGCTGGTGGTCTGTTGGTTCTTGCATTCTAAAGCACATTCTATGGATACTATTTGATTATCTTTATATATGAGTACTTAGCTGGAATAACTTACACAATGTAACCAAATTTTATTGAGAAATCAAAGAATTTAAATTACTTCTGGAACATTTATAAGTTTAATGAAAAATCACATGCATGTCTGATAGACTTTCAAATGTGACTAGAGTTAAACAGCTTCCAAAGAAACTGATTTGATGGGGCATTTAACCCCCTAGCTTTAGGCCCCCAGGTCGGCTAGAGAGCTCGAGTTCAGTGACGGATCTGAACGACAAGAGGGCTCCTCAACTTCCCTCCTGTACCCACTTCACCTTAGACTTTTCTGTTTCCTTTTTTTTTTCTTCCTGATTTCTGCCTTCAAAGTTTAGCAATCATCAAATGTCGGAGAGGTTAAGATGTGTCAGAATTTTGCGCAAATACAGTCAAGTGCAGACACAAGCTATGATTGTCTCAAATGAATTCTGACCTTCATAGATCAGAAATATATTTGAGACAGGGGCCTAAGCTGGAAATGTGGATCAGCAAATACCCAGTGACTGTCGGTCAGATAACACAGGTCAGGAAACCTACGTGAGACAGAACAGAGGCAAATAAACAAAAGTCAGGTCCAAGCAGAGGTCACACCGGAATTGCTGCACCTTATAACCATCAGCAAACACAAGGTCAACACTCAAACAAAATCTTTAGAACTCTTTTTGGTTTCCAATAATGTTGTAAATTTTTATAAAAGTATGAAGAAGAAATGATGACCACATTTTTAAAACTTCAGCAATTGACTTAGGGCTACTCGAGGGACAGTCAGATATGAAAAATCCATTGCAGGAGTCATATACAAAAAGTTTCCCACATTTACTTACTGAAGTGTACCTTGAACCTTGACACTGTGTCTATTTGGGGGATTTATTAATGGTACCACAGATGTCCTCAAAGTGCTTTTACTCCACGGTAAAAAAAAAAAAAAAAAAAGTGTGCATATCTTTAAAAAAAGAAGTTATCAAAAAAACTAAGAATGTTACATTGAATATTTTTCTTGCTTTGTTTTGACATTTTGAAGTTAAGAAGCAAATTTTATTGTTATTTAATAATAGGTTCTAATGATATTCATTTTAATGTGTTTAATCTTGCCTTGACTAATATAGTATATATATTCTTCATCTGTTTATTTCCAGCATTATAATTATATACATTTTGAGCTGCAACTTCTTCACATTCTTTTTAGAATAAGTTGAAAATAATTTAGCAAATCATTGCTTTAAATGTATTACAAGTATATTTTATAGTCTACTAATACGATATTATCACCTGTATCTCTTATTCTTTTAGCACATAAGCACTGAGCTCTTTTTCCTTCAAAGACATGAGATATTCATTGGTATAAATAATTGACAAAATGTAATTTTCTACTGTGAGTCTAATTCATAAATTTTTCAATATTAAATAACAAAAAAGTACAAATAATAGCTCCAATGTCAGTGCTCACTGCTCTATCCGAATGCTTCTCTTTCTGCCCCTCTGACTCTGCTCTCGCCATAAATCTCATTCGTTAAGTGGGTTTTCAGAGTAAGCGTCCTAGTACCCAAGCCTTCGATGACCTGACTTATCATAATCGATTCCCACAGCATCTCTGCTCACACACCCTGGTCTCTCTAGTATCGTCTATGATGTAGAGTCATGATCTTCTTCACACATCTAGCAAGTGCCTTTGCTATTTTTGCAAAGATGAGGTTAAAATAACAATGGAAAAAGGAGCACATAAAAAGTTAAGAAGAAAAAATAATATTTAACTTTCTCATAATTGGTTAAAGTTTGTACAGGTGACACACCACAAAGAGCAACCAGAGGCTGGAAGAGTTGTAGGAGTTCAAGTTCAAGTTCACTGATTTTATGCCTCATCAGCACTCTTAATAGAAAGAAAGAAAGAAAGAAAGAAAGAAAGAAAGAAAGAAAGAAAGAAAGAAAGAAAGAGAGAGAGAGAGAGAAAGAGAGAAAGAGAGAAAGAGAGAAGAGAGAAAGAGAGAAAGAAAGGAAGGAAGGAAGGAAGGAAGGAAGGAAGGAAGGAAGGAAGGAAGGAAGGAAGGAAGGAAGGAAGGAAGGAAGGAAGGAAGGAAGGAAGGAAGGAGAAAAAGTGAGAAGGGACAACATTTACTTAATTGAACTTGAATCCAATATTGCCCTCTGGACAGGCTGTCCATTTATGGAGATTTGATGTGGTTAAAATTTCAAAGTCAATTCTGACTTCTGGAAGCCAAAGCATTACTCATAATTTAATTGATTCTGACTGATATTTTCATCATTCAAAGGAGCTTTTCAATGAATTGAGGGTATAGGAGTAGAGAAGACAGTAAAGAATTTGGGAGACAGCAGAGAGATGTAAACAGAAAGAAAAATTTGCAATCATCAAATACATTTTAAAAAATCTTCAACCAGATTGATGGAGTAATGATATTAATGGTATTCATACCTTGGCCTCACGTAATTAGCTTTAAAACTCGGGTTTTGATTTAATGGCATGAGTCATTTCCTTTCTTCTGAAGTTGCAGGAATTGGCTATACATTCAGTTTTAAAAAAATGAATAGCAAAAATGGTCATTTTTCTGAATATAACATTTTATACCATCCTTAAAGATATAACATTAACTATAAAGAAACAATGTTAACAGAGGACGTGAAAAGATATGCATAGAGTAGTCTAGTAACAGATTACAATTTTTTGAAACTCCATAAAGATTTTACATGTCGACAAAGCAGTAATTGTTGGAGCTGTGTGCACAAGGTGCAGAGCATGCTGAGTGGGACCAGTCAGAGAGCAGCTCAGGTGCACACACGATCAGGCGTTGCCTTCTTGCATGTCAGGCAGGTCATGTTGCAACATGGGATCCAATGTACATGTTTTCAAAACACAGCTGTCCATTATTTCGATGCTGAATGGGATGCCATCTGTCTCCTGGGTTGCTTTGTCCCTTACAGTGACATTAATTCTATTCTTCGCTATATTAAATAGGATTTATATAGAGTCATAAATACAAAAGGGAATTTCTATGTTTGCTTTTATGAAAACAAGATGCCCATTGGCTTCAAGTAGTTTTACCTTAAATTAGTTCAGCTGTTGAATTTTTAAGGTATAGATAACACAAAAGCTAAAGTGATTGCAAAAGGATCTATAAACATTCTAAATTCATTTCAACTGGGGTGCCCATTAAATTCTAACCAACTCATCCTTGGCTTCACTTTCCTACCTCTACAGAGTCAGTAGAGTGTGGAGCTTAAGAGTTCAATCTCTGCAGACAGATGGCGTGGCTTGAAATCCCAGCTCCAATAATTATCAGTTAAATGAAGTAGTCCTCAGTTTCCTTTTCTGTACAAATGAGGATAAAAAGTACCATATTATATTATTCCTGTGATTATAGATATCTTGTAAAAATTGTGAAATATTTGGAGAGATGCTTGGCTAATAATCTGCACTGTTTAAATGTTTATCGTCATCATTATTATTATTGTTTTCTGCCAAAATTCATATTTATTTGGAATGAAAACAATGATGTGATCAGCCATCTCTTGATTAATTTATAGCATTTATATTTGAAAACAAAAAGTACTCTGCTCTTCCCTGAATTAAATGAAACACAACCAAAATACAATTGGGAGAGAAATTTTTATTTTTTTGAGAAAAACTCTGTATGCACTAAGTATATCAGTCTTTAGGTAATTTACATAAACTGTATTATAAATAAAGAAAAGCAGAAGATAGCATACTTAGATAAGTGCAAAGTTGTTATTTTTAATATAATAATCTACCACTCATTATTTTAATTATACATGAGGGTTTACAGTTTTAAATGACTTGAGTTCAGATTATATATTTAGTATTATTTTTCATAAAAAATGGTTACATATCCTGACTAGGGAATTAGTTTATCTAATTATGATTTATTTTGTTTAATATGATCTTAATGATACAGCACTATATTTTCCATTTTAAGTTATTGGTTTACATATATTCTACAATGTTATTTAGCTAACATTTTATTTTGACTATATTAAGAAATCTTACACATGACTGTACAGATAGTCCAAGGAATTAAAGATATTTTACAAGAGTAGTTATCTGAGATTATCAATTATTTATTTATTGAGAGAGTATTCCAATTGTCCCATAATGTGTAACATACCACCCTAACTTAGCTGTACCAGATTCTGTGGGTCAGCAGTTCAGGGAAAGCTCAGTGGGTTGGCTCAAATTTGCTCCATAATGTTTGGGATTCAGCTGCAGAATCAAACAGCTGGGAGAGTCTTAGATAACTGGGGACCAGTATTGCCTGAAGGCTTCTTAACTCAGATATGATACCTGTGCTACTGTAATATGGAAGTCAGCTCAGCTGAGACCATTGATTCTACTACCTAAGTACTCCGTGTGATGCAGGTTGCTTTCAACTGTGCCATTTGGATCTGAGGAAGCCTCCTAAAAGGGAATTATCTGGAAAGCAAGGATTCTAAGAGACTAAGGGACTTCCTCTGACACCCTTAGGATTATGCAGCATTATTTCCACCACGTTCTACCAATAACAAGTGAGTCAGGAAACCTCTACTAGATGCCAGGGGAAAGCCCTGTGAGCGACCACTTGGTGAGGGAGTGGCAGAGTCACGTGGCAGAAGAACCCCAGAGATGGCTGATATTGGCAGGTGTCTTTGGACGAATAGAACCTGCCATGGGGAGCATATGCCAAAGAATTATTAGATCAGTTTTTGATTAAATAATGTACACAGAGCCCTGGCCTGTTTGGCTCAGCGGTTAGAGCGTCGGCCTGCGGTCCTGAGAGACCCGGGTTGGGTTCCCGCTAAGGGCATGTACTTCGGTTGCAGTTTGTCCCTGGCCCTGGTTGGTCGTGCGGGTGGCAGCCACTCGATGTGTCCCTTTCACATCGATATTCCTCTCTCTCTCTCTCTTCCTCTCTCTCCCTCCCACTCTATCTGAATAAAAAATGGAAAAATGTCCTCAGGTGAGGATTAAAAAATAATAATAATAAAAAATAATGTACACAGAAATTTATGATAGGCATGGCATACAAAAACAGCAAGGTTAGTAAATATAAGACAATTCACTCTACACATAAAACACATTTTCAAAAGGCGTCTCTTAAGAACTTCTCAAAGTTATACAACTTAAGATTTATTTATGACTTATTAA
Organism: Molossus molossus; assembly: GCF_014108415.1. Classification (NCBI taxonomy): domain Eukaryota; kingdom Metazoa; phylum Chordata; class Mammalia; order Chiroptera; family Molossidae; genus Molossus; species Molossus molossus. The sequence continues at coordinate 74,889,583 of NW_023425344.1, read as the reverse complement.
TTTAAGTAAATGATATCATTAAAACAGAAGCATCTGCAAAGATATTTTAAGCATATTACGTGCCATGCAAGAACTTTAAGAAGAAAAAATAAATAAAAATTAACAAACTGTTATGAAAGGACTAATTAATAACATTAAACAATGGCTATGGTAGCTCAATGTTTTACATTAGCCTAAGTCAATTATATATAAAATGTGTATTTAAATAGGCTATGTACTTATATTTTGGTATCACAGATAAGTGGATGATATTGAGTAAAAATAGTAAACTTTTTCTTCTTTTTTTGTAGGACTAGCAGTGAATATCTGTTTTGCATGTAATTTGAATCACTTGATATTATAATAAAGAAAAAAAACTAAAAAAATAAATAAAGGTTTTAAGTGTCCACTCACTAGTTGCTGAGGATACAAAGATGAATGTTGTCAGTTTCCATTTATATAAGAGAAATTAAGGGAAGTAAATTGCTACGATTGTTAGAGATTAAAAACAAAACATGAGTGCATTGGGCCCAACTTTACCACTTTTGTTTCCTCAGAAGAAAAAAAAAAGTAAAGCATTTTATTTATTTATTTATTTATTTATTTATTTATTTATTATTTATTTTCCTGGAGAAATCCAGGTTTTATTTTTTTTTCTCACAGAAACCACATCATCACTATGTGAACCTTATAAATATGTTATTAACCTTAAAAACTAATGTTTATTTTTAATTAATTTATTCTTTTTTTGTTACCAGATGTCCCTCCTTTTCCTCCGTTGACACCCTCCTCCCCACCCTGTCCCCCACCACCTTCATCATATTGTCCTCCGTGTCTATTGATTATGCACATATGCATATTAGTCCTTTGGTTTATCTCTTCCCACCCTCCACTCCCCCAAAGTATGCTCTTTAATTCATCTTTGTAGCTATTGGTCAAAATTAAGATTCCTGAAAGAAGGAAAAGAATTATGCTACATAAATATCTTTTTCTTTGTCTTAAGGTTCATATTTCATGTTTCTGATAAACACATTTTTGAGATGATAATTTCCAAACAGCCATGTTCTAGGTATCCACATTTGAGAAACGATGTCTACAATCTCAGTCAAATGTTGGTATCGCCACTAGTGATCCACCTTTTCAAAGGATGGGATCTGTCAATAGTTCTTTTCCTCTCCTATGGCACAATAAAAATGTGTATTCCAGAAAGACTGGAAAACACACACACACACAAAACCCTCATGTCAAAACTTGTTTTAATTCTTCCTAATGGAGGCACTCTAAAAGCAATGACATATTTTTCTTAATTGTTTTTATGTACTCCATTTATAATCATTAATCTGCTCTGGATATATTTCACAGGATTTTCTCTTAAAAGTCGCAAATGGATCTTGCTGTCTAATGTGGGTGTTAATGATTGACTGATACAATGTAATCCTGGGAAGGACTCTCCCAGTGCTGTCTCATTAACCAGATGACCTCCAGACATTGTCAGTGCAACCCAGCCGAGGTGATTGATCACCAGAGAACAGAGGTTAGTAACTCTCCCCCAGGTATTAATGTATAGCATCTTCACTTACCCCCTCTCAGGCTTTTCCAGTAAGAGATTGATTTATTATGCAGCTTCAATGGGGATTTGTCAAACTCTTAATCAAAGAATCCTATATTGCCACAAGTAAATCAATGACACTTTCTGGTAAGATGATTTTTATGGCATGTGAAAATATTACTCTGTGTGCAAGTACTATTTTGCAACATCAAAAAATGTTCAGATACCAGTGAAGCAGAGATGGACCAGTGGAAGCAAAACAACATACCTCCTCTTTGAGAGATGCTATCGTAAAACAAGAGCTTTGTTGTTTCCTGGGATGAGCCAACACAATTCGAAGCTCTGGGACTTGCGAGAAGAAAGCGAAGTAGGCAGAGGTGAGATGGCTGAGGAAGAATCAAACTTTAAAGACGATATTTGAAATACAGATAAAGAAAATGATATGGAAAGAAGTTTCAGAGCTTGACTGTTTTTGATTACCCATCCTGTTTAAATATTAGCGTCTCCAAAGTTGAAGCACCTAGCAAGTGTTTTGTTGATTTCTTACATATACTATGCTTGGATTTCAATGATCAATGGTGTATCTTATGACAATGACCAGAATTCTCATTATTTGCCAAAGTATATACTAAATAATGTGGATTTAAAGAAAGTAAATAGTGCAAACTAGAGAAACCTAAGACTCATTACCAAACAAAACAAATAAGCAAGCAAACAAACCAAATTTTTTTTTTTTTTTTTGCTGGCTTTAATGTCTGTCTCTCACCTCTGAAAATAATTTTTGTTAAATAAACAAACTATATTCTGTGCTTTGGCACAGCTGCAAATGCACCATCACCTTGTTTGAAGACTGTTTTAACAACTTCTTAACTGTTCTCCCTGCTTCCACCCTGATATCCGAAACCCAGTCATCACATGGTAACCATTATAAAACAATTCAGCTCATGCTATTTCCTGGCATGAAACAGTCCAATGGTTTTTCAAACACATTGTCAGAATTCGTGATATAATCTTAGACATTCTTGGGCTACTGCTCCCATGCTCAATGTACTCCTGAAACAGGCTTTCTCTCTCTCTCTCTCAGTAGCCAAACTCTCCCCTGCCTCATGGTCTTTGCATTCTCATTGGTTTTCCTGGTTCTTTGTGTGGCCGACACCTCTTACCATTTAGTTCTCTATCCTTATGCCATTTCCTCATGTTCCCTCACTACCCAGATAAAGTACAGTATTTACCCAATCGATTTTTTTCATATAACCCTCTTTATTTCAGAATTTTTTGTTATTATTTGGTGCATAAAACAAGAGCAGTAACCTTTTTTGTCTTGGAATGCTAGGAAGAGGCAAGGGAGGTTCCGCCTAGAATTCAGAAGGAGCTTGGTTCTGCCAAAGCCTTAGTTTCAGACTTCTAGCCTCTCAAACTTGAGACAATAAATTTCTGTGTTTTAAGCCATCCCATTTATATAACTTGGCTCTGGCAGTCCTAGCAAATGAACACCCTCTGTGTGCTGTGCACACAGGACAGCCAAGCCTAGATTAGGGGAGGGAGTTGTCACCTGGACACCAAGGTCGGAGAAACGGGAGACTTAGTGCAGTGAGTGAGAAGTTGCATGCCATGGACAGGACTCTGTGTGTGTGGGAACCAATGGATGGAACAAAGACAGTAACTTCCTTTATAAGAAGAGAATAGTCCTACCTCCATGATGATGGACATTTTATGAGGAAGGATAGAGATGACTCTTCCTTTTTAGATATGGTACAATTTTAAAGATAACATTAAAATCCAGTAATTTTCTGAATTGCGTATTCTTTTTTAGGAAACAAAACTAAATTTCATGTGATTATTAAAGCAAAGTGTTTCTGATATCCAATCACAGAGGCAATGATGACAGGTTCTTCACAAAGCCAGCAATGAGAATATTAAAAAAAAACTATGAGGTGTGTAAATCACCAGGGACCACACCAAATTTTATTTGTCTAATATCATGTTCTTCCCAATAATCTATATGTTTAAAGAAATTAAGTGTGACAAGAAAGCAGAGGGAAAGCTCAATAATATCAGAAACTGATATCCTCACCACCAAGCCTATCATTATTTTATAACTCAGACCTGTGCTTCAAGGATAAAATGCTACATATGAAGCAGAAAGTACCATTTTCATTATGAGGAACATAACATTATAATGTTCCTTTAAACAATCTCACTATCTTAGAAGACTAATATGTCTTTGAGAAACTGCAAGGATGATGGAAAATGACTTGGAGGTTTCCTTTTCTTAAATGTCTTATAAATATATATGATGACCATATAAGTTCTCTTGATGAAATGGTGTACATTACTCAAAATCTCCTACATGTGAGTAGAGGCTATATTTGGGGTGATCACTGCTAGCATTTTATAGTTCCTAAAGAGGCTCTAGCAACTACTTAACTTTGTATTTTCAAAATCACTTCATATCTATATAATTGTGTAATTAAGAATTTACAAGTCTTTTTGTATTCAGAGAGTTTGAATCATTGATTTGTATACCATTATGTGAATATTTAAAGATTCATCAGAACCAGAAATCATGCATAATAGATTTTCTCATGATGCAAATTGAATACATCATATTAAAATGAGGTGTGCTTTTTTTGTGTTTTTTTTTTTTTTTTTAAATATAGCCTAATGTGGGGGGAAAAGCATTGTCAAGTAACTTACTCCAAATTTATTATAAATGAGCATTGCTTTTAATACAACATAAATATTTTTGAAATCAATAATTGTTAGGAAATTCCTACTTAAATCAAAGTGGATTTCAGTAGAACTTAAAGTGAGCCAACAATATCCTTAAATAATCCACCTCAATTATAACCACATAAAGAAAGAAAGCAACAATATAAACTTGGACTTTTCACCGAAAATGTGAAAAGATTTTTGATGCATATAAAAAAATGTACTAGAAGAAACTCCCCCCCAAATCTGGTGCCCCCAAAATGACCTTATTGATTTGCCTTGGGACAATCTCCTTCCAACACAGGGTTTCATTTCATTGCATGGATGTCCTTTGAAGTCAATTAAACTTGGGCCTGGCCCTCCCAGCCCGCACGCACCGCGTAGCTGAAGGCAGTGACAGTCTGACGGGGTGCTGGGGTGCTGGGGCGCTCAGAGCCCAGATGCGGCACTTTCCTACCTTCGAGCACAAGGGAACTGTAAAGGAAGGGCACTTATTTGATATTTAAAGTTGAGCTGTTTCAGGGCTTTGGAGAATAATTATACTAATTCGGCTGAGCTTTTCCTAACCTTTCCTCATTTAGGTCTGCAGAAGCTCACTCTGTTTCCAGCCGCCAGGCCTCTCACAAACCCTTGTCCTTGGCCACAAGCGCGACCTGGTGACAGATCTGAGAACAGATCAAAGCAACGTCGACCATCACCAATACGCTTAATGCTCAAATGTGAGTCGCAAGTGGGGGGCACGTATCAAGGTGAGAAACTAGTTATTTGAGAAAAAATCTTTGAGTGCTTCTTCATTATTCCCATTTGACAACTTTACAAATCTGGCGATGCGGCTACACGAGTAATTCGGAACAGCCTTTGGGACAGCATGACCAGTATTTTGTTTACATACTAATATAAACACCTGATTCTAGGAAACAGTATCTTTTTAAGCATTCATCCAGATCCACAAAACATAAAAATTCAGAATTCAGTAGCAACTCAATGTTAAAAAGAGCAAACTTAGTTTTTATGTATAAACTTCTCAAGGGCAATTCATTAAATAAAATATAGAGGTCTGCTAGCATTATTTTAATACTTCTATGGACCTAAATTTCAAAGAAACAACAACAAAAATACCTTTGTTCCCCTTTATTTATAGAAAATGGTAGTGAGCTATTTTCTTCCACTGTAGGTACTATCTTTCCAGTTCCCTCACGAAACAGAAAGTATAGACAGCGGCGCGTATTCACCTTGGCTGACACTGCAGGTTGCTCGAGGTTTCTTTTCCAGGAGGCAATGGAACCTGCCATCCTAGGCTAGATTAGACTTCAAAAAAAATTGTAAAAATAATTACCCAAGAATCAGAAATCTTAGGAATCTCTTAGAGAATACTCCATGAACAAATTTACATATTGTTACAGGAACAGTTGTTTGTGTGTGTGTGTGTGTGTGTGTGTGTGTTTTCTCCCTGCCTATATTAATTAAGAAAATACAGTAAAATTCTCAGCAACCTTCAGGTGCATCACAAAGTAAATATAAGATTTTATTTTAACTTTAAAATCACTTTAAGGAAATAGTTCAGGGCTCAGAGTGCTGCCACTTGGTGACCGAATGTTTATTGTTATTGCCCTTATTGTGCCCCCCAACATTGAAAAATGTGACCGATGTATCTAGCCCAAGTCATTTTAGCTGATTTCCAATTCATTCTACTTCCCAGTTGGAGGAAAATAAATAGACTGTTGGTAATTTAAGGTAAATACTTCAGAGTATTCAAATGTGATATCGGGAAATACCTTTATTTAATGAAGAAAGAGTTTTGTTTACACTGCAGCTCTTCCCCTGCTGAGCACCATTTTCCCACAGCCTCTCGGCAGCTGCAAATGCACCATCACCTTGTTTGAAGACTGTTTTAACAACTTCTTAACTGTTCTCCCTGCTTCCACCCTGATATCCGAAACCCAGTCATCACATGGTGACCATTATAAAACAATTCAGCTCATGCTATTTCCTGGCATGAAACAGTCCAATGGTTTTTCAAACACATTGTCAGAATTCGTGATATAATCTTAGACATTCTTGGGCTACTGCTCCCATGCTCAATGTACTCCTGAAACAGGCTTTCTCTCTCTCTCACTCAGTAGCCAAACTCTCCCTTGCCTCATGGTCTTTGCATTCTCATTGGTTTTCCTGGTTCTTTGTGTGGCCGACACCTCTTACCATTTAGTTCTCTATCCTTATGCCATTTCCTCATGTTCCCTCACTACCCAGATAAAGTACAGTATTTACCCAATCAATTTTTTTCATATAACCCTCTTTATTCCAGAATTTTTTGTTATTATTTGGTGCATAATACAAGAGCAGTAACCTTTTTTGTCTTGTTCAGCATTTCCCCCCATCTCCTAGAAAATCATATGAGGTTTGTTAGTCTGATAGCTACTTCTATGTCTCTGGGTCTATTTTGTTCATCAATTTATTTTGTTCATTACATTTTACAAATAAGTGAGATCATGTGATATTTGTCTTTCTCTAACTGGCTTATTTTGCTCAGCATAATACTCTCCAGGTCCCTCCATGTCTTCTCAATGGATAAGAGATCAATCTTTCTTACAGCTGCATAGTACTCCATTGTGTATATGTACCATATGAGTATCTATTGATGGGCACTTGGGCTGTTTCCAGATCTTAGCGACTGTAGATAGTGCTGCCATAAACATAGGGGTGCACTACGGGGGGAGGGCGAGAAGAGATGAACCAAAGAACTTATATACATAGCCAATAGACATAGACAATAATACTGTGAAGGGGAGCAGGAGCAGGGAGGAGGGTGTCAATGGGGGAGAAAGGAGAAACATTTGTAACAAAAATAAATTGATTTAAAAAAAAAGAATATTAGATTTGCAGTATGCATTTGATGTATGAATAAAAGATAGAAAGACAGATAACCTGTCCATATAGAGCTTATTGCTTAGTAGACTAAGAACCAAAGGAAAGGTCCAAATAAATTTCAAGTCTGTAAAAAGAGGTAATTACATCCAGAGAAGACTGTATGAAGCACACCCAAGCCTCTGAAATTGTGGTCCTCGGACCTTGCACTATTTATGTTAATAAGGTTCAAGAGTGGAAACAGGTCAGTGTAATACAGTGGAAAGCCCACTGTATAGGAATCTAAGATACTGGAATTTTCTCTATTTCACTACTTTCTAACTGTGGCAACTTGGGTGACCCTGTGTTCTTTGCTGTAAATTGGGACAGTAATTCCAGCTTAACCAACATAGGGTGCTATGAAGGTTACTTGACATAATACATGTATGCATGGATGGGTAGATGATGGATGGGCTCCAAAAGGAGGAGCTAGAATTTCCATACCCCTAGGCAGAATGCCAATGACTTTTTGCAATTGATTTATTTCTGATTATAAAAATAATATATTTTTTCTTATAAACAGGAAATGAAAAGGAAAGTATAGAAAAGTATAAAAAAGTAAAACATGCCATCCAAAATTCTACTATCCGAATGAATCGCACAGTTAGGATGTATTTTCTTCTGGCCTTTTTCTGCGTGCTATTATTATATTTGAGATCATACAGTATAAGTAGTTTTGTATCAATTTTCTTTACTTAACATATATTCATGTAGATATTTCAATAGCTGTTTTCTGACAATACTATTAATGGTTAGCATATTTGGTTTATGGGTCTTTACATTCGTATGGGATAGCTGTATCACTAGCTAAGTGATAAGGACACATTAAATCAATGTTCACAGCTCCAAGAAATGAAGATTCAATCAATTTCCCAAAGAATAGTAACATATATCATATCATCAACACATCAGATTTGAGAAAAATCTACCTTTCAGGCCCTGCTCAGACAGCAAATATGTGGTGATGTGATCTGAGTATGGAATTGTTCAAAAAGTCCTGTTTATAATATTGCTTCACTGACCCATGGCCTAAAAGTAACCACCGCAGGACTTTAATGAATTATTTTAAATATAAGCCACTCAAGTAATTTGGTCTGCTCTCTGCTTTGAATTAAATATATCATCCTAAGTTTGTCTTGAGGTTTGGTAAATAATAGTAATAATAATAATAACAACAACAACAACAACAACAACAACAACAAAATTCTATTGCCCAGATAGTACTGGATTTTTAGCAAATCTGAAAATGTGCTGAAAACAACCAAGGTAAAAATTGACTTATTTTTCCTGAATGGTTTGATAGTATTTAGCTGACAAAAGATCTTTAGCAAGCTTGTGAAAAGACATTTTGAAATAACGGAGCTGTTATAAGAGAGAGATCTATTCCTTCAAAGTAGAGATAAAAATATTTCAAAATTGTCCAGAGATTATATTCCAACATTTGTTTCTAAAGTAAAATGAACATTTCACAATTACTATGCACCATAACTTCTTTCCTGCTGCTTTTCTTATTGTTTCCTTTTTACTGTGAAAAACAAACAAACTGATATTGCCATCATATATTAAATGCTATGTGTTATCCTATTATAAATGTATACTGTTGGTTCTGGTGAATTAAAAAAATGTATATAAAAATGTGAAGCACAAGCATGTATTTATATTCTATATATAAATATATACAAATAATATATATGTATTTATTATTAAAATTTATATACATAAATTTTGCATGCAAAAGAATGAAAGTACATTACAATTTGTCCCTGTGTACAAAAATTAATTCAAATAGGATCAGAGACCTAAATATAAAATCTGAAATAATAAATTAATAAAACAAAACATAGATACGAAACTTATGGACCTTGGTTGTAGAAAACATTTTATGAACTTGATCCCAAAGGCAAGGGAAGTAAAGACAAAAATAAATGAATGTGACTATATCAAACTAAAAAGCTTCTGCATGGTAAAAGAAATTGACAACAAAACAAAGAGGCTGCTTATGAATGAGAGATGATATTTGCAAACAGTATCTCTGACAAAGGTTGAATATCCAAAATATATTTTAAAAAACTCATAAAACTCCATACCAAACAAACAACCCAATTAAAAAATGGGCAAAGGAGCTGAACAGACACCTCTCCCAAGAAGACATACAAACAGCCAATAGATATATGAAAAGATGTTCAACCTCACTAGCAATTAGGGAAATGCACATCAAAATTACAATGAGATACCACCTCATACCTGTTAGAATGGCAGTTATCAACAAGACAAGTAATAAGAAGTTTTGGAGAGGTTGTGGAGAAAAGGGATCCCTCATTCACTGCTGGTGGAAATACAGGCTGGTACGGCCACTATGGAAACAGTCTGGTGATTCCTCAAAAAATTAAGAACAGAGTTATCATATGACCCAGCAATCTGTCTCTTGGGTATATACCTGAAAAACTTGAAAACGTGTATTTGCAAAGATATATGCACCACTATGCTCATTGTAGTATTATTCATGGTGGCCAAGACATGGAGACAACCAAAGTATCCTGTGGTAGAGGATTGGATAAAGAAGATGTGGTGCATACACACAATGGAATACTATTCAGCCATAAGAAAAGGTAAAATACTGTCATTTGTGATAACATAGATGGACCTTGAGAATAATATGCTAAGTGAAATAAGCCAGTCATAAGAACCTTATGATTTCACTCATAGGTGGGATATAGAACTGAAACTTGGGAACACAAATAGCAGTATGGTGGTTACCAAAGGAAAGAGGGTGGGGTTTAAGGGGGACTAACATATAGTGACTGAAGATTTGACTTTGGATGGTGAGCACACGGTGCAATATACAGATCTTGTAACATAGAAAAACATTTTTTTAAAATAAAATTTATATATAAATGCTAAAAGCATTAACTATATCTAACCAACATGGTATGTTCAAAACTCTATAATTTTGTAATTTAATACTGAAATTTCATTGTATGTGGCCTGACTGAAACTACTAGGAAAAAAAGAGGTAAGTGGAAAATTTTTTCTTGAAGGAATTTTCTTAGCTTGAATTGTGGAAAAGAAATTCTGGGAAATACTAATAATGAAAAAAAACAAAAAAACATTTTATAGCTGTTATATTTTGAAGTTGAAATGCTGCTATATAAATAGAAAGAGAATACTTTGTTATTATTATTATTATTGTTATTTTTCAACAAACTGTTATGTGTTTGATCAAAGAAGAATAAGGAATATTGTAGTGTTTATTTTACCCTTGGTCCTTTTCTACTTTTCTTCCTTTTATCTGAATTTCTGATCTATATTATTTTCCTTCTCTTTAAAGAACTTCTTTTAACATTTCTTGCAAGTTAGGTCTACTAGCAACAAATTACCTCAATTTTTGTTGGAAAAAGTCTATCTTTCACCTATGAAGGATAACTTTTTAGGGTGCAGAATTCTAGACTGCTGATTATTACTTTCAATACTGTAAAGATTGTATTTCTCTCATTCTTGCTTGCATGGTTTCTCAGAAGTCAGATGTGATTATCTCTGTTCCTCTATAAGAATTCCACACACCCTCCCGCACCCCATTTGGATTTTTTCAGGATATAAAAAAAAATGTTCTATTTTCTGAAGTTTGTGAAGCATATGCCTAGAATTGTGGCATGTATCCTTTTCAGTGTTTAGGATCTATGAATACCAAGAGTCCTGAATCTTGGTTTGGTGTATAACATTAATTTGAAGGAAAGTCTGTTGTTTCAAGTATTTTTTTCTATTCCTTTCTCTCTTTCTTCTCCTCTGGTCTTCCCATTATGTGTATGTTATATATTTGTAGTTGTCTCACAGTCCTATATATTATATTCTCTTTTTTTTCTTTCTTTTATTTAAGATTTATTCTTTGTTTTTCAGAGTTGGTTTCCATTGTGATATCCTTAAAGGCAGAAATTTTTTCCTCAGCCATGTCCAGTCTCCCAATAAGCCCATCAAAAAAATTCTTCATTTTTGGAGATTCCAATATGGTGGCAGAGTGAATGGAAGCTACACAGACTGTCTCCCAGGACCAAACTGGAATTACAACTAAAACACAGATAAATTGTCGGGAAAAAGCAACTGAAAAGCAGATTGCAAGGACCATATAACCAGGGACACTAACTCGATCCTGGTAGGACTGCGGAGGCATGAGAGTGGGGCTGGGAGCCCACAGACAGCAGCGGCCTTAGCTGTAAGCAGCGCCCTCAGGTTACAGTCCCAAGCGGCTCCACAGCACAGAGCCAGGCCAGAAGCTAAAATAGGCACAGCCACTCACCTTGACTCTGGCAGAGGGAGGGCAGACTGGATGGGAACTGCATGGGGACACTCGGGATTTGGAGGGTGCTCAGAGCTTTTGCAGAGTTGCAGTCACACAGGACGGTGGCCATCTTATTCCTTCCCAGGGCTCTGGAGAGAGGTTCAACCTCTCTGCCTCAGAAATTCAACCACACCCAGTGGCCATTGAAATGAAAATTGAGGCTCATTAACAACCAGCATCTGCCCCACCCTTGGCAAATCCTCTTACTCAGAGCACCTGAGGAAGTTTTTCATTCAACTCAGAAGCCAAGGCTCTTCAAGAAACCACTACTGATAGCCTCTAAGCAAAATGCTGGAGAATAACTGAACCATTCCTGGGCTAGCAACTCTAACTAGGAAAGTAAGACTTGACAGTGGTGTTTAACGTGGGAACTCCCTTGCTCATCCAAACCCAGAAGAGGGAGCCACAAACAGCAGAAAACCAACATCCACTAGGAAAATTTGGCAGGCTCCAAAGCCCACTGTGATAGCCAAAATGGCGAAACACAGAAACAAAAGCCAAATGAAAGAAGAAGAGACCTCTACTGTAGATGAGATAAATGAGGAGCAGTTAAGCAAGTTAACAAAGCTAGAATTCAGAGCCATGATCCTGAAGAAGCTCAACAGCATGAGTAAGGACATCAACACCATGAGTACAGACCTAAAAATGTTGAAAATCAACCAACTGGAAATTAAAAACCACCAAGAAGAAATGAAGAATGACATAGCAGAAATAAAGAAGACCTTGGAAGGTCTAAACAGCAGAGTAGAGGAAGCTGAGGACAGGATAAGATGAATTAGAAGACAGGGTAGAAAAAAATCAACCAATCAGAAAAACAAAAATAAAAAAAGATTAAAAAAACAGGAAGATGACTTAAGAGAACTGTGGGACAACTGGAAACATAACAATATTGGCATCATAGGAGTCCCCGAAGAAGAAGAAAATGAGCAAGGGTTAGAAAATATATTTGAAGAAATAGTGACAGAAAACTTCCCTAATTTGGTGAAGGAAGACAGAATTCAAGTTCAGTTCAAGAAGCACAGAGAGCCCCAAGTAAGAAGAACCCAAATAGGCCCACACCAAGACACATAGTAATTGAACTGCCAAAAACTAAAGACAAAGAGAGAATCCTCAAAGCAACAATAGATAAGCAATAGGTTACCTACAAAGGAACCTCCATAAGGCTCTCAGCTGACTTCTCACAAGAAACACTATAGGCCAGAAGAAAATGGCATGAAGTAATCAAGGTCATGAAAAACAAGGATCTGAATCCAAGACTACTCTACCCAGCAAGGCTATCATTCAAAATAGAAGAGCTTTCCAAACAAACAAACAAAAAGGCTAAGGGAATACATTAGCACCAAACCAGCACTCCAAGAAATGTTAAAAGGACTGCTCTAATTAGTAGAAGAAATAGGAAGAAAAATGTAACAACACTAAACAAAAATGGCAATAAATAAGTACATATCAATAATCACCTAAAATGTAAATGGTTTGAATGGTCCTATAAAAAGACACAGAGTAGCTGATTGGATAAGAAAGCATGACTTATATATATATGTTGTTTATAAGAGACCCACCGCACAACAAAAGACTCACATAGGTTGAAAGTGAAGAGATGGAAAAAAATCTTCCAGGCAAACAAATAGAAAAAAAAAAAAAAGCTGGGGTAGCAATCCTCATATCTGATATAATAGATTTCAATGAAGGCCATAACTAGAGACAAAGAAGTCCACTGCATAATATTGAAAGGATCTGTCCAACAGGAAGATAACCCTTGATAAATATATGTGCACCCAATATAGAAGTATCCAAAATATATTAAAAATCTTCTGAAGAACATCAAAGGAGAAATCGACAGCAATACAATCATAGCAGGGGAATTCAGCATCCCACTGACATTACTGGATAGATCATCTAGACAAAAATCTTAGCAAGAAAACAGAGACTCTAAATTAAGTGCTAGACCAAATAGCTTTAATAGATATCTACAAAATATTATACCCCAAAACTGCAAAATTCACATTCTTCTCAAGTGCACATGTGACATTCCAAAGATAGACCACATGTTAGGACACAAACTAAATCTCTACAAGTTCAAGAGGATTAAAATCAAACCAAGCATTTTCTCAGATCACAATAACATGAAACTAGAAATCAATTGCAACAAGAACATGCGAAGACATTTGAACACATGGAGGCTAAATAGCATGTTATTGAACAATGAATGGGTTACCGGGGAGATCAAGGAAGAAATTAAAAACTTACTGGAAACCAATGAAAATAAACACACAACAGCACAAAATCTATTGGATGCAGCAAAAGCAGTTCTGAGAGGGAAGTTCATAGTACTACAGGCCTACCTCAAGAAACAAGAAAAATTTCTAATAGACTATCTAATCTCACAATGTAAAGAACTAGAAAGCAAACAAAAAGAAAACCCTAGAGCAAGTAGAAAGAAGGAAATAGTAAAGATCAGAGCAGAAATAAATGACATGAAGACAAAAAAAAAATTCAAAGTATCAAAGTAACAAAGAGTTGGTTTTTCAAAAAAATAAACAAGATTGATGGACCCTTATCTACACTCGCCAAAAAACAAAGAGAGAGGACCCAAATACACAAAATCAGAAATAAAAGAGAAGAAGTAAAAACTGACACCACAGAAACACAAAAGATCATTAACAACTACTATGAACAATTATATGGCAACAAATTCGACAATCTAAGTGAAATGGACACATTTCTGGAAACACATAGTCTCCCAAAACTGGACCGGGAAGAGATAGAAAACTTGAACAGACCAATAACAACTAAAGAAATTGAAGAGGTAATCTAGACTCTCCCAGAAAACAAAAGCCCAGGCCCAGACGGCTTCACAGGTGAGTTTTACCGAACATTCAGAAAAGAACTAATACCCATTCTCCTCAAACTATTTCAAAAAATTCAAGAAGAAGAAAGACTTCCAAACTCGTTTTATGAGGCCAGCATAACTCTAATTCCAAAACCAGAAATAGACACTACAAAGAAAGAAAACTACAGGTCAATATTCCTGATGAACATAGACGCCAAAATCCTGAACAAAATACTAGCAAATCGGGTCCAGCAATACAACAAAAAAATTATTCACCATGTCCAAGTGGGATTCATCCCAGGGATGCAAGACTGGTACAATATTTGCAAATCAATAAATGTGATACACCACATAAGTAAAATGAAGAATAAAAACCACATGATCTTATCAATAGACACTGAAAAAGTCTTCAACAATATCTAGCACCCATTTCTGATAAAAAAAACGCTCAGCAATCTGGGAATAGAAGGATCATATCTCGACATAATAAAAGCCATATATGTAGGACCTGCAGCCAACATCATACTCAATGAGCAAAAACTAAAAACATTTCTCTTAAGAACAGAAAAAATACAGGGATGCCCACTTTCACAACTCTTATTTAACATAGTACTGGAAGTCTTAGCCACAGCAATCAGACAGAAAAAATAAAAATAAAAGGGATCCAAATTGGAAAGGAGGAAGTGAAACTGTCATTATTCACAGATGACATGATATTATAGATAGAAAACCCTAAAGACTCCATCAAAATCTACTAGACTTAATAAATGAATTTGGAAAAGTACCAGGATACAAAATTCACGTCAAGAAATCGATGGCATTCTTATACACCAATAATGAACTCACAGAAAGAGAAACTGAAAAAAACAATCCAATTTATCATCATGGCAAAAAATTAAGATACCTAGGAATAAACTTAACCAAGGAATAAAGGACTTATTTGCATAAAACTACAGGACATTGGAAAAAAGAAATAGAGGAAGATATAAAAAAGTGGAAGCACATACCTTGTTAATGGATTGAAAGAATTAACATAATTAAAATGTCCATATTACCCAAAGCAATCTATAGACTCAATGCAATCCCCATCAAAATACCAACAACATATTTCACAGAACTAGATCAAATACTTCAAAAGTTCATAAGGAACCAGAAAAGACCCCGAATAGCCACAGCAATCTTAAAAATGAAGAACAAAGTATATGGGATCACAATACCGGAAATCAGGTTATACTACAAAGCTACTGTAATCAAAACAGCCTGGTACTGGCACAAGAACAGTCATATAGACCAGTGGAACAGAACAGAGAACCCAGAAATGGACCCAAGACATTATGCTCAATTAATATTTGACAAAAGAGGCAAGAGCACACAATGGAGTAAGACAGCCTCTTTAATAAATGGTGTTGGGGAAATTGGACAGCTACATGCAAAAAATGAAACTGGACCATCAACTTACATCATACACAAAAGTAAACTCAAACTGGATAAAAGACTTAAATGTGACCCTTGAATCCATAAAAATTCTAGAAGAAAATGTAGGCAACAAAATTTCAGACATCATACGCAGCAGAATTTTCACTGATACATCACCTAAGGCCACAGAAACAAATTAGAAAATGAGTGCATGGGACTACATCAAACTCAAAAGCTTCTGCATAGCAAAAGAAATAACCATCAAAATGGAAAAGCAACCTAACTGTATGGGAGAGCATCATTGCCAATGATACATCAGATAAGGGGTTAATTTCCAAAACATATAGAGTGGTCATACAACTCAACAAAAGGAAGACAAAGAACCCAATTAAAAAATGGGCAGAGGAGCTGAATAGACATCTCTCCAAACAGGACATACAATTGGCTAAGAGACATATGAAGAAATACTCAACATCACTAATCATTATAGAGATGCAAATTAAAACAACAACAAGGTATCACTTCACACCTGTCAGAATGGCCGCCATCAACAAATCATCAAACAAGTGTTGGTGAGAGTGTGGAGAAAAGAGGACTCTAGTACACTGCTAGTGGGAATGCAGACTGGTGCAGCCGCCATGGAAAACACTATGAGGGTACCTCAAAAATTAAAAAATGAACTTCCATTTGACCCAGAGATCCCACTTCTTGGAATATACCCTAAGAAGCCTGACACACCAATCAGAAAGAATATGTGTACCCCCATGTTCATAGCAGCACTATTTACAATAGCTAAAATCTGGAAACAGCCCAAGTGTCCATCAGTAGATAAATGGATAAAAAAGCAGTGGTACATGTACACAATGGAGTACTATGCAGCTGTAAGAAAGAAAGATCTTTAATCCTTTGAGACGACATGGAGGGACCTGGAAAGTATTATCCTAAGTGAAACAAGCCAAGCAGAAAAAGACGAATACCACATGATCTTACTTATTTGTGGAATATAATAATCATAACAGTGTGAGGAATAGGGTAGACCCAGAACCATGGCAGTAGGGTACAGACTGACAACCCTCAGAAACGGAGGTGGTGGGGGGAGGGAAGAGATAAACCACAGAACTTATATGCATGTATGCATGACCAATGGACATGGACAACAAAGCCGGGGACGGGGGTGGGGGGTGGGGAGAAGGGTGTCAATGGGGTAAAAAAAAGTAGAAACATCTGTAACAAAAATAAAATAAAAATAAATAAATAAATAAATAAAATTTTTAAAAAATTCTTCATTTTTGTTATGGTACTTTTTTTTGTTTTTTTGTTTTTGTATGTGCTCCAAGCAGGAACTGAACCCGGGACTCTCTGGTTCGCAGGCTGACACTGCTGAGCCAAACTGGCCAGGGCTTGTTACAATATATTTTATTTCTACAATTCTTGTTTGTTCTTAGGATTCTCATCTATCTTCTGGCATTTCCCATTTGTTCTTGCGTGTTATCTACCCATTAGAGCCTTTTGCATATTGTTTAAAATTCCTGGTCTAATCATTTCATTATTCCTTGTTTTAATACTTGCTCTGTCTGTACAATGTATGTTTTTGTTTTCTGGTGCTTCGTATTTTTTTTTCTTGATAGCTAGATGTAATGTACTGGGTGAAAGAATTTAGCAATGAACTTCTGTAACGTGTTGGTGAGGTGTGAGGGGAAGGGAAGCTTTCTCTAATTCTGTGATCAGGTCTCGATCTTTCAGTGAGCCTATGCAGGTGAACTTACAAGGGTTTCTCTGTTGTTTCTCCCCCCACAGGTGGGAAGAGGGGATGACCAAAGTGAACTAGGGCTGAGAACTTCCCTCAGGTCAGTTAGGGTCTAACGATATTCCACCAGGTAAGTAGTTTCTCCTGAGGGCAAACTGTGTTAAGAAGAACAAAGTGCTAAACAAATATCACATGATCTCACTTATTTGTGGAATATAATGAACATAACAGTCTGAGGAATGGGGTAGTCCCAGAGACGTGGAAGTGGGGTAAGACCGACAATCCCCAGAAGCGGGGATGGGGGGCAGAGATAATCCACAGAACTTATATGCATGTACGCATGAACAATGGACATGGACAACAAAGCTGAGATCAGTGGGGGGAAAAGGAGAAACATCTGTAACAAAAATAAATTAATAAAAAAATAGAACAATTATGATAATATACTGGAAGAAGAAGAAGAAGAAGAAGAAGAAGAAGAAGAAGAAGAAGAAGAAGAAGAAGAAGAAGAAGAAGAAGAAAGTGCTACAGATCTTTTCAAATTTTTCCTTTCCCCATACTGAAAACACTAAGGATTTTTTTTTTATTTTTTTAAATATTTACTGTGACAAACTGGTTGAGCTCTAGGAGGTGAATTAATCTCACAAAATTGAGCCCTCTACCCACCCTGTACCAGTGACTAGATTATCCTGGAGTTTTTTGTTTTGTTTTGTTTTGTTTCTTTTTCTTATTGATTTTTAGAGAGAGAGGAAGGGAGAGGGAGAGAGGGAGAGAGAGAGACTTTGATGAGAGAAAACACTGATTGGCTGCCTCCTGCATGCTCCCCACAACCTGGACATGTGCCCTGAGCAGGAATCAAACTGATGACCTCTTGGTGCATGGGTTGATGCTCAACCACTGAGCCAAACCAGCCAGGCTAAATATTGTTTTTTGATCTTGATCCTGAGCTTCCTTGATATGTAGGTGGGCTATCATTACTTTTGAAAATTTCTCACTTGTTATTATATCAAACACTTCTATTTTTTTCTTTTTTTATTCTTCTGGTTTTCTAATTCTGGGTATGTTAAAAAAAATTGTAAAATTTTCTTACAGTTATTGCATTTTTAGCTTTGATTTTTAATCGTCTTAAAAATATTTTTAATTTAGTTTGCCAAGTTCTATTTTTATATTTTTATTATTGTTTTTTTAGAGAAAGAGAAAGGAAGAGGGAGAGAGATAGAAACATCAATGAGAGAGAACATCAATTGGTCGCCTTCTGCATTGTCCCCCTTGGGGACTGGGCCCACAACCTTGGCATGTGTCCTGACTAGTAATCAAACCAGCAACCTCTTGGTACATGGGTCTACACTCAACCACTGAGCCACACTGACTGGGCTCATTCTAATGTCTTAAGGTTATGTCTCAGTCTCTAAGCAAGTGGGTCTGTGTCTGTGTTCTTAACTTTTCTTCAGTGATTTAGCATTTTTCATACCTTCTAGTTGAGACAGAAAGACTAGAGGAATCTAGAATGGGGAGAATATCTTTACTACAGCTAGGTTAAGGCTGTTCCCCTGGAAAATGGAAATTTGTTACAGAGAGCTTGGTGTATTTCACAATGGCTACTTTCCCTTTTGTATTGCCAGAGCCGTGGAGAAAGCTTTCTTGGATATTCGCCCTGAGGACCTGATGGGATTTCTGGAGATAAAACTCATTCAAGCTTTGAGGTCCTTCTAAGACTGCTGCCCCTATACATTTCATACTCTCATGCTAGTCTACTCTCAGCAAATTTAATGAATAGGTATATGTGTTGATAACTTTTGCTTTTTTCTATTTATCAAAAATCATTTGTCTTCTTTAAGTTTATCATAAAAATTGAACTTTAAATAAAACCACAAGTATATTGAGGTTTGATTTTTTTCTCATATATGGTGAGAACATATAGCATATTTTCCTTTGCTATTTTAAACTATAATCACACATTATATTATGTAGCATATTTTTTCATTTAATATTGAACTAGGGTACGCCAGTAAGATTATTTTTTTCTGTTGCTATATCTTGTTCCTAGGATTATTTAAAAAGGTTTGTCTATAAATATTGTGGCTAGGCTTCGTTTATGAATAATATACTTGTACAGAAGAAGTACTAGGGGAAACACAAGCATTTTTCCATGCCTAGAACAAGATCATTGATAATCAACACTTGAAAGTCTTAAGGGCTATTTTGCAAAGGTTTTCATCAACCAATTCCACAACTAAGTGTTTGTAAAATAAATTGGCTTCTACATTATATCTATATTCAGTTCTATATTTTAAAAAATGAGTGATCTGAGTCAATTGTTAATTTAAGTTCAGTTGAGTAAATGAAGTAAAAAACAGATTTTCTTTTTCTGTGTTTAACAACTTGATAGTTATATTAAAATACTGAATCTTGTTGAAATACAAATAATTAAACACCTAAGTTAGTATTTTTTACAGGTATATGAGTAATCATTATACTGTTTATTTGTCTTTTCTATAGAATTAAAATTTTTAAGATAAAAAGCATCTTGAGGTAGGTGAACAAGCCACGGGGCTGGGCTGGCCTACTCTGGTGCATAGGTACCATCACATCCTATAAATGGTCAACAAGTGAAACTCTTCACCTCTAGATCAAACACTCCACAGCAAGGTCTGAGCCTCCTGTCTCTTGCTGATTGACCTAAGTTTTGACTGCAGAATTGGATAGGTAGATTCTCGGAGGCATAGATTTGTTCATGATAACCGTGTGAATGAAACAAACATCCATTTCTTTCCTCTTTCCTCAATAAGTGTTATTTTTCCTTTAAAAAATAAACACACACACACACACTTATGTGGTTGTGTAACTGGCATACAACAGAGTAATACAAATTGGTAAGTTCTGGCATTTGTGTACACCTAAGAGAGATCAACACAATAAGATAGCAATATCCATCCCCACCCAAAAGTTTCCTGGAAATTTTTATAATCCCTCACTCCACCCTCTTCCTATTCTCTCAGCTCTAAAGCAACAACTCATCTGCTTTTTGTCTCTAAGGATTAGTTTCCATTTTGTAGAATTTCATATAATAGCAATCATGCAGTATATACTTTTTGTTATTGTCAAACCACTTTCACTAGCATCATTATTTGAAATGTATTTATGTTGTTAGATGTATCATTTGTTCTTTATATTTAGGAGTAGGAGTTCATTGTGCAGATACACACAATATATTTATCTAGATAAGACATTTGTATTGTTTTCAGTTTGGGGGTATTTCAAATAAACCTGATATAATCATTCATGTAAAATTTATTGTGTGAAAACATACTTTCATTTCTCTTTGGTAAATACCTAGTGAAATAACTGAACAAGTGACAAATGTATATTTACCTTTTTAAGAAACTGCAAAACTGTTTTCCAAATGGCATATATTTTTACCATCTAGCAGCTGATGAGAGTTCAGCTGATTAAAGTACTTGAGACACTTGATATGGTCAAGACCTTTTAATTGTAGACATTTTAATATGTGTGAAGCAGTATCCAATTGTGATTCTACTTTGTATTATCCTAAGGACTAATGATGCTAAGATTTTTTCCTATGTGTTGATTTGCCATCTGTGTATCTACTTGAAGAAGTGTCTGTTCAAATCAGCTGACAAATTTTTCAGTGGTTTGTTGTTTATTATTGACTTTTGAAAGTTTTAAAAAATATATTTTGAATGCAAGTCCTTTATCAAATATATAATTTGCAAAAATTTTCTATAGTCTTGTCTTTTCACTCTATTAACATTTTTTTAATAAATTTCTGCACATTATTTTTTAGGTAATGTGTAACCAAAAGCCCATAATATCTACTTAACGATATACTTAATCATTACATAGAATGTTAATAATGCTCCTCTCTGTTGTGATTTACATTCTTCATCAATATGTTAATGGTCTAAAGTATCTAAATATCCTTAAAGCCCCTACAGGTAAATATTTTTTCTAAAATGAACAAGTGCAATATAATCTTTATGAAACACCCTTTAAAACACTTCAGACATAACTATCAAGTGAGTTCTCTGGAGTTGGTGCTGCCAGTTAATGATTCAAAGCGCTTCACTTTCAACATGCCACCAATGTCAACAAAATATTGACAATTAAATTTAGGAAGAAATATTTTCCCATTGTTTGCAATTAAGCACACTAGATGAGTTTTTGGTAAAGGAAATGAATATTATTAATTAATTTTTATTTCCTAAGTGGTTAGTAATAGGTTATTATTAACCCTATAGGGAAACAAGAAAAGGCAATAGAATATATACATTCATATTTATACTTGTATTTATTTATCCTTACCGATATAATGCTTAAAAAGTATATTGATTCTTCTTTCTCTTGAAGGGAAAAGTGGATTTTCATAAAATTGCAAGATTAACTCACGGAGTGTTCTTTTACTGAATATTATAATCAAATGCCTACTATGTGCCAGGACATACTTTGTCTCCATAAAGCCTCTATATCTAAAATGGTAAAAAAAAAATTAATTAAAAAAAAGTGATCAGGTTCTACCTTTTGGCTGAATAGCGGGGTTACAACTACTTGAAATTTTATTTTCTGGCCTTTTGAAATAAAAATAATGACATTTAGAATGCAGTCAAATTGCACTCATCTGACTTCTCTCCAGCAGGTTTTCACAGTTCAGGTGAGATCACCCAAAATGTCACTGTGGAGAGAAAGCTAGTGACCCTGTTCTTAAAGGATAAAAACCTAAAGAATATACCAGGCTATATTTCAAATTACACCATGGTGTGTCCTAATGGACTCTCAGAATCCAAAGTGTAGGATTTATAAGCAGGATTCAAGCGTCCAAGGGCTTTAATTGATTTCCAATATTCCTTTAAATATAGCATTGTCACTAATTTTATATATTTTTCCCACAAAGAGCTATTGAGCATCTACTATATTCCAGACACTGATTTAACTAATTAACAGTAAAATGTTACTCTTTTCATAGACCTTAGAGTCTATTAAGAGTGGTAGGTAATAAAAAACTAAATGAGTAAATTATTAGAATTATAAAAGACAGCAAAAGAGAGTTGGGTGATATTGAGATTAGAGAAAGTATGAAATTTTTAATATAGGGTCAGGGAAAATTTCATTAAGAAAATGAAATTTCTATTGTTTACCAAAAAAACACTTGTATAAAACTATCCTCCAGGCTCTTTAATCTTGTTGACCTTAAAAATAAAAGTCACTTATTTTACCAGCAAAAATGAGTTTCTTTGGGAACAGTAAAGAATTACAATTTGGGACAAGTAAGTTACAGCAAAAACCATGGGTAAGTCAAAGGAACAAAGGAGAGGAACATTATTTTATAGAGAAAAAGTAGGACGTTAGAAGGGGTTCTTTTGAACAAAATTTCATTGGAGAAAAGCAAGAGTGTGGGGAGATGATGGTTCTCACTGCCTGCGTTGCTGGGCGGGCAGTTTCTTATAGAAAATGCAATGAGTGTCTTTTCCCGTTTGGGCCTATAATTGATGATTCTTCTGCTGGGGTCTGTAATTGACACGTCTCCTGCAATTGTATTGAGAGGCACTGTGTGAGAGCTCCCCCTTCTGGCCTCTAGACTCCATTTTAGTGAGGTTTCCTTTTAATTTTCACAATCCTCGTGACAATTCTATGAACTAGGTACTATTATTAGCCCCGTAATTTCGAAAACGAAACAGAAAGACAGGAAGTTTAACAACTTGCCCAATATCCTCAAAGCCGGAAAATAACAGAACCATCTTCTGAAGGCAGGGAGCCTGCCTCTCGGCTCCATGCTCTTGGCTGTTATACCTCCTGGTGTCTCTTCTTTGAACAAGGATGTGAGGAAGGTAAAGAGGGTGAGGGCAAGCCATGTAGATAACTGGAAGAAATGTATTCTAGACACAGAGAAGAGGCAGGGACTAAATTGTTTGGGAAACAGTCTGGCCCCCAGCATGGCTGGTGCAGAATGCAGGCAGAGGTCGTGCACCAGGAGCTGAGAGGTGAGAGTTCCTGGTGCTACAGCACCGAAGCATTTTACTTCGGAGAAATCTGAGCAGTAACAACACGTTGTGTCCTATGTCAGTGTGGCTACTGTGTTGGGAATAGTAGACAACAGAAAAGAACTTGGATTGGGAATCGAGTCTTAAGATTTTGCAATAATAATGGTAAGAGGTTATTGCTCCTTGAACCAGGAACAATTTTGGAAGTAATGACTAGTGACCAGATTCTGATATATTTTGAGTCTGGCCAATACAGTATTTTGGTGATTAGATATGGAGTGTAAAAAAAAAGAAAGACAGAAAAACAGGATGACATCAGTGATATTGACCTGAATAACCAGAAGGGTAAAGTTGCCATTAACAGTTAGTATCTAAAGGCATGAGACCAGATGAAATGACCAAATCAGTAACTGGAAAAAGGAAAGGGAAGAGTTCCGGGACTAAACAAAGGTCGATAGTTTAGCAACTTTTATTTGCTAGATTATAAATGTAATGTGTTGACTTGAAAAGGTAAGGAAATCAATAAGGGATCAGAAGCTAAACGTTTCTTTTTATAATCTTTTGATATTAATACATATAAAAAATGCCGGCATATGTAAATTGTGTAACATAGACGACTTCACAAATTCAAAATGTATTTGAACTTCATCTGGGTAAAGTGTGTTTTTTCTCAGAATTCTAGATTTTCAAATTTGGTAACACTGAAAGACATTGTTTCATGTAACTTCTATAAAGTGTCCTGCTTTGAAGGTTCCTTGGATTAAGTTTGATTGACGAAAGCTGGCTATGTTGATACAAGTAACCTACAAATGGGCCAATAAGATAATGCTTGTATTTATCATTAGGAGAAAGGGAGCAAGGGAGTAGGAGAATGAAGGACAGACAGCAAGATGCATGTATAAAAGCAGCCAAATTTGCTGGGTCTGTATTCAAAAACTGAATAGCAGGTTTTACAAGAGCACCTGTATTTCTTAACCACCCATTCCCCAATCATGTGAGTTATAATCACAGCAAAAACACACATTTAGAGCATCTGACATTGGGAAATAGCTAACAATCTTTGGTATTTAATCGATCCATGAAATGAAGGCTTTGTTAGAACTGATTTTGCAAAGGAATTTGACTTCTGAAGCCCATGACAAGCAGATGGATTCTGGGAAGAAATTAAGGGGCTGCTGGCAGGGGGGAGATGGGTTGTTTCATTAATAAAATGTGAACAGCAGGAGGATGTTAATGAATAGACACCCCAGAACTTGCATACCAAATTAGTTCTGTGGGAAGAAAAAACAACAAACTTGAATATGTTAACAAGCAGAGGTATTTTACAAAGGGAAATGCCAAAACAAGGGACGAATACATTACTTAGAACTACACAGTTTTTAAAAAATTAGTTTATGTTACTTACAACATAGCATTGCATTTTTCCCAACTTGTGGTCTGAAGATAAATGAAAAAAAAAATGTAACTAATTAACATTACTTGATAGTTAGATTATTGATCCCAACATTGGGGAACTTGTGATACTGATTTATTTTATTTAGATAACATTTTATTCTCAATTTATTGAATCACAAATATTCTTTAAAAGTTTAACCTTAATTTTGTCACATAGTTTTGTTTATGTAACAAAAGAAATTCGTTCATATTCTTTAAGAAGTTAAAATTATGGATAGGCCAAAAGAAAACATTAAAAACTATTATAACCCCATTATCCAGAGATGATCTCTGTTAACTCACGCTCCTCCCTTTTCTTTTGAGCAAAATACTAATTTTCATGCATCACCTAGAATTAATCTCAGGAGAGTGCTTCAAATATCTGGGGACACCGAAGTATGTGAGACAAAGCGAGATTAATAATTAGTGCCATGGCAAAGTGTAGGGCCTATTCCCTTCAAAGACCTAATGTTTTTGCCATCCACTGAGGGTAAGGCGTGCCCAGGCAGCAGGGATACTGTAAAAGTAGCCCTCTTGGCATGTCTCACCATTGACCATTATAATTTTGCATTTACAGTCAGTGAGGTGAAGTGTCAGGAGTTGTCTGCACGTCCCGCAGTCCTCTGGGGTCTCCAGCTGGTAGCTGCCCTGCTCCCCGCTGCAGGAGAAGCAGCCATGCAGAGCCACCCCTGTAATGGATGGAGCAATGCCATATGTGGCCATCGGCTCGTGATTGCCACGCATCCCCTGACATCCTAATGCAGGAAGTAGGAGCTTCCCTGGATGAGTGACATTCAATTATCCAAAAAAGAAATTCTTAAAGGACCACATGATCCAAAGATAAATCACCTTGGCTGACAGCTTCATTACAAAACTGACATATGGAGAAGAGAAGTAGCCCACTGGGCTGAAGGTATGCGCTCAGCCACTCCCTAAGTATCCGCGATGTGTGGGAAAGGGGGTGCCTCAGCCCGGTGATTTGGGCAGGCGCAGGGGTCACAGCCTAAGAGGGTTAGATTTTCCCCACCATCTCACGGACTGTGTTTCTGACATCAGTTATTCACTAAATAACCCCAAGGAGTAAATGTAATAATAATCATCACGATATAATCTCTCACCAGGCTACCCAAAGCTACTCCCTCCGGCTAGCACCCCAACTTCACATCCTTAATCTAGAATGAATTTCTGTCTCTCATGCACTTCTTACTCTTCACCTGGCACGATCCATGGCTGCTTTACTTTTTACGTTGTCTCTGTCCACTAGCACCATGCCTGGCACGTGCTAGATATTGACTGAACATTGGTGAATGAATGAATACATGAATGAATGAAAACATGAATGAACACAAACCCTGCTTTCCCTCCACAGGGATGCCAGAGGGAAAAGTCAGGGCTTTGGCTTGCCCTGTGCATGCCTAGCCCCCCTCCAACTATTTCCACACTGTCCCCTGGCATTGGCAAGAAATAGGACTAAGTAAGGCTATTGCTTTTCAAAAGGATACCAACAGTATTAAAATCATTGTATTATGGTGAGATTAAAATTAGATAATCCAAGTACAACACTAAACACTATGTCTGCACATGATAAGAGTTCTGTTAACAGTCACTATTCGCCTGTTGGCTTGAGTCTCATGGCCAAAATAACAAACCTCTCCCAGAGTCTGGGAGAAAACTATCATTGGGCTTGTGGTCAGAAAGCCAGAGCATTGTAGGAGCTGTTGGCTTCACACTCATTCTCTGAGTAACGCACTTACCCCAGAAGGATAGGCCAAGAGGAACACTCCTCAAATGCTCCCTGCTAGTTGTGTGATCACATCTAAATTTGAAGACATTAGAATCAAAAGAAGTTTCAGTGATGATAGGTCTAGCCTCTATTTCATGTTTGCATTCTCGCTATGACATCACAGCAAGGGTACTCAGCCCCACAGCCACTGGTGAGGAGCTGTTCCCCAATATATTCGGGAGAGAAACCCACAGGGAGGAACGAGGCCAAACTGCCTGTATTCTATCTTGGTGTTTTAGACACTATACATTCAACAATATGGAATTCTGCATGCCACAACGTATAGACTGCAATGGAGGCTCCCTTTAAATTTCTGAAATAATCTTATTCTCGTTTTGATTCCAGGAATAGGAGATGTAATGAAAATGTCAAAAGAGGTTCCTAAACGATTTAAGAGCATTTTCAATTCCTGTGCTGCATTTCTAATAGTTACATTAAAAAGGGAATACTATAGGGTCTCTCTCTCTCTCTCTCTCTCTCTCTCTCTCTCTCTCTGACTCTCTCTCTTTTTCTCCCTCTCTCTCTCTCTCTCCTCTCTCTTTATCCCTTTTTCTCTCTCTCGGAAAATAAGGTGTTCTGGAGATATACCTTTGATATAAAGGTTTTAAAGAGATAGTTATTTGATTATGCATTCATATAAAGGCTGAATAAATGATGTTTCATAATGAAGGGAGTTCCTATTATAAATTATACACTATTCACCTTATGAATGTTTAGTTCCCATCACCCATGACTGGTTGTAGGACTCATCAAGTCTCGACAGACCAGAGAACCTAATGAAATCAGCTGGTCTCTTGGGTGATGGGAGGTGAAAAGAAAATTGATGTCTGCTTGGGCAAAACAGCTAGTCATTGAGACAAAGTGAATCAGAGGATTGTATTTCTTTATTACTTGATAGTCAGAAACACCGGAGTAGAACTAACACCCCCCGCCCCAACACAGGCTACCATATTGTAAAAAAGGTATTTGGATGTGCTCGTAACATAGTACAAATTAGTCCAATTAAGAGGAAGCTAGACAAACATCCCTCGAGACCTTAAAGGGTTGCAGTCAGAAGTGTAGGCTGATTTCTTCGTAAAATTCAAAACCTAAAATACATCTCACTTGGGTTCCTTAACGCTGCTTTCTCTCGAATGCCCCAGGACAGGCCGTGCTGTGTTCTTTCTTCCCCATATCTGTAAAGCTACCATTTAGGTCCAGCATCCCAGGAGCCAGGAAAGTGAGAAATAACAGCAGGGCAGGGTTCGAAGTCCGTATGGTGCCAGCAGAGACTTTGCATATGGTATCCCTGGTTGTTAGGTTTTCTTTTATTTTCTCATAGCTCAAGTAAGTTCTTCTTGATGCAAAGATTACACAATAAAATGTGAGTTGGAAATTATAAAAGACAATAAGTCTTGCCTTTTTTCTCTAAGATGTAATGTCTTTGAAGAGACTAAGTACCTGTAAAAGGCCACACCTTCAAAGGACACGGACAACAAAAAAGTAATAAAGTTCCCACAATTAAAAAGAGGTCAGTGGTCACGGACTGGGGGAGAGGTGATTTAGGGGTCACTGAGAATCAAACAAAATGGCCCTGAGCTGAGAGAACTGCTGGACTCCGGAAATTAGTGTGAACATAAGAAAAGAGAATAATCTAAACAATTTTCAAGATTAAAATTTCTACCATTTTGGCAAGATCATTGGAAGAGTAAATTTTATCTCTTATTTAAATACAAAAATTTATGAACAATGTGCACAGAAACTTCATTTTTTTTAATGTGACCTTTCTCCTTTCTTTTTGATTTAACACTAGCCTTATCCAACACCCTGCCTCACCTGCCTTCTTCTCCTCCAGACAATGAGGTTCTGATCAGCATCAAATACCCTTAGGAACAGAGCCTCGGGTCTGTTGACCAAAGAGACAGTTTTGGTCAAACTAGAGATGACATCTAGTCCTCAAATGTATTTCAGCTCCAGGCCCAGAAAATCGTTGAAACCAGAAGAAGCCAAGACCTGGCTGACATCAGGACCAGATCACAGATCACCGGCCCCTACCCTAGCATGAGCCAATCAGTAGAGACCACGACCCTGACCGTGACCCTAACTCCCTTAGTCACCATGATTAATGATTTTCCCCTATTCCCTGGAAGCCATAGGGGAGTCAGGTCTTCGAGCCTTAGCTAACCTGTCTCAGGCATGGGTCACTTTCTAAAAATAAACCCTCACTTTCTTTGCTGAAAACTCCGGTTCGTGTCATATTGGGCTGTGATGTGTACAGGCCAAAGGGCCCCTTTCGTCCGATAGCACTAGTTCTTGCATTCCTGAGTTGGTGGGCTGAGATTCGCCTCAGCTTACAGAGGTAGAAAACCAGCTTCTACTCCAGGTGAACTTCCTAAGTTAGTTGAAAAGGCAAGATTTAGGACCTAAATTACAGCATCAAGATTTTGTGGCTCAGACTCTAAAGATGAAGTGTTAAATCTGAAAAGGGCTGATTTTATGATGAAATTGTTAAGCACGTGAATTACGTCTGCAATCCCTTCATGACCTCTCCGTAACCATCTATGGCTCAGTGATTCTCGTAACTTTCATTCCTGAGCAGAAGCTAATATTCCTTTAGACCTGCCCTGTGCTAAGTCTTGTCACTAGGCTCTCGTGATTGAGATGCACTTGAGATCCATCCTACGGGATGTTACAGTGCCCTTATTTAATGGGGGAATTCAAAGCAAGGTAATGTCCAGCTCTGTGGCAGGAAATCAGGAGACATGGCTGTGGGAGATGGGTCTGAATGTCGTGATCATATGGAAAAAGCCCAGGTTGTCTGGGATTTAGTGCTACTGCTTTTTGTTGCCGTTTTATTGTTTTTTATTGGATCACAGTTCTGTCACCTAAAAAAAAAAAAAAAAAAGGAGTTGAAAGCAATCCTTTCTACTTTTGTAATGTCTATCATTTAATAATTCTATTTTGCTACCTACTACTAAAGTATCTGATATCTATCTTCCTTTTTACACATACGTTTCTTTCTCGCTCCCTTTCTCAATTTACCCCCAACAGCATGTCTATGTCCAATTAAATAAGAGCAAATATATCCATGTTCTAGAATATATAAGCAGTCAAATAAAATAAAAATGAATAAAGTTTCTGTACTCAAGACTATTTTCCTATGCTTAGATTTCAAGGGATCAAAATAGGAAACTAATCACTATAAAATTATTATAGCTATGATTTATTTCTGAAATGTTTGTGTTAAAAAAACTATTTTTTTTAAATATCAAATTAATGAAATATATCTATCATAATCCTAGGGATAACTTTATAGGCAGAGTGTCATATGGTATGAATATGCCTAATAAGAAAAAGCAAGCCCCTGGCACAGAGCAGAGATGAACAGGTCTTCGGCCCAAGGTGGTAAGCGAACATTTAGGAACAACACAGCGAAGGGAGCTATGAGGCAAAGTTGTAAAGTTGGCAAAATCTGTTCTTGGCGTCCTATTTTTAATCCTCACCCATGGATTTCAATGATTCTAACGGAATGCAGCTCTAACCAGCTGAGCCACACCAGCCTGGGTGGCGTCCTCCTTCTCATTCACTTTGCAGCGCAGGTGATTCCTCTTCTAGATCGCCTTCATTCATTCTGCACCTGATGGATGCCGGGACAACGCCATTTGCCTGTCAGAGTTTCCGGGGACGTGTATAGTATGGTAACACTCCTGACTTGGGAGGAGGAAATAAACATGAGCATCTCCTTCTCATCCTGTCTTTGAGGGTAGCATTGCCCCCGGACAGGTAGGAGCTTTCTGCTGTATGTCTGCTTCTACCCAAGAGCACACCTTTGCCAGGTGAAGGTGACATTTAAGAGGCAGGTCTGGAGATATTTTTCACTAGGCCCCTCCCACTAGGCTTCAAAGGTGAGATGGAATGGTTACCCTTATTGCTGTTTAAGTGATGGTTGCCTGTGTTGCAGACCCAAACTTTTCCTCAGATGAGTTACCCCAAAGTCTAGACGAGGGACACGGGGCACAGATAACAGTTGTAGCCAATGTGGCCCTAGGTTCCAGTCATGCTCTCCATTCCCGTGCTTCCAGAGGTACAACTGGTACTTAGAGCTATGCTGTTCTGTTTATTTATTACTAGTGCTTTACTTTTGGGGTTAAGTAGGAAAAAGGACATTTGATTAAATATCAACTTTAAACCCTAACTCTGTCAATAATATGTTATTAACTTATAAATAATTCAGCTGATAAAATTTAAGCAATGTGTTTTCTTAATGATTGCCTGTGTTTTTTTTTGAAAGTTCATTGAAATTCCATGGTGGTAGTGATTGTTTTTATTATTAAGTAATATGAAAGCCTATTTATGAATCATTACATACAGTAATTTTAATTATTATGACACTCTTATAAGGTGGAAATTATTGTCTCTTCAGATAAACAGGCTCGGATAAAAATAACCAGGTAATATTTAGTTGAGACCAAATTTTAACCTAATTATGTACTTCAAAGTTCACACTCTTTCTTGAATCTCTTATTGGTATGAGGAGAGATAAACTTATATATACAAATGATAATTTATTCAAGAAATTCATATCTGCCATTGAGACAAATGTGAACACCAACCTGCCTTCTGATATAAATCAGAAATACCTGAAAACACCCCGAATCATACGCTAAATGCTTCCTTCAGAGCATTAATCACAACTTATAATTAAATATTCCTATAGTTATTTAATGTCCATTTCCCAAAATGAAGTGTATGTCTCATGTGGACAAAAATAATTTCTATTTTCTGCATCATTGTACTCACACTCAGCTCATATTAAATAACCTATATTTGTTGAATAAACATAAAAAAGAAATACTCATTTAGTTTGATTGTCCATTTTAGCTACTACTCTATATTTCAACAAAATTTTATGCATGGACCAAACAAAATGTCTTTCTCTAGAATTTATTTTGGATCTATGGGAGAGAATAACTTACTTGAATTTGAACATCCATGCAGAAGGACCCAAAGGAAGAAATAGACAACTTCCCGAATTCACTTGAATACGCCCCTTCCCTTTTCATTTTTACAATCCCTTTCTCCCCTTGCCCATCACCTCTGTGTCCTGTTAGCCCAGACAGCCCCGGATTACTGTGTATTTCCTGAATTTGGCCACATGACCAGGTGTGGGCGACCACGGACGTTTGTCTTGTGCCTGGAATGTTTATCTCACCTTTGTCAGCTGTCAAAATGCATTCTTTATTTAAGTTTCGGGGTTTATATGAAGACGTCAGTTCCTCCTTTCAAAGATAATTCTTCCTTTCTCTGATCTCCCATCAAACATCCTTAAGTATATATTATGGCCTTCACCACAGAGCTGGCTTTGGAATTTGCTTTGTACATCTACCTCCTTCAGAGAATTTAGGGCTCTTTGTGCCAGGAGCAGTGTTCCCTCAGTTCCTAGCACTGTATCTTGGGCACAGAACATAGTCAATTTAATGCTTATTAAACTGAATTCTGTACCTTTATTTATAGTGTGGAGATAATGACCAGCTTATAAATAGAGGGCTGCTTCATAATGCCAGAATCACGAGGCACTGGCAATAGTTGAGATGACAATTTATTCAATCACCAACTTGTTTTGTCAGTCATTTTTATAAATACGTGTTCCAGCAGTTATTGTGGAAAAGAAAAACAAGGTCAAAATGTGCCAAGAATAGTTTGCCAACAGGGATGCAGATCAGGTGACTATACAATCGTGTTTAGTCTTCTACGTGTTGTATGAGGAACAGAACTAATTTTGACGAAAGAAATAATAGACATCTTGTGAACATCATAATACATTTAATTTTTAAATTTTAGCAGAAATATTTGTAATAATTTTATTATTTCTTTTAAGGTTACATAAAACAGGATGAGTTTCTGATGTTTGCAAACGAAGGGGTCTACTGCCATGTTTGCTGAAATAGGAGACAGGTGACGCTTGTGGGACATGGTAGCAGGACACAGGGAGGAGGGTCACAGGGAGAGATGATGTTTGTAAACTGGATATGTTCTACTATGTATGGATTTTGAAAGGCTTTAGGGGGAGTGGTGGAGAACCAAACACATCTCATTTTGACTGATTATTTTATTTCAAAATGGTGAATAACCTGTCTCTTACAGCATTATTGTTGCTTCTTTATGACACCAATACTCCATTCTCAAGCTATTGTGTTGTTTATAACTACCTTCCCCTAATTAAGTAATAAACTCTGGAAGCTATATTAAAATTTTAACTCAAAACATAAGCACCATTTTCCAAAGTTGCTTAATTATTATGCAGACACTAGGGAAATCTGACTCAACACATCTTAAATAATTGGTGCTATATATTGTGTTGTGTGTGTGCAACTTTAAAAAAAAAATAAATTACTAAGTTGTCATACATCTAGATGGAATTATGATTCCTATTAGTTGAGGTGCAAGCTATCCTTATTCCAAACACAGAATCTGCGTCTTCAGTCAAGGTAGACAAAGACTGTGCACACGTGCAGGTGAACTGCACACGAGTTGCATCAAAAGGGACAGGTAGTTATTAGTAATCTGATATTGAACGTCGTCTGAGGGTTTCTGAAGAGTCATAAAACCTTCCGTGTGTAAGGAAATGATGTACCTGGTGGAGTTTGTGTAGATTGATCTTTGAGAAGAATGGTAGGATGCAGCAAGTTGTACTTGAAATGTCCGTGTAAAAGCTGTTGGCATTTCCCCAATTATTTTCTTTACAGTGGTACCTTTTCCTACCGGTACTGTTCTCAAAATGTGGCTCACGGATTCTTGTGGATTCCTGAGACAATTTCAAGTGTCTGCAAGGTCAAAGCTATTTTCATAATAGTGCCAAGATGTTATTTGACTTTTTCACTGTGTTGATATTTGCACTGATGGGAAAAGGCAGAGGTGGCTAAAACTCTCGTTTTCGTAGTTTAAACCATTCTAGTCTCCACTGCCCTGCACTCACGGGGGGGGGGGGGGGGGGAGGATCTATTTTCCCTTAACAGTTTCAAAGCAATAAACTTAGTAATTTTTTAAATTTAGTTATTATATCAAATCTACAATCTTGAGTGCTTTTTGTGAGTGGACCAACAATTCATGTATTCATTACATTTTCAAAGAAACAAGGAATTTTTAAGACCATAATAAACAATGTGAGGCTCTGTTATTCATATTCTGGTCTTCTAATTAGTACAGGGGTCACACTAAAGAAACTGAAGGAGTGATCATTTGGTGCCGTATGATGAAGGAACGTCCCAATGGCCATAGGTGTCACAGGATGGAGGAAGGGAGTTTCTCCACTCCAGGGGTATGCCAGCACAGTTGGACCAGAGCTTGGAAGAGTGCTGCGAACTCCATGGTATAAAGAGCATTGCACGCTGCCTGAACTGAGCGTGGGTAGCTTCAGAATCATCCCCAGACTGACGTCTTAGCAGCTTGCTTTCCCTAATGTGTGCAATTTTGATCCTATACCCATCTGAGTAGAAGCTAAGCTTCTCAAAATTGACTGAAGTTAGGGGATGTATTTTGGGTGGTCGGCTCAAAAATAAGTAGATAAAAAGAAAGAAAGGCCCCTTGGCCGGTTTTGCTCAGTGGCTAGAGCATCAGCCTGCGGTCCAGAGAGACTCGGGTTTGGTTCCCACTAAGGGCACGTACCTCTCGGTTGCAGTTTGTCCCCGGCCCTGGTTGGGTTGTGCAGGTGGCAGCCACTCGATGTGTCCCTTTCATGCTGATGTTTCTCTCTCTCTCTCTCCCTCCCACTCTATCTGAACAAAAAATGGAAAAATATCCTCGGGTGAGAATAAAAAAAAAAGGAAAAAGAAAGGACGGAGAGGTAAAGAGAAGAGAAGAAAGGTAAAGGAAAAAGTCATTTGTGTTTTTTCTTAATAATCTAAATTTGTGTTTACACCAACACGGGGTTCAAATTGTATCTGGTGTTAAATCTACCAAACCCTCAAACTTTCTCAAAGGAGACGGTGTGGGAGTTTTCAGGATGTCATCCTTGAGTCTGACCATAAAGCAACTTCAGTGCGTGCAGTCCCTAGGATCTACATTCTGATTAGAGTAGACTTCCAAGCTCAATGTTTTGTTTTTATGTACTCATTTTTCTCTAAATATTTAGCTGTGATTCACTCAATTTAGGTCATCGTTTGTGCAAAGCTTGGCCTTCGGCCTCTCCATTTTCTTCTCATTTCATAACAATGTCCTGTTTTGTTTTGTTCTGTTTTAGTCTGCTCACCGGTTCCACTTTCTTTTCTTCAGTAGTTCTTAGAAGGGTATTCTTTATAGTTTATTTTTGCTATCCTGCTGCAAATGTGCTCATGGAGTTATCTCCTACCACCATTTTCCTAGATTCATTCAGCACCTGGATTTTCTATAACTTCTGTTTCTTTTTATATTTCAAACTATCCTCATTTTGCAACACAGGTCAATCCAGTGTTCTGCCCACATCCAGTCAAATGCCTTCCCCAGGGTCTTTACCTGAAATAAAAAGCCTATAGCCAGAAACTTGGACAGTTTGTGCATCAGATACTTGCTCCCACATTACAGGGCATGCAGTGAATGTGCCGTAGAGGGCTCACTCGGCATGGCCTTCATCACCTGGCACTGGGCTTTACAAATGGCCCTTTAAGGGCAAGACTGCCATTTTCCTGGAGATTTAAAGATTTTCACTTGGAATTTTTTATTCCTCATCTGGCTCTGACCAGTACTCTACTGGAACCTGTTCTAGCCAAGGTTACTCTTATCTTCTCTTCTGATAAGGCAAGTAATCCCTGTCTATTCCATACCTGATTATAGGATCACTGGACAACAATGACCACTCTGGTGAGATTTCTGCCATCCTTCTGACCCCTCCTCCTCAGACTCCTCTGCAGGCTCCTATTCTATGTCTAAACATCATGTTCCTCACACTTTGTCCTAGTCCAGTCTCTCATCCTTCTCTATATCCTGTCTGAGTGATGCCTCACTCTCAGGACTTAGTCACCAGATCTGCAGATAGAGAACTGACCTATCCCTGGTGTGTGTTTTGTTTTTAATATTATTTTTCTTTATTGGTTTTAGAAAGAGAGGAAGGAAGAAGGAGAGAGAGATAGAAGCATCAATGAGAGAGAATATTAACTGTCCACCTCCTTCTTGCCCCCCACTGGGGATGGGGCCCATAACCTGGGCGTGTGCCCTGACCGGGAATCAAACCTGTGACCTCCTGGTTGATGCTCAACCACGGAGCAACACTGGCCGGGCTCCCTAGTCTTCCTTCCCTTCCTTCCTTCCTTCCTTCCTTCCTTCCTTCCTTCCTTCCTTCCTTCCTTCCTTCCTTCCTTCCTTCCTTTCTTTCTTTCTTCTTTCTTTCTCTTTCTTTTCCTTTCTTTCTTTCTTTTTTGTTATTTAATTAATTTATTTTTGTTACAGATGTTTCTCCCTTTTCCCCCCATTGACACTCTCCTCCCATTCCCGCCCCCACCCCTAGCATTGCTGTCTATGTCCATTGGTTATGCTATTATGCATAAATTCTCTGGTTTATCTCTTCCCTCCCCTCACCCTTCTTCTGAAGTTTGCCAGTATGAACCCTACTTCTATGTCTCTGGGTCTATTTTGTTCATCAGCTTATGTTGCTCATTATATTCCACAAATAAGTGAGATTATGTGATACTTGTCTTTCTCTGACTGGCTTATTTCACTTAGTATAATACTCTACAGGACCCTCCATGTCCTCTCAAAAAATAAGAGACCTTTCTTTCTCACAGCTGAATAGTATTACATTGTGTATATGTACCACAGCTTTTTTATCCACTCATCTATTGATAGACACTTGGGCTGTTTTCAGATCTTAGAAATTGTAAATAGTACTGCTATGATACATAGGGGTAAATATATTCTTTCCGATTGGTGTTTCAGGCTTCTTAGGGTATATTCCTAGAAGTGGAATCACTGGGTCAAATGGCAATTCAATTTTCAATTTTTTGAGGAAACACCATATTGTTTTCCATAGTGGCTGCACCAGTCTGCATTCCCACCAGCAGTGTACTCCAGTCCCCTTTTCTCCACACCCTTGCCAGCACTCGTTGTTTGGTGTTGTTTGATGGCAGCCACTCTGGCAGGTGTGAGGTGATACCTCATAGTCATTTTAATTCGCATCTCTCTGATGATTAGTGACATTGAGCATTTTTTTCATATGTCTCTCAGCCATTTGCATGTCCTGTTTGAAGAGGTATCTATTTAGGCCCTCTGCCCATTTTTTTTTTTTTTTTTTTTTTTTTTATCTTCACCCAAGGACCTTTTCCCATTTTTTGTTCAGATACAGTGGTAGGGAGAGAGAGGAAGAGAGAGAGACAGAAACATCGACATGAAGAGGACACATTGAGTGGTTGCCACCCACACGACCCAACCGGGGCTGGGGACAAACTGCAAACAAACTATGTGCCCTTAGAGGGAACCAAACCCGGGTCTCTGGACTGCAGTCCAATGCTCTAACTGCTGAGCCAAACCGGTCAGGGCTGTCTGCCCACTTTAATTGGAATATGTGTTTTCCTTTTGTGGGGTTGTAGGGATACTCTATATATTTTGGAAATTAACCCTTTACCTGATATATTGTTGGCAATAATGATATCCCATATAGATATTCCCTTTCCATGTTGATGCTTGTTTCTTTTGCTGTGCAAAAGCTTTTTAGTTTGATGTAGTCCCATGTGTTCATTTTGTTTGTTTGTTTCTCTTGCCTTAGGTGTTATATCACTGAAAATTCTGTATGATGTCTGAAATTTTGTTGCCTACATTTTCTTCTAGGATTTTTATGGATTCACAAGTCACATTTAAGTTTTTTATCTATTTTGAGTTTATTCTTGTGTATGGTTTAAGTTGGTAGTCTAGTTTCACTTTTTTGCATGTAGCTGTCCAATTTTCTCAACACCATTTATTAAAGAGGCTGTCTTTACTCCATTGTATGCTCTTGCCTCCTTTGTCAAATATTTTCTATTCAAGTCTATCCCATTTCTCTCCAAGGTCTACTATAAGCACATTTAATTCATGTTATTAAAAATTTAACTTGATGGGGTTCAGAAAACACTACTCCAAAATAATAGAGTCTTGGCATATTGAATATTTTAAAATGCAGAAGTTTGAGAAAATGGCAGAAACAGAAAGGTCACTCTGACCCTACACTTGCCCTCTGCCTAGCTCTTCTTCCTTGATAAAGGCCATGCAATCCTCATGTAACAGGTGCTGTTTTTATACCTAGAGGAAAGAATCATTCATATCTCATAAGATAACAAAACATACAAAATCCTAATAGGCCTCTTTAAATTTCCCCTGATTTACTATAATCACCTGGTACTTCTTAACCTGTATTTCTCCACAACTATCCACTCTTCATGAAACCTAGCAAAAAAATACATAGTTCTATTATTTCCATCTGAAGTTTCCCTGTTTCATAATCTATTAACCAATAATTTCCTATTAATCTGTCTTTTCAGTTAATTTCAGACCCAACCAGGGAACATAAAAGGGTCGAGAAAGATTGTTCCCTCACCTCCAAACTCATCCTCTCGGCCCTGCCTTCACCCACCCCATCCAGCTCCCTCTCCTGCAGTCCTGATCTCAGGAGCCCCCCCAAACTGACAAAGCCAGGAGCGAGAGAATCATCCTGACATAACCCTCTCCACACCTCATCACCCAAACTCTGACACTGCAACCCTGCATGCATCTCAGAGCTGTGTTATTGTACTCGAGACTGTCATCATCTTCTGCACAAATTACAGGAGCGAGTTTCCATCTGGTCCTTCTAGGAAGAAGTTCTTCTTAGTGCCCTTAATACCCTTTCCGCATCTCAGCTGTCCGAACACTATCTTTTTGTTGTGTGATGAAATGGAAGTACACATAAAACACTTCTGCATACCCAAGATGATGGCGTTCTCAAGGAAAAGCACACGTGCCATTGTTTGAGTTGCAAGCTATCTTGACCACTTTTCAGGGAACACCATTTTTATTTAAAAGAACTGGTGAACTAGGGCGGTTCAGACTTGGGTACTTAACAGACACTTGTTGAAAATGAGCCAGTCACTTTAGGCTTTAAAGTATTTGAGAAAAACACTTGACAGCATTTTTTCTCAAAAGCTAAAATTTGAAATTTAGAGTAAAAACATTATAATTTTAAAAGACTTATCCAGCAATGTAAGTTTGGCAGCTTTATAATTCTGAAGACTTTTCTGATAAGATTGGTGTGATAGTAACAAATATGATTTTTTTGTTGCCATATAATGAAAGTGTCAACATTTGGAAGATGTGCATAACCCAGTGAAGCATTTGTTTCCCAAATGACCAACGCATGATATTCCAAAATCTGCTCAAAGCTAAGGCAAGTAATAGATTTCAACAAAACACAGTATGACAAACAATTCATTTTATATGGTTTCAAATTTCAAATTACAACTTGCATTTAAGAAACTACCACATGTTGCCGTGGTCAGTTTGGCTGAGCGGTTAAAAGCTTTGGCCTGAGGACAGAAGAGTCATGGGTTCGATTCCCGGTCAAGGGCACATAACTTGGTTCCGGGTTCAGTCCCAGCCCTGATTGGGGTCTTGCGGGAGGCAACCAATTGATGTGCCTCTCTAACATCAAAGTCTCTCTCTCTATCTCTACCCCTTCTCCCCTCCCACTCTATCTAAAAATCAATGGAAAAATATCCTTAGGTGAGGATTTTACAGAGTTTGTTACAGAGTCACCCAAACAATAATATGATTGTAAGTGTATTGAAACAAGTATGTACTCAGGACACATAAACTGAAAACTAACAAACACAAAAACCTACCACATGTTGAGGTTGGTATACTAATAAGACTACTCATTATTAATCTGAAAGAGTATAAGCACAGTTTTCCCTTTTCAACTGTATAATATAAAAGACCATATTACTGCCCCTGCCAGTTTGGCTCAGCAGTTAGAGCTTCGGCCTGTGGACCAATGAGTCCTGGGTTCTATTCCGGTCTTGGTTTCATACCTTGGTTGCAATTTGTCCCCGGCCCTGGTTGGGGTGGTGTGGGTGGCAGCCACTCGATGTGTCCCTTTCACGTTGATGTTTCTCTCTCTTTCTTCCATTCTCTCCCGCCCACTCTTTCTGAACAAAAAATGTAAAAAAAAAAAATGTCCTCGGGTGAGGATTAAAAAAATAAAAAATAACTAAAAAATAAAAGACTGTATTTCTTTATGCGTTTCAACCATACACACACACAATCATTTCAAAACATATTGAATAACGAAGCAGTTATGAAAATCCAGATGTCTTCAATTAAGTTAGACATTAAGGAGATTTGGATAATTGTAAAGCAAAGCTGCTCTTAATTTTTTCTTCTTCGTTT
Source organism: Molossus molossus (assembly GCF_014108415.1). Taxonomy (NCBI): domain Eukaryota; kingdom Metazoa; phylum Chordata; class Mammalia; order Chiroptera; family Molossidae; genus Molossus; species Molossus molossus. Next base: position 74,849,559 of record NW_023425344.1, on the reverse strand, counting down.
GGTTTCGAAAATAGCATTTTACTTAAGAAAACACCAAAAACGTAATTTGTGTTGACATGCAATGAAATTATTAATGTTTTTAAGTGAATTAATATATGAATACTTTAAAGCTTGTTAGTTTTCATTTTTAACATGGTAAATACTAATAGATATTTTCTACATTAAAAACAATGCTTTTGTGTCCTTCATAACTTTTAAAAATGTAAAAAGTTATGGGAAGACTAAAAGTTTTAACACTACTTTCCTGTATGTATAATGCATAATACAATGCTGAATAAACACTGGTTACTTCTTTTTAATTGATTAATTGATTGACTGTGATATCATCAATTTAAACTTCTCTGAGATTGAATTCCAAATAATGACTTAGTTGAACGATTGATTTTTTTTTTCTAAATTTTATTTCCTCATTTTAAAGATAAAATAATTCTTTTGGAAACTTTTTTTATATTATAGCTTCCAATCTCCATATATGGATTTTTAACCCATAATTTCTACCTCTAGAAATTTATCTTAAGAGAATAATTAAACAAATACATTAAAGACAGATATGGAAAGGTCTTCAATGCAGTGTTTTTATGGGAACAAATTGTGAAAATGAATGAATGCTGATCTATAGTGAATTATTAGTATGGTACTTCCTTATGAAAGTTTGTTATAGAGTCACCCAAATGATAATGTGACCGTAAGTGTATTGAAACAAGTATGTATTTAGGGCACATAAATTGAAAAGCAGTTATTGAGATCATAGGACATTAGAATACCTCTCAAATATACAATTTTCCTTTTTTTTTTTTTTTTGCTTCTCAGTCCAAGGTTTAGCAACTATAGGTAATTTGTAAAAAGAGAAATTTTTAAAAGATGTAACTGAACTCAAAAAAGAAGAGAAATACTTCCGTGTACCAAAACATACATGTAAACAGTGGGCAAGCCTAGAGCTATGGGTTTCTGGACCCAGTTCACAATGAGGTAAAAGGCATAAAGGTTCCCCTGGCTTGCCCAGCCGGTGTGGTTCAGTGGTTGGGCATCGGCCCATGCACCAAGAGGTTACCGGTTCAATTCCTAGTCAGGGCACATGCCCAGGTTGTGGGCCAAATCCCCAGTGAGGAGCATGCAGGAAGCGGCCAACTGATGTTCTCTCTCATCAATGTTTCTATCTCTCTCCCTCTCCCTTCCTCTCTCTCTAAAATCAATAAAGGAAAAAACATTTTTTTAAAAAGGTTTCCCATGCTGGAGTGAATGACCAAAGCCAGGCTCAGTGTTTGGAATCAGGATCTGAGTGAGGTTCTCCCACTTATAAAAGGAGTCTGGAAGGAAAAACAAAACAAAACAGAACAAGACAAACACCTTTGAACAGCTGCCCGGGGTCTCAGGTTCAGCGAAGCTGGATGTCTGGGGAGACAGGACACAAATCATCGAGTTGAAAGCACGGAGCCAGTCCTTTTACCATGCACTGGAATCTCCGCCACCGTCTCTCAGAAGACACATGAAAACTGTGACAGTCCTGGAATCGGAAATGCACTTAACTGCAGAACGGAAAAGCAGACTGAGTCTGAGGGAATGAGCCAGTGGGGAGAACAGGTAGACAGAGGAGACCAGAGGAGCAGGGAAGAAGCAGAGGGAGGGAGACAAGAAAATGGCAAAGAACGCTTCCAACCGGAATGAATCACTGAGTGAAAATAAACAAAAAGTAAAGAAACTAATGCTGAGAAAGTCAATGATAGTAACTGAAAGATAAATTCATAAAAGATGAATAAAATTATTTAAAAATTAGAAATGGAAAACTATAAAATGTATAATTTTAAAGTGTTTAAAAAATTTATTAAGAAAGCAATAGTTTTATAATATAATTTGGGAGTGTTATTATGTAAAATAATAACCTGGTTTACAATTTTGTATTATCTAATAAATTGGCATAATCTATCTTTCACAATTGTACATATACAACATGCCAGGCTGACCTATGGTATTATTCGTTAAACATACAAACACACTCAGACAACAATAACACAATAGCAGCTAAATTATCCCAGGAGAACAGTTAAATAAGTGTGCCATATTTACACAATGAAACAATATTGAAGTTAAATTCAGTGTAGGAGGTATTACATGTCCCAAAAGGAATAAAATCCAAAAACAGAAAACTAAAAACAAGTTGCATAATGAGATCTACATTATGAAAGCATTTTATAAAACGTTAACATGTACAATACAATACTACACATGTATTATGTCGTGAACATGGATAAGAAAGCCAGACCCCGTCTATAGAATTGTGATGAACACTGGGAAGGAGAGGAGAGACCAGACATAAAACAGGCTACAAATGAAACCTTCAATTATCGGTTTTGTTTCATTGTTTTAAAACCCTGAATATAATAAAGGAAAATACTATAATATTTTCTTACATATATATTTCTATTTACTATGTGAAATATTTCACCATAATTTCTTAAACTATGTTTAATATAATTTTATTTCAGACTAGTTTAATAAAAAAGTATTGTTTAACTTTATTTGCTAATGTTTCTATAAGAAACATATATTAGTTGACTAATAAAATAGGAGAAAATATAAATATAATTGTTTAAGTATTTTGTTATACTCAGAGACATACCAAAGTTGCTAGGTACTTGATATGTACAGTGAAATAATAAAGATAAACAATCATTAAATTATTTCAGTGATTGTTTCTTAGATGAAAGTATGGAAATAGCATTTTACCAAATTGCCCAACTAATCAGTATTTGTCAAGAATATTTTAAGATCACAAGAGATATTTTAAAAATTGATATATAAAACTTTAGCAAATATTTTTATATACTTGTAGTTAAAAAGATATCTATAATATCTTTAAACTCAAATGTTCAAAGTTACATTCTTTAAAAAAATATTTCCTCAGAATGTATGGTAGGTACAGCATAATGTCCATTATATTATGGATACATTATTCATTTTAGATAAATTTGTTTTATACCACACTTTACTAAAACATACAAAATTTATTTAGGATGAATTATTTTACTCATCAATTTTAAACAGTAATTAATGGTTAAGCTGTTACTTTAAAGATTGCTTTGGGACTAGAACTATAAACTGAAGTGTTATTTCTTTAATTTATGATGTGTATAGTTTATTAACAAAATAATTTTATGTATTTGGAAATATTTTCTATTTTACTAATTTTTTTTTCTTTTTAATGTTGTTTTATTTATTTTCTTTAATTTTATAAAAAATTTACAGTAGCGACTCCCATATTTTGACCTTCAGCAGCAAGTCAGAGATTCCATTGTTTGCCTTTAAAGGCCTAACCAAAACAAACTAATACAATGATAAAAATGATTTCTACCATCTGCTTACGTCCTACACAAATGCTCTCATAAGATCGATAGAAAGTATGTATAATAGGTAGGTTAAGCTATTTAATATGTCCACACTACTAAGTGGTAAAACAAGATAAACTAAAAGAAGTAATACTATTCATCATCTAATTAATTCATCAGTACTGTTTAGACTTGTCATGCTTTAGAATATGCTCTTTTTGTGTTGGTGGTGAGGGAGAAAAGAAGGAAGAAGATAGGAAGGAAGAAAGGAAGAGAGGAAGGGAGGAAGGAAGGAAGGGAGGAAGGAAGGAAGAAAGGAAGGGAGGGAGGGAGGAAGGGAGAGAGGGAGGGAAAACTGAAATGGTGATTTGGTTTGGGTTTCCTCTGAAGAGATTCTGAGGTGGAGAGCGGTGTGCAGAAGGTTTATCTAAATGGTCTTTCAGGAGACTTACCTGTATGAAGTTAGGAGGACAAAATGGACCAGAGAGAAGAGTTGATCTACAATGAGTTACCAGTGAGGTCTCATCAGATTGCTAGGGGAGCCCTGGAAATGAAATAGCCTTTCTGCTCCTTCAAACAGAAATGAATGTCGGGCAAAACCTTCATATCTCTGCAGCAGTTCATGGATGACCATAAGCCTCCTCTAGGAAGGACAGAGCTTTGAGTGAGGACAGAGCAAGGAGCTGGTAGCAGTCTATACTTAACAGCAAAACAAGGACTACAATCCCCCAGAAAGGAGCAAGGAAGTGGGGTACCAGGTTTTCATCCCCTGGACCCATCACAGTGGCATACATTACAGGAGTCCAGAAAATAACGTCTGTATGGAGTTATTAACTTCTAACATGCATGTGACTACTTCTATATGTATATTGACATAAAGCTCATACTCTTGTCCAGCTGGTGTGGCTCAGTGTCTGAGCGTTGACCCATGCACCAAGAGGTCACTGGTTCCATTCCCGGTCAGGACACATACCCAGGTTGTGGGTCCGATCCCCAGTGGGGGGCATGCAGGAGGTGGCCATTTGATGTTCTCTCTCATTGATGTTTCTGTCTCTCCCTCTCCCTTCTTCTCTCTCTAAAAATCAATAAAGAAAAAATTAAATAGAAAAACTCATACTCTTCACACAGTATTTTTAAAAGGTCAGAATCAATGTAGAAAAGTAGCCAGCAGGAAAGATGAGATTTTTTTTCTACAGCTTAATTAATTTAAGATTTGAAATTTGTGGCTGCCAAGGTAGGAAGCAAAGTGAAATAATATGGCTTCTTGTCATTTGAAAGGAAATAAATTAGCTTTCAGGAAAAACAAACATGTTATAGTTTTTAAACTTAGAAACAATATATCACATGTAAAAGATGCTAAGTAACAATGTCTTTAATGTCTGCAGGAAATGCAGAAAGTGTCATCATTCAACTATTACAAATATTGGTAACATTGGAAAGCTGACCAGAGAGAATCAACGGCAACAAATCATTGCTAGGAAGTGAGCCCAAGTGCACTGTTTTCTGGTGCCCTAACTTGAACCTACCTACAGAAATAAATTGTTACCATGTCTTTTAGATCGATGTTGATGGAAAGCACTTGTCTCGACCATATTTTTCCTGGAGCTAAATGATACTCATTTCAAGACCCAGCTCTGGGGCAAGGGCCTGGCACACACATATCCATGTTGATGACTGAAAATATACCAGATGGTCTGGCAGCTTCTGTTAAGAAAATTAAGGGATGAATTATATTCTTGCCCACTTAGGATCATCACCCCTCCACATGGGAAGTGAACAGTAGGAGACCTATAAGTAGAATCAATTTTTATAAAGAGCCTGTAATCTTCATCGACTAAAGACATGCCTTCGTTTTATCTTAAAAGTCATTCCATCTAGACTGGTACTGGCTGCCCAGAAGCCTAACCTGAGAAGAATTCTGAAGTAGTTTCAGTATTCTGTGGCAAAAAAAAAAAACAAAGCAAAAAAATAACTGTCATGACTTATTAGCAAAATCTTCCATGGACAAGGAAATTAGACCCATGAAAATCTGCACCATACGGCTTGGGGAGGCTCTGGCTGAGGTCATTTTTGGGAGAGGTAAAATCTCAATTGGCATCTCTAGAACATATGATTGTGAGTAGGATGGCTTCCTTTTGAGCTCCCGAGCTGCAAAACATACCCCTCAGGGAATCCTGATGGAATTACTTACGGTGGACCATGTAAAGTTCAGCTACGTCAAATGCAAAATTAGTTCAGCCTAGCTGCTACAAGTTGGTCATCTCTGGGAGTCACATCCAACTTGTCTGGCTGTCTAAGAAGCATTCTGATTTCTGATAGTGCAATAATGCCATTTGGAAAGAAGAAAATATCTGCCTTTCCTATTCTTAATGGTAAAGAATGTGACTTTCATCAGATTTTCTATAATGTTAAATGAAGGTATTCAAGTATATGTGCATATGCACTAGGAGGGTTAACTATATCCCCATTTTACTGTTTATTTTAAGTAGCTTCTCTTCTCAGTAAGGATTTTTCTAACTGCCACCTCCACCATTTAAAATAATAACTTCCCATCACTACTACTCTGGCTTCTGTGTTAAGCTTCTTCATTTATTTTTTTCCAAAAACACTAACCATCATTTTTACTACATTGTATAATTTACACATAAGTCTTGTCCATTGATGTTTCTCTCCCATGAGAATGTATTTTCCAAAAAGTCAGAAATTTCTGTCTGTTTTATTTACTTCTACACTCTGGGGTCCAGAACAGTGACCTAACACATGGTAGGAGGCAATAAATAAGTAGTTGCTCACTAAATTAATGAATGCACCCACCAATGGGGCCTGCCCATTCTGAGTCTATAATTATACTGGTTTACATCAACTTCAAAAATAAATAAGATTTAAATTAATGCAGGAATTACATGTGGGGTGTATGGAGGTAAAAGATCAATTCAAATTTTAGTATGGAAGTCTTGGAATGCTCTTAACAGCTTTTTCGGAGATGAAATAATGTATTTGAGGAGATCAGTCATTCTATAGACCGCTGCAAGCGCATCTCCCTGAAGTTCAATCCTGACAAATATTGCTATGCTCTCAAACTCTTCAGAGATGATCAAAAGCACCCTTTTGGCCTGCAATGCCTTGCTTCCTTTCTCCCTGATGGTTGTTAACAGCCAAATGCTACCACCTCATTTCTATTGCTACTACATTTCACTCTGCATTCTATTATGTATTCTGCTAATACCATTTCTCCTCCATGTTTCAGTACAAATGAACTATGCTAAAACCAGTCCTAATAACCAGATACTACAAAGCTTGAGCTGATGATTGGCAAGAAGTGGCGTTTATTCAAACACACACCCATTCACATTCTGGACAAAATTTATTTTATTTTATTATTTTTTAATTAATTTATTTATTTTTATTACAGATGTTTCTCCTTTTTGCCCCACTGATTCCCCACACACCCTCCCTCCCCGCCCTGTCCCCAGCTTTGTTGTCCATGTCCATTGTTCATGCATACATGCATATAAGTTCAGTGGTATACCTCTCCCCCACCACCCCCTTTTCTGGGGATTGTTAGTCTGTACCCCACTTCCACGTCTCCAGGACAACACCATTCCTCAGACTGTTATGTTCATTATATTCCACAAATAAGTGAAATCATATGATAGTCTTTCTCTGTTTGGCTTGTGTCGCTTAGAATAATACTTTCCAGGTCCCTCCAGGTCCCTCCATGTCCTCTCAAAGGATAAGAGATCTTTCTTTGTTACAGCTGCATAGTACTCCATTGTATATATGTACCACTGCTTTTTTATCCATTCGTCTACTGATGGACATTTGGGCTGTTTCCAGATTGTAGCTATTGTAAATAGTGCTGCTATGAACATAGGGGTACCTATAATTCTTTCTGACTGGTGTTTCGGGCTTCTTAGGATATGTTCCTAGAACTGGGATCTCTCAGTCAAATGGTAGTTTAATTTTTAATTCTTTGAGGTAACACCATAGTGTTTTCCATAGTGGCTGGTCCAGTCTGCATTCCCAACAGCAGTGTGTTAGAGTCCCCTTTTCTCCACACCCTCACCAACACTTGTTTGATGATTTGTTGATGGCGGCCATTCTGACAGGTGTGACATGATACCTAATTGTTGTTTTAATCATCTCTCTGATAATTAGTGATGTTGAGCATTTCTTCATATGTCTCTTAGCCATTGGTATGTCCTGTCTGGAGAGGTGTCTATTTAGTCCTCTGCCCATTTTTTAATTGGGTTCTTTGTCTTCCTTTTGTTGAGTTGTATGAGCACTCTCTATATATTGGAAATTAACCCCTTATCTGATATATCATTGGCAATTATGCTCTCCCACACAGTGGGTTGCCTTTCCATTTTGATGATTGTATCTTTTGCTGTGCAGAAGCTTTTTGTTGTATATTATAGTACCATGTGCTTATTTTCTCCTTTGTTTCTGTTCTCTTAGGTGATGTATCAGTGAAAAATCTGCTGCGTATGATGTCTGAACATTTGTTGCTTACATTTTCTTCTAGGATTTTTATGGATTCATGAGTAACATTTAAGTCTTTTATCCATTTTGAGTTTATTCTTGTGTTTGGTATAAATTGATGGTCTAGTTTCATTTTTTTACATGTGGCTGTCCAATTTTCCCAACACCATTTATTAAAGAGGCTGTCTTTACTGCACTGAATGCTCTTGACACCATTGTCAAATATTAATTGAGCATATTGCCTTGGGTCCATTTCTGGGTTCTCTGTTCTGTTCCTCTGGTCTATATGCCTGTTCTTCTGCCAGTGCCAGGCTATTTTGATTACAGTGGCTTTGTAGTATGATCTGAAATCTGGTAATGTGATCCCTCCAACTTAGTTCTTCTTTTTCAAGATTGCTGTGGCTATTCAAGGTCTTTTTAGGTTCCATATGAACTTTTGAAGTATGTGTTCTAGTTCTGTGACGTATGTCATTGGTATTTTTATGGGGATTGCATTGAATCTATAGATTGCTTTGAGTAGTATGGACATTTTAATGATGTTAATTCTTCCAATCCATGAACAAGGTATGTGCTTCCACTTTTTTATATCTTCCTCTATTTCTTTTTTCAATGACCTGTAGTTTTCTGTGAATAGGTCATTTATTTCTTTGGTTAAGTTTATTCCTAGGTATCTTAATTTTTTTGCCACAGAGGTAAATGGGATTGTTTTTTTAGTTTCTATTTCTGTGAGTTCATCATTGGCGTATAAGAATGCCATCAATTTCTCGACATTAATTTTGTATCCTCCTACTTTGCCAAATTCATTTATTAAGTTTAGTAAATTTTTGATGGAGTCTTTGGGTTTTCTATGTATAGTATCATGTCATCTGCAAATAATGACAGTTTCACTTCCTCCTTTCCAATTTGGATCTCTTTTACTTTTTCTTCCTGTCTGATTGCTGTGGCTAAGACTTCCAGTACTATGTTAAATAAGAGTGGTGAAATTGGGCATCCCTGTCTTGTTCTTAAGGGAAATGCTTTTACTTTTTGCTCATTGAGTATGATGTTGGCTGTAGGTCTTTCATATATTGCCTTTATTATGTCAAGATATGATCCCTCTATTCCCAGATTGCTGAGCGTTTTTATCAGAAATGCATGAAGGATTCTGTCAATTGCTTTTTCAGCATCTATTGATATGATCATATGATTTTTATCTTTCATTTTGTTTATGTGGTATATCATATTTATTGATTTGTGAATATTGTACCAGCCTTGCATCCCTAGAATGAATCCCGCTTTATCATGGTGAATAATTTTTTTGATGTAATGCTGGATTTGATTTGCTAGTATTTTGTTCAGGATTTTGGCATCTATATTCATGAGAAATATTGGTCTGTTGTTTTCTTTCTTTATAGTGTCTTTTTCTGGTTTTGAAATTAGAATTATGCTGGCCTCATAAAATGAATTTGGAAGTCTTTCTTCTTCTTGAATTTTTTGAAATAGTTTGAGGAGAATGGGTATTAGTTCTTCTTTGAATGTTCGGTAAAATTCCCCCATGAAGCCATCCAGGCCTGGGCTTTTGTTTGCTGAGAGAGTCTTGATTACATCTTCCATTTCTTTTGTTGTTATTGGTCTGTTCAAATTTTCTGTCTCTTCCCGGATCAGTTTTGGGCGCCTATGTGTTTCTAGGAATTTGTCCATTTCGCTTAGATTGTCAAATTTGTTGTCATCTAATTGTTCATAATATTTGTTAACAATCCTTTGCATTTCTGTGGTGTCAATTATTATTTCTACTCTTTCATTTCTGATTTTGTGTATTTGGGTTCTCTCTCTGTGTTTCTTGGTGAGTCTAGCTAAGGGTCCATCAATCTTGTTTATTTATTTTTTTTAAAACCAGCTCTTTATTTCATTGATCCTTTGAATTGTTTTTTGTTTTTTGTGTTTTTTGTTTTTGGTCTCCATGTCATTTATTTCTGCTCTGATCTTTACTGTTTCCTTCCTTCTACTTGCTCTGGGGTTTTCTTTTTGTTTGCTTTCTAGTTCTTTAAGTTGTGAGGTTAGATAATCTGTTAGAAATTTTTCTTGTTTATTGAGGTAGGCTTGTAGTGCTATGAACTTCCCTCTCTGAACTGCTTTTGCTGCATCCCATAGATTTTGTGTTGTTGTGTGTTCATTTTCACTGGTGTCCAGAAAGTTTTTAATTTCTTGCTTGATCTCCATGGTAACCCATTCATTGTTCAATATCATGTTATTTAGCCTCCATGTTTTCAAATGTCTTTGCATGTTCTTGTACAGTTGATTTCTAGTTGCATGCCATTGTGATCTGAGAAGATGCTTGATATGATTTCAGTCTTCTTGAACTTGTAGAGACTTAGTTTGTGCCCTAACGTGTGGTCTATATTTGAGAATGTCCCATGTGCACTTGAGAATAATGTGAATTCTGCAGTTTTGGGGTGTAATTCTCTGTAGATATCTATTAAGTCCATTTGATCTAGTGTTTCATTTAGAGTCTGTGTTTCTTTGTTAATTTTTTGTCTAGAAGATCTATCCAGTGATGTCAGTGGGGTATTGAAGTCCCCTGCTATGATTGTATTGCTGTTGATTTCTCCTTTGAAGTCTTCCAACATATTTTTAATATATGTTGCTGCTTCCATATTGGGTGCATATATGTTTACCAAGGTTATATCTTCCTGTTGGATAGATTCTTTCAATATTATGTAGTGGCCTTCTTTGTCTCTATATATGGCCTTCATTTTGAAATCTATTTTATCAGATGTAAGTACTGCTACCCACATTCTGGACAAATTTTAGATGGAGTCAGTTAGAGGATCAAACAAGGGAAAATTGTTTCATTAGTAATTTTGAGTTGCACTTAACTGCTTCCAAAGGTACTGGTATTGCATGGTACAGCTGTATAATAGTTAACACATGGTACAAAAAGGAAAAAAAAAATGCATAAGGTTCTTTGGTCAGACCACTCAATGAAACAAAAGGTCCGAATGAAAATTTTTTTATTCCCAAGAAGTTGACCACTGATAAATATATACTTGTCAATCTGCTTATTATTTGTCTCCCAATTTCTGCACAGTGAATTTTAAATTTAATGAGGGGAACACCATAATCTGTTCTCTTTACTGTTACATTCCCAGCACCTAGTACAGCGCTTAGATTATTTATTGAAAAATAGTGAATATAGGATTAAGGCAGAGACTTCAATTTATAGGGCAATGACCAATCATTTATTGTGCATTGAAAAATCCTTGGAAGCAAAGAGTCTAGTAAAGAGGATGTAATGTGTTCTCCAGATTATTAAAATTCTTATTGACTCCTTTCTTAGTCCGCAGCATGGTCCATGTGAAAGCAGGGGTGGAAATAAACTTTATATACTGAAGATCATGGCTGTTAGTTTCCAAATGCTCTCACACAGAAAGTGGAGGACCTACAAAGGCAACAGACACCTATGTTTGTTCTTAGAGGCTGATACTGTAGCTGCTCTCTCCTCTCTTCTCTCCCCCTCTCCTCTCCTCTCCCCTCCTCTCCTCGTCTCTTCCCTCCTTTCTTCTGTTGTTCTTTTTTAATCAAGAAACAGAGGGTAAAGGAAAGAGGTCAGACATATTTGAGTCAACGAGGCTCTAGAGTCAGCCAAGTTTTAGTGGCAAAGTCTGCTCTGGTCCTAGGGTAATTCTGGGTGAGTTCCGTAGGAGGGAGCATTGGGAATGCCCCATTTTACACTCAGTTCTTATTGTCACTAAAGGTGAACTATGCAAATGTAACTTTACAGTCATGAGATGAAAGTACTATAATTCTAAAATGAGATAAAAGGTCAGCGAAGACTACACACAGTACTGAAAATCAGTGAGCAAATCGGCATCTGAGGAAGTAATGATAATAATAATTACAATCTAGTGCTTATTATACTCTAAGTGCTGTTCTAAACACTTCACTCATATAAATTAATTTTACATCATTCTTGTCACGTAGATACTGGTATGATGTCTGTTTAGCTAAAGAAGACACCGACAAATGAAGGTTGAATGGCTTACCCAGCCAGTACATGCTATTGCCTGGAGTTGAAACCAGGCAATATGCTATAAACCTGGTTTAACCACTGTTTACCACACCGCCTCAGAAACTGGCAGTCTTTGTGAAAATAGAAGATTGATGTCCCTGTAGGAATCCATGTCCACATATTTTTTTTAAATCCTGACCCAAGGAAAGATATGCTTAGAGAGAGAGAGAGAGAGAGAGAGAAAGAATGAAAGAGAGAGAGACAGAGAGAGAGAGACAGAGAGAGAGAGGAAACATCTATCGGTTGCTCTCTCCCTCTCTCTTCTTCTCTCTCTAAAATCAATAAAGAAAAAAAAATAAAAAAGAAAAAGAAGAAGCATATTTGGCTTGCCCTTATTAGAAATTTAAGAAAAATTATTTCATTTTATCTCTATTTAGACAATGACCAGATTTATTTAGCAAATGCACATACAAGCTCCTGATCAGGTATGTGCTCTCACTAGGAATTGAACTGGCAACCTTTCAGTGCACCAGATGATGCTCAACTAACTCAGCCACTCCTCACCTGAGGACATTTTTCCATTTTTTGTTCAAACAGAGTGGGAGGGAGAGAGAGGAAGAGAGAGAGAGAGGGAGAAACATTGATGTGGAAGGGACACATTGAGTGGCTGCCACCCACACAACCCAACCAGGGCCGGGGACAAGCTGCAACCGAGGTACACATCCTTAGCGGGAACCGAACCTGGGTCTCTCTGTACCACAGGCCGACGCTCTAACCACTGAGCCAAACTGGTCAGGGCCCAAGCCACACTCTTAAAATTATCTCTTTCTATCTTTATAGCTATCAATAAACAGATAGTTTGATTGACATGGTATTTGTTGAAGTGTTGCCAAAAGCCCATCTGCTTTGGAATCAACTACAGACTGCGGGTTCCTACACTCCATCCCAAGCCCCCCAGATCAGAATATATGTACATATTCACAAGCCAGTCCCCTTATCTAAAGGGCCAAAACAGAAAATCTAAGTGAACACACAGAGGGACCTCAAAGTATGATCTGCTTTGTCAGCTGGGTATTGCTAAACAGTATTTGGATCATTTTTATTAAAATCATTTACATTTAAAAGTATAAAATACATACATGAAAAAAAATAAATTTCCAGGTAACTTTTATGCAGAAATATTTCCCATCAAGAAAAAGCATATTTGTCTGGCTGATGCGGCTCAGTGGTTGAGCATCGACCCATGCATCAAGAGGTCACCAGTTCAACTCCCAGTCAGGGCACATGCCCAGCTTGTAGACCCAATCCCCAGGTGGGGGGCTTTCAGGAAGCAGCCAATCAATGTTCTCTTTCATCAGTGTTTCTATCTCTCTCTCCCTCTCCCTTCTTCTCTCTCTAAAATCAATAAAGAAAAAATATTAAAAAAGAAAAAGAAGAAGCATATTTGGCTTGCCCTTATTAGGAATTTAAGAAAAATTACTTCACTTTATCTCTATTTAGACAATGACCAGATTTATTTAGCAAATGCACACATTTATGTAGGAAATTTCATCCTGAAAACATTTAACGTATTCCCCAAAATGAATAGCCTGGATCATTCTAAGATAGTTCATTTATTCATTCATTCAAAAAAAATGTTAATAAAATGTTACTATATTCCAGGCCCTGTTAAAAGCAGTAGGAAGAGTGCTAACAAGACAAGCAAGTCTCTGAGATGACTTTTAAGTCATATTTATATATGATGCATATATAAATATTTGTTAAAAACATGATCAATCCTAATGTTCCAATGATTATATAGGTTATATTTTATTGTACGGGCTTCATTCTGTACAGTAAAACTACCTTATTTCCTGAAGTTATATTTCCTATGTAATTTTATTTTATTCACTGTGCTGTTTCCCTCATGATATCTCACCAGTCATATTTTCTGAAACCACTTCAATCATCTTTGAAGTGAGACCTTATCTCAAGTGAAATACAGCTACTACTTCCCAGATGCATCACAGCAGAGGACATGCACCCATGGAGACCTTCCTTCCAAGTAAACACAAAACACATTCATTGAAATGAGTGATGAGCTGCGCGGAGCATCCTTTTATGGCAACATCCATCTCAGCGCTGCCAAATGCAAAGGAACAGAAGAAAGAGCAAGGATCTACAAAGGCCTATAGCAAGCAGGTCTAAAAACTCTAATGTCAGTGCATTCAAATTCTTAACTACATGTGGTATTAAAAATGTCTAAGCATTATCTTTAAAAAAGTCAAATATGTGGCAACACATCTAAATCAGTAAAGAAGAGGGAAAGGATAAAAAGATAACATAGATGTAAAACTTGAATGGCATCAGATAGTAAACTTGTCCCCTCAAGACTACTTCTATGACCTGTCTGTTAAGGGTTCAGACTATAGCATTATTTTTCATATAATGAATATGCTGTCTATATTCTCTGGCATTGGGTTCCTCACACTTTCTTGTGTTGGTGAATGATAAAGTCTGCATTTCACATGTACTATATAGATTTCTGTCTTTTCATTTACTTGCATGATGATTGCAAACAGTTGCTCACAAAACTTGATAGTTTCTAAATCAGTGCACAACATCCTTGAAATCGTTTTGTACCTGAAACTATATAGAGCAAAAACCAGTTAAAAGGTGTTTTAATAACTTTTTGAAAAGGTCTTTGTAACTATTCTTTTATTTAAAACAATAAATGTATGTATATATAGGTACACACTTATATGTAATAATTTATTCCTTAATATTTCCAAAGAGTTCTGAAGCACTTACAAAATGTAAAAGATACTATCATTTTACTGATGCTCAAAATTGATGGAACTCATTATAAATGAGTAAACAGAGTTGATTCATCAAAAAAATTAGACTATTGCATCATTTAAAAAGAAATATTACTTATTACTGTATACGATGACCTAATCACTTTCTCATCCATCCCATCATTTGTCTTGTTCTTCCTATATTCATTTTATGAAATATGAAACTAAAGCCAAGAACAGAAAGTTCACACAGCTAATAAACTGTTTCAGATGAAAACACAAGACTGTTTTCCAAGTAGTTAGATTTAGAGGGAAGATAATAGGAAAAGTGTCACACACCAATTATTGAAAAAAGAAATTATTTTTCCCATAAAATGATTTGATGAATTATTATAATATCAAATCACCAAACTCATCATTCAACATTTCATGGAAGAGTAATATTATACAGATTATGGATTTCTATAATATCTGGCAAAATACGCCAGGGAGAGCTCCGCTTTGTCTTTTGTCTATTAGTTATCTAGAACTCTGTAATGAGAAAAGTATACTGTCAGATCAAAAGCAGGATGAGAAGGCAAAGCAATATTCTCTACAACAACCATTTCATACAACATGAATTAAAATTCCTAAGACTAGAACAGGCATCTCATTGAGGACGACAAACCAATTTTAAGATAAATCATTAAAAAAGAAGATCATTTTCTAAGTAACTCCTTTCTGAAGAGAGTCATTGTTCAAATAGGTACTGGAAAATCTCTAATCTATTTGCAAATCACAAACCCTTAAGAGTCATCTATCCACATATTACCATTGTTCTCTAGATTAGATGATGTGCCTTAATAAAACACTTTCACAATAAAAATTGCAGCTTTTTATATATTATCAACATTCCATAGTAGATTAAAATTACCATGGCTATTAAACACTTCAAAAGCATTATGCAAATTCTCCTTCAACTAGGACAGTATTTCACACAGCCAGGAGCAATGAAAGATAAGATTGTTTTATTTTAAGGAAAGAATAGGACATTATTATTATTATTATCACTACTATTATTATGTTTTTACAGATAGATAAGAGTAAGATATAAATGCCATTTTATTTTGTAGTCAAGGTTAACAGAATTATAGTCTATAAGCACTTTATAGGCCTCATTATTGCAAATTAAAAGCATGATTGTCAAATAATACTAATTAAATATCTAAGTGACTCTGATATTGTAAAAAAGTACACAGTAAGTGTTTTGTTCCCAACTACTGTTTGGTCTCTGACTTTCAATGTAATAATATACACAGCAAATCCTTCAGATTTTTCAGCCGAAATGACCAGATGTTCAATGAATATGTTTTACTATTTTTAGGACTATAAAATGTGCTTTTCTTCCATCTAAAATGTCATTATAACATTAATCTTTTCTAATATTTAGCTGTAGGACCACTTATCCTAAAATGGATTTGTGATCTTTGGGTAATAATTCAGAGTACACATTATTTCTCCAGGTGTTATTGAAATACAAAACAGCTTCTGCATACAACTACCTGTTTTATACAGTTTCTTTCTTTTATATCCTCCTATCTCTGGCTCCTTCTTTATTCGTGATAATTTTAAATGCAAGAACATACGTGTTTATCCCCCAGTGTGCCATTTTGTTTTATTTTATTTTTTGTTTAGTCCTGACAAAGGCGTTGCCCCTTTGTTCTCAGGGTCCTGATTCCAAGGAAGACTCGCTGTGCCCAGTAGGTCCGCTCTTATGATAAAGTCTAACCACAGCATTGACAATGCTTTGCAATGAAACATTTTGCTCCTGGAAATGAGGATCTTGAAGTCTCCCACTATTTCCTTGGAAACATTAAAAATAAATATGAACATTTTTTTTAGTTTTAAAAAAAAGGTAAATTGTACTTTGCCAGGAATATTTAAATAAATATTAGTAAACTTAAATATTAAAAATGTTCTTCCTAATCTGTTGGGGAGTGTAGAATTCCAAGAACTGTCTTCTCTGCTGAATGTCTTTAGGTCAAGACCTGATCTGGGCAGTCAGATCACTTTAAGTCTTTCCCAGATCCTTTCAAAATGTATATTTATTTCCTGTTGTCTAAGATAAGTTCAAAGAAGGTGTTTCATTAATCTGCATTAGCAGACAACTCTGTCTCAACTGATGTAAGAAATAAGGAATAATTTTTTTTTTATACTATGCCAGAGATTTCCTCCCTTTTTAAAGTGCTCCTTTCCCTTAGCTGGAGTTGAGGTTTGGAGGTAGCGCCCAGCACTGCCAGAGGGCTCACTGATGGGTCAAAGACGTGGTTTTTTATATCTGTGACCTATGGCCCTGTCTTAGCCCATGCTGGGCTTATTTCCTCTCTTCCTGGCAAGGTGTTGGCAGCAGGTAGAGGTCCAGACACCCTACGGCAGAAGAGAGGGTGCTTCTGTCTTGTGTCCTGCTTTATCCACCAGTAAACATCTTACCAAGGACCACTCCCAACAGATTATACACCGTAGGTCATACCGGGTCATAAATGTACATGGAAACTAAACCCTGAGATGGGGATTGAGACCACCAAGACTTGCTTCAAGCCATCAGGGTGTCTTACTTTGACCTTGAAAAATGTTGGAAATTGAAAAAAAAAATAGGGTCTCTGCCAGCAAGGCCGGGGCAATCCCTGTTGAATAGGCAACGAACTAATACTAGAGGTCAGTTAGCCTTAGTCTTATTTCTAACCAAGAAATAGTCACACCTTTTATTACACACACACACACACACACACACACACAACACACAGACACACCCTAAACATTGGTCTACATGAGGGCAAAGGAAGAGGAAGGCGCAGAAGGCCCAGCAGGATGGCAAGCTAGAAACAAAGCACAAACCGTCTTCCCAGGATGTTTTCAAAAACTGCAGCCTGTCGTTTGACATATCCTGGGAAATGATTAACTGGCAATTTGAATTATTTGGTACCATAGCAGAAATAATTTATCATTAACTCCCTGGTGCTCTGAAGGAGTTAATTTTTATCATATGGATGAGCACTTTATTCCCAGAGAGTATTTTACTCACACTGCCTGATCACGGAGAGACTCGATTCAAGGAAATATTGAGCCATTTGGGAAGAACATTAGACTGAATTAAACACTCTCTGTGCTCGCCCATGTGCTACAAATTAGTTCATTGTATCCTTTCAGTCTGTTTGCCAGGATGCGCAAGACACAGGAATATGTACTACTGATTTAATTTCATAGTTTACCAGCAATATTTATTAAGCACCTACTGTTTGCAAAGAACTATTCTTGGAATGGGGATAGTCACAATGGAAACAAATGATATTCATGCAGAAACAGGTTAGATGAAAGTCCATCAAACCCTTGCTTGCTTTCTCCATCTGTCTCTGAAATCAAAATCAGCGAAACCTGACATGCACTAGGTCACAGCAGAACTGGCAGACGAGGCGGGCAGTGACGGGAAGGCAATACGCCACCATGCCTTCGTGCAAGCACCACTCAGTAACTTCTAAAGTTTCTAAGTTTTCATTTATTGATTTTCTTTTAGAAAGAGAGAAGAAGGAGAAGGAGGAGGAGGAGGAGGGGGAGGGGGAGGGAAGAAGAAGAAGAAGACAGTGAGAGAAACATTGATTTGTTGTTCCACTTATTTATGCATTCACTGGTTGATTGTTACACGAGCCCTGACTGGGGATTGAACTGGCAAGGTTGGTATATAGGAATGACGCTCTAATCAACTGAGCTACTGACCAGGGCTTTGAAAGTGTTGTTTGTTTGTTTGTTTGTTTGTTTGTTTGTTTTAGGTTCTTTTTTGTTCTTAACACTTCTAGTAGCCTGCCTCACCCATCCAATTTTACTTCTCTGAATGATAGATACTATGTATTTTAATTTAAATTTTATTTTTCAATCACAGTTTAGTTTTAATATTATTCTGTTTTGGTTTTGGGTGTACAGCATAGTGGTTAGATAATCATATACATACTTTACAAAGTGTTCCCCACAATGTTTCAAGTAACCTTCTCCACCATACCTAGTTATTGCAATATTATTGACCAGATTCCCTATGCTGTACTTTATATCCCCATGAGTATTTTGTAAGTACTAATTTATACCTGGTAATCCCTTCATGCTTCTCCCCAGAATCAACACCCCTCCTCCCTGGCAACCATCAGTCTGTTCTCTGTATCTGTGAGTCTGTTTCTATTTTGTTTGTTCGTTTATTTTATACTTTAGATTCCACATGTCAGTGAAATTATTGGAATGGCTATCATCAATAAATCAGCAAACAAGTGTTGGGAAGGATATGGAGAAAAGAAAACCCTCATGCATTGTCGGTGGGAATGCAGACTGGTGTAGTTACTGTGGAAAACAGTATGAAGTTTTTAAAAAAATTAAAAATGAAACCACCTATGATCCAGTGATTCCACTTCTGGAATATTCAAAAGAATATGTGCACCCCTATACTCACTGCAGTGTTATTTACAACACTATGTATTTTACTTACAATAAAGTTATGCATATAAAATATAACATAATCTGTTTTATATAGTGACATGATACATGCTGAGATTTATCAATATTTTATTTTAAATTTTGTAAAAGCATAAAACATGTTGAGTTGGCAAAAATACATACATCAGTGGTCCTATTTTTATATACTTAAATGCATCATATACCATATTATTCAAAAACATTCGATATTTTAAGTAGAATAGTATCAATTTTACTCACAATTTTATAAAAAGTTAAACAATGATCATTTTATATACTATTTGAAAGTTCTCTTATTCCCTTTGGTAAATCTTTGATTCAAATAGTAGTATTCTGGCAACAAGAGTTGGTAAATTCAGTGTAAACACAATGTTGTTTGTTTTTCAGGTTAAATCAACACAGCCCAGCTGGCTTAGTGGAGCGTCTCCCCGTGCCTTCAAGGCTCCACAGTATCCATCGCCTGATGCCATTAGACATTCCTGGGGGTTGGCAAAGGACCCATTTGCATTCTACAGAGTAAAGCACTAAGAAAGAATTTATGGAGATTGAAATGTGAGATAAATTGAGAACATAATTCCAAGCAGATGATTTCAGTTAATTAAAACTAGTAGGTACAGGCTCCATATAAATGGGTGCTGGTAATTTCCAGAATATATGAGGACATCTACTGAACTATACATTTTATCACAGTCTAATAAGCTGTGATAAAATGCTTTAACTATTATGAGGATTTATGGAACCAACTGTGTTTATCAGAGTGATATTCAGTCAACTCTGACATACTAAAAGAGGGCCCAGTTTGGTTTATCCATGCCCTTACTTCTATTTATTTTCCTTTCTACCTACCTCTTCTAAGCTCATTATATCCTCCATCAGAGCAATAACAGAAAATCATTCAATCGCCTTTAATGTTTTTAGTGAAACTTGCCTTGTGTGAGTGAACCCGGAAAACATGTCCGAGACTAAGCTGGAGAATGTGGTCATGTTTTATTCTTGGTCATGCAAGAAAAAACCATTAATTTCCAAAACTAAATGGATAATGGGAACAACACCCTTTGACTCGCTCAGTATTGGTTGTGTTCTTGCCTTCTATCCCTCTTGTCTAGTTGGCCATACTAAGAGGTGACACTAAGATCAACCATTTTGTAGGTTGCAACATCTTCTCGGTAATAATTAAAATTGCCCAAATGAAATTATTTTATTTATTTTCTAATATGAACCTTATTAGAACATCAACTAGTAATATGAATATAATGTTACTGGTGATGGATATGCTGTTTCATCCAGCCTGTTACTAACTGGGAACATCAAGTAGTCTCATTGATACTTAGCCTTGGTCACAAAAGCCCTACTGATTTGTGCCAAATAACTTCCAGGGCCTAAAGAATTGGGATTACAGAGTTGATCCTTGAAATTGTCAGTGTTTCACTATTACAGGCAATAAGTGATTTCACATTTTATTTGATTATATGTTCTACATATTTTACCATGATTTTATTTGAGTAAATCTGAAGCTGCTTCTTGGCCTATTAGGAAGGTTCCATTTCACTCCATTTTTATGCATATTACAACAATGAACATTCAGTTTGCTTCTCAACCTTAAGAAATTTATGCCAAGCTTTCTAGTAATATGTAGGGTAACCCACAGAGAATCTTTATCCTCTAAGATCTTACTAGGCAGTATATATTTGCAAGAATTGTATATAACTTGGTCATAAAGCAAGCACTTAATAAAAGTTTACTATTATACTCTAACAATAATTTAATAGTATTATTGTAATAATACATATAATTTATCAAGCTAAGTACTATATATAAAACATTATTTAATTATTATTACAATACTACAAATACTAATATTAAGAAGTAGTATGCATTAAGTTCTTATTCTCTGGCAGGATTCCAGAATCTGAACTCTCTTATTAAGTAATTTTTAATAAGTTAACATTTAATATAAATAAGGGAACAGAAGCTTGTGAAGATATGTGCATTGCATTGCTAACTGCTCTAGAATCTGGACATATTCACTCAATGTTGACAGTCTAAGGTAGTATACAATGCCCATGAATCACTTGTCTATTTATTGCAAACCTCTGTCCCTTCCTTCAGGGATCAAGATAGTGATATCATAGCACATATCTTACTCTTGGTCTCAAAGGAAGCTCTTTCCACTGTCCGGGCATCATTGGCTATGGTGAATGTAACTGAAGCTAGACACAGAGTTAGGAAACATGTATGGAGCATCACCCACTGCAACCGGTCCCTTAACCTCAGTAACTTACTTAGTGGGGAGGCCAAGGAGGCATACCAGCCCCCATCTGAATAAGCAGAATATTCATGACAACAGTTCCAGTCTGTGTTCAGGCTGAATCCTCTCACAGTTTTCCCTTCATTGTACCTCATTTCTTTTATGATAAATATAAGTCTACTCACAACTGAACCATCTTCCTTAATACTGATATGTTAAAACATGTAAGGGACAGGGACAGCACTTATCAGCATTAATGAGTAGCAGGATTTTATTGACATCAAGTTTAGTAGCATTAGAAAATAAAATATTTGCTTAATGAACTCTAGTTTCATTGAAAAGCTAAATACTGCTAACTTTCTCATGAGCATTCTTTTCACTTTTTCAAATTTAAAAGAAGAAGTCATTTCTATAAGAAATGTATTAGGGTGTCTTGGTTATAAATGTGGGTTCTTAACTTAAAAGACTTATTCATGAATTCTGGTTCCATTACCTATTAGCTAGAGAAACTTGGTCAACTCACTCAACTTATTCCTGTGTCAGTTTTTTCATAACATAGAGGCAATAATGCCACTTACAAGATTTCTGGGATGACAGAATGAGTTAAAACAAGAATAAATGTAGAGCTGTACTTGGTACATACAAAATGCTCAGTAAATACCACCTACATAACAATAATGTTTTTACTAATTCAGGTTGGCTTCCTCATCAGATACTGATTAGCCAAAGCTACAAGGTATATTAGCTAGGAGCCCCAGCCCTCCTTCCACAGCGTCAAGGAACTGAATTCTGCCAATAACCCAAGTGAGCTTCAAATGGATCCTCACCTAGCTGACGCTAACCCGACAACACCTTCACTGCAGCATCATGAGACCCTACAAGGAAGGGCCCAGTTTAGTTACATCCAGATTCCTGACTCACAGAAAATGTGAGATAATAAATGTGTCATCTTTTAGACAAGTAAGTTTGCTACATGGCAATAGGTAGCTGATACAGGCAGTGGAGCAGAGCAGGTGAGCCTGAGATACGTAGCTTGAGAGTCTCCATTTATAACCAGGTCAAGGTTGAGATATGATCCGCTGTACGGAAGTCAGGTGGCCTGGGGACTAAACGAGGACCAACCGACTCCGCAAGTAGTGCAGCTTCATGGGTTAGCAGGCCCTGAACCAGAGGCAGTGGGTCAAAGTGAGCCAGAGTTTAAGAACTGGGGACAGAAAATATATATGGATGGTTATTCCCCCAAAAGTTGTCTTCACTGAAGAATAATAGCAAGCCTGAGGAAGAGGTCGAGTTGAAGGCACATTATTTTATGGTGAATTAAGAAAGGGGAGTAGGTAGCTTTGGGAAACTAAGAAAAAGAAAGAGTTCTGGAATGTACTCTTTAATGGAGAGGAGGAAATCTACGTCAAGGCACAGATTTAGAAAACAGCTGAAAACAGGGTAGATAACCTTCCGCATCTGAAAAAGACAGTGGAAGGAAACTTAAATCTCAGAGGTTTTGGAGAAGGTAAATCACGTAAACAATATAAAGCTTTTAGCACAATGTGTAATCTGTAGACAAGCATAAAAAACGCATTAGCTACTACTAATTTCATTATTACTGGAGATACCAAGAGAGAATTGGCGGAGCAAGGCTTGGAGGTGGCAAAAGAAGGTGCACATATGTAGACTGGCAATCTTTTTTTTTTTTTTTTAATCAAAAGAAAGAAGTGCCAGATGAGTAAAGCTCTCCACTTGGGAGGCACGACGCGCACTGTGGACATCAGGTAATCGGGAACAGCCTGTCTGCCCCTGGACGCCCTGTGGGTTCCCGTGGACCGGGCGTGCGCTGGGCCACAGGTGCTGAGAGCCAGGCCACGCCCTCACCTGCTTCCTCTCCCCGCCCAGCCCTTCATCAGGCGTCGGGTGCGTCACCTGCACTGCAGTGTCCCCTTTTATTCGGGGGAGGTGTGAAAATGCCAGGCTTCTACAATCACTCGAGGACTCTGGTTTGGGATTAAGGTAAATTCTAGTCTGAAATGTCTGAAAAAAAAAAAAAAAAGATCTGAAATTTAGATGCAAGGTTTGGGATGCTTCTCATTGTCAGAATTTGTTTGCAAGCATGTACGGAGCCATCGCCAGCCCCTTGTCTTACATGTGGAATCTTCAGTCGGGGTTAGCAGCCTCGCACGCGGCCAGCCTGACGGGTGCACCTTGCCTGGAACTCTGGGCTGGTTAATGTGCTTTTCTTATCATGCTACCTTCACACTCGGTTCCAATTTACAAATCGCACCAGTGTAGGCAGTTTTGCTATTTTTTCACAAGATGACAGAATTCTTGATTCAATGATGAAGTGTGAAAAACTTGCTACCAAAATAATAAATGTGATACATGATATTAGAGGCTTTATTTTTCAAACTATTAATGTAGGTTTTGAGTCTTTGGAAAGATTTTAAAGGAAATATACAGTTTTGTGATTTCCCCCAAAATTTCAGAGTCCAGAGTGCTAACCATTACACAACGGAACCTCCCCCAAAATTTCAAAGAACATTAAAAAAATAAATAAATAAAGGAACACAACTCGGTGGGATGTGCATTTAGTTAGTGATAGGTATTGCATCGAATTTGTCTTATTCACTCTATGGGGATAATTACAACTAGAATAGATAAATATGGCAAGCAATCTAATAAATGTTGAATGGACAAGTGTATAAATATTAAAAATAATCACATTGTTATGATAATAGTATTAAATCTTTAAGTATTTTTATCACTGCATACCAAATATGGATATTTTTTCCAAAAAGTATAGATAGCATTAACAGTACTGGTATTATGTAAGCTCTGATGGTCTTTAAAATAAATACTCAAAAGGCCTGTATTTTTAAAACTGTCCATCATTGTATATATTAAAAGAGAAGAATATGAGTTTATTCTGAAAGGATATGGGTGAGATAAGCAGAGGTGGATTTAACATAAAGCTAAAGAAACTTAAGCTTCAGGACCCTTCACGCCCCTGGGCCTCTGAGAGGTGTGATTATTTGCAGAACATTCTGTGTGGGGAAGAAAAACTAACTTGCAATCAGGATATCTTCTTACAGAAACATTTCTGATAAATTTCCTGAAAACCCTTGGAAGAAAAAAAAAGACCTGTATTTAGGTAAGCCTCTACAAGATTGGTGTGATTTCCCCCCAAATTTAAATATACATATACTTTATACTTAATTGCATATTTGCATTCTCTTTTTTTAAGGGGGAGCATCAAATAATCCGTAAGCTTCAGACTCCATCAGAACCTGGATATTGCCCTCGGGCTCAGCCTAGCAGTGTCAGGAGTTACACAGGTGATGCTTCTGTGCTTTGGCAAACAACACCCTGGTCAGTTGTTTGCATTTAGAAACGTACACAGAGCTTAGATTTTTAGCACATGCTGCCAAGGTCTATTGAACTCATAAATAACTAGAACTGTAATTCTGTGGGGATAGTCTAACTGAGGAGGAGGAGAAGAGGCTGCGAAAAGGTGAGGAGAGATGGAGAATGGAAAGGGAATAAAGACGAAGGCAGAGGTAAGGGAGAGGTGGAAGAAGGAGAATCAGGGGAGGAAGGAAATAGAGGGGGTGTACTCTCCTCCTCCCTGTTGTAAGATAAGTTACAGGCAAATTTTCAAAATAGGAAATAATTTTTTTAAATCCCCTTGCCGTGCACTCCCCAAAGCTTTATATGTCTCTGATACTTGTTCCATTCCAGAGTGCTTGGCGTTCTGATAGCATGTCTATTGCCCGATGAGCTGAACTTATGCTGAATAGATGGGACCCACCTCTGATGTTTGAAGGGTGAACACCTGAATAAACAAAATCCCTCCAGTCAGTATGAGGCCAGTGACTCCCATTCCTTCCGAAGTGTACCTTCCCTTTGATAAGAGGATATTTAACTTTTCAATTGGAGCTCTTGTTCAGGAACAATCAGAGAGGGCACTTGTGTGAATGGAAGTCACTGGGCAGGGAGGTGGTGGCAGCGATGACAGCCGGTGGGGGCAACATGCAGGCGCTTTGGGTAGAAGGAGCACCCAGCAGGCCAGGGCCAGGGTTGCCAGGTTAGCTTGTCTAAATCACTTTCTTCTAGATCTTTTGAGCTATTTCCTCATCTAAATATACAGATTACCTAAGGCTGCAAGTTTGAGAGTGACAGCATGTTTTTACGAAGACTGTGCACAAATCAAGCACTTCCAACAAACATCTCTGCATTCCAAGGCAATCTGTTCATATGTGGCCTCCTTCCCTGTTCCCCAGCCCCCATTCCAGTGGGTCCCCACAGAGTATTCATGTTTGTTGTTGTTGTTGTTGTTAATTTTGTCTGTGAGTGCAGAGCAAATGACACTTAAGATCTATGCTTCAGTTGAAATATTTCAAACAGAGCCACATACTGAAGAGAGAGCCAAGTCACTGGTTTATTCTGTCCCTTTAACTTTGCATCCTTATGGAACAGCAAGGGATCCTATGATTTTTTTTTTTTATTATTGATTTTAGAGATAGAAGAAGGGAAAGGGAGAGAGAAATAGAAACATTGATGAGAGAGAACAATGATTGGCCGCCTCCAGCATGCCCTCCACTGGGATCGGACCCACCAACTGGGCAAGTGGCCTGACCCAGAATCGAACCAGTGACCTCTGGGTGCATGAGTCCACACTCAACCACTGAGCCACACCTGCCGGGAAAGGGATCCTATGAATTTTAAAGTTGCTCCCAAAAAGAAAAGGAGCACTGCCTGAATCTGTGTGACTTTTTAGCTTATAGCTGTTTTCTTGTCCATATGATAATATCTTACTTTTTTTCCCCCTAAACTTTTGGATCATTTTCTCTTTGATTATTAAAGAGTGAAGAATGTACTTTTAAGTATTATTTCATTGCTTTATCAATATATTTTTTAAAATGTTACCCAGGTCTTGCCAAGCAACACTGAACCATTCAATCTCGATACCTACCTCACCAGGACTGGGACCACTAGAGGTGAAAAGATGTATACTCTGATAACAAGAAGCAACCGATATGATTTTCTTTTGGTCATAAAGTTAAACTGTAGCAAATTGAATTGAACTTACTCTCCATTTCCTTATACAAGTTGTCATCAGATTATAGACACAATGAAAATATGAAATTCATTTAATGAAATTAAACCTAATAGGAGCGTTGTTTAATTATACAAGCGCCGAGTCAGCCAGAGCTTGGTGCTGAGAAAATGATGGATCCGGGCAAAGCACTTTAATCCAGTGCTAACCTGCTAGCTGTAGTTTTCTTTGTGTGCATATTAATTGTAAAGGGGAAATTTTATGTATCATTTAAGTGGATTCTTTATAATTCAAGCCTTCTTTACGTGGAGAGCAAAATGTATGCTTAGCTTTTCCAGTAACACTTGGGGAAATGCCTTGTAAATGGGTGTATAAATTTGCTTAATTAATCAAAGAAAAGGAAAAGCTTTTAAAGAGCGAAATCATGACGGGAACTTAAAAGAAGGAAATGAAAAAGATAAAGCTTATTACTGCCTGGTAATTTCAATTTATGCTGTAAATAAAATAGGTTTAACGGGGACGCCAGTGCAAATGTGCTTCCACGGCAGGTTCTCCAGCGTAACTGGCTGTGGCCCAAGAATAACCAGTGGGATCTGAGTCAATATTGTGTTGCCAGGGCCCTAGCACTATTGGATTTATTAAGCGGTTTATGTGTAGTGAAGACATGTTCCAGGTAACCTTGCCTGTGCTCTCTAATCCACCAGCTATGTACATGTTGATTCTGACCAGGATTTTCATGTTGCTCTTGGAAACTTCATTACTCTGCAGTTAAAACTGACTTTAAAAATCAGTGATTTGAGAGTTATTGTAACATTATTCTTATAAATATACACCTTGAATGTTTGTCCACTATTTCCAAGAAATGTGAGCAACCTCTTAGCAAAACCAACTGTAGTTAAAGTCGTCTGTCTACGGTGAATGGACCATGGAACCTGCAGTTCAGGTGGTTGGTAATGATGCCATTTCTCTTTGTCTTCAAAGTGTGGTCTGTCCGTAGGGCGCCAGCATGTGTATTACTGGGCTTTTTTACAAATGCAGAAACTTGAGTCCCACCCCCGAACTACTGAATCAGAATCTGTCTTTTAACGAGGTGCTGGTTTGAGAACCACTGTTCTGGCTACTGTGGGTATGCGGGACCGTGAGAGCTCATTCTTAGTCTTCATTTTGATGTTTATTTGTGCTTGGTACTCTATCAATTCATAATTTTATGTCAGTATATGTACCACCAATTATTTTTGACATTATCAGAGATATATTTCTCTTTCCTTCTAATGGTTTGTAATAGTAATTTAAAATAGTTCCGAACAGGTAAATGAATTGAGAAGTTATTTGAATCATGTAAATAAAGAACTCTAAATAGGTCTCAATTTGGATAAAGCATGATCTCAAAATTATCTAAATTCTAAGAATTCTAAGCTTGTAGGACCAATCAGCCACTAGCCATTTCTGCAAATTGTCCCCTCCCTTTACAAAAAGATTTTCACTGTTGTCAAGTTTCTCTGTAGGTTATAAATGGCAAGAAATTTTGCTATAGAAAATGACTTTGTTCTTACTACGCACAATGATTTGATTCAGTGATTTAATTATTTTTCATTGCAATTCTAATCTAGGCATTTGTCATAACAGTTGTAAAAACAAAAAATATGGATTAGAATATAAATAGCTAAAATATATTGAGACCCTTTCTATATGCTTGGAGTTCTCTAAGTATTTTATCTATCATCTATCTATATAATTATAGTTGTAAATATATAAATAAACTCATTTAATCCACACAATAACCTTATAAAATAAGTACTATTGTTAAATGAATTTTACATTTGTGGAAACTGAAGCACAGAAATGTTAAGTGACTTTCCCAAAGTTACACAGCAAGACTGTAATGGCGTTGAAATACAAATTTAAGGAGTCTACCCATTAACCAAAATCTAATTACACTCTCAACCAGTGGTTCTCAACCTTCCTAATGCTGTGACCCTTTAATACAGTATCTCATGATGTGGTGACCCCCAACCATAAAATTATTTTCATTGCTACTTTATAACTGTAATTTTGCTACTGTTATGTCTTAGGCGACCCCTGTGAAAGGATCATTCGACCCCCAAAGGGGTCGCAACCCACAGGTTGAGAATCGCTGCTAAACAATCTTAATACTCAACAGGGAAATGGTTAGGTAAACTGTTAATGGCAATGTCAAAATGCTAGACAACTATTTTAAACAAATTTTGGGCGGCCTGAGGTAAATTCTCTATTTGGAGTCTTATGAGGTTGATCTCGGTGTTGGCCTAGCTGCTCTCATGGACCGGGCTGGGGAAGGGGATATTGCTTCGGATTATTGGTAGACCTCAGTCCTTGCCACCTGTGAGGCAAAAGCCCTTGTTCACTTGCTGGCTGTCACTCAGATGCTGCTCTCGGCTTCTAGAAGCTGCTCACAAGTCCTCTTGACCTTCAGAGCCACAAATGTGACATGTTTCTCATACTCTAACTTCTCTGATCTGCCCATTTGTTTATAGATGGAGAAAACTCTTTTAAGGGGCTCCTGTGAGAGTCATGGGAATTATATCACTGTCCAAAGATTCTACCCACACTCAGAGGGGAGACAATTCCATGAGAACGAGGTCACTGGGAGGCCAATGTAAAATTCTACCCACTACCACTTTCTTTACACATTGTTTTTTTATCTAAATTTCTACAATGAGAAATATTTTTTATAGTAAAAAGTTCATAAAATTAGTTTCAATATTTTAGTCAATTAATGTAATCAAGATAGAATGAAAATTTACATTGTAATCTAAAAACCCATGATTTTCTTACTTATAAGGGAATTTAAATAAAATTAGAATAATCCATTTATTCCTTTTTTTTTTTTTTTCCTGTATTGATTTCAGAGAGAGAGGGAGAGAGAGATAGAAACATCAAGGAGAGAGAACATTGACTGGCTGCCTCCTGCATGCCCCCCACTGGGGATCTGGCCCACAACCTGGGCATGAGCCTTGACTGGGTATCGAACTGGAGACCTCTTAGTGCATGGGTCAATGCTCAGCCACTGAGCCATACTGGCAGGGCTAATCCGTTTATTCTTTTTGTTGTTAGTGCCCACTTCCTCTTGTAATAATCCATACCTTTTTGCAGAATTAAAACTCTCATGTCTTTGGGCCAATTTTTAAAATTCACAAACCAAACCAAAGGTATGCTCTGCCTTCTGCCTCCACCTCAACCACCGTTAATTCAAAGGCATCTCAGTGAGCTGCTGTTAGGTTGACAAGCCAAGTCCTAAGGACAGGAGCTTACTGCTTCCACAGGTAGGCAGTTAAAAGAGCACACAATGCACTATACAGATCATGTATTGTAGAATTATATACTGGAAACTTACCTAATATTATTAAATAATATCTTCCCCCAAAAATTAATTTTTGAAGAAGGCTGTTTCTGGAGAGGGGTCTGCAGAACAAAAAGAGCTGCTATTTTTGTCAAGTTATTTTATGTTTTCATCAGATGACTAGAGTCACAAGCAAAATAGCTAAAGGCAAGACAGGTATATTGCTCTTTTAAAAACAGATGGTAGAATTCTCAAGAGCTTTGAAGGGATGGTAAACAGAAATCTCAACAGAGTAACATATTTCTATATAGTGAACAAATTCTATGAAATGACCTGTGCAATCCTTGCCTCTCTAGTACATTTCTAAAAGTTACATGGTGTGTATTTATCAAATGTTCACCCTATGGACTTTTTTGCCAATGTTTGTTTCTTAATACCAAGTTTTGAAAATAAAATTTGTATATAACATTCTTCCTGTTATAGTTATACCTAAAAATGATAGCATAACAATATTATTCTAGAGATATTTGATTTATATCTTATAATTGAAGCTATTGATGGCCTAATAAATGCAAGTATATTTATTAAATTAAATTACTCCTTTTTTTGTTGATATAACATTTAGCTTTGTAGTAAAGTACATCATTGGAAAGGTGAAGTTGGAGACTACAGTCCTAATTCCATCTAAGAGGGTTGCTTATTGCTATGTTGAAAGGAGATACTAAATTTTCTGCAGAATTTTCCTCCAATAGGTGTTGCAAATGATGAGACCAGAGAAGATGTTAATGTTGCAAATATCCTGACCATAAGAACTGTGTATACCAGCAACTACTCTAGATTTACTTAATTAATTTTATGTCATTTCAGAAAATTGTGAGTAAAAACTAATTGGTAGATGACATCACTAAGGAACATATAAAGTACAAACCATTTGAGAAGCCAGTTGCTTTATTTCCTTGTCTTTAGAGAATGTCATATTAAAAATCTGATAGAAGAAGAAAAATAGTAGGTAAAAGTAACAATTCACTCTGTTTAAAGTGGCTGAATAGTTGGTGCAGTTGAATGAATGAAACACGATCCTGCAAACTAGTATTTCTGTAATATTAGCTCATTTATTACAATCTCAGTCTTGATTTTCTTTGAGTAACAAAGTTTAATAATATATCGTATATCAGCTATTTCTTTATTATAATATCAACATTATTTCCAGAAAAGAAAAATTCATTCTAGTTAAAAATAAAATATATAAACTTTAAAATTTGAAAATAAAATTAGAGAGGCAAAAGGCTAGAAGAAACAAGCTATTTAAAATAATGAAATGTCAGCCCTGGCCAGTTTGGCTCAGCAGTTAGAGCGTTGGCCTGTGATACAGAGAGACCCAGGTTCGATTCCCCCTAAGGGCATATATCTCGGTTGCAATTTGTCCCCAGCCCTGGTTGGTTCATGCAGGAGGCAGCCACTCGATGTGTCCCTTTCATGTCAATGTTTCTCTCTCTCTCCCTCCCACTCTATCTGAACAAAAAATGGGAAAATGTCCTCCTGTGAAGATTAAAAATAAATAAAATATGTTGTTGGTATTTTGATGGGGATTGCATTGAATCTATAAATTGCTTTGGGTAGTATGGACATTTTAATGATGTTAATTTTTCCAATCCATGAAAAAGGTATGTGCTTCCACTTTTTTTATATCTTCCTCTATTTCTTTTTTCAATGTCCTGTAGTTTTCTGCAAATATGTGCTTTACTTCTTTGGTTAAGTTTATTCCTAGGTATCTTAATTTTTTTTGCCATGATGGTAAATGAGATTGTTTTTTCAGTTTCTCTTTCTGTGAGTTCATCATTGGTGTGTATGAATGCCGTCGATTTCTTGATGTTAATTTTGTATCCTGCTACTTTGCCAAATTCATTTATTAAGTCTAGTAGATTTTTGATGGAGTCTTTAGTGTTTTCTATGTATAATATCATGTCATCTGCAAATAATGACAGTTTCGCTTCCTCCTTTCCAATTTGGATCCCTTTTATTTTTTTCTCATGTCTGATTGCTGTGGTTAAGACTTCCAACACTGCTGGTGGGAATGCAGACTGGTGCAACCACTATGGAAAATGATATAGTGTTACCTCAAAAAATTAAAAATTGAACTTCCATTTGACCCAGTGATCCCACTTCTAGGAATACACACTAAGAAGCCTGAAACACCAATCAGGAAGAATATATGTACCCCCATGTTCATAGCAGCACTATTTACAATAGCTAAGACCTGGAAAAAGCCCAAGTGTCCATCAGTAGACGAATGGATAAAAAAGCAGAGGTACATATACACAATGAAGTACTATGCAGACATAAGAAAGAAAGATCTCTTATCCTTTGAGACGACATGGAGGGACCTGGAAAGTATTATTCTAAGTGAAATAAGCCAAGCAGAAAAAGACAAATACCACATGATCTCACTTATATACAGAATATAATGAACATAACAGTCTGAGGAATATGGTAGACCCAGAAACATGGAAGTAGGGCACAGACTGACATCCCTCAGAAGAGGGGGTGGGAGGTGGGAAGAGATAAACCACAGAATTTATATGCATGTATGTGTAACCAATGGACATGAGCAACAAAGCCAGGGACAGGGCTGGGGGGTGCCAATGGGGTAAAAAAGCCAGGGACAGGAGGGGGGTGCCAATGGGGTAAAAAAGGAGAAAAACTGTAACAAAAAAAAATTTTAAAAAAAGATATATAAAAAAATAAACTAAATAAAATAATCAAAGGTCATAAAATATCTAGATACATGGAAAGGCTATGTATCTTCCTCATGTAAAAGGATATTTTATCATATATATGTCATCTCTCAAAAAGATAGATCATATATATACATATGTATGTATATGTATATGTATATGTATACGTATACACACATACACACACACATCCAAATTGGAATCTCAAAAATGATCTTAGAAGGAAATTGCATTTAGTTATGTTCTTCTATGTATTTATGTATCTTTAGTTCAAATAGTAAATACCATCTGAGACTAACAAAAAAAATTGAGAAAAGAAGATTCAAGGAAAAGAAACCTTTTCTGCATGATGGTAGAACATATAAAGACATTGTCATCAAATAAATGTGATTTGGCATAGGTAAAACAAATGATGCTGACAAAAAGTGGCTATCCAGCTAAAAATATATATAAAATTTAATTCTTATCTTATGCAATATGCAATAGTTTCTTACTAGCAAGCAAAACATAATATTAAGTTTTAATTACTATTTTTGCATTGAATATAGGACTATGTACACATATATTTTCTGATTAACAAATACATGTCAATTTGTTTAAATGTAAACAACAGTATATCTATCAATAACTTAGTTTGTATAAAATCTGAATAATAGTAATAAAATAACAACAATTATAATGGTAATGTCAGCAACTAACACTTACAGAAGGATGTTTTTTACCATATACAATGTTTAGAATTCTATTAAGTATTACTATATTTATTTCTACCCCCTGAGGTAGATTCTGAGATTCTCCACATATCATAAAACAGAAATTTGAGAACTGGAGTGGTCAAGCAAAGTAACACAAGGTCACTCATAAAGAAACGTTGGAATGAAGATTTAAATACAGTCATCTCAAACTACAAAATATGTGTATATGAATATTCATATTTACTTTCTCACTTTTCATGCCAATGCTACTGTCAGAGATAAGCTAAAATGTATGTGCATGAAAGATTGTAAGAGATAATAAAATAACTTAATTCCAGTGAAGACAAGGAAAAAAGAGACCACTTAAAACTTTTGTAAAACTCTCTTAAAAGAGTATTATATTATTTATTTTACATGTTATTCTATTTATTTGCTATTTTACTTATTTTAATGCTACTGAAATAAATTCCTATGCATGTAAATAATAAGACTTTGTTACCAGTGATGTGTTATTTAAATACTATTATTAAATATTACTATTCCATAGTGACATATTCCAAGTGGTTTAACAGAATAAATTTACTCAAATTATAAGAAAAAAAAAAGATGAAGTATCATTAATGGCATATAGCTGAAGCTGACTTGGAGAATTTAAAATGAACAAAATAATAATGAATGGATGTATTATTCTTATAGTGACTTAAAATATATATATATTATATTTAGTACAGAAAGGAGCAGGATTTTATCTTTTTTCTAAAAACAAACCAAAAATATTAACCAGATTGGAATATAGTTTACAGTTTTAATGGAAATTGAGATGAAAGTTTCAGGGAAAAGAACTTTCGGCTACTGATTGTAGCCATAGCAATAAGTAGCCATCAGAACCAGTTAAAAACTGGTTCACTTCATTGACAACAGCTTGCGAGCTGACTAATAAGAAAATCGTTCCTTTCTGAAAATCAGTTACTCAGGAACTAGTCATTCTATTAAAAACACCTCTGAGGCCATTTAGTCAATAACAGTCTTACCCATTTTTCAACCCACTTCTTCCCCTGGACTCCAACAATCCCTGACTCCATGTTTCCCAAAAACATTACAATGATTTCTAGTCACCTCTGCTCAGAGACTCTACCTTCCTGCTGTGCACAGTGAATGCAACTCAGTCTTTTCAGTTAAGATAACCTCAATAATGAGCTTTTAAGAGAATCCTCCAACTAAAGGTCTTGACGGTTATTTTAAATTAATTGACAGTTTTTATAGATAGGAGGACCTAGTGGATATAATTGACAGTGCTATCATGTATAGATTTGGGTTTGTAAAATAAACACAAAAAAGTGGAGACTTAGCAGTCCGTGATGAAGAAAAAGACTACAGAGTTAGACACACCTAAGTTTTATTTTTCTTTAGTTTTTCTTAATTGAATTTATTGGGGTGACACTGGTTAATAAAATTATATAGGTTTTAAGTGTACAATTCTATAATACATTCTCTGTGATACTGTATTGGGTATAACCCCCCAGGGTTAAGTCTCCTTCCGTCACCATTTATCCCCCCTTTACACTCTCTACATCCCCTCAACCCTCTTTCCCTCAGGTAATCACCATACTGTTGTCTGTGTCCATGATTTTTTCTCTCTTAATCTCTTTATCTTTTTTATCCAGCCCCATCCCACCTCCCCTCTGACAGCTGTTAGTCTGTTCTCTATATCCATAAGTCTGCTTCTATTTTGTTTGTTTATTTTGTCCATTAGACGCTTCTCCAAATAGGACACACGGATGGTCAACTGACATATGAAAAGATGCTCAATGTCACTAACAATCAGAGAAATGCAAATTAATACCACAGTGAGATACCACCTCACACATGTCAGGAAAACTACCATTAACAAATCAACAAGCATGTGTTGTGAGAATGCTGAGAAAAAAGAATCCTTGTGCCCCCATGGTGGGAATGCAGACTGGTGCAGCCACTGTGGAAAACAGTGCGAACTTTCCTCAAAAAATTAAATATGGAACTGCCTATGACTCAGCAATTCCACTTCTGAGAATATATCCAAAGAAACCCAAGACACTGATTCAAAAGAGTATATGCACCCCTATGTTCATTTCAGCTTTATTTATAATAGCAAAGATATGGAAGCAGCCCAAGTGCCCATCAGTAGATGAGTAAATAAAAAGCTGTGGTACATTTACACAGTGGAATACTAGTCACCCTCAAAAAAAATAAATAAAATCTTACTTTTGGCAATAGTAAGATAGTATGGAAGGACCTGGAAAGTATTATGGGCTAAGTGACATAAGCCAGTCAGAGAAAGACAAAAACAATATGATTGCACCCCAGTGTGTTAACTTGGATCTATAATTTACTAGCTGGATAACATGATTAGATCTCCAAAGTCTCAGTTTCTCATGTGTACAATGGAATTAACCCCCCATAGAGATTTAGTAAAGAACAGTTGAAGTAGTTTGTCTAAAACACGAAGATTAGTCCCTAGCGCGTTGCAAATGTTCAATAATACCAGTGCTTTGTTATTGCATTTGCAATTCAGTGTGTCTCCAGGTTTAATCTAGATTTACCAGTGATAACTGTTAAATAAAGTTAATTATAGCAAATAAGTTTTTAGAAGAGATACAAGTAGTTTACACATTTTATAGTGCCAGAATCTAATAAATTCTGTCTTTTCACTTTTTTTCTGTTGAAGAATATGTGCTGCTAGAAAATTACTGTTAAAAGTTTCATGTAGCAGACGTGCCCAAATAATCTCAAGATATTTATTAATTTATATTTATTTATTTGTTTTATTTTTTTATTGATTCCAAAGAGGGAGGAAGAGAAGGAGGGAGACAGAGAGAGAGAGAGAGAGAGAGAGAGAGAGAGAGAGAGAGAGAGAGAGAGAGAGAGAGAAAAGAGATACATCCATGGGTTGCCTCCCATACACACCCTGATAACCCAGGATGGAACCTGCAGCCTAGATATATGCCCTGAGCAGGAATCTAACCAAAGACCTTCTGGTGCATGGGGCAAACTGCAACCATCTGAACCACTCTAGCAAGAGCTCTTAAGATATTTAGAGACTATTATATTTTTCCCAGTAATTGATCGATATTGTTGATAAAACCAAAAATTTTCAAATATTATGTTAAATTCTCAATGCAGTCTTTATATAACTGAGTAGTGTGTGTGTGTGTGTGTGTGTGTGTGTGTGTGTGTGTGTGTGTGTTGGAGCATGTGTTCTTTGTAACTTTCTGATCTTTTTACTGATGATGCTGTTTTCTCCTCCCCAAAAAGATTTCAAATACAATGAATGACCTTTTATCTGTTTTGCTCTAAATTCATATATTTCTCCTATACCAAATAAAAGCAAAACACAGACCTGTTGAAGCTGAATGAAATAAATACAATGAGATTGTCAGAATGAATCTGTCTAGGTGAAAAATACATAGAACAATGCACTTCTGGGACTTGGGAGAAGGTTGTGTGAGGGGAAGAGGGCATGAGGGCAGGGTGCCTATCACAAAGTGGGCGTTCACTAAGTAGCTGAATGAATGAATTCCATGAATTAGCATGAACTACTAAATCAGGAGAGCCTTGACTCAAAGAGCCCTTGGATATTTCTTGTTGGTTCGCTGCCAAGGCTCCTTGACACAGACCTGTCTACTGTAGAAGTGTTTTGTTTTCTTTAAATAATTTCTTTACATTACCTCTTCACATTTCTATTCTTATTAGTCTAAAACCCAGTGACAAAGCATATCCATTTATATTGAATTTGATTTTACTATCTCAAGGACAAAGAGACATTCTCAAGGCTCGATGACCTCAAGTTGTTTTCTATGAATAAGAAAACTAGGTTCATATTTTTCCTGCACTTAAATGTTATTCAATAAATGAGAGTTATATATTCATTGAATTAGTAATCAGAGATAAAAAAAATTCTTTAAATTTTTAGAAAGATAATCCCATGTGTTCAAAGAATTTTTGAACATAGAGTTGACAACTTGTTTTTTCCAAGTTGATTTTGCAATTAATTAGCTAACAGAATAACACTCAAATTTTCTGTCAAATTCAGTATCTATAAGAGTGTTTTCCACTAGGAATATACAAAGTGACCCAATTGAGTACAGAAAGAAAATAAGTAAACTTGTATTTAGTTGTATTAAAACTAAAAGAGAGGCCCTGGCTGGTTTTGCTCAGTGGTTAGAGCATTGGCCAGTGGACCAAAGAGTCTAGAGTTTGATTCCAGTCAAGGGCACGTACCTTGGTTATGGTTTGATCCCTGGGCCTGGTCAGAGTCGTGTGGGAGGCCACCAATTGATGTGTGTCTCTCACATCAATGGTTCTCTCTCTCACTCTCTCTTTCTCCCTCCCATTCTATCTGAAGATAAATGAAAAAATATCCTTGGGTGAGAATTAAAAAAAAAAAAACTAAAAGAGAGAAGTTAGGGCTGACAATAACACATGCATACAATATATTACTATATATAAAAGGTATAATGGTACAATAACATTTTACAGGCTAGAGATACAACTCTGAGATCTTGTTCTAGATAATGTCTAGAACAATTCCTTATAGCTTTTATTATTTTTCATTTTATTTTACTTCAATTACCAACATGAATATTATTTTAGTATAATATTATTTTCTAAAAATCCCTCAAGCTTCATAGAAAAGCTAAGTTAATATATTTCAATTTAACCACAGAGTGAAAACCTTAAATGGCAAAATTTTTATTATAGTGATTTTATATAATCGTATGTATTTACAGAGACTAAGAGTATTTCTTAAATGTAATTTGAAGATGGTATCATGAAAGTCTTGTTGGTGCATCTGATAATATGAGAAAATTTAAATTACAACCTTAGTCTTTACAAAATCATATTTAATAAATTATTTTGAGAACTTTAAACACTTGACCACCTATGTTAACTCTTTAAGTACCTTAATATTTCTACTGAATTTACACATATTAAAACATCACAGATATCTGATAATATTTTCAAATAGGACAAATAATCATAGCCAAAATTAATTTGACCCTAGAATTTTAAATATTTGATGAAAATTATTATAATATTTAGAGTCTTGGGAAAATAACTATGTTCTAAATATGAGGTCAATGAACAGTGGATTAGTATATATATCTAATGTTATATATACTAATGTTATATATCTACTAACTCTTTACCAAATTTGCCCAAAAGTACTTCACTTTATAATGACATTGTGTATAAACTCAAGAAAAAATGTATATTTAAAGACAATATAAAGAAAGAAGAAATAGAAATCTAAAGGGAACAGGGCATGGAAGGAAAAAAAAAACTAGAAAAAACGGTAAGAATGGTGCACTAAATTATTTTTTTTAAATCTTTTTATTGATTCTAGAGAGAGAGGAAGAGAGAGAGAGAGAGATCAATGAGCAGCTGCCTCCCACACGACCCCCATCTGCAACAAGGGCATATGTCCCCACCAGGAATCCAACTGGTGACTTCTACAAAGGACAATGCCCAACCCACTGAGCCACACAGGCCAGGGCACTTAATTCTTTTCATTGTTCATTTTAAAAGGTTTTTACCAGTCCAGAGACAACACTAGCTGGGTAGATAGGTAGCTCTCACTCCTTGTAAATCATTTTTGGACAACAGAATATTCTAAAACTCTTTTATCTTAAAAACCATTTGATAAAAACTCTAGATTCTTTCTTTGTGGGGAGAGAGTTTTATTTCTGCACTCACTCTGTCTCACTTGTAGTTATAAACAAAATGAATGAAATGTGGAATTTTTTCTTACATCAGAAATTACATTGGAATAAATGGAGTGTTAAAAGGATGCTACCGCTACTTTGTCATTTTACATTTAGCTCCTAAGAAGATTAACTATGTTGCTTTAATTGCTCAGAATTAGAAAGCAGGTTCCAGTTAATACCTAATGGAGAAAAGAAGGAGAATTGAGGGCAAGTGAATAAACATGGTGACTCACCAAGCTTAGTAGAACAGAATGCAGAATAGTGGTCTACACATCTAATGGAAAGAATAAACATCAAAAAATATTCCACAAAATTCCACGTCAGAGGGCACTGGCTCAACACACACACACACACACACACACACCTACTCAACAAGAAGATCATAAATCCCCATTCCCTGTTCAAATAAGGCTAGTTATTCAGGGAGAAGTGATGTATTTATAAAAATATGCTTTCTGTGCATATAGAAAGCTTAGTTTTCTTTGAAAACACTTCTGGGTATTGCACATGAAATAAGGAGAAGGAATTTGAGTTACTTTTACTGTGGCTGTCATGTCAGGAAGGGGGGAGGCTCCACTGAATCCTTACGATGATAAGCACACTCAAAACTGCTCTGCACACAGCGGGAGCATCTGAAGACACCCCTGCCTTCATGCTGATATATGATTTCACAGCTCAGGGCATTGTGTGGTGTGTGATTCGACACAAAGGCCAGGAGTGGTGGGTAATCAAACAGTGCTCTACTTTCTGCGTGCGCTTATATTAAACATACTGTCAAAATTTACACCGTAAGCAAAATTCAGGCGTGGATTTTCAACTTGCCATTTGACGAGCAAGATGCTGAGCTCAGAAGAGGATCGAGAGAAGCGGTATATCCATTTTGCATTCCCTCAAGTCACATGTAATAATTATTACAGCAATAACTGTTATCTCAACAATACTTTGCAGAGTAAGAGGTGCTTTCTCTGGTAATAATGGGTAGTATAAGTGGAGTGTTTCCCCACTGTTAGTAAAAGACAAAAAGACAAAGAAAAGAGTGTCAATAAATCAATCTATGAAATATTACACCTTTAAACTCATAGAGGTGAACTTACAGGGATATTTTTTTCCTCCTATTCTAGGATGAAGAATATTGTTTGTTTGTTCTTCTAGTTCTTGTTTTATGCCTGAGTTAGAACTTATCTGGCAAGACTCTGAAACATTCTCTCAAAACAGCAATTAAAATACATATAAAAAACAGAAATGTTGGCATCTGTAGACAATGTCTAATACATTGAAGGCTGGATCCAAACCTAGGAAAATAGGGATTTCTCTTAAAACAAGAAAGTCTGAGATAGTCATAGTATAAAATAGGATGGGAATGCTGTTCCTGGGCTTATCAGTTTAGGATCCAAATAAAGAGCTGGGCACACGTTGAGACCAAGGGTTTAGGTTAGCGTGTTAGCACACCACCAGCAGACATATCAAATCAACAAAGTCAGCACATTCATTAATATACACACACAGATATGTGTATATTTTCATTTGTGTAATTTATAAAGCTAAATATAAAATATTTTCATACCATTTAAATGCCAGAGTACATTTGTAGAATTTTTAAATGACTAGCCTCTGCCCCAGCTTCCCCCTTTCCCCAGACTTAACCATCACTGTTAGTTTAGTACAAATTACTTTATGTATTTCCTCATTAATACAGTCATATATAAATATGTA
The DNA here is from genome assembly GCF_014108415.1 of Molossus molossus. Classification (NCBI taxonomy): domain Eukaryota; kingdom Metazoa; phylum Chordata; class Mammalia; order Chiroptera; family Molossidae; genus Molossus; species Molossus molossus. The sequence goes on along the minus strand of NW_023425344.1, from coordinate 74,809,000 downwards.
TTGCTTTTTATTAATTGTTTTATAATATGAGACTATATTAAACACAATTCTGTGACTTTTTTCACTTGACTACTTACCTCATTTCATTTTATGACCCTTTCTGCTTTCCATAGTTTAAATGAACCAATTTAATCATTCAACTTTGGGCAGAAATGCAGATTTTGCCAAATTTTTTTCAATACATGATAATGCAATTAATATCTTAGAGATTTATTTGGACTTAATACTATTTATTTAGACTTAATACTATTTATTTGGACTTTTCAATAGTAACATACGAAAACATTTGACTTACTTGACTGTCAGAAACATTCCCCAAAGCGGGTTTGCTGAGGCAGCAGAGCTGTTACAAATTTAGGGAAAAGCTTTGTGGATGATGTTCCATAGTCCTGCACGGAGAGGACCCGTTTTCTCCCTCCCTCCCTATTGCTGCAGGTTACCATTTTATGTTGTGGTCCCTCTGATGAGAGTAACATGGTATGTCGTTAATCTCCTACCCAAACTACCAGTGAACAGAACCAGCTGCTTCATCTGTGGGGCCCAGTACAAAATTAAAATTCGGAGCCCAGCCAAGACCCGGGAAAACAATGTCCCCTTCCCACAGTCCAGCCCTGCGACCCATGGGCAATGGGTGACCTCAAGGATTGAAGCCTTTGCACCAAGACATACTTGATACCTGGATGCAGGTGAGCAAGAGAGTCTGGCTGAGTAACTCACTAAATAAACAGTGAGGCAGCCAGACAGGCTGGGCTGCCTCTGCCTTGTCCCAGGGGGGCAGTGCCTGACCTACCTCCTTGAGCACCCAGCCTATGCCCTGCCCCCGCAGGGTAACAACAAAATGGGAGCCTTTCCCAGCCACACAAGGAGGGGAAGAACCCATCCCAGGGAGGTGACTGGGCAAGGGGCGGGGGGAGGGCGGGAAGGTGAGAAGATTCTGGACCTCACAGGGTACATGCTCCCAATGGTCCACTTAGAGTTCACTTACAAGATTCAGATTCAGCACGGCCGCAAGGGCTCAGTGGTTGAGCGTCGACCCATGCACCAAGAGGTCACCGATTCGATTCCCGGTCAGGGCACATGCCCAGGTTGTGGGCCTGATCCCCAGTAGGGGGCATGCATGGTGGCCAATAGATGTTCCCTCTCATCCATGTTTCTGTCTCTCTCTCTCTCCCTCTCCCTTCCTCTCTCTCTAAAAATCAATAAAGAAAAAAACATTAAAAAAAAATTAGCTTCAAAAGTAAAATTATTAAGAATTTCAAGAAGACGACCACGGAGCTTTAAACCTCGAGGGAGGAGGCCTACTCAGTGTGGGAACCTGGGTCACTGGTTGCTTGCCCTTGAAGCAGAACCAGCTAGTGAGAGTTCATTGGACTTTATATTTATTTTCTCTACATTTCTTAAGCATACCCTTTTCCTACTGTGCTGTCTGTTAGTTTACATACTTCTGAGGCATTTTAGGATCTTTTTGTTTGAGGGAGATAATACATTTTCTACATATATGTTGACAATATTTTTTCCTGATTTATTGTTTATTTACAGACTTCAAAATGTATTTACTCTCAAATTATGAAAATACCTCAATGTCTCTATTTCATCCTTTTTATTCAATTTAGTAATTATTTAATTGTGTTTACATTTTAAGCCTTAATTCCATGGAAATACATTTAGATGTATAGTGAGATGTTTGAATTTAGCTTTATATTCCTCTAAATAGTCAGTTGCCAAACACCATTATTAAATGGTTTAGTCCTTTTTTACTGTCAGAGAATTCCATCGGTATTGCATATAAAATTCCCTTTTACACTTGGATAAGTTTTGGTTCTCTTCCACTCTACTGAATCACTGTGTCATTATGATAAACGTTTGATCCCAGTAGCTTTATAGTGAATGTTAGCAATCTGGTATTGCTGATAAAGGTTAGAAATAGGTACTCTATTCCTAACATACAGTTTAGCTGTACCAGGTATACAGAGGTGCTTAACCAAACATTTTCTATTCTCTTAGGTAATGAAGTTTGATGTAATAGAGAGCAAAAAGTGTGAGTCAAATCTTGTATTGAAATCCTATTTATATGAGTATAAATCCTATTCAACAAGTAAACTGCCTATACTTTCAATGATTTATTTGTTCCATCTGTAAAACAAGAATAAGGAAGTCTTTCTCACAGAAAAAATAAATTATTTGCAACATTACAAACATTTAATAAATATTAATACCCTCTCATCATAACATCAGAGCATTTCACTTTCATTTATATCCTACTATATCTTTGGCCATATATTTTTCTTATACTATTGAGATTTTCACAGAGGTGTCATTTCTCCGGCAATCAGAATAGAACTAACAATTTTTAATCTTATTGAAGGTAATGTTTTTAAATAGAGAACTATAGCTTATTTACAATGATTCTAATAATAAAAGCATTGGAGTTTATTGCTCTTATTCTATTTGACTTTTATTATCCAATATCCTGTCTTACTCTTTTTTGTTACTGGAATGAATAATGTGTTTTCTGTTGCATAATTTCAAGTCCCTATATATATACCCATATTTTCTCTCAGTGCTTGTCTTCATCATTTTAATGATTACATTTAAGCATAAATTTACTTATTTATACCAAAACCAAACAATTTATGTCTTTATTCCAACTTACACAACATTTTCAAGACACCAATTTTTCTTGAATTTTCTTCTAACTTACATGAACTCTTAAGTTTTATTAAATAAACTTTTGAATTTTAAGACCAAGTTACTTTTGTTCACACAGAATTCTATTGGATTCATTTTTAATAAACTTGCCTTGTGTTTTGAAATTTGAGTTATTCTAATGTAATTTTCATTCAACTATAATATTTCTGGAGTAATATTTTCAGAATGCATATATCCCTTATAATTATCTCAGAGAGTGTGCACTCTTTATAAGTGAGTGTGCACACGTGTGTGTCTGTGTGTGTGTGTAGGTCGCTTTCTTTCTTCCTTTTTGATTTTCTTTTTACTTTATATGTTGGCAAACTAAAGAGTTCTCAATTCAGAGAACTGTGCTGTCTTCTAGAATTCACAGGTGCAGATGAGATCCGGAATGCAAAACTGATTTCTTTTGATACCATTGTAATCATCTGGTTAGTAATTAATAATAAGGAAGCAAAGGGAAGGCCAAATAATATAGGCATGCTATTTGTCCAGCTTTGTCAAAAAGCTGCAGTTTAACACTCTCTAGGTCTACTCGCCACAGCTTGTTGGGAGAAGGGAGTGAGCAATAGATAGATGCCCAGTAAGGTCAGGGTGACATGGGAAGACGCTGGCTTGTCAGTCACAGCTAGGAACTAATCCTTGGCCAACATAGGTGTGGCTACTGCAAGTGCAGGAAGATTTGATACTCAAACTCCTAGACAAAGGGGTTCTTTCTCTTGCTTGCCCACACTCTTGGCTCTCTTGTTTCAAGGAGTGAATTCCCCTGCATTCTCCTACTTAGCTCACGGCTATGTGGACCCCACACACAATGGATTAAAGAACTACAACTAGCCTGATGCTACACCCAACTCAACAACTCCATAAAATGAAAACTTTGGACACATGCCTTTGCTTTTAGCTCTGCTGAATACCCAGCTACCCCTCTTCCAGGCCTGGATTAAGGATAATGGGACTTTGCAAACTGAGGAATATAACTTCATGCAAATAAAGCTTTTAACCACATCTCATTCTCTCATGGGGGCCTCCAGAAATGCTTATTCAAGTGGCATCCCAAGAACCCCACTCTCACTAGCAACAGACAAAGGCAATCCATGCAATTCTTCAACAATATCTTGGTCTCAAAAGGCTTATATATTTCGTAAGCCTCTTTATCAGCCTCAGAGCCTTGGAGCTGAGAAAGTTTCACCAGGCTAAGTCAAGTGTGCGTCTTCTTTTCATTCATCACACTTGGCACACTTAGTAGTAAGTGTGACTTAAAAACTCAACTCTGGCCCGACTGGTATGGCTCAGTGGTTGAGAGTGAACCCATACACCAAGAGGTCAACAGTTTGATTCCTGGTCAGAGCACATACCCAGGTTGTGGGCCAAATCCCCAGTGGGGGGCATGCAAGGGGTAGTCAATCGATGTTTCTTTCTCATCGATGTTTCTAGCTCTCTCTCCCTCTCTCTTCCTCTCTCTCTAAAAGCAATAAAGATAAAAATAAATTTAAAAACTCAACTTTGTTTTTAGCCAAGGATGTTTCTTCTAATAGCTTTTTCAAGTCAATGATCTATTTAGGCATGCCCTGAATAATTTTTTCTGTTTGCTTCCTTTTCTAAAAAAAAAAAAAAAAAAAAAAAATGAAGATAAAAATTATCTTGTTATTTCTAGAAAGCTAGCAGATGGATTTCAAGGCAAACAAACAACACATTTTAATAGTACTGTATACTTTATAAAATATACTTCTTTATGAAAACCACTGTATGTTATTATTTCCAAAAACAGCACCAAAGATCCAACTAGAATTGCCTGAGCACTTGCCTTTGGGAGAAGGTAAGGAGCAGTTGCTACTTGGTGGTTTTCCTTTCTCATTATGGTGACATTGCTGAAGCTTGGCTCTTTTGCCCAGGAATAGTCCATGGATCAAAACAGGGTACAATTAGACTTCATTGATTCTAGAAAACAGTTGCTCCAAACAAATATAACAAAAGATAAGTACGATAGATTGTAATAATAAGGAAGAAATTTTGAGATTCAGAGAGAATGTTTTGTGATGTTGCAGTGCAGTGAAATAAAATACATGTCCCATGTTTGACAGTTAACTATAACATATTTTTTTTTAATTCTTAAATTAAAAAAAATTATTTCATGATCTATTTGTTTATTTTTTAATTGCCTGGAAGCGATTGATGACTCAGCTGTCAGTACAACTTGTGATTTTGACTTTGAAATGGGGTTAAAATTTGTGCTTGGCATTTTTTTTGTTGCTGTTTAATTTATTTTTATTGTTGAGAGTATTACAGATATCCCTCATTTTCCCCCTTTTGTCCCCTCCACCCAGCTCTCAACTCACCTCAGTCTTTCACCTCACTATTGTCTATGTCCATGGACTATGCATAGATGAGTATAAATTCTTTGGTTAATCTCTTCCTGCCCTCCCTCCCCTCTTCACTCTGAGATCTATCAGTCTGTTCCATGCTTCCATGTCTCTGGACCTGTTTGTTTGTCCGATTATTTTTTTTCATTAGATTCCACATATAAGTGAGATCATATGGTATTTGTCTTTCTCTGACTGGCTTATTTTACTTAGCATAATACTCTCTAGTTCCATTCATGCTGTTTTAAAGAATACAAAATCTATGCTTGGCATTCTTAAAAAGATTTCTCTTTAAAAATCTATGGCTATGCCCTGGCCGGTTTGGCTCAGCGGTTAGAGCGTCGGCCTGCGGTCCTGAGAGACCCGGGTTCGGTTCCCGCTAAGGGCATGTACCTCGGTTGGAGTTTGTCCCCGGCCCTGGTCGGTTGTGCGGGTGGCAGCCACTCGATGTGTCCCTTTCACATCGATGTTTCTCTCTCTCTCTGTTCCTCTCTCTCCCCACCCCACTCTACCTGAACAAAAAATGAAAAAATGTCCTCGGGTGAGGATAAAAAAAAAAAAATTAAAAATCTATGGCTATGAGAGATGTAGTCATGGATTCTCTCAGATAGTCATTGATATTTTTGGTTTAACATTAGCAACTTAAGATTTATTTTTTATTGCTACAAAACAATCTCAAAAATTTAAATTAAACATTTAAATGAACAACTAGAACCATAATTAAGAACATTTGCATTGGAAAATAGAGGCTCACTTTTATAGTTTTCAGTATATCAAGGAATAGAGGTACTTCTCTTCTCGGTCATGGTATAGTAAGTCTTTAAATGCAACACATATTTAAGAATGATTAGATTAATAGTGTGTTGCGGCCACAATATACTACCAAGCAAGGACTCTGATAACAGAATACCCAACAGCATAAATACGTGTTTCACATTTTGATATGCAAGCTGTTTTCATTTTATCAGCACTGAAGGGTTACATTGAGAATGGAAGACTGTCACGCAATAAAATGGATCCAACATGATGGACACTTGGTAAGAGGCACAAACTTAAAGGACAGTAAAATTAATGTGATTCTTTGGCTGTCACACAGATTTCATGCAAAATTAGAAATTTTTTAAATAACAAAATGGACTGTGTGCTGAAAAGCTGGGCCAAGTACCAACTCGGAAAAGAAGTAGAAGGAGAGGAACCCCAATCACTTTTGGGGACAATCGGAGTGCAGAAATGACTAACACATTTTGTTCTCACTGTATGGCAGTATATGGAGTTCATCAGTTTTCGCTGGCCTGTCATGAACAACAGACTGTTCAGCTTTATAGGTAGGCCATTGGTAATTTTTATACACACAATCCCATTATGGTGAAATGTGACTTCAAGGAAAATATAACATGTTATCAGGATACAAACCTATCCAAAAATGTTGAAAGAAAAACTTTGCTGATTTCTACTCCTTAAATCATTTCTTGGGATTTTATTTCCACTTGCATAAATGTTTACACATCTTCATCTTATTTCCTCTCCCTTTATATTGGGAATACCATTGTTTTTGTCTTCTTTTGTTTCTCTGCTGTATGTAATCTGAAAAAACAATCTGATTGTTCAAAGAATAGGTTATAATAACATTTCACTTACTATCACTGATATAAAGTTATTTTAGGAGCATGGCTGAAAGTGTAGTACACTGAGGGGCATCCCACAGTGTGGCAGCTGGCTAGGTGGCCTGTGGGAACAGACCCCAGGCTGGAAACAATGACCAGGGGCCTGTCTGTCCCTGAGGGCAACTGCGCAAGACCAGAAAGTGACTGGAAGATTCCCAAATGGCGGCACAGTGAATTGAAGCTACACAGACCATCTCTCAGGATCAAACTGGAATTACAACTAAAATAAAGACAAATTATCAGGAAAAAGGAACAGGAAAGCAGCTTGTGAGGACCATATAACCAGGGACACTGACTCAATCCTGGTAGGATTGTGGAGGTGCAAGAGAGGGGTTGGGAGCCAATGGACAGCAGCAGCCTTAGCTGTGAGCAGTGCCCTCGGGGTTGAACTCCCAAGGCTGCTCCACAGTGCAGAGCCTGGACAGAGCTAAAATAGCCAGGGCCACTTACCTTGGGCTCCGGCAGAGGAAGGGCATATTGGACAGGAACTATGTGGGAACACTCAGGATTTGGAAGGCATTCAGAGCCTTTGCTGAGTTGCGGCCACACAGGACTGTGGCCATCTTACTCCTTCCCAGGGCTCTGGAGAGAAGCTGCGGCCCCTCCCTCAGAGATTCAACCCCAAACTGTGGGCTATTGAAATGCAAATTGAGGCCCATTAACAACCAGCATCAGCCCCATACTCAGGAAACCCACTTACTCTGAACACCTGAGGAAGTATTTCATTCAACTGAGAAAACAAGGCTCTTTAAGTAACCCAACTAATAGCCCCCAGGCAAAAAGCTAGAGGGTAACTGAATCTTTTCTGGGCTTGCAACTCTACCCAGGAAAGTAAGACTTGACAGTGGTGTTTAACATGGGTCCTCCCTCACTCATCCAAACCCAGTAGAGGGATCCACAAACAGCAGAACACCAGCACCCACAGGGAAAATTTGGCAGGCTCCAAAACCCACTGAGATAGCCAAAATGGTGAAACAAAGAAACAAATCTCAAATGAAAGAACAAAAGACCTCTACTGAAGATGAGATAAATGAAACACAATTAAGCAAGTTAACAGAGCTAGAATTCACAGCCATGATATTGAGGAAGCTCAACAGCATGTATAATGACATGAGCACCATAACTAAAGACATAGAAACATTGAAAATCAACCAATTGGAAATTAAAAACCACCAAGAAGAAATGAGGAATGACATAGCAGAAATAAAGAACACATTGGAAAGACTAAACAGCAGGGTAGAGAAAGCTGAAGACTGGATCAGTGAATTAGAAGACAGGGTAGAAAAAATCAACCAATCAGAAAACCAAAAGAAAAAAAAAACAATTAAAAAACAGGAAGACAGCTTAAGAGAACTGTGGGACAACTGGAAATGTAATAATATTTGCATCATAGGGGTCCCTGAAGAAGAAGGAAATGGGCAACAGTCAGAGAATATATTGGAAGAAATAGTGACATAAAACTTCCCTAATTTGGTGAAGAAAGAAGGCATTCAAGTTCAAGAAGCACAGAGAGCCCCAAGTAAGAAGAACCCAAACAGACCCACACCAAGACACACAGTAATCAAAATGCCAAGAATTAAAGACAAAGAGAGAATCCTAAAAGCAGCAAGAGATAAGCAACAGGTTACCTACAAAGGAAACCCCATAAGGCTCTCAGCTGACTTCTCAACAGAAACACTACAGGCCAGAAGGGAATAGCATGAGGTAATTAAGGTCATGAAAAACAAGGATCTGAATCCAAGACTACTCTACCCAGCAAGGCTATCATTCAAAATAGAAGGTCAAATAAAGAGCTTCCCAGACCAAAAAAAAAAAAAATTGCTAAGGGAATACATTAGCACCAAACCAGAACTGCAATAAATGTTAAAAGGACTGTTGTAATTAGCAGGAGAAATAGGAAAAAAATATAACCACACTAAACAAAAATGGCAATAAATAAGCACATATCAATAATCACCTTAAATGTAAATTGATTGAATGCTTCAATAAAAAGACACAGAGTAGCTGATTGGATAAAAAAGCATGACTCATCTATATGTTATTTACAAGAGACGCACCTCACAACAAAAGACTCACATAGGTTGAAAGTGAAGGGATGGAAAAAAATCTTCCAAGCAAACAGAAAGAAAGAAAAAAGCTGTGGTAGCAATACTCATATCTGATAAAATAGATTTCAAAATGAAGGCCATAACTACAGACAAAGAAGTCCACTGCATATAAAAGATCTATCCAACAGGAAGATATAACCTTGATAAACATATATGCACCCAATATAGGAGCACCAAAATATATTAAAAATCTTTTGTAGGACTTCAAAGGAGAAATCAACAGCAGTTATACAATCACAGCAGGGGACTTCAATACCCCGCTGATATCACTGGATAGATCTTCTAGACAAAAAATTATCAAGGAAACAGAGACTCTAAATGAAGTGCTAGATCAAATGGATTTAATAGATATCTACAGAGATTTACACCCCAAAACTACAGAATTCACATTATTCTCAAGTGCACATGGGAAATTCTCAAATATAGACCACATGTTAGGGTACAAACTAAGTCTCTACAAGTTCAAGAAGACTGAAATCATATCAAACATCTTCTCAGATCACAATGGCATGCAACTAGAAATCAACTGCAGCGAGAACATGCAAAGACATTTGAAAACATGGAGGCTAAATAACATATTATTGAACAATGAATAGGTTACCATGGAGATCAAGCAAAAATTAAAAACTTCCTGGACACCAGTGAAAATGAACACACAACAATATAAAATTTATGGGATGCAGCAAAAGCATTTCTGAGAGGGAAGTTTATAGCACTACAGGCCTACCTCAATAAACAAGAAAAATTTCTAACAGATTATCTAACCTCACAACCTAAAGAACTAGAAAGCAAACAAACCAAAAATCCTGAGCAAGTAGGAGGAAGGAAATAGTAAAGATCAGAGCAGAAATAAATGACATAGAGCCCCAAAACACAATTCAAAGGATTGATGAAATGATGGCAACAAGATTGATGGACCCTTAGCTAGACTCACCAAGAAACAAAGAGAGAGAACCCAAATACACAAAATCAGAAATGAAAGAGGAGAAATAATAACTGACACCACAGAAATACAAAGGATTGTTAACAAATATCATGAACAATTATACGGCAACAAATTTGACAATCTAAGCAAAATGGACAAATTTCTAGAATAGTCTCCCTAAACTGAACTGGGAAGAGATAGCAAACATGAACAGACCAATAACAACAAAAGAAATGGAAGATGTAATCAAGACTCTCTCAGCAAACAAAAACCCAGGCCCGGATAGTTTCATGGGGGAATTTTACCGAGCATTCAAAGAAGAAGTAATACCCATTCTCTTCAAACTATTTCAAAAAATTCAAGAAGAAGATGACTTCCAAACTCGTATTATGAGGCCAGCATAATTTTAATTCCAAAACCAGAAAAAGATACTACAAAGAAAGAAAACTACAGACTAATATCCCTGATGAACATAGATGCCAAAATCCTGAACAAAATACTAACAAATCAAATCCAGCAATACATCAAAAAAATTATTCACCATGATCAAGTGGGATTCATCCTAGGGATGCAAGACTAGTACAATATTCGCAAATCAATAAATGTGTTACACCACATTAAAAAAAAAAAAGATAAAAATCATATGATCATAAAATAAATGCTGAAAAAGCATTTGACAAAATCCAGCATGCATTTCCAATAAAAACGCTCAGCAATCTTGGAATAGAGAGATCATATCTCAATACAGTGATACCTCGGTTCTCGAACATAATTCGTTCCAGGAGGACGGTCGAGAACCGAATTGTTCGAGAACCGAAGCAATGAAACCACAAAGCGTGACTCTCTCCACAAAGCGTGACTCTCTCTGCACTCACACTGATGACGCAAGCAAGGCGCGCTGGGCCGAATGAACGCCATTCGGCTCAACTCGGCTCATCTCGGAAGTTCGAGTTCCAAATATTTGTTCGGATTTCGAGACAAAAGTTTCGAATCTCCTGGTCGAATACCGATTTGGTCGAAAACCGAGGCGTTCGAGAACCGAGGTATCACTGTATAATAAAGGCCATATATGAAAGACGTACAGCCAACATCATACTCAATGGGCAAAAATTAAAAGCATTTTCCTTAAGAACAGGGACAAGACAGGGTTGCCCACTTTTGCCACTCTTATTTAACATAGTACTGGAAGTCTTAGCCACAGTAATCAGACAGAAAGAAAAAGTAAAAGGGAGCCAAATTGGAAAGGAGGAAGTGAAACTGTCGTTATTTGCAGATGACATAATAATATACTACAAAGCTACTGTAATCAAAACAGCCTGGTACTGGCACAAGAACAGGCATATAGACCAGAGGAACAGAACAGAGAACCCAGAAATGGACCCAAAGCAATATGCTCAATTAATATTTGAGAAAGGTGGCCAGAGCATACAGTGAAGTAAAGACAGCTTCTTTAATAAATTGTGTTGGGAAAATTGGACAGCTACATGCAAAAAAAAAAAAAAAAAAATGAATCTAGACCATCAACTTAGACCATACGCAAGAATAAACTCAAAATGAATGAAAGACTTAAATGTGACTCATGAATCTATAAAAATCCTAGAAGAAAACATAGGCAACAAAATTTTGGACATCATACGCAGCAGAATTTTCACTGATACATCACCTAAGGGAAGAGAAACAAAGGAAAAAATGAACACATGGGACTACATCAAACTAAAAAGCTTCTGCACAGCAAAAGAAACAACCACCAAAATGGAAAGGCAATCCACTGTATGGGATACCATAATTGCCAATGATATATCAGATAAGGCGTTAATTTACAAAATATATAGAGTACTCATACAACTCAACAAAAGGAAGACAAAGAACCCAATAAAAAAATGGGCAGAGGAGCTAAATAGACACCTCTCCAAACAGGACAGACAAATGGCTAAGAGACATATGAAGAAATGCTCAACATCACTAATTATCAGAGAGATGCAAATTAAAACAACAATGAGGTATCACCTCACACCTGTCAGAATGGCCGCCATCAACAAATCATCAAACCACAAGTGTTGTCAAGGGTGTGGAGAGAAGGGGACTCTAGTACACTACACTGCTGGTGTGAATGCAGACTGGTGCAGCCACTATGGAGAACACTATGATGTTACCTCAAAAATTAAGAATTGAATTGCCATTTGATCCAGAGATCCCACTTCTAGGAATATACCCTAAGAAGTCTGAAACACCAATCAGAAAGAATATATCTACCCCCATGTTCATAGCAGCACTATTTACAATAGCTAAGATCTGGAAACAGCCCAAGTGTCCATTAGTAAACTAATGTATAAAAAAGCAGTGGTACATATACACAATGGAGTACTATGCAGCTGTAAGAAAGAAAGATCTCTTATCCTTTGAGACTACATGGAGGGACCTGGAAAGTATTATCTTAAGTGAAATAAGCCAAGCAGAGAAAGACAAATATCACATGATCTCACTTATTTGTGGAATATAATGAACATAACAGTCTGAGGAATTGTGTAGACCCAGAGACGTGGAAGTAGGGTACTCACTGACAACCCTCAGAATAGGGGGTTATGGGGGGGAGGGAAGAGATAAACCACAGAACTTATATGCGTGTACACATAACCGATGGACATGGACAACAAAGCCAGGTATGGGGTAAAGGGGATAGGGAGGAGGGTGTCAATGGGGAAAAAAAGGAGAAACATCTATAACAAAAATAAATTAATAAAAAATTATTTTAATAAGTTATTTTATTTAATTTTTATCATAGATTTTTCTATCTATATTCATAAAAGAAACCTGTGTTGATTATTTTATTTCTTTTTGATAAATATTTTTCCTCCCCTCAGGCATTTTTTTGGATATTGCCTAATTCACACTTTCCATGGACTATCAATCCTTCAGATAATGTCCTAAAGAGATGTGCTCTTAAGTGCCTCTTGCTTTAGATGCTACATCATTGGTTCTTTTCTGTCTCCCCATCTTCTGAAGAAAGCTCCATCAAAAACCACGTAAGCTTTCTAGGACTTTCTTCACATTTACTTAATCTATGATACAAGTAGATATATTTAATTCTTGTTACAAAGCACCCACACTTCTCTTCCTGCCTTCGTTCCTCAAATTTTTTTTTTTTTAACTAAACACTGGTGTTTCTATCTATGCTGGTTCTGGGCCTCAATGCAGTGTGTTTACTGACAATATCTAAAGAAAAAAAAAAGTGTTATGGTTTTCTGGAAATAAAAGAAGGAAGAGGGGGTAAGAGTACAAGAACGGGCAGGAATAAGCATAGAATTAGGACAATACATGGGACCGTGACGTTTTGCCAAAAGGAGATAAATTTACCAATTAATGAATTCTCCAAAGCCAGTAACAACATATTGTTTGTACAACATATTGCCTTGATAGAAATTTCTGAGTGAATTCCACCTGAAAAAAATTCAATAATTAAGAAAGGAAAGATTTTGATGCTCTTAATGAAATTTGGGATTCTTCAGAGTGGCTACTGGCTATCTAAATAACAGGTAGAACTTGTGTGACTCATCCTGCCTCATAGGTTTAAAAAGAGATACCTTCATAAAGTAATTATAGGAACGATTTCTTATCTCTATCAACATGGTTCTTACACCAATACTAGAAAGTCTGCTTTATCTTCCGGCTTAAGAATTTGATTCTTGTAGAGAAAAGAATATTTACTTTCCCTGAGTGGTGTGGCTCATTTGGTTGAGCATCGTCCCAGGCACTGAGAGGTCACCAGTCAATTCCGGGTCAGGGCACATCCGCTGGTTGCAGGCTCCATCGCTGTAGGGGGAGTGCAGGAGGCAGGTGACCAATGTTGCACTCACATCCATGTTTCTCTTTCATCCATGTGTTTTTCTCTCTCCCTCTAAAATCAATGAAAACATACTTTAAAAAATTCTCCCCCTTTTTTTCCTCTTTCCAACCTATGTACATACAGGATGAAAAGTAGTAATTGGATATAGTAGTATAAACAAGATAGAGATGCTTTCTCAAATCAGATTTCCAGAGAATAAAGTATACAACCCTTCACCTCTTGGAACAGCTGAATACATGTTTGCAGCTCTTAAGTCTGGGCAAGTCCCACTACTAATTTTCTCACAGCTAATTCATTCATTTTATTAGGACATACATAAAAATGTGTTGTTTTCTATTTCATTACCTTCCTCATTATAATCTGGACCCTTGAGCCTGGATTGTCATTCTGGTGCACTGAAGCACAGACTAGTTGCTCAGTAAAATGGTTGAATTAATGAAAGACTTCAGATTCCTTTGACTCTAGATATTTTATTCTTTCTCTAGCATCTAGCAATTTATAAATTAGTCTCTACTGCAATTTGTAATCTAGTGTTTATGAACACTAATTGTTCACTTCATGAGACTGAACTTCCTACTATGAATGTCAAGTTAGATTTCCATTCTCTTGATAAACCTAATTTCAGGACAATATTACTTTAGCCTTTCCAGGGATTTTTTTTTTTTTTTTTTTTGATACGTGTCCCTATTGTGAACCGAACCCAGGACTTTGTGGTCCCCAGGCTGACGTGCCAATCTCTGAGCCAAACCGGCCAGGGCTTTTTTTTTTCCCCCAATGATTTTTGAATTTAAATACACTAAATATCTTTTACTTAATTCAGAAGTGTGTATGGAATGAGCATTCTGTTCCTTGTGTAAAATCCCATGGTACAGATTTTAATTTTTTTAATATTTATAACTGTAGGTGCACCTAGTAGTTTGCTGGCTTGACATGGTAGAAAATCTTGACAGTTCCTTCACCATGTTTCTCAATTTTCTTCACCACTAAGGGCACTGGAGTGTCTTTTGATATTATCCCTTAGGTCAGAATAATTGCAATGCCATTTTAACTGGACTCCATGGATCTATATTCTTTCCCCTTTATCCATTTGTTTTTATATTCTGCTCCAAAACTCCAAAAAGGTCCTTGCAATATAAAATATAAAGTTTTTATTAATTGAACTGGCATTTACCATCTTCCATCAGTGTCTCATAATCTTCTTAATAGCATAGTAACATTACTTCCGCTCAAATAAATCATTACACCTTTGTGTTTTTTCTAATTCTACTATACCTATCTATAACTTATTTCAATAATTCTTCCAAATGATGGACTTCTAACATAAGAGAGAAAAAAATTCCTTCATGATAATGAAAGATTCTTCTATATGGGGTTAGAATATGTGAAGATGACTAAAGAGTATAGAATCACTCTTTTTTTTTTGGAAATTTTATTAATTTATTTTTGTTATAGATGTTTCTCCTTTTTCCCCCATTAACACCCTTCTTTCAATTCTGCCCTGCCACCAGCATTGTTGTTATTTTTTTCTGAATCCAAATTTTATGTTTGATCATAATTTTTATTTACTTTTGTTTTTTAGTTAATTTATTTTTGTTACAGATGTTTCACCTTTTTCTCCCATTGACACCCTCCTCTGGATCATGCCCCCTCCCTGAATCCCCACCATTGTTGTCTATGTCCATGGTTACACATACATGCATATAAATTCTGTGGTTTATCTCTTCCATGCCCCTGCCCCCCCCCATTCCTTCTTCTGAGTTTTGTCAGTCTGTACCCTACTTCCATGTCTCTGGGTCTATTTTATTCATCAGCATATTTTGTTCATTATAGTCCACAAATCAGTGAAATCATGTGATATTTGTCTTTCTCTGATTGGCTTATGTCACTAAGGATGATACTCTCCAGGTCCCTCCATATCATCTCAAAGGCTGAGATATCTCTCTTTCTTATAGCTGCATAGTATTCCATTGTGTATATGTACCACAGCTTTTTATCCACTTATCTACTGATGGACACTTGGGCTGTTTCAGAATTTAGCAATTGTAAATAGTGCTGCTATGAACATAGGGGTTCATATAGTCTTTCCGATTGGTGTTTCAGGCTTCTTAAGATATATTCCTAGAAGTGGGATCACTAGGTCAAATGGCAGTTTCATTTTTAATTTTTCCAGGTAACACCATATTGTTTTCCATAGTGGCTGCACCAGTCTGTATTCCCACCAGCAACGCACTAGAGTCCCTTTTTCTCCACACCCTCGCCAGCACTTGTTGTTTGATGATTTGTTGATGGCAGCCATTCTGGCAGGTGTGAGAAGATACCTCATTGTTGTGTTAATTTCCATTCCTCTGATGATTAGTGATATTGAACATTTTTTCACATGTCTCTTGGCCATTAGTATGTCCTATTTGGAGACCTGTCTATTTAGGTCCTCTGCCCACTTCTTTTTATTTTATTTTATTTTATTTTTTTATCCTCACCCAAGGACATTCTTTGCATTTATCTTTAGATAGAGCAGGAGGGAGAGAGGGGAAGAGAGAGAAAGAAAAAAATTGATGCAAGAGAGGCACATTGACTGGTTGCCACCCACACAACCCCAACCAGGGCCAGGGACAACTACAACCAAGGTACATGCCCTTAGTGGGAACCAAACCCGGGACTCTCTGGTTCGTGGGCTGACGCTCTTACTGCTGAGCCAAACCGTCCAGGGCCTCTGCCCATTTCTTAATTAGACTCTTTGTTGAGTTGTATGAGTACTCTATGTATTTTGGAAGTTAGCCCCTTATCTGATGTATCATTGGCAATTATGCTCTCCCATTTAGTAGATTCCCTTTGCATTTTGATGCTTGTTTCTTTTGCTGTGCAGAAGCTTTTTACTTTGATGTAGAGCTATGCATTATTTTTTCCTTTGTTTCTCTTGCCTTAGACGTTGTATCAGTGAAAATTCTGCTGCATGTGATGTCTGAAATTTTGTTGCCTTCATTTTCTTCTAAGATTTTTATGAATTGCTGAGTCACAATTAAGTCTTTTATCCATTTTGAGTTTATTCTTGTGTATGGTATAAATTGGTGGTCTAGCTTAATTTTTTTTTCTCATGTATCTGTCCAATTTTCCCATCACCATTTATTAAGAGGCTGTCTTTACTCCATTGTATGCTCTTGCCTTCTTTGCAAATATTAATTAAGCATAATGACCTGGGTCAATTTCTGTGTTCTCTGTTCTGTTCCGTTGTTCTATATGCCTGTTCTTGTGCTAGTACCAGGTTGTTTTGATTACAATAGCTTTGAAGTATAACCTGATATCCAGTATTGTGCTCCCTCCTACTTTGTTCTTTTTTTTTTTTTAAAGATTGCTGTGGCTATTCAAGGTCTTTTTTGGTTCTATATGAACTTTTGGAGTATTGGATTTGGTTTCATGAAATATGTCATTTGTATTCTCATGGGGATTGCATTGAATCTATAGATTGCTTTTGTTAGTAGGGACATTTTAATGATGTTAATTCTTCCAATTCATGAAAAAGGTATATGCTTCCACATTTTTTATAATTTCCTGTATTTTTTTTTTCAATGTCCTGTAGTTTTCCAAGAACAGGTTCTTTACTTCTTTGGTTAAATTTATTCCCAGGTCTCTTAGTTTTTTTGCTGCCTTGGTAAATGGAATTGTGCTTTAGTTTTCTTGTGGTGTGTGTGTGAGTCCATTATTGGTATATTACAATTCTGTTGATTTCTTGATATTAATTTTGCATCTTGCTACTTTGCCAAATTCATTTATTAGCTGTAGTCGATTTTTTATGGAGTTTTAGCGTTTTCAATGTACAATATCATGTCATCGGCAAATAATAACAGTTTCAGTTCCTCCTTTCCAATTTGGATCCTTTTTATTTTTCTTCATGTGTAATTGCTGTGGCTAAGACTTCCAGTACTATGTTAAATAAGAGTGGTGAAAATTGGCTTCCCTGTATTTTTCCTGTTCTTAAGGGAAATGTTTTTAGTTTTTGCCCATTGAGTGTGATATTGGCATTAGTTTTTTCATATATGGCCTTTATTATCTTGAGATATGATTCCTCTATTCCCACATTACTGAGTGTTTTTATCAGAAATGCATTCTAGATTTTGTTGAATGTTTTTTTGGCATCTATTGATATAATCATATGGTTTTTAACTTTTATTTTGTTTATATGGTGTATCACATTTATTGATTTGCACATATTGTACCAGCCTTGCATTCCTGCAATGAATCCCACTTGGTCATAATAAATAATTTTTTTGATGTATTACTGGATCTTATTTGCTAATATTTTGTTAAGTATTTCGGCATCTATGTTCATCAAGAATATTGGCCTGTAGTTTTCTTTCTTTGTAGAGTTTTTATCTGGTTTGGAATTAAAATTATACTGGCTTTATAAAATTAGTTTGGAAATCTTCCTTCTTCTTGGATTTTTTGGAATAGTTTGAGAAGAATGTGTGTTATCATCTTTGAATGTTTGGTAAAACTCCCCTATGAGCAGTCTGGCTTGGGCTTTTGTTTGCTGGGGTTTTCTTGATTACATCTTCAATTTCCTTATTTGTTATTGGTCTGTTCAAGTTTTCTATCTCTTCCCAGTTCAATTTTGGGAGATTGTGTTTTTCTAGAAATTTGTTCATGTAGCATGTATTGTCCAATTTGTTGGCATATAATTGTTCATAGTATTTCTTAATGCTATTTTGTATTTCTGTAGTGTCAGTTGTTACTCTTCCTTTTTTGTTTATGATTTTGTTTATTTGGGTTCTCTTTGTTTCTTGGTGAGTCTGGCTAAGGTTCCATCAATCTTGTTTATTTTTTCAAATAATTAGCTCTTTCTTTCATTGATGTTTGGAATTGTTTTTTGGTCTCGATGTCATTTATTTCTGCTCCGACTTTTACTATTTCTTTCTTTCTATTTGCTCTGTGTTTTTCTTTTTGCTTACTTTCTAGATGTTTAAGTCGTAGGGTTAGAAAGTCAATTAGAAATTTTTCTTATTCCTTGAGGTAGTCCTGTAGTGCTATGAACATCCCCTCTCAGAACTGCTTTCACTGCATCCCATAGATATTGTGTTGTTGTGTGTTCATTTTCATTGGTTTCCAGGAGGTTTTTAATTACTTCCTTGATCTCCTTAATAACTATTTGTTGTTTAATAACAGGTTATTTAGCCTCCATGTGTTCAAATATCTTTGCATGTTCTTGTTGAAATTGATTTCTAGTTTCATGCCATTGTGATCTGAGAAAATGCTTGATATAATTTTAATCTTCTTGAACTTGTAGAGACTTAGTTTGTGTCCTAACGTGTGATCTATCTGTGAGAATTTCCATGTGCACTTAGAAGAATGTGAATGCTGCAGTTTTTTAGTGCAATTCTGTATAGATATCTGTTAAATCCATTTGATCTAATGCATCATTTAGAGTCTGTGTTTCCTTGTTAATTTTTTGTCTAAAAGATCTATCCAGTGATGTCAGCAAGATGTTGAAGTCCCCTGCTATGACTGTATTGCTGTTGATTTCTCCTTTGAAGTTCTCCAGAGGTTTTTTATGTATTTTGGTGCTCCTATGTTAGATGCATATATGTTTACCAAGGTTATATCTTCCTGTGGGATAGATCCTTTCAATATTATGTAGTGGCCTTCTTTGTCTCTATTTATGGCCTTCATTTTGAAGTCTATTTTATTGGATATGAATATTGCTACCCTAGCTCTTTTTTCCTTTCCATTTGCTTAGAAAGAATTTTTTTTATCTCTTCACTTTCAAACTATGTGAATCTTTTGTTGTGAGGTGTGAGGTGGGTCTCTTGTAAACAATATATATGTGAGTCATGCTTTCTTATCCAATCAGCTACTCTGTGTCTTTTGATCAGAGTGTTTAATCTGTGTATGTATAAGGTTATTATTGATATGTACTTATTTATTGCCATTTTTATTTATTATGGTTATGTTTTTCTTTCTATTTCTTCTACTAATTACAGCAGTCCCTTTAACATTTCTTGGAGTGTTGGGTCTGGTGCTAATTCATTCCATTAGCTTTTTTTATATTTTTATATTTTTGTCTGGAAAGCCCTTTATTTTACCTTGTATTTTGAATGATAACCTTGCTGGAGAGAGTAGCCTTGTATTCAGATCCTTGTTTTATTACCTTGACTACTGCATTCCATTCCCTTCTGGCCTGTATTGTTTCTGTTGAGAAGTTGGCTGATAGCCTTATGGAAGTTCCTTTGTAGGTAACCTGTTGCTTATTTCTTGTTGCCTTTAGGATTATCTTTCGTTTTTAATTTTTGCATATTAATTATTATGTGTTTTTGTGTGTGCCTGTTTGGGTTTTTCTTACTTGGGGCTCTCTGTGCTTATTGGACTTCTAAGCCTTTTGCCTTCACCAAGCTAGGAAAGTGTTCTGTCACTATTTCTTCAAATATATTCTCCAATCCTTGCTCATTTTCTTCTTCTGGCACACCAATGATGCAGACATTGTTACCTTTCATATTATCCCACAGTTCTCTAAGGATGTCTTTCTGTTTTTTAATTGTTTTTCCTTTTTGTTTTTCTGATTGGGTGATTTTTTTCTATACTGTCTTCTAATTCACTGATCTGGTCCTTGGCTTCCTCGACTGTGCTTGTTACCTTTCATATTGTTTCTATATTTCAATGTTTCTATATCTTTACTCATGTTGTTGAGCTTCATCTGAACTCTCCCTCTGATATCTTCTTAATTCTATGTAATTTATTTCTTCTACAGAACTATTTTGTTCTTTGATTTGGGATTTGTTTGTTTCACCAATTTTGCTGTCTCAGTGGATTTTGGAGCCTGCCAAATTTTCCCTGTGGGTATTGGTGTTCTTCTGGTTGTGGCTCCCTCTACATGGTTTGAATGAGTGTGGAAGGGCCCACTTAAACACCACTGTTAAGTCTTACTTTTCTGGGTAGATTTGCAAACCAAGGAATGGCTCAGTTATCTTCCAGCCTTTTGCCTGAAGGTTACTAGTTTCAGTTACTTGATGAGCCTCAGATTAGTAGTCCTGCAGCTGAATGAAAAGTCCCTCAGGTGTAAGAGGATGTCCAGTGCATAAAGGGCTTGCTCCCTATCAGACCTTAGATGTTAATGAGCCTCAATTTGCATTTTTTTTTTTTTTTTTTTGGCATGGCCTGGTTCTGTTAGATTCCTGTGAAAGAACCTTTGCTTCTTCCTGGGTCTCTGGGAAGGGGCTCTTTGAGTAAGATGGCTACTGTCCTGTAAGAGAGTGCTTCAGTACAAGACTTCCCATGCTTTCCTGTCCTGCTCTCAGCTGTCTGCTGAGCCAGGAGCCCAGGACTCTCTCCACACAATTCCAGTCTAGCCAGCTCTCCCTCTTCCAAAGCCCCAGGTAAGTGGCTATTGCTGATGTGGTGCCTTTTAAAATGCCTGCTTTCTCAGCGGGAAGTGCACACTGCTAATACAGCCGTCCTTGCTGTTGGTGGGCTTCCAACCCACCTGCATGTCTCTGCAGTTTCTATCAGTCTCGATTTGGCATGCCCCTGTCCCTGGTTGCACTGGCTCTCCCTCAACTGCTTCTCAGTTGGATTTTCCCAATGTTCTGTCATTTTTTTTTTTAAATATTCTTTCTTTATTGTTTTTAGAGAGAGAAGTGAGAGAAAGAGAGAGATAGAAAGGTCAATGAGAGATAACATTGATTAGCCGCCTCCTGAATGCCCTATCTGGGGATCAGGCACACAACATGGGCATGTGTCCTGACCAGAAATCGAAACGGCAACCTCTTGGTGCATGCATCGATGCTCAACCACTGAGCCACACTGGCCGGACAACCAATTTTCTGTCTTTATTTCAGTTGTAATTCCAGTTTTGGCCTGGGAGGTGGTCTGTGTAGCTTCCATTCACTCTGCTGCCATCTCTAATTCACTCTAGAATCACTATTTTTAAAGGTGTGAGAAGAGATACATGTGAGGATGGAGTGCAAACTGGACAAAGGGTATGTTGAGGACAAACCAGGAGGGAGGACAACAGAGAGACGGCAGTTAGATGGTGTGAGGCTGGAGACTTGGTAAGATGAAAGAATAGTGAAGACCTCCTGGTAGTGGAATGTTTGTCCCCTACCCACTCCCTCCAATAAATTGAATATTCTGTAAATTCTAATCAATTAGCATATCAATGCATCCTTTTTATCTGCCAACTGAGGAAGAGGTTGAGTTTTACATGCAGGTCTCTGCAGAGATAAAAAACAAAACAAAACAAAACAAAAAAAAAACATGCTCCTAAGCAAAATGAGTGTTGTAGAATAAAAGTTTTCCCTATCCAAGAACTTTTGGGAAGAGTTTAGATATCTAAGGACTGGGAAACAATCATGGTGTCTAACTTAAGCATAATAAAGGTAGAATTTCAACTTTCTTTCTGTTTATCATTTTATTAATAATTAAATTTATTTGACCACACAGTATGAGTGGTGTTTCCAACTTAATACCATATAGAGTAGGATACCTGTACTTTTTCAGCATTTGTCATACCTGCCTTGTTTATGATAGTTAAATATATGTATATTTATGAAATCTATATCATTTCTTTCACTTAATTATAAGATAATATTAGTAAGGAACGTATTTTTACTTCTTTGTATCTGTTAAAATTTCTAGAGTATTAATAAAAACTGTATTAATATTTAGTTCATTGACTTGTTGATAATAAATCAGACTCAAAAGAAAAACTCCAGTAAAAATTTTAAGAAATAGGGAAGAAAGGATGAACCTACTTCTCTAGAGGTATATCTTTCTGGATCCCAGAGAGGTTAAACACTAAAATTTCATTGTCATCTAACTGGCAGTAATGATTATTACTGCATTTTCCCCCTGTGATGGTTTTCAATTGTACACAAGAGTTGCTGGTTAATTAATTCAAAAGAACCTATATATTTATGTGGAGTTTTTTATTCTATCATATTATAAAAAAATTAATATCCCAATTTACTGGAAAAAAAATTAAGCAAATACATTGAAAATTTCTCTTTGTTTAAATTCAGTAATAGTTTAAGGATTCAATTCAAATGAGAATGAGATGTAGGTCAGGTCAGAGGTTATTAAAAATGCATTTGAACAAAATAGATCAGGAGACATGGAAGCTGGGAATAGACTGACAAACCTCAGAGGGAAGACCGGTAGGGTGGCGGGAAGAGATACATCAAAGAACTTACATGCGTATATGCACAACCAGTGGGCACAACCAACCAACAGTGTGGTGAGGGGGAGGAGAAAGGAAAAAGGGGACAATGGGAGAAAAAGGGGAGACATCTGTAGTACATTCAACAATAAAGATAAATTAAAAAGTAAATAAATAAAACTCATGTGTTTTAAAGAATGCATTCGAAAATTTAGACAGGAATGTAAAGAAGCAATATTTCTTCTTGTCAACAAATGTGAAACACTGGGAATTTTATTCTGGTTTTTACTTATTTGCCACATGCCTTAGGTAAGTTTTTTATTTCTGCTTCTGTTTCTTTATCTGTAAAGTAATAATTATAATGGCTGCTACTTTTCTGTAAAGTAATAATAGTAATGGCTGCTACTTTTATTGGTGGAAGTGGGGTTCTTGTGATGTCTCAAGGAAAATAATTTCCTGAGACTCACACGGGAGGATGAATAATATTGATTTGGGGCAAAGTAACTCCCCGGGTTTCCAATGTCCTGTCACTGTCCATCTCGCCATGGAAGTTCAATCTTGTCTTTGGCAGGACCAGAATAAAGGTCACTGCCCTTAGTTTTTGCTCCATATTAAAGGACAGCCCAGTCTAGCATCCTGTGTGTGCTAAGGCCACATGGCTAAGAGAGAGAATGAGCGAATGTACTGGCGAGTGCAGGTCATGGAGCAAGAGAGAACATGAGAGAGGGACTCTGGGGGTAAACCAGGAGCTTCTTCAAACTAATCAATTAACTTTCCCAGATTCCACGTGCTTCTGATGGGGTCCACCCACTAGCCAATCCATTATTCCCCAGGCAATACCTCTTCTGAGCCACCCCATCTTCTATTGCACATGAGCCTGCCCCCGCCCCCTACAATCCAGTACTGGATGGGGGAAGGGAGGGGTGTTAATCTCCTTGGAGGAACAATGCTGTGTGAAGCTGTAGCTTCCTGGTGAAGCTTCCCAGGTGACCATGCTCACAATGTCTGACTTCCCTTTGCTGTCTTTTCTTATTAATATTAACTAGCTAATTATGATGATAATACTAGCTCGTAGATTTCTGAGAAGCATACAATTAATAATAACTACATAAAAGGTACTTAGAATAGTTACTGCCACTTACTATTTTTTTTTTAATCCTCACCTGAGGATATTTTTTTCCATTTATCCTTAGATAGAGTGGGAGGAAGAGAGTGAGAGAAACATCGATGTGAGAGAGGCACATCAACTGGTCGCCAACCAGGGCCAGGGACTGAACCACAACCAAGGTACGTGCTCTTGACCGAACCGAACCCGCGACTCTTTGGTCCGTGGGCTCACACTCTAACGGCTGAGCCAAACCAGCCAGGGCTTGACTGCCACTTACTAAATGACACATAATGTTTGCTATTATTATTATCATTATTTTATTTAGTGTAATTTTAAGCAAAAATTGACATCAGCACACATAAAATGTCACCAGAGACCTTATTGTTAGTGGAATATATTGATCATAACTATTTTAAGGGCTAATAGTAACAACAGAAAAATGTTTATAAAAAGTAGTATTGTTGGAAGAATATAATATTTTATAAAAATGGGGCAATGATGTGTTTTATCACTAAATGTAGTCATTTGAAAGAAAACAAGAATTCAGGACTATATGAAAAAAATACCTAAAATAAGATCTCACCCCGTGATTTGTGCTTTATTTCTTTACATTAAAATGTAATATAGTACTCTTTTTTGCTGTAAGAGGACACTTTATCAAAGACCTTCAAGGAGCAATACATGGAAATATTATGTTTAAAACCGATTTTTAAATTTAATTATAAAATTATATTGAAAAACATTGTGCCTGGAGAAACACTACAGACCAGAAGGGAGTGACATAAAGTATTCAAGGTCATGAAAAACAAGAATCTGCATTCAAGACTACTCTATCCAGCAAGGCTACCATTCAAAATAGAAGGTGAAATAAAGAGCTTCCCAGACAAAAAAAAAAGGTAAAGGGAATATATTAGACCAAACCAGCACTGCAGGAAATGTTAAAAGAACTGCTGTAATTAGTAGAAGAAAAAGGAAGAAAATTATAAGCGCAATAAACAAAAATAAATAAGCATATATCAATAATCATCTTAAATGTAAATGGATTGAACATTCTGATCAAAAATCAGAGTAGCTGATTGGATAAAAAAAAGAACAAAACAGCCCTGGCCGATTTGGCTCAGCGGTTAGAGCTTCGGCCTGCGGTCCAGAGAGACCCGGGTTCGGTTCCTGCTAAGGGCATGTACCTCGGTTGCAGTTTGTCCCCGGACCCTGGTTGGTCGTGCGGGTGGCAGCCACTCAGTGTGTCCCTTTCACGTCGATGTTTTTCTATCTCTCTCTGTTCCTCTCTCTCCCTCCCGCTCTACCTGAACAAAAAAATGGAAAAATGTCCTCGGGTGAGGATAAAAAAAAAAAAAAAAAGAACAAAACATTGTGACTGGAAAGTAATGCCTATATAACATTTGCCCTCATTTTTTAATATTTTATTATCAGTACATATGACCTTAATCGCAAGGTGGTCTCACAAATACTTAGCAACAGCAAATTGTTTACTTCCTCTGCTCAGTCTCCCCCAGCCGCTTTTCTCTTTTCTAGTCCTAAAACAAACTAATTCTTGCAGTTTCCAAAATGGTTTACAGTTCCACATATAGTTTACTCTGTCTGCAATAGCTTCTTCTATTTCATTCAAGTAATTTTCACCAATTTTTTAAACCAAACTCGAAAAGCACATACATGCTCTGTAACACCTTTGTTAGTTGCTTTGGGGTCAATTGCTCAGCTCAGTATCTTCTACAAAACTCAGGCTAGTTTCTTCCCTCCAGAGAGAGCAAATATGGTCCCTCCCACTGGCACCTGTACACATCAGTGTGCGCATGTGCGCTTTAGTGCCTTGGAATAGTCTTTGCACAGTCTTTCCACATCTCTGCCCATGCTTCTCACCCCAAACATTCCCCAGTCCTTCTCTATCATCCTACACTTTCATATCATCCTTTTCTTCTCAGCAGGAGAAGGTGCTATTAACACAGAAAGGGAATACATTTTTAAGAGTGTTGATCTATCCAAGGGTATACATATTAAGTCCTTTGATACATTTTTTCAAGTTTCTATCCAGATATATTTTGTTGTTATTGCTATTATAATATAGTATATATCATTTTAATACAGCTATATAATTACAGCACTCATTATAGCTATCACTTGTGTTCTCACAATGTACCCGTCGTTAAGTGCTGTAACACATTAAGTGCATCTTTACAAGTGTTCAGTCTGTTGCACTTAAAAGAGTGCCATTTTATCACACCCTCATCGTTGTTTCTAATATTTTAGATTTGAATTTCTTTAATGGCAGGTATGTTAAAACACAGTTTTCTATTTTACTGGTCATTTGTATTGCTTTTGTGTGTGTGTGAACTCTGTGTTCAGTTTGCTAAGGCTGATAGATGGCTTAAGCAATAGAAATGTGTTGTCTCACAGTTCTGGAGGCTAGAAGTTCAAGATCCATGTGTCAGCAGAGTCATGCTCCCTCTGAAGATGCTAAGGAAGAATTGATCTCAAGCCCTCCCCTGGCTCTGGTAGTTCCTGGGTTTGCAGCAGTGTAGTCCGATCTGCACGTGGTGTTCATCCTTCAGCTTCAGTGTCTTCCCTCTGTACATGGGTCTCTGTGTCCAATTCTCCCTTTGGTAAGGGCACCAGTTATATTGGATTAGGGCCACCTTAATGATTTCATCTTAACCTGATCATCTACAAAGACCTATTTTCAAACAAGGTCACATTCTTAGATGCTGGGTATAAGGACTTCAACACATGAATTTTGGAGGAACACAATTCTACCCATAATATCTAGCTCTTTATCTTTGCTAATTTTTCTTTTGGTATACTCATATACTTCCATGAGTTTAAAGAAAAGTAAAAAATAAAAGCCTGGACCACATGTCTGGCAATTATATTTCTGGTTTAAGTTTACCTCTCAATTTTGTTTATGTACTGTTGACATTCCAAATTTTATGTTTGTATGTAGAAAATTATTATTTCTAGAAAGCATCTTTAGACATGACCTTGTCATGATACAGAACCCTATATAAAAGCCATACATTTAGCCTTCCCAAATCACCTTTCTGCAAATTATTCTTTGCCCTGCCAGAATAACTCATCTAAAATATGTGTTTCTGATTTATCTCATTATTTAAAGTCTGTGAATGGTTTCTCTTTCTCTGTATCATAAAATATGTATTTGCGGAGTTTGATTTCCAGCTTCTTTGAGATCTAGCCCTGCCCAATTTCCAGGCCACTTCCTTGGCCCCGTGATATACACTCCTACACTTCCCTCTCATCAAACCACCTCAAGTCTGGGAAATGCACCATGTCCTCTCAGGCCTCAGTGCCTTTGCAAACCCAGTCCCTAACCATACCTGCAAGTACATTTCAGAACTGAATCCAAGAATCATATTACATAAATGTTTTTATCATGAATTCCGAGAATTATACACAATATTTATTCCATAAAAGACCAGTGAACATGAATGAATTCTTTACCATTTTTAAAAATTGGATCTCACACAAAGAAGTGATGATTCTGAGAGGAATCATCATAAAACTTAGGTCAGGGGATGCAGAAATAGCTTAACAGATTGTGCAAAACTGGTGGGACGATAGAGCCAGAGGCCGGAACCAAATCCGGGAGAACCCCTTCCTGGCCCGTCTCTAATGGCAGAGGAGTGCTTCCGAAGGCACAGGAGTTATTCCATGGATATTGTTATTTTTTTTTTATTTTGAAGTTATTTTATATTTTCAAAATAGTCAAAAAGGCTGTACAGCAAGTTCCCTTGTACCTTTTATCCACTTTCCCCTGATGACAACAACTTTTGCAGCCATGGTGTATTTTTCAAAACTACGAAACAAACAGTACAAAATACTAATAAAACTGTAGACTTTGTTCAGATTACATTTGTTTTCCACTTATGTTATTTTTTTTGGTTTCAGAATCCTATCCAGTGTATCACATTCTGTCTAGTCTTCGCATCTCCTTAGTCTATTTCATTCTGTTACAGTTTCTCAGTCTTTGTTTCTCATGACCTTGACACTTTCAAGAATACTTACAAGGTGTTTTGTAGACTCTCTCTCATGTGTACTTGTCTGATGTTTCTCGTGATTAGTCTGAGGGTATAGATTTGAGGGAAGAATAAAACTAGTGCCATGCCCCTGTCATTGTATCATATCAGGGGGTATATTATATCCACATTGACGGTTTAACCTTGGTCACTTGGTGATGACAATGTCTGTCGGCTTTCTCCCTTATAAAGTTACTATTTTTTTCTCTTCCTATATTTTAAAGGAAGTGAATCACTAAAATTCAACCTACACTTCAGAGAAGAAGGATTAAGCTCTACTTCCTAGAAGGAGTATCAGAGAATTTGTGGGCATATGTTCATATCACCACAGTCATTTATTTTTGTATGAGATACTTTGTGGACATGTAAATATTCAGTCTGCCTTTTTTTATCCTCTAATTTTAGCATTTATCTGTGATTTTTCTATTTCTCTCATTCCTTCTACATTTGTTATTTTTAATTCTTCTGAAAGGAATATTTGTCCCATTTATTTATTCATTCATTTATTTACTTATTTACTTACTTACTTATTTATTCAATCTTTTTTTTTATATCAGGATATACCTGTGGATATTTACATTATTCTGAGGTTATAATCTTGGATTGTCATTATTTGTTTTCTTGCTCAAAATGTTTAAGCTTAGGCTATTAGAAGCTCTTTCAGGCTGACTTTTGTGTCTTTTTTGTATGGTTCATCTTTGAACATTTTTTTTAACTTCCTCACTTACTGGTGCTACAGGAGTGTTTAGGTTCATTTTGTATTTTCCTTACCCAGTTCATGGAGTTAACCATCTCTCCAGTGACCTTGTTTGCTTTCTTAGAGAGTGATATTTAGAAACTGAGATCTGAATGCTAGGTGTGTACTTTGCTATTGAGGTTTCACTGATGCTAAGTCTTTCAAATAGAGAGAGTTAGAAAATACATATGTATACTTCATTCACACACACACATACAGACACATGTACATTTATTTATATCTGCATTTTATCTATCAGCATCTATATTGAAATAAGTGTGTGTTTACACTTAAATTTCCAAACCTACATCATCACTACAGGTCTCTCCCACCCCCTTTCTTTGTACCTCAACCTCTGACAGTGAGAAACCCTGATCCCCTCATTTTCATTTTATTCACATCAAACCTAGTAAACATATAAAGTTGTTTCCAAATTTCTAACTCACGTATCTTTGAGAATAAATTTAACAACTGGAATACAGTGTTTATTTTGTATACTTCTTTTTTGTCTGAAGCTTTACACTATAATTTCAAAACCCTCTATTTCAAAGTTGCTCATTTCAATTTATTTTTTCCCATCTCTTTCAGTGAGATTATGCCATACATTTCTTTTTAGATGTATCATTAGAGTGTGTATTACATCCTGGGATCCTCCAATATCTTGACTGATTTCCTTTAAGTTTGACTACATTAAAGTTTTCATGTTTGTGGTGTGCAGTTTCATACATTTTGAGAAATGCATACAGTCATGTATCCAGCACCTGCGTTTCTTACAGACAGTGCCATCACCCTAAAATTCACTTGTGCTAAACATATATAAGCAATCTCTCTCCCAAAGCCACCCCTTGGCAACTAATACACTATTTTCTATCCCTACACTCTTTTCAGAGGGTCAAATAAATGGAACCATGCAACACAAAGCCTTCTGGATCTGGTATTTTTTCACTTAACAATTTCTCCCTGTTGTGTGAATCACTTATTCATTCCTTTTACCACTAAGTAGCATTCCATTGTATGGATATACCATTTGTTTATCCATCTACAGGATAAAGACAGCTTGAATTTTTCCAGCTTTTGACAATTATGATAAAAGCTTTTTTAACCATTCCCAAAGAGAGTCTGGTGTGCACTTTTTTTAAATTAAAGTATAGTTGACCTACAATTATGTATTAGTTTTAGGTGTACAATATAGTGATTCAACATTTATATACCTTACGATGTGATCATCAAAATAAGTCTAGTAACATATGTCAACATACAGAGTTATTATGATAATATTGACTATTTTTCCTATGATGTACATTATATCCCAATGAATTGTTTTTGTTTTTGTTTTTATAGCTAGAGGTTTGTACCTCTTATTCCCCTTCACCATTTCAACTCATCACCTGTTTTAGATTCCACATATAACTGAAATAATACAGTGTTGGTCTTCCTCTTTCTGACTTATTTCACTTAGCATAATAAGTGGTCCCTCCATGTTGTCACAAATGGCAAGGTTTCATTCTTTTTATGGCAAATATTGAGTAATATTCTCTTATATGTCTATGTTATGTTTCCTTATCACAGTGGACACTTAGGTTGCTTCCATATTTTGGCCATTATAAACAATGCTGCAATGAGCATAGAGTGTAAATATATCTTTTCAAATTAGTGTTTTTAATTTCTTCAGATAGACACACAGAAATGTGATGGCTGAGTCTTACAGAGTTCTATTTTAAGTTTTCTTCAGGAAACTCTATACTGTTTTTGGAATGTCTATTCAAAATATATAAAGAGCTTATATAACTTAATATTAGAAACAAACAATCCAATTAAAAATAAAAAGAAGATCTAAACATCAAGAGGACCTGTATGTCAAAGAAAACATACAGATGGCCAACAGACATAAAAAAACATGCTCAACCTCACCAATCCTCAGGTAAATGCAAGTCAAACCACAGTGAGATATCACTTCACACTTATAAATATGGCTATTCTCTAAAAGACAACAAATAGCACGTGTTGGTGAGGATGTGAAGATTAGGGAATCCTCATGCACTTTTGGTAGGATTGTAATCAGGTGAAGCTGCTTTTAATTCATTGAATAAATAGGGATAGGATTGCCAGTTTTGTATAATAAATGCATGTTTAACTTTATATTAAACTGCTAAAGAATTTTTCATAATAACTCTACCATTTTGTATTTGCACTAGCAATGAACAAAATGTATGCAGGATATGTAGACTGGAAACTACAAACCACTGATAGAAGAGATCAAATAAAGTCTAAATAAATAGAAAAGGTATATAGTTTTCTTGGATTGGAAGAATAAATATTGTTAAGATCATAATTCTCTCCAATTTGATGTATAAATTTAATATAATCCAATTCAAATTTCAAGGAAACATTTTGTTGAAATAGACACATTTAATCTAAAATTTATATGGAACATCAGAGTAACTAGAAGAACCAAAACAATTCTGAAAAAATTAGAAAACTCATACTATATGATATAGTCATTTCCTATAAGGTTAGACATAAAGTTCAAGGTAACAAGATAGAGAGTCCAGAAACAGACCCTTGCACATATCAATTTTGCTAAATCAACTCACTAAAGAAAAATGGCCTTTGAACAAATAGTACTGGGATATTTGACCATCAATATATTTTTTTTAAAAATAAATATAACTCATATCTTATACTTTATACAAAAATTAACTCAAATGAATCATAGACATAAATATAAAATATGAAACCAGAGAACATCAAAAATAAAATACTAAAGAAAATCTATATCTTAAGCTTAACAAATTTTATATGCAACACCAAAAATATGACACATAAAATGAAAAGTATAATAAATTAAACTTTATTAAATTGAAATATATGTATTTTGATGTGAAAATGACACTTAAGAAAATAAAACAACTGCCAACTTGAAGAAATTTTTGAAAATCACATATTCAGATTATATAAAAATACTTGAAATTCCAGTTTAAAAAGTCAAAATATCAGAACAGACACCACTAGACAAGCTACAGGGATAGCAAGTAAGTGTAAAAAGACAATCAACATCATTTGTTGTTAATAAGAGCACATTAAAACTACTATGAGTACCACTACCCACCTATTAGAATGGAATATATATATCAGATAATACCTCACTCTGGCAGGGATGCTGAGCAAAAGGAATTCTCATTCTACAGGTTTTTAAACAGTACATTATTTATTTTATAGCGTAGGTTTGTTGTTTTCAAATTACCCATTTTATTTGTATTATAATGTTTGTAACAAACAATTTAGTAAGTAAGTACATAAATAGAATAGGAGGAAGCATAAGACTTAACTTTACTAAATGTAAAATTATAATCATTAATCTTGAATCAGAGCAGGAAAATCTGCTGAGTGTTGTAGCTTATAGCATGGTACCTGAGGGAAATCTTCCCTACTTATTTGGGGAAGTCATATTTATAACTGTGTGGGGCTGGAAGATACACACTATTGATTGGAAGAATCAAGGTATTGATAATTGTTAACAGAGACATGATGTACTTGTATTATAAAATATTTTAACAATTCCTATAACATATTTTGTATTTACATGCTTTGCTATCTTATTTATTCATAAGAACAAATTACTAAATTAGGATGAGATGATCCTAAAATGAAATAACATTACTACATTTTTTTTTTTATATTTCTAATAAAATTAAGACATTTAAAATACTGTTTGCCCTGGCCGGTTTGGCTCAGCGGTTAGAGCATCAGCCTGCAGTCGAGAGAGACCCAGGTTCAGTTCCCACTAAGGGCACGTACCTCGGTTGCAGTTTGTCCCTGGCCTTGGTTGGGTCGTGCGGGTGGCAACCACTCGATGTGTCCCTTTCACGTTGATGTTTCTCTCTCTATCTCTCTCTCTCTCTCCCTCCCAATCTATCTGAACAAAAAAAAAAAAAATGTCCTTGGGTGAGGATAAAAATAATAATAAAAATAAAATACTGTTTTACTATATGAATAAATGATATCAATAGTTATTAGCCAGAAGGAAATACTTATGATTCAATTAAATATAAAAATGTGCACAGGATAATTTCCATGAATGGTCAGACCTAATGGTTATTTGCTGAAATAAAGAAAACATGATCGTGGTGTGCCTAAAATTTCTTCATGGTAAGAAAATTTAGTCATGCTCTGTAGTTAAAAAAGAAGAGAATACAGGAAACATTTCACACCACTGAGACAACTTGCTCAATTTTGAATGTATTTTCATTTAAAATCTAGTTAAGGGACAGATAGTAGTTCAGTGTGGGGACAGGAAAGCATTAGAAAACATACTCTTCTAGAATGTGTCAATGTAATTATATGTACTAGACTTTGCCAGCTGCAAAGAACAAGCAAAGTGTTTCCTTCGGTGTTATCACTACTTTTCTTTAATATCTTAATTCAAAATGTTGCCAAATAAGGAGAAACTTTAGGAATAAAATGTCCACTAGCCTAGACAGGTGGGGATGGGGGAGGAAAGGAAAATAGTCTATGAAGCTGACACCAGCAAGCCCAGTGGGAGATACAGTTCAGGTAATGGCAGGAAAAAAAAAAAGAATGATGAGACTAAGAAAAACAAAAACATTATAGTGATTGATCATTGAACTCCCGGTGGTCCAAAGGCAACTTCTGGGCTCTGAAAACAAACACCTCCACAAATAAAACTGTTTCTTAAGAGAAGTTACCATGGAGGAGAAGGCAGTTTGGGTTGTGTAGTCATTGGATTTTAAGGGAGAAAAGAACCCAGCACTGTTTTCGATGTTATTAGGGGCAGTAATACTTAATGACACATTTCGATTCTAATTTTACTTCAATTATAAAATCGCAAGCCCCAGTGTTTCCCGACGCAGCCTAAGCCCTTCCTCCCCCTCTCCATCAGCATTTTGTGAAAGGTTTTCTTTAATTAACTAAATTGTTGTCTAGCCAGACGTCTTGACTTTGAGAAAACGGATGTCAGGGGATCTGCTTGACAGAGGACCTAGCAGAGTCCTCACGCAGAACGGAATCATGACATTGGTTCTGAAAGAAATTTATAGTCCTGCTCAACAGACGTTCGCCACCAGCAGAAGGAGCGGCTCTGGAGGTGCGATGACTGATATGTCACCCCATCAGCAATTCCTTTATGGAAGCAGAGGAAGAATACCCAAATAAATCAGATTTGTCACAGGCCTAACACCATTAGGCATGTCAGCCAGGATCTTAATGCGACATCCCAGAGCCATGGGGGGAAAGTTCCCAGGCCCTTCCCGGAGCCTCAGCAACCGGCAGCCACTGTGATGGCTCTTAGCCGGTGGTAACCGGCCAGCTTCCTCCAGGTGTCTTCCAGACCATCGCGGCCATCTCATATATTTTAAAAGGCAGACTAGGGACTGACAATGAAAAGAACAACTTAGGTTGCAGCAATCTTGTGCTACTTTGGGGTTGTTCTAGCTTTATCATTCTACTGAATACACACGACAGTAATAAGCAGCTATTATTTCTTAAAGTAGGTCAGAAAAATGCTATCTAAGAGATTCACTTATTCTTTCTATAAAAGGATATTATTATAAAAATGACTGTCACATACACAGTAAGAGGACCTTAGAAATGATGGATTTAACAGTATTTGTTGGTGGTTGTTTCTAATCCTCACCCGAGGATATTTTTTTTCCATTCATCTTCAGATAGAGTGGGAGGGGGGAGAGAGAGAGACAGAGAGAGACAGAAAGAAACATTGACGTGAGAGAGACACACTGACTGGTGGCCTACCGCAGGACCCCAACCATGACCAGGGATGAGCTGCAACCACGGAAGGTGCCCTTGACCAGAATTGAACCAGAGACTCTTTGGTCCTCAGGCTGGTGCTCCAACCACTGAGCTACACTGGCCAGGGCAATTTAACAGTATTTGTAAATCACTCCTAGATATGTAATATGTAAATTAATTATATTTAGTTTTGTTGTCTAGCAAAAGAGTTGATATAAAAAAACATTTATCCTCATAAAAAGACTATTCAAATTTATAATATTAATGTTTTTCTTATCCTCAGAATTTTTATAAACTGTACCCTAGAACTTTGAAGGGTGGCACATAATAGACACAATAAATATTTGTTGAATCCTTACACAAGTTACATTTTATAGGAGGGAGTGGTTTTGGTTTGTGAAAAGTTTTAAATATAAGATTTGGAACTTTACATCTTAAAATATAAATGGGTAGTTATATTTAAAAGCATAGGATCCCCTTTCCACTTGCAAAGCAAATAATTATAAAACTCTGCCCCATGATTAAAAATGATTGGGAAATAAACACCCAAATTTTCAATAAAAATGTTTTTTCTTTTTACAAACACTGCTAATTTAATTCATTCAATTTATTATAGTATTATATTAAAGTAAGTCCAATATAACTGAAATAATAAGGGATATTAGGGGAGAAAAGACACCCTTATCTTGAACACTATGGATCTCTGGTAGAGAGCTCATTATCCAAGACCCTTGAGGTGTCTTTTGTGACACATAGTTGCATACTATGTGAACAATAAATAGTTTATATTTTATGAAAGAATTTGTCTAAATGATATATTTTCCTCATTAACTGAGATAGCCATCAAAATGCTATTTATTTAGTGGTTATTTTGGCACTAGGGATCCAGAGATGGAAAGCATCTGTTCCTGTGATCAGATGACTTAGGTTCTCATAGCCAGACAAGTGTCCACTCGACTCATGCATTACTTCCAGGAAATGCTTATCACAAGAGTAGAAGCAAAGGGCATTGGGAGTATAGGAGACATGATGCCTACAGTTACAAGAATGTGTTTAAACATATTTCATTTAAAAAAATTGAAACCACAAAAAATAAGAGGAATGATGTGAAATATTATCTACAACAATTCTAATGTGTTTACTTTAACTTTTGATGATTACTTTTTACTGGACTAATGTTTTCAATGCGAGATACCTGGCAATCCTAGGAGCATCTGAATCTACTTTAAAACATCACTAAAGACCTCGCAGAGATGGTAAAATCTGAGCTGAGACTAAGAGGCTGGATGAGAAGGTGTTTGCTAAGTAGACAGAAGCAGGGGAAGATAACCACATTTAGGTGAGCAGCAGGGAGTAAAAAGAGGTAATCTACACAGGAGAATAACTTAGACTTAGATATGCAGAAATGAGATATTGTAACATGTTCAGGGAGTTGGTAGGTAGTTCAATATTGATGAATCATAACATAAGAATAGGGAAAGAATTATACTGAGATTAGAAAGAAAAAGGCAGTAAGGGGAAGGATTTTTATCTTTTATCTCAAATCTCTTAAAAATGTCTTATCTATTATAATTATTCAAGAAAAGTTGAATGAATGCATGAATGAATGAATAACAATCTGAAAATCCTGAGTCACCTTGACAAAATATTATCCTGACATATTTTCTCTCTAATTTTACTTATCATCTTAGTGACAGTAAAAAGAGTCAACTCTACTTGACGTATCATTAGCTTGGATCGGCCAGAAAGCAAATCCCAAGAAGGCGTTAAATAGACAAACTGTTTATTGGGAATTGAACAGGAGAAGGCGGAGAGAGACTTCATGGTGTAGTACATGTCTGATGTCTGTGAAATGAGAGAGGGAAGAAAGGAGTAATGGGTAGGGAGAGTTTCAGATTCAAGTACAAGTTGCAAGGAAGGTTTGGTCAGGCCTATAGGGAGTCCTTAAGCCCAAAGTCAACCATTGTAAGAGTCCCAAGTTTCACTTGGTAAGCCTGCATTAGAACGCTGCATATTTGGACATTGGTTGGGAGCAGACCATGGATACAGGGCTTGGCAATGAATGCAGTGTTGGATCCAGGGGGGCAGCAGCTGGGGCCAACAGACTATTATACTGTTCTCAGCAGGAAATCTGAGTGGCCCATTTTCATGGCTGCCACAACACATAAATCTAAATAGAATGTTCTCTGTAGGCTGATTAAAAAAACAGAATTAAAAATTGTGTTGAGACTATGTTTCCAAAATATCAGAAAGAATCATCTGTGTTTTAATTGATCTTCTTCTTTGTGCAACTGTCATCCCTGTGGTCTCATAACAGACCAAGAAAAAAAAGCATTGCATTTTCCTGAAATCATGACTTTTAAGAGAAAATTCTTGGAGGTCCAGTGACTAATTGCAGCAATATGGGGGGGAGAGGGGGATGTGATACGTGTATGTAAAAATCTTAAATATCTAATGCTATTAAATGAAACTAGCACCAAGAAAACTGTTTTATAGCCTTAATGGGCTAAAGTGAAGTGTACAAAAAAATTAAGGTATTTAATCATGAATATTATTCAAGCAATTATTCCATTTCTCATGTGCTCTTTATGATTTGAAAAATAATAGTTGTTTTTGTTGTAAAGTGTCTTTCAAAGTTTTGATTATTTTCAAAATTTAGCTTTGGGGGAAAAAAGACTTGTTGTAGACATATAAATATTTATGCAAGGAACACTAGAGGAACTGGAATTTATATAGCAGTAAAAAAATAAATCAGAGAGTGTACGAAATCCAACATGAATGAAATTAGTCTCATTTACCCTAAAATGCTCATGTGTTCTGTTCTTATAACAGCATCATGTTCCAAGCACTAAAGGGTACGATAAAAATTAAAAATAATTTTAATGAATTAAATATAGAATGTGCCCCTGGCCTTTGAGGGCCTCACCCCCTAAGGGAGGAATTTCAAACAGAAAGTACAACAGCATGGTCTGTACACAGATGGCAAAAAGAGAGGGCGGAAGAGAACGTGTGTCATTGGTTCTAAACAGCCTCATTGAGATGCCTGGTATGAGTCAGAAAGCAGCATTAGGCCAAATGGGAAGGAAAGTGTACCCTAAACAGAGGGAACAGCATATGCAAACAGCAGAGTGGAAATGTTTCCAGGAACCATATCATCCACTGTGACTGGAGAACCGAAATATAGACAACGGAAGTCAGTCTGAGCTCTTGCATGGTATTTAAATAATTTATTGCTTTCTTTCTTTTTATGGACAACAGAGGACAATGAAAGAATTGTGATCAAGAGGGTAGAGTGACCTGATCTACTAATCTCTATTAAGAGAGATGAGAGTAGTGTAGATAGAAGAGGGTAGAGAGAACATTAGGGAAATTATTTTGAAATTCTGAATAAAATATGTCCAGGGCCTGAACTGAGTTAGTGGCAGAGGCAATAGAAAAGGGTCAGTGTGAGAAATATTTAGGAGGGCAAATATCTGTTAAGCAGCTGAAACTGTGAAAAACAAACATATCTGGAGAGATTTTTCCTATGTACTCACTCCTTCAGTCTTTCACCGGTCTGGTCACCAGCACCAGCTCCTTCTCCAGGCCAGTCCCCGTTCTAGTCCGAAAGGATGCAGCGGTCAACAAACCCCATGCAAGTATTTGCCCTTCGCTAGCCAATCTGCTAGGGGAGAAAGCCAGGAAATAAGCAAGCAGCTAAAATATGTAATGCAAGATATCTTTATGAGAGCCGTGGGAAAAACAGAGTAATGAAGGACAAATGGAATTGCAGGGGCTCTTTTAATATCCAGGGTCCGAGAAGGCCGCACTGTGACAGGGTTATCTGAGTGGGTGGGGGAGGGGCACACGCGTGTAAAACATTGAAAGCAACTTACACCCCAAAATATTTTTATGGTATTGATGAGTGAAAGTCAAGTGTACAAAGAGAGAAGAGGAGCACGGGACTGAGGACACAGCATGTACCAAGCTTGAAGGCGGGAGGAGGTCCAGTTTGTTCAGGGACAGCGAGGGGGCTGGCTCGCAAAGTCAGAGGGACACGGAGCAGGAGGCATGGTAGGACCCGCAAGGACAGCCCAAACTCGGGGGGGGGGGGATGTTTATATAAATACGATGAAAAACAGCCACGTAGAAATACTATCCTCCCCTAAACTTTTTCAAAATCCCTGTTTTCACATCGCAAATTTTCAGTACACTTTTTAGCTATGTATCTTCTGGATTTTGTTTTATATTCCTTGTTTCTATTCAATTAGATTAGACTACATTCATTTGAATTAACATCTGAGGCTAAAAATGAGACATTTGGGCATACCAAAGACTTGGCCTTAATGCTCTAGCTTCATTTGGAAAATTTTTTATCATTGCAGTGCCAATTTTCCTTTAGAATTAACTTTAATTTTTGTTTGTAAGTGTACTTTGATTTACAATTATTTTTAGAGTGAAGCACATTGATGGTATCAGTACCATGGCTCAAGCACTTCCATATATAGGCACACAACAGACAAAACTGAAAGGTTGTCACAGGGTAGCCCCACAAAACTGGATGAATAGCATATGAGAAAGCATTAATGGTACCAATATATTAAAAATAT
The DNA here is from genome assembly GCF_014108415.1 of Molossus molossus. NCBI lineage: Eukaryota > Metazoa > Chordata > Mammalia > Chiroptera > Molossidae > Molossus > Molossus molossus. Next base: position 74,770,024 of record NW_023425344.1, on the reverse strand, counting down.
AAATGTACCAGCCCCCTTTTAAACATGAAAATGTTAGTAGATACTTTATAACTGAAGTTGCCACAGATAATTTGTAGGTAATTGTTTAACTTAAAAAGTTAGTTGGATTATCTTTTTTAGCACAGCACAAAGCAGACCTTTGTAGGAATGAATCCCCAGGAGAGGTGTCCATGCTATACAGTTTCTCAAGTATATTTGTCCACAGTACCTCCTTTCAGAGTATATTTCATGGGAATGTTTAGAAATCACTTTTGATTGCCACTCAATGTGTGAATCTGGAATTTTGAAGCTAGTTTTAGATGTCATTATATTATGCACTGCTAGAGTGGGTACATATTACTGCTACTACTGATAATAATTAAGACTCTCCTAATCATAGGAACATCTCTATGAGGTTGGTATGCTGCTATTATCTTGACTTAGAGATGAGGAAACAAAACACAGAGAGGTGAAATTCCCAACAGAGATCACAGAGCTCTGAGCTAGCTGGGCCAGGCAGACTGGCTCCGGAAATTATGACTTTAGTCTCATGTACTTACTGCCTCTTAAATAAGTCACTGGTATACCCCTTATCAGAGATTCATGGTCACCATCTCTGTGACAATTCAAGGGCACCTGAGCTGCTTTTTCATTAGAAGTGTTACATTCTATCTGCTTCTCTCTGTTTTGATTTCATCCCGTGCTCCACACTGTTTCCACTTCTGTGCCCTGCACAGGTCCTATGGCTGAGATGGAAACTCTCAATCTCTATAACTGTTTGAAGTTCATCCTTTGAAAACTTAACCTCTCTCCTAATTACACAGCCTTCACCAACTGCATTAAAGTTAGTACAGCTATTTTTGTTTCTAGAACTGCAATGCACAAATGCAGAAGCTGCGATACTTCTGCTGTATGAGAATCATCTGCGATATTCCCTTTGGTTTCTTTGCTGAAGTGGGAAAGCTTTTATAAACATACTGATGTCCCTTCTCATCTTACCTTTATATCCAATTTTGTTCATTTAACAAATATTGAAAAAAAGATGCGTGGTGTTTTGGGTTGCCTTACATTCTAGAGGTGAGCAACAGTTGTTAAGCCATGGACATCATTCGGGAGTGCATTGTGTTGTATACGAGAAGATAAGAAGAGCTATGAAAGAGATAAAACACAATCATAGAGCAGGGGAAATGAGTCAATGGGGTGATTGTAATATTGAATAAGATATAAAAGGAGATGAAAAAATTTAGCCCACTGTTAAAAAGGTATCTGATGGAGGCAAAGTCCAGGTTGAGAGCTGGAGGAGAGGCTCAAAGGCTGGAGCTCCCCTGGCGTATTTCTAGAACATGCTGGAATAGAGAGAGAGGAGAGGAAGCAGGAGCTGCAGTAAGAAAGGCGATGGTGACTTGGACCTTGTAGCCATCATGATGACATTAGCGTCTACACTGAATGAAGTGGGGAGGCCACTGGAGGACTTTGAATGGGGAGGAGACCTCACCTGATTTACATATTTAAAAGATCATGCTGGCTCCTTGGGTTGAGTATAAAGAGTGGGGCGATTGGAGTGGGTTATAGGAGTCAAATCAAGTATAGCAGTTAGAAACCTACGAGATAATCCAGAAGAACAATGATATGCTTTGAATCAGGGTAGGTGCGATAGAAGCAAAAATGTTGATGATGTAAATCTATATTTGAGAAGACAGCTGAGAGGCAAAAAATAACATTAAAAGACAAACTGAGAGCCATCACCATACACACACTACTTAAATATATGGAACTAGATGGCTCATGGAGGGTGCACTGAATGAAAATAGAGCAAACAAGACAGAGGTCCAGGACCGGGGCCTGTGACACAACAGGACAGAGAAGTCTGGAAAAGGCACCAGGAGATTGCAGTGTCCTGGAGTCAAGGGGCAATGATGTCTTCAGGAGGAAGCGTCCTTAATAAGCAAGGTCCTATGTTGTTCCTGCCTCCCACCACCACAATAGAATACGGAAATCCCGGTCTGCGTCTATTGTGCAGGCCTCTTCCTTGCTCAAATGATGGGGTTAGAAGACTTTAGTGGAAGCATGATCTTTTGTCATTGGTTTATTACCTGCCAGATGTGTCTGCTATTACACAGAAGTCCTTTCCTCTGTGGTTATTTCAAGCATCTTCCTTACACCACACCTTTCTCCTTTTGCCACGGTTTTGCTCCTTGATTATTTTAAGCCACTTAGAGATGATTTACATTAGGAGGTGGGAAATGATTAATAAAGGCTTTCAGACTGGCTAAAACCAAAAGAGAAAACATTTAGGTTTTAAACATGTATATATTTGTTTTTAAACTCTCAATTTTTGTAATAAATTACCTGAAACTGGTAGTTTGATGTCATTACTTCTCCCTGAGAATTTAATCTAAACTTTTGTTGAAACCAATAAATATAATTACTGGGTGCACATCACAGCATTATAGTATTATAATCTTATACCACCTCTATTCTTTTTGACAGAAAGAACTCTGTATAAAGTATAAGGTGGTAAGTGATTTAGTGATGATATGGAAACACTGATTAGCCCTTCATTTCATCTTCCTCAGGACCTGTTAGTATAATTCTGTGTCATTGTAATATATAAGAAGTAAACAATGGAAAATTAATTATTATATCCTTTTATCATTACATTCTCAAATATAAAATTAAACACTTTTTGTGTGTGTTGACTCTGCATATTACTGGCTAGAAAAAAAGATATTCTTAAATAGTTGCATTTCAATTAGTTCAAAGATGAACTTTTACATCTTTGTATTACTTAGCCTGACCAGAGGGTATCTTCACCTTGTCCTTTCCCAACAAAATTACAGCAATTACTATTAGGTGATAAATAACCTAATTTTGATTAAAGTCCAATTAGTATAAATATTTCTCATATAGATATAAAGTGTGCACACTATATGGAAACATTTTTATAATTGCTGTTCACATGGTAACAACTGAAGAAAATAAAACATACCATTATAATTTTATTTTAAAAAGCAACTTATGAATTTACTTAAGGAGTAAGTGATTTCAAAAACCAGTAATGTTTTAATTAAACAATTATACTTTGTATAGGTGATCATTGATCTTCAATATTTTTTCATAAATGGCCAATTGAGGAGTACTTTCTAGATTTATATGAGTTTGTCATTAAGTTGCCTTGTCCAGAATTACAAGCTTTCATTAGAAGATGTCAAGATTTGAGGTTTCTCAGAACTTTGGGAAAAACAGCAAGTTGGATACAACCTGTTGTAAATCTAATATTCAGTTAGTCATCTTTTTAGTAAAGTTGTAAATTCTCCAATGCTATTATCAAAGGGAAATACTTTGTAAATATATTGCTTTTTTAACATTAGAAGTGAAGAGAAAAAACTTATACTGTGACTTCTGTGTCAAAGTAATCCTACTTCCTTTGTTACTTCAAAATTTCCTTCTGCATATTACAATACATTTTTAAAATGTATGATTTCATAAAACAGTCAATTCATTGCATTTCACATTTCTCTCTCAAAAATTTGCCTTTTAAACAAGATGTTCATAGAGAGATGTTACTTATCTAAAAAAGGAGGGGTAATAAAAAACTATTAGAAAGCAAATAAATAGTCAATTCAAGTCAAGAACGCTGGCTATTTCTTGCATAGAGCTGTGAGGAGAGGCACACAGTGTCTGGGCCAAGGGTTTACGGCTATCCCATGTTTTACTTATCTAATAAGCCATTCATTCTACTTTTAAGGGATTTTTGTTCTTTTTCTAGCCATGGTGATTTGACCACCACCTGCTCTCCAGGAAGGGCAATGGCAAACATTTGTAGTGATTAGATAGATTTGCCAAGTGTTATGGAATGAATAAGTATCATTACTAATTATATTATGAAGAGGAAAGAAACTAATACTTGACACAGTAATAAATTTCACCATTAGGTTAAAAAAATAATTAATATTTGAAATTTTCTGAATCCTCAAGGATTTTCATACTACCCGTGTTAAGTGAAATGGAGCTGATCACCCCAACCATGATTGTATCCTCTTCCTAGTGATAGGAGCTTCCTTTTCTCCCATGGGTTCAAATCAGCCACGTCAGACCTGCTTTCTAGGCACTTCCTATTGACCTGAGATGACCAGTTTTCTCACACAGTTAAATGCACCAGCATCCTGATGTGCCAAGATTCATCACTGGGAAAGTATGTATTACTCAAAGCAACTATTTCAATATAGTTTGTCAACCTCAAACTATGAACTGGGGTCAGGAAACATGCCTTGAAATTCCAGCTTTGCCACTTCTAGTGAGGCTTGAGCAAGTCATTTACTTTGAACCCTTTGTGGAATAAAACATGGTGCCAACAACAAAGAAAAAAATCACTTTACTTCATTTGATGTATATCAACCAGCTTTTATGCAAATCAAATGTAATGTATAGCTAGGTTGTGAAGACTAAATGTGATAATATATTTCAAAGTGCTATGTAAGTATAAAGCACTCTACCAATAGAGCTATTATTATGTATGTCTTTCCTTTTTATCTTAAGCAATTTTCTGCTAACCAGTGTCTCCGTCATTCACTTTCAAAGAAATTTGTTCTCTTTCATGATCCTTTCATTATTAAATTGTATCTGTTTTAGAGCTCATAAATATCTTTTGGAAAAGATGACACTTGTTCTTAAATTGTGAATAATTTTAACCACAAAAATGAATACATTTTTGGTGAAATAAATGAATTATATGGCATGCTGTGGGTTAAATACTTGCTAATGCCACAAAGAGACCGTGTTCATAATAGAGGCGCACAGGAGATAGACATATCTCTACGTTGTGGAGTTAGTTATTACAGAAGGGTGAGCCAGTAAACTTGTAGTCAAGTGAGATGTCCATTTAGTGATTCTGCCCCCAATTATTTTTGCATATTTAGGTTTTTACTTTAGTATAAGCCGTGTTTCCTTGGTTTACTATTACTATGCAGGGCACTTTCCAGTTTCTTCTTAAACTCAGAAAACACAAATGTGCAAATAAAATTTTTCAAATGATGGAAAATTAAGATAACATATTATCATAGAAATGAGCAAAGAGTTGGGATCATAGGGTCCCATGAATAAAATATGAATTATTTTCAAACTACAGACTTTATTAACTTTGAAAGTATATGATAGTAGCCCATTTGATAAAGAATTTGGCCTCCCTGGCCAGTTTGGCTCAGCGGTTAGAGCGTCGGCCTGCGGTCCGGAGAGACCCGGGTTCAGTTCCCGCTAAGGGCACGTATCTCGGTTGCAGTTTGTCCCCGGCCCTGGTTGGTCGTGCGGGTGGCAACCACTCGATGTGTCCCTTCACGTCGATGTTTCTCTCTCTCTCCCTTCCTCTCTCTCCCTCACACTCTATCTGTACAAAAAATGGAAAAATATCCTCAGGTGAGGAAAAAAAAAAAAAAAGAATTTGGCCTCTATTTGGTAGAAGAAATTTTTTAAAAAAATAGTCATTCAAATAATGTCTTAGTGAGCAAGCACTAATGTCATTTTAGTATAACTAACATGAATTGGGATATGTCATTCTTCTAGTATTTGTTTGTATAAATAACAAATGTATATGTAGAGAAAGGGATTTAAAATAATGATAAAGATTGACTAGGGAGCCCTGGCCAGTTTTGCTCGGTGGTTAGAGCATCAGCCTGTGGCCCGGTGAGTCCCGGGTTCTGTCCCACTAAGGGCACGTACCTCGGTTGCAGTTTGTCCCCGGCCCCAGTTGGGGTCATGTGGGTGGCAACCACTCATTGTTTCTCTCTCTCTCTTCCTCCCTCTCTCCCTCCTGCTTTATCTGAAGATAAATGTAAAAAATGTCCTCAGGTGAGGATAAAAAATAAAAATAAATAAATAAATAAATAAATCCAGGGGAAAATTATTTAAAAAAAAAAAAAAAGATTGACTGAGACTTTAAATAAATTTAATCAGTCACAAGGGTATGTGGAAGGAGCTAGGGCTTATGAGAGGAGATGAGAGAGATAACAAACTCCAGAGGAAGAACTCTAAGCTTACAATAGAACTCTGCAGTTGTTAACAGCCCCTAACTATAACTTCCTTTTCCCCCTGTATAAATAACTCTATCTTGGCACACTTTCATTGTGTGCACATGGCTTGCTATGTCTGCATGCAGCAGATTACAACCTTTTTATTTTTCCCCCAAATAAATCTTTTCAGTGATGAAACACCTAGTCAATATCGTTTCCCAGTAGACAATAATACTAATGCACGTAATAAATGGCTCTCAATCAAGTTGTTAGATACTGAGGGCAGCGAACATGTCTCATTACTGTTGTGTACTCCAACCCTTTGCACATTGCAATGTATAATGTGGGTGCTTCAATAAAGACTTCTTCACTTAAACTTTGTGCTTAAAAAACAAGAATAGGCCACTTACATGCCTGAAACCAGACATAATTTAGATATGAAAATATTTTCTAAATAATTTTAACTGTTTTGAGAACTAAATTATAAAGCAGCTTGGAGGGCTGTGCTTATTTCTGAAATCATTCTGATCTTATATAGAGAGTATTTTGCACTTGAGGACATGTCTCGCTTTAAACAGCTTTATTGAAATGTAATTGACATAAAAAAACTGAATATGCTAAATGTGTAAATTGTGATTCGTTTTGATTAATGCGTGCAGTATGAAATCCTTGTATACCCTCTCGAAACAAATAAAGATAATGAATGTAGTATCACTTCCAAAAGTGTCCTCATAACATGTAATCTGCACCTCTCCTCTGTTCTTTTTATCTAATTGTCTGTCTTTATGCCAGTACCACACTGTCATTATTGTAGTTGTATAAGTCTTTCTAGCTTCTTGGATCTGTGGGCTGATAGTCTTCACTAAATTTGGAAAATGTTCAGTCAATATTTCTCCAAATGCTTTGTGTGCTCCCAACTACACGCACTTTAGGCCACTTTATTTATTTATTTTCATGACCAGGTAGAGTTTCTTCTAGAAATGCAAGGGTAATTTTACATTACAAAACCTGTTAATGCTCATCACCATATTGACAGAGTCAAGAAAAACAATAGGATGTGCTGACAGATGAATGAGTAACTGGTCCGCACAGTGCTTCACTCATAGTGCTTGCTATATACAGTTATTTGTTAAATAAAATTAATAGACTCAGAACAAGCATTCAATAAAATTCAAAAAATCATGATTAAAAAATAACAACTTTACTAAGAGTAAAAGAAATTTCCATAATATTTTATATATGTGGCCTACATCTCACCAATGCTTTATTTGATTTTTAAAATTTTTTATTTATTTTTTCTTTGTTTGGATTTTGATGGGTTCTATTGATGTGTCTTCAAGCTCACTAATCATTTTTTCTTGCTATATGTATTCTACTTTAAAACTCAACCTATGTATTTTTTCATGCAAGATACGAGAGTTTTCCTATCTAGAAGTTTGGTTTGGGTCCTTTTATTACTTTCCTGTCTCTACTAAACTTTCCAAAGTTATGGAATACCATTATAATAGCTGTAATGTTTTTGTCAGCTAATCCTACATTTTTGTCAGTATTGAGACAGTTTTCATTGATTCTTCTCATTATGGGTTATTTTCCTGCTCCTTTGCATGCCAATTTATTTATGATTGGATCCCACACATTGTAAATTTTACCTTTTTGTTGTTGTTGTTGATTTTTAGAGAGAGAAGAAGGGACAGGAAGAGAGAGATGGAAACATTGATGAGAGAGAACATCAATTGGCCGCCTCTGCATGCCCCCCAGTGGGGATCAGGCCCACTACCTGAGCATGTGCCCTGACTGGGAATCAAACTAGCGACTTCTTGGTACATAGGTCAATGCTCAACCACTGAGCCACACTGGTCAGTCTTACCTTTTCGACTAGATATTTTTGTATTCATGAAAACATACTTGAACTGTTTTTTCCCCCTGGGATGCAGTTAATTTACTTGTTGAAAATGTGAAACTTTTGGGTCCTACTTTTAGGTATTTTGAGGTGGGACAGAATAGCATTTAGTCTCAGGTTAATTATTCCAAGGACTCTTTCCAATTCCCATGGATTGTGAAGTTATTCAGTCTGGCTGATGGGAACAGGTGTTATACTGGCGCTATGTGTTTGCTGGGTACTGCCACCTGGAATCACTTCGCTAGTTCTTGCCTGCCTAGCATAGTTTCTTCATGTACATTCATTGATTGGTATGTAGCTGAACGATCGAGAGAAACCTTCTGCATTCTCTTATTGTGCATCTCGCTCTTCTCCAGGGCTCTGTCTAGACACCACTAGTTGCCTTAGTCTTCCCAGAAACTCAGCTCTGTTGCAAAGCTGTGAGCCTTCCAGGCTCCATCAGTGTCCCCTTCCCTGAACAACACCCTGAAACTCTCACAAGACAGTACATTGGGACAATTATAGAACTCACCTGGTTCGTTTCTTACCAACCTGGGTTCTCTGGACTTCATTGCCAGATGGAATTGGATTGTAGTTTGTTGATATACATTCTTTATGGTTTCAGATAGTTTCATTTTTGATTGTTCAGGTAAGAGGATATAGCTTGTCCCTGTTATTCCATCATCTGGGCCAGAAATGGAAGTTGGATATGTTTTTGTTTTGTTTTGCTTTTTAAAACTTGCAGTAAAGTAAAAATTGAAATAATAAATAAGAATAAAAACCTTATTGAAAGAGATGTTTTCTTGAAATCATCAGTATAAAGAACATAAAGTTAAACCTGAACAATGCCTGCAGACTTTCCTGAACTTAGGGTACTTCTCAAAATCACTTAAGACCTATTATGCTAATATAAAAGTATATATGCACTACTACCTGCTGTTTTCCTTAAACTGATGATTGACCCCCTGCTGAGTATTTGCAAAATATGGTTTTGTTCATGTGACCAATGGAGCAACTATACTCATTTCTGAATTAATTCAAAATTGAGAAAAAATAAAATCTATCATAAAAAATTTAATTGGACAATCAATCAATTTAATGTCATGACTAATATAAGGGTTTTTGTAGAGGTGGCATTATTGAGAAGCTGAATATGATACAGAACTTACTTAAGTAAAAAACATTGTGCAAAACTTAAATGTTGTCATAAAAAAAGTTAAAAAGCACTTTTGAGTTTGGCTGATGCAAAATATTAAGACCTCCCCTGCAAAAAAAAGACAAAAAAGGAAAAGCATTGCATGTATGGCAGCAAACAATGCAACTCAATAACAATATGTGTGCAGAAAAATGTTTTTCAAAGCATTATTCAGAATTTAGATTATGTCATTGTGATCTGCTTTATTGTAAATTGATTAGAACAAGTTTTCTATGTTTTTGTGGATCTTTTTGGGTCTGTTTAAATCTTTTATGCATTTCGTGAGTTTAATTATATATATCTCATTTTTTAAAAGTGCTCACTTTGCAAATCTTAAAAATATTTAAAATTTTTTAATTGATAATTCAAAGCGAATCTTAAAATGACAAAAGTAAGCTTTCAGTAACATTTCCATTTCTAGAGAGTAGTAAGCAGTGACAGGTCTATTTTTATAAACATATTCTATGCCAGACAGCACCTGTAAAGAAAGCATGAAAGGGATATTAAGTATCTGTAAATAGGAAAAGTATTTCCAGTGATGGGCAGTCAAAATGCACTGGGAATACAGAAAGAGTGATGGTATCTCTGTATTTATTTTGACAAACTTATGACAGGACCATTCTGTACCTTGATAGACAAACATGGTCTTTGAAATGTGTTTGGAGATTCCTTGCACTTTACCTTGTTTCTTTCAAGGATGCTTTTGACAACAAGCCAAAGCCATACCCAGCTAAATGGAAAACAATGTCTATTGTTCTTTGTATACCATAGCTAACCTAGGTATTTTATCTTTTGTTACTGGATTTTGATTTATATTTGAGTGAACATTAACAGAAACTTTAAACAGTCACTAAATAGCTTACTTATTTTGTGTTTAACCCTTATTAGCACTTTAACACTTATTAGCACTACAATAATTATTGTTCCTTATTAATTATCAGAATGAAATATCCTTATTCTACTAAACTTTAACTTATTCTTATAACAATTAAAAATGTCCCAAACACAGTCATGCTATATCTGTCAACACTAATAACAATATGTTAAATAGGTCAAACTTCTGTGCTTTTATAATTCTTCCACGTATTTTCAGTTACGTTGGCAAATAGCAGAAGGCATGTTTTCTAGCAACTGTTTGCAGCATGAAAGGAATTCTAAATGCACATCTAATGAAATCCATATATTAGAATTCTAGCCATTTATGTAGAGCAAGAGTATCAAATTTACTCTAAATTTTTTATTCAGTACAAAGAACATTACAAAATATAGCTTCAGATATATTCAGGTATGCTAGCAGTATTAATTCAGTATGGAAAAGTAATTCTATTGCCTGTCTTAATATTAATAATTTGTTATTTGTGCTCATAGTTAATGAAGAAAATCAGAATGTACTACCACCATATCTGTAGAAAGCTGCTAGCTCTAAAAATAAAGACTCAAGCTCTGAACACTTTATTCAAAGATTATATATATACATATGTATACTTCATATATATTTACATATATATGAAGTTACCAAGCACATTCATGAATTATAAGTTTCCATATTTTTTATAAATGCTATATAAGTAAAAACCATGACCACACCTGGAGAAAACACCTGTGACTTTTCTGTACTCTCTTTATGACAATATAGTTTACAAAAAAATCTGAGTTTAAGTTCTGAAGGAAAATATAAATTTAATCTAAATGGTTGTCTAGACTTGATGAAATACTGACTAAATTAATATGAAACAATATAATCAAATTTCTAGAAATTAAGAGGTGTCCCCCCAAAATCATATATTGAAGTCATAATCTGTAATGTGTTATATCTGGATATAGGGTGTTTAGAAGCCGATTAAGGCCAAATGAGTTCATAAGGGTGGAATCTAATTCAACAGGACTCTTGCCTTCTAAGAAGAGAAAGAGAGAGAAGGATCTCAGACTTCCAACCTCCAGAAGTGTGAGAAAATACATTTCTCTGATTTAAGGCACTTGGTGTGTGGTATTTGTTATGGCATCCCTGAGCTGACCAAGGTGGCACCAGATGTTGAAAAGCCCCTTTGCCATTTGCTAAGAGATCCAGCAATGTGTATGTTCCTCTGAGGACATTTGGTTTAATGGATATTTGAAAAGTATTCTGTCACTGACTAGAGGTGTGACCAGAAATGCATCATTTAAACACTTCATGTCTGTATTCCCCACACTTAAATGAGGAATTGTAAAAACAGGTCATGCACCTTATATCAAAATAGTCATCTGTCTGTTTAGTCCACAGACAGTATTGGTTGTAATATGGCTTCTCAGCCTCATGGTGACAGCTCAAGGCCACTGTGGCTTCCAAGGCCCAAGGGAGAGCAACTCCTGGTAAAGATGATTTCAGCGGCTTTTTTCTAAGAGAAAAATTTAATTGGCGTCATCCCTTATTCCTAATATGATACATAATATGGAACTGAGGCATCTCGGTAGATTATATAGAACCTGTACCCTTTCCCCACTTGGCTGCTAGTCTAGCAATTTATTTGAATATAAGCCATGACAAATTAGTTAACAAAGATCTCTGTGTGTAGTCGTCATTTCCTGGTACAGCACCTCTAAACTACTCATGTTTATAAATGTGTTTGCTACTTCATCTTTTTCCTACATGGAAATGAAGACTATTGATTCTATAAATATCATTTATTATAATAGAATCTCTTATCTCCATTTTTCTTTTTCTACCATGGCTGTTGTTTTAATCCAGTGAAGTCAGATCGAATTTATATCATGTATCAGCAGTACAGTATGAATGAATGGTGGTTATTAGGCATGGTGGGTATCACTAGATACTTTGGCTTTATTATTATTTTAGTTATGACCAACCCCATGCAAATATATCACTACACACAGTAAACATGCTTTAAAATTTTAAACATGCTTTAAAAATTAATCTTAACTCTGCCTTCCAAGCCAGCTATAAGTCAAGACTTGCACTATTATTCTGCTTGTTTTGGGCAGGTACAATTTTGGCTATTTGTCTTATTGTAGCTTTTTAGGGTTGCAGAGACTCAGCATTCTGCAGTGCTCATAGCACCTTGAACAACCGAGCATTTAAGTAGCAGTTTCTGCGCTGCTGCTGCTGCTGCTGGGAATAATGATGCTGTTATTTAAAAACTGTTCAGGCCACATATCTAGCCACAGAAATGGAGCATGAAAATCCTCCGAAATTTTACATTGAAGCAGAGGCTGAAACACAAATTGTGTGAGGTTTGACTGTATACAATTTTCCTGGAACAATCATCTGCTCCATGAAAAATCCTTAAGGTCTTTCATGATAGAATACTTTTATGACAACCTATTATTTCGTCATTTCTATCTATGTACTGTTTTCCTGTTTCCAAATCATTTCTGAGTCAGGACAAAAATGACATTTCAAGTTATTCTGACAGGTTGCCAGAGGAAATCACACACGTCTGTGTGCACTACACGCAAACACGCAGAGCACCACTGAGGGAAGCGGAGAAGAGCTACACAATCGGTGGCTCTGAAGGAAAGTCACATTCACTAATCAATTCATAGGCCATCATTTTCCACCAGTCACTGAGGTTCGAGGCTCGGCACTGCCTGGGCTGCTTGTCATTTGGACCAGGAAAGAAATAAGAAATGATGAAAACCAATTTCCCTTGACAGGAGAGACACAGATGGAGACGACGTTCGGACCATATTGTCAGCTCCCAGGTCATCTCTGAAGCCATTAGCTACCATAATGACGGAACAGGAGTTATTCATTTCCCCACAATTTTCTGATGTGGCAAAAACAATATTACATTGGCCGCCTGAGTTTTCTTATGAGAGGTTGTGTTGTCCTTGAGAAGAAACAACACCCATAGCAAAGTATTTTTGGCTCGTGGAAGTGAATTTTGCAAATTAAAGAGACATTATGCAAGATAAACATTAAGAATGTTATTGTGTAAGGTTAGACTTTTCATACTACTGTTGATATATTTATAAAGTATATATAAAGTTTATATATATAAGTTTTTCTTAGAGTACTTGACTTCTAGCACTTATAGTTTACTCAAGACCATTATTGGACATCTTCTACCCATTTATTCTGTTGGTCAGAAAGTGAGAAAAAAAGTTGGTCATTTATGGGAAATCCAACATGTACCAGGACTGGTGATATGTCAGAAAACAAAACAGATCAGCACTGGCCGGTTTTGCTCAGCAGTTAGAGGGTCGGCCTGCTGTCCAGAGAGACCCGGATTCGGTTCCCACTAAGGGCACGTACTTCGGTTGCAGTTTGACCCCGGCCCTGGTTGGTCATGTGGGTGGCAGCCACTCGATGTGTCCCTTTCACGTTGATGTTTCTCTCTCTCTCTTCCTTTCTCCCTCTCACTCTATCTGAACAAAAAATGGAAAAATGTCCTCGGGTGAGGATAAAAAAAAAATCAAAACAGAGAGGAAAAAAACACTGTACTGATACAGCCTGTGTCCTAATAAAAGACCGACAATAAAATTAATAAATAAATAAAATAAAGCAAGTATAAGTCATTTATATACACGGTGGGGCAAAAGTAGGATTCCAGTTGTAAGTACACAAAACAGTTTATTCTTGGATTATTATATCATTTTCCATGTGAACAACTGTAAACCTACTTTTTTCCCACCCTCTAATTGTAAAAAAATTAAAAATATTATCGGGGAATGGAAATACTTGCAAATGACCAGAGTGGCAATTCCTGGAAGGGGCCAAGAGAAATCTCCCTGAAAACGTGACCCCTGAGCAAAGGCTTGAAGCAAGGAATTTCCATCTGAATGGCTGGGACTGAGCTTTGGTGAGGAAGAGCAATTCATGCACAAGCCTAGAGGTGGGAGTGTGCTTAGCTCATATATATGAGCTATATACATACATACATACATACATACATACATACATATATATGTATGTATATATGTATATATTTTTAATTTCTCTTTATTGTTGAAAGTATTACAGATGTCCTCCTTTTTTCCCTGTTGACATTCTCTTCCCCGCTCCCGTTACCCCTCACCCCCCACCGAACCCTCACCACACTGTTGTCTGTGTCTATTAGTTGTGCATATAAGTTCAGTGTTTTATCTCTCCCTTCTTCCCACTTTCTCCCTCTCTGAGATTTGTCAGTCTGTTCCCTGCGTTCATGTCTCTGGATCTATTTTGTTCATCAACTTACTTTGTTCATTATATTCCATAAGTAAGTGAGATCATGTGATTCTTTCTCTGGGTTATTTCGTTCAGCATAATACTCTCCAGGTCCCTCCATGCCATTTCAAAGGGTAAGAGATCTTCTTTTTAACAGCTGCAGTGGTTCAAAGCCCAAGTGTGCTTAGCTGATTTAGAAAAAACACACACACAACAAAACCAGTGTCACTGAATCAAAGTGAGGGGGAGAGTATAGAAGATGAGAACAGAAACACCACAGCAAAACTGAAGAGGGTTTCTTGGGTCATGGTAAGGACTGTGGCTTTTAGTCTTTAGGAAAAGGAGGAGCCACTGAAGGGAGTTGGAGCAAATGAGAAACAAGATCTGACTTCCTCTTTAACACATTAAAAAAGGAGCAAGGAAGTTTTGGACTAACCCAGGCTGAAGAAAATGGGCATTGTATAAAATGATGGCCAGACAAAGATTGTGCCCTTAGGACATTTTTAGTAAAAAACACAGGCACTTTAAAATGTAACTGTATTTATAGACTGTCACATGTGATAAGCAAGTGTAGTAAGCTGGTTATAGGCACCAGGAGGGAATGATCAATGGAAGTTGGGTAGTGGATCAGTGTGGTTGGGTTGGGTGCCTCACACAAGAGGAAACAAAATTCCTCTTCTTTAGAAAACATTTGCATTATACAAACTAACTTCAACTTCTGTGAAATGGTACACCAATTTTCTCAAATATTTAATCAAAATATGCCATTAAATTCACTGAACGGGTAAACATCAGAAACTTCTATGACATTACAGATTGCTCAATTTAGAGAATAGATAAATGTAGCACTTTACTCTCTAATAGTTCATTTGATTTCAAAAGGCCTGTTAAAGTTGAAACAAAACAAAAACACTTAGCTATATAGTCAAGAAATACATTTTCAAATACAAAGCACTAGGTATACTCTAAAGACAGGATGACCTATTTACCCTGTTTATCTTTTACACATTTCCCTATGTACCTGTTATTCAAGTGTTTCCCCTCCTCTCTGAGGTCTTTTTTTTTTTTTTTGAGCAGCATCAAAACCCATACCAATAATTCAGATTCACAAATATTTACAAAAGATTAAGCAGGCTGTAGGAGATGTCAAACAACCCACATTTCACAGGAGTGAAACAGATTGTAAAGATTATAAATTTCATGAATTATTGCTTATTGTAAGTCACCATTGAAAAGGCTCCTTAATTCATTTGTCTTTTTATTGACCTGTACTCATTCAGCTGCAGCAGATGTTAGTGTGTTCAACTGAAAAAGTCGAGCTGTTTTGTGATCTACAAAATGCAAAGGTGAAAGAATTAAAGTCAGTTGTTTTATTTTCAATTAATGGCATTCATATTAAAAGTGTCTAATTCTATTAAAGTAGATAAGATTACATTGTAAATTATAAACATTCATAACATGTATTTAGCATGGATTATAAAGTACTACACAATCAATAGGCTAGATGTTACCTGATGACTCATTTCTAAGCACTCATAGAATTTAGAAGTTTGAAAAGACAATATATAAAAATAATTTATCCTAGAATTACAGATACAGAATTCTACAATCACAAAACTGCCATTCTAGATAGTGTATAATACTTTATGTTTATATAAATATGTAATTATATAGAAATAAATGTATATATTATTATAAATATATCATACATATACTAATTAAATTTATTGAAGTGCCATTGGTTAATAACATTATAGTGGTTTCAAGTGTCCATTTCTATGATACATGATCTGGGTATTGCATCGTGTGCCCACCACCCACAGCCATCATATCCCGTCACCATATATTTGGCTTCCTTTGTCCTTGCCTACTCTTCCACTCACTTCCCTCTGGTAACCACCATACTGTCCCGTGTCTATGAATTTCAGTTTTATATCCAACATATGAATGAAATTTCATGGTCCTTAGCTTTTTCTGACTGATTTATTTCTCTTAATGTAATATTCTCAAGGTCCATACATGTCACAAATGGCAGTATTTCATCTCTTCTAATGGTTAAGTAGTATTTCACTGTATATTGTACTACATCTTCTTTATCTAATCATCTATTGAAGGACACTTTGGTTGTCCCCATGTCTTGGTCATTGTGAATAATGCTGCGATAAACACAGAAGTGCATATATCTTTGTTAATAAGTGTTTCCAAGTGTTTCAGGTAGCTACCCAGAAAAGGGATTGTTAGGTAGTATAGAACTCTACTCTTAATTTTTTGAGGAACTATCGGACTGTTTTCTACAGTGGCTGAACCAGTTCACATTCCCACCAGCAGTGAATGAGGGTTCCTTTTTCTCCACAGTCTCTCCAACTTGTGGTTACTTATCTTGTTGATAACAGCCATTCTAACAGGTGTGAGGTGGTATCTCATTGTAGTTTTGATTTACATTTCCCTAAGTAGATAGTAGTGTTTAGCATCTTTTCATATATTTGTTGGTCTTTTTGTTTTTGGTAGGTGCCCTTAGCAGGAACCGAACCCGGGACTCTCTGGTCCGCAGGCCGATGCTCCAACCACTAAGCCAGATGGGCCAAGGCATTGTTGGTCATTTTTTATGTCTTCTTGGGAGAGATGTCTGTTCATGTCCTCTGCCCATTTTTTTATTGGATTGTTTGTTTGGTGTTGAATTGTATAAGTTCTTTTTATATTTGGATATCAGAGCTGTTGTTTGCCAATAGCATCTTCCATGTCGTTGGTTACCTTTTTATTTCTTTGGCAATTTCTTTTGCTGTGCAGAAGCATTTTTGTTTATTATAGTCCTATTAATTTATTTTTGTTTTTACTTCCCTTGTCTTTGGGGTCAAAGTCATAAAATGTTCTCTACAACCAATGCCCATAAGTTTAGTTAAATATGTTTTCTTCTATATAATTTATTGTTTCAAATCTTATATTTAGTTTTTTATTGTTTTTTTATTATTATTATTCTATTTTGAGTTACTTTTTGTATATAGGGACAAAAAAACATCATTCTTTAGCATGTGGCTTTCCAATTTTCCTGGCATCATTTATTAAAGAGGTTTTCTTTTCTCCATTGTGTGTTTTCTGGCCCTTTTGTTAAAAATTATTTGCCTACATACATGTGGTTTTATGTCTGAGCTTTCAATCTGTTCTATTGGTCTATGTGTCTGTTTTTCTACCAATACCATGCTATTTTGATGATCATAGCTCTGTAGTATAATTTGAAGTCAAATTATACTCAGGATTGCTTTGGCTAGTCAGAGTTTTTTGTGGTTCCATACAAATATCATAATTTTTTTCTATGTTTGTAAAAAAATGACATTGGAATTTTGGTGGTGATTGCATTAAATGTGTATATTGCTTTGGATAATATGGCCATTTTTACTATATTGATTCTTCAAATCCATGAACATGGGATATCTTTTCTTAAATCTCTTTTCATAATGCTTTGTAGTTTTCAGTACATAGGTTTTTAACAACTTTGTTAAATTTATTCCTAGGTATTTTATTATTTTTGTTGCAATTGCAAAAGGAATTTTTTTTTAAAAATTTTTCTTAAGTTTCATTGAAAGCAATGGATTTTTATATCCTGCAATTTTACTGTATTTGTTTACTGTTTCTACTAGTTTTTAGTTGAGTCTTTAGGGTTTTTCTATATACAGAATCATGTCATCTGCAAAAACTGACAATTTTATTTCTTCATTCCCAATTTTATTTTTTTCTCTTGCTTGATTGCTCTAGCTAAGACTTCTAGAACTATGTTGCATAAGAGTGGTTAGAATGGGCATTTTTGTCTTGTTCCTGGTTTTAGAGAAAAATCTTATTATTCATAGTATTACTATATTTTAATCAATGAGTATTTAAATCTAATATTCAGGCTTATATGAAATATTTTCCATTCAATCATCTTTTATCACTTACATTGAGTATGATTTGTGTTTTTTTAATAGCAAGAAATGAGAATTTTGTATTTGTGCTAAAAAAGATAAAATGATAGGATATTTAACAACTTTCTCAAATTAATCATTTCAGTTGTAAAATGGTCTCATTTGTCATTTGCTCCCTTGAAATAGTCAATCACTTAGTGTACTAACATAAAATCATTCTCAGTTATGATGTTCAAAGTAGCTACAGTAGTTTTATAATATAGATATTAAGTCCAAACAGGACTTAGGAAAAAAGAAACTCTTTTCATGAAAAGAAGCTTTGGTTCAGAAGTTCCTTATCACATGCATCTGGCCTCAGGTAAATACTCAGTTAATGCATTCTGCTTGGGTAAAAGCTCTTCACAAATTTCTTTTTTAAATGCAATGTCCTTTTGCAATAGTGGATATGATTCAAACATCATCATACATGTCATTCAGCACTGCTGGACAGGAAATGTCTTTCTAAATCACATCTTTACTGAAGAAAGACTTATCCTTCCAATTAGAAAATAATTTAAACATCCTTGCAATCCTGCATCTGTGTCCTCTTGAATGAGAATGTCCACTTACTACAATCTATCTTAGAAAGGCTACTACTGTTGAAAGGTCAGTTGAAAAAAAATAGATCTACTTGATAGAAAAAAGAACCATGTTGAATAAGGCTGCTTAGGACTTCTGTGCTACTATTGCAAAGGTAATTGCCTCTAAAAATTTAAATTTGATAGCAAATAATAGAACCAACTTTATTCTATTAAAAAAGGCCTTAATTAGATAATTCATATAAGAAACATAAGATCAGGATAAAGCTTAACTGTATTACCAGAATACATCTGTTTCAATTCTAATACTTGTCAAATAAAGAAAAAATTGTCTTCGATTAAATTATTTTTCTTTTCATGTAAGCAATTCTCAAAACTCCACAGATTGATATTTGTACTTTTAATAGTTTGAAATTTTTCAAAAAATCAGATTATTGTTTAACAAATGCAAAGTTTCTGTTTGGAACGCTGAAAAAGTTCTGGAAATTCATAGTGGTGATAATTGCATAGTACTGTGAATGTACTTATTTACAGTGAATTGTATACTTCAGAATGGTTAAGATGGTAAAAAAAAATGAAAAAAGGAAGAAAGAAAATGTTTAGCATATATAGGGATAATACTGGGGGAAAAAAACAAGAATTTGATTTTCAAAAAGCAACTTTCTAACCTCCTCTAAAATTCAATTAATTACAAAAGTGTCATTTTATTTGTAATACATATTATATTTCTCAATGTGCATTTAGAAGTGCCGATGTTTATATTAGTTCTGAATGCAGAAACATGGAAAGAAAAAAGGAAGGGAGGAAGAGAAGGAGGAAGAGAGAGAGAGAGAAATCACTCCTGTCCTTCCTGTTCTTGCATTTGTGATGTGAAGATTCTGTTTGCAAGTTTGCTGGAACTACTAATAATTCCGCTTTGTAGACAATGTTTGAAGTATTTCTTAGGTTTTGAAAGCAATTATGTATTTGTTGAGGTAAGTACAATAATTAGTATAAGAGAACATTACCACTTCAGTAATCTGTTCATTACTATGAGAGGTTTTCTTACATATATCATCATTCGACAATAAGTGAGAAGAAGTCTTACAGGAAGGAGATATTAAGTAACAAAAAAAAGGGGGGTTGGAATGCTGGGCTTAACTGCTCACAGGAGAAAAAGCGGAGATTGCTAGATTAAGATAAACTAAGAAGTAAAGGTGCATGTGTTTCAACACAAGGCAGAAAAATTTTTGAATTTAGTTCCTCAGTCCTAGAGCTGCTTTGAAAGAGAAGAAAGAAGACAGGCAAAGAAGTAATTGTCAGAGAGATCAATGGCCTAAGAGTACATTGATAATTTCTTACTAACAAACAAAAACATTGCCTTTGACTGAAAGAACATACCATCTAGTTGGGCCCCTATGAAATAAGACATGAAACAACTACAAAACTGAATAGTACATTGTGTGAAAGACAAGAATTAAAAAATGGTAGACATGCAGGGCTCCAGGAGACCAGTAGATTCTTGTTTTACCTCTTCCCCTTTCTTTTGCTCTCCTTTCTTTTTCTCTTTCGCTCCCATTTCCTTTTCCAACCTTAATTTTTCATGAAAGAAATTTGTTTTCTCTGTGATAGGATGGTGCCAACATATATGGAAATGGTGTAAAAAAGGTACAAAAAACTTAAAACTTACATAACGTTATTAACCAGCCAGCCGGTATTCTCGGTGTACTGAGCGTCCTCCCATGGACTGAGAGGTCACGGTCAGATTCCCAGTCAGGGCGCGTGCCCGGGTTGCCAGCTCAATTCCCAATAGGGACTGGGCAGGAGGCAGGTGGTGGATGTTTCCCTCTCTCTCTAAAACATCAATAAAAAACATATTTAAAAAACACATAAGGTTATTAACCAATGTCATCTCAATAAACTTAATACATTAAAAAAGGTACAAATATTTATGGAAGTGAAATTTTTAATATAAATTTTAGTTTTTAATAAATATCCATACACGATTTTCAGAAATCACAGTGTTAATAGGTGAATAGGAAAAAGTTACTGCATTTCTTTGCTCATTGACTCTCTCCCTCCCAGCCTTGATCCCTAGAGGTAGTCACTTTAAATTCTTTCATTGTTTTTTTCTGGTGCATCTCCATGTTTAAATATCAATAAAACAATTCTTGGTTATCAATTCAGCCAGCATATGTTGGCTTTCACTATGGTAATGGAAATTTAGCTGTCTTGTGTGAGAAGCTCCACAAATTCCCCTTTTGTTCCCCATACTTAATCTCAGGTTTTAGTTAGATCAATACTAAATTTCTATGATGATAACTAAGTATTCATTACTTCTGGGACAAGTAGTATAATAAATATAGTTGTTGTGAGGTTTTTGTTTGTTTTCTTTTTACTAGATTTATGACTGCCTTTTTTTCATTTGCTGATATATTTCATAGCACAACATTGGAAATAATATTATCTTAACCAAAGAAGGAAATTGTAAAATATTTTGTGCCTATAATTCAAAATATGTGAAATTGAGTGAAGCTAGATCAAAAGGTAAGTGACTGGTATAACTTCTCACTAATGTTTGATCATCAGTTTCTATGACTTTTAATAAGTTAATATAGCCCTGGCCGGTTTGGCTCAATGGTTAGAGCATCAGCCTGCGGTCCTGAGAGACCCGGGTTCGGTTCCCGCTAAGGGCGCATACCTCGGTTGCAGTTTGTCCCCGGCCCTTGTCAGTTGTGCGGGTGGCAGCCACTCGATGTGTTCCTTTCACATCGATGTTTCTCTCTCTCTCTCTGTTCTTCTCTCTCCCTCCCACTCTACCTGAACAAAAAATGGAAAAATGTCCTTGGGTGAGGATAAAAAAATAAATAAATAAAAATAATAAGTTAATATGAAACGGTGCCTTAGATTATGTTTCTCCAGAGGCAGAACTTGTGTGTACACAGTGTAGCGGAGAAACGATCCCAGGTCACACCTGTAGGAGAGTGGATAAATAAGACAGCATGGAAGAGGGAACCAAATAGGATGCACTGACATGCAAGTTCCCATCTTGTGTAACTGACTCAATCCCACGGGGAGTTTTGGGGAGACTGCATAGAAAAGTCTGCAGAGTCACCTCACTCAGGGATGAATGTTCAGGGATTTATTCATCAACTCCTATCAGTTAGTCCTTGAGAGACACTTCCAGGAACATTATCATACCAATATTTCTGATATATCCCAGGGGTCAAGTGCTTTCCAGGGATCAGAGAAATCCTGCAAGGAAAGAGTCACACATGGTTGCAAGAGCAGACTGTGGGATTAACACACACAGGAACAGTGCATGCAAAAGAGAAAATAATGAGGCACCAACACCACCTGCTTTTTCCCCTGCCTTTCATACCATTGCAATCAACTAGTTGTTAATAATAGGAAAGAAGCAAAGGGAAGGCCAGACATGATAGACATGTTTCCTGCAAAACATCGGGGGAGGAAACCACACAGGGAAGATCTTTGTCTGGCAGGCACACTTGGGAACAGAGGTGGTTGGCTAGAATGGGCGTGGCCACTGCAAGCATGCTAAGATTTGGGATACTTAATACCCTGAATAAAGAAGTTCAGCCTCTTGGTTCCTCTTGGCATGCTTGGCTCATGGCTCACACTTGGCTTCCTGGCATTCTCCCAGGTAACCCACAGCCATGTGGACCCCACACAATGGACTAAGGGCTGAATCTGGCCTAATTCGGCATTGGACCAGCTGCAACATAGAAAGGAAACTCTGGACACTGGCTCTGATTTTAGCTCTACTGAAGCCCCAGCTACACTTCTTTTGTGACTGGACTAAGGGAAATGGGACTTTGGAAACCCAGCAATGTAATTCCATGGAAATAAAGCTTTCTATCATAGCTCATTCTTCTGTGGGGTACCTTCCAGTGGTACCCCAAGAACCCCAGGGAAGACGAGGCATGTTTTTGTCCGATAACACCTTCACATCAGCATAAGCAGAAGTGAAGCTGACGAATGAGGGCTCTGGTTGCTCTCAAAAAGCCTGACCCTCTCTCACCCACCGCACTCGTAACCATACAAAACAGTTTGCATGCAGATCATTCATCTGAAGCTCATTCCAGTCTTCATCCCTCTTTACTGCTGACATCATACATGAGTCAGTTTGGGCTGTCATAAGAAAATACCATAGACGGGGTATAAATACATTTCTCACAGTTCTGGAGGCTGAAAATCCAAGGTTAAGGTGCCAATCGATTCAGTTGAAGATGACGGCCCTCTTCCTGGCTTGCAGATAGCTGCCTTTTTGTTGTGACCTCACTTAGCAGATAGAGACAGGTAGATAGATGATAGATAGATAGATAGATAGATAGATGATAGATAGATAGATAGATAGATAGATAGATAGATAGATAGATGATAGATAGATAGATGATGATAGATAGATAGATAGATAGATAGATAGATAGATAGATAGATAGATAGAAGATAGACAAATGTCTCTGGTGTTACTTCTTATAAGGACACAGATGCTAATGAATCAAGGATCCAACCTTCTGATCTCATTAACCTTAATTTCCTCCAGAATGGCCCAATCTCCAAATATAGTCACATCGGGGGCTGGGGTTTCAACATATGAATTTGGGTGACACACATAGACAGCCTATAACACATCATGGAAAACCTCACGTTTCTAGGTTATTCCTTACCACCAGGACTCTCAGCCCATAAGGATCGGTACATCTTCTATTCAAAGTTTAAAATATCAGTTCAAACTACTCTGAAATTTAGAACCTATCAATCATTAGAGAATCCCCATCATCCAATTTCTATGCAATCTCATGTTCTAATGAAATGTGCAATACATCTGTATCCCCCTGTTTATTCACACTCACTGTCTTGCTCACTTGTTCTTCTTTCTCATTCCAGCTGTTACAGTGATTTCAGTTTCACTGAGATATAAGAATGATCAGAACACAACTTCCAGCCTCCCTCTCCCAAGTGCACTTGCTCTTCTTTCCCTCCCGATGACCTGGCAGACTGTCTTGACTCCTAGGTGAAGCTCACCCCTCCACTTACGCGGACATTCTATCCCCTTCGGGCTCTTCCGGACTCTCACTCTAGCAGGTCCACCCTGCCTCTCACCTCACTCCCCACTCTGTATGTTTGGAGATGCCAAGTTGCATGCACTTAACAGAAGTAACTTTCTGCTCTTCAAACTTTTTCTTTACCTTTCGCTCTTTTGCAGAATCAAAATCACCTTTGTTCAGCTTCTTTAAACCCCCAATTTACTTCTACAATTTAACCTTCCTATGTGTATCTTCCGTGCTAAGACAATGCCCATTTTTTTTTTTTTTGCATGCATGATACCTAAATTCTCTGTGTCATATGCTTCTTTTAGCACCTTCGTCTTAGATTCCAGAAAACCATATTCTCCTTTCTCTTCATTCCCTTTGTTTCTCATTCTCTTTCACAGGTTCATTTCTACTATCAGCCCCCTCAGTAGTAATCGTATCTCCCGTGACCACGTTCATATCGTCTGCCCTCTCTCCATTGTGTTTACGAGATAATTCTGTCTTCAGTCTTCCCTAACTCTACCTTCCACTGACTCCCAAATATCCACCTTTCAGATCTGACCCTTTTGCTAAGCTACAGACTTCTATTTTTACTTTTACACTGAATTATTTTAAATTTTCTCTCATTCAATATTTTCATACATGAACTCAATCTCCCTGGTACACATACATACCTTCTTCTACCCTCTGCTTGGAATCAAGGACTCTACCTATCCCATCCAGAGCAATAATTAACCATCCAAATCAAAACCAAAGTAATTGGAAAGCGTTATTTTAAAAGCATTCAGAATCATTTCTCTCCTTTTTATTCCAACTCCTTCTTCCTTGTTTAGGTATCTTCTCATTCCTCACAGGATTATGACATTAGCTTCCTAACTGGTTTAACAGTTGAAATGACACCTCCAAAAAGCAATCCAAGTTGTCTTTTTAGACTAATGATCTAGTCAAGCCATCCTTTTTTTAAACATTCTCAGCTCCCTGCTGATTCTGCAAGATGCAAACTCTGCGGCTTGGGAAATAAGATCTTTCTCATCTCTTTCCCTGGCTCCTTTCTCTGGGGCAGCTTTGCCTCTCCCCACTCTTCCCCAGTTTCCTGGGTTCACACCAGCCTGCACTGCGGGGTCTCCCCACCCAGCCGGCCCTTTGCATCTCGATGACTGCCATGTTTTTCTTTCTGAGCTGAGTGCTCAGCTGAATCCGTCTTCTCCTCCCAAACCTCTGAAGACTCAGTGACGACTAACTCACGCCAAAGTGTGAGAAAATCGCTTTTCATTCTGAAGCATTGTACTTATACCGCCATGCTAGCATTTATTATTTACTTAATAATTAGCTATAAATGTATCCCAAATCTAGGATCCTTACATTCAACAAGCACAGCCTGATCTCCTTTTGACAGACAAAGAGAACAAGTGTGAACTCTGAGTTCTAAATACTAGGTGTGTATCTTAATTCTACTATTTTTACCACTGGTGGGATCCAAAGCAAATCTCTTCACTCTGTTTCTCTTCTGCCAAATAAAGGTAATAATGATACCTTCTTTGTGAATTATTTTGAGAATTATTTGGGATACTATATCTTCAGTTCCATAAATGACAGCACCTAAATTATAATAGATTTCCTGAAAATGTTGGCTGCCTTCCTTCTCAGCTTCCTCCATTCATCCTACTCCCAAGCACCGGGTCAGCACATAGGGGCTGCTAAATAACTATATGCAAGTGAGTTTGTTTGTTACATTCAATGTACCCAAACTACTCCAAAGATTAATGGCTTTGTGGACAAAAAGGGGCCACATGCTAACCTGATAAACTCAGAGAAGACCTGCATGACAGCCTTGCGAACTCAAAGACCTAAGGTAACCACAAATGACAGTCTGAATTTAAACTTTTTATGGCAGGTAGTCATGTCCTAGGCCCACAGCTTTCCTGAAGAAGGTCAACTTTCACCTTAATGGAACCTATTGTCTTTTAGCGGCTAAGAAAACATACCTTTGGAACCTCAGGGTAACTCCCCTTTTTCCAGACCCCTCAATGCATAGCCACTGCGCCAGGGCACAGACCACAAACCCTCTCACTGTTATTATCATGATAATTGTTGACTGTTAACTATCCTGTACCCACCTATGTAAAAGAAGCATGTATCTATCCTTTTACTTTTTATCCACCCCCCCCCCAATCTATCACCAATGGATTCCACTTATGCCTTCTCTTTTGATTGTAATGTATAAATTATAAAACTGCCATTCTCCAGAGCATTATCTCAATTCATTGAAGTTTTGTTTCCTGGCATGTGTCCACAGTTTGGCTCAAATAAACACAAAATTTTGCACAGGTTTTTACATTTCTTAGGTTGACAGTTTCAAACAATGACATCTTTTATCC
Organism: Molossus molossus; assembly: GCF_014108415.1. Taxonomy (NCBI): domain Eukaryota; kingdom Metazoa; phylum Chordata; class Mammalia; order Chiroptera; family Molossidae; genus Molossus; species Molossus molossus. The sequence continues at coordinate 74,743,935 of NW_023425344.1, read as the reverse complement.
CGTGAATCTGTGATCTGAACTGAGCTTGGTGTGGACAGCTTGTCTGTGTTCAAGCATCAGCAAAGGTTGAGAGGCTGAAATCATTGAGAGATTCCCTTGCACACCTGCCTGGCACTTGATACCAGCTGTTGGCCGGGGCTTGGGCCAGAGCTCCCGCCCAGGACATTCCCTGTGACTCCATGGCTTCCTCACAGCGTGGTGACCGGTTTCAAGAACAATTACACCGTGATCTAGCCTGGAAATTACACGGCATCTCTTCTGCCACATTCTGTTTGTTGGAATTGATTAACTAATACCGGTACTGTGCAATTAGAGGGGAATTAGACTTCATATTTTGATAAGAACAGTGTCAAAGAATTTGCACATGAAAATCACCATGAATTCCTCCACCAATCAATGTCAGCATTTATACCAGGCTGGTGTGTTGAATATATGGATGAGCTCAACTGAGGGCATCAGGGACCCAACATCCAGGTTAGGGATCTAGTTAGGTAAATGGAAAAATACAACAGAAAAAACACAAACCTGGACCAGAATTTAAAATACCTAATTAGTAAATCTGGATATGCCCAGATAAAAGTAACTGGGCCTTAACTATGATCAAGTCACATGCCTTCTGAGCCTCAGTGTTTCCATTTCTAAAAGGGGAATAATGATTAATATACAGCCAATGGCACAAAGCTTTAAAACTCAGAAGTAAGTCATGCAAAGGCATTATGAATCTTGTATTATAGATCAAAGGCTCTGTTATTGGAGGGCAGGTAGATGAGCAAAACCACCCTTGTTAGACATAAAATAGCAACTACACTGTCTGTCAGATTTGATTTTATCTGCTGGCAGTACAGACTCTTTGTTGTTGTTTTTTGTCCTACATAAAAAAGGAATTTTACTCAGTTCCTCCACCCCCACCACCAGAGTCATCAGCCTGCTCTCTATCTATGAGTCCATCTCTGTTTTTCTTAGTTCAGTTTGTTCATTAAATTCCACATATAGGTGAAATCATATGGTATGTGTCTTTCTTTGACTGGCTTATCTAATGAGCAAAAAAGAAAAAAAAAAACTCATGGACATGGATAACAGTGTGGTGACTGGGGGGTGGAGGTGGCAGGGGGTATGGGGGGATAAATGGTGAAAAAAATAAATAAAATATAAATTATATTAACAAAAAAAGTTTTTTAAAAGAGATGCTACTCTATTACATGGCCTATATATTTATGGTTCAAAACAGAGCATTTAAAAAAAAAAAGTAGTTTAATAAAGGCCACCAGTTTTACCTAAGAACCAGGAAAATTAATTAGCTCTTGATGCAAGATATTTTGCAAGTATCCGTTGCAGTATTACATATAACATCACAGTGATACATTCTATATTCAGTCATGTATTTCAAGAAAGTAACAGCAAGTGACATTTCACAATCTGAGCTTGTTCTGCTAAAAAATATGGATTCTAGGTTTATAGAAAATGTCAAAGAACATCAAAGAAAACACCTGACATTTAACAACCTAAAATTTCAATACTCAACATATAAAATGAAAAATATATACTAATATGTGCACTTTGAACTATATGTTACATTTGTATCCTTCTGTGTATTAATACCTTATACTCAGCTTGTTTCCTTAAAACCATTTAAATCACCCCATGATTCTCTATTAAAGTAGAATTGTTTTCATATTTTTTCATCTTTATATGGAATTCTTCATCATATAATTTATAATGTACTTGGTGGTTCATTTTTTCACTCTGTTGTTTATCCTTAGATATCCATATAATAAGATTCTAAAGGGGCCATTTAATTGAAATGTTGATGGATCAACAAAGAACATTCTATATATTTGGCTGCACTGAAATGAAAAATACTTCTTCAACCCAAGGCATAGTGAACAGAGATCAAAGAAAAGCCCCAGCTTGGGATGAAATATTTCAAACTCACAACTGGCAAAAAATCTAAATTCAAAATATATGAACTATTACTGCAAACACATGATAGAAGGAAAAACAACTGAACAAGAAATGAGTGTACAATATGAACAAGACATCCACAGAAAAAAAGCCCAAATGCCAATAAATACAGAAAAACATGCCCAGCATTACTAGAAGCAGGGAATGATGTTTCAAAACAATAAAGAAAGAATGTTTCATGCCCACTAATGGATCCAAGTTCTAAACTTCGACAAAACTTAACAAACTAGGTTTTTCCAGAGCTACAAAGAGTGGGAGTCTCACACACTGCTTCCTACTAGCTGGCAATATTACATAATGATAAGTGAGCATAACAGTACTCAATTAAAAATAAATTAATATTTTAAGAAGTAGCTCTTATTAGTAACTACATCTGTTGTAATCATGTGTTCAATTATAAAAGATGTAGTGAGTACATGTTATATAACAGAGTCCAGGGTAGAGAGATGTATCCTAAATCTAAGATGACTTGGCTTAATTATGAGAAAATACGCATGTAGACCGGAATCTTTAAGGTGTGGAAAACACACACAATAGGTATTCAATAAAAAGTAGATTTAATAATACTTCTTGAGGTTTTGAGCTTATAATTACAAAGGATGCATGACATTGTACACAAGTCAGTTTACGATCACTCATAAAAACAATGCAGCCTGGCCAGTGTGGCTCAGTAGATTGAGTGTTGTCCCATGGACTGAGAGGTCCTGGTTCGAGTCCCGGTCAGGGCACATGCCGGGGTTGTGGGCTTGATCCCCAGCAGGAGGCAGCCAATCAATATTTCTCTCTCTCTAAAAATCAATAAAAACATATATTTTTAAAAAATGCAATAGATAAGTGTGTAAATTCTGGAGAAACACTGAGTTCTACTTCCAATCCTGTTCTATAAAATCATTTCTCTTAGTCCTTGCAACTTGGAATATAATGTTCAATGACAGCTTGAAATGTGGATTCACAATGTGTTACATCTCAAGCAAACTTAGAGAAGTGAAAAGTGCTCTGGAAAAGTAAGTTAGCCCACTCAAGAAGCATGTCAAGTGAGTCAAATGATATTGATGCTACAGATACTGAATAGAGGATTGTGAAATGATAGAGTGGAATAAAGCAATATTTCTTTTTTTTTTTTTCATCCTCCCCCGAGGACATTTTTCCATTTTTTGTTCAGGTAGAGTGGGAGGGAGAGAGAGGAACACAGAGAGAAAGAGAGAAACATCGATGTGAAAGGAACACATCGAGTGGCTGCCACCCTCACAACCAACCAGGGCCGGGGACAAACCGCAACCGAGGTACGTGCCCTTAGCGGGAACCGAACCCGGGTCTCTCAGGACCGCAGGCCAACGCTCTAACCGCTGAACCAAACCGGCCAGGGCTAAAGCAATATTTCTAAATTAATGTGTAATTTAATATAATACAGTAGTGTATAAACATGTACCTAAATGAATAAACATATACCTTCTTCACCAAGAAAAAACAGCACATTTTTAAAAAATGTGGTTTGTTTATGTATCTCCCAACTAGATAAGTGGATGATAATCTTATTTGAAGTGGTGACATATATTTAGACACATAGTGTATGTCTCTCCTGCTTTAAAATTCTTTAGTGCTCCTCAATGCTAACAGAGTTTAAGCTACTTATGAAAACATATAAGGCTTCTGGAACCTGCTTTTTGTTTAACTCTCTTGTTTTTATGTTTGACCTTTCCTTAAAGTTCAGCAATGTGGAACTATCTGTGCTTCTCTTAAAGGGTGGACGCTCTGCCCTGTTCTTCGCCCTGTCTTATCTTCTGGCCCGAGACGCTTCAAAGCTTCAATCCCTATCATGCCTCCTGTTTGAAAAATTCCCTGAACAGAACTTTTACCACCTCCCTTTTTTTCTTACAAAGCACCTTTTTAAATATCTTTTACATAGCACTGTATTATAATCTTCTCTAAAAGTCTCACATTGTGAGTGAGAGCACAGGTTTTGCATTCTGATAGGTAAGCATTGACATCCAAGCTTCCTCACTTAAAACTGTGTGACCTTGGGTAGTTTTCCTTAACTTCTCTGATTCATTTTTAAAATGAAGATAATAATACCTAATATTATATGGTAATAATAGTTGTATATGGTGTTATGAGGCTGAAATGAGTTATAGAATGAACGGAGACAGTTCATGACACAAATGAGGTACCAGTAAATAACTAGTGGATACTATTATTGTGATTATTGTGATTATTATTAACACCATTTTTCTTTTTTTTCTTCATAACATTTGAGATCTTAGGCAAAAACTGACTTTTTAATTTTTATATCATCTAAAGCTGATGCTTTGACTGGAAAACACTGTGTGCTTAATGCTGGGATGAATAAATAAATGGATGACTGAGACTGCTAGAAATAAGCAAAATATTTATATTATGTTGGTCCCATACAGAATAGAAGAGAATTTATTAATTTCCTTTTTCCCAGAAATTATATATTTACAACATTACTATGTGGTTTTGCTGAGCAAAATCTGCCATTACCTGCACACAACAAGTTGCAAAGGAAGAACCGTAAATTCCATCCTTTGGATGCAATGATCACTTCAACTATAATCTGAAATAGACTGAGCTGTTACCAGTAAGGCCTGCCTCAGAATAGCCAATGTGTCCTTCCGTTCTGATACTTAGTTACAGACTCTGAGGGGAGTGGGTGGCAGTGTTGGTCGGAGGCTACAAGCCACAGGATGCAGAACAAGGCATTGCTAAGTGGTAGGGGAACAAATGGATCATATAGGAGCTGGGAAGGCCTGATGACAATAAGAAATATAAGAGAACTTCCAAAGCCAAATGCCTCTGTTTCCCAGCATTTTATTTAAAAGGTTTCAACTATGCTATTCATGATGTTGACATTGACTTATTTTAATGGGTTAAAAGTACTCTGAGACTGCAATTTCTCCCTCTTAGGTGGCCAAATTACTGAGCAGTCTTGTTTAATTCGGGTAAATATTTTCCCAGTGAGGACTGCTATTATTCCCACTGGACAAACTGGAGCAGCAACTGAAGGCCAGACAGATATTCCACTGTAAATAAATTGACACTGCCGTTTATCACGAGTCCCCTGAGAGTTTAGTCAGCATTGAGTCCACTGAGCCTATAAGCCCAGATACAGCTCAGAAAAATTGAATTTCAAAATCTATAAGGCTGAGGAGTCCTTGAAGTAGAAATGTATACAACCAAACCCATGGCCCCCTTTCTCTTCCAACTTAAGGAAATCACACAGGTAATCGACTTAAGAAAATCACACCCATAATCACACCTCTGCCTGTACTATGTGTACCATACACATGACTGTCAACACCAAGCTCCTGTAACAAAATGCCTGATTAGCACGCGAGCAAGTAGAATTGCATCTAAAGTCAGATGCTCAAGAACATATATTGTAACAGACATTCAGACATTCTCCCAAAGAGAATTAAGGTGTGATGTAAAAGAAATGGCCACAGTTTCCACCATTCTGTTAGTATCCTATGAAATCAAATGTAGCTCTCCATTCCAGATTCCCACAGCGAAATAGAAAAGCTAGAAATTATTATTTTTTGTTGCTTTTAACATTATAGGCCAATTTGTCTCAAGCTCTCCCCAGGGAGCAAGACAATGAAAGCTGTTTTGTTTTCCTTGGAGCCAATCACTTTAGAGGCTGGGCCAAGAGCTCTCCACCAGTTCCTATGCTTGAAACTCCATTCTGCTGTCAGTTGTTGTAATGACTCTTTGGGGGCACTAAAAGAAGAAATATATGCATTTTGGTTTTTCCCCTATTTGCTTCTTTAAATGTGGCTACACCACCGCAAGTAGTTTGGTAAAGACAAAACAATGTAATTTTTCAAAATATTTTTTAAATGCATTGGCATTTATTTTTCATGAAAAAATATTCGTTTTATTCTTTTGGAAAAAAGAACAACTCTACTGTGGCACCCAATTTTACTAACAAGCAGAGTTTGGGTGAAGTCACTAATAAACCTAAAACTTGTAAATGGCTTATCCTCTCTTATCAGGGGATGTTTCTTTTGAAATTAGAAATGTGAACAAAGAATTTTTGTGAAGGTGAGTATTTTATATAGCACAAGCATACTGCCATACTGCCTGCTTTTTTTTTTTTTTTGGTATGTGCCCCTAGCGGGAACTAGCTAGACCTCTCTGATCCGCAGGCCAATGCTCCAATCGCTGAGCCAAACCAGCCAGGGTCACACTGCCTGCTTTTAGGAATCACACCTAAGACAAAACTCTCACTGACCATCTCTAAATCACCTCAACACGTATAAGGACCTATGCATAGCCAGGGGGCCTCATTTCAAGGGTATGGAACTGATCCCCTTGTTGATATGGCCCCAACTGTCCTGAGGACTCTCCTGGAGTGATTTCTACAAAGACAAATTTGCTTGCAATGCAGCTTCCTGTCTAACTAGCCCACAGCATGGAAAATAGAGAGCAAGGTTACTGATTTCTCAGTCCTGAGAAGAGGGGGGGGAAATTTGCAGAAAGGACACATCGCTCATTGAAGAGGCAGCTGCTCGACCCGCAGCTGTCTCCCAGTAGACTGGCACTGGCCAAGGCGACGATCTTCACCGAAAAGAGCACCGCCAGGAATCTGACCTTGAACTGGAGAGCACGGAGTACGATATGTACATTTCTTTGCAATACCTTTCAAGTTTTGAAAATCACTCCTAAAAATATACTTAGCTGTAACTAGAAATATATTTCCTGATGTTTTAGAATAGTTTTGAGGTAGAGGATGCAATGGAAACGACACATTCATTCCTGTCCATCCCTAGAATCTCTTTTTTTTTATTCTCAACAGAGGACATCTTTGCATTTATCTTCAGATAGAATGGGGGGCGGGGAGGAAGGAAGAGAGAGAGAGAGAAACATTCATGTGAGAGAGACACATCGAGTGGTTGCCACCCACACAACCCCAACCGAGGCGAGGACAAACTGCAACCGAGGTACGTGCCCTTAGCAGGAACCGAACCCAGGTCTCTTTGGTCTGCGGGCCAACACTCTAACCACTGAGCAAACAGCCAGGGCTAATCTCTCTCTGCCTGAAGTAAAACATTTCAACAGATTAGTAATGTTAAATACATATATTTAGGTTTCCTTTCTTAACTATTTCTCAATGTAGAAGCTTAGTCTTTTCCAAAACGATGCTAAACCACCGTGTATTTTGGTATCATACATTCTGAATAGAGGACACTAATGCCTGCTTCTTTACTTTACTACCATGACTAAGTATTTCAGCATTACACCCCTTTGCTACACAACAGTCAGTAAAGAGCACTGTGAAGATATATTATAATCTTTTATGTGGGCGACAAGTTGTTTCATAGCTTATTTGGATCAATTTGTAAAATCGTACCAATCAGAAAACTCACTCTATATCAAAGAAATGAATTTTAATTTTGTAAATATTATCCACTATAGCGACTATCTTGTAAAAAATTATATATACAAGACGTCAAAATATGTAGGCATTTATGTAGTGAGATTATCAATGACCATTTCAGAAGTTCTAGTCACATGAGTCCTTACTATGATGTCTGTAATAGGAGGCTATGATGTTCCTTATAAGCCTTTTACTGAAACTATAGTTCATTTAAACTTGCTTTAGAGTGGTTTTTTTTTCTGTCCTTTGCCAACAAATAATGACTCATTTCTACAGCATCTGTATTTTATGACTTTAGTTGTCCTCATTGATGAATCCAGCTTTTCAAGTACTATTGTAGCTACCTTGAACTTCACTCACTAAACTCTGTCTCATTGAAACTGTTTACTTACATGGTATTTTTTAATTCAACCACCATGCCTTAGTCTTTGTTAATTTCCCATTAAAATGCAATAGCTGTTAAAATTTTGTGTATTTATCGGTATTGAACATTAGTATCTTGCCTTTTCCAATTGTCCCAGTGGGTTCAATTTTGCCTTCCCCCTCTATGTCAACTAGTCAGAATTCAAAGATAAGCACTTTCATCAATATACTGAACAATTTAAAAAATAAAAATCAATGTCATTTTAAGTCTCTGTATTCTTTTCATCAATCACTAGTTATAACCATCCATGCCTATTTTCTCTTCTTTTATTTTAAAGATGCAGAATAATAGCCAGGAATAATAAAAGCAAAAAACACAGCTCTGTGCTGACAGCATACAGCATGCTTTAAATTCAGGGAGACTTGAACTCAAACTTTGCTTCTGCTAGTTGTTAACTATTTCGACTTCCTTAAGTTACTTAAGTTGTCTAAGCCTCAGTTTCCTTCTGTAAAATCAGACTATTAGCTACTGTTTTGGAGTCTTAGTAAGACTTGTGAAGTCACCATACCTGGACACTTACCTTACTCAAAATGAAATAATTTTGCTTAAGAAAGAGAAAATACTGCAAATGGTATGGGTGATCCCATCAGTCTCTGCCCTGGATTAAGCATGATATGGGGGATATACATCTGTTGATTTTTTAGTCAAAGTTAAATATTTTTAATGCAGCATAGTTCTAAAGGTAAGTTGCAAATTTCAAACGGAAATAGCAATCTGTTTCAGTGCTAAAGGAAAACCTGGCTGGGTTAGATTTAAGAAAAAGCAGCTGATCTGTCCTTCGATGGAAATTCTCAAAGAATTTATTTGACTACATGAGATATTCACCTTACTGGCTGATTTTAGAACCTGACAATTTTAAAGATACAATTTTGTTTTATTCTACAATAAATTGTTTGTAAATTGCCTTGTCCATCACCTCTCACACATTAATGACAGTAAGTAACATTAAGCAATTATTATTTATTGCTTGCTATAACAAAATAACTACAGATGCTCAAATTCTTTAGCCTCTTGATGGCTCACAATGTCCCTCACAGCAGTTCATCCTCTATTGCCCTGTTCATTTCTCCCTCTTCATTTTTAGCAGATACTCAGTTTCCACGGTTACTCCTCAAATTAGGGTCATCCAGTATAAATATACCTTTTCCATATTTTTCCATGCCAAATCATCCTTTTGTCTTTAATCTCCTTCTCTTACTTTGGCCTGTCTCTGAAGAAAAATAAGTCTACTCCAACTTACAGCTAAGATCTCAGAGAGGTGTCCAGATTTTTGCCCATTCAAGTATTCTCAATGGTCTATTTTACTCCCCTTTGTACTTCCTGATTTCATCTCCATTATCTTTCTATAATTTGAATCAATTATCAGGTCTTTTTAGTGCTATTCACTCATTTTCTTCCACCATGCTGTGAAGAAAGAAGTAGCAGCTGACCTATCACTTATTCTCCCTGTTTTGGGTGCACCTGGGGCAGAATTTGGATAAAGAAAGGTATGTCTTGGGCAAATACCTTGCAAACACACTAACCAGACCTCTTGGTGGTATTTACTAGAATACTTTTAGCAGAGTATATATATTCTATTTGTGTTGGAATTATTCCTCTTTGGAACTCATCTGTGTTAGCTATATAATTATCAGAATATACAATTATTAGAGTATAAAATGGAGATGTTTTATGACCAAAATAGTCCCCTTTCTGTGAATTATACCAGGTATGCATAACTCAGATATCCTATATGTTAAAGCTGGGCTGGAATGCATGTTAGTCAAGGAAATACAGACCTGGAGAGCTTCATTAAGACTTTTCAGATCTTATTCTTTCTCTGTGGCTTGTGATTTCATGTTTACACTAAACCACAGATCAGCAAACAACAGCCTCTGAGCTACAGAGTCATTAGCCCTGGCCAAGTAATTTAATTGGTAAGAGTGTCATGCCAATGAGCTAAGATCTCCAATGGTTTTGACCTCCAATCAGGGCACATATGAAAAGCAACCAATAAATACACACGTAAGTGGAACAACAAATTAATATCTCTCTCTCTCTCTCGCTCTCTCTCTCGCTCTCTCTCAAATCAACCAATAGAAAAAAGAGTTGATAAGAAATAGTTAAAAAAATGTGTGACATACACTGTGTGGTTCACAATACCTAAATTATTTACTATCTGTTCATTTATAGAAAATCTTTGCCATTCTTTTCTTTAATTGATTAGTTAAGTTTGAATTTTGTGAGTCTTACTTGGTAATTAAGCTTTATTATTATGCTGTCCTCATTAGACTTAAAATTTTCTTTCTTTTTTTTTTTTTATCCTCACCCGAGGACACTTTTCCACTTTTTTTTTTCAGATAGAGAAGTAAGGAGAGAGAGAGAGAAACATCGATGTGAAAGGGACACATCGAGTGGTTGCCACCCACATAACCCAACCAGCGCCAGGGACAAACTGCAACCGTGGTACATGTCCTTAGCGGGAACCGAACCTCAGTCTCTCTGGATTGCAGGTTGATGCTCTAACCACTGAGTAAAACCAGCCAGGGCTAGACTTAAAAACCTCTTGAAAGAAACAAGTCAGCATCTTGAATTCAGTGTGCCTACAAGCTTAATAAATATCTTATTCATCCAGAAATAAATCCCCTTACACATAGTAATCTGATTTCCAATAAAGATACCAAAACATCTAAAGGGAAATAAAAAATCTTGTCAATAATGGGGCTGGAATAAATGGTGTTCTTGTTAATGTGTCAATTTGACTGGGCCATGAAGAGCCCAGATATTTGGTCAAACATTATTCTGAGTTTGTCTGTGAGGGTATGTTTCTGTATGACATTAATATTTGAATCATTAGATTGCGTAAACAAGATTTGAATGGGTCTTATCCAATCAGTTGAATGTCTGAATAGAGAAAAAGGCTTAGTTAAAGGGTACTCTACCTGCCTGGGACAACAGCCTTTTCGTAACCTTGGATGGGTACTAACACTATCAGCTCTCATGGTACCAGAACTGCAGACACAGAATGGAACGACACCATCGGCGCTCCTGAGCATCCAGCTTGTCAACGGCAGGTCCTGGAACTTCTCAGCCTTTATAATCCCACGAGCTAATTACATGTGTATGACTGATTCTGTTTCTCTGGAGAACCCTGACTAATAAAATGTACATCCTTTGAAAAAAATATATGCAACCTCTACTTCAAACAAGACACAAAAACTAAATCAAGATAGATAATAAACCTAAACATAAATGCTAAAGCATAAAATTGTGGGAGGAAAACATAGGAGAAGATTTTGGAAGCTTAGAGTAGGCAAATGTTTCTTAGAGAAGTCACAGAAAGAATAAATTAATCTTTACCAAGATGTACAACTTCTGCTCATCAAAAGACACCATGATGAAAATAAATAGGCATACCATAGGCAGGAAAAGGTAAAGTTCTTTCTTTATTTTTAATTTATTAATTTTTAGAGGGAGAGAGAGATAAAAACATTGATGAGAGACAACATCAATTGGCCACCTCCTGCATGCCTTCCACTGGGGATCGGGCCCACAACCTGGGCATGTGCCCTGACTGGGAATCGAACCAGTGACCTCTTGGTACATGGGTTGATGCTCAACCACTGAGCCACACTGGTCGGGCAAGAGAAAATTCTGATACCCAGCATATATAGAAAGTTCCTTCAGCTGAAAATTTATTAAAATTTTTTTTTCAAAAAATTGAGCCAACAGTTTTTACCAGGCACTTTATAAAGGAGATATATGAATTGCTAAAGCACATAAGAAAGTGCTTAACATCATTTCATCAGGGAAGTTCTAATTAAAGCCACAGAGAGATACTACTATGCATTCACCAGAATTACTAAAATTTACATAGACTGATAATCAATGTGTGTGAGAATGTGGAGTACTGTCTCACACAGTGTAGGTGGGGGTGGAAAACAATACAAACTTATTGAAAACCATATCTGATATTTTGTTTTAAAACAAAATACACACTTACCCTGCAATTCTAACCCTCCATTGTTACCTATGAATAGAGAAAATATGTCCACAAAAATACCTTTCATAACTATTTAAATAGCTTTATTCAAAATAGTCAGAAATCAAAAAGACCCAGCTTTTTATCAATAGGATAATTGGTAAACAAACTATGATATATTCTTACAACAGCACACTATTCTGTTTTAAAAAGAAATGAACTATTGAAAACCCCACAATGTGAATAAATCTCAAAAACATTATATTCAGTGAAAGAAGTCTTGCACAAATGAGTATATTTTGATTTTTAAGTTTTGTTGTTAATACTTACCCAAGGATATTTTTCCATTGATTTTTTTATTTTTAGACAGAGTGGAACGGAGGGAGAAGGGGGGAGAGAGAAAGAGAGAGAGAGAGAGATGTCAATGTGAGAGAGACACATTGATTGTTTCAAAATGACCCGGACTGGGGCAAGGGATAGAACCTGCTAGTAATGTATTTTCACTATATTATTATCTTGCAGATATTTAATGTAACCTGACAGATTTTTACTACTACCTTGAAATAAACGAGAAACAATATGTAAAGTACTGATCTCGCCTTTCAGGAATATACTAAGCACTAGGCTAAAATGTGTCCTTTCTTTTCTTCACTTTAACATTATTATATATTCAATCTCTTTTCAGTATGTTCTATTACCTTGTTTTTCTACTTAGTTTCACATGTTTACATAAATGTCTATATGAAATATCACTAATTTTGTCTGGTTTTTGACATTTGTAGATATGGGATTTTAATTTGCGTATTAACGTGTACCTTGTTTTTATCTTTCACAAAAATTTTTGAGATTCTTCCAATAAAGAATGTAATAGTATGGTTTTTAAAATTGTTTCATTGTCACATAACATTTTACTATATGGATACACGACCATTTAAGTACTCATGTTCTTGTTGATAAATGGGCTATTTCCCTTTTTTTTTTTTTATTCTCACTCGAGGACATTTTTCCATTTTTTGTTCAGATAGAGTAGGAGAGAGAGAATAAGAGAGAGAGAGAGAAACATCGACATGAAAGGAAAACATCAAGTGGCTGCCACCCACACAACCCAACCAGGGCCAGGGACAAACTGCAAACGAGGTACGTGCTCTTAGCAGGAACTGAACCTGGGTTTCTCTGGACCACAGGCTGATGCTCTAACTGCTGAGCCAAACCATCCAGGGCTCCCAATTTTTTATTACAAACAGGATGCTCAAGTCATTTAAAATAATGCCTAGACAGAATGTATTCATGTGGAGTGGTGAACATGATTTATCAATATCCTCTTAATGAATGTGGAACACTAGTAAATTACTGAATTACAGTTATCATTCATATTAAAACCCTTCTGTATTTTTCTCTTATTTAGAAACCTGTCTCCATATAAAGCAGTATTTAAGAAATACTTTCCATCACTTTGGAAAGAGTTGTGGATTTTCAATTTGCTTTATATTAAAACCAGTTTTATTTTTATAAAAAAACTAAAGAAGTCACAAATAAAGTGTTATTATTGAGATAGCCGGACACAAAATTTATTTTGCGTGTATTGAATAACTTTAACCTTCACAAAAGAACCACATTTTAATCAACACTGGAGACATTCAAATGTTCCTAAATTTGTGTCCCTGAATGGTTCACACTTAGATAAAGGGTCACTATGTCTAACAAATAAATCCATTAAGAACTTGTCAATAACATAGAGAAATTGTTTATTTGCTTTACTAACAGCCTGTAAAAGAAAAAGCTTTCGATATTTTTGTCTAAGCTAATGGGTAGTATCTGATATATAGAGAGCAAATGGTTTAATCATTATAGCAGATGATTCTGGGTTTAGAGTTATAGATTGAAACCCACTTGGGACTTTACTTTTAGCCTTATCATTACCATGCATTAATTACTCTGATTGGCTAATCATTTAATTGGGAAATAAATAACATTTGTTAATAAACTGATTCAAGAGAGTTCTCAAACTTTGGGAGAGAATCAGTTGACTTATTTTGTGTAAATATGTTCTTGAAACCTGAAAATGAGCTTTAATATTGCTTCCTTTTATATGAAAGTTATTAAAATAATTTTACATAGTGTGAGCACATAATTCAATACATACAGATCAAATACAGAAATGTACACTTGAAAACTACATGATCTTATTAACCAATGTCACCCCAATACCTTAAATAATAGGATTATATGAAGGAAATATATGCACACATATTGTCTTCTTAATGAAAATAAAGTATTTGATTACGAAACTCAACAGCAGTGATAGAAATACTTTGGCTTATTATGTTTATTTTGTATTTGAGCCCCTTATTAAAATCCATCAATATAACCAGAGTCTGTTTTCTAGAATTATGTAAAATATTAACCAATCCTATTATTCAAATGTAGAAATGTCTTGAGGTACAATGAGAAAAGCCTTAAGTTACATTGGTTCCCAGAACAAGATATCATATGTATTCCCTAAAGAGCTTCCTATATTACAAATAACACTGACACCAGAGAAGGGGTTGAACATTCTGGTTAAATGATAATGGGTAGTACAAAACGTAATGCTATGGAGGTATGAATAAGATATAAGGGAATTGTTTCAAAGGCCAGTCCAATCCTTCTTTGATATAAACCCAGGGGCCCTTCGCTTTCCAATGAGCTCAATTAGCCTCTCTGCTCCATGACATCACAAAGTAGCTGGTTTAAACTGTGCTTCAAGAGCCTTTTATACGCAAGAATGAAATGAGCCCGTCTCATTTAATTTCAGTTAATGCAAGTGAGCTTCCAAAACTGGGTTGCTCAGTTATAACACAGAGCTGGGAGCCAGGCTGGCTAGTTAATTCCTAGCTGTTTGAAGTGCTTTCTTCTCCTATCTTGAGCTTTGCAGGCCTCAGGATCGCCTGAGGAAACCCAAGCCTAAATCTTAGGGAGATTTTTGATTCTTGCCTGCTCTCTGCAGAGAGGAATGGAGACCAGGTAAGCACTGTGGCATAAAACTGAAAACAAGCTGGAAAGGTGTTGCCAGTTTTGAAAAAGGCATGGGGTGTGGGGCTGATTAGAAAAACCCCAGAAGTCCATCATATAGCGACCTTGTATCTGACTTTCAGTTCGCTGGTACACTGTGCAATTTTAATTGAAAATTACTACTGCCGAGAAACCAACATTACCCTAACGATGCCCTAGTTAGTTCCACTTGAGGTTTTTATATAAAATGAGCATTAGCAGCAGTAAGAAAGGAAGGGAGCGGCTGAATGCGGTGAATCATTAGGGCGACGATTAGGACACCTTCCCGGATTCTATTGTATAACCTCTTGAAATCCTCACATTAGCTGTTTTGCAATTCCCAGGAGAGCTCTTTATGATCTTCAAAGCAAAAATATGCCTCAACATGAACTTCCTAATAAACAAATCATAGCATATCTTCCAGTTTAAGATGAAAGAGACATCATTTATTCGGAGGTAACTGAGTGGCTCCACCCTTATGATTTCCCAGGCGCCCATACACACACCGTGCCCCTCCCCCGCCACCTCGCGCGCACTTTGCTGTCTCACCGTATTTTTGTTTGAAACAGATGTCAAGAGAAACGCAGGCTGAGCGGGCAACTCTAGGCCATATAAACATATTTTCTTCCTTCCAAGTGACAATGCTGCCAGGTCAGAGTAACCAAAGTCAGCCATGCAGCCTCCTCCGCAGGCAGTCTTGGTGCTGAAAACTCAAACAGCAATCCTAATCATTGCCAAGAAGTCACAAGAGCCGGTCAGAATGGCTCAAGCACTTGAGAGAGCAAAACTATTAAAACTAAGCTAGCTCAAAGATTCTTCCCTACATGCACTGTGCTGTGTGCTCAAATAAACCCCTAAAGCATAGAAAGAAAATAAGGAAACAAGACACCAAGACTGTAAAACAAAGAGTACAACCATTGTTTAAACGACTCTTCTCTCTTGCAGAGCTTGAAACTGCAATGAGTCCAGAGATTCACCAAGTAAAATTCTAAATATGTTTGCTATAGGCATTTTTCTCATTGATCAGTGATGTATTTGCTAGAAATTTTCATAGTTCTGAGAGGCCAGGTGATCTTATACTGTACTTCCTACAAATGTACTTCTAGAGTGATGTTCACCATAGCAACTGAGCACTCCAATTGTGCTATCTGAATGCAGGTGATACCGGGAAGAGGACATCTCCCTCATCTTTATGTCAGGATTATGTAAGGTTATAATAATAACGATTAGAAAACTATATGGATCATGATATTTGGAGGTTCAGCATCAGCTTATAAAAAAGAATATATTTCATGCCCTGGCCGGTTTGGCTCAGCAGTTAGAGCATCGGCCTGCGGTCCGGAGAGACCCGGGTTCGGTTCCCACTAAGGGCATGTACCTCGGTTGCAGTTTGTCCCCGGCCCTGGTTGGTTGCTCTCTCTCTCTCTCTCTCTCCCTCTCTCTCTCTCTCTCTCTCTCTCTCTCTCTTCCTCTCTCTCCCTCCCACTCTATCTGTACAAAAAATGGAAAAATGTCCTCGGGTGAGGATAAAAAAAAAGAATATATTTCATGTCATTCACTAGTAGTATAGTACACCAATAACTTAAGAACTCATGTTTGTGGAAAGAAAATTCCTTACCTAAGGAATCTGCCAGGGGAGAATGTATAAAGTATTAATGAATTAAAATGAAGAGTAAATATCCAAATAAGCTGAGGCCAAATAATTTTGGAGTGTCATTAATATAATCATAACATGAAATAGTTCTAAAAAAAAAAAAAAGAATTAGTTCTATGTTGAAAATAATGAAGTTTCTTCATAAAAATAATTGATAATCATGAATTATAATAAATTAATAATACTGATTTCTCCTATGGCTCATCAGTTAACTCTAAAGTAATTGTTTAGAAATGCAAAAGTGTTTTGAACATTGGAATATGTAATTGGATGCTATAATTTGTTACTGTTTGTTGGATACCTATGGTGTATAGGCACTTTACACAAATAGTCTAATTAATGATAGAACTATTGGGAGGCAATTATTTGACCCCTTTTTTGGAAACAAAGATACTTTGGTGATGATAAATAATGCATCTAAATTCACATAGCAGGTTAGTGCCAAAGCCAGAATTCCTTCCACCAGCTCCTTTTCCTCTATCTTCTTTGTACTCACCCATTCCTCTCTTTCCCAGCTCTTGCGGCCTCATCTTCTCTGGATTTTCTCCTTTCTTCCACACTTCTAATTCTTCCTTCGCATACTGTTGAAATTATATCAAGAATTTCTGTTTCTTCAAAAGCCCAGGACTGCAGACAATGCCATCTGCAGAAAAGGGTAAATGCCGCTTCCCCAAGGCCTTTAGATATGTGTTGCTTCTGATTTCTTCAGGATGAATCCCAATGCCATCTGTACCTGAGGCTAATCCAGGTGCACGTTGTTCTTGGCTGCCCTTCCTCTCGAACACCTTTTTTCCTTCTAAGCCCTTTTACAGTCTTCTTATGATTACTATAGGAAAGAAATAATGCTTTGGTCTTGCAACCACTGTAAACAATATTAATATTTTATCTTTACAGTGTTCAAGGCAATGCACTTGTAATACTTAGTATTAATTATGAAATAAGTGCCTGTACTATATTTGTAAGATTCCTTGTGAAACAGAAGGTGGTTATAATGTTCTGTATGGCAACTTAAGTATAATGTTTACATATTGCAAAATTTCAATTATTGAATAAACTCACAGTAATATGCCTTTCATTTGTATCACTAAAAAGCCCATCACACTGTGGATTTGAGTTTTCACAAGTAAATCCTTATCTATTTAGCTACTTAAGTAAAATGTTCTCCAACACTATAGAGTTCAGGCCAATATTTTCTCTTTTCCTTCTGTATCAAAGAGAATAATTTACTATGGTATAAAATTCCTGTTACTGAATTCAAGGCAAACATAACAAAGAATTATTTCTGTAGCTAGTTCTAGAGCCTCTAACAGAGGACCAAGGACTATCTTGAATAAACAATGAGCTTTAATTATTTTTCCTGCTCAGAAACAATGCTCACCTTAATAAACTAAACCAAAGTGACTGGCTAATGGCTTCACGTGTGTTTTGTTTCTGTTTTCCTTTTTCTGACCTATTCACAGTCTTCAATAAATATATGTTCCATTAATGTGTGGATCACAAGAAATAATGGGGCTGAGGTAGCATAATTATTAGCTTATTTAAATCAGTCAACAAATATTCTTGCTTAAATCCCCCTCCCTGACCTTTAAAATTATCTTTATCTTTGGTCCACTTGTTAACATGAAATATCACAAATCTTTTGTGCAATTTGAGATTTGAAGTTGGGATATGAAATTGGGTCATTTCTTGTCTCTTTAAAATATACCCAAGTAATCTCATTAAGTGTTCCTCAGAAGGCTCGTATGAATACAGGCTACCCAATGTTTAAGTTTCAAATGAGAATAAAAAGTCCACAGACTTCACAGAGCATACGATAAAACAATAAGTTATTTTAAGAGTATAATTATGTTATTATTTATTAATATTTATAAAGTCATTTTTTTAAGATTGGAGTTTTCCCAATGCCAAAGCCTTTTCTGATATTATTGAGTACATAATAATGTATATATGTAGGGTTATGGATTTGGGGTTCTTTGCATTTAACTTGTCCTGTGTACTAAAAGTAAGTAAGTAAATAAATAAATAAATAAATAAATAAATAAGCACCACATGTAGTCATTGGAGTCATATCATTTTGATAAAAGAGTCAAAAAGTGTAAGGGCATAGGTAAGGGTTATGTCGGAAGGGGAACAAATGAACCCAAATTGGCCAAGTGTTAATAATTTTTTTATAGAGTACTTTTTTATTGATTTTGGAGAGAGGAAGGGAGAGAGAGACAGAAACATCAATTGGTTGCTTCCCGCATGTGTCCTGACAGGAGATTGAACCCTCAACCCAGCCATGGGCTTTGACAGGGAGTCAAACCTGCTAACCCTTGGTGTAGTGGACGATATCCAATCAACTGAGCCACACTGGCCAGGGCAATAATGTGAACTTGATAATGGTAAAGGAAATTTATTATACTATTAATTTTACTTTTGTACATTTATTTTGTTTTCTAAAACAATTTTAAAGCTATATTGTCAAAAGGATCCCATGTACCTTTTTCACTATATATTCAATAATCTGAGCCTCCTAGAAGATGTTCAGTTAATTCTTACAGTCTTTAGTCCGGTCGGTGTGGCTCAGTGGTTAAGTGTCGACTCATGCACCAAGAGGTCTCCAGTTCGATTCCCAGTCAGGATACATGCCCAGGTTGTAGGCACGATCCCCAGCGGGGAGCATGCAAGAGACAGCCAATCAATGTTCTCTCTTATCGGTTTCTCTCTCTCTCTCCTTCTCCCTTCCTCTCTCTCTGAAATCAATAAAGGAAAAAAAAATTCTTACAGTCTTTCACTCTAGTTGAGTTTTATGTACCCATACATAGAAAAAAATCTTATTTATTTTTTTCTGTCTTTAAAAACCCTATATAATATTTAGTTGGCCATCTTATTCCTACATTCTATACCAAATTATTTCTATTTTTAATCCTAATATAGTTTTTTTTTTTTTTTTTTTTTTTTTTATTATTGTTTTTAAGACTTTAGGCTCCGAATTTAGGTAATTTCCTCCTATGGTCTTCACATAACTCTGTTGGTTCCTCTGTGCTTATCAAGACATAAGTTTTGCTGGACAATTTTATAATTGATAAAGCGATGTTACCGAAATGTTCTCCACTTGATATATCACCTTGTTGTAATTGCAGAGCAATGACATGGTTTAGAAAAGAGGAATTCCTTGTTCAAGCCAGTTGTCCATTAAGATTCATTATTTAGGACTAAAACCTTGTCACATCAATCAAAAGGCTCAAGTTAATTTTCCTGATGGAAAAAGTATTGGTCTTCTGAACATTTTAAATGTGTAATGATATCTTATACTTCCATTTATTGTGGTCTTTCATAGAATTACCATATGCCAGTTACTTTGTTTCACTTCAGGTTGGGGCAAGGCAAGTTAGCATGTGGGATTGGGCTCAGAACTTCAAAAAGAAGAATCTAAGTTTGAAAAGCTTATCAAAATTATGCCCCCAAGGGAGAGCACCTAAAGTGAGCAGATTTCTCACAACACTGAGTGTGTTCCCACGAACGGCACACAGGCACCGACAAGCATGAGGAACAGCTGACGCTACAGCAAAACCAGACTTGGGCTCTGCAGGAATCAACACTGACAACCACAGTGGCTTAAAAGAGCCTCTGGTGGGAATTTTTAGACAAAAGACCCAAACAGCTTGTAATGTCCTCATTATCTTCAAAACAAAGCATGTTGTTAAGTATGCCAGAGGACTTGCTGCTTTCCAAGACTTTGTGGTACAAAATTTTCCTCTTTCAATCATGCAGTTAGCATGAATCACCACCTTTAAAGACAAAGGAACATGAAAGGGCATTACTGGAACATTTCTGGTAATGTAGTAATTTCTTGAAACATCTAATTCTCTAGATGATTTTATTACACCAATTTAAAGAATTTTGTGGAATGTCAGATGATATAATTATCTAAGAGGACCTCCCTAAGAGATGTCTTTGAATACTTTCCTAACTTGATTATTTATGTTACATTTATCACCATGTATTTAATTTTTAAAATAAATTTTAATCTATACCTTTTTATTTTAGAATTACACTGCAGATTTTAATGATGTCATTTGCATTTATAAAGGTTTTGCTTGAGAAATAAAATCAAATGCGGATTAATTCTCAGAAAAGTAAGTAGATTTTAATGCTAAGACTTTTTAGGGCATGTATTGGAGGTAGATATTTGGAGGGAAAAAAAGTATAATTTTTCTGATTGTTTATGAATAATTTTCTCCTTGCCAAACACATAGTCTACTAATTCTACAGTTCAAGGACTGATCATCTTTATTTATAATATACTTACCCAGTACATGCTATAGCCTAGTTAAAGACTATATTTGTCAATATTGCTTTCTTTTTAAGGTAAATAAAATAGTTTATTATGAATTAAACATTGAATTTCTATTTCAGTGCTTCCTGACTCTTAACATTTGTCTTATTGTTAATAACTTTAAAAGCCATATTATAGAATGATTAGAATTTAATATACACTGAAACTGTTGTCTATAGTCCACAGGTTATATTCAATTTATTTTATTAAACACTAGTCCCTAATAACTTTAAAAGTATTAATATAACTATCTATTAATTTCTAGATATGAACATTAGAGAAAATTTTTGAATATTATAACTTATTTTAATGTTTCTAATAACATGTTTCAACCACCTCCATTTTCCTTGGATCTGACTTTATTTACTCAACTACTAGAAATCTTGAATTACCCAATTACTAGAAATATTTATTTAACTTGCATGATTATTACTTGATCTAGAAGCAGCAATTTTCAACCTTTTTCATCTCATGGCACATTTAAACTAACTAGTAAAATTCTACAGCACACCAAAAAAATATATATTTTTTGCTGATTGGAAAAAAAAAAGCACAATTTTGATTCATTCACACTAAATGGCTCTGTAAGCCGTTGTCATTTTTTTCATGTGACAATCTAAGGGAAAAGAAGTCAGTGTCCCTAACTAAATAGTCACGTATTACATTTTTTAAAATTTATTGAGGCACAGCAGCTAAAAATCGCTGATCTGGAAAGTGAACACACCAAATTTATTTTGATGGAATATTATTTCAGAACATTATTTCACCCATCTGCATACAGTTTAACTAGTGCTAGTGTTGAACTATAAACAGGTTGCTTTGTAGGTGCTCCTTAAAGAGAAGACTAACTTTCTTTTTAGAAAAACATTTGACAAATCTGCATTGCTTAAAAAAAATGTCTTGTATTTTTGTTTCCTCAGAAAGATACTGATTGCTGTATGTGCTTTGGGTCATTGTAAAGTCTTCAAATACAATTGACATTTTGTTTTACCAAAGTACTTTTTATTACTACATACTAAATAACTTTTTTGTTTTTGTTTAGAAACCATATTTTCTGACAAGCTAAGCAAAGAGCAAATGCAGTAATTTTTTTTTTCTTATTAAACTAATTATCATTAGAAGGTCACTATCTGGTAGATACTGTGCTAGACCTTGAGCATGCAGTGCTAAGAAAAACAGAAAATCAAATGAAGAAAAGACAATAAACAGAATAGCATGTTCTAGAAGGAAGGAAAAAATCAAACAGGTTTAGTAAAGGGAAAAAGATAAGGAGATGGGGGAAGGATGTGAGCTAAAGCTTCTGAGGACAGAACTGCTCTTACCCTTTGAGATGACTCGGAGGGACCTGGAGAGTATTGTGCTAAGCGAAATAAGTCAATCAGAGAAAGACAAATATCACACGATCTCACTAATTTGTGAAATATAATGCACAAAAAAAGCTGATGAACAAAATAGACCCGGAGACATAGAAAGGAGTATGGTTCAGACTGGCAGACTTCAGAGGAGAGGGGCGGAGGGAGGGATGAAATAAACCAAAGAACTTAGATGCACGTCTATGTAACCAATGGACATAGACAACAATGCTGGGGGAGGGGGATAGGGAGGATGGTGTATGGGGAGGAAAAGGAGAATCATCTGTAACAAAAATAAATTAATTAATTTTTAAAAAGAAAGAAAGAAAGAACCATTCTGGGCAGAGTGAACAGCCTATGCAAAACTCAAAGTTGAGGGAAAAAATGCCTATTTGAATACTGAGAGAAGGCCAGGATGGAGAGGAGTATGTGAGGGGGACAGAGGCACACATCAGGTTGGAGAAGCAAGTGTATTGGAAATCTTAAATTCAATAGTCTTTGTTGTTGCTGCTGCTGCTGTTGTGTTTTTATGATCTGAGTACCTACCTCCATCATCATTTTATAAATAAAAAAAGAGATTTAGTGATAACTTCCTTCCTCTTTCTAGATTCTCAAAGTATAAAATCAAGGTTCAAAAAGACCCTGTGAGCAATTTGTTCTTTTATAAAGACAGACATGGAGTTCTTTGATGGCTGGGCTCAGGAATTTATCATCTCTATTACCAACTTTAGTGTCTAAAATTTGAATAAATCAATACCTAGCTCATATCTTACCAAGATTAGGTTTCTTTTAAAGCTTTCAATGTAAGTTCTGAGATAGACATTTCTTTGGTGATTGCTTTCTCCTTGGTTTTCTGGTGTTTTAATTGGTTTTCCCATTCCTCTTTCCATATTGAAAAATTACTTATTATTGTCTGTTTGTTTATATGTTTAGCTGGAACAAATTGTCCAGAAAAATCAGTGCTGTTTTCTTTCTGGGAATTAACTGTAACAACTACATGCAGAGTCAATTACTACTTTTCTTTTCTTTTTTTTAATATGTCTTTTTTTATTCATTTTTTTAGAGAGAGAGGAAGGGAGAGAGAGAGAAACATCGATAAGAGAGATACATTGATCAGTTGCTTCCTGCACGCCCTCTACTGGGGATTGAGCCTGCACCCAGGCATGTGCTCTGACCGGTAATTGAACCTGGACCTCTCAGTCCATGGGACCACGCTCCATCCACTGAGCCACATAGGTCAGCAATTATTACTTTTCATAAAATTATTTTATTCTAGTAGTTAATTTGGAGACTGACCCATAGCATATAAAGGGAAAGCGCTCCATCCATTGTGGCACTAAGAAGACCCTATAGCTCTCCTTTTATTTGCATCCTGCAGCTCCGCTCCCTTCCCATTTCTCAACTGTGCTCAGTTAATAAAACATTCTGACTACATTACTTGTTGACATACTAATTTCTGCCTTCTCTTAAGGCTTCTGAAAAGAATACACAGCACTTCACAGTTTGATCCAAAACTACTGCCCATGGTTTCAAATGCCACGAGCCTTTACCATTTGTACACCATTATCACAATGAACAGACAGGCTCGCAGCATTTTGTCCGATGAACCACAGAGCTCCATTCACTCCGAGACCCAGCGGAGGCCACGGAGTCATGTTTGGTGGTCTCTTGTGAATATATAGGATTTCAGCTGTGCACTGGAAATACTTTGTAAAGTACATGATTGTCTAACCACTAGCTTTACACCTGAAACCAACACGTAATAATACTGAAAGTAAACTGTAATTGAAAAAGAAAAATTAAAAAAAAAATTTTCAGACGTGCAATTCTGAAATTGTATTCAATAAGTCTTATATTGGGCCCTGTGAAATGCTTTATCAACCATTAGTACAGAATCTAATACAGGTCTTCTGACTGCACAGGAGTGAGGGTTCTAGAAATAAGCAAGCTGAATTTCCTTTTTTAATACAATTTTTTTTTTATTAATTCTCACACAAGGATATTTTTTCCACTGATTTTTAAACAGAGTGGAAAGGAGGGAGTGTGTGTGTGTGGGGGGGGAGACAGGAACACTGTGCTATCTGAAGACAGGGAGTGTTTCTGTCTGGTTCAAAGCATCAGGTAAGATGGGTTTCCAAGCAGTGAAAGAAAATGCAGAGTACTTAAAAATGGAGTGCATTTTTCTTTAGTTACGAAACACTTTCATGCTGTGTTCGTCTGTGACTGGTACAGTGGCTTCACAGAGACTACAAGGACCAAGGCTTTTTTGATCATGCTGCTTTGCCATTCTCAGTACATGCATACCACAGTTTAGTTTGCTTCCCTTTATTGTGCTTCTCAGATATTATGTTTGTTTTACAAATGCAAAGTTTGTGGCAACCTGTGTCTAGCAATTTTATCAGAGACATTTTTCCAAGAGCATTTGCGCACTTCATGTCTCTGTGCCCCATTTTTGTAATTCTTAAAAATTTCCAAACATTATCATCATTATTATATGTGTTATGGTGATCTTTGATCAGCCATGTTTGATGTTACTATGGTCATTGTTTGGGGGTTTCCAGAACCATGCCCATAAAAGACAATGAATTAATGTGTGTTCCGATCGCTCCACCAACCAGTCTTTCCCCCATCTCTCTTCCTCTCCTCAGACCACCCTATTCCCAGAGAAAAAAACAATATTTAAAGTAAGCCAATTAATAACCTTACAAAGGACTCTTAAGTGCTCACGGGAAAGAAATAGTCACACATCTCTACTTTAAGTCAAAAGCTAAATATGATTAAGCTTGGTGAGGAAGGCATGTTAAAAGTTGAGATTAAGTCAAAAGCTAGGCCCAGTTGTGAATGCAAAGAAAACTTTTTTGTTTTTAAGAAATTAAAAGTGCTACTCCAGTAAACACACAAATGATCAGAAAGCAAAACAACCTATTGCTGATGTGGAAAAAGATGTAGTGGTCTGAAGAGAAGATCAAAACAGCCACAACCTTCCCTTAAACCAAAGTCTAATCCAGAGCAAAACCCAAACTTTCTTGAATTATGTGGGAGCTGAGGCGAGGAAGCTGAAGAGAGGAGTCTGAGGCTGGAGAAGGTTGGTTCATGTGGTTTGAGGAAAGAAGCCGTCCCCATAACATACAAGGACGAGGGGCACAGCAAGTGCTGCTGTACAAGCTGCAGCAAGTTACCCAGAAATCAGCTAAGGTGATTGATGAAGGTGGCTATAATAAATAGAAGATTTTTTTTTATTAATTAATAAATTTATTTTTGTTACAGATGTTTCTCCTTTTTCCTCCACTGATTCCCCCCTCCCTCTCCCTCCCTGCCCTGTCCCCAGCTTTGTTGTCCATGTCCATTGTTCATGCATACATGCATATAAGTTCAGTGGTATACCTCTCCCCCACCACCCCCTTTTCTGGGGATTGTCAGTCTGTACCGCACTTCCATGTCTCTGGGACTACCCCATTCTTGACTGCTATGTTCATTATTATCCACAAATAAGTGAGATCATATGATACTTGTCTTTCTCTGTTTGGCTTGTTTCACTTAGAATGATACTTTCCAGGTCCCTCCATGTAGTCTCAAAGGATAAGAGATCTTTCTTTTGTACAGCTGCATAGTACTCCATTGTGTATATGTACCACTGCTTTTTTATCCATTTGTCTACTGATGGACACTTGGGCTGTTTCCAGATCTTAGCTATTGTAAATAGTGCTGCTACAAACATGGGGGTACATATATTCTGACTGATTCATGTTTCAGGCTTCTTAGGGTATATTTCTAGAAGTGGGATCACTGGGTCAAATGGAAGTTCATTTTTAATTTTTTGAGGTAACACCATATTGTTTTCCATGGTGGCTGCACCAGTCTGCATTCCCACCAGCAGTGTACTAGAGTCCCCTTTTTTCCACACCCTTGCCAACACTTGTTGTTTGATGATTTGTTGATAGCGGCCATTCTGACAGGTGTGACGTGATACCTCATTGTTGCTTTAATTTGCATCTCTCTGATGATTAGTGATGTTGAGCATATCTTCATATGTCTCTTAGCCATTTGTATGTCCTGTTTGGAGAGGTGTCTATTCAGTTCCTCTGCCCAATTTTTAATTGGGTTCTTTGTCTTCCTTTTGTGGAGTTGTATGAGCACTCTATATATATTGGAAATTAACCCCTTATCTGATATATCATTGGCAATTATGCTCTTCCATACAGCCTTTCCGTTTTGATAATTCTATCTTTTGCTGTGCAGAAGCTTTTGAGTTTAATGTAGTCCCATGTGTTCATTTTCTCCTTTGTTTCTATTGCCTTAGGTGATGTATCAGTGAAAATTCTGCTGCGTATGATGTCTGAAATTTTGTTGCCTACATTTCTTCTAGGATTTTTATGGATTTATGAGTCACATTTAAGTATTTTATCCATTTTGAGTTTATTCTTGTGTAGGGTGTAAGTTGATGTTCTAGTTTAATTTTTTGCATGTAGCTGTCCAATTTTCCCAATGCCATTTATTTAAGAGGCTGTCTTTACTCCACTGTATGCCCTTGCCACTTTGTCAAATATTAATTGAGCACCTTGCCTTGGGTCCATTTCTGGGTTCGCTGTTCTGTTCCATTGGTCTATATACTTATTCTTGTGCCAGTACCAGGCTGTTTTGATTACAATGGCTTTGTAGTATAACCTGAAATCTGGTAATGTAATCCCTCCAACTTTGTACTTCTTTTTCAAGATTGCTGTGGCTATTCGAGGTCTTTTTTGGATCCATATGAACTTTTGAAGTACTTGTTCTAATTCTGTGAAGTATGCCGTTGGTATTTTGATAGGGATTGCATTGAATCTATAAATTGCTTTGGGTAGTATGGATATTTTAATGATGTTAATTCCTCCAATCCATGAACAGGGTATGTGCTTCCATTTTTTTATATCTTCCTCTATTTCTTTTTTCAATGACCTGTAGTTTTCTGTGACTAGGTTCTTTATTTCTTTGGTTAAGTTTATTCCTAGGTATCTTAATTTTATTGCCACAATGGTAAATGGGATTGTTTTCTTAGTTTCTCTTTCTGTGCATTCATCATTGGTGTATAAGAATGCCGTCAATTTCTTGATGTTAAATTTGTATCCTGCTACTTTGCCAAATTCATTTATTAAATCTATTAAACTTTTGATGGAGTCTTTGGGGTTTTTTACGTATTGTATCATGTCATCTGCAAATAATGACAGTTTCACTTTCTCCTTTCCAATTTAGATTTCTTTTATTTTTTCTTCCTGTCTGATTGCTGTGGCTAAGACTTCCAGTACTATGTTAAATAAGAGTGGCGAAAGTGGGCATCCTTGCCTTGTTCCTGTTC
This sequence comes from Molossus molossus, assembly GCF_014108415.1. NCBI lineage: Eukaryota > Metazoa > Chordata > Mammalia > Chiroptera > Molossidae > Molossus > Molossus molossus. The sequence goes on along the minus strand of NW_023425344.1, from coordinate 74,716,501 downwards.
TTAAGGGAAATGCTTTAATTTTTTCCCATTGAGTATGATGTTGGCTGTAGGTCTTTCATATATGGCCTTTGTTATGTTGTGATATGATCCCTCTTTTCCCATATTGCTGAGCATTTTTATCAGAAATGGGTGCTGGATTTTGTCGAATGCTTTTCAGCGTTTATTGATATGATCATATGATTTTTATCTTTCATTTTGTTTATGTGGTGTATCACATTTATTGATTTGTGAATATAGTACCAGCCTTGCATCCCTGGGATGGATCCAACTTGGTCATGGTGGATAATTTTTTTGGTGTATTGCTGGATTCTATTTGCTAGTATTTTGTTTAGGATTTTGGCATCTATGTTCATCAGGGATATGGGCCTGTAGTTTTCTTTCTTTGTAGTGTCTTTTTCTGGTTTTGGAATTAGAATTATGCTGGCTTCAAAAAATGAGTTTGAAGTCTTCCTTCTTCTTGAATTTTTTGAAATAGTTTGAGGAGAATGGGTGTTAGTTCTTCTTTGAATATTCAGTAAAACTCCCCCGTGAAGCCATCTGGGCCTGGGCTTTTGTTTGCTGGGAGATTCTTGATTACCTCTTCAATTTCTTCTGTTGTTATTAGTCTGTTCAAGTTTTCTATCTCTTCCTAGTCCAGTTTTGGAAGACTATGTGTTTCTAGAAATTTGTCCATTTTGCTTAGATTGTCGAATTTTTTGCCATATAATTGTTCATAGTAGTTGTTAATGATCTTTTGTATTTCTGTGGTGTCAGTTGTTACTTCTCCTCTTTCATTTCGGATTTTGTGTATTTGGGTTGTCTCTCTTTGTTTCTTGATGAGTCTAGCTAAGGGTCCATGCATCTTGTTTATCTTTTCGAAAAACCAGCTCTTTGTTTCATTGATCCTTTGAATTGTTTTTTTGGACTCTATGTCATTTATTTCTGCTCTGATCTTTACTATTTCCTTCCTCTACTTTCTCTGGGGTTTTCTTTTTGTTTGATCTCTAGTTCTTTAAGTTGTGAGGTTAGATATTCTACTAGAGATTTTTTTTTTGTTTTTTGAGGTAGGCCTGTAGTGCTATGCACTTCCCTCTCAGAACTGCTTTCACTGCATCCCATAGATTTTGTGTTGTTGTGTCTTCATTTTTATTGATTTCCAGGAAGTTTTAAATTTCTTCCTTGATCTCCTTGGTGACCCATTCATTGTTTAATATCATCCTATTTAGCCTCCATGTGTTCAAATGTCTTTGCATGTTCTTGTTGCAGTTGATTTCTAGTTTCATGCCATTGTGATCTGAGAAGATGCTTGATATGATTTCATTCTTCTTGAACTTGGAGAGACTTAGTTTGTGCCCTAACATGTGGTCTATCTTTGAGAATGTCCCCTGTGCACTTGAGAAGAATGTGAATTCTGTGGCTTTGGGGTGTAGTTCTCTTTAGATATCTTATATCCATTTGGTCTAGTGCTTCATTTAGAGTCTCTGTTTCCTTGCTAATTTTTTGTCTAGAGGATCTATCCAGTGATGTCAGCGGGATGTTGAAGTCCCCTGCTATGATTGTATTGCTGTTGATTTCTCCTTGGAAGTCCTCCAGAAGATTTTTAATATACTTTGGTGCTCCTATATTGAGTGCATATATGTTTATCAAGGTTATATCTTCCTGTTGGATAGATCCTTTCAATATTATGTAGTGGCCTTCTTTGTCTCTAGTTATGGCCTTCATTTTGAAATCTATTTTATCAGATATGAGTATTGCTACCACAGCTTTTTTTTCCTTTCCGTTTGCTTGGAAGATTTTTTCCCATCCCTTCACTTTCTACCTATGTGAGTCTTTTGTTGTGAGGTGGGTGTCTTGTAAACAACATATAAATGAGCCATACTTTCTTATCCAATCAGCTACTCTGTGTCTTTTTATGGGAGCATTCAATCCATTTACATTTCAGGTGATTATTGATATGTACTTATTTATTGCCATTTTTTCTTTTAGTGTGGTTATATTTTTCTTCCTGTTTCTCCTGCTAATTATAGCAGTCCTTTTAACATTTCTTGCAGTGCTGGTTTGGTGCTAATGTATTCCCTTAGCCTTTTTTTCTTTGTCTGAGAAACTCTTTATTTGACTTTCTATTTTGAATGATAGCCTTGCTGGGTAGAGTAATCTTGGATTCAGATCCTTGTTTCTCATGACCTTGATTACCTCATGCCATTCCTTTCTGGCCTGTAGTGTTTCTGTTGAGAAGTCAGCTGAGAGCCTTATGGGGTGTCTTTTGTAGTTAACCCGTTGCTTATCTCTCGCTACTTTTAGGATTCTCTCTTTGTCTTTAATTTTTGGCCCTTTGATTGCTATGTGTCTTGGTGTAGGCCTGTTTGGGTTCTTCTTACTTACGGCTCTCTGTTCTTCTTGAACTTGAATGCCTTCTTCCTTCACCAAATTAGGGAAGTTTTCTGTCACTATTTTTTCAAATATATTCTCTAACCCTTTCTCATTTTCTTCTTCTTCAGGGACTCCTATGATGCAAATGTTATTACGTTTCCAGTTGTCCCACAGTTCTCTTAAGCTGTCTTCCTGTTTTTTAATCTTTTCTTCTTTTTGTTTTTCTGATTGGTTGATTTTTTTCTACCCTGTCTTCCAATTCATCTATCCAGTCCTCAGCTTCCTCTACTCTGCTATTTAGACTTTCCAATGTGTTTTTTATTTCTGATATGTCATTCTTCATTTCTTCTTGGTGATTTTTAATTTCCAACTGGTTGATTTTCAACATTTCTATGTCTTTACTCATGGTGCTCATGTCCTTACACATGCTGTTGAGCTTCTTCAAGATCATGGCTCTGAATTCTAGTTCTGTTAACTTGCTTAACTGCACCTCATTTATCTCATCTTTGGTAGAGGTCTCTTGTTCTTTCATTTGGCTTTTGTTTTTGTTTTTCACCATTTTGGCTCTCACAGTGGGCTTTGGAGCCTGCAAATTTTCCCTGTGGGTGTTGGTGTTCTGCTGATTGTGGCTCCCTCTCCTGGGTTTGGATGAGGCAGGGAGGACCCACTTTAAACACTACTGTCTTAACTTTCCTGGTTAGAGTTGCTAGCCCAGGGCATGGTAGTTATCCTCTAGCTTTTTTGCCTGGAGGCTATTAGTAGTGGTCACCTGAAGAACCTTTGTTTCTGAGTTGACTGAAAAACTCCCTCAGGTGGTCAGTGTAGAGGATTTCCAGAGGGTGGGCAGATGCTGGTTGTTAATGGGCCTCAATTAGCATTTGAATGGCCACCAGGTGGGGTTGACTCTCCAAGGGAGGGGCTGTTGCCTCTCCCCAGGGCCCTGAGAAGGAGTAAGATGACCACAGTCCTGCATGGCTGTACTCAGCAAATGCTCTGAGCACCCTCTAAATCCCAAGTGTCCCCACACAGTTCCAGTCCAGTCTGCCCTCCCTCTGCCGGAGCCCATCATGAGTGGCTGCCGCCAATTTAGCCTCTGTTCAGACTCTGCATCGTGGTGCCGCCTGGGACTTTAACCCGAGGGCGCTGTTCCCAGCTAAGGGCAGCTGAGGCTGTGGCACCAGCCGAGGGCGTAGCACCCAGCCCAGGCTGCAGGACCCAGCCGAGCCAGCCACTGGTTTTTGCCGAGGCCACAGGTCCCAGCTGAGGCCACAGCAGGTCCCGGCCATGGCAGCCGCTGGTCCCAGACGAGGCCACAGTTCCCAACCCAGGCCACTGCAGACCGTGGGCTCCCGGCCCCCTCTTGCATCCTCACAAGCCAACCAGGATTGAGTCAGTGTCCCTGGTTATGTGGTCCTCCAAGCTGCCTTTCAGTTGCCCATTCCTGACGATTTGTCTTTATTTTCGTTGTAAATCCAGTTTGGTTCTGGGAGATGGTCTGTGTAGCTTCCGTTCACTCCACCACCATTTTTTTTCTCTCAAATAGCAGATTATTAATGTAGACCAAATAGCCTTATAGGAGATGGAAATGCCATCTGGAACTTTTATATTTAAAGAGGAGACGTCACCCTGGTTGGTTTGGTTCAGTAGTCAGAGTGTCAGCCCTGGGACCCAAGGGTCGTGGGTTCAATTCCCTGTCAAGGGCCTGTAACTGCGTTGCAAATTTGATCCCGGGGCAATGTCAGGGTTCTGCTGGAGACAACCCATCAATGTGTCTCTCACATTGATGTCTGTTTGTTTGTCTCTCCCTCTCTTTGTCTCTCTCTCTTCCTCCCACCCTCCCTTCCATTCTTTCTAAAACTCAATTTAAAAATATCTACATGTGAGGATTAACAAAAAATAATAATAATAATAATAATAATAATAATGATAAAAGAATTTTTAAAAAATAAAGAGGAGAAGTCAATGCCAGGCTTCAAAGCTTCAAAGGACAGGCTGACTCTCTTGGTAGGGTCTAATGTATCTGGTGACTTTAAGTTGAAACCAGTGCTCATTTACCATTCTGAAAATCCTAAGACCCTTAAGAATTATGCTAAATCTACTCTGCCTGTATCTATCTATAGAACGACAAAGCCTAGAGGACAGCACATCCGTTTACAACGTGGTTTACTGAATGTTTTAATTTCATTGTCCAGACTTACTACTCAAAAAATATATATATTATTTCATTGATAATGCACTTGAAGTAATTTCAGCTATCAAATCTTATTATTAAAAACAACCAAACAAACAAAAAACACACACACATTTTATAAGGCTGTAGCTACCAGAGACCGTGATGTCTCTGACGGATCTGTGCAATCTAAATTGAAAACTTTCTGGAAAGGATTCACCATTCTAGATGCTACTAAGAACATTCTTGATTAATGGGAAGAGGTCAAAATATCCACATTAACAGGAGTTTGGAAGAAGTTGCTTCCAACTTCTGGATGACTTTGAGGGGTTCAAAACTTCTGTGGAGGAAGTAACTGCAGATGTGATGGAAATAGCAAGAGACTAGAATTAGAAGTGAACCCTGAGGATTTGACTGCAATCTTTTGTTAAAACTTAAACAGATGAGGAGTTGCTTCTTAGCAATAAGCAATGAAAGTAGTTTCCTGAGATATAATCTACTCCTGAAGATGCTATAAAGATTGTTACAATGACAACAAGTATTTACTGCACACTTAATAGACTATAATATAGTGTAAACATAACTTTTATATGTAGTAGAAAACCAATAAATTTGTGTGACTTGCTTTATGGTGATATTTGCTTATTATAGCAGCTTGGAACCAACCTGACAATATCTCTAAGGCGTGCCTATGCATAAAAAACACTTAATGGTTCAATATGGCTTCTTCAGTTGTAGTTATCATGTCCATATTCTAGTTAGTGGAAGTAGCAAGATACAGAGAAAGGACATATTTCTCTCTGGAGGCTAAAAGTCCTACTAAAACCCAGGAACTGATTTACTAAACAATATGGAGAAACAGATACTAGACACTGGGTCTCATCATCTAGCACAGCATCTATCAAATAAATACATCCATTGATTTGATATTTTGTGAATTTACGTCCTAGCTCCATCTAGTGTGTTATCTCATTAAAATATCACATCGACCTTCTAATCAATGCATTCTTTCAACTTTTGCATCCTTTCAACTTTTATAGAGGGGAAAACAGAAGGCCAGAAAACATAAGAGACTTGCCCATAATCATACACCGAAGTAGGATTAGAAGCACTGGGCCTGAACTGTAAATACATTTTGTGTGTCTCAAGGGTAATGACAGTCTTAATGGCTTTCCATGGAATTTTCCTCGAAAAGTCTCTCTTTCTCCATCTGTTCTTATTGCTCCTGGATGGAAACTGCTTTCTGAAAAAAAAATATATATATATTTATACTTTTTGGTCCTGCCCTTTGGTTCTGCTAATTTTCCAACCTGGTGCTCCCAACTACTTCAGCATCTTTGCCGGTTCACCGCCCTCTTCCCCTCCCAAAATAACTAGAAGATATGGAATCATATGGATGCATTTAAATGATATTGTAATGGTGCTGGGCCAACACCATATAGATCTGTGATTCAGGCTTACTCTCCTAATTAAAGCATAGACTGGACACAATTTTTGTCAATGATATTTATTCAATGACTACAATAAGTTTGCAGAGAAATGGTGAATTTAGAAGAGTTACCTAAATGAAACCAATGATACTTAAATCATCCTCCTAGACCTGAGGGTGTGTGGATGTGAAGCAGGGAACTTGTGTTTCTGAGACATTTTGTGACTTGGTTCATTGCACCATCTGCCTGCCTTGATTTCCACCCACTATCTGAAATATATGTTTATAGAAATAAACATGAAACTGCAATTAAAGTAATATGAATTATACAAATGTAAAAACATGATACTGACAAATACAAAAGTCTGTGTTCTAAAATCAATTAATTACTCAGCAATAGCTTCCAATGTTATAGTCCATAACCTCATTGAAAATGTATGCATATTTATGGATATATCATTGTTATAATATGCATATTAACTTCTAAGTCTCTTACCAGTGAGTATACTACTTGTTTCTCCTAAATGAATATTTCACATTGTTCTTTTAGAGAATATTTTCATAAATTAAAAAAAAAGATGACTTCCATTTATACATCTCAGAGTTTCTTAAAAAATATTTTTTTCTTTATTTATTTTAGAGAGAGAGGAAGGGAGAGGGAGAGAGAGCTAGAAACATCGATGAGAGAGAACATCGATTGGCTGCCTCCTGCATGCCCCCCACTGGGAATCAGGCCACAACCTGGGCATGTGCCCTGACCAGGAATCGAACAGGCGACTTCTTGATGCATGAGTCGATGTTAAACACTGAGCCACACCAGTGTGGCATATGTCTCAGTGTTTCAAAGGAGATTTTTATCCTTTGGAGTAAAGACTATAGCGGTAGTCATATTCTTATTTTTAGGGTTGAAATTCCAAATGAATCTGGTAAAGTTGAAATTTTTTTAAATTTCCTTTAGTCTTGAGAAACTACACCTAAAACTATCATAAAAAGCTATCATATTAGATAGCTTCAGTTTCTAAGATATTTTGGTAGGAAAGCACTCTACATTCCTCTATGTGATCACTAGCAAACAATACAAACATTTACAGTAATAGTAATAATGATGATAATGTCAGCCAAGATAGACTGAGCAATATGTTGAGTAACAACACTAGAAAACAAAATATACACACGCATGTATGCATACACATGCACACACAACACACTTTAATTCTATATTCACAACCAACTAATGTAGCATTTTAGTGTTGTGAGTTTTTGATTTGTATAAAGAACTGGGTACTTCATTCTAACAGTCTTCCAATCTACTAACAAAAATGGAAAGACCTTCAAAACCTGTTTTTCATTGGTGAGTTAGAGGTGCTTTTTGATTACCGCCTGGCAGTCATAGATATATTTATGTCTGACTAGCACCTCATGCATATTTGTGGTAGGGTAGCATAAAAAAGGGCAAGTGATGACTTCTCTGAAACATTTCATGGTCTACTGAGAAAATATAAACCAATACATTAAAGTACACAATGGTAAGTGCTGTTAATTGCTTTCATTTCTCATGAAGACCCATTAGTAACACTGATGGAGCATGCACTAATTGCAGAGCATCGTAAGGGGCAACACTTCCCATGTAAAGAGATATGAGAGGAATAACATAAAACTAAATACCAAGTACATATGTTCAAAAAAAATAAATAAATACTAGCACATCAGAATCTCAAGAGTCATGTGTAAAGAATTCAACACACTGAGTTGAACCAAGTTAAACAGATTTCTTTATTGTAAAACTTCTTAAAGCTGCTAATATACCAATTTACAGCACATAGTTCTAAAGGGAGAATTTAGTTCTACAAAAACAGAACTAAAGAATCCCACAGGACGATGAAAGGAGATGCCGTCCTTTGTCCCCTCAGAGAGTTTCCAAATTCAATCTTTTAAATCCAACAGCACTTATTTTAAGATCTTTTATAAAATTCACTGTGTTTATAAAAATTTATAATAGTATTATCCCTTTAATATTAAAGCTTTAAAATGTTAAATGTTTATATATTTTTTTCTTTTGAAATTTATTCCGATTAAGTAACTCTAAATTTGTAGATACTTCAAATTCAAGACAGCCCAAATAACATAAATTCAAAACACATTAATTATCTTTTGGGTAGAAACAATTTTCCTTCGTAATAACTACTAGTAGAAAGAAAAATTAAAGCTATGAACAGAGGAACATTTTGCATTCTCATCAGGGCTTCCAGTGACAACTTAATTTCTGCGCCTCTGTGGTGGGCTTTTGGTCTTCTTAGTTTATCGGTGCCTCTGGGACTCCTATTAGTGCCTCCAATGCCACTCCAGAGGGCAGTAAAAACTTCCCAGGCCCTACTACCTCTAAATAGGGGAAGCAGGTTACCATCTCATGGGGATATTTTCCATGCTAGACCACTTTTTGTGGCTGGAACCCCCTTACTATTGTCACTAAGTTGCCTGGCGTCTGGATGAAGGAAGGTGCTCCCAGGCCCATGGGGAAAGAAGACTTACAGAGTTTGGGGCTTCCTGCGGTGGAGTTCTCACTGATGCTGCCTAGGCACTGGGTGGACCACAGTGTGGAAAGGGGGTGCCCATTCTGGTGAAGAGGGCTGGTTTCTCCCTGACCACCTGTTATCCCCAGTGCTCCCAGGTGATGTTCCTTTACAGTGTTGCCACATTCGCCTGTAGTTGCTGATAGTACTCCCCACGGATCTGGGGGGAGATGAGCCTCTCTGGGTGGCCTGCACTTGCTAGATTGAACTCCAGAAAAGCCTGGCTTAGGTCACCTCATTCTGCTGGGTTGGAAGACGCTTCGCTGCTCTGTTGTTCCTCTAGTCTGTGATGTCTGACCATTCCCACCATCCTCTTTATGAAATTCAGAAATTTCATTTGGTTGCCTCTTACATTGTTTCCAGGGATTAGAGTTATACTTTATGGCAAAGAGCCAGGAAAACCATACCAACGTCATATTGTCTTTATCTGAAACCTGGTACATTATTTGGAAGCCGCTATAACACCTTCTTTATAATATATATCTTATACGCATTTATGGAGTAAACACATGACGAAAACCAAAATAGAATTTGTTCATGTTAAGACATGTATATTTCTTGAAGTTGCTGAAAATCATCAGTATGTACTTTGTTATAATTGACACTGTGACTGGGAAAAATAGATCTCTAGATTTCTTTTTTATTTTTATTTTTTTCACATTTCTTTTATGCTTCTAACTCCTGACCATTTGTGAATCATGAATCCTTGATATGCCTCAGTTAATTTATTAATCCACTTATTGTGCAGTACAAGTCACAAAACTAGTTCCTCTTACAACAGCTTGATCAAAATATTGCATCCTGGCACCAAGTTGACTGTGATGCTTGCTCTTTGCATTGTAGACTCTGAAATATGGTGAGGGTAGGATCCAAAGCCCACAACACACACAAAAAAAGTGATGATAAACAGAATCCTGAGTAAATTAAGATCATAGGCACACACATTATCACAAGGTCAGAAGTTGAGAAGATCAGGAACATGCTGGGTGACACAATGTAAGTCAGTTCATAGAAGTGTTTCATATAGGACCATATGCCCACTTCCTTTCCAGTCAACACCTGGGACAGCAGCACTTTCCTCACAGGTCACCTTCGACGTAGGTAGAATGATCATACCCATAGCTTGGGTTCTGAAGAAAAAAAAACAAAAACAACATGTCTCTAAATACTTGGCTTTTTTGGGCTCTTTTGTCTCATGCTCATTAGCATATAACATTAACTTTTTCAATTTATTATCATGTAAAACATACTGCCAAGTAGTTTTGCATGCTTAATGTCTCAAACTATGAAATTGCAATCCTGCAGTGTCTTGCTTGTATTTTGTATGTATTTTCATTTATCCCTAGTGATTAAATGACTTTCACAATTTATAATATAAAATATAACAAAATTAAAATTACAAATGACTTTAGGCTCCCTATAAAGATGTTTAATGATTTTAATAAACATTTTATCCCTGCATAAAAAGCATGTTTTCTCCAGAAAACTGAAGGTATCCTATGACAGTTTATTTTACTTTCTACTCTAGGAATCATAGTTTCCATCCTCAATTACAGAAGTATAAGTAAAAAAGATATGTGGGCATATACAATTTGCTTGAAACTATCATATTATTTGGTAGTTTACATGACAATCCTTAAACATTCTTCATTTTAAGTGTATTCATTTGACTACTAAAATTAAGTATATCAATACTATACCTTTCATAGTATGCAGAATTAAATGTTATTCATCATTAAATGCTTTAGCAAATCCATTAGGTTCTAATTATACTTTAATTGTACTAAGTAGCAGGTAATGTGTGTGGTTTTCATTCTTCCATACCAAGAACTACATTAACATCATGCTGAAAAGGCACTCCCTTTGCATTTAACTTGTGTTTCAATAAATACATTGACTAGATATAACAAATAAATTTTCCTGTGGGAGAGAGATTTTCTACCAACAGGATTAAAAGAGATTGAATGAACATAGTAAGTAGTACATATGTTATATAATGAGGCATTATACATGATCTTTCCTATCTGGCTTAATTGGTTCAAGTACTCACTACGGATTATTTCTCAATTTGAGGAAAGTAATTCTGTTCTCATTACCAGTATAATACCCACCTAATAAAGTGTTTTTGCCGTGGCTGGTGCACTCAGTGGTTAGAGTGGTGGGGTAGGCCCTCCCACCACAGGATCACAGATTTGACTCCTGGTCAAGGGCACCTACTTGGGTTTCAGGTTCATCCTTGGCCCTGGTTGGGGTCACACATCACACAGAAGGCAACCGATAGATGTATTTCTCTCACATCAATGTTTCTCTCTCTCTCTCTCTCCCTCTCTCTCTCTCTCTCTCTCTCTTTCCCTCCCTCTCCCTTATACTCTCTAAAAATCAATGAAAAAAATATTATTGGGTGAGAATTAAAAAAGCAAAATTGTCCTTTGTCTCTTATTGCTTCACCAATTGTTGGGGAAAAGGAAAGTATTTTTGTAGAAATTCAGCCCTTCGAAATTAATAACTTCTCCAGATGACAGAAAATCAATTCTATCTCCAGAGATCTGCATTTCCACCCACAAAAGCTTTCAAGTTGCAACTCTAACAAAAAACATTTTGTCTGCAAAATTAGGAGGTTTATTTTGTCTATAGTATTGTCATGATATTAATAAGCAAAAACAACTCATTATGAAAATAAAGAAAGTCTTACCTATGTATGACAATTTTAACAAATCTCATTTTCTTGCTTTTGCCTCATGTACATTGCCATAAATGTCCTTCTGGACATGTCATTGTACCAGGGCTAATATCCAAGTTGTGAATCTCCAGTTTTGTTTGTCTCAATAGTTCAAACTTCTGAATTCAGTGGCACAGTCTTCCCTCTTTGCCACCAATTGCAGTGGTAACAATAAGCATAGAGCTTTGCAGCCATGTGATCTGTACAAGGACAAAACCTACAGAAATTAATTCCCTATCTCTGTACTTTGTGTAATGTTTTCTGTAGTTGTCACTTGGGAATGGCTTTTCTAAAGTGTTAGCCATGGAAAGTGGAGTAGGGGATAAGGGTAGTTGAATTATAACTTTGTATTTGAAGAAGGATGCTTTTATCCTTAAACTAGTATAATTAGAGACTCTTCCACATTATACTCAAGTCCAAAATTGTCTATCCTGCTCCCCCATTCTCTCCATTAACTCTTTGATCCCATCATTTACATTCTTTCTCTTCTCTACTTCACTCTCATCACACTGGCCCCCATGCCGTTCCCCTACCTCAGGGCCTTTGTACGAGCTGAACCCTCTGATCTGCAGATGGTTCTACGGATGGTTCTATTTCTACTCTTCTTCAGGGCTTCGTATAATTAGCTCCTTTGGTTCTTTCAAGTTTGTGTTTCAGTGCTTCTATGACAAGTTCTCTGAGAACCCATTTTAAATGATTCATTCCTCTTTCACACACCAGCACTTCTTATCCCCGCTCCTAGTTATATTTTTGTCCATATTACATAATAGCTTCCAATATGTTATATAATTCACGAGCTGTTTGCAATGGTCTCTCCAAGCCCATGGTAACTTGAGCTTCACAAAGGTAAATACTTTTCTCTCTTTTGTTTACTTCCATATCCCCATTACCCAGAAAAGTCTCTGGTACATAATAGATGCTCAGTAAACATTTTTGAAATAAATGAATAGTCAGATGAAAATTGAGACTGAATATAAAATGTACTAAGATAAGAAAGAATATATCATTTTGATGCAATGTTATATGTAAAGATCCTAGGAAAGTAACCGCTCCTATTGAAACTTCAAAGGCTACCAAGATACACTAAAAATTTAGATATTTCAACAAAGTTGAAAAGACTCTAGAACACTTAGGTTTAAATTTATTTCTATGGTTAAGTATAAACATAGAAACACAGAACTATATTAATAAATTTAATTATTTAGGAGAGGAACATTTGAACAGACGTTTTAATTTTTTACCTTAAACTGGTGATTATAGGAGCCACATTTCCAGCTAAAAACAGATAATCAGAAGACTCAGCCTCATTGGTGTTTTTTCTTCAGTTAGAAAAAATTTGCCTATTTAACGTTTAGGGAAATTCCATCCTAACATCCATGGAAAACTTCATTTTTCTTTGCTACTATAATATGTTCTCTCAGGTTGCAATAGATAAATTGATTTCATGTGGGTTTTTGTTTTGGTACATGTTTAGTCATTTATTCACATATGTTGTCTGTTTTCTGATTCTTCAATGCATTTCATTAACAATATTTTTTTCATAGTTCTTATCAACATTTAGGTATTAAATGGTATGTTCAATATATAAACAGAAACTTATTAATAAATAAGCAATCACATAACATATACTACTCACAAAGCCAGTATAGAAAAACATTGTAAAAGTGGTATTATGGGTTGAATTATGTCCACAAAATATGTATGTTGCAGTCCTAACCCCAGCATCTCACAATGTGAGCTCTTTTGGTAACTGGCTCTTTGCAGAGGGAATCGACTTAAAGTCAGTTAGTATAAAAATAAATTGGAGACAGACACGCATACAGCTAGAACACCAGCGCACACGCAGATGGCCATCCCCGGCCCAGGAGAGAGGACTGAACCAGATCCTTCCTCACAGTCCTCAGAAGAGGCCAACCCCGCCGTCACCTTGGCTCCAGACACCGGATTCCAGAACTGCATTGGACTGAAGCAATAAACTCACGCTGTTTAAGCTACCCACCTTGTGGGGCTTTACTATGGAAGCATGTAAAATATGAACAATTTTAGACTTATATGTAAAAATAAATGTCACATAATGCTTTAAATTTAATTCAAGGTCAGACAGTGTCTGAAAAATAGAGGTATTTCTGAACTGCTATAAAGTGCCAATAGAAAAGACACTTTCCTGTATTTTCTCGATAAATCATTAATAAAATTAAAAGTCAGAGTTACATGTAAATATCCACATAAAAAAAACAAAACTTGAAAATTGCCATTTCAAAGAATTGGTAATGTTATTAACAGTAATCTTTTTCAAGGTCTATAAAATTTGTTAATTCCATTCAAAAAATATTTGATTTTTCATAATTTTCTGATGTGAGTTGCAATGGCTGGCTTAGCTAACAGATCAGAAACAAAGGGTGCTTACACTCAGTAACACCGTGGGGCTGTGCACTGTACGAACCTCTGGTTGTACAACAGTCTGAACGAGAATGAAGCTAGAGATGTAGGCACCAGTCAACCTGTCTCCTGGGCCAAACAGGATCACCAGTCTTCTGGGGACTATTTCTGTCCTTCACGAACTTCATGCTGTAGGCCAGTCTCCAATGCTTTCTTGCCAAACCTGAACCTGATGCAGAAATATAAAAATGAAGTTGAAGTATGGAAAAAAGGGATTACTGTGAATTCTTCTCTATTTAAAAAACTGCTGGGTGTGTAAATAGGTTCAGTACTTAGAACTCCAAAGTTGTGAAATAATAAACTGCAATGGAAGGATTCTGGTGTCCAAACACTGTGGGTCAGTTTTCTAAACTCTTTGAATTAATCTAATGCATTTATTTATAAATTGATGAGAAAAGAGATTTTTTTTCTCTCATATACTTGTGAGAATCATATGAGATCCTGTAAAAGTAATTTATAAACTGGAAGAAACTGTGCAAACATTACTTATTAATATATAGATCTAAGTAAAAGTATATTTTATTATATAAATTTAATTCTATTTATAAGATTGCTATTGTATTTAACTATAATTGAATTAACGTTCTTCAGATTCTTGAATTTTGTTCAATTACATTATTGAGAATAATTGACACTGCCCTGATAATACAAAGTATAAACTCAGGTGGAAACAATGGTTTTTATTTATTTATTTTTTTAAGATTTTTATCCTCAACCGAGGACATTTTTCCATTTTTTTGTTCAGATAGAGTGGGAAGGAGAAAGAGAGAGAAACATCGATGTGAAAGGGACACATCGAGTGGCTGCCACCCGCATGACCAACCAGGGCCGGGGACAAACTGCCCTGGTACATGCCCTTAGCGGGAACCGAACCTGGTCTCTCTGGACCGCAGGCCGACACTCTAACCACCTGAGCCAAACTGGTCAGGGCGGAAACAATGGTTTTTATATCCACTCTGAAATAGTTGAGAGAAGGTTCTGGAGTCTTACCAGCTGGATCTAAATGTCACCTCTTTTACTAATGGCCCAGGGAGGTTTTAATTCTACTCATCAATGGAATGAGGATGTCATATATAGGAGTAAAGATTAATTGAGGTAAGAAATATAATATTTTGCATAGAACTTGGCAAATAATAAAAACTAAACATTGGTTAATTTTGTTATACTGTCATCATTATTAATATGTCTTACACTGCATTTTATACTAAAATATAATATTCCTAACTAAATGTTAGAATTGCCTTTTTTATTTTTTTATCCTCACCTGAGGACATTTTTCCATTTTCTTGTTCAGATAGAGTGGGAGGGAGAGAGAGAAACATCGACGTGAAAGGGACACATCGAGTGGCTGCTACCTGCACAACCCAACCAGGGCCGGGGACAAACTGCAACCGAGGTACATTCCCCTAGCAGGGGCCGAACCTGGGTCTCTCTGACCACAGGCCGACGCTCTAACTGCTGAGCCAAACCGGCCAGGGCTAGAATTGCCTTTTTAACCAAACCCTTTAAATAATAAAACTTGCTACTTTTCCTTCTTGAGGCATGAACCCAGGTAAGCTTTTATCAGTGTTTGGAAGATAGGCTTTTATGATGCATTCAAATACTGCATAGCGTGAAGGAAGGTTGTTGAGGCAGAGGAGGCACAGGGAGAAGCTTTGGACAAGAAAAGAGAAGCACAAAGAGCTTGCTTTCACTAGAGCACTGAGCAAGAAAATCACTAAAGGAAGGTGGTGTGTCTAATTTTAGATTCTAAATCAACAGGCACCACACCACAATCTCAATGGCTTTAAATGCAGTAAGAATAAATTGAAGCTTTACCCTGATGATGAACAAGAAGAAACTTTACACAGAAGAATGTCATAATTACACTTGAATT
Source organism: Molossus molossus (assembly GCF_014108415.1). Lineage (NCBI taxonomy): Eukaryota > Metazoa > Chordata > Mammalia > Chiroptera > Molossidae > Molossus > Molossus molossus. The sequence goes on along the minus strand of NW_023425344.1, from coordinate 74,700,949 downwards.
AAAAACAAAACCCTCTGGGAGCAATGACAATGGTACATTCGATGGCTTTTCAGAGCAATGTTGTACGGTGGCAAAGAATGCCATGGGAGAGTGTGAAGACAAGAAGAATATTTAAGATACTATATTCAAGGTATAGATCAGGGATGGTGTTGTAGTGGGCTGAATGGTGCCCCCAAAATATCAGATCTTAATATGTGGCACCTGTGACTGTTACCTTTTATGGGAAACTTTCAGATTTGATTATGAGAGGATTATCCTGGATTAACTGGGTGGGTCATAAATGCCATTAAAAGTAATCTTATGCAAGAGAGGCAGAGGAATTTGATCCACACAGAAAAGGAGGCGGTGTGACCATGGGGACAGATTAGAGTGATGAGCCTACCGAACGAGAAACAGGCAAGTCCCAGCAGCTGGAAAGGGCAAGGAACAGTCTCCCCCAGAGCATCTGGGAAGAGCTCAGCCCGCTCACACTGTAACTTTACCTCATTGAGGCTGATGTCAGACTTCTGCACGCCACTGCTGGGGCAGGATACATTTCTGTTGTTTTAAGCTACCAACTTTATCAAAATTTGTCACAGTGTCCAGAGGAAACGTATATAGATGTCCAATCGGTTCTCTTGTAGATGACAAGTCTCATATTTTTTGGTGTGGGTTTTTTTGTTTACTGAGTTCAGAAGGCTTTTTTGTCCCTGACACAAAAATACAGGTATAATTTGAGCAGTTGTAAACTTCATATGACTGTTCACGCTTAAAATCTTTGCCTTCAAAAATGATCAGTTGGCTTATTGTGATGTTGACTTATAACTATGACAAGTAATTGTGAAGAACTACAATTCCGCCTCTTTCTAGTTCTTTAAATCTTCAACTCTGATATGCCCTATAGAAGCAGGAAGCATAATTGGACTACTAAAAGTATATGTAGTAGTACCCCAAAAAAGTACAGCAAAAATATCTTTGTCATTCCAGGTAATCACATACGTTAAATATCACGATGAACACTGATGATACTTTTGTATCTGAGTTATTTATTGAAAATAATATAAAACTAAAAGCTCATTAAATATTAACACTTATTCAATAAATATATACTTATCCAGGCACTGTACTGAGAATTGTGATTATGCATTTGTAAATATATATTTTGCCGATGGTTTTAAGCCCAATTACTCCCAGAAGCAATTGTCTCAATTTCAGAATCACCAGAGCAACTAAAGACCCTATTTATTTAACATATACACATTATAGTTTTATTTATTTTATTAAAATTATTTATTTAAATTACATATATACCATTTTAATATTTTTAAAAGTCCAATATATTATCTTTTCCCTCAAGGGTCATTATAATCAAATTTCCCAATTAATTCAGACTTACATCTTGACTGAACCATTCAGACCACTCTGATTTTGAATGTCAAAGCTCTCTGGGCCAAACCAGAATATAGCTCATGATTCTAGGCTGTGTGTTAAGCAATCATGCTATGAGGAGGTAAGAGGCTGTCTAAGTTATATGAAAATGTAGGGCAACATTGTACAAAGATTTGCTTAAAGGATCTGAGAAGGAGATAATAAACATTTAGAGTAAAAAATAAAGACATTTCATACTATACACACATGTATATGTATACATATAGATATAAGGTTTTTTTGTATGTACTTAAACTTCATGAATACAACGCTGACCCACATATGTGTATATGTGTGTGTATTTAATTATCTCTCTCTTGCTCTCTCCCCACTACTTTCATTAATTATACGCTAGAAAATATTATAAAATAATTAATTCACATAAAGATTTCCACTTATATTCAAAACACATACATAATGCTTACTTTTTTCATTGAATATCGGATATTTGTGCAGTAAGGATTTCCAAAAAATTTATAGTGCTTTTGGCCAGAGATTTGTGTTGGATCAAATGACTCGTCAAATAATAGTGCAGCAATTTATATATTTTGATGTGAAGCAAAGCAATTTTTTAGCACTAAAATATGAAAATAAAGAAGTTCTTTTTATTTCTACATGAATAATTTCATTTTTATGATGTAGTTTCAGAGGATAAAACAATTATTTACTGAGATTGATATTTTCAACTATATTTGATTCATTAGGCACTCTTACTATTATATATGCAATATGAGTCCCAATAGAAAAAATGATAGTGAATGGAAAATATAATTATTTCAAGTTATGTTTGCTAACTGAAGAAAGAATATGATGTGCAATTTCAGGGAGCACACACAAAAAAAGTCCAAGTGTCTAATAAATACATAATCTATATCTAGAATTACATAGCAAAATTATAAAAATTCAGAAGCAAATAGAATATAATAAAAGTAGCCAAAAAAAATAATTTGCAAAGAATTATCAATTAAATTTCTCAGGAACAACTGTGGATGCAACAATATCCTTAAAGTGCTAAGGCAAAAAACTCTACAGTTCTATGTCTAATTCTCATTTTTAACCCTCTCTTCATCATCTACATAGCCTTATTAAAGGAATTTCTGGAGAATGTGATTTAGGAGGAAGAAAACTATTCCATAAGGGAAGTATGTGATTTTTTTAAAATAAAATAAATTGTAAGCAACAAAAAAAAATGTATTTCGTTTTTTTTACAGCATTTTTTGTTGTTGATGAGAGAGAGAGAGAGAGAGATTTGTGTTTCCACTTATTGATACATTCCTGTCTGTTTCTTGTGTATGCCCTGACCAGAGCAACCTGCAACCTTGGAGTATTGGGACAATCTCAACTGAGCTAGCTGGCCAGAGCCAAAGAAATTGTTTTTTCAAAATGTATATTCTATTTTACAAAATGACTTCGTGTTTTCCCTTCATTTGCCATTACTTATAATGCCAAGAAGACCTAGACAATTGCAGCTGCACTTATTGAACCACATTATGAATGCTAAAATAAATTTTCCAGTCCTTTCTATTCCCCTCAACAATTCTATGACCTACTTACCATAGTATCCATGTTCTTATTAAATCCACGCCCGTACAATTTTTATCTGCAATGGTCTCTTCCCTTGTGTCAACATCCTTCTCTATGCATGTGTCTGGTTGGCCCTGTTAAGTCTAAGGAAAAGTTAAACTGCTTCTACAGCTCATTTCTTCTTTCAAAAGGGTCCTGTATTGAAATTCACTTTGTTCCTACTAGTAAACATTTCTCATCTCTTACTTTTATTCTTTTCATGGCCATAACTCTTCAAAGGGTTTATCCCCTTTACTCCAATTTTAAACAAACACACCCTACCTTAACCCCCGTAAAATGTCTTCTGCTCCCACCCATTAAACTGGAAGTGTTCAGGGCATTAACCTAAGTTCATTCACCAAATCTAATAACATTTTTAAGTGGTTTATCCTGCTTTCCTTTGTTGTCCATTTCATTCAGCCAAAGAGCCCTCTCTGTCATTAAGAAAAACAAACAACAATCAAAACAAAACACTTTTATTACATGTTTCCTAACAGATTCTTTCTCAGTGCCTATCCCCTGTCCGTGCAGGTTCTCAATAATATGTTTATGTAGAGATGTTGTTAAAAGTGCCTTTACCTTGAAAAAGGTTGGATTAGATAATCCTAAAATTGCTTTCCAAATATCGAACTTTTTCTCTCTATTTGTGTTCACCTGTGTTTTGCTAAGTTTAGGAAATACCTGATAATAAAATCCATAGGCTTGTTGTGTACATTCAGAAAAATAATGTGTATAAAATGCTGAAAATGTTTGGCACATATTTAGTACTCAATAAATTGTAAGATCCTTACTATCTTCCAAGTTCACAAATGGATATAAAATGGTTCCCTCTTTTTTTTTTTGACCCCTACTACTGTGCAAAGCTATCATGTGGCCACTTTCAACACACCGATTACCTCCATCTATTAAACTTGGTAAATTGCTCATTTTTCCAAGTTTTAAAACAACATATAATAAAGACCTTTTGAAATAGATAAGGTAAAGCACCAAAGTAAAAGATCTATCAGTAATTACGTTAATGTTGGCATTTGATATTGGTAGGGCAAGTATTGATTCTCATTTGTTTTCTATTTTATTCATCCCATGTTTATGTTGTAGCATTAATTGCATATGATTCCATGTATCCTATAGCTCCAGACATATTGAGCTATTAATAGCAATATTCTGAGTGCCTCTGATTGACTGAGTGGACCAGATGCTGATCCACTTAACATCAGTGAGGCCTTCAGCACACTTTTCCCCATTTCTTGATTAATACTTCATACAAGACTGAATCAAACTCTTTCTAAGTCAAGATAAATTGTGTCTAATGCTTCTTCCTGATTTACTATCCCATTATTCTGTCAATAGAAAGATATCTGCTGCTACCATGACAGAATTTGTCCTTTATAAAGCCTTGTCTGTTTCCTAGCGCATCCTTCTAGTCCAGGTGTTTGAAAATGGGATTTCAGTCTTCTTTGTCCAGATTTTGTGGAGCTGTAATTTCAAGGGTGGTGACTTTTGTTTTTAAATAAATTGGCATCATATTAACCCAAAGAGTTCTCAAAGAAGTTAAAAGACTAAAATTATATTAGACACTCCTTTTATATCCTATACTTTTAGATTTTAAAACTTAACAGTTTAAACAATCTCAATGCTTTTCCCCTTATTTACACCTTTTTCTTTCACCCTCACAAATCTTGGGTTTCTTATTATAGTTTTCAGATAACAATTGACTTTTTCTGTAAACATACAAAGAAAGTACTAAAATTTCATGTTTAGAAAAGCAAAGCTGTACTTCCCTCTATGTGATGGACATTTTCTTTATTTGTTTCTCATAGCTAAATTGGTTACAGAATGTCTCTCATAAATTGCATCTTTCCTTACATGTATTTGAAATTCTTTTATGCATACAACTGTATTATTTTTTATATCCTGATCTATTTTATGCTCTTTGTGATAAGTCCACTTTGGCCCAGGTTTATTAAGAAAGTTGCAGGCTTTTCATGCCCTTCGTTCTTTTACTACATAAAATATTATTTTACTACATTCATTTGAGTTTTAACATCAGAAGATAATGAGGTAGCAAGGTTTTCAATAGAAAACACCAGAAAATGAGCTATCAGTTGAACCCACACACTTTTCATTTCTGCCTGATATTTATTCTCTCCATTTTTTATTTACATGTGATTTATATTTGATATGTATATTTATATTATTTCTGGATTTTTTATAGATAAATTCAAGGTGACTGGATATGTACATAAATTAGCAAGAAGAATTAAAAATATTAAAAATGTGACTAAGGGAAAATAAAATTGGGAAAGAGTAATAGAGCCAGAATGACCTTGGACCAAAATGCCTATTTTTAGATGAGCCTTAAATTTGAGTATGAGCTTCTAGCAGCCAGCCTAGAAAAGACCAATATATTATGAAATATAAAATCACATATGAAATCTTCAGGACAGTGTTATTATGTTTTCAACAAATATTAGAGAAAAATTTTCAATATATAATATCAACCCCAGGGCCTGGTCCATAACTGTTCAAACAAAAATTTGAAATGAGTAAATGGATAGATGAGTGAGTTATTAATTACAGTCATATTTATGTAATACTTATGACAGATGCAGCAGTGAGTTTTAAAGAACATTTATCACAAAACACTTCAACATTGCTTGAAACCATCACCCCAAAATCTAATTGTTTAAGAGCAATTCCAGTAAAGAACCCAGAAAATTTTATTCTTTGTGGTGTGTTTCTAAGGAATAGATGTTACAACAGCTGAGGAGGCAAAGCACAACTTTTAGGTGCAATTTCACAACTACTGAGACAATGAGTTTAAGGTTTCTGCTCACCTGCAGTCCACTATGGGCCACAGATATATGAAAGAACCAGACATTGGAAAAATTGACTTGTTCTTGAAAAAAAAAAAAAAAATTGAAGTATCTGATATAGACATGAATGCAGAGAGAGATCACCTCACTCAAAATGACCATGAATCACTGTGTCTTAATCAGCTCAGGCTGCCGTAACTAACTACCATGGGAGGTTAAGGTCAAGGTCCCTGGCAATTTGTTTCCTGGTCTAGGCTCTCTTCCTGGCCTGCAGATGTCTACCTTCTCACTATGACCTCAAATGGCAGCTAGAAAAAAAGTCATGGTCTCCCTTCCTCTTTTTGTAAGGAATAATCCCAACATAATCTCCCCACTGCAAGACCTCATTGAAATGGAATTATCTCCCAAAAGGCCCTTCTCTGAACACCATCACTCTGAGGGTGAGAGTTTCAACATATGAATTGGAGTGGGGAAGCAAACATTCGATACATTTGTTTCTTTCTCAATAGAGTTTAACAAAAGTAACTGAAAAACATTTCTTCTAGTTAAGTACCATTCCAGTGGATATTGTCTCTTCTTATTTCAGCTCCCAATCTACCACCCTTAATCTTGCTGTTCCACGGCAGAGAAGATATACATTCAACTGATATGCACTGTTAAAATATTGAAACACTTAAATTTTATTGTTAAAAATACTGACATTTTATGATTCCTGCTAATCTGATGCTCTCTATGGCTTCTCCACACCTAGTCTGCCAGACACCATTGTGTGGCTTTCCACAGTCCAGGACCAAACCAGTACTTCATTGGGTGGTCCAAAGCTCTGATGCAGAGTACTTAAATAATGCCTAATATATATATATATATATATATATATATATACATACACACACACACACACACACACACACACACATATATAATTTGCCACTTGTTGGCAGATTTTGAAGATAATGGTGGTGTTTCATTGGGATATTTCCAAAAAAAAAAAAAAATTTCTATGCTATCAACAAAGGGTAGGAGTTACTGTTAAACTTATATTATATCTGGGTTTAACAAAAGGATTTGAGTACAGGGCTATAAATCTGGTCCTTGTCAAGTACGATAAATTTACCTGCAAATATCATATCAGCAGGGGGAAAAAATTGAGCCTTTGGGACTGTTACATTAAATGTAAAATCTTTATCTTAAAAGAGGATAAATTGAAAATCACCACTGAAAATATTTGTTTGGTGATAGTCATAAATTTTAGAAACATTCTATATGTTATAATGTAGACCCAGTAATAGTATTTTGTGACTTTCACATATTTTATGATAGCAACTGTTAACCCGCATATACAGGATTTTATGACCATTACAAATCTCTGACTTTCTATTTTCCTGGTTAAGATTTTAATCTCATCCTTTATCCACAAAGAAAGATTTTACTTTTGAGTATGAGTAATAGACATTTTGAACCAGATGTTGACACAAAGAAGAAGTTTCAATAGCTTATCTTGGTATTCAGAAGCATTCATTCATTCATTCATTCATTCATGATGCAATAATATTTATTGACTATCTGAAGCTTCAACTATGTTTTGGAAGGGCTCTATAATTTAAAAAATTATTTTAATCTATAGTTTCTTGTCTTTATATCCTTCTTGTTCACTTCCTCCTGTTTTGATTCTGTTTGTTAAAATTATAGAGATTTATTCATTGGAATTTAGGTAATTCTTAGTTTTCTGTGATGCAACATATTTCTCTGCTCATTTTAATCAAAAATTCTCACAAACAAGTAACTTCATTTAATGATTATTTATTTCCAAAAGAAGACAATACTGTTGATAAAATGGTTTAGCAAATTTTCAGCAGTCAGAGAAAAGGATAATAGAGCAGCTTAACTATAAATTAGACAGCCATCTTCTGGGAGTGTCTTTCTTAATAATATTCTACAAATTCATAAAATATCTCCAGAATGATACTTTAAAAATAGTCTAGAAATGATAGTTGCCTCTGGATAGGGTCAATGAGGAGCTAGATTCAGGAGTTGGAAGAAAACTTCTTTGTGCTGTTTACATTTTTATTCTTATCTTGAATTACTGTTCTTAAAAATACAAGACAAAATTAGTTATTTAAATCAGTTTTTTGCATAATCCAAATGCAAATTTATATAAATTTTAACAGTACATAGTCAGAATGAGATAATTAATAATAACCCTAAGACACACAAAAGATTCCTCAAAATGTCATTTATAACCAGAAATAATTACTCATTTAAAAATTTAAATATTAATTCTATTATTTTTCTTTTATAAAAGTTATGTCCTATTCTATGTTTGTGGTAACGATAGTGAACACACTGTGGACAAGTCTGGTGGTGCTTGACAATCAATAAAATTGATGTGTCCATATAAGGATTTGAAAAGTAATTTATATCTCTCAAAACTATCTTCAATGTTTACAATTTACAAATAATTTAAAATTAATAAAATAAAAACATTTACCTTTTCCTGTAAGTCAAAATAAATAAATCACTTAAATGTTATTATTGTTTATAAATGAATTTAAAACAAGCCATGTGTAAATTATTAATAAAGTTGTGTTGAAATACATTTAATAATTTTCACTCCAGACTCTTTAATCTGAGAAATATATCTAGCATTTAAATGAGACACTGGTAATTATTTCCCAGTATTTAAATTGTTCTACAAAGAGACAACTAATGGTTGTTTCAAGTATCAACAGCACGTTGATGTCTAATAACATGATTTTTTGCTCAGATAATGTAAGACTGTTTGGTGTTATTGTCAATTTGTTTGTTGTTTAGGCTAAATTCCCCAGATGACACATGTTAACATATATGAAGAACTTGAGCACATAAATATATATTTTTTAATCCTCACCCAAGGACATTTTTCCATTTTTGGTTCAGATAGAGTGGGAGGGGGAGAGAGAGAAACATCAACATGAAAAGGACACATCGAGTTGCCGACACCTACATGACCCAACCAAGGCCTGGAACAAACTTCAACCGTGGCACATGCCCTAGGCGGGAACCAAACCTGGGTGTCTCTGGACAGCAGGCCGACACTCTAACCACTGAGCCAAACCAGCCAGGGCAGAGCACATAAATATTTTTATGAAAAAACAAAAAAACAAAAGCCTCTCTTTCATAGATTTTCCAGTGGATTCTGTATTTAAAGGGTAGTGCTTTCTCTGTTAACGTTTTATATTGGTTTTTGTTAATAATAGATATTATACAGGACTGATTTTACTGTAACTAGAATAATGTGTTGTTTTCCCCTTTCCCTCCAGGATTACTTTGAAAATCTCTGGGGTCATGTTTTTTAGTCACCTAAATGAGAGGACACTATGGCTAACCTCTAGGCAGGGGTGAGGACCCTAGCTGCCTGCAGTGTCTGTCAAAGGCCCATACTAGGTAACATTCAGGTAGTTTACCCGGTGTTGCTGTGTTGGCTCATTATAAGTGGATAAAAACATCTGACTACATTTGTGTTTTCTCATCTACTCATGCCTGATTATGTTTATATTGAAATTCATATTAATATATTAGACATTATTTTCTTTTTATTTATGTTTATCTTTTATTTAGGGAACTATAAATGCTTTCTATAATTATGTTTAGATGCAGATTATATTATTTACAGATCTCATTTCAAGTAAGTAAATATGTCATTAGAAATTGTTTTAAGTGGGTGGAGGGGACACGGAGTCTAATAGGGTTAAGAACTACTAGTATAACTTAATTTATTAAAAGCCAAAGTGCTTCCAAATTAGTGTATGAGAGAAAAGATTATCTTGAATGCACAAGAAGAATGTGACTTCCTGTCTTCAGAAGTCATCTTCCATCATAATAGCTAACATTTATTCTCTCCTGTGCTATGTGCCAAGCACCACTGTAAGCATTTCCCATATCTATCAGCTAGATCAGTGCTCCCAGCAGTCTTAGGAGACAGCCGTTCTAATTAGCCCCACTTGATGGATGTGCAGTTGAGTCACGGAGAAGGTCACACACCCGGAAGGGACTTAGCTAAAATACATTTCTGGAGATTCCAATAAAATAAAATCTAACAGGTTGGTCAGAGGACGTCACGGTAGACAACGGCTCTGGCTGAGAAAAACGGTAAAGGCAGCAGAGGCTGTGGGAACAAGAACTAGAAGAAGTACGATTTCTGAGAAGTGAGTTGAAGATTTTCGGTTTTCTAGGGGACATTTTCTCACTCTAGGGAAGGCTAGAGGTTGGGACTCTGGGCTCCAGGGCCACCTGGCTAGAGTGACACACCTGGAGAAAGGAAGGTACTCCACCGCGTGGCCGGATCCCCGCTCAGGTCCTTGGAGGAATTGCGAAAGTGCACAAAGCAGCAGACAACAGAGCAAAGGTAGACCTCAGATAAGCAGAACGGACTTTCTGGAATACTCGGGACGCGGAGGTGTGCTGGGCAACCTGAGGATGCTGGGGGGGGCAGACAGCCCTCGGGTACTGGCACACTGCTCGGAAAGTTCTGCAGTGGCTCTTCACCCGGACACACTTGCCAGCAGGGCCACAGCTGGACACTAAAAATTGTGACTTGACTCCTGGTAGATAGTCACTGCTCAGGGACAAGAACATTTTAAAATAAAAACAGGTAAGCTGCCCAACCCGTGTGGCTTGGTGGTTGAGAGTCGACCCATGCACCAAGAGGTCGCTGGTTTGATTCCCGGTCAGGACACATGCCCAGGTTGTGGGCCCGATCCCCAGTGGGGGGCATGCAGGAGGTGGTAAATCAATGTTTTTGTCTCTCTCCCCCTCTCCCTTACTCTTTCTCTAATGTCAATAAAGAGGGGGAAAAAATAGTTAAGCTAATCTCGGCCTTTGTGGTCTCATTGAATTATTGTGCTTCTGCTCAAGCTTTATGTCTACTTCATGTTGCGTCTTTTCTTTCTCATTCTGCATCACTTTCTTCTCCCACGCGTGCCATGTACACTCACAAGTGGGCTTCTGCTATTTTAAGATAAGAAAAAGAGCTTAGATTTGTTGACTATTTTTCTATACCCGGGAAATATTCTAAGCACTTTAAATATAAATAGGAAAGCAAAATTAAGGGAACATCAAAACAACACTGTCATATAGGTGCTATTATTATTTTCTTGACCTAAAGGTGGAGGTGGAGACCCAGAAAGGTGAAGTGACTTGCCTGAAGCCAACATCTAATAAGTAGCAAAACTGACATTCAAGCCTGGAAACCACGCTTCATGGCCTGAAATCATAGCTGGGAACCATTACATTAAAACGTCACAGAGGTCTGAAAAGAGAGAAGAGGAAATGTGTGATTTAATATGTACAATAAATGAGGAAATAAATAGAGTGTTACAACCTCGCAGGTGACTAAATCAGAACATTTGTCCTGTACAATGAAAATAAAGATATTTACTCTATAGATTTGGTCTGTTAACCAACATCTAACTCATCGATGTCCCTAAGTCAGAGTTTGTTCTGGACAATCAGTCAATAATGTTTTTAGTCAAATAGAGATTTTTTTTTTTTCTTTAAGGCATTTACATTACACATACTCCATTTGAAATTCTTAATTTATTCTATATTTGTCCCAGTAACATTGTGGCAACTTAGGCCCTTTGAACTTTGGTTTTCTTATCTATAAAATGGAAAAAATAACAGTATTGCCTAGTAAATTTGTTGTGGGGATTTAATGAAGTAATATAAAGACCCACTTAACACTTTGCTAATTATAGGTATGCAATACAGAACAAATTTTTCTATTATATCTACATAGATACATACATAGATAAGAAAACAGTGATTTGTTAAAGGGAGACATAGCAACAAAACAGCTTTTTAAATTCAGTGTATTTTAACATGCTTTATCTCTGGAGAAATAAAGAAAAATTTCTGGATTTATGCATTATAACAAGTCTCTTCTGAACAGTAATGATTACAACTATGATTTCTTATAGCATTATAATCACACTTTCCAAGATCGTGTGGGAATCCCTTTATGTTGCTGATCAAGCTGCAGCTAACAAGTTAGCTAGTTTGAAAGAAGTAAAACCACTAGGTAGAAATATGACCGTGAAAGTATAATTTCTCATATAATAAAATCATAAGTTTCTCCTAAACACACTTGATTTGTTTGAACATTATTTCTTCTTTCTTTCACCTCTTTATTTTTCTGAAAAAAATGAAACACAAAGTATTTCATGAACATTTTGAAACAATGCCAATGACTAAAATCAAAATGTATTCCATGCTTCATGTACTTCAGCATTTCATATGTTTAACATTATTTTTTCCTTTACTGATTTATTTTTATTTTTTTTATTTATTTATTTTATCCTCATCCTAGGACATTTTTCTGTTTTTTGTTCAGATAGAGTGGGAGGGAGAAAGAGAGAGAGAAACATCGACATGAAAGGGACACATCAAGTGGTCGCCACCCACACAACCCAACCAGGGCCGGGGACAAACTGCAACTGAGGTACATGCCCTTAGCGGGAACCAAACCCAGGCCTCACTGGACCGCAGGCCGACGCTCTAACCACTGAGTCAAACCAGCCAGGGCTTTCCTTTACTGATTTTAGAGAGAGGGGAAAGAAGAGGGGGAGAGAGGTAGAAACATCGATGGGAGAGAACACTGATTGGCCGTCTCCTGCACGCCCCCCACTGGGGATCTGGCCCACAACCTGGGCATGTGCCCTGACCAGGAATTGAACCAGTGACCTGTCGGTGCATGGCTCGATGCTCAACCACTGAGCCACACTGGCTGGACCATATTTTTATTTTATTATTGTTTGGATGGAGAGCCCAAGGTATAGAGGTCTTACTCTGTGTAAAATTCAGTACTAGGAAACAGATGAAGCAAACTTGAATTTGCTGTAACTTCATCCCTCAAGCAGCTCTTGAATTAGCAATGGAAAAGGGCACAAATGTGAGATGATTGTAAACTGGGTGGGAATGCGACTACGATAGAAAAGGCTAGTAGAATGGGTTTGGGGCATTGCAAAGAAAGACACCGAACTCCATGGAGGCATCGGAAAGGCAAGCTAGAAAGAGAAAGTCCTGTCTTTATTTTAAGTCCTCCCCTGTGAAGAAAGTTGGTAATGCACTTTGTTCACTGGTCTGAAATGTTCTCTTGATTGTGTTCTTTTCTTTTTTTTAATTTTTTTTCTTTATTGATTTTAGAGAGGAAGGAAGAGGGAGAAAGAGAGACAGAAACATCGATGAGAGAAAACATCGATTGGCACCTCCCGCACGCCCCCCACTGGGATCGGGCCCACAACCTGGGCATGTGCCCTGACTGGGAATAGAACTAGTGACTTCTTGGTGCATGAGTCGGTGCTCAACCACTGAGCCACAGCGGCCGGGCTTCTTTCTTGTGTTCTGTGCAATACATATGTTTGGTTATAATTCTAGGCTCTGTGGTGTGTACAAACACATAGTGTCTGCTTGGGTATATTTTGTATAATATGGCCAGTTTCTTTCTCCCAAGTTATTTATTTTTCTAACTAGGGAATTTATTTGAATGTAATAAACAGGATACAAAAACAGTCTCAATTCTCTTAGAATGTCTTATTAAATTTAATGATTAGGTGTGCGGAAAGAAATTCTCACATCATAGATACCTATTACCATATAAAATATTAAATCTTCTGTATTCCACATGAAAGTATAAATAAAATAAAACTGACAATGAAGTCCTCTGGTTTGCCTGCGGAGCTCTTGAATAGTGGAGAATAGGGATGGGCAGGGGGAGTCGGTGGAGCTCAGGATGTTTCTAGGGCAGTGAAACCGGCCCTGGCCGGTTTGGCTCAGCAGCTGGAGCATCCGCCTGTGGACCAGAGAGTCCTGGTTTGGTTCCGCTAGGGCCATGTACCAAAAAAAAAAAAGAAAAAAGAAACTGTTCTGTGTGATACTGAAATACTGGATGCATATCATTATACACTTGGTAAAATTCATAGAACCCTATTCAAACTATAAACTTTAGTTATAATAATGTATACACATTGCTTCCTTGATTACAGCTAGTGTACCACTCTAATGCAAGATGTTAAAACAGTGGAAACTGAGGAAGGGAAAAGGAGAATGCATATGAATTACTTGAACTGTCTACTTATTTTCTCTGCAAGGTGAAACCATTTTAAAAAATAAAGTCTATCCTATTCATTTATTTAAAATGTTTTTATTGATTTTAGAGAGAGGGGAAGGGAGAGGGAGAGAGAGATGAAAACATCAATGAGAGAGAAACATCGATTGGCTGCCTCCTGCATTCCCCCTCCAGGGGATCAGCCCACAACTTAGGCATGTGCCCTGACCGGAAATCAAACCAGTGACCTCTTGGTGCATGAGATGACACTCTGTCCACTGAGCCACACCAGACGGGCAAAATCTAGTCTCTTTTAAATGAAAATGACAAACTGGAGGAAATTTTGGCAAGGAATTGATAATGAATGATTAACATCCTTACAAAATACAGATCAAATAAAGCCATTGTTATTAGTGGAAAGCCCTCCTTTCCCAACTGGTTGCCAGGGGATATGGGTTTCTTGCCATGTAACAAGAAAAATAATTCTCTGAGACTTGCATGGGAGAATGAGTGATATATATTTGCCTGGAGTTAAACCCCTGAGTTTTCAAGTTCCCCTTTCCTGCCCTCCTGCCAAGGAATAAGTCCCCTGTGCCTTTAATAGGGCGAGAATTGAAGCCATAGCCCAGGGTTTCTGTTCCACGTTGGGGCACCATCCAGTACAGCATTCAGCTAGCTCAGTTTGTATTCCCGACTGCAGCCCATCAGTCCATCGTGTGTGGAATCCGCAGGGCCACATGGCTAAGGAGGGAACAAGGGTGAATCAAGGAAGCAGAAGCAAAACCAAAGGAACCAGAAAGCCAAGAGCCAAAAGCCAAGAGAGTAAACTCTTTGTCTGGGGGATTGTGCATCCCCAAATTTTCATGGGCTTGCAGTGGCCTTGCCCAATTTAACCAATGATTTCTGTTCCCAGGTTTGATTTACATGGACCTTCCCTATGACACCCCAACTTGCTGCATATGTTCCCAACTTCCCCTCTGTCCAGTGTCTCCCCACAGTGATCTGCAGGGAACGGGCTGGTGGTTCCCTGGGGGATGTCAAGTTGCAGCTTCCTGGTGAAGCTGTGAAATGGCCATGCTCATGCTTATCATGTTTGTCCTTCCTTTTGCTCCTTTCCTATTATTAATAACTAGCTAATTACAAACGCATTGCAATGCCTAAAATAATTAAAATTTCACACATACTAAGGACAAAAACAGATATATAAATCAATAACTAAAATGAAAAATATTGACATCATTAACAATCAAAACAATATAGAGAAATTAAACAATTTTTACTTATCTAATAAAGATTTTAATAATGATGACGCTCATTGCAGTTTAGGGTACAGGGTAATGGGCATTTCGAATCTGTAAGGAAAGTGTAAATTGAGTTATAGAAAGTTTAGAAAGGATTTGGTAATAAAAATAACATTTTACTCACCCATCAGTACATCCATTCCTTCCTTCATTTATCCACCACATGTTCCCACTCAGTTTACAGGACTAGAAATGCAGCACTAAGTAGTTACACATTTTTCTTTGACACCACAAAGCTTAAAGTTTAGTGAAGAAAACAAAGGTTTCCCTTTTTAAAAGTATTTTTTCTTTTATGATTGTTATGAAGAAGGAATAGAGAAAGGTTTAAATTTGTCTAGAATGTCAAAGAAGAGGAAGTAAAATTCCAGCTGAAATTGTAAAGATAAAGTGAAGTGACTGGTTCCATCAAAGTCAAGAGCATAATTGAAACTCTATAGCATGGAAGGGCCTGCTGAGCTCAGGAGAATGAAATGCAGTGGAAGCACAGGAAGCTGAAATGAAGGGTTGGGCGCAGGGAAAACCTTTGCCAGGTCAGGGATAAGCCGAACAGGGCGTGTGCAGATTTGAAGGCTCGGCTTGGGCCCAAGAGCCTTGAGAGGGGAGATCAATGAGTTTGGAGACTCGTAGGCATGTGAATGATGCTATAAGACACCATAACGGACATGGAAAGATACTTTCTAACCTGATCTCCATTGTTCAGAAGCTCAGTGTGTCTGAGCTGAAGCCCTCTGGGCAACTATGTGCCTACAACAGAGTCGAGATTAGGTGATCCTTCAACAAAAGGGGGGGTGGGCCATAGCCCCATAGAGAGTCTATCTAAGACATTGGGATGAGTGCATATGAGGAGAACAGCATTTATCATGGGTCGTTTGTGAAATATTATTAAAAGGGGTGGTTACTAAGTAGGTGGGACCCGGAGGTCTCTCAGAAGTAGTGTAAGAGCCTAAAGTGAATGACGCTCTGTCCCTGAACACATACTGGAGTCTGCATGTTGGTTCTTTAATGATTTAGTGGAAGAACTTTATTCTGAAGATGCTTGATACCTGCAATTAATAAACTAAGATTTAACTGGGTCAAAGGATTCTAAAAATGGGAAATGAGAGAGGGTGGTGAAATGTTTACATGTGCCAACTGTTTCTATTTTAGAGCTTGGATATTGTACTTTCCCCTAATATTTTAGTTTGCAAATGAAATATTCTGAACTACTTTGCTTATCCTTGTCCATATGGCCCTTTATCTGGCATCTATCAGCTCCAAGCAAGGCCTGATTTGCAAATGGTATATTTTTGCTCTATCATGTAGATATTTGTACATAAACTCCAATCCAAATTTTTATTTTTAACATTCCCCAATTATCTTCTACCCTCACCTATGATAAACGATTTGACAGTTAAAAAAAAAAAAAAAAGTTTCAGAGATTCCAATGCCTAGGGACTAAAGACATTTTTAAAAGAGGAAAAGCATGTATAAGAAAAGCAGTAGTGTAGAAAATTACATGTAAAGATCGGATATTAAGAAAATGTATACAGATAACATTTTAAGGTAGAACAATTTGACTGTACAGTCCACTTGCCATTTCAAAAATATAGCTGCATGGCTGTCTCAGACGTCTTGCATCTTCTCTTTAGGGGTTGGCTTTTACATCCTCTGCAGGAAGTGTGGTCCATCCATTTCTCAGTGCAGTTCAGTTTGCAATACCAGCAAGTCCTGAGAGGATTCATCTTTCCAATGCCAGGGATCAAAATTTGGGTATGTTCTCATAATGGTTGCCCAGCACTGTTGGATTTGGTGTTCTATTTTTTCTCTCAGCCTGTGTGTGTGCATACTCTAATGTATATTTGTCAGTGTGTTTTCTTTGTGATTATACACAGAAATCCAGAACTGTGAGAGTTTAATGACTAAGGAAAATCCAATGTTTATGTGTTAGGAAAGTTCAATGTCAAATGTCACAGAACAATTGACTGGCTCCTTCCATCCTTGACTATTTCTGTGTGTAGTGGTGGGTTCCCACACAGGAATGCCAAGATTGATGTAAGGCAATTACTCCTTTCAAGCAAAGTCAAACCCCTAGACCCTCCTGAACTGAAACCACAAATTTGTCTTAAATTACCAGACCAGGTCCCTATTGTTTTGCTTAAGGACACAGATGATTTCTCCCAGTTCACTGTCTTCAAGATTCCTTTTTGCACTCAGACTGAGGAAGCAGATGCTGTAAATGGGTGACTATTTATTCATTTAAATCATAGCCCTGAAAGTAACGTTTTCAACAAAATACTCAGACGATGCCTTAAGAAATGGAAAAGGCAAAACACTGGCAGTTTTAAGGTTAACAGTACCATCTAAATAGGAGTTGGTATTGAGTATGGGAGCTTTTACTTGAAGGGAATTGATGGCTGAGAAATATGACCGGCCTGCGTGCTAAGTGACAAGTTAAACAAAGAGAGCTGCTATGCTTAATTTGAACAGATTCCACGAATGCGTTGTGGTATTATGAACTTGTTTATAGTAATAACACTAATGCATCTGCTCCATCATTGTGCAGTTACCTAGACGACATGGCTTGACACCACCACTCTGCATTAACTTCCACCTGCTGGGCTATGTCTGTCATTTCTTTCACTATAACATAATGTGACAGAGGCTTCATTTACCTAAACTTATCTTGGCAACTTGTACTTCATTAAAGAGAATCCTGAAAGCATCAGTTAGAGCTTTCTTAGCTGGCCATGCATAGCCAAGCTTCATAAATCATTCTTTCACTTTCCATTTTGCAGCTTCTGGAAAGGTAACATTATTGAATTCAGATCACTGGAAAAGAGCAGTACTAAAATGTTTATTGACCAGCTTTTAGGCGCTGAGCTCTGCTTTGAATGCAGTCAGCAATATTAACCAATGCTTTTGCATCTAAAAATCAAGTCAGTAATATGGTTTATATTGTGCTGTAAATAGCTCTTGATAACAGCCACTTAGGCAAGTTGATCTTAACTTAGTGAAGAAAAAATACATTTTGGGACCTTGGTTTCTCATTCCTTACTTCTTAACTTTCCTAACTTCATTTGTGCTAATTAAAAAAAAAAAAACCTTTATTATTGTTTACCTATCACCACCAATTCTACACACCATAATGGAGAGGTAATAAAAGCCTCATAGTAAGTCTCTTTGTGTTTATTCCTTGGTATACTTTGCACTGCACAAAAGTTTGTGCGTCCAGTTTGTCCATCTGAGAACCAACAGCTGGAAGTTCATCAACAACACATTCTGGGTCAAATTAGCTTTTGCTGGAAGCCACCGAGGACACATCTCTTATCCAATAGGCTTGCACACATATTTGTGGAAGTCTTATCATGTTTAGGCTTTCAAATTTATGGTCTTTCTTTGAGAGTATTGAAGATTTGCATCATCGAATAAGTAAAAGATCTCGAAAGCCAGAAACTGTATGAAGTTTGTTAACGTGGAGGAAAATAAGTTATTTTAATGTGCTTAATACATTACTTGGGCCAAACAAGACATACTTTATCGTGCCTTTCACCCCTGCCCTGGAGTGCTTGAAATCAAGTCTTTTAGATGAGTATGTGGCAAGTTATTATGGCTTATTTACTTTGGGTCATCTAGGTGAAACTATTTTCTGCTGTATGTGTGTCACATTATCTGCAATCTATCTGTATTTTTATTTACAAAGTGAATAAAAATATTCCTTTTACTCTGTTCCTTTTAAAGCAATGATAATATAATTTTATAGGAAATCTCTAAAATAATGCATTTGAAATGGTTAACAGTTTTACCTAAATAACGCAATTTTAAAATCAAAGTACTTTAGAGCTGATTGACTCATTTTACCTACACCTAATGGGAAGCAGGCTGTTAGTTCCAAATGATTTACCCAAGCTCATAGAGCAAGAAAATGCCAAAGATGGAACTAATACAATTTTGACAATTATTGAGGGTCTGATCCAGCTTATTTTTGATACTAAGATATATAGCAATATAGAGGATGATCTTTATGTCTTAAAATGAGCCTTTGAAAAAGAACATTAACTGTATACATATATATTTATATTTGAAAGTTTATTTTTACTGATGGATTCTCAATTATCACAGCAAAAGGAAGGCAGAATTGGATGCAGAAAATTACTCTTTATTCCCATTCTCTATCTGTAGACATTTTATTTTGATCATGATAGAAAAGGTATGAGTTCTCATGTTGCTCAACACAGTAGGAACAGAAAAAAACTAATAAGTATACCAAAGGATCTCTGTCAAATTCCATGTTCGCTTCCCACTAACAGTGAAAACATAGCACTTGGATACATCAGACACAATAAATTTATAAATGACATTGGATGTTACCTAGCTCAACATCCTCAATCTACAAAAAAAAAAATAGAGGTCCAATTAAGAGACATACAATTACAGTGTTCTCTTTATTATAACACACTCTGCCTTTAATCCACATAAATGAGAGACATTTATCACTCTTCTATTAAACCACCAAATGCGAGCAACAATTGTGTAGGGCACGGAGGAGTTCCTCAAGGAACTCACAATCCAGTTGGAAATATGAACATTTCAATAGCAAACAATACTGCAACAATTTTCTAATAGATACAATCTGCAAAGGGAACACAATAGGAGCAATGAATTATTCAAAGGATTAAAATAGAATGTGAAGAAACAGAAAAGAGTGGGAGTTTATTAGGCAGAGAAGTAGGGGGAAGGCGTTCCAGATAAAACACTATACCAGCAAAGACAGGGCACCGGAGACCTTGACAGTGTGACCCAATGGTTCATGGTCCCAGGAGGGGCTTCAGACTGTTGGGCCGTTATCTTTAAAACATCTAATTTCCAAAACTGAATAAACAAAACCATTACTTGTAATATTTTAACTTTCTGCTGTCTCTCATAATTTAAATTTGTTAGGGGAAAATTTTATGTGGTGGATTGGAGAAGAAATTGGGGTCAGTCAGACCTGGGGTTCTAGCACTGCTTGGGTTACTACTTGTATGGAGCTAGGTAATTAAATGTTTAGTTCCTCATATTTCCATGTGTTTTTAATCCTCACTCAAAAATACTTTTCTATTTATCCTAAGACAGAGTCGGGAGATGGGGGAGAGAGAAAGAGAGAGAGAGACATTGATGTGAGAGAGACACATCAACTGGTTGCCTCCTGCATGACCCCAACCAGGGCTGGGGACATAGTTCCTCAGATTTAAAGTTGAAGTAAATAGTACTTAACCTGTACAGTTATCTGTGCCTAGTTTTTGTTATGGTGCCTACCTAAGAGGAAGTAGTTAGCAGCATGGTAGTTACATTCACTTTATTTTATTTTATTTTATTTTTTTTTATCCTCACCTGAGGATATTTTTCCATTTTTTGTACAGATAGAGTGGAAGGGAGAGAGAGGAAGGGAGAGAGAGAGAAAAACATCGATGTGAAGGGACACATCGAGTGGCTGCCACCCGCACGACCAACCAGGGCCGGGGACAAACTGCAACCGAAGTACGTGCCCTTAGCGGGAACCGAACCCGGGTCTCTCTGGACTGCAGGCCGATGCTCTAACCGCTGAGCCAAACTGGCCAGGGCTACATTCACTTTAATGCCTTTTTTTTTTATCCTCACCTGACAACATTTTTTTTGTTTTTGTTTTTGTTGTTATTCAGATAGAGTGGGAGGGAGAGAGAGAGAAACATCGACGTGAAAGGGACACATCGAGTGGCTGCCACCTGCACAACCCAACCAGGGCCGGGGACAAATTGCAACCGAGGTACGTGCCCTTAGCGGGAACCGAACCCGGGTCTCTGGACCGCAGGTCAACGCTCTAACGGCTGAGCCAAACCGGCCAGGGCCACTTTAATTTACCATTAGAGATATGTAATTTCCACTAATTTTGGGTGCAACCACACAATAGAATATTCATCTACTCCTAAAATCAACATGCAAGGATACAGAATAAAAAGAGTATTCAAATATCCAATGCCGGAGAGAATCTGTCTGTGCCTTACAGAGTAACTTTTTTAGGGTGGAAATAATATTTTTATTGAAGGGCCTACAGCAGCGGTAATGTTCAGAAATGGGAAAATGCCATCCAGTGTCCCTGATTATATGGTCCTGTCCTGCTGCTTTTCTGTTGCTTTTTTCCGAAGATCTGTCTTTGTTTTAGTTGTAATTCCCGTTTGGTCCTGGGAGATCGTCTGTGTAGCTTCCATTCACTCTGCCTCCATTTCACATCCTCTGTTACAGAGTAACTATTATGCAGTTGTTTAATATTAGCAAACACTCTGCCTGTCTCAGATAAAATCTACGTAAGTTCTGAGTCAGTTCTGAGTCGAGTTTTATTTCATCTAACTATACAATCAAAACATTATTGCTAGTGTTTCTAATTATAGCAGTCTGGAGCTATATTACTACAATTATAAAATGAACAATTTCCCATAGCCATTTAGCTTAAAGCAGGTGCATAAGGTGAGTTTCCCTGAATAGAACTACGTACAATATCTAAAATTGATATGGACCCTGGGTGCAGAGTAATTCACAGAGAAATACCCTCACATTTTCTTATAAGCCCTCCTGAATTCTTAACAGTAACCTCAAGATATACTTTAGTACACTCAGTGAAAACTGAAGGCCTGTTCATTCTGAGGCAAAGTCTGTTATAATCAAAAGATAGCAAATATTAGAGAATGTTCATTTTCTTATCACATTTCCTACAGGAAGACTGTCTTCACACTGCCTTTGAGACCAGGCAAAATTTGCCATATGGAATTACTCAAATCGCATTTATTATATACAATGTTCCCATATTCTGATGCTCATTCAATAAAAACGAACAAATCTTCCTCCCTGCATTGGTAAGATTACAATAGTCTAGAAAACTACTTAACAAAATGGCCTTCCCATTCATCTGATTTCTAACCCTCTGCACAAGAGAACATATATTAATTTATCCCTTAAATTAGTATTCTCTTCCTGAGTCAAAAGGCCTTTTGTAGTAGACAATGGGATTTTCTTAAAATAAAAATGGAATTACTTCAATAAATAAAGAAGGGTTTTTTATTTTTTCTCACATGCTTAGGTTATCAGGAAGGTTTATAGTTGAAAAGGAGAGAAAGAGAAGAATATTTCTCTGAAATCAAAAGCAATAAGCCAATAATTCACCTTTTGTTAATTCATTTTGACTTGTTAAACATAGTGTTAAGAAGTTTTGTTGATTTTTCTAAAGTCGATAACCAATGACCTCTGTGTCTCTATTAAAGGACCGACTTTCTAAGAAGCCAGAGGAACTGGCAGTTAGATATTTTGCTTAGCGACTTGGAGTCTATCAAGTGTGCAAATGGTCACCAAAAATCTGTTCTTGCTCGCTCTCTTTTCCGAAACTAACTTCTCAGGTGAATTGGTGGATACATCCTGTACAAGGGAATATTTTACTCTGAGAAAGGTGCTATTCAGATTATGAAACTGATCACTATGTAGCCTGGAATAAACTGCTGAACCATTGAAAACTCACCTCCTCAGTTATAAAATGGACTCCTTTCTGTTCACATGGCAACGGATTTGTCAACATCTTCATCACTTAATTGTAGCAATAGCAAACAAATTTCTCGTTCTTTTCCCAGTTTAACTCTATATTATCATCAAATTCAATGTTCAGATCATCACAAAATAAATTTTTCTCATGTTAAAATGTCTTGTACTTCCCTACTTTCCATCCTTCAATTCAAATCTTGAGCGTGATCTAACAAAAACAAACGCACACAAAAAACCTTGCTGTGCCTTGGTCTCTTCAACTTTCCAAAGACTCTAGTAATATCTCCAAGCTGAACCTGGGTCATGTAAGCTGTTTAGAACTTTCAAAAGGAACCACGATATCCTATACCACCTTGCTTTTGCTTGTGGAGTTCAACCAGTCTAGACAGTAGTCTGTCTTTCATTTTCTATCTTCATCAAGGCTCTGATTTTTCAGACTCAGCCGGAGGTCCTGACTTTCGTGGTTACTGCAGCTGCACTGGAGTCTACTCTTCTGTGTACCTCTGAAGCCTTGAACATGCCTCTGGTTAGCAATACCACAATGATAACATTTGTTTGTGTGTTGTCTCCTCCTCATTAGAAACTTCTGTCAGAGAATTAATTATATTCTTTGTATTTTGGTCTCTTCAGCACCTAAAATATCATCTGTCACACAGTAGGTGTCTGTATTCATTTTCCAGGGCTGCCTTAACAAAGTATCACAAGTTGAATTGTTTGACAACAGAAATGGACTGTGCTGCAGTTCTGTGGGCTGGAATTCTGAAATCAAGGTGGTTTCACTTGAGAGTTGTGGGGGGAAGATTTGCTCCAGCCTTTCTCAGTGGCTTGGAGATGGCCATCTCACGTCCCCATGATGTTCTCATCATGTGCATGTCCATGTTCGGATTTCCCATTTCTTATAAGGAACCGATTATATTTTGTTAGGACCCATTCTAATGACACCATTATACTTAATTACTTCTGCAAGGATCAGTCTTCAAATAAGATCACATTCTGAAGTACTGAGGCTTAGGGTGAAAAATGCCTGTTTAATTAGTGCGCGAATGGAAGTTGGGAGGCATTACTAAATTTGCCACAAACCATTACTTATGTTAGGTATGCATTAATTACACATGTTCTGCATCATAAGTGATAACATTAGAACACTCTGATAGCAGAATATAAAACCCTGAGACAGAAGAAAACTCTTTAGCCTATCTTAGGCCTACATACGATCTCTTTTATTTTTTCCTTGTCTTTTTTTATTATAATGTTTTAATGTTGACATTATTGCAGGTGTCCCCGTTTCTCCTACCCTTTGCCCACCTCCACCCAAACCCACCTTCCCCTCCCTGGGTTTTCACCAAACTATTGTCCATGTCCATGAAGTATGCATCTATGTTCTTTAGCTAATCTCTTCACCTTCTTTATCCAGTCCGCCCCACCCTTTCCCCTCTGGCACTGGCCGGTCTGTTCCATGAATCCATGCATCCATGCTTCTGGTTCCATTTTGTTTCTCAGTTAATTTTGTTCATTATATTCCACATATTAATGAGATCATACGGTATTTGTCTTTCCCTGACTGGCTTATTTTACTTAACATAGTACTCTCCTGGTCCATCTATGCTGTCATAAAGGGTACGAGGTTCTTCTTTTTAACAGCTGCATAGTATTCCATAGTATAAATATACCACCATTTCTTCTTAAAAAATATTTTTTATTGATTTCTTGAGAGAGCAAAGGAAAGAGAGAGAGACATCAATGTGAGAGTAAAACATTGATCAACTGCCTCCAGCATTCCCCCTTCAGGGGATTGAGCCCTAAACACAGGCATGTCCCCTGGGAACTGAACCGGCAACTTTTTGGTGCATGTGATGATACCCTACCAACTGAGCCACACTAGCCAGGATAATAGTACAGCTTCTTTATCCACTCATCTACTGATTGGCACTTGGGCTGTTTCCAGATCTTAGCTATTGTAAATAGCACTGCTATGAACATAGGAGTGTATATATTCATTCGAATTAGTGTTTCAGGATTTGTAGGTTGTATTCCCAGAAGTGTTATTCACTGGGTCAAAAGCAGTTCCATTTTTTATTTGTTTTAGGAAACCCCATACTGCTACCACAGTGGCTGCACCAGTGTGCATTCCCACCAATAGTAAAATAGGGTTCCCATTTCTTCATATGCTCACCAGCACTTGTTTATTAATTTATTGATAGTAGTCATTTGACAGGTGTGAGATAATAATACTGTATTGTAGTTTTTATTTGCATGTCTCTGATGATTGGTGACCTTGAGCATTTTTTCATTCGTCTGTTGGCTATTTTTATGTCCTCTTTGGAGAAGTGTCTATTCAAGTCCTTTGCCCTTTTTTAAATTGGATTGTTTGTCTTCCAGGTGTTGAGTTGTATAAGTTCTTTATATATTTTGGAAATTAACCCCTTATCAGATGTCTCATTGATGAATATGTGCTCCCATACATTGGATTCTCTTTTCACTTTGTTGATGGTTTCTTTTGCTGTGCAGAGACCTCTTATGCTGCACAATTCAAAGTTTATGAAGCCATTTATTTCTCCCTCAGCTGGGGCATCTCTGCTCTGTTAATTTTTATCCTGTTCTTCATTTATTCAACTTTTTAGTTTTTGGATCTCACTGGATTTTGAATATATCACAGAAAAGAAAATGTAATACTCTGTCCACTCAGCAAGACCATCTCTGTGGAATAATGTAATTCATATTAGAAAATAACACTTAAACAAATTATGGTTTGCCATAGGTTTGCAAAACCTGTAAGGCCTCTGGGAATCAAGATATATTGAAAAATCCATTCTACCAGCTACATAAAAACACTTAAAAGCATCAAGATTCTTTGTGCCAAGTGAAGAAATTGCAAGGAAAGGTGAAAGGATATTACTATATACTAAGGTATTTGCCTTTAACAGATTTTCCTTTATTTTTATTAAATGTCCATGGTTCCGGCATAGTGATCTCACTTTGTATAAAAGCTTAATGTGTCACAGCATAATATATATTTTTAAATCATTACTAGATTTTTAGACAGGATCCAATTTTGCTGCACATTTCTCTTCTCATCTAATGGTCACAAATAATTTAAAATAGATGATTGCATTAAAAATGTATGTAAATAAGATTGGTGCCTAGAGTTACATGCAGTATATGATGTCATTTCAAAAGTTCAGAATACATATTTGGGTAGTATTAATAATAATTTATTTCTTCTGATTATATTAGCAGAAGAATATCAATACTTTGTGTTATACACATTACAATGTTATTTAATTGCCGAAAATGCAAGAGCTATATGATGGATCTAATTATTTAATGTATGGGTACATATATAATCCACAAGTATGTGTTTTTAGATATGAATTGATTAAAATGTGCACAAGTATACACACAGCTTTAATGTGCTAAGGATATAAGAAATCATTTTAGACTAATTTTGTGAGTGTTCCTTAAAAGGGTAAATCACCCTGACTCTTGTAGATGGACCAGGAGAACACAAAAGTTTCAGAGGAATAGTGAGCATGCTTGACCCATTCCTGAGCTGTTATCGCCATCTCATTGTGACCATAACAGAAAAAAAAAACTTCCTTTGCTAAATCTAAAAGATTTTCTTTTAGAGAGAGAGAGAGAGAGAGAAATATCAATGTGGTTGCTTACTACATGTGCCCTGGTGATCAAAATTGCAACCTGTGCATGTCCCTGACAGGAAATCGAATCCACCACCTTCTAGTGTATGGAACGATGCTCCATCCAAACTGAATCACACTGGCCAGGGCAAATAATAGATTTTTTAGGGCAGTTTTATGTTCACCACAATGTTGAGCAAAAAGTACAGAGATTTCCCATGTATCCCCTGTACATATAAAAACATAACCTCTCCTCTTATCAACGTCCCCTACCAGAGTAGTAAACTTATTACAAATGATGATCGTATATTGACATGTCATCATCAGCCAAAGTCCTTTTTTTTTTTATCCTCGCCCGAGGATATTTTTCCATTTTTTGTACAGATAGAGTGGGAGGGAGAGAGAGGAAGGGAGAGAGAGAGAGAAACATCGACCTGAGAAGGTCACATCGACTGGTTGCCTCCCGCAGGACCCCGACCAAGGCCAGCGACAAACCACAACCAAGATACGTTCAACCCTTGACGAGAATTGAACCCGCGACTTATTGGTCCACAGGCTGATGCTCTAACCTCTGAGCCAGGACCCAAAGTCCATTTTTTACCTTAGGGTTCACTCTTAATGGTGTATATTTCATAAGTTTAGATAAATTCACAATGATATATATTCACCATTATAGTAACATAGACTGGTTTCACTGCGCCAAAATCCCTCTATCCTCTGTGTAACCCTTGGCAACCACGAATCTTTTAATTTTCTTCATAGTTTTGCTTTTCCCAGAATGTCATATTGTTGGAATTGTACAGTATGTAGCATTCTCAATCGGCTTCCTTCACTTGGCAATATGCATTTAATTTTCCTCCATTATCTTTCATGGTTGATAGCTCATTTCCTTTTAGCACTGATAGCATCCCATTGTCTAGTCATGCCACAGTTTCTCTACCCATTCACCCACTGAAGAGCAACTTAGTAGCTTCAAAGTTCTGGCAATTATGAATAAAGCTGCTATAAACATCCATATGCAGGTTGTTGTGTGAACATAAGGTTTTAACTCCTTTGGGTAAATACCAAGGAGCACGATTATTGGATCATTTTGTAAGAATATGTTTAGTCTTGTATGAAAATGCCAAACTGTCTTGCAAAGTGTCTGTGCCATTTTGTATTTCTACCAGCAATGGATGAGAGTTACTGTTGTTCCACGTTCTCACCAGCATTTGCTGTTGTCAGTGTTCTGGATTTTGGCCATTCTAATAAGTATGTAGCAAGTGGTATCTCATTGTTGTCTTAATGTTCATTTTCCTGGTGACATATAATGTGAATCACCTTTCCATGTGCTTATTTACCTTTTGTGCATCTTTAATGAGGTGGTGTTAAGGTTCGTGGCTCATTTGTAATCAGGTTGTTTGTTTTCTTATTGTTGAAATTGAAGAGTTCTTTGTGTATTTTGCATAACAATCCTTAGACAGATACATCTATTTTCTCCAAATCTGTGACTTGTCCTTTGATTCTCCTGACACAGTTTTGCAGAGCAGAAAATTTTAATTTTAATGAAGTACAGCTCATAAATTCATGAATTTGTGGATTATGCTTTTGTTGTCTTATCTAAAAAATTATCATCAAACCCAAGGTTGTCTAGATCATCTCCTGTATTATTTTCTGGTTTTGCATTTTACGTGTATGTCGATGATCCATTTTGAGTTAATTTTTAAAGAATGTAATATCTGTGTCTAGATTCACCTTTGTTTGCAGATGTTCAGTTGTTCCAGCATCATTTGTTGAAAAGACTTTTTCTCCATTGTATTACCCTTACACCTTTGACACAGATCAGTTAATTATATTCATGTGAATGTATTCCTTTCGAGCGCCTGTGAAAGGTGAGCATACTCAGCTAGCCTGTGCACACACTATAGCAGCCAGTAGCTGTGATAGTGACAAACTAATCAGACCCCCATTTTCTCAGCATTTGACTGTGGAAGCCCAGATAACCCCTGGTTAAACTGAGTAAATCCCTCACCTACAGGGAGAGAGCCTCCTCAAGAAGAAAATAATAAACTTCCTATTAACGATAAGGGTGCTCAAACAATCAAATAGAAATGCAGAAAATATGTGAGTGCATTTTTAGAGTGGTTTTGTGGAGTACACTACAGTTATGCACGAGTTCATGAATGCACATATATATTTATACATATTCTCCATAATCTGATTTTTTGCCCCCAAAATTCAATCACCGAAATCAAAAGTGATAAAAATTTCCAATCTAAACAAGGATTAGAAACATCAACAACATAATTAGCATCAGATGGTTATACCCAATGTAAAAGATTAGAGACAACCCCGGCATCAGCAGAATAGTCCCTGTTTGCACTTTAGTCAGAGAGACAGGTGGATATTTTGAGCTCTGTTAAGCAGTAAAGTTTTTATGTGTCTCTCTGGAAATGAATTTGGACTGATGACTGGTCTGTCATCAGCTGCTTGGAAATACTGGACCATTTGGTAAATAATGTGGACAGTTTCCAACATCAAGCTTTTCTTCTACATTGCTGTCTTTGTGGCTGATCTAATACAAAGATTTGTGTCTAATTACAGTGGAGTTTTGAGAGAAGACAAGTTGAGCGGAGAATATAAATTAATTTGATTGTGGAATGGAAATTCCAGACAAATAGAAAAGCTGCCAGTGTCAGGAGATAAAGAAGAGAGCACGAGTAACAATAGGGAGGATTACTCCTGTTGTGTCCTGAGCGAATCAGGAGGCAAAAACGAAAGATACATTCGGTGGCCATGTTTAGAGCAAAGTGGAATACAGCCTAGTGTTTAAAGGGGCTTCACTTTCTTCTGCCCAGTTCAATTTGGCCAACCCAGCTGGGACCATCCGAGTCTGGACTGGCCGAATCATTACAATTAATTAATTCAAGAATTGCTTTTAGCAAAAAATTCAGCAATATGCAAGCTAAGGGGTTGAACTCACCAGAGTAATGTGCTGTCATTAATGCACTGACCTTGAAATAGAGGACAAGCCTTGGTAAAAGGGGGCTCTCTGAGGAAACAAAAATATATTGATACTAGTTCCAGTGTGATTTATTTTAGGGACACTAGGAAATAACAGAGCCTGGGGACATTGCAAATGAAACCTTAGACAAATGTAACTTCATTCTGACCGATAATCTGAGGATTTAACCTAAATATTAACAAAAGTCCATGCACCTATGTTTATTTATTGATTAGAAACACGAAAGAGGTTGATCATTTTTGTTTAATTTAATAATCCCTATCAATGTTCTAGTAAGTTTTATTAATCTGAGAATAACTAATGATGCTAGTCCAGTGTTATTTATTATCAGCATACTAATTTTCTGATAATTATAAAAGATAATAAAGAGAGCACCGTTTTTTAAATACATTTTGTTCTTGAGATCCACAATAAACCACAGTGCATAGTTTGGACAACCAGTAGCAACCAAATTTTCTCAGTGTCTATGTAAAATAGTGTATGTGTATGAATTTATTTAAATCCGTTCCTCATATTTGTGTGATGCAGTAGTCACTATAAAGGTACATGGAGGAGCAGCTATCGGTTATATCTTGCTGGATGTCGCTTATTGCTTTGGGAAAATTCTGAGACTTCCATTATCACCAGATCTTGCGGTTTTAAAAAGTGGGACCCAATGGCATTGACAAGTACGTGAGCCAGTCTCCCCAGTATCCCGTAGGTATTCCTTCCCCTCCACGATCACCTTTAATCCCTGCAAAGAGGGATAGAAAGGACAGACCTGGATACAGCTGGAAATATGCCAGTACTGGCCAAGGTATTGACTTACTTCAGGAAGTTGGCCACTTTTCATGTCTTCCTTATGCAAACGAAGAAAAGCTTGATTCTGAGGTTAAGTCCCCTTACTTAGCACAGTGGCTTCCAGCTTTTTAAATCATAAAATTATTTTAATAACAAACATTATAGGTCCCTTCTAATGTAGTAGTTATTTTTTTAGAATCCATTGTTTAAAACCGTTCCTAATGAGACAATGCTCTTTATAAAATCAGTGTGTGTCTAAAGAAGGTAGATTTTATTAATATCCATGAATCCAAATTCATTATTCATGCTGCATATTTTAGTAGAGCTAAATTAAGACCAGAATGACACTGCTTTGTGTGCATATGAACTGTCGGATGCTCTTTCTCTGGGACTTGTACCCCACTGATTGTGAACTTTTGCTCTGGACCAGGCACTGTGCCATTAGATTTATTCTCACTCAAAATTGCCCTCAACCACCTACCTTATTCTTTGTTCTCTATGGTCTATTCTCAAGCAAGGTGATATCTTAAAATGTAAGTCAGAGCCTGACATTCTTCTCATAGCCTTCCAGTGGGTCCTCTGTCATCTGCTTGGCCCCTCCTCCTCCTCCTCCTCGTTCTCTCTCTCCCTTCTCCCCCTCTTCCTTCTCCTCCTCCTCCTCTACCTTCTCTTTCTCCTTCTCCTCCCCTTTCTTCTTCTTCTTCTTCTTCTTCCTCTTCTTCTCCTTCTTCTTCTTCTTCTTCTTCTTCTTCTTCCTCTTCTTCTCCTTCTTCTTCTTCTTCTTCTTCTTCTTCTCCTCCTCCTCCTCCTCCTCCTCCTCCTCCTCCTCCTCCTCCTCCTTCTCCTCCTTCTTCTTCTTCTTCCTCCTCCTCTCTCTCTGTCTCCCAGGTCCATACACACTATTCTTTTTGCTCTTCCCTGGAAATCTGACTCCAACTACTGCCATATTGAGGCTGTTGGACTTAATATTATATTCATCTGGAATACTCTTTAACCAGGGCTTACTTTCTCATCTTCAAGGAATTGCTTCTATCACAACATCTGAGAGAACTTTCCCCACCATTGTATTTTAATTGCTATTTCTGACTTTTTATATTTCTAACTCCTCTTAACTTTAAAAAATTTTCTCCATAGCATTTATCTCTATAAAATATAAAGTTTATTTGTGTTTTATTATCTGGGTTTCTCCTTTTCAATTAAGGCTTCATGAAGCAAGGAGGCATACATTTATGTGTTTTTATTAATGACTCCATCTCCCCTGGTGGGAACAGAGTCTGACACATGGAAATCACCCAACAAATATTTGTGAATAAATAAATTATTCTTCATGTTTAACTTAAAATATAATAAACCGAGAATCTTTCCTTGGTAAACCATATATTCCAGTACTCAATCTCACTCTATGTCAAAATTGATATATTTAAATGTTTCCTGAGTGAATATTGTTCCTTCAAAAATCACTAGCAAATTAAATTCAGGACCCCTTTCTCTTGTCCAGCTGCTTCTGACACAGTGCAGAGTTCTTAATAGATTTGCAGAAAAACAAACAATAAAACGCTGCCTGGTTTAAAAGGAGCTGCTTCAAAGTCTTGGAAAAAATGAAATGTAGTATCTTAGCCTCACTGTGTCACTGCTTTGTCTTCATGAAGCACAAATTAAAGAGAGAAGTAACTGCTGAGTAATATCACTGATGTAAACACTTGACCGAGTGCACAGAAATAATGGAAGGGACATACTTAAGTAAAGATGCAGGACTGTACAAGATTGATAGTGAGGGAAGCATCATGGAGATAATCCCTAAAATCTGGTTATAACTTTCTCCCATCTTATTGTCGGGAGTCTCCCTGCTCCCCAGAGCACTCCAGCCGTCCTGGATGGCACACTAACACACCAGGGGTCCATTTCACACACCTATAGTATTCTTCTCTTCCTCATCTTATTTCCCCAGATTTTTCTACTCGTAGCCTTTTTATTTCCCCTTAAGGCCAAATTCAAACATATTTTCTCCATTAAAATGTCCCTCGTCCCCCATTAGAAAGGAGTTTACCCTCCTTGGTAATTCCATGACACCTAATCTTTTTAGTTATTACACTGTTTAACAAATATTACCTGCCCTTACGATTATATTTGTATTTTACCTAACTTATCAGAGTGTAAGCTTTTGGAGGACAAAGCTTATGTTAATTTATAATACAATCTTTAGGAACAACTCACCAATTTCACACAGTGGATACTCTCTGTATGTTTATTGGACAGGTGAAGTGATGGATAGATAGGTGGATAACTGGACATATAAATGCTTGATAGGATTGATAGATTGAATATATATATGTACATACATATATATATATGACAATAGCAAAACCTCAAGTTCAAAAATACATAGTTATATTACCAAGCACTGAAGTCTTAGTTAATAGTAGTTCTATGGTAGGTGCAAAAGAAAATTCAAAGGTATCATTAAAAACAAAATTTGATTAAGAAGAACCGTGTTTAAAAGTGAGAACTTTATGGAGCATTAAAGTTACTTAGAAAATGTGTAAAAATTCTCTGAAAGTTTCTCGAGGATCTGAAACAATTGGAAGGTATAAAAAGGCATTTTTTCTAAAGTCATTGTTTTTCTGCTATCTTTAACTCAATTGTAGATCAAAAGAATGTTTTTAAATGTTTGTTTTCAGATGCAGTGAAGACAGGAAAAAATACAAAATATAGTTATTTATTTAACAATTTAATAATCACATATATAGAATGTACTAGGTACCAAACATTATTAAAAATTATTATTTTTATTAACTTATTTTATCTTTATAATTTTAAGTCACTCACAAATTTAATTCTAAAACCAACTCCAATGAGGGGAAAAAATAACTTATTATCAAGTATGGATCTTTTATAATCAGTTTGCATCACTGAAAGTATAAATAATTAATATGTTTTTAATGTTCTATTGTGGCATCACATAACACCATTTAAATGCAGATGAAAATGTGTAGATGTTCTCATTTGAGAGACAATCCTACTGAGTCTGGTATTCACCTATAAATAGTGTTATGTTTCCTAACTACTTCAAACAGGTTAAATATTAAATCTTAACATTTCTGCCATCTGTTAAGCCAAACAAAAAAATATGCCTATGAAAAATAAGAATGCATGATTGAATAAATTAAAATGAAAAGCAAGACTGTTTTCTGTCACAAGAGAGGAGAGCACCAAGGAGCCAGATGAGCCGGAACTAAGATAGAACCTGAGAGGCCTTAGGAAAGTGCTTCACACAATGGTCAGAGCCATCGGACTCAAAGAAAATCTCGAATAGTCTATTAACCGTGAGCCTGCCTACCCTAATTACTATAGGAAGTTGTCGTGGAAAATGAAAAGAAAGGAATTCACTTAGCTAAGTCAGCAATAGGCAGATGGTCTTAACACATACAACGCACAGAGTGGTTAAAACCCAAAGGGGGCAGCATAATGTTTTAAAAATCATACTCTACTGAACCTTTAATAACTATTTCTCCTTCTTCAATCCTAAGATATTGTCATCTTGCCATTCTTCATGATTTCAACACACTTGAAAAACAAATAATAAAGCACCTTAGGCCTATCCTTAACACGTGCACCACATGTTTTTTCTGTAAATTGTCTTATTTATTCCATTCATAAACTTTGTTCTATTGTGAAGACCGAAATGTGAACAACACACTGTGTTATTCTCCCAGAACTCTGCGTTTGTGTGCACTGGCTCATAAACACAAATAGAAAGGGTAGAAAAACATTTTGGAAAGAGGTAGCAAATAGTGCAAAAATATGAAAATAGAAAATGAACAAAACATATAGGAAACAAATCCAATCAGATTTTTTGAAGCCTAAAACAAAGAATGGAATCTGGAATATGGTTTTGCTATCTAGAGGTTAAAAAAAAAAAGCTTCAGCTGTCAGTAAGGCAGGAGTTGGTATCTTCTCCAGCAGTGAGGGTGTAAAGACCAGACTTCAGTTTTGGAGGTTTCTTGACAGTGGGATGAATTATGGATTATTTCTCAGCAAGAAAATGACAGTGGGGATACAAAGTAAAAGAAAACAATAGAAATAGAGATTTGCTGAATAGTGAGCTATGGGGTTGGAAGAATTCATATAAGATGGTTCTCAGTTTTTTGTTTGGGAACTAGAATGAATCACCATATCATCTACCCAGAGAGTGAACATGGGACAAGAAAACATTGAAAGAGAAAAGGCGTTTCTCTATTTTGGATTTTTTTTTTTTTAATTTGTGGAACATCAATAGGACAATCCATCTGGATATGCGTGTTTTAATTTGTATTTTAAAAACCTCTCAGTTCAAGGGCAAAAGGGTAATTAAAGTTAAAACATTTTAAGTCTTCAAAGCTTTGCTAGCTTTTAAGTAGAAATTTTAAGTATGAAAGCTTTGTCTATTTTTTTTCAGAATTGTGATTTCTGAAGGTTGTACGTATACACAGCTAAAAAATGCAAACCGCCTTGTGCAAATCCATTTGGGGTATCCAACTTCACATCTTCCTTTTCCTGGCTCCTCTGGGGCCCCCATATGTAGCACAGTTTTGTTCAGGTTCTTCACCTTTTTTAATGATCAACATAAAAGTAAATTCTCTCAAACAATTTAGGGGTCAGTACAAACACATTTTTATTTTAAGGAGGTGCACTAGGTTATATTTTTCTGACCAAAATAATGAAAAGCAAAGTCCTCTGTTGATTTCAGGTCACTTAATTTATCCATCTGAATGGCTCTGTAGGGGAAACGCTTGAACGGGTCTGAGACCTGGGAGGGAGGTATAGATTTGTGATATAGATTAAGGTAGGATCAGATTCATAAACATTTTTGCAGGCAGAAGGAGACAGTAATGAATATTGAATTAGCCAAAGGCAAGTCAGCAAGAAAAAGCTGGGACATGACAAGAAAAGCCCAGAATAATAAAATGCTGGTACTGTTACCTTTGTCTTAAGCAAATTTCTTAAAATGACAAAAGAACAAAATTTTAAATCACCCACTATGTGGGCCTCTAGATTTTAGGAATATCAATGTTGTTTTATGAATAAAATGAGAAATTTGCTTGCTTTTATTGAGCCCTTTTGGCATAGCCTGCTATTTTTTTTTTTTTTTTTATAAGTTTGAGTTCCGTTTTCTTTTGTATTTTAATATCCCTCTTCCCTGTAGATGCATGATTCTGAGCTTGCTGTGTGGGAGGAAGAGTCACGCAGATGTCTGGAATTCTTATCTCTTCTCCCAGTAGGTTTGTTTCTAATTCACTCTCCTACACTTGTACCTCTACCCTTCTTAATAAGAACGAAATCCCTTTTTATTCATTAGCATTTTAATAGAAAACGAAGACTACAATAATAGTATATGCTATGTCCATATGCTATGTTAAATAGGACAGAGCCTTCTGTAATTCCCAGAAGAAAGTTTCAGGCAGACTAAATAAAGCATTTTGATTGTATCAGTACCAGATACGGCATCATTTTCTTTTCTAGCAATTATTGTAAAGAGTACCTAAATGCCTAAAATTAACATTTAGTAATTTTTCCTGTGCCATGAGAGTACATGGCTTTTCAAAACTCTTTAAGCTATTATAAGGCACAGCGGAAAGAAATGTATTTTAAATATGATGCAATTCCAATGTAAAACAGCCATTTCAGTCCTGTCTCAGGCTACACAGGGCTGACTCAGCTATCTCAGTGACACGCCAAATGTATTGCCTTGGAAAGGTTAAGACACTAACAGTGTTTCAAAATCTATCTTTCTCTCTGAAAAAGTCTGTTGGAAGCTTCTTGTCAAACACAGTACAGTCTACAATGGTCACCATGCGTCATAGAAATTGTTCATGTGATATTCAGAATTATGCTCTAAGTTCCAGACTGCGACACCTCTGCTCAGTCGGCTCTGGGATGGATGAATCACCAGGGAAAGGACAGCTGAAGAGCTAACTAAAAACTTGTAACATACAGGCTTTATGAATATAACAGAGAAGTAAATAGGAAAAGCAAAACTTAACATCTCCCAAACCATTTTTGATATTTTAACATTATTTTAAAGTATAATTGGGATTATAATAGGTTTCAGTTAATTGAATAACTGCCTCGTGTTTAATAATTGCAGCAGCCAGGCGTATATTCCCAATTTAGAATAGAGCTACCTCTCTAGCTTTCAAAGGACATCAATTTATGTTTTCAATGGGTCTCCACAGACCTGCCTTTAACAAGGGGAGGGCACAGCCCAGCCAGTGTGAGTTAGTGGTTAAGCATCGTCCCATGCACCAAGAGGTCACGGGTTTGATTCCTGGTCAGGGCACATGCCCAGAGTTGCAGGCTCCATCCCCAGCAGGAGGTATGTGAGAGGCAGCTGATCAATGTTTTTATTTCTCCCTCGCACTTTCACTCTCTCTAAAATCAATAAAAACTTTTTTTGTTTTTTTTTTTTTCAAAAAAGTGAAGGGCACATGACTATGTACAAAGACAGGTGTCTAGATCAATTCTTTCTGAGGGCCTTGTTTCTATATGTGATGGGCATTTTTAATCAATATTTAACATTTTTGGACAATGTTCAACAGGTTTGAAGATTCTTTCCCTTTTTGAAAAAATGTCTTTCCTGAACAACTGTGAGAGTACATGCTCTTAGTTTTCTTCCTAACCCTGTCCTGCCATTCTGTCTGAAACTCTTGCACTGGTTTGCCAATGCCTGGACACTTTTCAGCAGCTGTACTGAGATATAATTTACAGTAATAAATTTCACATATTTACAGTGTACTATTTGGTAAGTTTTGACCTGGGCACTTACCAGTAACACATGTCTACATTTAAGATAATGCACAAATCCATTACCCTCAAAAGTTTCCTAAAGGCTCTTTGTAATCCTTCCCTTCAACCCATTTTTGCCCCCTCTCATTCCTAAGTAATCATTAATCTGCATGTTGTTCCTATAACTTTGTTTTCCTTTTCTAAAATGGTATATAAATGAAGTAATACAGTTTATCCCTGTGCTGTCTGGCTACACTCAAACAGCATCATTACTGGGTGTGTGTATCAACAATTCATTCTTTCTTACAGGTACCACAATATGTTTGTGCCTTTATCTCTTGAGTGACATTTGAGTTGTTTGTAGTTTTTGATTATTGCAAATAAAGCTTCTAAGAACATTTGCGTACAAGTCTCTATATGGATATGTGCTTGCATTTCTCCAGTATAATAACCAAAAATTAAAATGGCTGGGTCATGTGTTAGTTGCATGTTTACTTTTTTTTTAAAGTTCCCAAAATTCTTTTCAAAGTTGTTAGATCATTTAAAATCCACCAGGAGTGCATCACACTCTTATATTCCATATCCTCACCTACATTTGGTATGGTCAGATTTTTTATTTTAGACCTTTTAACAAATGTATGGGGTGATTTTAACATGGTTTTAGTTTGCATTTTCTTAATGACTAATGATGTTAAACACCTTTGCTTTTATTTATTTTCATCTGCTTATGTTTGGTGGAGTTCCTGTTGAAATTGTACCATAT
Source organism: Molossus molossus (assembly GCF_014108415.1). NCBI lineage: Eukaryota > Metazoa > Chordata > Mammalia > Chiroptera > Molossidae > Molossus > Molossus molossus. Next base: position 74,663,314 of record NW_023425344.1, on the reverse strand, counting down.
TTTTTTTAGCAGGTTGTGTTGTTAATAATGGTTTGTGAGAAATCTTTATATATTTATAAAATAAGTCCTTTATCAGATATTTGATTTGTAAATATTTTCTCCCAACCAGTTTTTCATGTTTCTATTCTTTAAACAGTGTTTTTTTGTTTTTTTTTTATAAGAGCAAAATTTGTTAATTTTAATAAAATCCAGTCTATCCATCTTTTGTCACATGGTCATGCTTTTGGTGCCATCCATAAAAAATCTTTGTTGGACCCAAGTCACAATATTTTATCCTATATTTTGTTCTAGAAGTTATATAATATGAGGTTTTACATTTAGGTACATGATTCACTTTTTTTTTTTTTTTAATACAATTATTGGTGTGGATTAAAGTGTTGTTTCAGCAACATATGTTGAATAAACAATCTGACAATTTGTTTAGGTCTTATGTAGTTTTTCTCACCAATGTTTTATAGTTTTCATTGTATAAAAACATTTTTGTCATATATACCCTTAAGCACTTCATTTACTTTGATGTTGTTTTAAATAATATTATTATTATTATAATTCTATTCTCTAATTATCCATTGCTAGTTCATAGACATAACATTGATTTTTGTATACTTATATTCTACAACTTTATTAAACTCACTTATTGGTTCCATTAGCTATTTTGTAGATTTTGTAGAATTTTCCACATAGACAATTATATCATCTGCAAATAAAGACAGTTTTACTTCTTTCAAACCTGGATGTCTTTTATTTATTTACTTTGCTTTATTATACTGGCTAGAACTCTTAGTACAATGTTGAATAAAAACTGTGAGAGCAGAGACCCACTCCTTGGTTTAATATTAGGAGAAAAAGCATTAAGTAGATTGTGTGTGTGTGTGTGTGTGTGTGTGTGTGTGTGTGTACAATGCACTCAGGTTGAAGAAGTTCTATTCTATTCATAGTTTGCTGAAAGTTTTTATTAGGAGTTGATGTATATTTTTTATTTTTTTCTACAGTTATTGAGAAAGAAGCTACCAGAAATCAATGCTAACCCTATCAGTTTCATCCACCAAACATTTCAGTAAAAATACTAATTTCCATTTTACAACTCCTGACTGGCTGACAGAGGACATCCAGTAGTTATGGCTATAGCAATCTGGGTCCAATCAGGCGGTAGACACCCACTTTAATGGAGACATGGTAAAAGAAATCTCCTTTTTACCGCAGAGCATATATTGAAGCATTTACTGGGAGCTGAGAGGAAATAAATTGATAACTGCTCTGTCCACCCCTTTGACTATTCACAGTTTCACTCCCTTGCAACAGCAAAACAACCTAACAAGATATTATCACTAACAAGCTATATACATCTTTCTCTCAGAAGATCTCACTGTTCCTTAAAATGACAGAGTCCAACAGATTTTTTTCCCATTGCAGACAATATTAATTACACCCCAAATTTAGTCATGGTCCCATTGAGATTTTTGTTACCTAAAGACTAAACCAAAAAGTTGAACTTCCATAATTCATGCAGAAAACACATTCTCTAAAAAGAAATAGGAAGAAAAAGTAGAATAGAATGATTAATATGTACAAATATGAACTGCATATAAAAAGCACAGGAAAAAATATGCAAGGCAGTTATAGGCCCTATTTATCTTATTTGTCCCAAGATCAGAGTTGATCTCTACAGCTTTCTCCCTTAACTACCCACTCAATATTTCCCTTGCCTTCAGCCAGAACCTCAGATCCTCTGTTTTCTTTAGCTGGAGTAGTGACCTATATATTTATTTCAGAATGGATAGAATTAGGAGTCACCCTTTTCGGGTTACTATTAGGAATGGCAGTCTGAGAGGAGCCCCCGACAATCCCCTTGGTTCCAAACATAGCCCTGTTTACCTGCATGTATAGTAGCAACCTTGATTTCTTCTTGGTTGTTAATATCAATCATTCCAGCCAGTAGATTATCTCCTTTTCGACCTTTTTGATTCCATGCAAAAAGGAGCCCCAAATGGCCAAATGAAAGCTTCAGCTTCTGTTTCAATAAAACCACTATTTTGTATGACTGAAGCGTTCTCATCCTAGAGACTGAGATCTTCAGTCAGCAGAGCTCAGTGATGCCAGAGTAAAAAGCTTGATTCCTGGACCCATGTATCCTGGCTATTGGGAAACACCATAAAATGATCTCTGATTCAAGTCATAAAATATATACTAGCAGATGGAACTCTATACTTTCACAGTATTGTTTTCAAATAGAGCCATCACTATGTTTTTAATACAAGAACATCTCCTTTTATTGTACTACATTTTCTTATACTTCACAGATATTCTGTTCTTTGCAAATTGAAGGTTTGCAGCAACCCTGCTTTGAGTAAGCTGATCGGTGCCATTTTTACCAATAGGCTCAAATGATGGTTAGCATTTTTAAGCAATGAAGTATTTTTCAATTAAGATATGTAAATTTTTAGACATAATATCATTGCACATTTAATAGACTACAATATAGTGTAAACATAACTTTTATACACACTGGGGAACCAAAAAATTTGTGTGACACTTATTGCAATATTCACTTTTTTGTGGTAGTCTAAAACTGAACTTGCAATATCTCTGAGCTATGCCTACAGGCCATTGCACCATTCAGTAAGGGCAGCCACTCCTGGGAGATGTGCTATATGATAAGATAGTTGACTCATGGACATGAGCCCATTATAGTACTTCCTAAATGTGACATGACTTCTTTGCTCTGACACTATTGTGTGGAATGTCTTGCTGTTAAGTAAGTCATTCTGTGACTGTATGAATAATGGTGCTTGCAGAAACATATGAGAAGAGAAGGTAAATCCATATCCAGAATATGCATTACTCCTCTGAGGTCAAACCTTTGCCCCCTCGGTTTTTTGTAAAAGTAAAATATAATTAATCTGCCACCAGATGGTAGGTTTGCCACCTTACTTCCATGAATTTGTGCCATATCCGGGATTTAATGTTGCAGTCGCCAGGTCAGCCCAGGTAAGGGGAAGTCCATGTTGTTCAGCCTCTACTTATGCCATCATGACCATGTTGTTTGTGGGCCCATGGAGCAAATCTGGAGTGGTTGGGCAAAGAAGCTGACTGACATCTACAGATTATGTCATCTTACCTACTCATTATTATTTTGTTCACTCAGATTAATAGTTTCTCTGCAATGCATGTCCTTTGGTGGGCACTCCTGGGAGACACAGGTAATTTCACAATTTGTATCTACTCTAAAAGGTCCATCCACCCACTTCTTTCCCAAACTTACTTTTTACCAATCATCCCATCTTATTCCTCACAAGTCCATGGCTATGTATCCAAACCATTATCAACCCCTTAAATGATCATATGTCTGTCCTTTGTCCAATTATCCCTCAATTCATAGTAGATAACAAAATTTATTGCTCAACCTTTCACACAGGAGGAAAATGTTTCTTCACCACTGATGTTCAGGGTCAACCCTGAATGGGTTAATAGTGCTTCAGCATTTCCTCCTGGGGTTGTTAGCAGCTCATCATTTAACCCACTCACAAACGGGCTCAGTTTTGTTCTTCCTCGATTGTCTGGTAATAAGAAATTCTTTAGGAGTCCAAAGGTTTGTATGAGGGAGCGGAGCCAATGAAGCAGGAGTTGGTGTTGAAGGTATCAGAACCATCTCTTCATGCAATTGGCTTGGACTTTGCCCATTAGGTACCATCAGCGGGATGGCAGCAACGTATTGAACCAGCATGATGGTTTGTTGGAGGTCCAGATGGTCAAGGTCTCGGCAGACAATGCTATGAAAGTTGTTTCACTCTCATTTAGTGTAGCTGACCCTAGGGCAGGAGTGCCGACCCCTGTGTGCTCAGAAATCCATGTGTAATTTTTGGCTGCTCCTTAACTTGTTATCCCTCAGTATTCATGGAGAATTGGTTTCAAGTCCCCCACAGAGACCAAAGTTTACAGATGCTCAAGTTCCTTATACAAATGGCATAGAACAATGCAGAGTCAGCTCCCCACTCTGTCCATTCCCAACCATGGATAGAAAATACTTTTTTCAATTCACAGTTGGTTGAATCCACAGATGTGAAACCCTGGGATACAGAGGGTTTGCTGTATATTTATTGAAAAATATCTGCATATAAGTGGACCCGCACAATTCAAACTCATGCTGTTCAAGGGTCAACTGTTAAATTATACTGCTGGTCCTGACAGATAAAAGTAAAGTGCTTTGGGTAATACTTAAAAGTTGGTATAAAGAGAAAGGCATCAGCCAAGTCAATAGTGGCATACCAGGTTCACCGGGTTCCATGGTTTGCTTCAGTAAAGATACTACTTCGGGCACAGCAGCTACAATTGGAGTCACCACTTGGTTAAGTGTATAAATGTTCATAGTCATTTTCCATTTGAATGCTGCACAGGTCAAACATAAATTGGATGAGAAACTGATAAATGTTATCACTTTACCACTCCTGCATCTTTCAAATCTTCATGGTGGCATTAATTTCTTCAGTTCATCAAGGGTGTGGTATTGTTTCTGGTGTACTACGCTGTCTTGGCAGGAGGTTCAAAGGGTTTATATTTAATGCGTTTTATTATAGTGGTCCTCACCCCATGGGGTAAAGAGCTAATAAGGGTATTCTGCCAGTTGTCCACTCTGTCTATTCCAATTACATATTTAGGAGCTGGGAAAATAACCACAGGGTGTTTAAAAGCTTTTGGAAGCTCTGTGATGCAGAGTTAAGAGTTTATCTGACCAGCATAGGCCTCTATTTTGACTGGTGAGCCACAGTGCCCATTCAAGTCACAAGGAATAAGCTTCAGTTTAAAGACAGTGTCTAGTAATCACTGAAAGGTCTGGGCATTTCTTTTTCCCAATACAAAGTCACTCTGGTAAATGGATGGCTGGAGATTTCTTTGAGGAAGTCTCGACAATATCTTCCTTCACAGGGACCCGAATTCCTACTGTCAGGGTCCCTGAGTCTGCGAACTGACTTATATCTGGAAACTGGGCGAGAGGCTATAATTCTCCACTTTGGCAACCCAAGTAAGGTTCCTTGTGACTAGACTTAGAGTTTTTCCTATTATGCACATCAAGCAATATGCTAGTGGACCGTCCATTTATGTCATTTCTGGAGACACTGTGATCAATTAGCCACCACTAAAGATCTCTGCAGGTCAATGCATTCTAATTACTGGCATGTCCCTGTTTCCCTTTATGGTTGATGTGACTGCCTTGCCTTTGATGATTAAGTGCTGCTGCTCAGCCACTGCTATTCTGGGATTCATTCTTTTTTGAAATCAGGGAGCCCACCCGAGAGGTGGCATCCCCCACAGGCACAGTTGGCCTACAATGGAGAGCACCCACAGAAACTTTCAGAGATGTTCCTGTCACTATTGTGTTTATCAACGCCTGAATAAAGAGAGTGTTTCTAGGTATTTTCATGGAGCATAGTTATGGCATGGGTCTGCTGGTCACACACTACTCATCTAGTCCAAGATTTCTATCGCCCAGAGTCTTTGGAATCTCTTCTTGTTTCATGTCAGGAAAGCTATGCCATCTCAGTCTCATTCAATGAATTTTACAACTGAGTTTATATCCACTCAAACAATCAAGGGGTTAGGGCCACACTCAACTGCACATGTCAATACATTAAATCTGCAAACATTATTAAAGTATACTCACGTCAATGAATTCAGCCCAATTTAGTGTTATATTATGCCCTCTTTGGTTTAGCACCCTTAAAATCTATGTGCACATATTTCTGCTGATATATATTAGCAAGTTCTTGTAACTTTCAATGTAGTATAAACTATTTCCATTTCTTCCTGGAGTGTGAAGGAAAGGAATACCTGTGATACCTGTGCTACGTGAGTATGATGAAATTTAACACTAGTCATGGGCACTGTGGTAACAGGGCGGTTGCCATGTGTCTTGAGGAAAGGTGCATTGTCTTTCGTGGTTATGGGTTATCTCAGGGTTTTCAACATGAGGATGTTTAATCTCCCTGGCCTTGGAAGGATCGCTTCTTTTACTTCTAAGGGAGTCTCAGCATGACTAGAGTTTTCACGATTGTCATTTTCATCTGGGTCCAATGAAATATCCCCATTTTGCATTTCAGGATTTAATTCTTTCCTGATGCATTCCTTCATTTTCACATGAGAAACTGATTTCAATTATCATTGTAATGCAGCAACTCCCATGATTAAAAATTCTGTTAGGTTTTCAGCAATATCAGCCCTGTGGCAACTAGAAATGAGATACTCTTTTAAGACCAACATGGAAGCTGTCTGGTTATCACAATTAAAAGTCAGGTGATATTATATCATTTCAGGTATAACATAAGAACTCCCAACAGGATACTTTGATTTCTCCTCTCCTGGCCTTTGTGCTAGTTTTACCATCTACTTTATTTCTATACAGATTATAAAGTAGATACTGTTTTTTACAAGATGGTTATGATTTTCACTTTAAATAATAACTTACCTTTTAAAGAGGTTTAAATAAAAATAAGTCCTTATATTTATGCACATAGCTACCATTTCCAGTAATCTCTATCTCTTTATCTGTATCCACATTTCCATCTGATACCCTTTTCTTCTCCTTGAAGGACATCATTCAATAGATTTATAGTGCTAGTTGGCTGTTGAATTCTTTAAGCATTTGTATGTCTGAAAAATCTTTATTTCTCTTTTATATTTTGAAAAATATTTCCCCTGGGTATAGGTTGTCAGGTTATTTATTTATTTATTTATTTATTTTTGGTATTATTTTGTTTTTATTTTCTCTTAGCACAGAAAATGTCTAATCAGAAATCATGCAACACATTGCCTTGTGACCTGAATCATTTCTGATTTAAAACCTATTGTGATGCTTTTCTTTGTCTCTAAGCATGCAAATTGCCATTTTGTTCCAGATGCTTTTAAAATATTTTCTTTACTACTCATTTAAGCACTTTGTTTATAATGTCCTTTCCTGATTCTTGTGCTTAGGTTTTGTTGAGGCCCTTTATATCTGGGGGTTAAAAGTTTCCATCATATTTGAAGTGTTCATCTATTGTTTCTTTTCCTTTATTAATTTTATTGCTCTCTTGTCCTTAGATGACTCTAATTAAATTTATATTAGATCACCTAATTTTCCTCACAGCTCACTGATGTTCTACTCATCATTTTTTTCATTTATTTTTTCTATTTGTGTTTTATTTCAGGTATTATTATTGTGTCTTCAAGTTTATTTATCTTTCCTTTAGGAATGTCTTATCTGCCATTACCCCATCTAGTGTATTTTTCATCTTAGACATTTTAATTTTCACACCTAAAATTGGAACTTTCATTTTTATATCCACGTATGTTTCAACTTGTTTAATATTTCTTCTAACTATTTATCACCCATATAAGACCATGACATCATTTGCTCGTTAAATCCATTATGACCTCATCTTCAATTACATTCCCCTTTGTTCACCAAGCAATATTTGATATATACTTATACTAAAATAGTTAATGGTCTTATTTAAAATAGAAATTTAAATTTAACTGAGCATCCCACATTTTATCTGGCATTTCTAATAACAAACCTCACTTCATGATATTTCTAACTTTTTTACATACTTAGCACTGATCACCAATAGACCTCCTATGTATCGTATTGATTTATTTGCCAAGCATTCATCTCCTCCCACGAGAAGGTAAGCTCTGTGAGGGAAAGTATTTGCCAATGTTTTACTCACTGCTGTATCACAGTGCCAACAATCCCAACACATCCTGGCATTTTCTAAATTTTTGCTGAATGCATAAACAAGTGTTTAAATAATTAGCTGATTGATAATTAATTTTGGAGGAAAGTTCTTCTTGAAAGATAAAATGGAGGATGGATGAGAGGAGGTAGAGGAAAGTGAAACAGAGGCTATTGTATAGATCACAGTGCTTTCTTTTCATCATCTTCCACTTTCCTGATTACATTCCAGAAAATATTATTTAGAAGTGGACAGTGATATATTTTGTGGTTTTCTGAGCACTTAGCTTTATGCTGAATGTCCTACTAGAAACAGTCATGAAATGAAATGAACCATTTACTTTACATTTAGTTTATTTTTGTTCTCTAAGATACACTTTTTCTGACTGCTTCTGTGAACCACTTTTTCTTTTCTTATACCAGAAGAACTTGAACACAAACTTGACTCATTTGTCACAAGATTCAGATTGAAAGGTGGTTGGAAGGACAATTTCGTACACAAAGAAAAGGGTGATGTTTTAATTTTCTTTCCCTTGTTGCTTTGAAAGTCAACTCTGCAAATCCTGCTATCTATGTAATGAGACTTGTGAGCTTGGGTTACACTTAAGGATTCCACAAATAGAATATTATATTACAGTTTCTTTCTCTAGTTTCTAAATGTCGGCATTGATATTACCAGGCAGCATAAAGATATCAATCATCAGAAAGCTTATCGACTGTTCAAAATAGTTCTATCAATATCTAATTTACTGTCTGATCTAATGCACAATGAGCCAGTGCAATGCCAATGTACTGGCTCTGCCTTGCAGGATATCTTGTCTTCCCTTTATAGACAATGAGAAAACCTTAATTTTATCCTTGGTCCTTATACACAGATAGATTCTCTTCGTGTGTTAAAAGAGAAAATGTTAAAGAAAAACACCAGCATAGTTTAGAGTTTAAAATGATTGTGTACCTGTCACCAGCATTACATTTATAAAGAACCAAGGATTTTAAAAATATTCTATACAATTGTTATTTTTGAACTCATGAATAGCAAACCCTTGATCATCACCGATAATGAATTATTGTCCATTTGCAATTGCATATCTAACTCTCTTGGCAACTGTGACATTCAATTTGATACGGTTCCTCAAAGGGACAATTTGAACAAAGGTTAAAAGTAGCTTATGTACTCCCCAGGGTTCATATCTGACTCCAAGTCCTTCTCTTACATACTCTTCAGTTTTTCCATTTGTACAGCCACCTTTATTTTTCTTGAGTAAAAAGAGAGAACCTTACACAAAATATAGTTAGAAAATTATCCATTTTGGTGAGAATAGGCTTTTATTACACATGAATGTGTCATCATAACTAAACGACAACTCTGTCATTCATTAACTCTAATTCACCAAATATGGGTCACCAGTATATGTTTAAGCCCTGGGCTGGTCACTGTGGAACAAAATAATCAATCAACATATCCTGAGTTGATGATCTAGTAGAAAAGAAATACAGAAGTTTAAAACCTCTCAGTTCATCTGAGCTTACACATTTCTTATTATATGCATCTCATTTTCTTCTGTTGCTGTATATAAGATGGAAAGTATTAAGTAATTTAAGAAGCCAATTTGTACAGTGTGTTAAATCTTTAAAAACTATTTAATATAAAAGCTCAATTAAAAAGTGTATAAACTTTGGCTCAGTTTTCCCCAACCTGCTTGTCACTTTTCATCTCTCTCAGATGAAGGAGCAGAACACCCACACTATAGTTACACTCTAAAATTCGAGGGTGAAACTGTGTCTTAGCAACTTTTATATAAAATATGTTATAATAGCCCGGTCAATTTGGCTCACTGGTTGAGATTTCGGCCCATGCACCAAGAGGTCGCCGGTTTGATTCCCAGTCAGGGCACATGCCCAGGTTCTGGGCCAAATCCCCAGTGGGGGCATGCTGGAGGAGGCCAATCAATATTCTCTCTCATTGATGCTTCTCTCTCTCTCTCACTCTCCCTCCCTCTCTCTAAAATCAATAAAGAAAAATATTTTTTAAATAATAAATAAAATAAAATATCTTATAGTAGATTGAGAGCTGAACAAAATATTAGAAGGGACAGAAACTGATGGTAACAGACTTTTCTTTCCTCCCCTGTTAAAAAGAAAGTTTGAATTGTGTAAAGTGTTCCTCAATTCTCAGTGCTTGCCTTTACTCCTCTGCTGGTACCAACCCATTCCAAAAACCTTAAGCGAAAGAATTATGTAACAGACAGACATCCAGGATACCAGCAGAGGGGATTATGGTACAAATATGATATTTAAATACTGAATAAAGTAGTATACATTCTGCCAAAATTTAGAAAATACAGGTCTAAGATACTTAGGGTATGTTGGAGGGCAGTTATGTTTCATAAAACCTGACCTTTCTAAAGAAGAAAAATGAGAAGACCCTGTAGATTGTTCATTTAGAGCAGTGGTTCTCAACCTTCCTAATGCTACCACCATTTAATACAGTTCCTCATGTTGTGGTGACCCCCAACCATACAATTGTTTTTGGTGCTACTTCATAACTGTAATTTTGCTACTGTTATGTCTTAGGCGACCCCTGTGAAAGGGCCATTCAACCCCCAAAGGGGTCGTGACCCGCAGGTTGAGAACTGCTGGTTTAGAGGGAAGATTCATGGTGGGAAGAACTGAGGTCAGCAGCCTTCAGATTTTGACTTCCAAGTAAAGAGATCACCATTAAAACATGAAGTTGCTACGACTTGTTGTCACAAACAAAAAGGTTCAAATGGAAGCCATATGAGTTTGCTACTGCAGCATAGTAAACTACTCCAAAATTAATGCTTTAAGACAACAATCATTTATTCATTTTCTTACATGTTGGAAGGTCAGTGGGGGTTGGCAGATCATCACTGAGCTTGGTTCAGCCTGTTTGCCTCTTATCCTTGTGATGTTTGTCCTCCTCTGGGGACCAGCGGGCTAGCAGGGGCATACCTTTCTCCTAGTGATGTCACAGTGCAAAGGAAACCTCCATGGTTTCTTAAGACATGGTCTGAAAAGCATCCTCTCATTTCTTCCATACTGTGTTGGCTAAGGCAAGTCATATGGTCAACTTCAAAGTCAAAGCTAATAAAAAAAATGGTACACTGCTTCTTCAGGGAAAGGAGCTTCACTATACAGAGGGAAGAGTAAAAATACCCATTAGTGCATCTTCCTGGGAACCAATGTAAATCCACGTGTCCTGTCTCCTCTGCAGAGTCCTTCAAACTGCTCTAAAGAACTTGCCTCAGATTTCTAGCCAAACCACATGGAGATGATATTAGTTTTCTACTGCGGTTGTGAAAATGTATGACAAACTTAAGGGCTTAAAAACAACAGAAGTTTGTTTCGTTTTACTTTTATTCATTACAGTTGACTTTCAATATTATTTTATATAGTATTAATTTAAAGCATAGAGCATATATATAATTTACAAAGTGATTTCCCTGGTAATTCTAGTACCCAACTGGCACCACACATAATTACTACAATATTATTAACTCTATTCCCTATCCTGTACTTTACATCTCCATGACTATTCTGTAGCTACCAATTTGTATTTCTTAATCCCTTTACCTCCCCACCCACCAATTCCTTCTGGCAACTCTCAGTTTGTTCTCTGTTTGAGTCTAATAACACGTAGAACCAAAGTTCAACACAGGGCTGAAATCTAGGTGCAGACAGGACTGTGCTCCCTCTGGAGGTTCCAGGAGAGAACCCATTCCCTTGCCTTTACCAGCTCCTACATGTTGTCTAGATTCCTTGGCTCAGCCCCTTCCTCGACCTTCAAGGCCAGAAAATTCAAGCTGAGTCTTTTTCATGCCTGCCACCCCTCTGGATCTTTATCCACCTTCCTCTTTCTCTTCTAAGGACACTTGTTATAACACGGATAACTTACCTGGATAATCCGAGAAAATGTGCCTATTTTTAAGCTTGGTTGATGTGCACCTTTGATTTCATCTGCAAACTTAACTTTCCATGTAAACTAACATATTCACAGATTCTAAGAATTGGAATGGGGACATTTTTTTAAAGAGGGGCATTAATCTGCTCACTGTTAAGAAAAAAAATTATCATGACACTTGCTGAAGAACAGTAAGGAATACTTTATTCAAGGGAGCTACTACAATGGGATTTTGCAGTTGGGGAAAGAGATAGGGTCAACTTAGTACAACAAGGAAAAGCGGGAATTTATAGCCAAGGAGTAGGGTAGGGTAGATGCAAAATATTTAAGAAAAAACAGAGGTTAGGGGGAGATTTCTATCTAAACAAATCTAACAGGATTCTCAATGAAGGCAGGTCAGAGTGAACAGACACACCTGGGGGATGGTGGAGGATGGGGAACGTGATCAGACCCCGAAGGTTTAGAATTCTGGATAAACTGACTTAGAGTTCTTGCTCATATCGGGCTAAGCAGAGACAGACATGGAAGTCCGAAGGTGAGAAGTTGGTTAAAGGAGCCTGACTAGATTTGGTCAAGAACAGAATCTATGTCACTACCACAGAGATCGTATCATTTTATATCGTTAACACTTTCTAAGAAATGAGTGTGTATGTTCTTAGAGAATGATGAAGTGTTTAATTTACCTCCCTTTTGTCCTAGATTATTTTTAAAATAACATTTCTTTAAAATACATAGCTTTAAAAAAATAGTTTTATTATTGATTTTTAGAGAGAGGGGAAGGAAGAGAGCGAAAAACATTGATGTAAGAGCTGAGAGAAAAACATCAATCAGCTGCACACCCCCTACCTGGGGATTAAGCCTGCAACCTGGGCACATGTCCTGCCAAGAATCGAACCAGCAACCTTTTGGTGCCCAGGACAATGCTCCCACTAACTAAGCCACACTGGCCAGGGCTAAAATAACATTTATTACTATTATGATTATACAAGTAAATTGAGTTCATAGTGAAAAATTTTAAACAGAGAAATAATAAAATAAATAAAAAACTAGAGCTCAACAATCCTGCCAATGAGGTACCTATTTTTAATAGTTTCGAGAATATACTTTATATACAACATATATTTTGATATCCACATATTTTTATTTAAATTCCATTCTCAATCGTGTATAATCAGTGCATCCTCCTGTGTGGACTGGCAGGGTTGCTCCGAGTGCCATTAGGGGACGCATTAGAAAACAGGTGACACCAGGCCGAACGAGCACTGTGCGTGGGAGCCGAGTGGGAGTCTTTGAATATGTCACCATTTGGAGCAACAGAGGTGATAGTTATGGCAACTGTATTCCCCACTTCAAACCCTCGCCTTTGTTTGCTGTCTGCCTCTGACTGCGGTGGAGCAAATGGAATTTCTAGGTGCGTGTAGATGTGTATGGGGGGATGGGAGTGTTCTGTTAGACCTATAAGAGCACAGTGCAATAGTAACTTTACTCTTACGCCATGTTGCACAGGCCAATCGTTTTTCACGGGAATTATGAAAAACATGTTCCCCCTTTTCGTCTAATTTTCCAACTTAGCAATCTAATTCCTCAAAGGAATATAAACCAAACACAGAAATACAATGGCAGTGCTGTGGTTAGTTATACCAGTGGTAGCATTAATGTGGTATGAAAGAGACGAGGTGCATTTTCTAGCAACTAGTTATTATCCCTGGAAGGCTGACCCTACAATTCAGGGAAGAGAATACAAATGGAAATAATGTCTTATTCAGTTTTGTTTTGACGAGGCAACTAAATGTGACAACTGAAATGTGGCATCAGTCATGGCCCAGTATTAGAAAACATAGAACTAAGAACAGGAATTCTCCTTCCCCTGCCTTTTTCCTGCAGATCAACTCCCCTCTATCTATCTTCAGTAGCATGGGACAAGCTCTCCTGGATCCCGCCTCACACGTGGGATCCTGGTTACAACACTTCTCGTTCCAACATCTGGATCCATGGCTAGCAACACAAACAAAGTGATTTCATTCAAAAAGTCAAGTATGACATCTTTCTCGTAATTTAAAGTGATTAATGCTGGCAAGAATAAACTTTTAATTTCTTAGTTAAATAGAACCTCTTTAGAATATGCCCTCGGTTTCTCTTTCTGCCTCATCTCGTCACTCCCCATCGAGCCTTGTTATGCTCTTTGCAAGTTTAAGAACATTATACAGTTGCGAAACACTGCACTTTCCACAGGCTGCTCTCTCTCCCAGAAAAGGCCGCCGCTCCATTGTTCCATTAGATCAACGTTCCACATATTTTATATCATAGTTTAAACATCTTTGTTTCCAGGGACATTCCCATGATTCCATGCCTATTAAAAAAATCTTTTCTGAAGTCCTCTAAACCACTGTGCAAAATAAAAACATACTTATCAGTAATATTATTGGTAATTTTTGTTTTCTCTATTCCACTAGTACCTAATCTTCTTGAAAAGGCACTGTTTCTTATTTTACTTAAAATGAAGACATACATGGTTCCAAAATTAGGAATAATCTGTCATCCCAAAATGTATTAATCAGTTCTTGCCCAACACTCTAACTTATTTCCTCACAAAATCAATTTTACACACTTCAAAGTTATTCTTTTTAAAAGGTAGTTTTCTGGAGAAATTGAAGTCATTATGATGTTTTGTATGGGAAACACATTTTAAAAGAAATACTATAGGTTTTTGAAGTTAAATTGTAGTTTCTTTGAAAGTGACATTGAGCCCTGTCTGGTTTGGCTCAGCGGTTAGAGTGTCGGCCCACGGAGCAGAGAGGCCCAGGTTCGGTTCCCACTAAAGGCACGTACCTTGGTTGCAGTTTGTTCCCAACCCCAACTGTGGTCGTGTGGGTGGCAACTACTCAATGTGTCTCTCTCACATCGATGTTTCTCTCTCTCTTCTCCTCCCTGTCTCCCTCCCACTTTATCTGAAGATAAATGCAAAAATGTGCTCAGGTAAGGATAATAATAATAATAATGATAGTAGAAAGTGACATTGAGCAGAGATTGAAACCTAATGGGACCCATGATTTCTTTAAATCACACTTGAGAGACTTCCAAATTAGAGACACATCAAAGGTACAAATTGGAGCTGCATTTCAGATTAAATAATCAGCTCAGTACTGAATTAGGGTATGTACTTGTCATATCTTACTAACTATTGAATTCATGGTATTAGGCACATACATTCTTCAGACATGAGTCTTGGGGCTCTTAGTATTTAACAGAAGATTCAAGAAATATCCTGGTACCAATGCTAAAATAAGAAGTATAATTTTGGAGTAGAGCACATTGAGACTGAGAAAATTGATTTATATGGCATTAAATATTCAATGTAAATTTGTAAATTGGGAAGTTATTTTTACCCAGATTATTTTCTAGAGTTTTTTGACGAAGAGAGATACATTTCAGTTCTACTCATATTTGTTCATAGCTTCTGACTAGATCAGACAGCTGTCCCCAGATGTCAAAGAAATTTTGCTGATGCTGTGGAACATGTAATCAAGCAGGGTTTAGAACTACTGTAGTAAAAATGACTAAGGGAAGCTGGAACAATTCCAGGACGGTACTGTGACAAGAAACAGAGAAAGAGACATGGATTATTATTAGAATGTACCACTGCAAAGGTACAGGAGTAGCAGTTTTGGCAGAGGACAAGGGCTAAAATCTAGGTGAGTCTAACACTAGGGTGATCCATGGATACCAAGCTCTGAAAACCATCAGATCTTTACAATCTATATAGAAAGACAAGACATCCCTGGGGGCTATGATTTTTATGTCCAGTTAATAACTGCACATTATTGAAAGGAAAGAAACTGCTATGAGTTCTTTAGGACTAGAATATAGTTACTCAAGTTATACTAAACAACTCATTGGGGATGTAGACTACAACCTGAAGGTTTGAAATTTCTGTAGTAAGTTTATACATCAGTAATTCATTGTCACATCGAAACTTAACAATATTTATTATATTCAAAATAACAGAGAGGAAGCACAAATTAACCATAAGTTACAATAATTATACTGATGATAGATTTCACAAAAGCAATATTGGAAATTAGAATACTATGGGATAGTTTCTTTAAAAAATCCTTGATAACTTCAAATTTTATACCCAGTGAAAGTAACTTTGAAGAATAAGAATGAAGTAAAGAAGGATTGAAAAAGAAAACACTGATAGAATTTCCTATAAGTAGACCTTCATTGTAGGAAATCACAAAAGATTCGTTAGAAAATAAAAAATAATCCTAAGAGGAAGAAGCTATGAGAGAAGAAATAGTACAAAGAAATGAAACTGGTAGTTTAAAAAAAAAAAAAAAAAAAAACGTAAACATTAGGATAAATCTAAAGAAATGCTGACTGAAAAAAGTAATATTATTTAGTTAATGAGATTAGAAAGCATAGAATCAAAATGCCAAAAAAGCCCAGCCAGTGTGGCTGAGTGGTTGAGCATCGACCCGTGCACTAAGAGGTCATCAGTTTGATTCCTTGTCAGGGCACATGCCCAGGTTGCAGGCCAAATCCCCAGTTTGGGGCATGCAGGAAGTGGCCAATCAATGTTCTCTCTCATTGATGGTTCTATCTCTCTCTCCCTTTCCCTTCCTCTCTCTCTAAAATCAATAAAGGAAAAAAAAAAAAAAAATGCCAGAAAATATCAACAAAAATTTTAGTATGAAGCAATAATCAGAATAAATACTGTAAGTTAGTTTTAAATATATGAGGACAACAAGCATATTATTTAACATTAAATAAACTTTGTTATAATAGATATTCATAGAAAATGTTTATGAAAATCACTAAAAGATTGTGTAACTTCCAAAACAATAGAGAAAAAGAAGTATGAGGGAGGAAAAATCAAGCAAATCAAAATAATTAAAGATGGTAGAAAAATAAATAGGGAAAAAAATGAGTCAAATAGCATAAAATAAAAAAAAAATAAAGACATGCACATATAGCCCTGGCCGGTTTGGCTCAGCGGTTAGAGCGTCGGCCTGCGGTCCTGAGAGACCCGGGTTCGGTTCCCGCTAAGGGCACGTACCTCGGTTGCAGTTTGTCCCCGGCCCTGGTCGGTTGTGCGGGTGGCAACCACTCGATGTGTCCCTTCACATCGATGTTTCTCTCTCTCTGTTCCTCTCTCTCTCTCCCACTCTACCTGAACAAAAAAATAAATAAATAAATAAAAATAAATAAAAGACATGCACATATATGAGTTATCTCAATTAATGAATGAACTCTTTAGTTAGCAAAGTTTCAGTTATTTGTATCTAACTATGTGCTATTAACAACAAACACACTTAACATAATTAAAAATAGAGAAAAATATGAATAATGGAAATATTAGTCATTACTAGTCAAAAATTTTTTGTCACTATATTAAAAATAGACAAAAATACTTCATTTTTTTTTGTCTAGGATAAAAAAACATTTCTAGTGTGTTTTTAAGTTCTCTAATGATAAAACATTTATTTCATTAAGATGATTCCTTTAGTTGTCAACATATATTTCTGGAGCCAGGCACAGTTCCAGATATCAAACATATAAATAGTGAAAAAACAAATTCAAAAATCTTCCCTCTTGAACAACTTATATTCTACTGCAGAAAACAAAATCAATTCTTTTTTTTTTTTTTGATCCTCACCCGAGGATATTTTTCCATTTTTTGTACAGACAGAATGGGAGGAAGAGAGAGGAAGGGAGAGACAGTGAGAAACATCGAAGTGAAGGGACACATCGAGTGGCTGCCACCCGCACGACCAACCAGGGCCGGGGACAAACTGCAACCGAAGTACGTACCCTTAGCGGGAACCGAACCCGGGTCTCTCCGGACCTCAGGCCGACGCTCTAACCGCTGAGCCAAACTGGCCAGGGCCAAAATCAATTCTTAACATGTATGCAGTTATAAGTAACATGAAAATATTGACAGAATCAAAGGAGATGTTCATAAATCTGTACTAAAGATAAATGTTAATATACTTATTATTATTATTTTTTTAATCCTCACCCGAGGATATTTTTCCATTTTTTGTACAGATAGAGTGGGAGGGAGAGCGAGGAAGGGAGAGAGAGTGAGAAACATCGACGTGAAGGGACACATCGAGTGGCTGCCACCCGCACGACCAACCAGGGCCGGGGACAAACTGCAACCGAGGTACGTACCCTTAGCGGGAACCGAACCCGGGTCTCTCCGGACCGCAGGCCGACGCTCTAACCGCTGAGCCAAACTGGCCAGGGCTATACTTATTTTTTTAATTGGTATACCCAAATAAACAAGAAACTGTAAGGATGTAAGGGTATAGTATATTTAAGCAGTGAAATTATAGAATTAATATAATGAACTTACATAGAACATGTGCCCAGCATTCTATCTCAAGCTCACATAAAACGATGTAAATGGCCATGTGCTGGTCATAAATCAAGTGCCAACATATTTTTAAAGATTGGCTTTGTTCAGGCCAAATTATCTGACTGAAATGTAATAAAAATGAGGTATTAATAATAATAAAGACACAAACAGTATAAAAACGAATATACCCAATGGCTTGTGTTTTAATGTAGTCAATGCAGCAGAAATTAAAAAAACAAAAACATTTGAACAGAATGATGAATATCACATACCAAAATATGACATGGACTGAAAAATTTTTACAGGACTTAATTGCTTATATTAAAATAGGAAGCTACAGATGAATATATTGATCATTCAATTTAAGATATGAAAAAATAGAAATAAGATGAACAAAGCACAGAAAAACTACAGAGATTATGTGTAACTTTCAAAACAATAGAGGGAGAAAGCATAGCTTCTAGTTAGATAAATTTTTTAAAAAGAAAATGAGAAACTATGGAGATTGAGATCTGGAATGTGACTATAGATGCTGCAGATTTTTAAAAAAGAGAATATTATGATAATTTTATGCTAATATAGTTTAAAAATTAAACAAAGTGGACAATTTATAGAAAAATCAAATGTAAAACTACTTCAAATGGAAACTGGATCATCAAATGGTATTGCACTTATTAAATTAGTTTAAAATTGAAGGAACTATTCTTCGTTGTCACCATCTTTCCCCTGTGACCTCAAACAATGGAGAGGGCTCCGGGGTCTCTCTGGGGCCCATTTAAAAAGGCACTAATTCTGTCCATGATATAATCTCCTCCCGAAGTCCCACATCCAAATACTATCACACTGAAGATTAGGTTCCACTATATGATTTCTTGTGGAGAACACACATTTTTCAATCAGTTGCAATAATCAATCAATTTTGAATGTGGATGTAGATGCTAAAATATTATATAAAAATGTTAGTAAATTGAATGCAACTATATATATATATATATATAAGTATATATATACTGTTGCATTCAATATATATATATTTATACATACAATATATATACATATATATATTTAAAAATAATATAACAACACTGGGTTTATCTAAAGAACACATTGATATTTATCATTATAAAAATCAGCATTTCTTTTTTCTTTTTTTTTATGGTTGGGAGTAAGGGTGAAGAGAGTTAAAAGGTAAAAAGAAAATATTAAAATAAAAAATTGTAAAATAAGACTAACTTAAAAGATAGTGTTACACTTCATCATATTAACAAATTAAAAACATAAACATGAGCATTTAAAAAGATGCAGGTAAAGTACATTTTAACAAAAAATTAAAATCCATCATTGATAAAAACTCTTAGTATGCCTAAATCATATAAAGGACTTTTCAATATATCAAAGGATGAGCTAATGAAGAACACAGCAGTCAGGTTTTAATATTAGTACTATGTCTTGAATATCTATTTCTAATTGTTAAAAGGTATAACATTAATTTTAAGTATAGTTTCAACAATTTAACTTATATGAAAATGACTTGAATTAATTCAATTATATGAATAGATGTAAAATGATGCTGATGATTATACACCTATATTCATTCAGGAATTGTTTAGAAAGAAGTAGAATCTATAATGTTTCTTGAAAGATTGTAGAATTTAAAAATTAATTGAGCCTCTTACATTTTTCTTCATGCTTATTAACTGCTATTGAGGACTTATATGATCAAAGTTCCTAAACAACCATTTTTACTTGCTATTTGTTGCAACATTACCTAGTTATCTACTACAAGAAATACAATGGACCTTGCCCAAGGCACTCCAGTATATCTGTGTTGGTGTACACAGTACAGATCTCTTAACATAAGCAAGAATTTAAAGCCCTTTTTCTCTCTTAAATATTGTATGTTCGTGCCAGATTTATATGATTTATTTCATTAGTAGGTTAGTGGAAATTTATGGTTTAAAAGTAAACTTTCCTTTTGAATTTTCACTTAAAGCTCAATTTATTCTATTTATTTACTTGTGGTATGTGTATATGGATATTTTGTAACTTATTAAATAGGAATGTTAAAGGAGAAAACGAAAATAGACTTGTGAAAAGATAAAATAAAAAGAGACTATTTAGGCAGATGCACTTGAAAGGACAAAAGCAACTATTATATTAAAACGTAGCTTACAAAAAAATAAATAAATAAATAAAATGTAGCTTACATAATGTGCTCTAGGCAGCTGAATTCAGATATTTATAAACATACTATTTATGTAGTAATCTAAAATATTCTTCCATTCTATACTGCAAATTATATAGTTAATGTTTCAGGTCAAGAGAATAAATGAATAAACCAAATAATTGGATTAAAAATGGACAGTGGCCTTGAATAGACATTTTTAATTTTAAGGGGGATCTCTTGCACACTGCTGTTGGTAATATAAACTGGTACAGCCTTTATGGGAAACAGTGTGAAATTTCTTAAAAAAGTTAAAAATAGCCCTGGCTGGTTTGGCTCAGCAGTTAGAGCTTCGGCCCACGGACCAGAGAATCCCAGGTTCGGTTCCCGCTAAGGGCACATATCTCAGTTGCAGTTTGTCCCCGGCCCCAGTTGGGGTCTTGTGGGTGGCAGCCACTCGATGTGTTTCTCTCACGTTGATGTTTCTCTCTCTTCCCTAGATAAAGGGGGATTCTCTCTCCCACTCTATCTGAAGATAAATGCAAAAGTGTCCTCGGTGAGGTTAAAAAAAAAAAGTTAGAAATAGAACTACCATGTGACTCAACCATTTTACTCCAGTTATCTATCCAAAGTAAATGAAGTCAGGATCTCAAAGAGATACAGGTACTCCCTTATTTATTGCAGCAATATTCACAATAGCCAAGATATGGAAACAATCTGAATGTCATTTGACAGATTAAAGATTTTAATATGTGACACACACACACACACACACACACACACATTCACAGAGAAATATTTGTAGCAACATTCATGAACCTGGAGGACACTATACTAATTGAAATAACCCAGACACAGAAAGACAAATGCTGCAGGATCTCATTTACCTATGGAATCTAAATAGTGAAGTGCACAGAAGCAGAGTGGGATGGTAGTATTTGGGGTTGGAGGGAAAGGGGAGATACTGATCAAAAGGCACAAAGTTTCAGTGATGCAAGATGAATGAATTCTGGACATCTAAGGTATAGAAATGAGACTATAGTCTCATTAATACTCAATAATACTGTACTGTATTCTTGAAATTTGCCTATAGGGTGATTCTAAAGTATTCTTACCACACACACAAAAAAGAAGAAAATGGTCCCTATGTAAGGTGATGGATAGCTAATTAGCTTGATTGTAGAAAGTATTTCTCAATGTGTACATATATAAAAATATCAATATATACTGTAAATATATACAATTTGTATTTTCAAGTATATCTCAATAAATTTGGCAACAAAAAAACCACACTAAACATCAGGGTACACATTTCAAACAAGTTCAAAACAATTGTACAAGGTAAATGTATACTTTCTCATTGGCAAAATATTATGGTTATAGGTATTAGCTTCTGTATTGCTAGGAGTCAATCAGTAATTAATTTGTTGATCATTATTTATAATTGATCAAAGAGCATATATATAATTGTTTAGTGTCATAATCTAACTTTAAAGTATGAGTGACTATCATACAATACTTAGACTATTTTAGCAGTTTTGGTATTTACTTTTTATAAATGTTAGGTAATGTGATCAGTAAAAATGCTTTGTAATGTTATTTTTGTATTGCTCATTTAATGCCTGCTGTGAGTTAGGCATTATTATGGCTCCTTCATGCACTGCAGTGAGCAGGCAGTTTAGGCCTCTGCTCTCAACAGATGTTTTTACAGTGGGGAGAGACAGACCCTCCTCTAACAAAACCATAAAAAATGGCATCAGATTCTTTCAAATGCTAAGAAGCAACATCAACAGGAAAATGTGGTTGAAACTGAGGAATCTTATAGATTAGTGGTTGAAGAAGTCCTCCCAGATGGTATTTTAAATTTAGATCCCATGTAAGAAAAGTCATCATTTGAAGTTCTGGGAATAAAGATTTCCAGGCAGAGGAAACAGCTAGTGCACAATCCCTGAGAATGATCAGATCTTGGCATTTCTGAGAAACCGAAATAACAGCATGTGGTTAGGGTAAACAACATGGCTGCCAGCAAAGGAGAGGCTGGCCTGGGACAGCGTTGATTTACAGCAAGGAACAGTGCTCAACCACCACTGTGTGCCTTAGGACAACGCCCTGCAGCAGGAAGGCATGTAGAAATTGAGCAGAGGAGAGGAACCTGAAAAACAGGCAGAGATAAAATGACTAGTGAAGCTGGAGAAAAAACAGGGGAAATAATCAATGAAGCCAAGAAAAGAAATGTTGAAGAATAAGGGGAGAGTGAATAGCTGTGCCAAATGCTTGTGAGATAAAAACAGAAGGAATGCCAGGGAGTCTGAAGATGAGAACCAAACTGGAAAAGAGTGTCTGTGTGTGGAGCGGGAGTAGAGAAAGAATGGAGAAACTAACAGATCAGAACTTCCCACGCAGTTTTTAAAGATTAATGGAATAAAACTCCTGAGTACTAGCTGGAAGGAAATTGAGATTTTAGAAACGTCACAACAATTACAGAGAATTCTTTTGACAATGTTGACTCTAAAAGAGCGAAAGGATGGTAGGTAAAGATGAACGAGGGCTCTCTACATTGTTAATTGTTTGAATCTAGTTTTTGTTTTTTAGTAGAAGAAAGTATAGCACATTTGAAGACATAAGGGGCAGCCATTGCATGGGATATACACATCTCCTCAAATGTTCTTAGAAGCACTGTTTCCTGCTTGCTCCTTCTCAGCTACTCCTCTGGTTGAGCTCTTCCACTTAGGTCCATGAAACCTTGCTGCAATATTTACTGACACTGCTGGCTAATCGGCCATATGGCCTTAATTTTTGTTTCTTTCCTACTGAGCTTGAATAATGCACCACACTGTAGTCTAGGACAACAGGTCCGGCTCCCTAAGCAACCAGACAAAGGGCCTAATACTGCAACCTGAAAGTGTGTGTATGTACGTGTATGTGTGTGCATGGATGTTTGTTTTGGAAGAGGTGTAGATGTAATTTTCTGTGAGCGAAAATTTGATACATGGAAACAGGAGCCCTGTTCTTCTTCCAGTGGATACAACAACATGAATTCTGTGTGTTGATGTCTAACAGAAGAAACTGCCAATGATTAGCTTTGTCTTAAGAGGTAATGGGGAGGTAGTGGCCAGCGTGATAATGTATCATCTTTCATGATTTATTCCTGCGTCCTTACTCTTATTACCTGGATATTGCACTTCTTAAAGATTAATCCCAATCTTACCTTAGGCTGTTTTATTGGAAACTCAGAACTACGAAAGTTATATTTAAAAAAATTTTGAAGTATGTATTCTTTATAGATTCCATCAGTGTTCTTTCTCTTTTACTGGTTATGGAAAATAAACAGTTATAGTTTTATAATTATGTTTTAATAGTCATTAAATTTCTGCATCTGAAATGTTGGAAACTATTCTATTTTTATCTGTATAGTCATATAAGTGTCATTTAGAACTATATTGTCAGGGAGCAGAAAAAAACTTATTTTGAATTATAATCAGTGAAAGTAATTAATGAAGAACTGAAGACAAATTTATTTAATATAAAAACTCATTTTTATTATAATCAATAAAACACATTAATATATAAAGAATTGAAAATTTTGTATTTATTAAATATTCTTATCTGTAAAATTGTATGTTCATGGTATTTTTACTTCAATTAAGTAAGCCATTTGCATTCTTCTATTCATTTTGGTTATTACATTTTGCCATTGTGAAAGGATTACATACTTATATTAAAAATTTAGAGAAGACCTATAAGAAAATAACTTCTTAAATGGTATCCTGTTTCTTTTCTCTTTGTATTTGATGTAAACTATATAACTGAGAAAAGCTATA
This sequence comes from Molossus molossus, assembly GCF_014108415.1. Lineage (NCBI taxonomy): Eukaryota > Metazoa > Chordata > Mammalia > Chiroptera > Molossidae > Molossus > Molossus molossus. The sequence continues at coordinate 74,639,335 of NW_023425344.1, read as the reverse complement.
TATAATATTTAAGTGTTTTCTTTAATACAATACAGACATTTATTATTAAAATCTGTATAAATATAGTTTCACTTACTAAACATCTTAAACATTTCTTGATATTATTCTCAAATTTAGCTATTGTAGGTTTGTAATTTGTAATTTGTTAAAACACTTTAAAAAAAAAAATCTTCACCCAAGGATATTTTTCCATTTATCTTCAGAGAGAGTGTGAGGGAGGGAGGAAAAGAGAGAGAGAAACATCAATGTGAGAGAGATACATCGACTAGTTGCCTCCCACATGACCTTGACCAGGGCGGGGGATTAAAATTAAACCAACCAAAATCAAACTCTTGACTCTTTGGTCTGTGGGCCAATGCACTTCAATCCAGCTGAAATTTAATTGGATATTGTTTGCGCTGTGATCTAATTTTGCTCAAAATAAAGTTAAGAAATAATCCCAATGATTTTTATTTAAAAAAATCTATTGATTAATTTTCTCTTTATTGTTTTAAATTTTATATAATTAAGTTTCCTTCAGGTTTTTGTCTTTTTTCTTTAATTAATTTATTTATTTTTGTTATAGATGTTTCTCCTTTTCCCCCTGCTGATTCCCCCCTCCCCCTCCCTACCCTGTCCCCACCATTGTTGTCCATGTCCATTGTTCATGCATACATGCATATGAGTTCTGTGATTTATCTCTCCCCCCCACGCCCTCTTCAGGGGATTGTCAGTCTGTACCCCACTTCCACGTCTCTGGGACTACCCCATTCCACAGACTATTATGTTCATTATATTCGACAAATAATGAGATCATGTGATATTTGTCTTTCTCTGCTTGGCTTGTTTCGCTTAGGATAATACTTTCCAGTTCCCTCCATGTCGTTTCAAAGGATAAGAGACCTTTCTTTCTTACAGCTACATAGTACTCCATTGTGTATATGTACCACTGCTTTTTTATCCATTTGTCTACTGATGGACATTTGGGCTGTTTCCAGATCTTAGCTATTGTAAATAGTGCTGCTACGAACATGGGGGTACATATATTTTTTTCTGGTTGGTGTTTCAGGCTTCTTAGGGTATATTCCTAGAAGTGGGATCTCTGAATGAAATGGCAATTCAATTCTTAATTTCTGAGGTAACACCATAGTGTTTTCCATAGTGGCTGCACCAGCCTGAATTCCCACCAGCAGTGTACTAGAGTTCCCTTTTCTCCACACCCTCGCCAACACTTGTCGTTTGATGATTTGTTGATGGCGACCATTCTGACAGGTGTGAGATGATACCTCATTATTATTTTAATTTGCATCTCTCTGATAATCAGTGATGTTGAGCATTTCTTCATATGTCTCTTAGCCATTTGTATGTCCTGTTTGGAGAGGTGTCTATTTAGTTCCTCTGCCCATTTTTTAATTGGGTTCTTTGTCTTCCTTTTGTTGAGTTGTATGAGCACTTTCTATATATTGGAAATTAACCCATTATCTGATATATCATTGGCAATGATGCTCTCCCATACAGTGGGTAGCCTTTCCATTTTGATGATTGTATCTTTTGTTGTGCAGAAGCTTTTGAGTTTGATGTAGTCCCATGTGTTTATATTCTCCTTTGTTTCTGTTGCCTTAGATGATGTATCAGTAAAAATTCTGCTGCCTTAATGATGTCTTAAATTTTTTTGCCTTCAGTTTCTTCTAGGATTTTTATGGATTCATGAGTCACATTTAAGTCTTTGATTCATTTTGAGTTTATTCTTGGGTATGGTGTAAGTTGATGGTCTACTTTCATTTTTTTTCATGTAGCTGTCCAATTTTTCCAACAAGATGTAATCAGGATTCTCCCAGCAAACAAAAACCCAGGCTCGGACAGCTTCACGGGGAATTTTACCGAACATTCAAGAAATAACTAATACCCATTCTCCTCAAACTATTTCAAAAAATTTAAGAAGAAGGAAGACCTCCAAACTCATTTTATGAGGCCAGCATAATTCTAATTTTAAAACCAGAAAAAGACACTACAAAGAAAGAAAACTACAGACCAATATCTCTGATGAACATAGATGCCAAAATCCTGAACAAAATACTAGCAAATTGAATCCAGCAATACATCAAAAAAATTATTCACCATGACCAAGTGGGATTCATCCCTGGGATGCAAGGCTGGTACTATATTCACAAATCAAAAAATGTGATACACCACATAAACAAAATGAAAGATAAAAATCATATGATCATATCAATAAACGCTGAAAAGCATTAGACAAAATCCAGCATCCATTTCTGATAAAAATGCTCAGCAATCTGGGAATAGAGGGATCATATCTTAACATAATAAAGGCCATATATGAAAGACCTACAGCCAACATCATACTCAATGGGCAAAAATTAAAAGCATTTCCCTTAAGAACAGGAACAAGGCAAGGATGCCCACTTTCACCACTCTTATTTAACATAGTACTGGAAGTCTTAGCCACAGCAATCAGACAGGAAGAAAAAGTAAAAGGGATTCAAATGGGAAAGGGGGAAGTGAAACTGTCATTATTTGCAGATGACATGATGCTATACATAGAAAACCCCAAAGACTCCATCAAAAATTTACTAGACTTAATAAATGAATTTGGAAAAGTAGCAGGATATGAAATTAACGTCAAGAAATTGATGGCATTCTTATATGCCAATGATGAACTCACAGAAAGAGAAGCTAAGAAAACAGTCCCAATTACCATCGCAGCAAAAAAATTATGATACCTAGGAATAAACTTAACCAAAGAAATAAAGGACCTATTTGCAGAAAACTACAGGTCATTGATAAAAGAAATAGAGGAAGATATAAAAAGTGGAAGCACATACCTTGTTCATGGATTGGAAGAATTAACATCATTAAAATGTCCATACTACCCAAAGTAATCTATAGATTCAATGCAATCCCCATCAAAACACCAATGACATACTTCACAGAACTAGAACAAATACTTCAAAAGTTCATATGGAACCAAAAAAGACCTCAAATAGCCACAGCAATCTTGAAAAAAAAGAACAAAGTTGGAGGGATCACATTACCAGATTTCAGGTTATACTACAAAGCCACTGTAATCAAAACAGCCTGGTACTGGCACAAGAACAGGCATATAGACCAGTGGAACAGAATAGAGAACCCAGAAATGGACCCAAGGCAATATGCTCAATTAATATTTGACAAAGGTGGCAAGGGCATACAGTGGAGTAAAGGTTTTTGTCTTTTTTATACTCTGTATTCCGCTTAGTCTTGGCACTGAATCACATTACATTGTAATATGTAATGGAAATTGTCCTGTATTGTTATTATTCTATTTTAATTTTTTTCATATTTTTTATTCAATAAGAACTTAAGAATAGTTTCAACACATATAAGAGAAAATTTATTACACTCTATAAATTTATTTTTGAAAAACAAAAATATTAATAATGTCTTATCCAGTAACCATGCACTTTTTTCATAATTCGAATCTTCCTTTGTATCTCTCAGAAAAGTTATAATATTCTATATGCTGATTTTTTTACCTGTAGGTTATCAATGTTCCATCCATTTTGGATAGTTAGAGCTTGAAATTCAAATATCCTTGATACGCTGATACACGATCCTCCAGGCTAAAGCTCAATTTGGCCAGGATGACAGCAGGAGTTTTCCAGCTGATCAAAGACATGAATCCAAGCTGAGTCAGAGACTGAAAGAAAAACTGGAGATTTAATATTTTAGATCATAATAGTATTGCATACAAGGTATGTTTGCTCTAATCAAAAGCAGTTTTCCCGAGGGAGTCGGCTATTTTGGAACAAGCACAGTTTCATAAGTTTCATGTATAATGCTTCTTCATCATTTCATCCTTGAGAATTGATTATGGTTTACTTTGATCAGTTTTGACATCTGGAAGGAATAAACAGTACAACGTGGGTGAATCAATGTCGCTTCTGAATTCGCTGTCCGCTCCCTTCACCACAGCTACATTAACCATGACTGAGCTTCAGAGACCAAGGGAAGTGACGCCCTCCCCATCCCCTCAGCGTCACTGGAAGTTCTAATCCCAACAGCTGAAGGAAAGATGATGGATCACAGCCTCATTCCTGACCAATCAAGCAGAGGAAAGGGCTGGAACAGGAAGGAATTTTTTAGAGATTTTTATTTATATTATTATTATTATTATTATTTACATTGCACTTATTTTGAAAAATGTCACAAGGCTCCTCTTGGATTTCTAGTCTATGGATAGCTTGGTTCCTGGTTCTTTTGTCAAATTTATCTCGAAGCTACTATAGGAAAGTAAACACACAAGTAATTAAAAAATAAATATAGAATCACCTTTTCACATTCTTAATAATACTGCAATTTTCGGATGTTTGACAGAATGGCAATGCTTTGAATGTGTTCCTTTTCTTTTCTATAAAGTAGATATTTTATTTTAAAAGATAAATTAGAAAATCATCACTTTACAACTGATATCAGAGCTACTGGAAGTGAACTGATGTCAGACGAAAGGATTTTCTGCTGGATGGTGTTAGATGGGCTAGATAAAAATAGCATTCTCACTACTTCTGTATTAAATAAACCTTCATGATTAGGAGAAAAAAAAAAGTTTCTTTAGGCACATTTTTAACTCTGAAGCTTATTATTACAAATGAGTGAATACCCACCACATAAGTGATGGGGTTGGGAGAGACCTCCTTCCCCAGGAAGTCGTTTGGGCTCATTCCGTGGCAAACTGGGCCTGAGCCGAGGAGCATGCTCTCAAGGCTTGTTAGATACAGGTACAAGCTGATGTCCGAGCAACAGGGCACAAACAACAGGTAATAAGACAGGCAGAGAAAGAGGAGTCAGTAAAATCAACAGTGTCTCTACTTTATTTCTCAAAGGCAGCCTTTGTCTTTTCATTCACCATCTAATGAGTATCTGTGGGGGTGGGGGAGAGAGAAAAGAAAAAACAATGTGTAAGGTGCTATGGTTTCTGCCATCAGAGAATTCACAATGAATCACAGGAGGACACCAGGAACATCTCCATATAACTCTTGGATCAGTTTCCCATATTTCAGGTTTGAATATGTCCTCTGTACTTCCCAACACTAACCCAAGCTAAAAACTTCTCATCTTTTCCTCTTACCTACCCAACTACAAGCTCATTTCGACGATAATCAGGACCCCATACACTGTGGTCAGATAACTCATTTCCCAAAAATATTCTGGACAAGTGCTAAAACTATATGTCTTACTCTTTCCTGCTTTAAAAAAAACTCTATCTCTTCTAATAGAATACCTTCCTCTGACTGAATTTCTCTCATTTCAATATCCTACTTTCCCGTATTCCACTATAAATTTTATGTAGTTTAAGCACTATTTTAATACTGTATAATAAAGTGAAATATAATTGTTTTAGCTTTGCTCCAAACTTCTTTTTTATTAAATCATAAGTTGCTAAGAGACAAGACCTGTATTTCTCTGTATCCTCCTTAAACTGTGGGAAAACTTCTTTGTACATAAAATATATTTCTACATCTGGGTCACCTGGTAGGGCACAGGGAAACCAAATAATAAATATGACTTATAATAGGATTTTACAGAGTTTATAATTTTGAGAAAGTAAAGAGGAGAAGAAAAAATAATCAAAGGCCAGGGAAAAACAGCTCTGGTATTTAAAAGATATGGTTAATTTAATTTATAGGTGAAAATGTTAAGCTATTTTCAATAATTAGATAACATTTTAAAGTAATTTTTATATTTTTCTAATATTGCCATATATTCAAAGTCTGATTTAAGTAGGTTTTCCCTTCAAGTTTATTTAATTTATATTAGCAATTAAAGTTTGTCAAATGTGTGCAAGACAGACTTCATAAAATCTAGAATAATAATCTTTACAATAGTAAAATTAGCTCATAAAGAGCAATTCCTTTTTGTCCTTTTAAACCTACATACTCCTTAAGATATTAAAATGGATATATTTTGGGATGAAAATTTGAATCTTCATTATGTCCAATATTTGCATAACAGTGTGGCTTCCCACATTAAGAAATTTGTATATCAAAATTAGCACTTACAAATTAAAAAGATAATTATTCCTGTTTTGAAACAATTTATTCACTTAAGCAAGAAATTTCTTCCATTAGTATATTTAATGAGTGATGTGTTGATTTACATAAATTACTAACTACTGAAGAATAATGTAAACTTAAAATGATAGAAAATGTGACTTGCAGAAATTGAGAAAAATCCTAATGGCTGATTTGTATTTCAAAGTTTAATTCAGCTATAACTTTTCATAAACACACAAAAATATGCATATCCATTTTATAGGTGAAATAAAATATGTTAGGTATTTCAGTGTCGTATGAATGAATTCTTTTCAAATTTTAACCTTTTAATTCACAATTACTTAGCACTGTAACTTAAGATCCTTTAAAAACAACCAGTGACAAGGACTTGGGTGCAGTTCTTTTACTTGAAGTGAGGAAACAGGGGAAGTGATAAGGAAAGAGGAAAGCCGATGAGAAAAGGCATTCCCATTCGGCTGGGGTGAACCCACCCCAAACACCTGCGAATCACGCAGAACGCCTAGCGGTTCTCAACCTGTGGGTCACAACCCCTTTGGGGGTCGAACGACCCTTTCCCAGGGGTTGCCTAGGACATAACAGTAGCAAAATTACAGTTGTGAAGTAGCAACAAAAATAATTTTATGGTTGGGTGTCACCTCAACATGAGGAACTGTATTAAAGGGTCACGGCATTAGGAAGGTTGAGAACCACTGGTCACCCTAGATGAACTGTTCACCTGAAGGACAGGAGCCTTTTTCTGTGGGCTTCCTCTCCCACGTGAGGGTTGCCATTAGGGATATAAGTTCTTCACATTTTTGATTGAGCTTGAGGCCAGGTTCAGTGAGCACCGCACTGGAGAAGAACTGGGGTGCAGAACAGAGAACCCAGTAATAGGACACTGAGCTGGACCAAGGTCTGCACACGGTGAGGCTAAGCTCCTCCACAGCTGCGATCCAAGCCAGAGACAAGGCTAGCTACCCTGATGCAGGGCCCTGGGCCTCTTACACCGCGGACATCAACTCAGAAATGGATCAGGAAGACATTTCCCATTTATTTATTTATTTATTTATTTATTTATTTATTTATTTATTATTTTTAACCTCGACCGAGGACATGTTCAGATAGAGTGGGAGGAAGAGAGAGAGAAACATCGACATGAAAGGGACACATCAAGTGGCTGCCACCAGCACGACCCAACCAGGGCCGGGGTCAAACCGCAACCGAGGTACGTGCCCTTAGCGGGAACCGAACCCGGATCTCTCTGGAGCAGATCGGTGCTCCAACTGCTGAGCCAAACCGGCCAGAGTCCCTGTATTTACTTAGTATAAGCAGTTTATTTCTTCAGAGACTGTGTTCATTCATTTTCACATATTTTGCCTCTCAGTTTTTTCTTATGGGTCAATAGTTATGCTTTGTGGTCACCAAGATATATCTTAATATACTACTCTGGTAATGTAAAAAATATTCAATAAAATGATGGAGTTAATTAATTTCCTTACATGCCTGCAAATTTCTCAGCTCTATGATTCACTATTTATTGAAGTTCCAAGGACATACATACATTTTTTCTTATTATTAAAAATGATGTTACTAATGGGGATTGTTCTCTCAGTGACTTAAAAGATAGATGTGTGACTAATGGTCCTTTCCATCCCACAAAAACGCACACACACTGTCCTTCAGCCATGACTCGCCTTGTCCGAGGCTATTTATAAGTACATCCCTTACACTCACTGTCTTCCCAACACCTCCACTCAAATAAACACCCCATTTTCAATCACATTGTGTAGGGCTACACGGATGTGCATTACATAGTGAAAAATTCTCTTCTGAAGAAAGCACTCTTTAGCTTCCATGTTCAATGCCTAAAAGCATTAATCTGTATTCACAAAGCAGAAGATCCAAAAGGTGGGGAGGGGGGCGGGGGTTAGGGTTAGGGTTCTCATCAAATGCACAGGAAGAGACCAATGTTTTAAAATTGCAAATGCTTTATATATTATATCACTGTTTACCTTTGTGCTTTTCTATCAGTCATTGGACTCTCAGATTTAAAAATAAAAGGTCCTCGCCCTGGCCAGTTTGGCTCAGCAGTTAGAGCATCGGCCTGCGGTACAGAGAGACCCGGGTTCGGTTCCCGCTAAGGGCACGTACTTCGGTTGCAGTTTGTCCCCGGCCCTGGTTGGTCATGCGGGTGCAACCACTCGATGTGTCCCTTCACATCGATGTTTCTCTCTCTCTCTCTTCCTCTCTCTCCCTCCCGCTCTGTCTGAACAAAAAAAATGCAAAAATGTCCTCAGGTGAGGATAAAAATAAATAAATAAATAAAATAAAAAATAAAAGGTCCTTGAAATAAGATTATTTTGAAAAAAAAAGTGATGCATCACTCTCCTCTAGAGTCAGTTCTCTCCAGCCTGAACCCTCACCACAGGCATCAGCCGTCTCTTTTACATATGACCACTTGCCGACTTTTTCGGGTTTTCTTGTATAACGAACCTCTGGTTTCCATCCTGTCTTTGCCGGCCTCACTGCCACCACATAGCCAGACTGTCTTTCTGTATCCGTTCAGTGTATCCCGGAGAATGGGCATTGCACTAGATATAAAACACTCCTAACAACTGCAGGTGTCGCCGTGAATACTTCTTGCTGCCAGGAAGAGGTACCGGGCTGTAGGATAGTCCAGAACTAGAAATTCATCAACAACTCAGGCAATTACCACTTTCATCTCATGGATGTCCCTCATCTCTGCTTCTCTTTCTGCAACTACTGAATTCTTTGAACTTCTTTTGTATTCGTGGTCTCTACCCCTTTAAGCGCTCATGTTTAAACACGGACAGCCACCTGCTGCCAAGTGCAGTGTTATCACTAGATGACTGCCACAATAGATGATTAACACATTGATGTGAACTCACACTCCCACTTATTGAGACTTAGCTGTCCTGGATCTCAGCCATCCTGTGACTTTTAAAATGGCAATTAGCTAAGAATGTACATATTAGTACTGCCTGATGGAAAACTAAAATAAAGCTTCAGGGTCTTCCTCCCTCCTCAGTGAATATATGTGGATCGTAATGATATTCTGAATACACAAACCTAGAAGTTTTTGTTTGAAACAAAGAACTGATGGAATCAGGAACATCGCAGTGAATTCAAAGCAAAGCTAGTCTATAAGGCTTATGCCGAAAGGGTTTTGGGAAGAAGGAGCCTTACCGTGCCCTTGGAAATCCTACTTCCTCAGTATCAACTCACATTGTGTTTGGCTGGGTAAGTGCCAATGGATGAGATTTCAGTGAAAGGACTCATGCTGACCCCCCAGGAGGAGGGAGGTGCCAGGACACAATCTCCCTGGCATGAGAAGAGCCGAAAGCTTTTCAGAGAATTCTCCAGCATCTAGATGAGAGGCCTTTACACTTAAAAAAATTCTACCCCCGGCATTTTAGGTGAACGTTTCTGCTCAAAAGGAGACTCAGGAGGTCAACTAAGCTTACCAGGGGTCAATAATTCTAGGCCACACTGGGCACAAAGACAGGAAGAGTGGTTGATACTCTTATTGTGTGTCATATCCAAAGTGGTCCTATTCAAATAGTTTTGTTCAAATAAAAAATTCTGAGACTCTCAAAGCATACATTGTCATTCTCTCTCTCTCTCTCCTCTCTTTCTCTCTCCTCTCTCTCTCTCTCTCTCCTCTTTCACACAAACACAGGACATAGTGAGAACTGCTGAATCTGAATCACCTCAGTTCTTTGGAAGATGCATACCTGTGGACTGTGATAATAACTTAAGAATCCCCAGTTGTCCCTCCAGTGTGACTCAGCTGTTGAGCGTCAACCCATGCATGCACCAGTAGGTCGCCGGTTAGATTTCTGGTCAGGACATATGCCCAGGTTGGCCAGATCCCCAGTAGGAGGCATGCAGGAGGCCAATCGATCTCTCTCATTGATGTTTTTATCTCTCTCTCCCTCTCACTTCCTATCTCTCTAAAATCAATAAAGAAAAAAAAAAAGAATCCCCAGTGGATATGGGAAGAGCTAAATTTTGGAACAAAAACTGCATACTATTTCTGCAGAAAACCCCTCTCTCTTTGAGACACTACAGGCCAGGACGAACTGCAGAGCTTTGGCCACCTGGGAATTGGACCCAGTCAACCATGTTTTCCCAGAGAGCATTCTTTTCAAATCTGACAGTAGGTAGGTGCTGCTCCCGAGATGGAGAGGTTTGTGTTTCTGTGCATGAATGGCTGCATACCCTCAGCTTCTGATTTTCCTGGAAGTCTCAAAGGGAATTTACTGTCTCAACCCTGTTCTTCAAAGTGTCGGGAAAACCCAGCAACTGCAGCTGGAAAGTCACATATTTAAATTAAGACAATCAGGAAAATTCCCATCCATGCCCTGCACAAGACCGAATGGCCTGAAATAACTGTTGTATTTTCCTACTTTAAAAAACTGGCTCTAATGAAAAGAACACAGTGGCTATAGTTATTTAAAGAATAACTGTATATTTATATTTCATTGCTCATGATCTCAAGTCACCAATGTATACAACAGTTTCTAGCCATGGAAATCATTTATTTAATTATGTTTAACATTAAACTATGGCACCTTGGAACATGGTAAAATAATTTCTTAGGAGAGTTTTCTAACTGACAGAATATTTGCATATTCTTTATTCCATACTGCATGCCCTGCATTAATTGCCATCTCTATAGAGCATTTCAGCATCTTTTCTAAGCATAGTGATTTCCCATACAAATAACAGGGGCAGGTTTCACCACTCCTGAAATAAGGTCACTTTTATCGATATCCTACATGGCAGTGGTTAATTAACAAATATAAATTCTGTCTTTCCGAAAGGTTTTCTCTTCATAGCACCAAAGCTCCCTGGCAAGTATTTCTCGTATAATCTATCCTCCTTTTCACTATCAGTAGCTTCTCCTATGGGAAGTCAGAGGTTCTTCTCAAGGTCAAACTCAGAGCTCACTAGTTCCCCAGATTTGATCCACTCCTGCTCACCACAAAAACCTCCTCCTTCTTGTCTGAACTGCATCAAAACACTGCACTGAACTAATCAAGTACAACTGAAGCCCCTACCACCTAGGGAAGCTGAAAACCAACACCAGTTCTGTTGCAGCTACTCGGATCTCTCCGAGTCCTTCCTGGTCCAGGTAAGGAATGTTCCACAAAGTCGAGGAAGAACTATTTCCTCCCTCTATGTGAAGGCTTGGTCACGGGTATTCCACAGAGAGCCAGGCTGGGCCCCAAGTGTCACAGTTCTTTCATTGCACAGCTTCTCTAACCCGACACACGCTCACACATTGCCTCCGCGGGCCAGCCTCGCTGGCAGGCAGGGATGAATGTCTACCTAAGGCACGTGGTGTCCGCAAAGACAGGGCCCTGGTGTTCTGTCCAGTGATCAGGTCTCAGTCAGATCCACCCCCTCACAGCTGCACCTACCCCGATGGTCAAACAACATATCACATCGTTGGAACTTACTAGGGAAGGGGGCAAAAGCGGGGAGAGAGAAGACACACATTCTGGAGACAAAAGGCATTTGAAGATGAAGGACATCACCCCAAAACATGCAGCAGTAAACATCAAATACCAACACATATTGGGAGCAAAGAGTGACATCAGGCCCTCCTAATAATATAATCTGAGCAATAGACCACAGATCCAGACAAAAGATCCTGTTATACATGATTTAACATGTAATTTTTTCCCTAAATGTCTGTTCTCAAGAATTAGAACTACAAGTGTACAGATAGCATGCTATTTCTACAATAAAGGAGCTCCTGCCATGTAAAATTATAAATTAGTTTTATTTACGTTAACTGTTGCCCAGGTAGTTCATTATGTATCTATGTGAAGAATGTAGGCAGCACCATATTTTTATGTCTATTCTATAATAGTGTGAACAAAACCTTTAATTTCTTCTAAATGCAATAGCAATTTAGGGGGTTTCTTATTGTACTTCATCTCTTTGTTCTTATATAACGTGGAATACAGTTAAAATGACTGCGCGCCCTTTTGTTGAATCCAGACTTTTTCACAAGGTGATTTCTTCATTCATCCTGCTCTGCCCATTAAAGAGTCGTGTGTACTGTGTGAGGTTACTGAACAGTCAAGAAAGAAGAGCTTCATTATTTCTGAAGTTCTGTGAGAATAACTTATGCCCTTCAGATCAGTGGTTCCCAAACCTGGATGATCAACAGAATTTCCTTTAGAGATTTATTTTTTAATTCAGGTATCTGGGCTCCATCTTGGGAGATTCTGATTTAGTGGAAACACGATTTTTTTAACTGAGTAAATTCTGATGTTCCCGGTTGCTGTTCTATCAGAGAGCAATCTCACAACACGGTGAAGCACCACTCAGGCTCCCTTCAGACACTGAGGATCTATTTCCCCAACTGCTGTCAGCACTGCTGACAAAGAGGCCGCACACTGCCGGCGGAAGAAACTGCCTAATTGGAAGGGAGCTGTTCCACCCAAGGGCCTGCCGCATCTCAGCCACAAAGCTCAGCACTTTACCCCACCTGGGGGAGCTACGGAGGGTCATCTCTCCTTGAGGCCTCCCTGTAGCTCCGGCTAAAGCCTGCAGTGAACCTCCTTTGCAGCTCAGTCTCCCCAAACCCAGCTACCTCCCGGGGCTGATTCTAAGGACACTGAACCCAGCTACCTCCCGGGGCTGATTCTAAGGACACTGAACCCAGCTACCTCCCGGGGCTGATTCTAAGGACACTGGCCACTGTCCTGCTTTTCCCAGCCAGCTTCCTGCCCCGCCCCCACCAGTTGCTTTTATTAGAGCTGCAATGTCAAAAGGAAACCCTCCTAAGGATTCTAAATAGATTTCTCCTCAATTGGAGTAGAAACCCAATCCCAAGAAGGAAATAAACTTGTATCCCCTCCCACCCACCCATGCACCCCCAAAGGAATCCAGCTGGCGTAGCTGCGTCTTCTTGTCCATCACTGGCTCACAATCCCGGCGTAGCACTGGGCATTCTTCTCGAAGCTGGAATACCTTCTCCTCTGTTTCTCTAACCCAAACCCCCGTTTCTGTCACTGCTACTCAAGATTGCACTCTTCCTTGAGGCTTTGCCACTTAATTTTCTCAGTACTTATCGGTAAAAGCATATGCAAATCTCTAGCCTAGTTACGGTTTTCCTTATACATTAGTTTCTAGTCTATAGAGAGACGATGTGTTCCTGGAGAGAAGGAACTAATTTTTCTGTTTTGTTTCATGTTTGTTTTTGTTCTGCTTTGTTTTAACTAGTATGTCTACTGAGTGAAAGGAAGGCAATAAAGAATAATGATTAATTGTCTAATAATTGTTTTACGAGGCTTTCTGAAAGATCTAGTCATGTATTCACACGCACACACACACTCCCGAAAAATAACCCCTTTTCTAAGTATAACAACTTATTAAAATGTTCAAATTTTAATTATCTTTCTTATAACAAGCCTGATTGTTGTTTGGAACTTCTTAGTCTGACATATATAGGTTTGAACTGAAAAGGTTTGTATTTAATAGTTTAATTTACTGTGTGCAATAAATTAATTTTGATTTCTGGGATGTTTTAAGTGCTATCAGCAGTTCTTAATATCTGAGTTATGGTTGCACTTGTGTATTTAGAGCAATGTGCATTGTTGTTGAGTTGTATTTTTCCTTGTTTGGAAGAACAGAGGAGCAAAACATATTTTTTTTTCCTCCAAAAAAAGGCTCTGGAGGTAAACTGAGCATTGAATATGCTCGTCATTTACAAGCGTTGGCACTTCGGACAGTTATTTGATCTGTGTGCTTTTCCATTCACTTTACTGCAAAACGGGGATGAAAATAATGCTCTCCCCTTTGAGTCGTTGCGAGGCGTGAGTACTTTGAAAGCATGTCCTTACCAGGGCAGCACACTCTAGTTTTGAAGCTTTTATTTTTCTATCTTTCTTTTAAGTAATTTTTTTAAAGAGCTTCCCATTTTAGATTTACCTACATCACAGTAAGGTAAGTGTATAGAAAAGCTATAGTGAATGTGGGTTGTATAGACAGCTCAATTCCTATGATGCAGAATTCAAATCCAAAGGTGAAACCCTTGCGGTTCTTTATTGCAAAGTGATATTCTGACCTCAGAGCATAGAAAACTTCAGACACATACAATCTCAACTCTCTCCATTCTGAAACATCAACAGATACCAAAAATTCTCAAGGCGCATTCAAGTTTTCTAGAAAAGAAGATTAAAAACAAAACAACAAAACAAAACAAAAACCAGCTAAGATTACTAAAACTTTAAAAGCACCCATCAGACTCTCGCAGCAATTTTTGCTGACGTGTCAATCTATGTGACAGCAGCCTTGAGCCGAGGTGCCTCAGCACCAACACTGTTCTCTTCCTGTAAATCATGCCCAGCAGAACATTCTGCCCAACTGCAGAATTTTCTTCTTCTAATTCAGCATATTCACCAGCGCTTTCATCCTCTATTGTGCCTTTTCCATTATGGCAATGGCTTCATCTGGAGACGCATCTGTAACATCTGCGGTCATTTGGGGGCTGACTTCGGTGGTTTTGCAGGTGCCAATATTTGGAACCGCAGCCCAGTTTCAGCACTGTCTGTGATGGTCACCACCGGAGCAAACCGTAAAAATCCTAGAAGAAAACACAAGCAATAAAATCTCAGACATTTATCATAGCAGTTTTTTTTCTGTTATATCTCCTAGAAAAGGGGGGAAACAAAGAAAAAATAAATAAATGGGACTACATCAAACTAAAACATTGTTGCACAGCAAAGGAAACCATCAACAAAATGAAAAGACAATTCTCTGAATGGGAAAACATTGTTTGGCAATGAGACAACTGATAAGGGGTTAATATGCAAAATTTATAAAGAATTTATATAAGTCAACACTAAAAACAACAACAAACAAACCATCCAATTAAAAAATGGACAAAGGACCTGAATAGACACTTTTGTAAGGAGGACATACAGATGGCCAATAAACATATGAAAACTGCTCAGTGTCACTAATAATCAGAGAAATACAAATTAAAACCATATTGAAATATCACCTCACACTTTTCAGATTAGCTACCATCAATAAATCAATAAACAACAAGTGCTGAGGAGGATGTGGAGAAAAGGGAACCCTCTTGCATTTTTTTGGTGGGAATGCAGACTGGTGCAGCCACTGTGCAAACCAGTATGGAGTTTCCTCAAAAAATTAAAAATAGAACTGCTTTTTGACCCAGCAATTCCACTTCTGAGAA
The DNA here is from genome assembly GCF_014108415.1 of Molossus molossus. Taxonomy (NCBI): domain Eukaryota; kingdom Metazoa; phylum Chordata; class Mammalia; order Chiroptera; family Molossidae; genus Molossus; species Molossus molossus. The sequence continues at coordinate 74,624,062 of NW_023425344.1, read as the reverse complement.
TATATTCTAAGAAAACAGAAACACTGGTATGAAAGAATATATATACCCCTATGTTCATTGCAACATTATTTACAATAGCCAAGATTTAGAAATAGCCTAGGTGCCCATTAGTAGATAGTGGGATAGAAAAGCTGTGGCACATTTGCACATAGAAATACTACTTCAAAAAAAAAAAGAGCTAGAGAGAGAGACCTCTTTCCTTTTGTGACAGCATGGATGGACCTGGAGAGTATTATGCTAAGTAAAATAAGCCAGAGAAAGACAAATACCATATGATGTCACTTATATGTGAAATATAATGAACAAAATAAGCTAACAAACAAAATAGAAACAGACTCATACATACAGAGAACAGACTGACAGTTGTCAGAGGGGAGAGGGGAAGGGTTTGGGGACCTGGATAAAAAAAATGAAGAAATTAAGCAAAAAGAACAACAACAAAAAAACCTCATAGACACAAACAATATAAATTATTTACAATTCTGAATAAATCTTACTATTTATTATATGGGGTTTAATTCATGAAGTTACTCACGTTTTTGTTAAAATGCACCTGCCAGATTAAACAAAACGATAATAAATGTAGAGGTTCAAGGAGGCGAACTACCTGGTAACTGGCACAGGGTCAGCTCATGGTCAAAGTTATCTCTTGTTGGCATTCAAAACGATCTCCACCCCGCACCATACATCACTGTTGATATGTTGTTTCAGGGTCTGATAGAGAAGAAACCCGATGATAGTACATTTACTCTTAACTCTCAGAAGTGGAACTAGCTGGGTTTGGGAGAGGACTATATCAATTATAGCAGTCGGTTAAATACTGTAGCGGATTACCTCTCATCTTTGCAGAAAATCATACTCATTGATAGTTGAGTAGTTACGTGTATAAACTAGTAGTTTTGAACCATGGTGGTTCATCAGAATAACTTGTGGAGATTTTTAAAATATACTTTTCCATTTTATTTGGAGATTCAAATTTAGTTGGAATGGCATGAGTCCCAGGTATCTGTATTTTTTAATTTCCTAAGTGATTTCCATGTGTGTTCATTACAAACCATGGTAAAACTAGCAGGTTAAAATTATTGACATTATTAAGATGCTTGGAATTTGGAAGAAAATTATCCTCTGGAAGTTAAAGTACAAATGGAAACATACTACATTAGGGTCAAGGGGTGACTGTACCTTTATGAAGCCATTATTACTTCTAGCGAAAGCATATATCTACTAGTAAAAGTGCTAATAATTAATGGAAGAATAGAAAATGGAGAGTAATAGAAGAAAGGCACAGTGTTCTTACAATAATAATGAAGGAGAACGGGAAATGTCTACCAGGAACATCAAAAGCTAGAATTTTATTGAGAAGGAAAATCCTTTTGGAAAAATAAACATATAAGCTATAACCTTTACCAAAAGCCTTTGCTCAATGTCTAATCATATCCTGATATCATTAAAAATTCTACTCTGGATCTGACCATGTTCTGATTTTATGTTCACCCAGTAATCCACTGATACTTGGCATGCTACAGGGGGGAAGTCCTCATGGTAAGCTGAGGTGAGCAGTTTTTCCACTTGATAAAATTCTCACTGTAAATTAAAACACAGCCATTCACAATGCACAGGGCAGGTCTCCTTGGAAATTAGCAAATCTAAGAATCTAGAGTCTGATCAAATCTAGAAAATAGATGAGGTGAGTGAGACCCTGACAAGCTGATAACCAGAACTCAGATGGTGGCAAATCTCAAGTTTGGGGTCACAGTCCAGAATGAGCTTCATGGTTTACCAGGAGACCGACATCCCTCTGCTTTCGAACAACCGAACTTGGCTGTGAGAGATTCATCACAACTGGCAAATAACTTCCTGAAGCGACAGGAAAGAAAGCCTCACCTGAACGTCTAATCTTTTAGGGCAGGAAATTTCTCAAAACAATTGCATATTTCTAGCTTTCCCCGAGTCTTCAAACTGGTCTACTAAAATGGTTGAAAATACATTTTTTCAAACTTCAATGATATTGTGCTTGACAGTGATGTGAGCAAAATCACTAACTCTGTCGCCAGTAAGCAACAAGAGAAGCGGGTTTGATGGATCAGAAAAGCGTCAGTGTTGACGACATTCCACTACCTGAGAGGCCAATCTGTAAAGTGCCATCAGTAGAAGAGGAAGAGGGGTGCTGAGTGAGAGGAACATAAGAGGTTCAAAAGCACCATTTAGTAATTCTTTAGGTGACAAGTAACCAAAAATATGAAAAGAGAAAATGTGTAGCTACTTCTGAAACATTTGGAAACATTGTTCATAAGCACATCTCTTCTGTTAAATGTTTTAATAGTAATATAAGTGCAGCTACAACCAAGGTAAAAATTCACAATTTGAAAAAATTACTGAGTAAATAAAATAGAGACATCTGAGCTAAGGTTCAAAGAATGTGAATAAGGAATAATACTGTCTCAACTGGAAAAAATAAAAACTGAGAGGCCAATAACAGCTGAACCCTGAAACCAAATGACTATTCATTAAGGTTGGAGAGACGATAAACCTATTTTAATACCTCTTTCAGTCCCTTGCCTTGGTCATTTGAACATCTTCTACCAGAGAAAATGTGACAGGCCATTAGAACAAACCGTATGGTCTTCATCGCCTTCTGTAAGGGATGAATTCCTTTCTGTCGTCTCAAGTTGCCAGAACTGTCCCAGCTCCGTCTCCCTGGCTCGTCACACAAGCCCCCAGGGAACGGCGGGTGTTTCGTGAGCGTTCCCGTTCAGCGGGGCCCAAGGAACTACGCCACTTTATGGATAAATGGATACATGTGTACATGTACACATATGTATGTTATTACACATATATACTTTTCTACAAAATGAAATATAGAAAAATTATCTTTTCTCTTTAGCTAGAGGTGTTTTGTGTTTTTTTTTTAGTTATTACAATGAATATTTTAGTGACATTCCTTCCCCTTTCACACACATACATTACATATACATTTGAACACACACAAACCTTTCTATATACAGATACATGTTTATACATAATTTGGTTCAATTTAATATCTCTTTACATGCAATCCCTCCCCACTCCTTGTATCTTTCCTCCCAGTAATTTTTAATTAACGGACATCCATATACCTATATTTGGCATTTTAAAATATATTAATATTTTTTTTATTTTATAAATGATAGTTATGAGTATATATGCTATCTTGTGCTCAGCGAGTTTAATATAACTTTCTGGCAAGTTTTCCTAAATAGTATCTCTCCATAATAGAAAAAAAATAGTTCTAAATACAAGATCAATAATAGTGTGAACACTTAAAACATTGATGAGAATATAAAATAGATCAGATGTGGATCCTATTGTTACTATTGTGTTATTTCAACTCAAACCCATGAATTTGTAAATATCAATGGATATTATTTCTACTTGAAGTTTTTCACTCTGATAAACAGGAAATTCACCACTTATGATAAATTTGTTTCTCTCTAAAATTTTTTCTCACAATGGGAAGAATATACAACATAAAATAAGTAGCTATGCAGTTATATAACTACACTACAGACTATATTAATAGATATTCTACTATCATCTCCTGTTATAATTTTTTCCTTTTTATGAGCTCCCCACCTACATTCCCCCAACTACTGTACTGAGAGTATTGACAGCCCTTGTCTGAAGAGAGCCATTTTGCCCATGGTTATGCCCCTTTCCCAGGGTCAGCAGAATCTAATGACTGATCAGCACAAGGGAATAAAGGCCTGACCTGACCTCCTTGCACCACCGTGTGATACCTCTGCTGAGACACCCCAGCTCCAGACCTGCCCCTGGCTTTGCTCCCTCAGGCCTTTGTTGTGAGGGCACCAGGGTTCAACTTTCCCTCTGCCCACGTCAGCTGCCTCCACTCCCCCGACAGGAAATCTGACAGAACTCCTCAGTCACCTCATGCCTGGTGATCTCCCTTTCACAGGTGGCTGCCTAGGTGACCTGCCCTAGAACCACTTCGATCAGACAGATTAAAGCACTCCAAAGGGGTGCCTACCTTTTGCAGAGAAAGTTTTGCAATCTGAATACAAAGCTAGAAAGTGTCTCCTTGTTGTTTTTGGATTACATCTCCCAGTAGCTGTACAGACCTTTACTTTAAAGAGCGGTATTAGCCCTCAGGGTAGGACACAGTCTGTAGTCCCTGATGGATCATCCTCTCATCCCAAAGTGAAAAAAATGTGGCGCAAATATGCTATAAAAATGGCACATTAGAATAATCTTTTTCCGGGAATTGATTTTTGAAGGACTATAAAAATCTGTGTGATCCCCCTTTTGACACAAATAAAAAATGCAAAAATGTAAGGCTATTTTTAGCCCATTATGAATATGCAAATAACTCATTCATTACTTACTATAAACATCTCCTTTAAGGCAGCTGCTACAAAGAGAAAGCAATGCTGTTGCTTAACCAAAGAGTACTTTATCTACCACAGGGTTTATTCTTTTTCAAAAACTTTTGTACATATTTTAATTAAACATCAATTTTTATGAGTACACTGTAGAGTTTTGCACCTACATTAAATTAAGGGAACTGTCTTGCCTATAGGAGTGAAAAGTAGAGAAGGTCAATGAATTGTCCCTTACTCTTCTAAATTCTTTTCTTATCATAAAGTAGAAATGAGTCATAATCATCACCATAAAGTCTTTATTTTGTGGTAAATGTTAAGCACTGAACAACATTCAACTTGATATAAAAGCATTTTCTTGAGTATGTAGTATGTTCAAGGCACTATGCTGTGTGATATAATGGATGTAAAGGTTCTGACACACTCGTTTGGGAACGCAAAACAACTGCTTTATCAGTCTAACGCCAGGCGGTGAAATAACGGGGCTGTCCAAGGGCATTCAGGGGAAGCAGAGGATCCGTGGCGCCGGGCTCCCAGGACGCTCCATACGATACGCCGTTTAACAGGAGATCGTAAGAATGGATCAGACCAGGAGAGAGTGGTCACTTCCAGCCTGCAGTGTCGGCGACAGGGCGAGAAAGCAGGAGGGAGTGGAAGAGCTGTGCATGGAGGGTCGAATTTGTTATATTTCTGCCTTCTACCCTCTGGAAGCTCTGATTAGTCAGTGCAGTAAGTCATTCTTTTTCCTATGTCACTTTAAACCCAACCTTAGGAGAAACCAGAGAGTAATATGAGAGCTACTATAATTAACTCCACCAGTGGCAATGTTTTCAAAAGCAAGATATGGAATTGTTCCATTAAGTGTTTCTGACAGTGCCCACGGTAAGATTAAAAAACCTGAACCAGAACTACTTTGTTGGAAGTTATAAGATAATAACAAAAAAATTATTTTTCTTTATATCAAAAAGGAGTCAAACCTGCATATGCCAGTATAGAATCTATTAATATCTGTTTCTACTGCTTTTGTTGGTTGCTTAATAATTACAAATCATACATTTTTAAATTAAGATAGGCACATTTATTTGTTTCAGTAGAGAGTAAAAATAAAATTAGACTTTCTTAAAGCTCTTGTATGATAAAGTTGGTCTCTAAGGAAGCTATTGCTGTTGTAGTACATCTTTTACATTTACTTTAACTCTTGAAAAGTACCTTACAATCATTTTATTAGTCATATAGATCCTGTCACCCACTCATCCTTGTCCACAGAACAAACTCATCCTTGTTCACAGAACAAACTCATGCCTCATCACAGCGATTCACAAATGCAGAAATATTTAATTTTTGTAATATTTTCTATGTAATTCAATATTCCACAGAATATTTAGTTAGCGTCAAAGAGATGTCAGGTACTACATGAGGCCCTTAGTGCTAACTTGCTAGGACCTAGCACTTAGAGAATTCATGGTCTAGAAGAAGAGACAGGATTTAAATAAATAAATCAGTACATAAATATATAAATTAAAATGTTGATGAGTCCTCTTAAAAAATAAAGGAGAGAAGAAATATTAGCACAGGGTTTCTACTTTAAGGTAAATGTTTCTGGAAGACCTCTCCAAATAACACGGGTTGAAGTTGACGTCTGAAGGATGAGAAGGAGCCAGTCAACTGAAGGTCTTCTGATAACCCTTAAACTCAGAGCCAGCAGTTGTGGGTGCTGTGAGGCGAGAGGCCCTTACTAGTTTGCAGGCTATAAAAAAGGATATTGTGGGAGCACGGAATGTGAAAGTGAGATTTGGAAACCAGCAGAGCCAGACCATGCAAGAGTACTATGCCCCGCAATGTAAGGCTTTTATTCTACTTCTGTGGAAAACCGTGCTAGGGTTTTCATCGAGGGGAATAAACAATCTGATTACATTTAAAAATATCTTTTAAATTGAACAACAACAAAGAACCAATCAACCCAATCTTTAAAATGGCAAAGGAATTCAAATGATAGTTTTAACCTTTCTCTAAAGAACATGTAAATACAGATTGCCAATAAACCATAAAAAGATGCTCAGTGTCATGAATCATTAAGAAAATACAAATCAAAATCATAATGACAATGACATACCATGTCAACCCATTAAGATGGCTGCCATCCAAAAGAAAAAAGAGTGTTGCAAAGAAGTGGAGATATTAGAAACCTTGTGTATTGCTGGTGGGGATGGAAAATGATCCAGCCACTCTGGAAAACAGTATGGCACTTCCTCAGAATAATCATGAAATTACCATGTGATCCAGTAATTCCTGGGTATCCACCAGGAAGAAATTAAAGCAGGGACTCAAACAGATACTTACATATCACTGTCCACAGCTACATTATTCACCATAGTCAAAACATAGAAACAACCCAGATTTCCAGTGATGTATAAATGGATAAACTAAATGTGGCGTGTACATATAATGGAACGTTTTCCACCTTTAAAAAGGAAGGACATTCTGAAACATACTGCAACATGAATGAACCTTGAAGATATTATGCTAATGAATTAAGCCAGACACAAAAAGAGAAATATCGTATAATTCTAGTTATATTAGGTACCTAGAATAGGCACATCTATTGATATGAAAATAAAATGATGGTTGCTAGAAGCCGAGAAAGGAGGAAATGGGAGTTATTGTTTAAGACTATAGAGTTTGGGACGATGAAACGTTTTGGAGATGGATGACAGTGATGGTTGAACAACAATGTGAATATACTTAATGATACTGAGCTATACACCTAAAAGTGGTTAAAATGCTATTTTTCACATTACATGATACTTTGCCAAAATAAAATGAGCGGTTATTCTCAGAGCAAGCTTCACAATTTTAGGAGGTCAAGATTATTAACTGTACCATTCAACTTGTGTGCATGTTTTCAGAAACATTTTTATTTTCTGATTGATCAGTTTTTATGTAAAATATTGTCTGTCAGTTTGCTTAATATTGCTTTGTAGCATGTTAAAGATATATATGCATATGTATTTAATTTTAAGTATTTATAATTGCTTAATTTTTATTTCAACTTGTTTTTTATTAATCAAGTGGTTTTGTGTCATAACCTGTTGAACAATTTAAACAGAGAAATTATTAGATCCAAGAGCTAGCTAAAGTGTAGAAACACTAGGATTGAGTAATAGATTAATAGTATGTCAAGATTGTAAGATAAGAAATCTGCAAAAGACAAAGGACCACTTCACTTTATATCTGGCAACATTTTGGAAGGGAATGGACTTAATAAGAATGGACACAGAAAGATGTTTTTTAGAGCAGATGAAAATATATGTAGAGTTTTCTTTCTAAACCACACTTGAATGGAGCTTCACTTAACTACTACAGGGTGGGAGTTCTAGGATATATAAGAAAAAGCACGTTCATATTTATTATTGAAAGTGGTTTTTATAATTGAAAATAATAGGGTCAGAGGGTGAATGCTCAAGAAAAATCTCTACTATCAAAAAATGTACTTTTTCTGAGCCTTGTTCTACAAAAAAAAAAAATTAATTGTGATTATACTGTTTTCATGTTCTCACAATTTTTTTTTTTGTGTGTGTGTTTTTTTAAATAAAATGAAGTAAAGAATGTATTCACAATACTTCATAAACACTCAGTCTCTATGATCTTATAATCTATTATTATCATGCTCTCTTGCCTGCCTTTCCTGCCTTTTTCTTTTTTATGATAAAGACTCCCTACTTGATCTACAATAAAGAAAAGAACATATGGGGAAAAGCTTATAGATATATCTTTATTTCTTTACAAATGATTAATTTAACATAATAAAGTACAATTTGCCTAACCAGGGAGAGAAATGTACTTCAGTGTTGTTGTTTTTTAATGGTAAGAAATTTGAGAAATAATGTATTACTCTGATCAGATAATAAAAATTTAACAACAACAACAACAAAAAACAGAGTATCAACTTGGAAACATTCTTGACCAACAAAAAATTCCTAACAGAATGTTGATGTAGATTATTTTGCTGTTCCTATATATCTCACTTCCTTTCTCATACCTGTCAAATACTTTATAAAGTACAGTTGATGCATCAACTATATCATTTTCTAACCTGTTATTTCCAGAAAAAATATGATTGAAATTCATCCTGAGGTAAGCAGTTAAAACAAAGTGCCCAGTTCCCAGTTATGTTTTCTTTCCAAGACAGATCTGGCAAGTGCATTTGAATGGCGTTAGAATGCCTGATAAATCTAAAACAGTCAGTTCTCTATAGTTCATCTGTCAGTCTTTTGCTTCAATAACTGTACAACAAACTATGCAAAAACTCGAGCTTACAACAAGCAGCAGACACATTCCCCAGCTGAGAGGGCTGCAGTCTGGGAGCAGTTTAGCTCATCTCGGCCAGCTCTGGCTCAGGCTGGAAGTCAGCTCCCTTTGGCTCCAGACTGCAGCTCTCGGGTGGGCTTATCTGGGTTGATGTGAAGGGGCAGTGGTTCCTGGGCTCTTCTCATGAAAACCCCTGGATCACAGAAGTAAGCCATGCTGGACCAACACTTTCCACACAGATGCTTGTGTCACCTCTGCCAATAATTCCATTGGCCAAAACAAGTCACGTGATCAAGGCCAACATCAATGGATCAGTGAAGAACACTCTACAGTGGGAGAAGAAGGGATTGAATATTTGCCAAATATAGTCCACACTACATATCTTCTTGGCAAAAATTTTGCTCATATTGTGTGAAAATTACGACTCTTGTAACTTTATATTAGTCTGTAAATCATAAAATGGAGTCTTGGTATTACGTAAATATAGTGTCAATGTAAATTCTATTTTGAAAACTAAGGACACCTGGTCATAGACCATAGGGAATAAAATATCTTCTTATTGCCTGGCCAGAGTGGCCCAGGTAGTTGAGAGTTCCCCAGTGTACCAAAGGATTGCTGGGTTGATTCCCAGCCAGGGCACATACTTTGGTTGCGGGTTTGATCCCCAAATGGGGAGCAAAGAGAAGGCAATCGATTGATGTTTCTCTCTCACATAGATGTTTTTCTCTCTTTCTTTATCTCTCCCTTCCTCTCTACGCACGTCCTCCAGTGAGGACTAAATCATCATCATCATCATCTTCATCATCATCTTCCTATTAAAAAACGTTTCAGGAAAAAAAGACAATTTTTATATTTCATCAAGACTGTATATCAAGAAAATATTCGGATAATTCTAATCATTTGTGTTATGTGTATATTATCATCTAATGCATGTGAAAATTTTAGTATATTAGTATAAAATAAATAAAAAATAATATTTTATTACATGGTTCATAGTGTGTGAAGGGTCAATTGTCAACAGGAGGTCACTAAATTAAATACTGTGACTAGAATTTTGAAAGCTGTTGGAAATTTTATGGTGACTAATGACATTCATTATCATTCATGCCAAGCCCCAGGTAATAAACTCTCCCACTTGAGGCTCTGACTGATCATCTGGGGGTCAATGAATTGGTCCCCTTTGTGTAGCTAAACAATAGACTATTTTGGAACATTCGTACCTTGAAACACAGATAAAAACTAATATCAGAGACCTTCAAAATTTATATTACGCCCAACAATTTCAATGTGGTACAGACAATCTATATATCACTATTGAAACTGATCTTTGTTATTATATATTTAACCCAATTAGTTTTGATCAATCTGAAGTGAAACAAAATTGAAGTTTGAGCTATTTCTTAATAAAATTTAAATAGATAGTTTATTTTTAATGCAGAATTTCAAGCAATATTTTAGTCTCAAAGAAAAAGATACATTTTGGTTTTCCTCAAAAATTCATATTAGTTTAATTTTAAGAGAGGGTTTCTGTCCCACAGGCACAAAATGGGAAGGATTAAAGAAACTGCTATTTCATTTTCTCCCATTTTGCCTTGCTCACCAGTAAATTTTCCACTTCCTAAGGAAATGCACAAAAAATACATATGCTAATACGAGTCTTCAGGTTAAGAATAAAACATCATTTCTCTGTCTGCATTGTGGAGTGAAAAGGTAGAAGCCAGTTAAGCAAAATAGAGATAATTTTCTAGTTTCTTCTAAATTGGTTTTTTACAGTGCCATTATTAGTCTTTTTATTTTTGAAAGATTGTATATCAGCATAATAACAGATATATATTTATTTTAATACAAAAAGAAAATTTATTCACAAGCCAAAATATGCATGTTTTGGAAAATTGTTTGCTATTTTGAATTATGCAAACCCTTATCTACTTAAATGAAAGCACAAACATCTTTAAATCAGTTTCATTTTACTACAAGTGTTTTCACGGGTAGAGCAACAATTTCATCTTTTGTATACATACATATAAAACATTTCAAGTTATTTTGAGTTGTTTATCATTATCAATAATTTCTTGATGAGAGAATGGATACATAAAGAATTAGGAGGATAAGGGTTTGAGGCAAATTATGATAGAAACAAGATAAATTAAAGAAAGATTGTTTAGGTCTCTAGTCCTAGGTGAAATACAAAATACAAAACAGAGATAAAATCAGGTTTCAAAAACCAAAGTTGACCTATACCTGGAAGTGTGTGAAGATTCACAAGTCTGTTCTTTGAAATATGTATGTAACCGTGTATATGTGGTTATTTGCTGTTTCTCATTTTTCTAGCGTAGTTCAAAGGCATTAACATTTTAAAACTTTGTTAGAAATGTATTTCTAGTTACATATTCCAAGTTTTTAATCGAGTTACTTTTATCTGACAGTATAAGAATCTATTAGGAATATTAGTTAAATGTATTACATGAGTTTTGTTCAAGTAGAGGGAAAGACAGCACTCATAATTCAAACAGCTGTTGAAATATTGTATATGCTTGTCTTTTCAACTGATCTATTTTATTATCCAAGTGATCACAATTGTCCATGGACTAATATAGCTTGTGATTTTTCTGAGATATAAGTTTAATAAATGGGGTGTAGTGCAGCTGGTCCATGAGTTACCAAGGTGGGCACAGATCGCTGGTGCCTGGATGTCTGGGTGATGCCAAAGATGAAGGTCTGGGTCATAGCTGTCCTTTGTCATTGACATAAGCTGGAATATTTTAAAAATCCCATCTCTCCTATGCATGCCCTCAATCTACAGCAAAGTTCCCCCATTTCCCCAACTAGAAGTCAGCTAAGAAGGGAGTTCAGGAAGAAGACTTTGTACAGACAGAGCCTCAGATTCATAGAAAGAGTATAGAAGGTGGGTTTGGACATAATGAGTAAATAAGAGCCTCAAAGATTGATTTGCCTCTGTGAAAAAAATAATGTCAGTTGTTAATATCACAGATAATAGGAGGTGAATAAATGTAAGAAAGTAACAGTATTCAAAAATCTGTGGGCTTAATAATGTGTGCGAAGAGATACCACATAAAATTTTGAATTTTGGCCCTGGCCGGTTTGGCTCAGCGGTTAGAGTATCCGCCTGCGGTCCGGAGAGACCCGGGTTCGGTTCCCGCTAAGGGCATGTACCTCGGTTGCAGTTTGTCCCCGGCCCTGGTTGGTCGTGCGGGTGGCAGCCACTCGATGTGTCCCTTTCACATCGATGTTTCCCTCTCTCTCTTCCTCTCTCTCCCTCCCACTCTATCTGTGCAAAAAGTGGAAAAATGTCCTCGGGTGAGGATTAAAAAAATAAATAAAAATAAAATAAAATAAAATAAAATAAAAAAAAATTTGAATTTTGAATTAATTTAAACAAAATTGACTCTCCCCATTGTATATATAATATCATTCTGAGCTTGTTGGGGAACTTTGGAGCATTGGGACAATCCAGAAGTTACAAAATCAACTATTACACTCTTGAATGATCAATATTGACTCTATCTTTCATTTTGTTAACCACCATTATTTTATATTAATAAAAATATATTAATAAAAATATATTCTTAATATTTTGGTGTACATTTTCATTTTTTCATGATAGAAAACATTGCATCACAATTTCAATAGATTAAAGTAACTGCTGATGCTTAATTGATAAATAGTTTATTGAAAGTTTTTTTCTCACTATAATTTCTAATAGGTTATTGCTGTTACATGGCAAAACTATTAGGTTAGGAATATTTATATTATTTCTAGCTACTTTATACACTCTTGTATTAACTTCCTTTATTCTCTGTGAATTTCAAGTAGAAAATCATATTGTCTATAAACAATCAAAATGATAACTCCTATAATAAAATTATATCACTGCTTCTGCTTCATATTGTATTTAATTAGAGCATTCACAAACATTGCTACATTTTTCTTACTACATAGATGCCTGTTGGACTTAATTTTTGGCCATTTTTTTGTTGTCGTTCTTAAAGTTTTTAAATTACATGTCAGGTTCTGATTTGCTACCACGTGTACAAGAAGTAATCTTTTGACATTTGTCTTATTTTTTTTTTTTCATTTTTTAAATTTATGTTTTTTATTTAAAGTATTACAAATGTCCCCCTTTTCTTCCCACATTGACCCACCTTCTCCCCATCCCACCCCCTCCTACCTTCCCCACACTGCTATCTGTGTCCATTGGTTATGCATATATGCATACATGTTCTTTGGTTTATCTCTTCCCAACCCCTTCTTCCCTCTGAGGTTACTTTATTGTTTCAGAGCTCTATAATTAAAATAATTTTTATTTTTTTAATGAAAAAAATATTTTTCTTTATTGATTTTTAGAGAGAGAGGATGGGAGAGGGAGAGAGAGATAGAAACATCGATGAGTGAGAACATTGATTGGCCGCCTCCTGCATGTTCCCAAATGGGGATTGGGCCCACAACCTGGGCATATGCCCTGACTGGAAATCGAACTGGTGACCTCTTGGTGCATGGGTTGACGCTCAACCACTGAGCCACACTGGCCAGGCAATTAAAATAATTTTTTAAAAAATATATTTTGAAATGCACCTGTTGAGTAAGATTCAGCTCTGACTAGTTCAATGTGCCTAATGTTGTACTAGATATTAGGAGGAAAAAATAAACCTACTGATAAAATAAAAATAAAAAAAAATAGTTGTTTTCTCATAGTTTCCATTCCAGTTGGTTGGGCAATGAGAGTTGTCACAAAGGATTCTGTGATAAAATAGTAAGCAACTGTAATTGCTGACATTATTGTTTACAGTTCACAGTGGGCTGGTCATTGAGTTTTGCATAGATTATTACTAAATCTTCTCAATTATCCTTTGAGATAAAGTTTGAAATCATGTAGATGATGAATCTGTGGCTCTAAAGAGGCTAAAGTACTTGCCTAACTCACATAATACCTAGGCCATCTCGGTTAAGAGTTTAAGCAGTCTGACCTATAATCTTCTACAAATATTGTCTTCCTAAGCATAATCCTCTGAAAACTTAAAAAGATAATATTAGGTCATGAACGTTTCATGGAATTTCTAAGGATGAGGTGGTATTTTGAGAGTGTGGAATACTGGTGTGAAGGGGTCAGGACTTGGGAGAAACAATCTTAGACTAGTCTGATTAAAGCATAGTATGAATAAAAGAGAATCATGAACTTGGACAAAGTTTGGAGAAAATCCTGAATGCTGAGCTAAAGATGTTATATTTTTTATTTTTTACCTTGAAAGTGATAGGAGGAACAGAGGAGATGCAACCCTATGCAACAGAGACAACATACAGCTGGCCTTCTGGATCAGACTTTAAAAGGCGAAATTAAGATATTTCAGCCTAAGGAATTGTTAAAAAGAGAGAGAGAGTGAGAGAGAGAGAGAGAGAGAGAGAGAGAGAGAGAGAGAGACTCCAGGGAATCACAAGCAGCAATAATTAAGGCTGTGAAAAATATGTGACATACAAACACAAGTTACTTTAGATGGGGTAAATTTATTTTCTTTAAGCCTATTTGCAGTCCCAAAGTGGGCAGAGGGAGCAAAGCCTTGGGATCAAAAGTTCCGATGCAATTTTCATCTTCAGAATTCTGTCTGAGCTGAAAATATTTTTATTCAAATCCTCCTAAGATTTCAGGTAGCCTCCAGCTATGCTGAACCACTTTTCACACTGTTTCAAAACTTCCATACCTTTCATGCCCGAAATAGGGGTTTGCCTTATCTCGAAACACAAGCACATGTGTGTGGGCACACACACTCTGCATGACGCAAATCCCATGGAAAGAAAAAGTTACAAAAATCCTTAAGAATATCAGAAAAAAATTGCTTCATATCCTGCTGGGGGGCATTAGTCCCGCCTTTTATCGCACTAGTTTGTTCTTCCATAGACATGACCTTTGAAACAGCAACATGTTATAAAGCTCTGTGTTAAAACACAGTTTAATTGACTTTCTACACTTAGGATGACTCTGCTTTTAACCATTTTCGGACTCTTTAAAGTCTGGCACTTTCTAGCGAGAAAATCCATTCTGCTTATTTAAAGAGCCACATGTGTGACGACTGGTAATAAAACTATTTATAATTACAATTACAGCAAAAGCTTCCCTCTTTCTACCAAACATTTTAGCTGTCTCAATCCGTATTTCCATGTGAAAAAGGACATTTACATGATCAAATCTGAGAACCACGGTTTAGTCATTTTACAAATGTTCACCAAGAGTAATTTAAATATATGTGTTAAGAGCAAAATATTTTTAGACGATGGTGTTGAAAATACAGTGAGTGACTGATGCCAGAAAAAAAGTATAACTTTATGAAAATTAAAATTTTCTATTTATTTTAATCTACTTTGAGTTTCTTTTCAGAGATGCTGGTTAAAACTTTTCTTTTTTTTAAATTTAATTTTGCTGTTGTTGACTCTATTGCAGGTATCTTCCATTTTCTCTGCCTTTGCCCAACTCCACCCAGCCCCCAGCCTGCCCTGCCTTTGCTCTCTCACACTAGGGTCCCTGTCTATGGATTATGCTTGCATGTTCTTTAGCTAATCTCCTCCTTTATCCAGTCCCCTCAACCCCTGCTCTCTGACATTTACAATCTGTTCTGTATCCATGCCTCTGGTTCTACGTTGTTCATCAGTTTATTTTGTTCATTAAATTCCACATATTAGTGAGATCATATGGTATTAATCTCTCTCTGACACACTTATTTCACTTAGTATAATATTCTCCAGGTCCATCCACGCTGTCGCAAAGGGTAAGAGTTCCTTCTTTAAAAAAATTTTTTTTTGATGTTTTAGAGAGAGAGGAAGGGAGAGAGAGATAGAAACATTGATGTGAGAGAGATACATCCATCAGCTGCCTCCTGCACGCTGCCTACTGGGGATCCAGCCCACAACCAGGGTAAGTGCCCTGAGCAGGAATCAAACCAGGACCTCTCAGTCCATGGGACCATGCTCAGTCCACTGAGTGACACTGGCCAGTGAGAGTTCCTTCTTTTTTATAGCCACATAGTATTCCACTGTGTAAATGTACCACAGCTATTTTATTCACTCATCTACTGATGGGCACTTGGGCCCATCTTGGCTACTGTATTTAATGCTGCTTTTGAAAGCAAATAAAATTATGCTCTAAAGCATTGCTATTCACTTGAACTTTGTATTTAATGGATACGTTCTCTATCTGTGCTAGCTGATAAATTTACAAGTCACATGTATTGACATTTGAAATATGGTTGAAAAATTGAATTTTAAATTTTATCTAATTTTAACTAATTTTAGTTAAAGTTAAATAACTTCATGAAGTTAGTGGTTACTGTATTGGATAGTATAGTCCAATGTCTATAAGCATTTAAAATATATTATCAATGAATATCAATCCTTTGACAGGTAGATGTTTTTGCTTGTTTATTTTTTGTATTATCAATGAATCAATAAATATAAAACACAATGGAAAAAGCATTATAGCACATTTATACGTGTGTGTGTGTGTGGATGGATAGATAGATAGACAGATAGATAATTTATTCTTTCAAAGCTTAAAACAGTATAGTTAAAATCCACTGCTGGTGGTTAAGGAGAGAATCTTAAGTGATCAGATGATCACATCTAACAGGTGAGTTTTGTTTCTCTGTAGATGGGTCTCAAATAAATATTTAATTTGGAGGATCTACACAAAAGAAAATTATTTCTATTTACTAATGTATCAACATATTTCCATGCATTCCTTATCAACTTGGAGCTTTAGAAATGAACTATACTCGTTTTGGGCTAAAGTCCTTGAAAAGAGTCTCAATACATTATATTTTATTGGTTAAATATATTTCCTTCAAACCCGGGCTCTGTGTGCCTTTACAGTGCCTTAAAAATATCCTCCAGACCTGTTTTGTTGAGTAGCCCTGTTGAATGCACAGTTATAGCTGTTAGTGCTTGATGTATGGCCTCACCTAGTGCACACAAACACGCACAAAATGGAAGCTGTCACACAAAATTATTCACCTCCTATCTTTTTTAAGAAGACTTACTTTCATGGGGTTATAACTGCCTACATCCTTTCCTTGGTTATTTCCCCCTGATTCAATTGATTTTGGATAGTCTTGGTGTTTCTCCCTCTCTAATGTATCACCTCCATTCTTTGAATAGGTAGGTGGTATGTTTTTAAGTGA
The DNA here is from genome assembly GCF_014108415.1 of Molossus molossus. Lineage (NCBI taxonomy): Eukaryota > Metazoa > Chordata > Mammalia > Chiroptera > Molossidae > Molossus > Molossus molossus. The sequence continues at coordinate 74,607,198 of NW_023425344.1, read as the reverse complement.
ATCAATAATGAAGTAGTTGACACCACAAGTGTCATCACCCTCTACATGCTATTAGTATTAGACTCCCAAGGGCCAGCTGTGCAGTGAACCGTAGTAATGAGGGTGATAGTTCATGAAGGAGCTGATGTGACAAATTGCCAACCTGCTGTAGGGACAGCCTTCCTAGCCCTCCAGACAGCCAATGCTGTTCTAATTTCCATGCTGCTTTGCTCTTGTCCTAAATGTGCCAGTGCTAACACAGTATTTAAATGGTACACTTCCCACCCTCACCCCCCTCCCCCCACTTGAAAAGAGAGCACCTGGTGGCATGTCCATTTATAATCCCCTTTTCAAATTGGCATGCTCTCAGGGTGAATTTAATCAGCATTTGTCATACATTTTAAAGTAAAAATAGATGTTTCGTTTTTCATGTCTTATTTTGGAGGCATTTGTGAAATCAAGTATCATCCTTTATTTCTCTTCTGGATCTATAAACTTTTTAGATCTGTTCATTCCCATCTTGATAGTCACATTCACTGACTTTTGCTGCATTTTCTCATATTCGAAGGAAATACTTTACCTTGCAGGCATCTTTTTACTCCTTTTCTCTGCCTGAGTTTGTAATCTGGAAAAGAAAGCAAAATTTAACTTATTGAAGATAAGTATTGCTCAAATACAATTAAATCAGGTTGAATTGCTTTGTGGATAAAAAACTAATTCCTTGATTTTTATCTCTTTACTTTATCTTAAAGTTATTAAAGGTTTTCTTTTTTACAGAGATGCTCTTGTTGGCAAGCAGGTGATGAGAATGAGTCACCTCTAACATTTGGGAAGAATCTGAGCCCTGGTTGCACTGTGTAGCTAGACTTTCATTAGACATTGATGAGTATTTTAAAGAAAGTTTATACTTAGGAGAATGGTTCCCAAACCACCTCTGACTTGTCCTGCAACGAGGCGGCTGGACAAAGAGGCGGCTGAGTTCATGATAATACAACTAAAGAGTTCTTAGAGGCAGTGGTGCCAACATAATTTTAATATTTGAGGTGCTTCTAAAACTCTGATTTTGGAATGGTACCCTCTCAGGCTTAATACATAATCATTAAATTCTATAAACTGGGACTTACTACTTCAGCCCCTAGTTTTCTGGCTTCTGCAAATCATACAGAATAGAACTTTGTTTTCCAACAGTAAGGGTCCAATTTTCTATTCCCCACATAAATCAGGCACCTCAGGCCCATCCATTTTGAACCTGTATTGTTTTACCTTGCATTTAACTATGTAAAACACCGTAAATATTTTGCAGTCATTTTCCAGGCGCATCGTTTGTCTTATGTAAACTCCTGGAGGCTAACGCAGATGGGATGCCTTTGGTCAGACCCGGGCTGTAAGATTTTCCATCAAATGTGACCTGTGTGTTATCAGCTGCTCTTATTATTCACTCTGGGAATCTCATCATCCTGCAGTTTATTACCAGGAGGAATCACTTTTCACTTCACACTACTCAGAGGTTACAAATCAGTAGTCCCCTAACTAGATTTAACCGCCAGACTTATTTTAATTGGTCAGTAAAGTGTTATTAAAACTTTAAAGCTTGGATGCTTTTAGGTAGGGCATTTCCAGCTGTACTCGGCCCCTTCTGCTCTTTACTCTCTCTCTGGACCACAGGCCGGCACTCTAACCGCTGAGCCAAAGCGCTGCTCTCTACTCTCTCATACTTCAATAATCTACTGTTTAGCCGGAGAATACATGTGAGTTTGAAACATTCACTGTATTTATTTTATTGCCCCATGTGGCACCTTCATTCATCGAACCCCTATGTGTTGAGTGCCAACAGAAACCAGCCACTGTTCCAGAAAGAGGTAAACAAACAGAGAGATGCAAATCCCTCTCCACATGGAGTATATGTTCTGCAGAGCTGCATTCTGGGATCTGATAATTACTCAAAAACATTTGGGGAAAAAAATGAAGTAGGTACGTTAGTCCAGCTCTTCTGAGAAGGAGATGCTAAAATGGGATTAAACACACAAGAATGTTATTTTATTTTTATTATTATTATTTTTATCCTCACCCGAGGACATTTTTTTTTCATTTATCTTGAGATAGAGCAGGAGGGAGAGAAGGGAGAAGAGAGAGAGAGAGGAACATCAATGTGAGAGAGACACATCGACTGGTTGCCACCTGCACAACCCCAACTGGAGCTGGGGACAAACTGCAACTAAGATACGTGCCCTTAGCGGGAACCGAACCCAGGACTCTCTGGTCGGCGCGCCGATGCTCTAACCGCTGAGCTAAACCAGCCAGGGCAACGAGAATTTTATTAGGAAAATGCCTATGTGAAAGAAAATAAGTCCTGTTCCAATTATGACTCGGCTTGTCTGATTAAACCCAATTTGAAGTGGGTGGTTCTAGATGCAGGATAACTTGGTGTTTCATGGCGAAGAATTTCATCTCCCAAAGCGTGGGGCAACAGGACTTTGTTTCTCAAAGGAAATATAATTCTCTCTCTGATGGCATGGCCTTGTTTTTCATACCCAGGGGACTGTATCAGAGTTTTCTCACTGGACCTTGCCACAAACTCCATACTGCTTGCCCATTTGCTGGCACTTCTAACATCGTAAGGGCCATTAGATTAAGGATAAGGACCAAAATAGGGCTTACTGCATGCAATCAGGATCTACTACCCTACCCTCTCCTGCTACAGGCCGGACTCAAACCCGAAAGCCCTCCACGTCACCTGCTAGAGAGGCATATTCGTGGGGGAAGGGTTGCCTCCAGAGCCCAAAGTGGTCTGCTCAGCAGGCTCCTTTCTCTGTGGTGGGGGATGCAAGGTGCAGCCATCGGTTACCATAGAGGAGATATTCCAGGCTGCCCCTGACCACTGGGCCACTAGAAATGTCCTGCAGGCCAAGCCCTTTTAGCTTCTCCTCTTATTTTGCCCATATTATGACAATTGTGGATCCTTCCTTCTAGTCTTTCAGCACTGCCGTTCGGCCTCTGTTACTTCTCAGGGCCCTTCACCTTGCGGCAGGATAGTAAAAAGCTAGGAAAATTCTTGGGCAAGTAGAATAGAGAAACTGAGGTAAGAAAATAAAGCAAGACCAAACAATTTGAGCAGCTTGCAGCAAGACCTTATCATCCCCAATCAAGGACACTCACCAGAGAATACATAGATTAAATTACCCTAAACTGCCAAGGCGGGAATGGGGAAGAGGGAGGAAAAAAAGGAAGAGTTGATCTCACCCACAGAACAGAGAGAGTCAGCTCTCTTAAGACTTGCCAAACAAGATGACCAGGTGCATGTGCATATATCCCAAGAAAAACCACAACAAACTAAAAGGGGAACTTTGAAACCTAATCTGCTATCCAAGTTACCTGGCAGAGGAATCTTGAAACCTACAGGGACAAGGGTACAAAACCCTTTGAATCCCCACAGAGTGTGTGCTCAGACCAACTGAGTTGCCTGATGGTACTTTAAACTAAGTGTATTTTTAAGTGTATTTTTAATAAATTTGCTTACATTGCTTCCTTAATAAATTTGCATGCTTTGCTGTAACGCTATTGTCCATTACTCTGTCACTTGTCTGAAAACGTTCCTAAGAGACTGGCAAGAACCGAAAAGGGGACAGCCTTCTCCCTCTGACTCAGGGGGCTGTCCAATAACATCTTTTCTGGACCAGTAATAACCGCACAGATGTTCATGACAACTGTGTGAATGTCTCTGCTCCCCTCATTCCTGGCCTGCAGAGAAAAGCCAGGGTGGGAGTGGGGAGAAGGGTGTCAATGGGAAAAAAAGGAGAAACATCTGAAACCAAAATAAATTAATTAATTTTTAAAAAAGAAAGAAAAGAAAACCGGCACTGAACTTATTAGTGATGTCGGTGGCCCTCTCATCACCACATTCCTGATGGACCTTCTCATGACATACACTTCTCTCGTGGGTCTTCTGACCTCATCTCATGTATCTAGCTGGACCTCATAAATAAGCATTCATTACCACTTACATCCCTCACCCTTTATAGTCCTGTCTTTATGCTCTGCTAGGGAAACTCAGGTATTTCTGTTTTACTGAGAAACAGCCATGGTTTATTCCAGATTTCTAAGAGTCATCCAGAGTGAATTTAACCTATGCTCTGGTGTCCTTGCTAAGATGTTAAATCTTTTGTCAGAGAAAGTGTCCCCAAGTCAATGATTTTTTTCTTTCTAGCCTAATGTTCCAGCCCCTTGATCAAGCACTCTCAACATCCAGTCTAAGAGTACTTTCCTGGCTCCTACTGGTACATGCCAGCTAGTAATTATAGTCTTTTAGATGCATAGTTTCTTTGTCAGTATGCCATCAATTGGATTATGCTGAGATTTAATCCTATTTATCAACATGGGAGCTGAGAGAAGAGATGGGAAGTTTCTGATGGGAGTACCTGTGCTGGGGGGGAGACGTTTCTGCAGCACTATCCGTGCTAGCTCTATCAAGGAAAGGTGGGCCACCTCTGTATTCTAGAGGGACTAAAAAGTCCACATCCTCAGGTGCACCCTTCCACGTTTCCATTCTTGATCTTAGGATTCCAGGTTTTCCCTACCAGGGCTCTGATGTTGGCATGACAGACCTGCCTAGTCTGAAAGTTCAGTTATCTGTGGAGTTCTGCAACTCTCACAACTAGATCTTTAGGCTACCTTTCATTGTCTGCCCTTCGGGTACAAGTGAGGACCTCTTTATAAGCCACCACTGGGGATTTCTCCTTTTCAAACTAAGCTATTAACTGCTAGTGAACAAGTCCCATTCTCTGATTATTCTTGTAGAGCATCAACACAACTTAACAATTACTGACCAACTCACCTTTCTTAGTAGGCATTGTTCTGCCCATATTTTCCCAAAGCCACCCAGTTGCACCTGGCACAGCATTCTGCTCCACCAGGACATGTTCAAAACACATGTGTTTTCACTACAAATGGTGCTGAATCCTTAGATACTAATATGTCACCCAAAGTAAAATTTTTAGGTAAAGATATTTTTTTAGTTATATAGACATTACTAGATTGCATTCCTAGTCTATTTCTGTTTTAAATATTCATGTGTTCACCAGCAATCTATGAGACCACATAGTATTCCTTATACTTTCCAATGTAGATATCAGTTATTTCATCCTCACCAATCTGGTACATGAAAAAAATGTTCTCGTTGTAGTTATAATTTGTATTTTCCTTTCCATGAGTCAAGAAATATTTTTATTCACCTTCTGGCTTCTTTTCTATTTATATCTTTTGCCCACTCTTGTATTTTGTCTTTTATTTATCAGTTTGTAAAATCTATGTAAAATCTTTTTTTAAATTTATTTATCTATTTATTTATTTTTATTAATTTGTTTTTGTTACAGATGTTTCTTCTTTTTCCCCCATTGACACCCTCCACCCCATCCCCCCACCCCATCCCCAGCATTGTTGTCTGTGTCCATTGGTCATGCATACATGCATATAAGTTCTGTGGTTTATCTCTTTCTCCCAATCCCCCCTCCTCTGAGGCTTGTCAGTCTATACCCCACTTCTATGTCTCTGGGTCAATTTAGTTCATCAGTTTGTTTAGTTCATTATATTCCACAAATAAGTGAGATCATGTGATATTTGTCTTTCTCTGCTTGGCTTGTTTCAATTAGCATAATAATCTTCAGGTACTTCCATGCCATCTCAAAGAATAAGAGATCTTTCTTTCTTACAGCTGTATAGTATTCCATTGTGTATATGTGCCACAGCTTTTTTATCCACTCATCTACTGATGGACACTTGGGTTGTTTCCAGATCTTAGCTATTATAAATAGTGCTGCTATGAACATAGGAGTACATGTATTCTTTCTGATTGGTGTTTCAGGTTTCTTAGGGTAAATTCCTAGAAGTGGGATCACTGAATCAAATGGCACTTCAATTTTTAACTTTTTGAGGTAACACCATATTGTTTTCCACAGTGGCTGGACCAGTCTGCATTCCCACCAGCAGTGTACTAGAGTCCCCTTTTCTCCACACCCTTGCCAACACTTGTTGTTTGATGATTTGTTGATGGCGGCCATTCTGACAGGTGTGAGGTGATACCTCATAGTTGTTTTAATTTGCATCTCTTTGATGATTCGTGAGGTTGAGCATTTCTCCATATGTCTCTTGGCCGTCTGCATGTCCTTTTTGGAGAGGTGTCTATTTAGTTCCTCTGCCCATTTTTTAATTGGGTTCTTTGTCTTCCATCAAAACAGCCTGGTACTGGCACAGGAACAGGCAGATAGATCAATGGAACAGACTAGAGAACCCAGAAATGGACCCAAGACGATATGCTCAATTAATATTTGACAAAGGTGGCAAGAACATACAGTGGAGACAAGAGAGTCTCTTCAAAAATGGTGTTGAGAAAATTGGACAGCTACTTGCAAAAAAATGAAGCTAGACCATCAACTTACACCATACATGAGAATAAACTCAAAGCAGATAAAAAACTTAAATGTAACTCGTGAATCTATAAAAATTCTAGAAGAAAATGCAGGCAACAAAATTTCAGACATCACACGCAGCAGAATTTTCACTGATACAACACCTAAGGCAAGAGAAACAAAAGAAAAATGAACACATGGGACTACCTCAAACTAAAAAGCTTCTGCACAGCAAAAGAAACAACCATCAAAATGGAAAGGGATCCCACTATTTGGGAGACCATAATTGCCAATGATGCATCAGATAAGGGGTTAATTTCCAAAATATATAGAGTGCTCATACAATTCAACAAAAGGAAGACAAAGAACCCAATTATGTAAAATCTTTTGAATATGAGTGTTTGAAATCACTTTTTTTTTTGCATTTTTCTCTTTATATATTTTTCAATACAAAACATTCTTTAATTTATATATACATATATATATAATTTCCTTATAGTCTGTGTCATTTTAATCTTGCAACTATCATACCATAAGACAATACATATTTTCTCATTTTTACTTCTAAATACATTCTTAAATTTTTATAGATATTTGATTTAAATTTTATAACTGCATTACATTTGAAATTTATGCTCATATGTTGTATAAAGAAGTTGTGTGTTTTGGCTTTTTTTTTTCTTTATTGATTTGAGAGAGAGAGAAAGTGAGAGGGGGAGGGAGATAGAAACATCAATTGGCTGCCTTCTGCATGTCCCCCACTGGGGACTGGACTCACAATCTGGGCATGTGTCCTGACCAGGAATCGAACCGGTGACCTCTTGGTGCATGGGTTGATGTTCAACCTCTGAGCCAAACACTTACACCAAGAAATTTATAAATAATTTTCTTATCAACTATGTTCAAACTTAACCTCATCTACTAAGGATTTGATTTTCTTCAAAAACTATATTTTTAGGAATTCTAGAATACTCTCGTTGTATCTAACAATAGTGATTTATTTTCTGGCTTTTTGGTTGGTCATCCATTGTTTTCATAATGTTTTATCATTCTTTAAAAATGGTATTATCTTTCACTACCTAAACACATATTTCAAAATTATTTTTATTTTATTAATGTGCTTTGAAAGTTTATTTTACAAAGTTAGTTTAGCCATTTGCCTCCACCAACTCCCCTGGAACCTTCAATCCATCACTTTTTTTCCACTGAAATTGGAGATACCATAGATACAATCATTTCTCTAATAATTAGTGACGTTGAGCATCTTTTCTTATGTCTATTATCATCCGTATGTCCTTTTTGGAGAGGTTGCCCAATTTTTAGTTGATTGTTTGATTTCTTGGTGTTGATTTCTGTAAGTTATTTATAGATTTTGGATGTTAACCTCTTATGAGATGCATCATTAGTAAATATGTTCTTCTATTCAGTGGGCTCTTTTCATTTTGTTTATGATTTCATTTGTTGTACAAAAGCCTTTTAGTTTGATGTAGTCCCAGTTGCTCATTTTTTTTTTAGCTCCCTTTGCCCAAGATGTATCAGAAAAAATATTGCTATGAGACATATCTGAGATTTTACTGCCTATGTTTTCTTCTAGCAATTTAATGATTTCAACATTTAAGTCTTTAATCCATTTTGAGTGTTTTCTTGTGTATTGTGTAAGAGGGTGGTCTAGTTTCTTCTTCTTTTTCTTCTTTTTGGCACATATATGTCAAATTTCCCAGCACCATTTATTTCTAGGCCGTCTATTCAATTCCATTGATCTATATTTGTTTTTATGCTGTTACCAGGCTGTTGTGATTACTATGGACTTCTAGTATAGTTTGATATTAGATAGCATTATTCCTCTAACTTTGTTCTTCTTTCTCAAGACTGTGGCTACTTGGAGTCTTTCGTGGTTCCACAAAAGTTTTTGGAATATATATTCTAGTCTGTAAAATATGTCATTGGTATCTTGATAGGAATTGCATTGAATTTATAAATTGTTTTAGGTGGTATGGAGATTTTAATGATGTTAATTCTTCCTGTTGATGAACACAGTATATGTTTCCACTTTTTTGTATTTTCACTTTATTTCTTCAGTGTCTTACGTTTCGAGTAGAGGTCTTTTACATCCTTGGTTAAATTTATTCCAAGGTATGTTTTTTTGATGCAATTGTGCATATGATTGTTGTATTAGTTTCCCTTTATGATAGTTTATTATTGATGTGTAAAAATGCAACCAATTTCTGGATATTAATTTTGCATCCTGCTTCTTTATTGAATTTATCAGTTTTAATAATGTTTTTGGTGCAATCTTTAGTATTCTCTATACACAGAATCATGTCATCTGCAAATAATAACAGTTTTACTTCTTTCTTTCTGATTTGGATGCCTTTTATTTTTAATTTTTGTTTGATTGCTGTGACTAAGACTCCAGTACTATGTTGAAGAAGAGTGGTCCCTGTCTTGTTCCTGATCTTAAGGGAAACACTTACAGTTTTTGCACCATTGAATATTACTGGCTGTGGATTTGTTATGGACTTTATTACATTTCCTCCATTCTCACTTTGCTGAGAGTATTTTATTATAAATGGTGCTAGATTTTATCAAATGCTTTATCTGAATCTATTGATAAGATCATAGAGTTTTTATCCTTCATTTTGTCTGTATGGGGGTGTATCATGTTTATTGATTTGCAAATATTATACCAATCTTGAATCCCCAGAATAAATCCCACTTGATCATGGTGTATGATTTTTTGAATGTATTACTAAATCCAGTTTGCTAATTGTTTTTTTTTTTTTGAGGAATTTGGCATCTATGTTCACTAGGCATATTGGCCTATAATTATTTTCTTTTGTAGTATCTTTATCTGTTTTGGGAATTAGTAAAATACTGAACTCATACAATGAGCATGGGAGTCTTTTTTCCTCTTGAATTTTTAAAAATAGCTTAGAATAATAGGTGTTAGTTTCTTTGAATGTTTGGTAAAATTCACCTGCAAAACCATCCACTCCAGGACTTTTGTTTTGGGGGAATATTTATTATTATTATTATTATTATTATTACTGTTTAATTTCACTAGCTATAATCTATTCAGATTCTCTGATTCTTCCTGATTTATATGGATGGTTTTCAAAATTGGCTAATATCTAAGGAGGTTTTGAGTGCTAGGTCATCTATAAATTTTTTTAATTTATGGCTCAGTGGTTGAGCATCAATCAACCCATTCACCAAGAGGTCACCAGTTCAATTCCTGGTCAGGGCAGGTTGTGGGCCAAATCCCCAGTGGTGGGCACGCAGGAGGCAGCCAATTGATGTTCTCGCTCATCCATGTTTCTAGCTCTCTCTCTCTCCCTCTCCCTTCCTCTGTCTCTAAAATCAATAAAGAAAAAAAATATTTTTTTAAATGAAAAACCCAGAATTGTTCCACTGGCTATTGTAGATTACAACTAACTTTTGTGTCCCAGAAATATCACTTTAAGCCTTAGGTGTTTCGGGATTATTTCACTGATAAAACTTCAGCTTGGTCTACTGGCTAGTGGCTGCTTTAAATGAGCTGGTTAGCCTATGCAAGCAGGCTGGCCTTGACAGATTTTGAAAGGTCTCAGGGTACAAGATTCATGTAGCGAGAGCGGCCTCACAAGCCTCACAGAGGCAGACCAGACAGAGTCAGCAACAGCTCAAGCTTCAGATGAAGCTGTCTGGAAGGAAGAGGCTTTGGTAGCTTTTCCTTGACCTGTATTTTTGCCCACCTTTTGCTAAGCAGGTATGGGCAAGAATTTAATTAAGGAAAAAGAGTCTTTTCTTACATAGATTTCTTAGAAATTAGGAGGCAAAACACAAATTTTCCATTTTCTCCTGAGTTTTCAACCTGATATTCAAGCTGGTCTTCAGATTAGTGACTAAGTTATATTTGTTCACAAAGACTAATTTCAAATATATATAGGTTGACCCAATTATGATTTCTTCTATTCTAAACTATATTCGGTTCAAAGGAGAAACCTTAGTGCCAAATTCTTCAAATCAGGTGACTTTTTATAAGCTTTTAAGGGTTCTTTGCCAGAAATTCCAAAGTCGGCTCAGGATGACTAAATTATATATGCTCTAACTATAGATTTTAGTTGAGTCACTCATAGCAAGAATATATTTTATAAATCAACCAAAAGTAAAGGGAGACCATATTAGAAATAGAATATGCCATCTTCTATTCTTGGAGCAGAAAACCAACTCATATAAATTATTACCGATACAATGATCAAAACTCCAATTAAAAAGTCTATTCTTGCAACACTATCTGAGAAGTCAAAGTTGCACATAAAATTAAAATAAAGGTGGGGGGACCCTGGCCGTTTTGGCTCAGTGGTTAGAGCGTCGGCCTGTGGTCCTGAGAGACCAGGGTTCGGTTTCCACTAAGGTCATGTACCTTGGTTGCGTTTGTCCCCAGCCCTGGTTGGGTCGTGCAGGTGGCAGCCACTCGATGTGTCCCCTTCACATCAATGTTTCTCTCTCTCTCTCCCTCTCTCTCCTTCCCACTCTATCTGAACAAAAAAAAATGAAAAGAATGTCCCCTGGTGAGGATAAAAAAATAAATAAAAAAAAAAGGTAGGGGGGAGCATTTAAAGACATGAGAAAAATAATAATAAAGTACTACTACACACCTATTAGAATGGCCAAAATCCAGAACACCAACAACACCAAGTGCTGGTGAGGACGTGGAGAAACAGGGACTCTCATTCACCACTGGTGAGAATGCAACATGGTGCACTTTGTAAAACAGTCTGGCAATTTCATACAAAACTCCCTTATGTATTTTTACCATAGAATCCAGCAATCTCACTCCTTAGTGTTTACCCAACGGAGCTGAAAACATATAGCCACAAAAACACCTGCACATGGATGTTTATAGCAACTTTATTCATACTTGCCAACATTTGGAAGCAACCATGATGTCTTTTAGTAGGTGAATGGATACATAAATTGTGGTACATTCAGACAATTCAATATTACTCAGCATTAAAAACAAATGATCTATAAGGCCATGAAAAGACATGGAAGAACATTAAATGCATATTACTAAGTGAAAGAAGCAAATCTGAAAAGGCTACATACTGTTATGATTCGAACTATAAAACATTGTGGGAAAAGCAAAGTTATAGAGAAGTAAAAAGATAAGAGATTATCAGGGGTTGGAGGGAGGGAGATATGAATAGACAGAGCACAGATAATTATTAGAACAAGGAAATTACTCTAATACTATAATGGTGTTAATACATGTCACTATAAATTTATCCAAATCAATAGAATATAAAACACCAAGAGAGAATCCTAACATGAAATATGGACTCTAGGTGATAATGATGTGTCAATGTAGGTCCATCAATTGTAACAAATGTACCTGCTCTAGTGAGAGATGTTGATAATGGGAGAGGCTATGCATGTGTGGGGATTGGATATAAGGGAACTTTTTGTACCTTCTGTTCAATTTTGCTGTGAACGTAAAACTTGTCTAAAAAAAATAAAGCACATTTTTAAAAAAGTGGTAAAATATAGCACAGCTATGCTTTCAGACCAAAATGTTAGAAGTCTGAAAACTAAATTAAAAAGACAGAGTTATTAAACTCAAGTTCAGGTAAGAACTTTCCTTAGAAGAAAGGTTCACTAATTATGATAAAAATTAGATAATTATGAAGATGAAATTTATATTTTAAAGGCCAAGATAGGCATGTAGAAAAAGAAAAATACACTCAGTTCTAGCTTCTCATAAAATATCTATAAGTGGAAGGGGTGTTTAGCTGCTACTAAATCAGTGACATTGACAGGGAATCAAAAAAATCCAGCAGAAGAGAAGCCAAATGAGAAATAATCTCCCAGAGTTTGCCAGGATCTAAGAAAGGATTAACGGGGAGTCTCAGACAAAACAGGAGAATTTAAATGTCTGAGCAATTTAGGTATTAAATAGGACCCCACCACCACCACCAATACAGGTTTGTCTTTACAAAGTATTTTCAGAAAACCTGGCAACATTTTAAATGAGATGACCAGGAAGACCAGCAGAGAAAAAAGACAACAACAAAAACAAAAGTATCATTACTTGAGTTTCAAAGTAATACAACCATAGTAAAGTGAAGATATAGCTATTTCCTTAAAATTTCTGGAATTAATTCTTAAGGCATGGTATCGGAAAGATGAAACATAAGATAAGCAAGGCAGGGAAGACAGTAACAGATTACATCCAGTACTGAGCTAAAGGTTCCTGGTGGCAGACTAGCTCCTGCATGGGATTACCCGATTCAGAAAGAAGCCCAAGATTTCATTCAGCCATGGATGCTTTTATTAGACCAAAAACTTTTGAAATCCCTTTTCTCACTAAATGAAAATATAAAACAAAATTTAGAGAACTGCCCAGCTGGTGTGACTCAGTGGTTGAGCATCGACCCATGCACCAAGAGTTCACTATTTCAATTCTTGGTCAGGGCACATGCTCAGGTTGTGGGCTCAATCCCCAGTGGGGAGCCTGCAGGAGGCGGGCAATAGATGTTCTCTCTCATCGATGTTTCACTCTCTCTCTCTCTCTCCCTTTCTTTCTCTGTTAAATCAATAAATAATATTTTTTAATTTAGAAAACTATATTAGAAGGCTAATATGTTAAAAAAAAATACTGACTCTTCATGAAAGTATTATAGAAATAATAAAATTAAATGGAAAAATCTATCCCACCACTTCAGAAAAAGAAATAGCTGAAAGAAATGTTGGCCTCTATGTGTAATATGTTCAAAATTTGTGGAAAGCCAGTGTCTTAAGTGGTGTGGGTCTTTGCTAGTTTCTGAGAACACCAGCAACCAGGAGAGAATGAACTTCTCAGTTGGAGAACTAAAGAAAATGTAATGTGAAAATACTCCGTACGAGAGAGATTTTATATGAGTAGGTCTATCCTGCCAGCATACAGGGATCACCTGGAGAGCTTTTGAAATCAGTGCTATCGCAGACATCACTCCAGAGGTTCTGACTTAATTAATTTGGGGTAGAACCTAGTTATCAGTGTTTTTTTAAAAGCTCTCCAGGTAATTCTAATGTGCAGCGACAGTTGATAACTACTGTTTTATAGGCCTATGCAAGCGATTCTTAGCCCAGGAGGTACATTAGAATTCCATGGAAAGCTTCTAAAATATACACATGTCTCTATCAAAAACCAGAGGGTGGGCTACTTTTGTACAGCTCCCCCAGGGATTCTAAATCACAGCCTGACGTGAGAAACAAGGGCTCAAGCCACCACAATAAGAAGTGTTGGTGGCAATCACTGTTCACAGGCTAACAAATGCCTACTCACAAAATCTCATGGAGAAATGCCCATGCTCAGTTGCATATAGAGATTCCTGAAACATAGGGCTCAAATGGGAAGTGGAAATTCAAAGGTTTTAAATATTCAAGAAGGATGCCTCAGTTAAGACCTAGGTGACTGAAAGTGCCAAGATTGTAAAGTTATAACCTTTGGAAAAATTCTGCAATGTCCCAAATGGCATACTTTAAGAGAAGAGACAGTTTATATGAATCGATTTCCACCTAAATAGAGTATATCTTTGATGACAAAGAAGCTATTTTAAATGGTTTAATTTCTTTATTTTCTGATTGTTTTTTGCTAGTATTAGAAATATAACGAGCCCTGGCCAGTTTGGCTCAGCGGTTGGAACATCGGCCTGTGGACCAGAGTCTCAGGTTCAGTTCCCACTAGGGGCACGTACCAAAAAAAAGAAAAAGAAATACAATGAATTTTTGTATAATGGCCTTGAATTCAGAAAGCATGCTAAGTACATCTATTCATTTGAATGGCTGATTTTATGTTCAAAATTATATCTATGAAAAATGACATTATAGTTATTCTTTTTCCATTCCTATGTTTATTTATTTTGCCTTATTATACCGGCTGAGACCTCCAGAAAATATGTTAATTAGAAATGGTGATAATGAACATTTTGTATAGGTCCTAATGTCAAAGTCAAAACTATTTCACCTTTACTTAAAAAAAAATTTTTTTTTCTTTATTGATTTTAGGAAGAGAGGAAGAGAGAAGGAGGGAGAGAGAGAAACATTGATCGAAACATCTCTTATGAATGAGAGAGAACGTTGATCGGCCGCCTCCCACATTTAATGGAATTAATTTCCTTCTGCGCTTCAGTGAAGTTGTTTCATACATTTGTAAGACAGATTATTTTCTTACAGTTCGTATTCCTTCCTGGGTTTCCTCGCCCTATTCCTGCCTCTTAAATGATTGTTTTCAAAATTTTCAGACATTAAGATTTATTCTTTATGGCTGCAAATTTCTATGGGTTTTGACAAGTGCATATTATATATAAAACATTACAGCATTACAGTATTGAACACAATAGTTTTATTTTTTTTTAAAGTCTCCTGTGTTTTAGCTATTCAAACCTCTCCCGTTTCCCAAGAACATTTTCAAAAGAAGAATATTTTTATTTCGTAAGTTTTGCCTTTTCCAGAATATCATATAATTTGAGTTATAGAGTATGTAGCATTTTCAGACTGACTTTCTTTCTCTTAACAACATGAATATAAGTTTTAGGCATGTCTTTTGTGTCTTGATCACTCTTATTTTATTACCTAATAATATTAAATTGCACGGGTGCTCCGTAGTTTATCCATGCACTTATTGAAAGACATCCTGGTTGTTTCCAGTCTGTGGCAGTTATGAATAAAGCATCTATAAACATTTATGTGCAAATTTTTGTGAGGACAAAAGTTTCTAAATTAGCTGAGTAAATACCTAGAAGCACAATTGCTGGATCTCGCCATAAGAATATGTTTATCTTTGTATAAAACTGTCACCCTGTCTTCCAAAATGGCTGTACTATTTTTGCATTCACACTATCAATAAATGAATGTTATTTTTGCTCCACAAACTCACAAGCATTTGATTTTGTCATCTTTCTGTAAATTTCCATCTGTCTAGTAGGCTAACAATATAGTGGTAATGTTATTTTAATTTTCAATTTCCTAATAACACATGATGTTGAAACTTTTTATAATGTTTTTCTGCCATCTTCTTTTTTTTTTAATTTTTATGTATTTTTTGTTACAGATATTTTACCTTTTTTACCCCATTGGCACCCCCCCTCCCCACCCCCGCCCCACCCCGTCCCCGGCTTAGTTGTCCAAGTCCATTGGTCATGCATACATGCATAAAGTTCTGTGGTTTATCTCTTCCCACCCCCCTCCACCCCCTCTTCCGAGGGATGTCAGTCTGTGCCCTACTTCCATGTTTCTGGGTCTACTGTATTCCTCAGACTGTTATGTTCATTATATTCTGTATATAAGTGAGATCATCTGGTATTTGTCTTTTTCTGCTTGGCTTATTTCACTTAGGATAATATTTTCCAGGTCCCTCCATGTCGTCTCAAAGGATAAGAGATCTTTCTTTCTTACTGCTGCATAGTACTCCATTGTGTATATGTACCACAGCTTTTTTATCCATTCGTCTACTGGTGGACACGGGCTGTTTCCAGATCTTAGCTATTGTAAATAGTGCTGCTATAAACATGGGGGTACATATATTCTTCCTGATTGGTGTTTCAGGCTTCTTAAGGTATATTCCTAGAAGTGGGATCACTGGGTCAAATGGAAGTTCAATTTTTAATTTTTTGAGGTAACACCATATTGTTTTCCACAGTGGCTGCACCAATCTGCATTCCCACCAGCAGTGTATTAGATTCCCCTTTTCTCCACACCCTCGCCAACACTGGTTTGATGATTTGTTGATGGCGGCCATTCTGACAGGTGTGAGGTGATACCTCATAGTTGTTTTAATTTGCATCTCTCTGATGATTAGTGTTGTTGAGCATTTCTTCATATGTCTCTTGGCCATTTGTATGTCCTGTTTGGAGAGGTGTCTATTCAGCTCCTCTGCCCATTTTTTAATTGGGTTCTTTGTCTTCCTTTTGTGGAGTTGTATGAGCACTCTATATATATTGGAAATTAACCCCTTATCTGATACATCATTGGCAATGATGTTCTCCCATACAGTGGGTTGCCTTTCCATTTTGATGATTGTTTCTTTTGCTGTGCAGAAGCTTTGAGTTTGATGTAGTCCCATGTGTTCATATTTTCCTTTGTTTCTGTTGCCTTAGGTGATGTATCAGTGAAAATTCTGTTCCGTATGATGTCCGAAATATTGTAGCCTACATTTTCTTCTAGAATTTTTATCGATTCACGGGTCACATTTAAGTCTTTTATCCATTTTGAGTTTATTTTTGTGTATGGTGTAAGTTGATGGTCTAGTTTCATTTTTCTGCATGTAGCTGTCCAATTTTCCCAACACCATTCATTAAAGAGGCTGTCTTTACTCCACTTTATGCTCTTGCCACCTTTGTCAAATATTAATTGAGCATATTGCTTTGGGTCCATTTCTGGGTTTTCAGTTCTGTTCCACTGGTCTATATGCCTGTTCTTGTGCCAGTACCAGACTGTTTTGGTTACAGTCGCTTTGTAGTATAACCTGATATCTGGTATTGTGATCCCACCTACTTTGTTCTTCTTTTTCAAGATTGCTGTGGCTATTCGGGGTCTTTTTGGGTTCCATATGAACTTTTGAAGTATTTGTTCTAGTTCTATGAAATATGTCGTTGGTATTTTGATGGGGATTGCATTGAATCTATAGATTGCTTTGGGTAGTATGGACATTTTAATGATGTTAATTCTTCCAATCCATGAACAGGGTATGTGCTTCCATTTTTTTTATATCTTCCTCTATTTCTTTTTTCAATGACCTGTAGTTTTCTGCAAATAAGTCCTTTATTTCTTTGGTTAAGTTTATTGCTAGGTATCTTAATTTTTTTGGCGCAATGGTAAATGGGATTGTTTTTTCAGTTTCTCTTTCTGTGAGTTCATCATTGGTGTACAAGAATGCCGTCGATTTCTTGATGTTAATTTTGTATCCTGCTACTTTGCCAAATTCGTTTATTACGTCTAGTAGTTTTTTGATGGAGTCTTTAGGGTTTTCTATGTATAATGTCATGTCATTTGCAAATAATGACAGTTTCACTTCCTCCTTTCCAATTTGGATCCCTTTTATTTTTTCTTCATGTCTGATTGCTGTTACTAAGACGTCCAGTACAATGTTAAATAAGAGTGGCGAAAGTGGACATCCCTGTCTTGTTCCTGTTCTTAATGGAAATGTTTTTAGTTTCTCTCCATTGAGTATGATGTTGGCTGTAGGTCTTTCATATATGCCTTTATTATGTCGAGATATGATCCCTCTATTCCCACATTACTGGGCGTTTTTATCAGAAATGGATGCTGGATTTTGTCAAATGCTTTTTCAGCATCTATTGATATGATCATGTGGTTTTTATTCTTCATTTTGTTTATGTGGTGTATCATGTTTATTGATTTGCGAATATTGTACCAGCCTTGCATTCCTGGAATGAATCCCACTTGATAATGGTGAATAATTTTTTTTGATGTATTTCTGGATCTGATTTGCTAATATTTTGTTCAGGATTTTGGCGTCTATGTTCATCAGGGATATGGGCCTGTAGTTTTCTTTCTTCGTAGTGTCTTTTTCTGGTTTTGGAATTAGAATTATGCTGGCCTCATAGAATGTGTTTGGAAGTCTTCCTTCTTCTTGAATTTTTTGAAATAGTTTGAGGAGAATGGGTGTTAGTTCTTTTTTGAATGTTTGGTAAAACTCCCCCGTGAAGCCATCTGGGCCTGGCCTTTTGTTTGCTGGGATAGTCTTGATTACCTCTTCAATTTCCTTAGTTGTTATTGGTCTGTTCAAGTTTTCTATCTCTTCCGGGTCCAGTTTTGGGAGTCTGTGTGTTTCTAGAAATTTGTCCATTTCGCTTAGATTGTCGAATTTGTTGCCATATAGTTGTTCATAGTAGTTGTTAATGATCTTCTGTATTTCCGTGGTGTTGGTTGTTACTTCTCCTCTTTCATTTCTGATTTTGTATATTTGGGTTCTCTCTCTTTGTTTCTTGGTGAGTCTAGCTAAGGGTCCATCAATCTTGTTTATTTTTTTCAAAAAACCAGCTCTTTGTTTCATTGATCCTTTGAATTGTTTTTTTGGTCTCTGTGTCATTTATTTCAGCTCTGATCTTTACTACTTCTTTTCTTCTACTTGCTCTGGGGTTTTCTTTTTGTTTGCTTTCTAATTCTTTAAGTTGTGGGGTTAGACAGTCAATTAAAATTTTTTCTTGTTTTTTGAGGTAGGCCTGTAGTGCTATGAACTTCCCTCTCAGAACTGCTTTCGCTGCATCCCATAGATTTTGTGTTGTTGTGTGTTCATTTTCATTTGTTTCCAGGAAGTTTTTAATTTCTTCCTTGATCTCCTCGGTGACCCATTCATTCTTTAATAACATGCTATTTAGCCTCCATGTGTTGAAATGTCTTTGCATTCTTCTTGCAATTGATTTCTAGTTTCATGCCATTGTGATCTGAGAAGATGCTTGATATGATTTCAATCTTCTTGAACTTGTAGAGATTTAGTTTGTGTCGTATCATGTGGTCTATCTTTGAGAATGTCCCATGTGCACTTGAGAAGAATGTGTATTCTGTAGTTTTGGGGTGTAATTCTCTGTAGACATCTATTAAATCCATTTGGTCTAGTGCTTCATTTAAAGTCTCTGTTTCCTTGCTAATTTTTTGCCTAGAGGATCTATCCAGTGCTGTCAAAGGGGTGTTGAAGTCCCCTGCTATGATAGTATTGTTGTCGATTTCTCCTTGGAAGTCCTCCAGAAGATTTTTAATATATTTTGGTGCTCCTATATTGGGTGCATATATGTTTATCAAGGTTATATCTTCCTGTTGGATAGATCCTTTCAATATTATGTAGTGGCCGTCTTTGTCTCTAGTTATGGTCTTCATTTTGAAATCTATTTTATCAGATATGAGAATTGCTACCCCAGCTTTTTTTTCCTTTCCATTTGCTTGGAAATTTTTTTTCCATCCCTTCACTTTCAACCTTTGTGAGTCTTTTGTTGTGAGGTGTGTCTCTTGTAAACAACATGTAGATGAGTCATGCTTTCTTATCCAATCAGCTACTCTGTGTCTTTTTATGGGAGCATTCAATCCATTTACATTTAAGGTGATTATTGATATGTACTTATTTATTGCCATTTTTGTTTAGTGTGGTTCCATTTTTCTTCCCATTTCTACTGCTAATTACAGCAGTCCTTTTAACATTTCTTGCAGTGCTGGTTTGGTGCTAATATATTCCCTTAGCCTTTTTTTTTCTGGGAAGCTCTTTATTTGACCTTCTATTTTGAATGATAGCCTAGCTGGGTAGGGTAGTCTTGGATTCTGATTTTTGTTTTTCATGACTTTGGTTACTTCTTGCCATTCCCTTCTGGCCTGTAGTGTTTCTTGTGAGAAGTTGGCTGAGAGCCTTATGGGGTTTCCTTTGTAGGTAACCTGTTGCTTATCTCTTGCTGCTTTTAGGATTCTCTCTTTGTCTTTAATTTGTGGCATTTTAATTACTATGTGTCTTGGTGTGGGCCTGTTTGGGTTCTTCTTACTTGGGACTCTCTGTGCTTCTTGAACTTGAATGCCTTCTTCCTTCACCAAATTAGGGAAGTTTTCTGTTACTAATTTTTTGAATATATTCTCTATCCCTTGCTCATTTTCTTCTTCTTCGGGGACTCCTATGATGCGAATATTATTACGTTTCCAGTTGTCCCACAGTTCTCTTAAGCTGTCTTCCTGTTTTTTAATAGTTTTTTCCTTTTGTTTTTCTGATTGGTTGATTTTTTCTACCCTGTCTTCTAATTCACTGATCCGGTCCTCAGCTTCCTCTACTCTGCTTTTTAAACTTTCCAATGTGTTTTTCATTTCTGATATGTCATTTTTTATCTCTTTTTGATGGTTTTTAATTTCCAGTTGGCTTATTTTCAGTGTCTCTATGTCCTTACTCATGCTGTTCAGCTTCCTCAAGATCATGGCTCTGAATTCTAGATCTGTTAACATGCCTAATTGCTCCACATTGATCTCATCTTCGGTGGAGGTCTCTTGCTCTTTCATTTGGCTTCTGTTTCTGTGTTTCACCATTTTGGCTATCACTGTGGGCTTTGGAACCTGTCAAGTTTTCCCTGTGGGTGTTGGTGTTCTCCTGTTTGTGGCTCCCTCTCCTATGTTTAGATGAGCGAGGGAGGACCCATGTTAAATACCACTGTCAAGTCTTACTTTCCTGGTTAAAGTTGCCAGCCCAGGAAAGGTACTGTTATCCTCTATCTTTTGCCTGAGGCTAGCAGTCCAGGTTACTTGAAGAGTTTTGGGTTGTCAGTTGATTGAAAAACTCCCTCAGGTGCTCAGCACAAGGGGCTTTCAGGAGGGTGGGGCAGATGCTGGTTGTTAGTGAGCCTCAATTAGCACTTCAATGGCCCACAGGCTGGGGTTGGATCTCTGAGGGAGGGGCTGCTGCCTCTTCTCAGAGCCCTGGGAAAGAGCAATGTGGCCACCATCCTGGGTGGCTGGCACTCTGCAAATGCTCTGGGTGCCCTACAAATCCCGAGTGTACCAACACAGTTCCAGTCCAGTCTTCCCTCCCTCTGCCGGAGCCCAAGTTGAGTGGCTGTGGCTGTTTTAGCCTCTGTCCCGGCTGCGCTGTGGAGCCGCCTGGGAGTGTGACCCGAGGGTGCTGCTCCCAGCTAAGGCCGCTGCAGACCGTGGGCTCCCAGCCCCGTCTCGCGCTTTCGCAAGCCTACGGGGATGGAGTCAGTGTCCCTTGTTATATGGTCCTCCAAGCTGCTTTTCTGTTGCTTTTTCCCGTCAATTTGTCTGTGTTATAGTTGTAATTCCAGTTTGGTTCTGGGAGACGGTGTGTGTAGCTCCGATCACTCCTCCGCCATTTTTTTCAGGATCTGGCTACAGGATGAAGCCGGCCACCAGCTCCTTGATTCTGTGGCTCAGCCTGGGGGGAGGCCTGGCACAGAGCGACACCAGCCCCGACGCAGAGGAGTCCTGTTCAAACTGGGGCCTTCGGCACATCCCGGGCAGCTTTGAATCTGTGAACAACTACTTTGATTCCTTTCTGGAGCTGCTTTGGAACCCAGCAGAGGCGAGAATCTGGATGCTGTGCCCAACAGGTACACAATACCTTCTCAAGCTGATTGTGAATCAAGCATTCTTTCGAACAGATAACGCCTAATCATTAACTAGTGTGTGCATTTTCAGTTTGCTTTTTGCTATGCCTCTCGTGCACAGTGTTTCTCTTCCCTCTTTAAGGCAGTTGTTCTCCGCCATCTTCTTAATTGAGGTATTTTCACAGATCTTTTGATGATATTTTGACCAGGTTGGTTGTTTTATTGTTGTTGATTTTTGAGAGTTTTTTTGCATATTTTGGATACAAATCCTTATGTACTTTACAGATATTTTTTCCAGTCTGTGGCTTGTCTTTTCTCAATCATAAAAGTATCTTCTGGCATATGTTTTTAACACTAAAGCAGTTAAACAACAATTTATTCTTTCATGGATTGTGCTTTTGATATTGTATTTAAAAACTCACTTCCAAACACAGTGTTACCTGAACTTTTATTTGTGTTGTATTCTGGAAGTTTTGTAGTTTTCCATATTGCATTTAGGTTTATGATTTCACTTAGGCTAATTTTTGTAAAAGTTATAAGGCTTGTGTGGATGTTCACTTTTTGCATACGAATGCCCAGTTATTCCGGCATCTTTGTGCTATCTTTACCTGGTTTTGGTATAAGGACAATGCTGGTCAATTTGAATAAGTAATAAAGTGTTCTCTCTGTTTCTGTTTTAAGAAATAGATTGAGGAGAATTCTTATTTCACCCTTAAATATTTGGTGAAATTCACCAGTGAAGTCTAGGCTTTGAGCTTTCTTTGTAGAAAATTAATTGTTGATTAAATTTTTTAAATAGGTATAGGGGTTATTTGGATAATCTATATATAGCTAATTCAAGTGATCTATTTCTTCTTGAGAAAATTTCGTATTTTGGGTCTTCCAAAGAATTGGTCCATTACGTCTAAGTTGGTATAGAGTTGCTTATGGAACATTTTATAATCCTTTTAATGTCCACAGCATGATCATTCATTTATTTCTGATATTGATAATTAGATTCTTCTCTCTTTTTCACTTGGTTAAAATTCCTACAAGTTCATTAATTTTATCAAACTCCTCAACGAAACCATTTTTAGTTTTGTTAAATTTTTCTATTGTTTTTCTGATTTTAATTACATTGATTCATGCTTTATATTTTAATTAATTTTTTCCTGTTTTCTCTATGTTTAAATTGTTCCATGTTCACTATTTTCCAAAGATCAAAGCATCAGTTATTGATTTTAGATTTTTTCTCTCCTAACACATGAATTTAATGCCATACATTTCCCTCTAATCATTGCTTGCTGCATTTTATGAGTTTTTATAAATTGTATTTTTATTTAGTTCAACATTCTTTTAAAATTTCTCTTGAGATTTTTTTGACCAAAGTGTTATGTATGCATGTGTTTAATCTCAAAATATTTGAGAATTTTCCAGCTATTTTCTGCTATTGGTTACTAATATAATTCCATTATGCTCTGTGAACATACTTGTATGATTTCTATACTTTCCAATATACTGATATTTTTTTATGAAGCAGAATGTGATCTATCTTGTTGAACGCCCTATGTGATCTTGGGAAGAATGTATATTCTGCTCTTGTTAGATGGAATAGTCTATAAATGTTAATTAGATTAAGGTGATTTATAGTGCTATTCAGGTAAACTATATCCTTACTGATTTTCTGCCTGTTTGATCTAGCATTTACTGATAGGGAAGTGCTGAAGTCACTAACTGTAATATGGTTTGTCTTTTTCTCCTTGTAATTCTATCAGTTTTTGCCTCACATATATTTGTCACTGTGTTGTTAGGTACATACAAATTAAAGATTTTTATGTCTTCTTAGGCAATTGATTGCATTATCATTATCTAATGCTCCTCTTTATCCCTGATAATTTTCCTTGTTTGAAGTCTGTTTTGTCTTAAATTAATATAGCTACTCCAGCTTTCTTTTGATTAGTATTAAAATAGTATATCTTTTTACTTATCCAATTTTTTATATTTAGAATAGTTTCTTGTATATAACATACAGTTGGGTCCCACATACTCCATCCCCCTTCCTGACAACCTCTATCTTTTATCAGTGTTTGTAGATCATTCACATACAAAGTAATTGTTGATATAATGTATTAATATCTACTATGTTTGTAACTGTTTTCTATTTATTGCTTTTAATTTTTTTCATTTTTTTCTTCCCTTTCGCCTTCTCTAGTTTTAAGTAAGCATTTTATATTATTAGATTCTTTCCTCTTGTAGTTATTTAATTACACTTTAAACATATGTTATAGTAAGTAGTTGCCTCAGTCTTTGCAATATACATTTACAACTAAATTATACTCCTTTCTCTTGCATTTCATCTTGGGATGTTTCTATTGACATGTTTCCAAGTTCATTGACTCTTTTCTTGCCCATGCTCAACCTACTAAAGAACCCATATGAGACATCCTTCAATTCTGTTACTGTATTTTTATTTCTAGCAATTCTTATGATTCTCCGAGTTTCTGATGCTGTTGTAATTAGCTAGTTATCAATAATGGGGAAGGAGCAAAAGAGGTCAGGCATTACAGGCATTATCATTTGGGCAGCTTCACAAGGAAGCTGCAATTTCACATTCCCTGGGAAACCACCAGTGCACTACCTGCAGACCACTGAGGGAAGGGACTGGACAAAGCGGAGAATGGGCACATGTGCAGTGAAGTTGGGGTTTCATAGGGAAGGTGCCTGTCAGTCAAACCTGGGAACATGTCTTATTGGCCAGAGGGAGTGGAGCCACTAGAAGCTTGAAAAAATTGGGGGATATATAATCTCCCAAACAAAGGAGTTTGCTCTCTTGGCTCTCGGTGCTTGGTGCTCTTGTTTCTCTGGCATTTGTCCATGTTCCCTCTATAGCCATGTGGCTCTGTGGACCCCACACGTAATGGACTGATGGCTGCAGCAGGGGACACAAGCTAAGCTCTCCTGATGCTGTATTGGACTGTGCAGACATGGAATGGAAGCTCTGAACAATGGATTTAATTCTAGCCCTATGAAAGGCACACCTGGCCCTGGCCAGTTTGGCTCAGTGGTTAGAGCGTCGGCCTGCGGTCCAGAGAGACCCGGGTTCGGTTCCCGCTAAGGGCACGTACTTCGGTTGCAGTTTGTCCCCGGCCCTGGTTGGTTGTGCGGGTGGCAGCCACTCGATGTGTCCCTTCACGTCGATGTTTCTCTCTCTCTCTCCCTCCCACTCTATCTGTACAAAAAATGGAAAAATATCCTCAGGTGAGGATAAAAAAAAAGACAAACAAAAAAAAAAAAAAAAGAAAGGCACACCTGGACTTCTTCTGGGCAGGACAAAGGGAAATGGACCTTGGAAACTCGGGGATTTAATTCCATGCAAATAAACATTGTTTATTCTCCCATGCAAGTCTCAGAAACTTATTTTTCTCAGGACATCACAAGTGGCCCATTCCCACTAGCAACCAGTGGGGACAAGGAGCTCTCCCAACCCATCATTTCCACATCTCAGCCTACCTTATGCATCTCTTCTTGCATGTTTTCTTAATATACATAACCTTAAGGTATCTGTGAAGATTAGTTCATTAACCTTAACATCGTGTCCTTAACATGTTAATTAGAGTTGTTTTGCATTTCCTGTCTGATAAATTCAAGATCTGTCTAACAGCTGAGTTTGGTTCTGATGTTTGTCTGCCTCTGCAGACTCTCTTTTCTTATCTTTCAAAATGTTTTTCAGTATTCTGTTAAAATCTGGATATGACCTATCAGGTCCTAGAAATTTAAGTAAAAATTCTTTAGTGTGAGACATTATGTTAATCTGGCTTAGCTGGGATCCTTTCATGTTTGTTCTACCTGTAGGTGCCCACGACGTTACAATTTTTCTAATGTCCCAGTGTCCTTATTTTTGTCTCCCCTTCTGTCTTTGTGTTTCCTTGTTCCTTTAATAGAACCTGTATTTTGAAACTCTTTAAACTGTAATCCCCTGATAGTATACTGGGACATTGTTGAGGTGATAAAGCATGGGAGAAAGGAAGCATTTTCTCATCTTATTTTTATATCTCAGTGTTTTAGTGTGCTTTCGTCCCTGGGCCTTAACAAGTGTTTCTTAGCTCCATCGTGCCATTTATATGACACAGAAGATTAGAGAGAGCTAGAACTTAATAAAAGCTTCTCCATCTACGTAAGGTAAGACCTGATAAAAGTCTTTTTATCTGGAAGAGACCTTTATATGGAGCATTCTGGGTATATTTCAAAATGATTACATTTCCCTTCCTCCTGTTAGAGCCACTAGAAGATTTTCCTTGGCTCTTCACTAGGAGGAGATTGTAAGGTTCCTGAAGGCAAAATCTATGAATGTGTGGGGTACTCCTATCCTCAGGATACCTCCTTATAGTTTCTACTCTCATGTTTCAGCTCCACTAATGCATCTGAGTTACCATTTAAGTGTTTCTGTCAGTTTATACCTCCTGTGACTTCTCCAGATCTTAAAAGCAGACATTGGCAGTGATTATCTGTGTTCTGTTTCTTCAGATTTAAGTATGGCAGTTTGCCCTGTAATCTCCTGGCACATCAGATCCAAAACTGGAAGTCTTTCAGAAGAGGACTTATTTCTGCTTAAAAGTGGGCACATGTTACAAAATCCAATCAGAAAATGACATATGTCAAGGCTAGATATCACTCCTAGTAGAGGATAGTGCACTCCAATTCACACATATTCTGAACATAGGTCATTCTACAAGGTCCCAAGAAAAAGTTTGAGATATTCGCCAGTTCCCTTCATTCTTGAAGTTGAAATTGGAAGACCTTAAACTTCAGTTTTTGTCAAACCATTCACGTGGGTCTGCTGGAAGCTCTGCTCAACTTTCCACCTTGTCATCTAAACTTCTATTTTATTGTCAACCTCTTCAACAGAATCATGGCACTAGATGGTGGGTCTCCTTCTCTTGAGTTTTCTCCCCTTCTCTATTTGTGCTAAACAGATTCTTACTGCTTATCATTATATAAGCTCCTCTGAGCCCTCTTTTTAATTAGGCTTCTTTTTTTTTTTCTTCTTTTTTTAGGGCCTTCCAGTAAAAACCAGAAGACCTACTAGACAAATTCAAAAAGAGCTGTAAGCACTAGGCTTCTTTCTTCTACAGTCTACCTAAGCAAGTCTTAGTCAAGACTCCTCCCAAGCCAATCCCCCACCCTTGATTCCTAATCACCTTTGACATCTGAACAACTTCTCACCCCCCACATTTGATATATAAGTTCGTGGCCTACTTTTAGCAAGAATTTTGTTAGGCCAGTTTAGCAACAATCCCCCAACTCTTGATATCTCCTCTTAGTAATGTTCCTTCCACTGACCCCCTCAATCTGCTCTGTTGATTAAAAATTCCCACGAGACTTTGTTGTATTTGGAGTTAAGTGCAATCTCTAGTTCCCTTGCAAAGATCTGAACCCTGCAATAGTCTTTAATAATGTTTTCATTATCTTTTTAAGCAAGAACAAGTGTCAGAATAATTTTTCTTTAACACTAATAACTTTCTAACACCTTGAAATAAATTCTTAAAAATATATTCCGTCCATGTTTTTAAAATATTGAGTGTGGGAGGGTGGGTTCAAAACAATCTAAACATTCATTTCTCAAGAAAAATTATTTTTGAGAGCATAAGGTAATATACCATGCACTGAACTATGTTACATAAGGTGCCTCCTTAGATAACAGCCTTATAAAAACAACATACTTGCCCTGACTGGTTTGGCTCAGCCGTTGGAACGTCGGCCTGCGGTCCGGAGAGACCCGGGTTCGGTTCCCGCTAAGGGCACGTACCTCGGTTGCAGTTTGTCCCCGGCCCTGGTTGGTCCTACGGGTGGCAGCCACTGGATTTGTCTATTTCACGTCAATGTTTTTCTCTCTCTCTCTTCCTTTCTCTCCCTCCCTCTCTATCTGAGCAAATAATAGAAAATTGTCCTCAGGTGAGGATAAAAATAATAATAATAATAATAACATACTTTACAGATGAAAATGTAAAAGATTAAATTGTTTATGCAATTTTTTCCATGGATTCACAAATATTAAAGATTTAATCCCAGATTAAATTTAATCCCAGATTAGTTTGGTTGCAAACAAAATACTTCTCAGTACTACTTTTTACAACCTACCCTAGCATCTTGACTTAAAGAAATAACAGATATGAGTTTGTAGATTATGGTTTCACTTAATATTTTATGTCTTATCATACTTAGAAGAGTTTGTTCTAGTGGATGTCTGCACATTATGTATTTATAGACTTTTTTTTTACTGTGATTAATTTATATAAACCTATGTGCCATGTACAAATTGAAAACCCTAAAATATTATTTTTCAATTCTTATAATTATTTGAAGTAGATCCTATCAGTATTTCAATTCTGCCTGTGAGAAAATAGAGGTAAAAAGAAGGAAGTAATATTTCAAAGATCACTATTCTATGTGCAGGAACCCAGATTTGAACCTGAAATTTTACATTGAAGTTCATGCACTTAACTTCAGTGTTATATTATTTTCTTTAATAGTTAGTTCTGTTGAACTTTTATTTTAACATTTTAATGATATGGTGCTACTTTCTCCATTTATAAATTCCACCATTCATTTCAATTTTTTTCCTCAATGACTATTAATGTGTAAGTAATTCTACATTACTATAGTCATGGCTAATCTACTCATTCAAATAAATAAAAATTAATAAAATTTATTTAGCTGCATTATATACTTAGTGCTCAAGATCAGCTGAGAAGTTCTATTTCTGTACCATTGACACCCTCCGCCCACTTTCAGCTTTAATTATATCCTTTTCTTGGGATGACATCACCGATACATGTTGGTTCCATTTGACAGCTGTCAGCATATCCTGAAAAATTCCAACATTTCCTTCAGTTACACTGTTAAAAATATGCAGTTTTCCACATTTATATTATATTACTTAAAATTATTTTTCAATCTGGGCTAGTAACCTCTTTAAGAAGAGAATGTATATTGTCACAAGGAAAAACGTGTATCCACGGGCTTAAAGAAATCATAAAATGGACTCATAACACTTTTGGCAATTAAAGTATGTTTGGCAATTAAATATATACTTATAATTTTCAGGCACATCTAGAATATTTTTAACTGATGTTCATAAATGGATATAACAATTTTAAAATGTGTATTAAAATTTTTATATTTGTAAAAATATCAATTTTACAATACAAACATATACCAGGTAGAGAGATTGCCTTAGTGGAAATTTCTTGGTTATTTGTTTCCTCTTCATTTTTTACATCTTGTACAAATTTGTGAAAAGCTAACTAAACACTAAGAACTTAACTGAAAATTTTCAGAGAAAAATTTACTCTCTAAGGCCATTGATAATGACATATGAACTTGTTAATTTCTAAACGAATTATCCTCTGCAAAGTGGTGATTAGCATAGGTTGGACATACAGGCATATTATAAAGTCAGGAAGTCAAAAAAAAATGTCATGACACCTATTAAAATGTTTCAATTCTTGAGAAAATAAACAGACACATATGAATTAGTTTTAAGAGCAGAGCAGTATAGATAGATGGATGGATAGATAGATGATAGATAGATAGATAGATAGATAGATAGATAGATAGATAGATATACAGATAGATGATAGATAGATCTCAGCTGCTATTCATGTAATTAGAAATAAAATTAGAAATATAAACATGTTTAAATATTTTCTTAAATGTCATGATCACTGAGGACAGTTATTTATTTTTAATTAATAAAAAATAAGTGAAAAACCTATTTCTTCAATGTAAATTTATTTGAAATAGAAATATGTGCTATGTTGAAAATGGAATAACATTGCTTATTATAAAATAAGGAATGAGGTTGTCAACACATTGCAGATAAACCTCAACCACATAAAACTAGTTCTCAAAATCACAAAGAACAAAATATACTTATTGTGCCTTCAATATAAAGAAGAGATTATACTGAAACTGTTGTAATTAGCTAGTTTTTAACAATAGAAAAGGAGCAAAAGGGAGGCCAGACATTACAAGCATGGCTATTTGGGCAGCTTCACCAGGAAGCTGCAATTTCACACTCCCTAGGAAACCATGGGCCCATTCCCCACAGATCGCTGGTGAAAAGGATCCAACAAAGGGGAGATAGCAGCATTTGCAGAGAATTTGGGGGTGCCTGTCAGTCAAACCTGGGAACAGAGATCATTGGCTATAATGGGCAGGGCCATTGTATAATCCCACAAAGCTCACTGTCTTGGCTTGCTTGCCTTCACTGGTGCGGCCCATGGCCATGCAGACCCCACATGACGAACTGATGGACTGCAATGGGGAACACAAATTAAGCTTGCCTGATGCTGTATTGTACTGGTCCAACTTGAAACAAAAATTCTGGACACTGGCTTTGAGTCTAGCAACAGCTAGACTGAGGGGTTTGATTCCACAGAAATAAAACTTTCTACGATATCTCATCCTCCTGTGCAAGTATCAGAAAATTCCTTTTCTCGGGATATACCATGAGTAATAGGGGGAGATGAGAAATCTTACCACTGATAGCAATATGGGGTATGGTACAAAAATTAGCATAATTGAGCTAGGTGCCTGCCTACCTGTGAGACACAGACTTCCAAATATATAATTGCATGACAGCCTCACAATAGCATAAACTTGGAGGCAAGAACTATATTTTTTAAAATTGTACATTTATACTGACCTTAAGCATTACTTCTCAGTAAATGTTGATTAAATAAATTATTGCATGAATAAATGAAGTAATAAATCAATAAACATACAAAACTAGTTATATTTAAAAGGAAGAAATCTTTGAAATATAAAAACCTAAGTCATTCTTTAGAAGTTAAGTTTCATTTTATTTTTCATTTAGTTGTGATTCTTTTTTCTAGTCTTCTACCAATTATTCCATCTGTACCTTTTATTTTCAGATTATTAGATCTCATGTATATTCATGTCATTTGTAATTTATTTCTCTTTTATATATTTCAATGCAGTCTTGAAGAAAATCCCTATTTCTTTATCTAATTTTAAATGCTGTATATTTAACTCTAACCATTTTTCTAAATTTTGTTTCTCTCTTGGGATGTGTTTATTTCCCAAAATAATACTTTGAGGAGTTTATGTGTGTTTTTTTAATATTCAAGAACTATCTCTTACAGTTTTATATTTTTATTATAGCATATTTTTCATTAATTCTCAAAACTCATTAAAATTGCGAATGAGACCTTAAAATATTCTCTCTGCCATTTGTTGTGTTTCAAAGGGAGCCATTTGCTCCAAGTGTTGACTTTCCTCAAATAGGTAGTGGGTTTCTCTTAGTTGTTTATGTTTACAGATAAAGATGTATTAAGATGTTCTGCCACGGTTCATGCTCAGGACCCCAAAACTTCCCGCCCCCCAAGTTCTCTTCTCCTTCCAAACGCCTCATTCCCTCTCCCTTCTTGACTCTCAAGGCCTCTTAAAATAAAACTCCTTTTGACTATTCTAAGTGATTCAGTTCTCTCCCTCAGTTAAAAAAAAAAAAAAAATTCTGGCTTTTTAAACAGGTAACCCTTCCACCTCCCCCACATTAACACCCCCCCAATTCTTCATCTACCCCATCACACACAGGGGTGGAGGAAGGAGGTTCTGAGTAAGAACAAAAAAGGTTCTGCTTCTGCCCTGGCAAGTATGGCCCAGTGGATAGAGCATTAGCCTGTGCACTGAACGTAACAGGTTCGATTCCGGTCAAGGGCATGTTGCTGTGTTGCAGGTTCTATCCCCAGCTCTGTAGCAGCGTGGGAAAGCAACCAGTTGATGTGTTTCTGTCACATCAATGATTCTCTCTCTCTCTCTCTCTCTTTTGCCCCCTCTCTCCCTTCCATTAAGAAGCCTGAAACACCAATCAGAAAGAATATAGGTACCCCTATGTTCATAGCAGCACTGTTTACAATTGCCAAGATCTGGAAACAGCCCAAGTGCCCATTAATAGATGAATGGATTAAAAACCTGTGGTACATATACACAATGGAGTACTATGCAGCTGTAAGAAAGAAAGATCTCTTATCCTTCGAGATGATATAGAGGGACCTGGAGAGTATTATGCTAAGTGAAAAAAGCCAAGGATAGACAAGTATCACATGATCTCACTTATTTGTAGAGTATAATGAACAAAATAAGCTGATGAACAAAATAGACCCAGAGACTTGGAAGTAGAGTTCAGACTGACAAACCTCAGAGGAGGGGGTAGGGAGAGGGAAGAGATAAACCAAAGAATTTATGCATATAAGCAAAACCAATGAACATAGAAAACAATGCTGTGGTGGGGGCAGGGGACAGGAAGAGGGTGTCAATGGAGGGGGAGGAGAAACATCTGTAACAAAAATAAATTAATTAAATTTTTAAAATAAATTTTTTAAAAATCCAATGAAAAAATATCCTCAGGTGAGGATTAACAACAACAACAAAAAAGATTATCCTGCTAAAGCAAGTTCAACAAACACTCATTTAATGCTTGAGATCCTTCTGGAGAGAACACCAGGCGGACACATTCCCTGAGGCTGGGCCAGGACCGCATGGGGTTTGGGGTTGTCCTTGGATTCCAACTCGTTCACACTCCACGTTGGGGCTGCTGCCATAGTTCTGCACCTGCTCTTACATTCTTTCCCAGCAGGCATATTTTGTCCAGGAGGCGACAACTAGGATTTTGCAACATTAACTCAAAGCAAACAAACACAACACAACAAAACTCAGGGGAACAAGGTAGACAGTAGATAGAGAAGACACTGAGGGAGCACCTTGAGGAAATCTTCAGCTCTGCACATGGTCCTACAATTGGTCTTCTCACGATTTGACTGTTTGTGCCTCTGATGCTGCGGCTCACGGACTCCTCCTCTGTGTCCTCGATACGAACAGAACTATAGCTGACTGTGGTCTTACCACATGCAACCCTGACCACTCAGTCCCACCCCCAGAATTTTACTGGCTATAGCCAAGAATATTTTTAAACCAAGACTTGGTTTTAATTATTGTTTACATTGCTTTTGTCCAACAGTACCCCTTTCATATACCTTCTCTAAGCCACAAACCTGTTAACATTGTCTTAAGGTGAAACAGCTGTAAAATTGATTTAACTAATCAATTTCCCTCTACTCCTCTTTGAGATCCATCAATCAATCAATCATAAATTATGAGCACTCCTGTCATAAAGGTAAATGGTAAATTACCCAGGTAGGACATGTAATATAAGCTGTAGTGTTTTCTAATTTCCTGTCCATATAAGAATGGGGATAGCAGTATGAAGAAAACTTTACTGACATTGTAATTTATTTATGGAACTGAGAAAGGCCTTTTAACTAAAATACATCAGAAAAGATATGGGACATATCCAAAATCTTATTCTGGACCAGGGGAAGGGCAGTCTTATTAACGTGAAAT
This sequence comes from Molossus molossus, assembly GCF_014108415.1. Classification (NCBI taxonomy): domain Eukaryota; kingdom Metazoa; phylum Chordata; class Mammalia; order Chiroptera; family Molossidae; genus Molossus; species Molossus molossus. The sequence continues at coordinate 74,574,341 of NW_023425344.1, read as the reverse complement.
TGAAAAGACAATGGAGAGTTCAGTCGGTGTGGCTCAGTGGTTGAGCATCAACCCATGCACCAGGAGGTTATGGGTTCGATTTTCGGTCAGGACACATGCCCAGGTTGTGGGCCCAATCCCCAGTAGGGGGCATGCAGGAGGTGGCCAATTGATGGTCTCTCTTATTGATGTTTCTATCTCTCTCTCTCCCTCTCACTTCCTCTCTCTCTAAAATGAAAAATAATAAAATAAAAAAAAAAGACAATGGAGAAAAATAAAGCAGTTTAAGTTTACATCCCACTGTGTTCATATCATTAAAATATATTTATATATTACGGAAGCTGATTAATATGAATAGACTCTTAGAGACATTGTGACTTGTTGTTGTGGAGGTTTCTTTTGTTTTGGTTTCGGTCTTTCCATATGATTGATGCGAAACAAAAATCTTCATAAATCTGGCCTTGAAACCTTCTCCCTTAGCGTGCTCTGTGCTCCAAGTCAGAACTGGAAGGAGTTAGTCCACTGCACTGTGATGGCTTTTTAACATCCCCTAGGACAAATATTTCTTGTTTTTTCTCTACAAGAGCCCCCCAAGATGTCCCAAGATTGGACAAAAGAAAAAAATGAAGTCCCGGTCTGGGGAAAAGTTTCATATTCCAGCCCTACTGCCCATCTTCCAAGTTACCTTGTTCTACTGAAGCCCTCACTCTAAAGCCAATGTTTTGATGTGACCCTGGGGCACGGGATCAGAAAGATGCTCATAAAGATTCCCTTGATGTTCTATAAACAGAACAAAAAGTACACATCAATCTGGGGAGAGCAACTGCCACAAAAATTTAGAGATGTTAAATTTTATATCTGACTAAAGACAATTTACTGTAATTATGGATGCATCAATACTGTTCAGCTTCGATTTTGTCTAAAATCTGCTCCTAAGTTTTTTAATTATCTTAAGCTTTTTTCCAGCCTGTCATTTTCACTCTTTTTATCCTATATTTTGTTCATTTTTTTTTCTTAATTTTATAGTCCATTGAGAGTTTCTTCATGTGGGCCCTACACATTTCTTACTCATTTTTTGAGCTATTTCTTTATTTTGCACATGTTATATGTATGTATAATAATTTCTCCATTCAAGATTTTACTTGTTTTCCTCTTTATGTGGAAAAGATAGCTCTTGCAGAATATTCACTTTTAAAAAGGATACCTTCTTGAATTTTATATTATAGTCCAGCTTTCATTGGTTTTCCCTTTCCTTTGGGCATAGAACTTGCAGGAAAGTATTTCTAAGTATTAATAGGTTTGCGTTATACTCCTTCCCACATCCATAATTTCCATAATTCTTGCAACTGAGCCCTATGTGCCTCTTTATGATTGCCACCATCTGCCCACTAATAAACATCGGACATCCATGGGGAGAACAGAATCAAATTTGGGCAATACTGAGATAAAAAAAAATCAAGGAGCACATTGAAGAGTGAGTTTCTCCAATTGCAGAAGCTGGTGCAGACTAACGTGCACACGAAAGAAAAGAAAAGAACAGGAGGAATGAAAAATGGCCTGGAAGTAAAGGACTCGAGACTCTGTGTTCCGAAGATTTCTTCTTGTTGACTTTGGGTTGAAAGGCCTGGAAACTCTAGTGTCACATGAGGAGTGAGGAAGAGCTCTGGACTTTATGGCCAGTCTGAGCAGATGTTCAACAAATCCTTTTCTCATCAATGAGTGAACGCTGATTGGTATGAAGGGAAAATACAGAGAGCGTGAGAACTGTCTTCAAACATTTCAAAGCCAACTTCTTTGAATGACTCAAAAAAGTTATTCAAAGATTGAAGAGAAGGAAATTAATATGGATGGCAACTCTCTTCTGGGGGAAGAATAGCTTTATAAAAATAAGAAGTCTTTAGTAATGGAAATCAATCATTCACTAAATATGCCTCTGATAATACAGTTAATGGGCAAGGTCTGGTTTTTCAATGGTGGCCATTTTCAATCTTGAACTCAAAGATGGAGAGAGTAGGGAGGAAGGGACATACTGAAAGATTAAGTACAGCAAAATTTAATTCTAAATCACATAATTATTATGAAGAAGACCTGTATAATACTATGAATATTTTAACAAGGAACACCTCACCTGGTCTCAGGGATTTAGGATTTCCTGAGGAGGTGACATCAGGGATGTATGTTTAATAATGAGAACTTCTAAATAAGGGGAGGATGGGAAGAGACTGATTGGTCATCAGGTAGTGGGAAGAGTATATAAAGGCTCCAGGCAGAACAGAGAAGGGTCAGTTTGGGGAACCAAAAGAAGATGAGTGAAGCAAGAGAGGTGAGTGGAAAGGAGTGCATAGCACCTGACATAGATTAGAGAAAATACATTTCGTGGTGAGTACCAGGGAGCTGGTGGACACCAACACAGTGACCTAGCACCTAGAAAGCCATCCTGATGATCTCCAAGAATTTTTAGTCCATTAGCTTGACTGAGTGTGTGAGTTAGAGTGAACTCCTCGGTGTCCCAAGACCCTGTGCATCCAACTCACTCACACTATTTGACCCTTTTAATGTGGACACTATTAACTTCTACAGAATAGACTCAGAACTCTTGAAGGATGTTTCTGTTGTATAGAAAAATTCTTGAAGTATGTAATTCGAGAGAAATTAAATTTTACTTTTCTTTTCTTATATATTATTTCTTTTTCTTTTCTAGTTGCAATGTCTTATAGTTCTAATAGTTCTTATATGATATTAAATAATTGTATTAATATTGGACATTTTTTTATTTTTCTTGACTTTTAATGTGTCTAGCATTTCTTCATTAAATATTCGCTGGCCCTTGCCTTAAAACACATTTTTTTAAAAGTGAATTAAAATAAATTTATTGAATTATAGCTTATTTAAAGGTATTATATTTTAAAACAGAAATGCATTTTAGATTTTTTTAATGGTTTTCCCACTGTGCTGCATAACTTCTCTGAATTGTGAGACATGTTTTTAATTTCAATAATAAAAAATTACCTGATGGGGTAGAATGATAAAAATAATGTGGTGTGATGGATGGAGGCAGAGAAGCTGCGACACTGTTAACAGATACCTGCGCGCATCTCTTTTCCAGTGTTATTGCTATTTGTTAATGGATGGTTTAAAGATATATGTCAAAAGTACTCAAACTTTTCTAGAAGATAAAGTAAATTTAACTCTCTATGATCTCTCACTATGTTGAGAATAGTCCGGAGCCCAAGATAGAGACGTGTGCCTATGAGGTGCCCTGCGCTTCCTGTAGGGAACCCATAAGATCCTGCCTACAAGTTGTACCACTCAAAGCTAACAACAGCTCTGGTTTCTCCTGTGTTGTCTTCTGGCTACCCTACTGCACCAAGATTCAAGGTTGTCCCAGTGAGAACGTGTTTGACCATGAAGGAAGACACATTATTATCTAGCATAAGTTGAGAAGATAAGAAATTCTCTGCACTTAGCTCTGTCTGCCTCACAGACCCAAAGACAATACTGAATAATGTTATGTGAGCCAAACCACAGGCTTGGAGCTCCAGGTGAAACATTCTGCTATAAGATATATGGCTTCTCAAAGCAAAATCACTGTCACTTGTATGCGTCTTTGTCTATATCTTTGTCACTGAGATGTGATAAAATTGTCGAAGGCAGAGCTTTCTCCCAGCATTTAACTCTCTCAGCTAAAAACCCTATCAGTGTGGCATAGATTGAGAGAACAGAGGGAGAGATATAAATTGCCCATCCTTCTAATTAAATGTGGAATTGTCGCTCATCAGGTGACCATACCATTCATAAAGACCTTCCCAGCTCATGGCACTGGATCTTTTATTTTGGTTCCTGCAAGGTAATTCATTTTCTCTATAATTGAAGGAATATCCATTTCAAATGATTTCTAGGAGCAAGTGAACATGAGGATAATTTGCTTAATTGGTCAGTGAGTGTTGAACAATTTCATTTATTAATTTACAGTCATTTCTTTGTGTCCCTGAATTTCTCACTGGATTCCAGAAAAGGTCATGCATTCAGAAAGGGGACTTGTAGTTGGCCGTCATCAGTCATCTTGCTGTCAGTTTTAAAGGGGAGAAAAGGGGGGCTTTGGCAGATCAGGTGGACGAAGAGGAAAATTAACCCAACATAACCTTAAGTTTATTACACTGAAAAGCTAGTTAAGCGACCTGAGGACTGTGAATTGTAGTGAAACACCTCTGTGAATACTAAAGTAAAATAAAAGCTCTCCATGGAAATGCTTCAGTAGTGCCTAAAGCAAACTGTTTTATATTTTCCCCTGTGGGAAAATGACTATGATTAGATTTATAAGACACTTAACTCTGCAAAAGAACTATTGTTTAATGACGCTTTCCAAGACTATTGACAACAGTGATGATTCGCATTTAGAATTTGCCATCAATCATTTCAAAATTTTGACTAATATTTCGGTTGCTATGAGTTAGAGTAAGTTTCTCAGTCCTACAAATAATTACCTAACTCTTACTATAATGACTCCTTATACCGTTACCTTAAATTTGCATAGCCCCTCTCAAAGGAGCACAAAGTGATTTTCAGACCACATCTCATTAATTCTTCTAAAAGCACTACCAGGGGAGAAAGTCAAGAGAAATTAGAAAAGACTGTTTCTACTTTAAAAAAAAAAATCCCTTCCATGATTAAAAAGAAAAGTCTCCATCCATATATAGTGTCTGTATGACCATAGTTCCTATTGTTAAGCAGCCAGTAACTCCCCCGACAGTCTTTAAGCTTGCTTCATATTTGTAACAGTAATTCAAAAGAAAATAATTTCTTTCTGATGTATTCTTCTTCAGTTACAAAAAGTGGAGAGCGAGCAGCCTTGCTTATATTGAGCAAATTAAAGAATATTTGACACAGCTTTTGAAGAGCTTTTCCAAGCAGGTGTATGAGAGAACAGAGTACAACAAAAGCCTGGGCATGAATCTCCGGGTGAGATTTTACAGCTGCAAACACAAGTGAGGCTTCACGTAGCTGATGAAGGGCCAGGTGGAGCACCTGGGCAGGTTCTGTAGCAGTCGGTATGCAAATGAATTGGAGGCTATCAAAGGCGACATTTCCCAACATACTGAAAAGGAATGAAACACAAGCATCGGTTTTGATTTTTCTCAATGTCGACACTTGTTAATGGGGAAGACACAGAGGCTTGAGGACAAACTTGGTAGTCTGCCCCACTTCTGACCAGTTCTGTAAACAATAGTTACCGAACAGGGACCAGCCCGAGTGGGTCTGCCTCGGCGGCCTGTAGTGTGTGGGTTCTTGACTTCGTGTAGGAAAGATTTTACAAGAAGAGTCCAGATGGGTTTGTGAATATGTCTCTTTACTAGAGACAGTGAAACAAAGGAAGAAATTAGGGTAGAAAAACAACAGGGGAGAGCCTAGCTACGTGGGCAGTGAGGGTGGCAGTGCAGCAGTGAGCCAGGGCAGGGCTGCTTTAGCTCACTGGGAAGTCAGAGAAAAAGTGGCCTTGGAGACAGGATCAGAGGGTGAGCCCACTCCAGCTGCCGCTGCCCACTGCTCCCCTGGTTGCAAGTCTCCTGGGGACCCTTAAACACAAAAAGTTCATGCCTGGGAAAAGGCTGGGCATGCTCTAGAGCGAGGCATTGAGTCTTTGTCCTGAAAGCTTTTTATCCTTTCTTCTTTTCTGCAGGTGAGAATCTTAGGGGATGATTTCAATAGAATATTCATCAGCTATCAGGTACATTTCTAAAATGCTGATGCATCAAAATGAGTGTATAAGGGAGGTTTGGATTACTCTTTGGTCAGTTTAACTCTTTTGCATTTATCTTAACTCTGTCCAGATTTAATGGGGTTTTTGTTATTTGTTCCCCAACTTCACCTGTCCTTGGGCTTAGCTGTTACAAATGGCATCAACTGGGTCTTTGTTCTCTATTGTCCCAGGCCAGGCTGATTTAAGGCATGTATTTTCCGGTTAGGGAGGAGGGTATAAACCATTTGCTCTCAAGTGTCTTTGGATAAGGAAGATAAGGTCTTACAATTCACAAGCTGGTTGTAAGGTGCCCAAACTGTTTGACCTTGTTTACTTTTCTTGTCTCAGTTTCTTCATTCCCCTTGCCCAGGAATTTCCCTACCTTCTTACTAACCTGCCACAATACCATAGAGTGACATTTGAATCTGTGTTGGAAACCAGTTCCAAGAGCCATGGAAGTACTGGAAATGCGAGATGTCTGCTGGCTGCCATGTACGCAGAGGACTCTGAGGCGGTGTCATCCACCCTCCCAGGAGAACAGTCAGTCCTCACCAGAAGTACTGGGCTTCTGGACCCAAGAGCACCACTGAGTTTGGAAGATCAAGGTGTGGAAATCAAGAGAATACTATAAACAAGATCAATGAGACTGACAAAACAAGAGCCTTTTGAAGTTCCTTTCATTATTGACTAGACAGTACTTGGCCAGTGTTAGGAAGTGCCTTAAAGGAGCCAAGAACAGCCAGGCTGTGGCGGCAGCAGATGGTCCTCTTACAGAGAGTGCCCACCGCTCTTCCTCCCAGAGGACTAGGCCGGTGAGGGGTAATTAGTCTTGGAGACCCACTGGGAGTAGCTGCCGCATAGACCTTGACAATGGCAGCCACCGTGGAGCGTGAGAGGGAGTGGGAAGGGCCGCATCAGGAAAAGGGGTTTAAATAGTGAAAGCCATACTTCACGGAAAAGACATCTGGCAGCTGTGTCCCCAAGAGAAGCACAGGTCTGCCTACACAGGGACAGGTACCCAGCTTTATGGGACTGGCACCCTGCTGGGCAGCTTCACCAAAACCAGGGAGAAACCATACAGAAAACAAATGTCCTCTGTGAGGATCACCCATGGGCCAGTGCCCTCAAGGAAACACAAATTAAAACAATAACTCAAATGTCACAGATGTGGAAAGAGCATAGAATTGAAAATGAGAACTTACTAAAAAAAAAAAAAAAAATTCAAGTGTTTCATATGTAAACTCTTTTTATCTTCAACATCTTATGAAATGGATCAAAGAAGAGTTTACCGCCACTTTAGAACAAGAGCATCACGGAGACATTAATTAAACTGGTAAGGTCATTCAGCCCCTTATGAGAAATCCAATCTCTTAGTATATAAGGAGGAGGGAAATGTATGCTTTAAATTTTTTTTTTTTACACAGACGTTTTATCTCATTTATTTAAAAAATCAAATGATATCATGTAAGATTGGCTTAATGCCTACCCATTTCTTTCTAGGCATCTTAAACATCCTTGTAAACAAGTTAGGTCTTATTCCTACATCACTGCAACTTGTAAATTATTGTGAAACTTTATTTCACATTTATTTTAGACATCCAATTAATATGGTTGTGACTGAACTAATCTTAGCCTTATTCCTTTAACCTGAAATATTCCTTAACTAACTTTCTGACATCCATGGTATGGATTGGGCCACAGAGATCAGTGAGCACAAATCTTCCTCTCTAGGAATTTATTATCTAGTGGGAAAGGAAAAGAATTTAAAACTATACTGGTGAAAAGACACACTTAGATGCAATGTGTTGCAGAAAACTGGCCAACTTAATCTTAAATATTTTTAAAATGTTTATATGTATTTTTAAAAATATTTTTTCATTGATTTTTAGAGAGAGGGATAGAAACAGTGTGAGAGAGATACATTCATTGGCTGCTTCCTGCAAGCCCCCTACTGGGGATCAAGCCCACAATCCCCGGCATGTGCCCTGATGGGAATCGAACCAGGACCTCCCAGTCCATGGGAGGACAACACTCAATCCACTGAGCCAAGCCACACCAACCAGGCTGCTTATACATATTTTATTATAGCCCATAACGTATTTTTTTAAATGTATACTTTACATTATATTCACAGCTCTTAGAGAAGTTTCCTATGAAAAGTAAAATGAAGCTCAGAATACTAAACGAATAACTAACAAAGGGAATCAAAGTTTTGGCACTGTAAAACATCCTTTTGGGATATTGATTTTTAAGCTGGTTATTAAGAAACAGAAGACTCAGAAAAAACATTTAATCTTCCCTCTTTCCCACCCCAGAGATTCAGATAGAAAAACCTACTCCAAGAAGGAAATCTTAGCACATTCCCCTTAGCCTAATTTGAATTAGATATGGTAGACAGGTGTCTGTGAACTAGATCACTCTGTGTCCTGTTTTCTCTGGTTGCCTAACAGGAATTTTCCTGCCATGCGTGTTCAGCTCTTCCTCGGCTACCTGTGAATTGCCTATTTCCTTTAAAATCTCAGAACTTCCCCCTTTCTCCTTTGTTCATAATGACATATAAACCTCAACTGTCCAATGAGTTTGGGGGACATATCTTATGATACCTCCCTGACATGTACATCTATAATAAACTTTGGACATTTTCTCCTGTTAATCTATCTATATTAATTTGATTATTAGTCCAGCTAGAAAAACTTAGGAGGTGGGGATACAAGTCTTCTCTTTAGTCCTGACACTAACATGAGGAGTAAGGAGCAGACCCAGGATACAAACCAAGGTCTTTTGGCTTTAAAATGAATCTCTAACCTTTCACTTTGATTGCATTTGAACCTAATGTCAAAGGAGGGGTGTACAGAATTGAAGGGAATGGTAATAAAGAGAATATGTGATCAAAACTTTTGCAGAATGGAGAAAGAAGAAAAAGGAATAGTCTGAATTTCCTCCTCTTTATCGAGGGGACAATAGATCCTAACCTGAGGGCAGTGCCGGAGGTGTAGTGATGTAGGGGGAGAGAGTCCTCAGAAGGACCTCAGACATGAAGCTGTCACTATTGCTAGGGTAAATATGTCAGGCTGGGGGTGAGGCTGGAAAATTAGACTATTAAATACTGATTCCCTGATCAGTATAATAACATTAATCTGACAGACCTTTGTGAATATGCTGTGCCTGAAATGCCTCCCATTTTCATATGACTCTTTGTAAAATAAATATGTTTTTATTGATTTTGAAATTCATGGTACTTTGTCTTTCTTTTAGTGAATAAGTCCTATTCCACTTTTTTTTTAAATACTCAAGTTCAATTTCTCACTTTACTCTAATGGAGAGGTTAGCAAGAGCAGTTGAAAAATCGTTATCTCTCTAAACAATAAATATGAGGTTTAACAAATTGAAATGCTCAAGCCATGCATATTCATTTTTGTTGCATTAACTTTTACGTGAAATGTGAAATGTAAGACTTTCCTGGCCCATATTTATAGCCCTAGTGTTTTGCAGTACTCAATATACATTTAAATGAATGGATGTAAATACCTATTTGTTGATGGATTAATGTGTTTGAAGTTCCTGGAGGTTATATTAGACAGAAAATACCTTATTTTGCATTCTGTTGTAAGAGATATATCTGGAGGATTTGGGCATTCTTTATTTTAAAAAACAAAGTACTTTGTGTAAAATACATTCGTAAGTGAACGATCCCATCTACTTAGGCAGTGTTTTGAGTTGCCTGAACTTACTCAACAGGGTGCAATCAACAAATAGTATTTTTTCTCTCTCTTACAAATGTCTTCAACATGATTTATTAGGTCTCCTTTTTTTGGCTGCAGACACAACTCAAGCTGATTCCATAGACTTGTAGTCATTTCCTTCTCTAAGAAGAGTCTTTGAACAGTTGCATTTTCAGGGTGTTCAGAAGATCACTCTAATCTAAATAAAAATTTTCATCTCACAACCAAATTAAAGATTTTTTATGCCCTACATGTCTGAAATGAAGACTGGCTCAATGGCCAGCAGTACAGAAGACGGTGTTGGGTCTGCATTTCACTCTTCATCTCCCCGTAGGGTCTTTCTCCTTAGGGTCACGTGAAGAGGAGGGGAGGTTAGAGGGAAAGTTGCAGGCTTGTTTACTTAGCTGGTAGTCTTTCTTAACTATGAAACATCCTCTGTCATGGAAGGTGCTCTAGCAGATTCTTCAGTCTTGAGGGGTAAGGAAGGAGGATCCTCATTATAGTTAGCTCTCAGTTTTACAGGTTGTAGTCTGGTTACTTCCCAGGACTTTCTTGTAGCTTCTGCTTCATTCTACCCAGTCCCTTTACCCAGGCAGACAGGCATCTTGTACAGGTGATTCACAACTGTCCCCCTTTTTAGATTTTCAGCCCTCATTCACCCTCGTCCAGCTAAATGCATGCCTTACTGACTGGCTCAGTCCACCCCTTATCACATACCAAGTTCTCTCAAGACCTTTTTTTTTCACATATCTTTCTGTTAACAATATAGTATACCTTTAAAAGTTCCTACATCTCAGCAAGCATTCAAACTAGTGTGAAATGCCATTCTCTGTTTTTCCCTGCCTCTCCCCATTCTCTGAGAGAGTTTCTTACCCACACCTTCTCCAGGCACCACATTGTCTTTGTAGTTGAGGTGGTAGTAAATATACTTATAAATTCCTGCAAAAAAAAAAAAACCTTTTCTCCATAAGCCCCTGAATCCTCTTTTAGGAAGTAGGAATAAACAATGCTTATCACACTTCCTTAATATGCTTGGGACCCCACTTTAGAATATGCACACATGTATTCTCCATTTTCTCCGTTTTGTTGCTTAACTCAGAAACAATGAAGGAAGTAATGAATGATAGATGGAAAAGTTAAAGCCATCCATTCCAATAGATAGGTAAATAGGTACATGAATAGATAATTGAGGACAAAAAGATTTCTTCTTTACTCTATCTCTTGTTGCTTACTGTTTTTATTTAAAACATTTTAAACATATTTTGTCCCTTGGAATATTTATTATTTTATTTTATTTGCATTACTATATAAAATAGTATTATTTTATTTCTCCTAAACATTGTAGTTTTGGATATCTGATGTTTTCTTGGGGTATGCTTTGATATACCAATTTTTATGTACCAAATCCTATCAGGCTTCCTCGTCATGGTTTCTGTCCACTGACTGCCTGTGGTCTGCGTGAGGAGGAGGCAAATAAGGACAATGGATGAGAAGAGACGAGGAGGAGAGAGCATCATGTCGAATAAAATGAATGTGTAATATTTTAGAACAGAAACTCAAAGGATTCCAATTATCCCCCTCCTTAGAGCTTTCAAAAATTTCCTTATTAAAATCTCATCTGGAAGTTTCAGCTATTAGAATGCTTTAAAAAGTTAAACAATATCCTGTTATGAATACAGTTATTATTTCTCCTAAAATAGCCATATTAAATTAATGATTTATTTATATTTGTCTCTGTTGGAAGGTGAAAGTAGAGTTATTCTTTAGCTATTTATTTTATATTGTACAAAGAGATTATTTTCAAGGAATAAGATGAGATTGATTTTATTTTCTTCTTTATAAATTCGTGAATGTTTTCATTTTAAAATAGGCATACATACTCATAATCAGAAAAATAAGTTATTTGAATTTTGAATTAAAAAGAAATAAGTGTTTGTTCCTAAAAACTTTGAGATGTGCCAACAAAATTTTGTTATCAAGAAAAAATGACAGTGTAGTGAAGACTATTTTGTCTCGGATTTAATGTGCACAGGAGTCACCTGGGAAATTGCTAAAATATAACTCCCATGAAATATATTTGAGGTGCACCCTAAGGTTCTGTATTTCTAACAAGCTTCCAGGTGATGCTGATGCCGCGGGCCTTCTGACTGTAATTTCTATAGTAAGCATCCAGAGATCATTATTAATTTTGGCAGCAGACAGAAATAGACTTGTTTCTGTTGGAATTTGTTTGGTGCGAGAGTTTTGTTTTGCTTTGTTTATTGTTTATCAATCTGCCAAACTCTGACAATTACATGAAATAGTGACTATAAAATCTTTAGCTGAATGTCTGGCAGTGGAAAGAATCCTACAGCCTGTGATGTTAAAATTAATTTGGACTGTCAGACAGCAACAGAAAAGTTTATTCTTGAGCTACAACTAGGCAGAAGAGCCAAAAGAGTCTTTTAAAAGGAGTTGATTTAATTATTCACTAATTTACCGTACATGTTTTTGAAAACAGATTAAGTCAATAAAAACCTTTCACAAATTTAGAATATTGATATTTTAACTTTTTACCTTCCCTTTCCTTTATGATCCACTGATTTGGTACTAAGAAGTTTTAAAAGTAGTAACGTTGTTAATGTAGTAAAATCTCATTTCTATTTTAAAACCTCCAAGGATAGAAGCAATCGCAAAATCTGCAATAATAGATAATTCTAACTACTATACAGAATCTTGGTGACCCTTTGTTCTTGAGATGGAGGAGGAGACATGCAAGAACAAGGAAGAGGCCTTCTGTGAGCCCCAATGACCACGAGAGATTGTCAACAGTGTCTGTAACAGACTCTTTTCCCTTGGGCTTGGCAAAGCTTCAAATGAGCAGCTAAATGTTGAGATAGATGTCTGAACTGAACCTCTGAACATTTGGAGGTTTACCAGTCATCCCTGACTGTGTAATCAGATCATCTCCTTTTCACCCTCTGGCAAAATCTCCAGCATTAATTCTTGCCATTTTTGTCATCTTTCAGCAGTTTTCCCTACTGTAGGCAAGGCAACAGTCCAATCAAGAGCTCATTTACGTTGAGAGATCAGGCACATATGACATCCTACCTTATAAACTTAAAATCAAAATAGACTACCCACCACTCTCCCCCTAGAAATGAAACAACCCTGCTCTTCTCCTTGTGGAAATTAACATTTCTAACGTGTTGAGCTTGGCGGGCAAGCTTCTTGGCCTAGTTCTTAACATATTATCTTCTCCCGGGAGAGTTCTCGGGCATCCTGTTACAATGGCACAAAACTGATTCTGACTCTCTTCTGTTAATGGCTCTCTGATTTTCATTCCCTAATTAGTGGGGGGAAACTTTATTTAAAAACAGAAGAGCAGTAATGAATAAATCACTTTTTTTCCCATTTATTAGAGACAGAAAGGGTTTGGGGTTTTTAGTTTTTCTGTTTTGCTATTTTGGTTTTTGCTTGTTTTGTTTTTATCAGCATCCCCCAAAATATGGTAATTCAGCAATTTTATCTTTCAGTTTGATAAAGTCTTTGTAAGTCCAAAGACTGCCAGCTTCCTTCTAGATATTGGTCCTCACGGGCAGTATCATCGAGAAAATGCATGCAAGGCTCCTTTCTCCTGCTGGGGACACATTCTGCGGTTGCATGGAGCTGAATCACTTAATTTTGATCTGTAGACTTAGAAATCTTGAATTTCCTAAGTAGTTGTGCAGTGCAAAAAAAAAAAAATGAAGGAGAGGTGATGAATCTGATAGCAGCTTTTAACATGGTTTTATAATTCAATAACCAATTTCATAACTTTTTCTACAGCAACAAAATTATGCATGCAATTTTCTTGGAATACATTGTAAAAGAAGGGCATTAATACAGTGCTTAATATTTGAACAATTTGAAATGCAGATATTCAGGGACCATGCCATTTCAATAGCCTTGCAATGTGCTTTGCAAACATTTTATGAGGGTTCCTCAAGGGCAGGGTTTTTGCTCACCACTGTATCCCAACACTAGGCCTAGTGTATATGACACCCACCTCAAAGTTCACTTTTTCCATGAACCAATTGGGGAGTTCTGAAGCTCTGACCATGGGTACTTAGCAAAGTAGAGAGGAGAGGGACAGAAATCGAAGTTCTGGGTTGAGATAACTAGATCAGTGTTATGAAACACCGGCTTCCTCACAGCAGTGGCAGCTCTAGCCACACAGGCTCTCAAGCTCCAGAGTACCAGGAGAAGGGTCACTCCCCTTCACTTGCTTTAGCAGAAGTCAGGTGATTCCAGTGCAGGTTGGTTCTTATGGACAGGCCTTGAGTCACATGTTCATTCCTGGCCAGAGGAAAATCATGTCCTGATTTTAGCTGGACCTTGAACATGTTTCACCTTATGGACAGTGGATGAAGCCCTCCCCAGACCACATGGCTAGAATGGAGAGGAAAAGATTCTCTCCCCACAATGTTCTGACTGTTATTACTGAAAATGAGATGACTGCACATGGAGAGTGCAGGTACACATGCACAGGAGCATGCACGCGTGCGCGCGCGCACACACACACACATCCATACACACGTGTCTACTGCAATTAGTTACTGGGGTCAGACTGATGTTGACCCTCATGTTCACTCCACTGCAATTTGAATTGTGTCACAGGCTGAAGAGAAAATGGATCAGGAAAAAGAAAACACTAGAGCTTACCAGCTTCTGTTTAGATTTTGAATATGATAGATCTAAGCTACAAAATTTTATGTATCTGTTTGCACATAGATTCCCCGTGGCAGCATTCTCCCAGTTATATTAAAAATAAACAAATAAATTAACTATTCCCAACACTGTGCTAATAATTTCATATGAATAATCTTATTTAATTCTTAAAGAATCCCCATAAGAGATTTTGCTTATTAGAATATTTAGCTGTACTTTATTGCAAAAGATCCTGCCTCAGATTGGCATAAACAATAAAACCATATATTATCTGAAGGTGGACTGTCATCAGGTATGGTGTGAACAGGGCTCCAGCATTTTCTTAATTTGCCTCTTTGTGGGTCAGCTTCGTCTTTAAGCTACCTGTCTTCATGGTTGCAAGAGAGCTGCCATTGGCCATTGCGCCAATTTTTGTTTCCAAAGAAGAGAGAAAACAAACGTTCTTCCTTCTCCAACTATGAAATAAATCTTTTCTTTTACTTTTTTTTTTCCCCTTTGACTGAGACAGCTTAGATTACATGCCCACCATTGGCTTCAAAGTGTCCCCAGGAGAATGCCATGTGTGGATTAGATAAACCGTAGCGGGAGGCCTTAAGTCCATCACTGGGTTAGATATATCAGAACCCAGTCATGGAGATGGAGGTGGAACCATCTTCGTTGAGCTGTGGGGCTGCTTGGGAAGATGGTGGGACCTGAACAACATCAGCGAGAAGAGCTTGAGAGCTGTGGCAGCTCTGTCATTTGCCCTGAACACTAGGACACTTCTAAGAGCGACCAATGCAAACCAGACACAATGCTATTATAGGGGACAGAACCTGAATTCTTCCGTACACACCAGAATATACAATGATCCTATTTTGTGTACTGAGTTAATGAGAAACATCTTCTACTGCAGGAAGTATTATTATCATAATCATTTTAGTAATCAAAACACAGCTGAGAGTGGTAACGTATATGTTTAAATGTATGTAGTGAGTGGTGCTCTGGGGTGAAAACTTTCACAAGTATTCCTACTCACTTCTAGATTACCTGGAAAACACAGAGCAGTTGATTCACCTTCTAAGAACTATAGATAAGTGGCACATTGCATGTGTAAGTTTCTCAAATGGATATATTCTATCATTTACTGTCTTCTTTGCTACCATACTAATCAGCATAGTTATTTCTAATAGCCAACAATTTAACCACATAGTGATCCTTTCCATTCTAGAGCAGAAATACAGCTCAGTGGGAGATTAACAAAGACAAATCAAGCTATAGGTTGGCTGCTATCAAGAACATCAAAAGGAAAGTCATAAGGAGCACTGTGGTACCTCACCAGCCCTCTTCTGCTTTCAGTCACATTGGCACACTGGCCCCGCGTGGATCAGACGTGGACTGAGAAGTGCGTGTGCCCTGAAACTATATGCGTACCAAGTTCTAACTAAGTGCTTACCTTAGAAATGCATTTAGGGGCAAAATCACACTCCTTCTTTTAACTCTTTAAAGAGAATGTGTCAGTCAAGTGTTCTCTCCTAAGGGAGAGAAGAAATTACTTCAAGACCCACAGTGTAAAGTTGTAGCTTCATAACCTGGATTGCCTCTTTAGCGGATGTTAGCAAACCACATTTCAGAATTTTCTTGCAAATATCTACTCCCAAATCTGTGCCTATAGAACAGCTATTTCTTACCAGATACAAATAACAAAATCCTTATAGTTGAGATTTCTAAACATTCAGTACATTTCCAATTCTACCCTGAGCCTGAAAACTGTGATTTAAAAACACTTAAGACTGTAAAATGTATTTTCTCTTAGGTCAGCTCTTTTTTTATGAGCCATCCATTGAACACACAACGAATGCAGTACATGTGAATTATAAGTGATATATTGCCCAGCAGGCACCTCCCACTTGAAATTTCAAATATACCCTAAAGCAAAATAAGATGAAATAAATCTCTGACTAGTTTCAAACCAACTGTCTGCAACAGTTATCACCGTTGCCAATCACTTTAGCTTCTCTGTCTCTGTGGTCTTGTCCAGAATGATATGGATTTTTGAGACACTTGTTTATAGCCACCATGATATAATTTATGTGTGAAAGGAAGAATGAGAGAAAGAGAGAGAGAAGGAACAAAGAAGAGAAATGGAACGAGAGGGAAGCAGAGAAGGAATGGAAAGAGGAAGGAAGGAAAGAAGGAAGGAAGGAAGGAAGGAAGGAAGGAAGGAAGGAAGGAAGGAAGGAAGGAAGGGATAAGTTCTATGAAAAAAATAAAGTAGGGTAAAGAGACAATAAGCATTTGATTTCCATAATAAAAATTTTTGTCTATCCATTTTTTTTACCTCTAGATTAATGTGTATTTATAGCAAAAATAATAATAAACAGAGGAGACCCTAGTTTTCTGAAACATTCCTAGGAGATACCATTATAAAGTTTGAAATGGCTGCTTGCATACCTCTTTAACTTTTGTTTTGTTTTGTTTCATTTTTATTCTGGATGCGTTTAGAATAGTCTTCTTTTCCTTGGAGATGTAGCATTTTTCAGGCTACCTAAGAAGTTGTCTTTTTTAGTGTTCTTGCTCAACTCTCAGTCTAAAGACTATTTTGTTTAATTTTTGTTTTCCCAGCTCAGAGATTATTTTATCATTCTTTATTTTATTTATCCTATTCTCCATGTTTTGTCCAACTGGACAAGTGTTGAAAATCTTAGACATACTTTGGAATTCTGGTCTGTATTCTCCATCTCTCCATGTTTTTCATACTTGAAATTATATGTCCTTTTAGTCCATGTTCTAGAAGAGACTCTCAGTTCTATCCTTCAAATCGGTTATTTAATCTCCTGCCATGTATCCCCTGCTGCTGTCTCACACATACATTGAGAGATTATTATTCATACAGTTGCTTTTAATCTTCAAAACGAGACCATAGAGTCCCAATGTAGCATTGGGAACACATTTACTATCTATAAAATGGGAATGAGAAGTATACCTATCTCATATAGCTCTTACATGACAGTAACACTCAGCACTCAGGTAATGTTAGGTTTCTCTTTAAAAATTAAAATTAAATTAACAACCCTTTAGAGAAATGTCTTTGACATAAAAAAAAAAAAAAAAAAAAAAAAATTTCTCCAAAGAAGACATACAAATGGCCAACAGACATATGAAAAGATACTCAACACCACTTATCATCAGGGAAATGCAAATCAAGACAGCAATGAGATACTACCACATTTGTCAGGATAGTTATTATCAATGAGTTAATAAATAACATGTCTTGGCAAGGATGTGGCAAAAATAACTTGTGCATTCTTGATGGAACTGCAAATAAGTTCAGCCCTTATGGAAAACTCTATGAAGATTCCTCAAAAAACTAAAAATAGATATATCAAAAGACCCAACAATTCCACTTCTGGATATTTATCCAAAGAAAACCAATTCAAAAGATATATGCACACCTAAGTTTCTTGGAGCATTATTTACAATAACCAACATATAGAAATAACTTAAGTGCTCATCAATAGATGATTGGATAAAGAAGATGTGGTTTAGCACCCATTTTTGATAAAAATACTCAGCAATGTGGGAATAGGGGGATCATATCTCAACATAATATGAAAAACATACAGCCAACAACATACTCAATGGGCAAAAACTAAAAGCATTCCCCTAAAGAATGGGAACAAGACAGGGATGTCCACTTTCACCACTCTTATTTAACATAGTATTGGATGTCTTAACCACAGCAATTAGACATGAAGAAAAAATTTAAAAAAATCCAAATTGGAAAGGAAGAAGTGAAACTGTCATTATTTGCAGACGACATAATATTGTACGTAGAAAATCCTAAAAACTCCATCAGAAATCTACTAGACTTAATAAATGAATTTAGCAAAGTTGCAGGATACAAAATTAATGTCAAGAAATTGATAGCATTCTTATACACCAACAATGAACTCACAGAAAGAGAAACTAAAAAAAAACAATCCCATTTACCATTGTGGCAAAAAAATTAAGATAGCTAGGAATAAACTTAACCAAAGAAGTAAAGGATCTCTTCACAGAAAACTACAGGTCATTGAAAAAAAAAAAAAAAATAGAAGAAGGTATAAAAAGTGGAAGCATATACCTTGTTCATGGATTGAAAGAATTAACATCATTAAAATGTCCATACTACCCAAAGCTATATATAGATTTAATGCAATCTCCATCAAAATACCAATGATATACTTCACAAAAAAGGCCCCTAATAGCCACAGCAATCTTAAAAAAGAACAAAGTGGGAGGGATCACATTACCAGACATCAGGTTATTCTACAAAGCCACCAAAACAGCATGGTACTGGCACAAGAACAGGCATGTAGATCAATGGAACAGAATAGAGAACCCAGAAATTGACCTAAGACAATATGCTCAATTAATATTTGACAAAGGTGGAAAGGGCATACAGGGGAGTCAAGAAAGCTTCTTTAATAAATGGTGTTGGGAAAATTGGACAGCTACATGCAAAAAAAAAAAAAAAAATGAAGCTAGACCACCAACATACACAAGAATTAATTCAAAATGGATAAAAGACTTAAATGTGACTCGTGAATCCATAAAAATCCTAGAAGAAAATGCAGGCAACATAATTTCAGACATCACATGTTGCAGAATTTTCACTGATACATCACCTAAGGCAACAGAAACAAAGAAAAAAATGAACACATGGGACTACAACATACTAAAAGCTTCTACACAGCAAAAGAAACAACTATTAAAACAGAAAGGGAACCCACTATATGGGAGAGCATAATTGCCAATGATACATCAGATAAGGGATTAATTTCCAAAACATATAGAGTACTCACACAACTCAACAAAAGGAAGACAACCCAATTAAAAAATGGGCAGAGGAGCTAAATAGACACCTCTCCAAACAGGACATACAAATGGCTAAGAGACATTTGAAGAAATGCTCAACATCACTAATCATCAGAGAAATGCAAATTAAAACAACAATGAGGTATCACCTCACACCTGTCAGAATGGGGCCATCAACAAATAATCAAACAAGTGTTGGCGAGGGTGTGGAGAAAAGGGGACTCTAGTACACTGCTGGTAGGAATGCAGACTGGTGCAGCCACTACGGAAAACACTGTGGTGTTACCTCAAAAAATTAAAAATTGAATTGCCATTTGGCCCAGTGATCCCACTTCTAGGAATATACCCTAAGAAGCCTGAAACACCAATCAGAAAGAATATATGTACCCCCATGTTCATAGCAGCACTATTTACAATAGCTAAGATCTGGAAACAGCCCAAATGTCCATCAGTAGACGAATGGATGAAAAAGCAGTGGTACATATACACAATGGAGTACTATGCAGCTGTAAGAAAGAAAGATCTCTTATCTTTTGAGATGACATGGAGGGGACTGGAAAGTATTATCCTAAATAAAATAAGCCAAGCAGTGAAAGACAAATATCACATGATCTCACTTTTTTGTGGAATATAATGAACTAAGCAAAGTGATGAACAAAGTAGACCCAGAGTCATAGAAGTAGGGTACAGACTGACATTCCTCAGAAGGGGTGGGGGATAAACCACAGAACTTATATGCATGTGTGCATAACCAATGGACATAGACAACAAAGCTGGGGACGGGGTGGGAGGGAATAAGAAGGGGGCGTCAACGAGGGGAAAAAAAGAGAAATATCTGTAACAAAAATAAATTAATAAAAAAAGCATTCAATAAAATATATGCATATATAAATAAAAAATAAATAAAAAAACAAAAGTGACAAGAATTTTTGCAGTAGCTAAGTATGCCAAACTTCTTTTTTATAAGCCAGATTTAAAAAGATATTTAAAGCTGATAAATCAAATAATAAAAAATTATATATAAATCATAAAAGCATAAAGAAAAATACAAATAAGGCTAGTAGAACCTGATAAAATTTACAAGTGAAGGGAGATAAAAGAGAAGCAAAAAGAAACACAGTCAGAATTTACTCATGGTAGGAAAATGATAAATTCTTTTTCAAAATAAAGAAATTTTAAAGTGTTATATATGCATATACTGCCTCTGCCACATGGACCAGCCATAGTTCCTAGTGCAGCTAAAGCCTGTGTACCCTTCTTGGTAACAGTGCATTAGTTAACAAAGCTGTGTAACAAACATACAAAATTTAATGGTTCTTTTGGGTAGAGTGGCTTCGGGTTTTCATGAGGTTGCAGTCAAAGTCATATGCAGGTGCTGTCATCTTTAGGCTGACGGGGTCTTAAGGATCTGTTCTGAAGGTACTTCAGCAACATGGCTGTCAAGCTGGTGCTACCAAGTTGTTTTCTCTCCATGTTGAACTCTCTCCATGAGACTACTTGACCAGTCTTAATAACACAGCGGCGGGCTTATCCACACCAGTATTCCAAAAACCCAAGGCAGAAGCTATAGTGCCCATATGACCTAATGTAGAAGGTCAGCTGTTGTTTTTTCTGCTGCACTTTGTTGAACACGCAGGTCAGCCCCTTTTCAATGTGAGAAGGACTACATGAGGGTTTTTAAAATATTGTGGGGGGTGAAGGTCATTGAGACCCTCTTTGAGAGAGTGAAAGAAAAAAGCATGCAAGTCATGTTGAAATCTGATCAAAACTTGCATACAATCATTTCCATTGAATTCAGTTGGCCAAACCTGATCATGAGTCCAGTCCAGATTTGAATTTTGGAGAAATAGACTCCACATCCCACAGAAAGGACTTCTAAACTCACATTACATGGAATGTGGATATCAGAAAGGGAATCCTCATGGCCATTTTTGCCAAAAATCTACCAACATTTTATACATAAACTAAATTTAAATAAATAGAAATTTACACATGATAATTCATCTGGTAAAAATATTGTGAGAAGTAAAAGAGAAGGGAGATCCAGTTGTTAGTTTCCATAACTGTCCTTAGTTTCTCTTGTGTGACTTAGGTTGTGTTCTTAATGCATTTTCGTTTTTCAGTCCAAAAGTTTAACAATACATTGATGCTTTCATTCTCTCTTCACACTGCTGCAGTAAATCCCAGTTTGCCTCCTTGAGAAACCTAAGTTCCTGGTCATAGATGGTAAGGTCTTTCACTAATTTGAAAATTGACAGTTCATCACTTCCCAGTGGCCACTTAACGGAAATATCATTTTAGTGCTTTGAAAGTCACAGAAAAATAAAACACGTTGTTGAAGCATCAATTGAACATGAATACCAGTCTTCCTCCTTGCTATACATTAAAATTCAAACCTTCACTGCTAATACCCTCTACTAATTAATGTAAACACATGCCCTTTTATATGTATCTAAATTTTGTTTTCTAGAAGTTATTAATTTTAGTCACTTTTATTTCTTTTATTTTCTTTCATTTTGGATTAATTCAGGAATGTGGCTGGGTTTTAAATTCCCCAAAGTGAATCAAAATGGACTTTGAATAAAAATCTCCCAAGAAATGTACATTGATTTAAGATTAGGCTACATCTCTTATAATTAAGATGATTGAAACATTAGAAAAATGAACAATGGCTAAAAATATGCCTACCCCTGGGTTTAGCACTCTACATGCAACAGACTATCACTTGAGACAATTCCAGTATTTAAATAGATCGTGTTCATTTTTGCATTTGTATTCATAGAGAAGATTTTCAGGATAGAAAACTAATTTTTAAAATTGTATTATTATACTAGATAAGCAGACTAAGATTTTTTTTCCAGCAAAATCTTCTTAAATAATAAATACATACACATGGAAAGGACTTTATTGATAAAATAGTCCAAGACTGACAAGCATTTTCTAAAGGTACAGACAGTAAGTTCCTGGTTATAGATGTTAAGGTCTTTCACTAATTTGAAAATTGACAGTTCATCACTTCCCACTGGCCACTTAATGGAAATATCATTTTAGTGCTTTGAAAGTCACAGAAAAATCAAACACGTTTTTATTTTTGCAGGCTATACAATCTTTCTCAACTACTCAACTCTGATGATGCGGTGTGAATACGATTGTAGATCATGCATAAATAAGTGAGTGTGTGTACAAAACTTAATTTACCAAAACAGATGGCTGGTCCAAGGGCCCAAGATTGCAAACCCATGACCCAGTCCAACATTTTCACTTTTTCAGTGACGAAAGTGTGTCATACAACAGTGAAATGAATTATCCAAGGTCACACAGTACAAAAAAAAGAACTAAAAAAGAACACAGGTCTTTTTGGACTCCTACCCAGAGAAGTTACCAAAATAAAATGCCAAAATGTTTAGCTTTTTCTAAAATGTGTGTGGTGTATGTATATATGTACACCAGCGAACATGTGTCTGTGCATGCATTGCAGCGGCAGCAGCAGTAATACAGGTAGTAATAGTAAGTGATGTCTAGCAAAAGTCCTTAGGAGTATAACATAAAAGTAGCGTAACTATGCCAGCTAAAAGCATTGTCCTTGAGTGACAGCTCTTTCAGAGAGATATTATAACTTGTCTCTTGAGATTAATGTAAGTACTAACTTTTTTTATGCTGGCTTAATTGGTATTATTTTGGGAAATACTAATTTGTTCTGCACACTAAACTAAGAGAGTGAACAGCTCCTTAAGGGCTTCCGTAGCTGCTAATTGACTAATCCCGAGCAGTTGGAAGAATGAATTAAATTTTCTTGGAATAAATGTTCAAATTGAAATCCTTTTTAGTTCTAGATACTACAAAGGAAGGAAAAGAAAGAAAAGACACAATCTGCTTCACAGAGTAAATACATCAAGAGTCATTTATAAAGAGATTTTTGGATCAAATATCTATTGCTAGAAAATCTAAGGGCAGAAATATAATAATAATTTAAAGTTGGCGAGTAATACATAAAGTGATATTTGCAGTCACATAATTTAATGAAATTTTGATCCCGAGCAATTTATGCTTCAGTCATCCATGACTGTGTTTATGCACAGAAATATTTGTAATTACTAGTTCCCACTTTCCTCCACAATGTGCCTGTAGAAACCAGGACATGTAAATGAAATCTATTTCCCATGAAAAAGTTGTAATTGGGTATTGCCTTCCTAACCAATATCTTAACATCAAATAAATCATATAAATACCCACCAATGTCATAAAGCCAAAGTTACTAGGTTTATAAATAACATAATAACTTACTGAGTAAAATTAGGAAGCAGATATTCTAAGATGGGCACCAGTTAAATATGCACCTGTTGTTCAGTCACTCCTAACTTAAAGTTTGGTCAACAGCCCATAAATGCACAACTTAACCATCTTGGACGGGTAACCCCAAACTATTGTTGAATCAATAATTCTATTTTTCTTAGGAAAACTATGTTGGAAAGTTATCTGTTAAAGTTTATCTCTCCAAATAAAATTGGCATTTTCTCTGTTCTCGATGTATATCTTATTGTTAAAGGAGACATTCACAGTAATGGCAACAACTCCAAGGCTTCCGTCAGCTTTCTTGTCAAACATATTATTCCACGAAAATGTGTTTTTAAATATAATAACAAATTTAAGTTGCATCTTTTTTATCCTTCCCTACCTCTTCATTTCATGCAAAGCTGCCCAATCTCCTTTTAATGGAAGGCCTCAGTGAACAATAAATACTGCAAGGCTTTGGTTGATTGAGCTACCAGAAAACTTCACTTTTAAATAACCAAAGAAAAAAAAGTCACCATCAAGGGATTTTAAAACTTGAAAGCAATTCTTAAAGAATTTCTAATAGAGGAATAATGTTCATTGTCATAGGACTGAAGCCCTGCTTTAGAATTTGGTATGCAAAAAAAGATAAGCATAAAATCCTAATATTTAAATGAAAAATTCAAATATGTAAGGGATGGATGTTAGGCATTAAGTGTACTCCTTGCATAGTTATTGAATCCAGATCACTGTGGAAATAAAACAGTATAGGACCTCTGGTCCACACAAGAGTGTATAGACCTACTTCTAATTTTTGCTTGCTGAGCACAGCTATAAATCATGGAAATAATGTAACTGACACCCAAAGGAGAATTCTGAAAGGCAATAAGAAAGCAAACCAATTTTGGACCCCAAGCTTGGAGAAAAAACACAGTGCTCGAATGACTTACGTTCCTCCCACCCAACCGGAGAAGGCCACCCAGACTCGGCCTTTGCCAATCTCAACCCAGCAAAGGAAGACAGCCCAGACAGGCTCACTCCTTTCCTGTGGTCAAATGGGAGTCCATCTGAGAATGTCAGGCAAGCCTGACACCACAGAAAGGGGGCCCAGTGAGTAGCCCACCAAACAAAAGCAGCCAGGAAAAGCCTTCTCTTTTCCTACAGACTGAGATCTCCTTCCTCTCCAAGAGACACGGGAGTGGGCAGAACTGGCAGGAGAAACTCAGTCACAAGCAGCCTGGCCGGGAAAGCCTCTTTGATCCTGAGACACCACTTTTCTGCTCAGCAGGCTGGGCAGGGACGAGAAACCAGCAGGGCCAGCAAGAAGGACCCAGCCACAGCAAGTACCTCTTCAGGGAGCCCTCCTTCACCGGATTGCCTCCACCCTCCAAGAGGATGAGGAAAGGCAGGAAGTCACTTGTACCCAATGTGATGATATTTGGACTTGAGGCTTTGGGAAGTAATTTGGTTAAATAAGATCATAGGGGTGGTGCCTCCATGACAGGATTGGTGTGTTTATAAGGGAGTGAAGGGACCAGAGCTCTAGCTCTGCTCCAGAAAGACTCAGTAAGAAAGTGGCCATATGTAAACTAGGCAGAAGGCCTTCACCAAGGACGAACCATGCTGGCGGTGACTGTGGAATTTCCAGCCTCCAGATGGTGAGAGATCTAATGTTTGTTGTTTATGCCACCGGGTTTATGGAATTGTGTTATAGCAGCCAGAACTGAGTAACACAAAGGCTCCAATATCAAGTACTAAGCCAGGCCTGGAAATCAAACCCCTACCTATCATGATGCAGAGTGGCCCGTTGACAGAATCAGCAAGATGGACACAGTAACAACAAGCTGCCAGACACAGAAAGTCTCCTTTATGCTGCAAGCTTATCTCTATCTTCCCAGAGAAACTGGGAAGCCAGGGGCCACGGGTAGGGGGATCCCATGTCACACTTCTGCACTGTGAGACACTCAGCAAATGGGTTTAGACAAGTGAGAAACCAAGCATTAGCAAGGAAACTAAGCAGACCAAAATACCACCACAAAGGTTCTGTAATTTACACTGCCATTAGAACCACAGCTCAAAAAATAGGCCAAAAACTTTACAGATGACTGCCTCTTAAAAAAAAAAAATTAAACAGAATCTGTATTAGGCAAAATTTCCAGGATACAATAAAAAAATTACCTGTTATAACAAAAAACAAGACAATTTCAAATTGAATCAGAAAGGACAATCAGCTGATGCAAACACTAAAATGAGTAAGATGTTGGAATCAGCGGATAAGGATTTTCAGCATCATTGACTATGCTTCAATATTTGATAGCAAATTATCTTGAAATACATGACAATATAGAAAAATTTCAGCAAGAGAACTTATAAAAATAGAACTAAATAGAAATTATAAAAATGAAATATATAATAATTATTTTAAACACAACCACTGAATAGGCATAATATTAGAGGAGATGAGATTAGAAACAGTGAATTAAAGACAGGTCATAGAATTTACCAAATCTGGAGAGCAAAGTAAAAAAAATAAAAAGACTAAAAATGTTTAGCAGAGTCTCAAGAGCCTGTGGTATAATAATAAATGATCCAATATTTATACTGTTAGATTTCCAGAGGTAGAAGAGAAAGTGTTTGTAATAATAATGAGAAAAAACTTCCCAAATCTAGTAAAAGATACAAACCTGCCAATTCAAGAAGCTGAGCAAACTCCAACAGAAGAAACTCAAAGAAATCCCTGGCATGACACATTATAATTAAACTTTTGAAAAATAAAGACAAAGAAAAATATTAAAAGCAACTAGAAAGGCAATGCAACATTAACTATAGGAATACCAATTTGAATTAGATTTATTACCTAAACCTTTGGAAGCCAAAAGGAAGTGCTAATTCTTTAGATGGCAAAATTATTCTTCAGAAATGAAAAACAAATAAGGCCTTGATGCATTTGGCTCCAGTTAGAGTGTCAGCCCACAGACAGAGGGTCTCAGATTCAATTCTGGTCAAAGGCAAGTACCTGGGTTGCAGATTCGATCCCCAGTCCCAGTCAGGATCGTATAGGAGGCAACCAATCAATGTGTCTCTCCCACATTGATGTCTCTCTCTCTCTCTCACTACCCCCCCCCTTCCACTCTATCTAAAATTCAATGGAAACTGTGGGAGGAAAAGGAAAACCATGTGTAACAAAAACAAATTAATTAGTAAAAATGTAATAAGTAAATATAAAATAAAATTCAATAAAAAATATCCTCAAGTGAGAATTTAAAAAAATAATAATAATAAAGACATTATTAGACAAAAGAAAATCAAAAGAATTTATCACTAGCAAACTTTAATGGTTGGCTAAAGAAAATTTTTCAAGAAAAAACAAAATGAAAAAAAGAATTTTGGAACATTAAGAAGGAATAAGGATCAATGCAAAAAGCAAAATGATGGGCACATAGAACACAATACTTTCTCTAAGAGCTTTATAAATCATGTTTGATAATTAAAACAAAAATTATAATACCATTTGATACTCAAGATATTAACGTTTCTAATGAGGAAAAAAAAAGACACACGGAAGAGAGGCATCTATCCTTCACTAGAATTTGTTAAACATTGATTTCCATAGATTGAGGTAACTGGTGTGTGTGTGTGTGTGTGTGAGTGGTGATGCCCAGAGTAACCACAATGAAAATTATACAAAGAGATATACTTATAAACACTATAGATAAATTCAGAGGGAAGCTTTAAAAATGTTCAAGGAACCAGTGGGAAGGCAAGAAAAAATAAATGAAGGTGAATGAGAACCAAAGGGAAAACAAGTAACAAAATGGCAACCTTAGAACCAACATACGAATAATTACCTTAAAAGTAAATGGTTAAAGTATACCAATCTAAGCACAGCAATTGGCTAACATTAATCAACAAAAGGCAGAATGGCTACATTAATATCTGATAAATTAGACTATAGAGGAAGGAGAATTACTAGAGACAAATGTGGAGATTGCACAATTTAAAATATCAATCTTCTGGGGAGACATAGTGATCCTAAATGTGTATGCATCAAACAACAAATCCTCAAAATACGTGAACAAAAACTGATAGAGCTGAAAGAAAAACAGACAGATCTACGGTTATAGTTAGGGACTTTCACCCTCTCAGCAACATATACAATTATGGACAAAAAATTAATAAAGAAAGAAAAGTTCTAAACAACATAATCAAACAATAGGATCTCATTAATAATTATAGAAAGTTCATCAAATACTAGTATAATACCTTTTTTTTAATATACCATAGAATATTCTCCAAGAAAGACCATATCCTAGAACATAAAACATACTGCAACAAATTCAAAAGAACTGCAGTCAAAGGTTGCTCATAATGGAATAAAATTAAAAATAAGTAACAGAAAGAAAACAGGAAAGTTTCTAGACAGATGGAAATTAAGCAAGCCACTTCTAAATAATACATGGTCAAAGGAGAAACTATCAAGGAAATTTAAAGATAAATATAAGTTACTAAATGTAACTTATTAAAATATAGATGATGTAGCTAAAGAAGTGCTAAGAGGGAAATTTATAGCATAAAATAGTTACACGAGAAATTTTAAAAGATTCTAATCAATAACCTACATTCCTACCTCAAGAAACTAAAACAGAAAGAGGGGAATAAACCCAAAGCAATAATAAGAAAGAAAACAAATGAACAAAAAAAGTTAACAGCAAATATCAGTAGAGTTGAAAATAAAAAACAATAAGGCCCCTGCTGGGTTTCAGGTTCGAGCCTTTGCTGGGGTGTATATGAGAGGCAACAATGGATGTTTCTCTGTCACACTGATGTCTCTCTCTCTCTCTCTCTCTTCCCCCCCCTCCCATACCCTCTTCCTTTCTCCAAAATCAATTAAAAAAATACCCTCACGTGAGGATTAAAAAAAAAGGAGATGGACCCTGGCCGGTTTGGCTCAGCGGTTAGAGCATCGGCCTGCGGTACAGAGAGACCCGGGTTCAGTTCCCGCTAAGGGCACGTGCTTTGGTTGCAGTTTGTCCCCGGCCCTGGTTGGTCGTGTGGGTGGCAGCCACTCGATATGTCCCTTCACATCGATGTTTCTCTCTCTCTCTCTTCCTCTCTCTCCCTCCCGCTCTATCTGAACAAAAAATGAAAAAAATGTCCTCGGGTGAGGATAAAAAAAAAAAAAGGAGATGGTAAAATATATAGTTGTGGGGAGGACTGGATTTTTTTTAATCAGTAAAATTGATAAACCTCTAACAACACAGACCAAAATAAAAAGAAACAAACCACCAAAATCAAGAATTAAACAGGAATTATCACTTCAGATCCTGTAGCCATTAATGAGATGACAAGGTAAGACTATAAATAATTTTTTTCATAATTTTGATAACCTAGAACAAATGAAATACATAATCTCAACAGTCCTAAGACCATTAAAGTTATTAAACTCATAATTTAAAAGCTCTCACAAAAGAAATCTCCAAGTCTACATGATTTTATTGCAGAATTCTACCATCCTCAGGACAGCTCATTTCCTAGGCTCCCTATATTTGTTACTAAACAAGCCAACTTTTCTCTTCCCTTCACCTTCCTTCCTTCCTTTTCACCAGTTTCAACCATTTAAATGCAACAATATCTGGTACATAACTGTAAAATCAGTGTTAGTTACTGTCATTTGGAACAGTTGAGGAGACTCATGCTGAAAAACTTCCACTCCAGATCCAGAATTCCTGCTTTTCTACTCGCTAAGTATGTGAATTTGGGCAGGTTACTTAAGTTTTCTGTTGCTCAGTTTGCTCATCTGAAATCGAGATTATATTGGCACCTAACTCAGATATTTCCTGAGAGTATTAAATAGCTTAATATAAGCAAAAACACTTAGAAGACTATAGGTATATAATAAAGCTATTTAAGTAGTAACTATTATTTGGTGGATGTCATCAAAACTTTTGTGAAATTTTGATGAGCAAACTTTCTAGACATCTAGCAAGTCCACTTGCTTCTCCCCTCCCCCCACCATTATTTCGGTCTGCATGTCCATGTTTTTCTACCTGAATTTCCACACTAACCCCCTGCATTGTTCTCTTGCCTTTATCTTGACCCCCTCCTCTCAGTTCCCCTGGCCCCCAAATTACACTTCCTAAACAAGTAGCGATCATTCCTTATCTTACTTGACACCTTTCAGTGGCTTTTTTCCCCCGCTTCGAATAAAGGGAACATTATTTAAAAGTTTATAAAACGTCTCTTATTATCTTATCCTCATTTACTTTTTCAGCCCCACTTCTTGCTGTCTTTGAAGTTCCACTCCACATTCGTATCATCAAAACTAAAAATACCTTTTTTCAGTTTCTTTTTTTTTTTTTATCCTTACCTGAGGACATTTTTCCATTTTGTTCAGATAGAGTGGAGGGAGAGAGAGGAAGAGAGAGAGAGAGAGAGAGAGAGAGAGAGAGAGAGAGAGAGAGAGAGAGAGAGAGAGAGAGAAACATTGACGTGAAAGGGACACAGCGAGACTGGGGACAAACTGCAACTGAGGTACGAGCCCTTAGCTGGAACCAAACCCAGGTCTCTCTGAACCGTGGCTGACACTCCAACCACTGAGCCAAACAGGCCAGGGCCCTTTTTTCAGTCTCTTGAATACACCGTGCTCACTCTTATGTTACAGATTTTTGCACACTATTTCTTCTGTGAGGAATAATTCTCCCCTCGCATTTTTCTTGGTTAAAACCTACTCTACCTTTAGGTCTGTGTTTAAACATTATTTCTCCAGTATCAACCATAGGCTTCCAGAGCTACATGTTCTCCTGCCAATAGCTTACTTATCATATGGCCAGGCATTTACTTGTTCCCAAGTCTTTCTCTGCCACTAAACTGTAGCTCTGTGATGGCAGGGCTCCTATCGATTGTACACATTTTTTATCCCAGCTCCTAGTGCAATGCATAGAGTGCATTCAAGTGAACGGACTAATCAAATGAATCTTTACACACTAAGGAAAGGAACTCACCAAAAGCTGCAATGAATCTGGAATATAAAAAAACAGAAAGAATCATTAATATACTTATAAGCGCCCTGGTTGGTGTGCACAGTGGTTAGAGCCTTGGCCTGTGTACTAAGGAATCATGGGTTTGATTCCTGTTCAAGACAAATATCTGGGTTGCAGGTTTGATTCCCATCCCTGGTCAGGGCATGTGCAGGAGGCAACCAGTCGATGTGTCTCTCTCATATTGATGTTTCCAAAGGTTCCAGAACCGGAGAAAGTGATGGGTATCTCCAGCAAACAGAACAAATTAGCCCTCGTGTGCCTTTTTTCCTATTCAGGCCCTCAGTGGGTAGGGTGATGCTCCCCTGCATTGGTGAGAGGGATCTTCTTCACTCAGTCTATTGATTCAAATACTAATTTCTTCTGGAAAAACCCTCACAGACACACCCATAAGAAATGTTTTAATAGCTATCTTGGCACCTCTCAGCCCAGTCCAATGGGCACATGAAATAACAATCACAGGGGGAAATGATTACGTAGTTTTTATTTTATGAGTGCTCATTTGTTCTAGATCGTGTGCTAACCATAATTTTTTTCCTGCATAATCATCCAATCATTGTTACACTATTATTGATCCCCATTTAGAGATAAGAAGACTAAAGAACAAGGTAATTAAGTAGTGGAACTTGGAAAACAAACTGAGTTTGTTTGATCAATTGCAAATCTTACAGACTTAACCTCCAAATATAATCAACACCACAGACCAATACACTCCTCACAACAGCAACCGAGGACAACTAGCAAATATTCTAGAGCCACCTAGGTGGGAAAACTACTCCCTGGCCAATAGATTGACATACCTCAGCGTCATTCTATTCCATGTATAATGCACACCAAAAATTCAGACGAAGAGGATGATGTGGCAAGAATGCTACTATAATTTTCACTTAAATGTTAACCACAATAAACAAAAGAATAATTTTAATAAAAGTAGACATAAAAATGTTACCACGTTTTACAAAAAAAATTACAATACTATTCCCAAAATTATTTACCTTCCTGAGAACTTAGCAAACTCTCTACAGATTTCTTAGTCCTACCATTAAAATTTACAATCAGGTATAAGTGTATATGTATCAAAATTATGAAAAAAATCTGTTGTATAATGCAGTTTTATTTAACTTTTCTGGTGACTGCTTTAGGGCAGTGACCTACATGGTCTGAAAATGTAATGTGACAAAAATATATCTACTTTCCATCCCAAGGACATTCTTGAAAATAAGATGTAATATTTCAAGAGTTTTATCCTGTGAGTAAAATGTTAATAAATATATAAATCTTTAACACTTGCCAAGTCATGAGCTTGTATTCAGTATTGCTAAAAGAAGAACATGATATCTTAGGAGCCAGGTCTAGAATACAAAATTTTTTAATATTGTTGCCACTATAGAGTTTAGCCCCATCTAGGAAGTTATTCTTGGTCGAGTGTTGAAGGACACCATAATTGGAATAAGTTATTGGTGTGGATTCATTCAGAAAGAGTCAGACCAAATAAACCACTCATACCAATGATGCAATGTGAAGCCCACATTGGAATTCTCTCTCAATTGACCTGGAGAGATAAGGTGGCTGGCTGTGTCATCTTACTCCTGACATACTTCCTCACACTGCAGAGCAGAGAATATCAATTAGACTAAAGAGAAGATCTCAGAAAGAGAGAAATACTCATCTGTGGGCTTACTGATAGATTATTTGAGAAAAATTATTCAATAAAAATGATACTGTTGGTTTTAAAACTAGTTTTGTCTACGAATTTTATTCCATACTTATGTTTGCCTTTACATGTGATTTTCAAATGTTTTTGTAGTATTTATATTGTATTGACTTTGTAATAATAACTATAAAAACAGTATATAATATTTATTTAGACCTTGCTAGGTTTACAAAGTATTTTTCTTACATTGAATCCTCTCAACAACTATGAGGACTCTGACCAGCTATCTCAGTTGATTAGAATGTCTTTCAGATATGCCAAGGTTGAGGGTTTGATACCCAGTCAGGGTACATATGAGAAACAACCAACGGATGCACAAATAGGTAGAATAACAAAATGATGTTTTTCTCTCTCAAATCAAGAAAGAAAGAAAGAAAGAAAGAAAGAAAGAAAGAAAGAAAGAAAGAAAGAAAGAAAGAAAGAAAGAAAGAAAGAACCATATGAGACAGGTAATGTCATATCATAATAAGATTTTACATACATAAAATTCCCATAATAATCCCATGACACAAGCTAATTTTCATAGCCACTGTTTCAAGATAATGAAACTAGGTTAAGAACAATTAAATAAGTTTCAGTAAGACTCACAGTAAATAGTGAAGTAAGACTCCAACCCAGGATCACCTGACCTCAGAACTTCTGCTCTTAACCACCATGTTTTCCATCACTTTGCCCTGGATGTTGTTAAAATAGTGACCATTTCCAGGAAAATATTGATCATAATTAAAACTTAGGGAGTGTATTGCAGCCACTGCTTTATTTAAACAAACTAACGCCTACACATTTCTCCTATATTGTCTGTGGGAACTTACTATCCACCACACACTCAGATACTCTCTCTCTCTCACACACACACACACACACACTCACTCCATATACTATCTCTCTCAGAGGAAGCACCAACATAAGACTTAGTTATTCAATTCACCTAAAGTGAAAAGCTTATCACAATCACAATATTATATACTAAAGTTGGAATTCTGGAAACTCATTTTGAACTATTGTGTATTTAAACTGTCTCTCCAAAATAAATGAAAATAAAACAATACACAAACACCAATTTTAAAATACACAATTAGAGCAAAAACAATAATATTGCTAAGGCAAAATATTTTTGAATAGGTTGCAATTCTTAAAATGGTAGAAGTGTGTTCTGATGACACAATTCTTCTGATAACTCTTGTAGGAATTGTGAGCCTCTATTGCTCTAAGAACCAGCAGACCTTATTTAAAATGAGCATCATCAGTTACAATTTTTTTTTTGTTTCTGATTCAGTACATGTCAACATATTTTTCTGAGAGTCTTTGAATGGTGAATATTAGGGTAGAAGTTATTTCTGTGAAAACATATTGAATGATCTCTTCAATGAAAATTACTGACTTACACCAGCTTCTCCTTGTTACCATTTAGTTCACTTCACTATTAAATTATTTATTCTACAAACACTTATTGAACATCTACTTGATGCCAAGCATTATTCTTATCTGGGAATATAAGAAATACAATGTCCATTTTTCTTAAAAATATCATACTGATCATGGTCATTTATTTGTAAATATCAGTTTTAATGATTACTATAAGAAGTTTTTAAGAGTTATTATTTCATGACTTTCTATTCTTCTTTGTCTAATGCTAAGATTATTCTCAGTAATTTATAGAAGCACACTTCTTAACAACTTCTGTATTTAAAGTAGCCTAAAGATTTTGAACAGTGGTATATAAAATACAAACAAACAAATCTGAGGGTGTGGGGAGAGAAAAATGGGTCAACCTTAATATTTAAAAATAAACAATATATTATATGCCTTTTTACATTTCCAACAGCTTAATGAAAAATGCGTCTAAGCTCAGAGACAATATTACCATATCAAATTATTTACTTTAGACAATCTGTAGTTTAGTAATCACATGTATCATTTTCACATCATTGCAAAAGGTAAGGGGAGTAAGACATGAATATTTATCAGCAATAATTATCAGAGCAAAGAGTAATTGCTTCTAATAATAATTAATCAGGTTGATAATTAATAACCATATTATACCTACCACAGCATTAAAAGGCAATTATGTTAGTCATTGCTACATCTCATCTGTATCATCTAGCAAATTACAATTGTAAATGATAATACATATTGATACTTTATTGGTGCGTGATTAATTGAAGAAGTGTTCTCAATCCATGATTGACTCATTGACTTTATGAAAAAGATATAGTGTAAATAAAGAATGTAATATAAATTTATTGCAGTAAATTTGCTACAGTACAATTGAACTATCCTACCTTGTTAGAAATTTTATGTAAATGTACTTTTTAAAATTGAAAAATGTAGGTCTTATTCCATCTGAAATTCATAATTACAAAGACTAGCAAGAAATAATTCCATGGAATTCAATTTTTTTATAAAAACAAACATAGAAGCAAGCAGCATTTGAAAGACAAGGATATTGAGGAAAGCGGTATTAATTAAATATAAATATAATATAACTCACCTACATAATAAAATCTTATAAAATATATGAAAATCAATCATAAAGATAATAAATTATGTAAAGATACTTATATCTCTTACACCTTCACAAAATACATCTTTTACTAGGAAGATGGAGAAATGAATCTTAATAAAAATAAAAATGAAAAATGATAATAAATATACATTTTATTTAAAATTCAGATATCAAGAAGATAGGGAATGAACAGTGGAAGAGGAGCTAACAGAGATGAGAAAGTAAATAACATGATAGTGTACCTTTAAAAAAAAACTATGTAATATAAATAGACTTCTGAAATTATGGAATGAGAAAAACTGTGAACTAGCTTTCCCTCAAATTATGAAAAGATGAACAAAGAAATAAAACAAACTATTTCAGAACTCTAGAAATTAAGCAAAGCCACAGCGCTAGCTGAATATCTATCCAAGAGAAGCTGCTGCAACTCTACAAAGCAGCATGGACTGTGAACCGTTTTACTTGGTGCTCATCCCATCCCCCTTCCCTCCCCAGAGCAGTGATGTAGTAGCCAAGGGCCTGCAAAACTTTGCAAACACTAGTGAGGGGTAAGTTTGGAACTCTTTCCGAGTGCCCTTAAAAGCACCATCCCCAGAGTAAGGTCTACATTTTGTCTGAAATTGCAGCTCTCAGGAAAATCTCTATCCCCATTGTGCTGTGGTCATTTGGTTTGACTGGAAACTCAGATCCTTGGGAAAGGAGGAGCATCAGGGCATTCCCCAAACAATCTCAACGTGCTGGCAAAATCACAGCTGCCTAAGGCCAAATTTCAGTTGGAGCAAATAAGAGCCTGGAGGGGGGAGGAGGTGATGATTTGTTTTTTAATCCTGGAGGACCAGATGACTCCACCATAGTCATAGGAAGTTCAAAGGCTGTGCCCAAGCTCGGGAGAAACATGGGAAAGGAGAAGATAGGAGTCATTCACATCTGACTGACCTGAAGACTGCCAGAAGCAAGAGGTGAAAGCTAAGAATGTCTTGTAAACTTCTTGATGTTTGAATGTACCTTCTCTCACACAGATTCCCTTGAAAAGGGTGGAAAATGTTCAATAATTGCATTTTAGGAAATTTTCTGATGTACCACTGTTGACCAAAAAATTATACCGATCTGGAGGTGACCTCCTAGGAAGCCAAACTTAAAAATAAGAGCTAAAAAATATATGCATGTTTTCTGTGTATATAGAGCTTGATGCTAAGTACAACAGCAAGTCTTGCAAGTGTGTGCTGGTGTGGGGGTGGAGAAGTCTGATTCCAGTGTAGCCATATGTCCAAAGCACTCAATAAATGTAAAGACAATGCCATCTCACAGAATAGAAAATATCACAAAAGAAATAGAAATTACTTTTTTAAATATCTTGGATTTGAAAAGACCAACAACTAAAACAAAAATCTCTCAAGTGTCTCAATAAGAGATTCAAGCTGACAAAATAGTCAACAAACTTAAAGAGAAGTCAATAGAGATAATTCAGTCTGAGAAGAAAATTGGAAAAAGAATAAAGAAAGTGACCAAAGCCTCTGAGAATTCTAGGACACAATTAAGTGTACCAAAATGAACATACTGGAAGTTCCAGAGGAGAGAAAAGAAATGAAGAAAATGAATATTTAAAAAAAAAAAATTAAAGGCTGAAAACTTTTGAATTTTGTAAAAAATATTAATCTGTATGTCCAAGAAGATCAACTCAGAGACCTACGACTAGACAGAGCACAGTCATATGGATGAAAGTCAAAGATAAAAAAATTATTGAAAATAGCAGAAGAACAACTTTCTGAAAGGATCATCAACGAGTACAATCCTAGGTTCTCGAATGTCTCCCATCTCCAATAATTTGCTTCTCAACCCAACAACCCTTTCATACTGATACTTGTATGATCAGTCACACATGTCTCAGGTGACAAAGTAGAGAATACACAAAGTACATGTCCATTTACCACCAAACCTCGATTGTTAACATTTCAGGAAATTGTACTGTGAATGCTTTCATGTGTTTTTGCTTTTGTTGCTTATTATTATTAAATTTTTATTTTTACTATATATTTCATTTCCTTTTTGTTAAATTTTTGTTTACATGTCATGTCCTTTTTGTTTTTAAAGTGTTTATTTATAAACATTATATTAAACATGCACTGTATATAAGAAAGGTTAAAACAGAAAATCCTTTGGGGGTCCAGAATGGATTAACTCAATTTATGTTATTTCTAATGGAAAAAAATGATTTGGTTTTCAAGTAGCTTTCTGGAATAAATTGGATTCAAGAACCGAGGTTTCACTGTATAATAAATGACTTCTAATGAGAAACCACGCAGATCAGAAGACTGTGGGATAATATCTACAAGGTATTGAAAGTTGACCAAAAATTCTACATCTAGCTAAACCTTCCTTCAAAAGTGAATGGGAAATTAAGACACTACCCACCCCCCTTTTTTTTAAAGTTTGTGGTGGGGTATAATTTGTTGTAGAAAAACTGCAGTGCAAAGTAAGTTTTTAAAAAACAAACAAACAAAAAAATTCAGGCTGAAATGAAAGGACACTAGATAGCAACTTGAATCCACAAGAATTAATAAAATGCATTGGAAAAGCTTATTACGTAGTAAAACATGTATTTGTTCATATCTCTTTTCTTCTATCTGTTTTAAAGACAACTACATAAAGCAATAATTATAAAATTCTGTTAATGGGCTTGTAATGTATAAATATCTAACTTGTATGATAATAACAGTACAGAAAGGGGACAAACAAAAGTATATTGGGGCAAAGATTTGTATACTTTTGAAATTAAGTTAGTTTCAATTAATTTAATGTTAATCCAAACTAGATTGTTTAAAATTAAGATGTTAATTGTAATCCCCTTAAGGAAAGCACTAAGAAAATAATTTAAAATATATAGTAAAATAAACAACAAGGAAATAGAAATGATATACTAGGAAATATCTGCTTATCACAAGGAAGACATTAAAGAAAAGAGAGATAAAAAAAAAAAGACATGAGCCACATAGAATACAAATAACAAAATGCTAGATGTAAATGTTGTGTTTTCAATAATTACATTAAATGTAAATTAGTTAAATACTCCCTCCCCTTAAAAGACACAGATTGGCAGAATGGGCAGAAAAATACAAGATCCAAATAAAGCGGCCTGCAAGAGACATACTTAGATTTAGACGCAGAAATAGATTAAAACTAAAAGGATAAAAAAATATGACATACTTACAGCAAACAAAAACTAGACTAGATATACTATTATATGAACTAGAAATAAACTTTAAGGTAAAAATTGCAACAACAGATTTAAAAATGACATAACAATAAAAAGATCAATTCATCAGGAAGATATAATAGTTGTAAATATATATACCTAACAACAGAGTCCCAAAATACATGAAGCAAAAACTGTCATATTAAAAGAGGTGATAGACAAGTAATAGTAGTATAATCAGGCACCACATAATGACATTTTAGTCAATAACAGACTGTATATACAATGATAGTTCCATATCATTCTAATGGAGCAGGATTTCTTATAAGAAATTTTTTATAAAAATTCAGGAGGAGGCCAGCTAATGTGGCTCAGCTGACTGAGCGTTCTCCATGGACTGAGGTCTCTGATTCCCATTAGGATACTTGCTTGGGTTGTGGGCTCAGCCCCCAGTAGGGGGCATGCTGGAGATGGCTAATCGATGTTTCTCTCTCCCCCTTGCTTTCTAAAAAAAAATCAATAAAAATATATTTTTAAAAAAATCAAGAGGAATACTTTTTCTCTGATAGGAGTAATATCTGTGGTGCCTGGCAATAAATTCCCTCTTGTTTACAATATCTCAATTTTAATTGCACAGATTGCATTACTATCAGTCAGCCTCTGACCCGTTTCAGCACAGAGGAGGCTGTTCAACTAACATTACATATTCAGAGGGTGCTACAATCCTCTCGATATAGGTGACCATCTTCAGAGTACATTGTTGTGAATTCTTTTCTTTTTTTTTTTTTTTTTCCTTATTGATTTTTAAGAGAGGAAGGGAGAGGGAGATAGAAATAGAAACATCTATGAGAGAGAACAATTGGCCGCCTCCTGCATGCCCCCCACTGGGGATTTGGCCCACAACCTGCGCATGTGCCCTGACAGGAATCAAACCAGTGACCTCCTGGTGCATGGGTTGACACTCAACCACTGAGCAACACCAGCCAGGCTGTTGTGAACTCATTGTTGAGGACCTAAGACACTGTACAAGGTCCATGGGAACTACTTTAACAAGTGTTAAGTGCCACAGCTATTTTAGTAAAAGTTTTCCATGTAGTATAGAGCCAGCATGTCCCTGTATTTTGGAAATGTTTTCGGATTCTAATGATGCAGAGCATAGGTAAGTTTTATTTCTCTCATCAATTCAATGCCAGAGTGAACCATTTGTTCCAGAAAGGGTCAATGGAGCCAAAATCAAATTTCCAAAATCAGAACATGAGTCCTCGGTCTTACACCCTCTCCATCTTAAACACCCTCTTTGTTTATGAATACCACAAAGTTCCTTAATCTGAGCACTGCTTCAACATGCAATAGTCAAAACCACATTGCCATGACAACTTCTTATGTTTATTCTTCCATCTTGAGGTCTTATTTCTACTGATCCTCAAGCCATCTTTCACTCCTTCTTGACAGTCACTATTATGGTGATCTACCCTTTGAGTTTCTTCTCAATATTTCTGGTCAGTCCAGCCCACATCCCTGTTCATAAGGCAGCATCGACAGCTCAGATATTGTTTCTGACTGTGTAGGAAGACGCAGCGGGAGGGATTGTGGGACAGAGTTTATGAAGCTACAGTGCTGCACACTAATGTTTAGGCCTTCACACTCACCCACCACTGATTCACCCAGAGCAACTTCCGGTCACGTGTGCTCCATTCCTGGTAAGTCTTCTGTACTGGTGTACCATTTTTATCTGCTATAGTGTATTTTTCTGTAGCTTTTTTAAATGTTTAGATATGCTTATTATTGTGTAACAGTTGTTGACAATATTAAGTATTGTAACATACTATACAGGTTCATAGCCTAGAAGCAATAGGCTATACCATATAACCTAGGTGAGTAGCAGGCTATACCATCTGAGTTTGTGTAAGTGTCCGCTATGATGTTTACACAACAAAATCACCCACTGATGCATGTTTCAGAATGTATCCCAGTCATTAAGCTATGCATGAGTGTAGTTGGAGGCTTTAATAACTCATTTTCAAGCATGGATAGAACAACTGGGCAGAAAATAAACAAGGGAATATCAGACTTGAACAATACTATAAACCAACCAAACCTAAAAATACATCTATAGGACACTCTATCCAACAATTGCTTAATACACATTCTTCTCAAGCACACATGGAACATTCTTCAGGAGAGATCAAATGCTAAGTCATAAAACAAGTCAATAAATTAGAAAGATTGAAATTATACTAAGCATGTTCTCTAACCAAATTGGAATGGAAATAGAAATTCAAATCAGAAAAAATTGAGAAAAAGTCACCAATATGTGAAAATTAAACAATGTACTACTGAAAACAAATAATAATAACAGTGAATCAAAGAAAAAAAATTCAAGAGAAATTAGAGAATAATTTAAGAAGAATGTAAACAAAAACATAACTTACCAAATGTAGAGAATACAACTAATGTAACAAATGAACATTTTTAGCTGTAGGTGTTTATAATATTAATGAAAACAAATCTCAAATCAATATCCTAACCTTCCCTTTGAATAAAATAGAACATAAGTGTAAACTAAGCCAATAACAAACATATAGTAAGAAACAATAAATATTAAAGCAGAAATTAATGAAATAAAAAATTGAAGATCAACAGAGAAAATCAATTAAACCAATATTTAGTTCTGTGAAGAGATCAACAGAATTTACAACTATTTAGCTATATTTAAGGTGGGTGGAGGTGGAAAATGGTATGGGTGGATAAATGTTGTTTAGAAAAAATAAAATAAAAAAGGAAAAATTAAATTAGAAAAGAACTAATGAATAGTGTGTTAAAAACCCTTTTCGGCATGAAAACTCATAAAGTCGTGCATTAGGTCAGTTCATCAGATTTTGTCAATTAAAGAATTTACAAGAATTCAGAAAGTATGTCACTAAGAGAGAGATGATGGCAGCAACAACGTGACTTAAGAAGAAGTCCAGCCCTGCCCGGTTTGGCTCAGCAATTAGAGCGTCATCCTGCGGTCCAGAGAGACCCAGGGTTTGGTTCCCACTAAGGGCATGTACCTCGGTTGCAGTTTGTCCCCGGCCCTGGTTGGCTCAAGTGGGAGGCAGCAGCTCAATGTGTCCCTTTCATGTCGATGTTTCTCTCTCTCTATCTTCTCTCCCTCCCACTCTATCTAAACAAAAAGAAAAAGAAGAGGAAGAAGAAAGTCCATTTGGTGTTTGATATTCAAATACTTTTAGAGAAGAATTTCATGCACAAATTTCAGCATTGGCTCTATCCTGGAGAATTGATCTATTCATGAAGAAAACTCTGATTGCTTATGTGTATTGCATATTGCTAAACTGCTGAGTGGTGAGGTTTTCATACCATGGTTCTTTCTTTTCAAAAACAAATAGAACCAGATTCCCATTTCCATCATCCTTGTGATAGGAGGTAACCCTCTGACAATTTGATTGAGTTCAGGACCGTAAAGGACAAAGGAAAAAAAAAATCTGAAAAATGAAAACCTTTTTAACTCCTGAGGATCATTTTCTATCTATGTTTTAGTATTGGGTCTCTACAAAATTGTGATAAGCCACCAGTGATCCATTCAGAATGGCCAGGCATTGGCCTTAGTATGCATAAATGCTTTCCAGTTCAATTTAGTCTCCTGGCTGCATTAGAATAGTGCCTATCTAGTCTTACGATAAATCCCTTCAGCTTTTTTAGTACTTCCAGAAGAGTTTTCAAAGAAGAGCAAGGTCAAGTGAAAAGTAGCCTCACCATAAGAAATAGATTATAGGACAAACTGGAGGGCATGTAGATATAATCTGAATTTGAAATCAACTGATGTGTATACACTGTTTGTGTTGTTTACTTTCTCTCCTCATCCTTGCATCTACTGGAAAACTAGGTTTTATAAGTTTTCTTCATGCAAAGGTTAAAATAATAAATTCATTCTCCTATTTCCATTATCTTAAATGACCCTACATCTTTTCTCCAACCTCCTGCTGTCAGTGTAAACCTGGGATTCATTCATCACGTGACTTAATACGTTATGAAAATAAGTGGATTACAGAAATCAATTCTATATGTAGATCATTTCTGTGGTGGTAATGGAGCAAGATAAAACATGCTTCTAATCCACAGCACAACCATAAGCAAAAGAAAAATCTGTTAATGGTCACCAAAAGTGCCCTCACCTATAAATGATGGTGAAAATTATAATAGCCAACATTTATGGGGCATTTACTGTATATAATACCTAATCATGAGCTCTTCATAAGTATGAGTTAATCCTACGATACTTTAAGAAACTAGGATGACATGCAAATCAGGAACGGAGGCAACAAGGTTTCAATACATTGTTCAGGTTACCCAGTATGTTACAAAGCCAGGATTCCAATGGAGCAGTTGGGCTTGAGAGACTGAATTCTTTACTACTCACTATATCTAGTCCTGTATAATAACAGCAGATGGTGTCTATTTTTTAAAAATAGATCAGTTGCAAATAACTAAAGGTCATTCTATTCCATTTGCATTTGCATTTGCATTGACTAGTTGCAGAATGTCATATATAAATATTCGTGTAGTTGCAGAGTGACATATTTAAAGTTATATGCAATTGAAAACAAATCAGATTTGGGTATTTTAGTTTCTTAGAAACAAATGAATGAATAACCTATTGTTGTTAAAGCACTTAAAGGAGAATAAAGCAATTTAACTTTTACCTCTCTAGACTTCAGTTGCCTCATATATAAGCAGAGAGCTGAAAGATTTGCTTTCAAATGCTCCTTAGAGTATTGATTCTATTATTTACTTCAATATACTTTTTGTTATCTTTTTAGGGTTCACTTTAGTATTTTATGTTCATATCTTCTGCCTATTTTTCTAAGAGGCTGTTTATTTTTCTTACACATTTATCACAGAACTTAATATGTTAAAAAGCAAAATTAATTATTTGTGATACATGGTGAACATATATTTCCCATTTTATTATTTTTATTATGAATTATTTTGTATTTTTTTGCTATTTAAAATATTAAAGAATTTTATATTGTCATAAATGATTTATTGTCTTCAACTCTTCTGGTTTTTGACAGATGTTTCAAAATATAAAAACAAGTTTTCAGTCTTTCAGTCTTTCCCTCTATTTTGTGAGTTGAATTTATTTTTTTAATTGATCTTTCATTTATTAAGAAATTTTTATACAAAATATAAATTACTTATAGACTAATCTTTCTATCAAATATCTATCCAGTTATCCCAATATCACTTATTAAAATTTCTACCTTTCTTCCAACTGATTACCTATTAAGAGAATTCAACATTGATTATAAATTGCGTTCTTAAATAAATGTAAGTCATTTTATAAACTCTTCATTCTGTCTCATGTAACTGTCCATCTGTCCCACCAGTATCATACAGACCAATAAATGTATGTAAAGATCCTGAAACTCATTTACGGTAAAAGGAAAATAAAATGACAATGAGCTTTTTCTTATCTCTCAGATAGACAAACATTTATACTTTTAATAATACCAGTATTGGTCAAAATGTCAAAACTAGTCACACTAAAAATATTGTATGGAAATAGAAAGTGTATAACTAGGCAACATCAATAAATAGTTTATGTGTATGCTCTTCAACCTCCCACAGTGATTCTCCATGTTTGATTGGGGTCCCCAAGATTCTTTCACTGGACTTGTGAGGCCAAAATGCTTTTATCAAAATACTAAGACATCATTTGCCTGTTTCATTGTGTAAGCATTTGCACTGATGGTTTAAAAGCAATGATGAGTAAAACTGCTGTCACTTTAACGGGAATAAAGGCACTCACAACGAATTGTACCAGTAGTCATTTTTCTCCATCATGCACACATGGTTGCACACACACACGCACAGAGCCTCACTCATAATATCCTGATGAAGCACAAAATACAAAGTTACTGTCATATATGTTTATAAGATTTTGTATGTTGAAATACATGGTACACATTAAACACTTCTGTTACCTACTGAAGTATGATGGTCGTCTTGAGGGAAAAGCTCTTATATTAGTTGAACTAGCCCCTTAGTTCAAGGAACATAATTTTTACTATAAAAAAATGATGGACAGGCAAACTATGGTGATATGGACCTGAATAATGCAGTGATGCATTTTCTAAAATGAACAAAGTGAATTTGCCATTTCAAAGAAAACTACTCACACTACTTGTTGCCAATGATAAAATCTGAGCTTAGGGCAAAAATGAGAATTTGGGGAAATTATATCTCTCACCAAGAACTTGACAGCTTTCCAATATTTAAAGACCTTTCTATAATGATATTAACAAATATGATTTTTTTTTTTTTTTTTTTTTTTTTGTGGTACGTGCCCCTAGTGGGAACCGAACCCAGGCTTCTGTGGTCCACAGGCCCACACTCAACTGCTGAGCCAAACAGGCCAGGGGAACAAATGTGATTTTTAAATTCATATTACATAACAAAATATGTCAACACTTAGAAAATCTTAAGGGAACTAATATTTTCAAAAGATCCATACACAGGTAAAAGGACCATTCAAAATGCAAAGCAAAGCACAACCTAGCCGGTGTGGCTTAGTTGATTGAAACTTGTCCTATGCACCAAAGGGTTTGTTGGTCTGATTCCTGGTCCGGTCATACAGAAGCAACCAATCGATATTTTTCTCTCTCCCTCCTTCTCTCTAGAAAATCAATAAAAACATATTTTTTAAAATGTAAAGCACAAAATAGATTTTAATGTAATAATATGAATAATTAATTTGGTTTCAGATTCCACATTGCAACTTTTAAAAACTTTCACTCTTCAAGTTTTGATGCAGCATTTTTAAAAATCCACAATTTCCTGTAAAGACTACTAAAATATCTTTTCCTTCTTCCTATCTGTGTGAAACCAAATTATCCTTATCCACTTCACCAACCTTACAATAAGTTGAATAATGAAGCAGAAGTCAGAATTCTACTTTCTTCTAAACCAGACATTGAAAAGCTTTGCCATCTGTAAAATGAGGAATCCTTATACTTACATTGCAGGTTTGTGATGAAGAACAAATGAAATAATATATGTGAACGTACTTGGCAAATGACTGGCACTCAGTAAATACAGACTTGCCTTTAAGTTTTCTGCCTGAAATGGAATCCAATGGATTAATTGCTTAAAGTATATTCTATCCAATACTGTAGAGAGTAAAGCATCAAGCATGGACACTGAGTTGTGAAAACTAGATTCTACTTTTTTCCTGACATGTGGCCTTAGGTGCATTATTAATTTA
The DNA here is from genome assembly GCF_014108415.1 of Molossus molossus. Classification (NCBI taxonomy): domain Eukaryota; kingdom Metazoa; phylum Chordata; class Mammalia; order Chiroptera; family Molossidae; genus Molossus; species Molossus molossus. The sequence goes on along the minus strand of NW_023425344.1, from coordinate 74,529,386 downwards.
AGATTCATTTTTTCCACTTGTAAAATATGCAGAGTAATTACAAATACCTCACAGAGATTTGAAGGAATGAAATATGATAATGTTTTCTTTGGTACACTGCTCAACATGTAGTGAATGTTCAATAAATGTTGGCTATTACAAAAATGTGTGTGTGTGTGTATGTATTCAAATATTTAAATAATGAGCGTTCTGGCTATTTCTTGTTTTGGAAAACAGATATTTTTTTATAAAAATTTGTTACATTAACATGTATTAGATTTGATATTATTTTAAATAAACCAATAAATATTTTGAAAACTTTTCAGCTTTAGTTTTTAACGTAGCAAATATTGACAGACATACATTTCATTTTAAAAAGCTCTTTGCTCACAGTAACTTACAAAAATGCAAAGGTGTCCTGAGAAAACTTTGAGACTCTGACTTTGAAAACCTACCAACAGATACACAAAAGATCAATGAACGAGTGACCACTAGATATTTCACGTTCTTTTCATTTCTCAAGGAAAGCTTTTATTGAGCTTATTCTACTTCTACTCCACAGTTCTACTCTGGTGCTGGGAAAAGACAGCTTGTCTTTTGTTTTATAGCTAGCTACAATCAGAAGATAGCTTAGGATGGGCCACGAGTATATTACACTTGCTGGAACATTTTACCAAAGGGGAGACTAGCGGCAGAGGCTACAACTTGTCTCCCAACCGCTGTTCTCACGTTCTCAGGAATAGACCCTATTATTTTAAGCTGAGCAAATGGGCTGCCAAAAGATACATCTTTGGCTAGCTTTTGGGCTGCCAGATTGGACCAGTGATATATAAGCAAGATGGTAACACAAATTTTGCGACAACTGGAATGTGGATATGATATCTAGAACTGGAACAGATATCTTGCAAAACAAGGTAGAAGCCACATGTTAAAGATGATAGAGCACAGAAGGAGCTTTGTTTTCTAGAGATAAGAGGCATCACATTAGTCATAGTTGCCAATAGTTGGTGAGACTGCAACAAATTTCTGTCTTGATTAAGCTACCGTAATTGGAGATTTTATGTTGCTCATAATTGAACCTAATTTTAATTGAGAAGTGACTTAGCAGTACTGCTACAGAAATAGGACTTTAATTTATCTGCTTATTTATGTCAATGATTTTCCATTAGCATTACCAATGGAGCTTTTCAAGATAGTAGATTTTTGTTAAAGGTGAGGGTGGTAACTCAAATTTTCTTGGAATATTTGGTGATCACGTCTCTACAAAGTTCCTAATGTGTATTAACTGGCTGAGACAGTCCAGAACTAATTCACACTCTAATTCACACATGCCCACATACAAACCACACACCTTATTGTGCTTAATTCAATGAAGCCAAGTGCTTTTTATTTATGTTAATAATTACTCCATCAGTAGCTAATCTAAAATTACCAGCACACGAAATGAGCTAGATATCATGTCTCTACCACAAAACCACAAACTATTTTAATTAGAAGATACCTTCCTAAATATCTAACGCAACTCATTCTTCTTTACAAAAGAAGATGGTTAGAGCCAGAAGGAAAACACAGGCTCACAAAATTGTGTATAAAGCCATGAAACCGCCCAGCCGGTGTGGCTCAGTGGTTGAGCATTGACCCATGCACCAAGAGGTCGCTGGTTCGATTCCCGGTCAGGGCACATGCCCAGGTTGTGGGCCTGATTCCCAGTGGGGGGCATGCAGGAGGCGGCCAATCGATGTTCTCTCTCATCGATGTTTCTATCTCTCTCTCTCCCTCTCCCTTCCTCTCTCTCTCAAATCAATAAAGAAAAAAGAATTAAAAAAAAACAACATGAAACCTAAAAGTATCAGTTGTTATTTCCCTAGCCTGTGGACTGTAACCAGCAAGATCCACTTTATCAGCTTGCAGACTAAATAAATAGTGTTTCCTTTCTTTGTTCTGCTGGAGACCCTTATAGCTTTCATGAGCAGAAGGGCCATCAGCCTTATTTCCAAACTGTTGTAGAACTCCACCATCGTACTTAGTTCAGGGTGGTAGTGAGATTAGGGAACCTGGTCAACTCACTCACACGTTTCATTGTTTCTTCTTTCTTTGACACACAGTTTAGCTTTTATATTATGTTAACAGGGTTTCAATGATATTAGTTTATCTAAAAACACTATAAAAATTAGTGGTAAATCATGTTGGAACACGCAAAATTTATATTACACTTTGTAAAAGAAAGAATTACATTTCTTTTTATTTAATTCATACATAATTATTTTATTCCTTTTTTAAAAAAAATACAGTAAAAAATTAACAATCATCTAGACATTGTTTTGAGGCTGACTTTAGGAATCTTTGGACCCTTCTGGTATCTATCTTATCAAACTTCCCTAAGTGATATCTTTCTAAAAGATTGCTTTACAGAAAACCTACTTATGCACACAATCCTTTCAGTAGATAGCAATTATACTTTAATTTAATTCATTGTATCTCTGCCCACTGCATTGATCTTTGGTCCGTTTCAGTACAAGTTAACTTATTTTGATATTTTATGTCATGAATCACTATAGGAATTTAATTAAATTGATATATTAACTGTGCTGTAATTGCCACTGAAGTATTGTAGATGTCAGGCCATTCAGCTTCATTCCAGATCATGCCTGGAAATACGATGCTGTAATTCAGATTCCTCTCTTAGGAAGAGATGTATACAAAAATAAATAACCCGAAGATATCCATTTTGACCCAGAATCTGGAATTAGACTTTTACCTTTTAGATAAAAATGATAAATGCTTTAGCAGAATATTTGGCTAATCACCTGTAATTATTTGTTTCAAATTTTTTTAATGTTCCTATGTTTAGTGCTCTGTGTTCATGATCTGATCATTGATAAATTGTCTGTCAATATTAATGCTACTAATTTTTTAGACTCTAATTTATTTATCTTTTTTTAATGTGAGTTATTTCCATTTCAATCTTCACTGAGATTATTTTCACAATCTCTCCTGATAATTTACTTTGAAAGTTCCATACTACATATTATCAATATAAAATTCCTAATTTAGTTATAAAAATAAATTAGCGAATTTAGCAAATTTATTATCTGAACACACAGGAGATTATACACCTTGAGATACTTATCAATGTAGCAGGGTAGATACTGCATAGTGGAACTCACTGGGCCAGAGTATTTAAGATACTTTAACTTTGATTTAATAAGAGAAAGCATTTTACACACTATTGATACTTAGACTGAAACAGTAACATTTTATTTTGCATAATAAATATAAGTTAAAATATCTTGAACGTTTAATATTTTTGTTTATTCAAAATTCATACTATTGTATGCAGATACAAAAGTAAGATCAAATTATGCAATAAGTCAAATTAATTTGAACTTTATCATTATATCCAATATTAACTTAATTCCTTCCCAAAATAGATAGAGTATAGGCAATTTAGGCATTAATAAGCATTAATTAACCTTTAATATTTTAAAACCTTTTAATATCCTAAAATCCTAGTTGACCAGCCTCTTCCTCTTTACCCTTATAACCTGCTTTATAAATTTGATGATGTTTTCTTAATACTCAAAACAATGTAATGTATAGTGTTATAAATAAATATTTGGGGGCAAATTAATTAAATACTGAGTTAATAAATAAGTGCAAAATATATTTTTGGACTTGAAGTTCTAGGAGAATGTAAAAATTAATCTAATTTTTAAATTACTAAATTTAATGTCATAATTTTTATTAAATGTCATAATTTAGAATAATTTTAGATTTACAGAAAAATTGTACATGTGAAGTTCCCATATACCCCACACTCAATTTTCCCTCTTGTTAATAACATCTTTTAATATGACACACAACTCACGATTAAATACTGCTACATTAGAATGTATTGTGAATATCTTACACTAGTATGTTCACAATTAATGCATCAATACTAAAACATTATTATTCATTCATGTTCATATTGGATTCAGACTTCCTTAGTTTTTACCTAACGTCATTTTTCTGTTCCAGGATCCCATTCAGGTTTCCATATTACTGGTCCTCTTGTCTCTATAATCTTCTTATGTCAGTTTCTCAGATAGTCCTTGTTTTGGATGACCTTGAGAGATTTGGGGAGCACTAATCAGGAATTTGGTATAGTGTTGCTCCATAAGCATTAGAGGTTTTCCTCATAATTAGACTAGGGTTACATATCTTGGGAAGAAGACCATGGAGTTCAAGTACCATTTCTATCACATCTTATCAAGAGTACTATCTACATGATTTCTCATTGTTGATGTTGAACATGATCACCTGACTTAGGTAGTGTTTGTCAGGTTTCTTCACTGTCAACTTCCCTATTTTCAATCTTAACTCTTTGGAAGGAAGCCACTATGCAGAGCCTACATTTAAGGAGTTAGAAGTTATGTTCCACCTACTTGAGAATAGAATAGGTACAGAAATTATTTTAAAATTTTGCATGGGAGATTTGTACATCAATTTTGTTTTCTTATTTATTTATTTAGTCAATTACTTATTCAAATGAAGAAACATCTCAATTAAATCAATAACCTCTAGTACCAATGATAACTATCAAAACAGAGGGATGGTTAAAAAATCCTTATGTCTAAAAAGGCAATATGACTCACAATATATCACTTACTAGCAAATAGCTTGCCAAGTTGCCTCTGGTTCTATTATATACTAATAATGGTTAAAATAAAATAGTCTCAGGCTCCCTTTTCTTTGATTCCGTCTTTTATCTTTCAACAATATGCATCTTTAGCAGCAAAAAAAAGGGGGGGGGAATCTATTCCCAGTTCCTCTTTGGAACTCTTTAGAAAAAGCCAGACAGAGAAAGCTCATTTTACTTAATAGTAACTTCTCATTTCTCTTTTTCTAACCTACATATTTAGTTTTTCTCCTTATTTTACTAAAAATATACATTGTCTTTATTTACTCTTTATTTATGGAACATTGACTATGTGTTCTGTGCTGAGGGTAAAGCACAACTTTGCTATGTTTGGTTTTCACACATTTATTATAATTAAATTTGGTTCATTTGTAGTTAAACTGAAGAAAGTAGAGATTAGATAGAATCAAACCCACAACACTTTTAAACCATGTGTCCACTAAGAAGGATCACTGTCCTCATTTCTTTTTACAGTTATCTCAGATACTTTGGTTCAAATACTACACATCTTCCAGGAAATCTTAGAAATGTTCAGCTCAAACCCTAGAAGGTCATGAAAATCATAACTGGCTAGTCATAGGACAGAAATCAAGAACATTTTCTCTGTGAGGCATGTATATTCTAATACTCCACAACCATAATTGAGTGATATTGCCCCCAGTTTCTGTCTTGTTTGCACATGTAAAAGACTGGCATGTGTAAAATGGGAAGACGATGCTACATACTGATTCGCTTGCATCTTGTATACGTTTGACACCTTCGAGACAAATGAAAACCATAAAATTCATTGTACGTATTCACAATCAGAGGACCCGTTTTTCTGTTTTGTTTTGTTTTCTGACAGTGTTACATTCTCATGGCAAAAACAGACATAAAAAAGCCAACACATGTCCCCTAGGGGCTGGGGAACGTAACAGAGCCCCTTACAACAACTATAGTAACAACAACAATAGGGACCTTCTTTTTAAAAATAGAAATTCAAGTCAAATTTTCTAGACCTTAAAATGATTTCTTCTAAAAAGTAAGTTAAACAGCTTCTGAATCCTGGCCCCAAAAAACTGGTGTTCCATTAAGTATTTATGTTCACTATTATTTAATTGTATTTACAAAACTATGCTGTGATATATGGTTGTTAATGTCAACTTACACTTCCAAGAATCCTCATCCAAAATAGTAATAAAGAGATACAATTGCAATGAATTTTGCCTGCACTTAACTGCTGGATGAACCAATCTACAGCAAATACAGCCCATTCAGAAAGAACAGAGAAAAATTTAAATGCAATAAAATTTCAGAAAGATCCCACTTGACCTAAATATTTGTAAACCCAATTTTACTGTGTGTTATTGAAGCACAAATATTTCGCTTCTCAAAATGCTATTGTAGATGAATATCCTGATCAGAAGTGTTTTTTTCGCCCAATTCTGTTACCAGTATACAAAACAATTATGTTTATTGTTTTTGAAACCCTGTTGATTTCATACATGTGCCTCTTTTACTTGTACTACTATGATTGCTTGTGTATCACTTTCTTTTCACAAATACCTTCTTACTAACTTAGGTAAAGAAAATACTGAAGAAATTATACTAAAAGCATTTGCTATTTTCAGAGTTAAGCTGAACTGCACAGAATACCAATTAGAGAAGAAAAAACTTTACCTAAATATCTATGTAATCATTAAGAAATTATTACACTTCCATGTACAGTGCAGTGTGTTTTTAAAGAAGGTATGTAGAGAATCATGGGACCATAACAGCTATTTACATATCTTTAACCTATCCTATGTTTAAATAAAGATTTCCTAAATACACATACTGTTTTGCTGTCAGTTTACAGAAGTTAATTCATAGAAGAGTCTATCTTGAAGCAGGACATGATTAACTAAAACATGTAATATCTATCTATCTATCTAAGTTCTTATAATTGTTTCATCTTACAACTTGTACACAGTATATACCTAATTATAGCTGCAAAGAGAGAACAATTTACTCAGCAAACAAAGACCATCATTCTATGGGACAAAATAGAGCCAGCAGGTTGACATCTGCGAATTATGCAAATAGACCAGCAGAAAACAACTAGGTCCTAATAAGCAACTTCTATTCAGATGGAAAAAGGGGAGTGGGAGAAAGACTGTTCTCAGATAATTCTTAAAGTTGGGAGGGCACTTATTCCCAGGGTGCATCTCAGGGAGGACTAGTGTGTTTTGGCTTGCCTCCTCAAGTGGAAATTTAAGTGTGAATTAAAAAATGGCATGCTGAGTTTGAGCAGCGGATTCTTTTCTCTTTGCCAACGAGCAGCATTGGACAGAGGGCAACATGTCATTGATTTTGAAGCTCCAATGCGCTTTTTATACCCTCTTGGTGAATAGTAAGTAGTTTAATGTTGTTTATGATAGAATCCTTATGAATAATGTTAATAAATATAGTGTTTACACTGCTGCTCATTTTACTTGACAGAATGTTGCCACCTGCTCCTTAATGTTTTTGATTAATACAAAAATAAAGTCCTTATTAAGGAATAAAAAGAGCAAATTTATTCTCAAAGGAAACATTTGCACTCATGTAAAGCTTATTGTGCCTATAACTAATTTCTGTCTAAATTAGCTAATGTATGTAAGGTTCATAGCATTTTAGAGATTTCAAAGATTTCATCACAAATGCTGTTTCATACTAAATTTTGACAAAATAGAATGTGATAGGTTTATTAGAAAACGGGGCAGTACAAAGTGAATAAAGTAGTCTGGATAATAAGGATAGGCAAGCCACATTCTTAGCAACTTATGCCTACACTACATATGCAGCAAACTCAATTAATAGGCCTGGTGACATTTACATTTTCTGCTGATAACCCATAAAATGCAATAAGAGCAATGCTTAGTGAGTTTCAGGAATTACTGAATAAAAATCATGACTAAGCTTTTGGAATGACAGATTCAAAAATCTAAATGACATTTCTGAAAGGTAAGAGACATGTGGAATGTAAAAATATGTGAGAAAAATCAAGCCTTTAACATAAAAAAGAAGATGAAGAACAGAAGGAGAATGGAAAATCCAACTACTCTTTCACGCACCTAATAGGTGCCAATCACTAAGGACTTTTTGCATGTTATCTCCAATCTCCACAACAGTACTACCAGGTAAGAGTAAACAGTGACTCAGAAGATAAGCTAACTCATCCAAGGTCACAAAGCCAATGAGGATAATTGTTAACCTCTGATGGGTCTGACTTCGGGTAGAGTTGAGTCCAGTTGACTACAATCTAATAACAACTCAGCTCTTTTTCCTCAGCACAATTCAATGAATAAATAAGGACTCATTCAATGTCCAGATAGTGAAACTGTTTCTGGTACCTTTAGACCTGTGAGAGTTTCATTTTTGTAGAGGTCTTGGTTCTGATCTCAACAATTCAGTAAAATATAGGAGAACATAAAAGGGTTAAGAAGAGTATCAAAAGACCGTGAGAGAACTGACAAAGGATTTTCAAAGGTCAGTTTAAGTTACAAGAAATATGTCACCTCCACAAGAACTGAGTTCATAATATGCTTTATTACTGATAGTAGACTGTAGTGCTTTGGTTCCAAAATAGTATGTGATATTCCACGTGACGTCTATAGCCTTTTGTCTAAGGGGAGCTGTAGAATTTTACAAGACATCAATGAAGTGAAAAGCTCTCCAGTTCTAGGTACCTAGATATACCCTAAAGAAGTGATGAGCTGCTCACACTTTGCAACACTGCAAACCATATGGAAGGTGATGGAGAAATTCTCTGGCTACTGTTGACAAGTTACTCTGAGTTTCTAATGGAAGCAAATTATATAGTACTACTTTGTAAAGTGACAGTATCATTCTAGTAATGTGCAGATAAAGTGTTCCACTGAAATTGAATAGCTCAAACTTGCCAGAAATATTATTGAAATAATTGCTTCCTGCTACTTTTTGCTTCAGTTTCTGGCAAACTGCTACTTCATGTGGCTGCAGGTTTTTAAAAAGAAGGTAGCATCAACTATTGCAGGACACAGAAATGACAAAGGCAGTGTTCTCCCTCTTTAATATTAATTTCTAACGTATGACTGAAATAACACAGCCTGGAAAGCTGCCTTCTAATAGAACGTTTGTGGATAATTGAACTACTGCTCATTGTTCGAAAGGTCATGAGGTTTGAGTGGGCTCTTTTTCTTTTAGTAAATTATTCAGCTTGAGTATTTATTGGCCTGTCAAAGGGAAAGGATTGTATGAACTGTCTTTGTTGCTCTTCAGTGTTTCCTAATTTGATTGTGTTCTTTTCTGTGCATAACCTCAACAGAAAATGTCCGTCTCTCTTTTTTGAATTCTAGTAGAGACACCGCTTATCTTTGCTCTTTGCTGTATCGAGCAACCTAATGAATCAAACAGACATGACTTATGTCAATGAGACAGAATTATAATACTGATTGAATTTTTGTCTCAAACTTGATCAGATCATTGCTTTTGTTAATATTTGGGAGCATTCTATAGAAAGAAATCCACAGTAGGAGGAGACAGGCAAATTTTGAAGGAATTGCTGGAATCAGATGATCCACAGTAATCTGTATTACAATAGAATGGCAAAATCTGCATTTCCCAGCCCTGATTCTATCCCAGTAGCATCTGCACAATTTCTACATGCTTTACTGTAGTTAATAGACCAATGGAACCTCAATTTTGAATAAAATATGGGTGCAACCTGGGGAGTTCCATTGCTCCTACATTGTCTTGCTGTCCAAATTTGCTGGTCCTTCATAACTATTTCCTGTGTCTAATGCTGGCTGAAGGAGAATTACTTAAGTTAGAGTGAGAGGGTCACAAGAACACAAAGGGTATCTGAATTTGCAAAAATCTGTTCCACATACAGCCTCATTTTCTTCTGACCACTGCAATCCTTGTACCTCACTACCTACATAAAATTGATTTTTTTTTTTTTTATTGCTTTCAGGTGAGAAAAAGTGGTCTTTTCAAACTTCTGTCCTTTTTCTCAGTGAACAGCTTTCTCTTCCTATGGACCAGAAATTTCCATTAATTGATCATCTTGGGTGTACCTAGAGGTAAGCTACTTCTTCATTTGACCTTTGCAACAGTCATATGAGTCAACCTTATTACTGATAAAGTAGAGATACAGAGTCAAGTCACTTTCTCAAGGTACCATTTCTCAGAGATGACAGGGCCAGGTTTGAACTCAGATTTAAATGACACCAGTCTAGACTCAAATTTATTTCCATGTCACATAAATGCTGGATTGCGTTATTTATTTATTTATTTATTTATTTATTTTTAGAGAGAGAGGAGGGGAGAGGGAGAGAGAGATAGAAACATCGATGAGAGAGAACATTGATTTGCTGCCTCCTGCATGCTCCACTCTGGGATCGGGCCCACTACCTGGGCATGTCCCTGACCGGGAATCAAACCGGGGACCTCTTAGTGAATGGGTCGCCGCTCAACAAATGAGCCACACTGGCTGGGCAATGCTGGATGGCTTTAAAACCAAGTGATACTAAACAGGAAGTATTAGGTTCTAAACAATGTGTCAGTACATGAGATGCTACTGATAACATTCATTCAACAGATATTGACTTTTGTGGTAACACCAAGATCACCAATATGCCTACCTACTACTTTTAGTTCCTTTGCTCTTATTCGTCATGTATTTCCACCTCCTTTTCCTGGCCTCTAGTTCAGTCATTTGTCTCTGTACTATTTATTATCCACCAATTTGACTCAGTTCTTGACTTCATTCCAGCTTTGCCTTTCAGGGTTTATTAATCCTGAGTGTTTGACTACTTACATTTCTCTCTACTACTTCGGTAGACTGGTCATGAATAGCTGCATTTCAAGTGCTGGCTTCAATTCAGCAAGGCCTGATACTCACCAATCAAAAGAAAACTTCCAACTAGACTATAGAGAAGCCTCTGCAAGTGAAATTGCAGATATAGTATGCAGTGTGTTTCTTGATCTATGGTTAACATTTTACTCTAAAATTCTGAAAAACTACTATTTAAAGTACTTTAAGTTAATCTGAAAACCAACCTCAATTGGTGGAAAAATACATGTTGAACAGTTATAGTTTTATTCCTAGGCATTCTTATTTTAATTGAAGACTCATTCCTTCCCCTGTGATATTTCTAATTGTGAGCCTCTGCACTAATATCAACTTTCTGCTTCTTTCCTGGTTTAGTAGCCTTCATCTGTTTTGACATACCTGCTTTGAATGTAATTCCCATTTCTGCTGAATTTAACCTTACTTTTTATTCTGGTTATCTATTGCTATATGACAAAGTACCTCAACAACTAGACTCTTAAATGCAACTATTTTATTTTGCTTGTGATTTGTACACTGAGAATCAGGGCATTTTGGCCAGTGATTCCACTTTTCCTCAGGACATTGTAGTCACTTGTTGACTTTCAGTGAGCCAAGATGCTGCTGATAATATTCATTCAATAGGTATTGACTTTCAGTGAGCCAAGATGGTCTTCACTCACATATTCATTGTCTTTGCAGGTTTAACTGGAAGGCTGAGTCAGTTGGAACTGGTGACCAGAGTTCCTTTCCATATACTCTCTAGCAGGTTCTTAATGTATTTGAACTTCTCAAATAGAGAATTACAACTCCTAGGGATAAGGTTCCAAGACACATGAAGCAAAACCTAACTTTTTCTTATGTCTTGGGACCTGAAACTGCACAGCATCATTTTTTCTGCCTTTTAATGGTCAGAGCAGACATAAACCTACCAGATTCAAAGGGAAGGAACATCAGTCCAACTTCTCAGAGGGAGGATCATTACAGAATTTGTAGCTATCTTTCATCTCCCTGACTTTCTGTATCTTATGTCTGTTTCCCTCTCAATGTTAGTCTTTGTGTTTCTATTTTAAACCTGAAAATTTAAATTCAGTTTATAATAAAGTACTTGATATAATCCATTGGTTCTAGTTTAATTCTATTTTTGCATTTATTAACATACTTTTTTTTACCTATTACATGGTTGAGTGTTACAAGAAGCAGTGATTAGAAAGTAGTGCACAAAAGTAATTTTCCAAATACGAATTGTCTTGCCTCAGTTTGAAATTTACCTCTACCATTTTGAAATTATAAAATCTTAAGCAACTTACTTGACTCTCAATATCTTCTTTGTAAAGTGAAGATTAAAATGCTCATATTATGTTTCAAATATTACATAAAATGATATATATTAAATACTTAGCATATGTCTTATATTCAGAAGCACACTAGAAAAAACGAAGAGTAGCTATGACTAATAGCTACTGTTATCACTCATTGTGTGAGCCTGAATTAGCCATTTAATATTTCTAAGACTCTTTATTTATTTATTTATTTATTTATTTATTTATTTATTTATTTATTTAATAAAAACACTTCAACATCATTTATTGTCACCTGGTGGTACATACGGGTAATGAAAACAATATGAATAAATGTTTAAGAACTACACTACCAACAAAGGACAAGAGAAAACCACAGACTGTATTGCTTCTCAACAATTTCTCACTTCATAGTCATTTCTAGTCGGAGACACTTTGGAGCAGAGTAATACTATCTCCTTTTGGCATGATCCAACCTAGTTGTTTTCCTGACTTTGTTTTGGAATGAATCTCTTCTGCATCATCTAATTTGAGGTTCATATACTCATCAAAACCAGTGAGACAGCCCTCTATCCACATATTCACTTGCTCATAAAGCCACCCCTGAATCCGAGAGCTGTTTTGCAAGTACCTGAAGATGAGGTTGATGGGCTGTGCCATCACCTTGTGCACTTTTTGGCCCTGGCCACGGTATGCCATGGTGGAAGCTGAACGACCAACCACACTCTCTAGGACTCCTCTTTTTATATATGTTTTTGTTCTGTATAATTAAGAAACTTGATTTTTTAAATTATGCTTCTGGTTCTTGACAGTGAAAAGATATAGATCAAAATCAGCAAAGGGTAATGACACATGGAGAAAAGTCCAAGAGAAATCAGGCAGAAGTTTACAGGTGTCTCCTCTCAGCGGAGTAACATGGGGACAAAATAAGATAAACTTATCTGGACAAATGAGTACAGCATGGTTCAAGGCCTCAGACATACAGAAACATTCTTTCCAGGCAGAATATCCCAAGGATTTAGAATTCATCTCCCAGGAGTGTGAAGACAGGCCTTTCTTTGGGAAGTGCAGGGTTTGAGCAACCTAGGCCAGCTAAGATTACTCCTTTCCCACATACTCCTCTAAGCTGTTAATGATAGGGGAACCTGGGTGCAGGGCATAGGGGAAGTCTATTCATTATTCTCTCTCTCTCTCTCTTTGTAAAAATAACATTTTTCTAAAAATTAAATTCTATTACAAATCAAAATTCAATTAGAACAATTGGTGATGTAAGCTGATAAATATTCAGGCTAAAAACATTTTAACATTTGTCTTCAAGTTTTTTGTTTGTTTGTTTTTCTCTATTGATTTTAGAGCAAGAGGAAGGGAGAGGGAGAGAGAGATGGAAACATCAACGAGAAAGAACATCGATTAGCCACCTCCTGCATGCCCCCCCTGGGGTCAGGCCCACAACCGGGAATTGAACTGATGACCTCTTGGTGCATGGGTCAATGCTCAACCGGTGAGCTACACCGGCCAAAATCTCCAAATTATTTTTTCTACCTGAGATTGTATCATAAGAAATTCTATTGCACTGTCTTGGCCTAGTACCTTTAAAATTTATTTTATCTTTGTCTTTATAAGGAAAGGACTGAACTTTTTTCTTATCAATACTAGCTTTTTTTATTCGTAGTAACCAAAAATTGGAAAAGATCCAAATGTCCATCAAGTGATAAATGGATAAATAAAATTGAATGTTCTTTAGTCATATAAAAAAATATAGCACTGATATAACCTCGAGCAAAACCTGAAAACATTATAGTGAAAGAAGACAGATACAAAAGGCATATATTTAATATGATTTATGTGAAATTTTCAGAATTGGCAGATTCAGAGACAGAAAATAGACTCATGTTTTCCACTGAATGAAGAGACAGGGAAATATGAATTGACTGATAATGGTTGGGTTTTCTCTTTGGGGTGATGAAAATATTCTGGAATTTGTGGAAATATTTATAAAATGTTGTGAACACTAATATCTACTGAACTGTATACTTTAAAAGAACATTTATGGTATGTAATTTATATTTAAATTTTGAACTATCTCTTTCTCACAAATAAATTGTTAGATTTCACTACCATCTGCTCTGGTCTTTGTATACTAGATTGGCAGACAAAACAATTTTTATAAAATAAACATAATTCTAATATATTTTAAGTAGTCTGTAAAATTTTCTTAACTTCCTTTCTTTCTCATTCCATTACACAGATATGCACACAATTGTTTACCTTTACAGAGTATCATAATGGTGAAGATAATAGAAACTCCTTTTTCGCTCAGATCTCCTTGAATTGTGGCAAAAATGAAATTCTTGGAACTATCATGGCTTATTAGGTCTACTAATATATGGATAAAATAGACTGAGTAGCACAGTAGTATAGACAGGAAAGAGAATCCACCTGCTTCAATTCTACACCTCTCTAAATTACAACTTAATAAATTGTTATTAACTTATTGTTTGATCTAATTGAAAACAATAGGGGTTTTTGTTTTGGCACTTGTTTTTGTTTCGTTTTGTATCATTACAGAATTGTGTACAACCGGTGATATGACTATAGTTCCTGAGTGTACACACAAAAGCCTGGACATAATTTAATATTGAAAACTCCCTGCTTTAATGGAACTTCATAATGTATATTGTGACAAGCATACTTTATTTCTCTAATATAGTAAAATTAGATTTTCCTGCAATGAATGATCTGTGTATCTTGGTTTAATGATGGTTTCATTTCTAATCAATTATTTGTTTCTTAAATTTTACTGATATTAAAAGAATCCATAATATAAAGAAACTTTTTTAATGACTTCTGTATTTTATATACAGAAAGTAGCTTTAATTGAGTAGCTTATCTTCCATTTGCAAGTTTATGAAAATATAAGTGTGTCCAAGCAAGTGAAAAGGAGAATAATCCTTTGTCATTCAAAGAATCAGAATATTTTGACTATTCTAAAATGCTTGTTTTTAATAAAAAATAATCTAATCAAGGTACCCCTTAGCTGAATGTGAATTATCTAAACACATTAGCTAGTAATATCACTTATTTACAAACAAATCAATGCTTATTTCTGCTTTCTTCATGCAGAATGTTAAGGTTATCTTACCTACTTAAACCTTTTTGAGAAACTGTATAGAGATTAAACTTATACATATGTAGACAACACACATGTTCATGCACTCACAGGCCTGTAAACTTTTGATTTCCTGTTAGAAAGTATCTAGCTTTCATTTGTAGAAATAGATGCTATGAAATAAAAGGTTTAAGCTTTTTAAAATAAAATATAAATAACATATGATATTAAAGGTAGATGTAGCAATTCACTTTATGTATATATTATTAAATGATCACCAAAATAAGTCAAGTTAACATTCACCATCACGCACAGTTACGATTGTTTTATTCTAGTGATGGGTTTTAACCTTTAAAAATTGATTTTTCGGTGTGTTCTACAAACTATTTCTTAAATCACAAACAAATTTTGATTTCTGATTTTAGTAAGTCTAGCTCAGAGGAGGAAGAGATGCCAAACATTGTGCTCAATAGGATTTTAGGTCATTAGTAAAATATCACCACAAAAATATATATATATTTTTGAAATGGTATTGACCTGTAAAGAAAAGCAAACCTATTTAACCCAAGTGAGCTTTTCCTTTGGAAAAGTTATCTGTGAATGTTCAGTTCTAGCCAAGGCAGATTTTATTTCCAACTTTTTATCAATATCACCTCCTCTGCTTAATTTCTTTGATGTAACCATATCTTTCCATTCATTTTTCATCCTGAAATTTACCAAGATAGCTCTTTATGCAACAAATAATAGGGCAAATGGATTGTAGAATAAGAGTAGCTTTAACATGAAGTTTAAAGCAAAATGCAGTTTTTTCTTCTAGATTTTACTTTATATTTTTCCTTAAAATTGGTATACTAAAAATATTACAATAAAGTACATCATGGAAAAATGTCCATCTTTTATGTCCTGTTGTCCTAATGTGTGTGTGTGTGTGTGTGTGTGTGTGTGTATTGGAAAAATGGTCAATTAACCGGCTGCAGCATCAATTTTGAATATGCATGTGTATGTGTGTGCACAGGCATGCTATTATAGTAGGTAGTATTACTGGTTAACTCACGTCAGCTTTGTAAGTTACATAGCAGTAGGTTGTCCTGATACCTTGAGGTGATTTGAAATCACCTATCTACCACAGGATAGTGACTTTACTCACAAACCCCTTGCAGGTTAGAGAACTATGTTTTCTTTGAATAAGAGTATTTACTAAAATAACACAATGCTAAGTCAAATAGAACTATTACAGCCAACTTCGGAAGTTAAATAGGCTTCTATAAATTCAAAATATTCTAAGATAGTCACACTGTTTAAGTAACTAAACAAGGTGGCCATCAGACTAAGGTGGCTCAAAGCCTTGGTAGCCTTTGTAATGAAACCAAAACCTAAGCCACAGTCAATGCACTCAAATCTGAGAAAATAATCTCAAAAACAACCAATCACAAAACCAGCCAACTAGGCTTTTCTAAATAAGGCAGCCTCTTAAGCTATAGCCAGTCAATGGTTTCCATTCTGCTTCTTTATGAAAAGTTCTTCCCCAGCTCCTGTTGGAAGACAGCTCCTAACTGCCTTCTGTTTGGCATTCCCTGATGCTAATCAATCAATATGTATGCTCAGATAAACTCTTAAAAAATTTTTTAAACTCTTAAAAATTTTAATGTACTTCAGTGTAACTTTTAAATTATTGAATGATTACATTTATAGTGTTTTTAATGCAACAATATCAATTGAATGTAATATCCCTTTTAATTGAGTGTACATTTTCCACTGTTCTCTTTTAATTTCTTTTAATAGACTCTTAATGATATAAACTTAATAAAATTTACAAGACTTTTGTTTTCTGGATTTTATTTATTCTTTCTTAACAAAATTGGCACACATATTCTTAAAATTGACCATGCATGCTCCTTTGAAGGACTAAAAATAAATGTAGAGTGTCCCTTTAACTGACGGACTTAAACTTGATCCACTGATTTGCACCACGAACTTCAAACGGTGGATTATCGCTGTAGACATGATGGGCTATTTCTTCCAAAGGTGGTTCAGGACAAGTTACAGCAATCTGGGCGGCAACATCAATTTCTTTCCTCACTTCAGCATCAATTTCCTTCAACTCTTCAACACTGGCAAGCTTGCCGTTTACCATTCTATCTCTGAGAAGCATAATCGGATCACTCTTACGTCTCACCCCCTGAACTTCTTCTCGGGTGCGGTAGCTGATCCCGGGGTCACTCATACTGTGCCCGTGATAACGGTAAGTCTGCAGCTCCATCACTATGGGCCCCTTTCCAGCTCTGCAGTAGTCGGCGGCAAACTTAGTCGCCTCGCGAACACACAGCACATCCATTCCGTCTACCCTGAGCCCGGGGATGAAATTGCCTCTCTTGTAGTAATCGGTGCTGGCGGCCGCTCTCTCGGCCGCGGTCCCCATTCCGTAGCGGTTGTTCTCACAGATGAAAACGCACGGCAATTTCCACAGGGCTGCCATGTTGAAAGTTTCGGCGATCTGCCCCTGATTGGCAGCGCCATCCCCGTACACAGTCAAACAGACCTGGTTGTTGCTCAGGTACTTACAGGCCAGAGAAATCCCAGCGCCCAGGGGCACCTGAGCGCCCACAATGCCATTGCCCCCGTAGAAGTAACTGCAGTACATGTGCATGGACCCCCCCTTTCCTTTGGCACAGCCTTCTCGCCGTCCTGTCAGCTCTGCGAGGATGGATCGGACCGACAGCCCGCGGGTATAGCAGAGGCCGTGAGCCCGGTAAGACGTGATGACGTGGTCCGTGGGGTTTATCCCGGCCTCCAGGCCCACACAGCAAGCCTCCTGACCGTCACACAGGTGACAGAATCCGCGAATAAGTTTCTGTTTATACAGCTGATCTGCCTTCAGTTCCATCCGGCGAACCGTCTGCATCATCTTGTAGTATTTGAGCCCATCCTCCCGGGTGAGCACTGCTGTGACCGGGGGCCCTTCTTCCAACAGAAAAAGATCGCATTGCTTAATTTCAAATGTAGAATCATTGGAATAGTTACAGGAGGCCCCCAGCACCCTACCAGCGGGCTTCTGGGCGACACGGGACAAAATGCGGGACACGGCAGCAGCGAGCATCTTCTTCATGGAGATCAGCGGGCGGCGGTGCACCTCCCAACTGCCTGAGCCCGGCTGCGTCCAGTGTCTCCTTCCAGCCTCCGGCACCTACCGCACGTGGCGCCACAAAGGCCACGCTGGTGACAGCAGCCACGTCATGCACGCTGGGTCGATCACTGGCCTGGAGTGATGGATTTTTACAGGGCCTTGCAAGGGTAAAATTAAGAATAAAGGTTATTTCTTATACTGGAAGACTTGACCGAACTCTACACCAATCCTAATTACTGCCATTGTCACTGATACAACATAATAATCTGAGTCCTTTCCCCCTGCTAAATACTAAATAGCTGTGCTTCTCCAACGTGCATCAATGGGAGAGAAGAGCAGACACAATCCCTAGGGCACACGAGAGTTCTGATAGTTTAAACCAAAGATATTCTCACTGATATTTCTTTAACATCTTTCAAAAAATCCTTAAATAGGTATGAATATTTTATGCTACTCCAAAATATACCATATATAGTTGACTGCAAAAAAAAAAAAAAAAGTAAATTTGTAGTTTAAATACTTCACTTAAAAACAAACAATTTTTAGCCCTGGCCTGTTTGGTTCAGCGGTTGGAGCTTTGGCCTGCGGTCCAGGGAGACACGGTTCAGTTCCCACTAGGGGCACGTGCCTGGGTTGCGGTGTGTTCCTGGCCCTGGTTGGTCCTGCGGGTGGCAGCCACTCAATCCACTCAATGTGTCCCTTTCACATCCATGTTTCTCTCTCTCTCTCTGTTCCTCTCTCTCCCTCCCATTCTACCTGAACAAGAAAAAAAAAAAAAAAAAAGGAAAAAATGTCCTCGGGTGAGGATAACAAAACCAAAAAAAAAAAATTTTAAAGAAAAATATATGTTCCAGAAGAATACACCACATTTATCCTCTGGACCTCAGGCCGACACTCTAACCCCTGAGCCAAACCGGCCAGGGCACATTTATCCTTTTGTTCTAACACCTGGGGGAGTAGTGAAGTAGGTAGCAAACCCCAGTCTGAGAATAACAGTCTAAACCCAATAAAAAAGCTTTGCTTGGTGTGGGAAAATTAAAGGCAGGGCTGAGACGCAGATTGCTATAAGATTTAATATGGCACCGTTCTTATAATCCTGAATCCCATCCAACCAATTTTATTCTTAATTTCTAACCAATTTATTTTTTATTTTAATTTTCTTTCTCATTTTTAACAGATTTACATTTAAAAAAAAAACAAAAAAAAAAAAACAAGATTCAGGTGGTGTCATTTTTTGCTTTTATAGCAATCTAAATAGTACCAGTATTGGTCTGGGAAATGAGAAGCACATTTTTATTAATACCTCGTTATATAGTAAACATTAGAAAATGTGATTTTTTATAAATTGACCCACTCAACAGTATACAGGTGGAACTGAAAGACAGCAAATATTGCACCTGTTTAAGCAGCTGGCAACAGTTCGATCACGTGACAAAAGTAGGGTCTAGGGTTATAAAGATCACAAATCATTTTTCTCTTTTGTGCTTTTACTAGGAAGATGATTTTGTACCTAAATAAGCCAATCACAACCCAGATCCTATTCTATGTAGACTCTTAAGCAATTCACCTTAATACATGCTGTTTTATATCCACTGCCTATTTGCAAATAAACATAAAAATAAAATACAAAATCCTTGTTTGTAAATAAATTCTTACTCAAATTTCCCTATGGCGTGTTCAAAGCAGCTGCTTTCTCTATATCTAGTTGGAAATATTGTTTTGGACACTTCTTTTGATATTTAGGTAAGAAGGAGAAAACAATTTGTTGAAAAGTTATGATCTCGCTTAAAACTTGATCCTCCCCCCACCTTCTCAACCCAACCATCATAATGGGTTTCATTTTTTCACTCAATTTAAAATTTTGCTGTTGGAATTCATGGTCGTGCTGTGATGTTTGCTCCCTCTTTGATAGTTAGCCTGTCTCTGCTGTTCTTTCATTCCTGCAGGTATTGGAGATCTCCAGGGAGTATTATCTCCATGAAAATGAGAAAAATAACACTGCAGAATGGAACAGTAGTGTTAATGGGTCACTGAGTGACAGCTGAGCCTTCTCTCAGAGGTATCAGCCAGCCCAGCACTGCCAGGAACACAAGAGCCATAAAATAAAGTGTGCCAATTTAATCTTGTCACAGGTAGCCTGGGCTGCAAAGATAGAGTTCCCCTTAAAACCTTGGTGTGACAAGGCTAAACCTGACTCATGCCAGAGGAGAAACATGCAAAGATGCCAACTGGGAAATACCTGTGCTACAGGTCACCACAGAAAATGGCCCTTTTTTTTTTTTTCTTGCAACAGGCTCTGGTTAAGATAATAAATAATAAAAGGTGAGCCTAAAATGACTTTCTGAACATCAGATACCCTATACTTCCCAAACTCAACTTAAAGATAGACAGATGCCCAAGTATTTCCATCAAATTGATTAATCCTGATAATAATTTTTGAACTTTTACAACATTTTAAACCCATTCATATTTTCAAAATAGAAGTGAAATTTCCATATGTCAGATGTCAGTGTAAAAGTTTAAAATTCCTCAAGGAGATCCTGTTATCTTCCCCTATCCAGACAAGTTTCAAGCTGCACATGGACAA
Source organism: Molossus molossus (assembly GCF_014108415.1). Classification (NCBI taxonomy): domain Eukaryota; kingdom Metazoa; phylum Chordata; class Mammalia; order Chiroptera; family Molossidae; genus Molossus; species Molossus molossus. The sequence continues at coordinate 74,508,793 of NW_023425344.1, read as the reverse complement.
TAGAGTTGATAATGGTGTATTTTCCTTCAAATAATTTATTTTTGTCTTGTCATTGTTCAATAATAGTTTCATTACCAAACAGAATTAAGAATCACCTACATGCTCACCATTGAACTGTAGTTTGCTATTGAACCCCATAAATTCTAAGTTTTTAATTAAGACAGAATCTCACTTTTAATATATTTGAAATGAAAGAAAAACAGATGAGAATATTCATAAGGCCCATGGTAGACTTTATATTTAATTAATTAAAAAATCAAATAAAAGAGAAGTCAGTGATTATAGTAGCAGCCATTCATGTCAGTGTGATGGAATTTCACATTTCATATCTAATGGTTGACCCTAAAGGGACATTTTTGAATTTATCTTAAAGTTACCACTCCCACTGCATCAGTACCATAAACAATATTTTTAAATAAGTGACAAGGAAATGTTAAAGAAGAAGAAAGAAAAAAAAAAGCATGTTTGAAGGATATTTAAATTCCTCCAGTAATAATTGCGCTTTTCACCAAGTGTTAAGAGAATAAAGCTGTTAAAAAGTGAATATGTTCTAGATAAATAATATTATATCTCATTATATGATTAGTGGTCATGTATTTTTTTCATAGTACTAAGATTTAGCAATTAAGAGTGATGAATAAAGACTTAGTGAAAAAATTAGAATTATAAATACCTCGGAGAAGAGTCTTCTCCATTTGTTCTATAATTTTATCTCCCTTGGAGAAAGTGAAAATGTCAGGACCATATATTCTGCAAAATAATGACAATCAAGCGAGGTTTTTCTTTAATGTTATAATAAGTTAGGTTATTACAAAGCTGTTTGGAACCCTTGGAAAACAATTTTTTCCTCCTCAGTCCCATCATAATTCTGAAATATCATTATATGAAAGTTCAGGACAAATTACCATGAAGAAAAGATTTGATTGAAAATGAGAGATAAAGTGATAGTGTTCCTCATTCCACCCAGATAGTAATGGTGTAAGGAAAGGAAAGATGTTAGGGCTCAACTTTTAGTAACAACTGATGGAGCCGCCATCTTTCTCCTGCTGAATGACCCCAGTCATCTGAGTCCTTGTGGCCACAGTACCTACCCCTATCCCTAGAGTTTAGAACTGAGTTCTAGCAGATAATGGTAAAAGGGTTCAAGATACAAAATACATAATAAAAAATATTTAAAATATTTCAAATATTTTACAAAAGGTCTTTAGAATTAAAGCTATAACTAATGTGGTCAGTTGAAATAAAACATAAAAATTCAATTATAATCTGGTTTCAAGATTTACTAATGCCTAGTGTCTCAACCAGTAGAGGACTAGTATAAGAGTCATGAGTTGTCTCTCTTCAAAACTAGTTCAGTGACTCAGGTCTTCTTCAAAGAAGCAAATGGAAGGAAATACATGTGCTAATTATATTATTGCAAACTAATATTTAAAAAAAAGTATTGGTCTACCCAAAGCTGTTAGAATGGAAGGGGTGGTGAGTGCATTTATAAAGAAAACATAATAAAATGGTACAGTTAGAGTCAGGTGATAAACCAAAGGACGTATATGCATATATGCATAACCAATGACACAGATAACAGTGTGGTGAAGGGGGTACTGGAGAGGAGGATGTCAAGGGGGGAAAAGGAGGGACATCTGTAATACTTTCAACAATAAAGATAAATTTTAAAAATATATAAATATAAATATCAATTTAATACATATCTCTAAAAAAAAATCAAAGAAATTTAATAAAACCCAAATCAGAGTTAAGTCCATTTGCATTTCCTCCAAAAATTATTTATACTTTTTGGGAAAGGGTTTTTTCCAGCAGATTTTAATTCTCATATACTTAAAAACCCGTGTCTCAAATTTTTATTCTTTAAATAAACATACATTTATCTCTGTAACCTTGATTTTAATGGCAAAAAGATATATATTAAGTGTGACAGTAAAAATAAACTCTATATATTAAACGGTGAAATGAGGACTTCTCGCCTCTGCACTGTCATTTATAATATATTAGTTTCTCTTAACTGTACCACTTTATTATGTTTTCTTTATGAATGCTCTTCACCACCCCTTCCATTCTAACAGCTTTGGGCAGACCATTACTTTTTTTTTTTTTTTAATATCAGTATGCAATAATATAATTAGCACATGTATTTCCTTCCATTTGCTTCTTTGAAGAAGACCTGAGTCACTGAACTAGTTTTGAAGAGAGACAAAAGAATGTTGGCAAAATTCCAAGGCACTGCTGCCCCCTAGAAGGAAGTTTGAGAAGCACATGTGATCATTACAGATAAGTCTGGGGAAAAGGAGGCTAAGGAGGAAGGCAACTCTTGTGCCCCATTTTAACAACATACTCTTGGCTGCATCGTCAGTTTTCTCTGTCCTGTTTTGTATCTACGCTTAGGCACAGTTTTGACTATCACATCCTCAACTATGATCCTAATAAATTACATGGCTCTTTCTGGAGACCTCTGCAAACATGTGCAAACAAGCAACATTAATTTATTTATTTATTTATTTATTTATTTATTTATTTATTTATTTTGGCAAAATAATATTTTTTTAGATAATAAAGATGAAATTTCAAGCTATTAATTTGAGGTCTGAGGCACTCTTGTGAAAACTGCCCGGGTAAGAAACAGCCATGCATCTCTTTGCTGGAGATACAAAGTTCACAAGGTTTGCTCATTTGATCCTCACAGAGCGGGAAAGGCAGCTGCTGTCATTTCTGCATGGGGAAACTGAGGCTGAGAGAGTTTAGGTGGAAGGCAAAACTTACAAGCTAGTAAAATTTTTAAAAACATAATATTTATTCTTCACTTATTCTGCACATATAAAGAAGGCCCTTCCTTCCGTATGCCCCCTCCCCTTTTTTAACTAAATAGTAAAAATACAATGATGACATGCAATCAGGCAATTAGATTTTCCTGTACTTAATCCAGTTCTCAGGGAGGTGTGCGGTGCGTGCTCAGCTTTTCTGGCACTGCTCGTAGAGAAGGACACATCATTACTGAACGACAGAGGAATCAACACATGAGCAGCTGTTACAGAGACAATAAAACTAATGTGTTGCTTTCCAGGCAATGGTTACAATGACAGTTTGTCTTTATTAGGATCAATGATGAGCAAATTAAAAATAGAGTACTGCCAAGCTGCAACGTACAAAACAGAATATTCTAATTTTGTCAAGTTGTGTTGTCTCCTTTAATTTGGTGATACAGCAGAGCTGAAAAAGCACACTGGGAAATATGAAAATCAGGATCTCATAATTATGCAGTACATTATGAATATGAATGCATTTTCTCCGAGCAACCTAAGACAATGCTGTAGATGTTTTATGGAGCTTTTTGTGCGTGAGAATCTTTCTGTTCCCACGAACCCACTGTGCATCTAGATTCTAAGATATTTCCATAGTACCCAACACTGTAAATCTAAAAGGCCACCGTGGGAGAAGCCTCAGAGAGGTTTTGAAATAAGAGGGCCAATAAACATCATCCACACTGGTAAATGAAGGTGGTCTACAAGAAGAATTTTTAAGCTCAAATATGTTAGGCACTCCTCAAAACATCATATTCAAGGTGGCTGGGTGACTGTCAGGAATGTAACAAGCCCCTCTCAGGGCCACCAGCTGGCTAAGCTGCTTCCATTCTCATAGGCCACGAGCACTGCGCTGAAATTTATGAGGAATTTTCCCCAGAACTCTGAACCTTAATCTAGCCTCATCTATCCTCTTCCCACCACATTTCGTGATAAAAACTACCATCTACTTTTAAGAAATTATTTCAACTTTTAAAGGGGTTTTCCAAATTAAATAAATTTTACTATACTATTTGGGAAATTATGTGGACTGTGTCCTATTCCCATTGATTTAAGGAGAAGCAGGCCTGACTCCATGAGGTTAATAAGCCCAGTAAACACGGGGCATGTGCTCAGGTCATGCATCTAATTCACGAAGAGCCAGAGTCACCATTTGATCCACAGCTCCCCCATCCCAGCTTCCTGTCTCTTGTAGATGTTTACATCTACAGAGCTTCCTTCCCCTTAATCTCAGTGGAAGAGGACTTCTCTTCTTATCTGAAATCTAACCCCTCAGCCTCGCTGCAGAACCTGCTATTCACTCTTAATGGGACACAACTCCCTCTCATACTTGCCCCACCCTTCCTTGCCCCCCACCAGAGAATCATCAATTTTGTCTTCTCCTTTGGGTCTTCCCTGCTCATATTTCCTCTGCTCTGAAAAGAGACACCAGAGTCCTCATTGCCTCTTTTAGATCTCATCCTATATTATTCCTTTTATCTAGTCAAGCTCCGCAAACATGCAGCCTGTACCCCCAGTCTCCATTTACTTTCCCCTAATTGCTTCCATATGCTTCTGCAATCTGTGTTCTCAACAATGAACTGAAAGTTCTCACATCAAGGACTTGCCTAAATGTAATGACAAGTTCAGTCTTATCACTCTCTGGAACTCTCTGCTACAGAAGGGAAGTGTTTCTCCATGGATATTACCTTACCCTAACTTCAAAACACATGACATGTTCTTTTGCTGCATATACCCCAGACTTCATTTCCTGATATGTCAACTTTGACCCAAAAAGTAAACGTAGACCTAAGTTTAATACTACATGCTCTATTCTTGCCAGTTTCAATGAGTACCCACAGAGTCTCAGGTGATTTATTAGTTTAATTCTCATCAGTAGGGAACTATGAACTACATTTTCAGCATTAATTTCTCTCATTCTATCAGAAAGAAAAAGAGTTCATTTGCAAGCCTATAGTTATTTAAAACTGAAATTTTCTATAAAGATTTCCTACCTTCTACTCTTTTGAATAAAAATATCTTCTCTTTCCAATTTTCTTGTCATCATTAGAGACCCATATTGCTGATTCATAAACTTAAAATATACTTTGACAATAGTGTAATTTAAAAAAATTTATACTGTAAATTCATAAAAACACAAAGATAAAATATTTAAATCACCCAAAGTTAACAGCAGCTGAAGTTTTATTTCCCTTACTTTTAAATTTTTTGATATAATTAGGATCATATTAAGCATCTCTAATCTCTTCAGATGTTTCTATTATATTATATTTAGTTTCAAAATAATCCAAAGCCATTCAAAAGGTTATTTCAATGGCACCAGAAAAAGTCCCCATTATATGGATGTGTCATAAATAAATGTTCCCCTAAGACAGGAGACAATCTCACATGTTCCAGACACTATGTATTAGGGAGAATACTGATTTTTAAAACTTTGTTTACAATTTTAACAAAAAAACATGTAATGGATCCAATGTATTAATCTCTTATGTGATGTTTCCACTCCTTTTTGAACATAATTATATGCTAATACTTTCTAAATAACTATGTTTTTTTTTTTTTATCCTCCCCAGAGGGGACATGCTTATTGATTTTAGAGAGAAAAAGAGGGAGAGAGAAACATTGATTGGCTGCCTTCCTGTACACTCCTCAATCAAACTGACAAACTAGGTATATGCCCTGACTGGAAATCGAACCCACAATCTTTTTGGTTTATGGGACAGCACTCCAACCAACTGTACCACACCAGCCATAGCAATAATTGGTTATTAATTTTAATAGTTTTGTTATTTTATATTTAGTCTTTGAGACATCCAGAAATTATTGGATAACACACAGAGGTTATTACAACTTAATTTTGTACACTCAATTCTTCCACATCATGTATTGAGTAGTCTATATATCTATTATTTGGGATGTTAAATATATATCAGTATCTACATAAACTTAAAATTTTTCTTTAGTTTTAGCATCAATCAGTTCATTCTTATGCAACACTTCCCAGTTTTAATTATTCGAGAATTATATAATTACATATTTGACAGTAAAGCCCTTTTTTGTTATGTTTCTTTTTCAACATTTTAAAAGATTTTGTAGCCCATACACTCTTTCATGTAAAGAGTGGAGTAATTTCATTAAATTAAATACAATTTGGAATTTGAACTAGGATTCCATTAAACATATAAAATAAAATAGAACAGTCTTTACAATATTTATTTAGTTTTAGCATCCAAGAATATGCACCTCTCAACTTATTCACAACTTTGCACACTGACATCGTATGGATCTCCTTTTGACTGTCCTACCCATTGTTTGTCAAGTTGTTTTTCCTCTTGGGTGATGGTGGTTTAAATAGACAGTTATTTATTGACTTCTACTATATTCTAGGCACATTGCTAAGTGTATTGCAAGCACTATTTTACTTTACTGTCACAACAATCCTGACTTAGATAAGACTGACTTATTTATTTTACTGATAAAAATCTAAGGCTTTAATAGTAACTATTTCCAGGAACCAAAATCCAGTAAGTGACAGAAACTGGACTCAAATCCTGATTTGTCTAACTCCAAAACTTCTAATGGTCATCAATAAGTAAGAAGTTGGCTCTGAGATTAAAATAAGTATTTTGTTATGAAAATATCCTCCATTTAATTTTACTACATTTTTAACAAATATGTAAAACATTTCAAATATATTTTTAATATTCATTGAAACAGTCATATCACATCTTTATTAATATATTGGCATTAAAAGCCACCCCTATGGTGTATGGGACCTCAGGCAAATATATCTATGCAGAGCTTCAAAATGCATTACAAAATCCATGGGTTCATGCAGGCTATCGTGATGTATCATTGTGGATTCAGAATAATGGGGAGAGAAGAGATGACTACACATTCACCGCCCAGTCAGAGCCTGTGACGGTTCTTCATAATATTCAAAATGAACAGTCTATTCTTGTTCATTTTCAAGAACTATCTCTTTCTGTTCTTTATTGCCAAATGTATCATTGCTAGGTAATTTCATTGCTGCTTCCTCAAGACAACAGTAATACCTGTTATTAATCACAAAGCAGTGGTTCTCTAGACTATGTTTGTATTAAAACAATATAGATCTTTTGGTTCTATCGTGCCCTAATACCATTTACTTAATTCTGGTTACACCATCACTCATGATGCTGCGACACACGTCCTGCCACCTCTGAAGGCTGTCTTCTGAAAGGGTGCTGCTGTGCGTCACTGGTGATGACCACAAACACAAGTGTTGCCTAAAGTATGCAGGTTAAAGTAAAAGATTGTTCTATTTCTGGTCTTGCTACATTTACCTTTAAGATATTTATAACATAGCCTGGACAGTGTGGCTCAGTGGATTGAGTGTCGTCCCATGGACTGAGAGGGCCTGGTTCAATTCCCAGTCAGGGCACATGTCCCGGTTGCGGGCTCGATCTTCAGTGGGGAGCATGCAGGAGGCAGTCAGTCGATTGATGTATCTCTCTCAAATTGATGTGTTTCTATCTCTCTCTCCCTTCCTCTCTCTCTAAAAAAAATCAATAAAAAGGTATTTTAAAAAAAGATATTTATAACATAAATGTAGAACAACACATCTTCCAACCATGTCCTCCCTTCAGCAGCTTAGGCTGTGATGACTGTGTTTCTAGAATGTGATTTCTTCCCAGGTGGACTGCAATCCTGTCCGCACACCACCACCAGCAGGAGGAGCCATGGGATGTCAGAGATGAAGAGTCTTCTCATGAAAGAAATGGCTCGCTCACCTATGGCACAGCTTAAGACCAACCAAGGAGAGAATGATGTCACAGCATCAGTTAAAGCAAAAGAGGAAATCTGTAAGAAGGGTCTGTGGCATTGTGGAATAACTGTTTAAAGGTCCTGGGAAGAGATAGATGTAAACTTCCTGTTACAGGTTAGGCTGGGTAACCACTCTTCCCCACACCACACCCCCGCCCCCATTCCAGGTGCTTTTTGTTGTTGTTATTTTGCTGATTGGTTTCTTCATTAAAAAATATATATAAAACACGCCCGAGGCCGGTTTGGCTCAGTGGTTGGAGCATCGGCCTGCGGACTAGAGAGTCCCAGGTTCAGTTCCCACTAGGGCACATAGCAAAAACTGAATAAATAAAATGAAGTAAAATAAAAAATAAAATAAAAAACATAGGATGTGGTGCCACCACTGGGAAGGTAGAAAGGGGTGGAGTTTCTCCCTGCTGTGCAGTAGCATGGACCGACCAATTAGCAGAAGAACAAATAGGTATTGTTGGTGGGCATTAGGCTGGAGGACATGGGTATGACACTGGAGCCATAGAAAGTGTGCCACTCACCTGTCACTGGACCCCATCATTAACTGTATAATGGTCACCCATGCTGGTTCTAGAATGATGGGGCACAAGTTGTAAACAGTGTGGTTGGTATTTTCTGAAGCAAATTCTCTCAAGTGCAAGTCTCTTAGTGGGAAATCCACTAATGTTGTATTTGACATCTGCAAACCACTTCAGATGGGGCATAAAGATCTTTGAGAATTTCTTTATACACCATTTCTGGCTCAGCAGAGCAGTATGTTGGCTTTCTGTGGCCGTCTAGCACATCCTCTTAGTGGAGAGCCTCAAGCAGTCCATTCAAAGTCGCATCAGGAGGTTCGCCTGACTGGTGAAGAGAAGTTTGCAGAGTGGTAGAATGATCACCATAGGGACAGGTGATGATTAGGACACAGGGCAAAGGATGCCTACGGCCATCCCTACCACTTTTGGGTACTATAGACTGGAGGCAGCACCTTGATCAAAACACAGAATTATTAGAGCCAATGCCTACTCAGTTCAAACCCAAGGATTGGTGATGAGCTACTGGCAACTAAAGCCCTGAATTTGTCCTGTGTCCCATGTGAGTGAACATCCTGCAAAAGCAGTGTGTTAGTACCCTTCTGGCTACCCAGTCTTGCTTGATCCCAGCTGGTCAGGAGTAATGACCCACATACTAAGTCGCTCACTTGGAACTGATGCTCAGGCAGGGTACCTGGGATGGCTTCATAGGTGGATGCCCTCGAGTTCCTTGGGACATAGACATGAGATTCAGAGTGCACCCAGAAGAGACAGATACAGATATAGGTTATGTAAACACACACAAATATACATATATTACATATCTTGTTTAATTTACATAACCTGGATAAAACACACTATTAAGTAAGCATATTATATTTATAGATTTCTTATAAATCAACTGTCCTAGAATTTCTGGGATAAATTCAAAAATTTTGTTGGTTTATTTACTTAATTCATGAATAAATCGTGTGGCCTGGTTTTCACAAAAAACTTCTATTTTATGACTGTTATAAAAATGTATCTTGCCCAGCTGGTATGGCTCAGTGATTGAGTGTCAACCCATGCACCAAGAGGTTGCCGGTTTGATTCCCAGTCAGGGCACATGCCCAGGTTGTGGGCCTGATCCCCAAGTGTGGGGCATGCAGGAGGCGGCCATTTGATGTTCTCTCTTATAGATGTTTCTATCTTTCTCTCCCTCTCCCTTCCTCTCTCACAAATCAATAAAGAAAAAAAAATTTTTTAACTTATCTCTGGGATTATTTTATGTTTTACTTGCAGAAATCAGGAATCCAGAGTCCAAATTTCCTAGTAACCAGTCTACACTCATCAATGAACTCATTTTCAGTTAATATTCATTGTTTGCACTAATTTGAGCACCTTTTCAATTCCCATGACTTTCACTTTTTGTGTATATGTACAGTATGTACAGGTTTTTGCTTGTTGTTTTATTTGAGGGAATTTTTTTTTTTTTTTTTTTTTTTGCAAATAGAGTAAAGGCATTTCATAGAAAATGAAAACCAAGCATCTTTTAATTACCTTTGCTCTCATTCCTCATTTATGTCCACACCGTGTTATTGCGTAGAAGATGAGATAATCCAATTGTTCCGAGCCACATATGCTGCGAGAAAGCCTCCTTCTCACATCGCTTAGTCCTTAAAACTCCAGGAAAGCAAGCTGATAGATCTGCTGATGAAGGTGTTCGGTTAATTAACAAACATAAAAGTAATGGACTTATTTTAATTATGCATTTTAATACTCCCACCATGAAGACAGGTTCTTTTTTATGAAATAATGTAGATGCTGACCAAAAGGAAAAATAGAAATCATAAAAGACATAATTACTCCAAAAATGTGTAGAGGTAGACTGTACATTACACATTCGTTCATTTAAATAATTGATGATGAAAACCCAGTATTATTTTTAAGACGAGATGGTGATTAACCAAATGACAATATACACCTTTATACAATATGTATAAAAAAAGTCCTAGTTAATGCTATTTATAGAATGAAGTTCAATGGAGGGACTATAATTTCAGTACATCTTTCATATCATAGCAAGCTCAAGGTTAATTTTTTTCCCCTCCATTTAACTAAATTCAGTCTAATATCCTATAATATTGCTCTTGGAGTTTCAGAATTTATCCTTTTACTCTTAAGTGATTAGGTAGAAAGGAATGTCCCAAAGTGAACAAAGCTATTTTCAAATAAATACCTGACATAGCTTGCACTATCAGTTTCAAAGAAACCAAACACATAAATTTGCAGCAAATTTAAGGTTTAAACTTAACTTAAAATATTTTAATTCTCAACATATGTTTTCTTTATAGTAATTATATAGCACATAGAAACTTTACAACACATGTATTTTGGAATTGTTATTTTGAGATGGTTTTCTATTGCAAAAAAAAAATAAAATAAAATACCTAAAACTGCCTCATGCTAAATAGATGCTTGGACCAGCCATAAATGAGATCCATGGAGAATATAAGCAATTATCATTTTCCTGAGGAGTGCTTCAGTAAAATTCCAGGCACTGCCTTGCTGAAAATTCTGAAAATATAATATATTCAACAGTTAATTTGTTTACTAATATTTTTTGAAAGGATGTTATATAAAAGGGGGTGTTATCCTTTTGGCATTGTAGACAGCAAAGACTTTGGATTCTATTTTTAATAAACTGGGGTCAGTACAAAGTTTGAACAGAAAAGTAACAAATTGAAAGTTCATTTTAAAAAGTATATTTAGCCTAGGCTGTTTTGCTCAGCAGTTAGAGCGTCAGCCCGTGGACCAGAGAGTCCCTGGTTCGGTTCCCACTAAGGGCAGGTACCTTGGTTGCAGTTTGCCCCCCGGCGCCGGTTGGGGTCTTGTGGGTGGCAACAAGTCAATGTGTCTCTCTTGCATCCATGTTTCACTCTCTCTCTCTTCCCTCTCTCCCTCCCACTCTATCTGAAGATAAGTGCAAAAATGTCCTCTGGTGAGAATTAAAAAAAAAAAAAGTATATTTAAATTAGTGCTTATATTGTGCCTTAATAATAAAAGGTAAATTAATATCAAGTGAAAAGAATTATAGTAATTAAAGATTTGTGCTGAAAATATTCTGAGAGCTGCCCAGTTAGTGTAGCTCAGTAGTTGAGCATCAACCCATGCACCAAGAAGTCACCAGCTAAATTTCTGGCAGGGCATATGCTCAGATTGTGGGCCCGATCCCCAATGGGGGTCATGCAGGAGGCGGCCAATCAATGTTCTCTCTCTTCAATGTTTCTATGTCTCTTTCCCTCCCCCTCCCTAACATCAATAAAGACAAAAAATTTTAATGTATAAAAAATATACTGAGAGCTTTAATTTGTTACTCTTTGTACTTAGAGGAAAAGAAAATCATTTCTTCTTAATCATTTTCTTTAGTAAGAATAAGAAACACCATCACCTGACCTCTGCCAAATACATTTTAACTAGGACTAGATTTTCCTACAAGTTCTTCCCACATTACTTAATAATTACAGCTACCAATATAAACACTTTCTATGTGACAAGAACTATGTTAAGGAAAACTTTGCAGTTTAGAGGGAAAGTTTTTTTAAAAGACTTTGTTGAGATCCAGTGTGTAAATGACTTTAAAAGAGGTGTTAACCTGACATGTGGGAGTTTAATAGCCTACCTATCCAGACTTGAGTGGTTTTGTCACTGGACAGTCTTCTCCAAGATTTTGAAGAAACAATTGTATTTATCCAAGTAAAATGTGAGTGTGTGTGTGTGTGTGTGTGTGTGTGTGTGCGTGTGATTAAGAAGGATAAGAGGAAAAGAATGTTGATGGAGGTGAAAAACAAAAGTGCACAGAAAAAGTGAAAGTTGAACAGAAAGACATGGAGGCCAGTTTATATACATTGCAACATTGCATTTATAGAAGTAGAATGTGTGGTAGTAGTGGCAAGAAATTAAGCAAAAGTTGGAAATTAGACATGAGGAAGCTTTATTATATGCAAGGGCATTTGGAACTTATTGTAAAAGATTTGATTAGCCATACAATATTAAAAACAAAAATAAAGCATTAACATATTCACATTTTGGGAAGATCAATTGTTCTGCATTATGTCCTCTATGGGACAGCCAAGAAAGTGGATTAGCTGTTAGGAAGACATTCAGTCATTCATGTAAGAAGTTTAAAGACTTGAATTAAATCTGCCTGGTAAAGGAGATGGAAAATGATGGGCACTGCCTAGAATGGTCAAGAGGCAAAATTGACAAGACATGCTACCTGCACGGATGTAGTGATGAGGGCAGGTGATAACAAACTGTACATCTAGATTTCTAGCTTATTTCAGTAGGTGTGTGACGGTGTCATTAACTGAGATAAGAAATTTAAAAGGAGCGAAACGTTTCAGGCTATAAAGTCAGTAAAAGTAAGGATTTGCTTCTAGATAGGTAAAGTTTGAAATGTGCAACAATTACATTGCCCAGTGGGCACCATGTCTCAGGAGGAAGAGTTGAGCTGGAAATAGAGATCTGAGTTTGAACGGCGAGGGCAAGGCAGTGAGTGAGCTGGGAACGAGGACAGGAGTGTGACAGCATAGGCATCGACAGCACAGGGAAGGCAAGCTCGCTTGTTCAACGTGTGCCATAAGCAAGAGAAGAAAACTGAAGCTGAAACATGAGATAACCAATACTAAATGCAAACAAAAAGCAGAGGTATACTGAAAAGACAACAACAACAAAAAAAAAGTGAGGGAGGAAAAAGGGCAAGAGATGTTACTTTGCAAAGGAAAGAAGAAGGTATCAACACAGAGCAAGAGGCAGAAACCAATCACATCCCATAAGGACAGTCAGGACAGGGTCAATTTTTCTTTACAGAAAACTTTGTTTTTACAACTAAAATGTATCTTCCTTTGCAGTTTTGTTTTATGCTAAAGAATGCCCAGTACATTATGTGTGTATTTAAGTGTTTACCACAATGATAACTATAATATAATCTGCATTTTTAAGGTAAATATTTTTAAACATTTCATTAAATGATATATATTTTATACATGAGTATATATGACATAAATACTTTAAACTTTTTCTGACCCTTAAACTTGCAAATATATATTTATATATTATAGTTTATAACAGATATGAATATTATATAACAAGTTACATTTATATAATAAATATATTATATAATATATTATATATTATATATTTATATTTTTCTGACCCTTAAACATGAAGATATCTATCTATCTATATCTATCTATCTATATATCGATATATAGATAGATAGATATAGATATATAGAGATAGATAGATATAGATAGATATATAGATATCTTTATGATGAGGCAGGCTGGTTACATTTATATCAGTAATAATAAAGTAGTCTTGTTAGTCAGGATTCTCCCCATTGATATACTATGATTTTCCATACTTCTTAAATTCATATGTACATGGATATTTAATTTTATGGTACAAATATTATATATTTAGAAACTGAACATATCCTATTTACTTATTAAAGAAGCATTTACTCTATATTGTCAATAGTTTGGTCAGATTTTCCTGCAGATAATTAGGAAGCTATGATTCCTCAAACTCACTTGTAATAACAACTTCATATTCAATGGAATGTCAGCTAATAAGCCTCACAAAAAATTCTCGAGCATTTTTAAATGAAGTGCTTGTGTCGTCACGTATTTAATATTTAAACTTGCAGGGCTTGTTGCTGCAAGTAAGGATTGATATCAGGATTGAAAGTGACTGTTTCCCATGGAGACTTACTTTGTTCTCAATATTGCTGCTCTTGATTTGGGTACAAGAGTTACAAAAAACTTTTGAAGACAGGGTCGCAGGTAGGGTGTGTCACCTCGAATGCTCAAAGGGGTTAGTTAAGGAGCAGAGCCGGCTGGGTGTGCACAGCTAGCTGTGGGGCAGACCCGGGCGCCAGGGAGCTGGTGCCCAGCAGGGGAAGGAGCTAGTCAGCGGCGGGCACATTTCTTTTTCCCATTTTTAAAATGTTGTGTATGGAATACACTCACTAATGGTTACCACAGAGAATAGGACTATTCATATTTATACATAATGTCAAGTATGAGACATGTGGTTCTGTCTCAGAATTAAGATCACCTTCGGTCTCCTGTACTTAAGCCTGGGTTTCTTCATGGATTTGGGCATTTAGCATTTTAATTAAGTAACGCCTTTCTTCATTCTGTTCTAACATGGGAAAATTTTGACTATGTAATTGCAAGGCTCCATTTTATTTTCATTGTTTAGATTACCACTTACTTTTAATTGTATATCTTGCAGAAAGAATTATAGGAATAAGTCTGAGATGGTTATAATTATAGTGGCGTTTGGGTTAAATAGCGGAGAACATAATTTCCAAGTTTAAAAGCACATTCAGTTCTCCAAGAGTTGGAAACACATAATTTTGGACTGAAATGGGTGTAGTGCTATCTGATTTGTTGTTATCGTTGTTGCTATATATTAGCTCAAATTTTTAAGAAAAGTTGAAGAGTTGTGTTGCTAAAGTAAAATTTGTGAAAACAAGTTTAAAACAGTTTATTTATTTATTTATTTGTTTGTTTATTTATTTATTTATTTTTATAAGTTTAAAACATTTTACATATGTAAAGCCAGGGTTTGAAATAGAGGTAGACTCTAAGACACTCGTGTCTGAATTTAAATGGCTGGTACCCATCATGAGCTCATTTGCATCAAGGGTCCCTCGCTCCTTGGTGAACGATAAAGGAGGAGAAAGAGCTTGTCTATTTAAGTCAGTCTGTTGCTGATTCTCATTATGAAGTAACAGAGAGAAGGTCTGCTTTTGATTTCCAAAGATGGCTATAGAACTGTCTACTGAGAATATTAAATAAAGCTGGAAGAAGTCTTGCTCCATCAGGCCCTAGACTAGAGTTAAGCCCGACAAGCTGTGCTTTATTAGGAGGGATACCGTTAGAGCTTTCTGCCCTCAGAGCACTTCAAAGTTCAATGTTTAAGGACTTGGTTGGGTGCCCGGCTGGTGTGAGAATCAAACCATGCACCAAGAGGTTGCCGGTTTGATTCCTGGTCAGGACACATGCCCAGGTTGTGGGCCAGGTCCCAGTGGGGGCATGCAGGAGGCAGCCAATCGATGTTCTCTCTCATCAATGTTTCCACCTCTCTCGCCCTCTTCCTTCCTCTTTCTCTAAAAATCAATAAAAGGGGGGAAAATGTAAGGATTTTGTTGGGGATTTGTGTCACCTGGGATCTTCTCCCTACTTTCCATGATGAAACATAGGAAACATTTTCTTGGATCAGTCCCCCTTTCTTTTTTACTCCACCCTTGATATGCGCTGTGTCTTCCTACTTTTCCTAAACATATTCAACTGCAGGTATTGGAAATTTTTATTCACTCAAACTTTTCAAGGGTCAGTGTCTGTCCTCAACTTTCAGAAGTAATCATGTTCATGCTTGGGTCTACAGTGAGTGGATAGAATTGACAAGTAATCTCACAAGCCCAGACTACTCCTCACAGAGCAAGCTGCAGCCTTTTTCTCTCCCTCCATCCTTTCTCCCATCCTCCCAGACACTAGGACTGGGCCAGAGGAGTGTCTTTCTTTCCATTTCCTGATTTGTAGTCCAAGTCTCCTGCTGGGACAAGAAACTTCCGAAGAAGCTTAGGCTTTTTGGCTATGGTTTTTACAACCTAAGATCTGTTCCAGTTTTTTTATAGGGACTATTTATTGTACCCATAGTTAAGGGCTTTGGGTCTGCTTTGAATATGAATAGAGTTCCCTGAATGAAAAAGGCACTTACTGCCTGACTCTTAACTAGGAGATACTGTTGTTAGGAGAGTCCTGTCACAAAGCCCCAAGCCCGACCTCCCCAGATTGATGCCCTGATTATTGACATAAACCTGCATGACTGCAGGTTCACTTACCAGCCATCATTTGAATTGGTGGTACCCTAACCCCCATACTGTAAGTGAGCTAGTCCTTCCACCACTGGCCCATGTGCATTCCTAGCTAATTTCCTGCATGCTTTCTGCTGCCAGGACACAAGATTATTGGCTAAAGATTCACTGGTTATGCCCTTGTCAGCCACCTCAGTTTTTGATGAGAGACGAACAACTAGCTAAAAGAGCAAACTAACAGAACACGTGAAGATGGTACTTCATCAAGAGGCAGAAGGCAAGCTACCTGAAAGATGCACAATTTAAGATTCTAGAGCTCTTCCAAGTTTATCACCATCTTCCCTTCTTTCAGCCCCAAGAGGACTCCTAGGAATCTCCTTCTATCAGAAAACTAAAGGCTTTTCACTTCTTCACATAGCACACATGTTACTATCTTTTTTCTCCAACCACAAAAGTCTGTTCCAAAACCATTACCATGATGTAGCCTAGAGTCTTCTTAAAAATGGTTGTCTTTTAGAAATAGGCATGGGTCCAGAGAAACTGATTGGCTAACTTAGGAGATTGCTATTAAGCTACTAACTAAATTACATTCATGTATGCTCACTTTTAGTGTGGCAGGATGTTTACAAACTCAGTACTGAACAGAACTGCACAGAATATAGCTTTATAAAGGAGAGAAAGTGTAAATGAAAAAATACTAATAAGTGCCTTAATAATGTACTTGTATATCTCTATCAACTATATATATATATATATATATATATGTTTATATATATATATCCATCTATATATAGATTTCAGAAACATCTGGAAGAATATGTAGTTACTGCTCATGATCAGAAATAATAGTCTTACCAGTCAATGATCACAGCCACTCAGAGTCCAGAGGATGATGAAAGTAATTAGTTACTGATCTCAATTGATTGCTAGAATTTGGAGTGAATCCAACTTGAATGGGTGCCTAGAAGCAATTTCTCCCTTAGTCTCCTGCCATTTTTTTGGCTACTCCTCTCTTCTGGCCTGGGTGTCATAATTCTATCACACTGCAATCCCATGAAGTCAAGGCTAGAGTGACAAATTTATGGTTCTATCCTAATATAACATAATAGATTTCTATATTCCTCAGACTGGAGCAAATACAAAAAACTAATACACACACACACAAAAATCAAAATGTAAACAAAAGCAACACACAACAGCAAGAACAACAAAAACAAACAAAAGCACCACCAAACAATAATAACGAAGTTTGTCTTTTGTTCCTATTGGTCACCCACTTCTTATAGCATCACATTAACTTGATAATTTGTTGTTCTAAAATGCCCCGTTAGTGGATAGAGGGGGGATGCTGTGGAAAAAAGGAGTGAATAGGACAGAGGATTCTCTCTTGCTCAATGATGTGTTCTCACTCCCTCTTTCTCTCACCTCTTTAATTCCATACCTTTCTTTCTCTGTGTACTTACGTATAAACAATGCATTGACCAATGCAGATTCTAATAAAGTTGCATTTTATTTTTGTTTTCCACTTTCCTTTTATATTCAGTGATGGTAATCTTCTTTTTCCTTCTGATGACAACTCCAGCATATCAAATTACCTTTTTACTCACATACAGACCATGCCATAGTCATGTAAAGTCAAAATCAGTGTCTCAACTTGGAGATTAGAATGTCAACTTCATAATATGGATCAAAATTTTGACCTTAGTTTACCATTAATCTTCCTCTCTTCAGGTTATTTGTTAGCTAATATGGCATCTCTGTGAAAATTAGAAAAAAATTACCCCTTTTTCTGAGCACACTAGAATCCCCTGCCAGGAGAAAGAGATTAGCCAATGGAAACTGGCTGAACTTTAGTCCACTATCATTCACTCAGGGGATTTAGAGGACAGACACCATGATGAATGTTGAAGGCATGCTGTGCACAATCACATAGTCACCTAGGTTGGCCCTGCTCCCTTCGCTCAGTGGGAAGGTAGTGGCATGGTTCTTTTGCTATACACTCTCTTCCTCGGCACTTCTCCCTTCAACAAACTAGCAGCTGTTTAACCAGAGGTCAAAATATGGAGGAAGGAGAGACTACAGGACAAAACTAATTATTTAGTTGGGCAACTCTACACTCTGACCATGCTAATGGTTAAACAATGACTCTCAGTTTTGTGAGGTGCTTTTAAGGATTTTATTAGACTCCCTCTTGGGCCAGTTTCTCCTGAAGTTCCTTTAATCTTGGCAGATGTTTTCTATTTTTTGTAGTTGTTTGAATGCCAGGACATCCCAGGCCTCCACCTTCTATTTGCTGAGCTCTTCTTGCCCCTCCTTGAGGTTCTATTAAGTCAGAGACACAATGTTCTTCTAGCACTTCTTTCTTCCTGTTGCCTCACTCTTGTGCCACAGAAATACAAATCCATTTTCCCCAGAGAAACTGTAGAGCTTTAGACCAGTAGATCCCAATAAAATTGTACTCTCCTCATTTAGCTCTCAGACATTTAAAATTCTTCCTGTACCTTCAATTTCCTGGAGAAAAGTTAGATCACAATCCACAACTCATTCATTCCACCTTTCTCGAGCAAAATTCAGGCCCCAGACCTCTGTGTCTCCCAACTTCAAAAATTACATTTTGAAGATATCCATGCATTCCTTCTTGAACTTTTCTAACTAGAATTAGCATTAACAGGTAGCTACATCCCACCCCACCCTCCAAAATGTGTGCGATGGATTAGGAAAGCACAGAAACGCAACTGTTCTCTCTACATAAATATCTTTATTGATCACAAAATTGTTCTAGAAAAATGATATTTTTAGAATCTCCAAGTGGACATCGAATTTCAAAATGTGACACAGGTTCTGTCTAATTCCTTTGAAATTCTGTACATATTACTTGTCTCTTTTAGTTCTCTCTTATGGGCAAAAGTAACACAGAAAACATCTCATTCTTAAGTAGTATTGAGCAAATTTGGCATGTGTATCAATCAAGAGAGAGAGAAAAACATCCCCCAAATCTCAGTGACTTAAAGACACAAAGATTTCTACCTTGCTTTCATTTTATGATCATTGGCTAGGGCTCTACTCTGCATTGTCATTGACAGTGCAACCACTTTCTGAAACACTGATAGCTCCAGTGGCAGGAGTTACAAGGAACATGACACAGGACACACTGGATCTTATTTAGCAGGCCAAAGAAAGTCGCATGGCTGTCCTTGAGTTCAACAGGTAGAGAAGCACAATTCTCCTGCAAGGAGCACACCAGATATTGGTAAATAGCTAGTTATATACTCTATCCTACCACAATAGCCATTCTAGTCTTGGAGGGAAGGAATTAAGTGTTCTAGTAATTGGTCAGTTGACAAAATGACAAATAATCAGATATGAATCAGGAAAGAAAACTTTTCTCACCAGTAGTGGCTTGGGGCTTACATATCTAATAAAGTGGACATTTAAGTTCCTTTTGAGAAATGTTTCTTGCTTTTATATATTATAAATATACTTGTTTCAAGGATTATGCTGCCTGAGTATTTAATGAGATTAGGGAAGAATTTATAGACCAGAGAAAAATAAACACCTATTACATGCTAAGCATGGTCATGTAAATCTCACATGGTGGATATATTTAATTATTCCAAGAAATCTTGTGAAGTATCATTCATGTTTACATAGGAGGTAACTGAAGTTCACAGAGATTATGTGATTGCTGAAGATCAGCTATTTGGTTAAGACAGAGCAAGAATTCAAATCCGGGTCTTGATCCAAAGCCATTGATCCTTTCATTAGATCACTAATGGTTGTTTTACTGGCAACTACTTTGTTTTGTAGTATTTTAATATTGTTCTTAGATGACTTTTAAGGCTGCACCTCCCAATCATGATTCAGTAAATCAACTTAAATTCAGCAAGAGGATATTTATTTTGGTGGGAGTAGTTGTTTTGTTTTTAAACATGGTTCAGTCTACTTTATGAACCAGCTGATAAGCATTTTACTATTCAAAAAAGCTACTTATTTCACTTTAGAGTATGCATAGCCATCATATACTTCACTTTGGAAATAAAAAGAAATATTGGATGGAATAGAAAGTAATAGGAGGCTAAAAAACAGAAGTTTCCAACTGACCATCTCTTCTATCTTTCACATGTTCTCTTTGAGGGCTATATTCCCAGCAGAAAAACAAAACCATAAAATTTTAGGGTTAAAAGTGAACTTAAACTCATGCAGTAAAATATCCATATTTGACAGGTGAGGATAATGAAAGGTGGAAAGTCCAAACATAGTTAATGATTATAGTAGTCAGCCTTTAAGATGACCACCAATGATCCTCATCTCCAGGTATCTACGTCCTGTGTAATCTCCTCTCACATTTAATCAAGGCTGATCTGTGTGGTCAATGGAATATGTAAATGCGAGAGAATTTAATGTTCTAGTCTCTGTCTTTAAGGCACTGAAGCCTTTGACTTGATCTCTTAGATCACTTGCTCCAGGTGAATCGAGCTGCCATGTTGTGAAGACACTCAAGAAGCCCATACAGAGAGGATACACTTTGCAGTGTCAATTTGCCAGCCCTAAAAGTTTTCAGAAAACTGTAGGCCCAGCTGACACCTGACTTCATGTCATGAAAGATCATGAGTCAGAGCTGTTTGACTCAGCTGCTCACAAGTTCTCACTTATATATCCCAACCTGATGTGATAGTAAATAACCACTCTTCTAAATCATTATGTTTTGGAATGATTTGTTATGCAGTAATAGATAACTAATACAGAGACTTACTTTAGGACAGAGATGTCTTTGGAAGGAGACACACAAATAGACTTCTTGTCATCTCCTAAACTTTAACACCCTCGAATGTGATGTTAGACTATTGTGTTTTCTCCATGACCAATACTACCGTTTTCACATATTACATCTACTCTCTCTGTTTTATCTTAAGATTTCCCTCTCTCCAAATTATTTCTTGTAGTATAAAATTATCCTATCACTTTTCATACTAACACAACAATACCAGTTATTTTTTCTTTTTACCCAACATTCATCCTCAGCTAGCAGCCTATCCATTTTCAGGATCCACTTTAAAGAAAAACTTTGCTATAAATTTATCTGTATTACCTATATCTGTTTCCTCGGTTCTATTTTTCTCTTAAACTCATCCCCTCATTCTGTTAGCCACACTTCTCTGAAAATACTTACAATAAGATTACCAGTGACCTTCATATTGCCAAACCCAAGGACAGTTCTCAAGACATAATTTATTCAGCTTTTCTACAACATTGTACAGAGTTAATGAAGGCTTCTCCTTGAAAAACTTTTTTCACCAGAGGTCCCATACACCACACATTCCTGAATTTGTTCCTACTTTATTATCTTATTTTATTTGGCTTACCCTTCCTCCGACTGCTGACCTTTAAAAGTCAGAATGCCAGGAAATCAGTTTTGACTTTTCTTCTTTATCGACGCTCTCTCCCTTAGTGACCTCAGCCAGGCACGTGATGGAAGACGCTCAGATACAGATTTCTGATGCTCGACTCTCCCTGAACTCCAGATCAATGTATCTAACAACTCACTGGATAGCTGCACTCAGATGTCTAGTAGGCCTGGCAAATTAAATATGAACAAACCTAAACTCTTGATTTTCCAACTTAAGCCTGTTTGTTCTCAGTTTTTCTCACTACAATAGGTAGAGAAATTAAATCTATTCCTTACCTGTCTTCTCCACTCACTTAAGTGAACATCCCTCGAGTCATAATTGTGTTCTATCTTTCTTACACAATCCCACCCAGACCGTTCGCCACTTATGCAACATCTACCTATTAAATATATCCTGAATAAGACTTCTTATAGCTTAGTAGCCTTAGCTAAGTCACCTTTAGATCTTCCTTGGACAAGTTAGTGTATCGGTTTCAATTGATCCTGTGCATCGTTTTTTACTCCAGTTCAGTTCATTTTGTGCAGAGATGTTAAAGGAATCCTTAAAACTCTCCAGTGACTTCCCACTGTAGTTAGGGTGAAATTTGTACCATGCTCCACAAGGGTTTGCCTGGCTTTAACTCTGATCTCATTTCATCCTTCACTCCCCTCCAGGCTTACTGGTTTTTCTGCATGTGAAAAACACAAAACAGAATCCCCTCAAGACTTCACACTTCGTATTCCCTCTGCTGTAAATGGTTTTCCTCACACGTTCACGTGGTTCACTCCCGATTTCTATCAAACTCCTCTCACCAAACCATGGTTCAGTGGTTGGAGTATCGGCCTGTGGACCAGAGAGTCCCAGGTTCAGTTCCCATTAGGGGCATGTACCAAAAATAAATAAATAAATAAATAAATAAATAAATAAATAAATAAATAAATAAATACAAAAAGGCATCCCTTAATTATTCTACTTAAAAATAGCATCCATGTCTCTCACCTTTAAAACCTTATCTTGAATTGATATTCTTCATAACATTTATAACTTTCTGTTATATTATATTGCTCATTTATTTTATTGTCTCTTACCTACAGAATATAAACTTTATGAGGCAAGAACTATTTTTTTCTTTATTGCTGTATTACCAGTGCCTAATCTAGTGCCTGTCACATAATGTGTGTTCTATAAATTATGTTCTTGAACGAATGAGTGAATTAATGATTAATTGAGTTCTTAAGAGTCCTTTTCAGCAAGCAGATTTTGAATGTTCATCGCTGTATCTGTAGCACTGGGTCCTTTGGCACATAATGGGTGCTCCATAAATACTTATCTGATAAGAAAATGGAACTGTGATTATCATATACGCAGACATAAATCTAGAGCAACTGGGAAGACCGTGTTTGTCTGATGCTCCAAGGTTATTGTTCCCCTTGAGCACCATGCCTACTTGTAGGAAACTCTAAAGGGCACATATTAAGGAGGTAAATAAATGTCCTAATAAAATATATTAACAAGAAAGAAGAGGTAGTTACTAATCCCCCATACAACAGATTAGTCAAGGAGGATAAGACGTCAGAAGAAAGACTGGATTTAGTCACTAGGAAATGATAAATGTTTTCCAAAAGAAAGAAAAAAATAATAAAAGCGGTTGGGCTGAGGTCAGTTTTTCTAAGATTAAATTCATTAAAGCATGGTGCTATAAAATCAGACAAAATAGAGATGGTTGAAAGAAAAAGAAGAATAGAAGAGTAGGTTAAGTGGGCAAGAAGTGTCACTTAACATTAGTTTATGGTCAGGATTGAGGCATGTTCCCATATAAAGATTATAGAAAGTGACAATGTCTGTATTTTAAAGTGAATATAGATTTTTCATAACAGCTTTCAGGGTCCTAGGTAACAGATTGAGAATATCTAACCAAAGCAAATCCTTTTCTAGGGAAAACATGAGATTTAATATCATCAGACATTTTTATCTTCTCTAAGTTGTGTTAGACTTTGTTATGTTTAAACCACAAACTAACAGATGGTGATAATTAAGAATTACAATTTAAATAAAACTTTCAGTCTTCTTGGCTAGGAGCAATTGGTACTAAGCAATGAAAATCTAATAGATGAAAAATAATGGTTTGTGGTATGTGGTATATGTAACTTTCATTTTCTGACCTATAGTAGTTAAGAAATATTAACTTGCTCATTCTTCCACTATCTTATCAACATTAACAGTATCTCTCATGAGCTACTTTAGGATATTTTTCTTATGTTATTTCTTAAGTAATATGAATTTTTAAAACTTTACATATCATAAAAATTGTCAGAATTAGGTTGTATATCATGCCCAAGGTATAATTTTGCCAAGTGATTTGTATCTTAATTTAATTTGGGGGTGGGGTGGGGTGGGCCATGTGCTTTTGAAGTTTTCAGTTTAAATGTTTCCTTAGAAATAAATGACCAATTCAGTAAACAATGAAAACATAAGCTCTTTGTTCTCAAAGATTTATTAAACATATAAACTTTATTGAAATTGTTACTTGAAACAATATGTTATGCATATGTGTTAGAAAAATGGTAACAACTTGCGGGATGCAGGCTCTTGGGCTGGAACCTAATTATTGCGGAAGTCAGGCTGCCATAAGCACCTTCGTGTGTAACCCATGCTTTGTATGGTTTTTATGGAACTTTTTTAAAAGATATTTTAAGCAAATTTTATATTTGCTGGACATTTTAAGGTAGCTTTATACTCCCCTTATATAGATTTACTGAATAAATCCTCTAAAGTTACTATTAAATGTGGCTTCAGAATTGTCATTAATTTTGTATTACATGTAATGAAGTCACTGCTCTCGTAGTAATTTTCCGAGTGAGATATAGTGACAAAAACAAACAATAAAACACAACTTCTTGCCTTTTTCCTGTTGTAATCTTAAATAAGCCTATAAATTTTTATGTTAGCGAATAGTGATTAAGTCAGAGTGGTGGTTAGCATAGTGCAAGCTAAAGTTAAATGAGCAACGAAACTCATATTAACACTGAGGTCCTGAGAGACTGAGGTTCTACATAGAGCAGGATTCTAATAAAGTAGAAGATACATCCATTTTATCTTATAAAAGAGATTTTAAAATCTACTTACCAGAAATCTGCAGATAAAATGCAAAAGATAGTGGGATTTTTATCTTTATTAAATGTGTAGGTAGCTGTCTCAGATCTTCACTTGCATGTTAGGTGATATTTGATCATTTTATAGTAACACATTTGCTCATCCCAAATATTTCAGTACCTCCTGTATTCCTTAGTCAAGTAGGAACTGCCACCTTATTTTACAAATGAGACAACTAAGATGAAGTGATTTGTCCAAAGATACACACTTGGCAAGAAACAGAGGCAAGAATCAGACTTGAACTGCTGAATGGATCTAAAGAACTTTACCTAGACTCCCAGTTGTTTCATGAGGATCCCACCACCTTAATAGTGAGACGGTGCCCAGTGGGGAGTGACAGAAATATACAAAATAGTCCTGGCTTGAGCAAGACAAAGGTGTCTTTATCTGTCCTCTGAAAGGTGCTCTGTTCTCTAGAAAGTTCTTGACCAGAAGAACCACTAGCTCCAGTTCCAGAAGCAGCAGCAGCTTCTCCTTTATTGCTCTGCTTGTGCATGTAGACGAGGTATCTTTATTCTGCATGGCCATGTGCCAAGCAAAATATGTATTAAGAAAAGGCACTAGGGTAGGAAACCTATAGGCTCTGACACAAGAAAATATATATAGAAATATATATCTACATATCTATATATATAGATTTATATATATGTATATATATATACATATATATATAGTTTTTTTCTTCTGTGTCAGGGACTGTGTCATAGTTATTTTATTTTTTTTCTGTGATTCTGTGTCATATGTATCTTTATATATCTATATCTAGCTATATGGATAACTTGGAAGTTATCTACTTTCAAGATTTAAAATTAGACATTGTTTTATGGGTTTGGTTGTAATAAAACAAGCTCTTGCATTATCCTTTACTAGGATTCAAAATAATTTTTCCATGAAATAAACCAAAGTCTCCCAACTTCCTTGTTTAAAAAAAAATTTTTTTAATGTTGCTTTCATTTGCCCATCTTAGCAGAATAAAGAAGCGGTAATGCTTCTACCTACAGGATGCAGATAAGGAGCCACAATGCGAAGGCTGGAGAACATGCCCCTCCTCTTAGGCTCTGGCTTCCTTTGAGCTGTGGGGAGTGTTCATAGGCAGCGCCCTAGCAGTAGTAGCTTGTCCTCCCCAGAGGCTAAAAAAGTGTAAATTGCTGTTCCACTAGCTCCCTGGTACAAGATGGCCCAACTTCTAAATGCTTCCGTTCTAAGTCTGTTTATTGCAATTTGTTCTTTAGCCTAAGAAAACAGAAAAAGTTGGTTCCAAATGGCAGGGTCCATTTTTAAGAGCCTCAGGGAACATGTAGGGATGAGAAATCATCATGATCATACTTGATCGACAACGTGATTTTCCAGGTCTAAGGCATGCTTTTCCTCCCAGCTCTGGCTGCTTTTTCTTCGTTTATGCTGTGGATCTTACCTACAACTCCTGGTACAGTTAGAGCAACTGTCTATGAGACAAGGATTGTGTTGCCTTTTAGCAACGCTTGACTTTTTACATTAAAAACCAGCCCTTAAAACATTACTGATTGGCAATGGGAAATGAAATAAAATAATCCAAAAGAAAGAAAGTAATAACTTAGATTATATTTGACACCAGATTACAGTATCTGCTAGGCATTCTAATTAAAGGATTCATTCCATGCAGTCGCGAAAATAATGCGGTCAAGCAAGTTTCATGCTAACTTCCATGTGCCATGTGAAGGCTTTAATTAACCTGTCTTGTGAGTCAGTGAGCCTTTATGAATTCTATTTATAATACATTGTGGGAGTATGACATTTACTTCTTCACACCATTTTGACTTTTTTCAATTATTACCAAGACAAAAATTTATTGAGCAAATGTCACTTCAAAAGAAGCCATGGCCTAGTAGTGGCCATTCCTCCAGGAGGCTGGTATTGACTGCTAAAAAAAAAAAAAAAGCAATATAAAGAAAAGGCCTGGAGTTTTCTAATGTGACCTTTAACGCCCAGAAATGGTATCCTGATCTTGTTAATTAAGTGGCTTAGAAACATACATAGCAGACCCAAAGGGAAAAGTCAGTGTGCTTATTTGTGAAAATCTGAGAATTAACTTTTGCCTTTGAATTCTCTAAAGCAACAGAGTTGTTTTAATCCATTAAAGACCAAATGTACACTTCCTTGATTTTTATTTTCATAGCACAAAAGATGTCAATCTTATGTTTGATTTATCCTACGTACAATAATATATGCCAGTGACCAGTAAGTAAACCCACTGCGTCAAAGCCACCTGCACGATTTCAGTTCTCTCAGCACCTGCTACAGAGTTTACTCTTTATATACCCAAAGCCTGGCAGTCTTTCAGTAATTAGGACAACTTTGCACTGCTTTGTAGATGCTGAGAAAAGAACAATATTATGCTTGTTTAATGAAGTACACCATGACCTTGCACTGAGATAATCTTATTTTCTTATAAGATAAAAAAAGAAAAGGCAAATAGATTTTTTAAAAGGTAAAATAAGGACAATTCTCAAAGCAATGAGCAAAGTAAACATCGGGTAAAATACAAAGGCTGGAAGAATTGATTATGCCACTTGGTTGCAAGGGCATGCTCCGTGCATGGAGAAGTCGGGCTTGGAAACAATATACTGACATCTCTGCCATACGGATAACTTCAACACGCTAAGGTGCTGCATCAACTATTATCATTTTAGGAACTTTCTGGGCCTACTAATTGACAGCTTCAGAGTGTATCTTCGCGGTCTTCTTATTGAAAGCCCATTTTAATGAAAAAGAAGTAAAATTACATGGGAGAGAATAAGGATCAAAGGCTCAGAAAAGTGGGGTAAAGTAAAAGATAAAATATCAAAAGTGTTTCATCAAACATGAAAATAGCAAGAAGATTACTCTAGCACTAGTTAGATGGGGAAAAATACCTGTGACCATGACCACATGTTTAGACACCTCACCAGAAGTACTAGCAGAGTACATGTAATATTAGATGTTTACCACAGTGTTTCCTTGACAGCTTCCATCAATAGATTCTTATCATTAGAGTCTGTCTGATGATCACAACAGTCCTCATTGGCTCTGATCTGAATACTAGGCCATAGACTAGATAACTACAAGCTCTCTGACATCTGACTGATAATGGGTAATTCCTAGTATGCATATTAAAAGGGCGCTGGTTAACAATTTTATTTGTATTTTACAACCATAATGGCTACAATTCCAAACTCATAAGCTCTTCATCTCCCAAAGGAAAACAAATACTCTTTCAACCATATTTTGTACTCGATTTCAAGGACAAACCATGTTTCAGCTCATAATAAGTATCAATATATTTTAAAACCTTGTTAAAAGTTACCCATATTTATGTATTTTACGGAAAGTTCCAGAAGCATCAGAAAAGGAAAGAGAGTAATCATATTTTCTGGCGTTTTTTAACTTGTTAATACTTCCCTTTTAGTACTTTCCAATAATTTTAATCACAGCATAAAGAATGTGGGGGATCTTGCCCTGACCAATTTGGCACAATGGTTAGAGTATCGGCCTGCGGACCAGAGATTCCCGGGTTCTGTTCCCGCTAAGGGCACGTGCCTCAGTTGCAGTTTGTCCCCGGCCCAAGTTGGGGTAGTGATGGTGGCAGCCAGTTGATGTGTCTCTCTCACGTCAATATTTCTCTCTCTCACTTCCCCCTCTCTCCTTCCTACTCTATTTGAAGATAAATGCAAAAAAAAAGTATCCTCAGATGAGGATTAAAAAAAGGGGGGGGGAGAATCTTGATAAAAGCTGAGTTGATGGATTTACTTTAATGCTACTATATTTTCTGAAAAAAAAAAAAAAAGCAAATATAAGAAATAATATGGATAATATTATTAATTTATAATTCATATCTCACCTACTTCTATTAATAATTTATGGTGACAACAGAACCAGACTGAGAAATGGATACTTGGAAACGGCTGAATATCTGACAGGTCTTAAAAGTGGCTTTTTAATATATTTATTAACAGCCTTAAGAAGAAAGGCTGGTAAGGCAAAAGAAACAAAGGAGAAAATGAACACATGGGACTACATCAAACTCAAAAGCTTCTGCACAGCAAAAGATACAATCATCAAAACAGAAAGGCTACCCACTGTATGGGAGAGCATAATTGCCAATGATATATCAGATAAGGGGTTAATTTCCAATATATAGAGAGTGCTCATACAACTCCACAAAAGAAAGACAAAGAACCCAATTAAAAAATGGGCAGAGGAACTAAATAGACACCTCTCCAAACAGGACATACAAATGGCTAAGAGACATATGAAGAAATGCTCATCATCACTAATCATCAGAGAGATGCAAATTAAAACAACAATGAGGTATCACCTCATACCTGTCAGAATGGCCACCATCAACAAATCATCAAACAACAAGTGTTGGCGAGGCTGTGGAGAAAAGGGGACTCTAGTACACTGCTGGTGGGAATGCAGACTGGTGCAGCCACTATGGAAAACAATATGGTGTTACCTCAAAAAAATTAAAAATTGAACTTCCATTTGACTCAGTGATCCCGCTTCTAGGAATATACCCTAAGAAGCCTGAAACACCAACCAGAAAGAATATATGTACCCCCATGTTTATAGCAACACTATTTACAACATCTAAGATCTGGAAACAGTCCAAGTGTCCATCAGTAGAC
The DNA here is from genome assembly GCF_014108415.1 of Molossus molossus. NCBI lineage: Eukaryota > Metazoa > Chordata > Mammalia > Chiroptera > Molossidae > Molossus > Molossus molossus. The sequence continues at coordinate 74,479,597 of NW_023425344.1, read as the reverse complement.
GAATGGATAAAAAAGCATGGTACATATACACAATGGAGTACTACGCAGCTGTATGAAAGAAAGAGCTCTTATCCTTTGAGACTACATGGAGGGACCTGGAAAGTATCATCCTAAGTGAATCAAGCCAAACAGAGAAAGACAAGTATCATATGATCTCACTTATTTGTGGAATATAATAAATATAACAGTCTGAGGAATGGGGTAGTCCCAGAGACGTGGATGTGGGGTACAGACTGACAATCCCCAGAAGAGGGGATGGTGGGGGAGAGATAAACCACAGAACTTATATGCATGTATGCATGAACAGTGGACATGGCAGGGAGGGAGGGGGAGGGGGGAATCAGTGGGGGGAAAAGGAGAAATATCTGTAACAAAATTAATTAATAAACTCACACTTCTGATTTTAAAAAAAATGGCTGGGCACTTTGCGAGAAAAGGTATTAGTTGCAGTGCTTACCCCTCCACTGTTGTCCTTAATCATTGGTTTCAGTCCCAAAGTCACGTGCTCTCGCTAAGCAAAGCAAAGACCAGCAGGCAACTGGACCCATGTACCCTGGAAGGCAGTTTGGCATCTGTGAGATAATAGAAAATGTGAGCTAACAGAAAACATGTTTGGTCTCTGCCCCAGGTTCCTGATAGGAGCTCTTTAAAACCTTTGTAAATTCCTAAGTGATAAGAGCACTAGGAGCATCATTTGTTCTAATCAGCAACTCTGGGTAGCTCCTGGATGGGGGCTGGTCACCAGAAAGACCAAGCCATCATAAGAAGCTTGGAATTTTCCATCCCTTCCCCGTGCCCAACATTTCCATAGAAGGGAGAGGGGCTGGACCTGAAGTTAGTAATTGATCATGCTTTTGTGAGAAAGCCTCCATAAAATCCCAGTAGTATGGGGTTCAGAGAGCGTCCAGGTTGCTGAATGAATTCGCACTGGGAGGGTGACACACTCCACCTCCAGAGGAAGAATCTCCTACACTTGGAGTTCTCCCAGACCTCGCCTTTTGTATCTCTTATCTGGCTGTTCATGTGTACCCTTAATCATGTTCTTTAATAAACTGGTACGTGTAAGTAACTGTATTCCTGAGTTCTGTGAGCCACTCTAGCAAATTAATCAAACCCAAAGAGGGCTCACAGGAACCTCTGATTCAGAGTGGAGGGGGCAGAAGCACAGGTGAGAACCTGGACTTGGGATCAGCATCGGAAGTGGAGTGTGGGCAGTCTTGTGAGATTGACCCCTTAACCTGTGGGGTCTGATGCAGTCTTTAGGTAGATATTGAGTTAAACTGAGGACGCCCTGCTGGTATTGCAGAAAATTGCTTGGTGGGGGGAAAAACCCTCCATAAATTTGGTTACTAGAAGTGTCAGAAGTGTTGTGAGAGTCACAGTCCTGTGTGAGAGGGACGGGGACATACTGCAGGGAGACTGGATGTTTTCTCTAACACCTTTTCTATTGTTATTTAACTATCACCCTCGGGTGTCTCACTTCTTCAAACTCAAAACACATTATTCCTTACAAATATCTATTCTACTCACCTGGCCCACCATAAGTGAAATGATTGCTGCCTTATTTTTGCATCCATGTGATGCTTTGGCAACATTTAAATTGTCTCCTTGGACAATTGGTCTGTGCCAACTTTGTTAATTCAGGTCTCAGTGCCAAACTACAGGACTGGTCACCCATAGGGAGAGTCCTGGTTCTCAAAAGGGATGCAGGGCTCGATTTTTACTAGTGATTTTACTCTTCAGTGCATTCTTCCCCCAGGCTCCCAAACACTTGTATATACTTCAAAGGTAAACTTTCTTGTTCTGCCTAGTCCTCCTACACTCTGGTTCTTTTTTCTTTTTCAACCTAATAGTTCCCATGAGTTCCATTCAACAAGTTTCCAAGAAAGGGCAGATCCCGAGGTGAGGAGAGATGAAACAACTGAATATATGAGGACAGTACCATGGCCCTGAAAACAAACACTCAGTAACAGCATGAGGCCACTGAGATGTGTCGGGAGAGGGGAAACCAGAGGCATTTCCTTCCCGCAGTGCATCAAGCTGGGCAACAGAGAAGGCAGTGGGCCTGGAAAGAAACACCCACCGGAGGCTGGGGATGGGAAACAAGGGAGGGAAAACAACCGATGAAAGGCTACATTACCCAGCCAGTTCCCACTGCAGGTAACTGAAGCTTAATCTGTATGATGACACTTTGGAGCCGATGTAAAACACATACGCTCAGAGTGAGTCTCTCCAAGGCTCAAGAAAGGACAATTGTGTATCAACTCTTGTCAGTCATTGGTCAAGGGCTGCTCCCGAAACCATTCTGTCCTCTGCACTTCCAGCATGCCAAACCCGAGCCGACATGGCCTGCAAATGCAAGACAGAGCACACAGCGAAGCCACGTTGCCTTACCAAGTGGCAAGGGCATGGGGTTCTGGTGGCATACTACAGGCGTCTTCCACAGAGGCCTCATAGGATCTAATCAAAACACCAAACCAAGCCTACTAAATGCTGTAATGTGTTAAGTGCTGGAATTTGAATCTATAAAATGGAAACATTAATTAGCCATACCCCACCAGGAATATAGTCCTATTCCATGCCATTAAAAACATATTCTTACTTTTAAAAAATATCTTTAATATAAAGTGGAATAAAACACATATGCCTCAGCAGAAAACATAACATGTTTCATGCCCTACGTTAAAGGAAATGAGTTCTTTAATAGATCAGTATGATGAAAGACTCCTCAGCTCAAATTCCCCCGCCACAACTAGATTAAGAAAATGCATGCAGGGAAACTGGCCACCTACTCCTCAGCCCTTGAGCATATAAACATATATGAAAATAAAATGGAGGCTTAACTTCAATTCCTGGGGGATCAGAAGTCCTTAAATACTAAAATAAATGCCTATTGCTGAAGCCCCGGTGGAAAGCCAGCAGTCAGGTGATCCCCCAGAGCGGAACAGTTGCACAGGATGTTCAGAGACAGGACGGTGTGGAGGAGAATGATTCATACCCCTTGAGCTGCATCTGCTCTCAGCCTAAAAACAGAACTGCACCTACCACTTCTGTCCATCTGTTAGCTGCAGCAGGACTGATTTCATTTCAAAATGAGGTGTACACATTCCCATTATGAGAACAATGAGAAAACTAAGTAGGGAAAAATAAATGTCTTCAATAGGATTACATATTTTTGAAAGAGACTTTTGGATGCTCATCCATAAAAATACATCGAACTGAAAGATAAGAGGAAGTCTTCAGTAAAATTATTGAATTTACAGGAAAGTCCCACGTTGAAAATAAGATGATAGCTAATGTTTTGCCAAATCATTCAGTGTACTTCTTCATGATAATAACCTCAAAGTCATTTTAGGCTGAGTAACTTTTTCATGTGCTCCAAGCAATCTAAGGATTAGATTGTTTGGTTTCTTTGTTTGCTTATTGAATTGTTCAAGAAGCTGCAATGTTTTAAAAAGCCACTGTGTGGGTGATATCAGAACAGAGTAATCAGTGTCATTCTAAAAGCCAGCAGATAAATCAAAGGTTCTCAAAATTTATCCGTCGCCTTGGCTGTCCAATTACCACATGTATAAGTTAGTTATTATTACTTATCAATTACCCCCAAATTTAGGTGGCTTACAATAGCAATAATCAGTAATGATGTCTCATAATTTCTTTAGGTCAGATGTGAAGTTGGGAAAAGCATGATTTCCTGGGTATTAGTTGAAAGACTCAGAATTTGAGGAGTGGAATCATCCAAAGTTTTTATTCACTCACAGGTATGATAGCTGATGTTGGCTTTCAGCTGAAGAAATAACTGATGCTACAAGCCAGAACACGCACATGCGACTGCTCTCTGTGGTCTGGGCTTCTTAACATGTGTCCCCAAAAAAGAGAGCAAGTGTCCCCAAAAAGAGAGCAAGCCAGTTAGAAGCCAAGCAAGACCCAGCCCTCAAAGTCACACAGCATCATTTCTGCTGCATTTCTTGGTTGGGGAAATTACAAAGGCCTGTCTAGGTTCAAGGGGAGGGAACACACTCTTGCTCTCAGCAGAGAGATCCAGGCCACACTGAAAGGAAAGGATGTGGGACAGGCTGTATGTTGTGCAGCCATTTTTTGAAAAGTACAGTTTAACATCCCACAACAATGATCCTATACCAGAAGGGTCTGTTCCCCCACAGCCAGACTGCACCTACCACATATCTTTTATAATGACTTCTTATTAAATTGAATGAGTCGGAAAGCCTTCCAAGGAGTTTCACTGATATTGATCTCTTCCAAACATTTGAGGGCAAAAAAGAAAAACCAAAGGAATAAATCAACTGGAAAGTAGTAATTTTTCTTTTTTTTAATCCTTACTCAAGGACATTTTTCCAGTTTTTGTTCAGATAGAGTGGAAGAAAGAAAGGAGAGAGAGAGAGAGAGAGAGAGAGAGAGAGAGAGAGAGAGAGAGAAACATCAACGTGAAAGGGACACATCTAGTGGTTGCCACCCACATGACCCAACCAGGGCTGGGGACAAACTGCAACCAATGTACGTGCCCTTAGCGGGAACCGAACCCAGATATCTCTGGACGGAAGGCTGATGCTCTAACTGCTGAGCCAAACTGGTCAGGGCTGTAAAGTAGTAATTCTAATTAAAGTCTGCATTCTATTATATTTGCATCTTCAGATTACCATTTTTCCAATAATATCTCAGCATTCTTTAAAATAGTGGCAGAACCCAAATATTTGGAAGTTACTGTATTTCATAGATGTTTTATTTAAACTGTAAAGGAACACCAGAGCAAATTACAGCAGAAATCTTTGAGAAGCAATATTTTATTATCTGAATTTCCTATAATGAGTAAATTCCTTCTCTTAAGGGAATGCCCAATTTACGCATACCCCTTCGGTGTGATCGATGGCCTATTATGCAAAGTCAATCTTGTTTTTCTCTTTGCATGACTGCCTTTCTCCAAGAGGAAGTTTTAAGAAATTTGATGGCTTAGACCCCGTCATGTTTTTGATTCTTGAGTGAATTTACTGCTATTGGATCATATCCGCCATAGGCCTAGAAGAGGCATGTTAGAATTCAGTCCATGGTTGTAGAACTAAATACGGTTGTTTCATTTTTAACAGTTTTTATTTAATATTTCAAAATGATAATGAATTTCCCCAGAATATAATTGATGTAAATGAAGATAGTCCATTTTGAAGACAATAAAATACTGACTTTTGAAGAGTGAGTTTCTTTAAAAATATATTAGTTGTAGCTATTGAAAGCAAGGCAGTTGTTAGTAGTCATGTAAAAAGGAAATACTTAACCCAATTACTAACAGGCAAGAAAAGGAAGAACAATTGTTTGGCACATTCATTTAAAAGAAGTATATAACATCTAAATGGAACACAAATAAATTGTATTTGTGACATACTCAGAAACAATGTATTAACCCCGAGAAAAGTGAGGCTTATAAAAATTTTTTCCGATTTTTCATACCTAATCCCATTTCTGAAACCCCATTCTGACTATTCCCATTTGCTTTTAATTTTGGTTGGCAGATTGTCCTGATACTCTTAATAGTCTATACCTTGCTTGCCCTCATTCTTTGGATCAAAACTGTTCTGGTTATTTCAAATTGCTCCTTAAACCCTCACTCACCCATTCATAGTTAAACTGGCGATGTTCCCCTATAGGCCGTTATTCTTGGAAACCATGAATGTTCCCAGGCCTGGATTCCTTTTGCCTAATATAAAATTATCAAAGCATGCTCCAACAGTTTCTGTGATTCCCTAACAGTAGTTATTAAGTATTTTCTCCTTCATACTGCTTATTCTTTTTCTCAGAATGAGTCTTAGAGCATGGGCCTCTGGTTGTCTGGATAGACGATAGGTTGATCTAAAAGACCCTGAAATTGAATGTAAAGTGGTGCAACCACTATGAAAAACAGAATGGAGGCTCCTCAGAAAACTAAGAATAGATTTGACATATGACCCAGCCACCCTTCTTCTGAGTATCTACCTGAAATTTTTGAAAACATTTATTTCCAAAGATAGATGCACCCGTGTGTTCATTGCAGCATTATTCACGGTGGCCAAGACATGGAAACAACCAAAGTGTCCTTCAATAGATGACTGAATAAAGAAGATGTGGTACAATGGAAGACTACATCCATAAGGAATGATGAAATAGTGCCATTTGTGGCAACATGGATGGATGTTGAGATTATCATGTTAAATGAAATGTCAGACAGAAAAAAGTTAAGAACCATATGACTTCATTCATATGTGGGATATAAAACTGAAAGCAAGAAATGAACAAACAAACAAAAAAACAAACAAACACTCATAGACACATACAATGGTATGGTAGTTACCGGAGGAAACGGGGGATAGTAAAGGGTAAAAGGGTCAAATATATGGTGAGAGATGATCTGACTTTGGGTGGTGGGCACAAAATGTAATATACAGATAATGTATCACAGAACTGTACACTTGAAACTTAAATAATCTTAGTAACCAATGTTACCCCAATAAATTTAATTTAAAAACAGACAAAAATAAAACTAAACAATAACAAAACCTAAAAGGACCCCAAAATAAAGTATTCATAAGTCTGGGTGGGTGGTCCAATGCTTACCTGGCAACTTGCTGGTGCTAAGGGCCCACTTATCTTTTGACTTATTGTTCTGCATCCTAAACATGCAGCTTGATCTTGAGGTCCAAGGAGGTTGGATGGCTCCCTCCTTCATAACTATATTCCAGACAGTGCAAGGAGGAAAGCAACATAGGACAACATTTTCTCTTTATGGTCATGGCCCAGAAGTTGTGTACCATGTTCACTGTGTGGAACCCAATCACATGGTCTCTTGTTGCAGCAAAGAAAGTTGTTATGTAATCATTCATATGAAATTTCCATTAATATAGAGAATGGGATGTCAGATAATAATTAGTTGTCTCTGCCAAAATTTTAGAATCAGAGAGATTTGAGCTTTAATCCCAACTCTGTCATTTATTGGCTATTAGACCTCATGAATGTCTAAAAGTTTTAGTATCCTTGTCTGATCTGACTTACTTCAAAGAGGTATTGAGAGGTTAGATCCAAAATGAGTATAAAGGATTTAACCTTGTGTTTGGAATATAATGTGTGATCAATAAATGAGAACTAATATAGACAGGAAAAGAGTACTAAGTGATATAATATTGAAGACTGAATGGGGTAGGGTTTATACTATCTAAAAGCCCACAGGGGAGAATATGGTTGGGAGGCTAGATTGGAGAGCTAAAGGCAGGAAAGAAAGATCTTGATTATCTGGGGTATAAGTAAATAGGCCAAGTAGATAAGTAAAATTTTGGGAGTTATATCAGGGTTGAAATATATCCCTAACGTCTTTATGGATTTTGTTTCCTTCAGTCATTTGTGACCAGTCTTCAGAAGTCAACATTTTTTCCCACATATGCATATCAAATACAACACTCTGCATTAATCATGATTTTCTTGTACTGAATGTATGAACTTGGCAATTACCAACCAACTTCAGCAAGTTCAGAGAAGAGTCAAAACTTAAACCAGTTATTCTTCTCCTCCCATAAAAACTAACTGCTATTAAAAATGGATTGATCTGAACCCTCACCAGTAAGAATAGTAAACCATGATAAAGAAACACAGCATACATCCAGTGCTGGTGGCAAATAGGTATTTTCCTGAGAGTTCTTAGAAGGTGGCCAGTGAAAATTCTAGGTTAAAGGGGAAGACCAAGTAGTCAAAACTGTCCTTACCATTTTTAATTCTGTTTTAACATAGTGAGTTTCCTTTGTATTCTTGAGTTAAAGAACTTATTCTCCTTTTAGAAAATAATGCGAAACATTTTCTGTTGCAAGGGTCAGATTCTAGGTGCCACACTGACCGATGTCAATTATTTCTTACATCTTTACTTGTAAACTATTCATCTGCATTAGCTACAGATGTTAGTTTCCTCTGCAGAAACTTTTTTATTTACCACTAATTCACTCCCTCCTTTGCTTACTGTGCTTAACATAATACCTGAGATATAAAAATCTGAACATTTTGCTGAAAAATTAAATTCAAGGGTGAATGAAAAATAACTTTCACTGACTGACCAAACCACTATCAGATAAATATCATTAAGGATCTTGCCATCACTAAACTATTTAATATTATGGACTGGAAAGACCTCTGGACTAGAAGTCCAAAAAAGTAATAATAATAATAATAATAACAATAATCTTGATTAAATACTTTACTTTTAAAACATATAAATTCTGCTCCTATAGACAAATTCCTGGCAAACCTTGAAACAACGCTGAGGTTCACTCTCTTTTCCTGTAAAATTGAATTATCACCTATAAAAATTCAAGTAAGGAAATATCCATAAGAACATTTTGTAAGTTATAAATTGCAAAGCAAAATTAAAATACTGGTATTCGATCCAAACTGGAATCAATCTTATACTGATGTAATGCTGTAACATAAGTTTGTGCCCTGGCCTGTTTGGCTCAGGGATTAGAGCATTGTCCCAGAAACCACAGGATCTCGGGTGTGATTTCTGGTCAAGGTGTGTCAAGGGCATGTACCTGAGTTGCAGGTTCTATCCTCGCTCCCCTCCCCACTGCCATGTGGAAGGCAACCAATTAATGTGTCCCTCTCACATTGATGTTTCTCTCTCTCTCCCTCATTCCCTTCCATTCTATCAAAAAATTAATGGAAAAAGATCCTTGGATGAGGATTAAAAAGTAAAAAAGACCTATGTGTGTGCTAGATGAAAGGACACACGTCATAAAATTTCTACCCTGGAATAATTTTTTAAATACCCACACCAATTTTTATTTGTGAGAAATTGTTGGTCATGCAAGTAGACAGATAAGTATTGGCCAATAAAGCCAAATGAAGAATGAGAAGAATTATCTTGCACTTGAAGTCATTGTTTCACATTTCTGAAGCTCCCAGTGGGCTCTAAACACAAGAGGATTTTCCTCTCTGTCTTTCCCATTATTCTTTTGCATAAGGAGATCTTTTTGGCATCAGCGTGAAGTATATAAAATGCTTTGGGGATGAAAGTAGATCTTTCTTTTAATAGCAAATTTTAAGTTCTAAGCAAAACCTTTTAATGATACATTAAAATCAATAGGAGCATAAAGAACAAAAGTTGCACTGTGACATCATTAATTATGTTTTGTGTATGGGATGTGAAGAGACACTTCAATTCTTGCTCAACAGATTGCCACTGTAGTCTGTTTCTCTCCATACTTGTAATGACAGTTGCTGTGGCTCTGAGGCCACACAGACTTTTCGACTCTATCGGTTTTTGATCTTGAGCACATTGGTTAAATTTCACAACTTATGTTTTATAATGTGTGAAATGATGGCAATCATTCCAATGACTTCAAATGTAAGATAATTCTTTCCATTCTTCAGTTGGCTTTATTGGTCAATACTTATCTGTCTACTTGCATGATAGCTTAGCAAGGATTAAGCAAAATTTTAATATATAAAAGCCAATCAATTACATTGTGTGCCCACCATGCAAAGTTAAATTATCTTCCATCATCATATATTTGGCAATATACAGATCATGTAACGTAGAAATGTATAATCAAAACCTATATAAGCTTATTAACTAATGTCACCCCAATAAATTTAATCAAAAAAGTAAATCAATATAAAATAGTGATTACAATTGTGCTCTGTAATAGTGGGAATAAGAACCAAGGTAAAAACTACATGGCATAAAACTGACATTACAGTAAAAATTAGTATGCCCTCAAAATATGGTTTAATTTGAACAACTTTATCAGGATGATTATCAAGAATACCCAGGCCAAAAGGCAATCAGATTAAATATTTGTGGTTCTACTATAAATACTATTGTCCAGGATGTAGCATTACTTCACACCCAGAGAAACTTTCTATTGTGCATACGATAGATACTGCAAGTCATTATTCCAGTTATTCATACCTTAGTGTAGCTTCGTTGGAGTAGAGCCTTTATATTGAATTCCTCATTAAATTCATAGTTTTTTATCCAAAGATAATATTTACCTATTTATAATCATTTTGTTACCGGTGAAAACCATGAGACATAAACAGAGTAATTATAAATATTTTAAGCACAAACACAGATGGATAAATATAACTAAAGTGTCTTAGAGTAGTTTCCACTTTTGTAAACTTATAAGAACTGCATGGCCATCACATGTCATCTGTATCAACAAATAATTTGATATTCATTAAAGGTTTCTACCTGTTATACTCTATAGTGACAGCTAACGTTTCTCGATTTTTGCAACTTATTGTTGTCACTTTAATTTTTACTCACTGGTTTGTTCATTACTAATTAAGATTAGTTATTTTTAAAATCACTTGATCACACCTAGAGATGGTATGTCCAAAATGCTAAAAGAAAGCATTCTGATTTTGTATGAAATCATTTGTACTTTATAACAGCACTATTTTCTTCTGAGATTCACAACACTTCCTTCAACAGCAAACCTCACCTGTTTATAAGTTTATATCTGCACATGTCAAATTCCTTTCTAGAATGGAAATATACATTACCTGTGAAGGCAGGTAGTTGTGTGCCAGTGAGAATTTTACTTCTGGTTACTAACTCAAGTTAGGGCTAGACCCATTTTTGTATGTGTCTTCAGTAATAGGGCCTCGGTCTCCGTCTCAGAAGTTAGCTGACATACACGATTAGAAACATATGAGTGAATGTGGATGGATGAACTAATAACTTTGTATGTAAAATACAAAGTGAAGATCTGTGCATTTTCAATAAATATACATACCAAATATTCTTTGTTGGTTTCAGTTTCTCTCTATTGTTGAATGAGTGAGTTAAAATAAAATGGAGACACAAAATGCATACAATGAGATCCCCTGCCCCATGGAGAGGAAAACAGACTTCCTTTGGAGAGTTTACTATCATCAGCAAATTTGGTAGCAACTCTTCAAATATTTAATGTTAAACCAATGTTTAAACACAGTATAAGCAGAAGTTATCCTGCTTTTAAAAGCAAAACTAGTCTGCCCTGGCCGGTTTGGCTCAGCGGTTAGAGCATCAGCCTGCAGTTCAGAGAGACCTGGGTTCGGTTTCCGCTAAGGGCACGTACCTCGGTTGCAGTTGGGTCATGCGGGTGGCAACCATGTCGATGTTTCTTTCTCTCTCTCTTCCTCTCTTTTCCTTCTGCTCTATCTGAACAAAAAATGGTAAAATGTTCTCGGGTGAGGATAAAAAAAAAAAAAAGCAGAACTAGTCTGACCAGTGTGGCTCAGTGGTTGAGCATTGACCCATACACCAAGAGGTTATCAGTTCGATTCCTGGTCAAGACACATGCCCAGGTTGTGGGCCCGATCCCAAGTCGGGGGCATGCAGGAGACGGCCAATAGATGTTCTCTCTCATCATTGTTTTTATCTCTCTCTCCCTCTAAAATCAATAAAGAAAAAAAATGTTTTAATAAAAAAATAAAAATAACACTAAATGAAAATCTCTACATTGGGAAAGAAATCGTATCATTTGAAAGTTTCATTTGTTAGAGTAGAGGATTTAGTTTGTTGGTTAAGGAAATTTTTTTTTTTTTTTTACCTACCATGACTGTTAGAACCTGTTTTTGTTTATAGCATGTTAAATGTATTTCTTTAGTGCAGACCAAACATCAATCTTACAAAACACACCAGTTGAAAGATTGTTTGCAGAAGTAGGGAAGTAGAGATTTCCAGGTAAGTACAGACCGTGGAGCATGTTAAAAATTGCTGAACTTGTCTCTATTCAGGAGAGTCACTTACAGCTGGTTCCACAATAGCCATTAACTACCATGTACTTATTGATTTTTCAGTTGTAACAAGAGAACAGCCATATAACAATTCAGATCAGTTGCAAATGACTACTTCTCATATTTTCACCCATTATATGACTGGTCGGTTATCAAAGAAACATTACCAACCCCTTTTATTTATTTATTTTTCATGTAATAGCTACACTCATTTTAAGAAAAATAAAACAAATTCACACTAAGTAAGTCCTTTTGATTTGAAATATGGTTCCTGAGGAATTAAGTAGTTCCTCCCCACTACTGAGTGGTTTCAAATGCAGAGAAAGAAATGTTTGTAAATTGTTCTGAACTTTATTTCCAGCCCGATGGGACAGCTTATTACTATATTTTACACAGAGTGCTCTGTGGTCTTAGGACACAATAGATACCATATTTTTATCAGGTGAGTGGATATCTAAAGCCAAATTGCTTAAACCACTTCACCCCGTGAGAAGTGAAGCCAACTAATGTCTTCCCCTCTCTCCTTCCTCTGCGACCACAAAGCAGCAGACGTCTTGTACCTGTTCCTCCGATTTCCTCTCCCCCTTCTTTTCCAGACTAGCTTCTGCTCATCCAGGTTGGTACCCAGGCTTACAGTAGGGTCAATTTTCTTAGAAGTTCATTCACAGAAATCTTCTTTGTGAATCACTGAAAATGTCCTGTTTTTCTTGAGATCACTGGTGATCCAGGAGACTTGGCACAGAGGAGTGAAAGAAAAGACAGAAACGGGTGAGATTCTTGAGGACTGAGATTTTGCATAAATCAAAGTTCTCTTCAGATGATTAATATCTATTCATCCATTTAAGAGCTAGATATGGACTTTGAATCTTCAGAGAAGATAAAACATACATATTATGTTCACACAATTATAAAAGTAACATAAATTCTCTGTTTTCCTTAATATTGTTGAATTTATGTAAAGAATACACACAAAGGTATGGAAACACGTCAAAACTTAAGTTAATGTTCGTTTCATTTCACTCATATAATGAGCTCTTTTTTTTAGCATCATAGGCCTTATGATTAATTATATGCTTAGTCTTGTGACAGAAATAACTTCATATTTTTAAGAAAGTAAAATATATTATGACTTTTCTCATCCTTCTGGATGCTAAATAATAGTAAAATTAAAAGTGAACCATATTGAAAATTATTTTTTAAATATTGATAATATGAAACAAACAAATAAAAAGATAAATCAATAATGAGATAACACACAGGCATAATATTGATTGGAATTAAGAATTCCAATAACGGAAAATTATGTTTTACAGGTGGCCTCGAGTCTCATGTTTCAACCTGTGTACTGATATGTAAGTATTAAAAGTCGTAAGTATTTTAGCATAGCTTTTAAGAAGAAACAAACCACATGCTACAGTAAAATGCATATATAAGATTATCATGCTCACAGTTTAGGATCATTTAGAAAGTTGTAAACAGAACTAACTCCTCTGGTTCTCAACAAACGCTTCTCAATTCTTGTCTTCCTAGAAAGATGACAAGCCTGTGGGATGAGAGATTGAGTCCTGTGCTAACTCTGATCTCCCACTGTGCTCACTAAATCAAAGAAATGACATCAACACATATTTGTCAAGCACCTATTATTGCTTTTGTTAGATCATATGAGGGATAGAATAAAAGAGTATTTTGTCTGTCAGAAATTTACAATATCTCAGGGATGTTAGTTGTTGTTGTTTTTTATTTTTTTATTTCTTCTGAGCTGATCAATTTACAGAGAACCAGGGACAGACCTGTCTAAAAAGAGATAAATTTAAGCAAGCTCAAGTTTTATGTTGCCATTATCTTGCCGGGCCTAGGACATCCAAACTGTACCTCCCTCAACTCATCAATCAGAGAATACTCTTTTGTTTCACCAAATTGCAAAAAAAAAAAAAATGTATAATATACATTACATCATCAACATGACAGTTCTCATTTGCTAGGCCTTTAAGTGTAGAACTGTGTTTCTGATTTCTGAACTTTTACTACTTCTTTGACGCCACTCAAATACAGTGGCGGTGTTCTTTCCTTGATAGTTATGACAATTATTCCCCTTAATTTGTGAAATACGGCATTACTTACATTTCTGGCCTCTCCATTCCCAGTCCCTGCCCCTATTCCTAGGATTATAGGCATGCAGAAGAATTGTACTATCTAAACCTGGAATCTATACCTTTTTACATTTTTATTTAAATTGTATTCCTATAATTTATAAGAATTAATCTTTCCTGTAGCTGTATCTAAGGTCAAAGTTAGGATAACTCTGGCTGGAGGACAAGTTACAAGAGATTCAAGGAGGAGAAACGAACCCCATTAGACCACATGACAAAAGCAAGCAAATGCAGAAGTGAGCCGATGAAGCCTGGATCGGGGCTCAGGAAGTCTGGCTATAGAACCTGCGCTCAAAGAAGCGCCGGGAACATCAAAATAAAGGAACTAGAACAAGAAAACGTTGCTATCTTAGTGAAATATTGATTTTTTTTTAATTTTCAAAGCTGAAGGAATGTCAAAATATGACAACATATTAATCATGATGATTAATATGGTACAAAGACAGTTCAATGATTTGGAACTTTGAATTAAGTCATAAACCTCACTGTGTAAATTGCCCGATTTCCACGCACCTGAATGTAGACAGGATATGGCTCTGCTCCAGGTGTCTCTCCTCTGACATGTGCTCTAGTCCGTTGTGCCAGATTTGCTGGTTGGGAGTAATCCTTTGCATGTTCTTTATTTCTCCCAATTACCTCCCCCAAGCCCCGATTGAGTTACACACCTCAATATGCGTAGAGTCGCTCCTGTTATCTTATCAAGCTCACTGTCTAGTTTCTCAGGATGGTTGGCTTCATTCTAGGTGACTGCACCACAAACACATATGAATTTGTCTTATCTATAATATCCTGCTTCAGGTGGCTATCTATATTATATTTGATTGTAATTTTTGAAAGTGATTTGCCCTACAGTTCCAAATCCCACATAGGTGTAGCAGTCCATATTTGTTGAAAAGGTAATGGATAAAATTGATAGAAATCATATCTTTAGGCCTGGCCAAGAACTGGAAAATTGAGAGTGATAACTTATCAACCCTATGCCAGCATACATCTATATATGGTTGACTCAAGGCTCAACTGCTGAAATGATTGCAAGGATTTTCTGGTTATTAATATACTTTGAGGTAACAAATATTCAAGTAAAAGTGGATTCTGGGGAATTACCTTGGGAAGAAAAAATAAATAATTAAGAAAAGGATGCCATGTAGAAGAACAAATGTATCATATTAGGGCCGGCTAGACTAAGCTTCTTGGATGTACATATAGAACTTAGAGGCTGGCCTTTTTTCAATGTCTCTTCAGTGAGGAGAATTTTCCAACCATTTTTCTCCCGGATCTTTGTAATTATCACTAATGGATGTGTGAAGACCCTTCTGTTTATTCTTCCTGTGTCTAGCATTGAATTCTCTGGAATTACAAAGTGTACAGAATCTGTTTCCCTGGGGCTTCTGGAGAATCGGCTTCCTAACCTGTGGGGAATTGACTACCTGAAAACGAACCCAGTGCAAGAGAAATTAAAACCTGGACATGGAGACAGAGCCAGCCCATAATAATCTGTTTGAGACTGAATCCAGTGCTATTTGAAAGCAGACATAAATCTAAACTTTTTCATTAAGTTAACTGATGAATTCCTTTAAGTTATGAAGTATTGTGAGCTGGGTTTCTGTCCCTTGTGATCGAAAAATATTCTCCCCAGTGGAGGGCATGCAGGAAGCAGCCAATCAACGTTCTCTCTCATCGACATTTCTCTCTCTTTCTCTCTCTCCCTTTCTCACTCTCTAAAATCAATAAAGAAAAAAAATTTTTTAATGAAAAATATTCTGATATATATATACACATATATATGTGTGTGTGTATATGTAAATATACTCTTACAGTACCACTCCATGTCTTTTAATTGTGCTTATGACAGTTTTAATATTGTATTTATACCTATGGTAGTTTTTATTCTTCTGGATGGTAAACTATAAAATGAAAATATTATATTTGCTTTGGTCAACATTTCTGCATCTATAAGATATCTGCATTTTTTTCTCTCCAGTCTTCAGTAACCCCTAGCTTAGTGAATGCTGATTGTGCACAGTCTTATTGGAGGCTGTGACCTATAGAAACTAGATGGGTTGATGCAAATTCTCCTTGTTTTTGTTCTCTGAAAATAAGCAGGACATGTGTGACCTAGATTTGGCCATTCAGATGTCTGTGTTCTCATCTTGGTTTAGTGCCACAGAGACAAAAGGAGAGCTGCAATCTATTTATAATATTAGCAATGATATCTGTTAGGAGCTGTAACATAATCTTAACTAAAATTTAGTTGTGTCTATGCAACCTCTTGGGCAGCCTTGGTTACTAGTCGTCTTTCAGTTTCAGTCCTGCAATAACAAGTTTGTTTATTCTTTGTTGTCTTGCACTTCTAGCAAATTTCTTTTTTGTCTGAGAAAGCCAAAGTTCTTTAGATTGCCTGCCTCCAAAGAGTCCTGACTGGTAATTCAGTAAAACTTGTGTTAAGAAAACAAATTCTTTTTCTTTCCATGTAGGGAAAAACTCAGTCCTTCCCATTGTCTGTTTTTCCTGTGTGCCTCCTTTACTGCTCACGCAGAACACGTCTGAGGCTTCTACTCACCAATGCGTGGAGTTTCCCCCACCAAACAATTCTCTGACAACAGCTGGGTGTCTTACAAATTAACCCAATTCTGACACTATCTACCTGGAGATAACATCAGGTCCCACGAGGTAAGTGCTCAGTCCCACAGTGCTGCCCACCCCCTGCAGATGTCAATTAAAAGTAGTAGGTTCCTAAGTTACCCACAACTTCTGCCCAACTTGGCTACAAATCAAAGCTTCCTATTACCTTCTCCCCATTGGATTTAATTAATTTGCTAGAGTGCTTGACAGAACTCAGGGAAACAGTTGCTTATATTTTCCCGTTTATCATAGACAGCTATGACATGTGTGGGGCAAGGTATGTGGGACAGGCTCCTCCACGCCCTCTCCGGTTGGAGGAGCTCAAACACCCTGTCCAGGTGCACCCCTCTCCTAGCATCTTCAGGTGTTCACCCACGCAGAAGCTCCCTGAACCCCATATTTCTGGGGACTTGTGGAGGCTTCACATGTAGGCATGATATGACAAGAATGGAGCTGAATCCCAAGCTTCTAATCATGGCTGGGCCATTCTAGTGACCAGCCCTCATCCGGGAGCCCACCCAAAGTTTCCTCATTAGGAAAAAAAAAAATGATCTTATCACTTAGGAAATTACTTTTAGGAACTCTGTGCCAGTGACCCACATATGTATTATATGCATTTTCTATTATCTCACAACTTCCATGATTAGTACAGAAGAGGCAGCCAATAAATAATTATTGAAAATATAAGTTTTGGTAAAGATAAAGATTTGGGGAAGAAAAAATATTTCTATTTTTTTTTTGTACTGAATTCAGGTCTACAAATATTATGTGTGAAAGGCACCATAATAAGCTATCTCACGTGTACAGACATGGGTAAAACAGTACTTTATTTCAAAATGCTTATACTATAATTAAGAACTTCTAACAGTAAAATAATAGAGAAAAAAGAAAAGACAATAGTTCATTTATCCTAGAATTTTATTTTTGCCAAAATGATTAATAATTAAACACATTATACCTAGAAATATTCATTCACTGACAACTAGTTACCGAGCACCTCTAGATGCTAGGCACATGCTAGCTGCTGGAGATAGAGACAATCAAACTGTGCTCCCGTAGATTCATATTCTTAGAATTTATTTATCAAAGACAAAATTTTAAAATATAAATATTATATTTTTATTTAAAATTATCAAAACTATTTTAAATGGCAAACCACAAACTTTAGAAAGCATGTGTAATAGTTTTTTTTTTTCCTTTATTAATTTTAGAGAGAGAGGAAAGGAAAGGAAGAGAGAGATAGAAACATCGATGAGAGAGAACATCGACTGGCTGCTCCTGCACGCCCCCTAGTGGGGGTCAGGCCCACAGCCTGGGCATGTGCCCTGACCAGGAATCGATCATGGGCTGATGCTCAGCCACTGAGCCACACTGGCCAGGCCATGTACAACAGTTCTGAGTAATGAGATTAACACCTTTAATATATAAAGAGAACTTCTAGAGATGTAGAAAAACAAATGCTAATTTTCAAATTGAAAATGGTCATGCTCATAAACAATTCACAGAACTTCAAATGCCAAATAAATATATGAAATATTACTGATAATCAAATAAACATAGCAAAAAGGAATACACAATTTTTACTTACCTAATTTGCAATAACTTTCAAGTAATAAGGCTAAATTAATGATTATGTAGTCAGATAGGCATTCTGAGATGCTATATTGGTAAAAAAAAAAAAAGTCCACCAAATGTCTTCTATGCAACACACAGAACATTTTTCTTAATGGCATACAGCAATAGCTTTACACTTTCCTTCAGTACAATAACTCTCGTTCTGGAAATCTATTCCAGGGAAATATAAGTTGAACCGAAGTTTATGTACAAACATGTCATAAAAACAAAATGGAAACATATGAAAACAAACAAAACCTTCTATCCCAAATTTTCTAAGTAACATTTTTTCATGGAGTTTTTCCAGAAAATGTTTTGTGTTTTTTTTCATCTCAAGAGTTTCATAGGTTTAGTTCCTTCCTCTATTGTTATTTTATCTAATGTTATGGGTCCTTATTTTAGTATGGATCAACAAGCTTTTCTACACTGAAAATGACATACATTCTATTCTATATTTATGCAAATTATCAAAGCAAAGCTTTTTGTTTGTTTTGTTTTGTTTTTTCTATTTCTAATACATTGAAACTTCCCAAACACGGCCTGCCTCTTTTGAGTGACTCTTCTACTCTCTTGCTATTTGAATCCAAATTAAAGGGAGGTACTGTAAAAAGAGTACCAGTTCACTATCATGAAAATATTACCTTTCACTTATCATTACTGTGCAAAACCTCAAGTCATTAATCCCGTTCTATTAACATTTTTCATTAGCGAACTATTATCACTGTGTAATCAGGAAAAGGTTAAAAGGCCCTTTCCCTTTGAAATGGCCTATATTTGAGAGAGTACAGCAATGTCTCTAATAGCCTTCAAGATTTTTAAGGCTTAAAAATCCTTAGCTCTTCCCTTTATTCATGGGAAATGGCGTTTTTCTCTCTTTCTGTGAAAATAAAAATGTTAATTAGAAAAAAGTGCACAAGAATATAAAATGTAGAAACAACTTTTATCCATTATGTATAAAGGGGGAGACAGGAAATGGGAAGACAAAGAATAAAGCAATAACACAGGAAATGTAAGGTCAACTGCATCAGGAGATAGTTCTCAGAGCTTAGTGCCTTTATTAAGAATTCTACATTCATTCAACCATAATACATTGGAGATGTGTTTGTTTTCTTTTAATAACATTCTTATTCACTTTACAATTCAAAAATCACAAAATTGCGAAGCATTCTACTGTGCCACAAAACCACTTAGACTCCGTTCTTCTTTTTCATATACAATGGCTTCAGTTCTCCCCAAGAGACTGGCTGTCCAGGACTCAGGGTGGAAACTTCTGCATATGTCCAGGAAGCAAAACCCCACAGGTTGCAGGCTGTCCTCCCATCGATGTCCTGCTATTTTCAGGGCTACATCCTTTTTCCTTTTAGCTACTGTGCATCGGGCATTTTTAAAATATCTTATTTCATCAACCCATTTTATAGGTATGATCTCTGAGGCTCAGAAAACTTGTGAAACATATGTATTCCAAGTCAGCCACCTAGTACAGAGGTTTCCTTCACTCAAAGATCTACTCCTTCAGTGCAACCAGAGGGGAATCATTTTCATTATTATTTCCAGGGGCTTATTGCTGCGAAGGGTTCCATGAACTTGGTGTCAGAATGAACGCTGCATTGCAAATAAAGCAGTCTGGTGGACTTTGCCTTCAGGTATGCTCGGTGGGAGCTGAAAGACAAGCACATATCAGGATTCAATGAACAATGAACAAAGCAAAGCTGTCAAGTTTATACCTGGGGAAATTCATCAAACCAAGATAGCTATCAATGAGACTAAACTTGATAGAGCTTGATTCTGATATGTGTTTAATATGTTTAGTGAAACAAAAACAACCTTAACTATAGAAGGATTCTGACGAATGTAAAACAGAAATAGCAGGCTTGGTAGAGCTGGTGCCCATCTAGAAACAGTTTTCTTAGATGTTCGTGCAAAATGGGTCAACTTGCTGAACCAAAGGGCTTTTGTCATTAAAATAACCATTATTTAAAATGCAGAGCACAAGTTTTAGTCTACAAAACATATTCTACTATTTTAGTTTAAATGTTGATTAACAGGAACAACAGTTAAACGTCACAGTGTCCCCCTTTTTGCCAAATTTTAAATTCAAGTTTTCTTGCAAAGGTGTGAACATCACGAATAAATTCTGTCAGCACATTGATTACAAAGTGCACTCTCATGATTTATAAAGCAACACCAAGTTCTCATACTAGAGGAAATACAAGAACTGTCTATGAAATTCGTAAAAGCTACAAATTCCTGAATTTTCCCTAGGGAGGTTCTGAACCAGCAGAACTGTGAGGCCAAGGGGTCTGCGGTTTAACAGGTGCCCCAGGTGGTTCTGGTGAAAGTGGTCCTGGACCATATTTTCTAGAACTCTGCTTTGCAAAACACTGACTGCCTCATGAAATGTTAACCTAAGTAGCTCTTCCACAATCTCGGCACACTTGGCAGTCCTTGAATGTCGTACTAATCTTTGCAGGGAAAGTTTTCTGTAGTGGCCAAATTTTCAATTAAACACAATTCTACTCAAATTTAAATCACACACCCCATTTATCACAGCTGCTAAACCTGCTGGCTAAATAACGTTTGTGTTCCATTCCAGGAGTGCCTCATTTCGGTGATGAATTAAGAGATTCCTATAAAGTAGCTATCTGCCTGTTGCTAGCTGTCATGAGGGTAAGGAGTACTACAGGTCCTCAGGGGCTGGTAAAGTCAGAGCAGAGATGGGGGTGTGAGGGGAAACCAACAGGCTGCTTAGGCCAAGCAAAGATGTCTTCCATCAGAGGATAACTGTTCCATAATCTAATTCTTAGATTTTCAGATTCAAGGATTTAATTTTATCAGAATGTCTTAAATTCAGGATGAAGATGAAAAATGGTTCAGTAACAAAACAAAACCAAAAGCACAGTTATATCAACAACATGTCTCAAGGATTAATGCCTGCTTATATAATGCATTTTGCTAAGCAACACCTATGTAATTGATCACTCATTGTATAAGGCAGTTACTACTATTACACATATTTGGCACAAAAGAAAACTAGGTTAACCAAATGCCCAAGAAATTAGTGAGTAAACCAGAATGCAAATCTATGAATGAACCACAAGAACTACAGCTAGCAAAGTGACCCAAGAGTATTACTTCTCTACTAAAAAATCTACATGGGAAATAAAATTAATCAGAGCAAGGAGAGTAGGTTAGTTGAATGAACCTAAGAGTTAATGGCATCAAGCTATGACAGCCTGAGGCATCTATGCAGAGTGTTGGGGGAAATGCTGACAAATTCTTCTTCTCTGAGTCTCCTTTCTTCACCCCCTTTCTTCACGCCATGCTAACTATGCTATCTTGAGGAATGTTAATGTCATTGATCCCCCGCTTTTTCTTCCTATCAATTCCATTCCAGTCATGCTCTCCTGAGCCTGCTCCCCAATCACCTTGATTAGGTGGACTTGTCTCAAATCTCCTCCAGGGTAAACGGAGAGACCATTTCACGGGATGAATTACTTCATTGGATGACTAAACTGCTACATCATTTATTGATTCTTACTAGTTTTCAGGGATTAGGATTTTCATATTTGAAAAAGCTTCTCGCTATACCCATCTACTTATTACATAAGAAACCAGAACAAAGTAATAAGTACCTTTAGCCAAGATGAAAAATAATTTGCAATCCTATTCAGTCAATTGATAAATATTTATTGAGGGTTTATTTTACACAAGGCAATGTGCTGAGTGCAGTTTCATTTACTCCGTGCTATAAACATTCCTTTCTAACACTGGGATGTGCTGAACAATGGAAGCTGGAAACTGGGGAAGAGTTTACTCAGTGAAACATGTTTTGTTTTTGTTTTTTTAATTCCATCTTATAACAAAAATTTGATTAAGATTATTAAAACCTGCAGTAGCCGGGCCAGTGTGGCTCAGTGGTTGAGCGTCGACCCATGCACCAAGAGGTCACCAGTTCGATTCCCAGTCACAGCATATGTCCGGGTCGTGGGGAGGTCACACAGGAGGTGACCAATGAATCTTCTCTCTCATTGATGTTTCTGTTTCTTTCTCTCTTCCTTCTCTCTCTAAAATCAATAAAGAGAAAAATATTTTTAAAAAATAAAACAAAACCTGTAGTAATCTCCTTGATATTTTTCTGATTTTTTTCATAAAGTTCTTATTTTAGATACATTTCATCTTTACAGAAAAGTTTCAAAGCACAGAGAGTTCCTGTGTATCCCTTACTCTGTTATTCGTATTGTCAATATCATGCACTACTATGGAACACTTGTCTCATCTACGGAGTCAACATGTAATTATTTCTTATACTCCGTACATTATTTGAAATTCAATATGTTCTCCGCAAAGCTTTTTCTTTCCAAGGACCCCATTCAGAATACCATATTACATGTAGCCATCCTGTGTCCTCTGTTGCGTGACAATTTGTCATACTTGTCTTGCTTTTGATGACCTTCACGGTTTTGTGTAATGCTGGTCAGATACTTTGAAGAACGTTCTTCAACTTGGATTTGTCCTGTGTGTTCCTCAGTTCATAGACTGAAATCATAGATTTTTGAGAGGAAAACCACAGAAGCAAAGTGCCATTCTTATCACATCATATCATGGATGCAATTACTTATCATTCATTTAACTCAACCTGATCACCTGGCTTATTCCTCAGTGGATTTATTTTTGTTGCTATCCTGTCCTCTGGAAGGAAGCATGGCATTAAACAGAGCCTGCGCTATATCCGAAAGGCGAGGGATGGAGTGTATGTATTTCCATTTCCTGGAGAGATGGTCATCAGTTTACATAAATTATTTGGAATAGTTCTGTATAAGAAATGTATCTCTTTTTCCCCATTGATTTACTTGTTTAATTGTTTATTATATTAGTATAGATATTTGTGTTATTGATATTTATTTTTGACTGTGGGATATAACCCAACAGTATGTTTTTTATTCTATGGCTGGAATTATTCCAGCTTTGGCCATTAGTTTTCTCACATTTTCCTCCCACATCCTTTGATATGCCACCATCGTTTGTTTTCTGAGCACTTCTTTCCTCTCTGTTTCTGAACTTCCCCCTAGCCTTAAACTACAGCTACGTGCATTGACATTAATCTGGTAAATTAAGGTATTTGCTATATTAATGGAGATCACAATATAGTTGAGTTCACTTTAAACTTTTGCTCAGACAAGGAAGAAACTGAAAATGGAAATGGAGTTTACTCCCTAAAAACAAAAGTGGCAAAACTATAAAAAAGTTGAAGATGAAAAGGTAAAATGTGGTGGAAGTGAGACAAAGCCCCGCTAATGGCTCGTTGAGCGGGTGCTCAGACGAAACAGGCCTGCTGATTGGGAGCAGTCAACTCAAAACTGACTGCTTCTGCGGCTTCTTACGTAGATGTCATGTATGTCCCTCAGGACATAATTTAATCTGCCACCCCTGATGAAAGCGGGGATCATGATCTTCCAGAAAGAATAATCGTTTTGTTGTCAGTTTCCCTGTTTGACACTCTTTGGTCAGATCTTAGAAGAAGCTACAAGACATGGTCCTGATCTCCACACTGTCATGTTGCTCCTTAGGATATGAGATATCGATTAGAGGATTTTATTCCATATCTGCTCATAATTATCTGTTGTGATGACTATGGGTTGTGATGAGATAGTAGCTATTAGTTGACCTCTAGGACCCTGTGAACCTAATCATTATTACCATAATACATATAAGCATAACATTCAATAGGATGGGTCTGGAAATATTTGGGGGCCACAATACTAGATTTCAGACATAAAACCCAGAAAATCAGTTTTATTCTTCATCAGATTCTTTACAGCCAGACAGTGGGGTACCAACAACATCCCTAAGTTTAAAAAATCCTATTAGCTTTCTCTCTATTTTTAATGGTGATATTTAAAAATCTCTAAGAAATTTTCAGAGAAACAGATGTAATACCTTTATTCCAATAGGGAAAAAATATTTTTACAGGGTGGGGCCAAAGTAGGCTTACAGTTGTTAGTATGGAAAATAACACCATAATTAATAAATAATAAGAATAAAAATAAACTCTGTTTTGCATACTCACAAGTATAAGCCTACTTTGGCCCCACTCTCTATGAAGTAAGCATACTATTGAAGTGACTCAAAATACTAGCTCTTCAATCTCACTGTGTTGGTGGTGCTGATTTGAGGACAATGTGTCAAATTTTATGAATCACCAACATAGCAAGTTGGGGGCAAAAGAAGGATTATGTGTTTCAGAAAATAATGGAATTGGATTTTCTTGTGTTCATGTTGAGTATATCATGCAGCAAACAATAGAAATTTTTGTTTAGTTATATGACCTACGTCAAAATGTATATCAGGAAAATAAATGGGGTTTTGTTTATTACGCATGCTGGAATATTCTTGCAGGGAAATCTAAGTACAAATTCCCATGAGACTACATACTGCTTGTTTCACCCAAGTAGCCTCTTTGAGGGTCTTCTGTAAAACCCTTTTAGGGTTGATATGAGGACTAAAGTGAAATAAATGTGAAATTCACAGCATAGTTAGTGCTAGATAGTTGAAGCCTCAATAAATGGTGGTTATGATGATAATTATCAGTCAACAAATAACTGACGACCTTACAAATACCCACCTCAGTACTAGGCCTGGATGAGACCTCTGATTGATCATTTTCCTGAGCTTATTTGTTTAACCCTAGGCTTGCATGTGTCTTTCCAAAGCATTTAGGATGCTTACCAGTTTCTGATTCAGGTGTCATTAGCATAATACCACTAATGCAAGGACTAGTGTGATGTTCTCTGGGTTATCAAGAGCATGAATATTCCTGCAGACCCTCTTATGACAGGTTTCAGCACACTGCTGCCCCCGCTGGGCAAAGGCAAACTGCTTCCTGTTGTTCTTGCTGAGAGGAGTCGAGGAAGCACTTGCTAAATCGATGTTATTCACCAGGTGTCAGGAACGGAGCCCGTTTTCTCTGAAAAAAGCTACTTTACAGTTGAGATTATTATCACCATCTGATTATTTATAGTCTTTCTAAAATCTCATGTAGCTATTGTGTAGGTCAGTTGGAAACATTAAAGGTGACATCATAGGAATCACCACCTCTGTGTCTTCAAAGTTTTTATGGTGAAACTAATCTCTAAAATTCCCTCTCAGAAATGGGATTCATACAGGGATACTAATTTGGTGAGTTTGTGGGAGGTGGAGGCTCCAGATACCTGCTCTTGGCTCTTCCAATATAATCATTGTTTCTTAGGTCAGAGAACCACCATGGAGATTCTGTTACTACATTATCCGTTACATATATACATAAGGAACTGGAAAAACAATGACAGCTTACCTATGGGTCTGCTGGGCCCATTTTACAATACACTTGAGTCAAGTCCCCATTTATTACCACACTATCATAATCCATAATGCATTATGGATTATGGTGGAGTTTTGGATTCCCAGAAATTAGCATCGCCTCAAAACCATGTTTCTATTAATTCCTATAAGATCTGGGCATTCTCTTTCCTCCAATAAATTTCATCTTAATAAATGTCTTTCCTGGGGAAGGTCTGGAGGAATATTTACAATATGTACTTGGCCAACTTGCAGGGTCTATCTGCAAAAGAATTTAACCACTTAAAATATCAAGCAATACCATGATGGTTAGTTTTCTTTGTTAACTTGTCTGGAGTATAATTCTCAGTTATTTAGTCAAACACTAATCTAGCTGTTGCTTTGAAAGCATTTTGTAGATGTGATCAATATCTGCAGTGGGGTTAATCATATACATCCTTTAAGTGAAGGAGATTACCTTTAATAATGTGGGGGGTGGGGGCGGGTTGCTCACCCAATCAGTTGAAGGCCATAGAGCAAAAACAGTTTTTCTTGTAAAAAAGAAATTCTACTTTAAAACTGCAGTGTCTCAGAGGGGAAGGGGTGTTGAGGGGACAGGAAGAGATTAACCAAAGAACATATATGCATATATGTATAACCCATGGACATAGACAATAGTGTGGGGAAGGCCTGAGGAGGGGCAGGGGTGGGGTGGAAGGGGGGCAAATGGTGAAGGGGGTAAATGGGGGACATCTGTAATACTGTCAACAACAAATACAAATGAAATAAAATAATAATTAATAGATGAAAAAGAATAAAATAAAAACTGCAGTATCATCTCCCGCCTCCATTTCCGGCCTGCTAATCTGCCCTACAGATTTCAAATTTGCCATCCCATAATTGTATGGACCAATTCTTTAAATCTCCTCTCCCCCCCTTCCCTTTCCCTTCTCCTCTCCCTGTCTCTCTCTCTCTCTCTCTCTCTCTCTCTCTCTCTCTCTCTCTCTCTCTCTCTCCCTCTGTGTATACATCTCATTGATCAAGTTCCCAACCCTAGGCTAGGTGTGCAGCACATCTTCCCTGAGATCTCTGCTAGATAGCGGGGGGGGGGGGGGGGGATGGAATCAAGTTCTGCTAGCAAAGGAGAAGGTGAGACTGGCCATTTCCAGTAGCCATTTGTGTCTGGTACAATACCATATAACAAAAGACCCTATTAACAAACATGAAGTAACAGATAGTCATTAAAAATGGCTAGCCCTGGCCAGTATGGCTCAGCAGTTAGAGTGTAGGCCCGTGGACCAGAGAGTCCTGGGTTCGGTTCCCTCTAAGGGCACGAACCTCAGTTGCAGTTTGTCCCTGGCACCGGTTCGGGTCGTGTGGGTGGCAACCACCTGATGTTTCTCTCTCCCTCCCACTAAAAAAAAAAAAAAAAAAAAAAATAGCTAAATATTATCTCCAGTTCTTTGACAAACTTGATATTTTTTAATTAAAAAAATGTTTTTTATGTAATGAGCTTTGGAAAAAAATCTAGTGTGGGTGGGAGGAATCAGTTTTGGCACTCTATATTAAAAATATAAATAAATGAAGGCTGGTATCTAATACCCAAGAAACTGTCCTTTCTCAGGCTCCATTTAATTTCAAACATTTTGTATATCTACATATATTACCTATCAAAATTTGACCACGTCATAATAGTTGCAAAATATGATATACATTTGTTCCTTAAAGAGACAAGAAAAAAATGTTTTCCCTTATCTCTAAGAAACACATTAAAACTTTGGAAATAAAGGTAAGAAAAGCAAGTGCTTTAGGGGTTTTGTTTATTAGAATTTTAGACTACTTTAATTTTCTGGAAAGAACATCTTTGAAATAAGAACTTTTATCAAATATGTTGGGGGGAAAAATTAGGACTATATTATCTTTTTTTAAACACAAATTTACATTATGTGTTCCTGGAATAAATTTGAAATCCCTTCATACTCTGTTCTATCTGAAGTCCAAGATGCAGATAGCTTTTCAGTATCATGTGATTAAAGACTCAAGTCCTCTGTTGTATAAGAAGCAACCTTTAACCTGATGACACTTGGCAGAACCTCAGATCTGATCTTATCACCATCATGATCATTTACATCTTTCAAATTAATTGTTTACTCCTATCTATAGTCCCCGTTTGCTCGTGGAAGCTACTCTGTAAATATTTAGGCATGGAGAGAAAAAGGAAGGGAAGAAGTAAAAGAGAAAGATCAAATATTTTGCCACATTTCTGAGAATGCTAACCAGCCCACATGCCTGATGGGACCAAGCTGCTGAACTCTTTCTCTTCATTTTTCCTCCCTCACAGAGGTCTGGTTTGGGGAAGACATGTTTACAAACACCTACATACACTTAAGTACACATTTCTCTCCCTCGTGATTTCCAGTCAGCGGTTGAAATAGTTTTGGTTCGTGATTAAACACGTTCATTAATTCATCACTGATAGTTTCCATAGAGAAACAATGATATTCTTTAAAAGGCAGAATTGAGCAATACTTTGAAACATTCATGTAAGATGTTTTTGTTCAGAGACATGAAAATCTGGCAGCTATTATTGAGCAACT
The DNA here is from genome assembly GCF_014108415.1 of Molossus molossus. NCBI lineage: Eukaryota > Metazoa > Chordata > Mammalia > Chiroptera > Molossidae > Molossus > Molossus molossus. Next base: position 74,451,546 of record NW_023425344.1, on the reverse strand, counting down.
TGGTGAAGCACGGAGGCATGGCTTGCATGTACCATCCATTCGCACAGGCCTTCTTGACCTTGTCTAATAGTTTCTTAATGAGATGCTGATAAAATTGCAGTCTGGTTTTTCCAGTGTGCCGGAGCTCCTGACAGCCTGCTCCGCTTCCAAGTGCATGATTCTCTACTGTCTTCTTGATTCCCCTCACTCTGGTTTCAGCCCCTCAAACAACCCTGCCTAACTAACCTTGAGAAAAGTAATTATGCCCTCACTATTGATTAGGAAGGATCCATAGTTAATTATGTGTAACATGTTCCACTATCAAACTTTCAGCTTGGTTCACCAATGCCTGCTGAGTCCTGTTGCTGTATGCTATATCAGTCTTTGGGTTAATGGGCTTCCTTACACGATGCTGAATGTTCCCCAGTCCCTGCATTTTATGGAAAAGGCTGTCATATCTTAAGGTCATAGATGGACCTGTTCACAAAGCCTGCCTTGAAGAACATTTTCTTAATGCAGAGGGGATCGTTATTGAGCACATTGTGCATGTTTTTGCAGCAGCCCTGGGTGATTCGGATTTGCCCTTGGGTAAAATTCTGAGATCACAGTGCTTAAAGTTCAAATATTAGCTGTACTCAGAATCAATTGCAAAGTAACTGATTCTGCTAAATCATGAATACAGTCAGTTTATTCGGAAGAGAACTGCTTCCTGCACTACCTTTCATATGAAAATAATATTTCTACCACTGCTTTCAACAATTAAATTGAAATTTCAGTTTTATTTACCTCTAGAATTCTTCTAAATGTCATTTGATGGAAGTTTGCAATGAACCGCCCATAGTGATTTAGCTTCTATTAATACATAAAATGTTCAAATAACATGTGATGCTTTTACAGAGTTTTATAATATATAATATAATATTATATAGCTGTATTCTTGCCAAATAATAATGCCATGGAGTTTATATCTTTGAAATAATACAAAGATATGCAAGAGAGACGATACATAAGCTAGTAAATACCTCTATGAATGTTAGTGATAATGCTTTGAACAAAAGCATGGTAGGGAATAGGGAGTAACATGGAGGAGAGAGAAGCATTTAAATAAGATAGACACAAAAAAACATTCAAACGAAGTTATATATGAACAGAGAGCAGAATAAAATAAGAAAGAGAGACATGCTGATATCTTGAAGAAGAACATCCCAGCCACAGGAAACCATAATGCAAATCTCTGAGGCAAAACAAACTCAGCGTGTCAAACAGCAAGGAGACCATGGCGGCTGAAGCAGTAAAATTAAGAGAAGACCCTGTGAAACTTCGTGAAGTCTTTGCATTTGATTTTAAGTATGATAGTCACCAGAATATTTTGAGCAGGAGACTGGCATTTCCCAATTTATGTTCTTTAAGACCACTGAGAATCTCTATGGAAAAGTTACCATTTGGAGCAGGAAGAGAGGGAGGGAGGTCACTTAGGAGACTATTGCTATGGTCTAGGCAATAGGAGATGCTGGTACTTGAACTAGAATGGTCATCATGGAGTTGGTGAGAAAATGTCAGATTTGGGATATAGTGTAAACTAAGTACCAGTGGGCTTGCTGATGGATCACACATGAAATATGCAAATAAATAAATAAATACATACATACATAGAAGAAAGAAATAGGGATTATTACTAAGTATTCATCCTGATAAAGTGAGGGTGCTATTACCCAAGATAAGTAAGACGGAGGAAAGTAGGTTTGTGCTAAGCATCCCCTTTTTAAACATAAACATTTGAAATTCCCTCTAGATATCAAAGTGGAGATTTTGAGTAGACTGTTGAACATATAGGTGTAAAGTAAAATAAAGGAGAGAGATCTGGTCATAGATATGTGGGGGTCTAACTACATGGATGATTACTTTACTACTATTTCAAAGAGAAAGTATCAAAAGAGAAAAAAGAGGTGGAAGTTCTAGAGGGTCCAGTAAATAGAGGGTCAGAAGAGAGGCTTATAAAGCATAAAGAAAAGGAATCCGGCTGATGTCTTAGGAGTGGAGAAAATGTCATGTATTACAGTTGGGTGATCGATTTTTTTCACATGCTCCCGAGTTGCAGGTCGAGAATTAGTGATGTGGAAAGCTAAAGATCTTCGGTAACCTTGACAAGAGAGAGTTTAGGAACAAAAGCCTGATTGAAGTAGACTTGAAAGGGACAGGGAGGTTAAGCAAGGATCAGTGTATGAGCCTCGTCAGGGGTCTCTCTTCCTCATTTTCAATCCTCTCTCATCGTTCCTCATCCATCAGCATATTCTTTGTAAATGAAAAGCACATTGTGAAAGTCTGTTGATTGAAGCTAGATATTTCTATCACCTATAGAGATAATTTTCTAATCTTAAAGTTTATAAAAACAGCTCAGGTGTGACTGTTAAAAATGCAAATGCATGCCCCCATCACTGATTGTAATTGACTTGGTCTGGAACAAGACACAGTAACCTCGATTTTCACAGACACTCCAAGTGATTATACTGTACGTGATTCGAGATTTTAACGTAGTGGCTGGACCCTTCATTGTTTCTCCACTTTTTTTCCTGCTTTTTCCTCTACATTTCTGATATACCTTCATATTTCTGTAAAACTGCTTTTACCCTCAATACTGAGGTCACTCTTTCTTTTAAGATATTTTCAATTATAGAGCTCAGTAAACAGTTGATAAATAAATGAAATATATATAACTAGCTTTCCTTTACGTTTTGTTAAAGCCCCAGGTGGTTTATACATTTTGGCCTGTCTCAAGAATGCACATGATTCTGTAAACTGAATTCTATTTATATGTATCGTGTTAGTAAATTTCGCCAAATGAGTGTGATCAACATTCTTCACACAAACAGGACAGAACCACGGTTTTTAAATGAGACCATTTATAAATAATTCCAAACATCTCTCTATTTCTGAGGGAATTACCAAATGAGTTTGCCATGGAGTTCATTAATGTTCACAGCAGCTGAATCATATTAGTGTCATGGTGCTGGCCTATTTTAAAAATGAAGGTGTTCTCTATTCTCATTAAAGAACCTAGAAGTCCTATTGTTTAACTATATTTCATCCTGAACTTGGCTTCTTTGGGGTGCTTAAAAAGGGAAAATTACCTAACTTAGATTTAGTTTTAGTTTTACTCTTGTTGAAGCAAATTTTGTTTTATTTTGTTTTGCTCCACAGCCTCTTTTTATTGTTTTTTGGTGGTTTTTTTTTCCATATCAAACTTAAAAGAAAAGAACTGACGGATCAACAATTCATTTACTGGAATTGAATTTTTGCTTGGCACTAGCTTTTCTGCTTAGATGCTCCTTTGATTTCTATTTCATCTGCATCTTTTATGCCTTTAGTTCATGAGTGTGGAGAACATTATAGTGCAGTCTCTGCATCAAAAATATATTCCATCATATTCCCAAATCTCAGAAAATTCAAAAATTTTTCCAAGTCTGAAAATACTTTCACACAGATGCCTCAGACACAGAAATTAATAAGTCTTTATTTCATTCTAAACAATTGAACTTTTCAGTAGGCTTCTAAACAGGAATCCATTTCACCAGAGGTATTTTAGACCAAACAACTATAACGCTAAGTTCCTGTGTTACTATCACCTGACATTGACCGATACTCATTTAAAAAAAAATAACAATGATGGTCTAGGTAGAAGGCAGTCAAGCATAGTGACCAAAGTCTTGGGATTTGGTAACAGAGCGGGATCCTCTTTCTGTCAAGTTAACAACAGTCACTTTTTTCTAAGATAGGAATAATAATATGCTTTGCGGGGGAGGGGTGGTTAATCCTCATGAGAGGATTTTTTTTTTTCTTTTTAGAGAGAGTGGAAGGGAGAGAAGGACTGGGTGAGAAAGAGAAACATCAATGTGAGAGAGACACATCAATTGATTGATTACCTCCTGTACACACCTAGACTGGGCTGGGTATCGAACCTGCAATCCAGGTAGCTGCCCTTGACCAGGAATTGAACCCTCGACCCGTTGGTGAGTGGGCCAGTGCTGTAAGCACTGAGCCACATTGGCCAGGACAATATGGCTTATTTTGTATATTTATGTTGAGGTTGTATAAGATAATTTGTATGATTTAGTATAATTTTTAATTCATACTAATTTATCAAACAGTAACTATTATTGTTATGGTTATTAAAAGGCTTTTGCTAAAATTGTGTGTGACCTTGGGTGGACAACGCAACCACAAGGGCCACCTTAAAACCCATTGCTGCTTCCATAGCCCCCAAAAAATGTCCACCAGGCAATCACTGGATCCCAAGACATGAGTCACAGAAGGACTGAGAAAAAAACTGTTACATTGATCATGTCTTCACAGAAGCAGTAGACTGAGCCCTGGCCGGTTTGGCTCAGCGGTTGGAGCGTCCACCTGCAGACCAGAGAGCCCTGGGTTCAGTTCCGGCAAGGGGCACATACCAAAAAAAAATAATAATAATAAGAGCCCTGGCCAGTTTGGCTCAGCGGTTAGAGCGTCGGCCTGCGGTCCGGAGAGACCGGGGTTCGGTTCCTGCTAAGGGCACGTACTTCGGTTGCAGTTTGTCCCCGGCCCTGGTTGGTCGTGCGGGTGGCAGCCACTCGATGTGTCCCTTCACGTAGATGTTTCTCTCTCTCTCTCCCTTCCTCTCTTTCCCTCCCGCTCTATCTGTACAAAAAATGGAAAAATATCCTCGGGTGAGGATAAAAATAAATAAAAATAAAAAAATAAAAAAGAGAGAGAGAGAGAGATTAGACTAAATCGAGCATGAGACTCCTTTTAGTTTGAAATTGATGTCATCATTGATGGGTGACCTTTTCACCTGGTGATGGAAGTAAACTTGACTCGGGTGGTGAACACACAGTGCAACATACAGACGACATATTATAGAATTGTGTCTCTGAAATTTACATAACTTTATTAACCAATGTCACCCCAATAAATTCAATAAATAAATAAATAAAAGCAGTAAGGGACTACCTGGTGGTTTGTCTTACTCAGTGTATCTAGGTTTGTCGTAATGTTGCACTCATTTCAGTGAACCTGTCATTAGTTATGTTAATTTATGTACACCATGAATGAAAAGATTTGCACAAAAGGTTTATGTTTTATTTTGAAATATTTAAGAGTAGTTCTTCCTTTTCTAAACGTTAAATTTGAAAGAAATTATGTTTTCTAAAATGTTTCCTTCCAGCTTCCCTGTCCTCATAAATTTCACGCTGAGAAATACTTAGTGTAAACTTAGCCTACATCCTTCTCCATCGTAAATAATGTTTGCTGTGCTTTCGGTTTCAAAGCCTGGAATATGTGAAGGTTAGATGTGTGTGACATTTCCTTCCAAAGACACTGATTTTAAAACCTCGATTTAACACAAAATTGACAGTGAATTTGGATTTTCCTACAGCTATCTACATCATTAGACTCGATAGCATACTTTTTCATAACAGATGATCTCTTTAAAAACAAAAATCCATGGATTAAAATGACAACAGTAAATTGTTCTGTTCTCCCATAACTACTTAAAAAATCATGGATATATAATAATTCTATGCCCTGGCCAGTTTGGCTCAGCAGATAGAGTGTCAGCCCACAGACCAAAGAGTCGCAGGTTTGATTCCAGTCAAGGGCACGTACCTTGGTTGTGGCTGGGTCCCCGGCCCTGGTCAAGGTCGCGTGGGAGACAACCAGTTGATGTGTCTCTCTCACATCGACGTTTCTCTCTCTCTCTCTCCCCCTCCCTCCCTCCTACTCTATCTGAAGATAAATGAAAAAATATCCTCAGGTGAGGATTAAAAAAAAGAAGATAATAATTCTAGTCCAGGTGCTTTTAGTGTAATTTTAGTCATTTGAAAAAGTAGCGGAAGAAAAATATTATGTACATCGATTTATATGTAAGATTCAACTAAGGAAGTTAAATAATATAATGCTGAGTTAAGTATATAATGTGTGTGTGTGTGTGTGTGTGTGTGTGTGTGTGTAATCTCCACAGGTTTAAAATTAAAATTAATATCAAGGGGTGATAGGACACCTGCTACCAAATTAATTTCAACATCTCCTAAATACACATTCATTAGTCAAAATAACTCATATTGCCATGGGTTAGCTTTTGTAGTCATGTATGATACAGTTATACAATGGAAGTTATTGGGAGAAATTTCTATAGAAAGTAATTAGGTTTTTGCAAGTGGTGAAAACATATAATAAAAATTCATGTAAATTGGAAAACTAATATGTTCATACAGTTATCTGTCCAGCTATTCAGACTGATTATTTCAATGTCTCTTAATTTTTTATTACTTACAGATACAGTCATACCTTAAAAACATTATAAAATATACAGTGAAATAATAATTAGCAGAAAATATTTTTACAATATATGCATTTGCTTTTCTTTCTCTTCACATGACTGAGAATAAATTGCATAATTTAATTTATTCATATAAGTATAAATGCTAAGTATAAAAATATTCCAAAGATATGTGTTAAGAGTATTATATATAAAATATTATGTTTTCTGTAGTTATTTCAATGGTGAAAACATTGTTCTTATCAGCTAGGTTATGGTTACAAATGCTAGCATTTTTTCATTTAAATACACTCTGAACAGCCAATTTTCAAATTATAAAAAGAATTTCAAGTGTCAGTCTCATGCAGTGAAGGAGAGTTTTCTCCTATAAAACAGCTTAATAGCACAGAGCTAGCATGAGTCATACATATCCAGACCTTGAACACACTGGTGCATTCAGAAGAAGCCAAAGATTGATGTTTAATAAAGAGCAGGTCAGCTCTGGCCATTTTAATTGCAGGATGATGGTTTGTGATCATTTGGTGCCCTGGGCCATCGTGGTACTCTTGACTACTTCACAAAAGAAATCAATCTTGCTTTTCTAAACTGTTCCAATAATCAAGGGTAGAGGAATAGATTTTTAACCAAATTAGAAATTATTGTTCAATACATCATACATTTGTTCATGTGTGTGTGTGTTTTTTAAATGATTTGAGAGAGAGAGAGATTAATTTATTGTGCCACTTATTTATTCATTCATTGGTTGATTCTTATATGTGCCCTGACCTGGGATCAAACTAGAAACCTTGTTGCTTTAACCAACTGGTCTACCCAGCCATTACAGTGTAAATGTTTCTTTTCAAAGTGTACACACTGGGCCATAAACCCCAAGTGCAATTACCTAACTTGGTTTTTTTGTTTTTTGTTTTTGTGTTTTTTTTAAATAATTTAAAACAATGCTGGAGCTGAAAGATTAATAATCATAATTCACTTTTATTGAGTCTATACCATGTAGCCAGTAATTGTTCTACCAACTTTAACATTTATTAATGTATTTAATCTTCACAACATGTTTTGAAGTAGGTATGACTAAGAACCCTATCTTATTGATGAGAAAATTGAATACAGATTGGTTAAGTAGTGATACAAATCCAGTTTGTCAGACTTCAGAGACCACGTACCTCTTGAGCTATGTACTGCATATGTAACCACAGGCAAAATGCTGAGCCCACCTTTGTTCTTGCTAAAATGTGAATTACAACATGACTTTTTTTTTTTTCTTTAATGGTATGAAGGCTATTCATTTTTGGGATTTTTTTGTTGCCATGAACAGGAGTATAATTCGGGTAGTTGTGACCATCCAGTACAACCACAGATTATTCTGTGCATTTAAATCAGATGGAAACAGAGACTTGACTGCCCAGGTAATAGAAAAGAGCTGAAACGCAAAGAGGGCGGTTAATCTTTAAACCAAAGATTAACAACAGCAGAGCAGCCGCCACAGCCAGGTTGGCAGGACCAGGGCTGGCTGTGCTACCTGGGCTCAGCCTGTAGAACAGGCAGATAAGAGCTAGAGCACAGAGCAGAAGCAGCTGCTTCCGAAGACACCACCCAAAGGAGAGAGAGGGGGAAAGATGCATCGTCTCCCCTTATTTTCAGCCTCCTCCAATCTCTCCCTGTGAGTCAGCTGACACAACCTCAGAGGCCAGCCCTCTACGGAGATTAGAGCAAAGCAGTTAAAGAGTGAGGAATGGATCAGAGAGCAAGACGTTCGGGGGGGATCGTAATAAAATTGTAAATCCTGGCAGTTATCATGTTTTAAGTCTCATTCTTCAGTGTGTCCTTCAGTTTTGCCTGAGGACACTTCCTAGACTGTCTTCCATGTCTCATAGTTTTAATTGCCACATTACCCTGAAAAGATCTGTGTGAATTTCACCTTAGTAAAATTGGCAAGTTGTGGTATAGTGTAAGCACATTTTGAGGATTACTGTGATTGATACATGATGCCACAATCTCTACTTCCAAACAAAAGTCATATGTGATAATAAGGGTTTCGGGTGTTTTGTTTTTGTTTTGCTTAATTATTTCCCACAGAGAACTAAAAACTTGCCCATGGTCTAGATTAGAAATATGAAACAAATCAGTACACAAAAGGAAATAAACTTTATATCCCTAATACTGAGTGAAGACTTTGCAGCCGCTTTATTTATAAGGGACAGAAAGAGTATAATAAATTAGATCTATAGTAACAGTTTTGTAGTAAATAAAAATGGCTGTGTGTGTGATATGATCTTAAATTCAACTTAAATGTTTTACTGGGCGGGGCACAGTGTAAATTTCTAACATCTCAGTTTGCAATGCTTGCAGATGCATTTCAACGTCACTTTTAAGCTGTCTGTAAATATATAAAATCTCTACCCAATTCTATGTTAACATTTAGTGTTTATGTTAGTTATTTCCCCCTTCCACAGAAAGGAAAAGTTAAAAATAGAACTGTTGCAGGTGGGGTTTCCTAGGACAGAGACTGTGAGTCAGAAAGTATATTAAGGGATCCCATTTGCAAGGCGCTGAAATAAGCCAGATTGTGTAGAGAAGGGGGTGAACTGTGGTTACCACAAAGGTCTTAGCTACTGTGAAAGCAGCCCTGATGCAGGAGCAGGCCTTCGGAGAGGTCCAACACTGAGAGGAAGCTACAAGAAAAATAGCTGAGACTTCAAGACTTGGTGCCATTTGGGAACCAGAAACCCTTTGGCATGGCCAGGAACGCATCACGGTCAGTGGAAGTCCTGCTCGGGAATTCTGTGCACTGCATTCCCTTGTCCCTCCAGCAACTTCACCTATTTTTTGGTGAAGATCCAATAATCATGCAATACTTGCTAAAACAATATTTTTGAAAGATTTTGAAAGGGCTCGGTCCTGTGTCAGAATTGCGTAGAACATAAAGTAGCCATCCAACAGGAATCAGGAGGGGCCAAGCGTCCCCTGTGCCCATATTATTTCATGCCACCATGGTTTCTGGGAATGTCGTGCCACATCAGTATCCACAAAGCCTTGTGAAAGAGGTTGCCTGAGACATTGCAAGTTTTGTGGGCCCCAAAGCTGGAGAGTCACCAAATTAGACAATGACGTTTTAATGGAAATTGCTTAACTATCATCATCGCCGTAATGGTAATACAGTGCCTGGGCCCACAAAGAACTTGTAGCTGTGCCCAGATAGATGTCGCAAGTTTGAATATGCAGAAGCTGAAGAGGTGCCCCAGGACAGGCAAGGAAATCATAATGCAAAAAAATCTGTAACAATTTCTGCAGAGGAATACATTTAGTCAAAAACAGATATTTTATAAAAATTGTACGACCTCATTCCATTTTACATGGAATTTAAGCATAATATTTATTTAAACTAAATATCTAATCTCAACATACTGCAGCATTTAAGAACTAAGAAGAGAAAAAAAAAATCTCAACACCTAACCCGTTTGACTGTACTGGGTCTGCTTATTTCTGTTTCCCAGGAGGCTCTTTTGTTTAATTTGGTATGACTCACAGTTTTATTCTTGGTCCCCCTTTTTAATTGCACTGCTCCAAACTATCTCTAAACCCTTCGATGAGCATTGATGTAGGAAAAAAGAATGTTGAAATCGTGAACATAAACAGAAACTATTAAAGCAATATCCAATACAGCAGCAATGAAATAATACTTGAAATGGGAGACAATCTAAATGAAATATTCACAAAGGCCAGTTTTGCAGGAAGAAACAGGTTTGATCTTTAAAATTCTGACAGCAAACCCTATATTTTCAGTAGATTCTCAAGCTGAGAAGACAAGGTTTTGATTTCATTCCATAACTGTCTCACTAAGTACCTTGTTTATACAGCTGCTGCAGTAAGGAAGAGAGATCTGAGCAAGTCTCAGCTCCCGCCTCTGAGAACCCACCACCACGGAGCTGCATGGGGATGTCTGAATGTCCAGACGGAGAGATTTCCAAACTAAGATTTCATTTAAAATGACAACAAAAACAAATTATTTAGCTAATAATTGTTTGTAGTAATGAGAATAGCTTATCCAAATCACAAGCATGACTAAGGGGCAAGTAGGGCGTTTTAAAATGAAGCAATGCAAACTTGTTAAGTATAACAAGTGAAATAAAGATCAACTAGATGCCTTTGTAATTATTGTCTTTCTTGATAGATGAAGGCAACGCTCACCTTAAAAACTGACTTTAAGGTAGTAGAAACAAAAACTAGACAGCTACATAACATCGCAAAAAAGAAAATTTAGGTGGAAATCTTAGGACATCTCTGTACACTCATGTGTGAGCCTATGGGATGCTTTTTCAAGGGAACTCCAACTCCCTGTGGGTGAGTGATTTAAGCATAAAGTGAGCAAAGAATTGAAGAACATACTATAGAGCACAACTTCTATTTGGGGAACATATTAGATCATGACCTTCTCTGATGCTACTATGATTTCAAAGTGATGAAACAAAGAAAATAGTGTTGAAACCAAGGATGTATGAAAGTATGTACTAGTGTGAATGTGTAAATATATATTTTTTATTTGACATATACTATATTAATATTTATATATATGTATGCATATATTATATAATTTTCTCTTTCTAAACTCTCTCTATAATTTGAAAATAAATAACGCAGGAAAGAAATATTTTTCTTGAGTGTTTCCAGTGAAATACTTCATGAACCTAGGGTGCTTTTTTTCTTTTTCCTGTTGAACTTAAAGGGAAATGTACTTTTCCTTAACTATTTTTCTGAATGGAAGGTCTGTCCAGCATAGCTAATGTAAGTAACTGTCTTAAAGAGTTTTGTTGTCTTCCATTTGTGTCTCTTTAAACAATTATAGAAAGGAGAAAAGGGTACTTTCTGTGATTTCTCTTTTAAAAGTCTCAAAAACTGTTGTAACAGCTCCTCCTGAGGGGTACAGGATGCCCAGGGGCAGGTGTCTCGTGTGCTGCGGGTCCAGTCGGGAGAACAGCCCCCGCAGAGCCCAATGGCACCAGCCTCTGCTCAGCGCTGAGCACAGCCTTAGCTTTTCCTTGGGACGCAGGCTAAACTGTTCCTTTTTTCCATCCTGCATGTACTTCAAGCTGAAAGCTGTATTTCCTTTTGTGGAAACAGTGCCAGAGGTGAAGTCATTAACCGAGATGCATTGTCACTGGCTCCCCAAATCTGTCCGTGATCAGTGTCAGCTGTGGTGCCTTTTCATCGTGGACCTAACGATGAGCTCTAAACTTATAAATTAAAAATGATGAACAAAGAGCCTCTTCATTCAATTTTATATCTCTTAACAAATATGAACAATTAGAGAACACAATTGTAATACATGAGAACAGTTATCTGCCAGTTCTAAAAAAAAAAAGAGTGGGGGGGATCTTATAGCATTTTGTCATCAGATCTGTTACACTAATTTTCAGTTAAATTGAATATATATATACATATATATAATGCACATAATCTTATCATTGATATAAAAATGTAAATAAATGAGCTTCACATAGTTGAAAAAATAATAAAGTATTCTTGTGTCAGAATTTAACATGTGATACCACTAATGTTTAAATGTATTAAAAATATTACAGTACCTTATTTTTACAAGGGTAAAATTCACCCAACTCAAAAAATCAGTGAAACTTCCACCCCCCACACCACCCCACCCCCCACCCGCAATCCCATGGTGCCGTTTCAGCTGCACTGCGAGAGCTCGGGATCCTGCGAAGCCAACATCACTGTTATCTCCTTCCAGCCACCTTCATGCTCATCTACAGGGACCTCATCGGCCACGAAAGGATGTTCTTCCACATCTACAAGATCTGGGAAATCCCTGAGGCAGAGGCGAAGATGGTCAGCAGGACAGAGGGTAACACTGATGACTTGGTCAGCGGTGGAAATGCCTCTGCTGGAGGCGAAGGTACAGAAAACACAGTCATCACTGGTGCTGACAGTGTCATGAACCATCATTTGCAGGAAACCAGCTTCACATAAGAAGTCTACCAGAAGCACATCAAAGATGACATGAAATCAATGAAAGGGAAACCTGAAGACCAGAGACCAGCCAGAGGCAAACCTTTTATGACAGGGCTGCAGAACAATCCAGCACATCCTTGCTAATTTCAAAACTACCAGTTCTGTATTGGTGACAACATGAGTCCAGCTGCAGGGCTGCTCTGCTGGACCATCGTGAGGAAGGTGTGACCCATATGTGGTTCTCTTTAACGATGGTTCAGAAATGGAAGTGTTAACAGTCTGGCAACTTGACCCATCACTTGTCATCATCACTGGCTGCTGCTTTCATCCACACACCAGGACTAGACAAACCAGACTGATCCTGTCTTGAGCTCTTCATTTATTTTGACCCTGATTTATTTGGAGCAGAGGCATTGTTTTTACGAACAATATGTCATGTAGTTTGTTTAAAAATAAAATGCACTTAAACTAAAAAAACAAAAACAAAAAAATCAGTGACTGTAGAACTTTGCTCTTCCTGGTTTTCTCCAGTGTGAATTTATTTAAAAATTAAGTCAAATGGAATGTGGTACATTGAGAATCAAAGTTATGCATTAGGTAGCTAAAATATAAACCTTAATAGCTTTGGAATTGTATGGACAAATGCTTATAGTTGTAAAGAAGTGTGGTGAAGTAGCTGGAGCTGTGTCTTTTATTTCTTGGCATCATTATTAAATTCTAAAAATGTAGCATTCTCCATTTGCACGATTCTGCACTGATCCCTTGAAAACAATCAAGACCAGATCCATTTCAAGAGCCTCCAGTTCCTAATTTGTTGACACCCTCAACAATTTTTATTATTCGTTGAGATTAGTGTTCCCATTTGCTTTCGTATGAGTTGCCTAGGATTACATAATAGAAACTTTTTCCTTCAGTTTTCTTCACTTAATGCTTAGACAGAGATTCATAAAAGGACTGTTGTTGCCTCATATGCTCAAACATGACGATTCAGGAGATGATATGGTTTTTTAGACACTGACAGGACTTTCATTACATTCAATTTTTTGGTGTGGAATTATAGTATCATTCCAGGAGAAGAACCAGGCTTTGGCTTTGTACAGTCCACTGATCAACTGTCCCAAAATGGCTAGAGAGGAACAGAGTTGGAAACAGAACTTGATTTTGCTGTTTTCGCCTTAAATTCCAAAAAGTAGGAAAATGGTGTAGCATAAGAATCAGTAAAAGACTCGGTCCTTCTCCCATCTCTTGAATGCCCTATTTCTGTAAGACCAAAGTTCTGTGTATTCCTAATTTCATTGCACACAGGAGAAAAAGTGAATTTTGTCTAGTATAGGTTCAAAAAATAGTGATAATTGACTGATTAGCCACTAAATGTCACCAACCTAGGAAAAAGTTCATGTAGCATAAATACTTAATGAAAAAATGAATGACTTTACAAATAAAATATATCCCACTTAAGGATAATTATTTTAGCTTCATGGATTGCTAGAAATTATAAAAATATAAACTAAAAATATGGACAGTTTATGTCTTCTTTGTTGAAAAATCAAGATCTAATATAATATCCTGGCATATGTCGTAAAATAAAAATATTGAATTATCAAATAAAAGAATTAATACTCATGATACCAAAAAAAAAGTATTTACATGATGTAGCATTTTTTTCTTCATATTAAAATGTGAGTAGTTTCAAGGTTGAGTGATATTAAAATAAATATACTATATAAACAAACAAATGTATTATTATTTTAAAATATTGTCTGGCCGGTTTGGCTCAGCGGTTAGAGCATTGGCCTGCGGTCCAGAGAGACCTGGGTTCAGTTCCCACTAAGGGCACGTACCTCGGTTGCAGTTTGTCCCCGGCCCTGGTTGGGTCGTGCGGGTGGCAGCCACTTGATGTGTCCCTTTCACATCAATGTTTCTCTCTCTCTCTCTCTCTTCCTCTCTCTCCCTCCCACTCTGTATGAACAAAAAAGAAAAGAAAAAAATGTCCTCCGGTGAGGATAAAAAAATAAATAAATATAAATAAATAAATAAATAAATAAATAAAATGTGTATATCACATTTGGGGGGAGCTAAAAGAAAAAGTGCTTGTCATTTGGTTTTACAAACTCAAAATTGTCATAAAAAATTATATCAGAGTTAGAATATAATCTCCCTGTTTTCTGTAACGATTACACCATCGGGTAAACAGAGCCATGAATTTATCACCATTTATCTTATGGATTTAATCTTATAGAAGAGAGGTTACTGAATCTGGCATATAGAGTTTTATAACAAAATATACAAAGAAATTACCCCAGCAGAAAAATAATGATTATAACACAATTTTATCACTTACGCCTGATACGAATAATTTACCTTTAAACTGTTGCATCTCTCATGAAGATGTGGAGGGAGACCAAGCTCTGTGGAAGATGTGGGGGAATGGCCAGCACGACCTGAGGGCAGAGCCGGTGACCCAGAGAGGGACCCTCAATCAGAGAACAGTTGCACAACATGGGCCTTAGGAACTCCAGTCCACTGGCCGTCCTTGCCGAGATGCCTCGTCTGACAGGAACGAGTAAGGTTGCCTTTTGGAACCAGAGGTCAACTAAGGAAGAAAAAGGCATGGATTCTCTTTGTCCTCCAGGAAGAGTTTCAGAAAAATGAAGCTGGAAAGGAGGTACCAGCCGGTTTTCAGAGGTCGTAAATCAAAACCAGGGAGGCCCCTGTGAAATCTAACCCCCCCTAAAACGTAACAGAGGGACCACTCTCCTATATAAATATTTAGGGTCCTGCATTTGATACTGTAGATGAAATACTAAATGGTCGATTACATTTTCAAACATTCCAGCTTAAACTGAGAACTATTTTCTGGCTGCCATTAACTAGTTGAGTAGAAGGTTCAAAATAGGCACGTGTACTACATGTACATATATATGGTAATGCTGATAATAACACTTTATAACATGATTGAACAGTAATCGTATGTCAGGTTTGGGATAACCACTAAGCCTAAATTATCTCATTTATTTCTCACAGCAATTAGGCATTGTCATTCCTATTGGATACATAAAGAAATGGAAGTTTAGAGGGTTTGAAGAACTTGCAAATTTTTTCAAGTAATACATTTGACCTTCCAAACTAAGTTCACCTGACAATATGGGCCACACTGATCACTGTGGGGCTGGTTTCAGAGCTATCTGGGGGAAGGCGACACTCTGCAGGTGGCAGAACGGGCGCTGTACACAGTAAGGCAAGGCAGGAGGAGGAACCAAGAAGCAGCGAGTAAGTCACACTGTGCGCTTTCAGACTTGTCTAGATTTGATTAATATTGTTTTTCTATAAAAATTAGTATTACTGATAATTAGTCCTCATTTATTCCTAACTATGATTTTTACTGTTTTGCCACTAAAAATATAATCTGTACTCCTTTAGTCTTCTATAACTTCCTTATTATCGTCCTATACATGCATGCATATTTAGAATACAGATAATCAAAAAAAAAAGCAAGCCCTGGCCAGTTTCGCTCAGCAGTTAGTGTCCTCCCATGGTCCAGAGAGACCAGGGTTCGGTTCCCACTAAGGGCACATATCTCAGTTGCAGTTTGACCCCGGCCCCGGTTGGGGTTGTGCAGGAGGCAGCCCCTCGATGTGTCCCTTTCACGTCGATGTTTCTCTCTCTTTCTCTCTTCCTCTCTCTTCCTCCCATTCTATCCAAACAAAAATGGAAAAATGTCCTCGGGTGAGGATAAAAAATAAAATAAAATAAAAAGATGAGCCTGAAAATATACTTTTAAAAACCTGTAAACCAAATCTGAAGAGGAGTTTATTTATAGGACTGATTCAACATGTCACATGTACCCACCTCCATACACTTTCACTTGGACCATCTGTAATTCTATTTCTAGAACACTTAATTGAATTTTTCTATGTGTAAAACTGGGGAGGGGGATTATATAATTAAGAAACATGAAATTGTAATCAGCCCCTCAGTGCTTGCCTAATTTATAAATTGTGTATTCAAATAGTATAGATACCTTTAATCCTAAAAGCATTATTAGTAGTTAATGACTATTTTCTATACTTGCCTAATGCAAACAGCTGGATAAAAACTGAAAATTTTAGTCAATCTTTTGTAATATTTTGACTTGATGCCACAAATTCTGATGGTTGGTCATTTTCAAGTGTGGTAAAGATGGCCCGATGTACTCCGAGGTCCACGCTCCTCCTCTCCTGGGTGCCCACAGGTCTATTTCTGGACTGTTTTATAACTGAGTCATGTTCAGTGACAGTGTTTCAACCAGTGAAAGTGAGTGGAGCAAACAAGTGCCATTTCAAGGCCTTGACTCCCCCCAAAATATCTCTCCGTGCTTTTCTCTTCCACCTGACTGGGGCATTAACCCCAAACTCCACCTGGGGCACGGCTGGAAGCTACACATTAAAGGTAGCAGAGTTAATGTTAAGTGTCTTCTCCTTGTCCTTGTGGTGCGGAGGAATTTCCTCACCCCCCTCCCAGGTTCCCTACCACTGCTCTGCCTTGTGAGCAACAGAAACTTACTGTTGTTTTAAGCCTTTACATGTCAGGGTTGATTTATTTTCACAACCTAGTGTACCTTAACCTGCATTCTAGATGACTGATTGTTTTGTTCGTTTGTTTCTATTCTTGTACAGCTATTCACATGCACTTTACTTTCTTTCAAGGATTGAATGCTGTATCAGTTTTTCAGTTACTTGAGTGATGTCTCCGGAGGCCATGACACAGTCTCACAGACCTACCTCCTCCTTCAAGGACTAGAATTAACCAAGGGCCCAGATGCCTTCGGAAATCCATCACTTTATCTGAGCTGAGGACTCACCCCCCCACAGCTGCTCACAGTCCCTGAATGAGTCTGGGGCGACACTAAGGCCAAACACCCACACTGCATTACCAAACTGAGCCTTCCTTAGACGGCAGGGCAGTCTAGGAATGGCCATCCATTACCTTCTCCATCTTCTTCTCGCCCAGTGTCAGAGTCACACGTGCCCTGACGGCTCCCCAAGCCCTGCCCTGCTGCCCAACCCGACGTGCCCCTCTCGCTCTAGGCTTTCACACAGGCATATCTCCTATGGAAAAACTTGCACATTTAATCCCTTTTTGGTATCTGTTTCTCATAGAACTAATTAATGCAAAACGCTTCTATGAATAAATGACATGTGTCATTCATTACTTGGGATATACTTTTTATTCGTTTCCAAAAGCTGCTATAATAAAATATCACAAACTGTGTGGCTTCAAAGACAGAAACTATTATCTCACCATTGTGAAGGCTAGACGTCCCTGATTAAAGTGTTGGCAGGGTTGGTTTATTTCAGAGGGCTCTGAGGGAGATGGGGTCCTCGCCTCTCTTCTAGCTGCGGGCGATGGTCTTTGGTTTCCCTGACTTGTAGATGCATAGTTCCAATCCGTCTTCATCTGCACAAGGCATTCTCTCTACGTGAAAGTCTGTGTCCACATTCCCTGTTTTTATGATGGCATCAGTCCAGTCTCATTTTTATACTGGACCAGGGACCACCCTAATAACCTCATGTTAACTTGACTACTTCTGGAGAGACTCTGCTCCAAGTAAGGTCACATTTTGAAATGCCAGGTATTAAGATTCCAATGTATCTATTTGGGGTGGGGGAGAGAGACACAACTCAACCTATCACACAGCTAGTAATCAACCACAGGGTAACATTTCTTATATGTTTGTAAAATAGCACATGATATGCTCATGGGACTACCTTTTTCTAGCAGATTTCGCAACATGATAAAATCTGTTGGTTATTGTAAGAGTAAACATAAAACAATGTCTTTGATCTTTCAGAATACTTTCAATCCTGTGGCACTATGGATGAATTGTTTATCAACCCATTATAATTCTTTCCATGATACAATTTTCACTGCTGTACAATTCAAATATCAATGTTAAAAGCAGAAATCTCACAAACATAGCAACTTGCTGAAGAAACACCTAGGAGCTATTGACTTTAATTTGATTCAAATTACTTATCATAGAATTTTATTTGAAAGAATATGGTAATTTGGACCTTTAGTGAAAAGTTGATATTTTAAACGTGATTTATTATTTACTTTTTAAAAATGTATCTTTATTGTTGAAAGTATTGCAGATCTCCCTCCTTTCCCCGACCCCCTTGACACCGTCCCCCCTACTCCTGTCCCCCACCCCAGGCTTCATTGCACTGTTGTCTGTGTCCATTAGTGCTACACATATGCATATAAATTCTTTGGTTTATCTCTTCTTGCTCCCCTCCCCTCTTCCCTCTGAGGTTTGTCAGTCTGTTCCTTCTTCCATGTCTCTGGATCTATTTTGTTCGTCAGCTTATTTTATTCATTATATTCCACAAATAAGTGAGATCATATGATACTTGTCTTTCTCTGACTAGCTTATTTCACTTAGCATAATACTCTCCAGGTCCCCTCATGTCATCACAAAGGCTAAAAGATTACCTTCTTTCTTAGAGCTGCATAGTATTCCATTGTGCAAATGTACCACAGGTTTTTATCCACTTACCCACTGATTTAAAAATGAATACATATCATGGAGTGAGTTAATCCTACTAGAAGGAAGTTACAGACAGCCCAGTAAGTATAAGATGCTGACCCTGTCCCTTGCCCTTAGGGCTTGATCATAGAAACAAACAAAACAGAGCTAATAGCTAAGAGTGTATTGTCTTAGTTTTTTCATAATAAGTAAAAGTTTGTGGGCATACCAGAAATCATCACATTATTTCAGGCAAATGAGGAATTCCATTTATTCATTGAAAAATACCTTGGGCCCGGCCGGTGTGACTCAGAGGTTGCACCAAGAGGTCATCAATTTGATTCCAGGTCAGGGCACATGCCCAAGTTGTGGGCCCGATCCCCAGTGGGGGACATGCAGGAGGTGGCCAATCAATGTTCTCTCTCATTGATGTTTCTATCTCTCTCTCCCTCTCTTTTCCCTGCCTCTAAAATCAATAAAGAAAAAAAATTTTTTTTTTTAAAAGAAAAGAAAAACACCTTGGACCCTGGCCAGTTTGGCTCAGTGGTTATAGCGTCGGCCCATGGACCAAGGAGTCATGGGTTCAATTTCAGTCCAGAGCTCATAGCTGGGTTGTGGTTCATCCCCAGCGCTGGTCAGGTAGTGTGGGAGGCAACCAGTCAATGTGTCTCTCTCACATGGATGCTTCTCTCTCTCTTTCTCTCTTTCTCTCCTCCCTCTCCCTCCCTTCCACTCTATCTATTGATAAATAAAAAAATATCTTCAGGTGAGGATTAAAAAAATAAAAATAATAGAACACCTTGGGATAGCCTGTAAACCTTAATCTTTGGGCCACACACCAAAGCTAAAGAGACTAATGAAATATGTTTTCACAGTGAGTTCCCAGTTCCAGTGGAGAAGAAAAACACTATATTATAACATAAAAATACTACATGTTATTATGGGATTACACAGGGATCTGTGGAAACAATCAAACAAAAGGATAAATATAATAGTATCAGCTTCCTCTAGTTTAAAATTGCATTTGATTGCCATATCCAACTTTCCAGTAAATCAAAAAATAAAAACAAATGTAAAAAAGCTTACATGAATACTTAATATTAACACCAATGGTCATTATTCCACAAGAAACATGGTGCACTGTGATAACCTTCCAAGTAATTGAAGTTAGTCCATTAGAGTTCTAGAGCCATAAACACAAGTTTCATAATTATTTTCTGCTTTTACTTCTACATTTGTGTGTGTTTTCCACATTTGTGTGTGTGTGTACTTTTATAGATTTATTATTAATTATGTAGTCATATTGATATTTTATTTTGTGATTTTCTTAGCAACTATTTAAACTTGTGATTATTTTTATAAGAACTAACTTCTATTTAGTCCCCTATCAGTAAAAATACATTAAAAAGTACCATGCTTATTAAACATTTGTTGTGTTCCAACTATGTTTCTGGTATTGAAATAGAACTACTGATGTTACTAACATTTGAAAAATGTAATCTTATACTTGAAGAAGCTTGGAGTTATGTGTTTGAGACAAAGAAAAACAACAACAATAATATCGAGTCATAAGATTTCAAAAATGATAAACTCACAGACAGACACAATTTTCAGAAGAATGCTCCATAACTTCGGGGAGTGATTTAGCGTTTTCAAAACACTGCTTTGGGTGTGAGAGGAAACTGCTCTAGGCAAAAGGAGACGGAAGAACTGCATGAGAAGTATCACTTTAGGAATTAGGCAGGGGAGGATTAAGAACAAGGACCATTATTGGCAGAGAAGATATAATTTTCATAAAGGAAGAGGAATGGAAAGAGAGACAGACAGAAGGAGGGAGCGAGAGAGGAATGTGAAGAGAGTAAAAGAAAAGATGGGAGCTGCCAATGATGTTTAGAGGAGAATAATACATGGAGAGTGAAGCAGGGGCCTTTGATGAAATTACTGAGAAAGCTTGAGGCTGGTTCCTGCAGGGCCCTAGATACTACACTAAGGGATTGTGTGTTGATCATTAAGATAACAGGCAACCATGGACTGCTTTAAGGCCAGAAGATGATGTTGATGTTTTATAAATGTCCCTCTGGTAAATGATTCATTTGGAGAAGTCTGGAAATACAGGGATCAGGTAGGGACTATTGTCATTATAGGTGAGAGGCAATAATGGCCTGAACAAACACAGTGATGGTAGAGAAGGAAGGCAAAGATGTTAGAGTATTGAAAATACAGAATTGATTCGTTTTCGTAACTAACTGAGTCCGTGTAGGATTAAAGAAATAAAAGGATGATTTTGAAATTCTAACTCGAGCAGTGGATAGATTGTGCAAGTATTTCGTAAAACAGTAAGGAAAAACAGATCTTTAGGAGGAAAATTATTTTGTTAGTTATTATTCATCTACAACATTGTTGTTGTTTTTTTCTGAAAGAAAAATGTATCTTCTATTTATTATTTTGTTGATCATATGATTTTTATTTAATTTTCACTGCCACTAGGGTAAGAAAGAATTTAATATGTTTGTACTGTTGTGTGTGTTTGTACCTAAGCAGGAAAAAGGCTTTTGTATAAAAACAGCACAATCTCCATGAAAAACCTCAGAGGCCTTTGTTATGTATAAGCAAATTGTCAGTGGTAATTCCATATAGATGGTTCCAGGAGTGTGCTTTCTCCAGTACATATTCTAATGCATTTCAGGCGACTTACTGTGCATGGCTAGAAGTAAAAGTTTAGCATTTGATAATTTCTTACAAATATATTTTCTTCCTTGAAAAGTAAACATTTTTCTGATCAATAAAATGTTGTGAAGCAAATAGCAATTCAACTTTTTAAGCTGGTATTTCTAAAAGCACATTTAGACTAGCTCATTTAATGTTCCACAAAGAGCAAGAGAAATTTCAAGGCCGTTAGTAAAATAGTAATAGAAACAAACAGGAAATATGTGTCAGAATAAAATGCTAAAATGCATGCGATATATCATATAGTTAGGGCTTGTTCTTCTAGAATCGTTAAGCAAAAGGACTCAATATATTATTGTATACCTATAATAAAAAAAAGTTCAGCCAAAAAATGGTAATTCTTTAGGACTATGAAGCATTCTTGGCGAAAAAAGATAAACTCTAAACTCTCTCATACAGAGAGAGGAATTCAGTGCATTGCAATCATTATATAGTACTTTAAAAGCCTAGTTTTTGTCCTGACTGGTTTGGCTCAGTGGTTAGAGTGACGGCCTGTGGGCCAAAGGGTCATGGGTTTGATTCCTGTCAAAGTCATGTACCTGGGTTGCAGGTTCAATACTCAGCTCTGGCTGGGGTCATGTGTGGAAGCAACCAATCATGTGTCTCTCTCACAATGATCTCTCTCTCTCTCTCTCTCTCTCTCTCTCTCTCTCTCTCTCTCTTCCTCCCTCCCTCCACTCTTTCTAAAAAACAATAGAAAAATATCCTTGGGTGAGGATTAACAAAAAAAAAAAAAAAATTAATGAATGATCTGATGACAGTGTCTTATCAAATAGAGATGATCAATAAAAAGATACAAATCACTAATAAAGAAACAAAAATTCTAGGATTTAAATGATAAAAGCAGAAACAAAAGATTCACTATAGGTACTCAAAAGTAGATTTGTGTTGACAGAAGAATAAGTACACTTTGAAGATAGATCAGGAGAAATTATGCAATCTGAAGAACAGATTTAAAAAGTTAAACAAAAATGACAGAGCTTCAGAAAAATGTGAGACACCATTAAGCACACACTCACATATATAAAATGAGAGTCAGGAGGAGGAGAATGAAAAGAGAAGAAAAATATTTTAAAAAATAACTGCTGGGCCATGGCTGGTTTGGCTCAGAGGTTAGAGCATCAACCCATGGACCAAAGCAGCGGTTCTCAACCTATGTGTCACAACCCCTTTGGGGGTCAAATGACCCTTTCACAGGGGTTGCCTAAGAAAACACCTATTTCCAATGGTCTTAAGAACTGAGACACTGTTCCTCTATCCATCTCCAGGCGGGTCCACCCACATGCAGATGACCCACATACAACATGAGGAACTGTATTAAAGGGTCGCACCATTAGGAAGGTTGAGAACTACTGGACTGAAGGGTCATGGATTTGATTCCTGATCAAGGGAACGTACCTTGGTTGCAGGTTCAATCCCCAGCCCCAGTCAGCTTTATGTGGGAGGCAATCAATCTATGTGTCCCTCTCACATCGATGCTTCTTTCTCTCTCTCCCTCCCTTCCTCCTTTCCACTTGATCTGAAAAAAAATCAATGGAAAAACATCCCTGGGTGAGGATTTAAAATAATAAATGCTGAAACGTTACCCAATGAAAAACAATCCACATGTCCAAGAAGCTCAATGAATTCTAACTAGAATAAACAAAAATTGACTTACACCTAAACTCATCCCAGAGAAAATGTTCAAAGACAAATACAAAGAGAAAAATCTTGAAAGCAGCGAGAAAAATGATTTATTACATATAAAAAAACTCAATAGGATCAATTGCTGACATCATCAGAAACAACAAAATAGAACCCGAAATATGGATACATGGAACAAACTAACAGTTGACAGAGGGAAAGGGGAAGGGAGGGACTGGATGAAAAAGGGTGCAGGGGTTGGCCGAAGAATGTATATGCATAGCCCATGGACACGGAGGACAGTGTGGTGATGGCCAGAGGGAAGGGCAGGCGGGGGCTCATGGACGTAGACAAAAGGTGGGGGAAATGGGAACATCTGTAATAGTGTCAACAATAAAAATAAAGGTAAAAAAATAAAAATAAAATAAAATGGAAGAGTTATGTAGAAATAATTTTTTAAAAAAACACACACAATAGAAGTCACAAAGGAGTAGAAGGACATATCCAATGTTTTTGAAATAAACAAAACACTTGTAAATCAGGAATCTTACATCTAAAGAACTACTTTTGAAAACAAAAGGCAAGCAAAGACTTTCAGGTAAAAGAAATACTAAAAATATACTGCAGGCTGAAAGCAAGCAATTCCAGATAGCAATTCAAACCTGAAAAAGTGAAAAAATTAAAGCTGCTGGTAAGAGAAATGAAAACGTGCAAAAGCTTGTACATGAATTGATAGTAGCAAAAACTTAAGCAACACAAATATCCATCAACTAAAGAATAGAAAGATGAAGTTGGTAAATCCATACAGCAAAAAATTAATCAGCAATGTAGAGAATGAAGTATCAGTACACACCACAACATGTACAAACCTTGAAAACATATATGTGTATGATTTCACGTATCTGAAATGTCTACAATAGGCAAATACGTAGAGGCAAATATTACATTGGAGTCCGGGGATAGAAAGACTGATTGATGATAGCTGAAGGGTACAGAGTTTCTTTTTGAAGTGATGAAAATATTCTAAAATTAGATTATGGAGATGGTTGCACAACTCTGTGAATACACTAAAAACATTTGAAATGTACTCTTTATAATGATGAATTTATGTTTCAATAAAGCTGACAAAATAAAAAAAAAGAACAATGAGCACTTTGAGATTTCACAATACTTGTATGCAGAAAAATTAGCCTGCCACCATCTCAAGGATGCTGACAAAAGATACAGGCTTGCTGGGTCAAGGACAAAGTTACTTTATTACTCACTGCAGAAAACAGCATGAACATCATCATGTTTGCCTCAATTCTTTTTGCCCTTGAGTTTCATAAGGTGACAGAGAAGGGCCTAGATAGATACCTGCAAATATGAGTTGCATTACATGGGTAGAATCTTAAGCTCAGGAAATCTGAATTTTTTATAATGGGGGCTAAATCTGCCCTCTTTGCTCTTGTCTTTTGAGAAAGACATCATCTCCGTCTCCCAAGGCTGCAGACAACCTTGCTCTTTGCTCTGGAGGGAGGTACTATCTATAGTTTCCAAGGTTTTTTGCTGTACAAACATGTGAAAAGATAGGAACTGAAACAAAAAGCAACTAATGCCTCACTCACAAGACATGCAGAATTATGAGAGACCCATGAAAAATTGTCCCAAATAGATGTGATGCCAGAAGGATGGGGCATCAGATCCCTCTAGCACTCATGGCAGGAGGTTCTTGGGGTGCAGTTGGAATAAGCATATTCAGAAGCCCCCATGGGAGAATGAATGGTTTTCATTGGCATGGAATTCTTCTCTGGGGGTTGTAGCATCCCGGTGCCCTCAGTTCAGTCCTGGAAGAGAGGCAGCTGTGGATTTAGCTAAGTTAGAAATAGGGCCAAAGTCCAGAGTGTCCGGTCCATGATGCAGCCAGGTCCAGGTCAGGATCACACCTATTCTGGCCACTGACTTGCTTCCAGATGTGACAGACAGGTAGGCACCTTTTATGTCACTCAGATCTTATTGGGCATGTGTCTAAACTGCATCTGTCCAGTCAATTTTCCCATCGACCAGTGAGGAATAGACCCAGAGTGATAAACTACAGCTTTCTGGCAAAGCTGTATAAATGGCATGCCCATACTACCTGGTCTTCCCTTTATTCCTTTGTTGTTAAATAATAACCAGATTAGTACCACGGTATCAGATGGCAGCTCAAAAATTCTCCGTGTCAAGAAAGAAAGTTAAAAACTGAGTCTGGTGAGACCCCAGAACAAAAGCCCAAGAGAGCCTATGTTTACATCAAGCTGATCCAGAGACAGATGGACAGCTGAGTAGGTGGTGAGAGGCAGGCTGAAGCAAGGAATGTGAACGTTAGGAGAGAAAAACAGAGAGAGAGAGTACTGAGCAGGCTGAGCGATGCAGGATATTAAATGTGGCGCTCTTCTCTATAACATCTCTGGCTCCTTAGGAAGCGAACGGTGTGGCTCCTCCGCGTACCGTACAGCAGTCTAACTGGTCACTTAGGCTGCAGTCCCACCTCTCCCGGCTCTAAAATGTAACTCTGATAAAAATAAATAAAATAAATACAAAGTAAAATAAGATATAACTCAAATGCTATCACTCTCTTCACCCCAAAGTTCAAACTTCTTATTAGCCTTTGTGGTCTTTCCTTATTTCATGGGGCATCTTTCTAAAATAAAGGCAATTCTTCATGTCCGAAACCCAGCATTCACAGGTGAATGGAACAAGTTTGTATTTAATGTCAAATTTAGTTCTCATAAGCTGTATCATTTTCTGATTTTTTTTACACTGATGACCTGTCCAGGGGACCCAATCAACATTCAACTAACCAAGATTACAAAAGCAGAAAGGAATTAAATTAAATTTAAATGTTTCATTTTCTTGGAACATCCCAAAGTTAGACCATCTTTGGCCCATCTGCCAACTAGTTACATTGTTAAGACAAAAGAATGTTGAGGACAAATAAGATAAGGTAAGAGGGGAAGAGGCAAAAAATACTGACTTCAGTTACCTGTTTTTCTTATTCATAAATTGCAAAGGTTCTTTAGCATTTATCGGTGGAGTATTGTAATGCTAATCTACCCTATCTGCAGCAATTATTCCTGGTTTTCCCCTTCATCTGCAATGCAGGCCTAAATCAATTTATCAATTTATAGGCCTGATTCCTGTTAATCAAATGGCTTCACTTCCTTTATCTTACAGCCTAAAAGCTTTTTTTCAAAAATCTATCTAATGATTGAATTAAATTCCTGTCCAATCAAATGTATACATTTTAAGTGATTGGCTTAGTTCCATCCTCATGAGGGAGGAAGAAAAATTTTGCATATTGGCTAACAACCAATGAAAGTAGCCAACAAACACCTATTCTTCAATTTTATTAAGTTCTACTATTTATTCTCTGAAAGCAATTTGGATCTTCACAATATTGAAAACAGGGAAGACATTTTTTACTTACAAAGAACTGAAGGATTCTTTAATTCTTGAGGGTAATTCTTAACATGACTTATTTTCTATTTCACCATTCCGCACCTGTTGGGTATTCCATTGCCCCTGAATATTTGTCAGAAATGAGAGTACAATGAACTCTGTCCTCATTATGAGAAATTATTTTTCATCTAACAAGTAACCACCATGCATTCCAATTGGCTTCTAATACACAGAGGCAGTAGAATGTAAAACATGTCTCAGTCTCCCTTCTAGGTAAGAATCTCGATATAATTTAGGTACTGCCAATCATGTACATGACACTTTAATTCAAATTATCAAGGGGACAGAGGCAGAATGCAACTTGTTTTGTTGGCATTGATTATGGTTAAGAGTTTGAGGTTTATTTTTTATCAGTTGTGTTTCCTTTATTCAAACAGCTTCTGACTGACTGAGGGAATGGAAGAATGTACTTAGCAAGGCTCTGGAGCAGAAAGACCTGGCGGAAGCTCCTGTTTCTAAACTTACTGACATGGCAGGAGCAAGGGCCACTTTAGTGGCTTAGTTCTATCATGCAGTTTTGAAATCTCATCATTGAATTGTCACAGCTTCACACCTGGTTTCTTTCCTGGTACTATTCAAAGTCATGGGCACCCTTGAGGCTAAAGGAAATAAATAAAAGGGTTTTTAATCAAGCATAATCATATAAATTTCATAATGCCCCAAAATTTCAGAATAATAAAAAACAGAGAGTAATCATACATATTGTCATCCAAAAAACCCACCATCATTAGAAATGTTGAATATTTTCTCTAGTCTATTCTTTATTCAAAGTGTCTATTTTATAGCTATGATTATATTGTACAAACTATTTTATAAACCACCTTTTTCATAAAACAGTAAGAATTTATCAGTCACTTAAACTCTTCAAAATTATATTTAATTGCTCTGTAATATTTTATAAGAGAGAATGCTTCTTTCCACTTACTGTACAAATACAGTAAGTGGAGCAATTTTCCAAAACACTCATGTCATTTTGAAACACCCTTTGCTGTTCCCCACAGAGATGGAAGAAATTACCTGGCTTGTTTCCTCATTCATTTGTATCTTCATTGCTTCAGTCAACAGACACGTCTTGAGAATCTACATCACCAGCTGTTGCAAGTGCTGAGGACAAAGTGGTGAAGAAAACAGGAAAAACTCCTAGCCTGATTTGGCTTGCATTTGGGGTCGGGTTTAGGGGTAGTAAGGCAGAAAATACACAAAATAAATCATTAAAATCTAGTAGATTAGATGATGTTGAGTGCTAACGTGAAAATAATGCAGGGCTAAATGGACAGGGAACCCTGGCATTGCCTAACACAGGACCACAAACCAGATATCTTAAAACTGCAAGAAGTAATCATCTCAGTTCTGGAGGCTTGAAGTCTAAAATTAAGGTGTCAGCAGGGTCATGTAATCTTTCCTTAACTCTTCCTAACTGCGGGTGGTTTGCCTGCAACCTTGGGTATTCCTGTCTCACAGCATTATAACTCTGGTCTCTGCCTTCCTCATCACAAGTCTCTGTTCACCTGGTTGCCTTTTTTGTTGTTGTTAATTATCACTCAAGGATATTTTTTCCATTGATTTTTAAAGAGGCAGAGAGAGAGAAACATCAATGTGAGAGAGACACATCAATTGGTTGTCTCTCCCGTGTGCCCCAACTGGGGCAGGGATCAAACCTGCAACCCAGGCACGTACCCTTGACTGGGAATCGAACCTGCAACCTTCTGATGTGCGGCTGATGCTCTAATTACTGAGTTACCTAGGCCAGGGCAATTGTTTCTTTTAAGGACACCAGTCAGATTGGATCAGAGGCCACCTTACTCCAGTATGACTTCATCTTAATTAATTACATCTACAATGTCCTTGTCCCAAAATAGATCACATTCTGAGGTCCTGAGGATTAGGACTTCAATTTTTTTTTTTTTTTTTTTTTTCAGGAGAACATTATTCAACCCATAACAGGAGCCAAGAGAGATCTCATAAAGAAAACTGACATTTGAACAAATGTGAGAGTATGAACCTTGGAATAGTTTGGAGAAGAGTGTACAGGCAGGCACAACAGGAAATGCAAAAGTTCTGAAGAAGAAGCATCATTGGTATGTTCAAAAGGCAAACAGGCCAGAGTGACTAAAAAAAGAGTGGGAGGTCAGGTCAGGGAGCTAACAGGGGCTAAGGTGGTCGGCCTTGAGCTTTCACTGTGAAAAAGATAAAACATTGCAGGATTTAAAATAAATGAACAACGTGGTCTGCTTTAGTGCTAACAGAATCACTGTGGTGAGAATGGATTTAAAAGTGCATGACAGATGAAAGGAACTCGGGACACAATAGCAATATGGCAAGTGAAAGATGATTGTGTGTGGAGCAGAACCCTCGCAGTGGAGGAGATGAGGGGTGGTCTGACTGTATGCCGCTGCTAAAGATGGAGCAGAAAGGGGTGAATGATGATGCTGGAGAGAGACATCTGAGACAAGGTAGGAGGATGGCATTTAGCACACAAGTGGAAGGATCATTAACCTCTCCAAGAGCCTGGTTGGTGGGTGACTGTTGTTGGCCCACAATTCTCAAGTGGATAAAGGTAATCAAAGGTAAAGGGAGCAGGTTTTGGTCACTTTCTCCTTCTCCCCTTATTATTAGCCAGTGGGGCTGCCATAACAAAATAGCATAGACTGGGTGGCTTAATCAACACAGATTTATTTATCACAGTTCTGTAAGCTGGGAAGTCTAAGAATAAGGCACTAGTTGCCCGGCCAGTGTCGCTCAGTGGTGGAGCGTGAACCCAGACACCAAGAGGCCGCCCATTCCATTCCCAGGCTGTGGGCCAAATCCCCAGTGGAGGGCATGTAGGAGGTGGCCAATCAATCATCTGTCACATCAATGTTTCTATCTCTCTTTCCCTCTCCTTTTCTCTCTCTCTAAAATCAATAAAGAAAAAAAAGGAAAAAAAGAATAAGGTGCAGGCAAAATAGGTTTCATTCTGAGGTCTCTTTCAGTTTGTTGACAACACAGTCATGTTCTGTGTGCTCCCATGGCCTTTTCCTCCTCGTACAAGAGATATGGGTGGAACGCTGGCTCTCAGGTCTCTGGAGTCTCTCTGCATAGGGACACTGATCCTATCAATCAAGGCCCTACCCTTAGGATCTTAGAGGACCTATGTCCAAATATAGCTCCCCTGGGAATTAGAGCTTCAAAGTCTAAATTTGGAGGGGGGCACATTTACATACATTGACCCTTTCAGCTTATTACTTATTTAGTTCAGAGTTCAGAAGGGAAGGCAGTTGTTGAACCCTCTCTAAGTCCCAACATATTCCACCGAGTGGATGTACCAAGCTCATTAACTATTTCTCTGTTGTTGGATATTTTTGTTTTTCAAATCTTCACTCACTTGTCAAAGTTCTATAACTTTCCTCACATATATTTTACACAAGTTCTTGTTAAATTTACTTCTCAGAGTTGTGTATGTTGAGGTGTTATTATTGGAATAAAAATATTTTTATGCTCTCTAACTAGTTGCTACTTTTTTTTAAAAAAGCTATTGTTTATTATATTGGATCTAAAGGCTTTACTGAATTTCTTTTGTATCTATTTTCTTCAGTTAAATCACTTTTGTTTTATGAGTATAAATTAATATACTCTGTCAGTAATGATGGCTTATTTCTACTTATTTATCAAATATATATATATACACATTTCCAAAATTTTAGAATATATATATATATATATATATAGAGAGAGAGAGAGAGACACATCTGCCTCATTTCTATTTCATTTCAACAGACTTGAGTCTGTTGCATCCTACAAAACAGATTTTGTAAAAATGGCATTATTGTCACTCATTAAATTCTAATTTTATTGGGAATGCTTTTAAAGTTGTACTATTGAATATGATAATCACTATTTATTTAAAAAATACTTTTTTACAATGTTAGTTTAAAATCATATTCTTTGTTTTTTTTCTTTAATAGATGTATTGTTCATTTAATAGAAATTGTTTGAATGTTATTAAGTACTTTTTCAGAATCTCTTGAAAAGACTGATTTTAATGTATTTGCTCTACTGGCTAAATATGTAATATTAGTCTATTTCTTGGCACTATGCCATCCTTGGGTTCCTGGGCTTCTCCCAGACGACATATAATAGTAGCTGGTAAATAAAGCCTGCTATCGTATGTTTGCAATGGAACTCATATCAAAAGTCACTTCCACACTTAGGCACTTCACTGTCTTGAAAAACAGCTTGAAGAGGGTTTTTCAATTCTATGTTTAGGAGAACTGGTTCACACTTTTGGCATATAAACACAAAAATTTAAAAATGCACCAAGCAGTTATATTGGAAGACTCGCCATGAACAATGTTGCTCTTAACATCACTTGTATGCATGGTTTTTGACAAAAATCTAAATGTATTTATTTACAAGCATAAGAGAAGTCAAATTATCTAACAAAGTCAAACAAATGGTATGAACAAAATAACTGAATGATTGAATTCTTTACTTTCCAAGGCTGTTTAACTGCTCATGTAAGAAAATGCATGTGAATGTCTTTTTAAGAATGAGGTTTCATTTATTTATTTCATTCTTGAAAATGTGTAAATATAAATTTTTCTTTTCTTTTTTTTTTTTTTTTTGGTGGTACGTGCCCCTAGCGGGAACCAAACCCAGGACTCTGGTCTGCAGGTCAATGCTCAGCCTCTGAGCCAAACTGGTCAGGGCTAAATTTTTCTTGATCTTTATTACAGGTATTCATTGACTAATCTCTATGAAATTTTTTTAATCTATATAATTTAAGAAAGCTAAACATAATTTCTTGTTTCAATATTGAGCAAAAACAACTAATGTCACTGAGTCTTTCTTCCGAAATTTGATTTGTGACTTCTCAGGAAATAATTACCACTTTGAATGATCTGACTGATCTGTATATAACTGTTCAAAAATCAGAGTTTCATTACACTTGGTGGCAACAGAATCTAAAGTCTTCATAAAGTGTGTACATATCCAGCAGGCCCAGGTATATTTATCTCTAACTAAAAATGCCATGAACAGGGTCGATCTTCCAAATTTCTATTTTCAAGATATTAAATCTATGGAAAAGTTGAAATATTGGTACAAAGAACGCTTATGTATTCCTCAGTTGTATTAATCAAACTGTAAATATTTGGCCACCTTTGCTTTATCTCATCCTCTTTTGTTGTTTTTCGGTGATGTACCATTTGACAGAGTTGCAGACATTGTGACATGTGAGCTACAGCATACATATCCTACGAAGAGGACAATTGCCTACGTTACTACAATACTGCTGCAATACAGAGAAAATCAATGTCATGCAATAATTGCCAAAATAAACTATGCATTTCAAGTTTCCCCAAAGGCAGTATTTAATACTCTGTTTTCTTTTTTCCTTATCCAAGAATTAATCGTTGCCTTTGGTGTTCTCTCTCTTTTAAAGTAAAATGGTTCTTTCTCTTTTTATATTTTTGGATTGTTTTATTTTGTGTCTCTTTTTCTTACGACATTGTGGGTTTTGTTTGTTTCTTTGGTTTTGGTTTTGGGGTTTTGATTTAGTATGCAGGTTAATTGTTTGTAGGGTGCTCCACATACTGGACTTGTCTGCTTGCTTCCTCATGATTAAATTTTAGTATTTTGGCACAAATATTATATGTGATATTACACGCTCCTTACTTAGCCATATCAAGAAGAATTATCAATAATTATGCTAATGCTGATTACTTATTTAAGGTTTGAGCTATAAAAATCTTCTTCCTAAAGTTGTAACTTTTTTTTTGTATTTAGTAAATTATCTATTGAATAATACTTTACCTTTCCACCAATACCCTACTGCCTGAAAATCTTCCACCCGTGGTTTTTAACATCTATTGGTCACCTTTTCCTGAATCAATGATAGGTAATGCCTATGTTAGTACAATAAAAATCTTTTTAACATCCAAGAACAACTTATGTGCTGCATTTATAGCTGTCTTCTTTATAGCACCTCTCGATGCATGGTAATAGTCGATCACATGGCAACCCACAAATTTATCACATCAAACCAATAAACAAACAACAGAAGTTTTGGAAATATTTTGTTAGGTTTGTATTCCAAAAAATCATGCGCTTTTATGGATTTCTCTGAACAAAGTGAACCTTATATAAAGGGTTGTGACACACTAGTAATGATTTTCT
Organism: Molossus molossus; assembly: GCF_014108415.1. Lineage (NCBI taxonomy): Eukaryota > Metazoa > Chordata > Mammalia > Chiroptera > Molossidae > Molossus > Molossus molossus. Next base: position 74,418,799 of record NW_023425344.1, on the reverse strand, counting down.
TTCAAACCAAAGCAAAGAAAAATAAACACAACGGTGCACTTTTTTCCCTTTCAAAATGCGCCTCCTGTCTTGGAGACAGCATTTCCCCTTTTTATTTCAGTGGCTTCATCTGGGACACCACTGCTTACATGACTATTTAATTAAACTAATTATCACAAAGTGATCCCAATTTCTTCATTACTGTACCTTCCTTTACTTCCCGGTGCTCAGAATTTGCATCCACTTGACAATTAAAGCTCCAAAACAGTTACTAAAGCCTTTTCTATCTGGTTTTCATTAGTTCATATTAAACAACTCATTGGCTTGATTTTCACTTCAGTGAGCCCTCTCATAAAATCTGGTTAGACATGACGGCGATATAGCACGTGGAAGGAAATTAATTAATACATCAGCAAAAACACTGCCACGCAGTCTATCTTAACACATTTTATTATCTCATGTATGTACTTGTCAGTCACAGGAGAGATGCAGCAACACGAGGAGAAGGAGGCCTGTAAGCAGCTTTAAGGGTGAAGGGGTGACACAAAGCACGGGTTCCGCTTTCATTCACTGCAGCAGGTGCCTAGTCGGCGGTCTCTCCGGAGGGGCATGATCAGTGGACAGTTTCCTAGCATTGTAGAAGTTCCCACCAACACCCCGGCAGTCATGTTTTCTATAGCATTTTACTACTTGAAGCCATAATTTCAGACTGATACAGAAGGGATGTGAGTGTGTGTGTGTATGTGTGTGTTACATGAATGAATGCTTTTTACACTTGGATTCATACATGTGAACACCTTAGAAATTCAACAATTCTAAAGAATATATTTTCTTAAGTATAAGTAATGGGAATTTAGAGAATGTATTGAAAACCATACCTGTTCAAAAAAAATATTAAGGAGGGGAGAATGTGATGTCTGGGTGATCTTCTAAATCTAAGTAAATGTATCTTTTTTAGGAATAAAGAGGCAATTATGAAGATGACTGAAATACTCGTGCTGATCCTTGGTTGCGTCTGGCAGTATCTCTGGGTAACATGGAAGCAGTAAGAACATTGAAACACGGGTCTGAGAAACAGCATTCTGTGAAATAGAGGTCATATTCATTATCCTCTCATTTAAAAACAATTCTTCTTGCCCTGGCCGGTGGGCTCAGCAGTAGAGCATCGGCCCGCGGACCAATGAGTCCGGGGTTGGATTCCAGCCAAGGGCACGTGCCTAGGTGGTGGTTCAGCCCAGCCCTGTTCGGGGTCATACGGGAGGCAACCAGTCCCTCTCAGGGGGATGTTTCTCTCTCTCTCCCTTTCTCTCCCTCTCTCTCTACCTAAAGATAAGTAGAAAAATATCCTCGGGTGAGGATAAAAAAAATATTTTTTTCTTTAGGATGACTGGGTCTTCAAATCAAAATCACACCTGGGCAAATTTCAAATATCCTAAGTGTTAGATATGGGTTTTTGTTTTGTTTTGTTTTGTTTTTTTCTGTAAAACCCCCAAAGCTATAAACATTTATGAGACTACGAATACCAGGGGCTGTACCTTAACTCACTAAAGGTAAATTGCATTCACATTTTCTAATCAAGAACACAAGAGTGTTTTTTATGTCTGTTAACTGAACTGTTAAAACTTGCCTTTTCATTAATGAGTGTTAAAAATCTAAGAGCCTGTTTCTTCAGCATCTATAGAATATCAGATTCCGGCTGGAGGCCATTTTTGTCTGTTTTTCTTACTCTTTATCCCAGGCTGGTAAATGGCAGGTGTTCAATAAATATGTTTTAAATGAGAATTTGTTATTATTTTTTTTTCCTACGTAGATCCTCCTCTATTTGCTTCAGTATTAAATAGACCTTAATTTAATTTCTCTATTTCTCTTCAATAATATCCCCATCAACTCCCATGGCTACTCCCAAATGCACTTGGATATGGGTCCGAAAATTCCAGCTCCAATCTTAACTTCTTATATGTGTTTTAATTCTTCATTTAAGTTAGTTGACTCACTTTACTTCCTTGTCTTTCATGGATTTAAAACTTGGTCTAACAACAAAGAGCACTGGACTTGGAATGAGAAAATCTGATGTTAAGCCATGACTGTGAGCTACAAATTCTGCATGGAAACTAAATTACATCCTCTTTCTGAGTCTCTGAAATTTACTTACTTTACTTATAAAATGGAGATTAAAAATAGCTCCCTAAATTTATGACAATAAAATTAAATCCATGTGAAAGGCTTTTTATAAACTCCAGAAAATTTTACAAATGTGAGGGTGCTATCTTTGCCATCATTATTCTTTCATGGCAAGGCTGTGGCAATTTTTCCATTGGTTTTACAAGATCAGGCTTCTTATTTAACTTCCTATTTGACTGAAAGAAATAGAAGATTGCAATAGTCTCTTAATTCATGCTCTGCACCTGTTATCTCTCAAATTCAGCCTTCCTCAGATTACTTTTCCTAAAGCAAAACTCAGATTAGGTCTCGCCTTTTTGCAAAATCCTCCCATGCCTCCCCTTTATCTAGTTCAGAATCCAAACTCCTTTGCACTGCATTTAAAACCACACCCTACGCTACTTATCCTATTCCTTTGATTCCTCTTCCTATTCACTAAGCTCTTGTCACATTTTGTTCTGTATATGAATCATCAAGATTTTCCTCTTTCTAGTCACTTCACCATTATTTCTATCACCTTGAATGTCATTCCTCTTTAAGGTGTTCAAATCCTGTCTTTTGAGGCCCAAAACACATGGTGTGTTAATTCTGCTCCTCTGGAAACAAATTCCAAAGCTTGATTAGATGTATAAGAGATTTTTATTTTTGCAAGAAATGCCTTTGAATGCTAAAGGAATGGGAGAAGGCTAGTTCATACAAGTCTGAAATATATGAAGGAAAGGTTGAAGGAAGGAGTAAGAGGTAGTAAATGAATAATGCAGTACCATTTTATGAAAGTTTCAGCCAAGCTAATGTTAAATCCTCTGTTCAAAGTCTCCTATTTGAGGAACTGCACATCTCAAAAGAATGGGCTAGGCCCTGGCCGGCTTGGCTCAGCGGTTAGAGCGTCAGCCTGCGGTCCAGAGAGACCCGGGTTTGGTTCCCGCTAAGGGCGCGTACCTCGGTTGCAGTTTGTCCCCGGTCCTGGTGGTCGTGGGGGTGGCAGCAACTCGATGTATCCCTTTCATGTCAATGTTCCTCTCTCTCTTCCTCTTTCTCCCTCCCATTCTACCTGAACAAAAAATGGAAAAATGTCCTTGGGTGAGGATTAAAAAAAAAAAGAATAGGCCAGGATCGGTACCGTCATACTCAGGCATCGGCTGGTTAGAGTTGATGGAAAGGGTGGCCCAGAGTTGTGGAGCCAGAGGGTCAGCTGCTAGAACTGACAGTCAACTGTTCTCCTCTCAGCACAAGATCAGAGTGATGTATTTTCATGGCCACCAAATACCTCTGTGACATTTTCACTCATCCTCAATTCAACCATCATAATACTATACTTCCGAAACTCTCAAGAAACTTACCACTTTGTCTCAAATTTTGTTATAAATGTCACAGCTTTCCTACTAGATTATAAGCTCCTTTGGGGATAAGCCATTTCTTTTTCATTTTGTTTTCTCTGAAGTATAAATTATATTTTGAAATACAGTTGTTGACTAGGTAGCCTGACACAGATGCTCTGAGGAATTAAACCTAACTGTGGGGGAAGGGGGGCAAAATACCATGTTTTGGCTATCTATTGATGTGTAACAAATTTTCTAAAACTTAGTAGGTTAAAATAATAGAAATTTATTCATAGTAATGATTACATAGGTTGATGTACTAACTATGAATTTCCTTTGTTTTATGTTGAAGGAGTTCAGGATGTGCCCCCCCCCAAAAAAAAATATGCTGTTTTGTCATACTAATTATTTTGAGCTGAGGATATTGAGCAATAGCAGCTGCAGGAAGAGCTCTCTGGTCGACCCTTTTCTATCTACAACAGGCCGTAAATTCTTCTGAAGAAGGTGTTCTTCCTGTACTGGAGGAAAGAACAGCCTTACTACTTGAGCCTGGGAGTCCATGCTGAAATGGGTCTCTACAAACTTACTAAAATAACACTTATCTTCTACTAGTTTTGTACCCCCCCCCCAATATATCTCCTAGTCACTTCCCCACAATTTACTGTTCCTATCCCAAACCCCTTTGTCCTATCATTTCTTCACAAATGTATTCTTTCTTTTCCTAAAGTGTATCAAAACTTTCTGCTTTGGTTCATTCTTCAGTGGGGGAGAATTTTTTCTTCCCTACAATGTAGCACCAGGTAGGCCCCTGACAAAAGAGGTCCAAATGGTTTCATTCACGTGGTTGACAGCTGAGATGACAGTCAGAGGCCCCAGTTTTCATTTATATGAACCATTTCACATGGCTACTTGGCATTTCTCATATATCATGGTATCTGGAATCCATGAAGAATATTTTAAGGAGACAGATTAGTGACTAATGTCAATGTTGCATTAGCCAGAGATAGCCACATGGCCATGTCTGGAGTTGATATGTGAGAAGACTCACAAGGGCATGACTACCAAGGGCCCTGTGTCACACAAACAGCTGAAACAATACCTGGGAAAGTGATCCATCAAAATTGTATTTCTCACCCTGGCCAGTTTGGCTCAGCTGTTGGAGCATCGGCCCACAGACCAGAGAGGCCCGGGTTCGGCTCCCACTCAGGGCACATACCTTGGTTGCGGTTCAACCCCAGCCCCGGTTGGGGTTGTTTGGGTGGCAACCACTCAATGTTTCTCTCTCACATCAATGTTTCTCTCTCCCTCCCACTCTATCTCAAGATAAATGCAAAAATGTCCTCAGGTGAGGATTTAAAAAAAAAAGAAAAAATTGTATTTCTGAAGTAACTGGATCAATACAATAAAAAGATAGATGAAAAAGAAATAGAGATAGAAGACTGAAAAATATTTTTTAAAATAGGATAGATTATATAATGTTGAAGGCTACTACTGTTTTATAATATATAACACTTTTAAAATATTTTTTAAAAATGTTTTTCTTTATTGATTTCAGAGAGAGAAGAAGGGAGAGGGGGAGATAGATAGAAACATTGATAAGAGAGAACATCAATTGGCTGCCTCCTGCATGCTCCCCACCGAGGATTTAGCCCACAACCTGAGCATGTGCCCTGACCAGGAATTGAACTGGTGACCTCTTGGTGCATGGGTCAACACTCAACCACTGAGCCACACAGACCGGGCAACACTTTTAAATTATATAACCAATTTTGCATGATAGTGACATAAATGTCAGTCAAGAGGCTTTAAACAAAAAACATGCTTATTTGGGAAATGTAACGATATAGTTTTGTGAAATTTTTGTCAAATACCCCTAATACACACACACACACACACACATACACACACACACAAAGTTTATTTCTTGAGAATCTGATGCTACACTAGTATCATGCACATAATTTCTATGTGGCCTGGATTTTATAAAAAATTATAAGGAATCACATTAAAACTCCAGAATACAATAAAAATAAACAGGGAGAGAAAATATGAGAGACAGGAGCAATTTTAGAGTTGAATTGCCTTTGTCCAATTTCGTTCATGAGAGTGCTCAGCAAAATACACAATTATATAATTAACCCAATAGAGAATCATATGAAGAAAAACTTATCATTTGATCTTAGTGTTTAAATCAGCAGAGTTTCAAGCTATAGGGCAACTGCCCCAGAGGAATTCTCTATACCCTTAGGTGCCTGCAGTTAGTAATAAAAGGCTGCCGGGATTTTTCTAAATTTAGAAACATGATGCATAAGCTAAAGAAGAAAAGCAAATCACCAATATATTTTACTTTAGTCTCGTGGTTTATCAAGCCAGTACAATAGCCTTGGTTTTTATTTAAGAATCAGAAGCTATTAGAAATTTGCTTGTCTTTGATTACTATGAAATGGAGACATATTTTTAGCTACAGGAGGTGAATTGTGTCTACAAGATCTAAAATCTTGCTTGATTTATAACAGGCAATCAACAGTATTTGTTTAATAAATAAATGATTGCAAATTAATCTGGTGATTTGGTAGAGAAAAAATCTTCAAACACAGGCTTCATGAAGGGAAAAATACAAATGCAGTCTGTTGTTGAGAAGAGGTGGAGTTTTGTATCATTTGCATACTGAAATATCCCACACAATATCTCTAGAAATGGGTTTGCTATATGTCCGACCTCATTATTGCTAAAGATGTAGAATTATAACACTTCTGCCTCTACACATGGCAACACCATCATTGAAGAATATTTTAGATGCGAGAATATAAATGTCCTTTTCCTCTAGGAGATCAAATTACTTGAGAACATAATTCCTTAGATTTTAAAATAGTCGTTTCTAAGGCATTGATAATGCTTTTCAGGCAATGTTCTACAATTGTTTGAAAGAGAGGGGTCACATACTAGTGTCCTTCTCAGATAGCTTGACAGAGCAGTAAGTCATTCAAAGGACCTTCAGAATAGCTTGTTAGCCACAATTCTATACCACCTCCCTTAGCACAAACACCATAACCCCTAGATGTTTAATGTACTAAAAGCATCACATATGTAATTTTTGTTGCTCATTTTATAAATATTACTCATTTTAAATAACATATTAATTCAAAGTGATGTATTTGGAGTATTACATCAGATATTAGTAATGAAACATGAATATCAATAGCCAATAATTATTCTATGTAACAAAAATATGCTCTACTGAACACATAAATTCTACTTTTGAGATGATCTGCAATATACATAATATATATATATTTTAAATTAAATTGTATAGGCAAACAAAATGTAAGCAAAATATTTCTTCTGATAATATGATTATAAAATACTTCATTGCTTAAATACATTTTGATATCAATCCTCTATTACCTGAGAGCCTGGAACAGCTCTGTCAACAACATAGCAATACATATGTTAAATGATACTATGAATTAAAATGTTAAAGTTATATACATTACCAGAAGGCAACTGCTAATATATAAAATAGAAAGTCTGCATAATAATGTGTTAGTTTAAGTCTTAAATATATAAGATTATATTTCTCCTTTTGTAACTTTATGTGCACTTTTTAAAGATATTTAAAAAGTCATAAAAAAACATGTAAGTGATTCAAGGACATATCCTTGAAATTCTTAAACATCTTTGCAAAAATCAGTGAGAAAATGTTTGCAGGCTCAGGCATAAACTCTTCTGATAAACAAGTCCATTCATTCAACATGTAATATTAACTCTAGTAGAACATGATTAAACATAATTAGATCCTCTTAGCAGCATAAGCCGTGAATAATCCTTGTCATTTCTTTTAAATTGTTAAAGCATTTGAAAGATTAAATATTGTAATGAATTATTTTCAAGTGTTGAGTCTTATTTTTACTACTAAGACTTTAAATAATATTGGGAAGGAAAGCTACCTAAATGAAAATCACCCTTTATCTGTGAAGAACAGTTACCAAATCGATAAACCAGAGTTTTACCGTAAAGGATAATTATTTGTATATCAAGTAGGATTTTTTTAAGTTGACTAGCTGCTGGATTTTTAAAAATAAATATGTATACCGAATGAAACTGCAACATTTGTGAATCCTAATGTATTTGTGAATTGTTTTAAAATCGGTTTTTAGAGGCAGTAAGGTAAATTGGGTTTGAGCAACAGGAGTTCCAGAGAAAATGCCATAGACTCCTTTCACAACTATTTCTTCTGTCAAGTACAGGTAGAAACTGTGGACATAGTACAGCCAATAGATAAAAAGAGTCTGAAAGGTGGGAAGGAGAAGGCAGATCTTAGGTTTTTGAGGAACGGGTTATCTTTTTTTGCTTTTCCTACATTCCAGACTGGAGGCTGGAGAAGCTGGCAACCAACAAATGCCTCCAGGCATGGACCAAAAGAAGTAAGTAAATAATAAATTAAATAAGTAAGTAAGTAAGTAAGTAAGTAAATAAATAAATAAATAAATAAAAAAGGCACTGCTGTCTCTAGCCAAAGAATCAGGAAAAGAGTGACCTGGAAGAATAAAAACTTTTCCAGCCAACAGAAGAAAAAAATATGTTCTCACCACCTCATCATCAGGCACCTCTCCCTGCTCGCTGTACACACTCCCAATGTCGTCAGAAGCCAGGTGCAGAGCCTGGATTACCAACCCTGCTCAGTTTTAGCAGGTGGCGCTACTCTACTCAAATCATGCTAATGTCAGCAGAGGACAGAGAGCCTAGACCACCCACCTGTACTGGCAGGAGGCGCTCTCTCCCTTGCCAACTAAGGTTTCGAGGGAGGAGCTGGCAAGAGGGGCTCTTTAAAGCTATATGTTAAGTCCTAAACTGACTCTAGAGTAGCCCACATAAGAAACTGAAAAGATTTAGCATTGCAGAATATTTGAGAGCTAGACGACTGAAAATCACTGACTAGTCTTAGAATACCACAAAAGCAAAGCAGAGCAGAATAGCATTGCAAAGACTGAAAACTAAACCGAACCTGTTGCTGAACAAGGTGACTGCCTTAAAAAGCAGAAAATTTACATAGGACACAAACTCTACTAATACAATACCCCAATTGTCCAGGATACACCTGAAGATCTCTCATTGTACCAATAAGCAGATACATCACAACTGGAATAAGAAAAAAAAAAAACAATTCATAGGCATCAACCTCAATGTGAATCAGTTCTCAACACAATCTGATAAGGATTTGAATGTACTCATATAAAAAGACTTCAACAAGCAATTGCAAACACTCTTGAAACAAGAAAAAAAATAGAAAATTTCAACAAATAAGTAAAACACTTAAAAAAAAATAAGACCAAAGGGAAATTATAGAATGAAAAAAAGTACCATTTTTCCCTATAAAATTGAAAAAAGTGTGGCCAAGGTTTTCACAAGTGGGCTTGCTTAAAAAGTACTGGTGAGAGTATAAATAATCTCTTTTAGAAAGGAAATTTGGCCAAAAAGATACACATTACATTTTTTGTAATCTGATTTGTAAAAATCAGATTTTATACAAATGTCTGACAATGGAAAATGCTTAAATAATTGATGCTACATCCATATTATCAACTATTATGCATTCATTAAAATAATGTTTTCAAATCATAGTAAGATAGAAAATGTTAAGAATTTTAAAATGAAATAAAAATGATACACAATTGAATCACAGGATCGTTAAGAAAACTATATATATATATATTATTTTTTTTATGAATTTTTATTTATTTTTTTGTTACAGATATTTTACCTTTTTACCCCATTGGCACCCCCCACCCCACCCCACCCCCGCCCTGTCCCCGTCTTAGTTGTCCATGTCCATTGGTCATGCATATATGCATATAAGTTCTGTGGTTTATCTCTTCCCACCCCCCACCCCCCATCCCCTCTTCTGAGGGATGTCAGTCTGTGCCCTACTTCCATGTGTCTGGGTCTACTGTATTCCTCAGACTGTTATGTTCATTATATTCCGCATATAAGTGAGATCATGTGGTATTTGTCTTTTTCTGCTTGGCTTCTTTCACTTAGGATAATACTTTCCAGGTCCCTCCATGTCGTCTCAAAAGATAAGAGATCTTTCTTTCTTACCGCTGCATAGTACTCCATTGTGTATATGTACCACTGCTTTTTTATCCATTCGTCTACTGGTGGACACCTGGGCTGTTTCCAGATCTTAGCTATTGTAAATAGTGCTGCTATGAACATGGGGGTACATATATTCTTCCTGATTGGTGTTTCAGAATTCTTAGGGTATATTCCCAGCAGTGGGATCACTGGGTCAAATGGAAGTTCAATTTTTAATTATTTGAGGTAGCACCATATTGTTTTCCATAGCGGCTGCACCAGTCTGCATTCCCACCAGCAGTGTATTAGAGTCCCCTTTTCTCCACACCCTCGCCAACACTTGTTGTTTGATGATTTGTTGATGGCGGCCATTCTGACAGGTGTGAGGTGATACTTCATTGTTGTTTTAATTTGCATCTCTCTGATGATTAGTGATGTTGAGCATTTCTTCATATGTCTTTTGGCCATTTGTATGTCCTGTTTGGAGAGGTGTCTATTCAGCTCCTCTGCCCATTTTTTAACTGGGTTCTTTGTCTTCCTTTTGTGGAGTTGTATGAGCACTCTATATATATTGGAAATTAATCCCTTATCTGATACATCATTGGCAATGATGTTCTCCCATACAGTGGGTTGCCTTTGCATTTTGATGATTGTGTCTTTTGCTGTGCAGAAGCTTTTGAGTTTGATGTAGTCCCATGTGTTCATTTTCTCCTTTATTTCTGTTGCCTTAGGTGATGTATCAGTGAAAATTCTGCTCCGTATGATGTCCGAAATTTTGTTGCGTACATTTTCTTCTAGAATTTTTATGGATTCACGGGTCACATTTAAGTCTTTTATCCATTTTGAGTTTATTTTTGTGTATGGTGTAAGTTGATGGTCTAGTTTCATTTTTTTGCATGTAGCTGTCCAATTTTCCCAACACCATTTATTAAAGAGGCTGTCTTTACTCCACTGTATGCTCTTGCCACCTTTGTCAAATATTAATTGAGCGTATTGCCTTGGGTCCATTTCTGGGTTTTCAGTTCTGTTCCACTGGTCTATATGCTTGTTCTTGTGCCAGTACAAAGCTGTTTTGGTTACAGTCGCTTTGTAGTATAACCTGATATCTGGTATTGTGATCCCACCTACTTTGTTCTTCTTTTTCAAGATTGCTGTGGCTATTCGGGGTCTTTTTTGGTTCCATATGAACTTTTGAAGTATTTGTTCTAGTTCTATGAAATATGTCATTGGAATTTTGATGGGGATTGCATTGAATCTATAGATTGCTTTGGGTAGTATGGACATTTTAATTATGTTAATTCTTCCAATCCATGAACAGGGTATGTGCTTCCACGTTTTTATATCTTCCTCTATTTCTTTTTTCAATGACCTGTAGTTTTCTGCAAATAGGTCATTTACTTCTTTGGTTAAGTTTATTCCTAGGTATCGTAATTTTTTTGGGCGCGATGGTAAATGGGATTGTTTTTTCAGTTTCTCTTTCTGTGAGTTCATCAGTGGTGTACAAGAATGCCGTTGATTTCTTGACGGTAATTTTGTATCCTGCTACTTTGCCAAATTCATTTATTAAGTCTAATAGATTTTTGATGGAGTCTTTAGGGTTTTCTATGTACAATATCATGTCATCTGCAAATAATGACAGTTTCACTTCCTCCTTTCCAATTTGGATCCCTTTTATTTTTTCTTCATGTCTGATTGCTGTGGCTAAGACTTCCAGTACAATGTTAAATAAGAGTGGCGAAAGTGGACATCCCTGTCTTGTTCCTGTTCTTAATGGAAATGTTTTTAGTTTCTGTCCATTGAGTATGATGTTGGCTGTAGGTCTTTCCTATATGGCCTTTATTATATCGAGATATGATCCCTCTATTCCTACATTGCTGAGCGTTTTTATCAGAAATGGATGCTGGATTTTGTCGAATGCTTTTTCAGCATCTATTGATATGATCATGTGGTTTTTATTCTTCATTTTTTTTATGTGGTGTATCACGTTTATTGATTTACGAATGTTGTACCAGCCTTGCATCCCTGGAATGAATGCCACTTGGTCATGGTGAATAATTTTTTTGATGTATTTCTGGATCCGATTTGGTAGTATTTTGTTCAGGATTTTGGCGTCTATGTTCATCAGGGATATTGGCCTGTAGTTTTCTTTTTTCGTAGTGTCTTTTTCTGGTTTTGGAATTAGAATAATGCTGGCCTCATAGAACGTGTTTGGAAGTCTTCCTTCTTCTTGAATTTTTTGAAATAGTTTGAGGAGAATGGGTGTTGGTTCTTTTTTGAATGTTCGGTAAAACTCCCCCGTGAAGCCATCTGGGCCTGGGCTTTTGTTTGCTGGGAGAGTCTTGATTACCTCTTCAATTTCCTTAGTTGTTATTGGTCTGTTCAAGTTTTCTATCTCTTCCGGGAATAGTTTTGGAAGACTGTGTGTTTCTAGAAATTTGTCCATTTCACTTAGATTGTTGAATTTGTTGCCATATAGTTGTTCGTAGTAGTTGTTAACGATCTTTTGTATTTCCGTGGTGTTGGTTGTTACTTCTCCTCTATCATTTCTGATTTTGTGTATTTGGGTTCTCCCTCTTTGTTTCTTGGTGAGTCTAGCTAAGGGTCCATCAATCTTGTTTATCTTTTCGAAAAAACAGCTCTTTGTTTCATTGATCCTTTGAATTGTTTTTTTGGTCTCTAGGCCATTTATTTCTGCTCTGATCTTTACTATTTCCTTCCTTCTATTTGCTCTGGGGTTTTCTTTTTGTTTGCTTTCTAATTCTTTAAGTTGTGAGGTTAGACAGTCAATTAGAAATTTTTCTTGTTTTTTGAGGTAGGCCTGTAGTGCTATGAACTTCCCTCTCAGAACTGCTTTCGCTGCATCCCATAGATTTTGTGTTGTTGTGTGTTCATTTTCATTGGTTTCCAGGAAGTTTTTAATTTCTTCCTTGATCTCCTCGGTGACCCATTCATTGTTTAATAACATGCTATTTAGCCTCCATGTGTTGAAATGTCTTTGCATGTTCTTGTTGCAATTGATTTCTAGTTTCATGCCATTGTGATCTGAGAAGATGCTTGATATGATTTCAATCTTCTTGAACTTGTAGAGATTTAGTTTGTGTCCTATCATGTGGTCTATCTTTGAGAATGTCCCATGTGCACTTGAGAAGAATGTGTATTCTGTAGCCTTGGGGTGTAATTCTCTGTAGATATCTATTAAATCCATTTGGTCTAGTGCTTCATTTAGAGTCTCTGTTTCCTTGCTAATGTTTTGCCTAGAGGATCTATCCAGTGCTGTCAACGGGGTGTTGAAGTCCCCTGCTATGATTGTATTGCTGTCGATTTCTCCTTGGAAGTCCTCCAGAAGATTTTTAATATATTTTGGTGCTCCTATATTGGGTGCATATATGTTTATCCAGGTTATATCTTCCTGTTGGATAGATCCTTTCAATATTATGTAGTGGCCGTCTTTGTCTCTAGTTATGGTCTTCATTTTGAAATCTGTTTTATCAGATATGAGAATTGCTACCCCAGCTTTTTTTTGCTTTCCATTTACTTGGTAAATTTTTTTCCATCCCTTCACTTTCAACCTATGTGAGTCTTTTGTTGAGAGGTGGGTCTCTTGTAAACAACATATAGATGAGTCTTGCTTTCTTATCCAATCAGCTACTCTGTGTCTTTTTATGGGAGCATTCAATCCATTTACGTTTAAGGTGATTATTGATATGTACTTATTTATTGCCATTTTTGTTTAGTGTGGTTCTATTTTTCTTCCCATTTCTACTGCTAATTACAGCAGTCCTTTTAACATTTCTTGCAGTGCTGGTTTGGTGCTAATGTATTCCCTTAGCCTTTTTTTTTGTCTGGGAAGCTCTTTATTTGATCTTCTATTTTGAATGATAGCCTTGCTGGGTAGAGTAGTCTTGGATTCAGATTCTTGTTTTTCATGACTTTGATTACATCATGCCATTCTCTTCTGGCCTGTAGTGTTTCTTGTGAGAAGTCAGCTGAAAGCCTTATGGGGTTCCCTTTATAGGTAACCTGTTGCTTATCTCTTGCTGCTTTTAGGATTCTCTCTTTGTCTTTAATTTGTGGCATTTTAATTACTATGTGTCTTGGTGTGGGCCTGTTTGGGTTCTTCTTACTTGGGACTCTCTGTGCTTCTTGAACTTGAATGCCTTCTTCTTTCACCAAATTAGGGAATTTTTCTGTCACTATTTTTTTGAATATATTCTCTATCCCTTGCTCATTTTCTTCTTCTTCGGGGACTCCTATGATGCGAATATTATTACGTTTCCAGTTGTCCCATAGTTCTCTTAAGCTGTCTTCCTGTTTTTTAATAGTTTTTTCCTTTTGTTTTTCTGATTGGTTGATTTTTTCTACCCTGTCTTCTAATTCACTGATCCGGTCCTCAGCTTCCTCTACTCTGCTTTTTAAACCTTCCAATGTGTTTTTCATTTCTGATATGTCATTTTTTATCTCTTCTTGTTGGTTTTTAATTTCCAATTGGCTTATTTTCAGTGTCTCTATGTCCTTACTCATGCTGTTCAGCTTCCTCAAGATCATGGCTCTGAATTCTAGCTCTGTTAACATGCCTAATTGCTCCACATTGATCTCATCTTCGGTGGAGGTCTCTTGCTCTTTCATTTGGCTTCTGTTTCTGTGTTTCAGCATTTTGGCTATCAGTGTGGGCTTTGGAGCCTGTCAAGTTCTCCCTGTGGGTGTTGGTGTTCTGCTGTGTGTGGCTCCCTCTCCTGTGTTTAGATGAGCGAGGGAGTACCCACGTTGAACACCACTGTCAAGTCTTACTTTCCTGGTTAAAGTTGCCAGTCCAGGAAAGGTACTGTTATCCTCTAGCTTTTTGCCTGGAGGCTAGCAGTCTAGGTTAATTGATGAGTTTTGGGTTGTCAGTTGACTGAAAAACTCCCTCTGGTGCTCAGCCAAGGGGCTTTCACGAGGGTGGGGCAGATGCTGGCTGTTAGTGAGCCTCAATTAGCACTTCAATGGCCCACAGGCTGGGGTTGGATCTCTGAGGGAGGGGCTGCTGCCTCTCCCCAGAGCCCTGGGAAGGAGCAATGTGGCCACCGTCCTGAGTGGCTGCACTCAGCCAAAGCTCTGAGCGCCCTCCAAACCCTGAGTGTCCCGACACAGTTCCAGTCCAGTCCGCCCTCCCTCCGCCGGAGCCCAAGGTGAGTGGCTGTGGCTGTTTCAGCCTCTGTCCCGGCTGCGCTGTGGAGCCGCCTGGGAGTGTGACCCGAGGGCGCCGCTCCCAGCTAAGGCCGCTGCCGAGCTGCCGACCGTGGGCTCCCAGCCCCGTCTCGCGCCTTCGCAAGCCTACCGGGATGGAGTCAGGTGTCCCTCGTTGTATGGTCCTCCAAGCTGCTTTTCTGTTGGTTTTTCCCATCGATTTGTCTGTGTTATAGTTGTAATTCCAGTTTGGTTCTGGGAGACGGTCTATGTAGCTCCGTTCACTCCGCCGCCATTTTTCGGTTCTCCTCCAAGAAAACTATATATTACATTAATATGCACAGTATTTGTTCATTTTCTTTTCCTTTTTTTTTTATCTTCACCTGAGGACTTTTTTTTGCATTTATCTTAGAGAGAGGTGGGAGGGAGAGAGAGAGAAACATCGACATGTGAGAGACACATGGAGTGGTTGCCACCCACACAACCCCAACCAGGGCCGGGGACAAACTGCACCGAGGTACCTGCCCTTAGCGGGAACCCAACAGGGACTCTCTGGTCCACGGTCCGACGCTCCAACAGCTGAGCTAAACTGACCAGGGCTGTTTGTTCAATTTCTAAAGCTAATGTAATATAATGTTAAAATAAAATATTTCTCCTCAGTTTCTGCTGATGACAAAGAAAATAGATGTTATGTTCCAAAATGAAGTGTGAGACCATTCTGTAGACCTTGCAAAAGGAGGCTGTGGAGAACATTTGTTTCCCACGTTCTCATTAACACCCAGAGGGGAAGCAGAAGACTGGAAGAGTTGGTTAGAGCCTTTGGTGTGCTGGGGTGCACGGAGCCCACCTATTCTTCCCTGAGAGGAAGGAGAAGTAATGAAATTCTTCCTTCACCTCAAGTAAAGAGAGGGGGCAATAATGAAACTACTCAAAGAGCTTCGTATTTGTCACTTGCAGTCTGTGTACCCAGTGGACAGATGTGGGAATGAGTTTGAGAATTCAAGGCTGAGTGGTTCTCTGACAGGTGAACCTGCTGAGGGGAGAAGCGCTTTGGCCTTGGGACCTGCCTGTCGCCCCAGGAGTGTCCTGACGAAGTATTCTCAGGCACCAGACGGAGGCCTCATGTGAGAGACAGCTTGGTGGGCTTGTTCTGGTTTTGCCTAGAATCCCACCCAGAGAGCCAATGAGACCCAAGAGGGAGGGAAAATGCATGTGATGGTTGAATGCTGAGAACCAGGGAGATAAAAAGAAAAAACCCAAGATAAAGGGACCATTACCTGGTCAAAAGAACTGCAGTTGAAAACTCACAGGATGCAGAGGGGTCATGCAGAGCCCTCTCCAAAGAACCCAAGAAAGTACCCCACAAAGGAAAAGTTAGTTGTACATATTTAAACGCCCAAAGAGCACGTTCCATCTCTGAACAGTATTCGTCA
The DNA here is from genome assembly GCF_014108415.1 of Molossus molossus. Lineage (NCBI taxonomy): Eukaryota > Metazoa > Chordata > Mammalia > Chiroptera > Molossidae > Molossus > Molossus molossus. Next base: position 74,402,667 of record NW_023425344.1, on the reverse strand, counting down.
AATAAAAGAGTGCCTGACTTCCTTTCTCTCTACCTTCCTCTCTTCCTTCCCCCTCTCACCTCCCTGTAGGGGTCAGACACAGTGATTGACAAGGTAAAGAAAGAGGGGCACAGGTATCAGTCAGGGAAAGAGAAGACAGCAGCCCTCTCGCCTACTGTCTACTGTCATTGCCCAGCCTACAAGCGGGCCTGATCTAAGTAAGTGTTTTGAATGAAGTTGAAATGTTGAATATTACAGGGAACTAAAAATATTAATTATTGTTTGGAGAAGGTTTCATTATCTGAAAGTGACTAGATAAGCCTGGAGACTTGCCCGAAATTTCATCCAGGAAAAGAACTAGGTCTAGGAGGAGAATTAGTCAACAGAATAAATGAGAAAAGACAGGAGGAGACAAGAAAAAATGTATTCTGTGATGGTATCCCACAAGACATGTTTGATCCACATGGCAGCTACATCAGGAAGAAAGAGGAAAAACTAGAAGGAAATCTATCCTTATTAACAGCAGTAGTTGGGGAGATAGTAATGGGATTTCTAGTGACTTTTCCTTTTTGATTTTTATAAAATCAATATGATGTGATTTTGTATATGTAACCAAATGGGATTTGTAGTGCGTGGTAGCCTGAGTGAGCATCCAGATCATAATGAAACATTTTGTTTTAGTTAAATATATGTTTCTTTCAGAAAGATGAACTGGTTTTTCACTAAAGAGCTATTGCAGTCCTTCTAGAATAATGGTAAGATGTATTTAAACTGCAATTTATTTCTCAAAATTTTAACATAATACATAAACATATTACTTTTTTGCTCTTATTATTATAATTTTAGAAAATTTTAAGTTGCCCTAACAAAAAAGGAATTATTCACAGTATGTTAAAGAGGTTCTCAGTCTGTAGTCCATATAGTTCGTTCAGGAAACTTTGGGTTAGGTCCTGGGGAGGAGAGTCTATTATACATGCACAGAACTAATGCTTCAGAGATTCTCATTCATGTCTCTAACTGCACTTAAAAAATGTATACACACATGCACATACACACACAATATGTTACATATTCTGTAACCTCTTTTTACTTATAAAATAACACATAATTTTAGAAATTTACTATAGAAATAAGTATATTGTTATCTTTCAGTGAAAATCTTCCAAGATGTTTTTGTATTAGAAATATTTAATTTGGTGAGCATGCATTACTGAACAATTAGATGACTTGATTTAAGTCCTTAGCTGTAATCATTTTCATTTATAAAAATGTCCAATCATTTTTCATAGGAGAATTAGGATTTAATTAATCACTTGACTCATTGAGAATTTGAAGTGCTAGATTAGTGTGAAGTTTTTTTCAGATATTTATGTCACCAGAAATGCTGAACTGTGCACTAATTCTTACTTAACTTCCATAAATTAAAATTTGTAATGTAAATAAATATTAAAAGAAATGACCTGAAATGTAAATGTCAGTAATTGTGAAATTTTGATTATAGTGGATATGCAATTGAATATCATAGGGAAAGGATGCATGCACAGAAAAATTCTTTTTATCTTCTTCATGGTGACTTTTTTTTTAAACTCACACCAGAGTATGTTTAGAGAGAGGAAGAGAGAGAGATCAATGTGAGAGAGAACCATCCATCAGTTCCCTCCCACAAGTGCTCCAACAGAGGATTGAACTCACAACCTGGGTATGTGCCCTGACTGGGAACCAAACTCTCAACCTTTTGGTGTATGGGACAACTCACCACCTTACTGAGCCACCCCATCAGGGTCTTCGTGGTGTTTTGAAGAGTCAGATGGGATTTAGCAATTGAAACAGAGAATTATTATGACTGAACTAGTAAAAAAAGCAATTAAAAATAAAATATTATAAGTAGCTGATATGTCTACATTGACAAAAGAAATATACTGTGTATGTATATGTGTACATGAAGAGACAGAGAGACTTAGACTATGGTAGACAGAATTCCAAGATTTCTGTCCCATAGCGTACTCAACCAATAGACACATTCCTCTTGAGCGTAAGCAGGATTTATGGGCTGAGGGATGATCTCTCCTATGGTTAGGTTAATTAATATAAGACAATGTAACGGACTGGGAAAACTGAAGAAATAAGGCGTGACGTCCTGAGAAGGACCAAGTGGCTAACACCTGAGGAAGTCACTCTCTAGGCCCCAGGACAGACTCCTGACTGGCACAGGGTCAGCTCAGTGGTGTTCCTTTCTTCGGGTTCTACGAAGAATCAGTTTCCTTGCTTTTTTTCCAGCTTTCAGAGACCACCCGCATTCCTTGGTTCCTTCCTCCAATTTCAAAACCAGTAAGAGTGGGTAAAGCCTTCAGATTGAGGCACTCTGACGTTTTCTAGCTCTCTCCTCCGTATTTACAAGCTCTGTGATTACACTGGACCAAATCAAATAGTCCAGGAAAAGTTCCCTGTCTTCAGGTCAGCTGATTAGCAACATTCATTCCATCTGCTACTTTAATTTTCCTTTGTCATGTAATGTAACATGTTCACTAATTCATGACAGTAGGGCATAGACATTGATGAAAAAACACAGACATTCCATTTGAGTTTTAATGTAAAAGCTTAATCACACAGCTAGGATGAAAATCTAGAAAATGTTTTAAGTTATTGAAACACAACAAAATTCAATTTTATATCTTTCTTCGAAAATTCTACATTGTACAGTTTTTAATAAGATAAAATACTATTTTAAATTAAAATACCGTTAGTACATACTTTAATAAAGATAAAATATATTTAAAATTCAACTAGTACTTAAGTTTATTATCTTCCAACTGGCTGCGCACCTTAGTAATAGAACCAAAGGACTTTTCTTATTCTCAGGACAATCAGGAACATTGTGTGGTTCACGTCTTATTAAAAGTTTTTTCAATTGAAAACTAATAATAATTATTACTGTGATATGATAAGATTATTACTTAGCTATCCAAATAAAAACTAAATCATTAATTTGGAATTTTTAAGGTAAAATATTTAGGATAAATAGAGTAGAAATAAAATATATGATTTCACTTTATTATTTCAAATGCCTTCGCTTTCCTCCAAAAATATAAATACAAATCAATCCAACTTAAAATTACCACTAAAGATATTTATTATTTTACAAAACTATAAATGTGTTGTTTTCAGGTTGAAAATTCTTATTCAGTCAACATAACTGGATACATATTTATGGTCTCTTAGAAAACTTTGTCTCTTTATCAATTTAACTATGCTCATAATATATCATGAACAAAACCTGCTCTAGTTCAAAGAATGTTCCATTATAAATATGTCCATGAAGTAAACAAACAAATCCCTTAGTGAAATCAAATTGTACAGTGGGGCTTTTTGCTTTAAACAGGGAAATTGTTACCTTAAGGAAAGAAATAGGTTCAGTCAACTCATCAAATCCCTGTGGCACTAGCCACAGGCAAACAAGAAACATGTACCAACGTTTCAAGATATCTTAATAATATACATTACCTAAAATATTATCTGACAAATGAAACTTACGTCAGATTGCATACTCTAACCTAGGCAAGGGGGAGGATAAAGGCTCTGAGATTAATTATACTTTAGAATAGACAAGTACTATTATAGATGACAAATTTGCACACTAAGACTGACATGTTTGTTATCAATGCTCTGGTTTGCAATGTCAGATAAATGTGGCATGGTTTTTTTGTTTGCATATCTATTTAGTTGATTTTTAACTTTATTTTTATTACTGCATTATGTCTTTTTGATATATTAATGCAGATTTTGAATATTAAAGTGCCTTAGAACAGCATCTGAAGCCCTTTAAATGTATGGTCTGGCCATTGCTTTACCCAGTAAAGCTACCATTTAGAATTGAAGGACAGATAAAGAGCTTCCCAGACAAGAAAAGCTAAAGGAGTTCATTACCACCAAACCAATATTAAAAAAATTTTAAAGGATCATCTCTAAGAAGAAGAAGAAAAAATATTAATAATATGAATATGAATAATAAAATAGCAATAAATACAAATCTATCAATAATTACTTTAAATGCAAATATATTAATTATTCCAATCAAAAGACACATGGTGGCCAGATTAATAAGACCACTACATATGCTGTTTACAAGAGACTTACTTCAGATGGAAAGACAAACACAGACAGAAAATAAAGGGGTAGAAAAATATATTTCATGAAAATGGAAACAAATAAACAAAAAGGCTGGGGTAGCAATACTTATACCAGGCAAGATAGACTTTATTTATTTATTTATTTTTTTTTAATCCTCACCCGAGGACATTTTTCCATTTTTCGTACAGATAGAGTGGGAGGGAGAGAGAGGAAGAGAGAGAGAGGGAAACATCGATATGAAAGGAACACATCGAGTGGTTGCCACCCACACGACCAACCAGGGCCGGGGACAAACTGCAACCGAGGTACGTGCCCTTAGCGGGAACCGAACCCGGGTCTCTCCGGACCGCAGGCGGACGCTCTAACCGCTGAGCCAAACCGGCCAGGGCCAAGATAGACTTTAAAACAAAGGCTCTGTAACAACAGACAAAGAAGGACCAGCAATTCCACTTCTGGGTATTTATCTAAAGAAACCCAAAACATTAAATTGAAAAGACACGTACATTCATACGTTCATCACAGCATTATTTACAGTAGCCAAAACATAGAAGCACCCTAAGTGTTCATCAATATACAAATGGACAAAGAAGAAGTGGTGTATATATTGAATGGAATATGATTTAGCCATAAAAAAGAATAAAATCTTTCCATCTGCCAAAACATGGAGGACCTAGAGGATATTGTCCTGAGTGAAATAAATCAGACAGAGGAAGACAAATGCCATATGATTTCATTTATATGTAGAATCTAAAAAACAGAATAAACAAGCAGAACAGAAACAGACTCATAGATACAGAAAAAAAATTGACGATTGCCAGATGTGCGGAAGGGGGTGGGGTATGGGTGAAAAAGATGAGGGGATTAAGAAGTACAAATTGGTAGTTACAGAATAGTCACAAGGACGTAAAATACAGTTCATGGAATATAGTCAATAATATTGTGATAACTATGTATGGTGTCAGATGGGTATTAGATTTATCAGGATGATTAATTAGTAAGTTATATAATGTCTAATCACTTGGTTATACACCTGAAATTAATATAAGTCTATGTCAACTGTAGTTGAAAAATAAAAAAATATTTAAAGTAAAAGAATGTACTATATATCTATTTGTATATATTACTCTAGCATACCTCACAATGGCATGTGATTGGGTTAAAAATGCTTAGCCAAAAAACTTCTAGCATCATAAACTATCAACAATATTACATAAAATACACTGAACGTTTGCTGTGGACTGAATTGTGTCCTCTTGAAATTCCTATGTTGAAGCTCTAACTCCCAATGTGATTATTTGGAGGCAGGACCTAGAAGGAGGTAATAAAGTTTAAATGAAGCCATAAGGATAGGGGCCCTGTCCAGCCCGTGTGCCTCAGTGGTTGAATGTTGACCTATGCACCTAAAGGTCACTGGTTTGATTCCCAGTCAGGGCACATGCCCAGGTTGTGGGCCAAATCCCCAGTGGGGCGCACACAAGAGGTAGTCAATTGATGTTCTCTCTCATCGATGTTTCTATCTCTCCCTCTCTCTCTAAACATCAATAAAGGGGGAAAAAATGATGGGGCCCTGATCCAATGGTATTAGTGTCATCATAAGTAGAGACACCAGAGCACCTCCTCACCCCCAAGTAAAAACTCAAAGGAAAATGGGAGGATCCAGTGAGAAAGTAGCTATCTGCAAGCCAGGAAGAAAACTCTCAGCAGAAACTGAGCCCTGGTAGACCATGATCTAGGACATCCAGCCTACAGAAATCTGAAAAATAAATTTCTATAATTTAAGCCACCCAGTCAGTGCATTTTGTTTTGTAGCCCAAATGGACTCATACAATGTTGTTACTCATTATTTGCCTTTTGAGACTAAATATGTATGTATATGCTTATTTCAAATTTTGCCTTATTGTAATTTTTCTTTATTGGTTAAGTCATGGTTTAATTTCATTTTGAACATTATTTTCACATCACCACTCTATGGGCTTTTTCCTACCTGTTTACTGGGACTTTGCATTATTTGTTATAGCTTTATAGGTGATACCACTGATTTTTATTGCATCAACCCTAGCTCATTTTCCAAGACAGTGCTGCAGCTTTTGCCAACAAAGTCAGATAATTCCAGACAAAATTCTTACAAAATCCTTTTGACTCAGCCACAATTATCTTCAGGATTCTCAGAAACTTTGTAAAATTCAGACTGTTATCTTGGGTTATTCCCTGTGATTTCCCTAGTACTCAATAAGCATCATAGCTCTTACATGATGATATTGGCTAAATCAATGAATGACATAGGAGTATGCTTCTTCACCTTTGTCTTGCTATCTGTGGACTGATAGCCTCAACCTATTTGACCTTGACCATGAATGTGCCTTACCCATGATGCTCATCCCTTTGAGGTCACAAAACTTTGTGAGAAAGGTAGCATCAATGGGAGCTAGTTTCCAAAAGCAGCTAAAGTCAAGTTTCCTGCAATTATATACATTGTTGATGATACCAGACCTGGATGGGCAACAACATTCTGTGGCATGTGTGGGCATTGTTCTGAACATAGGATGCAAACATAACCCTCTGTCCCAACCAAAGATTCTGTGAGCTACTTACAATCCTTTAGTAAATCATGTTTCTGCTTGAGCCAGCCAGAGTTGCTTTCAGTTGTTTTCAGTGAAGACCCTTGATTGACATTGCGCTTTTACCCAGGCAGATGAGTCGCCACTTTTAATAGATACAGAATAGGATCAGTGATCCAATAAAGGGTAAAAGCTACAATTTAAAGGAAAACAACTCTCTTGAGAAAATTGTGGTTGAAATGTTCCTCCAATTAATTTGGGTTTTAAGATTTTGAATGTGAAACATTTAAGAAAGGAGCCTGTCGAGACATAAGGGCAGACTATATTAAAATACTGGGACATCTTTATTTTTACCAAATGCCTTTATTCTTTTAATCATGAAACACATTAAAATGTGAATAATTTTATTTTATATTCACATTTTATTCATCATAAAACTTTTGTCCATGATGTACCATGATGTATAGTAATTGCTTTGTCTTAGATTTGACCCTGAGTATATTTCAGAGTCCTACGGTATTTTGCGGGAACACAAAATACCAACATACATGAAGTTTTTAATATAAATTAAGAGAAGTCAAGTCTTCATCTTTACATCTTTAGTCATTTACAAATAAGCTTTCATCAAAGGACAGTAGCTACAGGAACTCGGCAAGCATTATCTAAGGTTCTCACTCATCTTAGTATGATACCACCATCTTCATTTTACTACTGGTGTAACTAAATCTCATGAAGAAGAAAAGAACAAATTAGGAGGAAAAAAAGAATGCTTTTTAAAATATCATCTTCAGTTAACATGAGTGAACATAGTGGTAGGAATAAAAAGTATCTGCTCTGGAAACTTAAATTTTATTCTCTTATATTTTCATTTTGCTAACTGAATTATGAGACTACTCAGAACACATCCATCTTGCAGTTAATTTTAAGTTTCTTGTGGTCACAAACTGTTAATGAGTTTATTCAACATGTTGTCCTATAAACTTCTCCTTCGATCCCTTCATGAAAAATAGAAATCAACAGATAGGCCAATAACCTCCAGAGCTTCTGGTCTGGTTTATGGTCTTCTTGCTTCCTAATGGATAAGATACCTAGCCATTGTTTTTTTGTTTTTTGCTTGTTTGTTTTGTTTTGTTTTTGGTCCTGATGTTTTATTTAATAGCAAAAACAAACACAGAAAATAGAACAGGAAATTCAGGAGGGTCAAATATGTGTTTGAAGAGGTTAGATTACAGAAAAAAAAAAAAAGTGAAGAAGAATAAAAGAGAGGAAACAGAGAAGCAGTTTAAGGCTAAGGTCTCCTTTACAGTTTTCATTATGCTTAGAAGTTGAAAGGGGGTCTGAATAGGAAGACAAGGTCATTTTAACAATTTTAGTTTGAATCTCAAGAAGGAGCAAAGAGAGTTGCCTTGTGTCTCACATTGGACAAGAGTCCCTCAGTTTCTATTAAATGTGGCAGACAGGCAAACCTCCTCCCCTCTCCCACCCCAGAGGAGAGGAAAGCAGAAACAAACTATCAGGAACAAAACCCCAGGCCTGAGTTTGAAGTTCATGGACAGAAGTGTGGTTGCAGGGAGTGTGGGGAAGAGAGGAATACAACAGTAGTTCACACACTCAACAAATTTCATAAAGAAGACATCACATTAGTCAATACGTTCTTGTTTTCTCTTGTTAAAATTCTGCAATATTTACACTACAACAAAAGAAAAACATGTATAAGTGTGAATTAGTCTTACACTTTCACATAGCTGACTCTTAGAATAGTAGTATTCCTTTTCTTTGGAAATGGTCAATACTGGGGAATGGACTGGAGAGTGAAAAAACAAAATTGTGATATGCAGATGAACCCAGGACTTTTAGAAATCACAGTGAATGTGCTATTCTTAAGAAAATAAAAAATTCATGTCAAGTTAAGTACTTTAAAGACCCTTCTTACCAAGAAGCTATCTATCTCCTGAAGCAGTTCCATTACCTAAGGATCTCAAACAGCCCCTGGGTTCCAGGGCATATCAACAGAAGGATCTTATTTATCACTTCCAATCCTAAATATAATTCATAAGAGTGTTGTGGCCCTCTTCCTACTCTCATTTTCTTAGACAAAGAGCTCCTCCTTTGAACCTATTCCATTCAGTGATCATTCTCACATCACTATGGCTCTCCATAATCAATCATACCCCGAATGAAGTCACTCATCACTAAATTCTTCATGTTTCTGCTCATGATTGCATATGGGATATTACCTGTTTTAAGGCTTTGCAAGTAAGTATCAATGACCTGTTCTTTGGAAGGCCCTGCATCCAATTTATTATAATAGAATCTGGCAACCTGTGACCACAGAATCAAATTGTAGTGATTAGAAAGAGCTATAAGCATACAAGCCACTTAAATCTGAAGAAATACTTGTTGATACCATGTCAGTTTCCTTTTTTTCACCACATTTTTTATTCCTTTTAAAAAATTTTTTTAACCATGCAAATGCCTAGATTTCAACAGACAGACAGAATGAGTCTACTCAGCTCACATCAAATGTCTATAAACAATGGACACAGACAACCTACTGTGAAGGGGGGTGGGGGGCAGAAGTTGGGAGGGAGTGTCAAAGAGGGGAAAAGGAGGGACATCTGTAGTAAAAAATAATAATAACTTAAATATATAAATAAAAAGATGTACTACATCATTAGCCAATGAGGAAATAAATGCAAATCAAAACAAGATGAAATATCAATTTATACTCATTATGATGCTTAGAATGAAAAAGACAGATAACAAAGAGTGTTGACAAAGATTTGGAGAAAATGCAAACCCTCATACATCATTGATATGTAAAATCATGCTGTCACTTTAGAAAGCTTGACTCTTCCTTAAAATATTAAACATGAAGTTGCTATATGACCCAGCAATTTCACTACTAGAGAAATAAAAATATACATCCATGTGAAAAACTTTGTATATTAGTATTCATAACAGTGTTTTCATAAAGTGGAAACAAATTAAATGGCTATCAATGATAAATGTGTAAATAAAATGAGATATATTCATATATGGAGTATTATTCAGCAATAAAAAAAAAGTACTGAGGCATGCTACAACATAGGTGAATCACGAAAATATGCTAAGTGAAAAAAGGAAATCTCAAAAGAACACATATGATATGATTCCATTTACATAAAATGTTTAGAATAGCTGACTCATAATGTAAGTAAATTAGCAGCTATTTACTGAGTGAGTGGGTGGGGTTGGTGGAAATGATGAGTGACTCCTAATAGGTCTATTTTGATGGTGATGCAAATGTTCTAAAATTGATCAAGGTGTTGGTTCCAAAACTCTGTGAATATGCCAAAACCTAATAAATTGTACACTTTAAATGGATAAATGGTAGAGTATGTGAAATTAGGCTGTTAAAAGGAAAAACCCACACACATCTGCTCTAACAAAATCAATGACAGATTATCCCTAGGATAACAAAATACGAAGATGGGGTCAAGGTGCAACTGCTGAAACATCTGTATGTAGCAGCAACCGTGCTGGAGGTCACACAAAGAGGCCAAGAGCAGAGAGTCAGTGACTCCAAGAAGTGAACTGTCAGTAACTATTCATTCATGAATAGGTCTTCGATCTGCATGTAAAGTTAACAGGACTATCCACTGAGACTGGAAGACACTATGGAGGCTCCAGTTCACAGGTGAATAAAGGAGACATGGAAATGTATGGCCAGCACATGGCAGTCTGAGCCTTGTAAACTCTAAAAACCAACCAACTATAGCTGATTTTCAGGACTCAGTCCACCCTGAAAAGGAACCACAGGGAGAGAAACTTTGAGCAGGAAGGAGACACTGAGGCAAAGGTAAAACAAGTTTCAGTAAAAGTAGTGAATGTTCGTCAGTAGATGAGTAGATTAAAAATTGTGGTACATTTACACAATGGAATACTATGCAACTAATATAGTACTAATACTGTGAGAATGAAAGATCTCTTCCCCCTTGACACAATATGGAGGGACCTAGAGAGTGTTTTGCTAAATAAGCCAGTCAGAGAGAGACAAGTATCACACGATCTAGCTTATCTGTGGAGTATAATGAACAAAATAAGCTGATGAACAGAATTGATTCAGAGATATGGAAGTAGGGAACAGACTGACAAACCTCAGAAGGAAGGGGGGTTAGGGGGGCCTGAAAGAGATAAACCAAAGAATTTATATGCATATATGCATAACTAATGGTCACAGGCAACAGTGTGGTGAAGGTGAGGGAGGCAGGAGCAGGGAGGAGGGTGTCAATGGGGGGAAAATGAGGGACATCTGTAGTACTTTCAACAATAAAGATAAATTTTTAAAAAATAACAAATAAATAAAAGTAGTGAGAGGAGCAGACAACGCAGATCTCAGAGGACACAGTCTATATTACTGAACATCTAGCATTAACATCAGAGGAAGGTACCCTAGAGATGTGAAGCTGGAGAACATATTCCTCTCCTACTAAGAAAATAGAAAACTAATAATAGATGTGCTGGTCATTTACCTATTAACCCTCAGTTCAAACTTATCCTCTATCCTCTGCTCTATGATACTGGAGCTGGGAATCTGCATTTTATTTGCCAACTGGCTTCCCATTAGGTGCTGTTAATAGTAGGAACTACTATAGCAGGACTTACAGGCAGGCAAGAGAGAATAAATTCATTCTTTTCCTGCTTTCATACTTTTCCTGATAGTAATGCCACACCAGGACATTTTACTGCAGCAGAAGAACTGGTTCCAGCCTCCAACTGCTTTGAGCATCCCCAGAACTATTCCATTGTCCCTGCTCACCATTATCTTTGGCAGTTTGACAGGCCTTCCATAGGAAATTCTGAGTTACAGCTACGTGATACTTTCACTTGAGCTTCTATATATTGGTAACCCTGATGCCTTCCCTGTGTTTCACCAGGTCTAAATGTGGTAGCTTTTCTACAGTTATCACAATGTTACCCCAGTGTTTGCTGTTTGCTCATTTAGACTTCAACAACTGTGTAATTAATGCATGTATTCAACACCTTCTGATGAAAAACCTAGTATGGTTATTCTATTGCTGTATAGATCCTAACTGAGAAGATTCTTAGGTCGTTTGGCAATGTTTTTGAAGGAAGGCTAGATTCCATGCCAATGTGAAATAGAATCCTAGTAACCCATAATATGGAGAGGCAACATGGTGAATTAAATTATAAGCAGCTGTTTGTGACAAAGTGCCTGTTAGGTACCTTGACAGATAAAGTGGTTGTTGCACTTTACCACTGTAAAGTGGTGGCAATGATAACTTTAAGTGCTGTGAGGATGGAGGACTATTTCTTATTGCACTGAAGAACTTTACAAAAAGATGACAAGATGGGGCTTTAAAATCCCATTTAAGTCACAAAGAACCAGGGAGCTTCTATGGCAGATCTAATGGAATCACTTGTTCCTTATAGCCTTAGAGCCAACTCTGTTCAAAATAAGAGCCAACATTTAATTGTACAATCTGAATAAGTAAAATGTAAGTTGAATTTACAGATTCACCAACAGGAAGAACATTGATTGAGAAAGATGGAAACTTTGAGATTTGGAATAAAAACACACGGGTGAATTTGAATAATGCCCAGCATCCTGAACCCCCTAATTTTCCTAAGTCTTCTTTATCAGCAAAAATTTGTCCTCCTCCCACGTCCGAGAAAACTAGCTCTGCCTTGTTTGAACTCTGCCATGTTACAAACTTACTGAGGCAGTAGAATGGTAAGCACATGCTCTGGCCTTCAAGTCTCACCCTAACTATCCATTATTGCCTGTATCAGTTCCCAGTAGTTTTAGGGAAAACGAGAGTGAAGTCTAACAAAGAATAGTTTTATTTCAAAATAATTGCAATGTTTTTTCTATTTACATCACCAGAAATTTGGGGAAATGCATGTGGCAATGCATTTTAAGAGTGTTAAACCATAGAGCACAGAATAGAATTTTTGACCACGGCCAGTGTTTGATGTGGATACATGTATCACGGTCTCCGGATTCAAGGTGTAGCTCCAGCAGTATGAGCAGTTCCAGGAGCTTGCTTTAAACTAAAACACTGACTTGAGCATAGCCTATTATCAATAAAGTTGATTGTCATTTTTTTAAAAAGATGTTTTATTGATTTGTAGAGAGACAGGGAAGGAGAGGGAGAGTAAGAGAGAGAAATGTTGATGTGAGAGTAGAACATTGATGGACAGCTGCCTCCTTCAGGCCCCCAACTGGGTATCAAGCCTGCAACCTGAGCATGTGGACAATCGAGCCCTGACCCAGGATTGAACTGGCAACCTTTCCATGCACAGGATGAGGCCCAATGAACTAAGCCACATCAGCCAGGGAAATAAAGTTGCTTGTCTTCAGTAAAACATAGAAGAAGGAATTTACAGACTTCAGAAGACAGGGATTTGGAAGTAGATTAATGTGCAATTGCATACTCAACTTTCAGTTGGATCTGGGCCCTAAGATGGACCTTTTAATAAAATATCAAGAAACACATTAGTCATGGTGTCTGGTTTCCCCACCATGAGTAATTCAAAAGAGGAAAGATAATGCTACAATGTCTTTTATGACTGAGTCTTAGGAATCACACATCATCACTTTCAAAGTATGTCGCTGGTCATATTGATTAACCTGCTTTTATGAGAGGAAAATGTACAAGGGCATGAATACCAGGAGGTAAAGATCTTTGCCACTTTGGAGACTGGCTACCACAATTTTTTTGTGAATTTGACTTTAAAATAATGAAAAGACTCTAAATAAATATAATGGAAAATAAAAATGACATAGAAATACCTTGAAATGTGAAGCTAAATTTTAGATATTGAGATACGCTAATTATTTATTGGATTGCTGACCTAACCAAAAAGAACTTTTTCAAATGACTAAACACAAAATATAACTGTGTATTCCTAGATTTATTCTAAACATAAAAAGAATAAAAAATAATTTCAAAGTTTTTTGTGTACTTGTGTTGTTGATAGTAGTGATGGTGGTGTTTTTCTGATAATGTTTTTCTGGTGGTACTGATAATGTTATATGTGGATTATAGAATGGAGACAATGAGTAATTATATTGAAGTCTTTGGAAACATAAACTTTCAGCATTGTTTGATAGGAGACACAGATACCAGATCAATGAGGTATTGTATACAATTCTAATTTTGTTGGTACTAAATTTGATTTCAAAAAGTATAAGTGAACTTAAGTATTATACGTACATTTGTTAGTTCTTACACTGAAAATACTTAGAAACTAAGATGAGCCTTGAGGAGCAGGGTCTACTCTCATATGAGAAAGAGAAATAGAGGAATGAAATTGCAAGTGTGCAGTTTCTCCCCTCATGCTTAGTCATTAGAAAAATCACTCCACCTGAGGATATAACCTTGGTAAACATATATGCATCCAATACAAGAGCACCAAAATATATTTTAAAACTTCTGGAGGACTTCAAAGGAAAAATCAACAACACTACAATCATAGCAGGGGACTTCAACACCCCACTGACATCACTGGATACATCCTCTAGACAAAAAATTAACAAGGAAACAGAGACCCTTAATGACACACTAGATCAGAAGGTTTTAACAGATGTTTACAGAGAATTATACCCCAAAGCTGCCACTAGTGCTCAAACTAGTCTCAAAATATAATTTTTCGTACATAGAAATCAGAGCTCCTTTAAGAAGTGTCTGATACCAGTTCCCGGAGAGAAAATGAATAAGAGCAGTCTAGAACATCCAGTCAACCAAGAAAAAGAAGAAACCATCTCAGAGAGTGGTTTAATTAAAAGAATCATAGCCAACTCGAAGCATCCTCCACTGGCCGATGAATTAAACTATATCAAATATGATTAAATCCATAGGTCATTAAGGCTCTTTAAAAAATAATTATAAAACAGACAGGGGAAAAAAGAAAAAATAAGAAAGTCATTGTTCACCTTTGGAAGCTACAAAGTCACCAATTCGGTTTTTGTATTTGAAAACTGGTTGATACAGAAAGAATTAAGCACTTATCCCCCTTTCCTTTACCGGTTGTATCCCAGGATAACCAGGTCTGTCTTGAGAAGTTTCTCTTTATAATTATGGTCTAGCTGACAAGTGAAGGAGATATATCACCACTTTGCAGTCCTTAATGAATTAATGGATTTAGATAATTAATCGATTTGGAAAGAGAAGCAACAGTATTGCCTGATGAAAATACACAAAACTACCTCTGAATCGGTTCTCAACTTGTGGGTTGCAACCCCTTTGGGGGTCGAACAACCCTTTCACAGGAGTTGCATAAAACCATCGGAAAACACACATTTCCAATGGTCTTAGGAACCGAGACATGGCTCCTCTATCCATCTCCAGGCAGGTCCACCCACATGCAGATGCGCCCACATACAACATGAGGAACTGTATGAAAGGGTCACAGCATTAGGAAGGTTGAGAACCACTGTAAGTCTGAAGTATTTTTGCATGAAAATCTAAACTAAATATGACCAAGCCCATACATTGAATTCTCATGTTTCAGAAAACACAAGAATCAGAGAAATATATCATGATCCTACAGAAAAATTCAAACTTTTGTGAAGTCAAACAAATGATTCTCTTTCTTCAAAACATAAATTGCAAGGAAAAGAAAGAAAAAAAATTTAATATTTTTTCATTGAAAGCAGATGTAACTATCAATTACAATGTGTGAAATTTGTTTGGCTTTTGATTTAAACACTTTTATGAGACAACTGGCAATATTTGAACAAGAACTGTGAAATTTGCTAATATTAAAAATAAATTATTTTTTAGTGTGGTTATGATATTAATGTTTTATAAAAAAGCTATCTGCTAGATATATGTATTGAATATTCATAGATAAAATAATGTAGATAAAAATATAGGTTTGCTTCAAAATAAAATCTAGGGAGGTGAGTGTGGGTATAGATGAAACAAAATAGGCCTTGAGATGATAATTGTTGAGTTTGGGTTAACAGGCATATGGCATTAAGTTATATTTTTTCTTTATTTTTGTATTTATATTTAAAGCGTTTTATACTAAGACTTTTAAATGATAATATAAATCTATATGTTTTAGATTTTTCTTTAAGGCCATTAAAAGTATGACTTTTAATTTAATAACTACATCATCACATTTTATATAGACCTACATTAGTATATATTTTCTTTTTGGCAACTCCTATGATTAAAGTATCTTCCATTTGATTTTTTTTTCCTGGCACTTCAGACATCAACAACCTTAAAGATTAGCACATGGCTTTATGCCCAGGCTTTAAAACATCAGGCTAGAGCTAACAAAAAAAAAAAAAAAGGAATGACTAAACACTATTATTTACCTTCAGTTGGATGCTCAAAGAGCTTTGAATTAAACAATTAACCAAATTATACTTGGCTGCAGGTAGTCACTTAATTTTGTAGCTTATTGACTTTGATAGACAACACAATTGGGTTAGTGCCTTATCCTTACATCTCCAGGTCTTTGCATCTGCCTGGTACACAGCAAATGATAAATCAGTTGTGACTCATCATTAAAGGAAGAAGAAAAAGATTAAGGAAAAAAAAGGTAGAGGAAGGGAGAGAGGAAGAACGAAAATAACATGTACCATTTATCTATTCCCCCATAATGCTGTACAGTATATATAAAAACACAAGACCTCCATGGCATACAACAATAAGCTTCAATCCCCAAGAGCTTTCTAGTTGGATCTGCTGAACTTTGCTGGATTCATTCTATTGGCACTGGGCTTACTAAGGCAGGACTCAGATGGGACAACTGGGATAAATCGACTTGACTACATGTCTCTTAGATTCCAGCAGGCCCTGGCCAAGCGTGGTGATAGAAGCAATGCAAGAGAGAGACTAAGCTCATTGATTCTAGCACTTTTTCAACTTCAGTGTAGTCTTGTTGACTACATCCTACTGACCCCAACAAACCACATGGCCAATCCTAGAATACTGCAAAGTTAGATGACAAACACCATGCAAACATGAAGCAGGGAATAATTTAGGCCATTTCTTGCAATCTGCCACAGAGTAAATAAAGATATGAAATACATTAACAGGACAAATGGAAACTCTTTAATTTTGCTTTTTTCTTCCTTTTTCTAACCTTGAAGACCATCGCAATGGTGGTACCAATTAACTAATTTAACTTTGATTTTCATGTTCAGTTGGAGTTTTTATATCATTCTTTTATTAATTAAACAATTATTTTTTGGGCGTAACCTCTTTGTAACAATTGTGTAAAGCACTGTCCTTTCAGTAGATGGCAACTGCTTGCTAAAAACTGATTAAAATAGCAGTCTTGGTCACAGGCTTCTTTCTCTTTTAGCACTATTCCTTATTTGGCACTGTTCTCTCATATTCAAGAGATGTGGTATGTGGAGCTAGAGTATGAAACACACCTGATGTTTCCTCAGATGTAGAAGGAAACTTCATTGGCTAATGTTCCTGCCCTCTCTTTCTATTCATATTCTGACTGCATCTCAGGTGGACTGATTTTTTCTTTCTTTCTTTTTTTTTTTTGCACACCCAACAATGGTTAAAATGGTAAATTTTATGTTTGTATATCATACCATAATAAAAAATACAAAAAGAGAAATTTTTTTAATTTGATTTTTGATTGTTGAAAGTATTACAAATGTAATACTTCCCCTTTTTCACTCATTGACTCCCTTATCTCCATTCCAACCCCCCTCCTACTTTCCCCAAACAAAGGTCTGTGTCCGTTGGTTGTACATGTATGCATATAAGTTTTTTGGTTTATCTCTTCCCATTCCTCCCACCTCCATCCCTCTTAGGTTTGTCAGTCTGTTCCCTACTTCCAAGACTCTGGATCTATTTTGTTCAACAGCTTACTTTGTTCATGATGTTCCATAAATAAATGAGATCATGTGGTACTTGTCTTTCTCTGACTGGCATATTTTGCTCAGCATAATGCTCTCCAAGTCCCTCTTTGTCCTCTCTAAGGGGAAGAGATCTTTCTTATGGCTGAATAGTATTCCACTGCGTAAATGTACCACAGCTTTTTTATTCACTCATCTATTGATGGACACTTTGATTGTTTCCAGATCTTAGCTAATACAAATAACGCTACTATGAACATAGTGATGCATACATATTTTCAGATTGATATTTTGGCTTCTTTGGATTATATTCCTTGACGTGAAATCATGGGGTCAAATGGCAGTTCTATTTTTAATTTTTTGAGGTTTTCCATAGTGGTTGCGCCAGTCTGCATTCCCATCAACAGTGTACTGGAGTCCCCTTTTCTCCACACCCTTGCCAACACTTCTTGTTTGATGATTTGTGGCAGCCATTCTGGCAGGTGTGAAGTAATCCTCATAGTTGTTTTAATTTGCATCTCTCTGACAATTAGTGATGTTGAGCAGTTTTTCAGATGTCTCCTGCCATTTGTATGTCCTGTTTGGAGAAGTGTCTATTCAGGTCCTCTGCTCATTTTTTAATTAGGTTGTTTGTCTTCCTTTTGTTGAGTCGGATGAGTACTCTATATATTTTGGATATTATGCCTTTATCTGATGTATCATTTGCAAATATGTTCTCCCAGAGAGTGGGTTCCTAGTCCCATTTATTAATGTTTCCCTTTGTTTCATTTGCCCTAGGCAATGTATTAGTGAAAATTCTGCTTCGTATGATGTCTGAGATTTTTCTGCCTACATTTTCTTCTAAGATTTTTATGGTTTTGTGAGTTACATTTCACTATTTTATCCATTTTGAGTTTATTCTTGTGTATAGTGTAAGTTGGTGGTCTAGTTTCATTTTTTTTTTTTGCATACACCTGTCCAGATTTCCCAACACAATTTATTGAAGAGACTGTCTTTTCTCTATTGTATTCTTTTGTCTCTGTTGAATATTAATTGTGCATACTGTCTTGGGTCGATTTTTGGGTTCTCTGTTCTGTTTCATTGATCTATATGCCTGTTCTTGTGCCAGTACCAGGCCATTTTGATTACAATGGATTTGTAGTATAACGTGTATCTGGTATCATGACCCCTCCCACTTTGTCCTTCTTTTTCAAGATTGCTGTGGTTATTCAGGGTCTTTTTTGGTTCCATATAAACTTTTGGAGTATTTGTTCTAGGCCTGTAAAATATGCCATTGGTACTTTAATAGAAATTGCGTTGAATCTATAGATTGCTTTGGGTAATATGGACATTTTAATGATGTTGATTCTTCCAGTCCATGAACAAGGTATATGTTTCCATTTTTTTATATCTTCTTCTATTTCTTTTTTCAATGTCCTGTAGTTTTCTGAGAAGGGGTCTTTTACCTCTTGGTTAAGTTTATATCTAGGTATCCTTTTTTGTTGTTGTTGTTGTTGTTGTTGTAATAATAAATGAAAATGTTGTTGGTTTTGTTTCCTTTTCTGAGTGTTCCTTAGTGGTATATAAGAATGCCTTTGATTTCTAGATGTTAAATTTGTATCTTGATACTTTGCCAAATTCATTTATTAAATCTAGTAGATTTTTGAAGGAGTCTTTAGGGTTTCCTATGTACAATGTCATGTCATCTTCAAATAATAACAGTTTCACTTTCTCATTTCCAATTTGGATGCCTTTTATTTTTTCTTCTTGTCTAATTGCTATGCTAAGACTTCCAGTACTATGTTAAATAAGAGTGGCAAAAGTGGGCATCCCTGTCTTGTTCCTGTTCTTAAGGAAAATGTTTTTAGTTTTTTCCTATTCAGTATGATGTTGGCTATAGGTTTTTCATATATGGCCTTTATTATTTTGGTATATGATCCCTCACTTCCCATTTTGTTGAACATTTTTATCAGAAATGGCTGCTGAATTTTCACAATTTATTGAAATTCATGGCTGAATTTTATCAAATGCTTTTTCAGTATCTATTGATATGATCATATAATTTTAATCTTTCACTTTGTTTATGTGATGTAATACATTTATTGATTTGTGAATATTATACCAGCCTTGCATTTCTGGGATGAATCCCACTTTGTCATGGTGAATAATTTTTTAAATATATTGCAGGGTCTGATTTGCTAATATTTGTTGAAGATGTTCATCAGGGATATTGACCGGTAGTTTTCTTTCTTTGTAGTGTCTTTATCTGGTTTTGGAAATAGGATTATGCTGGCCTCATTAAAAGAGATTGGAAGTCTCCCTTCCTCTTGAATTTTATTGAATAGTTTAAGGATAATGGGTGTTAGTTTTTCTTTGGATGTTTGGTAAAGCTCCCCTGTGAAGTCATCCTGACCCGGGCTTTTGTTTGCTGGGAGAGTCTTGATTACAGCTTCAATTTCTTTTGTTTTTATTGAGCTGTTCAACTTTTCTATCTCTTCCCGGTTCCATATAAACTTTTTAGGTTGTCCAATGTATTTGCATATAATTGTTAGTATTTTCTTACAATCTTTTGTATTTCTGTGGTGTCAGTTGTTTCTTCTCCTTTTTCATTTCTGATTTTGTTTATTTGAGTCCTCTCTCTTTGTTTCTTGGTGAATTTGGCTAAATGTTCATCAATCTTGTTTATCTTTTCAAAGAACCGGCTATTGGTTTCATCGATCTTTTGAATTGGTTTTTTTTTTTGTTTTTTTTTTTTGTCTCCATGTCATTTATTTCTACTCTGACCTTTATTATTTCTATCCTTCTACTTTCTCTGGGTTTTTCTTTATGTTTACTTTCTAGTTCTTTAAGCTGTAGGGTTAGATAGTCTATTAGAAGTTTTTGTTTTGTTTTGTTTTTTGAGGTAGGCCTGTAATGCTATGAACTTCCCTCTCAGGACTGCTTTTGCTTTGTCACATAGATTTTGTGTTGTTTTGTGTTCATTTTCATTGATTTCCAGGAATATTTCTCCCTTGATCTCCTTGGTAACCCATTCATTATTTAATAACATGCTATCTAGCCTCCATGTGTTTGACTGTTTTTATTGTAATTAATTTCTAGTTTCATGCCATTGTGATCTGAGAAGATGCTTGGTATGGTTTCAATCTTCTTGAAATTTCAGAGACTTAGTTTGTGTCCTAAGATGTGGTCGATCTTTGAAAATGTCCCATGTGCAATGGAGGAGAATGTGTATTCTGCAGTTTTGGGGTGTAATTCTCTGTTAACATGTACTAAATCCTTCTGATCTAATGTGTCATTTAGGGTCTTCTGTTTTCTTGTTAACTTTTTGTCTAGAGAATCTATCCAGTGATGTCAGTGGGGTGTTGAAATTCCTGCTATGATTGTATTGTTGTTGATTTCTCCTTTGAAGTCCTCCAGAAGTTTTAAAATATATTTTGGTGCTCCTGTGTTGGGTGCACATATGTTTACCAAGGTTATATCCTCTGGTGGAGTGATTTTTCTAACAACTAAGCATGAGGGGAGAAACTGCACACTTGCAATTTTATTCCTCTGTTTGTCTTTCTCATACGAGAATAGACCCTGCTCCTCAAGGAAGTCTCTGTCACTGTGGGAAGTATCCCACCTAATTTGAGGTTAAATATTAAGAAGCCCACTTGTTTTCATACATAACACAAATCCTTCAATATTCAATATATTAATAAAAGAGATACTTTGGTTTGTATCAGCCTGATAGTGATTCAGAACTTGTATGTAGAAAATGTATGCTATTCCTGGCTTTCTGTCTCCAAAATATCTCCAACAAGTCATAGCTGATTATTCTGTAGTGATATATGCTACTTATTATTAGAAGTTTGGTAGTCATGTAGATTTGATGTAATTCAAAGGAAAATATGTTTCTTAGAACACATAATATGTGGCCTCATTAAACGTTTTTTCAGGAAGGTAATACATGCATGATGGCAAACATTTGAGAGAAAATAAAAAAGATAATTAATTATCTGATCTATAAACTGCTTAATATCCAAAACTGGAAAATATTAATTTGACTACCATTCTTGTGTTTCTTACACTGTCAAATTTTGTCTGCAGGGCTTAATTCAAAGTCACTTTAAGACTGAAAATTTTAATAACCTTCATTTCTGATATGTTTCTTTTTATTTCCCAAATGTTCTGCCAACTTTAGTTTTGTATAATGTATTTTTTCAAGCGTTTTCCAAAACCAGTTGTATAATTATATTTTTAAAATATCAAAGATGGTTAGCTAATCTTGCAAATGTAGATGCTGGATATAAAAATTTGAAGTGGCGTCACCCTGCCCCATGCTTAAAAATAAGAAATAGTTAATTTATGGGATTTAACATAACTCACCCTGTTTACTAACAACATATATTATAGCTTCTTTTTAACCATCAAAAAGTAGTTTCTAGTATGTAATATAAGTGTTTGTCCAAGGGTAATAAAATTATTGTAATTGGATTCAATCAAGGATTACTTATTTTGCACCATAGAAATGATGTACACTAACAGAGTGAATTAAACATGAGTTGTGCTGTACTTTTTCATGGCCTACTGCACCTTCCAGTGGTAAGCAAGGACATAAGGAAGATAAGATTTATCATATGTTATGCTTCACAAACTATCTCCATAGAACTACAGAGTTCATTTTCTTTCCTGGTCAAAAAGTGTTTGAATAGGGTTCATTACTGATTCAAATTTTAAATAAAAATTTTCTCATGAATGAAAGAATTTTGTTAGTCATGCATGCATTATCATTTTTTCTAACATGATCCTGTTTTCAAATGAATGATTTATTTGTCTTCAAAAGCTGATGGATGCTATGAAGGAGAAAAAAAGCTACTATAACTTTGAAAGACAACCATTTGCCTTAAGTGCTTATTTCAATATTTTTTTATGCAAAAGCTAAGATGCATCAAAAACAATTTTCTGGTTTTATTAGTATCAGGTTTGTCATTTTGGAAATGTATGAGGTATTGGAATTGTGGCTTTTCCGTCAATCCTGAACATCGCTCTTAATTTAAACACACTGAAAAACATGAGAGTGTGAGAAAAAAAGTAACATTGTTTTTCCTACATTATACTATATTGTGTGTCTCTATAGTTGTACCAAATGGCTGAGGAACAAAGCAAATATATCAATACTTCCATTGCATTATTTTCACATTACCTCTTTTATAGTATGAAATTGAGTAATGTCTTTGATTAATCCAATTTCAGCATAAGAAGAGACAGAGCTTATTTTACTCTGTCTGAAAATGGTTCTAAACACCAACTCCAATCCAATATATAAATGCAGTTACCTAGGTACTAGAGATACAACCTTCCTATAGCACAGGAAATAGACTCATTCGTTTTGTAAAATAACACATTTTGACACTGCCTAGGGAGCTGTGAAGTTAAAAAAAATAACTGGATTTAACATTAACATTTATTTTTGTTTATAGAAAATTATACTTACGGAGCAAAGATTTACCATTTTAATCAGTGTTGTTCTTAAGACTGTTTTTGTTTTTACTTCACAGTTGCTATTATACTCAGATTATTTTACAGCTCAGATAATTCAAAAGATAAGCATAAATTTCAAAAGCTTAACCGAGGTTTATCATTTAAAAATTCTGTAACAGTGTTTGGACAGTGGATAAAACTATAAAACAAAAATTACTTCTTAAAAAATAATTTATTGTTCTTTTAGTTAATCATTAAACACATATTAAGTGCCAACTCATTATATATTGACTGTGGCCTTAAGTCTATAAGAAACAAACAAACAAAAATGTATGAATACATTTAACCTACCTTTGTACTTATTTTAGGATGCAGGTTATAATCTTAATTATAGTCGCAATTTTATGGATGGACACACTGATATTTAGTAATGTTATGTAATTTTCCCAGATTATACAACAGGAAAGTGCCAAAGAATGAATCTGAACCCATATTTCTGCTATATCATAGATAATCTTTTTTTGTTTTTTTAAACTGTATGCTCTGTTCATCTCCACTTGACTCTACTCTTGAAGTTTGAGATAATTCCCACATTTTTTCTTCTTCTTACAAATGTATATGGCAATACATTATCTGACATTTACTAAATGTGGTACTCACAATAAATGTTCAAGCAGTCTCGGTAAAAAGGTGTTCTACCAGTGACCTTTTCCAAACCATCTTACTGAAAAGTATACCTCCATCCCACCCCACTCAACTTTTCCCTAAACTTCAGCCCTGCTTATTTTCTTATTTTCCTCACTCTGCTTATCACTGTCCACATGTATAGTTTCCTGGTTTATTACTGTTTTGTTTTGTTTTTTTCCACTAGAATCTAAGTTCTATGAAATAAAGTGATTTTGTTTGTTTGGTTAACTTGTGTACTTGCTGAGGCCAAAGAATGCCTGGAACATACTAGACAGTTAATAAATATCCAGGAATAAATTCGTTAATGAACAAACCTATTATTATAGTGCAGAATAGAAATCACAGAAGGAAAAAAAAAAAACCAGCTTCGAAGTCAATGCGGTTGCAGTGAAAAGAGCGGAGGAAGTAGTGAATCTAAGAAACACTTAATTAGGTAGGAAGTTCAGACTTGCTTACCAAGTAGGTAAATATTAGACACTTTCCTTTCAAATGCTTAAAGACTTATGTAACTTCAAATGGATTCATGGCATCTTAGAGCTGAGAAAGCTTTGATTGCAAAGTCATCTCATTTATCTCCTTAATGTACAGAAGAAGAGACTGAGGGTCTAATTGGTTAAGCAACATACATAGGAGCACCAGTCTCAGAATTCTCCTAAAATGACATGGTTCTGGGGTAGACAGCAGCAAATAGACTTATAATATCTTGTTGTAATTTTTCTAAGTTAAAAAATTTAATGGTTAATATTGGTGTGCACCAAAATCAATTATGAACTAATGACTCTTCCTAATTAAGTCTCACATAATAATAGCAGTTATTATAATAGTCACTTCTCTCTAATTCAAATATCAGTGTGTTAAATATAGAACTATGGAATAGCAACTTCTAACCTTAAACAACATTCTTATTGGGCAATGAAAAATAAAATTATAAGCTAAAAAGTACAGGAAAGTTTCATATCAAACCTTTGATGAGATTATGCCTTTTGTACTTGCAGATACATCTGTTAAACATTAACGATTGATCTTTAGAGCCAACTGAGTATAAAGGCTGTTCTAATACTTAAAAAATGTTACAAGAGAAAACATCTTGTTTTAGCATGATTATAAATGAAATGAAAAGGTCATTTAATAGTACAAATTTAAAACATAATACAATGGAAACTATCATTTTTAAAATGTCTTATTGTTCATGAAATTCAACTTGAACAAGTGGTTGTAACATCATGCTCTTCCAATGTTCGGAGTTGCCACACTTTAAATAAAAAACCACAGTGGTGTTAAATACATATTCATAAAATATTTGTAGATAAAATTAAGCACACATTTAATTTCCACAACCACCTCTTAAGAAAATAATCAAACAACCAACAATAAAATGGTGATGTTAACCAGTTGTCATTTAATGTATTCTTCTTTATTTTATAATTGGCCCCCCCACAAATGATTAACAAGGGTCCTAGAGAAATGAATAAATTGTGTCTAGAGAGATTAACTATAAAACCTAATAAAAGAAGAAGGTTTATGAAAGTTCTAAAATCTTAATTTTTACCGAGAACTTATTTGATGAACAGGATTTGTTGCTCCATTAAAATAGCACAGGAAAAGTATGGCTTTAAATTTAATCTATTACTCACTATTTACATATTTTTTCCCACACTCCTCAGACTGTCACTATATTCCCATGCTCATTTCCCACAAAGAAAAAGACACTAAATTGGACTGACTTCCATGCTTTGGGAGGGTTAGAGAACCAACAACCCTCCCAGAGCGAGGGGTTGTCACTCTCTTCAGAGGCCTTTAAGATTAGAACAGGTGCTATTTTCTGCTGTTAAATGAAGAGATCAGGTTGTCATATGTGTTCATGTTTGTGTCGTTCGTGGTAGTTCATCCTGTGACATCACCTGAATCTGAAGCTCAATGCTGGTCTGATCATGTATGGTAAGTATAACTACTTTGGGTTACTGCTCTATCTATACTGCTTGCAGGACCATAGCCCCTTGAGCAGCTAGTGACCTCTCTCTCCTGACCTGGCCCCAGCGCCTAACCTGGCTTTTACCTAGTTTACATTCATTCCACAATCACTCTTCAAGCCTTGGCTGATGACGCTGGTTCTTATTCCACTAAGAAAATACAAGCAAACCAAGAATTTCCACCCACTCTTACCTCCACATTTCATGTCTAGCTTTATTTCTTCCTTTATCATGATGTACTTTACATGAACCCATCAAAGGTCAATTCCTGTAATCTTTCATTATGCATTAAGAGACACTACTTCTGCCTTTGTCCTTTTCTCTTTAGCTTTTTAAATACTTTCTTCACAATTCATTCTCACCAGCATCTGCATATACTAAAATATTTCCCTTTACACATGTTTCCCTCAAAGGTATACTCTATCTGGTTTCTAGCCAATTTCTCTTATGTGCCTTTATTATAGAATCCCTTCAAATAGTAGTTGACTCAAGAGAATAATTGGTTTCATACTTTTTTCTCCTATTCTCTGTTACACCCCCTCCTTCATCCTCTGCTCTCCACCGAAAATTACTGACAGCCATGACATTGCTCAATCCAGTGTTCACTTTACTCCATATTAGCAGAATTTGACAGAATGAACCATATCTTTCTTGACAGATTCTATTCACTCGTTTCTGACACCTACGTCTCTCTTAGTTCTGCCCCCTGTACTGGCTGCTGCTTCTCCGTCTCCCCAGCTGATCCTCCACGTCCTCCACAGCTTCAAGCTTCCACCCAGAGCTCGGCTCTCAGACCTCTACTCCTCTAAGCACACTGACATCCTTTCATGTCGTTAGCAAATTAAATAATGACAACCCCCAAGCATGTATCTGCAGTCAAAACCTCTCTCTGAATTGTACGTTCATCTGTGTCGTTTACATCTCCACTTAGATGTCCAACAAACATCTCAAAATTAAAAGACCCAAATTTTTATTTACCCCACATCTGTTCTTCCACGTTTTTCTCCAGCTCAGCAAATGTCAACTCCATCATTCCATTTGTTCTACACAAAATCTTTGGAGCCATCTTTGACCCTTTGTCTATCCCATACCTTGCATCCAATCCATCAAAAAGCATATAGGATATAACTTCAAAATATAGTATGTTCTTAAAATAGCCAGGGCTTACTACCTCTACTTACCACCCTGGTCCAGACCATCATCGTCTCTGGGATTATTGAAATGGCCTTCTAACTACAATCCCAGTTTGTTTGTTTGTTTGTCTGTTTGTTTCCTCACCTGAGGACATTTTTGCATTTATCTTCAGATAGAGTTGGAGGGAGAGAGGAAGGAAGAGAGAAAGAGAAACATTGACGTGAGAGAGCACATCGAGTGGTCGCCACCCACACGACCCCAACCGGGGCCAGGGACAAACTGCAACTGAGGTACGTGTCCTTAGCAGGCGGGGACCGAACCTGGGACTCTCCAGCCAGTGGGCTGACGCTCTAACCTCTGAGCCAAACCTGCCAGGGCTAAAAATCTCAGTTTTTATTCTTGCCCACCCACTCCTCAAATCTATTCTGCACAGAGATAAGTTCCAGACATCCTTTTAAAGTCTAAGTCAGATCACTTCTTTCCTACACCTAAAGCCCCCAGTGGCTTTCTATCTCATTTATAATAGAAGGCATCGATGTCCTCTAGATCTGGCTCCCTGCTGCCTCTCTGACCTTACCTTCTCCACTCTCCCCTCCTTCCTCTGCTCAGTTGCATTGACCTCTCTGCTATTCTTAGACAGACGAAACTTGCCACCTTAGTGTCATGGTTCTTGCAGCTCCTTCTGCATGAAATATTCCTATTCCAATGTCAACTCTCACACTCCTTCCTCTCTGATCTGCTGTCATCGCATCAGCAGGTCTGTCCCTAAATTCTCCATGTGAAATAACAACTCTCCCTTTTTCAGTCTTCCAATCTCCCTAACTTTGTTTTATTTACTTCGATGGAACTTACCACCACTTGACATATGCCAGTGTCCCACACTAAAAGGAGGGGTCAAAGTAGGAGCGTTATTTTGCGCATCATTTCATTTCCCAGGACACAGAAAAACACTTAGTAAACAGTAGACGTTCAGTGATTCGTTATTGAATGGATAATGGTCCCTGCTTTTCTCAACCAAATGGACACTTTTATATTTCTCAATGCAGTCAACTCTCTTTTCAGGTATTTTAATCAAAATAACAGAAAATTCAGTGGAAGTTTTCACCGTTCTATACCTCTGCTCAATGTCAAATGGAAAAGTGGCTCTTGGTTTTGTAATCCCTTTGACTTTCCACCGTGGCCCACACTTCTCATATCGCCAACATGAATTTAGAAACTTATCTCAGTACTGTTTAGTCATAAATAACCTATAAAC
Organism: Molossus molossus; assembly: GCF_014108415.1. Lineage (NCBI taxonomy): Eukaryota > Metazoa > Chordata > Mammalia > Chiroptera > Molossidae > Molossus > Molossus molossus. Next base: position 74,374,668 of record NW_023425344.1, on the reverse strand, counting down.
CCCATAGTAAATTGTTGCAAAAATTGTCACTGGATCTTAGGTTCAGAGAACTAAGGTCACAAGCACTATACCATCAAGTCTGAAGTAGTACTCAAACCCTCCGCTCTGATTAGAAGACCAGATATGATACATAGTAGGGTTTGCTTACTATTTGAGAAGGCGAGTGAAACTTCACCCCAGGTGTATATATAAGAAATCACTTTGAAAGATTAAATTCCTGGTTCAGAAACCAAGGACAGTAGAGCTAATTTCTTCTATAATTAAGTAACTAGCCTTCTTCAGAGGTTAACCAGCCATATCAGTGCTACGTTTCGGCTGATAGCAAGTGGATGTGTGGGTGTTGGGGTCACTGGAGCTCGCTGGATGACTTTAGAGCAGGTTCAGGGATCTTTTCTTGCCATTGTCTCCCAGGCATTTTTCTAGGAGCTGGAGATAATGCCTGAAAGAAAGAAGTCTCTGCCACCACCATGCACACAGTCAGACTCAGGTGCGGTTATTGCAGTGTAAAAGAGAAGGCAGTGAAAGCAAACATTTAGTGAGCTTCACTGTATCAGAGACTGTTCTGGAGCATTATAATATTAAGTCCTCAAAGCAACCTCGTGCACTGGACTCTATAATATATGTTTTTGCCTATAAAGCAAATAGGTCTCAGAAAGGTTAGGAAAATTGTCAAGTATAATGCTTATTAGCTGAAACAACAGCCCAAGTTCTTGCTTCTACACCACAAGTAAGTGGAAGTTTGGAGAATTGTCATACAAAGCAGAGCTCAAAGCCAGAAAAAGCCCAAGAACCAGGGTGACTTGCTGTTAAGCTTGTACCTTCTTTCCTCAGAGTTTTTACCTGCCTTTGTCTAAGGAGTGATTTATTTGAGAGTCTTAGATGACAGTGACCGTGTAGCTAGTCTAAGTGGCTGATGTTGCCAATGCTCCAAGCTGCTGAGACAAGCTGGTAAGCAGATCACGATCCCAGTGAATCTCACAACACCCCATAAACAAGCCAGGAACCCTGGGACCACCATATGCCTCACAGTGTGCTATGACAATTTTATGTCCACAGGGTTTGAGAAGAACCATTCCAGCTAACATCTTAAACTGGAACACAGTCCGGTTGCTTGAAAGAAAGAGGCAGTAGGTAATGACAAAACAAGCCAAAGCCTGAGACTCAAGAGCTCTCAAGAACCAGGATGACTTGCTGTTAAGCTTGTACCTTCTTTCCTCAGGCTTTTTACCTACCTTTGTCTAAGGAGTGATTTATTTGAGAGTCTTAGATGACACTGACCGTGTAGCTAGTCTAAGTGGCTGATGTTGCCAATGCTCCAAGCTGCTGAGTCATTACGGTGACTGCCGAGAAGTAACTCTCAAGTCGTTATCAGCCTGGCTCGGAAATTCATTTCTGCGTCTTCCTTGCTGATTTATTTCATCTTTCCTTCAACTTTGGATCTATTTTTACTGAGAATACTAAAGTCAAGTTATACCAAAAAGAAGCACATCTTGGTGTTTTTAATCTTTAAAATGGGAATAACACACGCCTACATTAGAGAATCTGAGTGGGACAAAGACAAGGTGTGTTGCTTAAGTACAGAAGAGTCTGATCACACAATAATTAGTCTTTTTCTAGTCTGACTATGTGCCCCTGTTGCTTAGGACATTTCCCAGGGCTTAAGTGAAGTGTCGCTAGCATCACCTGCATCTGTTATACCCTTTCTTTACTTACGCCACCTTCCAGGTCTACAAAGGGAATGATGAATATTTTAAAGCAGCAGCACAGAGTGTTGTTAGGCTTCATTCTAACCAGAGCATCTTAATGCAATTGTACAATGTGACTGGAGTGGAGACCTCAGGTTAATGTCTACTCCCTTTCACTTTCAATTTAAACAGTAGATTAAAGATGATTTGCTCTTTTTGAACATGACAGAGACCTTTTGAGATGACATGTCTTTAAGCCAATTTTGCGGGAGTTGTTGGGCCCAAATCCCTGAGGGTAAACATTATGGTGACTGCTGAGAAGTACCTCCCAAGTCCTTCGAAATGACTGCTTCAGTGACTGACAGGAATACAAAACAGAACTCAGCCACAGTTCCTTCCTTTACCAACTCGTCTATTCATATCAAGCGAGTATTTTCCTCAACAAAAAGATTAGCGTTCCTCTCCATTCACTCTATCTTTTTCCCTTGTATTGATAGGAACATCAGTGTTTCCTTTTTTCCCCCTGAAAATATGCTCCACGTTCTTACCTACCACAGGTTTCAAAGGTGCATCATCTAACTCTTAGTTTGTTTTCCATTCAATTCAGTGCTACCACAGGCTGTCAAGCATTTATGATGCAAGCGGAAGCAATTAACCCCTCTTCTGTGCTGTGTTTTCCCCAATTTTTTCCTTGAGGTGAAGCAATACAAACTAAAAAAAAAAAAATGTCAGATGCCATGAAGTGGATACATTCTGTGCCAGATAACCATTGGAAAAAAAATTCATTATTCTAGTCATTCATATGCAGATTGATTTTTTTTCCTACTCTTGCAGAGCTTTGCACATGCTAAATGCTCAAAAATGATTACTCTTTTGATTTATTTTGTTTGTTTTTAAGGAATATGAATGAATGATGCATTTGTATCAAAATTTCTCTCTGGATTAATTTTAATTTTAATAAATCTGAGCATATTTGCTGTAAGGATGTGTGGGGTTTTAGTTGTTATCAGCATAATCCATTCAGTGACTAAGTCACTTACATTCATAATCTAATCCTTTAGGAGTCTCAAGTTTCAGGAGACTCTCACTACAAACATCCTTCAAACAAAACAAAAATATTGACAGTGTTTAAAACAGCAAAAGACAGAAAACAATTTAAGAGAATTTCCTTTAAAGAATTACAATGAAAGAGGGAAGCTAAAGCCACATAATATCTAAGACTAGGATAATCTCCTCTAATCTTTTTCAACTTGTTCAGTGAGGAATGAGAAAGTTCTGCAGAACTTGATTACAGAAGATTCAATAAGGGGAAAAAAGTAAAATTGTGTCCTGTATTTACATTTTATCTTAATTTCCTCCTCGTGCTAAGTGTAATATATCGTTCATTGAATCATGAACATAACAAAATAAATTTTATAGCTGCTTTTATACTTTTCCAATTTTAATTTTAAAACTAATTTATTTTTAAAAAATCAAATGTGGATTAAGAGCCCTAATGTTAGAGGAAACCTAGACTAAGAAAAATAGGCAAAGGCTTCAATAGCAGACTATTTGTCTTAAAGCAATAGATGATATCATTTCTCTTAATTCAGCCATACAATCCAATGTACATCTTTTGTTCCTCCTGCTTCTAGTTTCAAAAGCATTAACTTCATGTCACATGCAAACCAGCCTGTTTTGCAGTGCACTTCCCAGTTGGAGAGGATACATAGTTACTTCTTGACCACCTCTGCTGGGCATGTTCTTCCTGCTGCCTTTTGACTGTATCACCGTGAAGCAAATGGCACGTAACCTTTTTTATCCCAGTTCCCTGAGATCAGAAAAGTAGCTGGGTCAGAGCAACAACCTCTGGAGCATAAAATGCCACACTCCACTTCAACTTGATCTTTAAAGAGGATTTTGTTTAATACTGTGTCCTTAAAAAAAAAAAAAGAAAAGAAACTGACCATACTGTTATGACATTACAATACACAGTGCTGAATACTACCATACCTAAAGGTAGAAAAAAAAATCTCTAAATGGTCTATGCTGTGACTCTCTTCCTTGCCTACATTTATTCTTCCCCCTCCCACTTTCCTCCTTATCCCACCCCTCTTGAATTCCTAAAGTATGCAGAAGGCACACAGAGCTGGGCCTAAGGAAGTTGTATGTATATATGGGTTGTGTGTGCTAAACTATTTACACCGGTGTGTAGGAGGAAGTGAGTGATTTTGTTGCCCGATAAAAAGCAAGGATAACACAGGAATGGGAATTGAGAATAATAAACCTTAAGAGCCTCAACAGCTGACATTTAAAATGTTTACAAGCCACAAAATTTTCATTAACATAAGCAGTGTTATTATAAAGCAATAAAATGCAACACAAAAAGACACACAGACACAAATAATCTCTGTGCATTTTCTGCATCAAAACAAATGGTACCAGATGACCTCTAACATTCTTATGAGATGACTCTACCTTAGCCTGAGTTCTTGTTTAGTGTGGATATTGATAGAGTTCAGAATAAGCATAAAGAAAGAAGATAGTTTCTTTTTAAGTTGCAATTAATTTCTTCTACAGAACATTATGTCCCACTGTTCCCTAACGGCACAGTCAATCCCTATAAAATATCTATTTGTATTAAAAGATTAAGCTCTAATAATGTGTTTAAATTTTTTTTCTTAGTTCTCAACAAAGTACATTAGTTCAATGCAGACTCCTTGATTTTTCTAATCATGTTTGCTAATCTGCAAAATTCAGTAATTTGCAATGGATCTCCCAGTCATTAGTGTCAATTAGGGAGGCTCTCCCTTGTACCAGATGGTACTGAAGGAACAGAACAAGAGAGTGGGAATAAAATGTGTTTTCTGAAACCCTCCTACATGCTACTTTAAACAAAAACTGATTTTTTTTTTTTTAAAGAAAAAAATATAGTAAGAGTTGAGAACATAATGCCTTGCACTTATGGAGCATCTTAAACCCAGGGAATCCACAAAAAAGAATTCACTAATGACACCCTTATGAGCTGAGGCTGGAGAGTCCATATGGCAATGATTTCCCTTTTCATATGAAACAAAAATGGTAGTCCATGCGGCAAGGGTCCTGTTTTAGCTCTGCCCTATGCTTATTTTTAAAATCTCCATCATTTGTATATGAAGAGTTAGCAAATCCTCTTTATCCCATCTTGTCAATTTGGGGGTTGCTTCCTAGGACAGGAAGAAAAATGAATTGAAAGAGTTTCAGTTTGAAAGGCCCGATATTTCATTAACTATGAGTTCCCCCAAACAGGAACCAAGTATTATTTATCTTCACAAAGTCTATGTTAGTTATGAGTACAATGCAAAATCACACCAAGTAGAATGAATAAATAACTAAATAAATGAAGAACTGAACAAGTGAATATGATCTATCCTTATATACATAACTACTCTTTCTGACCATCCTAATCACAATGCTTCTGCATCCTTTCATGACTCCCTCTCTGAGGTTGGTTTGTCTCCAGGAGAAGAGCCGGAGATTATGATTTCAGTGAAATAGTTTATTTAGAAAGTGACCCCAGGAAACCTAAGTGCTAGGTGAGGGAGTAAGATAGAACTCTGTGACAGAATGGTGTAGACCTAAATCGTGGCAATCCAAGCCAGTTATAATTTTACTGTCACTGTGAGACATATTACCTACACAGGTGCAAATATGCATGTAGGTAGCATCTTTTTGCCTTAATAAGAAAACAACTTAAATTCATAGCTCCTTTATTTTCATTAAGACCAACTGAGTCAAGGTCCATATGTAAATATCAAGATATCAAAAGAGGTAAAAAAAAATTTTAAAAAATGACCATTCATTGCCCTGGCCAGTTTGGCTCAGCAGTTAGAGCGTCGGCCTGAGGTCTGGAGAGACCCGGGTTCGGTTCCCGCTAAGGGCACGTACTTCAGTTGCAGTTTGTCCCTGGCCCTGGTTGGTCGTGCGGGTGGCAGCCACTCGATGTGTCCCTTCACGTCGATGTTTCTCTCTCTCTCTCCCTTCCTCTCTCTCCCTCCCACTCTATCTGTACAAAAAATGGAAAAATGTCCTCGGGTGAGGATAAAAAAAAAAAAATGACCATTTACTTTTGCCATCAGTCCTGTTAAAATCTGTGGAGTCTAGCCCGGCTGGTGTGACTCCATGGATTGAGCATTGTCCCACGGACTGAGAGGTCCTGGTTCGATTCCTGGTCAGGGCGCATGCTCTGGTTGCGGGCTTGATCCCCAGTAGGGGGTGTGCAGGAGGCAACCAATTGATGTTTCTCACATTGATGTTTCTATCTCTCTCTCCCTCCCTCTCTCTCTAAAAAATCGATAAAGACATATTTTAAAAAATCTGTGGAGTCTATATAAAAAAATGGGTGTCTAGTGCAGGAAGATCACATTCACAGATTTATCCAACACAGGTAATATTTCCATAACCCTTTTTAATTCTACTACCCAAGACGTGCCCAGTCAATTTTTGCAACCCATCAACCCAAAGACTTCAACACAATATCTAATTAATATTCAAACGTGAATATACCTTGGCACACAACTGACTTCAGGACTTTCTGACCCCATCAAAGCTTTTCACTAGAACGGCACCTGTAATAACTTGATTTTCTCCCAGCATTTTTTCATGTATCTTCCTACTTCACCTTCCTATTGAGAAAGCGTAGAGCTCTCAGCATGAAAAGGCTTTCACGCTGTGGTATGAAGGAGGAATGTGCACCAAGTAGGAGTTTTTGGATGGAAGAAATACCCCAAGAAGGTTTCTTAGCGTGCTGCTATACTTACGTCTGTGGGCCCATATGGCTTCAACAATCTGTGTCCCTGCCTACACAAGAGTTCCTGATGTGCCTCCGAAGGTAATCAAATGTCCCCCTCCAAAAAAATACATAATTAGGGCATTTGTTAAAGTCCAAGCAATGAGAACAATCACAGGAGGGCTTATTATGTGTAGTTTCTGAAGGATACAACAGCTTTTCTCAGTTATGACGACGGCTGCCGAATCTTAAATCTGACCAAAATCCATATTGCTATTTTAAAACTCACTCCTTTTGCTAATGGTATTCAAGGTGACTGCTATGAACACTGCTTTTTTTTTTTTTATCATCATCCGAGGACATTTTTCCATTTTTTGTTCAGATAGAGTGGGAGGGAAAGAGAGGAAGAGAGAGAGAGAAACATCGATGTGAAAGGGACACATCGAGTTGCTGCCTCCTGCACGCCCCTGACCCAACCAGGGCCAGGGACAAACTGCAACTGAGGTACGTGCCCTTAGTGGGAACCGAACCCTGGTCTCTCTAGACCGCAGGCCGACGCTCTAACTGCTGAGCCAAACTGGCCAGGACAACACTGCTTTTTAAGATATTCTGGTCTCCACTGACTGCTCAAGGCAAATTCTGTGATTCCCCTTCTCCTATTTCTTACTTGCTTTATTCTGAATTGAAAAACAAATTTTAGAGATTAGAAAAGACTGAGACTTCAAAAGGTTAATCAAGTTTTCCAAGGACACACAGCTGTTACAGCAGCATCCAGATGTTCACACGTGACTGACACCTGGAGCTTGAGCCATTGTCACCATGCAGGCTGGCTCTGGTGCCCTGTTTGCAGCAGGAGCATGGCAGTGCCCAACAGAGATGCGGGAGACCTGTGGTAGAAGTAAAAAGAACTTAATGGAGAACGCATCAGCAACTGGGAAGCTAAGATGACAGAAGAGAAACAATAGAGGAATAAGAAATGGATCAGGGAGTTGCAATAATATTTTGCATGTACATTGTAATAACTTTTGTCTCAATGTTATCAAAGCATTTTGTACATCTAAATTATTCAACAGTCGTACAACAATATTTATTAGTACCTACTATATTCTAGGTATTGCAAATACCCAAACAAAGCCCCAGGCTTTGAAAAATTTCTGTTGTATTGGGGAGAGAAACAACAGGCACAGAAACAAAGAGCTTAAATAACATCAGGTCGTAAATGGATCATAGTCAAGGAAGAAGAAACTATTGAATTATGCAAAACTATTGAATTAACTGTAATTTATTTAACTATTGAATGAAAACTACACAATTGATGACCCTAGTTCATTACTCTAATTCCAGTTCTAATATAAACATCTAGTTTAAAAACCTAGTTATTGTTGAATTAATAAACATGATGCTATTTCAGATTGGCAGGTTTCACTGAAGAAATAAACTTTGGATATGACTTTGTTGTTTTTGCTATTCTAAACACTGCTTCTGGAAGGCAGTAGGAAGAAATTATTCTCACTTTTCTCAGAGGAATTCAAGTCTCAGATCAGTAAAGTGACTTTCCTGCTCTGTTATTATATAACTTGGAATAAAATAGAGAAGTTCATAGATTCAATTCACTGTTAATAATTATTGTGTTGGTTTGTTATATTATCAGCTATCTTATTTGCTCTATCGGTTAGATGGAACTTATACCATCATCCCATTCTTTTTTTAAACTGATGAGCAAACTGAGGAAAATGATTAAGAAACTTACCCCAGCCCAGGCCGGTTTGGCTCAGCAGTGGGAACATCGGCCTGCAGACCAGAGAGGCCCGGGTTCGGTTCCCGCTAAGGGCACATACCAAAAAAAAAAAAAGACAAAAAGAAAAAAAAAAAGAAAGAAACTTACCCCAAAGTCAGAAAGTTGAGAGTCTGAGTCCAAGTAGAATTTCATCTTCACACCTCTGTTCCCGTGTTCTCGCCACACACTCCAGTAGCTTCTAATTGAGCGTGAGGCTTCTAGTGAATATTGACTCACCTTTCCCCTGTACTAATTTAAAGTAGTGGATATATTTCAATAAGTCTCACCCATTTACCAACCCAGGCTTCTTAACAATAGCGGTGCTATATTTCAAAAGAATATGCGAACACATTTCTTACCAATTTGTCATATTTATCAATCGTGAATATTTATTTATTTTTCCAGCGCCTCAGAAAACACAGACCTGATGAAAGCTATGAACACTCCCCCTAAACAAATTTATAAAATTTCAGGATGTTCACAGGCTTGAAGCATATTCTCAAATCCACTGGGGTCAATAGACTTCCGAGTGAACAATTTTTTATAAGATGTGAATCTACACCTTTCATAAAAGCAAACAAATAATCCATCTCTCCTTAATTATATCTTCTGGGTTTTTTTAATAAATGTAATGTCCATCAAGACAAATGTGTATCAAGATTACGAGGAAAGCAGGCCAAAATGCACATAAGCTAGAGTGGGTGACAGAGGACCTGATCGCACAGGTTTGGCTTGATTCTGTGAGCTTCACGTTCTTGGATATAATGCTTACTTTTTTTTTTATTCTTACCCAAGGACATTTTTCCATTTTTTGTTCAGATAGAGTGGGAGGGAGAGAGAGAGAGAAACATCGACGTGAAAGCGACACTTCAAGTGGCTGCCACCCGCACGACCCAACCAGGGCAGGGGACAAACTGCAAACAAGGTACGTGCCCTTAGCAGGAACCGAACCCGGGTCTCTCTGGACCACAGGCCAACGCTCTAACCGCTGAGCCAGGGCAATGCTTACTATTTTTTATGAGTTTTCTCATCACAAAAATATGAAAATTATCACCAATCATTTTTTTAAATAAATTAATTTTTTTTCTTCATTGATTTGAGAGAGAGAGGAAGGGAGAGGAAGAGATAGAGACATCGATGAGAGAGAACATCAATTGGTTCCCCACTGGGGATCGGGCCTACAACCTGGGCATGTGCCCTGACTAGGAATCGAACTGGCGACCTCTTGGTGCATGGGTCAATGCTCCAACCACTGAGCCAAACCGGCCAGGGCTATTACCAATCATTTTATGTATTTTTTTTATTTTTTTATTTTCTTTTATTTTGTTTTTCTTAGAGAGAGAGAGAGAGAGAGAGAGAGAGAGAGAGAAACATCGATGTGAAAGGGACACATCGAGTGGCTGCCACCCGCTCGACTGACTAGAGCCGGGGATAAACTGCAACCGAGGTACGCGCCCTTAGTGGGAACCGAACCCGGGTCTCTCAGGACCACAGGGCAATGCTTTAACCGCTGAGCCAAACCGGCCAGGGCTTTTTTAAAATTTTTTTTTGTATTTTTTTTTTTTTATTACCAATCATTTTAAATTAGATAATGTGTGTCTAGTACCAGGACCACTGTTTACACTTCTGCAAATACTCCATAATTAATCATTATTTGGTTTATTGCTACTGTTACCATGGTGTTATAATTTTGAGTGGATATTAATTTCATCAATGCATTGCTGCACAGACCATCTCCCACTTAGAATGTTTGGACCTCTGACTCTTTGACTTTACAGTGGTGTGAAAGCAATAAGCATTCACTGGAAACTGTATTTTGAAGTTTGAATTTGATTTCTTCCTGGCCTAGCAATATTCAGTGCAATACTTTCTCATGATGCTGGGCAGCACTGAGCCACACCCCCGGCAGACAAGTGTTCATGCAGATAAACAACTGGTACTCTACAGTGGACTGTGTTGTCCACCTTGTTTTAATAGTGTGTTCTGAGCACATTTAAGGTAGGCTAGGCCAAGCTATGATGTTTGGTAGGTTAGGTGTATTAAATGCATTTTCAACTTAGGATATTTTCATCTTGAGATGGGTTTATTGCAATGTAACCCCATTGTAAGTTAAAGAACATCTGTGATAGAATTTTGACAAAAAAAACTTCTATTTTATATGAGAAATTATTACAAAACAGAAAGTTTCGAACTTAGCCTAAACAATAAACAACATGATCAGAAGATGAACTTCTCCACATCGTACAGATATTTTGTAAGCATAAGATGCTATTTAATTAAAATAAGTTAACAATATAACACAAAAATAGTAGCTGAAATTTTAGTATTTCACTTTTCTTGATATTTTAAAGTTTTGTTCTGTTAGCCAGACAGATTTATATGGGTGAGATTTTAGTTGAACACATTTTCCATTAGCAGGATTATATCTCCAAATTTTGAAACATTATACAATGATAAAAAGGATTAGCAGGAAAGAGAGAGCACACCCAAAATGTTTCCACTGCCTCTGGGGACATGCTAAACATCCGAACAAAGATAACTGACTTTCCGCTCCCCCATTGATATGTTTGGATTTATCTACAAGGAAGATGAGACAGTCTGTGTTTATATATGTGGATAGATTTGTCTTAAATATTTACACCGTGCAAACTGTTTAAACATTTTGAGGATGTTTTGTGAATTTCTTACAAAGTTTTAGTTCAGATGAAATTTGTTGGAAATGTCAGCATCAGTGAAACCATTTGTTGACCAGAGTGGTCCTTATGTTATCAGGGTGACGGGAAGTAAGGACGTGTGAAGATAGATCTTGTTTTTCTCACTCGTAGGGTAAGATATAACACAGGGCATCGAATAGGAGCTGAGGACTCAGGACTCCTAAGAAGTGGCCCGTATCTGTGTCACTCCCTGTGTGCGCACTGTAAGCCCCACGTTGCACACAGCCAATGTTCCATATTCAGTCTCATTCTCTCCTTCTTTCTTGACACCAGAACCCTAATTGTAGCTGGGGGACCATACTCTTAGCCCCTTTGATACTAGCTATGACCACTTAATATTTGGCCAACAAGATACAAGGAGAAGTGCTTCGTGAGGAATCTGGAAAATATACTTACAGAGAGGGGCCACGCCCCATGCCTCCCAGTTCATTTCTCTACTTCCTGAGACGTGAACCTGTTGGCAGAGGTGCGTGGCCATCTGGTTCAGATAGGGGCATTCTTGGGACAGAAGGACAGTAAAATATATGGCACCTGCGTATCTGAGGCCGGGGAGCTGCTGTGCTCAGCCAGGATATGAAAGTGATCAATTTCCATCTTTTGTTTTTTATTTTAGACTTTACAGCTGCACCAAATTCAAACTTTTATTATTTTTTATTACCAAGTTTTAAAGCAATTTCTTTTCTTAAACTTGGTGCTTGGCTTTTATACCATAGATTGTCATTCTTTTAGTCCCTCCTTCAACACATATTTGAGAAGAACACGGTGTGCCTGTCATGGGCCTGGCGACTGGTGATGGATCGAAGAACAGAATCTGTTTGATTGTGATGCTTATAATCTGCCAAGGAAATGAAACATGAAACAAATAAGCAAAGAAATAAATGTATACTTACAAACTGTGATGGAAAAAAAGGAAATGATTTAACAAAAGTTGAAACAAGATCTTGATTTGGATTGAGATTCAAAGCAGAACTCTCTAGAAATCATATTAATTGAAACCAAAGGTGTGCAGTTACCAGAAAGAGGGTTGGAGGAGAGGAACATTTGAAAATACCATCAGCCAGGAGAGAATTTATATCATTTCAGGAATTGGAAGAAATTCAGTATGGCTGAAGGTTAAAGGGTCAGGTAACGAGAGACGAGAGATGCCCCTGGAAAGGTATGTGAAGGGCATATAATACAGGGTCTGCTCGGAATGTTGATTTCAGATACCGTTTTAACAGTGATAAGGAGTGATGGGAGGAATTTAAGCAGAGAATAAACTTACTTTTGTTTAGGAAACGTTATTCTTGGTGTGATGGAAAGGATGGATTAGGGGAGGCAGGAATGGAAGATTAGAAGAGCAAAATCAATTGCAGGGGTCGAGGTAAGCATACTGGAGACTTGAACTAGGAGTGATGGCGGGGGAAGCGAAGAGAAGCATGAATATTTGAAACCTGTCACACGAGCAACATTGACAAAATGAACAAAAAGGAGCAAACACAGAGGGGTAGTTGGAACAAGGGCGTTATGGCATGAGCAGCTCGGGAGAAGAAAGGACCATATTCTAGAACAGAGAAGCCAGGAAGAGAAGACTTGGAAGGAAGTTAAGGTTTACCCTTAAACTGCTTTATTCTTACCTGTCTGTGACACCGTCTAGTGGGAATGTCAGGCAAGGAGTTGGGTAAACAGGCACGGGGCTTAGAAGAGTAACATAAATGCAAACAATTTATATCTCTTCCCTGCTCAAAACCCGTCAACAGCCTCTCATTTTCTACAGGTAGGAAAGCACCCAAATTCATAAGAATGGTGTTCTTTTCCACTTATGATTAACCACTAATCCACTTTTCTTATATATTCTACTGTGCCTCCAACAGTCCCATGCCCTGGTCATACTGGTCCCTGAATGCACCAATAATGTTCCCAGCTGTGTGCTTTCTTCATGCATATTGTCTGCAGCTGGCTTGCAGTTTGCATCCCAGTAACGCTGCTCACATTTCAAGGCTCAACTCAGAACACAAATCCTCTGAGGTCTCCCTGATTCCTCAATATAGTCTTCTTTCTTTACTGGGATGTTTCTAGTTCACTTATTGGGTATGCAAAAACTTAACTGTTTTATATTTTCTAAAATGAACTTGGTTTCTATTTCAAGCCTCTACTTCTACTTGATGACAGAAAACTTCATTTAGTCAATTCCACAGTTTTTCCCAGTTTCTTAAACATAATAAGTTTAACTCAATCACCAAATTTTAGACCCTTTCCTCATTTTTCTAATGTGATACCTTTAATTTCCTAGATTACTTACATGGTAATTGGGAAGTAAGTTACTTGTTATCCTATAATCTCCTCTATATTGACTGATACTTCTTTATTTTTCCTGACATCGGATCTCGCCACTCATCTATCCGGGCCCATCTAGTTGATGCCCTATCATTCTGCATTCTTCTTATCCCTAACTCAAGTCTGCCTCAGAGTTAATGTTCCTCTTACCTGACTTCCACACTCTCTGGGACAGCACAGGAATGCAGTGTTCTTCTGTGCTGACCTAGGCTCAGAAAAGTGATTGAGCTTACCTCAACCTTTCTGGTTCTCCTGTAGAGGCAAATTCATTTTAGATATCCATTTCATAGACACACCCAGCCCATGAGAGTCTTCTGAAGGCTAGCCATTCCCAGGGTGTCAGCCAAAAAGAAACCGATTCACATCTTCGACACTCTTCAATTCCATATGAGGATCTGGGGCTTCTGTCATTTGTCCCCTATTCCAAGATTTTCAGACCCAAGAGAATCGGTCATATGTCCCTTTTCTGAGGCTCCAACTCTTTTGCTTCTTTTCCAGCTCTTCTTTTCTGACCAGGCTACTCTATCTAATTTCTGATTGGGGGGTAGACTTGTCTCCATATCTGACCTTCATTCCAGAGTTAAGAATATGAACTTTATTTCAATACTCCTAAGAGCCTATTTCAAAAACCTGAACTCTTACATACAAAAACAATGTCCAGCTCAAAAGACTGAGTACCTTGTTCTGAGGTTAGAGAGACAAAAGCCAATAATCTGGCTCATTGCTCTTGGTATTCTATGTAATCCTTTCTCTGAAGCAATGAAGTGATGCTCCTCTCTTTAGAGAGTGAAGAAATTACCAGGTTAAAAAATTTCAACATTTAATTCCGCCAAAAATCTTCATTATTTTATTCCACCTATATTGTAGTTCACTCTACAAGTCTGTCCACTCTTCTAGAGAGGTCATCTTTTGAGACAGAAAACAGGAACTCAGCCTTTGTGTCAGGCGATCTTGGTTAAATCTCAGCTTCACCACTACCAACCGAGAGCTGCTGGGCACGGCAAGCATCAGTGTCTTTTTTCTATGCTATTTATTGTACCTAAATGCAAAGGGTTGCTGTGGGGATTAAATTATATCACTCATATTAAGCACTTAAAATTGTGCCTTGGGATGTAACTAGGAAGAACTCAAAAAAGATTAGCTTTGCCCTGGCCAGTTTGGCTCAGCAGTTAGAACATCGGCCTGTGGACCAATGAGTCAAGGGTTTGATTCCTGTCAATGGCGTGTACCTTGATTGTGGTTGGTCTTTGGACCTGGTTGGGGTTTTGTGGGAGGCAACCAGTCAGTGTGTCTCTTTCACATCAATGTTTCTCTCTCCCTCTCTCCCTCCCTCCCAATCTATCTGAAGATAAATAGAAAAGTATCCTTGGGTGAGGATTAAAAAACAACAAAAAAGGTTAGCTTCAATATTAGTGCCCCCCCCAAATTCCTTGAGTTATTAGACCATATGGATTATCTAAAAGAAATTATATGGATCGCCCGGCAAGTTTGGCTCAGTGGTTGAACGTCAACCTATGCACCAGGAGGTCACCTGTTCGATTCCGGGTCAGGGCACATGCCAAGGTTGTGGACCCAATCCCCAATGAGGGGCATGCAGGAGGCGGCCAGTCGATGTTCTCTCTGATCAATGTTTCTATCTCTCTCTCCCTCTCTCTTCCTCTCTCTCTAAAATCAATAAAGAAAAAATATTTTAAAAAATTTAAAAAAATGATACGAATCATCTAAGCTTATACTGTCAATCTGTAAAGAAGGAAAACAGTGTTGCAAAAGACACAGCACCTGGACACATTCGTTCTCCTGACTGCAGTACCTGGGTTTCTCTGCTTTACCTGTTACACCATATTAACCACTGCACTTAGAGTGATCATGAAGTCTGATTTTATTTGAGTGATTGTATTATATTTGTTATTGACACTCATGACCTAAAGATGTATAAGAGGGTTATTTTACCACTGAACATTGATTGTAAAAATAAATAAGAACATTTGGCTAGATCCTGAATATGCAAATCCATGCGCAGCCCTCTTTCTCCGTATCCATGAGGAAGATGCCCTCGAAGGACACTCAGGACAAACAAATGCAGATTTATTTCTCACTGAGCTTCAGAATTAACTCCCTACCCTGTTTATATACAAAAAATAAAAAATCTTGAAAACTCTAGTCCTAGATTCAGAATCTAAGATTTCCCTGAATTTTAAATGTATTTTTCTTTTGATGATAATCTAAGAATTAATATAAATGTGTTCTGGGTCCGCTTGATGTCTACCTTATAACAGAGGAGGGCCTGTGTTTAAAATTTGTGTGGATAGTAGATAGAAAGAAGTTGGTGCCCTGGGATGGCATTAACTGACATTGTTAATGCATGTATGTGGGTAATATGTTTAATTTTAACATGTCTGGAGTAAAATTTGAATAATTGAAAAATGACAGCAATCATCCCTCTATCATCGCGTGCCTTTGTTTTAAATGAAAAATATTACACTACGTGTGCATGTTAATGAGAATAATCCCTTAATAGAAAAAAATGTCATGATGTAGAAAAGAGTTGACATATTTGAAGGAGCCAAACTCCTTGAGCAGAAGAAAAAGAACAGAATCTACAACATAAGTATAGGGCCCTCAATAAGAACAGGACTATCGGATGCATTACAGCAGGAGGAGAGATGGAGTACACAGACGTATATTTGTATGGCAAATTTGGTGGCAGGAAGATAAATGAGTTGTCTTCTCATTGCTTGTGTAACCATGTAGAAACTTGATTTTTTAAATACAACGTTCCCTCCTTTCTTTCCTTTTGATTCAGGTTGGCCTCATCCAGCACCTGACACCCCTCTTCCCTGCAGGAACTCTCCTTTAGACACTAAGCCCTCAAGACAATGAGCTTCTGATCAACACCAAATAATCTTAAGAGCAAAGCCTGGGACTGGTGACCACACAGACAGTTTCAGTCAAATCAGAGCTATTATCTAGGCTTCAGTTGCATTTCAGCCCCAGGCCCAGAGAAGCAGTGAAGCCAGACGCAGTGATGCCATAGCTGATATGGGGACCAGATGAAGTGATCAGCTCCCTCCTACACCAGCACCGACCCGTCAGGAGAGACCAGACCCCCATCGCGATCCTAACTCCCTTAGTCTCCCTGATTAATGATGTCCCCTGTTCAACCCATCCCCTGCAAGCCATCTGGGAGCCAGGTTTAGCATTAGCTCACCTGGGTCTCCAGGTGTGGACCACTTCCCATAAAGAAAACTCTACTTTCTTTGCTGCAAACTCCTATTCCTGTCATATCGGGCTGTGACGTGAAGGAAAATGCGCATATTCATAGGGAGATAGAATGCAAAGTCAGCAGAGTTTACTTAGAGGGTGTGAGAATGAATTGACAGGGAAATGTAGTATCACCTGGAAGGGCTGAGGGCACACTGAAGTTCGACCTAATCCACAGAAAGGTTCTTATATTAAGTAAGATTTCTTATTTTTAAAAAAAGAATTCACTGGAGAAAAAAGAGAGAAAGAGTATAAATAACAAAGTAACCAGTCTGTTCACACTAAAATATAACATGTTGGCAAAAAAAGATTTTTATATCTTTATATAGAAATGAGAATAAAGATGGATGCAGACAGCAACTACAGTCAGACAGACCCTAGCCTTGCGAAGGTTGTCTGTGACAAGTTGATCATATACTTGAGAAAGACAGGGCAGCAAAGTAACCCACTGTATGGCTCAGGCAACTGACAGGTATAGGAAGTTGCAGAAATGCTGAGCCACAAAATATAGACAAATGCTTCTAGACATATACTAGGAGCATAAAAGCAAAATCAATGTTTGAAATAGTTGGCAGCGAGTGAAGACCTTGAGGTACTTGATATCATGACATGTTTACTCAATATCAGAAAGGAAAATACAAAAAAAAAGTTAAGCATCTATTAGGGGAAAAATGAAAATGCTGGCTCTGACCATTTAAGGCTAATGTTACAAATAACAGAGTAGATAGAGCAGCATGGATGTGAACAGTTAGGCACGCCTACTTGCTACTTACTGTGTGAAATATAGTTTGTGAAAAAAAAATCTCCAAATAAATTTACAACTGGAATTATTGGGGCCATTTGGTCTTTATGGTACCAAATTTATGCTCAAGAGTGAGAAGGAAATAGCAAAGACTCTATAAACTTTGTTTTGGCTTTTATTGAAAAGAATTTACAGAACATTTCAATCTCAAATAATCTTCTGGCAGACAAGTAAGAAGCAAAGGAGAATAGAGAGAGACCCTGGCTGCTTTACATTACTTGATGAACTGGATGTAAAGAAAACATAAAAACTCCATTTTCAACCACAATTTTGGAAATACCATAAGTATATATTTTATAAGCCGTGATTAATGTTTATGGCCTTTATCGTACAAATACCAACTTTCGGAGAACCAGAGACTTGCCAAGATGTATTCCAACTCTCGGACAGTTTCCAGAAAAAGCAACAGATCACACTCAATTAAATGTGACTTACCTCCGTGGCAGGAAAGCTTAGGCGGAGCGCTATTTTCAGAAATGCAACCTACTGAGATTAAGACATTAGTTCTCACTAATCTGCTAGAGTTCTCTGAAAAGGACAAATAAATAGAGCAGGAAGTTGTAGATAATTATTTTTGACTGGAAAAATTTTCTAGATGTTATTGAGCCTATAATAGAATAGATTATATAATGGAATCAAATTATGTTGGCAAGGGGAGAGAAAAAAAAGTGATTTTGTAAAAATCTATGTAAAATAGCCAGTGGAACCCAAATTTCTTATTCACCTCACCTTCAACCCATTCCAGATCTGAAAGGAAATTATTAATATAATATAAAAAAATAGGAATCATTTTTTAAAAAGAGAGAGAGAGAGAAACAACTACTATAGAAAGTGCAATTTGGCCCAAAAGAAGTCATGACTCTTGCAAGCAAAGGAGATGTTGATCCCTATAACTTGGAAATATAAGCCCTGAAGTTGAGAGAAGGTCCTACTACAAATGAGATGTACTTTTCTTGCTTCATTCTCCTCAGTGACAGCTTCCCGAAGGGGAAGGACAGTAGGACACTAAGTAAATGACAAAAACTCATTGAACCTGTTACATTCTCCTGGAATTACACAACCAGACTATGCTCCATTCCCCCCCTCCAGCTCCAGGATCTCTCCACTAATAACACGAGCTTACACCAACCAGCCCTGCAGACATAAATAAATAAATAAATAAATAACATTTAAAAGTTTAATAAAAATGCATACAAACTTAAAGACAAAACCAGACACTGCACAGATCACAATCTGTGACTCATACTCAAAATAACATTTCTAGCTTCTGGGAAGACACAAAGCAGGAGCAATAGCCAAATGAACAGACCTTTCTGTTTGCATGTTTTGTTTTGTGTTTTTCAAACATATATTATGCTGTTTCAAAAAACAATTTAAAAAAATCAGAGAAATAATTGCAGCAAAAATTCAATCACTTAATTTGTTTTATCCCTACATGATGGTAGGAATGATAAACCATATGCTATAATAAGACTTTAATTATTAACATTTCCATGCCAACATCAGCAGCCCATGCCTACCTAAAGCTACCAAATCTGTTGACATTTAAATTCCAAAAATATCTCAGAAACAACCATCATGTAATAGATAAAAGCTATTTGTATAATTTATCATTAACATGTCAAATAGACTGATCATATTGCAACAAAAATTAAGAAAAACTTAAGCCATGCTGAGTGTCAAAATGTTTCAAAAACTTCATTTTCTTGAACGTTCTTTCTAGATTCTCAATAGACTGTTAAAGAGAAAACCATGAGCCCCAAATAGCATTCCTTGTGTCAAAACCATGATACCAAACCTAGAAGTCACACCTGACGTAGCTGCAGTTGCCACCTTAGCCTGATGTAATCAGAATCAGGCAGTCTGGGATTTTCTTGTCGACACCAATGAGGTAATCTGTCACATGGGCCCTCTCAAGGCTGCCTCCCCACCCCCACCTGCACACACACATACACATAAGAAATGAGGCAAAACTGCCTGATAAAACCCTTGCTGTTCCACTCATAGATATAGAGCAAAGACTGACAGATGCCAGAGGGGAGGGGGACGGGAGAGACTAGGTCTAAAGGGTGAAGGAATTAAAAAGTACAAGTTGGTAATTACAAAATAGTTATGGGAATATAAAGTACAACATAAGAAATGTCATCAGTAATATTATAATAATTATGTATGGTGCCAGGTGAGTACCAGAAATATTGAGGGAAACTCTGTACAGTATATAATTGTCTAATAACTATGCAACTATGCTGTACATCTGAAACTAATACAAAATAATATTGAATGTAAACTGTAATTGAAAAAGAAAAACAACCTTGTTGTTCCCTTTCCTGCCAAAAAAATATCCTGGCTTAAAAAGAATCTTTTATTTTCTTCTGCTAATAGGTCCCTTCCCCCATCCTTCCTCTTATGAAAAAACTTTTATTTTGTACAACCCATTGGCTCACCCTTCTTCTTGCTGGAGGGGATGCTGCTTGATTCATGAATCTCTTAATAAAGCCAATTAGAAGTTTACTGAATTTTTTTTGACAGATTGATATGATTCACCTTTAAAATCTTTATATCTGTAACGTATAGCTCCAGTCTCCACAATTTACCAAGATGTATAGAATTGCAATTTCCCAGGGGTGTTTATTTTTATTTCTATTCACTGTCTAATGTTCCAGGTAATCATGTAAGTAAAATATTAAAAAAGTAGAGTATGCCTGGTGTGGCTCAACGGTTGAGCATCGACCCATGCACCAAGAGGTCGCCGGCTTGGTTCCCAGTCAGGACACATATCCAGGTTGTGGGCCTGGTCCCTAGTGCCTAGTGGGGGGCATGCAGGAGGCGGCCAGTCCATGTTCTCTCTCATTGATGTTTCTCTCTCTCTCTCCCTCTCCCTTCCTCTCTTTCTAAAATCAATAAATTTTTAAAAAGTAAAGAATTCTCCTGCGTTCTCTTATTCAAATGTTGTCTCATCCTTTCCATAACACAGTAAATAAGCAAAAGGCTCATGTTCTTTCATCAAATAACATCCTCACTCTTCACAGCAACCTCTGAAACTTCTGCACATTTCTGAATGTTGAATTTGAAACTTGGTGTTTTCTCCAGGAAAGATCTCTTTTCTATGCCTCTAGTTGGCATTTAAAAATCTCAAACTATGCAATGAACTATAATTTAGAAGCTCTATCCTACAAGATGTAAAATGCCAACATGATATTTACGGAACTGTAAATATCTTCTTCACTGAATTTAGAACGGTTATGTGTAAGGGCAAGAAGTCACTCCTCAGAAGTGCAGGGGAAATCCGAACAAAGTCCAACAGGTATATTTCCAGCCACAGTTCAGCCTCATCACTGCAAATGTCTCCATTATGAAAAGTCAGATAAGAGACATGTAAGTCACGGTGAGGCTTGAGGCATCACTCTTCTTTTAATACATGGAAACTCGGCCTTGAGATTTAATTTACCAGAATTGTCTCAAAGTAGAACTCAGAACACCAACTCACCCTTTCTGGGCCACACTATCTGAAATGAAGCCGATCACATGCAACTCTTGACAAGATACTGCACCTCCCCCCACAGGAGTCCTTACTAAATGTTAGTTTTCTGTCCCATCAAAATTTAATAGATAAGACATGTCCACACAAGACAAATTGGTGGGCTGTACCATATTCCATAAAAAGACATATAAATGCCTATTAGCAGGGCGGTGATAATGTCAGGGACTTATTTAAGTGAGGCAGGTAATGGAGAAAGGGACAGAGGAAGTAGAATTAGAAAATCCGCGACATATTTTTAAATAACCAGATATGTTTAAGAAATGGAAAGGGTCTAGTTGCCAGAAGAGTAGACCACTTTTAAAAAGAACTTGTGGCCCTGACCAGTTTGGCTCAGCGGTTAGAGAGTCAACCTGTGTTCTAGAGAGACCCAGGTTCGGTTCCGGCTAAGGGTGCGTACCTCGGTTGCAGTTTGTCCCCGGCCCTGGTTGGGTCGTTTGGGTGGCAACCACTCAATGTGTCCCTTTCACGTCGATGTTTCTCTCTCTCTCTCTTCTTCTCTCTCCCTCCCACTCTATCTGAACAAAAAATGGAAAAATGTCCTCGGGTGAGGATAAAAAAAAAAGAATTTGTGGAAGATTAGACTGGAAAGGTGGGTTTGCATCAAATTACAAATGATCTTAACAGTTTAGAAGCGTCCTCTTAAAGTACGGATCTAATGTGGGTGGGTGATTGGATCCTGTAGTTTTCGTGGTTGCTTTTGTGGTTCTGATTTTAGCTAAGAGAAAGACTTTAGGAAAAAGCCATCCGGAGGTTGTACATAAGTTGGATCAGAAAAAGAGAACCTAATCGGTCAAGAACTGCTGAAGATAGGCCAGGGGAGGACAGTATGAGCCAGAATAGATGTAGATCTAGAAACTGGAGGCGATGTGGGAGAGACACAGTGGCGGCCATAAGGAATGGCTCACGCTGGCTGAATATTAGTCTCAAGGAAGAACAGATGATAGACAGTTCTTAGGTTTCAAATGCAAGTACTTAGGAGAATAACAATAAGCTAGCCAGAAGGAGTAATTTTGTAAGGAAAGACGAGCGTTTAGGTTTTGACATAATAAGTTTGAAGTATGAGGACATCACGTGATTTTATTCATTAGGTAGGTGAAAATAAGAATCTGAACTACAGGAGGGCCCTCAAGGCTGGAGATGTCAATTTGAGAATTAATAAAGGTGAATGCTGAAGACCTAGATGTAGAGGAGATCATAGAATATCGTAGACTAACGAGGATTATGGGCAGGAATTTTAGGAAATGTCTAGAGTAGCAAGTAAAAGAAAAGCAATTTGAAGAGCTATAACAAGAGTTCATGGGAGTAGGACAAAAACCAGGACATAATACAGTGCCATGAGGTAGCAGCGCATAGCATTTAAGAAATTAGCCCTGACCAGGAGCCAGTTGGTTGGAGCATCATCCCAATACACCACGGTTTTGGGTTTGGTCCAAGTCAGGGCATACACAAGAGTCAACCAATGGGTGCATATAGGTAGGAAAACAAATGGATGTTTCTCTTTCTCTCTCAAATTAGTAAATAAATAAAAATTTTGAAAAGAAAATTGGACAAACGAGGGTTGCAGTCTTGGCTTTTTCCTCATCTAAATACTAATAGGGATAACAATACCCATAAATTTATGTGAGGTTAAATCTAATAACTCAGGACAAGCATTTAATAATGTGCTTGGTGCAGAGTTAATACTTACTAAATAATAAAAAGTGTTTTTTGTTTTGTTTTGTTTTGTTTTTTCAGAAAAAATCAAATGCGAAGCTAATGACACAAGTATCATTGTAGTCCCATTTTACAGATGTGTAGAAGATGCCAGCAACACCTTAACAGATGGCTCCATGCTCTAACCCAGATGTGTCTGACTGGGTCATTTTCTTACCTGGTAGAAAGTGCTCTTCAGTGAGGTTGTTTGGATTCAAACTCCTTGGGAAATTATTCTTAATTAAGTCTATTTGAGAATGTATATTCCAGCTTGCTTTCTGAAACCTCCTTTGTTTGCTGTTCACACAAACTTAGTTTTGCTTACAAGTCTGGAAACAGTAACTTAAAATAACTTTATAGTCAAACATAAGTTTTTGTATTATTACTACATCCACATGGCCTCTAGCACCCATACATGTTGCCTCTAAAAAGTTACTTAGACAGCTTAAATTTGTTTTCATGTTCCAGGGTTTATAAAAAGGACTAGAAAATTTGTTGCTTCCAGTTTGTGAAAAATTTGTATTCAGGACTTCCATTTTGAAATTAAACTGGAAAGTGAATGAACTAGACTAATACCATTAGCTCTTTTTGATTTAGACACTTGCTTTTCTGAGATATAAAACTATCTTCAGCAAAGGTGAGTATATTAACTACCCAAAAGAATCAAGTCTTTTTATTATGTTGCCTATTGATAGTTTAAGCCAACTAGACTAGGCTAGAAAACAAAAAATATATCTAGATATAGACAGACATAGATATATAGATAGATGATTAGATATAGATATAGATATAGATGATATAGTTACAGATGTAGATATAGATAAATTGATTATATCTCTACTCTTAAATTCTCTAAAAAGAAAAATATGTTTTTCAAAATCTGATAAATACTAATCACTGTGTAAAAGCCTGGAAAAAGTTACAGATGCAAACACTAGTCAGAAAAAGATGGTATATAGCTCTTTTAATAGCAAATAAAATATGCTTTAAAGCAAAGAGTGCTTCAAAAGATTTGGTGATTATATGAAAATAGAAGTTTCAAAGCCCCAGGAAAGTAATAATTCTAATGTATATGTCCTTAATAACATGAATTCGAAGTTGGAAAATTAATCATTATAGGCGGAGTTTATATATATCTTTCCAGTGGTTGATGACTAAGCAGAAAATACCAGCAAAACATAAATTAATTAATGTCACTTGAATCAACATGGATAAATTGCAAAAATAGAATGATGAGTAAAATGCACGTCACACAGAATCTAGACAGTGGCTACATAAGGCCAGGGTCTCTGAGGAGGTAAAGAGAGCCTTTGCTAATGGATACAGGGTTTCTTTTGGGAGTGACTAAATGTTCTAAAATTAAAGATTCTGCACTGCAAGTTAGGAGGGTGCAAGAGAAGTTGTGTTGGTTTGCATAAGTCCGTGAGTATACTAAAAGCATTGCATTGTACACTTGACACGGATAACTTTTATGCTATATGAATTACATCTCAATAAAGCAGTTTTTTTTAATGTCACAGAAGAATGCCACAGTGTGATATTATTTCTATGCATTTTAAAATATATTATTCGTGGTAATAAATGTATTCACAAGATCATGATACACACAAAATCAGGATTATGCTGCCCCTTACGGAGCCAGGAGAGTGTGACGGAGACAGGACCTAGGACGTTGCCATAGTAATGCCTTATTTTCTTTAAAAAACACTGATAATATAACATTTTCAATATCAATTCTAATTATTTTTCTACATGAAATTAAATATGATGGATGTTGATACTTTTCAACATAACTTCACACATTATCTGACTACTCTCATAAATAACTGAATTAGGAACTCAGATATCTTCATCTCATTTTTAAAATGAGGAAACAAACAAAAATTGTGCAATGTAATTGATTTCTACAGTCATTGAATGAATCTCTAACTTCTTGGTAGAGTCAAAACCAGCAATTTATCTTCTGATTTAGTTCAGTACATTTTCCAGTACAACTTACACTCTGTTGTTTTTGTTTGTTTTCTTTAATTTTCCTCTGTAGATAAACTCTGTAGAAATAATAAAAATAATTAAAGCAATGAGAACTACCACTCATTGAGTTCTTACTACAAGCAAGAATCTCTACTCTCATTATCTTATTGCATACTAAACAACCCTGTGATGTTGGTATTAATATCCTGAATCTATAAGTAATGAAGTGGAAAAATAGGGGAAATTTTACTTACCCAAGGGTGTAAAACTAATAATTTGTGAAGATGGAATTCTGAAACCCAGGTTTGTGTTGCATTAAAACCCACATTTTAATCACTGTAATGCATTGTCTCCCTAACACTCAATGCCAAAGTCTTCACTGCAAGCTAGAAGGGTACAAGAAAAAGTATGTGATTTCTTGGAGAATACATTACATGCATGTAATTGGTAATATGCAAATAATACAGGAACTGTACTCAAGAATCTGAAAATTTTAGCTTGTCTTCTGTTTACCTACCATTCAGTGAATAATCTAGGCCGGAGAAAGAACACTATCCATATCCATTTCCTGATACAGATGAGTATCATTTCTTAATGTTTAATTTTCATGTCTTCTTTAACAGACGAACTTTCCAAACTTCATTTATATCAATTTAATCTTTAATACCTGGCATAGATGAATGGCTGATTTGGGGCTTAAATTAATTTATATTATGTTGTAGTTTAATTATTGTCCTCAAAGAAATGTCATGAATTAGAACATGAAGGTGGTGGAGTCAGCAAAAAACAGGTGATGAGTTTCCAAGATAAGATAAAGCCACTGGGTTCTGACCATCAATGTATAAATAAACGTTTTGTTTAAGCAGTAAAACTTGTAAAACATCAATTTTTTAAAAAATGTGTTTGATTTTAAGCCATGCAAGCATAATTTTTGGTGTATAGGTGATTCTGATAAAATATCTGTCTTCTTCCTAAGATTTACTGCTATCAGTGAGAGAATATGTTACCTGTCACTTCTGAGAGAGTCACTATTACCCTTATCACATGTCTTAATGTCAAGTTCAAACTCAGGCAAATTTTATTTGAATATTAAGGGTCTTAATAGCATTTTCAATCATTGCTTTTTTGTAGTTGTTGTTGTTAATCTTGCCCCGAGGATAATTTTTCCATTGATTTTCAGATAGCATGGAAAGAAGGGAGGGAGAAAAGAGAGAGAGAAAGAGAGAGAAACATCGATGTGAGAGAGACACATCAATTGATTGCCTCCCATGTGCCCTGATTGGGCCTGGGGATTGAACCTACCACCCAAGTACATGCCCTTGAGCTGGAATTGAACCTATGACCCTTTGGTGCATGGATTGATGCTCTAACCACTGAACAACACTGGCCAGGGCTTCAATCATTACTTTTTATACAAATTTGTGCTGTGCACCAACAGAATTGTGACAACATCAGTGTTTTTCAACTGCATTCGGAGATTTTGGTGAAGGAGAATGTTAAGTTTTCAAATGGCATATGCTCTATACTCCCTTAAATTGTCTCATACCTCTATGAGGAACTACATTGACTATTATGTCCACCTTATGTATAATACACACACACAGTGCTCTGTCAACACAAATTTTGTGAATTAAACACAATTATTCTGTGAAGATTTTAAAATGGCTTCAGAATCATCGGGCTTATTTAATTATTCTGACATAATCAAATGGTAAATAAAATACATGACTAGACAAAAGTACAAACATTCTTCTTAAAATAAAAACTCTAAAGGGAATGTTAGTATATTCTATTTCAGTTGCCTATTACATTAGTCAGATGTTAAAATTTTCTTTGGATTATTATTTTACCATCTACATTTATACAAAATAATAATTACTTTGGTAAAATGCCTGGAGAATATTTATGTATGTTTGCTCTACTCTAATGTGTATGTTCAGTTTTATATTTTTGTTTCCTAATGTGCTTAATTTATTATAGTCTTTTAATTAATTAATGCATTTTAATGCTATTTGACTAACCTAGATTATTAAATGTGAATGTATTAAAGGATTAATGGTGAATAGGTATTTTGGAGTTCAACAGATAATGGGAAAGTGAATAAAATATAAAAGTATAAAACCAGAAATTATATAAAATTTTAAAAAATCTTTTATGTAAAATAAATGTATTTATGTAAAGCAATTCTAGGACTAGCAGAGTGCAGAGGCCAGAGAGTTGCGACGAACAGCGTGACTTCAGGTAAGACACTCGGGCACGCCTGAACCAGAAAGGAACGCGCCCTAACATGACAGGATTTGGTCTTCAGGCCACGCTCCCTGCCAGGACATTTTGTCTGAGGGCTGGAGAAGAGATTCAGTTTTGCAGAAAAACTCAAGGACTGTGTTTGGTGGCGGAGGTGAGTAATTGTGATTGTGATAATAGCTATGAAGCCAAGTTTTTATAACTTTAGAAGACTTTTAACTCTTACATAATGAAAAGGACCTGGGGGCCCCCAGTTAATTCTTAGAATTATCTGCTCTGTGTAAGGCCCGTTGTCAAAGGGAATATCACTGTGCTGGAGGTTTTCAGAGATTGTGGATCTGGGAGCAAATTGGTCAATTGCAATGGAAGCCCTTGAGGAAGATATAGATCCAGGTAAATACATAGTGAGTGTGTTGCAAAGTGAGCTGTAGAATCGTGAAAACTGAGAATAAGTCATATGCTGCTTTGAAAGATGGGCCAGTGAAAGAGGGTTAGAAGACCAGCATGAAGAGGACGACAAAAGACATCTAGCATAGGTTATGTCATAGAAATGTGAAAAAATAAAATTCTCCGGGGAGAGGAAAACTTAAGAAAGGAAAAAACAAAAGATTGACGCATGGGAAACAGGAAAGAAATAAAATAAAAACCAGAAGAAGCCCTGGCCGGTTTGGCTCAGCGGTTAGAGCGTCGGCCTGCGGTCCGGAGAGACCCGGGTTCGGATCCCGCTAAGGGCACGTACTTCGGTTGCACTTTGTCCCCGGCCCTGGTTGGTCGTGCAGGTGGCAGCCACTCGATGTGTCCCTTCACGTCGATGTTTCTCTCTCTCTCTCCCTCCTACTCTATCTGTACAAAAAATGGAAAAATATCCTCGGGTGAGGATAAAAAAAAAAAAAAAAAAAAAAAACCAGAAGAAGAAAAAAAGATTTTAATAGTTCATGGGGTCTTAAAAATAAAATCCGGTAAACACTGCAGCGTCTCATTACACTAAAGTTACCTGTAATGTCCTCAGGCCCCTTGAGGGAGGAGCTCATGCTCCAGTCCTGGTTCTCTCTCTCTCTCTCTCTCTCTCTCTCTCACACACACACACACACACACACACACACACAGCTGTTTTAAACCTCACATAGGCAACTGTGCACGTGGATCTCATGCTCAGCATTGACACAGTGTGACCACTGAGAAAACAAAGAAAAGACTCCATGTCTCTTGTCCTTTGACCACTGAGAAAACAAAGAAAAGACTCCATGTCTCTTGTCCTTTGACCTCATTACATACAGGTGCAGTTGTCGATGTAAAAGAAGAACACAAATCCTAAGTGAGAAGGATTTGAGTAGTGACATTGTTCAAGTAAGAAAAATGATAAATTTTTTGTCAAAACCTTCCTCTCTTCCTAGCATAAAGAGATAAGTCTTGCCCTGTCCGGTTTGGCTCAGTGGTTAGAGTCCACAGACCAATGAGTCATGGGTTCAATTCTGGTTAAGGGCAGGTACTTCGGTTTCAGTTCGTCCCCAACCCTGGTCTGGGTTGTGCAGGAGGCAACCTGTCAAGTAGATGTTTCTCTCTCTCTCTCTCCCTCATACTCTATGTGAGAATAAATTTAAAAAATATTCTCAGGTGAGGATTAGAAAAGAAAAAGAGAAAGAAATTTTCATGCAGCACAGAATCTAAGTAATGCCAAGCATTCATTGTATTGTTTTGCTGCATTCCAAATAAGACCTCTGGATGCACTCTTGACTTTGAGTGGTATTATAATTGCACAAGATGGCTGAGAACATTATGCAACATTAGCAACTTATATTACTTTTACATATGCACATGCCTAGGGCCAGACATAATTAGATAGACACTAAATGCTAGAACTGACAATTTTTATTAAAACATTTAATAAGATTTGATTTTTAAACATAATATCCTCAGATTTACTTAAATAATTTTGATTTTCTAATTTTCTAATTATTATATTCTTTTAAAATTTGAGTATATAATTGGAATACTTTCAAAGAATATATATTTATTTGTATTTTTATTTATATTTAATAGCATAGCAGGGCCCAGGCAGGCAAACAGAATACATAATAGTTATTTTTACTGAAATAATTTAATATAAGAAATATATTAAATAGAGTTAAGAGGACTTACAGGACAAGAATATAACACTGAGTAACAGAGAGATAGTTACTGCTAAAATAAGTCACCACTCCTAAGGCTGAGGGAACAAGGACAAGAGATTGAACTTTTGGAACCTGGAAGTTCACATTGAGCCCTGCAGAGCTGGGACACAAACCCCAAGCTGGTATCTCAGGAGCTCGGAAGAGGGCTCTCATGGAGCTGGAACCAAGGTCTGAGGAGCGTACACAAGCTTTCTGGTCCCGGTATCTCTGAGGGAAATAATGAGGTTGGTGCTGGAATGTGAAACAAACAAATAAATGAAAAGAAACAAGACACTGAAACTAACAGCCCCTACCAGGGTGCAGAACGATTGCCAGAGAGACTCTGACAAGAACAGGAAGTTAACTTATAATGGACCCTAGTCCTTCTCCTTCCTCCTACTTCCCAGTGTCCTTCTAGTGCCCCTATTGGAAGAACCTAATCAGGAACCAGCTGGGGAAAAAAAAGAAGAGGAAGAGGAAGAAGAAGAAATATGGATTGCTTAGTCCTAGTCTGAGCATAATAATGTAGAATTAAGAAGGGTGGTTTTGAAGCAGAAAACCAAAAATTTAGTAACCTAGATTATATCCCTTGACCACTCAATATTTATCATCTGCATGTATTTGAACACCCGTGCAACTATAACAATATTTTTTTGCCTACCACAATATGTCTTTCTTACACAAAACTCTCACTTTCTCTCCTAAAAGGTGAGATATATATGTGAATAGTTATTGTTACTCTGTGGATGTACTGTGGTATACTTTGTGACCATCATGGTTTTCTTTTCTGGAAATTATTAACACCTTTTTAGAAATCAGTCAAATTTTCATCTGAATATTCTCTAACCTCAAGACTCAACTGCTAGATTGAAGAACACCAACCAGTCATATTTGAAACAGTAAGGTGACATGCATTAAAAAAATTCCAAGGGAAAATAAGTCCAGAGTTTCAATTCCTCATTCCATGATTTTCCATAAGGCCATAGTTACCTGTCTTTCACTGTCCATTTTATATTACCTTTGCCTTCAGCCAAAACCTTTGATGATTGGAATTCATGATCTGATGGAGTAGTCTAAAATTTAATTCCTAAATAATCTAAATCCTCAGTGTTTTATTTGTTTGTGTTGCTTGGTGTAGTTTCCCATTTACTGTGGAAATTAACTTTTGATGTGGAAATTCTAAAAGTAACCTCAGGGAATCGACTGGGTTCCACGCATAGTCTTCTCAATTTCTTTGTGATCATTTCAACATCTAACCTTGATTCCAAGACGAATTATTATTGCTATAGGAGTAAATACCATAATTAATTGGTCACTGATTCAAGCATCAGTGGTACCTTCTTGGGTGGAACTCAATTGTTTCAGGGTATTTTCTCCCAAATGTTGCAATCAAGTATTATAAGGAAAGTCATTTCATAACCAACACATATATTAAATGTAATTTAATTTTTGACATTTTGTTCTGTTTATTTTATTATTCTAATGTATATTTTTGATGAAAATATATTCAATTTTTATTTTTTTCAATGCAATTACATTTAATTTTGGATAATTTTATGTCATTGTGATTGATCACAAGTTGCGATCATGATAGAAATAGAAGATATGTAAATGTAGCTCAAAAATGTTAACAAAACCTTTCAAAGTTGATCTGATTAAAATTTTAAATATAATAACAATAAGCCCTGGCTGATTTGGCTCAGTGGTTAGAGCGTTTGCCTGCGGTCCAGAGAGACTTGGGTTTGGTTCCCGCTAAGGTCACGTACCTTGGTTGCAGTTTGTCCCCGGTCCTGGTTGGGTTGTACGGGTGGCAGCCACTCGATGTGTCCCTTTAATGTCGATGTTTCTTTCTCTCTC
Organism: Molossus molossus; assembly: GCF_014108415.1. Classification (NCBI taxonomy): domain Eukaryota; kingdom Metazoa; phylum Chordata; class Mammalia; order Chiroptera; family Molossidae; genus Molossus; species Molossus molossus. Next base: position 74,343,911 of record NW_023425344.1, on the reverse strand, counting down.
TTCCTCTCTCTCCCTCCTACTCTATCTGAACAAAAAACGAAAAAATGTCCTTGGGTGAGGATAAAAATAAATAAATAAATAAGTAAATAAATAAATAAACAATAAAAGTGAATAGACTTCTGTCAAATATGACATACGAAGTCCATAAATGGGTCATTACTAAATACTTAATGATACTTTAGTTACTAATCAAAATAATAAAAATAAACATTGTAAAATTATAAAAATTTATCGTCTAATTTTCAGCTTAAGTAGGTCTGATAAAATCAGACATATAATATTTACTGGATGTTACTGATGATCAAAACTGAGAATAAAATGGAGAATTACTCATATCAAAGTTACAATTTATAATCATCAAATGCAACCCTGGACATGTTAGAATATGCACAAAAATTATAATTATGAAGTTGGTTAATTAGGCACAAAAATACAAAAGTTCTTGATCATTTACTATCTTTATTAGATGTAATTCTACAAATGGAAATAATATCATTTTGAGAGAATGATAATATTTATAACAAGGCATAATTCTACTCAATTTTATTATCATATTTTTCTTTTCTATTATGCTAGCAGAATAGTTACATTCAACTTTATGTCAAAATTATTTCAAGTGTAGAAAAACACAGTAGAAATGTGCTTTCTAAAATTTGTGGTAAAATAAACATAAAGTAAAATTTATCATTTTCTTGTTTTCTAGTATAGCTTAGTGTTATTAAATATATTCACATTATTGTGCTACCATTACTGCTATCCATCTCCAAAACTTTTATATAAATAGTAACTACCCATTCTTTCCTCACTCTAGAAAATTAAGTTTTTAGATTCTAAATTCAAAAGCAAAGTACTGGTTTCTACTATAAACTTTTTCACAACCATTCTTCAAGATCAACTTTGGAGTCTCGTTTATGATTGACAATATTTAAACTGGCAAATAAAAGAAGCAAACAGGAGCCGGCCGGTGTGGCTCAGTGAAGTGAGTGCCATCCCATGGCCTGAGAGGTCCTGCTTTGATTCCTGGTGAGGGCACATGCCTGGGTTGTGAGCTCCATCCCCAACAGGGGGCGTGCAGGAGCAGCCAATCGATGTTTCTCTCTCATATCGATGTTTCTATCTCTGTTTCCCTTCCTCTCTCTCTAAAAAATCAATAAAACATATTTTACAAAAGAAAAACAAAACAGGAAATGTCACACAGAAACACACATACAAGCAATTACTAGAAAGTGGAGGGAGGGAAGTGAATAAATAGTAAGGAATCAATAACATTTAACACTGACAAGTAATTACCAATATAGAACATAATATTGCTGTTCTTAAAACACTAGTAATGTTTCTTTAATATTTAGCTGAGCACAATAATGCTTTTATGGCAATAGCAATGCATTATTTTTGAAAAACAATGGAAAATGACTAGGTTTAATAGAAGTGACTTAGAAATATAATGGTAAAATAAGCATATATGAAGACAGATAATATTAAAATAGATTATTATTATCTAGGATAAATAATTTCAAATAATATCATTAATGTAAAGGTATTAAAATGAGAAAATATCATCATAGCTAAAATAAAAAAGAAACAGTACACAAGTCAACTAGTTTGTAAGGAACAAAAATCATATTGAACAACTTGTATGCATTATACAAACTATTGAATTACCAGATAAAAATATAGAAGTCAAAGTTAAAGAGATTTTAGTGGTTTCCTACTGGATGTAAAAAGTTTTATATTTCAAATGAAATGAAGAACTGAGAAAACAGTTTTCATTTTTAGGCACTGATTTCAAAGATTGCATAATGGTTCAAAGAAAAAGGTCCTCAAGTCAGAATTTTGGCTAAAACTACAGGTTTCTGTGCCAAGCAAAGCTGATAGTGTGAAATAATAACAAGGAAACATGGTCTCAATTGTGCCAACAGCATTAATGATCTTTGAAACAATTCAAGAGTGTAGGATATTTACCAGATCTGCCCAAAGGTAGAACAACTTAATAAAACATGTTCTTATTTGATCTTACAATGGCTGTCAGACACATTAGGGAATGCTGACTACATTTTGTTATATCATCATAATTAAGGTAGACATGACAAAATAGATGAGAATTAGGGAAATATGCTAAAGTTTCTCAAATCACTACTGAATCATGTTTTTGGTAGAAATAGTATTAATTTTTAACTTGAGTTAAAAATGCAGTTATTTAGTATGAACTATTAATAACATTGATCATGATAGCAGTAGGTTATAAAAACTAATTTAAAGTTGATTATTTTTATATTTAGAAAATTTTTTCTAAATTGAAATAAATTTTACATGAGATATGACATTGTAATAAAATATAAGGGAATTAGATCACATTAAAATCTGAAATTAATTTCTATAGAGACTTTTTTGGATACTAAAGATCAAGATTTAGTCTTGAGTTAAGGTATATGTGGCCAAATTGAGCAATATATTGTTATATAATTTCTCTACTATCATAACATTGAAATATTTAAAAGAAAAATATCTTAACAAATACTGTGTATATTTATGTACTGCTTTAGCAGTAAAAATTACAATGTGCTAGTAAACTATAAGATAAATTTAAAATATTTTGTAGTATTTTCTGTAATTATGATCATTTACATTTAATTCCATTGCAGTATATAAACACAGTATCACTTTTATTATCAATTTATATTAAATATGGCTTTAAGAATTTTATTCCATTCATTACTGCTGCAGCCAAGATAAAATTCTCTAACTTGAAATTAATAAATTAAAAATATACAATAATTATAAGGCTTCAACAAATGTTTAACAAAAAATATGAACATCTTAATTATAATAACCTAATTAGTGATTTTATTAAAATGAAGGCAAGAAAATAAAATTCTATGAAATAAAGGTATAAAATATAAGAATGCTACATGAATTTATTATTTGTGCAGACTTAGCCAACCTATAATCAGACCACCTAGTAATAAACTATAATAATTAATTCAACGTCCTGTAATTTTACTGAATTTCACTGATTAAAAAGAAATAATTGCTCTACATTTGTTATCAACTTTGTCATTGTGAAGGTATACTTGCTAAGGTAGGGAGAACTAAAATCATCCCTAAGAGTCCTCAGGTAGCATAGAAAAGTAAGTACAGCTTTACTAGAATCCAAACCTTTGCCATTTTACCCACCGCACTGTGTCATAGCTCAGGGACAGACAGACAAAGCAAGTGGACCAAACTCAAAGTACACAGGCCGTGGAGTCTAATCTGGGGGCATGGCGCAGTCTCACGGGCTCTCAGGTCACAGCAGGCCCTGAAGCTAGCAAATGCAGATGCAACATCTCGTGCTAATCACTTTGCGGACCTCTACCAGGAAGCAACCTCTTTGTGACCCAGAAAAGACTCAAGGCCAGGGGTTGGGAAGCACTCAGAACAAATTCCTAGAAGAATTCATCAATAAGCAACTGATGAAGATAATTACAATTTTAAATGAATAAGAAATGTGAGAAAGTAAAATGAAAAAGTAACATTACATCATTATAGGTCTGATTAATTAGATAAAATGTAGTCTGTGTGGCTCCAGGATAGGACAGTTTTCAAGTAACTGTCACAGCTCAATAGAGAAACATGAAATGGGGTTATCAACCTATTGGCCCTTAGTTGAAGTCAAGGCCATGGGATGTGTTACCTGAGGCCAGACTCATCTAAGGGATAAGCAGATACCTTGGTTTCTGGGTTTCACTCCTGTACTCTGGATACCTACCTTCAGGCCAAGTTTCAAATTTTATTTCTAAATCATGTTTTATAAAACTGCATGCATTTAATCTCTCTTGCAAAAGCTGTTTCTTCAGTTAAAAAAAAACTCTCACTTAGAGTCTCTATGGTTTACTTGAAAAGATGTTAAGATCATTCAGTATTCATAAACAGCAGAGTTAAAAAAATAAAAAGGAGTTTTCATTTGGAAATGGAAAGGTTCATTGTTTGAATTTAGGAAGCCCTTGTCCTATGAGCATGTGGTTTGTAACAACTGCGTGGTCTGGCTGGTCCTCTGAGGACTCACCCACATTTGTTCTCCCTCTCCTCCTTTGCATGTGTCAAGAACATACATTCAACAATTAAATCTTCCAGATGCTAGTAAAAAGTCACACAACGTGGCATTCAGATTTGCTAGAGAAATATCTGGTCTTTGACTAATTAAACCAAAGTTAGTTAACTCACATGCTTTGTTATTTTCTTTTCCTATTTTAGGTATAATTCCCCCATCTGGGAGAACTTTAAGAAAATTTATGCATGTTTCCTTTTGTGAAGAGTGGCTAAAGATATCTCTTTTAACATGTCAGAAAAAAAATGTCCTTGTTTTATTTGAGGGATGGGGCATTCTTTTTGCTTTTTAGGAGTAATTTCCATTTCCATTCCATAGGAGACCGTTTGCTAGCATCAAAACTACTGACTCAGTGAAGTGGAGTCAACTACAGATAAAAATGCGAATATATTTAAAAGGCCATATGCCTTCGATGAGTTATTAGGTGACAGATCTGAGCCTCTGGATTTTTTCCCTGAAGGTATATATTGTCTCTTACTCTAAAAGAAAAGGAAAACGGAGCAACAGTTTTCCTCTTTTAGAGAATGCCAAATCTGAAGTACTTTTTATAATTTATTATATTCTGAAAGGTTGCAGAAGTATATGGCAAAAGAACTGAGAAACACATCACTCCTCAGTTTGGAGTTTCTTGCTGGATCCCAGGCTGAGGTCAACTTTTAAGGTGAGGATGGGATTCAGCTCTGTGGTACCATGGAACTACAACTGAACACAAAATCCCTAGTGGGTATGTGACCTTCATAATTCATGAAAAAGAAAAATCTGGAGACTTGCACCCAAATATTCAGAGTTTGTCCTCCAACTCACTCTGAACATCTAGGAAGGTAGGAAGGAAGAAAAGAAAGAGGGAGGGGAGGGAGGGAGGAAGGATGGAGTTCCCTGTACTGAAATTGTGGTATGGTATTGTAAATATACCACATAATTAAGACATTGGCAACTTTATTTTATTTTATTATTTTTTAATTTATATTTTGTAGAGCTGAATGAAATTTAAAAGCTCTTGTGGAAATTATTTTATGAGACTTTTTTTGGCTGAGAGATTTTATGTTCTAGCACTAGACAAAATTTTTCTCTCCAGAAATTCTTTTTTTTTAAATTTTTTATTAAACTTGTTAGGTAATAAAATTATATAGGTTTCAGGTGTACAATTCTATAATACATCATCTGGATATTACGTTGTATGTTTACCACCCAAAGTCAAATCTCTTTTTGTCACCATACATATGAGAGTTCAATTTTGTCCTCCGAGTGCTGACAAGCAATGGCGGGTAGGTACACGTTTCACTGGGAAAAGTAGCCTGGATGTCTTTGTCAACTGAAAAATTAACTTAATTTTGTATAAACAAATTTTGCTTAGGTTTTGTTTTGCCTAGTAAGATTTGATGCTTCAGTCATGGGTAAGAAGGCTTTTAATTTTTTTTTTTTTTTAGTCTAAAGTCAAAATAAGATCTTTAGACTGTTCAGGAGAAAAATGAACAGCCATGACAGAAATTGAAAGCACATTACCTGGGAACGAATGGGAAGAGTGTTGTTTCATAGTGATGCTAAAATATACAGTTTTCAAAACAGAGAAATAAGCATCTTTAAAACTACCCGTAGAAAAGAAAGAAGGAAGAAAGACCTCCCCACACTTTCAATAGAATGACAGGTGCAAAAAGCAGGGAGCCCTCTGTCAGTCTGGGGCCTCCTTTACTTAGGATTGGGGTCCAGAGTGGAAATTTTGTTCTTCTTTCAAACATGGAACTTGACTGGTGAGGCTGACAGGAAAGATCATGAGAACCTACACTGGTCTGGGCCACTTTCCAGATGCATAACTAAAGGTTAAAAAGAAGAGAAGAAAAAAAGAAAAGAAAATACATTTTTATCACACTATACCCACAATGGCTCCACTTGTGCATTCTATTGTAAATTGTATTAATCCTTGCTTGGCAATAATAAAATAACTGTTACGAAAGATGCGGTCCTTTAAGGTGTAAGTGAATGATACCTAAAACTCTGGACAGCACTATAATTTAAATGTATGGCCTGGGGAGCAGTTCCTAGCTTTAAAATGTTAAATTTATCAGGACAATTTACACACACACACACATACACACACACACAATACCTTAACCAACCATATTGAAGATACAGCTAAAATGAAAGTACAGAGTTTTGTGCAGGTCATTTGTAAACATCAAGTCAAGTTTATCATAGTAAGGAATTTTTTTTTCTGTCTACCAACACTAGCAAAGAGCTCTGTGTGGTCTTGTTATTGTTGTAATTAGCTCATTACTCATATTGATAATGCAAAAAGGGCAAAGAGAGGTCAGACATTATAAGCTTGGTCATCTGGGCAGCTTCACCAGGAAGATACAGCTTCACACTCCCCAAGGACGCGCCTGTCCATCCCAGCAGATCACAGGGAAGGGATCAAACAAAGGGAAGATGGGAGCATGCACAGCGAAGTTGGGGTGACAAAGGGAAGGTGCTTGCCTGTCATTCTAACCAGGGAAAAAGGTCACTGGCAAGGGGTGTGAAGCCACTACAAGTGTGCAGAGTTTTGAAGGGTTAATTGGTTAAGCTCTTGGGTATAATCCCCAGACAAAAAGTTCTCTTCCTCTCGGTCTGCTCTTGCTCCCTTGCACTTGCTCCGTAACCTGCACTTGCCCATCCTCTTGTCCTAGCGTTGGTCTTCAGCAGCCGCGTGGTCCATGTGGACTCCACACACGGGACGCTGGACTGGATTGTGCTTTAATACTGCACGGAAACTCTGGGCAGTGGCCTTAAGCCCTGTTGAAGACGAGATGGTATGTTTTCCTTGGCAGGACAGAAGAAAATGGGACATTGGAAACCTAGGCGTTTAATTCCATGGAAATAAAGATCAGTCAGCCTCCTGTGGGATTCTCAGGAAATTTCCTTTCCTTGTGACATCACAGGAACTCCACTTCCACCAGTGAGAGATGGGGACACAGAGGGCACCCTACTGATAACAGTCTCACCCAGTCACCAGTATGTTATGGCTGAAGAGGCCAGCTGTGACCAGATTGTGTCACTTATACCCGATCTCCCCCCACCCCCCACACCATTCTCCATTGAAATAAACCAAGTCTTCTAGGAGAGCGTCCACACCAGAATCGGAGGTTCATAAAAGAACAAAAAAATGGCAAAACATTTTTGTTGCTTCAGACATATAAAAAAATGATAGAAAACCAAGAATCGAGGCTAGAATAACTCCCCTGGTAAGGCAATGATATATTGGGAATTAAAAAGCATAACACAGTAATTATAATGTTATAATAAATAGCATTTTTATTACTCATACTTTATCAACAAGTGATTCATCAAAATTTGTGTTTGGAAACGCTTGACTCTGATATAAAAGCTGTTCAGGAAGAAATGTATTTTATTTATTTATTCATTTTTTTGTCCTCACCCGAGGACATTTTTCCATTTTTTACTCAGATAGAACAGGAAGGAGAGAGAGGAAGAGAGAGAAACATCAATGTGAAAGGGACACATCGCGTGGCCGCCACCCACATGACCCAACTAGGGCCGGGGACAAACTGCAGCCAAGGTACATGCCCTTAGCGGGAACCGAACCCTGGTCTCTGTGGACCGCAGGCTGACGCTCTAACCGCTGAGCCAAACCGGCCAGGGCAAGAAGTGTATTTTATAGATGAGTTAAAATTTGCCCCTAGCTCAGCTCCACTTCACCTTAACTTTTCTACCTTTTTAATTCTCCCTAACGTTGATAGGTGCCTTGCTCATCTATTTTTCCGTCTTTCTATTTTGCCCCAAACTTCCACCTGTATCTCACTACTAAATCTTAGGTAAAATATTCTTCTCCCCTTCTAAATTTCTTTTCAAGCGTCATCCTGACTCCAGTTACTTGGACTTCTTGTAATGCGATTTACATCTCTTGTTCATCCCTTCTTCTGTGTGATTGTCTCTGAAGTGGGAGTTAGTCCTTTAATCCAACTTGCTTATCATTTTCTGCAGCACAATTTCTAGTCAGTTCCCGAAAGACTGACATCTCAAAGAGAGTTTTCAGATCCTCTGAGTCTTCGGAATTAAGCAGAAAGCATGTGGGTTAAACTCTCAATTAACATAGCAAGGGGCCCTGGCCTCTACTCCTTCATCTTAAACAGGCTCCATTTGGCACCCCTCCTGTGGTCACATCACCCTGCTCCTAGTGTGTGCTAGTGTCCTCTGAAAGCTCTTCAGGTTCTGGAATCAGACTGCCTGAGGGGGAAATCCTGACTTTGGAATTCTGGATCTGCTGCTCCCTAGACGTGTGACCCTGGGCAAGGCAATCAGCATCTTTGTGCCTCAGTTTCCTTACAAGTAGAAAGGAAACAAGAACAGCACCCTCCTCATAGAGTTGCTATAATGACTGAGCACAGTTGTTAGAATAGTTACTCAACCCTAGAAAGAACCAAACCGTTATTAGCTGTTATTCAATTTGAAGGATAAATAGATGAGAAACACCTCAAGGTTTCATTTCAGTTGAGCCCTCCAATTCCTCTTTAGTGCTCCTACGCTTCTCCGTTAACTCTCATACCCTTAATCTCAAGTTTGACCTGGCCCTTTAACACACTACAATGCATCTGCTCCCAGAAATCTTCTGTAATACCCAATCTCCGTCCTATTACTTTGTTACTAGTCCTCATTTAGGAGTGTGTGTGTGTGTGTGTGTGTGTGTGTACATTGCAATTGTCCTAAAATTTCTATCCACTTATCTTTCCCACTTGGCACAGGACTCTGACCCTAATAATAATAACATAACCGTCCTTTCTAAATCTCTTCCTCACTATGTGCCAGGTCCTATTACACTGGGTATTACACTGACTCTTCACAACCACCTGGGAGGTGAACATGATCACCCCACATTGATGAGAAAACTGAAACCCAGAAACATTAAGTACTTTGCACAAACAGGACTTAAACCTGAGATTTCTATGCCCTTAATCTTTTCTTCTCCTACAGTGAGTTCACCTAAGATACTTAGAAAGCACTTCCAGGCTAAACCAGTGACTGATCTGAATGCTGTCATGAAGTAACATGATTTTCTCTTGGACGGAGTCTGGGGAATTAAAGTTTAAAAGTTTGTGTACTTGTAAGAGTATACATTTTAGAATCTGACTGACTTAAGGTTAATTCCTGGTTCTAACAGTTTCTGATGCATGAGTTTGGGCAAGTAATCTAATCTCACTTTTCTCCCCTATAAAACAGGACGCTATCCACCTCCGATTGTTTTGTAGGGAATAGACGGGCTAACACATTTATACAGCGCATAGCATGGTGCCTCAAGGGGGCTCCAGGGGTGTGTGAGAAACATGGGAGACTTAAAGGTGAATTATGTTTGAAATGAATAAGAAGATGGAATCGAAAGGGCAGAGGGGGTGAGATGTGGGGGGGTAGGTTTAGGATAGGGGGCCCATAACTGGATGTGGGAATATTTAACAAAATTAAGTCTCCACCTCAAAAATCCAGTTTTGCTTCTGTGTTAAAACATTAACACAATTTAGCATTTGTTTAGACATTCTCAAGGAAATCTAATGATTCATTACATAATTATGGCTGTAAAAAGTTGTCATAGCAATACTCTATTTGATTGATCTTATTTATGTATTCTTCCTCTCTGTGTACACAAACAGCTCATCTCCAAGAGCCAACGGGTTTTACAACTCAGACCAATAGATCTCCTCACACGTCCTATCAGAACAAGTTAGCAAGCTTTGATGTCTATATCATGGGTCATACTGAAGAAAGGAATATGACCAAAATAACAAATTAAAACCATGGGGAAACAAAGAAATGCTGAGCTCCTAAGCAAGTATAAACTTACTTCTGGTTAGTCTCAGATGATGTTTTTCTTACTGAATTCATTCTAAATGTATGAGTCACTTATGTGGTAAAATTCTAGAATACAAATTTTGTAATTACATAATCTCATAATAATCTCATCATCTCTCTCTTTCGGACTCACATTTCATTTCTTAATTGTTTCTGTACACAATCTACACTGGAGAAGGGAGGACACAATTAAATAATCAAGACAGCATGAGTCCATTGCCTTCCTAGGCAATTAGGCAAGTGAACTTTCACATGTTTGCCGTGAAAAGAATGAAGATCTTATGAATAAAAATCACAATCAACTGACATACATACTTTTTACTGTGTTCTATTTCAGTCAATGGGAAGATGATGATTTAGCTGTCACAGCAGAGCTTGGGCCTCGCGGACTTGTGCATCTCCACTTTTGCAAGAGTCCTGAGCATCTCCAAATAGAAAAGAAATTACTTTTGGTAAGAGTCATATGCTACTCAAAAAAGCCTAATGCTTGATACAAGTTGTTGATCATCTAAAATTACATATTAAATCTTGCTCTTATCAAAATATTAATACTGTATCACCAAACAAAAACATGGGCTTCTTACTCACACAGGGAAATTTCTTTTTCTTTCAAACTATAGTAGTGATACTGCTGTTCTTAAAGATTGCATTCAGTTTTGTAATATAATATTCTTATCTCCTTTCATCATGCTGCAATATATTTTTTCATGTGGATAAGACTTATAGGAATATAGTATATCTCTTTTTGTTGTAATATTCTGAAAAAACGGTGTTTTGATAGATTTCAATATTCTTAAACTTTAGTGCAGGCATCAAATTTAATTAAAATAAATGTGCAAGTAAAAGTTGTAGAAAAATCAGACCGAATATGTACTAACAACAGATCTCAGAAATATTATTTTTAAATTAAAATAGGGATGTTATAAAACTTAATTTTACTGATATCAACTTATTTTTCTATGATTTTTCTCCTTCAAAATTCAACATATTTAACAAGTCCATCAATTGAGTATATTTTCATAGAATGCATTCATGTGTATATATGTATAGGAATTGCTTAATAATTTTAAGTAATTAAATTTGGAATCTTAAGATGTGGGAAGAGGCTTAAAATAATGTTTTTATAAAATAAAAAAATTTCATTATACAGCTAAATTGGTTCATTAAAATGTCCTATAAATTCTACTTTGCAAATAGAACATTTTTTCAACATTATTTAAAATAGAAAACATTGGGTGGAGGGTGGGGATTTATGCAATTCAAATACTTAGACAAACCTATAAAGTGAAACCTAAATAATTAAATATAGCTTAATGAATATTTCATATAAAGAATAATGTAATAGATCTTTTTACTCTAATTTTGTTTTTTGTTTTTTTGTTTTTTTGCTTTTATTTTTGCACTGCTTGCTAAGCCTACTTCATGCCTACACTAGATAAGATAAACACTGGTTATCCAAAAAATTGTTTTGTGAATAGAGAGACTTTATAAAGCTTAATATTTACATAATTGATGTTTTATTTTTCATCGAGGCATTTTGGTATTATGTAAACATGAATTTTCTTCAGTATGACCCATGATATAGACAAAATATGCATTTATCTAGCCAAGTGGTTTCCGCTCACAGATTCATGCTCTTCAGGCACTCACCTATATTAACCCATATACGTCAACATTACTACTAGTCAGATTTCACAACTCACACTATTCTTTTGGTCCTCAAACTTTCTTTATTACAGCTACTCTATTATCACACTACTGTCCTATATGACCTGTTTCACAAAAGGCCAGCTATTGTCAAGAATGAACTACTTCAAATCAATAAATATATTTCCTATAGCCACCCTCTTAAGTCTATTTCCTCCTCCTCCACCTCCTCCTCCTCCTCCTCCTCCTCCTCTTCTTCTTCTTCTTCTTTTTCTTCTTCTTCTTCTTCTTCTTCTTCTTCTTCTTCTTCTTCTTCTTCTTCTTCTTCTTCTTCTTCTTCTCTTCCTCCTCTTCCTCCTCCTCCTACTCTTTCTTCTTTATCTTCTTTTGTTAAATCAACTAGATAACCCACTTAATTGATGATTTTATATGGCCAGTGATCCTTTCAACATTACTTCTAGTATATGGCACATTTTTTAAAATTCTATTTACATTTTAAGTCATATTTTTATTGGCTTATTTCTTTTTATAAATTCATTTGAATAACTAGAAACAAAAATCATACAATTTGATGTACTGGTTCACTGGAGATTTAAATTTCTGTGGGTCCCTGCTTTTACATTTGGTTAAGGTATAAGAGCTCAAATATTATTCCTGACAACATATTAAATGTTTGAAGTATGGATGTATAATGAAATAATGCAATAAAAGTCTTGTGTCCATATTGATTTTGTAGATAAATCTGCTTTAAAAATTCTGGCACCCAGCAGCCCAATATCACTTAATTATGGTAATCTTTTAGTTTTTTAAAAGAGTGTGACACCTTCAGACTTAGGTATAATCCCCAGTAGATTCTTAGTGACAGAAGGAGAATTGATCCTCGTTCTCTCATGCTGGAAGGTCATTTCAAGGAATTAGTGTCCAAGGGCTGAACTTCCAGGAAAGCTAGCCAGTGCCAACAAGTTCACAGACAATCTGATGTTTTCTACAAAGTCTGGTATTATTTTCTAGAAAGGAGTGTTCCTCAAAAATTAAGGAATTATTGAGGCATGTGGCTCTAAGACAAGTGAACAAACAGGAAGCAATAGTTCATGACTTAGCATTAAACTTCTTAATATGAGGTTTTTTATGATAACCTGATACCCCTTTGAGATTTAGGCAAACATAATAAAATAATAAAAATATTTTCTGTTCAATAATTAACTGAAGGACCAAAAAATATAGAGAATCAAGGAAGGTATTTATTCTGCAAACTAGATGCTTCAGAATTGGTGCAAAAGTGTCATAGAAAAGAGAGATTGTGAAGAAAATGAGCAAGTGAAGAAAAATAAGGGAATTGTGTCTCTCAGGCTCCCTTTTATCCCCAAATTCCTATACTATACTTGCCCATGTCCTTAGCATATGTTAAAGTGAGTAGTTCTCCCAAAGTTACTTAAGCCTGTTAAGGGACAGGAAGAATGGAAAAGAAAAAGAGAGGGAAGGGAAAGAGGAAGGAAGGAAGGAAGGAAGGAAGGAAGGAAGGAAGGAAGGAAGGAAGGAAGGAAGGAAGGAAGGGAGGAAGGGAGGAAGGAGGCAAAAGGATGAACAAACTGGTCTTTTCATTTCTGTCTTCTTCTGGTCTTTTTTCCAACCAAAGAGCAATTTTCCAAAACAGAAAAATATAAAATAAAATAAAAACGGTGTGCTCATTTTAAGCATTTCCCTTATACTATTTCTATGATTGAAGGTATATATAGGTATTTTTAAATTCATCTTTAGAGCACCTGTTATATTTTATTACTCACCTTCTCCTACAGAGCTGATGGTAGAAAATATTTGGGAGAATTATAACATCTTCTATTCATATTACATGATCAATTTGGCAAAATTTTGCTCTCATCATCCTGAACCTAATGTCACTGATAGTCTACCCAGAATACTTCAATATTTAGCATCATAGTTTGCTTTTTCGTATTCATTTTCTTTTTAGGGCTTTTATCCATACATTCAACAAAAATATCTTGAACGTCTAAGGATCTGCTCTGTGCCCACAGTTGTCCAGCTCCTGGGGGCTACAGCAATGAGGCAGACATCCTTGCTCCCAGAGACTTAAGAGACTGAGTCAATGGCACAAAGTGACTCAAGGCATAAATATCTAATTTATATGAAATCTCTTCAGTAACTCACCTAAATGATAGTTAATCACATATAATATGATTTCTTTACAACACCATGTAAGCATTTCAAAAAAAAAAAAACTTGTCATTTTGCTAAAATACAAAGAAAAAAAAATTTTATAAACGTTTTAACTTTGCTTCCAATATGAATAAAATTTTGTTTGTTTGCTTTTCATTTTTCAACTTGGTAAAATGTCTGTAATGTTAATTGGGCCATTTGTCAGTTGTCAGCATGTTAGTTTTTTCAAATTTAAATTCTGTTCTCAGCATTCATTTTTCATATTATTTAATATTACAGAGTGCACCCTTTTAAACTGTGTGCCCTACATACAAAATCATTTAGCATAAATAATACCTGAAACTTGGAGCAACATTAAATTGTTCAACTGATGGGATTGCACCCTATGAAAACAATATATAGGCCAATGAAAACAAGTTTGTTTTGGCCAATCCTGAAGCAAATAAAGATATTTTTAGAGTACAAACATTATCCATATCATCAGCAGTAAAAACTGATAATAAATTTTTAAATTACCATGTCTTCTTGACCTAAATTTTATTGTATTATCTAGCATTTAAGAAAAAAAAAAAGTGTATATATAGTCTACATCCTGTTATGCTATTTCACAACTGCGAGCAGTTTTTAAACTATCAAGTGACCCGAAGAGAAAGCATTACAACTATGAAGGACTCAAAAGCAATTTGGGAAAATGTTATTTGAAGTCTCCGAGGCTGCTAAAGGCCAAACACATGGAAGCTTATTTTCCATTTTTACTGACTATAGTTTTATCCAGACCAATGGTCCTTTCATTTCATGGTATTCCCTCAATCCATTGCTCCAAGTTCTCAGCTCCTACCACAGTCAGGGGCCAGAGGAGAGCTGAGCTACAGTTTTCACTGAGATCCGATCTGGCCGTTGCCTTGACTGACACAGCTACTTTCCAAGCAACTATGAATGTGTTAGACTGACTTTGACCTTTTCCTCATCTCAGTGAGCTGCAAAGAGACTAACCGAACTGTTATTTTTCTCCTAAGATCCATGCCATGGAAAGCCTTCAAACGAATCATAAGAGAATACAATCACCTGCAAATGTCCCAGAAGCTTCCTGGAGATTCCAGGTTGCTGCCTCTACAAATTTTTTTTTTTTTTTTCTTTGAGTAGCACAAAGCACTAGTTAGCAGTTATTCCTTTCCAGAAATCACACTCACTAGTGAATTTTATCTGATGCAACATAAATTCATGGCCGTACTGCTGTTATCTTGCTGAATAAGAAAGTGTATTGAAAATAATTGGGGTGAGGAAAAGTTTCCTTGTTTCTTGTTTTATGTTCACTTTTTACTATACTTGGTTGTGCATTGTGGATATACTGCCTCATATTGTTTCAGTTATGTTGTTTCTCTAGGTGGACTATAAATTCCTCAGACCGGGGAAGAGGATGCCTAATTCGTAAAATGCTCCCTCCACACTCAACACAATATAATGTGGTGAATAAAGGCTTCCTGAAATAACTAATTAGTTAATGAATGATCACTTGCTTTGAAAGAAGTAAATTTTATTATCAGTATCTATAAAATCAGTTTAATTTTCCAAATATTGAAATTAACTTGAATAAAAATTTTAATACCTTCAAAGTAAAATATTAGTTTAATCCTTCTGTGGAAACTAGCATAGAATCTACTTATGTTTTCATAATATACATATATACCGTACATACTAATGCAAGGTGGGGCAAAAGTAGGTTTGCAGTTGTGAGTACACGAAACAGAGTTTATTTTTTGTATCATTATTTACTAGTTATTGTTTTATTTTCCATATAAACAACTGTAAACCTACTTTTGCCCCACCCTGTATATGAACACAAAATATACACGTATCAATACATGTGCTGGAATTCTATCAACTAAGTTATAAAATCTGAGGGCATGAAAAATGAGACAAGTTCTCTACAAATTGTAAATATAGAATAGTGTGTGTTTTTGTCAAAGAATGATTTTTATATAGTCATCTATTTAATCTTATATTTCTATGAATTATTAGAACCCTTAACATTGAAAAATCAGTGAGAATATAGCTGTATATCCAATGAAATCAACTATTTGATCTAAGCATGTAGATAATGGCTTAACTTTCTAGATAGAGAGTAAATTAGCAGGAATCTTTGTTTATTCTTCATCAAGGGCAAATGTCTCTGTTTTGCTTGCTCCTGTAGTCCAACTACTTAGAATAATGCTTGGCATATAATAGGAGCTCAATAAATACATGTTAAGTAAATAAGAGAAAGGCCTATGATTGTGTACAAGAAGGCAATGAGTGATTTTACACATGATGGAGTTATGTAAGTGAAGAAAAAAGGGATAAATAGTTTAGCAGAGAGAGAGAAGAGCATGTGCAAAGGCCCAGGGCAGAATATAATGAATGAGTAATGGTCCAGCTCTGAAAGCCCTCAGAGGGGCTGGAATATAGACAATGGGGGAAGTAATTTGTGATGCATTGGAGATAGAAATGGACTAAATTATAAAAATATTTTCAGACCATATTGATAATGGTGGTCTTTATCTTTAGAACAATTAGAAGCATTGCAGGATTTCAGGGAAGGTGGAAGCATGATCTGATTTATGTACTGAGGAAATTATTCTTGTGAAGCTGAGAAAAGTTTAGAGGGCAGCATGAGTAGAAACAGGGAGCCCAGTCAGTGGGCTGTGCGGTATTCCAGGGAAGAAATGATGTGGCGACACTAGATGGTAATGATGCAATGGAAGGAAGCTTATAGTTTTGATACATAGTCACCGTACTGTGCATTTTCTCCATACCATTTAACAGAGTTTGTAATTGCTCATTTGTTTATGACTATTGAGTAATGTCCACTTCTACTAATCTCTGATCTCCATAAGGCTGACCATATGTCTAGTTTGGCTCTCTGCTCTACCCCAGCACTGAACACCACCCCTGGTACATAGTAACTGCTCCATAAATATTTGTTGGTTGAATGAATGAAAGTGCATTCAAATTAAAACTATGCTGTTACCATACATTAAAGTAAAGAGAGATTTTTGTAATGAAATGTGTGACACACTGAATTTTGGAATTTTAAAAGAAATTTCAAAGTACTATAACAACCTTAAATATTTAGCAATCCTAGAGTTTAGTATGGTTCCTAAAAGAAGATTGACTTAGGTAATTTCACCATGAGTAGCTATCTCATGAAGCAATTTATTTCATAGTCAAAGAACTGGGCTTTAAAATTAATTCTCATAATAAAACAAAAATTGACATGCTTTTTACTCCCACTATTAATCCTAGTTCTGAATTTTGGAACAACATAGGGGGAAAAATAATCCTTTTATTATTTCCAAAGTTGTTTAAGTATTTAAAGATGGCTCTGCTGAGTCTACTCTTTCAAAACTAGATAATCTTAGTGGCTTCTAAATTACATGCTTTCTAGACTTTTACAATCCTGAATTCCTTCTTCTAGAGGCATTCTAGTTTGCCAGTGGTGCTAAAATGTACACATTTGGGGAGCATCACATTGCACATATACATGTTTTAGATTTATGAAGCAAAGGTTCAACACAATGCGGCAACTACGATTTGACTACATTTTGTGCAATGGTTTTAGTGCTTCCCATGATTTGAGCATCATCTTTAAACACTAAAAAACTTCACCTGTGCCCTGGCTGGTATTCTCAGTGGTTAGAGCATCGGCCCACAGACCAGAGAGTCCTGGGTTCAGTTCCTGCTAAGGTCACATACCTCAGTTGCAGTTTGTCCCCGGCTCCGGTTGGGGTTGTGTGGGTGGCAACCAGTCTATGTTTCTCTCTTTCTCATTCTCCCTCTTTCCCTCCCACTGTATCTGAAGATAAATGCCAAAGTGTCTTCGGGTGAGGATTAAAAAAAAATTTCTCCTGAGCCCGGCCTATGTGGCTCAGTGGTTGAGCATTGACCCATGCACCAAGAGGTCACCTGTTCAATTTCCAGTCAGGACACATGCCCAGGTTGTGGGCCAAATCCCCAGTGTGGGGCATGCAGGAGGCAGCCAGTCAATGTTCTCTCTCATAGATGTTTCTATCTCTCTCTCCCTCTCTAAGATCAATAAAGAAAAAATATAAAAAAATAAAAATAAATAAAAAACTACAACTGACTGAAGTCAAGTCACATGCCTATGTTAAGATCTTCTCATTCACAGCTCATGCTTTTATCTATATGACTATTTCCCACTACATGTGAACCTCAAGATTTTCACAGTGAAAACACGAGGATCAGAAAATTACATGTTCCTAGCCATAATGTATTTCCACTGATAATAATTATAAATATATTTCTAATTTCCAGGTAAGATCTCAAATCACTTAATTTAAGTGTAATACTTTTTAATAAATTAAGCATTTTTTCATATACAAGCTTAGATAATGGCATTGCGAGTTGAGTCTTCTTTATGTAAAATATGGTTCATTCAAGGAATGCACATCTGTTTTCTGAAAAACAATTCCAAATTGAGAACCTTGTCAATTTTAGTTAGGATAATAATATAAACCACATTAACATGGTTATGTTCTCTCATCTAATAAGTGCTTTTGTAAAAAGTTTAAAATATATTTAAAACACGTAAAACAAAATTATATTAGATTATTAAGGACAGCTACTATTTTCATCTGTTTGTAATTTTTCAACCCAGATATATATAATTTGTTTTAGCCATTATTTCTGATGTACTGAAATCTAATTACTATAGGATGATTGAGTAGGTTGTTAATTGTGGAATCTAAATAAATCAGAATTTATTATAAGCTATTATATCTACTACTAAATGATAATTACTGTTGTAAGTATTAACATTAGCATTATAAATATAATGAGAAAATGTTAAGAAGTTTTAAATTTTGAAATGTATTAATTTATATCTTGTCTTATCAACCCTTCAAATAATAGATAAAATAAGGCTTGCATAATTTAGTAAAGGAACTGATATGGATAAACACAGAAAAATTGAATCTGTATAAAGAAAATGTCATAATATATCATAAAACTAACAATTATTTTATAATCAACAATTTTTACTATATGTGAGAAATGTATTAACAAGAAATATAACTTACCATCTATTATATTATGTATTATATAATATAATAATAATATTTAATATACATACATCATATTTAACAATAGTATTCATTTAAATATATTATATATAATTATATTATACATATGTTTCCATAGGTGTATATATTTTGAACTGGATCACTTTTCTATAGGCTGAGCAGTTATTCATTTTCCAATAGATAAACACTAAATGTAATTAAGTTTAAATTCATATTCAAAAAAGATCCTTTCAACATAACAAGTCCATGTGGTACAACAATTAGTTGTACAATAAATTAAGTCTCACCTCATAAAATTCAAGAAAAAATTATCATCTGGACAGTCAACTAAAAACTAGACCAGATGATTATTTGAGGTCCCATTTATTTACATTAATCTCCATTTCTGGGTTGAAATTTCTATTTGTTGAATAAATTTCCTTTGATTATAGATAAGAAGCATCTTAGAAATACATCAGAACTAGTCCAACGGTCTACGTTTTGCTTCAGTACTTAAGTACAACACATTCTGGAAACCTGTATACTCCTTCATACAATTTTTAGTTGATGCTTACTGAGAGAAACTTATTATGGGGTCCTCATAAATAGTGAGAAAAATGGTAAACTCAAAATAGGGTTCCTGATCACCACACCTATGTTTCTTAATTCCCCTCTAACCCCGGCATGATACCCACCCCACCCCCACCTCCTTTATGTCCAAAAGACTTGCATTTGGGAATGCATGTACACACACACATACACGCATTCTTTTCTGCCTTTCCAGAGACACTGCTAATGTAAGGCATGTAGATGATTTATCATGTCTTGAATTTAATTTTTTAAATAAATAATTATTCTACTCTCTTCACTTTGAAAATATCTTTTTGACAAAAGTAAAGTAAAATATTAATGTTATTAAATGAATTAGAATGTGCTGCACCTCTATACTAACTACAATATTAGAACTTTTTGTTTTAATCAATGTGAAAACAATATGTTTGAATATGGCATTTTAAATATTGTGCATTATCCACTTAAGCAGACATTCAGGCATGGATGATTAATGTGTGGACTGTAACACCCCATTCATATGAGCACTTAAGCCATTAGTATGTGTTCTGCTAAATGTATTTCACTGAGGCCTCTCTTGACCAAGTACATTACTTCCCTTAGGGTAGTTCTCACATTCTAATATTGTCCTTATCATGACAATTGTGGTAAGCTTTTCTTTTCGTCTGCTATCTTCAGTTTGAGATGTTATTAAAACTTTATGTTAAAATGTTCTCCAAATGAGCTATTTTTAAAATTGCTTTTACAAAATGAAGCGAGCGTTCAATTCCAATAATATTTTTGTGCTGAATGGAAATGTCAAGTTATTGTCAATGTCCTAATATTCAATAATTCTATACATTTATTAATTCAGAATAGACTAAGGGTGAATTAAAAGTTTTAAATTCCAGATTCTTAAAAATCAACACTTTCCATTTAGTTATTGAAGTAGCGACTGGGTGTCTATGCGTCAGGCACTGTGGGAGGCACCGTGGAATCAGAGAAGAACAGAAAGGTCACTGCCTTCATGGAGCTTTCCTTTAGTTGGAGACAACAGAGACGCCTGATGGTGATGAGTGTGATGCAAGAAATATAAAGGAAAATAAGATAAAGAGCAGAGATGGAGGTGGGCACCCTCCTTAGGTAGCTGATTTTAGAAAACCTCTTTGAGACACTGGGGGTGAGTGGAAGGGGGGAGATGTAGTGTCATGAGAAGTACCTGCCAAGCCTGATTCATCTTTGATCTGCAGGGTTATCATCTTTTTAACTGATTCAGTCTAATTTTGCAAATGTCCCTGCCCTGTCATTTTTAAAGGCAAGGCAAACAACTTCTATTCCTTTTTTTTTTTTTCTTTTCTGTTTACTCCGGTTCTCTTTCTTCAGCCACACTCTCATTTTCATCCCTGTCTTATATAGAGAACTATACCAGTCTTATAACTGGAGATTTACTGTGGGAGATTGTAGAAATGGGAAGACTAGCAGAAGTCAGAATCAGTTAACACTGACTAGTATATCTGATGTAGAAAATATCCATGCGGGTGTCACACCCGAACTGTAGGTCTTATGGGGATGGAGTATGAGAGTTGAAAGGCCAGAGTTAACACCAGATCCAGGTGATTGAAAAATCAGAACTACACAAATACCGGGCGAATTAGAGCACATGATCCTTCTGTTACTATATGTGTGCAGGGTTTGAATGGATGGATGTCAGGATTGGTATATACCTCAGCCAGCGATTTTCAACTGGTGTGCCAAAAACTTTTTTTTAATTGAAATTATTTATTTATTCATTTTTGTGGAAGTAGGGTACAGACCAAAAACTTTTTAAATCATACAATATTTAATTATTTAGTCAGAATCCTCTTTTCTCTTAGATTTCAAATAAAAAAGTGACAACAGCCAACACAACAATAGCTGCCTGGTGTGAATGAATCAAAAGTATTCCTATATATTTGTTTTTGTCAGATAGGCAAGAAATATATTTTTGTTGTGCTGCAGAATTTTAGTAAATAGTTTAAGTGTACCCCGAGAAGAAAAAGATTAAAAATCTCTACTTTAAGCTATTATACAAGTCAAGTGCTGTAGTATTTGGGGGGATCTCTCTCTGGCAGGCACTGTGTTAACATCTGGGGATATAAAGCTCAAAACCACGAATATTATGTTCAGTGTCTTTGCACTAAAAGTGTAGACAGATATGCAAATAAATAATATGCCCCGGGAAGGGACTGATTATCTCCTTCTCAGGGAAGGGTCAGTGATGACTTCAAACAAGAACTAAGAGGCTTTGACAGATGAATAGTTATTTAACAGGAAACTCCATAACAAGTTCTCTTCTTTTCATGTGAAGTAAAACAATGTCTTAAGAAGTAAATGAGGAAATTATGCAGGGCTGTGCTAAACAGGAAATGTGAAGAAGACTGAGATCACACATTGCTTCATCCCTCACGCCCGCCCAGTCTAGCCATTGACTATGGAAGGCATAGTTTCCAGAAGGGAGGTTTGTACAGAGTTAGAGGGTATAAAGAAGTTGGGCAAAGCCTTCAACATCTGACCTCGAATGGAAAGAGATGCCTAGGTAGAAAATATGCCAACCATGAAATCTACCAGCAACTCAGGAGGGCATGAAATTAAATGAGATGCTTACAAAGGCAAAGCAGCACCATCTAGAAGAAATAGAAACCTACACTTTTATTTTTTAATTTTTATTAATTCATCTTTGTTACAGATGTTTTTCTCCCCCCCCAGACACCCTCCTCCCCATTTCACCCCCTTACTCCCCCAACATTGTTGTCTATGTCCATTGGTTATGCATACATGCATATACATTCTTTGGTTTATCTTTGAAACACGACAGTTTGTCTACTCTTTGTATCATATTCTGTACTTCCTTATAATATAGCAAAGCTACTTTTGATAATGTCATATTATCTCAACTATTTTGAGGTAAATAGGCTGCTGTCCATGCCTAAGTCAAAATATTAAACCTAACAGAGGGTATGGATTGGTAGCATGAGAAAAACTTCTACATGAAGTGGACTCTAGCAATATGTAGGGGCTGGGACTGGAGCACAGAAGATTCAGGAGAAAGTGTTTAGAAATGTCTCCAAAATGTCACCCTGCCCTCTGTCCTTGAATTTGACAGCATCCTTATAGAGAAATGATTAAGCCTTGATGTCTTGGCCCCCTTCTATGAGGTAAACAGAATCAGGAAGGCCTGGAGAGGCAGTTGGTTCTGTGATGTTAAGATATTCTGTTGTTTGAAAGTCCTACACAGAGGAGTCCATAAGTGAATCACCAGATGGAATACACTAATTCCGCACAGAAGCACTTTCTCTCTGCCTTGTTTAGAGAAGGAAGCAAGGACTTATATATCCACTCAATAATTATTCCTTTATGCCTTGTATAAATATTCATTGGCCACCTCTCAAGTGCTGTGCTTTCTGCCAATGGCAAGAGGTAGACAGAACTGCTGTAATTGTGCTATAGGCAAAAGTCAAGTCCTGTAGGGAGGTCAGAGAGCCATCCACTTGCAGGAGGGGAGGCCGCTGCAGACCTGGGCTACTTAGCACTCAGATGTGCAGACATACCCTGAATGACTCTTCATCTGCTGGGGTGCAGACAAACTAGGGCAGACCCAAAATGAATCGATCACTCAAGATTTGGGAAAGACTTCTCCAGCTTCTGAAGTCTGAGTGTGAATACTTGAATGAGAGAAAAGACAGTGAAATAATAAGAGAAAAAGTAATTTTGCAGAAAAGAGTGAACTAAAACAGAGATTTCAGGGTGATGTGACATTTTAAAAAAGCAATAAAATTGGTAAAAAAATTATATTTATTGTATACTTGCTATATTCCATGCACTGTATTGTCATTTTATATCCATTCACACACTATGCTTCATAACAACTCTGTTTAGTCAGGTTCTAGCATTCCATATATAAAGATAAATAAACCAATGTTTACTTATATAAGTAAATTCCCCCAAATTATACAACTAGTAAATAGCAGTTGTGGAACTGATTTGAGAATGCACTATTCTACAATCTTTCCAATATGACCAGAAGTTAAAAGATGCCATTATTGATATTGATTCTGTCATTAAACTCTCTTGATTTGGACATGTCAATGTGACATTCTGGAGCTCACTTTTCTTATTTATAAAATTATGTTCCCTAGTGTCTAGTTCTAATCATAATAGAAAATCAGTCATACTTTGGCTCCTTATAGAAGATTGATGGGGAGAAAAGAGGGAAAGGTAGGAAGAGAAATATTGAAGCAGTAGAAAAATGCTCAGTAGAAGAACACAGTATAAGAGATTAAAATTGTTAAAAGAGAGTTGGGAGTCCCAGGTTGCAAGGAGGATAAAATTGTGACTGTGTGTGTGTGTGTATGTGTGTGCGCGCGCGCACGCGCGCACACACGCGTGCAATCTACTGAGGCATCACTGTAAATACTGGAAAATTAATGATAGAGAACTATTTGACCTGAATCCCAGAAGAAAAAGCTGATAGACATGCCCCCTATATACACATTCACCCACTCCAATGATTAACCTAACAAGGCAAACACTGAATGCAGAGACCCTTGTTAGCCAAGTGGCATTTGGCTGGTGGACAGACAAGCAAGCCCTCAGTGATGAGGTAGATTTCTCTGCCCCAACACTGTCATGAATTCTGGCATGGGTCTCATTTGCTTTAGTCTTTTTACATATACAGTCCCCTTCAGGAAACGGGTGCACTCAGAGCTGCCCAAGAAGGGCTCTGGCATCCACTGCCTTAGCAAACAGAACTTGAAACACCATCCTTTCCATAGCCTACACATCCAATTCTGACAAATTCTGCTGTGTAGGTATTCCAAATTCATCCAGTTCCAGCACTATCCAAAGTCCCCAACAAAGGGAGTGGAATTTATTCTCCCACCCTCAAGGGTGGGAACCTTTGGCTGTTTCCTGGGAACACAGCAGAGGTTATTTCTCCCTGTTGGAAACTGGAGTAACTTTCTGCACGTCTCCCTGGCATCCTTCACTTCTCTGAAATCAAGAGCCGCCTGAAAGTCAGAATGCTGTGAATGCTCAGATATCTACACATGGACTTTTTCTCTTTTCCTTTAATTGAGCAAGAAGATTTTAAATTTTAGCATGCATAAGAAGTACTGGGCAAATTTTTATACACAAAACACACTATTTCTTATAATTGATTCAAAGGATGTTTTCAAAGGTAATTGTGGCTATAATTATTTTAATTTTTCTGAATCTCAAAACATACCACTAATAATATCTGTGAATGTGGTAGCTTACATTACAATGCTATATAGAATGTGACCCATTTTTATTGTGACCTATGTTTATGGAAACATACCACCACACAAATGGAAATAATGTCATATTTGACATTTAATCAGAGTTTTAAATGAGTCCATTTTAGTATGTTTTTGGGAGGTTCAGGCCTTGAAAACTATGACATAAAATGCAACGACATGCAATCAGACAAGTTTCTACCAGGAAGAGTTCATTTTTTACTCTACAGCTCAATTCAGCTTTTATGTGACATTTATGTATCCTTAAGCTTTACATCAGCGCTGCACCATGGGGGTGAGGTGGGCAGCTGTCAGAACCACCCAGGAAGCCTTTTCAAACACCACCACCCCTTGTACCCCCGCAGTCCCCCCTCCCCATGAGATTCTGCCTAAGATGTGTCTCTGAACTTGAGGAATACCATCTGTTCACTTACAAATAGGCATTTTTATCTCCAAAAGGGCAGGTTTCTGCACATGAGCCTCTAACATGTGGTGGGGGGGCAGGTGGAGAGGGAGCGGAAACATACATCGGTGACATAAATTTTCAGTTGAATGCTGACATGTTAAAAAATAGATATGTTTATATTATCTGAGTGATATATGTAGGTGGTTAGCCCCTTGCACTAATGAGACAAATGTTGCTACTCATTTAGGTCGATAAGCTTCATTCTGTGAGATTTTTATAAATACTAGCTTTTGTAGAATTAAGAACAAAAATGTGGCAGACTCAGCTCAATTTGACTTCTATTAGAACAATGTAATTGTTGGGTGAGTAACATCAACTTTATATCACAAGAAACATTAAAAGCCACTTTTATTATCCACGATTTCCATTGCTGAAATTCTGATGACGACTGTGTCACGGTCCCTGGGGTGTATTTTTTCCCTTTAGAAAACATTGTGAGGATTTGTAGATATTGTTCTGTTCCCCACAGAACTGACCTCCAAGGCCTGCTTTGATGCAAGCTCTGTGAACATAAGGTACAAACATAAACACATTTTCTGCTCACATTTTATTTTTCATGTTGTAATCACATAATTGTATCATTTAATGGTAGCATGCCTTTACCAAATATCTGGAATACAAAATATGTTGAGTTTTTTAAACACAGTATTCATAAGTTACATTTTTCACTTCTGTAAATAAAAAGATTAGTATGAATGACTGTAACACTAAGTACATTATAATATTCAAAATGTTACAAACATACTTAATATAACAAGTGTTTATATCTGTGAAATGACTAAAAGCTTTCTGAAACCTTATTTCCAGGTACATACTTATTTCCCAAAAGATAATATTTTTAAGATGGCTAACATTTATTAATGTTTACTCAATCTCATGCATGATGAGTAGTGTTTTATGTGAATTAATTTGTTCAGCTCTGGTAACAGCATAAGATTGGCGTTGTTCGTACCTAACCTTACAGACAAGTGTGCTGATAAAGAAACCTATGGCATTTTCTAATGTCGCAAAGTAAGGGGCAGAGCAGGACTCAGAGCCCAGGCAGGACAGTGTGTGCTTCAAAGCGCTTGACTGCTGTCCAGGCCCACGGTGCGCTGTGCTCATCTGCTGAAGGCTGCTAGCGCCACAGAGCACAGGGATCCCCCCATGCCCACGGCCTCCAGAGGAGATACTGTAGAAGCTACCATAGTTTCAAATCAGTACTACCTTGCAGGTCTTTTTTTATTGAGGGCATTCTGGGTACCTCACTGACGCAAAAGTGCCTTCAGAACACAGAAGATTTCCCTTTCTAAGTTGTTTTGCACTGAGACACACGGTGTTAAGTGCAAAACAGGTGATCTTGCTGGTCCCTCCTCTTATCGCATAGGGTTTCTCCATTCCCTCCTTCCCTCCCTCCCTCCCTCCCTCCCTCCTAAGCAGAGCCCATGGAGAGCAGCACACAGGAGGCCTGACTTCTTTGCTCTTCCCTTCTCTTTCTGCTTTTAGCCATAATTTTTAGAGATAGAGTGAGATTTGGACTTCTGGATTATTCACTTCTCCGTGTTATATCTTCTAAATCAGCAAATGTAATGGCCTCCATCTAAATTATGTGTGGCATCTTCTCTACACTATACAAGCTAATTTAAAATTTGTATCATTTGTATTATATTTGTCATCAATATTATATTAGTTTCGGGTGTACAGCATAGAAGTTATACATTAACATAACTTACAAAGTGATCTCCCCAGTAAGTCATACATAGTTATTACAATATTATTGGCTATATTTCCCATGCTGTACTTTATATTCAAGTGACTGTTTTATTACTACCAATTTATACTTCTTAATCTTTCCACCTTTCTCATCCAGTCCCCCCAATCCCCTCCCATCTGACAACCATCAGTCTGTTTTCTGTACCTATGAGTTTGTTTCTGTTTTGTTTGTTCATTTGTTTCTTAGGTTCCACATATCAGTGAAATCATATGGTACTTGTCTTTCTCTGTCTGACCTATTTCACTTAGCATCACTCCCTCTATGTCTATGTTGTTACAAATGGTAAGAGTTCATTCCTGCGTGTGGAATGTACAAGCTAATTTTCAATGTTTGGCTACAGACATAGAAATTCCAACTTGGAGTTCAGAAACTCCATTTCCTGTCCTTTCCCTCTAGTCCAGGTAGATGAGCACCTTGCAGTGACTAGGAGAACTATTCTGTCCATGGAAAGGTGAAAGAGAAGAATTCACTGACACATTTTAAAAATATTACAAATTTAGTATATGTTGACTAACAAGTTTGCTTTTGTTAAAGTGTCTGAGACCCACATTTGAATCATAAATGACATATAAATTAATAGAAAGAAACTGTACATGTGGAGAAATGTCAACAGTAGGTAAAGACAGCACTTCTAGCTATAGGGCTCAGGCAAAAATGTACTCTGAGTTAGCACATTTGAACCAGATTTTTAAAAATAGCTGGTCTACTTGTGAGGAAAGAAATTTCAGGTAGAGCTGTCATGAGTAATACAAAAAGACTTAAAGGCTTTAATTTTCCAGGTAATAGACTGTGACCATACTCAAGACTTGATTCCTAGGAGAATGGAAATTGGCCTTGCTGAGGGCATGGCAGCAGAGGTAAGTTTCCAATACCAGTCTCCAGATGCCAATATCCTTTGTTAAATAACTTATTTTAAGTATTCTTGGAATACTTTAGCCTTCTCATATATTCAAATAGGTTCTTCCCTAATTTATTTGGTCAATAAACTACTCTGAATCTATAACCAGTATAATCAGGAGCCTGTGCTTGAGACAGTCAACATGATGAAAAGTAAGCCATTGAATAAATGGTCTCTTTGTGTTTTCAAAAAGCAACCTGTCAGCAGACAAAAGAAAACAAAAAACAGTGGTCTTCTGTGACCTCACTAGTTTCAGAAATATGAAGTGAAATAGTGAAATAGAGCTTGGAGAATAATCATCATCAAGAGATGTTCCTGGTTCTAAGAAGAAGTAAAATAGCAAATGACAACAGAAAAAATAATGCACATAAATTTATTAGTTTATTATATCAATTGCTCATTTATTCATTTTTTTATTATGCAACCACTATTAGGGTCTTCTAAGAATTAAACATTGGAGCGAGTAATGCTAATGAATCAAATATTACTTCAGTAAAGTTAAATCCTTCTTGAGGAGCTCAGATACTTCTTGAGAAGTAACACATGTAAACAAACAAGCCAAACATTGCAAGGACTTTATTCTTAAAGGTACCTGAATTGTAATATTCTCCTAAATCTTAATGCCAAATTGCCCACTGGGAATACCAGGTTGTTCTTGGGCAGTGGGGCCATCTGGTGGACCACGTGGGTGACAATCGAAACCACTGTTGCTTCTTCACTGTTGATTACCTTCATCTCATTCTTTTTAACTTATATTTCATGCAATTCTATCTTAAATACTTTTGGAAAATTCTCCCTTGAGTTGAGTTGTTTTATTCTTTATTTCTTTCCCTATTTTTTATTTGTTTTCTTCAATTTTGTCAGGAATAAATGTATTTCCTTTTCTACCTTCTTTATTCCTTTTAATTCAATACATTAACCAAAACCCAACCATGGCCAAAATAAAGCTAGTGAGCACTGGTGTAACATCTGTTTTAAAGAAAATAAATCCACTATTTCCAGTTGAAATTAGACATGGAGTAGAAGGAATGGCTTCATTGCAGAGTTATTGGAAATATCATGAATGAACTTAGAAATCTCAATAGTTTACATTTTCTTCTTTATTCTATTTTCTACCATCAGCACAGATATCACAGGTTTTTATTGTTGAATTTGATAATAAATTATGTTTTGATTTCTTGACTGAACTACATACTCTGCAGTATTATTGTTTTCCATACAGTTATACATGACCAGCAGGATTTTGTAGACTCAATTCTAGACCGTAATGTATGGCATGTTTCCATAAGATAAAGCACAACACATTTCTAACAACAAACTTACATGTAAATTGAAGAAAACTGAAAGTAAAAAATGTCTATTATGCAATAATTAATTTGTTTACATGTTATAGAAGATTCTTATAAATTATTTCTTTACTTTAAAAATGATTATTGATAACCTTTTCTGTGCCAGGCACAGTGTTAATGGCCATGAAAAAAATCTGTTCGTGTAACCAAAATGTTGCTGAATCATTACAATATATCAATATTGAACAAACCATTTAAAGTCCCAATTATCACATGTAGTCCCAACAGATGTTTGTGTTCCTCTCACCCTTTATATATTATTTCTAAATCTTTAATTCCTTTAATTAAATTGAGGGTAGTTTAATGTTACAAGTAGCTTTCCAGGGTTGAATAGTTTATTCTTAATTATGTCCTGAGTATTAAATGTTACAAATTTTTCATCCTGTGTTCTAAAATTAGTAACCACCATCCCAACTGAACATCCTGTGTACATTCCCTTCACTTGTTTTTCTACTACTAGTTACATTCACGCTTTCACTGCTTCTCATCTTATTAAAATAGATTTCATGAATTTTCTTCCAGTTTTAACCTACTTTGCACATGAATGCAAGACATGGTCATGATATCATTTCACTGTCCAAAGCCCTGTGGCAGTTTTCTCGTACGTGCATAATGTGGGATAGATCACCTGGCAAACCCGGAAAAGCCTTTCAAAACTTAGTCTTATTTTTCTGTCCAAATTTACCTTTTGGTGTTTACCTGCATCCAGATAAACTTGAATTCACATCCCATTCTGACAATAATTTAGCTAGATAAATTATTTTACACCTCTAAGCATTCATTTTCTTACTCATGCTTAAAATGCAGACAATAATAACTACTTTATACACAATGTTGTGTGTATTAAATGAATATATATAAATATTTTATATGTATAAAATGTCTGACTAATGAGAGTTCAAAAATGTTACCAGATAGAATCTTTTAGAAGATTATAATTAGTAATATACTATTAATAATATACTATTACTAATAATATGCTATTATTAAGTATACTGCTTTCTGGGCTCCAAAATATGTCACTGATTACCTGATATACAAGTTCTACTCTTCTTTCTTGCTTTTGCTGCAGTGGTTTCTTCTGCCTGAAATGCTCTCCTCTCCAATTCAGCAAACAGAAATTCTCTTTATCCTTCAAGGATCAGGCCTAATGTAATCTCATTTAAGACTCTGCTGATCAGTTCAATTTAAAGTAAATTGAATTGAATTGAACATACCTCTCATAGCCATGTATCCATACTTCTCCCACTGCATTCCTTAGAGTTACCCTATTCAGCTCTGTAATCTGTCTTATTTTCAGCTAGTTTGTTAGCACTAACAGGGGAGATTATCATCAGATTTCTCTTGAGCTAATCTGAGAACATGATTTCTCATACTATGCATATCAGACACTTCTTGCTATAACAATGCTACACTTCTTTTAAATCACCCCAAAACTTGGTATCTGAACACAACAAACATTTTTTGTTACTCTTGGGTCACTGAGTCTGCTGCAACTCAGTTAAGCTGGGCTGGCCCCAGGCTCTGGACTCCAGACAGCAGACTCCAGGCTCCAGGCTGCACATCTCTCCATGCATGTCTCATTCGCCTTGGAGTGGTGGTTACCTGGGAAATGGACTTGTGTTTACTGGCAGGAGCATGTGGAAACAAGTGGAAGTATGCAGTGGAGGGAACTGGCACACTGGAGCATCTTCCCACATTCATTGACAAAAGCTACCCTCAGTGAGGCAGGTGATTCCATCCCACCTGTGGTGGTAGGACTGCAATGGCATAAAGCAAGTTTATTAACAAGAGAGAAGAATCAGGAGTACTGAGTTTTACTCGATATAGTTCCTTCAGTACTCCCTTTTTAAGGGTAGGAGTTCCCTGTAATGGACTTTGGGAAAGGGGGCCTAAGATAATGAGGAATCATTGAACAGGACTTTGGGACAGTAAAATCACAGGGCTTGCATGTTAGGAGGCTATTCTGAGGAGTGTGCAGAGCATGGATTGAAATGGGAGAGCAGACTGGCTACTAAGGAAGTCATTTTGAAAGACCACGTGGAACATACCAAAACAGGATGTGTCTGTGGGTCTGGAGATAATGGAATAGGTCCTGGAGAAGTTTAAGTCATAAAATTGCGTGGGTTTAGTAACTGAATAGGTGATGTGGGCAAAAGTGAAGGAGGTAGGGAGAACAGCACCAAGTTTATGTTAGGATGGTATAATTTACGTCATTAATGTTATTCTTCAGATGATTTTGTAAATTAAGTAAAATGAACAGTGTAAAACATACCTCATCATAATAATGTCCTAAGTACTGACACATTATAAAACACTGTTAGACACATTTTACCTTCAGGGCAACTTAATGTGTTCAAATTGTTCAGTGTAAAGAAGTTATAGGGCTAGCTGAGGAATAAATTAGGTAAATGGAAGCTTAAATCTATCTTACTGGCTCAGAATCTTCCCACCATGTTATGAAGTATCTTCCTTCTTCAATTTGTAACATGAGAAAAATGACTGTGGTCCAATTTGGCAGGTAAATTTAAAATAAAATGACGTATTTGAAAAGATCTCATAAACAATAATTATAATCTCTGTCCCCAGTCATTTTCTTCTAAATTGTATATTCAATTATTTTCCTTATGATTTTTATTGCGCCTTTCATTTTTTTCCCTTATAGCAACTACACCATCTCACAAAAATGAAGAAATTACACTAACTTTATTTCCTTCTCTTCATTTATTGCTTCTTTTTGTTTTATTTCTTTTTCTCTTCCCTTCTTTCCTCCTTTTGTTTTTTGTTCCTTGCATCCTTCCTCCTTTTCCTCTTTCCTTTCTTCCATCTCAGTCTTTCATGTCGCCTTTCCTTATTTTTTACTCTATTTGGTTTTTGGTGGGGTTTTTTTGGGTAAATATTATCTTTATGTCCTAACTATTTTAGTGCTATACACTTCCCAAAAGATCAATTAATATACTTTAGTGAACTGAAGAATATAGTCTGCTCCATCCTTTCATTTCACAATGAGATAGAATAACACTGCTCCTTTTACTCAAGTAATGATAGAATTATTTTCTATTTATCTACAGTTCTCTGAATATACCCTGTCATTCCATGTCTTCCTATCTTTCTCTTTGTACCTTCCTCTTGTCCCTCCTCTGCAACAGAATTGTGTTGAAAATACAGGATCCAGCCAGCATTCACAACACGCTTTTCTTCATCCACAATAGGTGACTGTTCTGGGATGGCCATTTTACAGGCTATCAAGAAAATGGAAAGTGCTTGAGCTGAGAACTCCCAGAAATGTTTTTGGAAGGTGCTTAAGGTGGCTGCACCCCCTTGGGCCTGTTTCTCCTTCTTATTTCTCCCCGGAAAGTGCAACATGATGCCTGGAGGTGGGAAAGCCATCAGCCACTGTGAGAATGAAAGTTGCGCATTATGGAACACAGAGCCAGGGCATGAAAAGAACATAACTGAGCTGCTGTCAGTTCATAATGGCCCTGGACTGCCTACTTCCAGATTTCTTATTGTTAGAGATAAATACGCCCTTTGTGTGAAGCTTAGCATTACCGATACACAAGTGCTTACATCTTGCTTCTAAGTGATTTTCTTCTGATTCTCCTATTCAAAGTTTTCTCATATCTTCATATTTCCATCACATCTTGGTCTTTATGTGGAATCCTCTTGTTAATCCATCAATATTGTTGTAGACTTACAAGCCTTTGGGCACATGGACTATTACACATGAGTACTCTTCCCCAGGGATTCTAGAATGTAACTGCAATATAATAGGGACTGAGTAAAAGTTTTGTGAATTAAATTGAATTGAGTTCAGTTTAATTATTGAATTGAATTGCATTGAGTTCAATTGAATTGAATGGTATTCGATTCTCCCAGTCAATGGACAAGGTAATCTAATAGGAGTTATTCTTCAGTCCTTCTTAACCAGTGCTCTTCATTTGCTATAGTGACGTGTTGTGGTACAAAACTCAAGCCTGGAGAAGAACTCATTCTGCCTACAACACCACAAAATAGGCATAGTTATGTATGCCTATTTACATAGCTATTTACATAGTTACATAGACCTACATCCATTTTTTTTGGCATCTAATTTTCCTCTTTGTCATATTGATTTTACTTTGGGGGAAGCTGTTCTCCCCACTCTCAATCCCAGTTTTCAGTTTCCAGAAATTGGCACATGATCCACGCCTTGCCATTCAGAATATTCTAACCATTTGGCCATGGCAATTGGCTCAGGTACTGGTATGCAACCCAAAATTAGCCAGAAACATAAATCTGGGATTTTGTTTGCTAGTCAGGAATGAAAATGCTCTTTGTGCTGAGACTGATAATGGTAAAGACAACATACCCGGAGGTGCCAGGAATCCCAGTGTGGATATCACAGGTCTATGAATGAACTCAAAAGAGAGAAGAGCAGAGCCAACAGATTGGAGGGAGTTGAGTGGATGAACCAAGTCCTATGAGTGATGCTATTTCAGTTCTTGGGTCTAGAAAACGATCTCTGAAATCAGACTGGCATTCATAAATACTAACTCTTTGTGAGTTGGACAAATTTACTTAACTGCCTTGTTTCTTTATGTATAATATGAGGATGATAATAACACTTCAATTTAATCTTCATTTTGAGGATTAAATAAGATAGCACATGTGAAAATCTTTAAATAGTGCCTGAAACAGAGCATGATCAATAAATATTAGCTTTTGTTAATATCGATATTTTAATCCATGGCATTTGAGTTATGCACAGCAATAAATTCTCTTTCTCTCTGATTTATTTATTTATTTTTGCTTAAACTGGTTTGAGTCGGGGTTCTATAACTTTCAACAAAAAGAGTCTTGTCTAAAACAACTAATATGAAGCATAAAGCCCCTGAGTATATAGGTTTATTGCAGGCCAAATTCCCTTCTGTGGGCTGAGGCAGAGAAGGGGGATGGAACCAATGGACTCTGGACCATCTGGCTCTCCTTAGTTGATGTCTATCAGTCATTTTATCTCCAACTGCTAGTTTGGAAAAGAGTTTCCTCATCACCATCTTATTAATATTCACAAAAATTCTCCTTCTATGTTCCCTGCTATGATGATTTCTTTTAAAACATATATAAAATGCAAAAGGTATGAAATTAAATGAGAGCGAGAAAATAAAAGACAATATTTATATAACTAAAACACATTTTCTGTTGCTTTCTATTTCTTAAATTTTAAGGTGAAAACTTTCTCCATAGTGGTTTAGAGTAAATAATAACATAAGTAAGTAGCCTACATGCTAAATAGTATAATTTTCTTGGTGTCGATTTCTGGAGGGATATGCAGGGGATTTGCATGCTTAATTCCCATTAGCACCTGTCACTGGGATTTATTATCCTAGAGTTAATTCTCCACTCACTGCAGCCAAGAAAAAGGAAGCCCTGGTACATGGGTTTAAATTAAGCTTTTTATTTTTCAGAGTGAGATAAATTTCATGTCTGTTCCTTAAACACCTATAATATTCCAACTGTGGAAAATTCATATTTAAATTTATTTTTGGCAAAAATTTGCCCAAATTTGATTTTATTCAACAACTAGAAAAACGTGTTCATAATTTGAAAATTTGCCTTGGGGGGAGAAAAGAAGTCATAGTCAAGGACTTAGATCTGTTTTCAAATCCATTGGCTCTCATTCTTCCATTTAATATTGAATTAATGTTTATTGACCACCTATTATGTGCCAGGCAGTTTTCTAGGTTTTGGGTATAGAGCAGAGAAACAACTAGGAAACCCCTCCCCCCAAAAAACCATATTATTGGAGAGTACATATATATACACATAGACACATATGTTTGCATATATGTCTGCATACACCTATATATAGCTATGTATAAATACATGTACATACATATATGTGTTTATATAAAAGAAGCACCGGATGAAAAATCAATCCTGGTGAATATGATTTAGTGTGATGAGGTGTGTGCTATTTTAGGTAGTTGGTCAGAGAAGGTCTCTCTAGTAGTGACATTTGAACCCAGATCTAAGTGAAGGAAGTTAGCAGTCCTAAACTCAGAAGCCTATGCAACACTGCATCATCTCTTTCATGAAGAAAAAACTAGGAGGGATGTTTCAAGGAAAGTATCATTTGCAACCATCCATTGTAGGAAACTCAGTTGCTTGGTAAAGCTGCTCTATCTGCTGGTACTTGGCTTGTCTTTGTTCAGGTGCTGTCCCTCTCCTCCCCCTTTCCCACATCATCGCCACTGACTGTTACTCAACCCATTCTCCTGTCCTCTTGGAGCTGAACTTCAGTATTAAACTTATTTTCCTTCTCTTATCTTCTACTTTTCTTTTAAAGAATTAATTTTGTGCAGTATCTGTCATTGAGCACTTCAATGCCCCAAACAGGATTATGTAACAATTTAATTTTAGTTAACTATCTAGACTTTGAGGATTTTTCCTAATGAGCATTTCTGGCAATCAATCAACCAATACTAACTGAACACCAACCATATACTGGGCTCTGTGTTGGGAGCTGGGGATGAAATGATAAACAAGACAAAATCTCTGCCTTAGAAAGAGTTTAATTCTAATTAGAAAAGATAAGCAAGAAAATTGTAAACACATAAACAAACCACTTTTAGATAGTGTTAATATTATTGTGATAAATGTGGGAGCTTCTTTCTTACTACTGCTGTCCTTGGAAACACTGTAAAGACAAATATGAAATGAAACATAAAATATAATTATAGTTTCTTCTGGTTGATGTCATCCTCAAAATAAATGACAAGTTATGAGTGACCTAGATGCACTGTTCAACATGGTGGTCACTAGCCATGTGGCTATTTAAATTAAAATTAATTGCATAAAAATTAAAATTCCCAAGTCACACTAGCCATATGTGTCTAATGACTACCATTTTGGAGAGCATAGACATGAACATATTTGTCACTGCAGGAAGTTCTCTTGGACAACACTGGTCTAGATAGCATGCAGCTAATGGGAATCTTTTATCAATGGTAAGAATAACAGCTATTAAGTTTATGTGTTAGACACTTCACATATGTTTAATTTGTTTATCCCTCACAAAACCCTATAACAGTTACTGCTACTAGACCTATCTTACAGATTAGGAAACTGAGGCACTTAGTTTTATTGTTCAATATCTGTCAATTAGTAATAAGATATGTTAAATTACCCATGCCAGTCTGGTGCAGGAACCTACCCTCCTACCAAAATATCATGATATCTTGGTATGGGGAGCTAAAAAGGGTAAAGAAGAGATTTTAGCATGATGGGCTGTGCCATCATAGTAATAAGAAACAGCCAGATTTGTCAATGTTTTTGCCAAGTATGACTTTTTCGGGTCTATCCGACTCATCCAAGACACATTTTATTGACTAGAGGTTTCAACAGCTTGGCAGGCAGAATTGTAGAATGTAAGAATTGAAAAGAACTTTGAAATCGAAAAGAACTTTGAAATCATCTAATAAAAATATTTCACAGATGAAGAAACCGAGACATGCGGTTTACCTGACTTGTCCAGAATGACACAGAGAGTTATAACCATAGCCAAGATTAGACAGCAAGCTTCCAGCCTGTGTGTGTGTTTACACATCGCCCCTTTGGCACCCAAAGAGTGTAAAATTTTCCTGATATATTATTTATTATTAGCTTAGCAATGTACTAATCTTGGGAAGTGGTTTTATTCTTCCCAGAATGTGCAAGTGTGTATTAACCTTTTAATCCATCACTTTCCGTTTGTCTAGCCTTCCTTATTTTATCCACCCATTCTTACATTTCTCCTTAGCTAGCCAACCAATTCTCCCCTGAAAAAAAAAAGGCATAAAAAATCATAGCAGTTTGAGCCTTTACACACACCGTTAGGAGTTTGGAAAACATGTCATAGGTTCCACCATCACTTTAAGTGAGTCTCTAGAAATCTTGTGCATTGTTTCTGAGAGTTTCTCCTGTATTGTATCATCT
Source organism: Molossus molossus (assembly GCF_014108415.1). NCBI lineage: Eukaryota > Metazoa > Chordata > Mammalia > Chiroptera > Molossidae > Molossus > Molossus molossus. The sequence continues at coordinate 74,306,845 of NW_023425344.1, read as the reverse complement.
CACCAAGAGGCACGCAGGTAAAAAGCTCTGTTGAAGAATGAGTTTTCCTTGAGCTATTTTACTTTCTGTTCCACGACGGAGAGGTTATAGGCGCCTAGAGCATAAAGAAGTCTAAGTGGAGCTGACAATCCCGAGATTGCAGCCGGCTGGGGCACTGCAAAAGCTTCATGCGTTCTTCCCCGCCACACAGGACTTCAGCTCCAGTCCGAAGCCGGCTTCATCAATCTCAAAACCCGAAGTGGTAGAACTGTCCAGTCCCCGGGAGTCTGGCTCAGGCCTTGCTGGCGCCGTGGCGAAGCGGGTAGGCAGTGGGCTGAGCTCCACAGGACACAGCCAAGTGGCCCGGGGCCCGCGCTCCGCTCTCGGAGTCCCGCTGGCCGCCGGGAGACAGGCGCTCCCACTCCCCGCAGCCGCCGCTTCCTCTAGGTCTCTCCCGGCTCCGCGGGTAAACCAGCCGGTGGTCGCCACCTCCCGCGCCTGGTGCGCATCCCCCACCAGTCCTAGCTCAGGAGAGGAGGCCGGGCCGCTCCCGCCGCCGCTTACCCGACAGTGGAATTGGGCTGCGTCCTGCACGCCTTCTGGGCGAGCCCCTCAGAGCACCCAGGCGCCCCACACTGGGAGGTGACACTCCTTGGCCTCACAGCAGCGGCAGTCCGGACGTCTCCACGAGTAGTGAGAACACTGAGATTGGAGACCTGAGCGCTTCACTGTGCCCAACTCCCTCCCTTCACTCCCTCCTCCTCCCAGTTCTCTCCCCGCCTTGGCCCGCCGGTGCCCGTGTTTGTTCGGCACTGGCGAGGGGACCCGGAGAGCAGTCCCAGCTCGGTGCGCGGCTGAGCTGCTGCTGCTCCTGCTGCCGGGGAGGAGCGGCCAGGTGGCCGCCTTGCTCCTCCCCGTACGTCCCAAGTGGGGGCAGAGCAGCCCTTCACCAGCCTCCAGGTAGAAGGCACAGGGAAAGAGGGACCTTCAAACTCCTCCTCAGCGTCCCCTCTCCGCCCACTTTTGGTCCCTGCCCTTGGAGAAAGTGGAGTGTGGCGCTTGGTTATCATTATCTCTTCGGACTGCTTCGCGGTGCACGGATTCAGCTGTTGCCCAGTGGGGCTTTCCGCTGTTGGCGTGTCTGTGTGCTTCCCCCCGGCACACCTCTGTCGACGATGAGGAAAAGTCTGCGGGCGACAGAGGCCCTCTGCGACTGGGTCTGGGATATGTACTGCAATGCTCCTGCTTCCTGCCCTGGCCCTCCTCAGCACAAGGGGCACCAGCTCCGCCGCTCCAGGTAAGGGGGTCCGCCAAGCTCCGCGGCCACCTCCCTTCGGTTCTTCCTTCCCTCCTTCCTCTTCCTCCCCAGTGCTCCTGGCTTCCTTAATCTGCCTCGTTGCACTCAACTGGAAATCACTTTACATTCTGCTTTCCCAACTAGTCAAGAAGCTCTGGTTATTATTTTTAATTTGTCTTCCAAGATGGGCATGGATGGACCAGGGACGCACAGGGTGTGGATATGCATCTGTCTGTGGGCATGTGGGCGCCTTGGTGTCTTTTGCACTTTCCGCTCCACACGAACGCGTTGTTGAATATTGTGCACACAGAGATTTGGAGACACTCTCCGTGCGGGTGTCTGTGTGACGTGCCATAGATGCACCCTGGTGCACAGAGGCTCCCCGCGCTGTGCCACGTCTTGGGTTGCGGGATCTTCAGTGAGTCTGTGAGTACGCCAGGCGCGGAAGGGCGCTCAGCTAAGGAAATGTGTCCATTTCGGCAGAGGACTCACAACCCGGTGCCCCTGCTGCTCAGGGAGCTGTGGAGGCACAAAACACACCGGACCCTGCGGCAGACCCAGGGGGCCTCCGCACTCGTAGCCTCTCGGCGTCTTCCTTCCAGCTGGCGACAGAGAAACTTAAAACCCCAGAGCTCTGGGGAAACGGACTGGTCGCTCAAACCAAATCTGAAACTCCTTGGGTAACCGGCCAGTTTATAACTCTGACATTTTAATTTACCTCGTCTGAGATTTAAAATAAGTATCCGGGGCCATGGGCAAAACCGGGGTTGGGGGAAGAGCGGCGGGGAGTCGAGGGTGGGTAAGGAGGAGGGGAGGAATGGGGGGGTTGATCACCTAGCTCCCTTGTTGTCCCCCGTGTTTGAATTGGTAGCGGCAGTTCCCAGCCTTCTGAGCCCGGGAAGCTGAGTGGAAGGAAGACCGAGAGGAAAGAGCCCACGCTGCCCCCTCTGTGGGTTCTCTCGGGTCACCTGGGCTCCCAAACTCCTGGCCAAGCAAAGCGCCAACCTGGGTCTTTCTGCCTAGTTCTGTGGCGGTCGCTGGCTCTAGAGAGAAGCTCAGCTTTTCCTTGTGGCGGGGTGAGGTTGCGGGTGGGAATGGAGGAAGCTTCTGCAGCATTCGGAGGTAATCCAGGCATCCCATCATCTCGGTTACATTTCCTTTAAAATTGGGAAAACGAAGAGGGTGCAGCGATAGCCTCAACATCCAGGGAGCTGCACAGACCCTCGGGAGTGGGGGGGATTGTCCTGACAGCGTTCGCTCTGACCTACTAGGGCGCGGAGGCGAGGGCGTGGGGGGTGGAGGGGATCGCTGAGCTTAGGCCAGTGTAGTCTGGGTGGCGAGGTAAGTGATTAGCAAGGCTTTGTGAATTAGCTTTAGCTACTTCGGGATTCAATTTTCCTGCTGCCGCGCTAAGTGGCCACGCTCATAAATCCTTTCCTCCTTGCCAGATGCCTCCCATCCCGAGGTTCTGTCCTGGTTTTCTTGTGCATACTTCCAGAGCTCATCTGTCCATTTTACAAAGGAATCTCCACTGAGACTAATATGTACTTGTAGATTTCTTGAAATTGGTTAAGAAGTTCTCAGGGCGGCGGCCAAGGGGGCTTAGAGGGGGGTGTTTGGAAGTTTAAGTGGTCAACCTGAGGAATAGTTGTGGAATCAACTCCGTGAATCCCCATGGCATTCTCCTGCTGTTATTGGGTGCACAGAGCTGGCGTGGGGGCTGGGAGGGGGACCGGACAGTGAGAGAACTGTTTGGAGAAAGGGCAAGTTAAAGTCCTCAAAGATGCCAAACAGGAGATATGACATTCCTGCCCAGAGCTTACTGCAGCCAAATTAAAAAAGATTGCATAGGAAAAAAAGATTAATAAAGAGAAAGTGGAGATTGTAAGTGGATTAATATTAAAAAAAGAAGAGAGAAGAAATGAAAAGAAAAGATGCTCAGGATAGACAGCATTTGCCACTTGGACTGTTTTTCTAATTATAGACCAGGCAAGCCAGAGATTGAGGATTGAACCTGCTCTTTGGATCATAAGTGGAAAAGTAAAATGTAGTCTGTTGGGTGCCTGTATTTCAGTGCTAGTGTCCTCCATTTAGTTCTTTCAGCTTCTGGTGAATAAACTGTGTTTGGATCTCATGGACTTCGAAAGACATTCTTCTACCTCTTTTATCTTTGTTATTCTCCATGTTCCCTGATACCAGCTCTTCCTTGTTGTCTGTTACCTATCAAAACTGTAGAAAGTGCCAAACTCCACTATCAGCTATTGTCAGCTACCAGCAGCATCTCTCTAGTCCATCCCCCCAGCCTGTTTACTATCCAACCACTAGGACAATTCCTTCCCAGAATCAGGCTTTTATCATGGTCTTGTGGTCAGTTCTCCTTTTCCTTCTAAATTCTCCTCCTTTCTCCTCTCTTTGAACTAAGATGCTAGTAGTGAAACACAAGATGCTGTCACTCCCTGAAGGTATGATTTCCATGTGCTGAGGATTTAAAGATCAGAATGAACTATTTTTATGAATGGCAGTACATATGCAATTAAGTTAATTTAAGCATTTTACAATGTGGATGAGGTTTTTATTCTCTTGTTAGGCAAGTACTGGAAAAATTAGAAGTTTTTAAGAAGTATGTCTCTTCAGAGATAGCCAAGAAAACAACACATGTTTAAGACGAAAAAACACAGTGAGGGTTATTTGTGAGTGTAGTGCGTTTTTTAACTGTGGTTTAAAGGAAGACAGCAGTCATTTTAAAGAGGTCCTTGGGACAGTCTCTAGACTTTAGGCAACAACTTTCTCCTTTCTGGCTATGCCCTAATTGTTTCATTCAGGATTGCTGGGAACTCCTGGCTCCAAGGAATTTATAGTGTTTCTGACTTCCAAAAATGAAAGATTTTAATAGGAAAAGTGTGTGTGTGTGTGTGTGTGTGTGTGTGTGTGTGTGTGTGTAGAATTAGTGCCCTCCTGTTTTATAAATGCATTTTATTTCTGGACTACACAGATTGATATTCTGCTTATCTAGCACCAACTAGTGTTTTGAGTGTTAACACCACCAAACTCAGAACAGAAAATTACTGAAGATTGTAATCATATTTGGATAATCCTCTACTGTCATAAATTAATCTATACTATTTTTAAAAAAACAGTTACTTTAAACTATTACTTTAAAAAAGTAATATACTTTCTATAACAGAGTAAAAATTACTTTCATGTATATATGCATATTATTGTGATACAGCCAGACACTTGGCATTAAAAAAAAAACCACTGAATTTCATTACAATTATGCTATATATTTTTCCATTTTAGAAGCACAGTTAACTCATAAATTCACATTTGGAATTTTCAATAAAGAAAAGTAGGCTAGCTTACCTTTGTTTAGAAAGATAATTTATTGCATTCTTGCTTAGGGAATGCTTAAAAAGGCCTCAGAAAACAAATTTCTGAAGTACTTGCAAAGAGTGAGGAACCATTAGATTGTTCACATTTATTGACTTCTTGGCCTTCTGTGTTCTGGATACTGGGGATTCAAAGGTCAACAAGACAGAGTCCTCCAGCATCTCCTCTTGCAGTCCTGATCAGAATCCATACTGATCTTTTTTAAGTACTCCCCCCCACCCCAAGGACATGAACATGAATGAGGTATGAGCTCTACTAGGCAAACCCTCTTTGCTTATTTATAATTATTGTTGAGATTTAAAAATAACTGCTCTCTAAGGTATGCTAAGTTCTCCAATGAGTGCGAACAGAACAGCCAGAGCGTGGTCTGTTAGGCCTTAACTGCGATCAGCAGTTTTCTGATTCAGGTCATGGCTTTGCCGGAGCAGCAGAGGGAGTCACTCAAAAGAAACATGGAAGTTGCAGGCTGCAACCACCTCAGGAAGATAAGGGCCGAAAGCGCGGGACAAGGACTGAGCCAGGGCTCTTGCCTTCCGATTTTGGCCTACATCTTTTTCAGTCTGCTTTTGTCACTGTGGGAGTTAAAAACAAACCTGTTCCCATTCCCTCACAACTTAAAAACTTACTAGCTCATTTGGATAGTGGTGGTATTAGACGTCAAGTTCTTAACAAACAAGTAGTGAGCACTTAGTATGTCCCTCCTGTGTGCTATTTGTTAGGGACACAGAGTGGAAGGAGATAGTTTTTCAACCTTCAAGGAAGACACATTTATAAGCATATAATTATACTTCGCATTCTGAAATATAACAGTGGGCCCAGGTATGGTACTTTCTGAACTCTAGCATCCCAAGATAGTAAACATAGGTCGGCTAGGGAATGGTGGCCGGGTTCCGAAATGTCTACACAGGGGAACTTGAGGGTGGCAGTTTGGCTGGAAGTTTGCATTGCAGCTGTTTTATATTGACTCTTATGTAGATTTAATATTCATTCGGTCTGGTTTCGGGGAGGCACAAGCTAAAGACTGTTGGTGGCCTGTGCCCCTCCTGCCAGTTATCTCAGCGGTGACCACTGGCTCCAGGTCCTGCCTCCAGCCCTCCCAGGTGTCTGGCTGGGAATGAGTGTCGCTGTGCCCCAGTTTCGTCCGACATACAATGAGGAAAATATTAGACATTACAAGTCATATTGGGATTGAATGAATGAAGACATGGAAAGTACTTAGAGCAGCATTCTTTGTCTTCCAACCGTGTAAACCACTGGCAAAGAAATCTAGAAGTTGAAGAAATTGGGGTCGGTAATTCCGAGTTCAGAGTGACATGCATGTAGATTCTGCTTCCCCCAAAGCAGCGCCTGGATCCGGCGAGGAAGGGATCCAGAGTGGATCACTGCAAACTCCTGGGCGGTACTAGGTTCTGTGAGCAGTGTGCGGAAGCTCTCTCCGTTCATAGTCCCCTTTCTTCCTTCTGTTCTCTCTGAGGAAATGAACCAAAGCCAGTTGTGAAAATGCCATGTCCAGTCACTGCAGCTAGGTCCTGGATGGAAGCTTGACTTTCTTTCTTTACAATGAATATTGGGGGGGGGTGGGGGAGGATTTTTCAAAAATACATAAACACCTTTATTAAAAGAAAACACATGTCAAGCCCCATGTTTTCAGATAGGGTTTGGGGAAAACAGCCCTTTATAAAATGCCAGTAGTTTTTCCTTAAAAGAAATGGACACAGGTGCATAGTCTGAAGAACATAATTGAATGCATGTTAAGACAACACAAAGAAACATATAGAAAATTAACTTGACTTGAAGGCAAAGCGTATTCACCAGGCCTTTGCTATATTAAAATTGTACTTGCAATAGGAAGTTTTAGTACGATAATTTAGAATAACATGAATAATCTAGATAACAGACTTTGAAAGTTTCACATTTAGTCTCTTCTCCTTGTTTAGTGGATGTTGCTATTTTTTCATGTTTGGTGCAAATGTTTTTTTGGCAAACATTTATGATAAAACTAGCGATTTGTAAGTTGTTGTTTTTGTTTTTTTAATGTTGAGACAGATCTTTCTCCTACAGTATTTTCATTCTGCTTTTAATTTGGATTGCCTGGTGTGTGTTACAGAGCCCAAACTTCATCTCTCTCTTTTCTTTTAGCTTTAACTTCTTTAAGCTCTGTATGGACTCTTTTTGGACTTTGTATTTTATTTGGATTTATAATTGCTTATGTATTTGTGTAGGAGGGCTACATGAATCTGAGGACTTGGGTATTCTCCAGTGTCACTTAGTTCAAATAGCACTCACAGAAACTCAGTGCTTTATTTTATATAACTTTTTAAAAATGGAGTAAAGTTGCCTTGAGCAATGTTTCAATTCTGTCTCCTGTATTCTAGTTCTTAAAAAGAAATCCAATAGTTGGATAATTTATCATTTCTCTTATTTTAAATATTTGTCACCCTCAAATTTAGCGATTCAAATAAAAACATTTTATAGTAATACTTTTATGAGCTATCAAATCAGAGATAGTAAGCTTTTTAATTCTCTCCAGTTGATTAGAGCTCCAGTTTTCTGCCTTTTTATGAAAACCCAAATCATATATTATATTGCAAATATTTGAACTCTTTAGAAACAAAATGTTAGAAAATATTATTCTATATCTCAGAATTTTTAAAAAGTTTTGGGTTGAAATTGCAATGTAGTTTCTAATTTTGAACATTCTTGCCCCCTAAAAAGTTCCTCCATTATGATTCCATATGAGATTTGGAAGTACACAGAAGAATGTCTCTAGATGTTATAGTAACTTTAAGTATACCCAGCTTTAATACACGGAGTTCATAACGTTAAAACTACTTTGACATTAATTAAATTGAACTCAGAATTTAGAAAGTAAACCAGAGCTTTGAAAGTGCCAAATATGCAGATATTTGTCCTTATGTCAGTATACCTTTTATTAGCCCTACGCAATGATTTAAAAGTGCTTTGCGTGGCAAAAGTGAAGTCTAACATCTGAAAACTCCAGTCTTTGGGGAATACCCTTTTTGAATTAAATAACCAACCATATCTCATTGCCAATGTAGTAGTGCAACGTTGAGAGTGAGGGGGGCCAGGTGAGACTTCATTATATTGATGTGACAGTTGGAGTTCTTATTTTAAATATGAGGGCTCAAACTAATCATGTTAACAGATGATATTGATTAATCGAATTTAACTCCAGACTTACCAGTTTTATTTATTTTAAAATGTTGTGAGGCTAGGGAGTTTTTAACCTTCATTAATCATTGTCACTTAGATCTTGTGGCTAGTTTAATTTCTCAGCAATTATGAGAGCCATAAAAATGCCTCAGGTAGATGAACATGTATTATCTCCTCTTCTTACTAAGGATGTTAAACAACAGAAACTCCCTCAGCACATTTAACAAGTTTATTGATGAATGCTAACATTTATCAATTTTAGTCAATGTCTTAATTGATTATTTAATCATGGACTGCCTGAACTCAACAATAATTTATTGTCTTCTTTTTCTTTCTGTTCAGAACAAAAGCCTTATGTACGAACATGTTTTTCTCAATAAAATCAGATTAGTGTTTGCAGCCCAGATATAAGAGCATATATGTCCATAAATAGAAATGTAGGCTTTTTTTCAAAATTCAAGAAAATTGATGTTTATAATAATATAACATATAAAACACTAGTATAAAGTATACCTTTTATAGAAAAGTAATCATTTTAAATTAATCATAATGTACACTCTATTAGACAATAGAAGATAGTCCAATATGAGATAGGGTATGTGGTATAATAATATTCACTTATAATTATAGGCATAGTGAAATACATTTAGGTATAAGATTAAAGTTAACGGGGCCATTCTATTCTCTGTGAATTCACAAATTTGTTGTATTTAACTTGACTACTTTATATAATTCTAATATCTTTTTGAAATTTCAAGAACCTAAAACATCCTTTTAAGATCTAGATCAAAGAGTACTCTTTAATGAATGGGACCTTCTAACTTTTACAGGAACTAAAACTGATAGTCTATAACAAAACTTCTGCTGTTTTATTACAAGTGATTTTTAGAGACCTCTGTTATCTCTAATCTATACCAAGCAAATAACCAAGTTACTATCACAATAAAAACATTGTGATTGGAAAGATATAGTCAATAACAGTAACTTCACTTTGAGCATTATGTCTGTGGGAAATACATTCACATTTGAATTTATCTTTTGATAAAGGGAAAAATAATGTATTTTATTTCCATTGACTAAAGAGTAAGCCAAATATACACCCAATGGACGTGCACAGATTTAGTAAGTAGCAATCTAAAAGCCATTCTAAATAAAACAGTAATTACATTGCCTGTCATTTTCTTTAGCAACTTTCCTTCTTCCTTCTGGATCTCCATAAGATAATGAAAGAGTGTAAGCTTTAAAATGTGTTATGGATCAAATCCAAGGATGGAAGGAGCCGAAGACATTTCCCTCCCAGCCACCAACGGCCATCACCAACAGAGTATGCAGCTTGGTGGAAAACAGAAGCCCATTTCAGTAACTGCTCTCAGAAGCTGAGGAAAAACAGACATGTTCAAATGATTTATTTGTGCTATCCGGAAGAGAAACCTAAGATCAGTATTTCATCATAATATTATTCAACAGGCCCTCTGACTTGAAACTTTTATCTAAATAGAGTCTTCATCTGCACCTATTTAAATTAACGGAGCAAAATAATTTGGACAGTATTTAAAAGGTATACCTTTGAAAGAGGTTACATTTGGATTTCACTTGGACCTATTTGGGCAGAATGAGCTTGTTTGAGAAATCTAGACTTAAATCAGAGGTATGCTGATATCTGGTATCTGAGAGTATATTGCTCTGGAATATATAATTAATCCCTCAGTCATCTTTATAGAATGCATTGCCAATTTCTGAGCTACTCTGTTAAACACTGTCATTAATAATAATACCAACATTGTATCTTAAATCTTACCCAGACATCAGAAATTAATTTTCATTCTTTGTCCAGGGCAAGAATTTGCTTAAGTGGAGTTTTATCTTTAATATGTTATTAACATTTTTTGAAAAAAAAAATGTTACCAGTATCTTTCCCTGATATACTGACCGATTTGATATTTATTTTTGTTTATAGTCACACATACATACATATATCTATATAAAATTAAAATACCACAGTGAAGAAAGATTTGGTTTACTTGCTATAATGACGAAAAAAATAAAATGATGACTAGGAAAACTTTCAACTTTTCCAGAGGGATTGGGATAATCAGTTTATTGGATATATTAGAAAAGATGATCACATGAAAGATACACATGTCATTTTTATTGAATTAAATAACTGGACTTGTTTCCTAAGAGAGTATTTCCAGGCAGCGTCTTTATGAAATGAAGAGTTACAAGGAGAAGACAAATATAGTTCAGTGATTCCCTGTGAACATATATGTGTTTGCACAAACTGTGTATGTCTGTCTGTGTAACTTTTTGTTGTTGTTTTAGAAATAAGAGCTCATTTTCAAATCACCTTGGCAATATCCTTAAAAAACAAACAGAACCTTCCAAGAAATGAAAACCAAACATTTTTTACTTATCAAACAAATTCATAAAGGTAATCATTGAAGAGGAAATCAGATTTAATTAATAAATCATGTCTGAAAACTATATCCTACTTTTCTGCAAAAGTGCCTTGTTCTCTTGCAGTTGCTAAGGCATTTTACCTCCTGTAAAGTAGAGATGCTTCCAGCTCATTGGTGCAGTGGCTTATCTGATAGAAACAAGTTTTCTCCTCTCCTCCAAGGATGGAGACTGGGGGAATCTCCCTTTCATTGGTATATTTCAGACACATGAAGGACTGTCTTCCTAGGATTGGACTAAATTTGTTGACCAAAGCAGAACGTTAAGTTTCACGCATGTGCAGACAAGATCCTTCCTGGGCACGCTGGACTCCCTCTGAGAGTGCTCTCAAGAGAGACCTCATTTCCCTTGGATGCACCATGCTGGAGGTGACTTACGTGGGCTGATCAAAGGAGAAGGCCGTTAGATTGTTCTTTCCTGGTTTCTGTGATGGTTTATTTCAACTTCTTAATAAATGGAGTTATGTTCCCATCCTGGGGAACATTTGATTTTCTTGGACTCCCTCAGATGCTTGGATGGGCTTCTCCATTACATGGATTGAAAACTTTATTTAATTGAGCAAAAATAAAGTTAGTTGAGGGGGAGAAAGGTTGTTCCTAATGAAAGAATATACAGAACTTCACTCGAGATAGAGGGATAATGTGCTTCCTTGTTTATATTTAATAGTGTATCAAAATGCAAGTAAATGTCTAAATATTTATATGTTGTATCAACATATATATTAATAATTGCCACGTATCCACATCACTTGGCATTTCTGAACTAGGATGTTTCAAAGATGCAAATACATTCTAGGGGTCAGAAAATTGTTTTGTATGTTCTTTATCATACCTATCCTATATTCATGGATGACACTGGGTTCTCTTAGCAAAATAAGTAATACTCTGCCAAGCACAGCAAAGTAAATAACAATGCCTCACAAAGTTTTGTGATCACAAGTTTAAATGCTAATGAGGGAGGTTGCCTGTTTAATGCTCAATGCAAGGTTTAAAAGAGAGCCTTAAAGATAACAGCAGATTCCAGAGTCCTTGAGTTTGTTTTCCATTCAGTGACAGTCACTAAATTAGGGAAAGGAATGTTCAAACAACACACTTGAGGAAAAGTGATTTTTATAGAAAGGAGCCATTTCTGCTAATAGCCAGTAACTGCACGTAACCCCGCTGACATTAAAAGTCCATTAGCTAAGCCCAGTTTAAATAGCAGCTGATGCAGTGTCAGCTAAATGTACTTTGGAATTTTTTCATATAATTCAGTAATAGCCGTTCTATAATTTCTTCTAAAACTACATACATTAAGTAAAACAAATGTCATCTGATAATAGTGGCTGGGCTGCTACTAAGCAGGCAGAGATTGGTGATGAAACAAAAGTAACAGTCTATATAACAAGGAGATAATAAATGGTAGTGATGGTTTTAAAAGGGAGCCTTTGAGAAAAATCATATGGAGAAGCTTAAGCTGGCATCCAGAGAGAGCTGTTTCCACAGAGGCACATTTTCACGTGCACCGCTTTGAGATACTCATTTAAAGTTATGTGATTTTTTACTATTAGCTCAGTGTTTAGTTTTCCATTGCATAGTGAATCAACAGGAAGTCCCTTCCTTAGACACTGTTATGTGTGTCAAGAGTGGAGTGTTAAGGACAGGCGACACAAGCTATTGAGAAAAGACAAGTGAAAACGGGTACAGTTTTGCATGTGTTAATATTTGCAAGGTGATTACTATAGTAAGAATTTGAAAGCATAAGGATGCATTAGTACTGCCTGCAATGAAATCAAAGGTCCAAATGCCCCTCTCTTTTTTATCTTTCGAATATTTTTAAAGTTTCATTTTAATCATCTGAAAGACAAAAGTTATACTGCATATTTATGTTAGACTCACAGAATTCTTGAATAAGTCACCTTGAAGAATTTCCTTAGAGGGTGTTCTGTAACTCTGAGACCACAGTGGGTACACAGGGAGGGTTGCTCAGGAATCTAATGTGTGAGATGAGAACAGGGTAGTAATTAACCAGTGGCTGCCATGCTTACACCACTGGAAAGTATTCTGAGAACCCGCACGTCACACCCCCACCCCTCATTATCAGACCATTAGTGGAAGCCTGTACAGGCAACAATGGGAAGTCCTGCTTAAGCTGATGAGCCCAATCGCTTGGGCATCAGCTTTGTGTACATTTTCACAATGGTCATTTGAATTCTCATCACACTTTCTAGTACTCAGAATTAATCATCATTTCTAACCTGAGAATTCATTTTTGTCTGGGACATCACTTTTTTTATTTACTTGTTTATTGGCATGTTAAAATTAAGTCAATTTTCTTTATTATGTAAAAACATAAAACAAACAAACAAAAAACAACCCTCACTTAACCATGTATTTCTTAAGAGGGGGGAAAAGAAGAAAAAAAGGACTACTATTTAGCCATAATGGGGTGGCAAAAACTTCCCTTTTATGTTCACAGATTTTCATACAAGCATTTCTTAATAAAATCAAGAAGTACCCTTTGGTGTTGTTAACTGTTTTAATTCAATTCAGACCACTGTAAAGGCTTGTTTGGAATGAATTGGAAGCTTAGATGGACAGAGTTTATGCAATTAAATTTCTAACCAAAATCCCATTTACTAACATGTTATATGAGGGACTTGATGAATAATCTCATCTTTAGTATATAACTCAAAAACATTAATAACAGATGGAAATATGCCTCAGTTCGGCCAGTGGGCTTTTGATTTTTAATTCTAGACCAACTTTGTTTTTTTCAGATTTAAACATCTGTTAAAAGTGACTATTTTTCATATGTTTTCCCTTTTCTATTGCATAAAGCTTAATTCTATTGCAAGATGAAAAAAGAATGTCCTTGTATTTTGCCCCACAATAAATTTGTACACATCTATAACTAGTATAATGAAATTGAATTATGTTGAAAATAACAAGATGATGCTAGACTGATTGAAATAGGACAGTTATTACAATAGAGTTTGGAATAGGATTTAGAAAATCTTGCCCTGTAATATTAAATACTGTTACTTTCTTGAATAACTTTACAAATGTATCTCTCTATTTTTTTGTATGAAAAACTACATTTTTAAAAAATTCAGGTTAACATATAGTACATTTTAGTACAATTAAATTTGTTACTTATGCTTAGAAAACTTTTCAAAAAATAATAATAATAATATTCATTTCTTAGTGTGATTATCATGACTGTTTAGAATAGTGAATGATTTGAGATTTCTCTCTTTTTTTTTGTTTGTTTTTGTTTTTTAATGCTTTTTTTTTTTAGAGAGAGAAAGAGGAAGGGGAAGGAGAGGAAACAGAGTGAGAGGAGGGGGAGGAGGAGAGAGAGAGGGAGAGAGATCGATTTGTTGTTCCACTTATTTATGTGTTCATTGGTTGATTCTTGTATGTGCCCTGATGGGATCGAACCCGCAACCTGGCATATCTGGAGGACACTCTAAGCAACTGAGCCACCTGGCCAGGGCTTCCCATTTTTTTTTCTTTTTGGTAGTTTAACGCTTCCCTTTTCTTGGCAGTTATGGAATTAAAAACATATTAGGTGTATTCATGTATGCAGATCAGATCGTTTTTTTTTCCTGTGCCAGATTCTGAATCTAGAATATATTCCATTAAAAGTAGTACCTAATAAATGTCAGTGGAAAAATCAGTTTATACTTTTCTCCACTATACATTGGCTATACTTATAAAGAGAAATATAGGCAAAAAGGCTAGAAAAAAACTATTTGCAAATTACTTATTTTTTGCTAATATTTAAATTCTTTCTTGAGGAATAGAGACAAACTTCTTAACTTATATCAGAAATTTTAAGACACTTAAGCATTTACTGATCCTAGGATAGACAAAGAATGTATGAAACTGCTATTTCCAAGCAAGTCCAACGTTCTTACATGAGTGAGGGGTCATATTATAATATAGGCAAAAAGAGAAATTACGTACCACACTGTTAAATGTATATGTTATGACTAACATATGCTGCATCTAACAAAGTATTTTTCTAATGGGTTAGTTTATCAACAAACTGCAGCTGAACTCACATGTGTTCTTTATGATATATAAGAAAGAAAAGGGGAAAATATTAGATCACAGTTCTGCTTGAAAGATGTTTTCCAGTGTGTATTCATTAACTAACAACTTTATTTTGAAAAAAAAAACAGGCATAGAAAATGCTTTCAGCTGCAAACAATATTCAGTGTTATAAAATTTAGTTCACTGTGACATTAAATAATCAATCCTTTGTGTCCTTTGGCTTTATATTCTTTAAAAAGCTTCACTGTAAAATTAAAATGAGACAAAACGTAACTTTTTCTCTCAAAATGTGTCAACTTGATAGAAGATCATAACCCCAAACATTTGTAACCCCAGATCATGCAATAGATGCTCATTTATTTAATTACTACATTTATTACATTCTTTAGCCAACAGAATGTAATAGACGCCGTAACTGAATAAACCAGGGTAACTCACTCACCACGCTAAAAAGATACCCAGACAGGAAACACTTTTAATTGGCCCACTGAACACTGACTCCTTTGTAATTTTCTTTGTCCAAAAAGCAAGTTTAACACTCTTTTAGTTTTCGACTCCAGCCCTCCTCCCCAGTTCTCCTGGTGCAGCTCTGTAGGAAACATCCCACTCTTTAAAGGCGAAATTAATAAGAACTCCGGAATCAGCAGTGTGGGTTAGTCCCTAATAATTATCAAAACCTCTTATCTTTAAAGGATCTTATTCTGCCTAAAGAACTCAACAGAAGCAACTTAGAGGGATTTTAATGACTGATTAAACTGCTTATTTGGGGTTTTATGCTGTGTATAACATTTGGTTTGTAGTAGTTTCCTTTGAAGATTTCCAAAGGGGAAAAAAAACCACAACCACTAAAATGATGAGACTATTTATAGCCTTCTTCTAGGCTATACCTGTGTTGCTGTCTTTCTCTTGTTTTTGTCTTAACAAAGACAAGCTTCTCAAAAGTTTGATTTTTCTGGACATTAAACTGTCTTATGAAGTTCTATTGTGTGATTACTGAGGTTTGTGTGTGTGTTTAAAAATATTTTTATTGATTTTTAGAGAGAGAGAGAGGAAAGGAGAGAGAGAGAGAAACATCGATGTGAGAGAGAAACATTCTACGGCTGCCTCGTGCACGCCCCCTACTGGGGATTGAGCCTGCAACCCCGGGCATGTGCCCTGACCAGGAATGGAACCAGGACCTCTCAGTCCATGGGACAACACTCAATCCACTGAGCCACATTGGCAGGGCTTTGTGTATTTTAAATTGATATGAACAATATCTTTTTGTGCCAGAATGAATGCTTATGACTTATTATTTTCTTGAGGTGGAAGGGGAACAATTCAGAAAGCTAAGTTGTTCAAACAAACAGAAAACTAAATTATTTCATAGTCTCATATAGTTATGTTTGCAACATCTAAACATAGTCAACCCTTTAATGATGTTCTGTTAGAAAAGGTGACATATATTACCCAAATGTGTTTCAACTGTATCCATTTCTCCCACCTGGATCACGGAAGAAGGTTCTTGCTGCGTCCTGTCTTGCCCACTCTCCGCTGTCCTCCACAGAGGAGGATTTGCCAGGCAAATCCTGACAGAGTACATCAGTAGAGCTCTTTTGCTTAAATCCCTTTGATGTCTCTCTACTGCGTCTAGAATCAGATTGAACTTTGTTAACTTGGCTGACAGTGATATTTGTTCTTAGGCCTCTAATTCCATTTCTGGAACTCGTTGTGGTTAAAGACTCCTCAGACCAAGCACCTCCCCCAAAACTCACACAGGTCGCTCCAGTGCAGCCCTGGAGAGGACAAGCTTCGGGGTGTTTCGTCAGCTGTTAGGGAGAGAGCACGGTGGCTTACACCTTTGCTGTAACAAGTCTTCTTTCCTCACGTCTCGTCCCTTCCTGCTGGTTTTTGCACCTCTTTGTCTTGGTGTACAACTTCATTCCTTCATAAGGCTACCTTTCACCCCCAGTGGTAATACTCTGCTTTTTCCTGTGTCCCAGCTAGAATGTCAGCATGAGCAGGGCAGGGACCATGTTCATTGTGGTGTCTCCAGTACAGTACGTGACAAGCTGCTTGTCACACAATCAGGATGGAATGTAGATCTTTTGAGTGATGTTGGATGAATGCACATTTTTTTCATGCATAAACAACATAACTTAGAGGGACCTTTGGTGACTAGTCAGTGGTGGAATTAGTGAGAACTTTCCAGGTTTTCTTCATCACCCACTTTTGAGAACTACTGGACAGAGCAAGCTGAATATGAAGATGCGGGTGGACGGTGAGGAAATCTCAGGAATGAAAGTTCACCATGTCTTAGACTCTGCCTAAGAAGCCAAAGTCCTTACCCTTCCTGCAGAAATCCATTTCTAACTTCAGATTGTCTATCCTGTAATTTAGGGATATTAAGTAATGAAGAAGTTAGATTATTATGCAGTTGAAGGAAATAAAGCTCAGACAGTTGATGAATAAGCAACATGAACACAGTTGGACTCTTTACTGGTTTGGTCAAGTTGCCTAAATACAGAATCAGTAGTTGAAGAGGTCTACAAGTCAAACCAGTGCTCCCTGACCAACTCCCCCCCCCCACCCCCCGAGAACCTTTCCTATTTTCAGGTATAGAATTCTATCATGCAATATTGTTAAAATAAACTGACTTCCTACTGGTTGTGAAATTTTGTTGTATATTAAGCTTATTCTTACATTAAAAATTGCTCTACAGAGTATTTCTTCTGATTTCCCTCCACTGTAAAGTAAGCAAGTCTTCTGCAGGGTGCATGCTTTAGTCAGTTCAGGCTGTTAGAACAAAATACCACAGGCTAAGTAACTTATAAACAACAGAAGTTTATTTCTGAGAGTTCTGGAGGCCGGGAGGCAGAGAGCAAGACACCAGCATGGTCATGTGGGCACGGCCCACCTCCTGGCATATAAACAGCCATCTTTTCTGTGTTCTCTCTGTGGTGGGGCAAGGGATCTGTGGGGTCTCTTGTACAAGAACACTAATCCCATTCATGAAGGTTCCACCCTCGTGACCTAAGTATCTCCCAAAGTCCCTATCTCTTAATAACGTCAGATTTGGGGATTACGATTTCAACGTATCAGTTTGGGGGACACAGACATTGGGACTGTAACAGTATGATGGTATGAATATAAGGTTGGGGGAGGAGACTGTGATGGTGGCCGACAGAGTAACCCAGAGTCAAGAACAATAAATCTATTTGGAGCACATGTTAAACTTAATTGTTTCCCTATTGACCATTGTCTAAATTATTATTTTTTTTTCTTGCGAGAACTACAGCCCATGTTATCTTGGGGCAGGAAATTTTGTTTTTTTAGAGTAGGAAATAGCACAGTGAAATATATCATCATAAAGCATTATTGAATCAGATATTTTCATAGGTACTTTTAAGGTGCCCAAAGTAGGTTATGGATTATGCTACACTGCCAGCAGAGAGGAAATTATAACAAGTAACTGCTTCGTTTTTTGTTAAGACTTCAGTAAACACAGACCCGACTTATCCTGAGTAATTACCACAGAGAGCTACGCAGGGTCTCTCAGTGGTAGTTGTAACCGAGCAGCCTGGATCTCGCCTTGACATACAGCAGAGGAAGTGGTTAGGAGACAGACCTGTAATTACCAGCTCCAGGTGCCCAGAATGGAATGCCAGAGAGATGTTGAAAGGGGCAAATAGGACTTCAGGAAAGACTTCAGGACCCTCAACTTAGATCCAAAGACATCCAAATAAAAACTGGCTTAGGATCAGTATTAAAGGAAGATTTCTTTGGAAACAGAAGCAAAGGCAATAATACATTCCTTTTGTGCAAATTAACCTCGACCTCCACATACTTAAACATCATCAAGAAATGAAGTCTGGAACAAGATGGGACTCCATTTCTAGAAAAGGGTGATTTAGCAACATTAGATTCTTTCTAGTTCTTAAAAGGTTTACTTATCATCTCACCAAAGCTTTGCTCTTTATTTTAATGAGTATCACATGAATAAATTGAATGAATGGAAAATTAGTGTGGTTTTTTTCTAAAATGAATTTTCATGGCTTCATAGGACACCAAATCATTGATTTCATAATCGCATATGACTCAACATTTTTATTTTAATTACATGAGTTTACATTATTTTCTGTTGTAACATTTAAGTTGAAGAAGAGAAACAAAACAAATTCTGTGTTCAATAGAACCCAAACGTTCATATATATTTTTTATTTTACTGACTTACTATATATTGATTTATTAGGTATTTGTTTATTGTTGCATAAAAATTCACTGTTCAGTGATAACATTTTTCAGTTTTCACCCTTTTAAAAAGAAAATACCATTATCTTTTCTAAGTGGTACAGAGAAAGGATAATGGTCCATACAATAAATTGTGTACAATAAAAACCTGTAATCAAGTTATAAAAGAAATGTTAAATGTGGATTTATAAAATGCCAAATCTACTTGAGAAATACACTTAGCTAAGTTGTTTTGATAATACACTATTATTTCAGTATTTTTCACCTTAAAGTATATACCAAAGGCTATGGTTTACATGAGTTTACAGGAAGTTCTATTATATGAGGCATAACAGACTAAAAAAAATCAACAAAACAAAAATGCAATTGCCTGGGTAATCTTTAACATTTTTTAATGGATGATTTTCATTTTCTTTTTCTTTCTTTTCCAAGTAAGCATACATTTTGGCTGTTTTTATGTTGTGGGAGTGAATGAACCTTATGGACTGGAACGCCTTCTAATGGAGGGAGGAGTTATGCTCTATCTGTATGACCCCATTCATTCTCAGATGTGCTTAGCACGTATTTTGGGGAATATTTGTTTTCCTGCCTAATGGTCACTATATATTTATCACTATGAAAACAAATGGAGAAGTCAATCATTCGCTGCTCTTGCCATAAATGCCTTTAGCTCCCACAGTAGTTGTATGTCAAGATCTTGCCCTACTTAAAAGGAAGACTTAAGATTTATTCTGGAAAACTACCAGGACAGACCAGCCCTCAAAAATGTGAAGGAAAAGATCTCTGTAGCTAAATTAAAATAAACTTAAGTCAAACTTGACGCATTATGCTTAAGATAACTCCATCTAAAAATATATATGTACGTTGTAGAAGGTCTCAGTCCTTGTTCAAAGTAGACACCAAATACGGAAGAGAGATTCAAGAATTATCCAAAAACAGATGGATAAGAAGAGGGGGGGAATGATATTTTTATGATTTGTAATTTGTCAGCACATTTTGACATTTGGATTTCTTTTTCTTCGGATTGTCAAGTAAATTAAACCAAGCCTCACCTCGGGTCGCTAGTTTATACAGGTGAACAGAGCACCCAAGTAGTTGTGTGCATTTTCACTAGGAAATTTGAAAGTCACATGAGGAGAAAGATGTGATCAGAATCGGTAGCTGTGAAAGTCAGAATATATTTCTGACTATTTTAATGTATACTATATTCTCTCAAGCCACAGTTCAGTGTAACTTTTTTTTATGGATAAAATAATTCGGTGCAGCTGAGGTCAGTGCAATTCAGGAAGTATTCATCGCTATGTCCCATAGAAATACATGAGCTAGAATAGCATATTGTGCCTGCCTTTAATAACGTTAAAATCTTGTTAGGAAGGAGAAATATTGCAGATAACATATATAAAACTACCAGATGGCAAATTTACATAAGAAGACATAAAAATATTTTGAAAGAGATAAAAGGAGAGATAAATGTGATCTGGGGCTAGAACTCTGGGCAGGGATACGCTCTCAGCCATTTTTGAGAAAGGAAACAACTGCTGCACCCATTTAACTGAAAGGCCCCTGGGAATGCTTTGCTGTAGCTGGGCAAGATTCCACTCTCCCCTCACCTCTTCCCATGGTCTTCACCTTTCCATTTTGAGAGCAATTCTGCCCTCTGGCTTCTCCTATTAACAGCTTCGGTCTTTGCCGTGACGTGAGGACTGAGAGAGGCCTGGTCTCTGACCTCTTTGGTCTCCCAGGGCTGCATCACACTGGACAAGTGCAGAACGAGTCTCCAGTGCAAATCTAGCTGTGTTATTACGTATGCGGTGGCTAAGCTCCTTCAGGCCAGACATGACCGAATCTCCAGCAGCAGTTTGAGTTTGTCGAGTTGCACAGGTTTCTTGTCTCCTTTGAAATACAGTTTTACACGTTTTAAAACTTGTTTGGGTGTTGAGTAATGGTCTCCTTGGTGCTCCGATGTTTGTGAAATGATGTCAGAGCGTGAAGGTAGAGGATTGCTGTGGTAGGTGTTTCCTCTCCTCTCCGAAGGGTGTGTGAAGGGTAGGGGAACTGTGGCATCAAGCTCCCTGGGTGGGAAAGCGGATATAATGAAGCATAAGCAACCTATAGGACTACTTCAGAGTCAATCGTAGAAACTTCTATAATTAAAATTATTCAGAGAGCTTTAAATTGTGAGGGCCTGATGGACTTATATGAATATTTCTGAAACTCAGATTTTTAATTTCAAAACATAAGAATGTTTTGCCTAACATTGTTCACAAATGTTTGAAAATATATATAGATAGATAATGGATACATATCAATTTTAAATTAGATAGCAAAATAATTTGTAGAGCTGTAATGTACTTTTTTTTTTAAATCTTGACTCGAGGATATTTTTCCATTGATTTTTTTTTTTTTAGATAGAGTGGGAGGGAGGGAGAGAGAGAGAAACATTGATGTGAGAGACACATATTGATTGATTGCCTCCCATATGACCCCGATCAGGGCCCAGGATCAAACCCCAAACTAAGGTACATGCCTTTGATGGGAAATTGAACCCATGACTCTGGTCCCAGGGCCGACACTCTCCACTGAGCCAAACTGGCCAGGGCTAGTAAAAGCTTTAAAAATTTTTCTTATACCTTTTGTCTTTTGGAGAAACGAAAGGTGTTGCTGGGGTAAACAGTATTTGGGATACCAAGTAATACCTTTGAAGCTCTGGTATTTTCCAGGTTTAGAAATGTGAAAACAAAAATGTGGGAAGAATATGGGAAAAGGGTGTGGAGAGAGCTTGCAGGTCAGTGTCACAGCCGCGCACGTGGTAGGG
The DNA here is from genome assembly GCF_014108415.1 of Molossus molossus. NCBI lineage: Eukaryota > Metazoa > Chordata > Mammalia > Chiroptera > Molossidae > Molossus > Molossus molossus. The sequence goes on along the minus strand of NW_023425344.1, from coordinate 74,285,463 downwards.
CCCCGGTAAAAGTTCCTTAAGTGATTGGATTACACTAGACACACGGAGAAACTTCATAGTTTAGATGAATAAGAAAATCACCCAACATTCTCTCAAATCAAGTCTTGGTAATTTTTAACAAATGCTTTGTTTCTCATTTGACCCACTAATCATAAGTCTATAAATTTTAGTTTCCTAAAATATTTTAAAATAATAATCTAATAGCAATTATGAATGCTTTACTATGTTAAATATATATATACAAAATATATATTAATATTGATAACTCCATAGACCAGTGATTTTCAACCTTTTTCATCTCATGGCACACCTAAACTAACTACTAAAATTCTGCTGCACACCAAAAATATATTTTTTGCCAATCTGACAAAAATATAGGTATAATTTTGACTCCTGCACACCTGACAGCTTTTGTTGCGTTGGCTGTTGTCATTTTTATTTGAAGGGAAAAAAGGTCAGGGCCCCTGACTAAATAGTCAGGTTTAGTATGTTTCAAACACTCTTGCTGTGCCACACACCGGTATCCGCAGCACACCAGTTGCAATCGCTGCTATGGACTACAGACCTGAAGGCCATGACCATATAGAGGCTGTGAACTACTCCGATATTTCAAATCTTAAGGTTGCACAGCTTAACAAATAACAATCTGGTCTAAGGAATCTTTTTTTAATTTGACATTATTAACTCAGTTTGATAACACTAATCAGAAGCCCCAAATTTCAGTCATATATCTTTGAGATTAAAAGTGAGTTATCTATTATTTCTCAATAAATACAACTTATTAAATAGTATAAAACTGTCAAAAGGTAGAGAAAAGTATGAAAAGTCCTAAATAGTGTAAAATTTGGTAAATACTAATATATTTTGTATATTAATGTATTTTTATTATTGGTTATTAAAATGTTTGGAATTGAAATTGACCACATTGCTTGAGTTGAGTTTAATTTGCAATTTGATTTTATGTATTTGAATTTATTTGTAGAGTTCTTATATTGATTTGATAATATTGTCACTTGATTCAAAACTTTATCCTAAAAAGCTATGATACCATGCTTTTTATGATACCATAAAGATATGTTTTGGTTCCTAGTATTGGTTTCTTCAGTGCTACATTTTCTTTGCAAAAAAAATTAAAATTGAGCTCCTGGCTACTTTTATTCAAGAGAAATTTAATGCAAATAATTATTCTTTTGGGATTTTATTGTTGGTTGTATGTTGGTAACATAACTACCTGAGGATCATTTCCAATCCACATGAGTAGGTTCAGAGATCTCAACATAGAGCAAAATTGACTTACTGTGAGACTATGATTTCAACTTTGGAAAATGAGAGGCTCATTTAGAGCCTATATTCAACTTTGCTTTTAACTTGAATTAATTTATTAGACAGTATTTGGAATATTTTTCTATTGTGATTATTTAAATAGCTTGGGCTTTAATTTTGATTGTCCCTCAGATATGTAAACCTGCATGGACATTGCAAGCAATGAATTTATTCTGGTATTACTTACTCATTTAGTTATTTTAAACTATTTCTCACCATTTTTTATTTAAAATTATGTTTTACTACCTAACTAACCTAAATATAACTATATCTTGACTAAAGTTGGTGTAGAAGTATATTTATTTGTATTTTGTATGGCAAACATTTTTGGAGCATTTTTTAAATCAAGTATAATCTTATCACTGAACCTACATACCTGTGCGTCTGCAGTGTGTTAAATAGACAACTAGATGCATTGTAGTGACCCAGAGATAGGGAGACCACATAATTATTGCCCAAATTAGGTCATTTTTGTGAGTGAAAGGGAAAGCTATTAAGAATTATTCCTCGACAACAAGCAGAAACTGGGATTGTCCTGGAGCAATGGGGTGAATAATCACCCTACCAGGAAACCGACTGCAAGGTCTGCAATACCGACTACATCACTAGGGAAAAGTTAGTTTATGTTCACAGTGGTTTTAGAATTAAGTAGACTTTATTCCACATTTTTGAAAAGTTAGTTTCCTTTCATGAAGTTGAAGAGAATAATGGATTAACCAGAACAGCTACCTTCTCGCCCATGGCCAGTGATAGAGAGTGCTTTATCTGAGCACATTCACTCTTCATGAAGCCTGGGTGAGCTTTTGAAATATACAGTGTGTTGTGGAAAGGAAAACAGTTTGCTTCCAGTAACAGAGTATTCTTTTAAAGTAATAATTAAGACTTGTTTTGAAAGACTAAAATATATTTTGCCAGGGCTGATTTTGCCTCCTTTTTTCCCATTCTAGTTAGTTATTGTTCCCCTACTGGGAATTGTCACCAAATGGCCATCTGCTTTGAGAGGCTGTGTCAACATGTTGATTTGGGGCAGCTCAGTGGCTACTCAACAGCAGAACACAAAACAGAGAAAACCTGGAATAATCTTCTGTCGGTTGGTTTCCTTGTCTTAGTTGATTTCTACTACAGAGCATGTAGAAATTCAACTGAAGGAACTGAATGCAATTTTGGACTGAGAAAAAAGTAGTAATTCAAACAATTATCTTTAGCATAAGTAGATTATATTTGTTATGTGTGCTTTTTTTTTTTGGAAATAGTTTTAGCTCATTGATATGAGGATTATATAAGGTTATTTATTATTATTTTTTTAAAAATTCTATGTCTTTGGTTTTTTTTAATTTAAATTATTTTTTCTATCACCATTTATGCCCTCTATGCCCTGCCCCACCTGCAGCCATCCCCTCTCCCCTCCACAATCACCACACTGTTGTCCACCCACGAGTTCTCTCTTTTTTTTTCTTTTTTGCTCCGTCTTCCTCCCCCCAGTCCCTGCCCCACCCCATTTTGGATGAGAATTTAAGTGATACATTTTGAAGTACATGTGTTTCATAACTTTTTGTCTTGTGGAATTATAAAAGTTATTTTATTAAAAATTTCTAGAATGAAAACCGCAAAAAGAATAAGTAATGATTAAATACCTCAGGTTTTAAAATGTAGGTCTGCAGAGTTATAAGAGGATCCGTTTGGCGTTTTGCCCAAGAAGAATTATAAAACAGATCCAATTTGCATTAGTACTTGAGCATTCATTGATATTTTAGGAAGAATAAACTTGGGGAAATAGTTATATTTACTCAGTTAGAACTAATGCATAAGGCATTCTCAAAATTGCTGCTATTATGTCCATTATACTTCCTTTTGGCATTTGAGCTTCCAAATGTATTCCATCAACTCTGTGTGCAGTGGTTCTTTTTTTGACAGGGCCATGCGGAGGGAGGGCTCCCTCGAATTCAGCCAGGCTTCAGTGACCCACTAATTTGGCATCTTTTTCAGAAAAAGAACACATGAGAAGCTGAAACCCAGATGGGGAATTGACTTGCCTGGCGATCAGAAGCTTGACCTACCCAGCACATATATTTTACAGATGAGGAAACAGACCCCCATAGATCCCGAGTTCACACAGGTGTTAATGTAGACCTGGGACGACAAGTCCTGTCCCCTGGCTCCCGGATCCAGCTGCTCTCTACCACACAGCACTGCGTCTTTACCTGCCCCCTGCAAGTTTCCACTTCGTGCCTCTGAGTCCTCTCCTCCTTGGTCAAGCCAGGGTTCACAAGCTTGCCTATGGGAACCTCTGAGGTTACCTGAGTAAGCAGGCTGAGTGGCGGATGACAGACACTGCTGGGGCCTATGGCAGACCAGGGAGCACAGTCCTGCCTGACGTGGAGGGCTCCAGGTCCTCTCTGCAGGAGTATGGGCCCTAGACGGTGATAGCTTCCAGTTTGCCAAGAAAAGTCAGAAATCTCTATTTTTACTTGGAATTTCTCAGGCAGGGCAGGACATAGAAAACTTGCACGCGGGTGGACTTTTGTTGGTTGCCTGCCAGATTGTGACCTCCACCTACGTGCATGTTTCTCATCTCCCTAGCAACAGCAGCTGCTGCAATAACGCCCCACAGCATTAAACACGCAAGGTGCCATGTGTGCACTATCTCTTCCGATGCTCTCAACAGCCCAGGGAAGTACTGAAGATGAGGAAACAGGCTCTGCCAGGCTGAAGTACTTTGTCGAAGTCCAACAGCTCAATTCAGGGCTAGGTTTGCAGCCTAGACCTGTCTGATTTGCAGGTTTTAATCTTAACTTCACACTCTTTGGCCTCCCTAATGGCTCAGCCATCACTGGATTCAATTAAAGCTACTGGTGAATCTGTACAGTTTTCCAAAATCCATTTCAGTTGAGCTTTTCAAACACATTCTGATTTGCCGTTATGTCAAATGCATTGTGTGCCCTGAAGAAGAGGGTGTCATTGCACAGAGGATGGTATTTGACCTGCTGAACAAGCCAGGCATGCAAACGAATAATTATTTTAAACATGAACCATGATAATTCCTAGAATTTAAATCACATCTCTGGTGGAATAAATTTCTAACTACCTATTTAGTTGATTCCTGTCTAGGTTGACATACAGTTCTCTCATTTTTCTTCTGGAAAAAAAAATCAATAAATTATTTGATACCTTTAATAGAGGTGAAATTAAGGCTTTTTAAAACCTTGTTAGGGGATTGATACTTTTGATATTGATCCTAAAGGTAATATTATTTCAATTTGATGTATTGTATATTTGGAACTCGAATTGAGACTCTCAGTGTACATTTGATCTTTTTATTGCACATCAATTTAACTGCACTTATTAAAATTATTTTGTTATGAATTATCTTGTTCTTTCAACTTTGAATACAGCAGCAGCATCACCTTGTTCTCAGTTTAGTAAGACTACTGTGGTAATGTTTTTGAAAATTACTTCTGGTATTTCTATTCTCTTTCTCTCCCCCTCCGTATAGCCATGCGTTCTTTCACAAGTTATACTCCTGATCAGTTGCACAGCTACATTGTATTCCAAACAACAGTCATGACTTAGCATCTGTCATGGAAGGTCTATTTCTGCTGCATGCAGAGACGATCAGTTGTGTCAAAAGAGAGGTGATGGGAGATCTCTAAGGAACAGGGCTACTGTGGATGCTGTTGGTTCCCTGCTCTGATCTCCTTTGCTGGCCCAGTGCACACACACCGCAGCTGCTGTGATACTGGCAGCTACAAGATCACAGCTGCCCCTTTCTTCAGAGAATTGCCTTCGGCCGAGCCAAGAGCTGCCTTTCCTGGTAGGTTCCCTAAAGGTGGGAACAAAGTGACAGGGCACCTGTTTTGTACCAGAGTACCTGTGTTGTTGAAATACATTGCAATTTGGTAGAAAATGTGAGGGGACCCTTAACTTCTTGTTCTTTGCCGTGGTTCCTAGTGATGCTCAAAGCCAGAACCTATAGAAGATTTTGAAACCTTTCAATAGAATAATTCTGAGAACACGCAGCTTGGAATACATGTGATTCTCCCCAGCAGTCTCTAATATAGATAGAAATCCACTATTAGGAGATAAAGAAATGGTTAAGATTCAAATACTGTAGTGATTTTAAGAAATTTTCTGGGAAATTGCAGTGGCCCTTGGCACTGAAAGTTAGTGGTGATAACAGAGTCCACTGTGATTTTGGTGGTCTACTCCCAATCCTGAACTTTAAAAGACTGAAGATACAGAACACTTTCCTCTCTCCATGGGCTTAAAAAAATTACACTTTGTGTAGGTTGTTTTTATGTTACTACCTTCTTCATAAAGGTTAAATTGTTAAGATTTTAGTAAAATCGGTCCTTCTCTGTCTACCCTTCTTTCCCCCACTCTTTTTACTCTGCTCCTTCTCTCCCACCCTGACCCCTGCCTCTTCCCCATTTCTCCCACACTCCCTCCCTCCCTCCCTCCTTCCCCTCTCTCATTCACACTAGTGGATATTTCCACTCTCTTTCATACCTTCTTTCAGAATGGCTTTCATCCAGCATTGACTATTTTTATGGACAAATGTTAGCATTTCACTTTAAAAATTGATCATTTAAAGTTCCTATGCCCGGTTAGTGTGGCTCAGTGGTTGATCGGTGACCCATGCCCCAAGACCTCGCCAGTTTGATTCCTGGTCAGTGCACATGCCCAGGCTGTGGGCCCAGCCCTCAGTGGGGAGCATGAAGGAGGCGGCCAGTCAATGTTCTCTCATTGATATTTCTCTCTCTCTTTACCTGTCCCTTTCTCTCTCTCTAAAATCAATAAAGGAAATAAATGAAATTTAAAAAATAAAGCCCCTAGCCATTTGTAAGGTACCAATCTATGAACAAATGAGGATTTGGGGTTTTTAATTCTTTTATAGAAAGGGTATTTTTCAAACACTGATTTACATAAAATTTAATATTTGGAAATAAAATTTGTAAACTATACTTTTATAAAATGCTTAAATAACATCTTTTTTCACTGTAGCTATTCAGCCAGGCACATAGATATAGATGATCTAGGAAAATTGAGTATGATTGAGTATATAATATTAAATTAACCCCAAAATAAATTATTGAGAGAAATTTGTTGTTTTTTCTTAGATTACTTAGATATCACTTAGATATTTATATCAGAGTTCAAATGTAAACTTCTATGACATTCTCATCATACTGGATTTTGCAGTTTGTTATAGTAGCTAATATAACCTGAGCAAATATGAGTCAGTCAATCATTGAAAAATGAAAAAGTAAATTCTTGATTTTTACTCTTGACTTAGGTTTAAATCTTACTTGAGATAACTCCCATCTTTGTGTCTTGAGTTAATTGCATTATCTTAGACCAATGACATAACAAAATGTTGATACACCTAAAGATATTTTCTTTCTTTTTTTTTTTTTTTTTAGTACATGCCCCTAGCGGGAACCAAACCTGGGACTCTCTGGTTTGTAGGCTGACGCTCCAACCACTGAGCCAAACTGGCCAGGACAAGATATTTTATTTTCTGCATGTGGAAGTAGTGTGATCTATAAAGAGATCTAAAGGCCTTGTTCTAGGCTGAGTATCAAGAGACCCAATAAACTCTGTGACTTTGGGAATATATTTTGCCCTTTTAGAGCTTCCGTTTCTTCATCCATGTCAACATGTTGGGGGTTGATAGAGATCCCTGTATACTTCATCTTATTTGAAAGACTATGAACCTATCTTGGCATTGCTCATAGAACAGTTTGGTGCATTCCCAGTGGCTCGGGTACTTGCAGTGTCAGGGTTAATGACTGCTCTGGGAATAGAGCTTCTTCATTAGAAAGTCAGCATGTTCCAAAATCTCTTTGAAAATCACTCCTATTAAAGATGCAGGCATTCAGAGCTACACAAGACAGAAATACATTCAGCTATGTTTGCAATTTAGGTTTGAAGGTAAGTAGGGCAGACAATGGAAAAATTGGGAAATTCATAAAAAGTCTGTTCTGTTCTCTAATGTATTCTGGACCATTAAAATATGTGATGAATACTCCTACAATTAATTCCATCACTTGTATTGATATTGGAAAGTGTTTGCTATGAGGCAGTTAGGCAGGTAAGCTGACTACTTCACTCCAGGTGAGTTCCAGTCAAAATGTTGCCTCAATCAGCACTTGAAGGAGGAAAGGCGTAAAAAAGAAAGAAAATCTCTGTGTGTGTGTGTGTGTGTGTGTGTGTGTGTGTGTGTGTGTGTGTGAATTATATTGGTTTTCCTGTGGAAGTTTTCTGAATTAGTAAGTGAAACAATGTTTTGTGTTAGTGGGTGTAAGTAATGGTGATGATATGGATGATGAAATAATCTTAGGTCTATTTCATGGTCTATAAAGGGGGGAGTAGTCATTTAATCACTATGGAATGATTAGGTGGTGTGATGGCCTGAAGGGAGATCTCTGGTTTCTCCCACCAAATGGATCCTTACTTCTCTGGGGGATTCAAACTTATTGCTGGCCTTGCTCTAAAGCCATGCACCCAACCCCACTTCGGAGTGGGTTCATTTGTCAATTACCACTCTCCCGGAATTGTTTTCTTAACCAGCTGCTTGTAGCTTAACAATGTACCCAAGCATCATCATACATTTCTCTTCAATTACTTTTATTCTGTGTCCTGAAGCAACATTTTTTAAATGTTGATTTTAACTTGAAACAACATTTCTCAAAGTGTGATTCATAGAAAATGAATTTTCTAGTCAAATTTTCTCTCTCTTGCACAACTTCAAAATGAATTTCAAATAAGACATTTTTGGAAATAATATTGTAACCAACTTTTCTACTACTCTAGCAGCAAGACATCCAAGTTAATATATTCTGTGGGTGGTGCAAATATAGTATTAAATATTATATATATTTTTACTGGAACTTCATCTATGCCTTATTTTAAAAAATACATATTTATCTTTGGCCAGTGTGGCACAGTTGGTTAGAGTGTTGTCCTTTGCACAGAAGGGTATCGGTTTAGATTCTGGTCAGAGCACCTACCCAGGTACAGGTTTGATTCCCAGTTAGGGCATGTATGGAAGGCAACTGATTGATGTTTCTCTCACACATTGATGTTTCTCTCTCTCTCTCCCTCTCCTTCCTCTTTCTCAAGAATCGATGAAAAACATGTCTTCGGGTGAAGATAAAAAAAACAACGTATTTATTTATAAGGACTTATTCTTAGAAAAGCAACCTCCTCATCAGATGGATAGTCACATTTTACTTATTCTTTGAACTCAGTCACCAAACACAAAGTAGGTTTGATTGCTTTCCTATAAATAAAATGAAAATATAATTCTTAAAGACTACATGGTGAAGCACTTTTTAAAGCGAGGTATGATTGTTCTTGTGCACGTTCAGAATGACATATCTCTTCCAAGGTGAGCTCCTGTGGTTGTAGTTCATTTCTGTGACCTTTCTCCATATGTATATATCTAACATTGGATCTCCATATAGTTTTCTCTATAAACATTTATATTTCAAGTCAATATTTAAAAATATTTTACATAATATTTACATGTTCTATTTTAGCATAATTCCTAAGTCAGGTTTTCTTATGTACATTACAGTTATGGGATTAGACTTTTAGCATTGCATATGGAGTCTTGTCTGTAGTGACCTCTTCCTTAGGTTAGTCAATGACCAGATAAATGGAGTGTTGCTGGAAGAAAGGGAACAAGGATCATCTTCTTGTTCAATGTAAATATTGGATGCTGGATAGCCTGTGATTTATTTGGAGTGAGAAAATGGGCTTTGTTTTTTCAGACACTGTCACCACTGACACATAGGCCAAACATAAAGGAGATTGCGTGGCCCGAGTCCTGGAAATCTGGTGGGCACGGCCTTCTTTCTAGTGCTTTATCAGTTCTTGGACAAGAACTTCAGGGTTATGTTGAGTAACACATCTACTATCTCTGCTTTTTTCTCCTCATTGAGGAAAAAACATTCTGCCATCATGTGATCCATGATCAGAGTTAATGCAGTCTCTAACATGGCCCAGATGTTGAACGTCACTCTCGTCACTTGCAGAGTTTATAAATGTGATTTGTCTACTGGTTTATTCTTTTCGGCCCAGACATTATCTTTCTGTTTGGGGGGGGGGGGGGCTGAATCAGAGACTCAAGGAGTTACTTAACATAATTTACAGTATGTTTAGAAACAGTGCTAAAATGCAGAGTATGTAATCAATGGCACATTCTCATAAAGAATTTATTTGCACTGAGTAACAGAAATGTGATCATGCCAAAATGACCAGATGTCTCTTCTTAATGGTATCCCCCCCCTTTTTTTTGAACTGTGCCTCAACTCCAACTTTTCATGACCATAAAATATTTTCTTTTTCTAATACAGGGATAAAAATAGCATAATCCCAACCTGGAAGAATGTATCTCTGTGCTATTGAGTTAGTAGTTTAATTCTCAAAAGTGTCTTTATCATATTTTTAGGAGCACTTTACTATGGTTATCCTTTTTTTTTCTGTCTCAAGTTTCTGCATTGTTTTAATTTTCAGTTGTGTGTGTGTGTTTATGATATTGCTGCAACACCCTCTTTATCCTTTTAATTGTGTGTACTAAGCATGCAACTTCAAGTAGTCATATATTTGTATGTAATAAGCATAATTCCATCATAAGGTCATTGGGGCTTGGAATCCTCCCAATTCATAGATTAAAATACAAAGGAAACAACAAAATGAAGAAAATGTGACTTTTAAAGGAATAAGAATTATATTTGGAAGAAGCAAGAATTTTCTAAGTTAGATTTAAGGAGCAAGATAACAGCATCATGCGTTTGAATAACACTTTGATATTTTTATAAGTAGTAGCAGTTGTTTGCATCTAGCTTTACAGTTTATAACGGAATGTCTATATGTTATTACATTTAACCTTCACAGTTCACCTTTGAGTAAGGAGAAAAAGGTGTTATATTCTAATTTATTGGAGAAAAAAACTGATCAGTGAGTGATTGAGCCATGAACACATTCTTTCCCTTCTGACGCGCTTCCATGACTTCATGCTTCATAAACCTCTGTCCTGGGGACTTCAGTTCTCCTTGCATGCACTCCATGTGTATGTGCCCTGGGAAAGCAGTAACTTGGCACTTGCTGTAGGTCCTTTAAGGCATTCAGGAAGTGTCATTTCAAGAAGAGAGTTTTAAACGTGTGGTTGAAATGAAGCCTTCTGTTGCTTGGCTCTTCAGAACTCATTGAGACAGAGAATAGACTGATAGCTGTTAGAGGGGAGAGAGTCGGGGGGCTGGGTGAAAAAGTGAAGGGATTAAACAAAAAACAAACACACACACACACTCATAGACACAGACAGCAGCATGATGATTGCCAGAGGGAAAGGGGTGTGGGGGGAGGTAGAAGAGGGTAAAGGGGATGAATGGTGATGGAAGGAGACTTGACTTGGGGTGATGAACACACAATGCAATGTACAGATGATGTATTATAGAATCGTATACCTGAAACCAGTATAATTTTTTTAACCAATATAACCTTAGTAAATTCAGTTAAAAAAAGGAAAGCAGACTCGGGCATTGGCGTAGCAATGATTATTCAGGCCGATGAGCATGTTACTTTGACTACAGGGACAGCAGACTTAGTGGCAGCACTTAGGAAAGCTGGGAGCAGTGGGAGATTCTGCAAATCGATCACACCTTCCACTCCACAGGGCTGTGCCCACTCTGAGCGGGAAGCTGAGCACCGCCAGGTTCACACACACTCGTCTCTGATTTTCACTGCCTACCAGCTGAAAGTCTTGGAAAAGAAAGTCATTGATCTTCATAATCTGAAAAATTGGCCCAATTCCAGCAGTTTCACTAAAACTGGGGGCCGTGTGTGATTTTATTCTTCATTGTATACTCAATGCTTAGTACATTTTGCTTGAATGAATAAAGGATATTTCCAACCGTGGAACACCCTATCCCAGTGAATACTGTCTTCATTTGCTTAACATTTAGAACCTCCAGTTCAGAATTTACATTCTGGTACTGTCTGTGAGGAACCATATTTGGGGGTCAGTTCAAGAAACCATATTTTTAGTCAAGTATCAGTTATACTTAATTTTAACTACATTTTATTTTAATTTAAGTAAAATGATTGACTATAACTGATTTCTTTTAGGGATTAGAATTAAAAATATAGGTATTACACTTCTGGTATAGCACTGAGGAAAAGGAGTAATGAAGATCATTCTGCATGAGTGATCCCGACCACAAGCATGTACTTGAGTTGTCCTGTGTAGGCCCAGTTTACAAGTTATAGTACAAAATGTAATATGTGTATACATGCATGCCCTTCTTAAATGGACATGTGTATACATGCACAATACCACATCATTCAGAGATTGTTTAATTAACATTTATAAAAATGTTGCGACATTTATGTACGCTCTTTAGACTGCCAAGGTTCACTTGGCTGAAACCACCATGGAGTCCTAAAATAGAAAAATGTGATCTTTAAAAATAAGAATTGCTGAAATTGATTTTTTTGAGCAAAAATTGACCTTTGTTTTAAGGTGCATTATTTTTTTTAAATCCTATTAGACGTGTATATGTTATTTCCCTTAGATCTATGTTGAACATCTGTTGACTATTGGTTATGCATAGAAGATGATTATAACTACTTAACTACATTATTTATGCTTAAAATTTATTTCTTTCTCTATCATAAAGGAATATTTTAGATGCTTTCATGTATCGATTTTATTCTGCAGACAGAAACTTTGACTCACTGAGGGAATACTTATGACTAAGACAAATACATTATTTTAAGGGGCAAGCTATGGAATACTCTTAGAATTCTGTCACTAGGATTTCATTCAGAGTAGAAAACCATACAGATTTTATTCTGTTAGTAACATCTACTAGCTGTTTAAATCTGAGCAGGACCCATGACCTCCTAAGCCTCGGTTTGTCCATTGGTAAAATAGATAGAATACACTTTATCCTGAGGCCCTTGTGATAATTTATTGAGAAGACTTATGTGAAAGCGGCATGATCTATGAATGTACTGAAATTAGGAATTAGGTTATAATTGGTAAATCGATTACATGTATACTACTGAAAGATATATTGCATAGAAATGAGATGTTATTATTGCTATTTTTTAATTATTGTCAGTTATTCAAGTTACTTATGTAAAGTGATTGACCTTTTCCCTGTCATTTATATATTGTAAATAATCTTCTAAGTCTTTCTATGCAAATTGAAGGAATGTCTCAAGAAGATGGTAGAACCATACACCTTGTGTAAACATTGCTCCTTTCAGAAATAAGCAATTGATTACATTTAAGATAACATATTGTTAAATTGTGGAAATATTAAGGAACACACCACTATTCACATATTTATTCATTTGATAAATATTTATTGAATCTTTCCTGCTTGCCAGGCACCTTTCTTGTATGTAAAGATTCAGTATAAATAAAAAGAGATGTGATTCCTGCCCTCAGGGAACACACGAGCCAGTGTAAGAGATAAGCAGTGAAGCGAGACATAGATAATTATCAAATTGCAATTGTGATAAGTGTACTAAAGGAAAGATATAGTAAATTATAGAAACATATGATAACTTTTGAAGATTGCCAAGGAAGGCTTCTAGAAGAGGTTATTTGACAAGAATTAACAGCATAAAGTGAATTCCAGTGCATTTCAAGGGCCAATAGAACTATAAAATTTTATAAATTATTCAAAGCATACTAAGGTCATACACATTTTTTAAGTGTGTGTATTTATTTTAAGAGCTTAGAATGTTTCTGTTTTTCTGAAAAACAGAAACATTCTAAGCTCTTAAAATAAATTATCTAAATTAAGAAATTCAGAGCATAAAATGTTTCCGTTCTTCCCTTAATTTAAACATGCAGACTGTTTATTGGTCTTTAAATATGAATCCATTTTTTGTTAGTTGAGTTACTCCTTAGCTAATCAAACGTACCTATAGTAGATTTGATCTTGAGTCATTATACGCAACCTATAATCTTTGAACCATGATCTTGTATAAATAACTGCTGGTGAAAGAGGCCAGGGAAAAATGAGGATTGTTTCTGAGACTGACAAAAAGGTTTTTGTCAGAAAGCTGTTTTAGGGAAACAGGGAGAAACAAGTTAAGAAGTTTGTCGTGATTATTGGTAATACATGAGCATCCAAGAAAAGCATTCAGTTTGAATTTTCCAACTCCCAGAACACTCAGAAGGGATTTTCCAAGCGGTTGCTCTGAGACCCTCCATCCCACGTCACCTGTTTCTTACATTTGGTGTGATCTAATTTGGTGCATTCGGCTACAGAAATGAAGTAATCAAGGAGATGGACATTTTAATAGTTTGCTTCATGCATCTTGATAATATATATTAAGCTTAAACTTTGCGTGGAAATTAATATGAATTACTATTAAAATTCAACGTAATTTGTTGATTTGTGAGAGAAAAGGAAAAGTAATGCTGATACTTAATAATGCTGGCAGATCTTTCAATTTCAAAAAGATTTCAGTCTGTATCCTGAAACGTGGAACAGAAAGTGAAGTTTATAAGAGAAAATTGTCCCCTGACTCAGTGGGGTCATAATTTATTTGTTTCCCTAACCATTACCTTCTTATCACGTTCTGAAGGGCACCACTCAGCACACCGGCCTGTGTGTCTGGCGTTCTGAACTCTAATCTGACTAATGCCCCCATTTTGAGATGTAAATAGATTACAAAGGAAAATTCAATATTTTCACCCTTCTCCCACCAGGGCAGCCCACAATTGTTGTTTCCTGCCATATAATTGCATTACATGCTGGGATGTGATCCATGGTTAATGGCAGTCACAGTCAACTGTCACTTTGCTTTTAGTCTCAGTCATTCAGTGTGATTTACATATTTAGCACCATGACAAGAACTAGGTGTGTCAAACCACTTGTGGACCTGCAATGCTAACCTCTACCAAGAAAATAGTAATCTTGTCCCTCCGAGAGACACTCTCTCCGGAGGTAAAGTACATATAACACAACATCTCTAAGGCACATTAATTAATTTATCAAGGATTTTTTATGTCCTTAAAAACTTGACTATATTAATAGCTGAACACATGCGAGAAATGACTTTTATTGCCGGAAAATTTGATTTTTGTTTTCATTTCTTACCAATTAAGCTACTTAAAAAAAAAAAAGTTATTTTTAAGCAGTAACAGAAAATAACCTGAGCATGTTTCCATGAACCTGACATGAAAAAAGTTGAAAATCTAATTTATCATAGTCATTAACAACAAAAACAAGAACAATTTTATATATATATATATATATATATATATATATATATATATGTAATTTCAGGTAGCGAATCTTTGAGCCAAATTAAAATGTGAGAAATGGAAAATTTTAGAAGATTTTATTGTTATGTGTAAGCAGATATCAATTTAAATGTACTTAAACCACTCAGTTATTTATATGAATGTTTCTTCCCTGGGTGACTTGAATGCCCAAAGATTTTGGAAGCTGAGGTTCTCTGGCTGCTTTATTTTCTACCTGAACTCTTTTTAGATCCACGCCAAATTTTCCTTGCTGCATTGTTCCTGGAGGAGAGGATTAGACAATTGCTAGCTGTGAATGAGAAATCCCCCAGCTTGGTTGAAAACACTTCATCTGATTTCTCTGTCAACATCCTGATCTGTAAGCATAGGAAGAACTGCTGAACTCCAGCCTATTATTCACACCTTCATCAGCTTGTATTTTTGTGCATGTGAAATGCAAAAGTATTGATTTTTTAAAATATATATTTAAAATTTTAAAAATACTTTTCTTGTGTTTCCTCATCAAGTTCAAGTTTGTCTCTCTGCTTAAAACATTTCAAGGGCCCCATATTACCAACTGAATGAAGTGACGATACCCTGTCTGCCAGGGGCCCTTCACTTTCTGGTCCTGCCTCCTGTCTCCTTTTCCAGCCCATTGTTATTTGTACATTTTACTTGTATTGCCATACTCTTCCACCACTAGGTCCCCAGTACCAGGCATGCTGCTTCCTCCTTGTCTAACATGTTTGTTGTTGTTGTTGTTTTGACATATTCTTTAAATTTCTTCCAAAACAAGATGATCTGAACAAAGCAAACTTCTTCCCTCACATCTTCTTCCAGACAATGCCCAGGATGTTACTTCTCCACCCCCAGCTCCTCAGAAGAAAACTTACCCCTCTGCCTCCATAGTCATTGGTGCATATTTCTATTTTTATCTGTTTGTGCCCATTGCATGGTTCTGAATTCCCATGTCTTTCTCCCACACATGAGATGAAGACGTGCAAAGGAAGGGACTTTGATCAGCATTACAGCGTGTGCATGTAGCAGGGACTATACACTTTCTCTCTAGGATGCAGACCTGGGAGCAGATCTGTCACTGCTGTGTCGGTGGAGCCTCAAGAGGAGCTCGGGGTACATCTTCTGAAGGACTAAGTGTAACTATTAAGGGGAAAAAACACTAGCTTAATCGATGTAGATTGAGGCCTAGTGGTTAAACATTTCTCTATCAATTTCTGTATCTTGCTATTTTCTCCCTCTTTGCAATTTAATTAGTTGAGCATTTAACACAACACTGGTTATGTGGGACTTCTTTTTGGAGTTTGGAAGACAAGGCAGGCTCTGTTTTCCTCCATCACTTGGCAGAATATGTCTGGAGTATCTAGCTGCCATTAAAGTGTGGAGGTTAGAAAACGCTTTGAACCCATGAGCAACCCAAGGATTCAGAGCAATCGCTTGCTGGAGAAAACACACACACACAAGGACAATTTAAAACCATATGGATATCAGTTCCTTGCAGTATTCGGGTTTGCTCTGCCATGGACCTCAGCTCCTGCTAATCTGACGAGGTCAGCTGACTGCCTTATGATGTTAAGCTTGTGGAGAGTTTCTCTTGAGTGAATCGCAAAATCATTCACTTCTTTATCACTAAAAGAGCTTCCCAGCTATTCTTTCTGTCCTTCTGAATCAATATCCCCAAGTAATCATTGTCCTTTAGCAATCAACAGAATTATGAAATCATTTCACCTGTTTCTCAGGGCACTGACTGATGGGGACCTGAAGAAGACTAATTGTCTGTGACAGTCGCTCTACCACTTTCCTCTTTGAATGTCAGTGCTGGGCCACCTAATAAAAGAAGGGACAAAATGAGTTAAGAAAATGTGGAGGCAAATTTTGGACAGAGCTGTAGAACATCTTATGCTTTATTTATTGATATACTTAATACCAAAAGCTGCTCTTGATTTTCAGTGTAGGGGAAGTCCAAGTTCTTCATTACAACTTGTCTGGTAAAATCTGAATATCTGATTTTGCTATAGAGTACTGTATTTATGATAAAAATTTAAAGATAAGAAAGTATGAAGAAATAAAAAAAAATAAAGGAATGTAATAAAACAGTTTTTTCCCAAATATATATACATATGTATATATTCAAAAATAGCAACGCAAGATAGAGAGGGCTGTATCTGAGTACTTTAATTCTGGATCCCCAGTATCCAGCACATGGTAAGCACTGAAGAATAGTTTTCAAAGGAAGGAAGAAAGGAAAGAATGAGCATTAGGCATAACTACTCATTTATTTTAAGGACCTAGATCCATTCACTTACAACTGAGATCAGAGTGTTGCTTGCCCTCTAGTGGTCTATTTTCATGAAATAGAAAAAAAAAAGCTTTAGCCTGCCTTTTAGAAGATAAAAATTTTCTAGATAATAAAAAGTTTTTATAAATGGAGAGTAGGAGCATTTTCAGTGTGTGTGTGTGTGTGTGTATGTGTGTGTGTAAGAAAGTTGTTTTCTGTCCATGTTAAAAATTTATCAGTGTTAACATGTCAGGGAGAATTTGGGAAACTGAAAATAAAAGGAAGATGCAGATACTGTATATGTGACAATGGTATCTTAAGCCTGACATTATTATATTTTAAGTGTACTTTCATGTCTTGTTGAAGAAATAAAATATAGATGTAGTTGAGACTGTGTCCTTCCTATCTTGCAAGAATCAAGTATAACTCTGGTGGGAAACTGAATCTGCGTAACAGAGTATTGTAATTATCTACATTGAACACAAACATATCTTCTTTTGAAATATTCTGATTATAGCTACTCAGCAAACTGACGATTTAGAGGGCAATGTGGCTGATTAATATTTACTTAGGTTTTGTTTTGTTTTTTCATATTATTTCTGTTGCTCATGTTTGGTTACTACTATGCAAATAATGATTTGGATAAAAACGGCCTGCTATTCTAACTTCAAGATAATAATCTAAAGAGAATCAAATTAAATGAACATTCATAAAAACTTAACTTTTGAGGAATGTGTTGGTCTCTTCACAACTAATTGTTGAATAATTATCTTTAGTCTACATGACTGCAGTTATTTTCATTGAATTAACAGGGTACATACATTTTTAGTAAGCAGCAGTGGCTGAATCAGATATTTAAAAGAGTGGATGTCAATCTTCAAGTTTTTATTATATCTCTTCCTCTAATTTGTTTCTATTTTACCATCTCTCTGCCTTTCTTTGTTTCTGTTTGTAGTCTGTATAATAGAAATAAAGATGGAATTATGTTAACTATAAGGTGGGGCCCAGAAATTAAGAGTCAAAGGCTGAAATGTCTGCAAAAGAGCATAGAATTATAGACTAAGAGTGTCTGTGAGAAGTCAATCCATGGATAAGAAAGCTTAAAACGTGAATCAACATTGGATTATACTTCTTTTACTAACTGCCATCAGATAGGACATAATAATTACAGTGAAAAAATGTGGATAGATATGTTTATGGTTACTAAAAAAAGCTTTAAAAAGTCTTTCTCTGGCTGTTCAAAGTTTTTAATTGAGATAGTGATATAAGTCAAGACCAAACTTAACTAGATGTTAATAAACATTTTTTATTGTTGTTATTCCCATGGTATAATATGTTGAAACTTCGGATTGAAAATGAAGTTTCCCACATTCTCAGTTCTCCATCATTTACTTGAACTCCCTTCTGAAATTTAGAATTATAGTGAGATATAGTGAATAAAGTACAGTTTGAAAATGAAAAGATTTTCAGTTTTAGTTCTGGCTCTGGAATAGTCACATCCACATTTCTAATAGATTTGAGAAGGAAAAAAAATGTTTTTTGTCTTCAAGTAAATTTGAAACACTGTGCTTTTAAAAGTTGTTTACTGTAGGACTTCTCAGAGTCTATTAAATATTAATGTGCATTTTTAAATCTCCAAGATGGATTATAACAGACAGCTTTGTCCAGATTTGAGGAATCCCTTTTGTGGAAACTTTGGGCCACAAGAAATGCTGGTCTGGTCCACCCTCTTAGGGACCCTGCAAGACCTGAGTAGGGCGTTGTAGAATAAAGAGTGTGGTAAAGGTGGAAAGAAAAGGAAACGCAGTAAGTAAAAAGAGGAACACCAGGAGTCACAGCAAGAATGAAAACATAACTTCAAGGAATGTTTTATTCGTTCACTCTTGCTTGACCAGAGAATTCATATTGGCAAATACTACTCATTGAATCTGAGCCATTAACATGGGGTCAGACTACAGAGCCTCATTGCCAGGTTAAGGGGCTTGGTTTTATCACGGGGTGTACAGGAAGCTGTTAAAGGTTTTTAATGAGGAAGATGATAATGGCATTGATAAATGGTAGCCATGATTTTTTGAGCACTTGTCTTAGAACTTTTCTAGTGCTGTACTTGTATTAACCCATTTATTTCTCTCAACAACCTTCCCTTATAGGTATGGAATATGGCAACAAAATGTCAAGTACTTTTATAAGATTAGTAAGCAAGTGAAAGAGCTGGCCATGCATGCTTTCCCAAGCAGTGTGATTCCAGAGCCTTTGCCCTTCAACTCTGTTCTGTGATATACAGACAGCATGCATAGGAGTCCTATCTGGATTCATATGAAAAAGGATCCAAGAGGAAGTAGACTGGAAGAAAAATTGGTTGGTCAGGAGTTCTTGCAGTAAACCAAGTGTGAGATCCTAACATCTTTAATGCGATGGTGGTGGGGATAGAAAGGAAGGGGTGAAGTTCAGAGATTTTAAGAAGGAAACATTAAAGCTAAATAGTTTACCTAGTTGATGGCTTCACATTGATCCAGGGACAGGAAGGAGTTTCCTCTATCAGTTATAGCTGATTGTGGCCTTTTGAACAAGATGATGGGAAATATTATGATACCGCTGACAAAACCAAAGAACTCATGCAGAAAAAAAAGTCACAGGGGAATGATGAGTCTGAATTTCAGAGACCTGTAATTGGAAATGATGTCAGCATTCTGGAATTCGGAGACTGTTTATGGGGAGGGAGAATGGCTACACACAGAGAATTGGAGTCCTAAGGGCCAGCATGATGGTTGAGATTAGACGAAGGTGTGACTTTGTTAAAGGCCAAGTATTAGATAAGAATAAGTGAGGTTAGAGAAAGGGGTCTTGGGATCTGCTCCGTCTTACCAGTCTTTGGAAGAAGAAAAGTCAGAGAAAGAAACTAAGAATTTTTAGAAAATGGAAAATGTGATGAAAAAGATATTTGTAGTGATGGCACCCAACATTGTTAAAGAGCAAAAAAAAAAAAAAAAAAAAAAAATGAGGAGGGAGAGCTGGAATGAGGGAGGAAAGGTTGAGTCACTTCATTGGGTTGGTCTGTTTGGCTGCCTTTGGAAAGAACTAGTCATTGCAGAGTTAACAACTGTCATTTATCTATCCTAGTCATCAACTGGTATATCATTAGCTCATTTTCATTAGTCAGTTGATATAGTTGTTCACTTTCCTTTGTATCTATTACTTTATTTGCTCAGTATGATATCATATTAGAGGAAATAAAAATGATTATTCTCCAATTATTTTTGGTATGTTTGTTAGTCTCAAATTCACAAGAGTAAACACTTTGAAAACTGAAAAAGGCAGCACATTCATTAAGTCCCCAAATATGTATTTAGTTCCTACCTTGTACCTCAAAATAAAATTATAATGGTTTTCAGGTGGTTTAGAGTACAATTTTTAATCCTGTAGTGTATCTGTGTGTTTTAAGTATACACATATATACATATACTGGTTATTGCTTATGTCACTCAGATTATACTTTGCTTGTGTTATATCTATTAATGTGTTTGCCCTCGAACTAAAAGAGTGATGGCATTAGAAGACAATAATTATGGAAGAAAATCAGATGTATCGTGGGTGTTATCACTGATATATACATAATCAAGCATTTTATTCTATTTCATGCTTCTTATTCATACTGTACAGCTATTTTAAAACACCCAGATTGGTGATGTGGTTGCTGATTAATTTTTCTCAGATTTACCATCTGTCTAGGGCCAGGGGTGGGGAACCTTTTTTCTGCCAAGGGCCATTTGGATATTTATAACATCATTCGAGGGCCATACACAATTATCAACTTAATAGTTAGCCTGCTGTATTTGGTCAGGCTAATTTGGTGAGGCATGTGATGTTAGCTGGTATTGATTTCACAGGCCTTATATGGCCCGCAGGCCAGATGTTCCCAACCCCTGGCCTAGGCCAACTACGTAGTCATTTTGTTAGGTCTTCTTTTCCTCTGTAGCAATTAGCCTTACTCAGCATGCCATGTTTAAAAAAATAATAATAAAGTACAAATATATTATTACATCAAAAACCATTCAAAATAGCACCTTTAAAGTGTGTGAGTGACAGGATAAATTACTGCTGAGTATTATGTTTAACATCCCTATCACCTAGAGGCAAAACTCATTATGCAATGTTGGTTTTCTGGTGACATATTTTGACTGGAATGTGTTGTACTATTGGGCATCAGTCAAATGTAGTAATCTGTGATTCTTACTTATCTGTGGCAGATAAAACAACATTCTAAACACAAATACTCTCATAGTACTATTGTCCTGAACTTGTTGCCCCAGAGTTGAATATCCTACAACTATCTAGTGATTTTACTTTCAAGTTATTTTTTTATTATTTTCATATAACAGGATCTTATCTACTTTGTTTACATTTCCTGGGAAGGTCATCAAAATAAATTCAGCCACATTTTAGGATTAAAATGAATTTATAATGAAAATAAATATTTGGTGAATGACATAGATAATAAAACACGTTTTTCATCCCTTTCTTCTTGCCAGATATCAGGAGAAAGGAGGTAAGTCAGCACATATCCTAGTTTTCTGGTAGCACTCTGAAGCAAAACGCACTTTGGAGTTCTCTTCAAATAAGTTCAGCCTTGTGTTCTTTGAATCCTTTCTTGGACTTCCTCAGAGACAGAGATAAAATCAAAGTTGTGACCTCACTGCTTCCTCTTTACAGAAGACATAGTTTCTCAGTTCTTGCAGAGACAATGGTATTGCCTTTTCAACATCCCCTAATTTCAAATTATGGAGCAGTTAAAGATATAAAGTTATATGGCCACATATTTTCCCCCGTAGCATAGTAAGTGATACATTCATTTGGAGATCTTTCCCATAACCTACATCTGACATGTGTTGAGGAAGAATGTTTCATAATCATGATCAAACCAATTTGCTTTACTTGCTTAAAATATTATGTCAACCAATGACAGAACAACAACAAAGTGTTTATAAGGCATACGGCATAGTTAGGAAGTAAATTCTTAAGATATATGGCTAATACGGCAGGGTTTGAATGGCCCCATTTCTGGAGCTGAATCATGGTCTTTGATGAGAGGGGGTATAACAATGCAGGCTTTGAGAGCCTTGCAAAATCTCAATTAAGTTGCTGAAATGTTTCCACAGTTTATTTTTCTAGGATCTTTTCCATGACTGCTTGCTCATAAAGACCTGGCTGTGGAAGGAAATTGAGCAGGAACTCTTGAATTGGCCTCTTGTTTGCCTACTTCTATTGACCTGTACCAGGGTGGTAACACTTCGGGGGCCTGAAGTTGTTCATCTGCTACTGTTCTTCATCCATAAATTGTTCCCCACTAATGAACAGTTAAAATCAAATTTTGATAATGGGCTAATTAAAACGGAAGCAAATTTTTAAAATGAAGAAGAGAATGACTTTTCTCTTTGATTCCCTGTCATATCTAGCATTGTTACTTTTTTAAGAGAGTGCCATGAATAGTTGGATAAATAAGCTAAGCTTCTGAGTTTTGGCTAGTTGAATTTAAATAATTCAGAAAGTATAGAAATGTTTATTAAAAGTAATTGTAAAAGTAAAAGTTAAATAATATAAGAAAACATCATACAAATTAGAAAACAGACCACCCCTAAATTTAAACTAAAACATACGATATCATAAGGCAAAGATACTAGTCAGTCATTCACACACATATGCATGTATAATATCTTTGCAAAAGACATCGTGTAAAGAGTTATTCATTTGATTTTGGCAAAGGGTTAATTTTCACTCCCTATTCTAATGGGTCAGCATCATTTTTGAAGCCACAGCTCAATTTTGTTACTATGTTTATAGACCTGAAGTGATGTGTGATTTTCTCTTCTTTTTATAAATGTACTACTTACCTTTAATAGATGAAATCAGTAATGAAATACTCCCTCAATTATTCACTACTGGGGTCATGGTTATAATTTATGCTATTTTTAAGAGTGCTATTAAGAAGTTATGCTCACAAAGGTGTGATTCATATAACAAATTTATATGTTCTTCATATGTATTTGCCACAGACTTGGGGTTAAGAGGAAATGATAGGGCCCCAAATGAACAACTGGGGATTTGAAGACTGGTTAAAGAAATGCTAAATTGTTTCCAGTTATTTTTTATATTCAGAACTGAGTGGCGGGCACATTTGTTCAGAGAGTGATGCTGTTTGCAGTGAGAAAGGGGAGAAACCCTAGGGTGCAAAGGCAGAGAAAAATGGAAAACCCTTTCCAGGATCTGAAAGCCAGGAAGTACTCTCTTCTGTTACCATCCATTGAATGTTCATTATTTTACAGAAATGTCAGTTGGGTTTTCAAGAACAGAAGTCGTCTCTACGGCATAATGTGAATGGCGTGAAGATAAAATGATACATTGTGAAAATTATAGGAAATACATTTTCAGGATTCTTAGCCATATTAGGTTGTGGTGATTGATTAATGACATGAATGTGAAGTTCCTCTTAGGTTGACATGAAGTGATAATTAAGGATTCAGGTGAAAGAGAAGAAAATGCATAGGTCTCCGAAACTAAAGTGGCTTTGTTTCACGGAGGCTACTGGTGCAAATTTTCCAAGGAGTATAAGCAAAATGACATGGGAGAAAAATAGAAGCAGTGTTAAATGTCTGACAACAATGAAGAATTTGGAATAAGAAGGAGGGCGTCAATGGGGGGAAAAGGAGAAACATCTGTAACAAAAATAAATAAATTAATTAATTAAAAAAAATTTAGAACAGAAGAATTGGGGGGGCATGCCGTTTTATGCTTTTTTAAAGAGATGGTTAAATGGTTTCTCATATTCTCAAGAAGAGTAGAAATAAAATAAAATGCGTACATCATATGGCTGTTATTCTATTATTTTAGTAGCTCTTAATAAATTTTCTGGTTTTTATTCTTGAATAGCTTTCAGAAGGTTTGTGTCCTAATGGCAACCAAACAATGTTAGAAAAAAGAAACTGAATGTATTGCATTAGGAGATGAATTATGTCAAATGACTCTCATAGTCAATAAATTACAATAAGAATCAAAATGCATGTCAACCTATTAATGTTAAGAAAGGGAAAAGTTAGATATATTGTCCCATAATTACAAATATGAAGAGAATGGAAGACATGAATTAAACGTTTTTTTCTCAATAGGAAGTTAAGATATGGAGTAAGTTTTGTGAATATTAATAAAAGCCAAAAGAATTTTTTTATGAAGAACGAGGGACTGTAAAGCTAGTCAGAATCCAAGATAACATAGTTTGAAAAATCTGGGATGGGAGATGTGTGGGAGTTTTGGCTGGGCAAAAATGTAAAAAATCTGGTAGTATTTTATATCATTACAATATTTTAAATAACCTGCACTCGAATCTATCCTTTGCCTTAAAAGGAAGTTATGGGAGTGATTTTCCTAAGCATTTCATTCAATGAAAATGTTATTTCCATTGTTAATAACGGCAAAAGTGGCGTCTGATATATGCTGAGTGCCATCCACAGGTTGTCAAGCTTATGCTGAACGTCAGCCATTGTCATGTAACTGTTCCATAATTATGTTATGTAACTGTAATTACGTGTAAGGCAATATATGTTTATATGAGAAGTAAACTAACTAAAGTTTTGAATCCAAAGTTTTTACAAGGTGATCGGGGTTCAATCAAATTCATTGTAATAAAACAACCAACCAAACTAGAAGTAATATGTTCATTAGTGAAAGATCAAATTCAAATATTCATTAACTTCTGTCAAAACTAGGGATGAAGTATTAATATACAGCCATGGCAAGAGCTGAAAATAAAAGGATTCTTCAAACTAATGAAGCATATTTTTTAATTAAAAAAGGTCACTTCTTAGAAACCTGATTTGTCAACATAAGTGTACAATTCATTTGTAATATTTACTTGACATTTTTAATAAGTTGAGGAAAAATAAATCTCTCTTTTTATAGTAGCATTTGTCAATGGCTGCATCACCACAGGCTTCTGATCAAAATATAAATATTTCCAACATAAGAGGGAAGAAGCTTTGGTAAATATACATTTTTTTAAAATAACGGTTTTACATGGAAGAAGTCATTCATCACTGTGAGAATATTTTCAAAGGTGGTATCAGGTGTGAAATTCAAAACTGCCTCCAAGCTGAATCCTCAAAGCGAATTATAATAGACAAAAGAATCCTTTATAAAGCTTTTCCACTTCAAACTTATTTTATTTCAGCTGTACATGTAGGAACAAGAATCAAAAGAGTTATTAATTTAACAACAGTGATTAAGATTTCTATACTCTCTAACATGTAATAATACCACTATTTGATATGCTGGAAATGGCCTTTGGGTTATGAAAGGGGGTGTTAAGCATATTAGTAACAAAAAATTTCATTGCAAATGGAGATGGTTAGCTTTCCTTGGAAGCAAACTCCTTTCAACTTTTCTTAATTAAATGATAATGTTATGTGTAAATACCATCATTATGGAATGATTGACAGTCATTCCATACTACTTGTTGACAATAAAGTCCTCAATAATGATCTGGTTCTCAGAGTTCTGAGCCAGTGGGATATGCCTCTAGCTAGTCCTTTTCAAGAGCACAGGCCCATACCGAGCAGAGGACTAGCTCCATATGTATCATTAAAAGTAAAATCTAATTGTACCATTATCTGTTTCAGCATTTAAACACAGAACACTTGCTAAGAGCTGAAATAAGTACATTATTTGGTACCTCTGTGTCAAGGCAGAATTAGAATCACATCTCTTTTAATGCCCATGAGTACAGTGTTTTCTCTAACCTCAATTACCTAAATTCTACAAACATAAAAATTTATCAATCATAGGAAATAGTGTTATTCTAGAAGTTTACTTGCTAATGGTCATGTAGTACTATTTACAATAGCTGTTAATGTTAGAAAGTTGGAGCATTTTGTTGTTGTTGTTGTCTATTTTTATGTTTTAGCCTCTGGCTGGCCCAAGGGAAAGCATACACCATCCTTGTACATCAACGCGGGCAAGGTGGTATCCATGGGACTGAATTTCCCCTCCTTAAATAACCAGTAAATTAAAATTGTTCTCTAGTATTTCAAAGAAGAAAATGCTAAAAACTATTAGCTAAAAGAGCTTTCTGCCTGACTGCATTAATTTCCTATTCATTTCATTAAAGGGAAAGTTTTGATAGGACTTATAAATTACAGCATGTTCCTAGCAGACTAATAGCTTGAGGAAAAACATGTAATGGCTCTCTTTAATCAAAATAAAAGCAAGTTGTTGTTTATTCAGCTGAGGAACCTTGGATCAAGGGTAGTCATTTTATTATTTCTATGCTAAATCAAAAGTAATGCATAGAAACATGACCAATGAAATAAGTACAGAAAGTTTAGCGGGGGAAAGGAGCGATTGCTAGGGTGATGGATGCATGATGCAGTGTGCAGATGGTGTTTCGTTGACTTGTACACTTGAAACCTGTATGGGATTGGGAACCAATGTCATCCCAATAAATTCAACTAAAAATACTAATGTGACTATGATAGGCATAGGTTTCTGGGAACTCATTTATTCATTCACTGCCTTATTTATTTGGGACTTACTGTAGGCCAGTTATTGTGCTGTTAGCCGTCAGGCTGTCATGGTGAGGAAAACACCTGTGGTCCCTGTCCTCGTGGAGTTTATTATCGAGGAGGAAACTAAATGGGTAGGATAAGGCTTCTAGGAACTCTTCATTTCTTTGAAACTCAAGAGCCTCTCACTAATGTTCTTTGTGGCATGTGCTGAGAATAAAATGAAAATGGAAATTAAATCCATTTTCCATTTAAAAGGGTACATTACAGCACTTCTGTGAACTAGGTGTTAAAGGATTGGCTGCTCCAAAAAAATGAACCTCCACATTTTATATTATTTATACTGAGTCTCCATGTGAACTGGCTTCACAGACTACCTTTAGAGTGCTTCGGCTCCCAATGACTCAGACAGGAAAGGTGTATTGAGTACTCCGAGGATGGAAGGACTCCTCCTCACCGACCTGCTGTTTTCTAAAATCCAGGCCAGCGCTTAATGGCCTAGGAGGGAGCAGTTAACCTTTCTGAATCATGGTGCCGCCTTGTGTTAATCACAGTGAATGACTGTCCTTTCCCTCCTGTCTTCCCACCCCAGTGCCTCTACTTTCCATATGTGCACACACATACCGGCTTCCGCCTAGACATCAGTGCTGACTTACCATACTGGCTTTGGACAAACCTATGACTGAGGGCAGGGAGCTCGCTGGAATGTGTTTGGTCTCTTTGCAAGGCTGAGAGGTGTTCAGGTTCCTGTGATTGGCCACTGGGCTTCCCCCCTTGTCTCCCCATAACATTACTGCTCTGGCCCAGATCAGTGTCGGTAGTGAAGTGAATCAGTTATTTGAAAGCTGACACTTGACCTTTCCTTCATGATTGATTAAATGAAAAAGTGTACAGAGTGAGAGGTCTGCAGGCAAGAGAACCCTCATGCTACCTGCACTTGTACCCCTCCCTGAGATCACTCGGGTTTCCCACAGAGACATAGGCTGCTTAGCAGAAGCTGGACCTGAGAACACTCTCCAGAAACCATAATGAAGCTGAAAGCTGTGTCCAGCCTTCCTCCATAGCCTGTGGAAATTATTTATAAAGAGAAGACAGTAGCCCTGGCCAGTTTGGCTCAGCGGTTAGAGCGTCGGCCTGCAGACTAGAGAGTCCCTGGTTCGGTTCCCACTAAAGGCGCGTGCTTCAGTTGTAGTTCATCCCTGGCCCTGGTTGGGGTCGTGTGGGTGGCACCCATTCGGTGTGTCTCTCTCACATCCGATGTTTCTCTCTCTCTCTCTCTCTCTCTCTCTCTCTCTCTCTCTCTCCCCTCTCCTCTCCCTCCCTCTCTGTCTGAAGATAAATGCAAAAGTGTCCTCGGGTGAGGATAAAAAAAAAAGAGAGAGAGAAGACGGTAGTTGAGTGGTTTGTTGGCCTTCAAAAGGGGACAGTGATCAGGGCCTTCACTGCCTAAGGGAATCAAGCTGACTTTTCAGTCTACCTATTCTGTATGTCTCCACCTTGAACTCTGAGATTCACTGGAATTTGTTGATTGTCAAGTTGGAAATGACATATTGAATGGGATCTGACCTAGAATACGAAGTAAATTTGTCTTCACTTGACTGCATTTTGTCTGGTCTTTGATAAACTTTTCTTTTCCTCGATTTCCACAAGGGGAAGGTTTCATTATCAAAGCACTCTACCAGCAGAGAATGATGTAAACTGCTTTTTTTCCTTCTTCAATCATAGAAAAGTGCATCTTTGTTTTGATAGAACAATAGATTTACTGTAGCAAAATGATCAGCATTTAAAGCAGTGGTTTTCTGTGTCTTGCTCCACTGTAGTGAAGTTTAATATGTCATTTCACAGAAATCAACTTCAAAATAAAATATTTATAGATAATAGCTAAACTCAGTTATAATGATACATGA
This sequence comes from Molossus molossus, assembly GCF_014108415.1. NCBI lineage: Eukaryota > Metazoa > Chordata > Mammalia > Chiroptera > Molossidae > Molossus > Molossus molossus. Next base: position 74,257,119 of record NW_023425344.1, on the reverse strand, counting down.
TCCTCAGAAAAAATAATGTTCAATATGAAAATATTTTGGAAGGCACACAATTATATAACAGAAGGGATTGTTCCACTTTCTTGTCAAACATGTGGAGATTGACTCAGAGTTTGTACCGCAACCAATCAGTGAAGAAAAAAATCCTATCCTATAATAAATCGATACTATTAGCTAACATTTGTGCACACATTTAACATTCTAGACAAATAGTATTTCATCTGATATTTTCACAGTAGAATGTTTTTCTTCTTATGTAATACATATTTGTCAACTAATCAGAGGAAAATGATTGATTTTAAGTACATCTATAGTACTCTTGCCCATCCTAAATGATCTTTTTATTTTTTGACAAAATAATTACTACATTTCTCCTTTTAGGTTAAAACATAAGAAACTCAGGGTTCATTGTAAGTAGTAGGCAGAGTTGGAGGTAGACCCGAATAAAGAAATAATTATTCAAAACACCTGTATTGTAACTTAATTTGACAACATTCAGGGAATAATAAGCAATAGCTGCCATTCCTTAGCTCTGTACTGAGGGTCAGTGTCTGTGATAGGTGCTTCATCAACTAATAATCTCTGATGTTTGAAAAGCCTGGAAGGTATATAGTATTATTCCCATTTTTATAAAAAGGAAAACAAGCAGCGAAGTGGTAAATCAGTATCTACATCTAAATCCAGGTCTATGACATTTGAAAGAGTGCAGCCTTTGCATTATGCCATGTTTATGATATATCTGCTCACTGCTATTAAAGCTTATCATAAAATTATGTAAGATTATATGAAAATGTTTGTGAGACAGTAAATTAAAATACAGACTACAATAAAGTGAGTATATTTTAAAAGACTTGGAAAAACATGTAAGATGAAAATAGTGTTCGAGGTTTTTTTATTGCTGTACTTTTTTTAATACCATCATAATTATATTGCTCATAAATTCCTGTTTTTAAATAGTAAATGAATCAAATGGTTGAGTGATAAATGAGTATGTGAAGAATATTAGTTGTTATTTGTTTCACCTGTGTGCCTTTTGCAAAATGAGTTTCCGCTTACAACATTAGTTCTTACAATTTGTCGACACCCCTAAGAAATCATTAGTGATTTTCACGTGAGAACGGCCTCCAGGGTCCAGCATAGTGATTGGCCCACAGTGTTCACAAAATAAACCCCAGATTGTTGAATAAACCAGGGTCTTTTTTTTTTCCCAATTGTTTTTATCTTTATTGATTTTAGAGAGAGAGGAAAGGAGAGAAAGAGAGAGATAGAAACATTGATGAGAGAGAACATTAGTTAGCCGCCTCCTGCATGCCCCTCACTGGGGATTAAGCCCACAACCTGGGCATGTGCCCTGACTGGGAATTGAATCAGCAACCTCTTGGTGCATGGGTCAATGCTCAACCACTGAGCCACACTGTCTGGGCAACCACGGTCTTTCTTAAGGCTCATTAATAATACAGAGTTTGCGCCCTGGCCGGTTTGGCTCAGGGGTTAGAGCGTCGGCCTGCGGTCCAGAGAGACCTGGGTTCGGTTCCCGCTAAGGGCGTGTACCTCGGTTGCAGTTTGTCCGCGGCCCTGGTTGGTCGTGCGAGTGGCAGCCACTCGATGTGTCCCTTTCACATCAATGTTTCTCTCTCTCTCTCGTCCTCTCTCTCCCTCCCACTCTATCTGAACAAAAAATGGAAAAATGTCCTAGGGTGAGGATAAAAAAAAATAATAATAATAATACAGAGTTTGCCAAATAAGCATAGAATTAATGAATATAGTATCTCATAGATTTCTTACATGATATCGATCAATATGGGTTTATACTTTTAAAGATGTACAAATATATATTTGTTGTTATACTTGTTCTCAATGCTATTGTCATTTAATGGCCACTATTTATGTCAGGTCAAATTAAGGTTCTCCTGTATACGAATAATGTCTCTATTGTAAATCTAGGATGGGCTAAAAGTGATTTTTTGTTAGTAGCATACTTTAAAATATTTTAAGTTAAAGTTTAAAAATGGACTGAAGATGGGAAGTCCATAATTTTCTAATCAAAATGACAACAACCAATAATTATTTCTCCTTCTGAATTCTTTAGAGACCTAACATATGGCACTATTCAGGTATTGTACAGTTTAAACAACAGTCCATACGTAAAATTTTTTTATCAGATACTAATAATATACCTCTTGTTGGTCAATCTGAGTCATTCCCCAGGTTTAGGGCGGGGGGAAGCAGAAAACTATTGGATACTTCTGGTTAAACTGTGATTTCTTAGTCTCAGTAAATGCTTACTTGTAAAATCAGGAAAAAGCCAAAATAAGCTTTAAAGTAGTGCATACACTATCAAAGAGGATGCCCCTCTGTGGCTACTGTTTGATAAGTATTTATGCAAGATAATTTATGTATAGACTGGCCAATACTGTTTTTCTTTAGAATAGTGTAATCTCCATTTTCAATTTTTTAGTTGTAGTAGTTTTCCACTAATATTTTTAAATTTAACTAGTGTGTATTGAATTATTCCTATTTGCAATATACATAGAAAAATGTGTATAAAGTGCCTTAAAAAGTACAAAGTCCTACACAGTTGAAAATGTTGCTATTAATATTAATATTGTGTTCCTGAATAATTTCTAATCTTTTCCACATGAATAGAGTGGTGCCCGGAATCCAGATTCTTTGTCATGCACCTGAACTTTGGTGAATCTTTAGATTAAAGCTCCTCTTCCTTTTGGACCTTTATGTTTTTGTTGCTACTATGGTAGACAAATTCATAATTTAAAAATGAGAATGACTGAGCCACTCAAAGAATGTGAACGTTAAAGCCAGAACTGCATGTTTTAAATCCTGATGTTCCATTTAATAGCTGCTTGAACTTGGGCAGCCATTGCTCTGCTAGAGCCTCAGCTCCTTGTCTGTAATGTACAGATTACAACCACATCCTTATTTACTCACTGCGACTGTTCTGAATGTCCAGATAGTATATGCAGAGCTAATGTGATCTTTGTGGTTACTACCTATCAATTATTATCTTTCATTTTAAATATGTGGATTTCAACTCCACATAATGTGCACCCTTTCCTCTGAGATTCTAACCATGCCAGGAAAAGATCAGTGTTTAATTTGGTCTTGAAATTGACAAACTCTTAGAGACATACCTGAGAGACAATAGTTTTGTCAATTTCAGAGCAGCTTCTACACACCAAGATAATCTGACGTCTGTTCTGGTACCATTTGTCTGGCTTAAACTGGCAAAAGTCACAGGTAATAAAAAGAATAGCCTGTTCATAAGAACATTCCCGAGAGAGGGTAGTGGGAAATGTGTTACACTTTTTCTTCAATTTAGGCTTAGAAAATAAGGTATTATGTAGAAAGAGAAAAATAGAGAGCAACAATTTCCTCTCTGAAATAAGGAAAATGAAAATGGATATGGGACTTTGGGGAAAAATAGAAAAACTCTTTTCAGCTTAATGACTAGCTGACTTCCATTAAAAATAATTAGAAATGCCTGTATAAATGATACGCACAGTGTACATAACTGGGTCACTTTCATTACACGTGGAGAAACATCCTATATAAATCCAATTCCCAAATATTTCCATATATGGTGACCATATATGAGTATAAAATATTTTAATTGATTTTTCAATAAAATTTAAAGAAAAGTAAGAGTGAGCTATTTCTGGATACTAATATTAATGAAGACATTCACAATAGGTATTGACTTGAAAAATTCCATTCTTTATACACTTTGAGAGCATATAAATGCATTATACAAACATCTTTATTTGAAATCGCATTTTCAAATGTTTTCATGTTAGCTAAGATTTTGTTTAATAAGTTTGAATTTTAGCATTGTCTCTTAGAAACAGAAGACACCCCTCCTTCTTTTACCTGATTTGCTTTTTCACATCTGTTACATCTTCAATTTTGAGAATTCAGTTTAATATGGGAAAGTGTTCTAAACATAGGTATATCTTTGAGGGGTATTCCATGTACTGCCTTTGATAAAAGCAATGAATTCTGTTAGCTACACTGGGGGAGGGGGGGATAAGATCTTGAAAAAGTTTTCTAACATCCTAAGCAAACTAGGGGACCTATTTGGTATAATTTTCTTAAAATTCCAATTAATTTTATATTATTTTGGAAAATAATATATAAGGTTTTTATTTGTTTGTTTCATTAGGCAGTGTTTATTTTGGTGGTTTTGAATTGAATTGAAAGCCTTAGGTACTCCAAAAACAGATCTTTTCTGACAAATTATTAACCTAATCAGAACAATGTGCTGTCATATTTTATGCCTATTGGGAAAATTTGATTGATGAGATAAAATATTTCTTCATATTTTTAACAGCTGAAAAATCTCATCAGTAGTAATTCTCTTAATGTTCCTGAAATATTTAAATGAATCACAATATGCATTATTATGCCAGTTGAATAACTGAACATAGACATCACACTCCCCCTGTACACTGTCATTACGTTATAAACAGTTTGCTCTTTTATAAAATGCAAAGAGATTCAAATATCATTTATTCATGCTTTCACATTCACCAGACAGCACCACTGCCTAATCCTTATCCAGTGATGTCAGCTGCATTCAGTTCGTCATCTTTGTATTTTTAAACTCACGGATCATCTGAGTGAGTTTTTTTACTTGCTCTTTTCAATCCGGAGATTTTTTTTTAAGAACCCTAGAGTAGAGTGAGTCCAAATAACTGACTCCTGCAGCTGTAGTATATCCTTATTGAATTTTGATACCATGGTTTTTAATCATAAAATGTACCATATATTTGACATCTCTGGCAGAATCACTTTTTTAAAACTAAAAAAAAAAAAAAAGGCATTATAATTGAAATAGAATATTAACTGGGACTAGAAGTTGAAATTTTCAGTCTATCCTTTGCCTTAAGATTGTTTATTAATAACAGGGCTGGCCTTGCAGTGTAGATATTACTGGTCAACCAGCCATCTTTAACCTGGAGTTAACACATTAATGATGTGCCAAGCTCTCAGAAACAAGCAGGGATGTGCAGTAAGCTGTGGTCAACACTAAGATTTCCTGACCCAGATACTGAATGACTGAAAGACCTAGACAGCTGTTGTCTTACAGCACATAGCTGGAAATGAATACTTAAGCACAATTTAAATATTTTTAAAAGGATACATTATACAACATGTAATATGTTTACTTTTCACATTTTATAGTAATATTTATTTCTTCACAGATTTGTTTTATTTTATTTTTTTGGTATGTGCCCCTAGCGGGAACCGAACCTGGGACTCTCTGGTCCACAGGCCAACAACACTCTAACCACTAAGCCAAACCGGCCAGGGCGATTGCTTCACAGATTTAAAAAATTGTTCAAGTTTAATAAAGCTCACCATTTATTGTTCCCTTTCACTGACTAAAAACTGGACTGTTGGATGAAGATATTTAGAAAACTATCTTTAAAAAGACAGCCCAGCCAGTGTGTGGCTCAGTGGTTGAGCATCAAACCATGCACCAAGAGGTTGCTGGTTCAATTCCTGGTCAGGGCACATGCCCAGGTTATGGGCCCGATCCTTAATGAGGGGCATGCAAAGAGGCGGCCTATCGGTGTTCTCTCTCATTGATGTTTCTATCTCTCTCTTCCTGTCCCTTCCTCTCTCTCTCTAAAATCAATAAATAACAGAAACAATTTTAATAAAATAAGAAAATAAATAAAGAGAGTGTACACAATAAAACCTAAGTTTGAAGTTCAGTGTTTAACATTCTGTTTCTAATTTCCTGCCGTCTCTCCAACAATGAATTCTGTATCACTGGATTGTTATATTCAGTTTTCCAGAGAGGTCTTAAGAAGTCCTGTCCTTCCTCTTGGTTTGGAGTTCCTTACACCTTCTTTCTACTGGGTATCATCTCAATTGTAGCTCCAGGAACATCTTATCCCTAATAACCCTAACCCCTGGCCATTTCACATTTACTTGAAGTTAAATAGCAATTATTCTAATTCATCTAATTTGGGATTAAGTTCACATTATAGGAAATACATTTAAAACAGAAATAACTTATATTCTATCATTGATCTAGTAAGTGAAATGAGGCCTGCCTGTATATATAATAATTCAATAGTTGTTCAATTTAAAACATTTTTTATTTACAGAATATTTTACTTTTTAAAGCATTTTGTTATTTTTCCTTTAGCACAAATTAAAAACTTTAGAAACTTAATGGATTTTGTCTTAGATGTTTTTATAATCAATGTGACTAAATGGATAAGTGATTTCAGGAACAAAATTTTCCCCTTAGTTGGAAGATTATTGAAAGATAACCATTGAATGCTAATTTTCATTTCCATTTATTTTTGTGGTTATAGTGACATTTCCGTAAAGTTTTATTGAAGCAATAAGGTCACTCACTAAAAGGCAGGTGATGAATCTTATATGAGTGTTAATTATGTTTTACTTCATGGATCTAGACATGCAGAATCTGAGTCATAGTCAAGATGCTAATTATTTTATAATGATTACAATGAATTAATGTAGGGGCTCCTTTTAGATATTAATTAAAAGTTTACAATTCAGATGAGCAATGAAATGGGATTGGAATGCTTCTTTTACTATGAACTTTAGGAGGTTTATTGGTAGAAATATCTTGATAAGCTCAAAATTATTAACATTATCCTATTTTAAAGACCCTTTTCAAATTACTTCTCTAAGGACTTTTGATAACTTGCTATGATTTGAATTTGACCAATACAACCCATCGTCTCAAAATACTATTTTTTACTGCCATGAAATCACATTCTTCCTCCATTTCCCTTTTCATCTCTTTACCTCTTAGATCTGCCCTTCTCCATCTCCCTTACTCCTACGAGCTGAGGTCTGCAGGCTCCATCCAGGTTCTTCTGCCCTCTCTACTCTGTCAGGTTTCCGCATACATGTGTTATGTGCCCTGGCTCTGATCATCTGTTTAGTAACCTCATTGAGTTCCACGGACTGACATTCCATTTTCAGGACCCCTAACTTCCACCTTGCAGCCCTGACCTCCCCTTGAAATCCAGAGTTACATCGTCAACTACATACAGTAAGTCCTCACTTAAATCATCAGTAGGTTCTTGGAAACTGCGACTTGAAGCATAACGGAACCAGTTTTACCAGAGGCTAATTGATAGAAATAGGAGTTAAGTTCCTAAGGCATATGTCTAAGTCACAAAAACATCACCAAACATCTAAAGACTCAAAACTCTTCTCATGTTAAACTTTGAAATAAATGTGAGCTCTACATTTATTTGAGAATGGTGAATAAAAAATCAGTGCGATAGTTATTTTCCAACCGACTGATTCCAGTTCGGGGTCGAGGGTGGCCGCAGCCGGCCCTGGCAGCTCACAGTACAAGGTGGGACCCACCCAGGACAGCACAGGGCTGTCCATCCGCAGGGCTGCTCACACCTACACCCACACTACTCAGCCTAGGACAGTGTAGACATGCCACTGACATCACAAGCACATCATTGGGATGTGGGAGGAAACCAGAGTCCCAGGAGAAAACTCATGCAGACCCGGGAGAATGTGAAAACTCCACACAGACAGTGGCCCTGGCCAGGATTTGATATTTTTTTCTTTTCATCGATGTTGTAATGAAATGATGTTATCAGAGGGCCTGCTGTATTTGACATCTCCATCTGTAACAGGCTGTTTCTAACGGAAGTCTTGGTTTCTCCCCAGAACTACTCTTCTGTATCCCATCCCCACGCCTCATTTTTTCACTGTGTACTTCATCTCTCACTGAGCTCCACTTGCCTTGATTCTGTTTCCTAAAAATGCCAATGTACTTTTCACCACAGAGCCTCTTATTCTCTGCTTGCGATGCCCTAGCATCAGAATTCAAATGACCCATGATTTAACAGGTATCTCTGTTGCATTACTATATCATAAATTCTTAGATCTTGAAAAGTATTTTTATTTATTTCCTCTCTTCTTTCCCTCCCTTACTTCCTTCTTTCCTTCCTTCCATCCTTCTTTCCTTCTTCTCCTGTATTGTCTCATTTTTATTACATCATTAAATGCTCATTCCCTCTATGCATAACACAATTTAACATACCAAAGGATAAATAAATACATGCCGGATTGCATGGTTTAGTTGAATTCTCATTTCTTCCACCCGATCTTTCCTGAAGATACTTCTGAAAGCCGGAGAGGATGCTTGGCCATGTGCGAGTGGGCGACTACTTTATCTAACGTTATCGTTATCTCAAGTTATCTAAATATTTGAAATACTCTGTGCTAATAACTCTTGCCTCCTCCTGAGACTGTGAATAGAATTATTTCCAGATGGTCCTGAAGTTTCAGCATATTGCTACAGTTAACAAAAAGCTTTTGTAAATGTTATATTAACCACAAAGGGACATGTGCTACCATTGATTTGTGTTATGAGTTTCTGTCGTTAATGGTAGAATTTGCCTGTACATATGCATTTTCTCTTTAAATGATGTACCATAATTAGAGTAACGGTTACGAAGAATCACAGATACCAAAAATGAATAGTAAGATATTTTAAAAACATGTTAAATGTGCCTTTTAACAAAGAACTAACTTCAGAAGCTATGGAAGTATTACACTGTTCGATCTTGAGAAGATTTTCTTATAAAATTTGCTAAAACAAAGCCAGAAAGTCCTGCGTTATTGTGGTTAAGGGGTGTATATAATATAATTCATCTTTCTTTTTTTTCCCCTTGCATTTATATCAAGTAAGTTAACGCAAAATTCTCTTTACAACATTGTGTTTCTGTTTAAATGTTACTATGAATAAAAATAATATTATGGGTAATGGTAGTGTATTGCACTCAGTAGTACAGTGTTTTTCAAGGTTCTGTATTTATGTTCACATAAATTACAGTAAAGAAATGTTTGACATCAATATTTCTGCTATTAACCTAATGGTTATTTCTAGAACATTTTCAGGATAGAGGGTTTAAAAAGTCATTTGGACTCAATGCAGTTTGACTGAAGGAGACTAACGATTGCTTTATTGATTGGATGAGTGTATTAACTACAAAAAGAGAAGAAAGTTCGCCACCATTGTTAGTCCTAAAACGAACCATCTGAAAAGCGTTGTAGAAAACATCATGAAATTTACTAAATTTTTCTTCCATCTACTTGTAAACAATTGACTTAAAAGAAAAAGACACACTTAAAATTATAATGCCATAGTCCAGGAAGAACGAGTTAACCAATAACGAATTCAAGGTCATAAAGTATACTTCCTATTTCTTTACAAGAACCTAAGGCTATAGTTTGTCTTACTGCTTGCCAACTTATGTATGGTTACCAGGGAAACTTCCTGTTCTAAATTATACTGCATGGAACTTACATGTATTCTCCTAATTTAGACCCCAAATTTAGATTCCATTTAAAATAACTAGGATGTGGTAGGAAGCAGTTCTCTAATATATCACTTTACATTTGTAGTTTCTTTCTGAAAATGAAAAACTTTTCATTACATGCCAAATTTTGGTGGCACGTATTTATAAGAGTGTAAGTCAGTACATAGCACGTTTAACCATCTCATAAATCTAACCAGTCTGGTTTCTTTGTCTAAATAGAATAAATTAAGCAAAAAACAATGTTTTACTTTGAGTGATTTTATGTTTGAATATTAAAAGGTGTACCACAGAATATAGTGTTTAAATAGCATTTTCTTTTTGTATCTCTTGTGGCAAAATAGGTGCTAGAGATTTATGTGCATATTTTCAAATGGGAATAAATATTTATGGAGTCTTAGAAAATATGCTACCTCAGTCCTTTAATGAGGCCTTGCATTCAGGTATTAGAGATGGCTATTCATTTCCTCCTTTGTTGATTCAACAAGCACATACTTTTCGCTATTAGGTAGAAAGTAGTGTGCCTTACAAGAATTGTCCGCAGTCAGATCTGTTCCTTCCTTCCTTAGATGAGCTCAGAGGGAAAGATAGCAATAAATCAATCATCTCAGCACACTGAGATATATTTTATAGAAGAGCAGTGCTCTGGGGCCAAGGTCATGGGAGTGGAACATCTAAATCAAAAGCTGGGACCCAGGACCACTGGGATTCTTCCAGAATCTGGAAGACGGTGTGGCATTAAGGACTGGTTAAGCCAAGGAGTAACTCAAGTGACCAGATTTGCATCTGAGAGTGATGCCTGGTCAGCAGTGTGGCCATGAGTCCCGACAGAAGATAAGGACACCACGAACTTGGGAGACCGCTGTGTTACTCGAGTATAGGCTAATGAAAGACTGAGTGTAGGCAGTGGCAGCAGAAATATTAAGAAGAGATGCCCAGATGTGGTCACAAGGCAGTGACTTGGAGTCAAAGAATGTCAGAGAGGAAAAGGACTATGGATGATGAATGCCTATTTCTTATAGGTTTGGAAATAGCCTAGAAAAAGATGCTTACATATAGTTGAAAACCAAGGGGATGTTGTCAGTGGTGAGTAGACAGTATTTACAGGAACATTTTGTCCACTAAGGTTAATGTAATAAAAACTTTTGTAATGATTGTAAATTACAAAATTATGCATTTTATTTTTTATGTGTATTTGACATTTTGAATTTGAATAGATCAGAAACTAAAAAGATGAGCCTGATAATGTTTTTTTTTTTTTAAACTAAAAGCTGATTAAATCAGACAAAAATATTTCAGCAAAAGGTTGTCCTTTAAATAACTTGATATTTTTAGAAAAATATGTTTTTGGAATTTATTTCCAACATAAACGTATGAAATCATATAATGTCGTCTAACATTTAAAAAATTATCACAATATTCTTAATGAAAAAGGTATTGGAAGATTATATAATTGAAGGCATAACTGAACCTGTGGTTATTCTGTTACTAGTATTTCTCATAAAAGTGACCATCTGGGTATAACAGAAATGTAATTTACAGAACCGTGCCTGATAGTCTTGACCCTTTTAAAACCATAGCTGAGATTTAAGTGTCAAAATATAAATTGGAGTAAATGACAAGCTTTGATCAAAACAACATCTTGTCTCCCTACCCCTTTAAAAATAACAACGAAAAATCAAGATATATTGCATATCTGGCTTGTTTTAATTTAGAGCCACATTATAATGATCAGTATGCTAATTATTACTTTTTCAAGTACTTATGTTGTAAAATGCATAGAACCAATATGAACTATTTCACTGACTTGTGAGAAGAGAAGCTATATTATACAATAATATGACTTAATTTACTTTGGGACAACATGAAGGTTCTTACACATTCTGTTTTTAAAACCACTGTAAAGTAGATAACCTAGGCCTGTAGCCACTGACCTTAGAGAGGTCAATGATTTCTTTATTTGATCATAATGCAGGTGACTAGCGTACATTCTCATACATTATTGTTTCCCTACTGTGTGTTTGCTAAGTAAATAGCTTAGGGTATTTAACTTTTGACACATCTTTAGCTCCCGGCTGCTTTTAAGGACAACTCATTTATATCACTATATTAGTAGACATTGTCATATTCTCTCTTAGCGTGAGGTGTCTTCCCAGTGCAGTTTAGTGTAGTGTTTTGTTTTGTTTTTTACAGGGTGGAGCAAAAGCAGGTTTACAGTTGTTCATATGGAAAATAATACAATAATTAAGCAATAACAATACAAAAATAAACGCTGTGTTTTGCCTACTCACAACTGTAAACCTACTTTTGCCCCACTCTGTATGTCTTTTTATTGGGAAAAAGCAGAGCATTTATATGTTGCCAGAGCATATAACTAATAACATGAGCTGTTCCAGTCAATGGAAATTTATATAATTTTTAAAAATATATGATTGTATTAAAGAAAGGAAGGCAAAATACAAATGTCAGACATTCACCACGACATTTGTTCTAGACCACTTACAGTAATATGTTATCTCAGCCCAAAGAGATTATATACGCTTGCTTGGGTGGGTTATATTTCTCACTTGTCAAACATTTTAGAACCAAGGACACACATTTAGAGAGTGTTTTCAGGTTTGAAATAATTTCTTCTAGTACAGGAATTTGTCAAATTGTTTGGTTTACCTTCCAAATGTGCCTGGAATCCCACCTCAACTTTTTTCACCTTGGTCCAGCCTACTCCGTCCTCGGGCTGAGTTATTGTAATGGCCTCCTGACTGGCTGATTTCATCAGAACAGATTAGGCTTCTGCGATGAGAACTTCCAAGTCTCCAAACCTCGGAGGCTTAACACCCCTAAAATTCATAGATCAGTTCACAAATGTCTACTTTGTTGTTGTTAATCCTCACCCAAAGATATTTTTTCATTGATTTCTAGAGAGAGAGGGAGGTGGTGGGGAGAAACATCGATATGAGAGAGACACATCAATTGGTAGCCTCTTGCACAACCCCAACCGTGGCCAGGGATTGAACCTGCAACCGAGGAACATGCCCTTGACCTGGAATTGAACCTGCCGTCCTCCGGTGTGCATGCGAAAGTTCAACACCAGCCAGGGCTCAAATGTCTACTTTTATGCTGGTGAGTTTAAGGGGCTGCAGGGAGCTTCCTACAGTCACTCAGGGATCCAGGCTGACAGAGGCTGTGCTCTTCATAATGTCACCAGCTGAATCAATAACGGAAGAGAGAGACTGGTAAGTCCTGAAGACTCAGCACAGAAGTGACACACCTCACTGCCGCTCTCCTGTCATTGTCCGAGGCCAGGCCTGTAGCCCTGCCTAACTGTACCCTCTCTTAGGCCCAGGAGGAAAAATAGCCAGAATCTGCGGAGCGCTCGTGTTTCTCACACTAGTATCGAAGATTCAAAGCCATCCTTGCTACAAGGCAATCTCAACACAGCAGCCAAAAAGCTCCTTTCCATGTGTCAGGTCATGTCACTCCTCTGCTTGAAATCACTAAATGTCTTCCTGTTTATTCAGAGGAAAAATCAAAGTCCTTACTCTGAACCCCAAGCTAAGCACAGATCGCCCGCATGGTCCACTCCCTCACTTCCTTTAGCTGTCCTTGTTAGAGAGGCCCTTCTTCATCACCATGTTTTCTCTTTCTCCATGGCACTTACCACTCTGATATACTGATAAATATGCTTGGTTATTGGTTGTGTCTGTCTATCGTCTCTTCCTACTAAAATGGAAGCTACAAAAGGGCAGGACTCTGTTTGGTTCATCATTTTTACCTCAATACTAGAATGGTGCCTGACATGTCAGAATATGAATGAACGAATGAATGAACAAATGAACAAATGAATGGGATGTCTTAATAACCATCCTGAGATTTTCATTTCCTCCGTAGGTTAACTTGTTTGTCATACACTATTCTTCAAAATTGTGTTCTCTTTTATTGTTTTTCTTCTTTTCTTTTTTTTTCATTTCTGAGAGTATGGCTAAAATTAATCATACAAGAACTTGCTCCATTATTAAAGGGATACAGGTTGAAAACAGTAAAAATGAGGTATCACAGCCAAACCTAGGGTACATTTATTGTATTGAGAGATTGTGTCAAGGAGAGGGAGCCCTACAGGTCAGCAGAGGCCTGACTTGGGGTGATCGTTTAAAGTGGCTTCTGAGCCGAGTTGGTGTGGCTCAGTCATTGAGCATCAACCCGTGCACCAAGAGGTCGCTGGTTCAATTCCTGGCCAGGGCACATGCCCAGATTGTGGGCCAAATCCCCAGTGAAGGGCATGCAAGAGGCGGCCACTTGATGTTCTCTCTCATGGATGTTTCCATCTTTCTCTCCCTTTCCCTTCCTCTCTCTCTAAAATCAAAAAAGAAAAAAAATTTAAGTAGCTTCTGAGCCAAATTGAATTAATAGAATGTAGAACCATAAAGGCACTGTTTCTTAGCTTTATTTTATTCATTCTTAGAAGGAGACTGTATCTGATTGTTGAAGTGAGAGAAGCCAATCAGGCTACATATTTTATACTAAAGTCATAGTCTACCAACATAAAATTATAATTATATTTAAGATTTCTAATGGGCAGTTGCCTTACCAACACAACAGCCAGAGAAAAATACACAGTCTTATACTTATACATTTATGTTGGTAGATTCAAGGAGTGAGCATTTTTAAAATAAGGGACAGAGTTAAAGGTAATGCGAAAGTGCTGATTTGACTTTAATATTTGCAAAATGATCAATATGATTACACTTTTTAGTTCACTTGACAGGAGATGAACGGCCCAAAAATGGAAGACAGAAGGGAGTCTGGGTGAATTATTTACTAGTGAGACTGATGATTTATTATGCCCGAATGGAACTTGAGTTCTTTGCCAGTGGACAGTCTAATAAACCAGAACCAAAACCCAGGCGTTCACTGTTAGCAGGAGGTCTTGCAAACAAAGTAGTGATGGACTGGTGCTTATAAAGGGCTGGCTTGTGGGAATTGCTACCACTCCCCACTGCTGTTCCAGTGAACTCCACTGTGGTCATCTTAAACCCCCACCCCCATCCTTTATTATCTGAGGCAAAACAAGCAGGCTGTGTGCATGGCAGAAGAAAGACAGGGGGTGGTCTTTGAGAAAATTCTCAGCAAGTTTCCATCATATATACATGCAAATGGTAGCATTCATTGGTCATTTATGAAGACATGACATTTAGTGTTTTTAGGCAATCACTTCCTAAAATAATAAGTATTTCAAAAGTAATAAACTGAAGCCCCATTGTATACCAGAGTTCTTTAGAGAAACAGAATATATATATATATATGTGTGTGTGTGTGTGTGTGTATGTACATATACATATACACATACACACACATACATACACTCATATATAAAAAGAGATTTACTATAAGGAATTGACTCATGTGATTATGGAGGCTGAAAAGTCCTACAATCTGCAGTCAGCAAGCTGGAGGCCCAGGAATGCTAATACTGAAGTTCTATTCTGACTATTAATACTTGAGAGTTAATGGTGTAAGTTCCACTCCAAGTCTGAGTGCAGAGACAGGAAAAGACACGTGTCCCAGCTTGAAGACAGGGACAGAGAATGAAGTCTCCCTTACTCGGCCTTTTTGTTCTGTTCAGGCCTTCAAAGGGTCGGATAGGCCCACCCACACTGGGGAGGGCAGTCTGCTTTATTTATTCAGTCTACTGATTTAAATGTTAATCTTATCCAGAAACACACTCACAGAGGCATACAAAATAATGTTTAGCCCTGGCCGGTTTGGCTCAGCGGCTAGAGCATCGGCCCACGGACCAAAGTCCCAGGTTTGGTTCCCGCTAAGGGCTCGTACCCTGGTTGCAGTTTGTCCCTGGCCCTGGTTGGGGTTGTGTGGGTGGCAACCAGTTGATATGTCTCTCTCACATCGATGTTTCTCTCTCTCTCTTCCTCCCTCTCTCCCTCCCACTCTATCTGAAGATAAATGCAAAACTGTCCTAGGGTGAGGATAAAAAAATAAATAAGAATTAAAAAAAATAATGTTTAACCAGATATTTGGGAACTCTTTGGCCCAATCAAACTAACCCAAGATTAACTACCACACCCATGAAAAGTAGGTTCTGTTTTTGTGGGGTAGGAAGGTTTATGGGTGAAAAATACATTCACCCACTTGGGTCTTTAATAAACTAAGCTACCCTTTATGGGTATGAGGACTGTTATCTCTGTTAAGGACTGCATTTGGCATTTAGATCTTCCATTGGGTTTATCCTTGTATTATTATTTACTAATTGTAGTATTATTTCAATGCAAACATTTAGGTAACTGAGAGAGAAAATACCATCCACTCAAATGACAACACGGTTTCTATCCTCTGTTGTGGTTTATACTACAAGGCCACTGTCCTAGCTGTACATTAGTGTCATCTAGAGGAGCTTTTAAAAATACTCATCCTTGGGCTGCTGTCCAGAACAGTGGAATCTGGGTTCACTGGAGTGGGGCCCAGCTCCTTATAAAAGCCCCCACAGGGAGTTCTAATGGGCGGTCCGTATTACAAACCCTTGAGCCAGAGTTGTTGCCACAGCCCTTTAGTCTGAGCTGCCTTTTGGTAGGAAGCGCCCTGTGCTGCCTGCGCTGTCTACTCTGTAGGTCCCCCTCCTGCCGTATGTCCCGATGTCTGTGCCCTGTCCAATAAATGCCCATTGCTGGGTCTCAACTGCTCCTATCGGGCATGTTGGTAAGCACCTCGAAGTTTCTCATTTCTGCTATTGCTTCAGAATGTCTGTCAGTGGCTGACCCTTTTCTAATCAAATCCCCAGGAACCTCTAAACCAGTGGTTCTCAACCTTCCTAATGCTGCGACCCTTTAATACAGTTCTTCATGTTGTGGTGGCCCCCAACCATAAAATTATTTTTGTTGCTACTTCATAACTATGATTTTGTTACTGTTGTGTCTTAGGTGACCCCTGTGAAAGGGTTGTTCAACCCCCGCAGGGGTGGCGACCCACAGGTTGAGAACCGCTGCTCTAAACTGAGCACCTCTGAGTTCAGATTGTGCTTCTAATTCCATTCTCTTTTGAAGATGATTAAAATTCTAGTGTTGCATGACGATTTTAGGAAGCAGAGAACCGTTTCTTTAAGGAGTTTGCCCAGACTGCTGCATTAGAAAAACAAGCCTTGGGCATATCCCTGTAAATCCTTAATTTCTCTGCCCTATGCCTTACAGGATTTAGCAGTCATTCATCTTAAGGGTGACTAACTTTCCCATGTCTCAGAGTTCAAAATATATCTCTTGTGTCTGGCATGATTTTTAATCACACACTCCAAGATCTATCCAGTGTCTAAAATTCTGGATCAGGAACAGTGATCACAGTATTTTAACCAAAAATAGAGATACATGACAGAAAAGAATGTACATATGAAGATAATGGGAGAGAATATTTAAAATAAAAGATGACCTGGAAGGTCAAAATTTATGTAAGTCTGCATAGCATACAAATAGACATGAGAGTAAAGCAGTCTGTTAGTCCACTGGAGCTGTTATGACAAAATACTGCAGGCTGATTGCCTGTAAACAACAGAAACTTACTTCTCACACCTCTGGAGGCTGGAGAGCCTAGGGTCTAGGCACTAGCGTGATCGGGTTCGGACCCTCTTCCTGGTTCATAGTTGGCACCATCTCAGTGTGTCCTCACAGGGTAAGGATCTCTCTAGAACTTTTTAAGTAAGAGCACTAATCCTGTTCATGAGGGTTCCATTCTTATGACTTAAGCACCTTCCAAAGGCCCCACCTACTAATATCATCACTGTGGGCATTAAGATTTCAACACATGAATTGGAGGGAGGGGACACAAATATTCAGACTGTAGAAAGCATGTATGCAAACCACAGGTCCTGAGGGCAGGTGTTCAGGTATGACACTAGATTCTGGGCATAATAGATCGTTGCGTCCGTTACTGACAGAGTTAAATAATAAAGTGCAGGTCAAATGAAGAAAAGTCACTTGTACCAAGTTAGGCTACCTGAATTGCTCATGGAGAAGCATACCCATCCATTGTAATTTAGCATACACATCCGTTGTAATTTATAGCAATGGTGTGGAATAGAAACAACCACCCAAAACAGATATTGAAGGGTTAGCATAGTCAACACTGTTGTCCCTAAAGATGAGAGGATGGCTATATGGTGGCTCTGAAGAGTGAATCATTGAAATAGGTAGAAGAGTGTCACTAACTGATTATGGGACGTAAATCAGTAAATCAGTCAGGTCGTGAGTGAGCTTGGGGACAATGATAGTGAGAAACCAGAAGGACAGTTTCTTACCCTTATCCTGTGAGCCAGGAGGGTTGATGACAGAGGCACTTAGAAGGTAGAAGGTCCAGCGTTCACTGGCAAGGATTGCTAGAGAAAAGAAGAGATATTATCCAGAATGAATGGGGTGGTGGAAAGAGCTTGGGAGTCAGACACTAAAATGTAAAAGAGGTTGCCAGAATAGAGAGGGCATGGTGTAAAGACTAAATAAAGGGTTAGGATTCCATATTGTATTTGGAGAGTGGTAGTATTGAGCTAAAAAATATCTAGTAATAATCACAATGGAATCAACAATAAAAATAATAGCTACAATGTATTGAACACTATGTGCCATGCACCATCTTTTATTACCTTATTAATTTTCATATCCACCTATAAAATAGGTGCTATTGTTGGTTCCAGAGAGAAACTACCGAATTTAGTCAGGGTCATATGACTAGCGAACACTAGGGTTTCGATTCCAACCCACATCATCTAGTTCCATCACCTGTGCCCTCAAGGGTAGGGGTATGCTTGCCGTACTAATGTGCCCCTAAGTATGCAAACAACTGGAGCTACTTGTGTCTAGATGACAGTTTTGCTTTGTTTTTCACAGGAATCATGCTTTTTACAAAAATAATACTATTCTATGTTAAGCAAAGTTCAGATGTAACACGTACTTGATGAAAAAAAAGGCAAAGCTCTTGTCCACCACGTGACCCTTTTGGAAGGTTGCTTGGTGGATGTGGACCAGAACAAGGCATGCAAAGCATCTCGGGGCAGAAGGGGTGGAGCTCTGAGCACCTGGCATCTCCATCTCACTTAAGAATTCCCCTGTCTGGCAGAGCATGATGCCCTCTCTC
This sequence comes from Molossus molossus, assembly GCF_014108415.1. Lineage (NCBI taxonomy): Eukaryota > Metazoa > Chordata > Mammalia > Chiroptera > Molossidae > Molossus > Molossus molossus. Next base: position 74,238,646 of record NW_023425344.1, on the reverse strand, counting down.
CTGGGCAATGCTTAGCCTGGCTCCATAGCTTCCATTTTGCAGGCTTTCTCTTTCTTCAATCTATGTAAATTCTCCTTACACTGACATGTTCTTTTCTTGGTTGTGTTAATAGTGTCTTTGAAGTCTTTAGACTGAAAATCAGGAGTCTCTTTAAAGTAAGTTGTAGTTTTTTCTCCTGTGATCTGTTTTGTATTGCTTTCATAGTTTCAGGCTCACAGTGCAGTCTTATTATCAAATGAGTAGTCTGCTTATGTATACAAATAAAAAAGTAACAAAATCACTGGGCTAAAGGTGATCCAAGAAGGAACCAAATCTGTGTCACATCCAGTGTGCAAACTTTCTCTTTGGTGTCTTAGAAGGAGGGCTCCCTGCATCCCTATGCAAAATACATCTTTCATTTAAGTTAAAATTAACAATCTACTCTGCTTGCTGTCTCTCTCTCATACGAATGCCTACTGTGTGTGTAAATGAACACACATACACATTGTCACAGACAGTCACAATTTAGATTCTGGATATGTTTAAATGAATGAATTTGGTGTCCGATTACTTTTCCCCATGCTGGGCTGTGGAAAAGAACTCACAGACCTGAATGAAACCACCCTGGGCGACATAAGAGTTAGCCAACTCTGCCGTGGCTTTCTTGTTTTTAAACTAAGAATAAGACTAGTCTATGTCTTAGAGAGTTAAAAAGATTTAATAAAAAATAATATAGAAAAATTCTCACTGCTATAATATGCATCACTTAATATTAAACAACTATCATTGTTATTAGTTGAATATTAGAAGTTGTATACCTTTTTTCTCTTCGAAGCAATACTTTGTTTTTTTAAATTGGAACCCTGTCAGAACAGTATTAACCATGTACATGATCACCCTGACTTGATCTGAACAAAATAGTATCCCAAACCAAAATGTATTTGGGATTTTTCACACACACACACACACACACACACACACACACACTCTCACACACACACACACACTCTCTCTCTCTCTCTCTCTCACACACACACACACACACACACACACACAGTTTATAGTTCCCAACTTAGTAAAAAAATGATAGTTTTCTGTATTGGGTGCTTACTCGGTGTTGTGAGACAGAAGTTAATACATGTAAAGCAAAAGATGAATAAGCTGTTGCTAAATCTTCATGACAAATCTTACTCTTTTTATTTTATGAAAGATGTAAGAAACGTGCCAGCTTCCAGTCCCTGGGAACCTGGGCCTGGGCCTCCAGTTCGGCAGCTCATCACACCCGCTGCTCTCAGCCTGCGCACGATGGGCTCCGCGTAGAACTTCTTGCTGTTTTTTTTTTGTTTTTTGTTTTTTTTCTATTTTGGTTAATGTAAGATATGTGGCTTTTAGCAGCATATGAAGAAATCATAACATTTTAGAAACAATATCAAATATAGTTATATTTTTTAAATTCAGAAAAGGTAATAAAGTAAATGTTCTCTGGCAAAATTAATGAACGCCGCAGTTCGAAAAAGTTATATTATTTTTCCACTTGGTTATGTGAGATTTTATGTCATTTGTGTAACATTTTGCCTCTAATCTGCTGGAGTAAAGGACATGGGCTCTCCGTCTTTCATTCCCAAACTCGGCCTTTCCTTTCACCACTGTGAGGTGCCCTGCGGAGACGGTAGATGCCAGGCTGCTTCAGACTGTCCGGAGACTGGAGACCAAGGGCTTTCACACAGAAACATTCACTGAGGAGCTAATCCGTGTGTCCAAGACCTGAAGGAAGAGCCAATGACTAACGCGGAAGACGGGGCTCATTACTGAAGCTTCTGCAGTGAGCCCCGAGGGAAGTTCTCTTCATTCCAGAGAGGGGGGGTTTAAAAGGAAAAACTAAGAAATGGACTTAGATCAAATGATATGTTTGAAGTAAAACGATAGACAAACTGACTTGAGTAATGAACATTAATAAAAGTGAATACATTGGGCCCCTTAGGTCATTACACCGCACCACGTGCTCTCCATTCAGGAGCATCTGTGGTCTGCCGGGAACGCTGCTCCTGGCGCGCTCGGAGACCAGCACAAGCACTGTTCCTCCCCAAGGCGGGGGACGTCGCGTTGCCCTCGGCGATCGCGCTGCCTATGTGGGGAATGAAGAAGCTGGACATAGTTTTGATTCAGAGTCATCAAGAACTTTTTGAAAAGTTAATTTTGCGAGAAGATAGGAAATGCTGACACAAGATGGGTGACAGTAAGTTGCGTGGTCTCCCAGGTGGGTAGCCATTTGTTGTAGCATAAGAGAACTGGTTTTCAGAATCCTTTGTGCCCTGGCCAGTGTGACTCCGTGGTTAGAGCATCAACCGGAGCACCAAAGGGTCTTGGGTTCGATTTCCATCAAGGGCATGTATCTGGATTGCAGATTTGATTCCTGGTGAGGTTGGCAACCTGTCAATGTGTCTCTCTCACATCAATTGTTTTTTTCTCTCTCTCTCTCCTCCTCCTCCCTCCCTCTTTCCCTCCCTTCTACTCTCTCTAAAAATCAGTTGTAAAAATATCCTCGTGAAGATTAACAACAACAAAAAAAATTCCTTTTGTGACTTTAAAGGGACAATGAGCTTAATTGCTGTGATCATGCAAAATGTCTTTTATTCAGGGTACCTTCTAACTTTACATATTTCTGAAATATTTTGATATCAATTAAAATGAAAAGGCAAACAAAGCAAATGAGACCTAGAGAAAATTAAAAAGATAGCTTAATTGTATGAAAAAGTACTACTGACCATAAAGGTTTCCTAGTCATCTATCTATCATCTATCATCTATCTATCTATCTATCTATCTATCTATCTATCTATCTATCAGTAGATCTATCTGTCTGTCTGTCTATCTGGTCCAGTTTGACTGCATCTCAACTCTGTGGCACAGGGCTAATCAACTCTGAGAAATTCAAGCACATTTTTGTGCCATATAAACAAGGTGGGAAAAAATAATGACACTAATGTTTTCTGAATGAAAAGGAAAATATCAAGTACAGAGCCATTGCAGAAGAATTTATCATTGATGGTTTAGGTGATACAAGTAAGGAATTTGATTATATGAAGTATTACTCTCTTTAACAGAGAAAATTGAAGGCTGAGGAAAAAAATGTGCTTTGTGATTGTTGCCTAGCAGGGTTGAAAAACCCTGTGATCTTTGTCAGGTGGTTGGACCTTGAGAAGAAACAGAATGTCAGGTGGGAACTATTATCCTAACAAGCATTTTCCTTCCAGAATTCTGCTATTTCGAGACTCTGTGCTGACCTCACTCTCTCTTAATTAAGTCATTTATGGCTACTGTCTCCCTCACATAGAACTTTTCAATGCCACAGTCTACTGGAGATCTTAATATTTCTTGAGAAATTTTAGCACAAATCACTACCTTGAAAAATCTGCCTGTATGTGACTCTCTCTAATAACACTTCATCTTTCAATTGCTTTCTTGAAAATGAATACTTAAGAACAGGTCACCTCAGTTTCACATGAAGTTATACTTGCACCAGAAAAATATGGAAGGAAATTAAACTATTGTTAAAGACAGATGAATTTTAAATGAAGTCTGCTCTTATCAGGATATCTGAAGATAAATGCAGGGAAATTTCCCAGCAAAAAGAGGAAAGGCTACAACACATTGTTCATAAAACATACAGAAGAATCAAACTCTCAAGAAAGAAAAAGGGAATATGTTGCTCAGTGACATAGTGAGAACTTCGGTTCACAGTTCATTCACAGATGAACTTCCCATTCATAGATGTTAAAATAAAACAGGAGCTCAGGCTACCATGAAGGAAAATAGGGCAGAAGTCTTAGGCAAGTAAAAGACTTGTGGCATAGCCCTGGCCGGTTTGGCTCAGCTGTTAGAGCGTTGGCCCGCGGACCTGAGAGTCTTGAGTTCAGTTCCTGCTAAGGGCACGTGCCTCAGTGACAGTTTGTCCCCAGCCCCGGTTGGGGTTGTGTGGGTGGCAACCAGTCGATATGTCTCTCTCACATCAATATTTCTCTCTCTCTTCCTCCCTCTCTCCCTTTCGCTCTATCTGAAGATAAATGCAAAAATGTCCTCACCTCCTAGGGTGAGGATTAAAAAAAAAAAATTACGTGGCATATATTTTAGTTTCAACAGGTCCCTGATCTGTGTCTCAAGGAGAAATTTTAAGGCAACTTGTGAGTAGACAGTCAAAACACAAAAGAAGAGGGTTTGACATTAATTATCATTAGCTGAGTCTGTCATCAGATTGAATTTCAGGAATACAAAAGGAATCAAATTCTAAATGCTCTATAATGTTGACAGCAAAATGTAAGATATTTGAGTAACAGTTTTGTTATTAACCAATTTATCATCCTTTTATTTCAGTGAAGCGTAAGGGACATGATAAGAACTTGCTACAAATAAAGGACAGCTTTGTTGAACAGGAGGGCTTTTTTTTTTTTTTTTTAGATTTTACAATAATAGAATGGGCCAAATATCCTTGTAAATTACATTAATGAGATAGATTGCTACTTTTAATGGAGGTTCTGTGCTCTACGCTCTGCCTTATGCAGATTTGCTAGTTAATAAGCCTGAACAGTGTTGCTGTTCGTGGAAAATGAATCTGAAACGATTGTCAGATTATCTGTTTGGCATGCCTGACTGCTGTCTGGAATGGCACTTGGCTAATGTGCTATTACTCAGTGTCATTAACCCACACAAATGATTGAAAGGTGAATTTATATGTGTACCATGGGGCTCAGCCCAGGGACCAGGCTGCAGTGAAATTATGCTGCAAAGGATAACATGAACCATTTGTTTCGCGTTTCCATTCTTCAGTCTTCATGTCCACACTTCAGAGACATATGCTATTTAAATATGTGGAGGCTGGTGAGACAAAACTGTGACCTAAAAGACACAAGATTGCATTGTATCAAAAAATTAGCTAGCTGAAAAGCGAGTAGGCATCTACCTATCAGGATCCCCATATCTGAGGGATTTTGGCAACAAAGTTAGATAAAGTAAATACTTTGGGATTTGCTCCATGCAGGATATTGTGGGAAGCTTTACTAGAAAGTAGGAGTCATGATGGATGTGTGAAATGGAACACCTCACACTCCATCACAGGAATTTAATTTACACTTTTGTGAATTCATTAAAATACTTCAGAATGGAAAATATTTTTTTTTAAATAACACTTTTATGACAGACTATTACAGCAAAGCCATCAAATGGAAGCTGCAAAATATTTTCCATGTCGGTCTTTTAAATAAGGTCTGTTTGATATTCTCTCAGCAGGTGTTTCAATGCTTTTTAATTCCAAGACTTTGGAATTTTGAATAGATTTGTAAAGAACAGATTGTACCTGTATTCTTAAATAAACAGAAAAATATGCCCTCATTCATATTTTCTGCAAAGTTAAAAATTTTTTTAGACTTAACAGACACTGAAGTATGTACATATTTATTTATTTATCTTTATAAATAATATTTTTAAATTTTTAATGTTTTTATTTATTTTTTTTTAGAGACAGAGGAAGGGAGAGAGAGATAGAAACATCAGTGTGAGAGAGAAATATTGATCAGCTGCCTCCTGCATGCTCCCTGCTGGGAATCAAGCCCACAACCCAGGCATGTGTCCCAACCGGGATTCGAACCAGGGCCTCTCAGTCCATGAGATGATGCTCAGTCCACTGAGCCACACCGGCTGGGCAACATTATTTTTATTCAACCAATTTCAGACCATAATTAACATTCCCAAGGAAAATCTTTTTTGTGTGTGTTCTTTCAGCTTTTTTTTTTTTAATTTTTTTATTGGTTTTTTTAGAGAGAGGAAGGAAGAGGGAGAGAGAAATGGAAACATTGATGAGATGAGAGAGAACATCAATTGGCTGCCTCCTGCATGCCCCCCCACCCCCCTCACTGGGGATTTGGCCCACAACCTAGGCATGTGTCCTGACTGGGAATCAAACCAGTGACCTCTTGGTGCATGGGTTGACGCTCAACCACTGAGCCACACCAGCCAGACTTCTTTCAGCTTTTAATTCCACCCTCCTCACCACGGGCTTATTGTTTGTCTCTCTCCTGCTCTTGGCCCTCAGAAAAAGTGGGTTTTCCGTTTCAGCCATTCTTCCTATATTTAAATTAAGAAGTTGTATGATGATTCCTGATAGATAGATAGCACATTTTCAACCCCATTAATCCATCTTGTTGAGAGATTAAATATTTCATACTCTCTTTTTTTAACAAAGGTTTTTGCAATTTATGAAGGATAATTAGCAATTTCTGCTTATCTAAGCAAATAGACCATAAGGGTAATTTGGACTTGCTGGAAATGGGTTTACTTTATCACTTTCCTAAAATATTTATCAAACCAGAATGTTGCTTATTTCCCTGTTCTAGTTATACATGTTTTTTTTTTAAGCATAAAATTTGATAAATATCTGACCCATCTCAAAACCTACTATGAAATAGCCTTACTTTGTTTTGAGTACTCACTTTTTCCCCTCGTACTTTATTGCCATCATACATCACTGCACTTTTTCCCTGGCCCTTCTTCCTGCCCTTCGTTATCCATCACCCTCTTTTCCCCCCCAGCACTAGAGCTCCTCAGGGGCCCACCCCTCCCTGGGCACTGTCTCATCAGACGTGCAGCCCCCTTTCCGTCCGGGTGGGTGAAGTTCTCCCCGTGAGGTCACCTCTGCCAACCAGGCCGTCCCAGGTAAACTGATGAGAGGAGCCATGCTCGTTTCCTGGGTTTTCCTTCCTTTCAGAAACCCACCCTTGTCCAGAGCCGTCCTACAGACAACACCTTATGCAGGGCCTCATTTCACGTTCACATAACGTTGTGGCGCTTCAGAACGTTCCAGAACTGTGATTACATGAGTTGTCTATTGCTATATAACAAGCTGTCCCCAAACTGAGCAGCTTAAAACAGAAACATCAATTATGTTTCCAGAGGTTCAGAAGACAGGTAACCCGGAGGAGCTTAGTGGGTTGGTCCTGACTCAGCATCTCTCCTGAGGTAGCACCCAAGCTGTCAGCAGGGGCCAGAGTTGCGAAAGCTTGACCAGGGCCGGAGGGTCCGCTGGCTCACTCACATGGCTGTTGGCAGGAGGCCTCAGTTTCTCATCATCGGTTGAGTGTCCTCCTAGCATGACAGCTTCCACTGAGCAGGTGGTCTCACAGAGAGCACGAGGGCAAGCAGCAAGCCACAGTGCCTTCCATGACCTGCTCTCTAAAGCTGTACCACACGTCCTCACCTCATTCTGTTCATGAGAAGTGAGTAGTAGCTAGATCCAATCCACACCCAATGGAAATGCAGTTCGGCTCCCCCTCTCGAAGGGAGTAGCATCAAAGAACTTGTGGGCATATCTTAAAATCACCTTGTTTATTAAGAAAGGAAATGTCTCCAGTTGCTGATGGCTATACTTTTATTCATGGCTTTTAAAAGTATAGCAGTATGAGGTTTCTTTGAGGGTTAGGACTGCATATTATTCATTATAGTTCAACTCAAGCATAGAACCTGGTAGATGGTAGGTGCTGAATGACTATAGAATGAATCAATCAATGTCTCCAAAGGCTGGGATGTGTTTCTTAAACACATAAAGGTAAACTGCCAATATTTTGTTCTTCTTGCTCTACTTCCAATAATGTTATACAGGGGAAAATGGAATTAAATGAGTTTATTCCTTTTCATTTTAAACATTAGTTGTAAGAGTTACAAGTGTCCCAATTTGTCTTCTATTTATTGTCTAACATATGTAGTTTATTATGAAGTAGTATAACAGTTGATTATCAGTTCATCTGTATCTTGTTTATTGTCTGTTACCTTTACTAGATTTTGAGCTCCATAAAACCAAGATGTTTGCCTGTTTTGTTCAAGGCAATAACTGCAGCGCCGGCGCATGTTCAACACAGCAGGCACTCTGTGAATGTTTACTAGATGAATTAACTAAAATATTCACTAAGCTGAGGATGCCAGCACCTTAACTTGTCCTTTGCACAGATTTAGTTTAGACATCGTTACACTTATTTAGAGGTCATCAGAATATTTTCCTTCTCTGTGGGCTGAAGTTTTTTAGTGTTAAAGAGTATATACGTAGCCCAGCCGGTGTGGCTTAGTGGTTGAGCATGAACCCATGCACCAAGAGGTCTCTGGTTCGATTCCTGGTCAGGGCACATGCCCAGGTTGTGGGCCAAATCCCCAGTGGGGGGCATGCAGAAGGTGGCCAATCGATATTCTCTCTCATCAATGTTTCTATCTCTCTCTCCCTCTTTTTTTTTCTCTCTCTAAAATCAATAAGGAAAAAAAAATTTAAAGAATGTATATGTAAATGTCTATTGTTGAAACACACACAGCTATTACGCAGATATAGACGCATGGGAATAGCATGATTTACTTAACTAGTTTATTGGCACCTTGGAGAGTATAGGGAGCAGTCAGGTTTTATAGTCAACGTATGGTTGAGATATGGGTGAAGATAGAACACATATTCCAGGGCCTTCATGGGGGTGCAAAGAGGAAGATCAGGAGAAATCACTCATTTGTAGTTCTGTCCTTAAATTAGGACAGAAATAAATGTGCAGATCCAAAGTATGGATTTTTTTTTTTTTAACTTGGGTGCTTTGGATCCATTTATATATATATATATTTGTCATCATTAAGTTTTCTAATTTCTAGGATATAAATTGCTGCAGATCCTAAAATAAACTACTGAATATTCTCTCTTCATTTTTATCCATCCTACATGTTACCCGAAAGGATGGTGCGGATCTACCTTAAAGAACCACCTAGCCTGTGCACAAAGGACGGGAGTGGAAAGGAAAGGCAACACGTGTAGAGGAGCTAGAACGGCTGTGTGAACCCCACACAGTATCATCGTGCAGCACAATGATTCCTGCGCTTTAGAGTTCAAAGGGACTATAGAGACTGTATATTCTAATCTCTTTTTATTACATTGGAGAATTTGGATAACCATCCACCTCAAATTGTGTCAATATGATGATTTTCACAGTTAAGCCTCTGCCTTCCTTCATTTTTGGGAGAAGGCAATTAAAGGTTGCAATGTGGTTTGAGAGGCTGTCTCCTGATAGGGATGGATGACATCATGGGTCTGTTAAAAAACACTTATCCTTTACCCTCATGAGTGTTTCTGTCTTTGTGGCCATTTGTTTTAAATTTCTTATTGTTTAAGTCCTGGCCTGATAGCTCAGTTGGGTAGAGTGTGGCCTTGATATGCCAAGATTGCAGGTTCAATCCCCGGTCAAGTCAAATATAAGAATCAACCAATTAATGCATAAATAAGTGGAACAACATATCAACGTTTCTCTCTCTCTCTCTCTCTCTCTCTCTCTCTCTCTCTCTCCCCCTTTAAAAATTAATAAAATTAAAAAAAAATTCTTATTGTTTCCCAGCTGTTGTGGCTCAGTGGTTGAGCGTCGACCCATGTACCAGTAGGTGGCCAGTTTGATTCCCAGTCACAGCACATGCCCAGGTTGTGGGCCTGATCCCCATTGGGGGGCATGCAAGAAGCAGCTAATAGATGTTCTGTCTCATCAGTGTTTCTATCTCCCTCTCCCTCTCCCTCCCTCTCTCTCCCAAATCAATCAAGTGAAAAAATGCTTATTGTGTACTTAACATAGCTTGCAGGTGGCCTGTGTGGAGGTCTGTGCTTGAGTAGTAGGATGTCAGGCAGTCACATTGCTGTCACCATTGCTGGGGATACACTTTAAGCCTGGATCATCTCTCTGTGAAAAGCTGCAAGGGGATTTCCTTTTCATTACTTAACACCTGGTTACCTCATTGCATTTGAACAGTAGAACTCTTCAGTTTCACTTACTTTGCCCAAGGTTGAAACGTAGCATGTAACCCATTCAGAAAACTAATAAATGTTCTCAGTTCCGAAATGATTCTTTCATTTATTTTATCAAGTATTATTATTCTTTTTTAGTTTTACAATTTGAACAAAGGGTACATGGGAAGACACCCTCAATAGATTCAGATTGAAACAAAAGACTATTAGGAATTTTTTTCATGCTCGTGATAAGAAAATATGACAGTGATTGATAAGAGAAATCCAAAGAAACAATTTCCATAAATCATTTCAAATACAAAATGATGTGAATGTATTTATAATGAAGAAAAGCATCTGTGACATTTGGAAGTATTTGTAGTGAAATGTTACTCTGTATTACGCTTTCTATGGATAACGCATAAGCACGTGATAATGTTCATGAGTAAAGAGATAAACCACAGAACTTACATGCATGTATGCATGAACAATGGACATGGACAACAAAGCTGGGGACAGGGCCGGGAGGGAGGGGGAAAGGGATCAGTGAGGGGGAAAAGAGAAACATCTGTAACAAAAATAAATTAATTAATTAAATTAAAAAAAAAAAAAAGAATTTACAATGGCGCTTTTTTTATATTCTCTTACCTTTCTAGCTCACAAATGCCTTTCACATACCACACCGGATATTGTCAAACAACAATTCCTACGGCTTGGAAAGAAACTTCTCTAATCAGATTCTCCTTAATGATGCTGCGCTCGATACATGTTCGCTTTAACTGCCTTTGACTAATTAATCTCATGTCCTAAAGAACGATGGAATGGCTCTGAAATGCTAAGATTAAAATTCCAGATGCAGAACGTGAATCAATTGTCAATGACAAAAACAAGCAAGAACAATTTCATTTCCGTAGGAGCCAATTCATTATCATGCTGCTTGCCAAGTGACGCCTGTTGTTCCAGCCTCCCAGCAGGACCACTTGGCCCTCACCACATATTGTTCCTTAAAAGTAACCATTCCAGAGCTTTAGAGATGAGCCTGATGGTGTAGTTCAGTATCCATAGTTTCCAAATGGACTTTATTGGCTCACAGAGATGAGGTGTTTCTCTTCCTCCACATATCCAACACTGTGATGTGATCAACATGGTACCTTGTGAACAATGAGGCATATTATTTTCTCTGTAAGCTCACATTTTCAGCTTGTATAAAAGTCCTTATATTGATGTACTTCACCTTGCCCTTCCTGAGAAAGCTTGTTTACAATAAGATTCAGCAATGGTTTTATTAAGATTTTTTTTTAACTGAATATGAATGGTTTAATCATATAGTTATAGAATTTAAAAATGCTTAAGACAGAAACCTCTGTTTTGTTTGCATCTCATTTTCATCTCCTTTTTGTTTGCCAGATATAAAGATGGCTTCTTAGAATACCCAACACGATGTTTAAAAATGAGGACTCAACCTAAGTCTGTTGAGTAAAGAATGAATGGTTAAGTGGATGGCAGTGTTGCTATGAGGCACATGCTGAAATTTGCATTTGCAGTAATCTGACAGTTGCAATATCCTACCTGTTCATAAACCCTGTTACCATCTCTCTTTGTCTCACAAGGCATGTGAGTAATGCAGGTTCTCACAGTTTCTACTAGGAGGATTTTTCAGTACTGAGGTTTCCTAGGTTTCAAGCTCTGCCCTCTGTGGTATGCTCCACTTTCCTGCTTTCCATGAGAGTGGGTGCAGGCATCCTTCTGCTTCATGGCCTGTCGCCTGAGCTTCGGCCTCTGCTGTGCTTCCTTGTGTACCCACCATCATGGTGCAGGGGGGCTAAGTCTTGCCCTGTCCATCAGGAGAGCCTGGTGTCCGCCTGAGCTGAGACAGCTCCTTCCCCTACTTTCTCCGGAGCAGTTAGATCCCTCAACCTGGTTGCCACTCCAGTCGCTGAGCTTATTCCTCAGCCCTTTCTTTAACCGGAAGCCTGGCCTTTCTCCAACATAAAAGCCCTGGGTGGGGAGAGCGCAGCGTGTGTGAGGCTGGCGGCTGCAGGACGGCCTGCCCCACGACAAACAGATCGCATGATCGTCTGAGATATTTCCAGGTTCCTCGGGGAAAAGGCAGACAGATCAAAGACACTGCCACCCTCAAAGATTTGAGGACTAGCAGAGCAGCCCCAAGGCCTTCCCCCTTTCGTGACCTGTAACTGTCCACCAACTGTGTGTTTTCTCACAGTCAAGTGCCCGAGTGTGGTGACTTCACAGGGTGTGACTTGACTACCTCAATCAAGTAATCTGGAGAATCAAAGAGTCCACTTACACATGCACTTAAATTCCTTGACTGTATCTGCCAACAAGAGGAGGGCCATTCATTAGTTTTTTTAATGCAGTGGAAGAAAATGATCAGCTGAAGTTCTTTTCAAAGTTGCACCATAAGCCCAGGATATATGCTAATGACAACTGGAATTTTTTTGAAAGGTCTGAAACATTACAGACATTAATTCTTACTCATTTCATCCAGAAAACTATCTCTGACTTTTGCTGAAGAAGAAATTGCCTCTTGTGTGTTTCCATATGACAAGAACTTACCCTTGAACTGGGAATTACCCCTGAGGATTTCATTTTCATGTTCAAGGTCAACTTAACTATATTCTCCACTTAAACGCTTTTAGGCATGTGTGGACAGGGAACGGGTCTTGTTTATTATTTTATCCCTAATGCCTAATATAGTATCTGTAACATATTCATCACCCAATAAATACGTTAATTTATAAGTAAATCCATAATGTACATTGTGCTATTCGCTTGTGACTGGTTTGTATGTTCCATTTTTGTTATCTAAATGTATAATTATTTACCATCAGTACACTTAGGTATAACCCATAGACACATACATAGGTCAAACAGAAGGTATTTATAGAGAGAGAGGGAGGGAAAGTGAGTAAATATCGAAAAAAAAAATATTTTGCCCATTTACTAACAGTTAGAAAGAACAGTAGCTATTTTTAAATGTGGTTATATTTTATGGTATTATGACGTATCATTTTCTTTCTATTCCTCATCCAAAAAAACCTCAAGGCTCTATCACGTTGATTAAAGAAAGGATTGTGGGAATCAGTATACAAATAAAAAGCCAATAAATAGTTCCAACTGCCAATCATATAACCACAAAATAAAAATGAGAAAATCCAAAGAAGCAAAGACATGTTTCCTCTAACTGGGCTAAATCTCCGCAGATGAAGGGACATCTGGGCTGGCAGGGGAGCAGTCTGCTTTCACCCACAGCACTTCCAGCATCGCCTGGATCGTCAGCACCCTCTCCCCTCTGACCCACTCCCTGCTTGGGGCAGCACTGGGTCAGACCAGGGACGGAAACACGCACCTGCGCTGTGCATCAGCATGCTGAAGGGAGACTTGCCCAGTTACAGACCTAATTATAGTTGTTGGCTGTTGCTGTTTTTTAATAGAAAAAGTCTAAGGATAATGTGGTAGGAAACAATTTAACTGACCAGAAAATGTATCATTTTTCACACGACTGTTAATCCCATTTATCATCTTGAGATAATGTTTCTAAGGTACAACTGAAACGGTATTTAGATTAAAGTGCACACTTGATTCTCTCTCTTTGGAATTTTAATTGTATTTTGTAAGAGCCAACAATGATGTATAATTTTACTTAGGGTAATATTTGTATTCCTGCATTTGATTATAATGTTTTCATAATACAGGAGTTTAGTCACAAAGAGAGCAACAGCTTCTTTCTCTGATTTCTTTCTTCTGACACCTTTTCAATTCATTCCTGTCTTCTGTATTGCATCTTAACTTTATGAGAAAAGTCAGTATAGCAGCATGTGAATTATTATAAATTTCGTTTCTTACGCTATCCTTGGAGGAAGAGATATTTTGCATTAAGAAGTATTCCATTCAGTGCTATGGCTGCTGTTGCCCTGTGGTCTTGGGTTTGATTCCCAGTTAAGGGCTTATATCTCAGTTGCAGTTTTGATGGTTGGAGCCCTTTTGAGAGGCAACCAATCAATGTGTCTCTCTCACATCAATCTCTCTCTTTCTATCTCTCTCTCTCTCCTCCCTCTCCCCACCTCCCTCCCTTCATTCCACAATCTCTGAAAATCAATGGAAAAAATATCCTCAATGAGGATTAAAAAAAAAAGTCTTTCATTCAAGTTTTTCTGAAAGAATAAACAGAGGACCTTGCTGATATTAGCGGATTACTTAAAACGAAGTAGAAAAGATGTCACTGTCAATAATTTAAAATTAAGATTTATGAATATTTTTATAATAATAAAATGTATCTTCTCAGAATGTAATAAAACAAAATACCAAAAAATATCTGAAATATTTTAATCCATTCATTGTGCTTATGTTTATAATTATTATAAATAATAAGCATCCTTTGTCTAGCTGTGTGGCAGGCAGAATTCTAAGATGGCCCACAAGATTACACCCCCTGGTGTCCACACCCTCCAGAACCCTCTCCCATTGAGTTTGGGTGAACCTATGAATGTGATGGGGTGTAATTTCTATCATCACATTACATTATTTGGCAAAAGGTATTTTGCCGATTTAATTAAGATTCATAAACAGCTGACATTGAGTTAACCAAAGTGAAATAAGCATATTGTTTAACTTATTCTGTAGAGAAAAGTTGTTACGTTGTTAACTATTAATATGTAAGTATATTTATATGTTTCTAAATATGTATTTATGTATTATATGAGTGTATAATATGCAAAATAATTTAAAATTTAATATTTATGTATTCATACGTATAAATGGACAGAACTCTTCAAAAAGTAAGTTTATTACAAGGACATATGAAAAGCACACTTTATACTTCTCACCCCCAAATGTTTGAATGTCGATATACACACAGACTGTTTCAGAAGGAGGCTTAGAAGATGTAGTTACCCAGGCATTCATGATGGAGGCCCTCTGGGAACTTGTTACTCTTATCCCTTATTAAAATGAAGTTTTCTTATGTTTTATAGAAAGAAAAATTTATTTTCACCAGAAACAAAGGGAAACTGAATTTAGTATCTGCCAGTATATTTTGACTTATTGGCAATTATGAAAAATAACTTCAGTTGTTGTTTGAAATAATTGATAAGGTACTTAATGTTTTATGAATCATAGTTCATACAAATTCCTAATCCATGAGTAAGTAAGTAATAAATATGTTATATTTGTAGACACTCACTGAAAAACAGAAAGACATTTTTAAGTGTGTTAGTTGCACGCAAAGTTGAGAACGATGGTATTTCAAGGAATGGATGTATTGTGTTCAACACACCGTAGTGCAATAAATATTATCACAATAAATGATTTTTATTCTACAGCAAGGGTCTTTTAGGAGAGTTCTTTTAGGCCATCCTGGGTCACATGGTCCACCATTAGTGCCAGGTGAGATGAGTTTGTGTGACTTGCAATGTGTGCTCTAATCCGGACGAGGTGGAGCCCACATGAACTGTTCTGCCTCTGGTTCTACCTTCCTGGGGGCAGAATCATTCGGAAGGTTGTTAAATGTATAATTTATGAATAAGTTTATCAAATCCATTGTAATGAACTGGGCTGTGATTGTAGTCTACTTGTATATCTATATTGTATTTTATCAACTTACAGCGTGACTTATGGGTCTGATATATTCTCAGTCAATTACATGTGCATAATCATTATTGAACCAAAATAGACAGTGGCAGGTCTGGAGCCAGTATAGTCTGATACCTTAATGAGCCTTTAGGGACTTTTAATACACTGATTACTGGTATGATACAGTGTCCATCTACTGAATGACTGTACGTTTTGATTTTTTTCTTTTTAATCTTCTGGTATAATACAAAGTCATTTTTAGAGCAAAGAACATTAAGTAGTAATGACAATACCATATGAAATGGTATTGAATTGAATTAAATATAGGAAAGAAGTAAGAAGATGAAGGGAAATCCAAGCATTGGAGGGGGCAGGAAAAACACTGAAACATTGCCTCTAATTAAAGAACATTTTCAAGTGGGAAACAGGGTTCCTTTGAACTTTGTTTTCTTAAAATTGTTAGTAGTAAGAAAATAACCCAGGCAAATTCCTAGGCAGCTAGCTGGAGTATAAATGAAAAAAGTGCTAGGAATGTCACATAACTTTTTCTGGAATTGCAAGATACGAGAAGTAGAAATCTTTTTAGAACAAACCAATGGAAATTGTAATTTTATTCATTCATTATATATTAGTAGATAAAAGCTTGAGGTAAAAGTTAACTGATAGTTATAAATTCCTGCCATACCATTTAAATTTGAGGGCCACTGGGAACTTCAGTATTCTATTCAACAATAGTAATAAGTGCAATCATGGAATCATTATGAGGATTAAAATAGTTAACTCTGTAGTAAGTACACAATAAAATTTAATCATTGTTATTCATTTAAACCAACATTTTGTCACTATTAATTACCTGTCTGACAGAGAAAATAGCTTTTTATGATCAATCGGCCCTGAAAGAATGAGAGTGATATTTTGAAAGGCCTTACGGGAGCTCTCACTGAAGTTTCTTCCTTTTTTCAGTCAGTTCTGCTGAAGGGCCCTTTGATGTTAAGAGGGGAAAAAAAGAGAGATGCATTTTGTAATTTTAGAAAGAAAAGGAGAGAAATAGAAAAGGCAAACTAAAACTATATATTAGCTTCTGTGAAAAGATAAATAGATATGCAAGGGAAACAGAAAAATCTATTCTTGTGTTTATTTTTCATCTGACTGAAAAATCATACTCAGCAAAAAACTATTGGTAGAAATATGGGATATTGACATCCTCCAAACCATCTTTTTATCTCAGTTGACTCCTATTTTCTGGCCAAACAAAGGTGAAAATGTAAAATTTAATGAAATAAATATTATAATAATATCTACATATTATTGCAATATTTTAAAATGTAGTGTTATTGGGAAAGCTTGTTTATACTCTAGGTTCCATTGGTAGTTTGAGACTATTAGACTCTTAGACATTTTTGGCTCTATATTAATAACGGGCAGAAGCCTCATCTTGAAAGTTGCATTGAAAAATGTGATAAAAAATTATAAATGAAGTATACCATGTAAACATACATGCACCCCACATGTTTAAAGAAAAGAAATATACATGAAAATAAAAAGATATCGTCTTAATAAGTATTCTAAGACACCAGATGCCATATCATAAATTACATGCTATTCACTTTTTTCTCCTATTGCTTATGAAGCAAAGAGAGTGATCTTAGAATGGAGATTGTTTTACTAACTTCTAAGGATAGATTCTTCTAAGTTAGCACCACAAAGAAAGCTGTTCACATTTCTGAGTTCTGTAGGACAGAATCCAAGAATGGGTTAGCAGGGTTTCTTCTCAGCCTCCTGAGGCTGAAATCAAGGTGTCAGCTGGGCTACAATCCCATCGGGGGTAGAAGTTCTCATCCCAGGTCTTTGGTTGTTACCAGAATTTAGTTCCTGATTTCTATGGTTGTAGGACCAATGTACTCTTTTTTTGCCAGCTGTCATGTCAATTCTTACAAAGTGACTCTCTCTCTCTCTCTCTCTCTCTCTCTCTCTCTCTCTCTCTCTCCTTCTCTCTCACTGGTAATATCAATCTTCAGAGTTAATAGATAAACTTTTCAATTTGACCCTAGTATCACAACTATTGAAATATTAACAGCATTAAATGCACAAATAGGAAATGTCATGTGCAGAAACATTGGTTATTGGTTCCTCAGAGTATTATCGCCTGTGCCTTTTCCGGACAAATGAAAAGTGACTAAGGTAGCAAGAGTATTTGATATGGTCACCACGATTGACCGCAAAATTTGGCAGGTGGATAAAGAGAACAAAAGAAGGTACTCTTGCTTTCTTGATGTTTGCTTGTTTATTTCAATAAACTTTTTCTTTTTTACAAAAAGTATCACAAATATGTGCTCTATATTGAAAATTGTTCCTTTTTTTACTTTAAAAAATATTTCTTTGCAATCAGTGTACATAAGAGATTTAAAAAAAAAGAAATAACAGAAAATGAGTGAATTCCTAATGCTTCTGCATTCAAGTTGAATGAACTTAAAAAACAGTATTGAAAAGTATGATTTAGATTAATTTAAAAAAATTTTTTTCTTTATTGATTTTAGAGAGAGAGGAAGTGAGAGGGAGAGAGAGAGAGAAACATCGATGAGAGAGAACATCGATTGGCCGTCTCCTGCATACCCCCCACTGGGAATCGTGCCCACAACCTGGGCATGTGTCCTGACTGGGAATCAAACTGGTGACCTCTTGGTGCATGGGTCGACACTCAACCACTGAGCCACACCAGCTGGACTAGATTATTTTTTTAATCTGTGTATAAACATTTAGGTGTTTTAAAATTGCATGATGTAATTTTTAAATTACATCAACTGATTTATAATTTATTCAAGGGTAATAAGTATAAAAAACGTGCATAATATTTTCTGGGGATACTGAAGTTAGAGATGAACATAATATTTTATTGCTTATGTTGCTCATATTAATTTTTTTTGGTTTAAAGTTCTTAGTACATAGAAAATGACCTCATTTGCTTTTAATTTTCTAAAGAAATAAATATTTAAATTTACATAGGAAATATAATCTCTTAATAGTATTTGTTTAAATCTCTTATCAGTAAATATGTTACTCTCATTTAATCTGATGATATGTAATTATATTGTTAAAAAGGAAACTTTTTTTTTATAGATAGCTACATGGCTTCACCTTCTTCAACTTACCCGAAATTTTCAATGTCCAAATTTTGGATAAGTCCATGATTGAATATTTGTAATTTCCTTAATATGTCTAGGCTCAAAGAATTTTTTTAATTAGTCAATATTTGTTATCTGAAGCCATTTACTTCATTTTCAGAGTTTATACTAATGTCAGAACCAAATTAATCTCTTGCATGCAAAAATTAAGATAGTTTTGATGACAGTCAATGACAGTGTATAAATTTGTAACAGCTGAGTTTACCAAAACCAGTTAGTCTATTTCTACTATCCCTATGTCAAGTTCATTCAACTCAATGAGCCCTCCACTCCTACAACTGACATTCCTGCAGCCCTGGAATCCTACCTGTGCACCTTCCTCATACCTACAGGACTTAAATGTAAAATTAACCTACCCTGTAATCTTATTTTACTTGAACAGATTTTCTCTTCTTAACCTTGTGATTTTAATCTCTCTTAGATAGTTGGTGGTCTGCTTCATTTGTTAATATTATATTCTGAATTAATGTTTCATTGCCTTATTATAATCATTATCATAATACACTCGGCAATTAAACTTTGGGGAAAAGCATACCTTTATGTGCAGTCTCTCAGCAATATTGAGATCTGTGTGTTGTTCACCTGGGATAAGCCCTCAACTTTCACCCTCAAGCCGCGAGGAACAGCAGTCATCTCTTAGCAAATAAACTAGCAAGAGCCTGGCTCTCACATTAGTGGTTTCAGATACTAGTGGATTTCATCTTTTCTCATGTATACACTGAGGTATCGACTCCAAATTCCAATCTGAAATGAAAAGCAGTTATATGGAGTGAAATACTCCCAGGGACCATGGTGGTGCATTCTCTCTTCCTGGTCTAGATACATGGGAAGTCAAATCATACAGAATGCTGTTATTCGTGTACAGTAAGAAGTAATATCTCGAAGACAGACCATCAAAGTCTGTATAACAGAAGCATTTTCTCTCTGTAAGTGAACATGCATGGAAAAATAAGTAATAAAGATTGCTTGCAAGCAAGGCAAGGAGAATTAGATGAATCATATGGCTTCAGGCCGTTGCAGTGAGCACCCACACAGCTCAGAAGGATTTTCTAATGGAAAGGGAATAGTACAAGACCCCGCGTCTGTCTCCAGCTCAGACATGACTTTGCCAATGGGAAGAAATTCTTGAAGTTTATTGCCCAAAGTTTCTACTCTCGTGAACGATGTTTGAAAGATACTTTGAATATTGAACTCTGTGACTCCTTTTTTACTATGATCCGTGGATGATTAATGGTCCTCTGCATCTACAGGATTGAAACAGTATTTTAAATACATATATACATTTTGCATACTTCTTTTTTGTTCCATTTTGCTTCCATTTTTTAAATTTAGCATTAAAAGGACAATATAATTTGTTAATTTCAAGTTTTTTTTTAATCCTCACATGAGGAATGTTTTGTTTTTTAATTAATTTTTAGAGGGGGAGAGAGAGAGAGAGAGAGAGAGAGAGAGAGAGAGAGAGAGAGAGAGAAATAGATAGGAGAGAGAAACATTGATTGGTTGCCCTTACTGGGCATTGCACCTGAAACTGAGATATATGCCCTGATCAGGACTCAAACCCGTGAACATTTTGGTGTACAGGGTGATGCTCCAGCCAACTGAGCAAGCTGGCCAGGGCCAATTTCCAGTGTTTGAGGACTATCTCATTCTGAACTGGAAATATTGACAAGTGTATATTTCTTAATGCCCTTCCCTTAGCCTCAATTATAAAATGTTTAGCAGATATTAGGATACTGTTATGTTCAAATCATTAGGAAATGAGTTTTATAGATAGAGACACATTAAAAAATATGTATATATTGTTAACCACAATTGCAACCAAAAATAATTAATTTTAAGTCCCATTCTATGTTCAAGAACACCTAGATATTTTCTGCCAGGTTAAAAAATGAATCAACGATACCTGTAGCTAATTATGTAGTACTTCTAATCACCTTTTCTTCTGTACACCAGTTCCCTTCCCCCATGAATCCCACTTGCTTCTTTTCTTGCAAAGCTGCCAAGAAACTCTGAACAAATTTAATGTCTGAATAACTTCGTGCTCTCTCAATGATCTTGAAAAATTACTTGCATCATTAAAAATTCATAGGAGAGAACATTTTTGAAAAGACTGGCATAATCATAGTACCTCCTTTATGCTACTGTACTATTACAATCTTAGGAACTTTAAAAAGTAACTTTTCTCTAGTTATTCAATTATATCAAAAGTTTCTGATTTTTTTTTTCAAAGAGAATCACACAATTTTATGCAAAAGCAAGAAAAACAGAGAAGTGACTGATTAGTCCTGTACATTTTTGTGACACTACACAATGATTATTTCAAGTAGTGACACAAAATTTCAAATGCAGCATTGCGAAAGTTTTGGTTTTTTTAATCGAAGTTCACAGACAATTCACCCTTTTTAGCTGTACAGTTCAGTGGCATTTAGTGCATTCACAATGTGGCTCTAGTTTTAGAAGTTTTTCGTCACCCAGAAGAACACCTGGTACTGTAAAGTAATTGCTTCCCATTTTTCTCTCCTGCCTTCCCCTGGCAACCAGTATAGGCTTCCTGTGCGTGTGCATTTTCCTAATCTGGCATTCCGTGGTTTGAAATGTAAATATGTATAAATTTAAAATTCTGTTTATGCATTGATTTTATATACCCTGTTTTACTTGAGGAAAGAAATATGGAGGAGAAGGATGTAAAATCCTAAGAACAAGTCCTGAGAACTCTGGCGCGCCTTCTGATACCTCTCCCATAGCAAGTGCCACACTATATATTGCGACGATCTGCTTGTCTGTCTTCTACTCAAAACTGTCCTCACTGGGGTACTTTCTCCACTGTCGCACATCTCACTGGTCACTGTCTGCTGAGAGACAGGAGAGGAGACAGGGGAGAGCTCACTGAGAATATTTTGACCTAAATCTATAAACAGAGAAATTATTCTGCTAGGTAGCTTTTCTTTTCTTTTCTTTTTTCCTTTTTTTTTTCTTCATTTCTTTATTTCTTTTGTGTGTGTGTTAATTTTTGAGGGCTGACTTTCCTGAAGTCACTTCAAAGAATATAGAATTGGCCCCCAAGTATATTTATAGAAATAAAATTGACCTTGCTTGGATGTATCTCACGTTTAGCTTTATTAACATCTAAGCAGTGATTCTGCATCATGTATGTTACTGTCTAATATGTAAAAGAGCTAACACTGAATTGTCTGGGGGTCGCAGTCTGATTTTGTGCAGTCTCTTTTCTTTCTCTAGGTGTTCTTTCCTCCTCCCACAACCCTTGTCTTCCAACCCTAGTGCTGCCCCCTTGCGCAGGGCATCAGAATTCAGTCGGGTGGGTTCCGTCAATGAACACTCACCCAGATCTGGAGTGAGACATACAGTCAGAGTAGTGCTTATGGAAAAGAGAGAAAATCCAGATCCGAATCACTTCCTCCTGTATATTTTCCATAAAACATGGTTTTAATTTTGCATGGGATAGTGGGAAATATGATTATTTAAAAACCCAGTGTCAACCCTGTTCATTTTCCTATAAGACAGCATGCTTCTAATAGACACAGTGCCCCTCAAAGGAAGAGCTCGATATCATTCCATCAATGGAGAAAATAATCATTTTTCTTTGCCTTACTTTTCCCCCCACTTTACATTTGAAGATAATTCTGCTAATGTGGGCAGATCTGTTTGGTATGTCGGAAAATAGTCAATTGGAAATAACAGCCTTTTTTCATAAGTTTTTAAATGTCCATGTCTATGAACTCTCATTTCACGCTGGTTTAGACAGACAATTCCTTCACAGGTGAGTTGTGAGAAGTGTATTTTAATCTTCTGTTTCCAAGGTTCTGAGATAGTGCTACATATTTAATTGGTGGGCAAGAACAGGTCATTGTTGATTTTACTGAATTCCTAAGGACATTGTTTTCTGCTCATTTGTCTTTCCTCTGGGTAACACATCACATTATCTTGTGTGGGGTGTCTGCCGCTCGCCGCTCGGTGCCATTAGCATACATCTGGGCCACCCTTTGTGGGGAACTGTCCTCTGGTGAAATCCTCAGTGGTCTGGGACGGAGAAAGCCTGCAATTTACAGAGTCCATTATCACCTCTGGACGTGTAGAATGATAATGGAAGTGACAGAGGTGCAGCTGAAAATTGGCTCTTAATATTTTATGTGTTCAGGCAAAGGATTGGAAATCTCATGCTGCTCTTTAGGGAAAATGAAGTATGTGGAATTTTTTTTTTTTCTTCTATTAGCAAGTTATATGCAAAGGGTTGACTGCAGACTTTCACAGAAAGTATTTATTATAACATATTCATTTTGTGTTAACCAATAATTCTCATTAGAGGTTTAGGGGGGAAACACTTCAGTGTGAAAAATTAACATGTTGAAACAAACTATAACCAACAGAAGCAAAGTTTTTAGAACTGACAGTTCTAGAATCCTGCACCATAATTAGCACGTTGTTGTAATCTATGTGCTATGTCTAAGGAGTCACAAATAGTTGCCTAACATGATTATCTTCAGATTTGGGTTTTGTTTTTTCTTATTTTCCTCCCAATGAATCTTTTCTGACTTAACAACTTTGAATAACGTTCCATAGGCTATCATTGTCCCATTGACTTTGCAAACGGAAATTCTGTCAGAATTTTTAAGTGTTCAGGACATGTAAGATGAAAAATAAATACAGCTTCTGAAATAGTTACATTAATAATTTAATATTTATCTCAGTATATTACAATGTTTATAATAGCCCCAAAGAGACCTTGTTGGAAGAATTTCTTCTTGAAAAACGTCATTACTTTCTGGCTCGACTAAACTGAGAAACGATACAGTACCCTTTGCATAAGTATTTTATTACTTCCCATCCATCTTATTTCAGACAAAAGTAGTAAGGTAATACTTTTTCTTAATAACAAAAGAGTAAATATTGAAATGTAGCAGATGTTAAGTCCTGTCTGTATTCCTTGATGCATATTTATGACATAAAGAATGTCTAATTTTTCTATTTTACCAATATACATTAGTGGCATCACTATATCACCACCGCCTGATGATTAGTATTTCTAGATTTTACATTTTTCAGGCATTTGGAGATGACAGGATAAGCCTGGTGGGTGTTTTTGTGTGTGTTTGTTTGTCTTTTTTAGTAGCTTTTCAGCAATGACAGCCGCTTTCTCTTATAGGTTTCTGTTCATGTCTCCTTTCTGGAAATGAACGTCTTGCCTCAGCTGTGAGTAGGGAACGTTTCAAGTTGCTGTGGTGGATTTCAAGCCTCATTTCACTGAGCAGTGCCCACCATTTTGAGTCAGGTCTCTAGATCTGAGACCTGTCGTTTAGACCTGTCTTTGATTCAGTGGCCCCTGGCAGGATCAAAGCAGCCAGACTTTAGGTTTGAGACTTAAGGAGACTTCTGAATGCTACCCACACCCTATCAGTAACTGCGTGGCTTGTAAATTCCTCATATCTTTATGGCACACGTGTGGTCTTTATAGGATATGGAATCAATATTAATCAATGCCCTTAAGTTTCATCACTACAAATGCATTGACTATCATGTGCTAAGCAGAAATGTAGACACTTTAAAATATGTTCTCTCTACTGCGTTAGTCTTTGGGGGCTTCCAAGCGTCTGAGGGGAAAGGTAGTTGTCTTGGTCACTGTTAGCCCCGTGTGGAATCTGGTTCCTGGAAATTAATAATAACTCAATAAATTTTTTGTTGAATGAAAAAAATAAAAGGCATTACTTTAATTCTAGGCATGGTAAGTAGGACAGCTATATAAACATTTAAGGGATGGTTGGTTTCATAAAAGGCCTGGGATTCTGGTGTTGGTGACAGAACAGGGTCCTCTCCTTGCTTTGGGGGTGCCTTCAATATAAATAAGATCCCAGAGGTAAAAATTTCATCAAATTGAGGTCTTAATTGGATTACTATTTTGTGGTGGGCTGGGTAACTGGTTATACAAGATGGAGTTGCTCCCTCTGGGTCTTTTTAGGTCTACACAAAAGTGTCATTATCTCGAGTGTCCTTTTTTCCTTCTTCTTCTTTTTAAATAATATAAATCATAAGATAAGAAAATGTTTATTTCCAAAATGTACCTGATGCTAACACATTTTCTGTGTAAAAATGTATTTCTCGGGTGTTTTTCCATTACCATACTTTCGTGTTAAAAATCTGCAAGCATTGTTGGTGGTTGTGATTTATCAAAGGAAAATCCATAGAAAGTTCCATTGCTTCACACTTTCTCACACTACTGAACATTATGAACACGCGTAACGTGTCTACATCCATCACCACCATTTTTCTCGGCCCCATAGTTGAGCTCTGCGTCTGGTAAAGCAAGACCAGGAAAACAGACTCATTTTTAATAGTCTTTCCTTAAATGCATTCATTACATGCTAGCATTAGAATTTGAAATTCATTTCGTATATATATGAAATTATATTTAACTTGATCCTCACAACAATCCCAAGAGGTGGACAGGGCGGATCATACTGCTATTGAGCTGCTTTTATAGATTAGGGAACTAAGGCCCTGCTGAGTGGTATGGATTGCCCCTGTGATGAGATTTTCAGGTGCTGCATGTGGGACTATAACCCCATTTCATTATTCTTCCCATGTATAACGTCGTGTCCAGTAATCAGGCTTAGGTCTCCTTTGGGGATAAGCAGAGATCCTAACCATAGGAGAAATCACACTCCCACCTGGTCATTAGCTAGAAAAGTGTTAACAAAGAAAAGCTGTGGTTGTTTCCTTTGCTGGCAAAGTCTCTCTTCTCACCTTCATTTATCAAAGTTGTATCCATCCTACGGGGCCAGCTCCAAGCCCCTTCTTTCTGAAGAAGATCCTTTTTTTCCTGCAGTTCCTTTGTCCTCTATTATATATATTCTTCACAGTCTGTCTTGTTTTAGACTTTTCTATTTTCTGTCATTGTGTCTCGATGAATCTAGAATTAGACCTGAATTTTATTCTTAGATGTGGCACTTTAACTGTGTGGCATTGGGAAGATTGCTGAATTTGCTAGTACACGTTTTCCTGTCTGTAAATTAGGTCACCTGCCCCAGAGGAGAGGTGTCAACCTTACAACATGTGAATAGCCTGACAAAATGTGACTCATAGTAAGTGCTCAGTAAATAGTAGCCGTTATTACTTTTGGCCTTTGTCTCTCACTAGAATTTAATTCAGATCTTCAACACTTTATGAATCTAGCACAGCAGTTGGATGTAGAATTATATAAGAATAGCAAGAACTCTTGTATCATGATTCCATGTTTCAAGATACTTTGAATATATTTAAGAAATAAATTTCATGTAGTGTCATTTTCAGTTGTGTCAGAGAGAGAAATAAGCTCAGATGGTAATGCTAATGGTAAGCTGTTCCCAATCCACTGCACTGGGCTAGTGAATAATGGAGAAATAAAATGAGAACCTCCTAGTGAATGGAGAGCAAGACTGGATATTGCCACTCTGGTCAAAATCAACCAAAAGATGTATTTAATGCTCCACTACTTACTAACCAGACAGTCTCAGAAAATGAACTAATTCTTTTAATTGTGGTATAAATTATGTAGAGTCAAAGTCAACCTTTTTAGTTTGCAGTTATAATAGGTTGGACAAACACATTCAGTTATGTAACCACCATAGTTGTATAGCCAACACAATCAAGATATAAAATATTTATCACTGACAGTGAATTTGGAACTAGATAGGCCTAAATTATTTATTTATTTGTTTATTTTTTAAATACGTTTTTATTGATTTTTTAGAGAGAGAGATAGAAACATTGATGAGAGAGAAACATCGATTGGCCGCCTCCTGCATGCCCCCGACGGGGATCGAGCCCACAACCTGGGCATGTGCCCAGACCAGGAATCGAACCAGGACTTCTCAGCCTGCGCGATGATGCTCAGTCCACTGAGCCACACCAGCCAGGCAGCAGGCTTAAATTTAAAAATTTAAATCCTGGGTCTACTATCAGGCTGAATGTCATTGAACATTTCCTTACCTCCAATATATGCCTTTTTTAAATCCTCACCTGAGGATATGTTTTTACTTTTTTTTTTAAGAGAGGGAGGAAGGGACAGAGAGAGAGAGAGAAACACTGATGTGAGACAAAACAGATCAGTTGCCTCCCATGCACGCCCTGACCTGAGATCGAGCCCAAAACCTAGGTATGTGCCCTGACAGTAATCGAACCCACCACCTTTTGGTGTATGGGATGACACTCCAACCAACTCAGCAACCCAACCATGGCCAAAATGTGCCTTTATGACCATTATGTCAGCCCCTTCCCTCATTCCCAGCTGGGGCACGCATCAGCTGTTTCCTGACTTTACAAGTTTGTCTTTTCCCGACTGTTACATACACATAATCATATAGCATGGAGCTTCTTTCTGTTCCCTTCCATTCAGCATACACATTTGAGATTCAGCCAGGTGTTTGGACGTGTCAATTCTCAGCTCCTTTTATTTCTAAGTAGTATTCCATTGGATGGAAATAACATGCCTTGTCAATCCACTTACTACTTTGCATTTCCTGCAGTTGTCAGTAATTTTAAATAAAACCTCTAATCAGCATTTGTGTACAGGTGTCTGTCTGAAAATAAGAAATTTTCTCTTGGGTAAATACCTAGGAATGGATTGATGGGTCTCATGGAAAGTATTTTGAACTATTTCTTAGAGTGATTTTTAAAAATTATAACTAAAAACATGTTATACTGATTTTTTAATTGAATAATTCTCGACATACTCTGACTTGTATTAAGCATCAAATAAGATTTTCTTAGTCATTATTTTGAGCATAGCTTGTTGTATATTGAGTAATCACTGTGTGCAAGAATTTGTACTATTATACTAAGTGGTGTCTCAGAGTGTATCATTATACAGGGTGCTAATTTTTCTTGAATGGACTCAAACAACTATTTTTGGATTCTCATCTTTCATTTCATTTTGTAGATTTTTTTCCTTCTATCTTTACAACTTACTTTCAGTTTTCCCTCTTGCTACTCTTTGCTGCACTCTCCCCTTCTTATTCACTACTTTTTATCCAGCGTATCATTGTAAGTCAGGTTAAATCACTTGTTAAGGCGTTGGTTACTTTAAGAATTATTACCATGTACTATTTAAAAAAAAAAAAAGACTTTGAATGATGCCCTTTTTTGGGCACTCTGTAGAGAAGAAATGTATCTTTCTTTCATTCTAGATACCTAATAAAACCTATTTTTATCAAAACAAAAACACAGTCACTTCTTTGCAGGTTCTTTCTCTTCCCAAAACTTGGTATTGTTTCTAAGTCACACCTGGTGGTGCTCTCGAAGGAGAACATGCCTTCGTGTCCCAGTGCTGCCGCTCCTGCACACCTGCAGTGAACACCAGCCCTTCACTAGGTAACATGAGACTGACTTTCTCCTTCTTCACCAACCTGTCTAAATGACAACATTGATTTTGATTGCTCTAACTCAGGTTGCTCAGAAAACCCATTTATTGCTTTATTATATGCTCATTGTACATAATAATTTTAGGCTTATCCTAGCAACCAAATTGTCAGGAACTTGCATGTTCTTCCCTGAAGTTCTTCCCTTCATATTAGATGTATAATGGACAAACAAATGAATATTTACAGATTGATTGCTTGATTAGATTATATAAAAGAACATTACAAAGAGCATCGTGGTACGGAATTTGCATATAACAGGCTGTTGAATAATGTCTTTATTTCAGTGTCATTTCCTTATAATGTTGGTGAGGGGGAGAGAATTAATTTCTGACTTGGGCCACTGTCTCTGTGGGGTTTGCATGTCCCCCCCAAGTCTGTGAGGGTTTTCCCCAGGTGTCGGTTTTCTCCCACATCCAAAACATGTGCGTGTTAGGTAAATTGACATGTTTACATGTTCCAGTCTGAATGAGCATGTGTAGTGTGTGGGTGCACCCTGCAATGGAAGGGCCTGTTCACCCTCATCGCTCTGGCCACCCAGGACCCTGACCTGGACGAAGTGGGTTGGAAAATCAGTATCTGATTTGTTTTTGTTAATCTTTCTTAAACCTGTATCCAGTTCACATTTATTTCAATGTTTAGTATTAGAAATATTTGAAGTCTTTATTTAGAAGCTTGCTGATGTTTTTGTGACCAGAAATATGCCATAGGAACTAAACTCTTATTCATATCAAGTAGCCTATGGAAAAATTGGTTTCGTTGTTAAGTCTCAGTTTCTGAGAGTCTGTCAATGATCTTAAGTGAAGACTATAGTACTTGATGTTCTAGGTTATAGCAGGATGATATATATATATATATATATATATATTTTTTTTTTTTTTTTTTTTAATCCTCACCCGAGGACATTTTTCTATTTTTTGCACAGATAGAGTGGGAGGGAGAGAGAGGAAGAGAGAGAGAGAGAGAAACATCGACGACGTGAAAGGGACACATCGAGTGGCTGCCACCCGCACGACCAACCAGGACCGGGGACAAACTGCAACCGAAGTACATGCCCTTAGCGGGAACCGAACCCGGGTCTCTCAGGACCACAGGTGGATGCTCTAACCGCTGAGCCAAACCGGCCAGGGCGGATGATATTTTTTTTAAAAAAACAACCTGCATTGTGGCTGTGGCTATCTGAAGGTGAGAGACAGGAGCCCCAAATCCAGATGGAATGGAACATATCCCTAAACTGTATTCGGCTGCACCCCCTCCCTTTTTTTGACTGATCCTCAACCTAAAAGAAGAAAGAAAGATGTGTCCCTATAATTAATGTACCTAAGAAAAGGAGGTAGAGTGATCGGATGAAATTAAGCAGAAAAACAGTAAGAATGAAAATGATATATACATACAAGGAAGGAGGGAAAAAAATAAACCTTGGTAATTTAGTTTGCCAAGCATCCCTTGAAATGTGATATATATTTGATATATGAATTTCTCCAAAGTCTCTCCATCGCAAAAATAGAAAATCAAAAGACAACTAATAATGAAAATAAGTCTAGTGAGGTGACAGTTTTGTCATTTTTTAAATTGGATTTGCTCTCTCCTCCTCTTCCAGAATGAGGCACCCAAGGCTCTGCCCCCACAGCTGTCCATTTTGTTACCTGCAGTGTTATTAAACCCCGCGCCGAAGGCTCCATTAGCGTAAATCTACCAAGAGTGGCTATTTATATGCTTCTCGGTACATTTCTAAACACATTTGAAGACTGATTCGATATAATATTTCAGTTAATTTTTTAATGGGAGCAATATCTTGGATTTGCAGAGTGGTGGTAATTTACTTAAAACCCGTGAGTATCAGATCTAGACCAGAGGCTGTGACTCCATTGGTCAGTGGAGGAAAGGGTTTTAATCCACGGCTCCAGTTCTGAGAAATATTCTTCTTAAAACTATGGCACATTTACTGTCCCCTTGGCTGATGGTACAGGTTCCTAAAGGACTTCACAAGGCAATCTGTTCCAGCTACCGAGGTCAGATAAGCAAGTACCCCCATGGAACGGAGGGGACTGCTGAGGCCCACAGTGAACTTGCCAGGATCCTGTAGTGACAAAAGGAAGATGAGGTTAAGAAGAAGCAGGTCTGCCCTGGCCGGTTTGGCTCAGTGGTTAGAGCGTCGGCCCTCAGACCAGAGAGTCCCGGGTTCAGTTCCCGCTGAGGGCACTACCTTGGTTGCAGTTTGTCCCCACCCCGGTTGGGGTGTAGTCAATGTGTCTCTCTCACAATAATGTTTCTCTCTCTCTCTTCCTCCCTCTCTCCCTCCTGCTCTATCTGAAGATAAATGCAAAAATATCCTCAGTGAGGATTAGAAAGAAAGAAAGAAAGAAAGAAAGAAAGAAAGAAAGAAAGAAAGAAAGAAAGAAAGAAAGAAAGAAAGAAGGAAGCAGGGCTCCCTCTAACCAGTACAGTTTTCACTGCAGAACCCCATGTTAACAAAGGTAACCCCAATTCTCTTGCTTGTCTGATCATTCCCAGCATTATGTAAGAAGAGAGGTTTTGTTTTCAAACGTTCAGTAGCCTATCAGCGTACAGTAGTGGTTCCCTCCTTATTTGTGGTTCTGCTTTTCAGGGTTTCAGTGACCCACAGTCCACCATGGTCCAGAAATATTAAACATTCCAGAAGTAAACAATCCATAGGTTTCCTCTTGCAAGTCATTCTGAGTGGTGTAATGAAATCTAGTGCCATCCTGCTCCATGCCCCCTGGGATGTGCGTCGCCCCTCTTCCCAGCATATCCCCGATGCATAAGCTCCCACTTACTAGTCACTTAGTTGTCATCTGGGTCAGCCATTTTCAACCTTTTCATCTCATGAAACAAATAAATTACTTAAATTCTGCCGCATACCAAAACACATATTTTTTGCTGATTTGACAAAAAAAAATAGCTATAATTTTTATTTCATTCAAACTGAACAGCTGCTGTTGTGTTGGCTGTTGTCAGGTCTTTGTTTGACAATCTAAGGGAAAAGCGTTCCGTGCCCCTGACTAAGTAGTCAGGTCTTGCATGTTCTAACAATTCTCGCAGCTCACTGGTTGAAAATCGCCAATCCGGATTATCAGATCTCATTGACTGTGCTGGTATCCCCGTGCTTGTGTTCAAAGAACCCTTAATTTGCTCCACACTGGCCCAAAAGCACAGAAGTACTGTTGCCGGCAATTCAGATATGCCAAAGAGAAGCCAGGAAGTGCTTCCATTCAATGAAAAGGTGAAAGTTCTCCACTTAATAAGAAAATAAATAAATCATAAGCTCAGGTTGCTGAGATCTATGGTATGAACAAATCTTCGTGAAAAAGAAACTCATGTTAGTTTTGCACCTCAAACTGCTAAATGTATGGCCATAGTGTGTGATTAAGGGTTTAGTTAAGATGGGAAAGGCATGCCCTGGCCGGTTTGGCTCAGCGGTTAGAGCGTCGACTAGCATCGCCTGTGGTCCGGAGAGACTCGGGTTCGGTTCCCGCTAAGGGCATGTACCTCGGTTGCAGTTTGTCCCCAGCCCTGGTTGGTCGTGTGGGTGGCAGCCACTCAATGTGTCCCTTTCACTTTGATGTTTCTCTCTCTCTCTCTCTTCCACTCTATCCGAACAAAATATCGAAAAAATGTCCTCGGGTGAGGATTTAAAAAAAAAAAAAAAAAGATGGAAAAGGCATTACATTTGTGGGTAGACGACATGAACAGGATGTGTTCCGATGGATAGCAGTGTGCTGCTCCTGAAAGCATTGAGCCTATACGAAGACTTCACAAGGCATCATCCCCTGAAAAGAGTGATTCCAGGACCTTTGCTGCAGTAGGGACGGTTACTGAGACTCAGGAATAGGTTTGTAATGGAAAGTATAAAAATTGCTGGAGAGAGAGAGAGAGAGAGAGAGACCACATTTACATAGCTTTTATTACAGTAGATTGTTACAATTGTTTTATTTTGTTACTAGTTGTTTCAAATCTCTTACTGTGCCTAATTTATAAATTAACCTTTATCATAATGATATATGTATAGGGAAAAACATAATATTACAGGGCTCAGTAGTATCTGTAATTTTAAACATCCACTGGGGTTTGGAATGTATCCCCCATGGATGAGGAGGGACTACTGTACATGAAGACATACTATTTTATAATCATCTCCATGACAAGTCTAAGGAATTTATTCTGTCAGTGTTTAAAAAGGGTGATGGAGGTCTTAATGGATTAATATCCCACTACATAAACTAAAATGTTCATAATTCAATTTAAAAAATTTGTAAACTTGGCTTAAGTGTACGTTTAGTGAAAAATAAAGAATTTGGCCTGGGTAGTAGGACTTAGTTGGTTGAGCATTGTCCCATGCACTAAGGTTGTTGGTCCTATACCTGGCTGAGGGGCATGCAAGAGGCAGCCAATTGATGTTACTCTCTTATAAAAGTTTCTATCTCTCTCTGCCTCTCCCTTCCTTTCTCTCAAAAACAATAACAACAACAAAACAATAAAAACATATTTAAAAAAAGAAAATAAAAATAAAGAATTTGTATTATACAAGAAGAAACAGATTAAATCTTATCAACTCTTAAACTTAAATTTTCATAATCCCACAGAAACCCAATACATTAAAATGTTGAAAAGATATTCGATCCCTCCAACTTTGTTCTTCTTTTTCAAGATTGCTATGGCTATTAGGGGTCTTTTTGGGTTTTATATACACTTTTGGAGTATTTGTTCTAGATCTGTGAAATATGCCATTGGTATGGTAATAGGGATTGTCTTGAATCTGTAGATTGCTTTGGGTAGTATGAACATTTTAATGATGTTGATTCTTCCAATATATGAACATGGTGTATTCTCCCACTTTTTTGTATCTTCTCCTATTTCTTTTTTCAATGTCCTGTAGTTTTCAGAAAAGGGGGCTTTTGTGTCTTTGGCAGTTACATGCAAAAAAAAAAAAATGAAACTAGACCACAAACTTACACCATACTCAAGAATAAACTCAAAATGGATAAAAACTTAAATGTAACTCAAGAAACCATAAAAATCCTAGAAGAAAATATAGGTAGAAAAATCTCAGACATTATACGTAGCAGAATTTCATTGATACATCACCTAGAGCAAGAGAAACTCAGGACAAAATTAATAAATGGGACTAAAAAAAGCTTTTGCACAGCAAAAGAAACCAGCATCAAAATGAAAAAGGGAACCCACTCTCTGGGAGAACATATTTGTCAATGAATGATACATGAGATAAGGGGTTAATTTCCAAAATATATAGAGTACCCATACAACTCAACAAAAGGAAGACAAACAATTCAATTTAAAAAAATGGGCAGAGGACCTGAGTACACACTTGTCCAAACAGGACGTACAAATGGCCAAGAGACATATAAAAAAGTGATCAACATCACTAATCATCAGAGAGATGCAAATTAAAACAATTATAAGATATCATCTCACACCTGCCAGAATGGCTGACATCAACAAACCCTCAAACAACAAGTGCTGATGAGGGTGTGGAGAAAAGGGGACTCTAGTACACTGGTGGTGGGAATGCAGACTGGTGCAGCCACTATGGAAAAGAATATGGTGTTACCTCAAAAACTTTTAAATAAAACTGCCATTTGACCTAATGATTCTGCTTCTCGTAATATATCCTAAGAAGCCTGACACACCAATCAGAAAGAATGTATGCACCCCTATGTTCATAGCAGCGCCATTTACAATAGCCAAGATCTGGAGACAACCCAAGTGTCCGTTAGTAGATGAGTGCATAAAAAGCTATGGTTCATTTACACAATGGAGTACTATGCAGCTGTAAGAAAGAAAGATCTCTTACCCTTTGAGATGACATGGTGGGACCTGGAGAGTATTATGCTGAGTGAAATAAGCCAGTCAGAGAAAGACAAGTACCACATGATCTCACTTATTTATGGAATATCATGGACAAATTAAGATAAGCTGATGAACAAAATAGATCTAGAGACATGGAAGTAGGAACAGGTTGACAGACCTCAGAGGAAAGGAGGTTTGGGGAGAGAGAAACCAAGAACTTACGTGTATATGCATAACCGATGGACCCAGACAACAGTTTGGTGAAAGCAGGAGGGGGATGGGTGCGGGGAAGAGGGGGTCAATAGTGGGAAAACGGGGAGACAACTGTAATACTTTTAACCTCAGAGATAAAAAAATTAAAAATCAATAAAATATTAAAAAGAAACAAATACTTAGTTCAAAAAAACTTTGCTATTCCCCTTAACATTGGTAAAATTCTATTCCGGAACCATTTTCACGTTTTACTTCTAAAACTGTAGAAACTTCAAATAATAAAGTAAAATAAAAAAATGGAAAATACTGTTAAATATCATATTTTCCAGGAGTTCCGAAAGGAGGCATCATTTATTAAGTTCCCAGAGGTTCTAGGCTCCACCGCTGCCTGGTGGGGAGAGATGGCTGGCCAGGCTTGGCTTGTTCATGCAGCACTGAGGAATGTTTAGGTTAGGAGAGAACCTTAGGTGATCCAAAAGAATTTCTTATAAGTTATGAAGTATTACCCCAGAGTTAAGTCTTAATCTCTTAGAAGTTAAGAAGAAAATTGTATCTGAAACACCAGTTCATGCAGTGAGTAGTAAAAATAGGTGGCTTATTGCCCCAGGGGCTTCCAATTACACTTGAAAAATAGCAAAGAAAACAAAGGCCTCTGAGGCCCTCCCTGGCTCCCCGTGTCCCCTCTGGTCCAGGCATGTACCATTCTCCTCTTGCCGGTTCTCCCTGGCCTCCGTGCCATCCCTTGAATTATCAGGCTGATTCCCGTTCCAGCTTCTGGTGTTCGCTGTACGTCTCCTTGGAATGGTCTCCTGGTCCACTGCTTTCGTATTCTTATCATCTAGTTCTTTCTTGAGAAGTCTCGCTTCTCTAATACGTCACAGCTTCCTACTCAGTCCTTATCTCCAACAGCTTACTTTTTTCATATTTCCTCTCCTGGAATATGACTCCTTGAGAGCAAAAACTGCTCTGTTCGTCATTGTGTCCCCAGAATGCAGGAAATACCCGCCTGAGTTAGCAGCATGATAAAAGGCAGAGGAAAGAGCTCAGCTTAGCATATATTTGTTTGAGCTTATCTGAGTGCGTGTGCAGGGATACACACCCATGCGTGGGACTTCTAACAAAAAACACAGCACATCGGTATATATGACTGGTGATTTAGTCTACTAACTAGTTAGAATATGTTGTTAATTATTCTTTGTGAGAGAGCTCACAAAATTACTTCCCCTCACCAAAATTTTTCCAACTGCAAGTGGTAGATGCAAAAGAGAATATATATTGTTAACAACCTTAGGGACCTTCAAGGCTTTGTAATTCAGTTTTTTTTGTTTTGTTGTTGTTGTTTTTATCCATCCTGTTATACAGTTAAGGCAAATGGCACCCCAAAAGGTGACAGCACATGGGGTCACTTGTCTGGTAGACTCTACAAGCCATTCTGCAGACTGGATTCTGAATGGCAGTCGAACATCCTTGCCTCCACCAAGCCGCCTTGCTTTCCTCGGTGCTGGGTTATCCATTGGTCCACCTGCCTGGCGGTCATATTAGTCTCAGTGCTTTTCTATACTATGTGGCTTCATGTAAATGATTTACTCCGAAAGAGTGCTTAGGAGCCCAGGTTCCTGAAACAAACTGGTTTGAATTCTGACTGTACCATTCACTAGAGAAATCATTCTAGTTAGGGAAGTTACATGATTGTGCCTCAGTTAATTCATTCAGAAAATGGAAATAGCGATACTATCTTTTTCTGTGAGGATTAAATATAATAATTTATATACATATAAAACAGCAGCTAGACCTATTTTTGTAAGATCTTTCAAACTTTGGTTTGCAGAGTTATTTAGGATTTACAAATTGAGCACCAACATATTAAGCAGATAACAACACCTAGGTAAAGTAATTTAGAAGTTTCTTGTTAGTTAAAGATCACTTTAAGAAGATAACACTCTGGATAGATTTTTTACTGCTAACCAAGGAGTTCTCCAACACTATTAATTAAATGTAAAACAATGTCAGTGTTATCTGCTGAAACATACATTTTAAAAGTTAAATTTATTGCAGAGAGTAACCAATTTACTGGAAGCCCATTATGAGTGATGTGTACACTATGTCTTGCATAACCATGCCATCGCTGCCTTTCATTAGACTGGGTGAGGAGGACACTGCGTATCTGACTGTGCAGGAAGCAGATAGAATTGAGGCACAAAAATGGAAGTCTGGTGGCTTTACACTGAAACTAGCCCTTTTGTGTGTTTTTCTGGTTTTTTTTACTCCTCACTGGAGGATATTTTTTCCATTTATCTTCAGACAGAGTGGAAAGGAGGGGAAGAGAGAGAGAGAGGGACAGAGAGAAACATCAATATGATAGAGCCACATTGACTGATTGCCTCCTGCATGACCCCAACCGGGACCGGGGACAAACAGCAACCGAGGTACGTGCCCTTGGCTGGAAGAGAACCCGTGACTCTTTGGTCCACGGGCTAACGCTCTAACCACCGAGAAACCAGCCAGGGTTGAAATTAACCCTTTTAAATCGATTTTTGAACTAATTTCTCAAACACTCTTGAATTTAAGCTACCTTCATGAAGGAATGCTTCCAAATTTAGATATCAGAAATTCTAAATTTGAATGGTCTCTCAAGTCTATTTTCAGTGGCCTGACCAGTTTTTCTTATTGCTTTTGTTCCTGTTCTCCTTTTTAAAATCAGTTGAGTATGGCTTCAGTTTAATATTTTTGAAGTCCTTTTAGCTACTTCAAATGAGTGACTATGTAACTAATGCAACATATCCTTGTTAATTCTCAAGTGTGTTATAAAAATGACTTCCTGTGTATAAAGTACCTTGAAAATGAAATTGCGATGCAAGTGCTAAGTGTAGGTTTTATTTATTAAATAAAAACATTTTAGAGTTATGTTTGCTGATGAATATTTTTGACATTTTATTTCATTGAACTCTGCAGAAGTTCATGGTGAAATGTTATTCAAACACTCCAGGAAACCTTCCTCCCTTTGGCGGGGGGGGGGGGGGGGGGGGGGGAGCTTTGCTTTATTTAGTGTCAGGTCTTAGGAATTCTAATTTTTTTCTTTTCAATCATCACCATTTCTACCATCTGAAATATATATAACAACTTAAAATTGGATGCAAATTGGATTAGCTATATATGCTGTTATTTTTTTTTACTGTAAAAAAAAAAAAAGGAATACTGTCTCCCACTCATGTTTTAATTAATTTTTGAAATTATTTGTTAATTAAAAATCATACCCATAGTTCAAATAATTGGGGGAGTGTTGAATAATTGGAGGAAATCTAACCAGCCTCCCTTGATGGTAAATGATACGAGGTATCACTGCTGACTTCCTGTTAAGGAAGGTTATGAAACAGTAGTCTGTTTTGTTTGAATTAGAGAGCAAAATACTTTTATTAGATGTGACTAAATTCATCTGGGCTATCTGTTTTCTTCATCTCATTTCTTTCTCTAAAACTCGTGCAAAGTGTGTAAAATAGCCAACAAACAGATAAGTCACCTCCCATTGAAAATAATCTGGTGTCTCTTTATCCAGTTACATAGATTTCTGGCATCTCTGTCCATGTACAAAAATAGTGCGCCTATCTGTGAGTTTTCACACCTTGAACCAACAAAAGTAGATGAGGGTAGCTGTCTGGCTAAGTAGAGAACGGAAGTGGCAATAATGCCAATAGAAAGCAAAAGCAGCAACAGTTGGCCAGATTGGTGGCCACAGAGAGCTGGCAGTCAGGACAGAAACGTGAGTCAGAGAAAACAATCAGTACTATGGGTGTGTAAGCTCTTGGCCTGGTCCTCTCTTGTGTGGAAGCAGAGTCACGAGATGACAAGAGAATGATTGACACTCCATTTCTTAGTGCTTATGGGATCACTAAACACTCTGCCATATGGGTTTATGTTTCCCATCCAATTAGCCGGTCAAAATGGGAATGTTCAGTGTTTAAAGAAAATCCAAGTTGACATTAGCATCTCCTAAATTCATTTGACCACAGAACACCCCCCCCCCCTTATATACCATTAACATCTCGCTTTTAGAACTTGTGTTCTAAAATGCACTTTGGGAAATGATGCTTTAAGCACCCCAAAAAGGCTTAATTACATTTTCAACATTCCACATTAACAAGGAAATATCTGATATGTTTTTGGAAAGTTTCCTTCAAAAAGAGTTCAAATAAAAATTCCTTTGTGTGTGTCTGAAAGTGTTTCCCTTTCATCTGTCAGAAACATTGCTGTAACCCTGATCATATCAGATAACCAAGGAGATAGTTATGTGTTGTGTTAAATAGACTTTGTCTTAAAACATAAAAGGAAAAGAAGAAAGAAAACAAAAACTCACTTAACACTTCTTTTTGCTAAACGATCACAATTTTTCCTTTTGAGTTTATGGTTCAAATGGCCCCTGAACCCTTCTGGCCATTCGTGCCAACCATGCTTATAAATCTTTTACATTTTAGAAGCTTAGAATGTTTCAGTATTTATCTCTGTTTGTTGGGGCCAGCTTTGATGAATAAGACTGTTTATAATGTATTGCTTATTGCAAGGGCCTGTAAGAGAAAAAATAAACTGAACTTGGCCTGTGAACTTGGATATGCACCAGAGGTGTAATTTTTCCTGCTACATGACAGAGCAGAAAGAGACTGAAATCACTGATAGAGTTTTGGAGGATTTAGGGATCAAAACACAAAGCTACCTTGTGTCACCTTCACTGGGGGAGAAGCAGTGACACTTAGCATTTAGGCTTGACCTTGTCCTACATAATGGCCCGCAGTTTATGGCTGGGTTTCTTCACTTTTTTGGGATAACATGAAAAAGGAGAAGGAATCTGCAGCTCATTTTTGGAAAACTAAATATCTTCAGAAACTAGAGCTACTATTTGCAAATTTTACAAATAAATGGATCAATAGAAGCCTCTGTTTAGAAACCCTGCACAGGGTAAGCATTTTCTGTTTTAGCACATCTCAGGTAATGTGTGCTTAGATCTCTTAGATACAACATGTGGGTAAAAAAGAACACGCTTCTCTCCTCAGAATGTTTATGCGATAACTGTATTTTTGTTCTTATTATTTATCAGTGAAAAGTTAAATTTACATTTTTCACAAATTATAATTTTGTTTTGAGTAACACATTTTTGCTTCATGTGTACTTTTTAATGTATCTTATGATAATTTCATATGTAGATATTTTCCTAATAAATTTACATGGTTGAATTATTAAGTGAGAAAGTATCTGTTCCCAGACAATCATCTTGACTCCAAAGCCACTGGGGTTAATTTTTCTAAGCTGCACTGCTAAATAGTGGTATGTAGGTATTTGGGAGCTTTGTGTTACTAGAGGAATAAGAGATACATTTTTTTATTTTTACTTTTATTACTTTGAGTTGGTCGTGGAATTGCCAGGTTTAGGTCTAGGACCATATTTATGAGAAATACTAGGTTAAAAATAGAGCAATCCCTACAGAACATATTAGATTTTTTAGTGAGGTGATAGGGCTTTCCCAAAACTCGAATCCAGTGGAATAGTGCCAATATCTGTTTATGGAGTTCCTTTGTACAAAGTTTCTTTTGCCGTTGGGTTTTGTTATAGTGACGGAAAAGAATAAACCATATGTATTATTAATGAATTTAGAACCATGAATACACAAAGTCTACCAGAAGCTCTGCCTTGATCTCTACCCCCAAATGAACGACAGATACTTGTGGAATTAATGACATGGAAGTCTGGGGCTCTGGTAAGGATCCAGCCACTCATATTTTATATCTTTTGAGGCTGCAAAACAATTTTGCAAAGTTTTCTTAGTTGTACTTTTGCTTTTATACCAGAAGTACGTGGCATCACCTTATATCTCATTGTTGAAGCTGCATCATCCCAGTGATTTCATCCAACTTACTCAACTTTTTTGCTAAACTGTAGTGTTGCAGGAAAACTAATTATAGTTTTACATTGGACTGGCCCTTATTATCTACTCTATTCACTACAAAATATGAAGATCTATGCTAATCAAAAATTTTCAGTAGTCTATATGTTTCTTGTTATGTCATGTCAATACAAGAGAGGAAGGCTCTATCCTTTATTACGGTTTATTTAGCACTTATAAAATTCTAGATGTTTTTCCTAGTGTTACAGGTTTCTGTTACAATATAGAATAAAAACAGGCCTTTATTTTCTCATTTATATAGTGATATGATTTGTGAATCTTCAATAAATAAAACTACGGACCTTAACATTTTTTAATCTTGTGTTTTTTGAACCCTTGAGAATTTTAGATCATACAAAAGAACTATGGGGATAAAACATCACTAGTTCAAGTGTACAGGGCCATCTAAATATGAATTTTAATAATATTTTTAATAAAATATAATGAACATATTAGAATTGACATGATACATTTATGTAAATTACACAATTAGAGCTGCATATTTTATTCACATAAATATTAGATCCACATTTGATGTTCAGCTATGCTTTTATTCACTTTAAAATGGTTTCTGTTCTATTTAATTGGTTTGGATTTGCTCTGTCAGGTTTTTTCCCTTTTATTTCCTTAGTGAGAAAGTTGCAGATCTACTGTTTTATAATGTCTCTATTTTTTATAAGAAAGAAAAAGGCAAGCAAAAACTTGAGTCCGATTCAAAGTAGTTCATTCAGAGTTTTGGAACACTTCAAAAAATGTTTTCTGCCTTCAGCGACGCATTAGGAAAATCCCATGATACATCTTTCATAGAAAATACGTACTAGAAAATACATAAGCCGCAAAATGACACTAATGATTATTATTTCTAAGATAATAATGTTGACTAAGTTTTAGAAAAATGTCATCAGGACACCACTCCACACCCTTCCTTAATTTTTTATGAGAGTTTGTTAACTCTTTATATAATTAGCACTATTCTCATATATGTTGGTAAAATATCCTGTTATTGTAGTAGCTTGAAAGTATTCATTTAATTCTGACTTATTCTGAGAGGTAACTGACAGAAACATGCTAGGACCTTTTGTTGCGAATGACCTGACCAGTCTTCATGTTTTTAGCAAGATAACTATCTCAAAAATGCCCAAACAAGAACTAGACAGTTCACCATTCACCCTTAGAAGTTTCTGTAGTTAGTTTGATATCTCTGCAGTATTTAGTGTAATACATGAACAATCACTGAGGTTACAATTTGTCTATAATTTCATAATTGTGTTTTTTCCACTTCCTCATACCAAGAAATCTTTTTTAGCTTTAAAAAATAATTTGAGTTCACCACCAAGAAAATTATTCACGGAGTCTTTATAAATGCTATTATGTAACAGGGGGGCATTTTCTTAATTTCAGAGAAGTAGATTATGGGTTATTGTTTTGAATCCATCAGTTAATGATTGCTCCAGGTAGTTTTCTCTCTGGATTTAGCATGAAAGAAATTACAGTTTCTCATATTCCTAGTTATTGCCAACCCTGCAAATGGATAATCACAGGAAATCATTAAATAAAATTTATTTAAGTTAAATTTGTGTTTAATATCATAGAGCTCTTTCAAATTGTGGAGCAGGGCTTCATAAAATTTACACAAATAACAATGGTAAAGTGTATAACATACATGTTCCTAAAAGTCACCTCCATATGCAGAGGTCATGAAATAAAAATTATAAACACTTATGAGAAAAATGGGGTTGGGTATAACACTCAAAATATGAACTAGACACACACACACACAAATATTGAAACTTAATGAAAATGGTAGCATAGTTTTACACATGCATATTATTATGAAATACACAAATGTTACAATGAATGTGAACGTAACCTATAAAGAGACATGAAGTTTGCCTGTGGAAGAGTTGCAGCTTGAGAGTTGTTGCAAAGAGGAGAAAGGAGGGTTGTCTGGAGTCCACCAGTGGTGGACTCAGTGGTAGACGGCTGTGGCTCCTAGCATGTGCAAGCTAAAGTAGCTGGTAGATGTTTGAAGCTTGTGTGTGTGTGTTTGCATTTTGTGTATTCCTGTGTGGTCCACATCAGATGGGTACAGTTTTGTGCGTTCATCTTTCACGTATTACATGCAAAATAAAATACATAAGCAAATCAGAAATTCAGTGTCACACTCAAATTATTCTTGTTGGGCATTTGAATTTTCAGGAAAAGAGTTGTAGGGAAACTGACTGTGCATTTGAAAGATGGACACACTAATTTTCTAACTGAAGATGGTAAGCCGTATGGTAAAAAATACGCGACTGTTCAATATCGTCTCTAACATCAGTACACTTACTGTGCAACATTTTGACTTTTCCATCTACTATTATGCAAAACTGAACTTCATCCTCTCTGTCCAGCTTGACTGATTCATTCAAATTTGTTTTGCATTAATTAATAATATCTTACCTGGAAGGGATATCAGAGTCAGGAAGACCACTGAGTATTCATTTAAAATAATATATTTTTTAATTTGTCTGCTTTCTCTCATTCTTAATTTCCAGAATTTATGCTTACCAAACGAGTCAGTACAAACAAACATAGGAGTCTTCGTTTATTTAATGAATGAATTAAAGGAATAAGTGAAAATGTGGGACATATGAAGCGTATTCATTGCATCCTATTTCCTGCAAGAGAAAAACTTTCTTGTGATGTATTACTATCCTCTTAAAGAAATTAACAAATAATTGGTGGGAATGGGCTTCTGTGGCCCTTGCAATATGCTTCACATCCTCGAGCTAGATTTCAGTGCACAGAGTAGAAAAATAATAAGTTTTTGAGCTGAAACTTCACAGTCACTGTGGGATATTCAAGAAGGAGACCAATGGGGAGAAAGATAATATAGTCCTAGCTTTGAAGTTGTCCTGGATTTTACTTGCTAGAAACCAAGTGAGTCACTCTGACACATATTACTAGCTCTTTCTCCATGTAGGAAAAAGTGCTCCACAGTCCACTTGATAAAAGTGAAAAGGAGTTCACACATGAGAGAAGGGGGTCCTGGATTTAGTGTGTGAAAGAAGTACAGTAAGACTAAGATCCACTCCAAGACTCAGCTTGGAGGCCACGTTCAGTGGCAAGTCTTTCCTACCCTTCTGATCCAAGTTACATATCTTTTCTTGCATTTCAAAAGCACCTTTCACGCTGTGTTATATTTCTGTTTCCTGTGGTGGGATGACGACAGAAACATGCCTATTTCATACCCTATTAAATGCCCCGATGTTTAGGTAATTGTCTGGTACAGAGTTGGTGCTTGATAAACATATAAATGAATAGGTATTGGAACTCAAAAACTTACTGTCTACAAGAGATAAACGGTCAACATACAAATTGGCTGAGAAATAATGTAGTGAATCATTGTAGAACGAATAAGTAGTGTCTAAGAAGAAATCGAAGAGACTATAATGTATTCAGTCAACAGTTATCTGCTGTTCACACAGCATAACCGGGAAGATATTATGTGGGCAGTCAGGATGGGCATTTTTAAAGAGGTGATATTTACAGATGACAATTGAAGAATAGAGAGGAGCAAAAAGAAGAAGGATTAACCTATTGATACACAGGCTGTGAAGACAACAGGAGCTCAGCTTGTGTGAGAAACAGAAAGAAGTCTGGTGCGAGAGATGAGCTAGGTAGGCAGGAGGGACTGGAGATGTGGTTAGAGAATAGGCTTTGGCAGATCACCTTTGGTAGAGCGTTTGGATTTGAATCAGGATGAACTTGCATGCATTTGTCGAAACTTCCTGAGGCTCTATTTTATGTGAATATTACATAAAATAATTAAACACATTTTGAACTCTGGATAATGATGTGCAGCCTTAAATATACTGGGGTCTGTAATTTACTTTAAAATGTATTAAGAAATAAGACTGATTGACAGAGAATCAAGATATATAGAAATATAATAAAACTGGTAAAATCTAGACACTATATACATAGATATTCACTGTAAAATCCCTTCAAATTTGACATATATTTGTATTCATATTCATAGTAGAAACGCTGAAAAAAATAAGAAAATGCTCAAAAATGATAATAAGGAAAGATATCATAAGCATACAAAATCCCACAACCAAAAGGAAGGATTATTTTAGCATATTACCTACCATTTGAAAATTTTGGTATGGATTTTTATTTTTATAAATTGGTCCTTATTATATGATAAGTATACTCCATAGTTCTAAAATCATTTCAAATTATTTGCATGGTTTTATATCACTTATCCAATATTTTGACGAGGTATTTCTTTGGGTAAGTAGAACTCAACCGTCCAGCAGCACCTATCAGAGTAGCAGAAAGGAAATGAACACACTTGAGTCTATTAGTGTGATCACTTATCTACTGAAGATTCTACTGTCAAATTTTGTTTTCAGGTTTGTGGTTGACCTAAATGACATAAAAGAAAGGACTATTGTTTCTTTGGAAGTTAGTTATGTGTGCCCAAGAGTGTGGGTGTACTCAGCAGTTTGGCTTCCAAGCCTTCAGTGAAAATGGAAGTTGCACAGCCTGAACCCTGTGGAACAGAGATTGCTCTTTTCCTTGATGGGTTGTTACCCACCATGAGCATTTCACTGATAAATTAGTGCATCACAGAATCACATTAGGAACCTCGTGCTTGATCTCTCTCTGTTTTCAGTGAAAACATTTCCCTTTTATTGATGCTTGTTCTTATTGACCCTTGGAGGTCAGAAGACAGAGTTTCTTTATTAAATCGGTAAATCAGGGGTAT
Organism: Molossus molossus; assembly: GCF_014108415.1. NCBI lineage: Eukaryota > Metazoa > Chordata > Mammalia > Chiroptera > Molossidae > Molossus > Molossus molossus. The sequence continues at coordinate 74,193,979 of NW_023425344.1, read as the reverse complement.
TTAATTGGCTCTAGAAACTTCTGAGTGGTCTTGGCCTATTCCAGCCCCAAACAGAGTTCTGACCAACCACTGTGAATTCTGCTTTTCCAAGAAGGTAGGGGGTGAAGGATTGTGACAGGCTCTGTGTAAGTAGCCAGCCGTTCATGGCCTTCAAAGCGCTGATTTTCTTAGTGTAGGCAAAATGCCAAAATCAATGTTTTTGACACACATGAAGAAATCGTTTAGCATTTAGAAAACTATACGGTTACTTCCTTTTTTCTATAAAGCCATCAGACATTTAAAAAATAAAATACGTTGTACGTTTTTACAGAGGAACTTATTTTTATTCTCCACGTTGTTACCCAGTAAATAATGAGATGATTGTCGGCATTAGCAACTGTGCTAAGATCCATGATACCGCAAGAACCATGAAAGCTGACTTTCAGAATGAGAGCAAATGGCCTGGAGTCCACAAGAAATTGCGGAGAATCCTTTCAGGTGCCACCACTGCTGATTAAAACCTGAGAAACACCACCCGAATTGTTTAGGAATCATGAGCACTCACTGCAGAACCAACCTTGAGGCCCATTCCAATTTCTAAACTATCTTTATTCGAATTTGAGTCTTAAAAAACGTCTCCAGAGCTGCATCACCTCGTTTATATTCATTTTCTTTTACATCTTTTTTATTGGGTTCCCTTGGTTTTCTGGGCCTGTGCTTGACTCCATTATTACTTGGTATGAGACACAGAGACGTGAGGGAAGCAAGTTCAGAAATCATGCCTGTGACAAGTATCTCTAGACTAGAGAATGTAACCTCATTTATCATCATCATTATCACTGAAAAGCTATAGGTCAGGAATGTCTTAAGTCCCCTGTGTTTCAGCATTGTCTATTAAATTAGGGTTAATTAAAATGTCTCTTTTAAACATTCTTCTCTGGAAGGTGCACACACACACACACACACACACACACACACTTCTCCAGTCTTCTTAAAAGGAGTCATTATTCTATGTCTTACACGGAGGAAGGAATTGACATGCATAGGGCATGATTTCATTTTTCTAGACTAGAGAGGGAAGAAAATCATCTAGAGATGTGTGACTTTCAGACATCTAGATGGTTCTACAACCCCATGTAAAGGCTATATTCCATTTTTAAAATAGCATGTTTTTTCGTCTTTACCCTGATTCTCTTGATATGTAAAAAAACCCAAAATTATCTTTAATCTTTGTTTTTATTCCCCCAAAGCATGTTTCCCCCCTCTAATGGTTCTGAATGGATAGGAATTACCTGAAAAACTATTTAAAATGCAGATTTCTCAGCTCAGTTCCCAGAGATTTTGATTCAGTAGGACAAGGCGGACTCAGAAACGCTGTGTTTTGACATGCCTGTGGGGAGGCTGAGGCACGTGACCTTGGGACACATGTTGAAAACCTCCACTTCATACTATCGCCACTGTGGAGTGTCGCGGGATGAATAAGGGGTGCCATGAAACAACGTGGGAGGGGAGCCTAAGTTGACGTGGTAGTAGCACTGAGATTCAGAGGGAATACTGAGCGGTCCGGGGGGAGTTACCAACCATGCAGTTGGGATTAATGGGGATAAGAGGGTGAGAATGTTTTAGGTAGAAGTAAATTCAAATTCAAAGACTTCTGGCTAGAGAGAAAATGGTGTTTTCTGGGGTCCACAAATAGATCTATCTGGATGAAGAAGGATATGTGAATGGCTGAGGAAGGGTGTACAAAGGTGAGGCTGGAGCAGTGAACTGAGATTGACTGCAGAGTTCTTGTAGCCAAGTCAAGGATTTAGGGAAACATCCTGCCAGCCACCAGCCAGAATTCCCATAAGCTGCGTGCCCTTGCCACCGTTCCTGTGCTCTTTGATGTTCTTAAGCTCCGTGTCATCTTGGGTCTGTCGTCATTTTAAGAAGACATCTGCGTTCAGTGCATCCATTGCAACTGCCAAGGGTAGACGCCCTACAGAAAACACAGGTCGTGATGTAACATGGGAGAGGAATGGCTTTTTAACTGTATTTTGTTTGAAAATAGCTGCGACCTGATAATTCACACTGCTTTCTTCATGGACCTTGTTACGTAAATATTAAGAAGAGAACAATAGCAGTGTGGTAAAACAGTGTCGTGAAAAAGGTCAAAGAAAAACAAAACTAGTCTAAACTTCTGCCATTTGGAATCTGTGACCTGTATTTTTTTTTTCCTTTTTGTGGAATTTATTGGGATGACACTGTAACAAAACTATACAGGTTTCAAGTGCACATGTGGTTCCACAACACATCATCTGCGTGACCTGTATTTTTTAATACATTTTATCATGAAATTTAAATAAATAAGTATAGATCATTATCCTGCTCCACAAATTAATGTTACTATACACATCGACCTTCAAACTCAAGAAATTTTCATGTGCATGTCCTTTGGCCATTTGTTTTTCAGTAAGTCATCCATACTTATTCTCTCTTCCTGGATAAGGATAGGTGTGTTTATATGTGCGCTTATATGTTGAGCCAGTCAGGAAATGGCAAGAAAATATGCCCTGAAATGTAAGAAATGTAAGAAAACATCTACCTTGAGCTAAAACTTGATGCGTTGATGCCGGTGGTGTGAGCAGACTCCTTTGGCCCCACTCAGATCTCATTAGTATACAAACACCTTCAAATGGAAAGCTTACAGCCTGCCAGGAGCAAACTTTTCTCCTCCCCTTTTTTTCCATTTAACTTTGAAAGTGGGAGGATGTGATTTTTCAATCTGCCAAGGAGCTGTCAACTCAGAACAACTAGATTTTATTTTGTGTTTCCTTTCTTGATCTGAATTAAGACTCGAACAATAAATCAGCTACCAATAGAAACAGGTATTGGAAGAAGAGATTTTACTTTGTGAGGTCTTGAGAAAATGCAGACACAACCTGTAGTCTGTATAATTAGATAGTAAACTCCAGTTTGTTTGCATTTAAAGAAGTACTATTATTTAAAGGGAGATGCAAAGGGCTCCTTCAAGTAGAAATCAAATTCTTAAGACAGACTTTAAAACCTGTTTTAGACGTGTTATCTAAATGCTTCCTTGAAAGTGCCACCTAATGAACCAGAGGAGGCTTTCATTAACCAATTTACTCCTATTTGCTCTGCTAAGTAGTGAAAGGCTTGTTTGGGGTGGGTTTTGCTTTCTCAGATTGCCCTCCTTAAGCAAACAGAGCAAGGGAAGAAAGCTTTTACATGTATAACATGAAGCCATTACAAGAAGTGGAAAGTCAACCCATGAAAGAAAGGAGCTGTTTAGTGGGTTTCCAGTTAAGGATCTGGGTGGTGCTGGAAACAGAATGGGAGATAATAGACTCCTAGTGACAAGGCTGTCAGGAGACAGAAAACTGTAGCAGCTTTGTGGGAAGATAGAATTGCTGGGTTTGCCCACTTGACCTTTACTCTGAATAGATGAGGTTAAGAAGATCACAAAGGGCTTTGCAAAAAAAGTGGTCTGTTCAGTCGTTTTGGTGCCAGAAACTCCTCCTTTTTTTTTCTGGGGAGTTTGAAGTCTGTTTCTTGGTGCCCTTAAAGGGATTTCTTGATATCTCTCTTATCATACTGTAGGTATATGTTTTAAATGAAAGTATTGCTCACCTATGGCCATCATGTTTTATGAGGAAGAAGCACTTACTAGAGACTCCAGCATCTGTACACTCCACATCATCACTTCTGTCAAAGCCTTTCATTGATTCTCTTTCTAGGTTTCTAGGTGATTTTTTAATCTTGTTTAAATCAGAAAAACAGTCACCATCTGGAAGCACAATATATGTCAAATGCATATATACTGCCCTGTAGATGAACGTCTTGCAGATGAATTGCCAGCATTTGCCAAAAACCAGGCTTGACGGGAGTGGTTCATGTCAAAAAGATCTGGGAGATTTTAGTTAAGTACCAGTTGTATACGTGCCAAGGGTATGATGCGGTTGCCAACAACCCTATTTAATCTTTGTTGCATTTATGGAATTATCATTTCCTGCCCTAAAATGCATGGGCACTGAAAATTTTTAAATCATACCCAGTAGTAAATAGCACACTTCCTAATAAAGTTGGCAAGATTGAGAACATACAGAGACCACTTTGAAAAGAGAAGGAATTGATCATATTTAATATAGAGAAGACTTGTCATTGGATGGGAAAGAAATGATAGACATGATCAAATATTTCAAATATCTGAAGGCCTATTATATAGACCAATATCATTTGTAAGGTTTCATAAAATTTATAGCTCCTCAACCACATAAATACATGCCAGTATAAATGACAGATTAATTAAAGAGATAATTAATTACCAGGAAATACTAAGAAACCATGAAAATAACACAAGAAAATAGAAGCAAATATTTAACTTCTTTGGAATTGAAATGAATGCTTTCAGATAAAGAAACTATGAAGGAAATGTCGATAGTTATGAGTAGGAATATCAGACTTGTTCAAATAAGTTTAAAAGTTGTAATTAAAAAATTAGAAATATAAAGAAGCTGCAGAAATTATACAAATCATATTTACTAAGAATAGCTACTGGCATGGATAAATGTTCACATTAAAATGTTGAGTAAAAGATCACAAGATCAAAGTTAAATATTTATTTATTTATTTATTTTTATTTTTTAATTTTTTCGTTCCCTAGCGGGAAGCGAACTCCAGACTCTCTGATCCGCAGGCCGACGTTCCAACCGCTGAGCCAAACCAGCCAGGGCCAAAGTTAAATTTTTAAAGTTGAAATACATGCATTAAACAAACTACCAAAACACTTTTAATGGATTTCTTTGGATGGTTGAATTATAGGTTTTTATCTACTTGTAGTATTCATGCCTTTTTCAAAACTTTACATAATAATTCTATTTGTTTATATTTGCAGAAAGATATATAAAAAGCAAAGAATAAAAAAATAAAAAGAAGTGAGTCAGTCTTTAAACCTTACGGGTAGATATAAAGTTAACAAAAAGAAAATATTTCTAACAGTTCAACTTTTAACAATGTCTCCTCACCTGTGGGCAATGCCTTTCATCGGAAGAATTCATGTAGAAGAATCATTGTAAATCAAAGCTCCTGTAGAATTTCCGTCACGGTGAGTGGGAGCGGGGATTTGGTGATTTCAGATGTCCTTCACCACCACTAAACTTCTTGGGGTGAGGGAGGCAATTTACAATGTGAACGACTATGCAGATTGGTACTGAAAAGTGACATAGAAACCCACAGCATCAAGTAATTTAGATACTTTCGAAAGAGAAGAAGGAGGTCCAGAGTCCTTACGATAGGCGGGATTGCAGCTGACTCAAATTTCCTGAAACCTGTTGCAGTTCTTTTCCCTCTAATAGAGACACGGTAGTTCAGCAATGGTGGGGTTTGATCCCATTCAAATCACTTCTAGTTTCTGTATTTCTCTGTGCCTCAGTTTCCTCATTGAGCACTTCAGTGTGTACAAAGCACTCAACAGAGCTCCTGACATGTGTGAGAAATTGGTATTATCTATTTTTCATACATTACAACAAATGTATATATGAGAGTTGTGGCATTTCGACTGTGGTGTCTGTGGCTAGGCATGCACACATGGGAGGGGGTCAGGGGAGACGGATGTCAAGGTCTATTCCAGTTTTTTTATTTATTTATCTTAGTACCTTCAGAAGTCATTGACCAGGTCGTGTATCCCTCAACATGATTTACTAAGAATTTCATGAATCAGAGAGAGGAAAAAGATAGAACCTTAATTACTTTTCCCATGTAAAAAACAAGAGCTATTTGTGGAAGTCCATTCACGCTGGACTTGTTAGTTAGTTTTTCGTGTTTGTGGAAGCTGATGCGTTTTCTTGTATAAGTATCCACGTTAAGACCTCTTACTTAGACCTGGAGCATATTTCTGTTCATTCTAGAAACAATAATAACTACACTGAAATGCTTCTTTCTCCGTGGTTTGTTTCTTCAAATTTAGAAGATCATGGAGGTGTAGACAGTGTTTACTGTAAAGTTGCTGGAGCCGCCTCTTCGTCACAGCGATGCAACAACGCTCAGGGGGACATGCACTTCTCTCCCGCACGGGTGCAGAAGCTGCACTTAAAAAAAAAAGGTTGAGATTACTTATGCTGTTGGCCATCCACTCTCTATTTTTAAAGGCTATTTCTCCCTAAATGCTTTATAAAATATCTTTTCCTTTTTTAATCCTTAGTGGAGTATATTTTCCCATCTATTTCAGACGCAGTGGGAGGGAGAGATAGAAAGAGAGACATCAATGTGAGAGAGAAACATCGATTGGTTACGTCCCGCACGACCCCAACCAGGGCCAGGGACCGAACCACAAACCGAGGTACGTGCCCTTGACCGGAATTGAACCAGAGACTCTTTGGTCCGAGGGCCGACGCTCTAATGGCTGAGCGAAACCAGCCAGGGCTATAAAATATCTTTTATTTGTGATTTATCTTCCCCAATTTCCAAGCATGTTTTAAATATTGAAAGCTAGACAGGAAAATAAAATAAACCCTCCAAATGTATTTGTTTGAGTGGAAAAGAACAATATAAAAGGTTCTTTTCTATCTTGCGAATGTACTTTATTTTATGAGCATTTTATTTCTCTCAGATTTTGTAGTGGTCCATCGATAGAATCCCTTACATGCAATTTCATGACCTCATCCTTCAATGGTGCTACTTATAGCTATTTAAAAACTTAAAATAAGACCGGCCAGTGTGGCTCAGTGGTTGAGCGTTGACCCATGCACCAAGAGGTCGCCAGATCGATTCCAGGTCAGGACACATGCCCAGGTTGTGGGCCAGATCCCCAGTGGGGTGCATGCAGGAGGTGGCCATTCCATGATCTCTCTCATCGATGTTTCTATCTCTTTCTCCCTCTCCCTTCCTTTCTCTCTAAAATCAATAAAGAAAAAAAATTTTTTTAATAATAAAAATTTAAAATAAAACTGCATTGGGAAAGATGAGCCGAGAGAAGGCACCTTGCTTCCTCATACCCTTCAGCAGCATCCACTGGCTGCTTAGGTGGAGGTAGTCCCCCCGTATTCTGGGTGGCATGGCCACATCACTATCATCCTTAGTGCCACAGAGGTCCAGGTTTGCCTCCTCCATTCGCAGAGAGATATCCTTGCTGGGAGACTGACTTGAGTTTCGGTTCAGGAAATCCTCTGGCAGACCACCACCACTGCATGTCCATTTAATAATGTGTTCCTGAGATTTCAAAACCAACCAATTTATCGTTCATACAAGTACATGTCTACAGGTGCAGCAGAATTATCTGCTGGCAACCACACTCTGTGAAACAATTAAAGAGAAAAGCATATTCGCATACACACCGTGAAGCAAAATGCACTCTCTCTCGAGAATTCTCTCATTGAGATACCAGGACTTTATCTTTGGCACAGTGGGTTTGAACTAATTGAGATGTCATTTTTTTTAAAAAAAGAAGTGAGTTAAGGAGGTTAGGGGAGAGTGATGTTGTTGCCCGACTGTCCACTTGCAGGAAGAGATTCTTTAGTGAAAGTCACAGCCCCCACTTGCAGACCATTGTCAGGGATGGGGGTGGGCAAGGGAGAGAACGCAGAGAAAACAAATGTCTCCAAGAGAGAGAAAGAACAAGACCCTAATTGAAATGAGAAGCACTCTCATTTCAGAAAATGTTTCCTTAACAGATTGCTCTAGCCCTCTGCCTCAAGGTTTTTGATTAAATTAATGATGGAAGTGATAAGCTCCATTAGTGTTGCTGTTTCCAGAGGGACATTTTCTACAGTTTTCTCTTTTCCTCCTTCCCCATCTCAGGTATGACAATAGAATTGCTAATTGAAACTAGAACAAGCCAAGCAGATGAACTTATTATTACTATGCAAATGCAGACAATCCAGGAAATTAATCTTTCATGTGTGCCTACCTAAACGAGTAATGTTTCCATTATGAGCTCCCATGTCACTCAGCTGGGGAGCTGTGGCTGCAGCTTGTTGTCGTCAGTGAGGTCTTGAACTTCTCTTTTTTGTTATATGTTGCCTGCTGTCTTGGGACCAGTGAACACATCTGACATGTGCTCAGTTGGCCTTTGCTGTTATCTGTCTGCAAAGCCACTGATTCAGATAGCATCCTTCATAGTTTATTAGGTCCTTTTTTTTAAACCACTTTGAAGAATACACTACAGTTGCAAAGGGGCATTCAGTAGCAAAGAGACTTGTAAGGTAAATGGACTCAGTAAAGTCTTTCGCAAGAAGATCACATGGAAGTTTTGAGGATGCAGAGTAATTTGTTCAGACAAAACTGAGTGGGAAATACATGGCTGATAGTTGAAAGATGGAAAAGCATTTCTTCTGTTTATATTGCTTATATTATATGGAGTGAAAACACTGAGCTAGAACATTATAGAAATGGAGGATAGTTAGATCTTTCTATCTGTCTCACTATCTAATAGGTGGTGGACCTGGAATAAATCCCAGGATGGTCTTGGTGTGTTAATCTCAAGAACTAATTATATGTTTTTATAAAACTTTATTGAGGTAGCATTTGTTCTTCTCTACTGGAATTTTTTTCTTTAAGTTTTTTTAAAAATGTTACTTGGATTATTCACATTTCCCTTTTCTGCCCCGGTGTCTCGTGTCTTTTCCATGTTACTCACAATGACAGTGTACAGATGCCTCCGAGAGAGAAGAGTGTGGTTTTTACTGTTTACAGAACCTTTGTGTTGAAGCCAATGTTTAGTGGACATTTTTATTACAGCACATTGTAATAAAATCTTAAAAAGACTCCCTTCTAAAAGAAAGGAAAACAAAAATGAAAAAATAAATGAGTTTAAACCAATTTAGAACTCTAAAAGATATTATATATATATAATATATTATAAGCATCATTAAAACATAGTTGCATAAAGTATTATTAGAAAATATTTACTAATCCCCTTTTTAAAAATAAGTTTGCAAATGCTGGTAGCTAGAACAAATTAAATTTGTTGAATCTCCAGGCTTATGAAATTATTGATATTTTTGGTAATGTATCCCCTTTGATACAAATATATCTGACATTCTCAATAAAATTTCTTATAAAATAGATGAAATCTGCCTGGATTTTATATTAGACATCCTCAATGAATGTATCAACAAAGAATAACTGGAATTGGAACCTGAAGACACTGACTTGGTATTTGTTCAGTGAATTTTTATTATATTTTAGAGGGCATAGATTCATAATACTTACCAAATAAGACACATTACTTAACCCGATCTATCTTCTTTTTCAGAAACACCCAGTAAGCACAGAATAAATTAACACATTCTAAATGCTTACTAATGCTTTGTGTTCACATCTGATTATTTGTATTTGTTCGCAGGACCTCTTAAGCAGAAATGTTGAAAATGCCATTTCTTCCTAAAAAGACCATAAAAAGTATGCAAATATCGTACTGCACATCAAGTTGCTTTTATTTAAAAACTCTTGCAAGTAGGATTCATGCCATCCATTTCCATGGGAGCTATGAAGCTATTCTGAACTTGTATTTTAGAAGTTAAGTTCCAGGAGGCAGGAATCCTTTGTCAGGGGTGTTTTATATTATCCAGTCTATCCACTATAGCATCCAGAATAGTTAGTGTTTTATAAGTATGCAACATCTACCAGGAAAGCACCACTGGAGAAATGGATTTCCAGGGTGTGGAACTCTGAAAGAGGAAAAGTTTGAGGGTCTGTAGGGTAATGAGGCGGTGACTGAATTACCATATTACTGCAACAGTCTGTCTTGTGTATAGTGGTGCTCAATAAATATATGTTTACTTCAATTGAGTGGGCATAAATAACATTTAGCAGAAAACCTTCCCGGGCAGCCACTGCATTAGGCTGGCGGGGAACGGTAGGATATTCTCTCTGGAATCAGAAGGACCACAACCTCTTTTTTCAGTGTCCGCCCTTGCTCAAAGGGGCGACTCCAGCTCTAAGACCCATTATGATCTCATTTGGGATCACTAGGAAAATAGTTTAATAGAAAAAATTTTTTATGTTATCATAAAGAGTTTATGGACAAAAAGATAACAGGAGTAAAATATAAGTTTTCAGATAATTATTTCAGGTCTGTATGGTTTTCATCATCTTCAGAAATGAAGAGTTACTTTCTCTATATATGTGTATAGCTTTAAAGGTTACTTTGGCATCTGAATTTCCCTGCACAGAACTGGGTGAATGAGCCGGACTGTTTAGAAACCAACCCCAAACCACCTGGATTTAGTTTACTCCCTCTCCATCAATCATTTATCACAAATTTGATATCTTAATGTTTCAGCTGTCGGAATATTGACTTTAATCTAAGGCAGTCTGTACTTTTGTTTATGTTCTCTGAATTCCAAATATTTCTCCATGAGAAAAGAACTTAAAGGATGTCAAAAATATCGAAGGTATTGCGTCTCACCTAGTGGCGTGGGCCCCCCACACAAACGTACAGAAACTGAGCCGCAGGAAAGCGTCCTCAAGTCTGGGAGTTGGGAGTGGGGGAAGGGCAGCCATTTAGGGGGAAAGCGAGTTTCTCTGGGACACTTGGCTGGTGTCAGCCTCTGATTTGGATGAAGAACAGGGACTGTCTTGTCATCGGTTTTCATTTTCGTAAAGAAAGATTTTCTCTCGTTAGCACCGAAAGCTTTGCTTTTTCTCCATCGTGGCTGGCAGCGTTAGATACCACCTTTGCTGTTTATAGACGTGCCGCAGCCAGGCCGTGCAGCTGGTGCTTGTTCAGCAAAGGACCATCCCAGGTCGCCGGGAGGGAGACGGGCCTCGGTTACCACGTGCTTCCCTTCCCGCCCGCCTCCCATTCACGTTGTACCTTGTAGGTCACAGCATGACGACTTGTAATGCGTTTTCTTTTCATTTCCTTCTTCACTTTTTGTTTCTTAAAATTTCTAACCAAATTTATTCCAAAAAGTGTTTAAAAGAAAACACAAAACCCCTTCTCGTTTCCAAAAACACCAGCCAATCAAAGTGAAAATCCCTTGTGGCATTTCTGATCAAACTTGGAGAGTTTTAGAATTGAATTCTGAAAAAGAACAATAACCACACACTGATGTTTCCAAGGAGGACACCGTTGCTTTTGAAACATGTTAGTCACTCTCTAGAGCAACAGGCAGTCTGTGAAGCCAGCAGCGTCCGGTGATGGGCAGGAGGCTCTGGTCCTTGCTGCTCCTTCACCGGAGTGGAGAACTGGTCTTTCCAGGAGTTGGGAGGGTGCAGCCCATTCGGAAAACAGTTCCCCGCTGACTTTTTGCCCATCCCTAAGCTACCCCTTTTTCATACTAAAGAAGGAATACAAATAGAGGTTCTAATCACTTCACATGATCATTCAATAATCTTAATTTATTGATAAGTTATTTTCCTGGGGAGAAGCAGCAGCCAGAGACCATCTGGTGCGTGAGAGAGAGGTGGCCTGGGAGCAGGAGGAACGGGGTGAAGCACGACACCTTTCAGTTGCTTTAACTTTCTCCGAGAACTTAGTAAGCAAGTAAGTGCATTTGGTGAAGTTTCAGAATTTGGAACTACTGTGAGACATTTGGAGAAGCATTGAAGTAAAATAAGAGGTTCAACCGAAGATTGTAATTGTTTTGAGGAGATAAAACTAAAAATGTAAATAGACACAGAAAGCATTTAGCTAAAATTCACGGATAACCAAAGTTATTGGTTTGGGGAATGTTTGGTTGTATGTGTCCAACTGTAAGCACAGTTGATGTTCTTGCAGAGAAAACAGATGCTGCATGTCCCAGAATGCCCACTGTGTACACAGTTCTTTGCATGATATTAACAGAGCGTGCTTGGATCGTTACGGAGTCTCTCTGTCCCATAGGCTTTGTATTTCCTGTGTTCATATATAGTGTTTTTGTTTTTTTTAATTGATTTTCAGAGGGAAAGGGAGAGAGAAAGAAACATCGATCAGCTGCCTCCTGCATGCGCCCTACCGGGGATCAAGCCTGCACCTGGGCATGTGCCCTGACTGGGAATCCAACTGGTGACATTTTGGTGCATGGTGACGCCCAAACAACTGAGCCACACTGGCCAGGCCATATATAGTTGTCTTAATGATGCTTGAAAATAGGTCAGGGAGAGGAAATATATGGTGCAGTTAGGATAAAACAACAGCTAACCACATTTTTATTCGGATTTGGCCTAATGCCCGAGGCATACACTCAGACTTGTGTGTGCCGTTCACCTACCCCTTCCCTGTGTGCCTGACCCCATTTCCGTCCTGCCTTAGCGCCATTGCGTTGGTAACCACCGTATGAATGATGAAATGCAACTCCGAAATGTTACGTCAATTACGGACTTTATATGAAGTTAATTAGCTTAGGAACTGAAGATGCTTGCCTCCTATTTTCTCTAAATTAGCTTTAATCAATCTGAACAACATCCCAAGGAAACACTTTAAGGAGAATTGCAAAATGGTTATCAAGAGGATGATTTTTCCTGCTCACTAAATGTGAAAATCACTGTGCAACAAGTGCGTGATGTCAAACGTTGGGAGTTTATTAATAATGAAAGTAACAGAACACAGGTCAGAGAGATGCGTATGGGGGAGACACAGTTAAAACAAACGTTTAAACATAATGCACACTTAGGACTTACAGTGCTAATTTATGTATAGAGAGGTATCAAATCTTTACCTGGCAAAACCATTTTCATATACATTTCATTTTCCTGTGTGTCATTAGAATTACAGTTTCTTCATACTACGGAGATCCTGAGGGGGCTCGCTCTGAAATGTAGAATGAAACATTCGCTAGAGCAAGAGGAATGTCTGGAGCGCACTCATTCCGAACTGTGAGCAAGCCCGTGGTTTGGGGCATTGAGCAGACTTGGGTTAATTCTTGTTTCTAGCCCTTCTCATGGGCAAGTTCCTTGTCCTCCGTGTCTCACCAGCAAGAGAAGTATCACAGAACCTACCTGATAGGGCTATTTAAAGAAATAAATGAAACACACCTAAGACTCTTTGAATTCCTGGAGCGGAAGTCAGAGCTAGCATGGCATCCATGTAGTTCTTGCACTTGCATTTCATGCATCTTTAGGGACTGTCTTCCATGGCCAGGACAGGCACTCTGCTGGGGGCTGCGTCCTTTCCAACAGCTTTACGCTACACATACTAGTAAATGCTTATTTTTCCAAGAAGCACAAGCCATTTCATTATGCCGGACATTTTGTTCTGTTTTCCTGGACTTGGACGTGGCCCATGGACATTTTGATAATGATGTCCTAGAAGTTTTGAAAGTGAAAGCATCTTTCTGTAATGCCAATAAAAGCATATTTAAGCAAACTAGAGAAAACTTCTAACTGCCGGAGAAGTCTCAGTTATCTTGAATCAAATTATATCTCTTTCTCATGTTTGCACATTCATTTTCTTTCCATCCTCTAGAACCAAGGAATTAAGGGTAGCTCTTATAAGTGACAACAGAGTCGCCTCATCGTATTCACACATGTTTTTTGTTGTTTAAATCACTGTCCCCAAGGTAGTTTTTAGTGAGCTGGTGTTCCACTTGGTTGAAAGGCAGACACAGTTTGAGAGTGAACTGACGATTGAACTTGCCTTAAATTAAACTTTCTAATTATTTAGGGAAGCCAATGTACACACTACTTCAGGAACTTCCTCACTCTAAAAACTCATGTGTAGCCTGTAATCTTGCAAAACCCATAGTCTGAGTTCCCACAGAAACCCTGAGAGATGGTTCCCTCGCCTCTGCTGACAAGCCAGGCCTTCCAATAAATAAACACTGAAAAGTTCTTTCTTATGATAACTTAAATCTTTCTAACTTATACACACTAGTTCTACTTCTAGCCTCTGGACACTTACAGATAAATGTATTCCGAAGACTCCTTTCTCTCACCTATTTTCTCCTATTTTAATCTTAGCACTACCACTTCCATCAATGTTTATACATAATCTGATGAATTTTGAAGTGATACTGGGGAAAGGGACATTAATATCTTTCAGTTATCAACCTGGCTGGTTTGACTGGATGGTTAGTGTGTCCGTCTGCAGACCGAAGGGTTGAGGGCACTTGCCTGGGTTGCAGGTTGATCCCCAGCCCAGGTCAAGGTCATAGGGGAGGCAACTAATCATTGTGTCACTCTCATATCAATGTCTCTCCCTCTCCCTCTCTCTCTCTCTCTCTCTCTCTCTCTCTCTCCCCCTCCCTCCCTCACCCCCTCCCTCTCTTTCACTCTATCTAAAAAGCAATGGAAAAATATCCTTGAGTGAGGATTAACAACAACAAAAAAAGAACTTTCAGTTATTACTAGAGTAAATAAAACAATTTTAAATTAAAAAAAATTTAAGTACTTGAAAGTGGTCTTCAAGTGTCTCTTTACAAAATGACAGGGTCAAACTTTGGATTGTCTTTTAGTACCTGCACTCCTGAGCATACAGTAAGGCTCCCCTATTTATCGCACACTTTCTAATTTACTCATCAGGGACACCCTCAAGGTGGCTAATCATGAAGGTAGTTTTGAAAATAAGATCCAATACATGCAATAAGCCTTATTTATTTATTTTTTTTAGAAAAAGTCAGCTTTACCTTAATGAAAATGAGGTATTGAACATATTAACCAGACAGTTGACCTTATGAAAAGTATTTATTGTTGTTTGTTTCTTTGTTGATTTTAGAGAGAGGGGAGGAGAGGGAGAGAGAGAGAGAGACATTGATAAGAGAGAACATCGATTGGCTGCTTCCTGCATGCCCCCCACTGGGGATTTGGCCCACAACCTGGGCTTGTGCCCTGACTGGGAATCGAACTGGCAACCTCTTGGTGCATGGGTGGATGCTCAACCGAGCCTGGGCAAAAGTGTTTAAATAGTGTCCAAGGTCTAGAAAAGTGGCTGGCACATAAGAGACCCTCAATACATATTAACCCAATCAACAAATAATCAGTTTAGCATGTTTATTCTGTTTGTATTGACTTGCTTTTCTGTTCATTTGTTTGTTCATAAAAATCTGTGTTTTGGGGTAAACTCTGAGTATTTGCTATGGATCATCTGTGTTCTCAGCCTCATCTGACATTTGGTTTCAGAAAGTCAGGTTAGGGCTAGGAAGCTAAAGTTTAACGATTTAGGAGATTCCTTTCGCAAAGTAATTTGAAGATCATTGTCCTAATGTATTTGGGAACTTTGAACTAAAGACTTATGACTAGAAGAAGGAAGGAAGGTATTAGTAAAGCTTGACTAGGCTGAAACAAATATCAATGCCTCATAAAAGTTTTGCATGCCTAGTATTTAACAAAAAATATTTTACTTCGTTCTTTTACATTCATGCTTCTGGCACTCACTTTAAGAATTAAAGAGGTCTACAACAACTGCTCAGGCTAAAGTATCAAAAAGGTAAGAAAAGAAAGAAATCCTTAGCTGTGGTGGCCAGGGCTCAGATGGATTTATAATCAAGGTAGAGGCTTAAGGTTATATGAATTTAATATGATGAGTAAATATTGTACTGAAGATTTGGACTTTATTTTATTTCCCACTTGTAAAGGAAAGGTCACAATAATCTCTAAAATTCTTTTCTTTATATTTTCAACATAATTATCCAGATCATTTTTTCTCCTTCACTGCACTATATAACTGACTGGATGAAAATGTGTTTAAGTTCAAAGGCATTTTACTGAACCTGGAAAAAATTACCTTAATATATTATGTTGTGCATTTCTGCCTACCCTTTTACATCATGTGGATAAGGTTATGGCATTCATGTTCTCATATAAAGGGGTATTTACCTTAAATTATCTTTCATGTACATGTATATTTTATTAGAATAGATTGTGGGCTAAAGATTAGAAAAACTGACATTACAGAAGAGGTCATAGTCATAGTGTATTGAGCTTTACATTCATATTAATTACAGAAACACTTGGGTCTAAGCACCTTAGTTGCTAAGTAATTTTTGTATACTCTGTTTTTTACCATCATTGCAAGTCAATTCAGGTAATTCTTCCCTCTGCCTAACAGAATTCAAATCACTGCTGACAGTCTTCATAGTGAAGGTCCTCAGCTTGTGTCTTCAGAAACTCGTGAGCAATCATGGAAGTGTTGGGAGCATAGTCAACTTTGCAGGCAGAGTAGACCTTGGATGCTTGACTAATTTCTTTGTTAAGATGACCTTTGACCTTTTTATCTTATCTGTCCTTTTGTATGTGTGTGTCTTTTTCTCTCCACAAAGACCCACATTCTTGGGAGGGAAAAAAAGAAGTGGAAACTAAAACATAAGAAATTTGAAGGGATTCTAAAGAACTGATAAAAGGATTTTTCCATAATTTCAGAAGGCTTTAGCAGTCATATATAAACTGTTTAGTAAGTTAATTTGCTGTGCTATTTGAGATGAAGCATAGGTCTGATCAAAAGAAATGGGCATTTGTCTAACGTGCCTCCATTATTTAATAAGGTACAAAGAAATTTGAAGGTGTATCTGTGTCTGAGTGCAAATTAGGAACCAGGTTTTCTTTCTGAAGGTGAGAACTCATCCTTCCCATTTGCAAGCTGTGTCTCTGCAGTTAATTGAACACCTGTACATTTGCAGGCATGCAGTTTGGAGCTGTGGGCCTAATAACTCAGGAACAGGAAATGTATGCTCTTCTGCTTCCTTGGCTATTGCACAGACACACAAATAGGCCATGAAGAAGAGTTTTCAACTTTCTGGGGGAAAAAAAGCATCTTTTTAATGCAAAATTATTATTATGAGAAGAAAAAAATAAAGCATATTACAGTGCTAAGAAACACTTTCGCCAGTCTGTGTAGCATTAAAGCCTTCATGCCAGTCATTGGGAGAATGAATTCAGTTGATTATTCTAAAGCATGCTGTCTTCAGTAAAGTGGAAAGGTAATAAGACCCTCCACACAAATGTGTATAATCAGAATAATTAGATGTTAGATCTGATCTGAGTTTGATGAGGCTGATGAATGGCAATTCTGGAAAGGAGTGTAGCCCTCTGTGGGAAAATGTTGGAAGCCAGGCTCCATCATGGGTGGCCCTTGAGAAAGCCAGGCTGAGGAGGAGGCAGGGAAATGCAGGTCAATGCTCTAGTCAGCATCTCCAGGCAGCACACGTAAAAGATCACTTGGTTGCATTAATGATGTTATGAGAGATGTTGGAAGCAGGGGTGATGCCATACAAAAGCTGAACAGGATATGCCTAAGTAAGTCATAACTCCAAAAAATCAAGGGAGTGTATGACCAAGAGGCTAGAGGGTGTCAAGGAATTGGAGTATGAGTTTGGGAAATTGAATTTAGTGAAGAAGGAGGGTGAGTTTATCAGAGGATCACATGGGACTGGTCGTTTCATTCTCCATTTACCAGCATCTTTGGTACCTGCGAAAGAGAAGTTGCCCGGTTCGTTTTTGTTCAATTCCCGTAAGTGAAATAACAGGGAGCATCCTGGCTGAGTAGATTTTTTAAAAAAGAGCTGGTGCCACTGAACATGATGAAGCTGATAAATACATGTTTATTTTTCTCCTGTGCTCCCTGTACAGCCTGATCTCCCCCTTTTGCTCGCTCCCTTCTCTCTCCACCTGACTCTTGCAGGCTTTTGCGCTCAGTTCTCCCTGTGGTCAGTGGGAACTAAAAACCACTCGAGGTCAAGAGTTGGTGACTTATTGTGCTAACTCTCACAAGAGCGTTTACATTTTAATAGTCTCCCAGGGATAAAGCAATAAATTATTTAGGAAATAAATCATGAATGGTAGGTATATTGTTAGGTATATCAGTACATTTTTTTTTTTTACTTCCCACTGCTTCACATATTATACCCGATACAGTGACTTTCAACTCACTGTACTTTTAATATATTTATTCGTCCAACACACATTTGTTGAGTGTCTACTAACACATGCCAGGAACAACTCTTGGTACTTGAAAATAACTATAAGATAGAAGTCATTTCCTTCAAGGAACTTCCAGTCCAGAAGAAGGGGGAAACGGTTACATCAGATTATAATCAAGTGTGAGGACAGTAAAGCAGACCCAGTGGGAACCCTCCTCCCGAAACAGAACAGCTGTACCACACAGGACGTGCTCAGAGAAGCCTTCACAGAAAAGGTAACATCGGAGTTGAATTGTGTGTAAAGTGATAGGAACCTGGTGAAGAGAACTGAGAAGAGGAAGTAGTGAAAATGGGGAGTAGTCTGTATGCACATCAAGAGGCTTCAAGCAGCACAGGACGTTTGATGCACTGCGAGTCATCCGGCCTGATCTGGACGTGAGATGTTGGGGAAGAGGTGAGGAGGGACAAGAGATGAGGCTGAAGCTCATCTGGGACCCCGTGTCACCCCAGTTCAGGATGCACCTTCTGCATCCTGAAGGCAATGAAGCAACAGAAGCAACATGATTAGAATTGTGTTTTAGAAAAACCACTCCATGACTTACGGAGAACTGATGGGAAGGAATGAGGACAAGAGGCCAGGGGAGGCCAGTTCGGAGGCACATGCAGTTGTTAGGCAAGACACGGTGAAGCTCTTAATGATGGAAGAGCAATGCATACAGGCAGGAGGGGGCCAGGGGAGGGAAATAATGACTCGCCTAGGAGATGTGATTGCCCCAGCTGAAAGCCATAGAAAAGCTCCAACTTCATAAGCAGCTGTATTTCCCTAGAAATCATGTAACCAACTGTAAGGATTCAAAACTTACCAATAAGGAGATTGAGATCCAAGTTAATTGTGACTTTTTCATTTGCCTAATTTCCTTCATTGTAATACAAGTTCATACTGTGATGCGTGAATTAAAATAATGTATATGGCCCTGGCCGGTTTGGCTCAGCAGTTAGAGCGTCAGCCCACGGTCCAAGGGAGTCCCGGGTTCGGTTCCCGCTGAGGGCACGCACCTCAGTTGCAGTTTGTCCCCACCACGGTTGGGGCCGTGTGGGTGGCAGCCACTCGATGTGTCTCTCTCACGTTGATGTTTCTCTCTCTCTCTCTTCCTCCTTCTCTCCCTCTTGCTCTATCTGAAGATAAATGCTAAAACATCCTCAGGTGAGGATAAAAAAATAAAATAAAATAAAATAACGTGTATGTACTTTTTCTCAAGTGTAGATACTTATGGGTGGGGACCAGGGAGTCTAATGTTAAACATATGTGTACATTCATTTTTGAAAATCAGGAAACTAGAGAGTTACTGTTTCCTGCAGGAACTTCTAACAGAAACAAAAAAGGTAATGTGATGTGCCAGAAAGCTCAAGGGAATGTATAAAAGCAGACTGCAGGGAGGAGAAACTGGCCACCCAAAGGAAGATAACTTTCTCTTCAAAATTCTGCTCTGTGTGCCGCTAATCAGATAGGCTGAGTGACGGACACAGGACCCTTTATGGGCGTCCAAGTTTCTCCTGTCCCCTAGACGAAAAACATAAATCTTGTTCCTCTAATAAAGACATTTAAGGCAGAAAGTTATGATAGTGTCCTCAATATCTTAAAGTTAGATGTGCCAAGACATTGGAAGACATCCATCTTCCCTGTCCCGATGATCCTCTGGTTTGTCCCCAGGGGCTGTGGCATGTATTTTCTTTGAAATTTTCAATAAAAGATAAGAAAATAATTTCTTTTGGATCATCAGCTTTCCCAGCTGAACTCCTGCGAGGTTGACTTGTAGAGACAATTAAACTGAGCATTTGCTCAGTTTACATGGACATTGTTATTGCAGCATTTGTCCTTCTCCTGACAAATTGTATTATGCCTCTGCCCTCTGCACCATTAGAAGGTCCAAAGGGAACCAGGTGGTGATGAGGAGGGGCTGATCTCACATTTGTCAACCCTGAGGCAGAGCCGGGCTGAGCGCTGAGCTCCCTTTGATTCTTTACGCTGGGCGCAGGGGGCGGGGGCTCAGTGCGGGTGGGACACACATTTGAACGCTGTCCTTTGCCTCTGAGCAGAAGGCTATCATCTCTTTAGTGTTCAGAGTGAATGTGATGCCCCCAGATTTGTTCAGTAATTGCCCTGATTGGTGCCTGAGGCTTGACTTTCTTCTAGCTAAATGCTGTGTCCCCTAACACTCGCCCCCTTTACTAACAAAGTGGCCCTTTCATTTGCTCTGGGCGGTAGCAGCGTCGTCAGCCTAAGCTTCGGCTCTGAGGCTGGTTCAGCAGCACAGACCTCCCTTTGTGAACATTTCCCTCTCCTCCTTCTTCTCTCCCCTCCTCCAGGAGTTGAAAAAATAATGAGGGGCTTTAGCTAATGCTGAAGGGTCTGTTAAATACTAAAGAAGGAGTAACGTCCCTAATGAAGACACAGAAGTAAGAGAGGACAGATCGCCTCTCAGGTGGAATCTGTTGGTCTCCCTTGTGAAGGAGGCTGTGACTTAGTATGAGGTGCCATGCATCTCGTACCAGTGGATTAGGACAGTTTTAGGGACATGAAGATATCCTTAAAAAATACATCAGCACGTCTTCCTAGTGTGGCCCAGGGTACAGCACCTAACTCCTCCGAGAATCAGTTTTGTTATCTGCCAAGTAGAGATGATAATATTCACCTGGCAGATCGAGAAGATAGTCCAACCGGTACGTAAGGAACTAACTTAGCAGTCCTCGTTTTTACTGGCATAGTTGTTTTTCTGTTTATATCATAATGGTGATCACCTGATTTCTAAGAGGGTAGTGCCAGGAGCCGGCTGGGACAATGCCTGTGGGAATGGTCCTTCCAGAGCTGGATGGAGCCCTTCCTTTGAGCCAGGCTGACCCGAGGTGCAGGACACAGGGCATAGGAGCAGCACTGCTCTGTCCTGATGAGTCACACCCACCTGTGCTGAAGGACGGAGCTGCGCACACGGGACTTCAGAACAAGTCACAAGAGAAATGGCATGCTTGTGTGACAGGTAACATGACAGGAAAAGGGATGGAGAGCGGTGGTCAGGTGGGTGCTTAACTGAGTTTGGATGGTCAAGGGAGGCCTCCTCGAGCGCGTGGTGTGAAGTCCCCAACTGTATTATCCCGTTTAACATCAAAAAAGTTTGACCCCCTCCATGGAACAAGTAATTGCACTTTTAATTTCCATTGATTTGAAAATACACCAAGATAAAAAAGGCTGTTGTGAATTCAATGAAAAGCTTTTGCCCAAATGTATATTTTCTTCATCAGAGTGACCTCGATGCACATTTGAAAAATCAAAGTATGTGTATGTGTAGGTTGTGTTATTGATTCTCCTAGAGATAATGTCATGTCTGCATTTGGCACTGAGGGTTTAGACACTTTAAAATCACTCACAGTCCCCTGAGTTGTTGGCGGCCAGCAGGCTGGGGGTCACCGGCAGAGTGTGGAAAGTATTGGATGGGGAAGAAAGGAGACCCGAGCCCTAGTTCTCCTTTTTAACAACTAAACAAAGAGCAAAGAAGCCATTTAACTTCTTTGAGTCTGTTTTCTCATTATTGGAACGAGGATAATAATCTGTCATTTAACGTCCCAATGATTGTGTGATGTTAAACTCATCTGACAGATAGGAGATTTCTTTCAAAGCACTTTGAACTATGCAAAAATACAAATATTAGCAATGGCTTGAAATACGGAATTCTAATCTTCTGGAAGAGAGTTTGATCATTAATAAACTGATTTGTCAAACTACCCACTTCACTTGCCTCCTCCTGGATTAGGGTCCTTTACTGTGAGGATAAAGTCAGGTCCTGGCGGCAGCTGCTCTAGGCTGCATCCACTTCTCCGATGGGTCATGGGTCAAATCATGGGCTCCCAAGGGAGAAGGGACTACTATCCTCAACCCTCTAATCTTTGGAGAAGTGACACCTTGTAGATGACTTAACTGCCATAGATCACCTTTCCTCATATTTCAAGTAGCTAGTCATGTCTCTCTCTTTTCCATAGATGTGTGTGTGTGTGTATATATTTCCCCACCCCGTTCCCTTGTAATAACAAATGCTTTGATATTGAAAGAGGTAAGATTTTCTTTAGAAATATTTTAGAAGATCAGCAATTCAAACGGATTGTACAGTTCATCATATCAGTATTTTAAGTTGAGAGTAAGTCACTCCAAAGACGAAAGCATGAATGAACACGGGCCGAATGGACTGGTGTGGTCAAGAACAGAGAAGCAAGACTGTAGGTGGAAACCCCTGTCATCCTCTAGCCGGACAACCAGAAGCACTTTTATTCGTCAGAAGTCTCAAAAACACCTTAAATAATTTAAAACACAGATTAGAAGAATATGCATCTTTGAGAAGAATATAAGTATTCCGTGAGGATGAAGTATTCTTGCTACAATTTTGTATTCAATGATGTAAAACACCTGCTCTGAGATATTTACATTACTTAATTCATTTAACAATAAATATATTTAACAATGTAGAGACATTTACTTTAATTTGCATATTACTTACAGTGTAATGCATTTTTATTATAACAGTCAAATATGAGACATTTTTAAAAAATTCAAATCTTTATCCAAGCCTCTGGAACCTCTTAGTCAACCACTTTCGACTCTTTCGTCTATTCTGGTTTTTACATATTTATTCCTAAATAAACTGTTATTCTGTTATTTCTTATTATTTTTAGCCATTGATGATTGGCTCAACTATGGCAAATTTTAGCTTAGATCTATCATAACTCCCTTTCCACAAGAAAGGCTCTTCTTCTCTATAATATAATAAATATTTTTGATTAAATTTGTATTGTTTATAGCTTCATGATTGCATAAAGATCATTAGAAAAAATTATTTGTTTTTGTGGTTTTGGGGGGGGTTGGTAGAACCTTTTGGCTTTATTAAAGTTAAAAATTGCCTCGCTGCATCTCTCTCCCTCTGTCTTGCTGTCTTTGTCTCCCACCTCTCCTTAGAATTCTACGTTTAGTACTAACATTATTTTGGGCCCAGATGTTTCCACCAAATTCTAAAACTCCTCCCAGTAAAGCCAGACACATCATGTGATCTATCTGCCATCCCTTGGACCCTGTCCTTTTGCAGCCCTCCGCCTTGTGTCCCAGCTCCAGGTTTCTCGGCGCCCCACCCAGGCTTGTTGCGCAGCTGCGAACCTGAGCTTATCTGCCTGGTGCCTTGGAAATACCTTCTGCTTCTAACTTTTGCTGGATACCCTGACTCTCAAAATACCTCACATCCTCTCTCCAGAGTGGGCGAAAGATACCCTTCAATATCTTCCTAAGAACAGATAAATTTGAAATATAAAATTTTAGTGCCCGTTTTGTATCTGAAAATATCTGTATTCTCCATAAATAGTCAATGGATACTGTGTTGCTTATTAAATTCTAGATAAGAACTTGATCTAAAAACCTTAGCTTTAAATAATTCATTATCATATTTCCACAGGTCACTTTTTTGACAGCCTTCATCTGCTATACTCAACTTTCCCATTCTCTTCATTTACCTGCAGTTGTTGTTTTTCTGTTTCTTTATTGGAAGTGGGAGTTTCAGGAGCAAGATGTAGTTATTCATGTGTAACCAGTAAG
Organism: Molossus molossus; assembly: GCF_014108415.1. Taxonomy (NCBI): domain Eukaryota; kingdom Metazoa; phylum Chordata; class Mammalia; order Chiroptera; family Molossidae; genus Molossus; species Molossus molossus. The sequence continues at coordinate 74,170,603 of NW_023425344.1, read as the reverse complement.
TTATATTTCCTTTGTGAAAACCCTAAACTATGCCCATTTAACGTATTTGTTAAATTTGCCATCTATAACCACTGAAATATTTTGATTCTAAAAGCACATGTGTTTTTTTTGTTTTTGTGTTGTTGGATGGTCATACATTATTTAACAATGAAATTGCTGAAAATATAGTTTGGAGTAAACTAGCTTTTGAACAATATATATGTTGCTTTTCTTAATATTTTTAAGCATTAAGATTTGAATTTTGCTTTTATTCTTCAGAAGCATATCACTTTATTTCTCAGTGTTTGAGTTATTTTATAAATTATACTCAGAAATTGAAACAAGGATAATGAAATAGGGTGGCTTCAGGAACTAACTGTAAAAGGAGTCTGTGTTCATGACCTGTATGACCTGTATTTTGTTATATATCGTGTGTGTGTGTGTGTGTGTGTGTGTGTGTATACATATACCCAATAAGGCCGGATGGGGCACCAAGAAATATATGCCCAAATGAGAATCGTCTCACTTTATTTTAGAGAGATGAGATCAACACTGGCCCTAATGGAATCAAATAACTTTTAGGATGAATCCAGGGTTTTCAAAAATTCTGCCACGAATCATGGCAGGGCTCCAAGAAGCGTCCAGCATTTAATGTAGCATAGTAACTGAAGGCAGGCAACTTCGCGCTCACCCTGACATTGATCCAGAGGAAGTGTTTGCTCCAGCAGATGGGCAGCAGAGCGCTGGAAAGCAGGGAAATGGGAACTGGAACCAGTACATTGTATCTGTGGCGGTGATGTTAGAAGTCAAGATATTGAAAAGGCAGTGATCATAAACTCATACCTTGAGCTAGCAGGAAAGTATAGTTGTTTCCGTTTTTCAGTCTCATTAAGTTAAAAACCAGGTTCTCTGGTTTTTGCTACTAGTATGCCTGACATGTCTTACCATTTGCTAATCTCTCTTTCTAATTTCTAACAAATTTCTAATTTCTGACTTAAGCTCCAGGCCTATGGCAAGCAGACATATCTAACTAAATGATGAAACATTCTTTTGCATTCATTTTAGATATTATGGTGACCTACTGGCGGCAGTTGCTACTGATTTCCATTTGCTGTGATGACATATAGATTCTTCTTATAATAAATATACAGAAGTAAAAAGGTGAACTGATTTCAGTTTTTAAAAATCACAGTAACAGTTTCAATAACAAGCAAATATGTCAGAAATTGTAAGCATGGAGCACACGCAGCTAGGTTTGGGAAACAATGGCATCGGGCGAGAAGACAGGCGGCGTGGATTGGTTCTGTCCACAGCAAATGTGTGACACAGTCAGGTCATCTAACTTTTCCAGCTCCTGATTCTTCATCTAAAATAAGGAGTCAGGCCCGGCCGGTGTGGCTCAGAGGTTGAGCCTCGACCCATGCACCAAGAGGTCACTGGTTTGATTCCTCTTGGTCAGGACACATGCCCAGGTTGTGGGCCAAATCCCTAGTTGTGGGTATGCAGGAGGCAGCCAATCGATGTTCTCTCTCATCGATGTTTCTATCTCTCTCTCCCTCTCTCTCTCTAAAATCAATAAAGAAAAAAATTTTTAAAAAGAAGTGAGAGCTATACTTGGATGCTGAAAATTTTTACATCCAATACAGTCAGAAACGAAACAGAGTTCAGCCTAGTGAACACGTGACATCACATGACTAGCTTCATCAGTGCCATCAGCTCATAAAAATAACTCAAGATTATTATTTTTTTTTTTCCGGACACACTTTGTCCAAAAATATGCTTTCTCTTTGGTGGTTATATCTAACTGAAATATGGAGTATGACCAAACCCCTTCCAGGAGAGCATCATGAAGATTAGCAGACATTATAAATTACTTCAGAACTGAGAACAGTTGCATTATTAATTTGTTGTTCTAGTTGATGATATACAAGGTATTCTTAAAGCAAAATGGAAGAGGGGGATGTTTATGTGCTTTTTTTGTTTTTTCCTCACAGCCCTGTAGAGTCTATTGACTCTTCATCAATTTAATTATTGTGTTATATATGTCTAATGCACTTGCCACACAGGAGGCTAAGTACTTTCCTTCCCCCAGGTAGCTTTCTATTGCTGGAAAGTGATCCATCTGTGAGCCATGCTGGCTTCTTTGGAAATATCCTCCTATTGATTATTCTATAAGAAAGAACCTTAAATGATGGCTCGAGAAACACTACTGAGGAAGCATACCAGTGTTTTCTTCTTTAATTATGACCCGAAGCAGATCGTTGAAACAAGGGGTTGAAAAAGTCCCACGGAGCGGTGAAGAACCGCGCAGTGACGTGGACATTGAGACAAATGGAAGGCGATGGGCTTAGGCCCGAGAAATGAACGTGTGAAATAGTGATCCATCTGCGGCCAGCCGTGAATATGGAAAATAAACACTTATTTTGTTTCCACAATAAAAATATTACATTTGGAATAGTTACAGTGGCTCCCAAAGGGGAGTAGAAATGAAACAAAATATTAGTAAACATATAGTGGGCACTATTGACATTCCTGCAGAGAAGCTTTCAGTGGCTTCCCACTGACTGTCAGAGTAAATGCCTCCTCTCCACCCCACACAGAGCTTGTCCCCAAGCGTGAGTCCTGGCCCCTGCACAGGGCTGTGTTCCAACTCAACTGACTTTTCCAGGGCATGCTCTCCGTTGTTTTACCAACATGATTTTGCTCAGGCTATTTCTTCAAATGTTCTCTTCCCAGCCAACTCCCAGGCTCTGGCTTTAGAAATTTCATTAGTACTGATAAGCTTACTTCAAGGCCTTATTTGGGGAAGCCACTTGATTCTCTCAACCAAACGCAATCTCGTTCTTCTCTTTCATTTGTGACGGATACTGACCGCTCTCACCCCTGCGTTCTACTTGCAGTTACTGGTGCACGGCTCTGAAACCTTTGTGCCTCCAGGATGGCCGAGTTCTTGACAGCCTCTTGAACATAGAAGCAATTTATACTTATCAAGTAGAAAAGACATCTTAACACTCTGCAACGTATTTTAAAGAAGTGGTGTCTAATACATGAAAAAGTAAATTACCCAGAATTTTTATCCCTGTTAGGACCATAGAAGAAAAGTTCCAATGAGACTTTCGATTAGTTTCTAACTTTAGGGGAAAAGGAGCAATCTCTTGAGACGAAGAGACTCTAGAGAAAGTGCTCCCCAGGAACTAGGATTTCAAATAGGTTTAGAAAGAGTTAGCTCAGTGGAAATAGTAAGTGACATGAACTGAAGTGGAGAGGAGGAAAATGTAGGGTACAATCATGAAATCGGTAGTAAGGATTTGTTTTCATAGTCCACTTATACAGTGATAAGGGCTTGTTATAACTTGTTAATTGCTTTATATATTATATTTGTCCCCAAGTTATCCTGGAACTCATAAGTGCTCATATAACCCTTTACGGCCTTCTGGGATTATCTGTTTATCCCCCCCCCCACCAATGTCTTGCGTGACTGGAAACAAGGGGAACCATTTACATGCACTTTTATTCCCCTCAAAGCTAAGTATTTCTTTAAGAAATAAACAAATGAAGAATGATTATGCCTATTACACAAAACAAGCCCCTGAGAGAAGTGTGCTTGATCACGGAACTCAGACTCGAACATAGGGCTTCTTTGTCCGTACCCAGAGCTCTTTCTCCCGCGTCAGAGCCTCCACTGCCAGGACAGCAGGCCAGGCAGGAGGGGAACCCGGAAACGCACAGCTGATTGATGCTACATAGTGGAAGAGCCGCTGAAAAATTATAACCAGCCAAGTGAAACAGATGATATCTTTAAGTTGCTTAATAGCATTGATTAGAAAGCATTCTGAACAGAATTACAAGTAGGAAGAAGAGGAACTAAATGAAGACGTTGCATTAGTAGCATCACATTTCACAAAATGAATAAAACTACAAATGATACATTTTTAGAAACAGATTTTAGGGGGTGGAAAACAGATCATTGGTACCTGAAATTGCAAAAAGCCAAGAGAAGAGCACTACTCCTCTCTCTCTAAGCACACACGGTCCACATCTCCAACAACCAACGCAAGACACTGCTCTCAAGGACCCATCCTGGACATGCTGCATCGTACTCAAATATCTTGGGCTTGTAATTGTAAAGTCAGTATTTCCCAGATATTAGCTATACATCTAGGGGATATGCTGGTGAATAAAGTAGTGTTCCTGGCGTTATGTGAGGGGAGAATCAGACAGCTGTGCGCTCAAATCCAATCAGCCTCACTTCTGTCAGGCTCTTGGCCACTTGTCGTGTCCCCAGACACCAGCAGGGGCTCCAACCTGACAGCTTCAGTACCTACCCCGGCCTCCGAAAATTGCACCTTAACTTACGAATTCTGTGGTGCACACAGAAGGCACTTAATTATAAACCACGTAGTGAGAGCAGTTTAAAGTAGCACCCATGCAGTATCTCACAATTGCTGCAGGTAAGGAGTCCAGGCATATCTTACCTGGATTCTCTGCTCAAGGTTTCAACAGGTTCAATGCAGGTGTTGGCCAGCGGTGCATTCTCAGCAGGTACTCAATTTGGGGGATCCACTTCTAGGCTCCCTCAAGCTGTTGGATAATGTATTTTATTATGACTGTAGGACAAAGGGCCACATTTTCTTGCTGACTACTGGTGAGGTCCACTCGGAGCTCCCACAGTCTGCCCACAGAGCACTGCAGCCAGTTTCAGCAAAGCCAACCTTCCATCACCTTTACCATGTTCTGTTAGAAGCAGGTCACGGGTCCCTCCTGCTCCAAGAAAGAATCACCCCAGGATGCAACTCCTAAGGATCAGCGTAGGATGTGCCCGCTACAACAGTTCTGTCCACTATAATAGTGTGTGTGTGTGTGTGTGTGTGTGTGTGTGTGTGTGTAAAAGGTTGGTTACTTTTATCTGTAGTGGTGTTAGGAACCACGACCAAAGATTGAAAACGTAACCTTGATTTCCTGAAATATATATATGTGAATATATGCAGACATTGTGCCAGGTGAGGGATAAACAATGGAGACACAGTCCCTGTAATTGAGGAACATGTACTCTAATGGGGATGGCTAAGATTAAAGACAAACAAAAATCCTTCTCATGCAGAGTTCCAGTTTCTCAGAAGGACTTTGAAGGAGCAGGGTTCTAAGAAAAAAATGATTAATGAAGGAAGCCCATGTGGGTGTTAGAGAGATAACAAGAAAAAGTACTCTGGAGTTGGTGATCATGACATGCTTTCCTGAAGAAATGTCATATGACCACCTAAAGGAGGCCTGCATGCTATTCAAGAGGGAGGAACATACATGCAAGGGCCCTGAGGCAGGAAAGACAAAGTACATCTGAGATGGGCAGAAGACCAGTGGAAATAGAGGCGGTGCAGTCTGGATCCAGGAAGACGGAGAGGTAGGAAGGAGCTGTGAGCCGAGGTGAGGATTTCTCATCTATCCAAAGTGAAGTGCGAACCCTTTGAAGGGTTTTCAGCAGGGAAGAGGCCTGATACACTTTGAAAACACTAATGGAGAAAACATATTTTGCATGGGTTGTTTTGGTTATTGTTGTTGTTGTTTATCCTTGGTAGCTTAAAAAAGGTTTTTGCTGGATGTATACAGTTTAGTGCTTTCTTGTGAAGTTGTTGACAAGGTTTTTCTGCTAGTCTCTAGGGAAGGCCCTGTTCAAATTAAAGTAACTGGTACATAATCATGTCTCAGTTAACATTTTTAGAATACTGTTGCTGGCATCATAATTCCTATGTCATTTTTGTTCTTATATTACATTGATTGCATTTATATTTTAAGACATAGCATTCCAGGTGATATACTTCCATGCATATTTGGTATCCTAATTACGTCTAAGATACTAGAAAATCCTGTGGTAAAAATTGCATATTTAGAGAAAATTGGCCTTATTTTAGAAGATTTCAGTGGAGAAATACAGAGCCTAACTTCTATGACTTTTCTGTATTATTCAGGAAATTCATGGAGTAAAATAATGTTTTTCGTTTCGTCTCAAGTAATAAACAATATTTTTTCTGTGATTTTTATCTAATTAGTTCTAAAGCTGCATTTCTCTCTGAAAGCCTTCTGAAGCAACCTCATTTCCACATGGAAGTCACTGTTGGCAGAAAAAAGACACACTGCTGAAGTTTTTTGCTACCAATTAAATAGCAAAAACCATCCCACTGAGAAAGCACAGACTAAACTTTATCTCATTAAGACAAAGTCCAGATGCCTTGTTTTACTTGTGGTTGAAAATCAATGCCCTATTGTCTTCTAGAAACACATAATTTGCCACAGAAACAAGAAACAAGAGGTATGTATTCATTGCTTTGTCTAAACTAGTAATCAAAATCTAAGTTTTATTTTCAGATGGACAGTTTTAGCAAGTCAAGAGTGGTTTACAATGATATACTCAGTGGAGAGTATTCTCTACGACGGTAGGACTTAACCAATTGCCTTTGCTTAGCTGACACTCAAGTAATTGTTGAATGAATGAATAATGAGGGATTGAATGAAGTTAGACATCTGAATTACAGCTATTATCCTCTCTAATTTGGTAGATGGTTTGCAGAATCTGGCCACCAGAATTGGGCAGGTCTGGTGTCATAATCGGGAATGATGGTTTCTTGCTTGCAACTTTGGTAAAAAGCAGAAGAGATTCAGTTACTCAGCAGTAGAAGATGCTTTTCCTTAAAATTCTGGGGAGATAATTTCTTCTGATTACCCAAGTCATTTTGATGACCAAGGTAAATGGTTTTGATTATAAGCATGGACTCCTTTGTTTAGTTTGCTTGTGGTTAGTGATGTAAATGTTCTTCCTGCCCTTTGGGAGCCAGAATGTATATTATCTACTATAGCATTTCACATAGGAAGCAAGAAAAGCTATATTTGGCTAGTTCTTATTGGGAAATTCTGTCCCAAGGGTGCAATAAGCATGCCAATTTTCAGAAACATATGTGGAACTGGACACGTTGAATTATGAAGATGGAGCAGAATGCAGACAATTAATAATACTACTGCTTTAAAATATACATGAGAATTTTAAGGAAAAGTTTTTTTGATAGTTGTCTTGATGTTGTATAATGAGATTATCTGAACTCTCTGCTTTGCTCAGCTAATTTAAATGTGCTTGATTTCCTGAAATGTAATTCTAAAAATTTGAAGAGCGGTAAAAACTCATACATTATTTCTTCCATATATGGACATTTATCCAAAGAACTGAATTTTAAGACTGATAAGGGCCACATTGTGTGCATTCATGTTCTAGGCATTTAATGTCAAGATAAGATACATTGAAAGAGCCACTGAAGTTTCTACGTGTACTGCATCCTGTCCAATGTACTTTTTTCTATTGTTAGAACAAATTTGGTGTTTATTTGAAAACTAATTGTTAGTGTAACAGCTAATGAAAAACTAGGAGAGATATAAAGAAAATCACTTTTTTGTTTTGTTTTGTTTTGTTTTTTGTCGAGGGCAGAATTCACTCCTCTACATGCCTAAGTGTTTTTCTTACAATTTTTCTCTATTGATATTATTTAAAAATAATTTGTGGAATGAGATTAACAGGAAACCAAATGTGAGTTCTCATACCCGTACTTGTTTGATTGAAAATATAGCCAAATGACCAACATTTGAAGGCTTCGACTTATTAACCTTGGAATTTGTTAGGCTTTCCCACTTGTATTTCTCAGAACCAGGAGTGAAGCCTATTTTATGTTCTCTAAGAAAATATTCCTTATTTCCCACTTGTCAAACCACTTTTCTTCTGTAATTTAGTCCTCGGGGCACCCAGACAACACACAAGACTTTGTACCTTCCTTTTTCTCCCTCCCCTTCTGCGCCACTCAGCCTGTTTGCGACACTCACCCTGGGTCTGAAAGTGCTGGACCCTGGGCTCTGCCATAGATCCTAGCACACAGTAGGAGCTTAGTAAACGTCAGTAATCTTAAGCAATTTGGCCTTCAATTCCCTTACTTGGATAGTAGGCATAACAATAGTACCCACCGCCTGGCCGGTGTGGCTTAGCGGCTGAGCGAGACCCATGCGCCAAGAGGTCACTGGTTGGATTCCCAGTGACGCACATGCCCAGGTTGTGGGCCAAATCCCCAGTGGGGGGCATGCAGGAGGCGGCCAATGGATGTTCTCTCTCATCGATGTTTCTCTCTCTCTCTTCCTCTCCCTTCCCCTCTCTCTAAAAATCAGTAAAGAAAAAAAAAATTTTTTAATAAAAATAAAAATAATAGTACCCACCGTATAAAGTATTTATGAAGGTGAGATGAACTAAATGTAAACTAAATTAGTTAAATGTTAGATGTAAAATACTTAGCTCTCGGCACATAGTATCATCATCATCCTCATCCTCTTCCTCCTCATCATCATCCTGGTATGGAATGAAATGCTCATTAAAAATAAAGATACTTCCCTCTTTAAGAACAGAAAATCCAGGTGTCTCTCTCTGGTTTTTTTTAATCATCTCTTAGACTTAGTGCTAACATTCCAAGAACCCTTGGAATCATATCCAACACTTTTACTTTGTAAGTGAGAGAAAGGCGGTCCAGAGAGTTGGACAGTCTGACAGAAATCACACAGCTCGCTAATGAGCACCAGGCCCCGAATCCAAATGTTCTGATGTTAGGGGACAGCACGGGCCTTCTCCACGGAGGATCGCTCCCTTTCCCCTGGCTTCTCCGAGTCCTGCAGACACAGACCCTCAGGGGGATATCCTGTGGGTTTATCCTAAGCTAAACCTCCTTTCCCTGGTTATCAGTTATCTGTTTATAATAGGCTGAAGGTTATTTCCTAGGGCTCTTACCACAAAGGCTGATTAAAAGACATCCAGAAGTTGCTCCCGGGTGGAGTCAGAGGGCTGTGCGGCTCCTTCCCGGAGAGCGGCCAGGACGGGCAGCTTCATGGGCGAGCGCCCGGGAGGGGGGCCCGGGGACCTCCATACTGGTCTGCGGATGGGGGTGCGGCCGTTTGAAGGGCCCCATCTAGTTTAACACTCTGCTGTTGCTGTCTGGAAATCCTTCATCTTTTTTTGAACAAGGAATCCCATAGTTTCATGATCTCTCAGCCGCACAAGCTACTTGGCCAGTCTCTATAGACAGAGTGGATCTGGGTTGCAAATCCTTGGGCGCTCAGAAACTTGAGGTCTGCTTTGCCTGCGAGGAACCCAAGGTGCTTTTAATAGCAAAACTCAGCACGGCAAAGCCCGCAACTAGCACTAAAGATGAGAAGCGCCCTGTCACCGGAGCAGCAGGCTGCATGCTGTCTAAGAAGAGGGCTTCACTTCGGAGTGCCGGCAGCAGAGGAGGCCTGCTGCGGGGGCCGCAGCCCGAGTCCTGGAGGACTCCAAGCGCCTTAGAGATCTAACCGGGATAATTCCTTCAAGCTCTGCCTCAGGGGACTGTGTTCCGGTTTTTTTTAAAATAAAGACTATAGCTTTATATATGAAAATAAAATTAATCATGCTTTATTAGGACTTGTGCAGGAGAAAAAATAGCTTTACTATGAGGATGATCAGCATTTTAACCACCTGACTGAATGAATGGCTCTATTGAAAAGTAAGGTAGCAAGGTAAAAAAAAAAAAAAATTACAGAAATACATTGCTGAAAGGCAAATAACTTTGGATTCAATTAGCAGCCTGTTAGCATTTCAATGTAGACAACTCCCAGAGCTCAAACTAATAGTCTGCAAGACACGGGCCAGTTTTACATTGATGTGAAGAGAGGCTTGTCCAAATGACCTGCCCTGGAAGGCTCCTCCGAACCATTTACGCCTGGCCAGACGGGAGGGCTGGAGCAGCAGAATGGTGGGAAATGGGGAGCTCACTGTGAATCTTTGCCCTTTGAATTAATTCTAGTTGACCTACTTGAGCAGTGATTGAGGAATTTTTGATTCAGTTTGCCCTGATCTATCCCCTGGTGAGCATGGGCTTGTTATTTTTTAATGAAACCATTTTCACAGCCTGTTGTTTAAGGTGTCAACAATAGAAGCGAGCGAGGGTTTTTATTTTTTAGTGTTTGGTTCTTATTCTGTTTTTTCATCAATTCTTCTAGTGCTGTTTGTGCGGCTGAATTGCTTTGAGCCAGCATCTTTGGGCAGAGCGGACTTTCCATCAAACAGCAGGATAACGCTAACAAAGGACAAATATAATCTCAGATAATCACAGAGGAGAAAAAACACACAGATGTAGCAAATACCTTTCCAGAATGATGATTGTATATTTTTGTCATCCCTTCTGATTTATATAAAGAAATCTGCTGGGAGGAACTTGCCCCATTATTGAGCTTTTCCAGCCCAATTCATCACCTATCTCTGGAAATCAATGGATTTTTAGCTGTTTAAGTCAACATTGTTTATTTACTCTGGTTTTCCTCCTTCGGCAGTTTGGGTAGGTAAAGGTTAATTCTTATTCTACCAGGAGGAGTTTTCCAATTAGAAACATTTATTGCTAGTATGAGGAGGGTCTGACTGCGTACTTTGTGAGGTTTCACCACTTTTCAAAAATTGCTTTAGTAAGATTGAAGGTGCCTTCAGGAATCATTCACAAACTTTCAGGAGCAGACAAGGGACTTAGATAGTTAGAAAGCCGCTGGATACAAAAGTAATGCTTAGCTAACTTTAAAATAAAAAATAAAAATAAAAAACAAAGTAGCAACACTTCAAAAAATAGTCGATTTATTCCACAGTGTCATTGTCAGCTTCAGCACCACCCAGGACAGTGCACTGACAGTGAGTAGCACAGCTTTACAGACAGGATGTCTTCAGGTACCCAGCCACACATCTTCATTGGTTTTTCTACTTCTTTTTTTTGTGTGTGTGTATCCTCACTCAAGGACACCCTTCCATCTTTTGTTTATAGACGTGAAAGGGACACATCAAGTGGCTGCCACCCGCACAACCCAACCAGGGCCGGGGACAAACTGCAACCCATGTACGTGCCCTTAGCGGGGACCGAAGCCGGGTCTCTCTGGATCACAGGCCGACGCCTAACCGCTGAGCAAAACCCCAGGCTGTTTTTCTACTTCTTAATAAAACTATCAGAGATTAAGTTTTACAAAACCGAGGTCCATTTTCATAACTTTAATCTTATTTACATTCAAAATTTTACTCCAGGGTTGATGCCCAGAGGAGAGAGATACTGTAAGTAATCTTGAAAAAAACAGGTTGTATAGAAATTGCTCATAAAATTCTATATATTTTATAAAAAGACAACTCTGTAATTTATGGAACAGCTGGCTCTAATAAAACATCAGGGGAAAAAATGCCCATTTTAGGTTTTTAATTTCAAATGAATTAGTGATCACAAGAAGAAAGTATCAGCAAGCTAATTCTTCGCCACATAAACCTGATAAAATTACACTCAGGTCCATATTTCAGAGGTGGGGGGTGGGTAATTAGACCACAGAAACAATCGCCTCATTCAATATTTAGAAGCAACAAAAAAATTAAATATTTGGAAATGTTAATAGTACTCAGTGGAACTTCCTAATCAACTCGGAGTGCCGATCAGAACAACTCTAATTTAGAAAATACTCCAGGAGAACCTCAAGATACAGTGAGTGTCCTGTATGTCATCAGTCCAGCCCACGTAGTACGTGGGTTATAAGTATTTTATAGCAAGGGATTTTTACCTCCTTTCTTGACATACCTCCCTTGACTCCTCCAACAGTACTCTACTGTCAGCTAGTATGATCAGGTCACAGATGTTCCCTCCTGGAATTTTCAAATTATTTACATTTACTCAACATATGATGTTTCATCCTAACAACAACTCCTAATATCTCGGTGGGGGAGGTAACGTTGCAGTTAACAGGCATGACGTGCAGATTTCTTCTGAGCCATCTAGCTCTTCCATCTGTTCTACTCCCACCTTGCATTTTATCATGAAGTGACACATAATAGAAGAGCAGTACAATAAATCTAAGCCAATGACTTACTGTGTTTCCCCAAGGGTAGAAATCCCTTCTGTTTCTTTTCTCTTTTGTTTCTAGGTTAAAGGGTGCATGTGGACATCTAATACCATCCATGCTGATCTGAAGGAATTTCCCTGGGGGGGCGTGAGATGCATATATCTTCTTTATTGTCTCCTGGGAGATTTTGCCTTTTAGATAGTCATGGTTAAGTCAGTGTGGCATCAGTCTTTCCGAACCAGTAATATATGTTTAGCTGAATTGGTTTATAAAACAGCTGATAAATTAAAATGGTCTTCTTTTCTATCTTGTGACACTTTTAATCACTTTGCCATCGTAACATTTCTATAGTTGGATAGTCTATTGGAAAAGTGTTTAGATAATCCAGACTCTCTTAAAAAATTGCTTTGCCAATTGTTGAAATTATGCCCAAAATTTGTACCATTTTAGAAGAATTTATTACTAATGATTTTAACTGGAATGCCTTCTCTTAGCCTAAAATTATTGCAGTTATATAATATTTTCTACTGACTCAGAAAATGTTAGAAATAACTATATAATTACTCAGTAACAAACAGTTTTTTTTGTTTTTGTTTTTTTGGTTGGGGGGAGGGTGCTTGGGTGAAAATCAGGTACATTTTTAAGCTATTTAGTTCTAGACCTAAAAGGTACATTTCTATGAAAAAAAATCTTAGCTAATTTTTCAACCAACATTGATAAATATTATTAGTATTTACTTAAAAATATTTTTATGAAAGGAACATGACTCACTTTGTAGTTTGTACAACATGTTAGTTGAAAAATGTTAAGAGATTTGCCATCATTAAAATAGTGATGACACTGTCTGCTAAGTACTTTTAATCTATATTTAGTAGATACTCCCACTCAGTTCTAAGAGTTTACATATAAATTAAGTGATCTTGACAGTGAAAGAAAAGAGTGCCAAATACATTAGAAAGAAATGATAATTATCTGACTGTCTAGTCCATCTCTTGTAAATGATTTAATATATGAAAAGTGTTCAGCATACTTTCTGCAATCCTCAGAAAATGACAATCAGTATAATATACTGGAAAATGATTTGGATTCGTTGTAGTCTCAGGCTCCCCAGTTCCTAAAAGTGTGTCACTTTGGAAGACATTTAGCCTCTTTGTGTGTCAGATTTCTCCTTAGCACAAGGATGGGTTAAGAAGCCCTTCACCAGGTTGTTGTGAATTAAATGTGGAAGGTGCTAGGAAAAATGGAAAGCATTTTGTAAGAGTTAGCTTCTTGCAATCCATTTAGAATCACCAACTTTTAAAGCTGGAAGAAGTCTTTGGAAATAATGAACCTCCCACTCTCCATTTGGGAAATAAGAAAGAGGTCCAGAGAGGCAGTGACTTTTGCTCCAGGTCACACAGGACTTGAACCTCATTTCAGACCTCTTGGCTCACTGAGCCATCTCATTTGTTTACTTCTGTGTTTGTTTGTTTGGTTATATTTATCTTTAGAATGTATCCCGAAGGATAAATGCCCGTGGAATCATGAAGAAGTTTAGGGTTGTAACTTTATCTCTTGAAAATGTAAAAGAAGTCAAGAATGAAAATGCTATAGAGATTCTTCAGCGGTAAACTCCCCTGTTTAGAAGTCCTCAGGAGTGTGCCTTTTTTGGAACATGTTAGAAATTTTTCTGGCATAAGTTGCCTGGCTAGTTTCCAGCTAAGCATTTCCCCACATCCGGACTTGACCCCACCAGTGATGACTGGAGCAATGACTGAGTTACACGCCCCACAGAGTCTCCCAGTTTCCCTTTTACCTGGAGTAATTTATCTTTGCTAATTCTGCTTAATAAATAATCAGAATGATACTTCTTACTGCCCAGCAAGTGGAATGGAAATTATGATTAAGAATTAATGTTGTCATTTTCATAAATCTTGGGGCACAATTTTAAACTATTTTCAAAACAAGCAATGCACTTTGAACTTTGCCTTTTGGAACAGAGCTATCCAGTGGGACTCTAATGTGCACTGCATAAGCAATTTTTAATGTTCTTGAAGTCACACCAGAAAAGTAAAAAAAAGAGCAGGCAAAATTAATCTTGAACATTACTTTTTACTGAAGGTATCTAAAATAGCACTCCAACATGTAATCAATATTTTAAAACTATTAATGAGCTATTTTACATTCTCTTTTTAATATGTCTTTAAAATTCAATGTGTATCTTACACTCACAGCAGATCTCAAGTCAGACATTCAAGTTTCATGGGCAATACACGATCTGTATTTGATGTCACAGAATTTGCATGTAGAAAAATGAATTTACAGACCCGAGTTGTACCAAAGATAATTTAAAATTTTCCAGTAACTGAACTGAGGATCATCCGTTTTAAATTTAAATGTATTAATGTAATTAAAAATTAAAAATTCAGTTCGTCCATTATATGAGTCAGAGTCAAGTGCTCAGTACCACGCGTAGCGAGTGGCTACTGCAGTCGGCAGCACAGTCCCACAAGACTGCAGAGCTTTTGTCTAGCATATCCCTGTTTCTGCGGGAGAAAAAAACAGACAGAAACCCATCTACCCATCTATTTGATCTGATTTTATTGACTAGTGCTTTGTTTTGTTATGCAGGTATCTTCCACATACTTTCGTAGTAAATAATTAGATTTTCCTTTTCACGCTGAAGAGTAAAACATTTATTATAAAAACCAGTGGGAAGATAAACGTGGGGAAATTGTCTTACCTGTGATGGTCAGTGTTTGAATTGCCCAGGTTTCCTTTCCAACAGCTTTGAATGCTTTGTGGGTTTGTGTAAGGGTGAGCCCTGCTTTATAAACACTTTCAAAATAACCTGCTTTGTTTCACTTGATTGCTGTGGTATGGTGAGGGACAAGTGTTTTTGAATAATAGCAGGCCTATCAAATTGCCAACCGGGAGAACCGTGGAATACACTAAGGGTGGTTTTTTGCAGCATTTCCTGTACCTAAAAAAATGTATAAAAAAACGTTCCATTGTACAGTGGGTTCTGGCCTATTAGATTCTAGAAAATACTTCTTTATTTAATATCCAGGCTTGTAAATTACCACTACTTTAGAAATATTAGTGTTTTGGGGCCAGAGAGACAGAGGGTATAGCAAAGGAATTGAGAGCATGATTCTGGAGTCAGACTGGCCGCCTCTGGATCATGATCCCACCATGTATAAATTATGTGCATGTGTGCAGTTATTCACCTCTCCGAGCCTTCGTTTCCTCATTCTGGAATGGAGATCATCTAATGTATAGGGTTGTAAAAGAATTAAATGAATATATATCTTTAGCCCTGTGCCTGCCACAGGGTGGATTCTCAGAGTATGAATTATTATTACATGAGACTGCTTGAACTGTAAGCATCTTTACATTTTAAACCTATCTCCAGCCCTGACTAGTTTGGCTCAGCAGTTAGAGCGTCAGCCCACAGACCAATGAGTAGCGGGTTCGATTCCGGTCAAGGGCATGTACCTTGGTTGGGATTTGTCCTGGCCCTGGTCGGGGTCATGTGGGAGGCAGCCACATCGATGTGTCCCTTTTATGTCGATGTTTCTCTCTCTCTCTCTTTCTCTCTCTCTCTTCCACTCTATCTGAACAAAAATGGAAAAATGTCCTCCGGTGAGAATAAAAATAAAGACAGAATAAACCTATCTCCAGAGGCTGAGAGGAAAGCCACTGCTACTCATGGCCACGGTCAGGCAAAGTCAGAGTGTATAAACCATGAAGAGTGGAGAGTCTCAGTCCCATCTGTTGTTGTCATTGCTCAGTTAGCCTCGCAAGTGTTTTTCTCAAGAAGCAAAAGGACTTCTCAGTTTCAGTGTGAAAATTTTGCTTTGCCTACCTGTTCCAAGATGACTTGTCTGCATCTATTTAGTTTTGAAACCAGACTTTCTAAACAAATTCTTGAAAATGAGTCTATGAATAATAGATCAGACTTTTAATCAAGGTATGGCTTTATGTTCGGAAAATTATAGCAAAGATAAACATCATGAAGTACATTTGCGAGTTTTATGCAGTGCCAGATTGGTAAATTACTGTTCTTTTTTGCTACCCTAATATTGTTGTTGGTGGTTGTGTTTTTAATTTACATCATCCTTCACATTCCTGGATTCCTATTCCTCCAAATCCCTTTCGGTATTATTATTATTATGTGGCAAGTGTAATGTTTATAGGGTTTGCATAAAAATAGATCATCACTAGTTTTCAATGTTAAATCCAATGTGCTTACTCATTGAACATGAAAAATAACCCTCTGGAACAAATGGAGAACCATCCATCTCTTGAACAGAATTTATATGGGTTTTGCTTATCTCCCTAACTGCCTTGGAAGCATGGCTTGGGAATCATTCCTGTACTTTTGGGGAGCGGTCAATCATTTAGGCAGTTTCCACTGAACAGCAAATTCATTGAGATAATCAGGTTATTACAAGTAAAAATATTTTAGGGAGGAGGTTTCTGTCAGCTCAAGTGAAAACCTACACTGAACTCATGTTTAAGATGTTTTATCACAGGCAAAAAAAAATCGTTTCTTGTTCTTGTTGGTTACATAAGTTCATAGTCAGGTCAGCGATGGCAGAAACATGAATGTATTTGGCATTATTTTTAAAACCATTAATGTTGAACTGTCAGCATTGCGTCTGGTGGAATTTCAGAACACTTCTTTTTACATTTTAAAAGTGGAACTAGGTCAGAAAGTGGCACACAATTGGAAATGTCAGGTTATTTAATTCAAGAATGGCTGTTTATTCTTAAAGATATTGAATTTAAACAAATAGGGTATCATGTCACATAAAACATGAATGCATTGTTAAAATATTATTTCTTTATAAGTTAGAATATCTTTTTTCTTCCAGACTTTAATTACTATTTTGTACATCTCACATTTTACTTATGTGAGGACTGACAGAGAAGTGTTCGAGAAGGCCAGAGCTTATGTCAGCTTAAACATTGCCATAAATGCCCAAGCCTTGATGATATGTCTTGTATTTTGTTGACATAGTGTACAGGTTTCTAATTTTGGATTATAACCCATATGAATGTCCACTAAGATCCACGAGAACATCCTCATGGAGAATATAGTACTTTACTTCATTAAATTAAGTATAAGAGGAGCAAGCACAGACAAGGACCTTTATGTTGGTAAGTGAGAACAGCTCTATCATTCACCCTCCCCAACGAAGAAAGTGAGGACATGACCACGGTGTCTCCTACTATCAATGTTCTCGTCCCCAAGAGAAACTAGCAAGTCACAGCCAAAGCAGAAGTTTGTCTGTAGTGTTAGGGAGAACATCAGCATCCCGGAGACTGCGCATTCATCTGCATCTCAAAGGATAAACAGACATTGAACAGAGGCTGCAGATAGAGACAGGGGAATGATCAAAGGCGTTCATGTTCACGCTGTGCTAAGTGTGCTCAGAAAAAAGAAACATTTTAGTGCATCAAAAGATCAGTGTCTGTCCCTGGCTGATAGCTCAGTTGGTTAGAGCGTCATCCTGATACGCCAACGTTGCAGGTTTGATGCCGAGTCAGGGCACTTACAAGAATCAACCAATGAATGAATAAGTAAGTGGAATAACAAATCTCTCTTTCTCTGTCTCTGTCTCTGTCTCTGTCTCTCTCTCTCTCTCCCACTCACCCCTTCCTCTCTCTGCCTCAAATCAATCAATAAAAAAAAATTAAAAAACAAAACAAAAGATCAGTCTTTTAATGAAGAAGGGAATAAGACTTAAAAAATATGAAGACATGAATGTTAAGCCAACAGGATATGCAGAAAGTGTATACGGACCTAACCTCAGAACCCAGTTGGAAATGGTTATAATACCAGAATGATCTATTGGGCAATGAAGAAACAGGTGGGAGAGATAGATACTGCAAATTATGACAGATGATTAGAAATGAGTCAAGACAATTTTTATAATGGGTACCAGCAATAACAGTGGCACCTTTAACAGATTTTATGTAGAGAGAAAATTAGATGACCTGTGGAGGGGACTGAGGCTTTTGATGTTTCTACTTTATGTAAATCTGATTAAGTGCCTGAGCACCTTTTAGGTTTTGCTTTATGCAACAATTGTCACCTTAATATAGCCTGATTTTTCTCTAGTCATTACTGAAATATGGCCAAATACAAGAATTCTGGACATAGCAGAGCTCAAAAAGGCATTGAATGAAAAAGAAGTCTGGAGAAGTACATTTCTTTTAAAAAAAATTTTTTTTAACATTGATTTTAGAGAGAGAGGAAGAGAGAGGGAGAAAGAGCTAGAAACATCAATGAGAGAGAACATCGATTGGCTGCCTCCTGCATGCCCCCCAATGGGGATTTGGCCCACAACCTGGGCATGTGCCCTGACTAGAAATCGAACCGGTGACCTCTTGGTGCATGGGTCGACACTCAACCACTGAGCCAGGCATGGAGGTACATTTCATAAATGTGGACAATTTGAGGTCCCAAGGGGATGTCTAGGTGAGTTTTCTACTGGAAGCTGTCATCACAGACCTGAACCTTCAGCCACTGGCCAGCACTGGAGCTAAAATCTGGATCACCATCAGCAAACATAATAATTTTCTTATAAGAATATGAAGATTGGCAAGTTTCTAAGCACTTTTCTGTTTCCTCCTTCTGATGTAAAAACTGTCCCCTTGATAGCAGTGGAACTTCTGACACTTTTAATAGCATTACCCTAGAATAAACAACTGTGCCATTAAAATTCCTCTTTCTATGCTCTATAGTTCTATGAAGTATCATCCAAAGGCATTTGACTCTAGTTCTTACTTGTTTACTGATGATAAAAATGAATTTTAATGAAAATATAAATTTTTTACAAGAACAAAATGAAATTGAGTAGTACAACATTAAATGTTCTTCTACCTTTCTACCAGTTGTAATCTAAATTTTTACAGGTATAAGCAATCCAGCTTATCTCTACAATAGGGAAAAAATCATGAACAGCACAGTTGTGTTTTTAGAACATGTCAGAAATAAAATGAAGTCTTTATGAGCATGCAAGTTTTTCCTTCTTTAATTGAGAGTCTACAAAGCAGTGAGGGAACAGAGGCTATAAACAGGGAACACATAACTGCTCCAGTGTTTGAAGACGTTTCACTCTATGCTGGGAGATTTCCCACTGCCACTACCAAATGCGCTCCAGACTCCCTCTGGGCATGGATGCAATGTGAGAGAACCCATCTTTCTTCTCTCCTTTTAAAACTCTTTTCTTTTTGCCTGGCCAGTGTGGCTCAGTGGTCCTGGTTCGATTCCCGCACTGGGCACATACCTGGGTTTTGGGCTCAATCCCCAGTGGGGGGCGTGCAGGAGGCAACTGATCAATGTTTCTCTGTCACATCAATGTTTCCATCTCTCTCTCCCTTCCTCGCTCTCTAAAAAATCAATAAAAAACATATTTTAAAAAAATAAACAAAACTCTGTCCTTTTCTAATATTCTCTGTCTAATTTATTGGCATCACCCAAACCAGACACTTTTCTCCAGTAGCTATAACCAATCAAATATTTAATCTTCTCAGTTCAGCCTTTGAGGATCTTTTAAATTTTCTTCCTCATCTTCTCCAAAGCCACTGTTTTGGTACAAGCTTCCATAATCTCTCACCAGTTTGGCAATATCCTTCTGCCTGGTTTCTGTCTTCTACCCCTTCCAATCCCTCTTCTACACAACCACCAGAGAAACAATTTTTACATAGAAATCTGGACCTGTCACTCTCCTCTGAAAAATTATTTAACGGCCTCTTGCCAGGATGTTATTTAATTTTTTTACTCCACCTGCCAGGCATTTACTTACTCTGCAGCTTTAACCTGTACTTGTGGACACGAGGCGAGTGTTCCAGCTCTACCCAGCTTATGCTTCTTCACACCTGCTCTGTTTGGGCCAGCTTCTGCAACGTGGCAAGTGATGGAGTGTCCTTTACCCACCTGCCTTTACCCACCGAACCAGGTGGTCTTTCAAGATTCTGCTAAGACATAATCTCTTCTGTTTCTTCCCTTGCAGACACAATTTGGTTTTTTCGTTTTATGCTTCTGTTGTTTCTGCATTTGTAATTAATTTTCAAGCTCTCTTTCCATCATACTGTAAATTCTTCAAGAAAAAAGATGAACCATAAGCATGTTGTATTTGCAAGACCAAGCACGGAGCCTAGTATACAAGGTATACTCGTTACTCAATAATATTTCCCACACGAAGTTGATTTTGAAAAGTAAGCAGACCAATTAAAAAATGGGTAGAGGACCTAAATAGACACCTCTCCAAATAGGACATTTCAAAAAATGCTCAACATCACCAATCATCAGAGAGATGCAAATTAAAACAACTATGAGGTATCACCTCACACCTGTCAGAATGGCTGCCATCAACAAATCATCAAACAAGTGCTGACGAGGGTGTGGAGAAAAGGGGACTCTAGTATACTGCTGGTGGGAATGCAGACTGGTCCAGCCACTGTGGAAAACAATATGCTGTTACCTCAAAAAGTTAAAAATTGAACTGCCATTTGATCCAGTGATCCCACTTCTAGGAATTTACCCTAAGAAGCCTGAAACACCAATCAGAAAGAATATATGCACCCCCATGTTTATAGCAGCACTATTTACAATAGCTAAGATCTGGAAACAACCCAAGTGTCCATCAGTAGATGAGTGGATAAAAAAGCTGTGGTACATGTACACAATGGAATACTATGCAGCTGTAAGAAAGAAAGATCTCTTATCATTTGAGATGACATGGAGGAACCTGGAGAGTATTATGCTAAACGAAACAAGCCAAGCAGAGAAAGACAAATATCACATGATCTCACTTATTTGTGGAATATAATGAACTAAACAAACTGATGAACAAAATTGACCCAGAGACTTAGAAATAGGGTACAGACTGACAAACTCCAGAAGAGGGGGTGTTAGGGGGAAAGAGATAAACCACAGAACTTATATTCATAACCAATGGACATAGACAACAAAGCTGGGGAAGGGGGTGGGGAGGATGGTGAGGAGGGTGTCAATGAGGGAAGAAGGAGAAACATCTATAACAAAAACAAACTAATAAAAATAATTAAAGAAAGAAAAAAGAATATAAAAAGTAAGCAGAGATGGTCTTAATGTTGGGACAATATTGAGTTTTTTTCACCATAACATTGACATTTAGGTGACCTTTAACCCACATGGGGTTTGGGGCATTAAACTCCCATGCAATAGATAATCACCGTACAACTTTTGACTCTCTCAAAATTTAACTACTAATAGTCTACTATTGACCAAAAGCCTTACCAATAACATAAACAGTCGATTAACACACATTTTGTATGTTATATGTATTATATACTGTATTCTGACAATAAAGCAAGCAGAGAAGGAAAAATTTAATTAAGAAAATTACAAGGGAGAAAAAATACATTTCCAGTATTTATTGGGGGAAAAAAATCTGAGTGTAAATGGACCTGTGTAGTTCAAACTCACGTTTTTCAAGTATCAGCTGTATACATGTCCACATATACATATATATGTACTTATGTTTCATATATATTTGGGATATATATATAGTTCATTATATTTATATATAATAAAATATTTGGGTTTGGTACATACTGTTCTAGTTATTATTTTTTAGATTAAATCGTTTTTCAATACTATACCTCTAATTTAATAAATGACGCTTTTTTTAAGTAAATTAATTAATGTTGTTCACAAAATATTTAGTGGACTAAGGTAAAATAATGTTTTAGAAGAACATTGTCACTTTTTTAAATGTAAGATAAGACAAATTTGAGCATCCTGATGTGAAGAGGAAGCCAGTGGTTCTTACTGAGAACTGAGGTGAAAAGGTTACGTGTACAATTATTTGCCAGTGTAATGAGAATGCACATGGCTCAGCTTATTAAAAATTGTGAAGTTTATATTAAAGCTAGTTGTCATGCTTCAATTAAGTTAGCAAATATGGGTGTCAATATTATCTATCACAAATGCAGTATTAGAATTGATGTTTGGTCCTGTCTTGAATGTAATGATTAAATTAAATCTAGTGTTCAACTCCCTCATATTGAATAAAGAGTAAGCAACCTGGCATTGTCCTTATCACAGAAATCTTCTTGGTGCGCTGTTCAGGATTTATATAAATAAGCAGTTAGAAAAAGTAAACAGACTCATCATTAAGCTGTTGTTTTCCATGATTCTTTACACGCCAAAACAGAAATCTTGAGGATAACTACTATGGGAATAGTTTTTAAAAAGGAGAAAACATTAAATCACCAAAAGAGATTTTTTGGTAACATCCCACTATTTTTGTGCCTTTGACAACAACAGAAAAGAAAATCCATGCATTTGCAGTTTGGAGTGCTTATCCTTTGTAGCTGCTTATCAATTTGGAAAATGTGTCTGACTAAAAGTAAATATAGAGCAGATAATTTATGCGTCCTTTGTTGAAAGAAGAAAAATATGACAAAGTGTTGACAATTTAGTTTCATCTTTTTTTCGTTTTTGTTCACTATTTTCATGCTTATCTTCAGCTTTGATAGTGCATCAAACTTCAGCAGTACTGCTTATACTAGGGTGCTCCCTGTATAGAGTCTCTGTTATCATATCCTGCTAACAAAACAGTAAATGGAAATTTGGGAGAAGCCACGGTAGGTACTGCTGTGTATCTGCAGTAAGTTAATCAGATTTTGATACCCCAAAACTAACACAGCCCACAAGACTGATAGCCCAATGCTACAGCAAATTGTTTCTTAGCAGGAATCTACACTAGCAGTGTAATTTGGACAATGGAGCATTTGACAGCTAACCCATCAAAAGCAGTGCACCCTGAGGAAGTCGCTCACTTCCAGCTTTACATTCAGCCAAGCATTGATAAAGCCGTAGCTAAGTAGGAGAATCAATTTAGAATCAGTGATGGCCAGGCTATTTATCCCACTGCCGAAAGGGTACCCGGGCCGAGAATAGATTTCTCCACCTTGGGACTCTATACTATGTATACCCACATTAGGGGATGGGTCACCCATGCCTTACAAATTCCTTTTGAGTGCCAATTTGCTCATATATTAATAAGCATGATTAAAAGCTAAGCTATTATCTGTTCCCAAAAGATTGATGTATGCTCCAAATTGTCTCTTATACAGGGCACTAGAAGTAATCAAATATGCAAGATGATCATGACTTCAAAGAAAAAAGATCTTTGGAGAAGGTGTACATTGTGGTTTAGTATGGTAGTTTGTCTCAAATAGCGGGCCAGCAAGTGTTAAAAGATTGAAAGGGAATAAGATGCTTTTAATTCACAAATTGGGAGAGCGCTTCTTTGAATGTGAGCTGTTCATGTTTTTTCATATCAAGCAAAATACGTGGAGTTATTTCCAATCCCCCACAGCGATCATCTAGGATTCTGCTTAAAAAAAAAAATCAGATTCCAGATTCCCACTCCAGATCCCCGCTTGCTTTAAGGAACGTCCTGAAATGACAGTGGAGTCAGAAGAGGCACAAAGCGGTGACAGGGAGAAGCCAGTGGTGCTACTGCTGCCATTGTCGCACCTGCTGGGCAGCGTGGCTGTGACGAGTGGCTCAGGGCAGCAGGTGTTCTCACCAGACCAGCGTGTGTGCCGTCCTCCAACTCCAACCACGCACCCGTGCTTAGGAGTAGAAGCCAAAGGGAAGCAGTTTTGGAAAATGTTTCAAAGAACAAGGCACTGACTACAGGCTTAAAATTATAGGATGCTGTTACAACCTGGGGAAATGAGGCAAGTCAGGTTCATACAACCTAAATGTAAAACTTTTGTCACATGGAAAGGCCATTGAGGAGTGGACAACGAAACCAATGCAAGGAAAAGAGGATTACAGAAGTGTGATAAGCAGTTATTCGAGAAGAAAAAACGTTACTTTTCTGAATTTTGTGATGTTTGTGCTATTTGTCATTTTCCCAATTTTTAATGTATTACTTTCTCTCTCTAAGTGATATATTTTATTTGCATCTAAATATTTATACATTATTTTGGATTCTTTTCTTCATGAGTCCTCTCAAATTCTTTAGGCTTAGGTTCCCACAAAACCTGGACGTATTCCTGCAGTTCAGAGATGATGACTCTGGTAAAAAGGACTTTACATTTAAAGGGCAGACTCTGGACTTTGAAACAGGCCATCTTGGCCTGAACCCACACATCAGCGTAAATTGCGGATTTCTTGGGAAACCTGGAAACCAGACTGTTACTCAGCTAGCTTGGTGCTCCTGCGTTTGGAGGGGAATCTGTAGGAACCCTAGATTTTGGAGTTTGCTCTTTTCTTCTAGTAACACTCTGTCAGCGAGCAGCTGCCACACACGTGCGTGCGCACGTGCACATCCACACACACACTCATACCTTCGTCCCAGGTATGTAGGTTCTGGTTAACTGCCAGTCACACTGATACTGTGCCACCATGAGAAGCCTCCATTGTCTGATTATCCTAATAGCTTTGTAAATATATAGTTTTCATGTAATGTTTTAGCAGTTTTTTTCTTAATATCTAGGCACTTAGTATTCTTTATCCACGGGATACATTCCAAGAGCCCCCGTGGGTGCCTGAAACCTCAGATAGTACCAAGCTCTGTATATTCTCTGTTTTCCCCTCATACATATATACCTATAATAAAGCTTAATTTATAAATCAGGCACAGTAAGAGATTAACAACAATAACTAATAATAAAATAGAACAATTATAGCAACGTACTGTATAAAAAGTTATGTGAATTCAATCTCTTTCTCTCTCTTTCAGAAAACTAACATGAATTTTCTTTTTCCTTCACAATTTCATGTAAGATTTGTTCTTACAGTAGGTCTTAGAACCTCAGCAATTTTCTTTCTTTCCTTATTAAATCTGAAATATTCACTTTTTCACTTGAAAAAAGCACGTCACAGCTTCTCTGTGGCATGTCTGGGTTGAAGGCTGGCCTCACAACACTTGTGCTTTGGGGCCATTATTAAGTAAAGAGAAGTTTACTTGAACGCGAGCACTGTGACATGGGACAGTCGATCTGATGACCGAGATGGTTGCTAAGGGAGTAAGGGGGCAGTGGGTATGCTGGCCACAGGGACGTTTAACCACTCGGCAGGACACAGAGCAAACATATGAGGTTCCATCACACTCCTCCGAACGGCACACAATTTAAAACTTATGAATTGTTTATTTCTGGAATCTTCCATTTAATATTTTTAACTGCTTTTGACAAACTACAGAAAGCTAATTCCTAGATAAAAGAGCTCTGCTGTATATGCAATATTCTATGCACTATTTTTAAATCTCCATTATTGACAGTAAAATACTCAGAATGTTAGTATCAAATAATTAAGTTGCACAACGTAATTTGACACTTTCATAGCCGAGCTTTAAACATTTTTCAAATTTTAATTATTTTTTGTTGAAGTTAATTCTGTCTCACAGACAGGGAGACAGGGATATATGGTGGTGGGGGGGGGAGGGGTTCCTTTTCGGCAAAGCTAGAAAAGGCACATTTATTTCAGAAGATAAAAGACATCGAATAGTCACTCCTTCCGTTTCCATTTGCTTCTAACATCAACCACACACGTCTTCCTTTCACAGCAGATCTGCCGTGAACTTCAACTCATTCAGCAAGTTCATGAATAATTTCACAGAAATATATAATCAACAAGCCAGCCCCATGTTGTAGCTCCTCAACGCGGCTTCTTAGAAGCACTGTGATGTTCAACAGTGACGAGTGTTCAGACTCAGAAGCAAAGCACACATCTCATTCAGTGCCAGTAAGAGGTTCAAGTTCTTTCTTGTTTGATGGTAGGATAGTAAAAATTATTTTTTTAATGTTTCTAAAATTAAAAGTTCATTAAGAATATATACAATATATACAAAGCGTGGTGCTACTGAGCATTAGAATTTTTAAAAATTGAAATGCTAAGCATCCTATTTTCTTCTGTATATGGAGTAAAATCCTCTCTAGTGTAAATTACATACATAACAAATAGTTGGCACAAGGCAGGTTTTGAATCGGTATGGTAAAATGGAACAGACTATGAACTTTAACCTTTCGCTGGTCACTTGTTCCCTAGAAGAAAGAGCCTTTCTTGAATGAGGTTAAGTTCATTAAGGTGGGCTCAGTGCCATTAGCTCCATGCAAAATGTGCATCTAAGTGCCTAATCATAGAAATTGCCCTGATCACTTAATGAATTCTGACTAAATAGTGCGGTTCTACTCCAGGACACGTGTTTGTTAAGGGAAGTTGTTTGTTACACGTGGAAAGAAATGGGAGGAAAACAGCATCACAGCAAATCTGGGGATTCAGTTTGCTTGCTTGTTTTTGTTTTATAAATATCTAATTTTAAGAAGTTATGTTAAAGATGATCACACAGGGAATATAAAGTTCTTAGACCTAAGGAAAATAGTAATTTGTAATAAAAATCATATTAGCACACTCATGCTCTTTATGATGTATTATGTATATTCTATCCAAATTTGATCACGTTAATGAGATATAAATGCAAATTGATAACCTTGATTTTATTTCTAAATCATTTTATATGTTCTACATCATCTTAAACACTAACATCAAAATACTCTTTAAGATAATACTTAAAGTACATGGAAAGAAAATAGATATGAGACTAGAGCTAAAATACAAGTTGGAGCATGAGAA
Source organism: Molossus molossus (assembly GCF_014108415.1). Lineage (NCBI taxonomy): Eukaryota > Metazoa > Chordata > Mammalia > Chiroptera > Molossidae > Molossus > Molossus molossus. Next base: position 74,144,085 of record NW_023425344.1, on the reverse strand, counting down.
AATAGGACAACATATGATTGTTTTCCATCAAAGAGAGTTAAGTCAATACAGAGCGCATGAAAATAAAGGAAGGAACAGAGTTTTCTCTGCCGCAAAGTGGTATGTGCAACAAACGCTGCAATAATACTTGTGATTTTGACATCATCAAGCTACAAGTCTTTCAGCAACTAGCCATGGCTCATGCCCCCACTGGCCCAGTGTAAGGCCCCTTGTCTAGGAGCAGCTGCCAGACGAACCAAGCCGTGGTCAGCACTACCAGCTTGTCACCTCCCTCTCTGAGGCCTGGACTTGCCCAGACTCCTTTTCTGCCTCAAACGTGCCAAGTCCTTGTTTCTCTGATGGCCGCTGAGCACTGATCTACTACCGTGTGAAAGTAAATCATGTGAAACTGAATCCAAAATGCCACAAGGAACGGGGTCAACCTATCAGTGAAAATAATAGCCCATTTGAGCGCTTCTTCTTTCTCTGACCGGAAGGCAAGCTCTCGGGAGTCCACTGGGGATAGTTCCTAAAAACACTCTGAAAGCTCACACGCGTGCTGTGATTTCCAGAAGGCGGGGTCCTCCGCCTGGGGAATAGGGAAGACGCGGGAAAGATCCGTGCACGTGCTCAGAGGAATCTGCATAATGTCATGTCCTTTACGTTTTCTAAAACTCAGATAATTGCTTCGTAAAGACTTCAGCCAGGGCACACACAGAAGGCTGGCTACACGGCAGTCACTGTTTGGCATAAACCTATTTTAGCAAATTTTTCAGTAGTGCCCAGTGTGCATCTGTGACTGAGACAAAAATCAATGCTTATGGATTTAGCAGTGTAATCCTATCACTTGTTCTGTGAGATATGATTTGAAATGTAAAGTACGTTAAGACTTAAGTGAACTTGGAGGCATGTAGTCTCTGGGGTGTTTCTTAGTATCCTATTTATTATTGATCAGACTGTTTCCTTATTTGTCTCCACTCCTGTCCCAGTTATCCCCTTTCCCTGCTCACTCAGAGTTTTTAAACTAAATGTATCGGAACCAATAAACTGTCCTTGATATTTAGTTCCTACTTTCACAACAAGTAATAATTTTCAGTTTTCAAACCAAGAACATTATCATGTGGCCAATCAGGTTAAGTCTTACAACAAAATACTAGAAAAATGTTAAGTGAATTGCTCAGTTTTACCAAGAAAATTTAGTGTCTTCTCTAGAAATATAGCATAAATTCAGTAAGTCAACTACTATTAAGCAACCTTAAATAATTCTAAATTGCGGTGTTTTGTATTCATAGGAAATCACCAACGTAAAATTTTAGGAGTTGTAGTTTTAACCTAATTACAGTTTTAAAATCACACACTTTCCCTCAAATTTACTGTGAAAGAACAATTAAATGTGGTTTGAAATAGTCATGGCTACATGGAGCCATTCATTCATTCATTCATTCATTCATTCATTCATTCATATCTATGGGACACCTGTGATGCACCAGGCCCTGTCAGGTCCTGGGACAAAGTTCCCAACTTGATAATGCTCATATTCTAGTGACCCCTCATACACTCTCTACAGGAAGCTGTTACTAACTGGTACTTATGTAAGCCTTATTTCTTTGCGCATGCAAACAATTAGACTCTTTTTTTTTTTTTTAGCTCTTGAAATAATCATCAACTGTAATAGTCTTAAGATATCAAAAATTATTACAGTTACATGGGCTTCTATCAATACTTTAATCTAGACTGATTTGAGATAAAATTCCATCCAATGTAATTAATGTTCCTCCCATTATTAGATTATATTTCTATCTAAGAAAGTGATTTTTAGTTTCTATTCTGAAAGTAGGTTACACTTTTCATTTACTATATGTACTTTTTATTTGGACAGTTCAGTTGTGAACTAATATGAATTCTCAAAACTATAATTTTCATTCTCACTCAAGTAGTCTTAGTTTGGGGGAGATAAAGAAAAGCCACTCATAATGCACTGCTAAATCTTGCGTTTCTATTAACTAGATGGCTTTTAGACATAGGCAAACGTAGTGAAAGAAAGTATAGGCTTCCATGTAAGATACGACACTACTGTGTCCAGACTCTGTGTGTAGAAATAATTACGGGCGGAAACCTGTCCCATCGTGTGAGCCCTTCTTGCCTGGATGCATGTGTGTGTATTTAAAGCTAGTCACTTATGCAGAAGTCCCGAACACTGTGAACACTGGGGACAGTCTCTATTTACACATGCAGTCTGACTCTTTTAAAAGTTATTTTGCCTTTAAAAGAGTAAATCCACAAAATGACCTTCAGCTACTATTAATCCATCTAAATGTAGGGTGTGAATGCGGAACACATCTGCCATCTGTCAGTTGAGAATTCCCCCGCCACGGCCCCAAACCCCATTCCCCACCACGTCCTCTGGGGACCAAGATAACTGAGGGAGAGGTCTTCCTTTGCTGCCGAGGAAGGAGTACATTTAGACTAATCATTAAAACCCATTACCTAACAAAGTGCATGTTCTTAAGGAACACTGTGATGCTTGGCAATGAATTAATCAGCAAAATAGACGACGAGAAAGCGAGGTTAGCAGTCTCAGAAAATGCCAGAGCAGCTTCTAGTTACTATAAACCTCAACCCAATTAGAGGGATTTTCTCTTAACAATGTAGAATTCTATCAGGATTTGGTCTCTTTACTGCTTCCCACTGTGTTATATCTGGGGTTGGAACAATGACCAAGACTTCCTTGGAGCTTGATAAGGAAACTCATTTATTTGAATAATTGATTATTCAATTAGTAGAGCAAATGTTGAACATTGGACAGCTCTTTTTATCAGTGCTGATGGGAAGTAATTGGCTGTAATTCATTATAAAGCAGAAAACTGAAAAGTGTGACTTTAAAATAAGACTATTAAATACAACCTTCCCCCCCTACGAGAAAGCTTTCTTACCTGCGCTTTTTTTGTCCTAGCGGTTTGATTTCCTTTTCCCTCAGTGCTATTATATTCTCAAATATCATCAAGCAGCTGATCGTGTTCTCTGAATATTACTGAATAGTGATTTCCTCTTGCAAATTCTGTCTAATGTTAAATAATTCTTCAAGTGAAGGCCTGTGAGTGCAGAGTGACCCAGCACTTCAGGGCTGAAGCATCAGATGGAAGGCAGGTTAACCAAAACCACTGTCTGAGGACACTGGTGACACCTTGGGCCGGGCTGACACGCCCCTTGATTTGTAAGAAGAAACTATATTTTCAAGAAAAATGAATGTATCTTCAATGATGAAATTTTAATAATACAAGGATGTGTAGTATTTGGTGGACAATAACGTCACTTTATCTTAAAAGAAATTTGAAAGTAATTAATCAAGGAAAATCCTATGTTGCACAGCCTATGCTTATTAACTGTTAAGTGTAATGTCAGTGATATACTCATAATTTAGCTATAATAAAACTATAAAAACCTCTTTTTGCCTTTTTTTTTTAAAGGAAGCTTCTGAAGGTAAAAAGTGGATTTCCTGTTCTCACACTGCCCCTGTTTTAAACCAACACAAATAGTAATATACTAGCATATCTAATTTTTCATCAAAAACATGGGAAAAATTTTAATATCTAAAAACAATCTATTTCTTTTTAATCTTTAATGTCAGATACCCCCTTTAGCATGGAAACTAACTCACCGTATAGCTCAACAGTACAAGATGCAGAACAAACATATTTCACAGATAAGTATGTTTGTGTGTGTGCATGTGTATGTGTGTGCATGTGTATGTGCATAAGCTACTTGATATTTTATATTTTACTATAATATATCATTTAATATTTCTTATAACATATTTTTAAAATAAAGGAGATAAAACATATTTGATTGATTGATTAATTTTTAAATATTATGTAATAATAAAATATAAAATGTAAATAATAAAATATAGAATACTATCAAGTAGTGGGACTCTTACTTTGCACCTGGATTTAAAGGGACTTTCTTAAGAATCTTATCACTGAGAACATTGCTTTTCACTTTAAAATAGGTACTTTGCTATTAGAAAACTGTTCTTCTAGTCTTATTTTCTATGGTTTATTAGGAATAAGTGCTAAAAGTTATCAAATACCTTTCGGCTCAAATTAATGATATGATACGTGTTTGCTGTTCAGAGTGTGTTGTGCTGATGTATTTTTAACCACCATTTTTGCATTCCTACTATTGTTCTGTTATTCTTCGTTGCAAAATGACTTTCTACACATTTCTTGGTAATGGTTTCTTTCAAAATAATCCATTGTTGTTTTTCCACCCCCTTCAGGAGTGTGGAAAACTTATTTTTTTCTATGGAATGAAAGAATTTTGATAGAGAGCATTTTGATAAAGGTTTCCTCTTGCTAATTTTAACTAAGTTTTAAAATGGTTTCTTCAATTATGTTCTTAATAACCAGTTCTAACTCATTTTGATGTTGATTCAGAACCCTGAAATATCTCTCTATTTGCCACCTTCTCTCACCTTTTTCTTAATTTAACTTTTTATTAGTTCATCTACTTCTTGCCCAAATGTTTGTTAAGAGTCAACTATGTGACAAGCTACTAGGCAAGGTGGATGAAGGAAAAACAAATAATGGTAAAATGTTTGCTCCCAGTCTCCAAGTGTCTTCAGAGTGCGTTACTCCCGTCTTTGTGGTTGTCCACTGTAGTTCTATTATTTAATGCTTGCAGTGCTGATTTAACTATTCGGTATTACAATTCAACCTATTATATTATTGTAACTAAGCTCTATGACATTAACTTCTTGAGAACTAGTAATGTAATTTTTTTTCCTAAACGTTGTATATACTTTACATGATCTATTGTGTTTGATTTTCATACTTTTTGGCTCCCTTCTTTAACTATAGAAAGATTCTAACTGGCGCTGGACCATATCACACTTAGGCTTGTTGCCCCGGACCTTCACTCACGAGGCTCCCACTCTGGCCCTCCTCCAGCGATGCCCCTCCTCACCCATCTATGTTGTGAGTACCCAGGGCTCCAAAATTCTCTGCTCAAATGGCTCTAGCTTGATTCCAGGGCCAGTTCCTACCAGTCCCCTCAGTCTATCCTCTGGAAGGCAAACCTTGTGTAAATCCTTAGGTCTGATGAGTGGCCAAGGGACAACTGTTTGTAAGGGGTGTGGACATAGCTTCTGCAGGAGGCTGGCATGGCCATGTAAGTACCTGTAAGGCCACTTAAGACAACTAAGGGATCTCAGGGTGGAAAGAGTGTGTCCATTCTTCTGTGCCCCATGGGTTTACCATGGAACACAGAGCACCTAAAGAATGATAATTTAGAACTTAGCCACATAATAATTTCCTGGGAGGTATATTTGTCAAGATCAGACGATAACAAATATTTTGTTTAATAGTCTGTTAGCTTGATTTGTAACCTTGAACTATTTAGATATATGGTATTCATTTGTACCCTTTTCCTGAGCCCTGCAAATCTGGGGCAGGTCTGAGTTGAAATATTATTTTCCTTTGTTTTCTTGGGTTATTTTCCTAATTAATTGACAGCAATACTTTGAGGGATGTTGCTTTGACAACCCCTTCCTCTTTGCTCAATGTCAGAGTGCACACTTTCCTAGTCTGTGTTGGGATGTAGACTTGCTTATAATATAACTGAAGGGCAATTACAGCTCATTCTTCAGATTTACTGAAAGATGACTGTTAGAGGCCATGTAGAAAGCTGGTTTCATCTCTGGTGATTCGATTAGAAGTTGTCATGAAAACCATTCTGCTATATTTAGAATTGCTTCACAAGCCAAGATGAAGGAATGTGTTTACTCCAGCCTTCTTATTTTATTTTTTTATAATTTATTTTGTTTTATTTTTTCCATCACCACTTATCCCCTCTATGCCCCCTTCTACCTCCACCCCACCCTGCAATCGCCACACTATTGACCATGTCCATGAGTTCTCTCTCTTTTATTATCCTTTTCGCTTAATCCCTCCACTCTCCCAACACCCCCCACCCCTACCACCGAGTCGTCAGCCTGCTCTCTATCTATGAGTCTGTCTCTGTTTTGCTTGGCAGTTCAGTTTGTTCATTAAATTCCACATATGAGTGAAATCATACGGTACTTTTCTTTCTCTGACTGGCTGACTTTACTTAGCGTAATATTCTCCAGGTTCATCCATGCTGTCACAAAGGGTACAATTTTCTTTCTTTTTATGGCAGAGTAGAATTCCATGAACTTTCAGGGATCATTTCTATGGTTTGTTATTGCCTTCTTATTTGAAAACCTAACATAGTCCAACAACCCAAAGGAGTTAATGGAAGTATTCCCCCCTTTCCCCACTTTGGTAACATACGTCAATGTCTTTCATTCTCTATCTCCTAGTCTAACAGCAGAGTCATTTATCTGCTGTGAACCGGAGGAACAACAAACTCTTTGAGCACATCTGAGAGGAGGAACTAGAAAAAAATCATATTAACAAATCAACATATGTCATGATATTGGGTGAAGATGAAGGCCAGGAAGGAGAACGGAGGAGTAAGTAAAGAGACAGAGAATGGTCAAGGAGGGCTTCCCTGGGGATGTGACCGAAGAGAGGGGTCGCGGATGAGTTGGTAGAGCAAAGGGGAAAGAGAACTGTCCCTGCTGACAGAACCACAAACAGTGCTGAGGCAGAAGATTGTTTGGTAAGCGTTAAAGGAACCCCAAAAAGCCTGAGGGGCTGGAACAGAGTTGCGGAAGGAGAGAGTGGTAGGAAGTCAGATTGTGTAGACATAGGGCATTCTGGGCCGTGGTAAAATGAAGCCTTGGCTGGGTTTAGGTAGTATTGTGGCATGTGTTCAATTATTTAAGATCATTATGGTGTTGGGGGATAATCAGATTGTGAGAGTTTTAAGTCAAAGTAGGGAGCACGGTAAGGAGGGCACCTTGTGGGTAGCAGAGAATGCTATAGGAATGGTTGAATTTCTAGTATATCTGGTGTTGGAGAAATCAGCCATTACAGTGCTGGCAGAATCCTGCTGTTTTTTGTTTTTTGTTTTGTACTTTCCTCTCGTGTGTTATAGCTTCCCAAGTCTCTTGCACTCAACTATAGAGCAATCTAGACCATATTCAGGTGTTATATTTGCATCCTCTGAGCACTATGGAATGATTTTTGGGAACTTTGCTTCCAAGGAGAGTTAAGAAATTCTCCTCTGTAGTCACAAACCACCAAGCACACAATAGTCAGCTTGATTTTAAGTGATCTGTCTTGTATCTGCTTTTATTGTAAGATGCCTTGGATCAATTATTGAATGTGGAGTGCATGCTGACTTTTAATAAAAATGTAGTATTACCCAAACAAGGCTGGAAGAACTGAAAATCAGGATGTTCGATCTCAAAAAATGTTTTTGACTCTTTTTCAGTTTTGTAGAGGAAGAAAGTGAGAGGAAGGATAAAGAAATCTTTTTGGGCCCTGGCCGGTTTTGCTCAGTGGTTAGAGTGTCGGCCTGCGGTACAGAGAGACCCGGGTTCGGTTCCCGCTAAGGGCACGTACCTCAGTTGCAGTTTGTTCCTGGCCCTGGTTGGGTCGTGAGGGTGACAACCACTCGATGTGTCCCTTTCACGTCGATGTTTCTCTCTCTCTCCCTCCCCACTCTATCTGAACAAAAAAATGGAAAAATGTCCTCGGGTGAGGATCAAAAAAAAAAAAGAAAAGAAAAGAAATCATTTTGGAATCAATGTTGCATTTACCCTGTTTGCAACAGCTTTTGTGTATGTGATCTGGGAGTGAGGACTGCATATTACGTCGGAAATATCGCTGAGAGCATTATGTCTGCACTTGGGTGTGTGGGTTCACCTAATTTAGGCCTCAACCTCATGGATGCCAAACATTTAGAAAGCAGCTGTTCTTCTAAATGTATTAAGCAATTTGCTTTAGGTAATGTAGCCTATAAAATTTTAATTTTGGATTAAATAAACCATATCCTTCAGCATGCCTACTGCACCTTGATATTCAAAAGATGAAATATGGGCGTATTTAGTGAATTTCTTCTCAAGATACTCCACTGGAGAAGGGTCAATAGTTTCCTAATGAACGTTGTCAATAGCAATTCTTCTTCGGAAGCTCAAGGAAATTAGCTTTAAACAACAAGCATAGGTATCTCGGGCTTCGACATTATGTGATGGGATTGTTACATGTTTTAGGAAGTGGTTTCAGGAGACATTGCTTTGAAGAGGTAAATGATAGAAAACGGCGTAATTCTCTGGTCTCTGGTGCTAATTGCATTATAATCTAAACACCTAAAAGACAGGCACCTTGAAAACCAATACTAAGAAATGCGGAACATGGTCTTTATAAATAAATTGCCAAAGGTTAGCAAGGGTTATTGCATTTTAATGTTTTATTTGGAAGAGAGCAGATGTTATACTGAGTGAAAATTTGAATTAAATACCCATTTGATTTGTTGCCTCTCGAGTGTCCGTGCCGTGAGGTTTTGAGCTTGCTTCCTTCCGTGAACAGCTATTTCTTTAACAAACACTAATATAGCCCCTGTGTTCCCAGTGCTTTGTACTTATTAACTCATTTAACCTACAGACAATGCTTTGAAGTTGGTAATGAAATTATCTCCATTTCTCAAATTTAAAAAAAAAAGAGGAAGAGAGAGGTGAAGCAACATGCCCACATTCACACAGGTGTTAATTAAACGGTGAAGTCAGGCAATGTAGATGCAAAGACAAGGCTCCTAACTGACAGACTACGCTGTGTCTCTCTTATTCTTTATTTATGTATCTATTTTTTTATTTTCCTCTAAGAAATTTTATTTTTTATACTTATAAAAAGTCCCACTTGATGAAAGAAAATGGGGGAAAACAAAAAAGAATTAACACATACGCATATATATGTCATGACTTAACTAAAATCTTATTGTCCTATTTCCTATTTTTCACAAAGTACATTGTTGAGAATTCTTCTCATGTCATCATTTATTCTCAAAGACATGACTTTAATGATAGCTTCTATTATCTTTATCCTTCAGAATAACAGAAGGGTTAGGTCTTTTTCAATTCTAATTTCAATCTCATTTGCTTTCACCCCCCCCCCCCGCCCCCCAAAACATCTTAAGTGTTTTTATTTCTTTCTTATCATAACCGTAAATTCAGCAGATGTTGAAACACAATGACAGGTCTGCTTTATGCAAAGTGCGTTTGCAGTATTTTTAGTCATCTGGATTTTCTCATCTTTTATAATCTTAGTTCTTTTATGACACTATTTCTGTCAAGATATAACCTATGGAAAAAAATTCCCCAGTGGCATTATGCCGAGGAGCCTATTATGGTTCTGGGGAAATCCGCTCAACCAAAGGATAACTGAAAACAGGCTTCGATACACCTTTGAAGGCTCTCTCCCAGTTAAAAGAAGGAAATTGGTCATAAATATTGAGCCAAGAAAGTTTACCTGTTTCCTCTATAGCATTTTAATAAATAAAAAGTGAAAAGAAAATCAATGCCTACCTATTTTCTAATGCCAACTCCGGTTTATTTCGTTGTCTAATTAACATTTGACATACCATGTAGTGTCTCAGCGCACAGAATTCACTAGTAGCCTGAAGCAAGTGACCTTACATCTCTCAAGCCAAGCTGTGATCCACAAAGGGAGTTGCAAAACAACTAAGGATTGTGCGGTTTAATGTTCTAGAGTCTTGTTTTCATAGATGGCAGTTGTCCTTTTAAGTATATCCAAAATTAATATCAGCTGTTCTAAAAGTATTAGATGATAATGAGTCTCCAAAATTTCTGTTCTTGACTTAATACAAGTTATTTTATCTTTTCTAGTTTTTTCTGTCTGAAGAGTCAACAAAGGTTTAGGAAATGACACCTTTCTCCCTTTGTCCTTGCTGTTTCTCAAGAAAATAGTGGCCTTACTATCATTCTGTTTGATAAACCCATGTTTAATTTTTCTCAGTTTATGTCCCAGTGACAGCTCTGTTTAAACAAGTTTCTGAACGTGTATTCATTTCATTGTGTGCATGGTGAGACAGATGGGAAGGTACATTGCTCTCCTTTTGACAGGGGAAACAACAAACCATAACCCAAGTTAGACTGGGGTCCGTGTTCCGGAGGCATGGAATGAATGTCAATTACTTACACCTACAACATCAAGAAACGCCTCAAAAAGAAAGCAATATTAGATCTGTGAGTTTAAGGATAGGTGAGATTTTTCTTGCTAGAGGCTGGGCAGTTAGGCAAGAGATGAGGGTGCCTTGGAAACAGAAGCTAAAGGAGCAATGTCATTCATGAAGTTTACTTATTTATTCAATATATATTTACTAAACACTTGCCAAGTTTTAGAAACTGTTCCAGTCATTTTCAATGACAAATACATAGATAAGCAAAAAAGACAAAAATCCCTGTTCTGGTGTGGCCCTGATTATGGCTAGATGGGGAAGGGAAAGTTGCAATTATAAGTTAAATGATATTAAAGATAAGGATAAGCTAAGAATTAAGGCAAAGAATAAAAGTCCTGTATGATCAGTGTAGGATGGGAGATGTCAGATGAGGCTGGAAAGCTAGACCAGAGATGTACTATAAAGAACTTTGAATATAAATACAAGATGACTGGCTTTAATGCCAGAGATAAAGGGGAGACATAAAATGATTTGGGAGAATTTGATTAGACTGCAGTTTAGAAAAACAAATAAACAGAAACCATAGGTAGCATGGTGTTCCAGTGATCCAGACAAGACGAACAGAGAAGTGGTTCTGCTAGGAATCCAGGTAAAGTTGGTGAGGATCCAAATAACAGTTGGTGGGGAGGAAGAAACAACAGGGTGGAATTTAGACACGTCAGAAGTTCCAATGACATGACTTGAAAATGAAGTTGTTGTGAGGAATCAAACTTGATTCCCATGTTTCTAACTTTGTTTACTTTAGAGAAAGTTGCATTTAATTAACAATATTTGAGTGAAGAAACACGGGAAGAGAATTGGACTAGTGGTCATGATATAAAATTTGTGTAAACATAAATTACTTTGGCCCTGGCCGGTTTGGCTCAGCGGTTAGAGTGTCGGCCTGCGGTCTGGAGAGACCCGGGTTCGGTTCCCGCTAAGGGCACGTACCTCGGTTGCAGTTTGTCCCTGGCCCTGGTTGGTCGGGCGGTGGCAGCCACTCGATGTGTTCCTTTCGCATCGATGTTTCTCTCTCTCTCTGTTCCTCTCTCTCCCTCCCACTCTACCTGAACAAAAAAATGGAAAAATGTCCTCGGGTGAGGATAAAAAAAAAAAAAAAAAAAAAAACATAAATTACTTTGCTCATAAAAAGTAGGTGCATAAAAAATCAGCTTTTTTTTTTTCAATTTTTATTAATTTATTTTTGTTACAGATGTTTCTCCCTTTTTACCCCTAGAAACCCTCCTCTACATCCTGCCCTCCCTCCATGCCTCCAGCATTGTTGTGTATGTCCATTGGTTACTCATACATGTGTATAAGTTCTTTGGTTTATCTCCATCCCTCCCCCCAACCCCCTCCTCTGAGGTTTGTCAGTTTGAACCATATTCCTTTCTGTGTGTCTGGGTCTATTTTGTTCATCAGCTTATTTTGTTCATTATATTCCACAAATAAGTGAGATCATGTGGTATTTGTCTTTCTCTGATTGGCTTATTTCTCTTAGCCTAATATTCTTCAGGTCCCTCCATGTCGTCTCAAAGGATAAGCGAGCTCTCTTTCTTACAGCTACATAGTATTCCATTGAATATACAAACCACAGCTTTTTTATCCATTCATCTATTGATGGACACTTGGGCTGTTTCTAGATCTTAGCTATTGTAAATAGTGCTGCTATGTACATATATTCTCTCTGATTGGTGTTTCAGGCTTCTTAGGGTATATTCCTAGAAGTGGGATCACTGGGTCAAATGGAAGTTCAATTTTTAATTTTTTGAGGAAACACTATAGTGTTTTTCATAGTGGCTGCACCAGTCTGCATTCCCACCAGCAGTGCACTAGAGTCCCCTTTTCTCCACACCCTCGCCAACACTTGTTGTTGGATGATTTGTTGATGGCGGCCATTCTGGCAGGTGTGAGGTGATACCTCATAGTTGTTTTAATTTGCATCTCTCTGATGATTAGTGATGTTGAGCATTTTTTCAAAAGTCTCTTGGCCATTTGTATGCCCTGTTTAGGTCCTCTACTCATTTTTTACTTGGTTTTTTTTTTTCGTCCTTTTGATGAGTTGTATGAGCACTCTATATTTTGGAAATTAATTCCTTATCTGATGTATCGTTGGCGGTATGCTCTCCCATTTAGTGGGTACCCTTTCCATTTTGATGGTTGTTTCTTTTGCTGTGCAGAAGCTTTTTAGGTTAATGTGGTCCTATTTATTAAATTTTTTTCTTTATTTCTCTTGCCTTAGGGGTTGTATCAGTGAAAATTTTACTGCATATAATGTCTGAAATTTCGATGCCTACATTTTCTTCTAGATTTTTATGGAGTCATGGTTCACAATTAAGTATTTTATCCATTTTGAGTTTATTCTTGTGTGTGGTGTAATTTGCTGGTCAAGTTTCATTTTTTTGCATGTAGCTGTCCAGTTTTCCCAACACCATTTATTAAAGAGGCTGTCTTTACTCCACTGTATGCTCTTGCCACCTTTGTCAAATATTAATTGAGCATAATGTCTTGAGTCAATTTCAGGGTTCTCTGCCCTGTTTCATTGATCTATATGCTTGTTCTTGTGCCAGTACCAGGTTGTTTTGATTACAATGATTTTGTAGTATAATCTGATCTGGTATTGTGATCCCTCCTACTTTGTTCTTCTTTTTCAAGACTGCTGTGGGTATTCAGGGTCTTTTTTGGTTCCATATACACTTTTGAAGTATTTATTCTAGTTCTGTGAAATATGTCGTTAGTATTTTTATGGGAATTGCATTGAATCTATAGATTGCTTTGGGTAGCATGGACATTTTAATGATGTTAATTCTTCCAATCCATGAACGAGGTATGTACTTCCATTTCCTTATATCTTACTCTGTTTCTTTTTTCAATGTCCTGTAGTTTTCTGTAGATAGGTCCTTTACTTCTTTGGTTAAGGTTATTCCTGGGTATCCTAATTTTTTTGCCACAATGGTAAATGGGAGTTTTTTTTATTTTTTTATTTCTCTTTCTGTGAGTTCATTATTAGTGTATAAGAATGCCATCAATTTCTTCATGTTAATTTTGTATATTGCTGCTTTGCAAAATTGTTTATTAAATCTAGTAGATTTTTGATGGAGTCTTTAAGGTTTTCTATGTACAATATCATGTCATCTACAAATAATGACCATTTCATTTCTTCCTTTCCAATTTGGATCCCTTTTATTATTTCTTCTTGTCTGATTGCTGTGGCTAAGACTTCCAGTACTATGTTAAATAAGAGTGGCAAAAGTAGTCATCCTTGTATTGTTCCTGTTCTTAAGGGAAATGCTTTTAGTTTTTGCCCATTGAATATGATGTTGGCTGTAGGTTTTTAAATATGGCCTTTATTATGTCAAGATATGATCCCTCTATTCCTACATTGCTGAACATTTTTATCAGAAATGGGTGCTGGATTTTGTCAAATGCTTTTTCAGTATTTCTTGAAATGATCATATGTTTTTTTATCTTTCATTTTGTTTATGTGGTGTATCACATTTACTGATTTGGGAATATTGTACCAGCCTTGCGTTCCTTGGAATGAATCCCACTTGGTCATGGTGAATAATTTTTTTAATGCATTGCTGGATCTGATTTGCTAATGTTTTGTTACGGATTTTGGCATTTGTGTTTATCAGAGATATTGGCCGGTAGTTTTCTTTCTTTGTAGTGTCTTTATCTGGTTTTGGAATTAGAATTATGCTGGCCTCATAAAACGAGTTTGGAAATCTTCCTTCTTGAATTTTTTGGAAGAGTTTGAGGGGAGTGGGTGGTAGTTCTTTTTTGAATGTTCAGTAAAACTCCCCTGTGAAGTTGTCCAGGTTCGGGCTTTGGTTTGCTGGGAGATTCTTGATTACATCTTCAGTTTCCTTAATTGTTATTGGTCTGATCAAGTTTTCTATCTCTTCCTGGTTCATTTTTGGGAGACTATGTGTTTCTACAAATTTGTCTATTTCGTTAGATTGTCCTATTTGTTGCCGTATAATTGTTCATTGTATTTGTTAATGATCCTTTGTATTTCCGTGGTGTCAGTTGTTACTTCTCCTCTTTCCTTTCTGTTTTCTTTATTTGGGTCCTCTCTCTTTGTTTCTTGGTAAGTCTAGCTAAGGGTCCATCAATTTTGTTTATCTTTATAAAGAACCAGCTCTTTGTTTCAATTGATTGTTTGAATTGTTGGGTTTTTTTTTTGGTTTTTTTTTTTGTCTCTATGTCATTTATTTCTGCTCTGATCATTACTGTTTCCTTCCTTTTAGTTGCTCTGGGGTTTTCTTTTTGTTTGCTTTCTAGTTTTTTAAGTTGTGAGATTAGATAGTCAATTAGAAATTTTTCTTGTTTCTTGAGGTAGGCCTGTAGTGCTATGAATTTTGCTCTCAGGACTGCTTTCTCTGTGTCCCATAGATTTTGTGTTGTTGTGTACTCATTTTCAAAAGTCTCTTGGCCATTTGTATGCCCTGTTTCCACGAAGTTTTTAATTTCTTCTTTGATCTGCTTGGTAGCCCATTCATTGTTTAATAACATGCCGTTTAGCTTCCATGTGTTTAAATGTATTTGCCTGTTTTTGTTGTCATTGATTTCTAGTTTCATGCCATTGTGATCTGAGAAGATGCTTGATATTATTTCAATGTTCTTGAACTTGTAGAGACTTAGTTTGTATCCTAATATGTGGTCTATCTTTGAGAATGTCTTATATACACGTTAGAAGAATGTGAATTCTACAGTTTTGGGGTGTAATCTCTGTAGATATCTATTAAAACCATTTGATCTAGTGCATCATTTAGAGCAGTGGTTCTCAATGTTCCTTATGCCGTGACCCTTTAATACAGTTCAATAAAATTATTTTTGTTGCTACTTCGTAACTGCAATTTTGCTACTGTTACGAATCGCCATTGGAAATATGTTTTCCGATGGTCTTAGGTGACCTCTGTGAAAGGGTCGTTCGACCCCCCCAAAGGGGTCATAACCCACAGGTTGAGAACTGCTGATTAAGAGTCTCTGTTTTCTTGTTAATTTTTTCTCTAGAGGATCTATCCAGTAATGTCAGCAGCATGTTAAAATCTCCTGCTATGATTGTATTGCTGTCAATTTCTCCTTTGAAGACCTCTAGTAGTTTTTTAAATATATTTTAGTGCTCCTATATTGGATGTATATATGTTTACCAATGTTATATCTTCCTGTTGGATAGATCCTTTTAATATTATGCAGAGGCCTTTTTTGTCTCTAGTTATGGCCTTCATTTTGACATCTATTTTATCAGATATGAGTATTGCTATCCCAGCTTTTATTTCCTTTCCATTTGCTTGGAAGATTTTTTTCCATCCCTTCATTTTCAACCTATGTGAGTCTTTTGTTGTGAGGTAAGTCTCTTGTAAACAACATATGTATGAATCATGCTTTCTTATCCAATCAGTTACTCTGTGTTTTTTGATCAGAGCATTAAATCCATTTACATTTAAGGTTATTATTGATATGTACTTATTTATTGCCATTTTGTTTATTGCCATTATTTGTCTGTTTCTTCTACTAATTACAGCAGTCCTTTTCACATTTCTTACACTGCTGGTTTGGTGTTAATATATTCCCTTAGCCTTTTTTTTTTTTTTTTTTTTGTCTTGGAAGCTCTTTATTTCACCTTCTACTTTGAATTATATCCTTGCTGGATAGAGTAGTCTTGGATTCAGATCCTTGTTTTTAGTGACCTTGATTACTTCATGCCACTCCCTTCTGGGCTGTAGTGTTTCTGTTGAGAAGTCAGCTGAGAGCCTTATAAGGGTTACTTTGTAAGTAACCTGTTGCTTTTCTCTTGCTGCTTTAGGATTCGCTCTTTGTCTTTAATTTTTGTCATTATAATTATTATGTGTCTTTGTGTGGGCCTCTTTGGGTTCTTCTTACTTTGGCTCTCTGTGCTTCTTGAACTTGAATGCCTTTTTCCTTCACCAAGTTAAGGAAGTTTTCTGTCACTATTTCTTCAAGTACATTCTCTAACCCTTGCTCATTTTCTTCTTCTTCTGGAACTCTTTTGATGTTGTTACGTTTCCAGTTGTCCTACAGTTCTCTTAAGCTGTCTTCCTGTTTTTTAATTGTTTTTTTCTTTTTGGTTTTCTGATTGGGTGATTATTTTCTTCCCTGTCTTCTAATTCACTGATCAGGGCCTCAGCTTCCTCTACTCTGCTTGTTATTCCTTCCAATGTGTTCTTTATTTCTGTATGTCATTCTTCATTTCCAATTGGTTAGTTTTCAATGTTTCTATATTTTACTCATGGTATTGAGCTCTTTATTCATGCTGTTGAGCTTCCTCATTATTATCACTCTGAACTCTACCTCTGATAACTTCCTTAAGTGCATTTAATTGATCTCATCTTCAGTAGAGTTCTCTCATTCTTTTGTTTGGGATTTTGTTTCTTTGTTTCACTATTTTGCCTATCTCAGTGGGTTTTGGAGCCTGCCAGTTTTTCCCTGTAGGTGTTGGTATTTCACTGATTGTGGCTATCTACTGGGTTTAGATGAGTATGGGAGGACCCACATCAAACACCACTGTCAAGTCTTACTTTCCTGGGTAGATTTGCAAGCCCAGGAAAGGTTCAGTTATCCTCTAGCTTTTTGCCTGGAGGCTATTAGTCTCAGTTACTTGATGAGCCTTGGGTTGTAGCCCTCAGCTGAATGAGAAACTCCCTCAGATATTCAGGGTAAGAGGATTACCAGAGGGTAAGGCAGATGCTTGCTGGCTGTTAATGAGCCTCAATTTGCACTTCTTCGGCCTGGCCAGTGGTGTTAAATTTCAGAGGGAGGGGCTGTTGCTTCTCCCTGGGGCTCTGGGAAGAGGTTCTTTGAATAAGATGACTACTGTCCTGTAAGAGAGTGATTCAGCAAAAAACTCCCATTGCCCTCTCACCTCTCCAAGCTCCTGAGTCTCCACACAGTTGCAGTTCAGTCTGCCCTCCCTCTTCCAGAGCGCAAGGTGAGTGGCTGTAGCTAATTTAATGCTCTCTCTTGGCCCTCTGCACTGTGGAGCCGGCTTGGGATTTTAACCCCAGGGGAGCTGCTCACAGCTAAAACAGCTGCTGTCCTTGAGCTCCAAGCCTGCCCTGTCATGCCTCCGCAGTTCCTTCCAGGCTTGATTCAGTGACTTTTTTCCTGTCTCTGGTTATATGGGCCCTCTCCAGCTGTTTTTCTGTTGCTTTTTTCTGACGATTTGTCTTTCTTTTAGTTGTAATTCCAGTTTGGTCCTGGGAAATGGTTTGTGTAGCTTCCATTCACTCTGCGACCATTTGGAAGTCTTCAATTTTTTCTTATACCCACCCTTCTCTCCACGTTGGACAGGTAGAATTTAGAGGTGTGACTTGCATATTTAAGTTAAGGTGTCCAACAAGATGGCAACTTGCACTTGACCATAGAAATCAATCTAGAGACCCAGATTTATGAGTTATGGAACTAAAGTCAGGAAAGGGAATAAGAGTACAGAAGGAAAGAAAGGAGAAATAAACCAACTTTAAGGAACCAAACTATCTTCAGTCAAATGATATCAAAAATTGAAATGTTAGCTCAAATATCAAGTCTTTGCTGTCAGTAAAGAAATTTTCCTTCCAAGCTTTTCCACAATTTTCCTTGGTAACTCTATAATATGCAGTCTATACTATGCTATCGAGTATATATAAAATCATAAATATCCACCTAGTTAGTACCCTCTCACAGTTCTGAGCATTTAACATTCTTTCATTGTGAAACTTTTTTTGTTTGTTTTTTACTTCTTTTTTGGTTTCCAGTTCATATATGATTGGTTAAAATCAACAGTTGAATCGAAGAGAAAGAACATAAAAGTACACTCTCTGTCTTACTTTAACTTAATAAACTTACACAAAACTGTCTTCTTTTTCTTTATGCCTTCTCATGTTACCTGAACAGTGCCCTTGGAGCAACCCTATGCTTACTTTTGGTTTCTCCCCCAAATCCAACCTTGGTTTTCTATAATCCTTTCTAAGGTAACCTAGCTTTCTGCAATAGAAACACACTCCACACACACACACACACACACACACACACACACACAAAAATATAGAATTGTGAATTGCTAGAAGATTTTTGACATTTTCTTTAGATGGCCATAAACTTGAACAATTCATCATCTAGATAGAAAGTAATTCCTTGCACAATCTTTCGATTTGTTATACAGTAAAACAAAAAACTGAAGGGACCATGAGCTGATTTCAGCCATGTGTCATTTCTGTCTGACTGATCTAAAGATTATTCTGTTGCATAATTAGAATTACCTACCTGTGAATTACTTCAAATTAGTGTAGTTAGAAGGTAAGTTATAACTAAAAATAAATGTCACTACAATATAAACCTATTATGCTCTATATGACTAAAAATGTGGTAGTTTCTTTATAGGTTCATTTCTCATGTATCTATATTTAGAATTTTATGTAATCAAAGGATAACATGATAGAGATTATAGACTTCTATTTTACTGATAGTTAATGTAAACAGTATTCAATGAAAAAATTTTAGCATACTCAAATCAGTCCTAAGTTTGATCAACATGCTATTTCAAGCAACTTTAAAAAATCATAATATCACCAAGCTTGAAAACCCAACCTCAATACTCATTTATTTATTAATTGTTATTTAATTAATTTATTTTTGTTACAGATGTTTCTCCTTTTCCCCCCATTGACAGTCTTCTCCCATTCTCACCGCCCTCCCCCCCAGCATCTTTGTCTATGTCCATCACTTTTGAATAATTGTCGCAGTAATACTAGTTGATAATAGGCAAAGGTGAATCTTTTTCAATAAATGCAGCTTGTCTGTTAGTCAATAGAAATGAGTGATAGAAATTACTAATTTTATGTTTAATGATAGAAGTCAAAAACATTAAAAGTTTAGATCAGTCTTGAAATCATATAGAAACCAAGCAACAGTGTTCAGGTCTGGATTCTTTGTTTTGCAAAATCAAAGAATAAGTTCATGGACCAAGGGGTAAGCAAAAGGAAAGTATATTTGAAAGATAGACAGACTCCCCGCAGCGAGGAGGGGACCCAAGTGTGTTGCTGGAGAGGCTCTGTTGTCTAGGAGTAGATATTTACTTTGCTAGCCTCTGATTGGTCCTTTCTTGGAATTCTGCCTTAGCAACATCCATACATTTTAAAGCCTGTGTTTTCCATATGACTGGGTTTAGCCCTAGGTCATGTATAGGGGCCTTAGTGGCTTCCCTTTTTTTATCATTTTAACTTCTCCCAGACTCTTAGTGAGGAGGAGGGTAAATGCCCTTGGAGCAACCCTATGCTTGCTTTTGGTCTCTCCCCCAAATCCAGCCTTGGTTTCCTATAATCCTTTCTAAGGTAACCTAGCTTTCTGCAATAGAAACACACTCTATTGTTTCACAGCTGACCTCATTCAGCAATCCTGTCGCCTTGTTTGAAACCAGCCTTTTTGGTTTCTTTTGTTGTTATTATGTAATTGACCTGTACTCCTTCCAGGAGCTTCTAATTTGCATTTCTATAAATGGTGGCTGGAAAGGCTGGCCTTGGAGGCACAATTTTCTATATTGATTTTAGTTTTATTTTGTGATATGTAGAGTCCAAATAAACCTCCAGATATACTGTGTACTGGGTTGCCTGGCTGTGTGCTGAGCCCCCAGTCATCTCAAACTTCCCATGTGTCTCAACCTTCTCTTCCCATGGTACTGTCGCTCACTGCCTAGACTGCCTCTATCTCCTCAATATTTAATTAATTCATTTTGTAGATTCTAGAAAAGAAGACTGAGAAATATATCTTTGCCCATATCACCAGAGATGTTTGAGAATATTTTCTTTTACAAGGAAACAGTTGCCTGGGGGCTTACTTATGCAGGCAGAATTCCTAGATTAATACTCTGTCCACTGGTGACAATTAGTACCATGTCCCTAAAATTTCATATTTATCATTGCACAACTTCTTTCATGGTAATAGTGTAGTTTAAAGGAAAGCCCTAGGCTCTGCAGTCAGAACAGCATTCAGTTTCCTGTACATACAAGTCACATGACCTTAGGCAACCTGCTCTCACCCTTGGTTTCCTCATCTATACATGAAGTTCATACTCTAGCTGATTGTTGAAAGGAGTAAGCAGGCCATGTACTTGTGGGAACTCAACAAATATAATCTTATTTAATTCAAAGTCTTGGAAATTCTGAGATAGGAGTGCCAATTAAGTGAAGGAAAGATAATAGAAATTGACCATAACAACAAGGAAAGAATATCAAACTACTTAATGATTTCAGCTCTATATTATTTAAGCCATAAATTAATTGACAAATGTTAGGCATAGTTTCCTGAATGTATTCCTTCTTTTCCTGTCTACTGCTACCAATACTTGTTAGATTTTTATTAGAAAAACAAGTGTGTCAACATCTCATGCCTTTGACTTTCTATTCCCAAGGATATGCTTTTTCTATTTATAATTCAGATTTCAGGTAAATAATTTTGAGAAAAAGGGGCACACATTATGTAATTAATATCCCAGCTTGATCATTTTGAAAATTCACTAGAATTAGTAAGTAAAAAAATAATTATTACTTAAAACTAGAGAATGTATTGTTACATGCATCTAAAATATACACAGATACTACATGGAGTGCTAACATCAGTGTTTACATAAACTGCCATTCAATTTCTTGTCTTCCAGCAAGATTAACCTTTAAAGGTGAATTGCATTAGCTGCTTTCCATTTCAGTCCAACAGGCAACCTTATCAACCCTTTAAAAGGAAGTACTGAAGTTGATGGTCCTCCAGTAGGCAATCATTCTGTACAACTCTGTTTTCTGTTTCCTGTTGAAAGTCTGAGGTTGTAAATGGTGTTATTAAATGGTGTATTTTTAATGAAGTTTGACTATTTCGTATTCTAAGGCCATCCTTCATGGGATCCTTAGAGGCGCATTACCACAGTGTTACAAGCAGGGTAGAAATCTGCTTCTCGTTATCTGGGCCATGCAAGACTGTGTCGTGTTGGAGCCGCAGGGCTCCAGGCAAAATTCCTTTCAAGAGCCAAACACAGATAGTCTGTGGTGTAGAAACAAACCTTCTATGTTCCTGATAGGTGCCAGGAAACTTCATGAAGCACAGTCGGCATCAGATGTGGTGTGGGCACCTCAGCACACGAGCAAGTACCGTCTGTGTCACTTTGCTTTGAGGAATTGGCGATGGTGCCATGATCTAGGACAGAGTGCAGGGGCCAGGTATGGTTGACTTACTTATGCAAAGAAGGTCCTGGAAAATCGGCTAGGCTAATGCCACTTTATAGGTTCCCCAAACTCAAGTTTCTAGATGCCACTTCAGTATCTGCACATCCAAGCTAAGCAATGCAAATCCAGGTAATCACTTAGTATCTCTTGTGGTATAACACTATGGAGGCTACATTTCCCTCCTTGCTCAGCAAGAGTGTGGCAGAGCAGGCAGCAGGAGAAGTTCAACTGGCTTCACCTTTCCTGACAACCTCAGGACCATGCTACATACATGGTAACCAGAAAGACAATGTGAAGACTGAGACCTAAATAAAACTATGGCTTGCCTTCTACAGACTGCCTGCCCATTAAGAAATAAATTGTTACTTTGAACTGCATTTTCCTTTGAATTACATACTCTTTTGAACACCCTGCGATTCATATAATCATTCATGTAGTGCTTTTCTAATAGCGCCTTGGTCCTACTGTGATAAAAATGTAAAACTGTATGCAGTAATTGCATGGAGTCGCCCACAGTGGGTGGTGCATTTGGCTACTTTTGCAACACCTGAAGAATGAAAAGCACAAATCAAGCTGCCAAACATACTTGAGCAAAGAAGGTTAACAGAATAAAAACAGCAATTAGCTGAAAATGAGTACAAGTCATGGTGCCACATAACAACAACGTTCCTGTCAATAATGGACCATACATAGGACAGTGGTCCCATAAGATTACTGTGGAACTGAAAAATTACTATCATCTAGTGATGTCATAACCATGGAAACATCCTAGCACAACCTATTACTCACATGTTTGGGGTGATGCTAGTGTATACAAACCTACTGTGCGCTAAGTCTTAAAAGTATAGCACGTACAATTATGTACAGTACATAACACTCAATAATGATAATAAACAACTATGTTACTGGTTTATGGATTTACTATACTATACTTTTTATCACTGTTTCAGAGTATATTCTTCTTACTTATAAAAAAGTTTGCTGCAGAACAGTATGCTGTGTAACTGACAGCAGCTTCATACATCTCGTGTCTACGTCGTCTCTTGATTGCATCACTTTTTTTTGTGCTTGATTTAATTTCATGTTCTTTTATGAATTTGATGTAGCATAAGTGTACAGTGTTTATAAAGCCTACAGCAGTGTACTGTAATGTCCTGGGCCTTCAGAGTCACTCACCACTCACTCACTGACCCACCCAGAGAAATTCTAGGCCTTCGAGCTCCATTCATGGTAAATGCCCTATATAAGTGAACCAGTTTTTATCTTTTATACCACTTTCTTTTTTTAATCTTTATTGTTGAATGTAGAATGTATTACAGATGTTCCACATGTTTTCCCCCATTGACTCCCTCCTCCCCACTCCCCCCTCCCTCCCACCTTTTCCCACACTATTGTCTGTGTCCATTGGTTATGCATGTAAGTTCTTTGGTTTATTTCTTCCCACCCCACCCCAGCCCCTTTCCCTTTGAGCTTTGTCAGTTTAGCAACCAATTTGTACTTCTTAATCCCTTCACCTTTTTCACCCATTCCCCCAAACCCCCTCCCATCTGGCGACCAACAAAATGTTCTCTGTGTCTATGAGAATGTTTCTGTTCTATCTGTTCATTTTGTTTGTAGATTCCATTGTTGATAGATATGTATTCATCGCCATTTTGTTTGTTCATATATTTTATCTTTTTCTTCAGAAAGACCCTTCATCATTTCATATAATAACGGTTTGGTGGTGATGAACTCCTTTAACTTTTTCATGTCTGGGAAAGTCTTTATATGGCCATCGATTCTAAATGACAGCTTTGCAGGGTAGAGTAATCTTGGTTGTAGGTTCTTGCTTTCCATCATTCTGAATATTTCTTGCCACTCCCTTCTGGCCTGCAATGTTTCTTTTGAGAAATCAGCTGACAGCCTTATGGGAACTCCCTTGTAGGAAACTAGCTGCCTTTCTCTTGCTGCTTTTAAGATTCTCTCTTTGTCTTGAACCTTTTGCATTTTGATGATGATGTGTCTTGGTGTGGGCCTCTTGGGGTTCATCTTGTTTGGGACTCTCTGTGCTTCCTGGACTTGTATGTCTGTTTCCTTCACCAAGTTAGGAAAGTTTTCTGCCATTATTGTTTCAAACAGGTTTTCGATTTCTTGTTCTCTCTCTTCTCCTTCCAGCACCCCCAAGATGCGAATGTTGGCACGCTTGAGGTTGTCCCAGAGGCTCCTTACACTATCCTCATTTTTTTGGATTCTTTTTTTCTTTTTGCTGTTCTGATTGGGCGTTTTTTGCTTCCTTATATTCCAAATCGATGGTTTGCTCCTTGGATTGACATACTCTATTATTGAATCTGTGTAAATTATTCTTTATTTTAGTTAAATCCTCCTTCGTTTCTAACTGTGCATCGATCATTTCTGACTGGTCCTTTTTTATGCTCTTGAGGCCCTCACTGAGTTCATTGAGCATCCTTATAAGCAGTATTTTGAACTCAGCCTCTGTTAGGTTGCTTATCTCCATTTCACTTAGTTCTTTTCTTGGGGTTTTGTTCTGTTCTTTCATTTGGGACCTGTTTCTTTGTCTCCTCATTTTGGCTGCCTCCCTGTATTTGTTTCTGTGTATTACTTAACGAGCAGTATGGGGCTAGCTGAGACCAGATGCTGCTTGTTTGAAAAAATTTAGGAAAACCTGAAGCAGGATCCAAGTCAGGTCAATCCTATGGTTAAGCAAGTGCCAACAGCTTGGGTGGGCCTGAAAGTTGGGTGGGGCGGGGCCTCAGGGAGTCAGCAGGGCGGGGCTACCAGTGTGGGCCAGGTTGTTGGAGTCCCAGATATGGCGGCTGTCTGCCGCCCCAGAGAAGGGCTCACCAAAGGAACAAAGGCCTCTGACAGCACGTTTGTCCCAGAGAAAGCCCCCTCTCCAGCCCTCGCTCCAGTGCCAAACAGCTCAGTTCTTCCCTGGATGTCTCTGGTGCCCCGCGAGCTGCCTCCGCTCCAAGCTTAGAGGGAGAGAGTCCGATAAGTCCGTGCGTGGGCCCTTTAAGGAGCTGCCTGGGGCTCCACTGCGTTAGCCTCCCTGAGCTTCAGTTTCCGCTGGTCTTTCCAGCCAGAATTTATGGGGATTCTCTTCCTGGCACTGGAAACCTGAGCGGGGCACCTGGTGTGGGACGGGGACCCCTCAGTCCTCAGGAAGGACCTTCCCAGCCGAGGTGTCCTCCTGATTTCTGTCCGCCACACGTGGATGTGGGACCAGCCCGTAGCGCCGCCGCCCCTCCTACCAGTCTTGATGCAGCTTCTTTAATTCCGTAGTTGCAGGACTTCCATTCAGCTTGATTTCAGGTGGTTTTGAATGGTGGTTGTTCTGTAGTTTTGTTGTAACTTTGATGTGGTTGTGGGAGGTCACGATACTGCGCTCACCTACGCCGCCATCTTGACCAGAAGTCTATATACCACATTTTTTACTGTACCTTTTCTATGTTTAGTTATGTTTAGATACACAAATATCATGTGTTACAATGGCCTATAGTGTTCAGTACAGTAACATCTGAGCAGACAGAATGACAAAATTGCCTGAAGATACATTTCTCAGAACATTTCCCTGTCATTAGGCAGCACATGACTGTACAAAGAAAACCTCCTTTTCAAAGTGAAGAGTCCAGCCTAACTTTACTTGCAAAAACAAGAGACAAGAAAGTGGGTCACGAGGCCCCACTGTGGTCATGAATATGGAGCCTTTTTTTGGCAGCATATTGGTGAAGAGGAGTTCTGGGAATGTCAGAAATCACATGCCCAGAGTAAACCAAAACCCAAGCAATGAAGCCTCAGCGGTCAACTCTTTGAGGCAAGTTCACTCTCTTGATGGTGTTATCCAATAAAAATATTGTACAATCACATATGTAATTTTAAATTTCTAGTAGATGAATTAAAAAATAAATGAAGCAAGTAAAATTAACCTTAATAATATAATTATATAATCTAACTTATTTAAAATATGATCATGTATCATATATGAAGTCTTAAAACATTACTAATGAGACATTTTACCTCTTTTTTGTGCTATGTCTTTGCCATCCAATGTATATTTTATACTTACACCACTTTTCAACTTGGACTAGCATGTTCAAGCGCCCAGTAGTCACGCATGACTGGTGGTCAATGCACTAGACAGTTCAACTCTAGACTAAATTTTTCTTTCTAATACAAAAGATTTGAAATGGATGCTCATTAGCTCTATCTGACCTTAAAATTCTGTCCTGAATTTTCTTGTGGAGAGAAAATAAACAGATGCAGAATTACTCTGGAAACCACACACACACACACACACACACACACACACACACACTAATATTGGGAACATTTTTCTAAATTAGACTTACAAAAGGTAGTCTTATACATACTATCATTTCTACTTGTTTTCTTCTTCTAGAATGCCATCCTTCTTATTCCCTCCTATTTTAGAGTCAACAAAAATTTTAATTAAAAAAAAAATACTATCTCAGTTGAAACTTTTGTTTAACTTGTTTAGGTTGGCTCTGTCCAACATATAACTTTAACTACATTGAATGACTGAGGGCTTAAAATATTGCTAGTGTTACTAAGAAATTAAATTCTTTATTTTATTTCATTTTCATTAATTTAAACAAAACTGATACTAGATTCATTCATTGAAAATGTTTAAGTAGGTTTGGAACATTTTGAGTGTGTGAATTAACTACAGTTATTTTACTATAAACTTTGTGAAAACCAAGTTCAAATCAAGTAATTCCAGGGAAAATTTAGCTCTCAAATTGAAATTGCTAAAATTATAAATAAAATTCACATTGGATTTCATAGATTTATTACAAGAAAATGAATGTAAAATATCAATAAATGTTTATGTTAAATGTATGTTACAATGATATTATTTTTGATAGGTTAAGTATGTGATTAAAGTTAAATTTGTTAAATTTGTTTCTTTTACTTTTGGTAATATGACAACTGGAAAATTTTAAATTGCATATGTGGTTTGCATTATATTTGTATTGGGTATATCTAGTTTAGGTCCTTAAACTTGGGCTTTGGGACTGTCTAGAACACTTGGTTTGTAGAGTAATGACTGAGAGTAGAACACATTCCTGAAGCATATAAATCATAACGGATTTACAGGTGGCCCCCTGAAAAAGTCAAAGGGTTTCATGACGTGCATCATAAACCAACATTAGCAGCCATCAGAGCTGGCCCACCTTTCAACATACTGCTCTGTGAAATGTGTTTGCCTCTTTTGTTTCTTCTGGGTTCTGTTTTTTCATGTATTTATATCTTTTAAATCAATTAATAATTCTTAGCAATGCCATAAACTGACCTGAAATGTAATAGCAAGTCTATAATTTGTAAAGTATTTTGAAATTGACAGTTTTAAAAAAAAAAGACACTATAAAAACAAAAGCTGTTTTTCTTAGATGCTGTGGGTAGGGGGGAAAGAAAACATAGATTTATTATCTTATTGAATTTGTGTTCCACATACCTCAGTGTTCAATTGAACTACTCAGTTATACAATTTCATACATTACAGATAACTTGATTTAATGTTATTTTAGACATCCAAATGTTTTTAAATAATGAAAGGGGTATTCATACACCATGCTGAACAGGCTGTCAGCACAGCAGAAGCTAATTTAGACTGTGTCTGCGTTATTTTCATGGGCTCTAATGCTTCTGTGAAAGCATCCATTCACTGTGCTGTATCTGTCTTTCATCAGAATGAATTTGTCAGCCATTTCTAGGGAAGATAATGTAAAATAATTTTCTGAATATACTATTTGTATTCCATTTCAAACACATTCTACAAACTTCTCCTTAGATAGAAGCTGGTCATTTCAAAAAGATTTTTTTAAAACAGCTCTTAGGGGCTAAGTAGGGTAGGCCATGTAATCTATGTTCTTGAAACAACTAAAATTGACATGAATCATCCAAATTAGCCAATGCAAAAAGGGTAAACATTAGAACAAAGAAAGGTAATATTAACTTAATGTATTAAATCATAATGTTCAAAAGTCTGGATATTATTAGGAAAACATATCTTAAGGTTTAAAAGTCTGGATAGTATTAGGAAAACATAATTACTCTTAGTATATTCCAGCTTTCTAGGAGTAACTAACAAGGTCTGTGAGCAGAGGAGATCAAAATTTTATAAGCTCAGTACAGATATTTAATATGTAGAATGTTTAGAATATCCAACATCTAAATGAAAATCAAGTGACACAAGGCACCGTGTTAGAGGACTGGAGAAGTGAGAAGACCCAGATTCTAGTTGTCACATATCATTGAACAGAGACAGAATTGGGGGGATATGTTATTAAGCTTTCTCAGCCTCCCTGTCATTATATGTATTATGGGGATTAATAAATCCTTCCCTGCCTGATCTACAGGGTTTTAGTGAAGGTCAAATAAGATAGGTTTGTGATGGGTTTTTCTGAATTTTTAATGCCTAGTCAAATGCAAGATATTATGAACTTAACTTCCTAAATTCCTTTGAAGGCTTTTAATGCTCCTGTACTTTCCTCAGCTGCTTGTAGACCTGATATCATTGCAAATCATACTTTGGCATAAAGGGACACATTTTGGCATAAACTCCCTCACAGAGAAAAGCTGTTCTTATTTTAAAATCAACTAAATGTTCAGCTCTGCCGTTTAAGGTGACAAAATAAGTTTAACAATTAAAAACTATAAAGTTAGATTTGACTGGCCTTAATCAGAAGATCACAAGGGTTTTAATATGGAATCTTTTTGCAAGTTATTGTACAATGAGATTTCCGGCTAGCATTTTGTTAACGAAGGTCCTTGTTATGTGTTACAATGAACTATATAACTAATTCAGTATTTGGTTTTGTATTCAAATTGGAAATTTTAGACTATGAAGCAATTTCTCAAGACTTAGATGAACAGAAGAAAAAGAATGGGATTGTAATTGTGTTTTCTTTGTTATTTCTGGACACTTCAGGCTGCTTAGATACCTCAATAAGTTTAAGAGAAAAAAATACAGTGACTCATCTCTTATAGTAAATTTGGAGTGAAATATAATTTGTACATTGATTAGTGTTTTCAAAATACATATATTTTATTAACATAAAAGAATGCATACTATTTCTTAAAAATCACGAACTCGTACTTTTCTCTTTTGAAAATTGGGTAATTCCAGACCCTTTTTGTGACAGGACCAGAGAGTACGTTTTCAGTACCTCTGCTCCATGATATTCCACAGGACCAAATTTAATTTGTCTTCAAGTAGAAGAAAAACAACATATATTATTGCTTAAAATTTGCTATGAACCCTGTCTGGTGGCTCAGTTAGTTAGAACATTGTCCCATACACCAAAAGGTTGTGGGTTCGATTCCCAGTCAGGGCACATACCTAGGTTGTGGGTTCAATCCTCAGTTGGGGCACATACGGGAGGCAATGGATCAATGTTTCTCTCTCTCTTTGTCTCTCAAAAAAGTCAATAAAATATATATTCTTGTGTGAGAATTAAAAAAAAATGGGGTATGAAAAACTGCTTCTCGGGAAATGTCTTAGTGAGAAATATTGGGGTCAGGGCAGTGGGGCGTGACTTGGTACATGACAGTTAAATCCTGAGTGACAGAGAAGATATTACCCTGTTGGGAATGCTGGAGCTCAGAGCTCCAGTCATGACTGGTCATCCCAGACAACCCAAGTCTTCTTGTTACTCTTAGTTCTCATGTTGTTTATTGTCAATAATTGTCCATATGCATTGATATTTAGGGCATGTGCATTTTAATTTCCCTCTATATATTAAGGATTAATTTGTGTTTGAAAAGATCACTTGACATTTCAGCACATGTTTGAGTTTTGAGAACAACACTTTTAAATATGGCGTGAACCATTAGTAGTAGCATTATGAAATAAAATTCTCCATGAGGATATGCCTGTAAATTCAAAGTGCAGTCCTATTTCTGTTAGGAAATTAAAACAGTAAGTTATGTATACTGTCTTATTTTGTTTATACTGTACTGTGCTCAGTAAAGAACTTGGCAGTGCTTAGAAAAATACATAAACCACAATGAGTAAGATAAATCATTGAGGAAGCTGGTAGGGCAGGAAAATCATCAAGACAATGATAATAACTTATGATGATGATGATGACATGTTCATTCAGTATATACTCAGTGCCAGGCACTCTTGTAAACTCTTTGTGTAGAAACTCATTTAATCCTCACAGTATCCTTAGGTAGGAGGACCTATCTTACAGACAAATAAAAAAAATTAAGATACATGACCCAAGTTACAGAGTTAAAGAGGCGGAACCATGTTCAAAACCCGTTGCCTGGCCTTCAAGCCTGAAATCCACCCTGTAAAACAAGTATGTGGAATTACATAGTTTTCACAGGGTACCACGAATTTCGTTCTAAGACTTTTAGCAGCTAAACCAAAGCTGGAAACACAATATCAGGATGAGTAGGATAAAAATATCAATCATCCTGGGGAAATTAAAAATGGGATACTTTATAGATGTATCAGAAACAGCCTCACTGTACCATATATCGAAACATACCGAGAGTCAGATGCTGCCCCGTATCAAATGAAGGGATATAACTCTTGAAAAGTATCCACACCTCTGAACCTCAGCACATCAATCAGGCGGACATAGGTGCATTTTGCCAGCTCCTCTTAGAGCCAAACCTTTGCCTCCACACCTTGGGCAGTTTGCAGCAGGGCGGAGGGGACTTCAGAAAGTGTCACATCAGGGATAAGGGTGACAGCTGGAGATGGCTAATTGTGAACATGCACCCAAGCGAGCAGCAAATACAAATATGAACGTATGTAAATATGTTGGTCCAATACTTTATCCAAAGGGTTTGTCCCTCTTGCTTCAAATGTGGGGTCACAAGTGCTTCCTACAAAATGTGAGCTTCAGCATCTAAGGACAATGAAGCAATCAACCCAAACCTGGCCGAAGCCGCCCTGCCTGGGAAGGGGAAGGGGCCTGGTCTGACTGCCAGAGGCAGGCATGTGGCAGGCTCAGCACAGTGGCGGGGGGAGGGGGGAGGTGGCTCTTATCCACCAGAAAAGAAAAACAGCGTCTCTCTGAAGGTCTCCGAGTATTTTTCTGTAGCTAAACAATGAACTACCTTGGCAATGCTTCAGAAGGGGCATTATATCAAAGACCTTTTTTTCTCTCTCTCTCTCTTTTGTGACTGAGAACAAGAGAGATGCAAAGCCTCTTTTATATAGTGCATATTAATCACTATCAAAACACACAGCTGTTGGATTAATTTGGATACTAATTTACTTATAGTTTGATTTTGCCACTTAAAATGAAGTATTAGCGCCGAGGCGACAGTGTGAAAGTATGTTGTTGTAAGCGACCTCTGAGTCATAAAAGCTCCACTTGTTTTGCCAAACAATTAATCTGGTGTTCAATGAATCTCCCACTGCCCAAAGACCTCTGCAGTCCTGGATGCGACGTTTTCTGCTTGCACGTGCTTGATTTAGTGGCGCCTCTGCGGGCCGAGGGCGCACACGTGATGGCACAGCTGAGGAAGAACAGCAAGCTCGGCCTCTGGTGTGCGTAGCGGTAACCGGCGGTGCCAGCTGTCTGCCAGAAGTCTCTTAAAAGCTCGAATATAGTGGGCAGTAAACAGTTCACTGCAAAATGCAATAGCCAAGAACTATTACGGAGATTGAGAAAACTCGCTGCTGCCAGCGCTGGGCTGGCCCAGACTACCAGCTGGCAGAAGTGCGGATGAGCTAACGTTGCTGTGTAGGACACCAGAGGCTGAAGTGTACGTAAGCCGTGGTGCAGACGGTGCCCCCTAGAGTTGTGTAATATGGTAGCCCTGCACTTGATACAGTCCAGGGTTTTGACATTTTTTACAGTTTCCTATTAACACGTGTTGGTGTTCCTACTTGCCTATAAACTCCTTCGGAATCAGTTTTATTTTCTTAGTCTTCATATTTCCAAGCTGTGGTAGAGTACCTGTGGCATAGGAAATATTGTTTAAGCTTATTCATTTAATTGAATAAGAGTACAGATATAGTTTGAAAACCCATGGATTTTGGCTTTTGTGTTTAAACAAGAACGCTGCAATAGCATTATTCATATTGGTATGAATATGATATTATTGTCTCTTCACTATAATACTTAGGAATCTTCAGGATACACGTGAAAGAGGACTGAATCAAACACGATTAAATCAAAAGAGAAAACAATTAAATTAATGGCTCAGATAACAGAAATCCCAGAAATAGATCCATCTGAATTCAGTTGCCACTAGACCCGTTGACCCAAATGATGATCTCACCACATTCTCTCTGCAACTCCCAGCTCCGCCTTTCTCTGGTTGGCTTCATTCAAACTTGCTTTTTCCGTCCCACATCAGATGGCCACTCTCAGCACCAAACCAACACCAGTTCTTTCAGCAATTGTTTTCTTTCCATTACATCGAAAACCCAGGTTTCATTTTGATGACACTACCTTGGGTCATGTGATCGCCTCGAACCGGTCATTGTGTTCACAGGATTAGAATGTTCTGATGGGCTGGAGGAACCTGAATGGGAAGTTGAACCACATGGCCTGAGCGTATAGGAGACATTTCTGTCACAAAACAAGAAAAAATTGATGATGGACAAAAACAAAAACATGTTTCTACTGCATTGCCCTCCATTTAACAGGTGATGAATCTAAGGCCCAGAGAGGATATATGTCGACAATATTGGTCTTCTGACATTGAGTTCAGTATGTTTTGCCTATTATCTCTTATTTCATTCATTTCTGTCAAGTATCAGGTTTGTAAGTAACTAACAGTACGGACAACTGTTAGACTTGTAGCATAGTACTCTGAGAATACTGAGGAACCAGAAACAGTGAAGCAGTAAACTGATAAGTCATAAGAATATTTTTTTGAGTCTTTGGTTCTGTAGGATTCAACATGACTTCCCAATTTATGAATAAAGGCAGCTCGATTTTCTTGACTATTATACAAGTGGGAGCTTTCCCTAAAGGACTGGCAGTGATTTTGACAGAAACAACCCAATTCATACAGCTTCCTTGTAGCCCTGCTCTCCTGACTATTGGGACGATTTTGTATGCTTTGATTAGGAGGTGGTTCTGGTTTTGGTGAGAGTAAGGGGCACTTTGGCCTGTGGGACTTGTATGTATTTTTGGAGACACAGACATTCGATCGCTTGAAGCCCACATGGTGTCGGGCTATTTTCATGGATAAGACCTGATTCTGTATCCTCCTGTGCACAGAACAGCGTGTCCTTCATGACCACATTTTATTTTCGTTTTGTTTACTTTTTGCTTTGCTTTTTGTAGCAATCCGTCTGGAAGGTATGAAAAGGGTAATGATTTCACAAGAACTTCAGTTGAACCCGTACTGAGAAAGAGGGAGTTAAGGGGTCTGCCCTGAAACCAACCTGCTTATTTAAGTAGATTTGAAGAAAAACAGAGCATGAAAACAACAAATCAGCCTGACTTATCTCAGAGGAGTGGATAAAACAGTCCCCGCAGGAGGAAACGTGTAACCCAATCCAGTAGTTTATCACATCTTCATGAAACCTTGAAATAGCTCTATGAATTTATATTGTTTCCGAAAGCCATATGAGCTGTATGTCTTGCCCTGCCCCACTGTGAACCCTGAAATCAATCCAGTGCTCTCTCCAACTTTGGAAAATGATATGTTGCTAATGTCAATGCACTGCCTGTACTCACAGAAGGGCTCTGCGCTTCCCGAGCTTACTGAAGTGGAAGACGGGGGCGCGGGCCTCCCTGAAAATAACCACATGTGCCCGCGGAACTGGATTTTCTAGGCCTGAGTGCATTTCTGATAAAACATCTTCTTAACATGAGGAAACCTTGTTATTCTTCCTTCCCACAAATCATGTGCCTCCTTTATGTGTGTAAAGATTGTCAACTCCTATATCTCTTTGGGGAGGTTTGACAAAACAGAGACCTTGGTGAAAGGAAAACCGATACTGTTCAAATAAGTCTGCCTCCTGGAGCAAAAAAGTCCAGAGCTGGAGCCTCGGTGCCCCTGTCTTTACTCCGATCACCTGCCTCTGTCTCAGTGTATGTTACTTCATAATCATTATTTAGATTACTGACATTCTGAAGAAGCCTTTTATAGGTGGATAAAATGCAAGTTAAGATTTTTGACTCAAAAATAACAGCTAAAGGTTGTTAAGTTTTGGAGTTGAGTTGTACTACATATCTTAACATACTTTCCTTACATTCCTTTTGCAGATTGTCTTAGCTTGTTATTATTACTTATTTCAAAATAATTAAACAGTGCTAACACCTTAATCTGGGAAGCAGTTAACAGTTTTTAGGTTGCTTACAGATACTCCTTGTCACGCATGTGCCGTTTTTCTCTCCATGTCATGGACAGTGATTTGCCACATCTTTTTTTTTTTTTTTAATTTAGAAATAACTTTTACAGATAATCTAAAGCAGTTATTATAAATATGTAGGTTTAATAAGTTAGAAAGTAAACACAATAAAAGGGCAATAAGAACATATCGTTGTGATCTCTGGAGAGAACAGCAGGTACAGAGTGTATAAAAGTATGTATTGAAAAAGTAGCATCTGGCCCGGCCGATGTGGCTCAGTAGATTGAGCATTGTCTCATGGACTAAGAGATCCCGGTTCCATTCCTGCTCAGGGCACATGCCCAGGTTGCAGGCTCAGTCCCCAGTAGGGGGCGTGCAGGAGGCAGCCAACAGATGTTCCTCTCTCACATCGTATTTCTCTCTCTCTCTCTCTTCCTACCTCTAAAAATCAATAAAAACATATTTTTTCAAAAAAGAAAAAGTAGGATCTGTATGTTTCTCATTTTGACCTAGAACTAATAAATAGATGTTGGTGCCTCCTTGAGAATCTCCATAGAACTGATGATTCATCAGGTGGTTCTCTAAGTCTGTGTGTCGAGTGATAGTCAAGAGAAACATATGCTTCTTGTTAGCTGGGTGGACCTTGGCAGGTTAGTTAACCGGCTTCTTTGTTCCTCTGTTTTTTCATCTTTACAACAGAGATAATGTTATTATCCATGGTGTTCATTAAATGAATGAATAAATTATAAAGTACTTAGTGGGGTACCTGGCATTTTGCAAGTGCTTTATAAATATTTGTGGTTTTTGCTAGCAATAGTACTGTAAGAAAATCGTCTTCACAAACAGGTTTTCATGCTGCGGAGGGCACATCGCCGACAGCACTGAGGCTCACAAAGACTCTGAATTCCTTTCCTGGCTCTGCTGATCTGGGGAAACACCCGAACTATAAAAACCCACACTGTCCTCTAGGATAACATAGGGAGCTTATTATTAAAAAGTCACATCCCACATGGTAGCTGCACAATGAGATAATATAGGTAATATAGTATGATTAAACAGTGTAGAAAAAATGGGTTCATACAGAAAACGTCTCTTAACCTCTTCTTAGAAACTGTACAGGTAGCAATTACCCAACTGACAAAACACGTCTCTGGCTTTAACCACATGATGGTAGAGCCTGTCATTAAATCTCATTCAAACTTTAGCCCCGGAGCTGAGCACTCTTGGTCAACAACAAACGGTGCATGCCTGATCTTTACATTTTTAGACAAAACAAAAGTAATGTTTTCTGTTTATTTGTAATATGTGGTAGTAGTTTTTAAATTATTGGCAACTTGGTAGATTTTAATTTTATCTCAGTGCACAAAATACTTAAGCGGGGCCATATTCCCAGTCTTAATTCCCTGTTTCTTTTGATATTCATTTTTGTCTTTTTTTTTTTAAAGTGATAACAGTATTAAAATTGCTGCTCAATTCTGAAGTTCAATATGATTCCCAAAAGAAACTTATTGGGAATGAGTTCCTCTATCCTGGTTACGTAATTCTCTTCTTTTTGTTGTTGTTGTAGAATTTAATTATAGTTCTAAATATAATAATACATGTTTAAAAGTTAAGCTGTCTTTAGTGAGACCAGAGTCTTTGGAATTATTTGTTTACTTGTCAACTTCTATGAACACCGAAGCATTTGTCATATTTCAAAATCTAGTCTTTATCTAACACGGTACGGTAGACAGATCTTGAAAGATTTTTTTTTCATCTTATAAAAATAATTCATCTCTTTCAACTTCATGTAAAAATGGCAGTTTAGGCTGAAGTGACGAAGAATGCCTGAAGGGGAACTTTGAATGAATCACTTTGAAAGAAAACTGTTTTCACCAAAGACTTGTCCAGATTTAATTAGTTGTGGCGGTTAAAGGCGGGCAGAAAGGCCAGGAGCCTGAAGGGATTTCAGGAGGAAAGTGTCAAGGAGAAGTGAGGTCTCCCATGGAGAAGGAAGGTTGTTGCCTTCAGGTTTAATAATGTTGTGACCCAGTGTCAGATGCTGCGATTCCCAGTGGCGGGGAGGTGAAGATGTGAAACATTAACCACCCTGTCCCTTGCTGGAGGTGATTCTTACCCTTACCATCTTCTTCAGTGTACTGGGTATATTAGTCATCAAAATGGTAAATTTTGGAACAATGTAATTTGC
Organism: Molossus molossus; assembly: GCF_014108415.1. Taxonomy (NCBI): domain Eukaryota; kingdom Metazoa; phylum Chordata; class Mammalia; order Chiroptera; family Molossidae; genus Molossus; species Molossus molossus. The sequence goes on along the minus strand of NW_023425344.1, from coordinate 74,108,303 downwards.
TCCATCAAAAACGATAAAAAAAAGTGGGGATATTGATTCATAATCAACAAGCAGAACTAATCTCTTAATCTTTCCTGGAAAAGTCACAAACTATGAATTTTATCACATGTCAGCATGGAAACTATGATTTCTGAAAAGACACGGGGATCCAGAAGCTAAAGGTAACAACGATTTTAATAAAGGTTGTGGTGCTTGTTTTGTTATAAAACATCTGCAGAAATTTTGGTGTCATGCAAACATTATCAAAACCATAAATGTACAGTGGCTTTGGGTTGTTGTTTTGATTTGAAATATTGTTTTTATTGATTTTTTTAGAGGGAGAGATAGAAACATGGATGTGAGAGAGAAACATTGATCAACTGCCTCCTGCACACTTCATACTGGAGATCAAGTTCGAAACCTGGGCAGGTGCCCTGCCTGGGAATCGAACCAGGACCTCTCAGTCCATGGGAGGACACTCAGTCCCCTGAGCCACACAGGCGGGGCTGTTTCTTTGTTTTAACATCGGATGTTATAAGCATTGTAGGACAGTGGTTAGCACATAATAAACATATAATAGCAGCAACTTTGGCAAGTGATGGATCAAGTAAGGCAGATAATTTACTATAAAAAGCAGTAGTCAACACAAAACAAGTAAACATGATCCCATTTGCATTTTTAATGCTCTATATGTATCCATACATATGTACACACACACCTGCATGAAGAACTGGATAGAGAAAGATCCAGAACAATGCACAAGAGTATCAACAGTAAGTGGGTTTGGGGAGTGGGATGGAGCTGGAGGAGGGACTTCCCATTTTTGTTACTTGTTTATTGTAGAATTCTAACAACTAAAATATGTTGGCATTGTCATGTTTAATAAAGAAAACAGCACAAAAAAGCAAAAGTCCATGGGTTAGCTCAAAAGTAAGAAGACAAAATACACTGTCAGGTGAATCTGAACGGGCTACTGATGCGGTGCCTGAGAGTTTACAGAATCAGAAAATGTAGACCAAGCCGTGACAAGTCAACACTGGCCTGGAGGTCCGCCCCTGCCCCTTAACAGCCATGCATTTCAGATAAGTCGCTCAAACTATCTGGGCCTCAGTTTCCTCTTCTATAAAATGAGAGTTTGAACAGATTGCAGACTTTATACAGATATTTAATTATGCAACACATCCTGTCTCTGAAGCCACCGCAATACTCACCCATGTCTCTTCCACCCCGCAGTTCTGAGACACACAGTCTGCAAGGCACGACGAAATGGGACAATTCTCTACCTCTTCCCACCTTTGTAACCTGCCTTCCTCCTGCCATGCTCACCCACTCACATGATGGAAGCACAGACTTCTAAACGAGGGAACTTCTAGAGTGTTCTCACTTTCCTGAAGCTCTCTTGTTTCCGTGTACGATGTACTCACAACCTGGATGTTTGTTCGCACTGTACAAACCTACCTATTAATCACCTACAAAAAGCAAAACATCATTGAGAAAGTGACCGGGATTAGCACAGGGTCCCCAGCTCACTGTTGGGGGTTCCTTTCAGCATGTCCTGCCTGCTTTTCCCAAGCAGCACCTGGAAGTAAACATATTTTGGGAAGTGACATGGCAACTGGTGTTTGTATGTGGAGACTGCTACCGAAAAAGCAAATTTGGAAATTATATTTATAAATTATGTCCAAAATTTAAAAAGAGAAAAATGAAATGAGACAAAACTATTTTTGTACCCAAAAGAAAGACTGGGAACTCTTAAGAAGATACTAACACAAAATCTAAAGTTCATTAGGGAGCAAGGCATTATATGCAGAGCAAATATACAGAAGTGGGAAACATTTTAAAAGCTGTGTATGGAATATGGAATGACCAAATTGGGATTTGGTGGAATGGTAAATAAGCTAAGAATAAAATAAATTTGGGGGCATGTTCTGTTGAATCCTGATGGTTTTCAGCAGAAGTTATTATGATTCTACTTTCAGTTTAGAAATTGTAATATAGTGATGTGGTATAGATGAAATTAAGAAAGGAAAGTCAGGATCAAGTCAAATCAATAACAAGGCTCTTGTAATAATCCAAATGAAAATGGTAAGGACCTTGCCTGGCTGGGGTAGCTCAGTGGTTGAGCATCGACCCATACACCAAGAGGTCATTAGTTCAATTCCCAGTCAGGGCACATGCCCAGGTTGTGGGCCAACTTCCCAGTGAGGGGCATGCAGGAGGCAGCCAATCGATATTCTCTCTCATTGATGTTTCTATCTCTCTCTCTCCATTCCTCTCTCTAGAATTTAATAAAGAAAAACCATTTTTTTAAAAAAAGAAAGAAAACAGTAAGGACCTTAACTTGAGTTCTAGTGATGAAAAGAAGAATCAGCATTGATGAGAGAGGCAATGTAAAGCTGATATACACTGGACATGTAGATGAATTCAGTTTGATGGGGAGATAGGACTTCAACTTTTTCACTATGAAAATATCATAGAGTCAGAATAAAGAAGCTAAGCGAAAAGAAGCTAGCTCTAGAGCGAAGATATGTTCATCTGATGTGGATGCTGAGGATAGAGTGTTGAACAAAATACATAAACTTTCCTATTCCATAAAGCTTGGTGTTTTGTTGGGAGGGGAAAAGAATATCAGCAACTAACTTAGTAAGCAAGCTAATTTGAGATAGTGATAGATGATAAGAAAAAATCAAATAGAATGACATGTTCTTGGAGAACACCACCAAGGGATTGAGATTGAGTGCTTAAGACCCTCCCTGAGTCCAGGAGACAGCTTGAGCTAAAACCTAAATGGACAAGGAGAGGGAAGATCTTTCCTAGAGGAATAACCAGCAAGTGCAAATGCCCTACGGTGGGACTGAGGTTGGTGTGTTCAGAGGTACAAATACTAGTCTGTCTGCTTGACAATGATGAGGAAAGGTCAGGAGGGTAGAAAATGAGACAGAGAGAGAGAGGCCAGCAGCAATCAGATCAGGTGGGTCCTTGTTGGCCTTGGTAAAGAGTCTGATTTCATTCTCGGTCAATGCAAAAACATTGAGGGTTTTAAGAAGCAGGGGGCGGATGGAGTGGAAGGTTGTGCATGTGACATGATCTGATAATTGAAGTTAGTGTGGGGGATGAGATGCCCAAGGGAGAGTCTAGAGGAAAGAACCTTAGTGAGTGTCTAACTGTATTAAAGCAGCGAAGAAGAAAGAGGAAGGTCGAAGAGGTGGGGCAGGAAGCAATCTCGCGCTAATGCACAGTCCCCGAGAGAGGAGGAAGTTTCACAACGGAGGGAGTGGAGCATTGAAGTCAAGTGTCAAATGAGGCCAAGAGGTCGAAGAGGCACTATAATCAGGTGTATCATATGATTTCCCACTCACAAAATGTTTTAAATTCAACTTTGATGATTTACTGAGGGAATATACTTAGTCCAAGGCTGTGTACACACCTCCTGCTGTGTGGCATTAACACTTGTGTAGATGACAGCTGCAAAGTGGTGTTTTTTCCTTTAAATGTGGGACTGGTTCTGTACTTATAAAGTACCACCTTTAAAATATGTATGTTTCTGCTGTACTTTGGGCAAATATTTCTCTTTTTTGTTTGTTTGTTTGTTTGTTTGTTTTATGGATCTGAGAGAGAGAGGGAGAGAGAGAGAAACATCCATGTGAGACAGAAATGCTCAACCAGCTGAGCCACACCAGCCAGGACCAAAGATTTCTTCTCATAATTTCTATTGGTAGAGTAGTTCCTGTCTTTTCTAGCCTATCATATAGAACTTCCTTAGGAATAGCAATTCAAGCAGAAAGAAAAGAGACTTGCAATCCATGCCAGACACTGGACTAGATTTCAGTTATGCAGAAATGAATAAGATAAATATTGTTTTTAATGCTCTGAACTTGCCTTCCAGTGGGGAAGAAATATAAACAAGAAGAAGAGTAGAGAGTAATGAAAGGTGATAGCAGAGGCTTCTGTCCAGGATTTGAACTAGGGAGGCCTTTAAAGGAAGGGGTATTTGATATCTGAAACATGAGCAAGAGTTAAGAAACAGGATGCCGATGAAGTTGTGGGAAGTATGAGGCACTTTTATGTGTCAACTTGGCTAGGCTACTGTTTCTGCTTAATCAAACACTGATCTAGATCTTTCAGCTTATGGAATGAGGCACACCCCCACTATCTAGGGTAATCTTTCTTTCTTAAGGAAACTAATTATGGACTTAATCACATTCACAAATTACTTTCACAGAAACACTGAGATTAGCGTTTGATTGAATAACCAGGGGATGTGTTCCTGGCCAAGTTGGCACATGAAACTGGCCATCACAGACTTTCCCAGGAAAGAGATCAGCATGTGACATGTGAATATATTATAATATTGAATTTGCAAATCTTTATTAGATTCTTTTAAACTATGAATCATTCTTTTAGTTAACTAGTAAGGGTTACTTCTACTAAGTGTATGTTGTCTTCTTTATCTATTAATAGTTGTTTGATTTTTATAATTTTCTTCTGAATGTCCTTGTATTATTCTTCAGGTGCCCAAAATTCATAAGAGTACAGGATTTGTGGCTCTAACCATTAACAGAGGGTAAGAAAACGGTAGAACTTTTCCTTAACTCACTGTGTGAGTCTTTACATACCTTAGCAAACCTTTCTGACATTCTAAAATTAAACACTTTAAAGTGAAAGTCACACTAATGAATTGTAAACATCTTCTTTACGTAACCAGACTAATAGACCAATTTTTAGTATAAACTGAGATGATCGTAACTGTGATATCTTTTATTTCATTGGTTCATAAGTAAAAAGACTTCTTTGAGAGATAAAGTGCAGTTTCAACTACCACAGGGATGACAGTTCTAGCATATAGAAGGCAATCAACAAATATTTGGTTTTTGGACAAAATGTGGGAAAGAGGGTTCATTATTTTAATTCAAAGTCAGAAGTCACAGAGATAAGAAAATCTGAGCATGGAAAATAAGAGGAAAATGAAGTGAAGCTAGGCAGAATGAAATAAATGCCATACAGCTACAAGTAGCACGGTCTGTAAACACTGGTTTTAATGGAGACATGACATAAGGCTTTATGGTGTCAGTGTAATTGACTAGGGAAAGTTTAATTTAGTGAAGAAACCTGAGGTGGTTGGTTATTCTAGACTGAAGCAATACTTTGCAAATGGGATTATGTATTTTTTTAATGTGAATAAAAACTCAAAACCCATTAAATATAGAAATTATCAATAATGTAGCATTTGAAAAAAATAATGTAGCATTTGAAAAACCTAGTTTAAATAGAAGGTAAAATTTTCCACTAAAGCCCTTCAATTCTCTTCCCCAGGAGTAGTGTTAATACCTGCATGTGTGTTGATTTCTAGGCTTTACCTTACACTTCTTGTGATAATTGATGCAACCATTTACACATACAGACATACACCCTTCCTTCCTTCCTTCCTTCCTTCCTTCCTTCCTTCCTTCCTTCCTTCCTTCCTTCCTTCCTTCCTTCCAGAGGGGCTATACAGATTGGCTAAGAACTTGCTTTATTTTCTCAGTAAATAATGGTTGTCCATCTGGTTTTACACATAATCTATTTTCTTATTTTTATTGGTGAAACAGTATTCTCTTGGGAAGACATATTATAAAAAATTACTTAACCAGACCTGGATGGTTTGGCTTAGCGGTTAGAGCATCGGCCTGCGGTCCAGAGAGACCTGGGTTTGGTTCCTGCTAAGGGCATGTACCTCGGTTGCAGTTTGTCCCCGGCCCTGGTTGGTCATGCGAGTGGCAGCCACTTGATGTGTCCCTTTCACATTGATGTTTCTCTCTCTCTCCCTCCCACTCTATCTAACAAAAAAAAAGGAAAAATATCCTCGGGTGAGGATAAAAAAAAATAATTACCTAACCATTCCTCAATTGATTTTTAGTTGTTCTCAGTTTCTTTCAAATAATTAATTCCAGCTGCCTTTTGTTATTATATAGCACTATTTTTTAATAATCAATGCTGCAGTGAACATCTGTGTGTGTGTGTGTGTGTGTGTGTGTGTGTGTGTGACATTGGGTCTGTAATATAGGTTCCAAGAAGTACAATAACCTATTTGGAGTTATGCAGAGATTTAATTTTTATTTATGTTGTCAGATTTTCTCTACTATATTACCAATTTACACCATGGTCAGTATATGTAAATTCACAATTCCTTAAATTCACGAAACCCTCATCAGTCATTCAATATTTTTAAGCTAATTTGAAAGCAAAAAAAAAAAAAAACCTTACCATCTTGCTTTATATTGTATTTATTATATTATTTGAAGAAGGGAGTAAATAAACTTGAAAAGATGTTTCTAAGAGAACAATATAGAGTACATGGCAGAACTAGAGACTGTAGGCTGGAACACACATGGAAAATTTTTATATTAGTAAAAGTCAGAGATCACAAAGGCTTAAACCAGGGCAGAAGGCGGAGCCTCTGCTCCACAGGTAAGAGCTTGGCAAGCAGTGTGTTGACTTCCTTTCACTGTCAGTAATGTATGGACATGAGTTGGAAAGTATGTCTCTAAAAGCTGAAATTTTTTTTCTTTTGGAGTTGGAAATTATTCAGTACTTCCAAATTGCACAATACATTTAAGGCATTATATATTCAGCTACTTAAATTTAAATGATGAATCCATTAATATGTTGCTTGAAATAGAGACCATAGTCTTTGTCTTCCAAAGGATATTTTAATCAAAATATTAAAAATAAGCTGGAGTCTCATTCAAATAGTTAATTCCAGCTGCCTTTTGTTGTAATATATCATGAATTATCTCTCTGATGGATGGGCAGCCAAATGCAGATAAAATTAGCTTTGCAGTCATTCATTTTAAATTGCCCTTGAATCATTTGGAAGTAAATTCCATTTCAGAAGAATATGCTTCAGGTCTCAGACAAAGAGATAATAGTCCTATATTTTATGATATAAGCAATAATAGTTTAAGTCTTATGATTCAGAAATACAGAAACTTATGTATTAAGTTGATGAAAATTAAGGCTTGATATATAGCAATAAAACCAGCAACATAAAGCTTCCTAGATTGATGTTCCTAGTATAATATTTTCCTGTCAAGAATTAGGTGGAATGAAAGTCTATAAAAATAATACATGGTGCAAAGATTTCTTTTCTTATATATAGACGAAAAAACAAAAGGCTACATGAGATAACAGAGAAAGGAAATACTGAGATTTACCTGATTTCTAGATAAAAATGACAATATCATTATTGAGTAATGGTAGAAAGAAGAAAATTAAGTCAAGTCTTAGAGGAGAGTAACATGAATAATAGTGTTCTATCTAATTCAGAAAGGCTTGAGGTTAATATTAAATTCAATGTACAAAATAAAACCAACTCTGGAAATTTTATTTTGTTAACTGGAATGAACTTCACATAGAAACCGTATTTAGCAATGCAATTAACCAATCATTTTTGCCCAAGTAGCATAGTGAAGTCAATATCAGCATTTGGGATGTGCCTTTGTACAACATATAAGAATTTGGAATAACTGTGACATGTTACCAGAAATGAGTTCACAGTCTGAAGTTACTGTTCATACTCTGAGTTTTTATGATCATCCTGAAGACTTCAGGAGACTCTTCAGATATTTTTATTAAAAAATAAAGTGGCAACAGGATGCACTCAATGATCTCACTACTGAAAAATTAAATTGTTCTTTTATAGCTTCCGTTTTTAGCATGACCATAATAGTATCAGAAAGCTGGCTTACTTGTGCAGTAAAATGCATTGCTGTAAAATGCTGGGAACTGATCTCAGTGAACAGTCTACCAGCTCAAAAAAGACTCTCCAACCTTATTATCCCATGTGTTCAACAGTCCCCTAGTGACCTGAAAGCACAACCCTCCAGGTGACAGGGATTTCCTTGTTCTGGGTCAGGCCCAAGGATGGACACCGGGGTGCATCCAAAAGGGAAGCCACGACAAGATAAAAAGCACACACTTTCACGTGCACACCACTGCGGACACACGGGCTCAGAGATCTCACTGGGTTCTCCGTTTCATAGTTCAAAAAGCCATGTCTTTTCCCAGGAAACATCTAATCACCATAAGAAGCTGGGAAACACCAAATGTATTCCAAAATGAACATTCACTAATAAAGATGTCATTTTATTTCTCAGACTCTCCCCAAAGTGCAGTGCTCCGTTCACTGACATCCGTGGACAGGCCAGCTTCCTGGCTGTGTGAGCCGTCTTGTCACACAGGACCTGCACTTGGTTCAGTGCCCTGCTGTCACCATCCCTGAGTTCTTAATGCGTTTTTAACAAGGATTCCCCAGATTTTCATTCTGCACTAGGCCACACAAATTTTGTAGCCAGTACAGATTGTAGATATCATTGTTACAACCCCTTATATTTGTAACTGAATTTGAGGCACTCTAAACTCTGAAATAACTCGGGGAATCTTTTAGGAATGATCAAAGTTGCCAGTATAATATTTGTGCTTCTATAAGATTTGTATTGACCTCCCATGTGCCTGGCACTGTGCTAGACTTGTGGAATGTAAACATGAAAACAACATAGTCCCTGCCTTCAAAGAGCATTGTTTTCTAGTGTTAAGCATTTGCTGTTATGTATTCCCGGCTTTTGAGACTTGGGAGTAGTTGCATAAAACTGGTTGCCAAAACTGAAAAGTAGATTCTTCCACACATGTGTGTGAGGCCAATGCAGAGGAACGAAATGTTCATGGAGAGGTATCTGTACGTGATCCTCTTTTTCTTGCTAAAAATACATGGTATTTGGAGAGGATCATTTTTTTTTCCCCTTATTAAATACATATAGATGTAACCATGCTGGGTGCTTAAATACACAGAAGTTTTCCTTTCTACTTTTGGTTGAGGAGAATTGCCTTGCTTGTTTAATTTTTAAAACTTACCCTGTGAAAAAATATCCAGATGACGTTACATAAAAAGGCGATATATCTGAAACACCATTATATCTGAACATTAATGTTGACACCTAGCATTTTTTTCTAGAGCAAGGAGAGTGTTCTCTTAGCAGGCTCAGCCTGATGGTTGGGGAACAGTCGCCTGGGCGGGTGTCCATGGGGGGCATGGAACTTAGGCTCACTGTTGTGAAGGAAGAAGTGAGGAATTTCACTTTGTTGTATCCATCCCACCACATATATCTTACTGAAACAGGGTTGAAAATTACCTTCAAAATAAATGTCATTTCCAACACCTGACTTTAGTACTAGAAGTGATGTGCCATATTGCCTAATGTGAATTCATCTAGAGCATAGGCTTAAATATAGTGTGTGCATATTATGAGAAATATTAATAAGTTGATGTGCTGTGGTTAGTTAAGGCATCTCTCTAGATAAAATTTAAGACATGGGTTCATACAGAGCTGGAGTGATATATAAAAGAAACACTGGATTTACCACACAATGAAAACATTTCAAATGATAAAAATAATTCCTTAATAACTTTCACGTTAAATGTTTTTAAACAAACGTCTTGAAAAATCAACACTTTATGAAGCTTGAAACGAAGGCATAGACTTATTTCTCTTTATTTGTGGTGACCCTCTTGGTTTAAAAACCAAAATGAAGGAAATACAAAGTTAGTTTGTCTATACATTTTTTAAAAAATACAATATTGAATCATTACTATTTTTTTCCCAGCACTTAACAGAGTCCCTTTTGACTTGAAAACATATGTGTAACTTCCCCAGCTTCCATTAGGCTTCCCAGCAGCTTACACTAAAATAATCAGAAGAAAGAAATACGTGCAAGGCCGGGTAATCAATGTTTAGTGCCTCTCTATCCTTCTGCAGAATGTAAATGTAAAACCTCTCTGCTACATTATTGAATAAGGTAAGGAAATATACAACCTTCTGGTGTCTCACAAGCATCATTCCTTTTGAAGAAACAAGTCTCACCTTCTAAATCAGTGACTTGAAAGGCTTTTTATATTCTGCACACCTAAATGTATGTATTGTTATGAAAGTTATACGTAAGTCCTTGTGTATGAATATACGCCAATAGTAAAAAAAAAAAAATGAATATATGCCAATAGTAAAAAAAAAAAGTCTAATTGACCCTCTGCCTTCATGAATAACAATCATTAAAAATAATAACTAACACTTTACAGCATTTGAATCTGATATTTCATGAAGTTTTATTGATTATCACCACTGCCTGTCATTATATGAAACAGGAGTACTTCAAAACAAAAAACAAGAAAGAGTTGAATAATGCCTTCAAGACGTCAGCTCCACGCTGATGGCTCTCGCACCTCGATCCCCATTCCTCTGCTTCTCTGCACACGTGCTTATTGAAGCAGTTGTGAGTGTCCTTGCATATTGACTAAGGAAGATGAAATCGATGGGAACAAAGTTATCCTCCAGTAACCTGATGGTTTGTGTCCTGTGGTTTAACAATAGGAAAACCAGAAATGAGGCTCTGCCTAAAGAAAGTGAATTTTAAAAATAAAGTGAGAAAGAAAACTAGCTGGAGGAACCATCATTTACCTCCAGTGTCTGGAACTGATCATTGCAGAGCAACTTTGACAGCAAGTTTGGTCTGTGGTGCAAATGAAGCCAATTTTCACTGCAAAGCAAATTGGCAAAGACCGGATGGCATTGCTGTCCGATAGTTAGTCCACGGCCTTCATGAAAAACGCCCAGGCCAGGTTCTTAGTGGACAAATGTCCACGTAGCCAATGGCTGTCTCCCAAAGCAGGGCAACAACTGAATGAGTGATGAAATGAGTTTCAAGGTAACATCTGAGCAATCAGTCTTTTAACTGTCAATACTAGACCCTATGTTTGCTACTGTAAAATCTTTTCATTTTGACCCTAGAGTTTTCAATTTACATATTATCCTAGGGTGCTTAATCAACTTCAAGATTGACTTATGTATAGTGTATTAGAAGGCTATATTTTAACTTTGACCTGTGAAATATGATAATGGGATTTTTAAAAGCACTTTTATTATTTTCTATTTTTTAACTTGTAATTATGCATAACCCAAGTTAAAAGAAAACATGCCCTAAAGTGTGCAAATATCTCAAGCAGTTTTTACGTTGTTTATTCATTGGTGTTGAAATAGCAGGTGACAGCCATATATTTGATAATTTTCAGTGATGTAAAAAATGAGACTATTGCCCAGCCAATGTGGTTCAGTGCTTGAGCGTCAACCTATGCACCAAGAGGTTGCCGGTTTGATTCCTGGTCAGGGCACATGCCCAGGTGTTGGGCCTGATCCCCAGTGGGGGGCATGCAGGAGGCGGCCAATCGATGTTCTGTCTCATCAATGTTTCTATCTCTCTCTTCCTTCTTCTCTCTCTAAAATTAATAAAGAAAAAATGTTTTTAAAAAATGAGACTATTGTTCTTCATGACAATATTTAGTAATATTATGAGAATGGGTTTGACTACTCATATAATACATATGACATTTGAGATATAGTTTCAAAATAAGATTGAATGACGTTGCTAGATTTCAAGCTCTATTGTGGCTCTGCTGTTGCCCACCTTGAAGTTATAATCTCTATTTCTAGCACTTAGCATAATTCTGAACTCAAAAAATATTTTTGGTTAAGTGAATGTATATTTCATGTGCTAGAATTTTTTAAAATAATGATAGATTTGATCCTTAATTCATGTTTCTAGTATTTCTTCTCAGATCTTTGCAAAGATTTACCTGTGAACCTTCTACTTTTCAAACAAATTTTTCAAATGAAGTTGATTTTTCTTTGGTCGGCTCTCAAGGGTACCACTGTGTAGTGGGAGGTGTAGTACGAACTATATCTGGAAGATCACAGACATTGAGGAAGAAAAACTTGAGTTCTGATTACAGTTCTGTTTTTCTACCTGTGTGCTCAGGGCATGATATTTATTCCCCCTGATGTTGACTTTTGCCATGCATAAAAATAATAATCTAAAATCCTTAATTGAACAACCAGTCAATAGACCTAACATACTACCTAGTGCACAGCAGCATTCAAATTGTTTAATTATATTATGAGGCATTATTTTTAAATGAGTAGCAAGTAAAAGGCAAGCGGTTACCATGTTTTGAATGTTTTCCATTTTTTTCTTGTTCTACCAGACGACGACTTTTTTCATGAACTGCCAGAAACGTTTCCATCTGATCCACCAGAACCTCTGCCACATTTCCTTATCGAGCCGGAAGAAGCTTATATTGTGAAGAATAAGCCTGTAAACCTGTATTGTAAAGCCAGCCCCGCCACCCAGATCTACTTCAAGTGCAATAGTGAATGGGTTCATCAGAAGGACCACATAGTAGATGAGAGAGTAGACGAAACCTCGGGTAAGTCAGCCATTGCATTTAGACTATGACCTAGGATTCACTTACTATTTTAGCTTGTTGTCATACTGCTTTTTCAATCAGTGAAATTGAAAGTGGAGTTATTATTCTGTGGCCAATAGTTTTGAATCAGTTTGGTTAATATTTGGTGGTCTCCTTCTATGCATTGCCAAGTAAAATATGATCAATAAATCTTGACTCGATTCCCGTTGGACTACGTGGAACTAAAACATGGTCATGCTAAGAAGATAAGTAATGAGAATTCATAGACTGAAGAAATGGTAAATGTCATAGTGAAAGATGCCCATAAATTTTACTTCTGAGTCAAGTCTGGCGTCAGGTCTAAATATCCTGAGATTGGGGAACATGTTCAACAAAGGATAAATTATACTCATTTACATGACTCTCCCATGTTAATTCACATGTATAATTTCTCCTTATAGTTTTTTAGAACAGTTTGTAAATGTTATAGATTCAAAATATCCCGTATCCTTAACTTACATTGGAAAAAAAAAAAACAAATCCCAATTACATAACTTAGCTACAGTTAGATTGAGGGTGATTGCAAAGAGTGAGGGGGTGGGGTTCGGGGAGAGGAGAATTGGTGAGTCCTGCCACACGGTGTGGACGCATCCTGGCCTGGTGGAAACCCCTGACTCTGTGGCTCTTAAATGTCATCCCTGACGGTAATGCTAAAAGCATAGAGAGGATGGCGTAAGTTTACATAACCTGTGAAATCTAGGTTGGCTATAAAGGAAACTTTCTTGACAGCAATTCTTGACTCCACAGTGGGTAAGTTAAGATGATTGTGGAATCTCCGAGAGTTATTTTAAATTAGAAAAATATACATCTTTCTACAGTAGTTTGAGTGTTTTTGTTTTGTAGCAGGGAGCATAACAATTTGAACTTTCAGATTGCTTCCAGATCTATGATTTTATAAAATGAAGATATATATTTTAAATATTAAGACTTCACTGATCAATATTTCCAAGCTAAATAGTAACATATAAGACAAAAATTGAAGCATTTAAATATCTTCATTTTCATGCTTAAATATCTCTACATAGCAAAATGCATACATATTTTCAAAATTTTAATTTTAATTAATCATATTTGTATCCAAATGTGGGATTACCCAAGGACAGGCAAAGACCAGCACTCGAGAGAGGTCTGCCTTCAATGTCTCAAACAACATATTGAAGTTATGGGACATAAGGAGACAGAACAGACTGTGGGAGGGCTGAGAAGAGGCATCTTTCTAAAATGCATATAAGCCATATATTTTTATAACACAAATGGTCTGAGAAAATCAGGTGGCAGCTCGACCTAACTGCTCATCAATCTGTGATTCAATGTGCTCATTGCAAACAAACTAACGACTGCAGAAGTGACTGAGAAGCCAACTGTTTGGTAGCTGACTTTAGGGAACTGTCCCACCTCTTGGTCTGATTGCTCAGAAAATAACTATACCAGATGTCTTCAAAATCTCAAGTGAATTGAGTTTTATTTGTTTTAGTTCATTTGTTTGTAAAGATTTTAAACACAGAAATTTTAATGGTAAGAAGAAAAAGAAGGAAATCATAATAGCTAAAATGAGAATCACTCACATATTTAGGTTTGCCTTGACTACACTGATGACAATGCCAATATAGGAAGACCAGAAATAAAAATGAAACTGCTTGCCCAGCCCATGTAGCTCACTGGTTGAGCGTCGACCCATGCACCAAGAGGTCGCTGGTTTGATTCCCATCAGGGCACATGCCCAGGTTGTGGGCCTGATCCCCAGTGGAGGGCATGCAGGAGGTGGCCAATCGATGTTCTCTCTCATCCATGTTTCTGTCTCTCTGTCCCTCTCCCTTCCTCTTTTTCTAAAAATTAATAAAGAAAAAAAATGTTCTTTTAAATAAAAATAAAAAGCCTAGGCTGGTTTGGCTCAGTGGTAGAGCGACAGCCTGAGGACAAATGAGTCATGGGTACCTTGGTTGTGGTTTGTCCGGCCCTGGGCCAGGTCGTAAGACAGGCACCTGTCGATGTGTCCCGCTCACGTCGATGTGTCCCTCTCACATCGATGTTTCTCTCTCTCCTCGATCTCTCTCTCTCTCTCTCTCTCTCTCCCTTCCTCCCTCCTACTCTGTCTGAAGATAGATAAAAAAGTATCCTCCGGTGAAGATTAAAATAAATAAATAAATAAATAAAAATGAAGCTGCTCTGCTATTGAGGATCTGCCAGCTTCATATATATATATATATATATATATATATATATATATATGAGAAACATTGTATATTTACATTCTATAAAACATTGTACTTTTTCCACAAAAATTTAATTAATATTGTATAAACCAAATTTGAAAAAATACCTCTCAAAACAACTGTAAATGGAAATATATGACATTTTCATTCAAATTCCGGCTGGGACAGTGAGAGCCTAGGGAAGACTTGGTGGCTACAAGCTACACACAGTCCTCCTGAGATTCATGGACAGAGAGGAATATAACACACCGTTTGGTTGTCTCTCATTTTCACCCAAAACTTTACAAGAAAGCCAGCATCCAGATGATGCATTACCATTAAAGTTAGGAAAAAGTCAAAGATGCTCACAGATGTCAGTATTATTTGGTATTTTTCTCAACATACTGACCAGTACAATTATATAAAACCAATTCAAAAGATGTAAAAATTGTGAAGAAAATGGAAAATGATCATTTTTGACAAATAGTGTGATATTTTTATATATGGAAAACTTCTGTTTCAAAGGAAAAATTTGAAAACCATCAAGAGAATCCAGAAAAATGGCAGATAAAAGATTTACATAACCACTTAACTTTTCTAAGTACTGATAGCCAATTCAAATTATAATGGAATAACAGATACCATTTAAACAAACAGTGTAAAAGAAAATATGTAATCATAAAGTTAACAGGAAATTTAGAAGAAAAATATTAAATTTTACTCAGAGACAAAAAAAAATACAATGACTTTAGTAAATGGAAAGACACATCTTGTTATTGGAGACAAAAACAATATTTTTTAAACATTTGTTGTTTATAAATAAGTTCTTAAGTCCAGCAACATTATATGAAAAATAATTGTGAAAATAGCTGAGAGAATTCTGAAGTAGTAGTATAATGAGGGAAGCCTGGCTCTTTATAAACATATTATAAAACTAAAGAAGTTAAAAGAGTTTTATCTTAGCAGAGGATAAAACACAGATTAAGGGATTAAAATTAAGACCCAGAAATCCTCAAACACCTTAAAGCATTTTACAATGTGATAAAGATGATTTTTCAACCTACAAGGTAGGCAGCTGAATTCTATCTCATTCTTTAAAATAAAATAAATTCTACATGTTAGGGCTCAATGTCATGATCACCATCATCATTAGGAGAAAAATTCATCAGTTGGTTGGTTTCAGTGGTGAACAAAGCCTTTTTAATGAAGACAAAATTGAGAAATCTTATAAGAAAGCATTATTAAATTTAAATATCCAAATAGCCAAGATACAGACCATCCCCTGCAAAATAAAACCAAAACCTAAAACAAACAAACAAAAACTCTCGATTATATATGTGCACATATATAAGTCAAAGGGTTAAATATATAACTCTCTTGTTTTTTTAGTTTTTTTACTGAATTTATTGGGGTGACAATGGTTAATACAATTACATAGGTTTCAGGTGTACAGTTCTATAATACATCATCTGTATATTGTATTATGCGTTTACCACCTCCTTTACCCTCTTCTAACTCCCCACCCCCTTTCCCTCTGGCGATGGCCATACTGTTGTTTGTATCTAGGTGGGTTTTTGCTTAATCCTTTCACCTTTTTTCACCCAGCCCCTCAACCCCTTCCTCTCTTAAAATATATAAGCAAAAAATCAGCAACCCATTAGAAAGCTCAGCAGAGTTTTAACGTGGAGATACAGGGGAAAATGCACGTGATAAAGGGCATCTAAGGAGATGTCCAGATCAAGACCGGAGTGCGTGAGTGCACAGAGCTGGAAGGAGCCCGTGGGGACTGTCCCAGACTTGGCTGATGCGGTTGCAAACTGGTGCAATCTTTGTGAAGGAGAGTTTGAAATGACCTATCAATATTTAAAAATATAGACTCTTTCTTCACTAATTACAAATTTAGACTATCTAAAAAACAATTCCAAATGCGCACAAAGATTGCACGCAAGGTTGTCCATCACACGCACCCTTGGTGAGCAGTGTGTCAAGGACCGCTCATCCCTAGGCTGGAACACTGTGCCGCTTCTTAAAGCAATGAGGCTTCTCCACGTAGGAAGCCGTAGTAAAGTCTCTCAGATACAATTCTTAGTGAAAACCAAAGTACAGAACTCTCTTCATTATGTCATATATCTTCATCATGCAAAGAAAGCGGTCACACAGAGAGTTGTCTACGCATTGGATTTTCTGAGGAAATATAAAGTAGTTGGCAGCTCAGAATCTGGGGTGGTAGAAGATTGCTTTTATTTTTTTATTTTTTCAATCCTGTGAATGTGTCATTTTCATAATAAAAAAATGAAACCTGGAATAAAAAAAGCCCAAAGGACTTTATTGCATATCTTTGCCGATATCATAAACCTCCAATCTATGCAGTGTTCGGGGAAATGTGTAGGTCTCTAATATTAAAGCTCTTCACTTGCCTGTGAAATGAGAAATGCTGTGAGTAGTATTGAAATTGAACTGCTTGTTGTTGTTTTTGTTTTTGTTGTTATTTTTCCTCTGAAGCAGGATACACCTGCACATTTGGTCCTCAATTCTCCACTTGAAACAGTCTGGTTGTAGCCCGGCTAGTGTGGCTCAGTGGTGTGGCTCAGATGGTTGAGTATCGGTCCATGCACCGAAAGGCGGCCAGTTCGATTCCTGGTCAGGGCACATGCTGGGTTGTGGGCTGGATCCCTAGTAGGGGGCATGCAGGAGGCGGCCAATCAATGCTTCTCTCACACATTGATGTTCTATCTCACGCTCCTTCTCCTTTCCTTTCTATCTAAAAATATGAATAAAAATATACTGGGGAAAAAAAAAAAAAAACAGTTTTATTATAGTCTTGTTGGGGTCTTAATGGTTCCTAATCACAAGAAATGTTAGAATACATTAAGTCCTGAAATATATTACAAATTAGACAAATTTTCTCGGCATTTAAAATAATCTAACTGGTTCTCAGATGATAGGACAGAGAGAAGCCATTGCAAACAAATTAATTTTTATAGATACCTCCACTTTTGAATCATGATATTGGAAGCATGTTTAGTGACAATCAGATACATTGACTTGCAACTAAAAATAATCAACTACATTCAATTAAATCTTCATCAAATGTAACTTCACATTGCAAAACCACAAAACAATAACAAGAAGAGAAGGACAGTTCTTCTCCAACTCATAAAATTCTTCCTTTTCGATAAGGAAAACATTATTAAATAGAGTATCTTGCTCTAAAGTATGAAGCAAACAATTATTTGTACTCACTGAGCAAAGCTATAGCACTGATCATAAACTGTACTGATTCAAGACCACTCATTATTGTATATTGTTTGCCTTTCTTGCAAATATGTATTTTAAGAAACAGAAAAGTAGAAAGCAGTTCATATTAAATGGTTTAATAATTTGCAATATCAGAAGCTCTTGATTTGGTAATACAGTAATAAGTTCCTATGTTTCTTCACAACCCCACTGAAATCTTGATCTGTTCAAAAATTTAAGGTTGCATTTTTAAGAAAATCTCAGGTTTGGCTGCTTGCTTGCTCTCTATTGACTTGAAGCCTTTCAACCCTTGTTTCCATGGTACCTAAGATTCACCATGCAAAAGCAACTATGTTCCCTCTAGGAAGAAGTAAGGGAGTTTAGAAAGATTTTCCCTTCTCATCCCACATTAGCAGAATATTATCAATACAAGTAGCACATAATGATACAAAGAGTTCCAAGCTTTATACCGAATGCCTTACCTGGATTAGGTCATTAATTCATCACAACAATCTCATGAGATAATTTTGGGGTTCTTTTTGTGAATGAGAATACTGGGGCTCAGCAGGATAAAGAAACTAACCTGCCCAGCTCACATAGCTAAGAGGGGACAGAGGCAGGGTAGGAACCCAGCGCTCTCTGATTTCAAAGCCTGTGTGCTTGGCCCTCGTATCCTGTGTCTCCCTAAATTCTGGCAAAACTACTGAACACAGAACAGACTGAAAAAGAGCTATGTAATATAATGACCCCTGTTCTCAGGAAAATAGAATCTGATTCAGCATGTCAGCTACATTTTTATCTGGTGCGCTTTCATCTGTCTTCCTTACCTTGTGTCAGGTTTTCCGAAAGTGACCTTTTGTGGTTCTTTAATGTAATAACTCAAGACAATGCTTATGATTTTATTATTTTCATTATTGAGAGCATTTAACATTCGGCCAAATAGCAAAAGGTGAGCCTTAACAAGGAAAAAAAAAAAAAAAAAGAAACGAAATCGATGGAGAGAAACTGTATTTGGGCACAAATTTAAATGAATTGCATTACTTAAAACAGAGTTCTCACAGATATGCTGTGCTCACTCAGTCCCCCATTCATTGCAGGATTGGCACCGCTGAAATTCTTTCTCCTCCATCCCTTACTCCAGCAGCCAAAGTGATCATCAAATACTGCCAGTTCTATCTCAGAATTCTCCCGCAAAACAACCTTCATGTTTAATTCTCGCTGCTACCCCTATCATAGGCCTCTGTTATGTACCTCTTAGTTTATTTACGTAGCCTTCCATCCCCTCTTGGTTTCAGCCTTTCTCCTGGCCATCCATTCTCCAGACAGTTATAGGCCTAAGCACAGGTCTAAGTGATTATGGCATTTCATTTCTTAAAATATATAATGCCTTTCCTTTGTCTGTGGAATAAAGTGCATCCTCCTTGGTCATATATCCAAAAGCTTCAGTACAGCCTGTTCCTCATCAAACTTTCTAGCCTTGTTCTAAAGTCTTTCCCCCTACCACAAGCCCTATGTACTAGGCCAGTTTGGGTTTTTCCCCTTAAACTGCATCCAATGAACCACCAGTGTCTTATCAATGCTATTTGGTGAAAAACAAACACAAAAGTGTTGTGGTCAGATAATTCAGGAAACTGCAATATTCCCCTTTTGGAGAAATAAAAATAAAATAAATTTGCATGTAGAAGTCCTGTAGTTCTGCAGTTAAAAAAAATTTTTTTTAAACCTTATAGTTGGCAACTAAAATCTTTTCTACAGAACCTTGATCGGGAGACCTTCATGTCACACCATGACTTGATTTAGAAAATGTGGCATATACAATTTCAGTAGGAAATTAGGTGGGATTTAAGAAAAATTTGCAAATGGAGGCAAACATGTTTACTCTATGTTACTATATTTTAGAATCCTAGAAACTAAGCTGTGAGACTGTAACAGTCCAAGCTCAGTGAATGATCAGCATGCTCCTCATTAAACTGAGGTGGTCGCTTTTTCATTGTCTTGATTTAGTGGTCCTACTTACGTCATAGGGAACTTTGGGAAATAGATCTGTTCAGCTTTTGACCTGTTACTAAACTTTGATACTTAAAAGGGACAGTTATCTTACCAGGTGTCTTTTCCCAAGTTATCTCTCCTCTTCCGTCTAAACATTACGAGCTGAAGAAAGAGCTCCATCATTAGGGATTGTGTCTTTCTCACTACTCTAGTTCATGCTTAGCTTGGTGCTGGGTACTTATAGGTGCTCAATAAATATGTAGTGCATGAATTCATGACTTTAGACCATATTTTTTCCTTCCCCACCTCTGTTAAAATCCTAATCATTCTTAAAAAATCATCTCAATGCCATCACACGGATGAATCTTTCTATGCAAACCCAAGTCATACATGTCCACATTTTTCTTATTTGTGCTTCCATTTGCAATATATTCATAAATGTGAATTATATATGTGTATTAGGTTAAACCATATGAAGGTATCAATATTCAACCATTTCTGAGGTACAAAAATGGTAATTTCTTATAATTCAAGATCATGTTATTTTTAAAGCATTATATTAATATGTATTATAAATACATATATTTATGTACACATAATTTACATATCAGGTATTCATACATATATAAAAGCTCTCTCTCTTGCGAATGGAATGATGTGGCCTGTGCTTGGTAAAGCTTTGTCCTTTCTGAAATATGTAACACGAGGCACTAAGCACAGAGGATGATAAAGAAAATTTTGTTTTGTGGGGTTATAGCCACTCCTTCTACTAAGTGTGGGTAAGTCAGGTTTAGTGACACATGCTGATGATGTTGTCATTTGGAATATTTCATGAATAGGTTACTTAAGGAATACATAAGATAGTATAATCTTCCGTAAGAAGAGTTATTTTACACATTAAGTACACAAATCAGACCAATCGTTATTCTCCATGAAAAATATTTACTTTAAACTCAGTTCTTGTTAACATAGTGAACATTTTATTTTATTTTATAATTTATTTTAGAGAGAGAGAAAAAAAACATCAACATGAGAGAGAAACATCGATTGTTTGCCTCCCATACTCCCCCAACCAGGTATCAAACCCAAAGCCTGGGTATGTGCCTTGACCAAAAATCGAACCCACAACGTTTTGGTGTATGGCATGATGCGCCAACCAACTGAGCCACACTAGCCAGAGCAATAGGGAACATTTTCAAAAGAAAGTTAGATGGGCTTTGTTTAAATTTTAGTAAATGATGCATAACATTTGTAAGTTGTATTGGAATTTTATTCCATAAACTTTTAAAAATTTAAGTCAATGGGAGTATCGCCTTTGCAAGAATGGAGCCTTGTATCTGTAATATATTTGTCTGCCAATGAAGATAAATGATGCTGGAATATAAATCAATTAATTGATCGATTTCCTTCTCAGAGGTATATATTTCAATACCAGAAACCAACAATTTTTTTTCTTTTCAGTATGAAGCTGGCCCCCAAATAAAAATAGAAAATTGGCAAGGATCCATTTAGTACATGAAGGCGTTTCCACTGAGTCAGCCTCATAACTTGGCGTAAGAGTAGCTGGTGATAACAGAATATCAATTATCCTGAAATATGTACTTTTTCATATTCTTCATCCGTGAGTGCCCACAATGGATTCACCCTAAGTTCACACTGACATTAAGAATTTCAACACCTGAGTTAACAGGGTCAATATAATCTAAATTGCAACTACAAAACATTGTTAGAGCAGTTTCAGAACTCAGACTTTAGCTGTTGCTTTCATTCCGTTCTAGCGCGAAGATAATCTCAACTAGCTAAGTGGACTGGGCTTCCTCACTGTGTGCATGCCTGGTGTTTGTTTCTTCTTGTTCCCTAACTTACAAACAGAAGTGAGTACTGGAAAACTTTTAGGCTACACATGTGGATTCTTTTTGCTTCAAATCAATTATTGTTGTAAAGTTAATTGTTGTTATTTGTTCATTTTAAGTAACGTTAATATTTGCAAATATCAATATTATAGATTCTGAATATACTCCAAAACACCCTGAGTACACCACATTTGAAGAACTATGTAATTTAACTTAATTATATCCCATGGGGAAGATTTTTAATGTTTGCATGACATACTGTATAGAAAATGTTAATAGCATGTGTTTACTGAACAGATCCAGCCCAGAACCTGATTGTAAAGCAGAGGCAAGAAAATATTGTACCTTTCAGTGCAGTTTTTGGCAAGCTGTGTTTCATTAAAGGAAAACAGAAATTTTCTTAAATTACATACAGTGAGACTTTTTAATGTAATAAACATGAAGGAATTCTCTCCTGCCAATTAACACTCAGGGCAAGGCTCCTTGTAAATGCATTCCTCTTTCTTCTCCCCACAGCTAGGTGAAAGCATTGTTTAATACAGTGTAGTCAAGCCCTGGTTGGTTTGGCTCAGCGGTTAGAGCGTCGGCCTGCGGTCCAGAGAGACCTGGGTTCGGTTCCCGCTAAGGGCATGTACCTCGGTTGCAGTTTGTCCCTGGCCCTGGTTGGGTCGTGCAGGTGGCAACCACTCGATGTGTCCCTTTCACATCGATGTTTCTCTCTCTCTTTCTCTCTCTCTCTCTCTCTTTCTCTCTCTCTCTCTCTCCAACTCTATCTGAACAAAAAATGGAAAAATGTCCTCGAGTGAGGATAAAAAAAAAATACAGTGTAGTCAAGAATATGCATATAAGCAGATATGTAAGTACATGTATGTGTCTGTGTGTGTGAGTATATTTGTGTGTGTCTATTTTCCTAAATTTAGAAAACAGTAAGTGTGTTCACGTTGGCAGCACACATACTAGGGAGAAGCATAAAAGCAAACGCTACCCATCGCAGGCCCCCACAAAGCCTGCAGGAAGAGACAAAGTCCAAGGCCCATTCTTCACCTAGATCACTGGTTACCCGAACAGAGTATGTCAGGAACAGAACCAGAGATTGTGTTGCTATAGCAGTTTTACCATGTGCTCAACAACCAACCATGCGTATGCTGTGGCTTACAGTGCTAATATGCCCACTTCAAAGTCAGAATAGAACAAGTGTTAAAAGTCATGATGTATTTTTAACCTAACCTTTGGCTAAAACGTGTGAGGGTTTTAAGGAGTTTCCAGTTCTTTATTTTCATAGAAAAGAATATACTTAACAGAGTTCTGGATTGTGACATGAACTAGATTAAGCATCTTGTTTAAAGAATTTTAAGAAAAGTTTCAGTTTAAAAGAGAGGGTTCGCTTTCTAAAAGAATGTGACTAGCCCTCAAAATGTAAATGTTCTTGTTGGTGTCTGTACCTGTTGTGTTAAATATAAAGAAGTTTGGTTGGTAATTATGAGATAATGACCTAGATTGTTGTCCTTTTTCTTCTGTGATGTCATAAAATATTATGTGTTCTCTTTGAGTCTCTGTATTTACTAAGTCTTACTATCCTATAGTCTCCCAAAAATTTGCTTAAAATTCTGATGCTATTTTCTCTCTTCATGCCAACATATTTTTGGAGCATTTTAAAAAAATCATTTTTATTGATTGTTAGAGAGGAAGGAAGAGGGAGAGAGAGAGAGAGAGAGAGAGAAACATCTATGTGAGAGTGTAACACTGATCGGCTGCCTGCTGCATGAACCCCACTGGGAATGGAGCCCACAACCTGGGCATGTTCCCTGACCAGGAATCCAACCAGCAACCTTCCAGTACACAGGGCGACGCCCAACCAACTGAGCCACCCCGGCCCGGCCAATTTTTTTGGCCTGTTTAAAGACACAAGAGAGATTGTTTTAGTTAAGAATGCCACAATCAATGAGTAACCTAACTCCCCCCATACGAGCATCTCCTCACTAGGGATTCTCTGAGTCGTCATAGGGATGCTTGTTGAAATATCCACTATTGCCAATTCCTCTGAAACACATTCTGGGAGATACAAAACCAGCATGCATAACATGAGAGCTACTATCGGCAAAATCTCAGGTTCTGTTCAAAAAGCAAGCATAGCACGTAGGAGGCATAATATGTAGCAGTGAAAAACAATGCAGCTTACGGAAGCCTTGGACTAGTTCTGATTTCATCGAGGGTTTAACCTGATATTCTTCTATTTTGGAAGAAATCTCCAAGATCATAAAGGCAAGAGCAACAAAGAACTATTAGGGCATTAGCTGGCAACCCTGGCCACATAGCATGTGGAGGAGGGTGATACTTGACCACACCTATGGCCTGGCCTCATCCCCAGATTTCATTGGGAACAGAGCATAGCTTTTTTTTTTTTTTTTTTTTGTCTGTGCATGTTTGCATGTTTTAAGCTCTCTAGTATTGCTAAGTAACCAGGCTTGAAAGCAGGGCAGGAGGAAAGGCACTTCTGAAAACGTGCACAGAGGCAGTACAAAGAATTGCTATTCAAAAGCCATGACCCAGATATTACTGGGTGCTGTAAGTAGAGACACAACTAAGACCTCTGCACTTAAGGCCGCAGTCTAGAGGGGACAAAAGAGAAAAGGGGAAAGAGAGAGGGAAAAAAAGAGTATGCTTTACCATTTGCTCAGGCTCTCCTCTCATTATGAGAACTCATGAAACCTCCTGGTAGTTCTGCGGTGGAGTTACCTGGCGGAGACCCCTGTTCTTCAATGTCCTTCCACCTGCCCTGCCTATTGAATGCCTCGGGCGGAGGGATAGCAGCCTCCTGAGGGAGGGGTGAGGCGTGGGGGACTCCAGGGCTTGAGTGAATTAAAATTGAGCTGGAAAAACCCAGGGGAATGTTCTGTACAAGGCAGTTCCAGGAATGGCCGGGAATGAATGACATGCCTCTTTGTAGAACTAGTGCCTTGGTGATCCTAGACAATGACGCCCTCTGTATGCAATGACGTTAGTGACGAAAAGGCTACCTCCCCACACCCATTCCGCTGGGTATTTGTGACACCACGTGGCAGACAGCTTTTTCTCACCTTTTGCTCTGTCAGATTCTTGAGTCCACTCTTTGAATGTAGAGACAGAGAGAAACGCTCTTGGTCACCGTGTTCGTTTCTTAGGACCTGCCGCAATATGCGCCGTGAAATTTGCGGCTGAATGCAGCTGAAACGTCTTCTCTCCGTTGGAGGCTGGAAGGCTGAAGTCCCGCGGTGCCCCACCCCCTCCAGAGACTCTAGAAAATCCGTTTCTTGTCTCTTCCAGCTTCTGGTGGCTGGCCTGGCATTCCTGGGCTTGTGGCCACATCACTCCCGTCTCTGCCTCCGTCTCCACATCACTCTGCTGGGTCTTCTCTGTGTGCCTCCTAGAAGGACACAGAGCTGGATTTGGGGCCCACCTGGGTAATTCAGGATTACCAGAGCCTTATTTTAATTACATCTGCAAAGACCTTTTGGTGGGAAAGGTAACGTTCACCTGTTCTGGGGATTCATTTGTGGGCACATCTTTTTAGGGGTCACCATTCAGCCCACCACAGTCATCAAACATCTGTCAAGAAAATGTCACTTAATACGGCCATTCTAAGGCAACAAACCCTAACAGATGCCTCACTGAGAAGATATATAGATGGCAAGTAAGCATATGAAAAGCTGTTTCACATCATATGGAAATGGAACAGCAATGAGATACTACTACCCACCTATTAGAATGGCCGAAACCCAGAATACTGACAACGATGAACCCTGGCAAGGACGTGGAATACCAAGAACTGTTATTCACTGCTGGTGAGAAAGCCAAATGGTACAGCCACTTGGAGCACATTTTGGCAGGTTTTTTTAAACAAAACTAAACATAATTATACCATATGATATAGTTATTGCACTCTTTGGTATTTACCCAAAGGAGTTGAAAACTTATGTCCACGCAAAAATACAGATGTTTGTAGCAGCTTTATTCATAATTGCCCAAACTAAGGAACAACCAAGATGTCTTTAAGTAAGTGAAAGTATATATAAACTGTAGTACTTCCAGATAATGGAACAGTATTCACCACTAAGAGGAAATGAGCTGTCAAGTCATGAAAACACACGAAGGAAATTTAAATGCATATTACTAAGGAACAGAAGCCAGTGTGAAAAGGCTATATATACTGTATGGTTCCAACAACCCACCATTCTGGAAAAGGCAAAATGACAGAGGCGGTATAAGGATCAGTGGTTGAAGGGGTCAAAGGGGAGGGAGGCATGAATAGGTGGAGCATAGAGGATTTTTAGGCCAGTGAAACTACTTCATATGCTACTCTAATGATGGATGCATGTTATTATACATTTGTCCAGATCCATAGAATGCACAACAGCAAGAGTGAGCATTAATGTAAAAGGTGGACTTTGGGTGATAATGATGTGTCAATGTAGACTCATCAATTGTAGCGAATGTATCACTCTGGTGGAGGATGTTTATAATAGGAGAGTTATGCATATGTGGGGGTAGGAGGTGTATGGGACATTTCTGTACCTTCCTCTAAATTTTTCTGGTTACCTTTAACTGCTCTAAAAATAACCTATTAAATGTCATGAAAAAAGTCCATCATGATGGAGACGGTGAGTAGGGTTAGTGGGAGCTGAAAGTGAAGGGATTTATCTAATTTCCCTCATTTAGTCAATAATGTCTAAATTAACTATAAAAGCACAAGGCAAGGAAAGCATTCCTTAGGTCCAGCCAGTGTGGCTCAGTGGTTGAGCGTCGACCCATGTACCAAGAGGTCGCCAGTTCGATTCCTGGTCAGGGCACACGCCCAGGTTGTGGGCCAAATGCCCAGTGGGGGGCATGCAGGAGGCAGCCAGTTGATGTTCTCTCTCATCGATGTTTCTATCTCTCTCCCCCTTCCTCTCTCTCTAAAATCAATACAGAAAAAAAATATATATAAAAAGAAAGTATTCCTTAGTGTTCTCTACCAGCTTTCTGAAGCCTGCCCCAATCTGTTGCATTGTACTGTGAGCCAGATACAGGAAAAGAACTGCTCAGCCAGGCTCCTACATATCGCTCAGTTCCTCATACCCGTGGCATCCTTGCCAACCTTGCACGTTAGCAGACTTCCTGTCTCACGGAGACCTGAAAATTCTCATACCCACGTTGCTCATGAAAATTCTTTCCCCGAGCAGTTGCCAAAATGAAACCAAAATAGCCAATATAATCAAAAGAGCTTCACTTGGTAATTTTCTACACACACGGACACACACGCACTCCTGCTTGGCCTAGCAACACAATGGGAATGTAAACACGTTGTTAATGCAGTAGCTCTCAGTTGGCTTCCCAGATGGCTTAAGTTCAATAGATTTTTTCCCCCTGATTTCCTCAGCTTCTCCTAGCAAGTGCTAAACAGCCATTATGCCTTTTCCTGCACATTGAGATTCATCTGCAGCTACTAAACTGCCTCCAAAGTGCTTCAATTTTGCATGAGCGCTAAGCTGGGGACTGGGAGACATTACCAGTGCTGAAGGCCCAGATCATTAGAAAGAGCATGTAAATCCTCTGAACCAGAAATAAAAAGCGCAGAGACTTCCTTTGTGAAGTCCCAACTGCAGCTTTATGTAAAACACAAACCTTTGGCAAGATTTTATGTGTTTTCTTTTAACCTTCTACATTTTCTTTTTGCCTTTTTTTTTTTTTTAACTTTGGTCCATGTGTTCTACTTTTTTTTTTAAGCAGTGAGATTTATTTCAGGCTCAGAAGCACATGAAATAATAGCCATGCACTGTTATTATTTCTCTTCTTAGGACTCCAGATCCCGCTTCCCTTTTAATAGGGATGGAACTTCAAAGTATTGCTAAGGGATGACTCACATAATAGACGTTTCAAACAAACCCCAAACTGGCTGCATAGGAAGAAACTTGCAGAAATTTGGGTTGACATGTTTGAGGTGTGTGCGGGGGACATAAATCTGTATTATGTAGGTATAGATGTCGGAAGTGTACAGATATTGGATTATAGAGTAGAATATAAAAGAGACTACGGAAATTATTCATGCGAAAGAAATTATTGTATTCTCATTTTTCTTTTTCTAAATTGATTTTGAGAGAGAAACATCAATTTTCTTGTTCCCCTTTTTTATGCATTCATTAGTTGATTCTTATATGTTCCCTGATCAGGGATAGAAC
This sequence comes from Molossus molossus, assembly GCF_014108415.1. NCBI lineage: Eukaryota > Metazoa > Chordata > Mammalia > Chiroptera > Molossidae > Molossus > Molossus molossus. The sequence goes on along the minus strand of NW_023425344.1, from coordinate 74,080,531 downwards.
CCCAAACCTTGGCATATTGGTGTTATTGGTAGGGTCACCTCTGTGTCCCCACCTGTTGCTGGTGGAACTGGAGTTCTTAGGGTGCCATGGGAATAAGAATTTCCTGAGGCCCCGTCGGAAGATAAGGCATCGTGGAAAGCTTTATTTCTGTGGAATTAAACCCCTGGATTTCCAACATCTCTTCTCGCTCTAGGAGACCCTCATGCTCTGGCAGGCAGCACGGGACAGGTCCCATTTTGTCTCCAGCAGAGCTAGAATCCATGTCGCTGCCCAGAGTTTCTGCTCCATATTAAAGCACAGCCCAGTCCAGCCTCTGGCTAGGTTAGCGTGTGTTCTCCGCTGCCGTCCACCGCACGTGGGGTCCACCTGGCTGTAGCCATGTGGTTTCTAGGGCCACCGAGTGACTAGCCTGGATCATGTAACAAGCAAGATACAGGAGCACAAGCGGCAAGAGGGACAAGAGAGACTTCCCTTGTTCCCAGGTATTTTATATTCCCAAATGTTTGCGCACTTGCAGTGGCTCCACTCCCTAGCTAGTGATGTTTGTTCTCAGGTTAGACTGACAGGCAAGTACCTTCCCTATGTCATCCCGTTTCACTGTGCATGTGTCCATCTTCCCCTTTGTTGGACACCTTTCCTCAGTGATTTGCAGGGAATGGATCAGAGGTTCCCTGGGGAGTGTAAAACGGCAGCTTCCTGGTGAAGCTGCCCAGATAACCAGGCTTATAATCTCTGGCTTCCCCTTTGCTCCTTTTCTCTAAGTAATATTAGCTGGTTACAATGGTAACATTGGGATGACACTCTAACCAACTGAGCTACCCAGCCAGGGCCCTTCTCAGTTTTCTATAGCTATATCCCTGTTCATTATTACCTAAAAGCCTTGCTTGCACTCTTTCAAAGTGCACATATTTTTATCTTTACTTGATCTGTATTTCCACCTGTACTGCCCTCCCAGTCTGCTCTTCAAACCATCTTGCTGCAACTTAAAAGTCTGCCGGTGGTCAGCTGGTCAGTCCCTTGGAGCGGATGAGCACTGGGCCTGGAATTCTGAGTGGCCTGCAGTTTTGTCTGCTGTGGGGCTGGCCCAGTGACTCAAGCCATGGAGTTGAGACAAGAAACACGTTTGACGGAAAGGTTGACCCTTCATTTTCATTTAGTATTTCCTTTGCAGGAGAAATTTTTGAACAGTTACGATAACATTATTTTTTGTCTGTTGCATCCCATTCAGGAGGAATAAACCAGGATCCCTTTACGCGACTGCTCTCTCTCTATTTCTCTTTTTTCATATAGGTATAAAATAGTCAGCTTATGTTTCTTTTACGATTCTGAGAGTTAAAAAGTGTACATTTATGACCAGATATAGTAGTTCATTATTTATCTCTAAACATATTTCCAAGGACATTTATTAACCACTGATTTATTCAACACTGCATATGCTGTGGGATCTGACTGAAATGTGACTAAATGGGCTTATAATAGGGTATGAAGTAAATGCATCTCAACTGTAGGTAAAAGAAAACACAGGATGAATGATTTGCATATAAATATCATAGTAACGTTAGGTGCATATATACTGTCTATGTAACATATCCATTTTATGCTGAAACCCAGTTTTTTTGTCAGCATGTTGTATTCACCCTTCAGATGGAATAGTCTTATCCATTAATTTCTCTTTACCAAAAACACAGCTAATCATGAAAATGTCATCATCTTTATTAGCGCTAGAATCATCAAAAAATATTATTTACTGTGACTCCACACCTCATGACGCTGAACTGCACATACTAAATAGCTAGCTTTCCTGGTCTCCCGTGGAGACTGTTTATCCACTAGGGTATGTCTCCTTTGAAGAGAATACATTTATAAAAGGAAGAAAGGAGAACAAAACTTTGCCTGGAGATATGAACAGACACATGATGGAAGCTGTTTGTTCAGTTGGCAGTGTTATACACTTACATAAGTATATCAGGGAATTGGAGCTCATAGTGGGAAACAGTCCTCATTTCTTCCTTCTGTGTGATGCTAGTGCAGAATGGATATGACGACAAACAGTGCCCTGCAGGCGGAATCAGGTGTCACTCCTCCAAAACGAGAACAATATCATAAGCATAACATTTTGAAAATCATATTTTGTTACATACTAAGCAAATTCCTCGGTTTTATGGCATTTTGAGCATACTATTATAGACGTGCATTCAGATCTTTGAGAAGTTGGAATTAATAGAAATGCTTCTCTGGGTATCTGACAAGACGTTGTCAAATAAAAAGTAAGTAATTTAATAATTTCGAGCTAAGCCCTGAATCATAGCGTTACCAGTGATGTGGGCTGTGTGTTCTTGAGTTCAGCAAAGGAAGAATTGGAGCCAAGAACTCGAGGAGGAGAAGGGAGAGGAAGCTTATTTAGCATGTGAATGAAAGTACACTCAAAGGGAAGGTCTGAGTGTGCTGCGTAGAGAGCTGCCTTGGCCTTTTAGAGAGAAAGTCAGAGACAGAAGAAGTGAGCCAGCTGGGCTGCTTGGACTCAGGAAACAAATTACAGAGGCAAAAGAAGAGCCCTTCAAACTTAGGAGAAAGGAAACAGAGATGCACACCTGAAGAAGGAAGGCTCGGGCGTGCACTCGGTCATTTATCTTAAGCATTTGTATCTGTTCTCTAAAGGCAGGAATTTTAGGGGAATCCTCAAGCAAGAATCTTGATAGAATATTCATAGGCTTACCAGATGTGTCCTTTAATATGCTGATTAATCAGAATGAGCTTATAGGGTCACGGTCATGTTCTCCACTGATTGGTGGTAGCTAGGGTAGGGGGTCTTTGGTCATTGCATCTGGTCCTGATGCCAGCCATGGCTTTGCTTCATCTGATTGTGCTGCTTTTCTGGGCCTGGACCTGAAATATAACTGAGGCCTGGATGTATCTCTAGTTTGATCAAAACTCTCTCTCTCTACAACCAACCCAAGGCTTTGTTCATAAGAGTGATGTTTATCAGAACCTTATTGTCCTGCGGGCTTAATGCTTAAAGGAGTAGTCATGCAAGAAAGAAGGAGGCAGGTGGGTCAGGGTGCTGAATGAGGGCAGTTTGAATCAGCTATCTGTCTCAGTTTCCCCATTCCACTTGCAAAGTAACTTTCCTACTTCTTAATTTCCTGCCTCAATAGTGAAAAAAAGAATTTATGAGATTTATAAGTATTTTCTTCAGCCACTTACCCAATAGTCATTTATGAAGAGCCACTGGGTTCCAAGCATATGATAGTACGTCATTTAAGTCTATATTGTGCTAAGCTGCAGTAACCATTGGAATCCCCAAGGATAGAATGGCTCAATCATGATAGAATGGTTCATCTATTTACATAATTGTCCCAAGAAGGTGTCCTTCTCTGTAAGGCATCCCAGTTCCCTTTGGTCAGGCATGAACCTAGACTCCTTCCATCTCTGGCTTTGCCATCCTCTCAGGCCTCATTCTCTTCTGCATCCATCCAGCAGAAAAGAAAAGGCAATAAGCAAAACTCCTACCAGCTTCTTCAGCAGCTTGGCCAAGGAAAGGTACATGTTTCTTCTACTCATACTCTATTGACTGGAATTGTTCTTGTGGCCACTTCAAAAACAAAGGAAGCTAGAAAATAGGGTCAAGTTATGTTCCTAGGAAGATCTAAGGAGCTGACAGTCTTTGACATGCAGTTTGTCGATAAAGGTACTTTCTCTTAAAGATGTCTTTTGATCCAGTAAAAATCCTGTAAAGTACACTGGTAAAGGAGTATCTATTTTTATTGATTTAAACTAAGAAAACAAGAAATATAATGGCTTGCTGAAAGTTACTCACGGTGGCAGCCAAGCCAGGACCAAAAGTCTCGTTTCCCTTCTTCCTTTTCGTCAAATATTCTATTTTTCTTCATTTAACTCTTTCTGTCGGTGAAAGCTTTTCATATCACAGAAAACAAAACCCAAATTGTATTTGACCTGATAACTATGAGTATTTCAATGTCATTAGGGTTTCTGAAAAGTTCAATTCCTTGGTTTTTCTATTGAAGTAGCTTTATCGAGTCCCCTGGAGTAGGGATTCTGATGCTCAGATCCAGTTCCGCTCTCCGTCCTGGGCACACAGGAATACTACACGTCCCGGCATCCTTGCTGTTCAGCCAGGCCAACTGCTCACTCCTAGTCAGTAGGCTGTGAGCAAAAGTTATGATGCCATTGCAGAGCCAGGGGACTCGAGAGCAGGTATTGGCTTTCGATTCTCTCTTATCCTCACTCAGAGACCCTGGAAGCCATGTCTGAGAGGATGCAGATTCCAGAGAGATGCATCCTGAATCACTAGGAAAGCTCATGTAGGACAGCTTCCCTGGAAGCTTTTAGGATAGAAAAACAAGCTCTCGTTTTGTGAAGACTCTGATATGAAGGGTGTTATTTAATACACAGCATAGCATAAACCATTCCAGTTCTTGGAATTTTATTAGTTAGCTTATTTAAGGGCTTACTTCGCAAAGAGTTTTACAGTATCACTTCATTTAATCCTTAAAACAACCCATTGAGTTGGGAATTTTGATTCTTATTTTCCTGTTGAGGAAAGTGATATTTTAGTTAAGCAAAGGAATTTCCCCAAGGTCATACCTACTTGTAGTTGCTGGAAAAATCAGAATTTGAACCAGATACTTTCCAAAGATAATACTCTCAATTAACTTAATGGCCATGGATTATTAAAAATCAGATTTTACTGGCATATCTGTAGCAGTATTATATTCTGGAATTCTATCTAAAGCTTTCTGTTTATCATGTAATTTAGAATCATCAGACGAGCAAGGAGACATTCTCTGTATTTAAAAGGGGTGGGGAGCTAAGTGCTCTATACTTACTTGCATTGTTTTCATTAAAATATCTCTCCCTTTGCCCGGTAGTTGTGCCTCCCTTTATCTCTCAGTGGATTGAGCATCATCCTATGTACTGAGAGGTCCCGGCTCAATTCCCAGGCAGGGCACATGCCTGGGTTTCGGGCCTTATCCCCCGTAGGGCGTATGCAGGAGGCAGTCGATTGATATTCCTCTCTCACATCAATGTTTCTGTCTCTCCCTTTCTTTGCTCTTTAAAAAAAATCAATAAAAATATTTTTTAAAACAATAAATAAATTATTTCTTCCTTTGGAAAGATAAAAGAATGATTTAGGGCAAGGATCTCAGAATATATTGAAATATTTTGGAAATATCAGAACACATACAGACTGGTGCAAAAGTCGGTTTACAGTTGTGAGTATACAAAACAGAGTTTATTCTTGTATTACTATTCATTAATTATTTTATTGTTTACTTGTACTAATACTATAAATCAACTTTTTCCCATCCCTGTACTTATTTCTCAGACCCCACATAAAGTAAAAATCGAAAATTTGTGTTTCTGTAGGAGCTCAAAATGCATAGTCCTGGCTTGAAAATATGAAATACTAATATTTTTAACCACTGTATGGACGTCACAAGTTAGATTTTTTCTTCTTGCTGCGAATTACATATTAGAGTTCTTTTTTTAAGAAAGACAAAGGATAAAGAATATTTTCATTGGTTTTTGATCTGTGTTTACTCAGCTATTCTAAATAATTCTGAAGGCCCTAAAATGGCAGTATGATACCTATGCTTTCTCCCCCTCCACCCCATTCTCAGTGTGAATATCAAGCATGTTCAAAGTTTAAGTCAAAATTGTGTTTCATGATGTCCTTCTGGCCAGGGTAGGAGCTATCATCATGACAAGTTCCTTTCTTCTAGGACATAATCAGACACAACTACATATGTTTTTAATAAATATGTAAGAGTCCTGGGGAAATATTCTTGTATTAATTCAACAAAGACTTACTGTATACCTACCATATGTGTCAGATCATTATTCTGGGCCACAGCAACAGCATGCAACAAACAAAGCCCTCTATCCTGATGGAACACACATTCTACTTGGAAAGTAAAGACCCTAGAAGACATCACTGTGCTCCTCAATATTAAATCTTTATTTAAATATGGAAGTTTGCTTATTCTACGCAAAATTAGTCAGAACTCACTTAATTAGTAATATTCATTCAGTTGCTTAATGTCCTTGCCTCACCTGTATGGTGCAATAAGGATATAAGGAATTTCTAATAGGTGAGCTGTGTAAGCGCTTTAGTTGCCAAAATAAGTACACTCTTCCACTCATCATGTCAAGGTAGCCTCACTCCACCTGCACTTCAGTATAATGGGGACTTAGGCCACTGAAATCCTGAGTGAACTGGTTGAAGGACAAAAAAATTTCAAGGCAATTCCCTAGAACCAATTCCTACTGTTCACACTCCATTTCTAAATATGGTAGCCATATCTGCATTACCATGGGCAATTGATGTCCCCACCCAGACCTAACTCTCCCAACTAGGTGGGAAAATTTTATAACTAATCATGTCTTTCTCAGCCGGACATGAACCTAATATAATTTCTAGTCAGTGTACTCCTCCCATTAGTATCTACAATGGTAATTTTTTAAATAGAATGTAGTTTTATTAGTGGAAGCATATACCATGTTCATGGATTGGAAGAATAAACATCATTAAACTATCCACACTACCCAAAGTAATCTATACATCCAATGCAATCTTTATTAAAATACCAACAGCATATTTCACAGATCTAGAACAATACTTCAAAAGTTTATATGGAAACAAAAAAAAAGAATAGCTTCTACAATCTTGAAAAAGAACAACAAAGTTGTAGGGAAGCCAATTCCAGATATCAGGTTATACAAAGCCACTATAATCAAAACAGCCTGGTACTGGCACAAGAACAGGCATATAGATCAATGGAACAGAACAGAGAACCTAGAAATAAACCCAAGGCATTATGCTCAATTGATATTTGACAAAGGAGTCAAGAGCATACAGTGGAGTAAAGACCATCTTTTAAATGGTGTTGGGAAAACTGGACAGCTACATGCAAAAAAATGAAACTAGACCACCAACTTACAATACATAAAAATAAACTAAAAATGGATAAAAGGCTTAAATGTAACTTGTGAACCATAAAAATCCTAGAAGAAAATGTAAGCAGCAAAATCTCAGACATCACATATAGCAGAATTTTCACAAATACATCACCTACGGCAAGAGAAACAAAGGAAAAAATTAATAAATGGGACTACATCAAACTAAAAAACTTCTGTATTACGAAAGAAACCAGCATCAAAATGGAAAGGGATTCTACTCTCTGGGAGGACATACTTCCCAAGTGTCTATCATTAGATGAGTGGATAAAAAAATCTGTGGTACATATACAAAATGCAATACTATGCAGCTGTAAGAAAGAAAGCTCTCTTCTCTTACCCTTTGAGATAACATGGAGGGACCTGGAGAATATTACGCTAAGAAAGAAACCAATCAGAGAAAGACAAGTGTCATATGATCTTACTTATTTGTGGAATATAATGAACAAAATAAGCTGATGAACAAAACAGATCCAGAGACATGGAAATAGGGAACAGACTGACAAAACTCAGAGGCAAGGGGGATTAGGGGGGGTGAGTGAAGATTAACCAAAGAATTTATATGTATATATGTATAACCAACAGACACAGACGACAATGCGGTGAAGGTGGGTGGAGCAGGGAGGAGGGTGTCAATGGGGGAAAAAGGAAGGATGCCTGTAATAAAAAAATTAATTAATTATGTTTTTAAAGAATTTAGTTTTATTCCCAAAATAATTTTGACTTTCCAAAATTATTTTCCAAAAGTCAAACAGTAAATATAGAGCAAAAATTTATTTTCTTATAAATAAATCAGTAGGTTGTTGTATAGTAGAGGAATATTTGTCCAGTACCCCAGTTGTAATAAGAATATTCTTGGGCCCTGGCTGGTTTGCTCAGCAGTTAGAGCGTCAGCCTGTGGTTCAGAGAGACCCGGGTTCGGTTCCCGTTAAGGGCACGTACCTCGCTTGCAGTTTGTTCCCAGCCCTGGTTGGGTCGTGAGGATGGCAGCCACTCGATGTGCCCCTTTCACGTCGATGTTTCTCTCTCTCTCTCTCTCTCTCTCTCTCTCTTTCTCTCTCCCCCCCCCCACTCTATCTGAACAAAAAATGAAAAAAATGTCCTCGGGTGAGGATAAAATAAAAGAATATTCTTGGACGAGTTGAATTTTTTTTTAAATATTGAAACTGTATAGAGTTTAGAGTCTTGTTAAGAATATAAAATATATTGCCTTTAAGATAAATAAATAGCTGTGCCAAATACATATGATGTGTGTGAACTGTTATGAGTGACAGTGACTCCAGAGGTTATTGCTCTTAATACGTGTTTCTAAATCATTTGGAGTAAGTTCAAAATGAAAGCCCAAAAGTATGAGTAATTATTGTTCTCAATATATGTGCCTGGTTTCATTGTCAGACAGTGTTTTCAGAGGGTCAAGAATATTGCTCTTAACACTTATGATTAATGACTTGGTGTAAGATCATAGCTATGAAAACAAATTTTGTAATAATAATTAAAATTAAAATTATTAAAATAAATCAAATTAGTCTTGTTTACTAGTAGAGACAGATTAATGTTCCTAAAGCATATGTCGTTTTTCAAAATGTCATTTCACCTCTTTATAATTTTCACTAGCTCCCTGCTCTACACAACACATTTCTCTAGCTGCCATTCAAGGCTCTCCATGAATCTCTCTTCTATCTAATTCGATGGTTTTATATAAACTGCTCTCCCCTCTGGTGCTCCATGCTTTGTCATCTTTGCTCTTTGGCTTCCTGCTATTCTCTCCTCCTAAACTGTCTCTGATTCCTCTCTAAATCTTTAAACTCAAACCAGGCTACGGCATCAGACTCAAATATGCATTCTCCGCGTTTCCCCTGATCACTACAGCTTTCTTCATAGGATTTGCAGAATTTTCCAGACAATCAATTGCTTTTATTTAATAAAGTAATGTATGGAGAAAACAAAACCACATTGAAAGCCATGATGAGATGGGGTTCTGTGTTTATGTTGACTCTAGGGTTCTATGGTTAAGTAAATTTGGGGGAAATGGTGGCAATCCAAATTAAACAGGCTTCTTTATGGCAGCAGTTCTGACCAATCCCTTCAATATAGTGGTGAGCATGCTGAGCTTCTAAAAGGAGCATGTATTGAACAGAAATCCCCAAACTTATTTGAACAGAGAACACTTTCTGAGACAGAGTTTGAGGGATATTTGGTGTACCGAAAAGACAACATATTGATTAGACAAATGCTAAATCCTGATTTCAGTAACTGTTGACTGTGTGAAAATTATTTACATTCTGACCTCTGCTCTTTACCCATATTATAGGTATAGCAATATTAATCCTCAAGGGTTATGATGCAGGTTAGCTGAGACACATGGTAGATGTCCAATAAATACTACTTAACTTTACTCTTCAGAATTAGAATTACATTTACTTAATATCTGGGATTTAACATCACTGTGTGTTACAGCTATAAAAGTATAAATATCTCACTCATTACTGTATTGATAGATATACAATGCATATGACAGAGTTCCTTTACTCAGTAAACTTCTGTTTTTATCTTTTGTATTAGAGAGTAAACTTCTGAAGAATCCATAAGCAATTCATCTCTATGGCTATCTTAGAAATGACTGTGCATAAAAAAAAAAAAGAAATTACTGTGCATAAAATAAATGCTCAGGAACTACCTCCACAGTGGAATGTTACCCGTGGAAAAACAGAAACCTTCCCTGCCTTCTTCACCACTGAATTCACAGAGCATAGGAGAGTGCATGGCACCTCACAGAATCTCAATACATAGCTATTGAATGAATGAATGAATGAACAAACAAACAAGAGTGAAAGTGAGAAAGTGAGATCTATAATTCAAAAGTACAGAGTCAACCAGATCTCTAAGAACATGTCATTATTCCCCACTCTTATTGATAGGAATCTTTTTTAGTTTTGTTAAAATTACTTGTATTAATATTACTAACTAATTACATTAAATGAGAACACAAAGAAATGTATGTTGTTAGATTTGGATAATTATTAAGCATTATAATTTTCAAAAAGTGTTGGACTGTACATTCAAATATATATAGTAGCTTTGGTGTTTTAGGAAAAATATTTAGAAAGAGTAGTGTATTTGCTCTATCAATGGAATGTGCTGTGTCCTTCCGAATTAAACAAATTGCCATCATGTTTTTACAGTTGTTCCTTTATATTTTAAAGAACATTGACACACAAGGCAGAGGTAAATTACAGAAAGCATATTGGTCTCAGAAAGGCTTCTTGAAACAGAGGTTAAACAGGGCTTTCATCAGCAAAGGTGAGAACAGGAACTAAACGATGGGCCAGAGTGGTAGGCTTAATTTCTATGAACTCATTACAACCCTGTATGTAAGAAAGAATATTCTGCATACCCACCACTCCAAATCCCCTCCATACCTGCATCTCTAAGTTTGATGGTGGTTGGAAAGGGGAAAGGGGTGTTAACATTGTCACTATATTTTAATCATTTGTCACTATTTTAATATCATTTTTCAATTAAAATTTCAAGTCTCAAGGGGGAAATCTGAATTTACGAATGGCTGCTATATAGCTAGAAGCAGTAGGAATCTCCCCATTCCAGATGCATAATCAGTGAACATTTTCTTCTCAGTTCTAGACAAAACAAAATATAACAAAACAAAACACAGATCCTCATTGGACACAGGATACCAGACAGAACCAAGTGACTAGAAACGATCACATAAAAAAGAATCAAGTTCACGACCTAGGTATGAAATATTTCCAAACACGTCCCATGAACCATTCAGTCCTAGCCACGTTAGCCTGTAACTTTGGGGTACATTGATCTTGATCACAAAGATAGTAAATGTAACTTTAACAAAATTACGCTCATAATAAATTCAATACACCAGTAAGTTCTAATTCCCAATCACACAAAGTGATTTTAGTTAATTAGATGTCCTGTTTACATATTCAATGTTGTATCAAAAATTCAAGGAAACCCTTTCAGAGAGAAGTGCGTAAGTTATGTGTTCACAGGGGCTCCTTTTCCTGATGCAATGTAAAGGTTGTCAGATGACTTCACGTGACATAAAACAGTGTCATGATTAGAAAGTCCGACCTTTGAAGCAGCATACTTTGATTATTTTAGTGAGTTATGAATTGCAAAAATAATTATCAGTTTTTATGGTATGACATCCTTTTAAATAATGATGGTATCTCATGTGATTTAATTTATATTAAGACATCTAGAACTGATATGTTTCATATTTAGATCCTATTAGCAAAAACTAATAGGATTACACTCTAAAAGAAAACATGAAAAAGAGACCACACTAATTCAATAACATGTAATGTATTCCGGAACATCCCTACCTGCCGCTTTGTACGTTGTCCACCAACTCCAGTCCTAACTGTGAATGTTCTATAATGAGATTCTGCCCAGTGACCACTGCAGCTCTTCCCCCAATAGGGAGAGGGCTGGAAGAAGTCTGCAGAACACGCTGTCTCAAAACTTCAATTTGCCACATGAAAGAGAAAGCAATTCGGAGGAATGAGAAATACAACTCAGGAATCTAACGTCGAGTTAGGATGCTTTTTCGTGAAACATATATGGGGTATCAGAAGGTACAAATGTGATCACCATATTTTTAAAAATATTTTAAGATCATGCATGATTTTTTAAATGCCACCGAATAAAAAGATAAACAAACAGCTTACGGCTGTAAGTGACATTTGATTATTCTTTATATTTCTGGAATTTTAGATAATTTTTGACATTCGTGGAATTTTCATATTTGTTAGCAGCACTATAGATTACATTTCTGGGGGAATATGGATCTTGTTTTAAATAAGTATACAACAATATTCATCATATATTTGTGATCATTTTATAATACTCTAGAAAAACTCTATTTGTGGTACCTGCCCACTCTTATGAAATTAAAATAGGCTAAAGATAAAGTATAAATGTCAATTAGCAGCTTGTATTGCCATAATCATGGATCACCTCACAACAATCCAATCAGAGAGTTGCACTTGCCTCTGAATTTCTAAAATCATTTGAAACCCCTATTAACAAGCGCATATTTGTACTCATTATAAGACTTCTTGGTATAGCATGCTAATTACTTTCCTGCACTCTGGCTCCCACATCACAATGAATTCTATTATAAAAGCAAATCACTGCAAACTTCAAACAGCGTGCATCATTGAGATGCCACTATTAAAGGAAGAACAGTGATGGGAAATCTTTGATGTTATCAGATATGAGGGGAAATACACATTTGTATTAGAGTAAAGCCTGTGTAGAGAGGAGCATTTCCCCCCACCTTTAAATAACCTGAAGCCAATTTCAAGTTCCCAAATGCTCTTCAAAGCATCCCACCTTTGGAAGTAATACTGATGGCATTTCACATTTTAAGGCAGCTTGTTTTTTTGGTACCTCAAGGCTTCAAGCAGATTTGCAATTTTCCTTTCAAAGAGAAAGGATATTACCTACTTTTACTCACACCGCTAGCCTCTGGTTTGATGCGCAAAATGTCACAGGGAATGAACTTACCTGTGGCCATGAAAAGATGGGACGTAAGCGTGCCCCGGAGTCAGAATAATGTGCAGATTCTAGGGAATCCTAAGCTGTGTTTAGATACTTCATGTTTTAGTTCTTTCTTGTTCTTGTGTTGTTGACCAAAAGTTGGAATGTAAATTCGGGGCATGTGGCAGGACAACTATACAGAACTGTAAATAATCCATCCCGTCCTGAATGGGGCATCTGTGAAGCTGAGGATAAAAATGGGTGTGTGCTTCACTCCAACACCCACAGGGAGCCCGGGCCACACAATTAAGAACATTCATACTGTGAGTAATTCCTGTACAGGAGGGTCAGTCTGTGGCTTCTTAAAAGGCTTCAGATCTGTGGTCAGCAGAAACAGTCAGGAACGTATTTGGGCTAAAAGGATACAGTAGCCCTAGTGAAGTTCCCCTAGCATTTCATTACGTTTCTTGTAATTGCTTTAAGTAAAAGGGGTGAGGGGAATGAAACCTGAAGTTGTCATCTTGGGACACAAAATATTTGTATGTGGTTTAATATCCTGAGCCCATTGGTTGCTGCTCTGCATTTTGGAAAGAGCCGTTGGAGTCCTGAGGAAACACACACAGCAAGTTTATCAGCCCTTCGGTGACAGTAAATTACTGCAACAACTTTACAGGAAGAGCTTTGTTTCCAGTAAGTGAGTTTCTGCACGAAGAGAGAAGGTAGAAACAAGTAAAACAGGCCAAAGTACTAAACACCAGAAAGTGGAATTTTTTAAGGGTCGGGGGAGGGGTAGAAAAGCTGTGCTCCATCTTTGTGTGGATTTCTAGCTACTGGCAAATGAGAATGATTACGTGAGACAGGAAAGTGAGCGGCCTAGGCAGGGCCAAGAGACAGGGAAGAACGTAGTGTTATTTGTTCATAAACTAGGATTTTCGCTGTGCGGTCATTTTATCAGTTGAATATTTACTAAAATAATAAACCGGTCTTTTCATAAAGGGGTGAGGGATTGGATATTCCAGTTACTAAGAGGGGTAGAGGGAGGTGGAGGAGGGTAAAGGAGGGATAAATGGTGATGGAAGGAGACTTGACCTGCAGTGGTGAGCACACAATTGTGTACAGATGACGTGTTGTAGAATTGTGCACCTGAAACCTGTACAATTTTGTTACCAGTATCACCCCAATAGATTTAATAGAAAGAAAAAGAGAAAATTATTGTCAAGCTGATCACTCTATAAACATAAGAGAATTCTTAATTTCCAAAATTTAAAAATAATTTTAAATATACTATATAAGTCTTGACAATAGAGCTGCCTCTCAGGGTCTTGCCCTGCCCGAGGATTTGTAAAACCCACTTTCTTGGGCTTCATTCCAGTTCAGAGACTCATGAGTGGACCTAACAGCTTAGTCATTTCTGTGACTCAAGTCCCATCAGCTTTTGATAGAAAATAATTGTATGTTCCCAAGTGGGACAGCACCTACTTCTATTGGGTAGTTAATTTCCCTGAGTGCTGTTACCCATTTGAGCAAGTCCTAGGTTTTAGGGAAAGTTCTGGGAGACTCCTTTTTAGGATCTCTAGCTGATACCTTTTTCATGTCACCTATACCCAAACGTCGTGATCAAACATTACAAGAAATCATAACTTTGATGAACTAATTAAACTCTAAAGAACTAGTTAAACTAGATCTTGTACATATCATACATACATCTTTTTTTAAAAAATTCTCATCTGATTGTATCATCTACTTGGCTTAAAACACTTTAATAATATCCATGACTCTTAGTGAGAAATTCAAAATCCTAAACATGGTCTACAACAGTGGTCCTCAAGCTGTAGCAGGCATCAGAATGCTTGGAGGGTTTGTTAAAACACAGATTGCTGGGCCTGGTTCTCAAGGTTATTTATTCACTCTGAAGTGGGACGCAAGAATTCACATTTCCAAGAAATTCCAGGTGATGCTAACACAGCTCTCCCGGGGTCCACACTGAGAACCGCTAGTCTGTCTACGAGACTATGTAAACTGGTTCCTTCCTTATCTCTAGTTCATCTCATGCCATTATTCTCTGTGTCTGGGGCTTAATTGTCTTCTCCTGGGACCTCAATCTTCCCAATCTCTTTCCTGCTTCTTCCCATACGTCCTGTCCCTCTCCGCATATAATTTAACAAACCTAATTCACATTGGATCTTTTATTCCCCTTGTTATTCATTCTAAGTGTCTCTCTGTGTCTCCTTTGCAGCGCTGAACACAATTATACTTAAATAATAAAGTGTACGATCTGTAGTGAATATGTTCCCTCCTCATAATATCAGTTCATTGAGAACAATCACTACCTTACTCATCATTTCCCAAGTGCCTAGTCCAGTGTCTTTTATATAATTGATACTTAATAAACATGTGTTCATGAATAAATGAATGAATGAATGGGAGAAAGCAATGCATTTAATCTTTCTTCCTGTGCTCCTGCTTGAGGCAGAGCACATTCTTCTACCCCCTGAGGGGTGCGCCTGTTAGTTCTCTAAATCGACACTCCATCTGGAAAGTGAGCGTTCATTCTTCAGGAGAACTGACAGCTACCTGGGCACATCTTCGAGATCATCGTTCTTGCTCGGTGCAAAGAGGCGAACTGTAGAACGAATCTCTGAAACAGGCTTTGATACCTCAAGATAAATACCCCTAAAATGATCATCTCAGATTCTTAATTTATATTATTTAGGATTATGTAATTTGGTGAAACAAATTCCAATTATTTGAGCATTTTAGCGGGAGCATATTGTACCTCTAATCAGATTTTGGTTATGTGACGATTACAGAGAAACATTTGAGCTTTCAAAATAGTACACATGAAAACCTTAAAGTCACACATTCTTTGGATAGAATAGCAGAGGTTCGTTACCTAAGCCTAGAATATCTTTCAATATAGTCTATTGAAATATATAACCGAAACACAAGTGTTCAAGTAACTTTGTTGTTAAGTAATCACCACATATTTATAAATTACTAGGTGATATAATAAAACCTGATATATAGGTACACATATTTCTGAGCTATGCACTGATTATAGCTTTAGGTGGTTCCCTCCCTCACTTCCTGTGAACCAAATCGCCTTAGGAAGACTGAGGTCTGTAATTCTGTGTACAGCATGTTGGTCTCTTCCCCACAACCTATATAATTGAGGTAGACTCCTTAGACTCTGTGAAATCCAAGTTCACATTTAAATATAC
The DNA here is from genome assembly GCF_014108415.1 of Molossus molossus. Taxonomy (NCBI): domain Eukaryota; kingdom Metazoa; phylum Chordata; class Mammalia; order Chiroptera; family Molossidae; genus Molossus; species Molossus molossus. The sequence continues at coordinate 74,064,815 of NW_023425344.1, read as the reverse complement.
AGAAGATAACTTGGTGGGGGATGACTACCAGGCCATCTGTGGAAAGGTATAAATTTGTGGAGTGATAGATCCTCACTTCCATCTCTTGATGAATCCAGAAGATTTGAAATAGCAAATAAGAGAATGAAAAGGTTGTGAGCCGAGTTACTGGAGCCAGAGGACAGAGGAGAGGAGAGGCAATATCAGGGATGTTGATCTATGGCATCAAGAGGGATCACTGAGGGGAAAAGCAATACATGGCACGATGCTTTGTATTTCTTTCATACAAATCTTCTCCTGACTTAAATCTTCCTGTGTCTGCTTAGGTCTCATCGTCCGGGAAGTGAGCATTGAGATCTCGCGCCAGCAAGTGGAAGAACTCTTTGGGCCCGAAGATTACTGGTGCCAGTGCGTGGCCTGGAGCTCCGCGGGCACCACGAAGAGCCGCAAAGCCTACGTGCGCATCGCATGTGAGTCATCGCGCGGACCCCGCGGGGCCCCGGACCCCATGGGCCGGGAGAAAGTGTGGATGGCGAATGCCCCAGCATCAGAGAGCTGGTCAAAAACGTTTCTGGATTTCTGCATTTGAGCTGCACTTTTCCTTTAAGTCGCCAGAATATTACTTTATTTTCTGTTTCAAGGCCCTGAGTAGTTTTCCTTTAGGGACATGAAAAAAAAAAAAAAAAATAGTGCTACTTCAAAAGATTCTGAATTTTTTTTTTTTTAAATCTGGTAATAATTAGGTTATGGAAAAGCCAACTGTATTCCTTTAATGAGTTTATTCTGCCAATTTGTTAAGACAATGTTGACTAGTTTTGCTATTGGGAACAAAGAGTATCCAGACAAAGCTTCTCTGTTTATTTTGGAAATGTTCTAGTGCATCAAAATTACTGCTATTTTCCACGCTGCGTTCCTTCCTAGAGTCTCCATGTTCAGGGAGAGGTTCAGAGGTGCCTCACAAAAAGGGTTCTGTAGTCAAATCAGTGTTGCAAATACCTTTTTTTTGGCCAAAGTTATAGAAGCTTTTTCATTGCAAAACTCCTCAGATTCTTTAGTATGCTAATATATAACACGCGGAGTTAATATGCTAATATTATCCCCAAGAAGGAGAGAGAGCCTGCAGCTCTTTCTGCAGACTCCTTTTTCCAATGCATACTGTTCGCATCACGAATGCTGCTGTAATCTGTGTTAAGGTTGCAGACTGAGACATTTTCTCAAGTATGAAATCCAGGTAAGTTTTATTAACTGAATCCCTTTGCAGATGTGCATTTTACTCACTCCTCCTGTGTGGCAGATGTCAATATCACTTATCTCTAAATGTCACTGGGTTTCCAACAGTCCTGGCTGCAATGCATCCCCAATTTGACACTCACCTCTTCCTTCCTGTCACCGTGATATAGACCGCAACCACTGTACATACTTCCCAGTCCTTCTTCCACATCACCCACAAACGCAGTCTGCCTAAAACCCGGGTCTCATCTCATCTCTTCCTGCTTAAAATTGTACAGTGGCTTGTGTGAAAAAGTCAAAATTCCTTACAAGGGAATATAGCATTATATTAATTTGTTAGGGCTACCATAAAAAATACCAGAGCTGATGGATTTAACAACAGAAACATTTCCTCACAGTTCTGGGAGCTAGAAGTCTAGGATCGAGATGCCAGCAGTATTGATTTCTTCTGTAGCCTCTGCCCTTGGCTTGTAGGTAGTTCGTTTCACGTGGTCTTCCCTCTGTACCTGTCCAGGTCCACATTTGTCTTCTTACTAAGATTATCAGTCATTTTGGATTAGGGCCATCCTTAAGCCCTCATTTAATTTAATTACCTCTTTAAAGGCCTTGTCTCCAAACAAAGTCACTTTCTTTCTTTTTTTTTCTTTCTTTCTTTATTGATTTTTAAAGAGAGAGAGAAAAACATCAATGAGAAAGAACATCAAGTGGCCGCCTCCTGCATGTCCCGCACTGGGTATCAGGCCCACAACCTGGGCATGTGCCCTGACTGGCAATCAAACTGATGACCTCTTTTTGCACTGGTTGACGCTCAACTACTGAGCCACACCGGCAGGGCAAAAGTCACATTCTGAGGTACTGGGACTTAGGACTTCAATATGTGAATTTTGGGGGACACAACTCAGCCCATAACACCAGATTTCATGGCTTACATATCCTGACCATGTTTCCAGGGTTGGCCACTAAGAATTTCTCCATTCTAGTCACACTACATTAGAAATACTTTGCTTTCGCCCTGGCCAGTTTGGCTCAGCGGTTAGAGCGTCGGCCTGCGGTACGGAGAGACCCGGGTTCGGTTCCTGCTAAGGGCACGTACTTCGGTTGCAGTTTGTCCCCGGCCCTGGTTGGTCGTGCGGGTGGCAGCCACTCGATGTGTCCCTTCACGTCAATGTTTCTCACTCTCTCTCCCTTCCTCTCTCTCCCTCCCACTCTATCTGTACAAAAAATGGAAAATATCCTCGGGTGAGGATTAAAAAAAAAAAGAAATACTTTGCTTTCTATGCTTTCCAGCTATTGTTCATAATGAAGGGTTTCACTTCATTGTTTGTAAAAATGCAGCAAATATTCAACAAATATTTAGCAAACATGTTCTCTTTTCGTGGAACAATTGTAGATATTAGGTAGGAAACCCGAAACAAAGCATGTGATGGCCCTTGCCTGCCCTCATGGAGCTCATGTTCTGGTGAGGGAGACAACGCGACACATAACAAGTAATAATCAGGTACAGAGCAAGTGGTAAGTTCGATGAGCAAAACAGGAAAGGGTACTGATAGTGCCGGGCAGCGGGGTCAAGGAAGGCCTCAGGAAGAAGCTGCCAGTTGCAGAAACCGGAGGGGAGGGGCGAGGGAGTCAGGCAGAGGGAACAGACGGGTATCTGGCAGAAGGCTGGCTGGTTCCAAGAAGACAAACGGGCCAGAGTGGCTGGAAGAGGGTGCGTGAGACGAGACTCCTAGATGAGCTGAGAGAGGTACAGCATGGAGGTCGGGGTGGGAGCGTCAGTGTAGAGATGGCCTGAGACTCTGTAGGTATAACATCTTTGGTTCCTAGTAAGAGATGGGAGATTTGGAATGTTTTCAGCAGAGGAATTCGTAACCTGGCTGTCATTTGAGCAGAATCACCTGATTGCTGTATTGGGAAGGGACCATGAGGGACAAGGGTAGAAGCAGGAAGACCAGTCATGAGGCTGCAGCTGGGAGAGATGATAGGCGACCACACAGAAGCAGTGGGGGTGGTGCGATCTTGATTCTGGACCTATTAGAATGGCAGAGGTACAGGAACACCTCGATAAAACAAATTAATTTGGGTGACGGGGGGGTGGGGTGTGTCCATTAAAGCTGAAGGTCCATTTAATAATACAGTATAATTTTAGAATAAGTATGTTAAAAAATGGACAAATTAGTTTACCTCTTTTTACTTATGTAGACACATTTGTGTAATTAAAATAAAGTATGTGTGAAAAGTTTAAATTCACAGAAAAGTTTACTACATGTATTACTGAAATTTTAAATTTATACTGAATAGCCCGGCTGGTGTGGCTCAGTGGTTGAGCATCGACCCATGCACCAAGAGGTTGCGGGTTTGATTCCTGGTCAGGGACATGCCCAGGTTGTAGGCCCGATCGATCCCCAGTTGGGGGGCATGCAGTTGGTGGCCAGTCGATGTTCTCTCTCATCAGTGTTTCTATCTCTCTCTCTCTCCCCCTTTCTCTCTCTCTAAAATCAATTAAAAATTTTTTGAAATAAATTTATACTGAATAGGTCTAGTAAATGCATGCATTACCTCCAGTAAACAAAAGGACACAGCTGGGGTATGGTTTAGTGCACATCAGAACATTGCTGCAGAGCCCTGGCTGGTTTGCCTCAGCTGTTAGAGCATCAGCCCATGGACTAGAATGTCATGGGTTCGATTCCCAGTCAAGGGGTCATGCAGAAGGCAGCCAATCAACTGTATCTCTGTCATATCAATGTTTTTCTCTCTCCCCACCTCCCTTCCATGTGCTGTGATCCTGTGCTGACCATCTGCAGAATGTTGCTGATGAGCAGTGACTCTTGGATTTAAATATGTAGACTATATTATAGATATGTAACATTTATTTAAGTTGGCAATATTACTAGTTTTCCCCCCAAAATATGGCCTATTTATTAACATTTGATAAAAATAACAGTGAATTAATTTAAAAAATAAATTGTTGATTTAATTATAAGCAAATCGTGGTTAAAAACATTTTAAAATTAACAGGGTGTTAATTTTCAAATGTGTCACGCGGATCATAAATTTTCTCCATTAAATCCGAAGTCCACTGAATCCAGGTTTGAAAATCGAAGAACCGTTTACTGGAATGGCTTTTGTTGAGCGATTGGAGGTGGGATCTGAAAGAGAGGAAAGAATGCTTCAAATGTCCTGAGCTTTTTAAAGATTTCTTTTAAATGTCCTTAGTGAAGGCATTCCTGCCCCAGGAGTCTCGGGAGCGATAGGCATGTCCTTTCTCAACACTTTCGGGGCAGTTGCCCTTCACACAGGACTTGTCTCATCTGAATTGTCCTTACTGGTAACATCTGTGTTTTGTGCCAGTGAGTTCCTTGATATCGATTATGCTTGATTTTGCTTAACTATATCTTTAATGTTTAGCACAATGCCTAGAACTTCATAGATGTTTAATAAATTTTGTTGAATTAAAACGGCTATAAAGAATTCCTGAAGCCCTGGCCGGTTTGGCTCAGCGGTTAGAGCATCGGCCTGCGGTCCGGAGAGACCCGGGTTCGGTTCCCGCTAAGGGCATGTACCTCGGTTGCAGTTTGTCCCCGGCCCTGGTTGGTCGTGCGGGTGGCAGCCACTCGATGTGTCCCTTTCACGTCGATGTTTCTCTCTCTCTCTCTCTTCCTCTCTCTCCCTCCCACTCTATCTGTGCAAAAAATGGAAAAATGTCCTCGGGTGAGGATAAAAAAAAAAAAAAAGAATTCCTGAAGTTTATTAAAATGCTCTATATTAATCATTCCTCTCTGATCACACCTAAAGAAATTTCTTATGTGGGTTCTTCATGAAATAGACAGAGATGGAGACATGTACGAAGGCAAATGTATTAAAGAGAGTCCTTAGGAGCAGCATCGGTGGAGAAAGGCAGCAGCCGTAGTGGGCAGAGGGAGACTCTGAGCTGCAGTGGGAGCTCTGGCGCTCAGAGGGCCCTTCAGTGTTGTCCCACCGAGGCACCGGAGGTGAGCAGGCCTTTACTCCCCACATAGATGAGTGGGTGGACGTGGGCTCCCCCTTTGGCACTCACCCCCACCAGCTTGTATGACCTGGGTCCAGTCAGCGCTGCTCCAACGAGGGCAATTCCAGGACAGAGACTGAGAACCTTGGCTGCCAACACTCCCAATAGGCGGGATCAGTCCTGAACAGGGACCTTGGTCGCCTGCCACAACTTCTGTTACAATTGTCGACCAAAAATCTTGAAGAATTTATTTTATTAATCATGAAGAAAAAAGGTACTTTCAAACATTTTGAAAAGAAACAAAAAAGTAATTATTGGGGTGCAATATTTAAAATGAATTAAAAATAGCCTCTGATTATAACCAGTAGGTCCAATGACATAAAACTATATCTTTCATCGCTGTGTTCATTAGTATCAAGTAGAATAAATATTTAAAATTGCCAGCGTACACTTCATACTAAATTGGCTTGCCAAAAAGCTGGTTTAAGGGCTTTCCGAGTTCCAAATGATGAATCTCTTGTGCCAATTTCATATATGTATTAAATGTATAATGGTAAATATTCTCTGTATATCCCTATTCACATAAAAATTAAATACACAGAAGTTCATAGAAGTTCATCTGTCTTGGCAACATTTTACATAGTCTTTACTATTTACTTCATAGCTTTTAAACATAGTTTCACATTTTCAAATAATGGAAAAGCAAGCTCTTCTTCTAGTAAGAGATTAATTTGCCCACAGCACCCTTTCATCTTCATGTAATGAGACGGAAGAGCAGTTTGCAGGTACTTTCATAATTAACTCTATAGGGCCAAGAAACACCATCCCACGTGTAGGATTTACTCGTATAGGTTTACATCGTGATGAAAAACAGGTTACATTTCAAATTCTCTCTGTCAAGGCTGATCCCTGTCAAGTGAGTCCCTAATCTCCCAGTAAGTTTGCAGATTGTTAGTTTGCCCAGTAATATTTGACAGATGGCCATCGCGTAGACGTCAGTTAAAGGTTCACTTGGTCTCCGGTAATGATAACCGTGATCCTGAGGTTGAAAAAGTGCGATCGCCTCTCACCTAATTGGATCGATGCTCATTTTGTGTTCTTTAGAGGGGCCTGTAGTTGTTTCATGACAAATGCTCTTTTTTCAGCAGTTTATAAAGCAGAAATGAGTATCGGCTATTCAGGTATTGATTTACATTTTCTCATAATACAGTCAAACTATATAAAATATAAAATTAAGTTTGTGAGACAATCAGGGCAGAGGAAGGAAAGGATGAAGCGTGCACGTTAGGATTCAGCCAGGCAGGAGCTGAGCCCATCCCTGCCTGCCCTGAATCTGTGCACCTGCAATGGCAGTTGTCCTAGGCGGGGGCTGTAGCTTCCGACACAGAGAGGAGTTTCTTCGGAGAGAACTCACACAGGCACTGTAACGACTGTCCAAAGTAGGACCGGCACGGAAATACAGCCACCAGTTTCACGGGTCGTGTCTTCCAGGTCCCCTTGTTATGTCCAGTAGGAAAATTCCCAAATGTCAAGGTAAGAAAATGTAATTCAGGCACAATGTCAGCTGACCGTCTTTCTCCAGGGAATGTCTTGATTTCTATGTGGCTGCTGTTGCTGAGGTGACTGGATGATGCGGTTCTTGTCAGGAGCCGGGGTTGAGAATGTGAAGAGTAGCCCAGTGGAGAGGTGAGAGCTTAGAGGCAGGAAGCCTTGGAGTCAGTCTGGTTGTGCCGCTCACTAGTGTGACCTTGGTCAAGTGGCTTAAGCCCTCTGAGCCTTAGTTGCATCCACTGTGAAATGAGAATGATAAGGTTAATTTCAAAATTAGATAGAAATGTAAAGCATAGGGCATAGTGCCAGACACAAAGCAAATGCTCAGTGAAGAAGAGGTGTTCATAAATAACAGACACAATTCAGACGACTTCATTTGTGCATATTGAAACTTAGCAATTCAAAGTTAACTTTAAAAGTTAATGTGATAAAGTAAGCCCACAAATCACACAGCCACCGTCACAAAGGCCACTTGGTCACAGAGAAGAAAAAGATAGTTCCTGAAAAAAATAGAGGAGGATCAGAGCCAGCCTTAAAAAAAAAAAAAGTAATTATTTTTAAAAATCAAGCAAAATTAATTTTAGTAATATATTTTATTTATTCCGGTCTCTCTAAACTATCATGTCAACGAAATAACCGATACAAACAAGGAATACATACTTTACAATTTTGTTCTTACTAATCCTTGAGGTCTGGTGTACTTACACTTACAATACTTCTCAAGTAAAAATAGCCACATGTCACATGGACAACAGTGTGGCGACTCCGGGGTGGATGGGGGTGGGTGGAGGTGGAAGAGGGCATAGAGGGGATAAATGGTGATGGGGAAAATAAAATAAAATAAAATTTTTTAAAAACTAGCCACATTTCAATTACTTGAGAAGCATGTGTGGGTAGTTTTGGAAAGATGGGAATAATGGAGGCACTGTTCCAATTCACTTTATTTTTTCACCTCTCATGGTTACGTACCTTTCCCTTTTATGGTGAGAATACTTAGGATCTATTCTCTGAGCAAATTTCAAGTATACAATACAGTATTAGTCACGATAGTCGCCATGCTATACATTACATTCCCAGAATTTACTCATCATATAATTGAAAGTTTGTACCCTTTGACCAGCATATACGTGGATGATCTCATCACATACTTGCAACAACTATAGGGATAGTTGTTATTATCGTCATGTTAAAGATGAGGAAATTGAGAACAAAGAGAGATTAAAGTTCTTGCCTGAGGCATGGATGCATGGAATAGACTGACAGTTCTCAGCGGGCACGGGGTGGGGGACAGGAATACATTAACCAGAGAACTTACATGCACAGCCCACAGACATGACAACAGTGTGGTGAAGGTCTGGGGTGCAGTGGGGGCTGGGTGGATGGGGGAAAAAGTGTGGAATGGGGGGCATCTGTAACACTGTCAATGATAAAATAATCAATTAAAAAAATCTTGCCTGAATTCACACAACTGGTACATAGAGAAGTCAGTCAGTCCCCCAGCATGCCCAAGCCCTGAAACAGCACACTGGATACAAGTAAGAGGGGGGTTGACGATGATTTTCATGTCAGGTGGCAGTTCACAAAAATATCTCATTTTCCACATGCATAACGTTAGGCTCACTGTTATTTATTATACAGAAGTGTCAGCAGGCCTTAGATTTCTGCCTCCCTACTCATTGCTTGGTCTGCTTTAACCACACCAGATTCTATTTCTTTTTCCTTATTAATTTTTAGAGAGAGAGGAAGGAAGAGGGAGAGAGAGATTAATGAGAGAGAACATCGATTGACTGCCTCCTGCATGCCCCCCACTGGGGATTGGACCCACAACCTAGGCATGTGCCCTGACCTGGAATCGAACCAGCAACCTCTTGGTACATGGGTTGATGCTCAACTACTGAGCCACACCGGCTGGGCCACACCAGTTTCTTTGTTTCCAGAAAACAATACACTCATTCTACATACAAGTTGTTTGTGATCACTGTCCCATCCCACCTGGAGCATCCCCAAGTCTGCGTGTGGCTCACCTCCTCCTCTCATTCAGATTTCTGCTGAGGTCACCTCTACAGCGGGGCAGACACTGACCAATTTACCTCAAACCTACTGCCCCCAACCCTGTCCCTCTCCTAAGCCCATGCCTACTTTTTTTTTTCCCTGAGAAAATTCCTTTTAATCATTACTTCTTTGGTCACTGTGTGCATCACTGGAATATAAGTTTCACAAGGACAGGCACTTTGCTTTCTTCGTTATGTCCCTGTGAAAATTAAGAAACAGAACTGCATTTAAAATGTGTTCAGGAGCCTGCAAGAGAGAACTCTTAGGTGCAGGTATGTGTCACTCATCTGACCCCAACAGGGAAGACCTGCCTTGCATCTTGGACAGGAAGTGACACTACCTTACCATTTCAGCGGGATAAGAAAACATTCAAAGAATCCATTCTGCTGCAGAAATATCTGGCTATTTGTTAAAAGTCAACATCCCCAACCCCTAAAAATAGTTCCTTGCATGTGGATGGTGTAACATAAATGAATTGAATTGAATTAAATGGAAAATATATGATATGGCAAAGTGATGGTGCTATTGAATGTTAATCATCTGTTCATTTGGTAAAAATGTTTTATTGCCCAAGGAATTTAAGGACATCAGATAACCTGAAGTGATTGCCTCTGTGCTCCCCCCACTACACTTCTGTACTTAATCATCTTCTCCACAGCACCTAAACTTCTCAACTCGTACATATTTACTTATTTATTATGTTCATGATTCAAGGTTTATCTCCCCACCCCCAAAGAAAGTAAGATCCCTATAGGCAAAGATTTTGGATTGTTTCTTCACCAATGAATTAGAAATGCCTAAAATGATTCTGGGGCACACTGTGGAACTTAATAAATATCTTAAAGGAATGAAGGAATGACTATTTCTATAGTAAAGGTAATAGTATCTCTAATTAAATATATATGTAATCTTGTGAATTGTTGTGTTAGTTTTTTTACACAGAAGTCATTATTCATGGCCTTCTATGTCATTTTTCCATTTCCTTTCTACTCTACCTGGCATTAAACAAAATTAATTAATTATGAAATTTAACCAAATAATGCATTTCTTTAACCAGGTAATCTGAAAGATTTATGTTATATTATGACAGTATCTAGATGTTTAATGCCTGACAGAGCTTAGCAGGATTGCCAACACACTGCAGTAAATGACCTATTTACTAAGGTGTGGTTTGATTCTTTATACAGCCAGTTAAGCCTTCAATAAGCCCATTATAAATTTTAGAGGCCAGATTTGAATGAGATGAGGTTAATTGTAGAATTTAAACATTTTTAGATAAGACATTTTTAACAATAAATTTCTCCTTGTGTTATATAAATCTCAACCATTGTATTAAATAGTGTTAAATCATGTTCTTTCTATTTCAAGTTAAAAGCTATGACATACACCTGAGAGTATCAGCCTATATTTTCCCAAACACATTTGCTTTGGTATGTGAACAGAAGGTCCCGAGATTTGTGGAGGCCCACAAATCTATGGACATTTATAGCCCATATTTATTCTGAGAGGTAGACATTCAATTGATAGAACACTGTCTCATAAGTTATATTTTGGGGAAAATCATCTATCTATGTGTTATAGGAAGAGCTGGTAACCCACTAAACTAAAATGTGTCATTAAAGTAATGTTTTATGTTACATGAAAAAGGAATTTTATGGTCAAAATGCTAATTTGCAAAAACGCATGTGTGCAACCATTGCATTCTGGTTTTGCCGCCTGAAAACAGAGCCCTAACTTTCTAATATGTCGGGTACTTCATCCATACAGTTGACATGTTTCGTATTATTTATCCTTAAGACATACCTTAAAAAATATTGTGATGACATATAATCTTTTTTTTTCTGAAACTAAAGATGTGGTGTGAATACAAAAGAATTACTCTTATAGTTTTTTGTTTTTTATCTCCCTCTTCTCTGTAACAGATGTTATTTGGAGTTCTAGCTCTAAAATATTTATTTGAAAAAAAAAAAAAAAATCTTTAGCAGAAACCTCTGAATACAAGCATGTCCTGTAAATGCCCCAAAGCCAAGAAATAAAGAATGGCTGAAATTGTACTTCCCTTCAGCAGGGGCTTGGTTCACTTGAGATTGCTGTTTAAATAGCCATCCTCAGCACAACTGAACCCTTGACCATGAGCCTCTTGAGCTTATTTGCCTTAAAGATCATTCTAACTTCTGTCACTAGGTGTTAACTATGATATTATGAAGGTTGTGGTAAATTCCTAAGAGTCATAAAAAAAAAAAAAAAAAAAAAAAACCCAGCTCTTTAAAAAGTAAAACAAAGTTACAGAATAATAGGAACCGATCAAAATGTTTCATCATTAAACTTTAAAGCATCCCGTGCCCTGGTAGCCAGCATTTATGGTGTCCTTACTGTGCGCTGATTCTGTCGCAAAGCCCTGGTGCTGTTCGCTAGCACGACTCCTCCAACAATAGGTCCTGTTGTTCTCCTTATTCTGCAAATAACAAAACAGAAGCATGGAAACAAAGAAGAAAAGTGCTGAAGTCTCTTGTGTAGAAGATGGTAAATCTGAGTCTCGGGCAGACTTCTCTTTGCCGTCCCATTCACTGTGCAGATTTTCAGAAACTTGACAATTCTGTCTAACCATAGAGGAAACTCATGGAGTTCATGTTGGTTGGTTGATTTTTTCGGTCTGTTTTGTTTTATATTTTACAATATTCGAGAAGAAAAAGCAAGTGAAACTAGAAACGTCCATCCTTTTTTACATACTGTATCCCTTACATTTAAAAATCACAGAGTTGCTAAATATAAAATTGCCATGGCCTGGCCAGTTTGGTTCAGTGGTTAGAGTGTCAGCCCTGGGACCAATTGCGGGTTCAATTCCTGCCAGGGGCATATACCTCAGTTGCAGTTCATCCCTGGCCCAGGTCGGGGTTGCGGGAGGCAGCCAGTCACCAGTCGATGTGTCCCTCTCACGTTGATGTCTCTCCCTCGCTTTCCCTCCCTCCCACTCTATCTGAAGATGAACAGAAAAATATCCTCGGGTAAGGATAAAAAAAAAAAAAAAAATTCATGGTTTAAAAAAAATTTTGGCAAAGATAAGATACTCTGTTCCTGAAAAATAAAACCATGACAAACTTTTCAGGGTTTGATGGCCCTAACTCAGGCATTTTTCACTTTTAATAAGTGCCCGCAGCAGAGGGGACGCGTCCAGTTCCCACGGAATGTGCCATACTGGCCTGCGCGCAGCGGGGATCTCCGTGAGCAGCCACTCCGGTGATTTAAGCCCAAGTTGTACCGATGACAGCATAATTAGCCCCTTTTATCATTATTGGAAGAAAGGCACATTTTTCCCTTTCATAACACAAGTATTATTACTGTATGTGACCATAGGATTGTTTTATTCACCAGAGGATCACTTTGAAAGTACATTAAAACCGTGTTTTAAACCTTAAAAATGTATTTAGCACCTCTATGCATTGAGTATGCAAAAGAACTAAATGAGAGAGAATTTGACAGTAGGAATATGTGAATCGTTAGAAAGCAGCTGTGTCTGCTTGATGCAAGGTCGGGCTGTGTCAGAGTGGAGGGCCGACGGCAGAGCGCGCCACATGACTCTTCTGAGGACGGCGTCACCTGAAATCTGCGGTCATTTTGTCAAGGCCAACTCAATTTCCGAGGCGAGACGCTTCATTCTGATACATGGAGGGAAAAATATAATTAAATAAAGCAATTAATTAATTGAATTAATTATCAGTACAACCATGAGCTCTGTGAAAGTTTGACGGCCATGCTGATGGGGACTGAACGGAGTGGTTTTCTCAATGAGGACATTTCTAGAGGGTTTTTATGTAACGGCACTGACCTAAGTGTGTTTATGTGCATACCTTATTTAACCTTCACAGTCACCCTGTACATACGGGAATTACCCTCATTTTAGGATGAGGAAACCAAAGCTCATGAGCCTTATTAAGTGCAGGACCAGGATTGGAGTCAGGCACGTGGTTCCAGGCTCCACACTCTTTTTTTTTTATCCTCACCCGAGGACATTTTTCCGTTTTTTGTTCAGATAGAGTGGGAAGGAGAGAGAGGACCACAGAGAGAGAAAGAAACATCGATGTGAAAGGAACACATCGAGTGGCTGCCACCCGCACGACCCAACCAGGGCCGGGGACAAACTGCAACCGAGGTACGTGCCCTTAGCGGGAACCGAACCCGGGTCTCTCCGGACCGCAGGCCGACGCTCTAACCGCTGAGCCAAACCGGCCAGGGCCCAGGCTCCACACTCTTAACCCCTGTGGTAGGCTAGATAGTGGCCCCAGAGGTATCAGGTCCTACACCCTGGAACCTGTAAATCTTACTCTCCAAAAAGGGTCTTTGCAGATGCACTTAAATTAAGGGTGATCTGGGTAGGCCCTCAATGCCAGCACGAGTGTCCCTATAAGAAAAAGGCATAGGGAGACTTGATACAGAGAGAAGAGGCCATGTGATCAGAGGTAGAGATGGGAGAGATGCAGCCACAAGCCAAAAAAGGCTGGCTACCACCAGCATGAGGAAGAGGCAAGCTCTGGAATCTCTCTGAGCATCTCTGGAGTGAGCACAGCCTGCCGACCCCTGATTATGGCCCAGTGGAACTGGTTTCAGATTGCTGGTCTCCAAAGTATGAGAAAATAAACATTGGTTGTTTTGAAGCAGAAAAGTGGTCATTGCCACAGGAAGCAAATACAACCACTGTGCAACACTCTTCCTTCTATAGACCCACGCCATGGGGTAGCCCACTTCCAAGTGAGTTCACCTCTCAGGGGCCTGCTTGTATCATCTGTAAAGTAAGGCGTTAGACTGTGGACGTCTAAGGGCTTGAATTGTTTTTTCACCATAAGGGAAATTCTTCTTGTCAGACCTTCAGTAAAAGGGATGGGAGATTATTTTGGAAATTGAATTCAATTTAGCATTTATTAAGGATGTACTAGGCACTTGGCACCAAACTGTATTTGACCTCAAAGAATTTTAAAATTTATCAATTCAGCAATGGGCTAGGATCAATTCATCTTTTCGAAGTGACATTTAGCAGCGATGTAATGTCGGATAGAAAGATGGCTATCGCTGCAGGCCCACCCCACATCAGGAAGTCCCGTACAGCGAACTTCGGCTGGGGATGCAGATGCATCACATCTGGAATGCTAACTGCTGCTCATTTGTGGCCTCCCAGGGTCCTGTGCTGGGGAGGGTCCTGAGGCTGAATCCAGATTCTACAGAAAACAGTATCATGATTCATTACTTACGGACATGTGCTGAAAGGAAGGTACCCCATTCATTCTTGCTCCAAAAACAAGAGTTGAGCACAGATCATAATCACTTTTGACGGTTTGCTTCTGTACATGGAAGAGTGTCATGTTTTCGTACATAGTGACTGTAGCAATGATGATAGTGCTTTGGAAAAGAATGTGGGGACATTTCTATCCTATGTAGTCATCAGGAATTATAAATGACAACGTGTGTTCTCGACCATCAAGAAACTTATGGTTCTCCTGACTGAGGTGCTAATAGTTTCCATTAAAAAAAAAAAAAATGTTATTTAACCTTCTGAAGTCCTAACATTTATTGCTTAACATTCTTTCTGAAAATAGGTAAAGGAACATAAACAAATAATTATAAAATACTAATTCAATAAATGTTGTATATGCCATTCTGCAAACAGAAACAACTTTGCCTTCCAAGATCTCTTGGTTAGCTTTCTTGACTTCATGTCTGGAAGTCAGACGGGGGAGGAGCCGTGGGGTGTCCAGGGGGTTACTTCTGAAGTGGGAGAAAGGCCACAGGAACGATGGAGATAACTTTGCCATTCTCAGCACTGAACTGGCTAGATCAACACCTCAAAATGGCAGTCCACAGGCCCAGTATCACCCACCAATTTTCCAGCCCTTAAAATGTTGGTTCACACAGGTATTTTGACAAACTTTTAAGTAGTTGACAATTAAAAAAAACAAAAAACATTTACACCATAATCTACATCACTAACTTTTATTAGCAATCATTGTCTCGCCTGTGGCCCACTAAGCCTGCATTCCTGTGGCAACATACAGCTAGAGCTGAGCAGCACGAGTAAAAAGTTAAGTGGATTGGTTTTATACTCCCATCTCTATTAAAATTTAGAAAACAACAGACAATCCACGTGGGTGCCATGTTTCAGGAGAAAAAAAATCTTGTCCCTAACTTTCTCTATTATTTTACCTGCAATGGTCTCAAGACACAAGTAAAAGTTTAAGTCCTGTGCTAGACAGTGTAACCATCATCCTGTGCAAAAGTGAGTCCCACTGACACTATGGACACTGCAGCAGGGACTCCTTGTCAACCAGGGGGTGAGAGCCACGGTGCAGAAGCTGGTCAGAGTGGCTCCCACAGGCTCCCAGCCCCTCCCTTCCGCAGCCTGCAGCATCTAGCGCAGACCCATGCATGGGGTGGGTGTTCCATGAATAATCAATCCACCTGTGGTCCTCAGATCTTAGTGCTGTGCCTGAAACGCACCTGTGAGACCAACAAAAACTGTAGATTGCCAGAGACCAACCTAAGTATAAAATCTAGGTTTTTTTTGGTTTTTTTTGAAGCACAGCATGGTAGTCCCTGGGTTTCTCTTGGTGATAAATCACCTTTAATCATTAATCCTCCCACACTCATAATCGTTTTGCCTCATTCTTTGTCTGACTAAGAGTGATAATGCCTAATGTTTGTATAGCATAATAAAATCCACTGATACTATGGGAAAAGAGGAGGTGGGGGAATTACTGTCTTTTGAGCACAGACTATATTCAAGGCATGATGGTAGAATTTTATAGGTGCTTCTTCCTATCTAACTTTATTATATATGATAGTTCCTAGTATCATACACTTTTTAGAGAAAGTGGAAGGGAAGGAGGGAGGGAGAGAGAGGAACATTAACTCACATTCAATTGGTTGCCTTCCACATGAACCCTGACCAGGGCCAGGAATTGAACCTGCAACCCTTTAGTGTTTGGGCCAAGGCTCTAACCACTAAGTCAAACTGGCCAGGACTCTCATACACATTTTTTTTGTATCCTCACCCTAGGACATCTTTTTTCAATATTTCGTTCAGATAGAGTGGGAGGGGGAGAGAGAGAGAGAAACATCAACATGAAAGGGACACATCGAGTGGCTGCCACCCACATGACCCAACCAGGGCCGGGGACAAATTGCAAACTAGGTGTGCCCTTAGCAGGAACTGAACACGTGTCTCTCTGGACCGCAGGCAGATGCTCTAACTGCTAAGCCTAACTGGCCAGGGCCATACACATTTTTTAGCAGAATAACAAAGGTTAAGCAATATGCTCAAAGTCACACACCTAGTCAAGTGATAGAGTTAGGACCTGAACACAGGTTTGTCCATGCTGAAGACCCGGCTCTTGTCCACAGTGTTATTTTGCTTCCCAGTTGCTTTCAGATAATTTTCACAGTGATCTACAATAATCCACTAAATACATACCCATGTCTTCACACATACAAATACATACAGATATGTATGTGTGTGTGTGCATGTGTGTACATATATAGATAACACAATGTATGATACACCTTGACATTTTCTATTTATTCACTTTCATACTTTTACTACATTAAATTGATATATATAGCCCTCTAAGGAGTCACAACACACAGTTTGAAAAACACAGCAATAAACCTTAAATTTTATAAGAATAGTAAGGAATGGTAGACACTATGGTTTATAAACTATATGACCAAATTATATAAAAGAAGGACATGTTGAAAATTTACTCATATTATTAATCATCTTTCATACCAGAAGTCTCTGAGTAATAATAATAGAAATACTTGTAATAATTTATTATACACGTTTTGTACAAAACCTTTTCAGATACACTGTTTCTTAATAGTCTCCTAAACCTGTGAGGCTTAAAAAAAAAAAAAAAATCAGTAATGTAATCTTTTATTTATTTTATTCTGTGGAATTTAAGGATTTTAATTTCCACTAGAAATGTCTATTGAAATATCCCCATTGGAGAATACTTGAGTTCAAAGTATTACCCTGTCATATTGCCAAGACTTTGTCTTTAAAAAAATATTTTATGCTAATAAATCTTTCAGCATAATGAACTAGCACTGCTGAGGGAGTCAACCTTTTTAATACATGTAAATAATATTTAAAAACTTGGAGTAAGAAAATGCTTATTATCTTTTTCAAAGCCAATGGCATTGGCCTGTAACACAGAAAGATCTTTTTGCTGATATGTTTCCTAGTTTCCTTCCAACCTCTGCAGGGCTCCCGGTGCTTGGATGGCAGTGTGACCCGTTATACCCAAGCTGTGGCCTGTCTACCCTCAGCTCTCCTTTCGTAGGTCACACTCGCCCCTTCATAAGGTGTCAGGCGGAGTTGCCTGAGGGATGTCAGTTCAGGAGGGAGGCATGTTTTTCTGCCCCTTTCATAAACATGCACGTTGACATGGTGGGCTCTCCTGCATCCTGTTTTGAGCAGCCATTTCCCTCCCATCTCTCCATGGAGACAAAAAATTCATTTTCTCCAAGTAATTCCGAATGCACTCACAATCATACAAGCTGTAACAGTCACCTGCTTTTGTGATTCTTCTTTGGGTGTGTATGAATAATTTTATAATACTTTTAACACTGTATCTTCTGAAACCCACACTTCTATCCATACCTTTCTATCTGGGTGTCTAAAAATTCCATGAGAATTGTCCTGAGAGGAAAATTATTAGCTGTTCTCTTCAAAGATCTATCAACTAACTCCTGGATTATTGAAAAACAACTTCTGTTATTACTCTTGGGCACTGATAATACATTTCCTTAATGATTTATCACAACCAAGAAGTGTCTTATTTAACAAACGATAAGTTTTTTTTCTCCCTAAAATGCACATTTAAAATGTTGGTCTATTCAGTCATAGGCTCTTACGACAAAGGGGACCTTCAGAAGCATCCAATCATTCACTTTCACTTCACAAATGAGGAAGGCGAAGGTCAGAAAGTCTTTTGAACTCCTCGTTAACCTTCTTTTCTACTTACCATATTGTCAGAAAGTGGAGTTCATGTTTGCAGAATGTCAAGAATCGAGGTAGTCCTCATCATAAATAATTTGTAACTGCAGCATTATTATTGTGCAAAAAAATCGTTGAATGCATCAAAATTCTCTAATAAAAAATGAGACATTGTTTGCACCCACACATGTGTTTGTATTCTGAAAACCTTTCTTTGATTACTGTGTAAATGGTAAATAGAAATCCATAGAGTTTCAGGCCTAATTCTACATCTGCTAATTGGATTTCTCTTTATGGATTTAGTAAGCCAATATTCATGTTCCAAAGTAAACAGCTCTCTGAATGCATGTGTATGACAAAGCTGATTTTTCTTTTAATTGGGGGAATCAATGACTACATCAGAGGTAGGCCAAGTTGACTTTGCAAAAGTAATCTAGGTTATAATGAAAGGACTTTATACCGATTTTGGTAGCAGTCTTAGAACTAATGGAAAGAAAAGAGAAATTTGGAACCCTAAAGGTCTTCCAAGGGCCAAAATTCATCTTTTTTTGTGACAGGAATACCCACATTATTCTGAACCATTCTGTTTTACATCTACTGCCTAGCTGACAAGTGTCCGTTTTTCATGCTTATTCATTCATCACCGGTGTGTTGTCTCTGCCTGCAAGGCATCTGGCCTGCCTTCTATCACATCTCTCCATGATAAAGGATATGCTTAAAATGGTACCCCCACCCCACCCTGCTTGCTCGTACTGTGGAGACACTGAAGTGAGCAGCTGCTGCGTGGACAGCCGCAATATTTTCTCAGCTCATTATAATACCTGAAGGCTAGAAAACAGGTTTTATGGCAGGAATTAAAAGAATTTTTTAGGAAGAAGTATTGCTTTGTGGAGGGTTAAATGTGAGATCATTTTAGAAATTAGATGAAATTTATAGAGAGTTTGGAATCAAACCATCAAAACAAAATAAGTATATGGTATCCCATGTGAGTTCAGTTACACCTGTCTCTCGAAGTACATACATCTATGTGTGGTCATCGTTCTCAATCAGGAAGCAAGAATCCTCATAAGACCTACCTTGATGGGGCAGGAATATGAAAACTCTGTCCCAAATTACACCATATTCTAAGAAGAATTATAACAATCCTCATTCAAGCCCATCACCCATGAATGGTGCTGCTGACTTTTGTCTCCATAAAATTTTGCAGAAGAGCAATAGCTTCTCATGATGGTTATTTTCCCAGTTCCTGTGCACCCCTCAACCCAGCTTAGCTTCTATTCCCAGTCACTCCTAAATTTCCCCAAACGGTGACTTCTCCCCTTTGGTTCTTGGGCTGCATTTGTCCCATTGGCCTCCCAACATCTTTAAACTTTATTCTTCTCTAGGCTCCTGTGACATCTGTCCTTACTTTTTTCACTACTTCATGGTTCACACCATGTCATTTTTGCTGGTAGCTTTTTCTTTTGAATGCTGGTGTCCTGGTTTTTCTATGCTTCAGTCTTTCCCCTGGTGATGTCATCTATTTCCAGTTCTTCAGCTGTCTCCTGGACAACAAAGCTCAGATCTCCTACCCAGACTTCTTTCTGCAGCTCTAGACCCATTGATTCTAAAGTTGGGGCTTCTTTTCTCTCAGGAGACATTTGGAATTGTCTGGAGCGATTTATTTTGTCACAGCGGGGAGAGGTGTTACTGGCTTCTAGTGGGTAGATTCCAGGGATGCTGCTAAGCATTTTACTATGCACAGAGAGTTATCTAGTCCCAACTCTCAATAGTGCTGAGGCTAAGAAATTAAGATCTGAAACTATTGGACTTTTCCATTTACATATCCTACAGACTCACCAAACTTAATATGGAACAAAAGTAATTTGCTCTTTCTCCTCGTTTTTCCTGCTTAATTCATTACTAGTATTTCATTTAATGATGGTATCAACTTAACAGTTGTAATAGCTAAAAGTATAGTTTTATCTCTGCCCCCTGGCACTTTCCAAACACCTAGGACTTCCTCAATGTGTGATCTATTTATTTCTAGAATTTGCTTTCTCCTCTTTCTGTACACTATTACAGAACCCAATTATCCCTTGTGGTCTATTCAAATGGTTCCCAAACTACCTTCTCTCTCAATCCACCTGTCATACTGAGGGCAATATGACATCTGATCTCCCTGATCTGCTTAGAAGACTTTGAGGGTTTGCCATTCATGAGCATGGCAGAAAGGGTTTTCAATCTTTCGTTTTTTTGGTACATGCCCCTAGCGGGAACCAAACCCGGGACTCTCTGGTCTGCAGGCCGACACTCCAACCGCTGAGCCAAACCAGCCAGGACACAGAAAGGTTTTCATACAGACACCTCAACTTACTTTCTCACCTTGATGCTGTATCTTTCACATCTTCATCCTAAGCACCTAGCAAAGTGTCCACCTTAAGTAGATAATTAACAAATATTAAAGGAATTTGTTTTGACTATTTGGATACATATGTGCCTCATTTTTTCTTATTTTCAGCCTTCACTTTGTGATATCCTGATGAAATTTACCAGGAGTGAGTCAAAATGTTATTTGACATGAGAACTAATTCCAGTCACTATGTCTTCACCCATACCCCACATCAGATAGGTGTTTTCAGAATTATTTTTCAAAAACTTTGTCAGGAACATTTTAGCCCACAAAATGTATGCATTGTTTCTCTTCCTTTTATTAGTATTTTGTGTTTTACCAAAATATGTATCTTAATGCGAATTGAAAACAGAGGAGCTACCATATCAGAAGAGAAAGAGTAGGAAAGTTTTTAATGTTTCTGTTGGAAGGACACGGCTCATTTAAAAATTATTATAGATGGACACAGAAATGTTAGAAACTAGCTCTTCACTTTAAATACCAAAATGGTAACCAAAAGAGATGTGAAAGGACTGTGTGGGATGGCAAAATAGGTATCAAGTCAGGAGTCCTCCGATTCTAACACAACATCCATTATTTTGCTGGGAGGCTTTGAATAATTTGATAACCATGTTCATTATTTGTAAATTAAGGACATGATTTAGATAACTTTCAAGTTTAATAGCTGTGGATCTTACATGTTCACTTCTACAATATTCTCAATTTCCTGATCATCCAATGAGAAGAGCCCTTCTGACAGAAATTCGGTCACCTTTGGGAGTCTCTGGACTTACCTGAGACCCACAGAGAGTCATCGTTTTCTCACAATCCCAACGCTCTTGGAGCTTTTCTTTTGCCAAGAAATTCAACACAATGACAAGTATGTAACAATGGATTTTTTTCTTAGTGCATTTTTCCAGGTGGTGCTTGCTGACAGCTCCCTGAAAGACAGTGGAGGTATAGACTTCCAGAGCTTTAAGGTTTTTATTCATTAGTTCAATAGGCTAAAATGGTGCTCTTAGGTTCTTAAGTTTTTATCAGGGACAGGAGTTAAAAGGACAGATATATTAAATTTTTATTAAAATCAAGTGGATAAAATTATAATAACTTTTCATTGAGAGGAGCTGAATTGTACAAGTATAAAATAAATTTTTGGTGTGCTGCTTCAAAGCTCTATGGCTGAATCATTTATTTTTAAACTTTGGTATTTAAAGCGACAAGCTAGTTTCTAACATTGCTCTGTCCGTCTATAATAATTTTTAAATGTCTCCATATTGCTATGGCAACTATAACTATATAAATACGTAATTAGGTACTTGGTATATTTGGGCAGAAATGACTATTTAATTTTCTAATTGAAGAATGGCCACATAATTATATAGTGAGCGATTTCTGGACTCATTCCAACAGTTGCTCTTTCCCCACCTTGTGGTTGAGACACCTCAAGAGGTTATATTCATTCTTGTAGGACTCCAGCATCCTGTTTATTACTATAAACTGGAAACTTGCTTTTGAGTTATTGATCAAAATATCTCAGAGTTAAAAATAATGCTAACAGTATTCATTGTGAAGAGAGAGGAAAACATTTCTGTAGATAGAGATTGTGTGTGTATAAAAATCATGATGATGGGGTTCTTTTGATTAAAACTGTGATCATCACCCTGGTCAGCATGGCCCAGTGATAAGAGCGTCAGCCTGCTCACCAAAGGATCATGAGTTCGATTCTTCATCAAGGGCACATACCTGGGTTGCAGGTTCAATCCCCAGTCCCGGTCAGGGCACTTGTAGAAGGCAACCAATAGATGTGTCTCTTTCACATCCATGATTTTCTCTCTCTCAACCCTCTCTCTTTCTGCCCCCCTCCTTCCTTCTACTCTCTCTAAAAACTAATGGAAACACATCCTCAGGTGAGGATTAACAAAATAAATAAAAAAGTGTAATCATCGTCATTGATTATCAAGAATTAATAAGGAATGAATTTCACTGATTGTTAATATGAGGGTCTTCAAAGCATTCCAGTGAATATTAAAGTTGCACAGTTAATAGCCTCTGAATTTCATTAATTTCCACCACATGGAATATAATCATCCAGGTGGTGGTATAGTACTAACAACATGTGGTTTAAAAAATATTCAAAGACATATAAAAGGCTAAAGTGGAAAATTTTTTATTGCACTTCCTATAGATGAATAAATGTAAATTAGTTTAGTCATGTATTTCATTATGTGTGCTTTCCAGATCTCCGGAAGACATTTGAGCAGGAGCCCCTGGGAAAGGAAGTGTCCTTGGAACAGGAAGTCTTGCTCCAGTGTCGACCACCTGAAGGGATCCCCGTGGCTGAGGTGAGTAGCAAAAATTCTTTGCATTTAGCAACTGGCACTTAGTTATTCTAACAGAGGCCGAATCCCTGGCTAATGGCGCCGTGAATTAGGGGATGGCATGATGAATGGTTGGTAATGGAGTCCTAACGGCCTGCTGCTGGCAAAATAGATTGATTGGGAACTGATTAATGACTTGGGAGTCAATTAGAATGCCCCACTGGACAAAGCCACAGTCAGCTTGGTTTGATTTTTGTCATTCTCTTTCAAGAACTCAGAAATACTGCTTTATTTTATTTGGAGTTATTTATTTCATAGAGAGAGATGGTGTTACTTAAAAATGTACCATCAATTTTATCACTGTTCTTGATAATATGCAAAAAAGTGTGTGCGTGTATGCGTGTGTGTATGTGAGCCTGTGCACTCTACGTATGTATTTCCCGTTCCATGATGTAATCAGGGACATATACCTAAGAGCCATGTTCACACACCAGACACAAAAACATGTTTGAGGAATAACAAGTGTCAATTAATTTCAACCTATAAGCTTTCCATCAGACGCTTCATTTTCGTTTTCTGTTTTTACTAAAACAAAGCCTATTGATCGCTAATGAAATATTATGACTCATATATGCCATAACTTTTCATTAGCACCATACAATACAGTGTTCTTTGAAAATGCTGTCTATGGGGGATCGGCCTACAGGGTGCCATGCTCTCCTTGAGACACTCCCATCCGCTTAGAGCATACCAACGAGGAATCATCTAACACTGTGCCTTTTGTTTCTTAATAAATAATTTCAGACTCTGAAAAATATTACCCTTTTATGGTTATTGGGAGCCATGCTCATATGCATGAAACACTAGTGCCCTAGCTGATCCAGTATCCTGGAAGCCCAGAAAAACTTTAATTTGACAAATGACATAGCTGTCAATTTGTTGGTGGATTTTGTTAGCCTCCAAACTACATTGAATTCTTTGGAATTTTTACTCTTTATTGCATATATGGAAAGAGGCATTTTTGAAATTGTTGCAATTTGGGCCTATATATGGGTCAGCTGATATTTTGTAAAAATAAGCCCTCAATTATCCCTCTCTGCAAAATAATACTACTTAGACTTATAACCTGTCCAAAGAAAGTTTAATAGCTAACAATGCACTTACAATTAGGTTTCCATAGTTTTTCAATCTTTTGAAGGTTCAAGCAGAGGTGGGAATCAGCTGAGTTAGCTGGTATCATG
This sequence comes from Molossus molossus, assembly GCF_014108415.1. NCBI lineage: Eukaryota > Metazoa > Chordata > Mammalia > Chiroptera > Molossidae > Molossus > Molossus molossus. The sequence continues at coordinate 74,041,102 of NW_023425344.1, read as the reverse complement.
ACAACAAAATTAAACATATGATGGGTCTTTTCAGATCAATAATAATAAATGAGTTCAAAATTTAGGCAGTGCCATTGCAAAATAACTCCATTTTTCTGTCACAGCCATTCATATTTTCATGTGTCAGTGAAAAGACACAAAGTGACAATCTTAATAAAATTTCATTTTTTACTTTGAAAAAAGAGTTATTTTTGCCTTGTAATCGGCATCCATGACACTTTCTAGCATTGATTGCAGCAGATTTTTGCATTGGTATAGCTGCTTTTTCCAACCCCCCTAAATGATCTTCCTTCACTGACATACAAAGTGACTTACTGTGATTAGAAAGAAGGCAACTCTTGTCTTTTTAATTTTTCATTTTCCTTATTACAACAGTGTATATGTCTCCTAGTTGTATTTGTAAAATCTAATGCAAGCCCCTTCATGTAATAAACTATTTTAAAGACCAAAACATATCCTGGGTAACACGGGCGTCTTAGCCTTCTTTTTACTCAGTGTTTCTTGAAGATGACTGATCACCACAGAGACTTTCAGTGAAAGATCTTGGTAACTTCTTCATTTTTTGAGTGGTTCATTTTTCCAAGGAGTAAAAGATTCATGAGTTCAAACTAAATGGCTGTGATTTTGTGTGTGTGTGTGTGTTATCACTGGGGAGGAGACCAATTAACACTTAGCAAGCTCAAAAATCAAGTACTCATTGACATTCAAAGAACTATATTTAATGTTTTTTCTTTTCTTTTCTTTCCTTCTTTTTTTTTTTTAAGTCAGAGGAGAGCTCAAACACACATGCTGGAGAGCAGGCTAGTAAACTCCTATATAGATTCTTTTCAATACCCTTAGAATCACCAAGACCAGAAAGCTAATGAATACCTTAATGTGACACATTACAACTATCATTCACTTAAGAGTGGCAGATAAACAATAAAAGAGAGGGATGACATGTAACTTGGTGTGTTAAATGATCATAAGATTATTTTAATTTAATGATAGATGCATTTATTATTTAATATTCTATTTGTTTGAGAAATCTCAAAGCATAAAAATAGCACAGACTGAAATAATGATCTTAAAGGAAAACCAGCAGATAGAATTTGTATGTTTTACCATAAATGAAATCTGGCTTTAAGCTATCAGGTTGCAGGGGGCAAGGATTTCTGCTTCTTTTGTACCTAAGGTGAATGATTCTATAGAACTGGGATAGTAAATGCTCAAGGAACATATAAATGATCCGGTCAATCAAGCTTTGGTTTATAAGTCTAGCTCCATTGGAGAAGTAGTCAGACACATTCTTTGCAGAATACCAGAAAGCAGTAATTTTCTTTCTTTCCATATAAGTTGGTAAGTTTCTAAAGAACTCTATTAATCTTAACTTAAATGGCACTTATTTGATACAAATAATGTTATAGGCATTTCTGAGGTAATAAACTACATTTAATTTTCTCCCATCTTTTGGCTTTAGTCTCTGATACAGAATGTTAAACTGATTTCCTTACAGATCTCTAAGTTTAAACTCAAAGGTAACCATTTTGAACTGTGACTTAGAGCAAGGTATCTGAATTCTCTGAACCTATGTTTCCTCAGTTACAAAGTGAGGACAATGATAATATCTATTCAGAACATAGTCGTGATGTGTAAATGAGATAACACATGCCAACATGTAGAAAGCACTCAAGAATCATCAGCCATTATTAGTACTAGTATTCTGTTATCACCTGTTGATTCACAGAACACTGAATTCATCCTCTTGAATTCCAAACAGTTGCTGAGCTCATTGTACCTCTACTGGGCACTGTGAGGCAAGAAGGGTGAAGCCCCTGTCCTAGAAAGAATCACCAAGATGCCCTCCTGTGTCCTCCAGCCAGTTGTTTTGGTTAGGGTCCATAGCTGCTACAAACAAAGATATTGGGAGCGTTAAAACAAGGAAACACCCTTGTGTCTATAAATATCTAATGTATGAATGACAAATATCAACAACAAGTCATGATGTGCTGTTGTACTTACTCTAATTTTTAAAGTTACTGTTCTCCATTTAGTCATCATGATCCCCAAATATTGACCCAACGCATATCTTCTCCCAAGGAGGAAATCTGGGCTGGGGGTACTGTGGGTAGTTCTTTTCAGAGCGAAGGAAAGGGAGTGACAAGCCACAGAGGAGGAAGGAGGCCCAGCCAGGAGTCTTGTGCTCCATCTCTCCAGGTAGTGGCGGTTTTGACTAAGAACTCCTCAACGTTCATCTGTTAAAACCTGTGTTGTGGGCACCCTGGGATGAGGCACAGTGGTTCAGAGCTCTCGGCTGATGCTTCCTCCTCGCATCTCCTTACCAAGCCCTTTTTTTATATCTTTTTTTTTTTTTTAATCCTCACCTGAGGACATCTTTACATTTATCTTCAGATGGAGTGGAAGGGAGAGAGAAACATCCATGTGAACAAGACACATCGAATGGTTGCCACCCACATAACCCCAACCTGGCCAGGAGACAAACTGCAAGGGAGGTATATGCCCTTAGCAGGAACCCAACCCAAGTCTCTCTGGTCCCCCTGTAGACACTCTAACCACTGAGCCATACTGGCCAGGGCTATATCTGTTTTCTTTATTTAAAGTATTTAACAATCACTTGGCTTTCGTGGCCCGGGACAGATTCTGAGGGCCTCGTGCTGTTTAACAGGTATAATCCCTTTAGCTGCTGAACTATAGGGAGCACAGGGACCCAGGGCGACAGCTGGCACTAGGTGTGAGGGGCGCTCAGTTATTCAGCGGCAGAAACAGAACAGTCGTCTTCTACCCGGTGCAGACGAGCCAGTGTGCCGGGCTGAATGTCAGCCACTATCTACCGTGACTGTATGTAACCCTGACTCCTACTTGTACTCAAATGTGTCTGTTTACTCCTCTGCTGTCTAATTAGGTTGCAATAAAATAGGAGCAAAGGGGGGTTTTTATGTTTATGTCTAACAGCAGCGACTGTAGGTTCCTTAGCAGATTCTCTTTAGTGTATTTAACTAAATGAAATAAAGAGTCCCTGATGGATGTGTCACAGAGGCTGAAACTCAGAAAACGGAACATTCCAGGAAAAGGATATTTGTCACCTCTGAGGATGCAACCCTTTGGCGAGAACTCAATGTGGGGTGAAGGTTTATGGGAGGAACTCAATGTGGGACGAAGGTTCCAACCCACTAGGACTGAGACCAAAAGGCCATTGAGAGTCACTTAAGTTCGAGAACTAAAGGACAGGTGAATAATCGTCATATTGAAATTAAAAGTCTAGACTGGTTGGAAGAAAGAAGAATTCCTACAAATACTCTGAAATGCTATTGCTTAGAGTTTTTGAGAACACGTTTGCTAGGCTCTAGGCAAAAATATAATTCTTTTCTTTTATGTCTGGGGAGGCACTGGCCTTCCTTCAGCAGAACCTCCCCATCCCCCCACAGCGGCCGGGAAATTGAGGAGCCCATGCACAGCGCCGGGTGCTCCGCCGCACAATAGCACGCTCTGCAAAATGAATCCCTCTTTGCCCATTGTAGTTTATGCCTAGAAAATGTTACTGTCACATGGTGAGCCAGAAATACACTCAGCGATGCTTTATTCCACTGGATTATCTCTTTTGGATCGAAACAGCAATGGATACACAAGATTGTTGGCATGGCAGAAGGAACGACACTGAATTTTTCACTAAAACCCGTGATTTGTTTCACCTTTAACAAGGGGATAATTGCTCCTCTAATTGTAATTGAGCTGTTTCTCATAGGAGTGTAATTGGAGGAACAGGGCACAATATTCAACTTATTGACCCAGTTGTGCTCCAAAGCCGGCACCTTATTTATCAATATTTGCATCTTTAATTAGCAAGTGGTAAAATATGAGATGACGTGGGAAAGAATAGATGATTTCGCTGAGTTTCGTCTTGATGAACAGGGAACAGATTTTTTTAAAGCTGATACTTGCCAGAGCAAAACGCTGCTGGCCGAGGGAGTTTCAGCCAAATGAGCAGCATCAGGTGGCCCTCCAGCTAATTGATTATTAATGTGGCCACTGAACACTTGGTTTCAGGAGAGGCGTGCATGTTTCTCTGCCATTCCTCATAACTGGAACTTCATGTTGACACATTTCCGTGCAGGTGCATTGTCTCCTCTGCAAAGGGGATTTAGAGATAAAAGAGGAATTTGAATACTAACTTGAAGGGAAACATTGATTTCAGTGCCCTCTAATATCAGTTGGCATTTTCTCCTAGCATGCATCTAGCAACAAGAAGGGGTTTTGATTTTGAGATGATTACCAACCCTGCAAACAGGTTTGCACAAGTATTAGGTTCTTTGACTGGCAGTCAGCTCGTAAGCTTCGCATTGCTCTAATCAACATTTGCCATTGTCACCGTTTTTGGTTTTTGTTTTTAATCCTCACCTAAGGATATTTTTCTATTTATCTTCAGAAAGAGTGGGAGGGAGAGAGAGGGAGAGAAAAGGAGAGAGAGAAACATCCCTGTGAGAGCTTAATATGGGTTGGCTGCCTCCTGCCTGCCCCCCTCCAGCGATGGAGCCTAAAACCCCAGCATGTGCTCAACGGGGAGTCCAACTGGCAACCTTTTGGTGCAAAGGACTACACCCAACCAACTGAGCCACACTGGCCAGGGCAGCCATTGTCACCTCTTTATTGCAGTCATCCCATGTGTTTTTCTGTCCTTATATGTTCTTAGTAGATAATATACACAGAGGTTACCATAAGCCCAGATAATCGAATAAGCCAAATTAAAAATTAAACATCATCAACATCAATTATTTTAAAAAACAATAAATGATAAATCTTCTCTACTACAATATATTTCTGTCTTGACTTCTGCACATACATAGTGGTTTCTTTGAGCCTATAGTACAAAAAAAAATGCATTTTAAAATCGTTAATTAATTTAGTCAAGATATATTGTCCATTCATCATATGCCCAACACTCTTCTAGCTGCAGGAGATACAATTCATTCAAAGTCCCTAAAGTGTAATGAAACAAAGCAAAACACTAAATAAGACTAAAAACAAATGGGAATGATATTGTCAGATCATTGCAAGTTAGAGGAAATGAGACAAGGTCGTATCTGAGAGGTTTTTGGTTGCTGGGGTTTGGTAGTCACTCTGAAGCCAAGGAGACTCTGTCTGATGAGATAATGTCTAAGCTGAGATCTGAATGACAGGAAAGAGCCACATTCAAAAAAGACCTGGGTCAGGAAACTCCGGGCAGAAGGAGCAGACCCGGAAGGAGCTGATGTGGTTAAAAAAAAAAAAGGAGGCTAGTGTCTCTGAGATACAGTGATCGGTGACGAGGGGACACCTTCACTCAGAGTGCGGAGGACGAGTTTGCGGGCTTACGTGCCGGTAAGGGTTTGGGAGTCGTTCCTGTGCGTGAGAAGTCCTTGGAGATTTTATGTAAGGAACTGTCCTATCCCGACACGTCTTTCAACAATAATTTTCTCTGCTCTGTGGAGCACAGGTTTTGGAAGAGTAAGACTGGAGGCAGGGACACCATTTAGGAGACCTTTCCTTAACCCAAGCAAGGGAAGATGGTTGCTGGTCTTAGGGGGAGAGTGGAGGAGAGAGAAACTCTGCAGCTAAAGGGCTTATTTTAATTCCTGTGGAAAAACATTCTGAGCATCGTTTTAAAATTTGACTTTATTAAATAAAGAAAATCTAGAACCTATCTGGCCTTTCAGGAGAAAGTGAAATCTCCTATGTTAAAGCTCAGTAGACCCACCAGAGTGAGCTTTTCTTAGATGACCTCAAATCAGTGGTCAGTAGCCCTCAGCTATTATTTTCCCATGCCGTCTGTCTTAGTGGCCCTTCAGCCACAGGCAATGACCACGCCAGTGGCCATAATCACAGGACAAAACAGTCTTTTATTTCCACAGCCTTTATTTCTCAAAACAAAGTTGATGTTTCTTCCATGAATTGTCTTGCTTTGGAATTTCTTTTAACGATTCTTCATATGTCTATAGGCTTTCTTTACTGTAAATTCATTGTGGATTAAAAATGGCAATCACAGAGAGCAGAAAGCCAGTATTTTCTAAAGGTGGACAAACTTAGCTAGAGTCACAAACACTCTTGTGTGTGTGCGTGTGTGTGTTCACCACTCAAAGTCACGTCTCCTTCCATCATCATTTATTCCCCCTTTACCCTCTTCTACCCCCACCCGCCTTTCCCTCTAGTAATCACCATACTGTTGTCTGTGTCTATGAGTTTTAAGGGTTTTTTTGCTTAGTCACGTCACTATTTTCACCTGGTCTCCCAACCCCCTCTCCTCTGACAGCTGCAGTCTGTTCTCTGTATCAATGAGTCTGCTCCTATTTTGTTAGCTTATTTTGTTCATTAGATTCCACATATGAATGAGATCATATGGTATTTGTCTGTCTCTGAGTGGCTTACAGTGATACCTCGGTTCTCGAACGCCTTGACTTTCGACCAGGAGATTCGAGAAACTTTTGTCTTGGAATCCGAACAAATATTTGGAACTCGAACTTCCGAGATGAGCCGAGTTGAGCCGAATGGCGTTCATTCGGCCCAGCGCGCCTTGCTTGCGCCATCAGTGTGAGTGCAGAGAGAGAGTCACGCTTTGTGGAGAGAGTCACGCTTTACACTGAATTTAACCCTTAGACATACTGTACACTTTTATTTCTTGTTGAGACTTATGTTTTTCTACATATTATATACAAATTAGGCCAGTAAATAGGCATTTTCTGGGGCTTGGAACGAATTAATCCAGTTTCCATTATTTCCTATTGGGTTTCATTGCTTCGGTTCTCGAACAATTTGGTTCTCGACCGTCCTCCTGGAACGAATTATGTTCGAGAACCGAGGTATCACTGTATTTTACTTAGCATGTTACTCTCCAGGTCCAACCATGTTGAAAAAGGTAAGATTTCCTTTTTTTACAGCCAGGTAGTATCCCATTGCATAAATGTACCACAGCTTTTTTATCCACTCATCTACTGATGAACACTCCTAACTGGTAAATAAGAAACGCTGAAAGTTACTTATCGTGAAAGGAAAGTTGATAGTAAAGCCCGGTTAGGAGCTATCCATGGACGAGTCAACTTATAGTCCTTTGGCCCTGGGAGCTTTAGCATTGTAAGGACTTTTGAGTGCCATTTTGCTCCCTTGGAAGATATTAGATATAGTCACTCTACTTTGGGCTCCTTTGGTAGTTTCCAATATTAGTTCATTTACTAACATGCTTTTATCTCCTCATAGTCAAACTGAGGCTTTAGAAATGGACACGTTTTAAGACAAATCTGACTCTCCAGTGTGGTCTGTGAACACTCAGCTCTCAAAAGCAATGCGCCAGGCATGTGTGCAATTACGGGAGTGTTTTCCCAGCAGGAAAATTCTCTTTCTTAGCAAATTCCTTCCCTTTGCAGAATTACAACAACTGAGTAGAATGTCACTACAATTTTCACTTGCTTTTTTTCATCTGTTGGCTATTTTTTTCAAATATATAAAGATATGACTGTAACTTTTTTGAAGGCCAACTCTTGTTCAAGCACAAAAATACAAACCTATAAAAAGGAGCAAAGTATAGTGGACAGTGGTCAACACAAGTAAATGAGAACCTTATTTTATTGCAAATCTGAGAAGAAAATAGTATGTAAACTAAGTGGACTTGGATTCTTGAGAAGAGAATATCTAGCAAGTCTCCATGATAGCTTGGTGGGGATCCTTTGGATAATTTTTTTACATGGCCCTTTGCCTCTTATATTTTAAGACACTATTTTTTAACTTGGCACATATTTTTTATTTGAGTTGGACATAGACATTAATCACTTGGCATGCATCTTTTGCTTATTCTTTTTCAATTGTAACATATTCAGTGTTATTTTATATTAGTTCAGGTGTACAGCATAGTGATTTGACAGTCATATACTTTATAAAATGTTCCCTCTGGTATTTCAAGTACCCAGCTGGCCCCATACATAGTTATTACAGTATAATTGACTATATTCCTACTGTACATCCCCATGATGTAACTATTTTGTAACCTCCAATTTGTACTTCTTAATGCTTTCACCTTTTTCACCCAGACCCCCAGGCCCCGTCCCCTCTGAAAAACCATCAGTCTGTTCTCTGTATTTATGAGTCTGTTTCTGTTTTGTTTATATTGTTCTTTAGATTTAAAATATAAGTAAGATTATATGGTATATGTCTTTCCCTTTCTGACTTATTTCACTTAGCATAAAAGCTTCTAGGTCTCTCCATGCTGTTGCAAATAGTAAAATGTCATTATTTCCTAACGGCTGAGTAATATTTCCTTGTATATATGAACCATAGCTTTTTGCCCACTCATTAAGACACTTTTTATCCACGTTTTATGGGTAAATTCATTTGCATCCTATAATGAAGACTTTCTTGGTCACATGAAGACACCTACGAGGGATGGTAAGAAACCTGTCTCCAGTGTGAGAAACCAGAAGAAAATAATTCTGAGATTGCAAATTCTGAAGCAGTTGGAACTAAACCCTTTCTGTTGAAAGTCTACAGAATGCTTATTAGCCATAGTTATCTTTTAGAATTCTCAAGACCTTTCTATTCAAAGTGTGATGCATAGATTAACGATATTAACATGATCTGGGAGCTGCTGCTTCTTATTTTTTTTTTTTATCCTCACCCAAGGACATTTTCCCATTTTTTGTTCAGATAGAGTGGGAGGGAGAGAGAGGAAGAAAGAGAAACAAACATCCACGTAAAAGGGACACATCGAGTGGCTGCCTTCCCTACAACCCAACCAGGGCCGGGGACAAACTGCAACGAGGTACGTGCCCTTAGCGGGAACCGAACCCCAGTCTCTCTGGACAGGAGGCTGACGCTCTAACCACTGAGCCAAACTAGCCAGGGCTTTTTTTTTTTTTTTTTTCCTGGAAGCTTCTTAGAAAGACAGAATTTCAGCCCTGGCCGGTTTTGCTCAGCGGTTAGAGCGTCGGCCTGTGGTCCTGAGAGACCCGGGTTCGGTTCCCGCTGAGGGCGCGTACCTCGGTTGCAGTTTGTCCCCGGCCCTGGTCAGTTGTGTGGGTGGCAGCCACTCGATGTGTTCCTTTCACATGGATGTTTCTCTCTCTCTGTTCCTCTCTCTCCCTCCCACTCTACCTGAACAAAAGATGGAAAAATGTCCTCGGGTGAGGATAAAAAAATAAAATAAAATAAAAAGAAAGACAGAATTTCAGCCCTGGCTGGTTTGAGTGTCGGCCTGCTGTCCAGAGAGACCCAGGTTCGGTTCCCGCTAAGGGCATGTACCTCAGTTGCAGTCTGTCCCCGGCCCTGGTTGGGTCGTGCGGGTGGCAACTACTCGATGTGTCCCTTTCACATCAATGTTTCTTTCTATCTCTCTCCCTCCCACTCTATCTGAATAAAAAATGGAAAAATGTCCTCAGGTGAGGATAAAAACAAAACAAAACAAAAACAGACAGAATCTCAGCCTCCCCTCCCCTAGGCCAGCTGAGCAGAATCTGCATTTCAGCGAAATGATCAGAAGCAGTCTGCAGTTCTCGAACTCGGATGCACATTGAGATCATCTGGGGATCTTCAGCAACTACTAATGCTTCCGTCCCGCCCTCGGAATACTGATTTACTAGGTATGATGAGCAGCCTGGCTATGAAGATTTTTCATAGCTCCCTAGGTGACTCTAAAATGCCCAGCATTTGAGAATGGCTGGTCTAAAGGGCAAGGTTAAAACAAACAAACAAACACAGGAAAAGCTTCAAACTTGTCCCTTCCAAACCAGTCAGTGAAACTTGGCGACTCTCAGCTTCTAGCTAATTCTTCCTCTAGAAGTTCAGCTTGGTTGAGTGTGCATTTGATAATTGCCGCGTAATTGCTTTTCCCATTTGTTTGATTAATGAAGCTGCGTCCAACGATTCTAGGCCGAACCTCCATTCTCTTAGGTGCATATACTCTTTGCAGCTCCGCTATGTCATTGTCAACCTTAGTGTTCTGACTTTAGGGCCCCGGTTTGGGTTCAACAGGAACCTTTCTGAGAGATGTGGGTTTTTTTAGCTAGTGGTTGCTGGACTCACTTTTCATGTTGGGTGGCATGTGGCAGTTTCCCTCTGTTAATTAGAACAAATGTGCCAATTATGTTAATGTTTCTCCCGATACCAATCAGAGAATAATTAGACACAACACATCTGTCTTTCACAGGGGAGTTGAATAGGAAAGGAAAAATGCAAGGTGCTTTGCTCTTTATTATTGACATATATGATTAGATGATTCCTTAACCAATTACACAGTTTAAAAGGTCATGTATTATAAGGGCTAAGGTTGCCGATAGCTACTTGAGGGGGGGGCTGAACACCTCTTATGGTTTGTAATTTCCTGACCAACGTCCAGCTATCACTAAAGGACTTCTGCAAAGAATATAAAGTGCTCTTTCCTTCCATTAAGGAAAATAAATTACACTGCCCTATCAGTAAAATGCAGGTAATGTTATTTACCCTGAGCCACGGAAAGAAACACGTTCTTAAGTAGAATAATTTAAAACTCTCAAAAATAATTAAACTTTATTCATACAAAAGATCACACGGAAAGACATCACAAAATTTAGCCTTTAAGATTATATTGCAAGTGTTGTAAACATTTGTCAATCACCATCAGATTTATAGTTTATTACAATTTCTGCTTGTGTGTTTTCTTGTGTCTTAACCTTGGAGTTTTCTGATTAAAGGAAAATTGATGTTGCTTCTATTGTTTTATTGGCACTAGTAAGGGCCTATACTTGGCAGGGTTTTAGAGAATGGAGATGGAGCCACATCATTTTATAATATGGTGATGCCTCTACCTTTGTGTTGTTTCTGACGGTCTGAAACCATCACATTAGTTTTCTTGAAGGCAGTCAAAGCCTATCTTAAGCACTTTATTGGTAAAGCTTTTTGTTTAGTTTAGAATTTAGAGTATATACACTGCAGCAAATATGGATCACATTCTTGATATTTAATGATACTCAACTATATACTTTTGTCATCTAAAAGTAAAACATCATCATGCCTGGTCAGTGTGGCTCAGTAGTTGAGCATCGACCCATGTACCAAGAGGTCAGCAGTTAGATTCCTGGTCAGGGCACATGCCCAGGTTGTGGGCCTGATCCCCAGTGGGGGGCATGCAGGAGGTGGCCAACAGATGTTCTCTCTCATCTATGTTTCTCTTTCTCCCTCTCCCTTCCTCTCTCTCTAAAAGTAATAAAGAAAAAAAATTTTTAATTAAAGTAAAACATCATGATTGTTGTTGTAACATCTATATTATTGTGCCTTCAAATATATTGTCACTATTGCTCTTTAGAAACAGTTGGTTAGAAAATAAGACTGGAATTTCAGATTACAACTTTTTCTCTTACTGTGCCATTGATTTGCTTAAACAAAACAAAGGAACAACTCAAAGCAGACATTTAATATATTTGAATTTTATGTAGTGTCAGGCTTTCCTAGAAAACCCTAACACGAATCATCCTGGGATATGTTCCTTTTGCCCAGGGGTTGGAAGGATGAGGCAACAAGAAAGAGGAGATGGTTGATGATTTATTGTTATATATCATCCTACCCCAAATATTTGTATTTATTTTTTATAGTAAAACATGAACATAGTTATGTTTTAAACAATTTTAGTAGTAAAACATAAAATAAGCTCCTGGAGAAAAGTAGTGTTTGGAAAATAATGGTCTTGTGTAAATGTGTCTCCCACTTGAAACACGCGTAACGTTGGGAGTTGGAATCCGTCGTAGGCAGTCCAGCCTTCAAGCTGTTTAATTAGAAAGAGGAGATGGGAGTGAATGAAGGTGAGAACATGCTCATGGGAAGTCAAGATTAAATTGAGGATTATAATTGATCCCATATTTATGAGCTATAAATGGATAAACCATTGGGTACATTGATCTACTTTTCTTTGCCTTTGCTGATGATAAATAACTGAAATTAAATTAAAACTGAAGAATGCAGTGTTTAGGGAAGAGATAATACAGAATTTCTGAAACACAAGGGTGGATGAACGCTGGAGAAGCCTCTCAGAAGAGGCTGTGGAACTCTGGGCCACCGGAAAAAGATCTCCATGTTTTGCTGCAAAACTTCTCTTTCCCTGGCCGCACTCATATAGCCAATAGTTCTAGAGTTTATAAAACATCAGCAACAGTAAAACTATAAGACCATGCATCTAGGAACCATAAAAGAATCAATCCTTAAATCACACCACACACAGGAAGGGATGGCAGTTTGATACACCTTTTCTGGGAACACACAATATTGCGCCAATATGCTGCAGTCCTAAAACTTAATCAAATTGGGAATCACTCGTCTTCGTTAATGAAATCATGTTAGAGTTTTTTGAGAACTCTGTATCTTCCTACTATGAAGACTCATAAACCAACAGACAGTGCTATGTGGTGATAAAATGAAAGTCAGATTTCTCCCAGTTTTGTTTTTCCTGGTTGGTATTATGAATTTGAAGATATGTACTTCTTAATAAAGACACTAAGGAAGACTGAATCCTCAATGTTTAAAATACATTGATGCAACCCTGGCCGGTGTGGTGCAGTTGGTTGAGTGTTGCCCTGTACACCAAAGGGTCACCGTTTGGTTTGATTCCCAGACAGAGTGTGTGCCCGGATTGTGGGCTCAATCCCCAGCAGGGCACGTGCTGGAGGAGGCCTATCAATGTTTCTCACCCCCCCTTCCTCTCTCTCTAAAATCAATAAAAACAGATTTCAAAAAAAATACATTGATGCAACCTTGTTTGGGTCACCTTAGTCTTAGAAAAAAGGCAATTAAATTTAATTTATTAACTGCTTCCTAATTTCAGGAGCTTTCTCTTCCTCGCACAGCTCACTAAGTCCTCCTCTGCCCCCAGGAGAGGCCCGCCCCTTGGTGCAGGTGAGGATTGTGGTCCCGGCAGTTTGCAGCCTGCAAGTGCTGCACACTCTGTGTGGCGGCAGGGCCGGCACACGCCAGGCGCACTGACGCCAAGCCCGGGCTTTTCTGTAACAAAAAAGAGTTTTATTCACAGCATGTTTTCGAAACGTAGTTCATTAGAATTGTAGGCGCTCTGATCCGTTTTCATGAACTAATCAGACAATATCCTGACAAAGAGACCTTTTGAAAAATTCATTTAAGAAGTGTTACATCATCTCTTCGGTTTCCAAAAAGCAAGCACGCTTATTTGTTTTATGTTGCTATTGTCTAAACTTCATGAAATATGAAAATTTTAGAAGTTCCGAATGTAGAAGAGAATTTAAATTCAAATACATATTTATATCTTTTTTAGAATATGTCAATAATCTTTAGATATATTTCATTTGGTGATGTCCAAGAATTTTTTTCCAAATATTTTTCTAAAATAAAATTAATTGATATTTTCTGTAAGTTTTCAGGACACATATTTTTGGTTTCTCACAATACTGTTCTTAGTTCTGTGATAAACAATACTTTTTTAGTATTCAGAAGCCATTTTTCAGCTTCTAAATATCAAAATATTATGATTAAAACTTTACAAGTCATAATTATTAATCATTTTGTCTAATTTCTAGCACCCGTGATATCCTTGGTAGCTGTTTAGTGGATACTCAATGAATGAACCAATTTTGAGTAGGTCCTACAGACTTTTATTTTCCTGTGCAATCATGTCTTTGTTTCTTCTCTTTGAATGTGACTGCACATCTCATTTAAAGCAATGCTTTGTTACAAAATCTTGTTGCTTACAGTTTTTATTTCCTGTGTGGGTAAACTTCATCCATTCATGCCTCTGCTCATTCATTCTTTCTTTCTTTCACCACACTTTAGTCATGAGGCTTTATTTCTGCTTCTTAAACAACGACTTTTGCAGTTGCTCTTCCCTGTACCTGCAACACTGTGGCTCAGTATAATTGGCATTTTCTAGGTATTCGTGTCCTGTTCATGTCCCGGAGGCCTTCCCTGTCATCAAACACAAGAGACAGCAAGCTGTAGCCTGCAGGCCAAATACAGCCCACCACCTAATTTCGTAAATAAAGTTTTAGTGGAACACGACCATGTTTATTTATTTACATATTGGCTATGGCGGCTGTTTAGAGACCATATAGCCCACAAAGCCTAAAATATTTACCATGTGGCCCTTTACAGAAAATGATTTTTGACTCCTCATCTAAAGCACTGTGTGATGCTGATTTATTTTTTCCCCCAGCCCTTAGGACAACTGAAATTATCTAGTATGTGTATTTATTTACATAGTGTCTTCTCTCTCGAGAATCACTTGGTTCATTGATACATTCCAGGTACCAGGAAGAGTGAGACTACATGGCAGATGCTACACAAATACTCACTGGACAAACAATCGATCCAGTTTGAACATCTCTGCTGGGGTCCTGTGATAGATACTGTGACTATAAGATGAATATATATATTCAGAGATGCTCAACATGTATCATACTGAATATATCCTATACCTGTGTTTAATCACGCTCTCAAGAGCTCCAGAGGAGTCCACAAACTTTACACAAATTATGACAGTCCAGTGTGACAAATGGTTTGAAAGAATGCTAGAGTCACACCCGAAAGGCAAGCGCAGACTCTGCTTAGCAGACATGGAAAGGGCTACAGACAGGAAGTGCTCCTGAGGTGCACATTGAAGAATGCGTGGCCTTCTCCCAGCAGAGAAGAAGAGCTCGGCATTCTCAGTAGAGTGCACAAAAAATATGAGGGAGGGTGTTGCCATGGCAGTCACAAGCTGAGGACAACTCCGGAAATTCCGTACGTCTAGAGAGTAGGATTACATTTTCAAGATTAAGCAATATTTGGGGATGGCTTATAACAGGGTTTATAGGGCACATTATGAAGTCTGGATTTTCACTGAGAAACAATAACACAATGGAGAACCGTTTTGTTTAAGTTATCATTTATAAGTTTTATTTTTAGTGAGAATTGTTGGAATTAAAATAGTATCACAATAGCCAGAGTAGGGCTAGAGAACAGGGGCCAGGTTCGAAAGCCATTTTATGTACCATGCATAACTCAGTGGAGTGGTTTTGAAGAGAGGCGTGAGAGGCATAAGCTTTGAGTTTAAGGGGAGGAGGATCATAACTCCATTAACTAAGAAGACCAGGAGGACCGAGTTCATACAGAAAGGACTGATGTGAGGAGATAATGACATCAGTTCTGCACCTGTTATGTTTTTGGTATCTGTTGAGCATGCAGATGGAATTATCTAGAAAGTCATGGAAAATATGAATGGAGCCTACTAAAAATTCCAACTGAAGTTAATGATTTTTGAGTTAGCCTGAGAGCAAGTGAGATTACCCCGCCAACGCATGTTCTCCAGTTGTTCAAAAACCTGGCAGAAGAGGGAGCATCACCCGAGAAGCTTTAACAACACCAATGGCCAGGCCCTTTGTCGGCCGATTAAATCAGACCCTCTGCAGGTGGGACCCAAAGCATGGGCAGGTCTTAAAAGCTTGCCAGGTGATTCTGATGCACACAATTCAACCCACGGCTACAAAATTAAAAGGGGAGTATATAAAAGAGATTTCTGCAAAGAACTATAAGAAAATAATGGATGAAATAAAGGGACCAGTGAAAAGGTTTGAGAAAGAACAGCTAACCAGGTGCCAATAAAACAGAGAGAGAGAGAGAGAGAGAGAGAGAGAGAGAGAGAGAGAGAATGCCTGTGCATTGGACAGTTAGGAAAGATGCTGGTCAGCTCTGAAAGGGAAGTTGGAGTTGAGTGGGGAGTGTAAATCCAGACAGCAGTGATTTGAAGAGTGAGTGGGCAGGTGAATAGACAGACACTGAATATTCTGCTCTTTCAAGCAGTTTGGCCTCTAAGGGAAAAAGAATGTGGAAGCACACCTGGGAAGGGCAGGCATGTCAAGAGGTCATTTTATTGATGGTTTGTTTTTAGGATGGAAGAGACATATGCATGTTTGTGGGTGACTTAACACAGAAGAAAGAAATCTTTGAGAGGAGTTTATATATATTTTTGGTTTGTTTGGTCTGTTAAGAAGACACACACACATGTCATCTACTGGTATTAAGGAAGATCACAAAAATATTGAGAAATCTGTTGATGACCTAGAGCTTCAAAGAGCCTAAGAGGTAGAAGAAGTGAGCAGTGAGTGCAATTTCTAATTGCAAGATTCAGCAAGGTGGAGTTGGGAGTGGTCTTGGGGGTGATGCATACACCCTCAAGTTTGTGTCTTCTGGGTAAATTTTCTCTTTTCTATTTGCTAACACTTTTCAGCTAGAGTAGGATGATCTTATTTTTGTTTGTTTTTCCTTGATTGAATGTTGAACAAGATCTTACAATGGGAAGATAAGTCTTTACCATATTGCACTGCTCAGCATCCTTGCCAGTAAGCATGCTGCCTAAGAAAATAACAAACCACACAGGGTATTCGATTAGATTTAACATGGGTGCATCACAGCATCTAGGTGTTCTCCAGTAGAAGGTGTCTTTAGAATAGAACTGGATAGAATGCTGTTAGGTTAAAAAATGTACCCATTAAAAACATTTTAAAATAGCTTTCATTTTGCACTAGACATTATTCTTTCCTGTTTTTTAAACTTAAACCTTAATTTATAATAGTCCTTTAAACTAGTAAAGACACTTACATAATGTCCTGGAATAAATTATTTACTCTGCTGAAAAACAATCATATAATACCAACTTACAGTTGTATAGCAGTCATAAAAAATTATTTCACATATTATGATTTTCAGTCCCACAGCAACCTTATGAGGGAGTTAGGAAAGATGTTAGTATTCTTATTCTAAAGACAGAAAAATAAGATTTGGTGATGTTACATGACTTGCCTAAAATCACAGAACTGATGAATAGGACAGCTGAGTCTTAAATCTAGACCTTCGTACTTGGGACTTGGGTGTCTTTTGTCAAGATGTCATTGGCCTTACATAAAAGTGAAGCAATATACGTAACTGCAAAAGCAGTCAGGTGAAATACATGGAGGGTTCCATTCACCAGTCTCCACTCCCACTCTTATTATCCTGTGATTTTGTCTTCTTAAATCTCAGCCTCCTCCATCCTTCCCTGATAGAGTTCCCTTCTTGATGACAGAATCACTGTGCTCCCATGCCTTAGTTCAGTGATCTTCAAATGTTTGCTAACATATCCCTAAAAGACTTTATATATAATATCTTTTATTATATATAAATATATAATATATAAAACATGTAACAATTTTCCTTTGGTATCTAAAATTTTTATCTTAAAATTAAATCACTGGGAAAGACATTATGTCTAGTTTTATTATAAATGTTTAGTATCTTTACAAACATTCTAATGATTTCTTACCCAACATCATCCATTGACAAAATATGAGAACAAATTCTTGTTTAGTAGTAGGAATACTTATAGTGTTCCTTTTTCTACTTTTGTTTGTATTTCTACATTATTTCCTCTATAAATTTTTTACTTTAATTTATTTTGTGCATAAAGTTTTATTGATAATTTTATATTTTTGTAATGAAAATATGCATATAAATTTTATTTCTTATGACTGTAGAGATTTAAATGTTAAATTTCTTTTGGATTAAGTTGTCAGTATATTCATTATTATTAGCACATGATTTGTCTAAACAACCCAAATATACTGCAAATTTTGAAAAATAATTATTTAGCAGAAATACTGAAGTTTTATTGGAAATAGATTTTTTCATAGGTGAAATGGGGTTGCATTCTCCATCAGTTAGCTCATTTAGCATGTTTCAGTGTTATTTACCACTGACAGGAGACAGAATAAAATCAATTTTATTTCTATCACTCATTTATAATGGATACAAATACAGATGAAATTCTCTTCATCCATAAATAAGTAAAGAGGAATACACAGAGTTACTCATTCTCTACACATTTTACCACTTAGAAAATTTTGCATACTGCTAGGCACTTGAATCCCAGCTTGAAATACCACTGCCTTCGAATTCCTTTTTATCTAAACTGGAAAGCATTTGCCCCTAGTCCTTTATACGCCACAATTTATTCCTCTATGTGGTTTCAGATGTTATTTCTCCAGGTAATATGCACGTGAAGAGAACCTTCTAACGGTAGAATTAAAAACTCCTCCTTCTTAAAGACATTTTAAGTCACAGCTCAAAATGTGAGGAGTAATTCTGGAGAACGAGGAGGCTTTCCTGATGCGTCTGAAACCAAAGCGCACCCAGTTCTACGGTCAGCTCTGCAAGTAGACCTGTGTTGGGTCCCTAAGAGTCAGCGGGGTAGTAATGCTAGCATATGGGTCCTATGGATAGCCCCAGTGTCCAGGGGAGCACCAGCCAGAGGCGAGCACGAGCCCACGTCTGGAGTGGCTAGGGCGTGTGTGGGTGTTTCTGGGTCTTCCACCGTCACGTGACCCTGAGCCGCCTAGGGGGTGCCAAGCCTGCGCTGCGGCTGCCTCCTCCCAGGGCGCAGCTAGGTACCGGGGAGCTGAGCTCAGGCAGTCCTGGCTTCAGACCTGGCTCCTTCACCAGCTGCCTAAGCCGGTGCTAGCTCTTCTCCACCAGCATCATCCTTCTCGTTTGAAAAGTAGGAACAGAACTACCTCTCTTGCAGTGCTGTTGTGGCGTACAGAGATGGTAAATATAAAGCACCTCTCCGGGGACCTGGAATGCTCCATACTAGTTCACTGATTTCCTCCTTTTTCATTCGTCACCAATACACTCCATCACTCTCACCCCTTTCTCTGTCCTCCCAATTTCAGCACAGGGAAAAATCTGCTTTTGAGCTCTCTTATACCAGGTCAGAATCCTTTAGGGACCCCAGGGTGCGCTCTTCCTCTTTATGTCACATCCTCTACTTCTCCCACCCCAGGGGGTGGTAATTATTCCACAACCACAGGATGCACCTCTCCATTTCTCTCTTCTTCCCCATTAGACAAGTCCCTTTGCCGGGGAAGCCTTCCTGTGTGGGGAGGAAGAGAAGCAGACGGGAGCTCGGGACACCCAGTCCTGAGCTGGCAGGCAAAGGGGATCGCTGGGGTGGCTGGAAGGAAATTCCATGTCTTGGGGATGTGGATAAAGGGGTTAAAACTAATGATGTGTGCCACTGTGTGGGGTGAGGTGGAGTAGAAACTGATGTCATTAAAAGGACAAGTGATGAGGATGAAGTTGAAAGAGGAGGAGAAAAGACTGGAGAACTCACAGTAGTAAAATAAAAACTCTAAACATGTGATGGTTTAGGTCTAGGTAAAAGTAATAGTAATGTAGAAATTGGCCAGCATTTATAACAAGTACAATTATGAAAATTTCTCAAATTAATGTATTAAAATTTCTTTTATTAAAAATCTATTCTGCCCTGGACGGTTTGGTCTCAGCGGTTGGAGCATCGGCCTGCGGACCAGAAAGTCTCAGTTTAGCATTCCAACTACATTAGTCAATGAGCACATAATCACTTATATAGTCACTGTACAATCTTCAAAAGTTGTAATCTAATGGTGAGTTGACTTTGTCCCAATGGGCATGTCAGTGAAAGCTAAAGAAATTCAGATATTTTCCTTTGTGTTTTTCGATTGACATCATTTCTCTTGTATTTTTTAGAGTGGTTTGGGTTATGTCCCATCTTCTTTAGTATCCTTACTCGTCTAATATTAATAATAATTGAAGAATATTTACTGTATGCCAGATACTAAGTGACTTGTGTATTAACTTCTTGGATCTTTAAAAACCTTATGGAATGGGTTCAAGGATCATCCCTGTTTTACAAATGAGTTCCCTGAGGCGCGCTGGCTCTAGAAGCTTCTCCAGGCGAGAAACAGAAGTGGCAGAGTCAGCTGTGAACCCAGGCAGCCTGGCCAGAGAGCAGTCCTCTTAGCTGATACTTCAGCAACTGCTTCTTTAAGAAAGATTCTCAGTCGCATACAATGTAATTAATCAACCCCGAACATAAGCATGCAAACAGGACATCCTAATCTCACCTGGTAACTATTTTTATTACCTGTTCATAAAGTCTCATGTCTTTATAAACACTTGAGGGAACGACTCAGATATGCCCCAGATTCTGAAAAGACT
Source organism: Molossus molossus (assembly GCF_014108415.1). Classification (NCBI taxonomy): domain Eukaryota; kingdom Metazoa; phylum Chordata; class Mammalia; order Chiroptera; family Molossidae; genus Molossus; species Molossus molossus. The sequence goes on along the minus strand of NW_023425344.1, from coordinate 74,021,107 downwards.
GCAGCTACTGAGCCACAAGGACGGAAGCAGCACTTGACCTCCCTGCAAACCTGGCAGCGGGTTATGCTTTATGGGAAAAGCTTTTTATTGTTTTCTGAACTTCAACCTATTTTTCTCTCGTCTTGAATGTTTTATGCATAGCTAAAAATAACTCCCAACTCAGAAGACTTCTTCCACGTATAAATCAGATGGTTTGCGAAATGGGAGGGATGGGAGGAAGCAAAGTCTCAGCGTGAAATCGACAAGCAGCGTTGAAATGATGGAAACATGAACAGAATTCAGAGGCCAGGCCAAAGTGCTGACACCTGATTAACCAAGATTAGCCTACAGATAAATGGCATTGCAACGATATAATTAATTACTTACTATTCAATACAGCAAAATTCTTGCATAACAGAAGATACTGTATTGTTTTCTGGGATTTTATTTAGGGCTTATGTAAGGAGACTTCCTGTGGAATTTCCTTCAAATGGAAGAGGGTCCCTTTTTCTGGTGGTGCAGTGTTCTTGAGTCATTGCATAAAAAGGATATATTTTTAATAGAAGCATATATTTGAAAGCTTTTATATGGATTCCTTTTGCTGATTCAGACAATCCCTTACACGATAAACAGGGTTATCCTCATGCATAATTTTCCTTTCCATACATCCTCTCTTAAATTTTCAATGACCACTTTATCACTTTTGTCTAAGCCAAAATGGGTATGAATTATTTGGTATCAATAACCATGTTCAGTCACGTCTTAGGGCGAAGACAGAGACAGTCTAAGAGCAGCAGACGTCTTCAAGGAGTTGTCGCTAGTGCTTCACAGGAGAAAACAACACTGTTCATGGAAGCAGAGGGAATGTCAGCAATCTGGCTGCAGTTGAAATCAGCTGTGCTACCTGGCTTTCTTGTAAGATTAGCCCCATCTGAACTCATCATTACCCTTTCTTTCCTCCCTCAAGTCCTTTTTACCTCCTTGATCCTTGATCCACACGCAGGTGCCCAAACCAGAAACTGAAGTTGGGTCTCTTTTGCACCCTTCTTTCCAAACACAATCAGCTCTTCTGCCCTATCCCTGGTCCCTTCCAATCACCGTCTGAATCCATTCTTTCTCCCCAGCCCTCTCGCTGCTTCCTTTATTCTCTCTTCCTGGTCTCGTTAGGGCTATGGCAAGAGCCTTGAACTGATCCCTAGCTTCCCCTTCTAATCCACATTGCCCCGAAAACAATCATTTTAAATCAGCGACATGCATCCTCGGATTGCAGCAACCCTGGGTGAAGGCCCGATGCTAGGACGAGCCCCCGGATGGTTTCCTGAAAGCGGCCGCATCCTTGCCCCACTTCCCCCGACTACGCCGTCCTTACCCGGCCCTCCGGGGCCCAGACCCCAGGGCGCATCAAGCCCGTGCCAGAGCAGGTGCTGTCGCCTCCTCAGCGTCCTCTTCACCCTCCACCTTCCTTCATGTCCTTCCCAATAAGCCTAATTTCACCCTCAGAGAGTAGTTCAGACATTTCGTCCTCAGATGTCCTCCTCCCACATTACTTGAGCCTCAAGTTGCCTTCGCCCTGCACACGTTTGTGGTTTCTCTCTCTCACTGTAACTGCTTGTTTGCAGGTTTGTCTTCTCATCCAGGGCTCCACAAGCCCTTATCTGACTTGTCTCTCTTGCCAGCCCTTGACCCAGTGCCCGGCACGGAGTGGCCCTCAGTGCTCGTGGGATGTAACTGAAACCACAAGATGCCTAACTCTTCATTTGGTGAAAATTAAAATTCTTGGGAATTTTGAAGGCTCAGGTTTACTATGATCACCTTGATTCTGTGTTTACTGGATGCAAGTCTGTAATATTTACTCAATTTTTTTTTTTTTAATTTTCCAGCAAACACATGGGTAGACTAGAAAGGTGTGCCACTTTCAAAGATGCCTTAGCTAGAACATGCTGGCCCTAGGCCACTTTAGACTTATAAATGGCAGTAAACATTGGGGGTTTCCGAGCATAGCTAGGGGCCCTCCTCTGCCTCATGGTTTCTCCAGTGAGTCCGCTCGGAATCCAGGCCAGCTCCGCGGGACTGTGCTGCAGGCAGTGGAGATTTGTGTTCTTACTCTGAAACAGAACGTAGTGGGAAGAGAAGCTGAAGATGGCCCTTACTGAGTATATTTACTATTGATTTTTACAGTTAGAGCACCAACTTTATAGAGACCTAGAAATGTGTGTATAAACAGACTTGATTGCACCACATGACGTGTTGTTCACACGTTCAACAATACTAATTAAGCACCTACCATATGCCTGCTTCAGGCCTCAGAAATATAACAAGGATCCAACACAGACCAAGCCCTGGCTGGGTGGCTCGGTTAATTGGCGAGTTGTCCCATACACCAAAAGGTTTCAGGTTCGATCCCAGTCGGGACAAGTATGGGAGGCAACCAATCAACATTTCTTTCTCACATCCATGTCTCTCTCTCTCTCTCTCTCTCTCTCTCTCTCTCTCTCTCACACACACACACACACACACACACACAACACCCATGTCTCTTTCTCTCTCTCTCTCCAACATCCATGGAGCTTATATTCTGGTAGAGGAGACAATTAACTAAAACCATAAGTAAAATATAGACTATATGAGATAGTGAGAAGTGCTATTGAGAAAACAAAGGGAAAAAGGAAAAGAAATTGGGGGCACAGGTAGAGGGAGATGTTGTAGTTTTAAGGTTGATAGGGAAGTGACTCACGGAGTGACATCCAAGTACAGGCCTGAGGGAGAGAAGGGGACAAACTGCAGATACCTGGGGAATGATCCTTCCGGGCAGGTGCACCAGCAGACTCAGGCCACCAAGGCAGAAGCACCCCTGCTGTGCATAAGGAGGCGAAGGGAGCCAGCATGCTGGAGAGAAGAGAGACAGGGAGGGAGAAGAGTCATGAGCCACAGAACAACATTTAGGTCTGCCACGGACCCCACATATGACATGGTCCCAGATTACAATGTAGTCAAAAACTTCCTGTCCTCTGACAGCATAGCCATCGTAGTGTTGTCATGCAACACGTTACTCATGTGTTTGTGGTGGTGCCGGTGTGCGCATGCCTACTGCAGTGCCCGCCACGTAGAAGTACAGCACTTACAATTATGTACCATACAGAATACCTGATAATGACAATAAACAACTATACTGCTTTTTTGTATTTACTGTACCATAGTGTTTAATCACTATTTTAGAGCATATTCTTTCTACCTATTAAAAAAGTCTGCCATAAAACAGTATGCCATGCTATCCCAGCAGGAGCCTCATACATCTTATGTTTACTGTTATCTGTTGATTGAATCATGGTCTCTTGTGCTTGATTTAATGCTGTGTTGTTTTATACAGTAACATGCCATACTGTCTTGTAACCTAGGAGCAATAGCTGTACCATAGAGGCTAGGTGTGTCATAGGCTATACCATCTAGGTTTGTGAAAGTGCACACTCTATCATGTACGCACAACAGGGACATTGCCTCACATACGTTTCCCAGAATGGATCCCAGTCATTAGAGGAGATCTCAGAGTGCGGCCAGTGTGGCTCAGTGGTTGAGCATCAAGGTTACCAGTTCGATTTCCGGTCAGGATACATGCCAGGTTGTGGGCCCAATCCCCAGTAGGGGGCAGGCAGGAGGTGGCCAATTGATATTCTCTCTCATCAATGTTTCTATCTCTCTCTCCCTCTCACTTCCTCTCTGTCTAAAATCAATAAAGGAATTTTCTTTTTAAAAAAGAGGGAGATCTTAGAGAGGGCAGGGGTCCTGGTGATGCAGGCTTTTTGGGTCCTTGTAAGGACGTTAGCTTTGACCCTGGGTACTGGAGAGTTGGAGATGAGGCATAGCACGATCTTTGGGTGAAGATTCACTCCAACGACTGTGTTGAGAATAGACTGCCGAGGGCCAAGGGGAAAAGCAGAAGGTGGGACAGGAAGTTGCTGCCATAATCCAGGAGCAAAGTGGTGGTGACTTGAAGCAGACGTGGAGTGGTAGTGAGGAGATGAGAAGTTGTCCGGTTCCCACGTGCTGGTCTGACATAACTGGGCGAAAGGGGAGTGAGAGAGGAGTCAAGGCCAAGTCTGCAGTGTTGTCTCAGTGACTGGAAGGATGGGGTTGGCATAATGAGATGGCTATGGCTGGGGGCGGGGCAGGTGTGGAGGGGCAGCCAGGAGGTTGTTGGACAACCGAGTGGAGTTGCAGACAGGCAGCTGAAAAATGAGTTCGGAGTTCAGGGGGGCCTGGACTAGAGATAAATTCAGGAATCATCTGCATGAGCCTGGCTGAGTTCATCAGGGAAGTGAATGTGGATAGACAACAACAAAACAGAGATCCGAGGATGGAGCCCACACAGGGAACAGACCTCAGCCCGCGGAAGCCATGGGGATGGGTTGAAACAGGACAAAAACCAGGAAAGGGCCATGTCCAGAGAAAGCAAGTGAGGAGGAGGGGACCCACTGGGTCAAACACTGCTGCTGAGTCAACTAAGGAGAACACTGAGACTCATCAGCACCTCTGACAGCAAACGTAACTGATGTCTTGGAAAAGACCACTTCTGGTGAAGAGGCAGAGGTGGAGGCGGATCAGAGTAGATTCCGGAGTGATGGAAAGGGGAGGAGTTGGAGAGAGTGAATGTGAACAACTCTTTCAAGGCATTTTGTGAGGTGAGCGGGGACCTGTGGGGGGAATAGAAGCAGAAACGAGTGGGAGAGATTCTGTTGTAAGTTGTGAAGATAACTGCACGTCTGTATGCTAATGGAAGTGACTTGGTGGAGAGGGGACAGGAGTGATTTAAGAGAGAGAGAGGAGAGTTGCGGGGACTCGCCCATGACTATAGAGAGGCATTGGGAGGCAAATGAGAGGTGACCGGAGCACAGAGAGCTGGCCCGGTGACCAGGAGAGGTACCAAACAGAGGGGGCCAGGCCGATGGCAGGAGCTTCGGAAGATGTGATGGTCAGTGTGCCCCGCAGGGTGGAAACTTGGTCATCAGCTGAAAGTGTGGACGGAGGGGGAGGCAGTGTTTAAGGCGAGAGGGGAAGGTGTGAAAAGGCTGTCCGGGAGTGCGAGTCAGTGAACGGACAATGGAGATCTACTATGTCTTTTTGGCAGAATTAAGGGTTCACTTGTGTTCTGTTTTCATGAATGTAAGATGAGCCACAGCCACTTTCCACTGCAAGGATAAACGGCGGTGTAGGGAAGAGTGAGCCAGTGAGCACCTTGACGAGAACCAGGAATGAGAGCCCTGAGGGCATAAGGCGAGGGACTGAAGATAAAGTCAGACACCGGCGTTTGCACTTGGTAGAAAGAACAGGAAACGTGAGAGGGTGAGAGATGTAGTCGGTCAGTTCAGTGGACTGTAGGACCTGGTGCAGGTTTGTTAAAATAGGGGTCTTAGAGAGAATGAGCAGGGAAGACAGAAACTGGTGGAAAGAGAGGATAATTGAAACCGAGTTTAAGGAAGGGTTGCAATTAGTGGTAAAGACAAGAGCGAGGCCAGTGCTGCTCAAACTGCAGTGTGCATGTAAGTCCCCTGGGGTTATTATAATTCACCTTTTTGTTCTTTATTGGTTTTAGAAAGAGAGGGAGGGTGAGGGAGAGAGAGATAGAAACATCGATGAGAGAGAACATCCACTGGCCACCTCCTCCATGACCCCTACTGGGGATTTGGCCCACAACCTGGGCATGTGCCCTGACCAGGAATCAATCACATTTTGATTCAGTAAGTCTAAGGGGCAGAGCCTGAGAGTGTGCATTTCTATCAGTGCTGTCGGTTCAGGGGCCTCATTTCAAAGGCAATGGTCTCATGTGCTATCCTCAGCCCTAGCAGTAAACTGAGCCCCATGGGAGTTTATAAAACACCGGTGCTCAACCAGTCTTGACCAGTGAATCAGAGTTTCTCTCCCTTGGATTTAGAACAGGTATATTATAAATGTTCTCCAAGTTATCCTGCAGGGATTGAAAACCCCTGTCCTAGAATATGTGACCATGAGTGCAAGTGACTTGGAATGAAAATCATTGCAGGAGGGAAGCTTATGGAACCGAGGGGCCAATGTGTAGAAAAATGTCATCTTTTGGTTATTAAAATCATTAGAAAGTATGACAGAAATGGTGCTGGATAAAAATCACTGTGGCCCTGGCCGGTTTGGCTCAGCGGTTAGAGCGTCGGCCTGCGGTCCTGGGAGACCCGGGTTCGGTTCCCGCTAGGGGCGCGTATCTCGGTTGCAGTTTGTCCCCGGCCCTGGTCGGTTGTGCGGGTGGCAGCCACTCGATGTGTTCCTTTCGCATCGATGTTTCTCTCTCTCTCTCTCTGTTCCTCTCTCTCCCTCCCACTCTACCTGAACAAAAAATGGAAAAATGTCCTCGGGTGAGGATTAAAAAAAAAAAAAAAATTACTGTGAACCCAGAGATCTACAGATGATTACCAAAAAATATATAGGACGTGGCTGACATACCTGATGGCGTGGAATTTAAAGCTAAGATGTTTGGACAGAATGGTCTGGAACAGACGAAGCAGAGCCAGGAGGGCACTCACTGCAACCCCAGGCTCAGTGGTATGCTGGAGTTGGAGGACATTCTCCATCTGAGTGGAGTCCAGAGACACAGTAGCCTCATGAAGAGCTAGGTTTTCACTTAGAGAAAAGTGAAGAAAACAATCTAAAAATAAATGGGAATTTTGGAGGATTTTACTGCTGTGTTCCAAGACCGGATGAAAAGATTCTGAGCATTTTGGGGGGTAGGCGATGGAGAGGCGTAGGCAGGATGAGGATTCCAGGACAGGAGGGAGCGACGGCCTGTAGTCTGGGCCTGGGTTTCTCCTGGAGATGATGTTCTCGAAGCAGGGCGTTGACTGGGAGTGTGGAGACCTGGGAACTAAGAGGAAAGGTCTTACAAGAAGCCAGAGAAGTCCTGGGCTCCCCTCTTCATTTCTACGGATATTTTCTAGCAGTATAACTTTTGCTTCTTCAAACAAAGGCATACAAATGTGGAAAACAGATCGAAGATGAGTATCTCTGGTTAAAGCAGAGCCCCTCCAGGGCCCAGGGTTTCCCCATAATTCTGAGGATCCTCAGGGGTCCTCAGAGCTCAAGCCACAATCACCACGCCAAGGTTGATGGGAAACATCTAAGGAAGATGCAGCCACGTTTAAGGAAGTAAAGCCCATACACCCAATAACCACATAAGTCTTTTAAAATCTTTTGTCAACTATTTCCATTGGTCTCTTTTCTGCATGTTATAGTCTCTTCAAATAAAAAGTGCTTTGCAACATCCCTGGGGACTCTCGATGTCGTTCATGATCAGGATAACGATGCTGTTGCTGATATTACATGCAGAGAAGAAACCATAATTTTGAACAGTCACGAACTCAGGGCAGGTTCTCCAGAAACAAACCACAGGAGGCAAAGGCTGGGATGCCAGTGGTTCCTATGGATGCACCCCCAGGAGAACCTCGGGGCGGGGGCAGCAAGCAGGGGGGAAAGGAGGAGCCCAGAAAGAGTTTGGATTCGGGTGAAGTCTCAAGGAGGTTGTTTCAGCCTAATCCCTGGAGGGGGGCTCTGAAGAGTAACAACTCAGATTCCAACTAGGACTGGCCGATTTTCAAAAGTTCGTTTCCACACCCTGTGAGTCGATGTGAAGGGGAAATTGTGGGGGAAGCTGGGAACCCCATGCACCTCCAGGCAAAGAGTCCAGGAGCCCAGTGGCATCCCAAAAACAGTAGCAGGTATAGGTCCTTGAAAGAAAGGTACACACAGTACAGACAGACACACGCAAGTGGAAGGGATCCAAGACCAGCAGAGGGGAACCTAACTGCCTTCTATAAGTGAAAAGCTTTCTTCAGAATGGCATAGATTACCTAGGTAAAGAGAAAATTTTAAAAATATTAAGGGCAGCCTTCAATTACTGTCAAGTGGATTTCTGACAGTAGGAATTTGCTGACATCTCCCTTGCCTGGCTAGCAGGATGACATTATCACACACACATGGTCATATCTTAAGAAAATCCAGGTCAAGTGAGAATGAGTATCTGATCAAATCTGCATCTCCAAGCATGGCCCTGAATGAGCGTGCCGTCTGTATTTGAGAACAAAATGCATGTTTTAAAACTCCACTGCGTTGGATGGTTCCATTCCCTTCCTCACTTCCATTCGTGTAAATACAAGAATGTCTCCCTGTTTCAAATTCACATTATTACAAATAGTTGCTCTTACCTACTTTCTCGTTTCTTTTTATTTTTCAGGATTGTCGTTGGCTTTTGTTTTCCTCTTTAAATTGTGACCTCTCTTCTGCCGAATAGAGGAGCATTGTTTTGGGGTCCCTGGGTTAGGCTTAATTGGGGGTTGTGCTACATCAAGCGCACTGACAGATTTAGGGATTAATTTCCACACCTCCTGAGGTGCGAGAGAAGCTCCTTAAGAATTTGAAAATGGCAACACGGTTGACTCCCTACCGGTAAAGGTTACCTGTATTCACATTCACACTAATGCAGAAGGAAAGTTTAAATGTGGTAAATATCAATGTTGTTTTGCTTTATGGAAAAACCTGTACTTAAAAGGGAGAAGAAAGACACAATTTACAGGACAAGAAATAGTTTATCCTTTATAGGGCTGCTTATGCAGATACATCTCGCTCCTTTCATTCTGTAGGGATAGCATCGCTGTTGCTAAGTTGATAATATTGCAAGAAAAAGAGTAGTTTAATCATTTGGGCCATTCATGTCCGTGGTCAGGTTCCCCAGGAGCAAACCATGAGACAAAGATTTGGTGCTAGCGATATACAAAAGGAGAGAGTTGAGTATGGTTTACATGCGCTTTGGATTATATTGAGAGTTGGTAGAAAACCTTTTTTTTCCCTCAACTATTTTGGCTTAGATGCATCTCCAAATATGTGTTTACAGCATTTTAAAGTAAGTGCATTTTCAGGGAAATTTAGTCCATATGTTTCCGCAAGGCTACACGTAAATCATCCAAATGGTGTTTTATTAGAGCTACGTGGGGAAGATGCCTCTCGAGCTTTTTAAATAGTTCCCATACTCTTCCTGAAAAGCTGCGGGTAGCTTGCCAAAAGTAAACAAATCAAACAGCAAAAGGGTTGAGTTCAGTTTGAAATGCTTAGCCTATTATTTTTGATTGGGTTCTGAACTTGGCTGCGGCCCATTCCCTGTTCCTTGCCTGCAGGGCAAAATGAAAACAATTTGAACACTGTATTTCCCAGTGGGTTCATTGACATTTGAGAATCTGTAGTAGTGTGGACAGAATCAGCTTGCTTGGCAGGTGAATGATACTTCCCGTGACCTCAGAAAGTTACTTCCTCCCTGCTTGTAGAAGTTCATAGCGTGGAACAATGTTACACATACTGCAAAACCCAAGTAGGACAGGCAGCCATCAGCGGGTGCAGACTGGGGAATTATCTATTTCTCTTGTGCACCTGTAGGTGGAATGGTTGAAAAATGAAGACATAATCGATCCTGTTGAAGATCGGAATTTTTATATTACTATTGATCACAACCTCATCATCAAGCAGGCCCGCCTCTCAGATACCGCAAACTATACATGTGTCGCCAAGAATATCGTTGCCAAGAGGAAAAGCACAACGGCAACTGTCATCGTCTACGGTGAGTGGGCTTTGGGGTCTCAATCAAGTACATGTCAAAGTACGGATCTCATTTGAATTTTTTTTTTTTTTTCTTTTTGTATGTGCCCCTAGTGGAAACCGAACCTGGGACTCTCTGGTCCACAGGCCGACACTCCAACCACTGAGCCAAACCGGCCAGGGCTTATTTGAATTTTAAAACATCAAATTTGAGGTCCCTTCGCAATCCCCACCGCTACCCTCTTCCAGCTTCTCACATGGACAGTGAGGGTTAACTGCTTCCCTGATACTCATAGAAAGACTAGTCTTAAAAATTCCTAACTCTTTGTCAGCCAGTTTATAGGAGAGTGAAAGAAATCGACCTAAGTGTCAGCTGCTTCCCTCAGCCCTCCCCTCTCCCTACCCTGGACGGCCGAGATACAGGGTGGATTCGGAGAGAAGATGCTTAAAGCTTTCTGCTCTTCTTGTGAACCTTGGCTCCATCCAATGACTGCAAAACCCCAGGTAAACTGGAGCCGACACGTTCCCTAAACACATCAGAGCAACTTGAACTTCCTAGAACTTGCTGTACACAATGCATCAGGGCATTCTGAGTGAGGACACGCACTGCCGTCACCAAGTGCCCTGAGCCTGACCATGTGGCGAGGTTCAACAGAGTGGCCGCTTCAAGAATCTTCCCTCCCACTCTCTGGTCCTTCCTAATCTCTCTCATTTCTAAGCTGATCACTTCTTCAGCACCAGTAAAAAGTGTCCCACCCGAACTTGCCCCAAGCTCGAGGTGGCATACGATGCTTTCTCTCCCTGTGTGGTTTAGAACTCAGTGGTTTGCTAGACATTTCATGAGGGGTTCCATCTCCCCAGCTAGTCGTTAAGCTCATTGATGGACTAAGAGTCAGTTCTGTATATCTATGTATTTCTCACAGTTTAGACATACAATAGGTCTTTTTTTCCTTTTTTTTTTATTGATTATAGAGAGAGAGGAAGGGAGAGGGAGAGAGAGGTAGAAACATCGATGAGAGAGAGCACCAGTTGGCTGCCTCCATCATGCCCCCCACTGGAGATCAGGCCCACAACCTGGGCATGTGCTCTGATCGGGAATCGAACCAGCAACCTCTTGGTGCATGGGTCGACACTCAATCACTGAGTCACACTGGCCGGGTGGTCTTCATATTCTTTTTTCTTTTATCTTCACCCGAGGACATTTTTGCATTTATCTTCAGATAGAGCAGGAGGGAGACAGGGAGGAAGAGAGCGAGAGAAACATCAATGTGAAACACATCGACTGGTCACCACCCACACAACCCCAACCAGGGCGGGGACAAACTGCAACCAAGGTGCATGCCCTTAGTGGGAACCGAACCCGGGACTCTCTGGACCATGGGCCAACGCTCTAACAACTGTGCCAGACCGGCCAGGGCTGGACTTCATATTCTTGAAGAGTTATTGTCTCAGAGGTAACTGAAGAGCCCTGGGAAGGATTTTGAGGTTATGCCACCTCCTGAATGAGATGGCTACCACCAAGGGCCTAAGGAAGCTTTTCATGGCTGCGTCAGTGTTAAATGACACTCCAGGGGCCTTAGTATCTGGATGACTCTGAAGGCGTGAAAGCCACTGGCAAGTGTGTGGCTCAGGGCACTTACAGCAGATGATGCCCCTTGGATGGATGTGCTCTCATGCTGTAGAGATGTCTGAGAACAGAAACCACTGTGATGTTCCAAAGGCCGAATGTAGTGATGCTTTAAATTATCATGTCCGTCACAAGACAGATGCACACTATTTTCTTTAATTCTCTCAATTCTCGGAGGTTTTAAGTTTCTAGTCATGATCATCCCTGTGTTGAATTGTAAGCAATTGCTTTCTCCAGTCACAACAAAATGTTTCTTACTTTTTGCTTTTTCTAAGCTAAACAACTTAATTCACAGCATTGAGAATGGGGAGCACCACCGCACATCCCAATAATAAATCACTAATGAGGCAGACTCATGAAGATGTGTCATATAGATGTTTAAATACACATGCAAATCTTTTTTCCTGTGTTTAGCATACTTTCAGTATTCAATCACTATAATCAATAATCACAATTAACCAATAATTACAAGCCAAAGTTGTCTTTAGGAAGAATCAGACGTAAGTCACAAACATTTTGAGTTCAGAGCAGCATTGGACAAGGGGTTCGTGGTCTTGTGTTCTAGGACTAGTTCTACCACTAACTGACCTTCCGCTGGTCACTTAACCAGGATGCTCACAGCCCTTGTCACCTTCTCCATAAAATGAGGGAATAAGCCTAGGATCTTCAAAGACTTTTCTTTTTCTAAAATTTTATGATTATTCATTTCTCATTAAAATCCTAGCAGGGTGGTACATGCATACATAACCCTAACTCTCAGCTTGCCAGTATGCTAGTAAGAAATCTATATGGCTAATTCCCCAACATTTGGAGCTTTGTCAAGTTGGGCAGGTTAAGGTGCTTTTTGAAACACTAATTAAGAGTCTACCTATCAACCATCTGCTTGTCCTTTCTCTGGACTCAGAAAATACACTGTCTGAGGCTCACAGGTTGAGCTCACCGGAAGTCCACAGAAAAACATTTACATCTAACCAGTATTTTATTTTTGAATCAGTTGTATATATTTATTTCTGTTAGTGTCATTTTTAGATTGCAAAGGTATGTCTATAACAGAAAATTTGGGAAGCACAGAAATGGCCAAAGAAGAAAATACCTGTAATCTTGTCACCCAGAGAGAGCTTTAAATATATATACTACTGATATTTTCTGTGCATAAATAACATTTTAAAATGAGGGATATAAATACCTCTTTACTTAAAACATAATGTGAAATATTCATCTATTACTAAATAGACGCCTACAGCATTTTGAATGGCTACCTAGGAGTCAATACATGAACATACATGGTTTCTTCACCATTTTCCTCTTGTTGAACATTACAGTTGTTTTCAATTATTTATCTCTCTATAAAAAAATAATTCTGTTGTGAAAAATACTTCTGTCTGAGCCTGTATGTAAAACACATTCATGATTATTTCCTCTTGCATGGGTTTCCCAAACAGGAGATGTTAGGAATATGATGTGTACATATATGGGTTGTGTTACTTGAATGGCTAACACTTCTTTTTTCTATCAGGAGGCATATGCATACATTAGTTGTTTCCTCCCATGTCCTAACTACGAGCAAATGATTTTTGTTAGAAAGTGTTTAATTACAAAAAAATTCATAAACTCACATTTTTGAAATGTGTGTGTGTGTGTGTGTGTGTGTGTGTGTATATATATATATATATATATATATATATATATATATAGCAGAGTTTTTTCTCCAGTAAGATCTCAGATGTAAATAATGGACATAGTGTAAGAGTTAGAGTGCAGAATCTCATCTACAGTAACATCTCCATCAAATACCATAATTAGCCTTTACACACAAAATAGGTGTTCAATTCAATTACATCAACTAATTGCCAATTCAATTAAATAGCTACTCAATTAGTAAAAAACAAAAACAAAATCCCAGCAATACAGCAATATAAGACTTTTTTTTAACCAGGTTCAATGGTTAGTTAATAAAACTGACCAAAAATCCTTAAAAGGTTGTAAAGTTCACACACATTAAAGAAAAATAATCAATCATCATCTGTAATTAAGAAAAGACAGAATGATTATATTCAGTTCCCATGTTTCAGGTCTAATTGCACCTTGGCATAAGGATGTAAACATTTATTATTTGAGATAAGCTACCAAAAGTAATTTCTGGAGCTTGTCTAGGTAAGAGGATATATTTTGTTTTAAAAGGAACACTGGTAAAGGAAAAGAGAACATAATCCTATTTACCTTTCTGAGTAGGTGAGTAAATGTTGGTGATTCGTTTTATTTATCTCTGTGCTTAGATTCTTCGTCTCTGTGATAAAACTTTGAATGATATGATATCCATGGTCTCTTCTCGCTTTGAATTTTAGATTCGTTATAGTCACTTGGGAGATAACTTTTTGTTTATGTGTTGTGCGTGGTTTGTGGTCCTATACATGCATACACAAGCATTTGATCCACATTTTATTATTTACTTCCTTCCAGTAAACGGTGGCTGGTCCACCTGGACAGAGTGGTCTGTGTGTAATAGCCGCTGCGGACGGGGGTACCAGAAACGCACGAGGACCTGCACCAACCCAGCGCCACTCAACGGTGGTGCCTTCTGCGAAGGGCAGAGTGTGCAGAAAATAACCTGTACCACATTATGCCCAGGTAAACAAAGCAGTGCTTTCATTCCAAATGTTTCCTCCCATTCCAGAAATACGTTTTGAGGAATATACACAAAGCCTTATCCTTGAAGTGAATGTGTGATTAACATTATTGAAATCCGTCATACCACTCAATGCTTACATGGCTGGGAAGTCAAATATTTTCCCCCAAAGGAGTACTTAACTTTATTACTTAGACATGAAAAATAATATAAGACAGGAGATTAAACACTTATAAACATAATCCCTCTCTATTACTGAACAAAACCACTGGGGCCAAGATTGCAGGTTCTGTAATTCAAGAGATTTGCGCACCATTGAAAGCCACACACTTTAGGGGGGAAAAAAAACAAAAACAAAACAAAACAAACAACAACAAAAAACCTTGGATCTCCAGAAAGCCATGGGAATTAATTGGAACTGAAATTTAGAAAACGTTTTAGACAGAAGTAATTGATATTTCATGTCAGTTTCTGGGCAAGAGCAAATAAAACATTTTGAATGAATTAAAAGGAAGTCTGAGCTTGGGGACACATGAGCTAATGGATTTTGAGAGTAGAATGCAGTCAGCACTGTGTTATCTGTACGTGTTGGTCACCTATTTTGTGAGTTATGTACAGTGATTCCTTTGCCAAGATTGCATCCCTCTGACTCTGATCATCTTTCTGTATTATTTTATATTGTCACCGGCTATTATCCCAAGGTAAATTGAAGTTGATATCCACCAAAACCAAAACTCACTAAACTCTAATCAATAAATTGAAAAGTTTAGCTAAAATTATATTGAGATAATCCATAAATTTGGTGCACTCCACTGAGGTAGCTATTGTATTGTCAATTTCATTATTTAAAAACACAGTCTTTTCATTTCCCTTTATTTTGCCTAATTTTTGTCTGGTTTATCCTTTAATATAGACTCTCTCAGTGAAGGGTTGAAGAAATGGACTGAAAAGTAAAACATGGTCTATATTTTATATTCCTGTTTTGATTTCCAAATATCAAAATACTATCCTACATTGAACACTTTGAGAGCTTTTATTTATGGGACAAATTTTGACACTTAGCTAAGTTTACAATTCAGTATTTTATCTTGTGCTCTTCTATAATGTACCTAGATGTCGACTACGCCCACTATTAAAATCGCACTGAGCATTTTGAGTTGGAACATAAGAGCGAGTGTGTGTGTGAGGGTGAAATTGGGGATGGTCCAGGTCAAAGCAAATGCCTTTTCTGCAGATAGCTAGGAGCTGCTTATACAGGCAGCTCTGTGTGACTAAAGAATTAATGCTTTCATCAGTTTTTCATGTGGGCATGTTTATATGTATACATACTATGCATAATATATTTACGCAATAATTAGAATATGAAATCATGCAGTAAACTATTAAAATTGATATAATTTCTATTAATATGCAGGTTCATGATGTTATGTATATTAGACATTTAATAAATTATATTTAACATTGTTTACATTGAATTCTACATAATCATAATTGTTTATGTATATAAGGAAAAATTATTTTAACTCATCAATATTTTTACTCAATTTATGTAAGAACTCTTACAGAATGTTTTTTAAAATATGACCTTAGTGAAATTTATTATATATTTTTTTAACTAAGGAATTGCAATAGTTTTTAAAATAGAGATATCTCAGCTCATTTTAAATTACTGCCAAGTCAGCCACCAAAAATAGGAAGAATATGAGTTAATTCTAAATTACTAAATCACAGCAGAAAACTAGAAAAGATTAAATATATTTTAAAATAAAAATAGAAATGTATACATTATAAAATAATGGAATGGAATCATCAAATAATAAATGATAATTTTTCTCTCAAGAAGGCATTGAAGATCTCAGGAGAATCTATTAGCCAGAATGAAAAAATAAAAAGAGTATATAGGACATTCATAGATGATAGATAGAAAGATGAATAATCAATAAATGATAATTGGATGGCTGGCTGGCTGGCTGGCTGGCTGGCCGGATGGATAGATGGATGGATGGATGGATGGATGGATGGAGAGTGGGTACACAGGGAGATTCCTCCCCACCCTACCAACCTTTTCTCCTTCCCCCCACATAGGTTTACTTACACGGCCCACATGACACTATGCATGAAGGAATTTTGGGTGCAAAAAGAAGCCCCCTAACTTTCAGTGTAAAATCCAGACGTTTACCATTTGATAGAAAAAGTTGCACCACCATGACTTACTTTTATATGGCTGTTGGTGACGACTTTCGTTTCTGTGTTTCCCGTGAGCTGCCCTTGCTCGGTCAGTGAGCAAACAAGTCACAACTCCTACGGCGGCTTCTCAGAGCCCAGCAGGTGTAGGTAGAGCCTGCTCCGTTTCCAGCAGTTGCAATAAATGTCAAACTCCTCGGTGGGGCATTTTCTTCAGCTTTTTTGTTTTGCCTTTATACTTGAGCTCAACTCCCCTCTGCCCTCAAGAAGCTCCTGTCCCTTTGACCTGACGCTGGGTTTTTCTGTGGCAGTGGATGGCAGGTGGACCTCCTGGAGCAAGTGGTCTACTTGCGGAACCGAGTGCACACACTGGCGCCGGCGGGAGTGCACGGCGCCCGCCCCCAAGAACGGAGGCAAGGACTGCGACGGCCTGGTCCTGCAATCCAAGAACTGCACGGACGGGCTGTGCATGCAGAGTGAGTCTGTTCCAGCAAGCCGCTCACAGGGGCGACCTGACATTCAACCAGGAATTCTTTCAGGAATATTCGAAATTAAAAATTACTTGAACAACAAAAAATGCAATAACATACCAGCATCGTAGATTTTTTTCTTAAATTTAAAAAGGGTAAACTCCCAGAAATAACTGTGCCCAGTTAACAAATGACACACACAGGATTGCTTTCCCATGAGCAAAGTGTGATTTAGTCATTTCCATCGAGGGCCTGTCATTCTTTCCAGACCAGGGAATCACTAGTCGGTTTTATTAGAGTGCAGAAAAGGCACCCAGAAACTCCTCATAGAGTCACATGACTTCCAACAAATAAGCTATTTATTCCTAATTCATGGCAGTTACTGAACCAAGGTCCATGGGATATATAATATATATATAAGGAGAGGAAACATTTCTGCAGGTAGATTTACCAATTTACAGGTATTTAGTGGGAACATATTCATAGCTCCTTGAAAATGCTGGGTTTTGTTAGACATTGTGTTTATTTAAAGAAAATGATGTTCATAAAATATAACAGTTTAAAATAAGTGGAGAAGATTGGCTCAGGAATATAATGGGTGCTTTAAGCCAAAAATTCCCCATGTTTCATGGCTTTGTTCTTTAGTTTTCTTAGTGAGATGGTTGTTTGATTTCCATACCTACAAAGTCTACCCTTTTATTAAGGAGCCCTTAGATGTACAAAATTTACTATCTCTTTCATGACGTTGAATTAAGGTACTGAGATTTGTTCTGAATTCACACCTATACAGATGAATAGATCAAACAATGTAATATTTTTGTATCTTAACTAATGGCGGCCAAATGTTGACATTTCTTATGATACATTACAAATTGCTTGTGGAATACAAACAACCAAATATATTTGTATAGAAGCTTGTGTGGACAAAATATTTTATTTTTACCATATTTATAATATTCTGTTCACCTTCCAGAGTCTATATACACAGGGACCTTGAAAAAGAAACTTACTTAAAATACAAATTAGTAATCGTGTTGCTGATGTAGAATAAAAATCCAATAGGCCTTTTTTTTTCTGCCACCACAGGTGACAGTCTTTGAAAATGGGCTGCTGCTGAGTATAAGCACAGCTCTGGTTATGTTTGGGGACTGCGTTGCACTAAGTGTGTACCTGAAATGCAGAATGAAAAGAATACAGCTGTTTTACTAACCATTTATCCAGAGACGGTTTGTTCCTCCAGGCATGAGTTTGAGTGAGGATTAAAGTAAAATATGTACGCAAGTTATTCTTTTAACATTTTTATGATTTACTATTCTTGCTTTAGTGTTTGGCGAATTGATTCATGGGACCATATGATTTAAAAAGTAGCAAAATCTGATCTCTCTCTCTCTCTCCTGCCACCCCACTCCCTCTTCTCTCCTTCTTCCCTCCCTCTCTCGCTGTCTCAAAATTATATTTCAACTATGGGTGATTTAATGCTTACTGCTACTACTGTGCCTATTTAAAATTTCCCAACGCAACCTATTTAACAAGGAATACAAAGCCGCAAGATGGAACACTGGGCTTTTTAATCCTTACACAAAATGACACATTCCAAATTACGACATATTTCAGATGCAAACATGAACTATTCAAATTAAAACTTTCATGAAACAGCATTCCTTTAACATCTAGCCTATTTCTTACAGCATTAATAGATTTGTTTTCTTATGATTGGATTTTTGCCAATAATGATGGCATGAAGTGTGGGTATAAATAAGGAAAAGAAATGAAGCTACAAGAGGGTTTATGTTGTTGTTGTTGTTTTATTAAGTTGCTTGTTAGACTGAAACGTTTGGATGTTTGGATTAAAATTGGTTAAAAATCTATTTTCTTTTAAAATTCTGATTTGCCATAGTTATAGCCCCAATTAAGTCAATAAACTCTTTCATCTGCCCTCTATATCCACTCTAGGGCAACAGAGAATTGTAGTCTGTATTATTGATTTCCTCCCTGATGGAAACCACAGAGATATTGCTGCACTGTGTAATTATAGTATTTTAGAGTCAAAGCTGTAGTTTCTATTTACTAGTAAACTGAGTATTTCTGACATAGCATTATGGCCAAAGTCTTGCAAAGAATTGTTATAACTCCTAGCCTTTATTTTGAAAAGCAAAAGGCTTTCTAACAGTGAAAGTACCAAGCTTGCAAATGGGACAGGTCTGTATTAAGAGAAAGAATGGGAGTAGAAAAGACAGACAGAAAGTTGCAATTGGTAGGAATTATTGTTTCATGTTTATTGACTTTAGGAGAATTAGTGTCTTCAATGTACTAATAAATAGTTCTTCATCAAAACTGCAATATTAGCCCTGGCCAGTTTGGCTCAGAGCTTAGACCGTTGGCCTGCAGTCCAGAGAGACCCAGGTTCAGTTCCCGCTAAGGGCATGTACCTCGGTTGCAGTTTGTCCCCGGTCCTGGTTGGGTCATGCGGGTGGCAGCCACTCGATGTGTCTCTTTCACATCCATGTTTCTCTCTCTCTCTTCCTCTCCCTCCCGCTCTGTCTGAACAAAAAATGGAAAAATGTCCTCGGGTGAGGATAAAAAAAAAATTGCAATATTACCTCAAAACAGAGCTAGACTACTTACCATTGAACGAGGTATGCAATGCAACCTCTGAATTCACTTAAAATTGTCTACAAATGATCCTGCTATAAATGTAGATACGTTGCTAAATAGGACACATTCAGAGTTCAGACTGGGTATCGGTAGAATTCAGTTACCTAGATAACCTCGTCTAGTATATTTTAAAAGACAAATTGATACTTAAAGGCAATACAATGTAAAATATGTTGAAAATATCACTATGGGTGCTTATTCACTAATTTGTGCGAAACAATTGTATTCAGACACATTTTTTCCTTAACTGCCTCCCTCATTACAAAAAGTACAAAATTTTACTCAGATATGTAGAAATATTAGATAAAATACTAAAACTTAAAAGACATACTCACACAGCAATCTATGCAACGACGCTTAATCCACTGAGCCACGCAGGCCAGGCAACCATACAACTTTTTAAACATAGAAATATCGGGAGAAAAAACTGGCGGCAGAGTGAATGGAGCTACACAGACCATCTCCCAGGACCAAACTGGATTTACAACAAAAGTAAAGACAAATCGTCAGGAAGGGGCGACCGAAGGGCAGCTCGGATGACCACATAACCAGGAACATGGACTCAATCCTGGTAGGCTTGCGAGGATGCCAGAGGGGGCTGGGAGCCCACGGTTTGCAGGGCCTGGGCTGGGACCTGCTGCGGCCTTGGCTGGGAGCTGCGGCCTCGGCTGGTGCCCCAGACTCGGCTGCCCTTAGCTGGGAGCGGTGCCCTCAGGTTAAAGTCCCAGGCAGCTCCACTGCGCAGAGCCCGGACAGAGGCTAAATTGGCAGCAGCCACTCACCTTGGGCTCTGGCAGAGGGAAGGCAGACTGGACTGGAATGGTGTGGGGACACTCGGGATTTGGAGGGTGCTCAGAGCTTTTGCTGAGTGCAGCCACGCAGGACTATGGTCATCTCACTCCTTCCTGGGGCCCTGGGGAGAGGCGGTGGCCCCTCCCTCGGAGATTCAACCCCACCTGGTGGCCATTAAAATACTAATTGAGGCCCATTAACAACCAGCATCTGCCCCACCCTCTGGAAATCCTCCTACACTGAGCACCTGAGGGAGTTTTTCAGTCAACTCAGAAATCAAGGTTCTTCAGGTGACCACTACTAATAGCCTCCAGGTAAAAAAACTAGAGGATAACTACCATAGAGCTAGCAACTCTAACTAGGAAAGTAAGACTTGACAGTGGTGTTTAAAGTCGGTGCTCCCTGCCTCATCAAAACCCAGGAGAGGGAGCCACAAACAGCAGAATACAACGCCCACAGGGAAAATTTGGCAGGCTCCAAAGCCCACTGTGATAGCCAAAATGCTGAAACACAGAAAAGAAAACCAAATGAAAGAATGAGACCTCTACAGAAGATGAGATAAATGAGGTGCAGTTAAGCAAGTTAACAGAACTAGAATTCAGAGCCATGATCTTGAGGAAACTCAACAGCATGTGTAAGGACATGAGCACCATGAGTAAAGACATACAAATGTTGAAAATCAACCAGTTGGAAATTAAAAACCACCAAGAAGAAATGAAGAATGACATATCAGAAATAAAAAATACATTGGAAAGTCTAAATAGCAGAGTAGAGAAAGCTGAGGACCGGATCCGTGAATTAGAAGATAAGGTAGAAAAAAATCTAATAATCAGAAAAACAAAAGGAAAAAACAATTAAAAAGCAGGTAGACAGCTTAAGGGAACTGTGGGACAATTGGAAACATAATAACATTTGCATCATAGGAGTCCCCAAAGAAGAAGAAGAAAATGAGCAAGGGTTAGAAAATATATTTGAAGAAACAGTGATAGAAAACTTCCCTCATTTGGTGAAGGAAGAAGGCATTCCAGTTCAAGAAGCACAGAGAGCCCCAAGTAAGAAGAACCCAAACAGGCCCACACCAAGACACATAGTAATTAAAGTGCCAAAAATTCAAGACAAAGAGAGAATCCTAAAAGCAGTAAGAGAGAAGCAACAGGTTACCTACAAAGGAAACCCTATAAGGCTCTCAGCTGCCTTCTCAACAGAAACACTACAGGCCAGAAGGGAATGGCATGAAGTAATCAAGGTCATGAAAAACAAGGATCTGAATCCAAGACTACTCTACCCAGCAAGGCTATCATTCAAAATAGAAAATCAAATGAAGAGCTTCTCAGACAAAAAAAGGGTAAGGGAATACATTAGCACCAAACCAGCACTGCAAGAAATGTTAAAAGGACTGTTGTAACTAGCAGGAGAAATAGAAAGAAAAATAGAACCACACTAAACAAAAATGGCAATAAATAAGTACATATCAATAATCACCTTAAATGTAAATGGATTGAATGCTCCCATAAAAAGACACAGAGTAGCTGATTGGATAAGAAAGCATGACTCATCTATATGTTGTTTACAAGAGACCCACCTCACAACAAAAGACTCACATAGGTTGAAAGTGAAGGGATGGGAAAAAATCTTCCAAGCAAATGTAAAGGAAAAGAAAGCTGGGGTAGCAATACTCATATCTGATAAAATAGATTTCAAAATGAAGGCCATAACTAGAGACAAAGAAGGCCACTACATAATATTGAAAGGATCTATCCAACAGGAAGATATAACCTTGATAAACATATATGCACTCAATATAGGAGCACCAAAATATATTTAAAATCTTCTGGAGGACTTCAAAGGAGAAATCGATAGCAATACATTCATAGCAGGGGATCTATCCCGCTGACATCACTGGATAGATCCTCTAGACAAAAAATTAGTAAGGAAACAGAGACTCTAAATGAAGCACTAGACCAAATGGATTTAATAGATATCTACAGAGAACTATACCCCAAAACTACAGAATTCACATTCTTCTCAAGTGCACATGGGACATTCTCAAAGATAGACCACATGTTAGGACACAAACTAAGTCTCTACAAGTTCAAGAAGATCGAAATCATATCAAGCATCTTCTCAGATCACAGTGGCATGAAACTAGAAATCAATTGCAACAAGAACATGCAAAGACATTTGAACACATGGAAGCTAAATAGCATGTTATTAAACAATGAATGGGTTACCGAGGGGATCGAGGGAGAAATTAAAAACTTCCTGGAAACCAGTGAAAATGAAGACACAAAATACAAGATCTATGGGATGCAGCAAAAGCAGTTCTGAGAGGGAAGTTCATAGCACTACAGGCCTACCTAAAAAAAAAACCAAGAAAAATCTCTAATAGACTAACCTCACAACTTAAAGAACTAGAGCGCAAACAAAAAGAAAACCCCAGAGCAAGTAGAAGGAAGGAAATAGTAAAGATCAGAGCAGAAATGAACGACATAGAGTCCAAGAAAATAATTCAAATGATCAATGACACCAATGACACAAAGAGCTGGTTTTTCAAAAAGATAAACAAGATTGATGGACCCTTAGCTACACTCACCAAGAAACAAAGAGAGAGAACCCAAATACACAAAATTACAAATGAAAGAAAAGTAACAACTGACATCACAGAAATACAAAGGATCGTTAACAAATACAATGAACAATTATATGGCAACAAATTCGACAATCTAAGCGAAATGGAAAAATTTCTAGAAACACATAGTCTCCCAAAACTGGACCAGGAAGAGATAGAAAACTTGAACAGACCAATAACAACAGAAGAAATTGAAGATGTAATCAAGACTATCCCAGCAAACAAAAGCCCAGGCCCGGATGGCTTCACGGGGGAGTTTTACCGAACATTCAAAGAAGAAGTAACACCCATTCTCCTCAAACTATTTTTAAAAATTCAAGAAGAAGGAAGACTTCCAAACTCGTTTTATGAGGCCAGCATAATTCTAATTCCAAAACCAGAAAAATACACTACAAAGAAATAAAACTACAGGGCAATATCCGTGATGAATATAGATGCCAAAATCCTGAACAAAATACTAGCAAATCGGATCCAGCAATGCACCAAAAAAATTATCCACCATGACCAAGTCGGATTCATCTCAGGGATGCAAGGCTGGTACAATATTTGCAAATCAATAAACATGATACACCACATAAATAAAATGAAGAATAAAAACCACATGATCATATCAATAGATGCCGAAAAAGCTTTCAACAAAATCCAGCATCCATTTCTGATAAAAACGCTCAACAATGTGGGAATTGAGGGATCATATCTCGACATAATAAAGGCCATATATGAAAGACCTACAGCCAACATCATACTCAATGGGCAAAAACTAAAAGCATTTCCATTAAGAACAGGAACAAGACAGGATGCCCACTTTCGCCACTCTTATTTAAAATAGTACTAGAAGTCTTAGCCACAGTAATCAGACAGGAAGAAAAAATAAAAGGGATCCAAATTGGAATGGAGGAAGTGAAACTGTCATTATTCACAGATGACATGATACTATATGTAGAAAACCTCAAAGAGTCCATCAAAAATTTACCAGACTTAATAAATGAATTTGGAAAAGTAGCAGGATACAAAATTAACGTCAAGAAATCGACGGCATTCTTGTACACCAATGATGAACTCACAGAAAGAGAAACTAAGACAACAATCCCATTTTCCATTGCAGCAAAAAAATTAAGATACCTAGGAATAAACTTAACCAAAGAAATAAAGGACCTATTCGCGGAAAACTACAGGTCATTGAAAAAATTAATAGAGGAAGATATAAAAAAGTGGAAGCACATACCCTATTCATGGATTGGAAGAATTAACATCATTAAAATGTCCATACTACCCAAAGCAATCTATAGATTCAATGCAATCCCCATCAAAATACCAATGGCATACTTCACAGAATTAGAACTAGTACTTCAAAAGTTCATATGGAACCAAAAAAGACCTCTAATAGCCATAGCAATCTTGAAAAAGAAGAACTCAGTTGGAAGGATCACATTACCAGATTTCAGGTTATACTACAAAGCCACTATAATCAAAACAGCCTGGTACTGGCACAAGAACAGGCATATAGACCAGTGGAACAGAACAGAGAACTCTGAAATGGACCCAAGACAATATGCTCAATTAATATTTGACAAAGGTGGCAAGAGCATACAGTGGAGTAAGGACAGCCTCTTTAATAAATGGCGTTGGGAAAATTGGACAGCTACATGCAGAAAAATGAAACTAGAACTTCAACTTACACCCTACACAAGAATAAACTCAAAATGGATAAAAGACTTAAATGTGACTCATGAATCCATAAAAATCCTAGAAGAAACTGTAGGCAACAAAATTTCAGACATCATACGCAGCAGAATTTTCACTGATACATCACCTAAGGCAATAGAAACAAAGGAGAAAATGAACACATGGGACTACATCAAACTAAAAAGCTTCTGCACAGCGAAAGATACAATCATCAAAACGGAAATGCTACCCACTGTATGGGAGAGCATAATTACCAATGATATATCAGATAAGGGGTTAATTTTCAATATATAGAGAGTGCTCATACAACTCAACAAAAGGAAGACAAAGAACCCAATTAAAAAATGGGCAGAGGAACTAAATAGACACCTCTCCAAATAGGACATACAAATGACTAAGAGACATATGAAGAAATGCTCAACGTCACTAATCATCAGAGAGATGCAAATTAAAACAACAATGAGGTATCACCTCACACCTGTCAGAATGACCACCATCAACAAATCATCAAACTACATGTGTTGGTGAGGGTGTGGAGAAAAGGGGACTCTAGTGCATTGCTGGTGGGAATGCAGACTGGTTCAGCCACTATGGAAAACAATATGTTGTTACCTCAAAAAATTAAAAATTGAACTTCCATTTGACCCAGTGATCCCACTTCTAGGAATATACCCTAAGAAGCCTGAAACACCAATCAGAAAGAATATATGTACCCCCGTGTTTGTAGCAGCACTATTTACAATAGCTAAGATCTGGAAACAGCCCAAGTGTCCATCAGTAGACGAATGGATAAAAAAAGCGTGGTACATATACACAATGGAGTACTACGCAGCTATAAGAAAGAAAGATCTCTTATTATTTGAGATGACAAGAAGGGACCTGGAAAGTATTATCCTAGGCGAAACAAGCCAAACAGGGAAAGACAAGTATCATATGATCTCACTTATTTGTGGAATATAATGAACATAACAGTCTGAGGAATGGAGTAACCCCAGAGACATGGAAGTGGGGTACAGACTGAGAATCCCCAGAAGAGGAGGTGGTGTGGGAGAGATAAACCACAGAACTTATATGCATGTATGCATGAACAATGGACATGGACAACAAAGCTGGGGACAGGGCAGGGAGGGAGGGGGAGGGGGGAATCAGTGGGGGAGGGAGAGAAACATCTGTAACAAAAATTAACTAATTAATGAAAAAATTATATTAAAAAAAAAGACATACACACACATATGGTGTGTGTGTGTGTGTGTGTGTGTGTGTGTTTGAGGGAGGACGGGAAGGAAGGAGGGAGGGAGGGAGAAAATGAATCAAGTTCAAGGGAAAGGCAGGGAATTCCTCAAGTGCCAGAAAGGAAGTAATCCAGAGAGGTAGCTGTCCGAGTGGACACGAGAATAACCAAGAGGGGCCTTGAGCATGGCTGTAGGATGCAGGATGTATCCTCATTGGACACGGGTGTGGGGATTGGGAGTTAGGGTTTCAGTTTGGGCACAGAGGCAGAAGCCCTGAATTTGCAAAAGCCCAAGGCCAGGAGTTGAATGTAAGAACCCTGATAAACATGGGTCTCATAAATCTGGGTCTCATGAAAGGTTGCTCCCACCATGAAAAATAACTAGAAAATGTTTTACCCACCAACCTAGAAAACCACAGGAAAATTCATGATAAAGAAAAGAAAAACAAAGTCTTCACTTAAATAAAACCTATAGTAAAACCACAGTCCTACACCCAGCTCTGGTATGGATTCTAAGATATAGTATGGGAAGCTAAAAACAAAAGATGTATAATTTACATAATTGGGAAAGCTTCTGGGGTACCAGCAGAAGCAAAGATCAAGCTATGCTCTAGAGTTCTTCCCACAACCCAAGTGCATTGGTCTATGATAAAAATAGCCCAGTCAGGAAAATGATTTTATAATGTTAAGTTTCATATCACCCAAGGGAACAGTCTGCTGCAAAGGAGAGCCAGCAACATAACACATAGGTGAGTTAACACTCTCATAACAGACTCATAGGGAAATCTGAATGAGACTATAAAATAAATAAAAATACAAACTGTAGTTTTAAAAAGAATATAAGCACAAATGAGAGAATAGACTAGTGTAAAAAGGGCAGTCATATTTAGGGGAAAAAATCAAATGGAATGTCTACATTTGCAAACATGATGATTAAAAGTTAAAACTCAATAGATGATTAAAAATCAGATCAGATTACAGAAGGCTTCAGATAAAGTTAGAGAGAAAATTAGTAAAATGAAATGTGTATTTCATGAAACTTCTCAGAATAAAGGGGAAAAAATATAGAGTGACTATATAAAAGGGAGGTTGAAACATAGGGAGGATAAAATGAGAAAATCCAAAATTTATTATGTAAGGGAGCAAAATTAAAAATATTTTCAGACAATCGAGAGGGTTTACTATTCATAAACTCACTAGTAAATTATCAAACTATAAAAATTGATTTTTTTAAAAAGAGAAACCAATTAAGGGGCAGTTAAAGTAAGATTAAATTAAATTACAGACAATAGTAACACAGAATATGGGAAGGTGTGACTGAGTTAAAATTTTAAAGATACAGTAATGCTAAAATTCTTATTTAAGAAAAGAACAGTAATACTACTTGCTTTAGACTTTACGGATAAGACTGACTACACACATAAAAGTTGAATGCATAAATTCAAAATAAGATTTTTAAGGGCAGAACAGGAACAAAAAAGAAAGAACAAAAAATGTGGCCAGTGAAAACAATAAATAAGATGGTATACATCAGGGATCGTCATATATGAGGGATGATAATGTAAATGAATTAAATTTACCTGTTAAAGGAAATTCAAAATTGTAGGGGAGAAAATTCCAGCTTTATACTGTTTATGAGAGACATGATCAAATCATAATTATAGAGAAAGACTTAAAGTTAAGAAGTGGAACTTACAATAGAGTTTAATCCTTATTTTAAAATGTCCAATTAATGGCTTTGACTATCTAATTTGGCTATTTCTAATTTAATTTTGTTTCCCATTGTGCTTAAGTACCACCACATCTTAGAGATTTTACTCACTTGTACTTTTAATTTAGATTTTTGCCTTTCTTGACTCTATAGATTTTAAACTGTTTACGTTTCCATTGGATATCTTATCAAAAGTTTTCTAAATTATTTACCAGATTATTTGTTATTTGTGTAAGCTGTCTTAGTTTCCTCAACACCAGTTTAAATTTTTAAAAGGCTTTGAGTTTACTTACAAAATTATATAGTATTTTAAAGACACAATAAAGCTAAATGTTGGCAAATATGCAATAAAGTAGAATCTCTTGTGTTTCACTAATGGGAATACAAATTTTTACAATTATTTGGGGAGGTGAATTGACAATATGAATTAAGAGCTTTAAAAGTGTTCATAGTGTTTGACCCAGTAATCCTATTTCAATGAATAAATTTTCAGTAATATGAATACCTAAAATGATATATTCCAAATATGTCATAAACTTTGTATTTTACTGTAAAAAATTCAAAATCCAAAAGTCCAATATCCGAGCAATGGTTAAACAACACATGGTACTTCCGTAGGTGGAATATCACATAGCCACCAAAATGTTTATCATGGTTTAACATAAAAAGCAGAATATAGATTTACAGATGCATTTTTGTCATAAGTATATAAAAGTAAGCTTTAGAAAAAGATGAATGAAATGTATTCATATATGCTTATGAGAATACAATGGATTAGTTTTCTTTTTCTTTTTTTAATTTTTATCCTCACCTGAGGACATTTTTTTAATTTTTTTTCAGATAGAGTGGGAGGGAGAGAGAGGAAGAGAGAGAGAGAGAGAGAAACATCGACGTGAAAGGGACACATCGAGTGGCTGCCACCCGCACGACCCAACCAGGGCCAGGGACAAACTGCAACCGAGGTACGTGCTCTTAGCGGGAACCGAACTCAGATCTCACTGGACTGCAGGCTGACGCTCTAACCGCTGAGCCAAACCGGCCAGGGCTATAGTTTTCTTTTTCAATATGCATTCTATTCCCCATATTCTTTACATTTAGTACTTTATTATGTTTATACTTGTAAATGATTTTTTTGAAAAAGAAATGTTGAAGATTGCCTGGAACAACTAACTGTGTCTTGTAAGCAGGAATCTCAGGATTTGAAATGTAGCAAAATCACTAACACGTCCTGGGAATTTGGTCACATTGATTCAAATTAGATTCGATTTAAATTAGATTACCAAAAAAGTATTTGCACAAAACACTTGTATAAAGCCCTAGTTGTATAAAACCCTAAGTGACAAGAGTTACTTATAGCCAGTAAATCAAGTGTATATATAAAAGGATTTGGAAGACGTGGGGATTTGGAACTGAATTATAGTTTTGCATTATTTCCCAGTTGCCTATTATACTCAATTGCAAACATACTTATCCTTAAACTCTTTGATAAATTGGATTCATTATGTGATGCTGTGTAATTTCATTTGTGAAACAAGGTCACGGTCTTTAAGCAATTTCAGAAGCTCTACTAAATTTTTTAGGCCATTCATACACATTAGTTGATATTGCAGTGTAATATATATCATGTATGTGTTACACTGGATATATAGTCATTGGCCTGAAAAAGTAGTTCCTACACTGGAATATCGTCTTCAAATTAAGAACTTCCAGAAATTGGTGTTATTTCACCATAATGCATTATTAAAGGTTAATTTAAAAAATCATCCAAGTCACCTAATGTCCCAGAAAGAAGTTGGACATTTTTGGTTTATCAGTACATTGATAATTTTGAAAACAATTTAAAAATGGGAGTCCTTTGGTATGCTGAAGGGTATGAATTGCATTGAACAAGAAAGGGTAGATGACTTGGAGTATTGAAAAAAACTGAACATGCATGTCTGATTTGAGAAACTTAACATTAATAACAGATGAGACTGTTTTTACTTAATGATACTGCAGAATAATGTATCTTATTCAGGGGACAGCAATGGATGGTTCATTGTGCTGTGTACCCATCTGAGTTTCTTTATGTCATTCCTCAAAGGATATGAAAGTAGCCCTGGTTTTGCCTTATAGTTTTGAAATAGGATTTACCTGAAATGGTTCTGGAAGGAGGGAGAGAGACAGAGAGAGAGGAAAGAGAGAGAGAAAAAGAGAGAGAGAAAGAAATACAGAAAAAGAAAAAGCACTTAGGACAATCTCCAGAAATGCTAAGCCAATAAGCATATTTACCTTTTTACCTTTTATGTTGAAATACAAGTGTATTGCCAAGACCTGACAACTTTGAACTTTTATAAACTCTATAATGAATTTGTATTAAGAGCCACTTTGTCGTGGTTGATATAAAGTGGTTTAATCCATGCTTACGTTTTCCCTTTCAAAATAACAGTCCGAGGATCATATATGGCTTAATCCAGAAAAGGTGCTTTATATATATTTATGAATGCGTTCAATCAGATTATTACATTATTGCCTCTATTCCTGTGGACTTTCGTTTTTAATCCTATTTGAAGTTTGGAGTCCCACATAGGGATATGTAACAGTTCATATCTGAATTTAGAATTACTCATTCTTGCTGAAGAGGGTTTATGCCACAGTAGACAAATTACAAACTGCAATTTGCAAACAAGAACTGCCTGGAATTGTGTCTGCATCAGTGAACTTCCTGACTTCGGGAAATTAAAATGTTATGCAGTCTGCAAACTTAGCACTCTCTCCTCATTAAAAAATTTACATGTCACGCAGCTTTTCCATTAATTCTCACATGCAGAGGAAGTGGCGGAAGTTGGTGTGTAAATTGTGGTGTGGACACATTGCATACCAGGTTCCCCAGAATCCCAGGTGAATTTAATGTGAGAAAATAATTTCCTTTACAAATAGTCTTTCCTTGACTTTCGAATGATGTGTTTATGACCCCCACAGTAGGCATTTGAGAAGGTGCTAGTCAGTTTCCAGCGAAATTCTTGTCAACACAGCGGTGTGATAGGGAGTACCTAATTGTGAGCGTCAGACAGTGAGCGCTTTTATCTATAGTTTGGAAGAAGCTGACGCCGTGGCTGTGTGTGTGCAGTTCTTGATGTGCTTAGGGCCCCAGCTGGCAAAGCAATAGTCTTCTGTATGCGGACTGGCTGCCCAGCACAGTGCTCTGCTGTCTCCGGTATAATAAGTGCGGTTTGCTTTTACTTTTTTCCTTTCTGGTAAAACATTTTCCTGCTTTTGAAAGCGGGGATGTGGTTAGACACTGTAACCCACAGAAGCCCACTGAACACCTATGGAGCCCCCACACAAATTAGTGTGAGGGGACGGATGCAAAGTCTTCAGCTTCTGTGATGGGAAGGAAACTCCTAGGTCCAAGGAAGGCGCCACCTTTCACAACCACTGTCGAGTGTGGATGCCTTCCAGACACCTGGGTGCAGGGCCAGAGCCTTCAATTACGTTTTCTTTTTGCCTGAAAATCCCACAGATACGGTGATGGATGCTAGAAATCAGCCTTTTCCGGACTCTGTTATTTTTGTACCAGATGTCTTTCCTACCGTGGATTATAATGTCATTGCCTTTGGATTTAATAGTTCATTATTCTTCTTAAGGAACATTGATGGGGATAGGATCTACTTCATTAAAAACACTTGGGCAGCTGAACCATGGATTTGATTTTACTCAACTGTTGAGTTACATTTCAGCCATTTGTTCTTCAACTACTGTGGGTCTCAAGATAAGACATTTACATCCTGAGAGGTTAATTCTGAGCTATTCATTTGCAGAGGGTGTGGTTGTCACTGTCAGGAAAAGGGCTGTGGATCTCCTCTAGAGGACAGTCTACGCTCCTGTGAAGGCTGGGGCTGGAGTTACCACAGCAGTTTAGAGACTGACATCAGTGATAAGCAAACATTCTTTTCCATCTTTGTTGGCGTGTCCTAGGATTTATGTATTCATTTATTTGGAGATCCTTAAGCCCCTGTCGATAAATAAACCCTCAGAAGAGTGATAAATTATAATAAATGACCTGAGTGTCTTTGACAGACCTGACCTTTGACATCATTAGTGCAATCTTGATGGGCTGGCCAGATAAGAACTGACCTAAAAGGAAAAAACAAAACCTGGACATGTTTGTTTTGAACGACCCTTGAGGTTTTTGTTTTGGTTTTTGTTTTTCAATAAGAACACTTGTAGCCAAAGAAATGTAATCCAGGTGAGAAAAATCACAGATTTTGGTAAAGTCACTGGCAAGTAGAAAGACCAAGCAGCTAGGTTGAGAAAAGGGGAAACTCCATCAAGAAAGAGATTCTTCTAATGCTAAGATCATAAAAATGAGGACAGATCCTTTGAAGTGGTCTAGGATACTTCAGGTAGATAAGTATGACAAAAACTGACCCAAAACTGGATGATTTAAGAACATGTACTTTTATAGAATACAATGCTTTTCTAAACTATAATTGAGTTGTATTCATAATTTATATTCCAACCCCCATATGAAATATTGAATTATCCTCTATTTTTTAAATCCTCACAATATCATAAAATCAATTCCTGTGTATGAAGGTCATAGAAGCAGCTCCACATTGAAATATAATGAGCAGCCCTGGCCAGTTTGGCTCAGCGGTTAGAGCGTCGGCCTGCGGTCCGGAGAGACCCGGGTTCAGTTCCCGCTAAGGGCACGTACTTCAGTTGCAGTTTGTCCCCGGCCCTGGTTGGTCATGCGGGTGGCAGCCACTCGATGTGTCCCTTCATGTTGATGTTTCTCTCTCTCTCCCTTCCTCTCTCTCCCTCCCACTCTATCTGTACAAAAAATGGAAAAATATCCTCGGGTGAGGATAAAAAAAAAATATATATATATATATATATATAATGAGCAAACCTTGAAGGCAAGCAGGCACACTTTATAAAACTCCACCCATCTTCCTTTGGCTTGGAATTTGATAACTAATTTATTTTTATTTTTTTAATTTTTTTTCTTTATTGAA
The DNA here is from genome assembly GCF_014108415.1 of Molossus molossus. Taxonomy (NCBI): domain Eukaryota; kingdom Metazoa; phylum Chordata; class Mammalia; order Chiroptera; family Molossidae; genus Molossus; species Molossus molossus. The sequence goes on along the minus strand of NW_023425344.1, from coordinate 73,988,917 downwards.
TTTTAGAGAGAGAGGAAGTGAGAAAGAGAGAGATACAGAAACATGGATAAGAGAGAACATCGATTGGTCACCTTGCATGCCCCGCACTGGGGATCAGGCCCACAACCTGGGCGTGTGTCCTGACCAGGATTTGAACCAGTGACCTCTTGGTGCATGGGTCGACGCTTAACCACTGAACCACACTGGCCAGACTTGATAACTAATTTAAAGCAAGGGAGTTTTTATTTCCAACTTTGGTGGACGTAAAAATTACTGTATCACATATATTTCAGTTTAAAGGAATTGCAGATATTATTTTAATTTTGTTCCCTTTCTACCTGATGCCTTGACTTTAAGCCCTGGCATGAAGTGTTTCTGACTCCCACCTCCTGTGTTACACATGGCCACACAGCAAAGTTGAGCTGAGTTTGAGTTAATAAAACTCAAAAAGTACAAAAATAGCCCAACGCACAGAACTTTTGATAATCCCCTAATAATAGCTCTGCCTTGAAAAGCAGCTGAGGTGTAAACCTGAGACAGCCCACCCAGCCCCCGCTGTAAGTTAGTGTCAGAGACAACGTGTGAAACCAAGCCGGCCACACTTCCAAACACAGCTTTTCTCCTGTGGGCTTTTAGATAGTGGAAGCAACTAACTGTCAGCATTTTTTGCTTTAAAATGTGATTTTCTTCTGATGGGTAGTGTCCCTCCGATGATTGATATTTATTCTTTGTCCTGGTGGTATTATTTGAGAAAAGCAATGTTTCTCTTTTAAATATGTATTTATTGCAGGGTTTAATGCCAAATGCAGTGTGATGATTATGCATTAACGGCTACATTATTCTAGCTTGGCTCTCTAGTTACATCAGAATAGAAAGGCCCAAATTTGGTGTGCCTCTTCTCTTGCTTGAAACCACAGACACTGGTTTGGACGTTGTTTCATTTAAGGGCAGAAATTACTCTGTTATTTTAGCAACACCTCATTCAACCACTGAAATGCAAAGTAATCCATGAACATATCATGCCTTTCTCTATTATTTTCTTGTCTCTCATCATTTAAATCTACCAATTAATGCCAGATAACACTTTATTATTTTTTTCCCTTTATTGATTTTAGAGAGAAAGGAAGGGAGAGGGAGGGAGAGAAGAGAGAAAGAGAAACAGCGATGAGAGAGAACATCGACTGGCCGCCTCCTGCATGCCCCCCACTGGGGACTTGGCCCACAACCTGGGCATGTGCCCTGACCAGGAATCAAACTGGTGACCTCTTGGTGCATGGGTCAATGCTCAACCACTGAGCCACACCAGCCAGGCAACACTTTGAAAGGCTGTTGAGCTTTTAGCCCAAGAGTGGGGCACCCAGTGTTTGCTGTTTCTCCAGTTTTGTGATGTTAGGCAAGTCCCTTGACCACTCCATGCTCCTGCTCCTTAGCCTGCAGACAAAAAGGGTTATGGTAGGAAATTCTAATCAATGATATATATGTTTTATTATCCTCAACCAAGGGCATTTTTCCATTTTTTGTTCAGATAGAGTGGGAGGTTGAGAGAGAGAGAGAAACTTCGACGTGAAAGGGACACATCCAGTTGTTGCCACCCACACGACCTAACCAGGGCCGGGGACAAACAGCAACCAAGGTACTTGCTCTTAGCAGGAACCGAACCCGGGTCTCTCTGGACCGCAGGCTGACGCTCTAACCGCTGAGCCAAGCCAGCCAGGGCTAATCACTGATATTTTAACGGCAACGTCCTGGGGGTTTGTGAGCCACTGAGGGCATAGACTGGTTTTGAGGCATTTAAACCTGCCTGGGGATGCTCTGACATTTTTTACATAAATAAATTTGCTTGATAACTTTTTCCATTAAAATATTATCTATGGCATTAAAACAGTTTATATTATCTTTTTAAAAAGTAATCATAAAATCGTGATTATTTTTGGCTATCACCTGTCATCCATAAAGCAGGAAAAGAATTTTTAAGACTGTAAATATTAAACCAGTTGCTATTTATTGGAGAAATTAAGATTTACACATGGTTTCTGGCAATGTGAGATTTCCCAACTATAAATTCACCAAATAGGTTATGTTCGGACATATTATTACACAATTTCGAGCCATTTACTTAAGGATGACTAGTTACTTACTACAGTAGAAAACTGAGAAAAGCTCTCTTTCTGTTTTAAGACACTTGGGCATGGACTCACTTTTTATAACAGTTAGACACCAGCTGAAAAGTATGGGCAACACCACCTGTAGTCTAAAGGGTGACCTTGTGCCCTGGCCAGTTTGGCTCAGCAGTTGGAGCATCAGCCCATGGGTTGAAGGGTCATGGGTTCAATTCCAGGTCAAGGGCATGTACCTGGGTTGCAGGCTTGATCCCTACCCAGTCGGGGCACATTTAGGAGGCAACTAATCAAATATGTCTCTCTCGAATCAATGTTTTATTTTGTTTCTCTCTCTCCCTCCCTCCCTCCCGTCTACTCTTGTCAAAAAAAAAAAAAAAAATCAATGGAAAAATATTATTGGGTGAGGATTAACAAAATAATAAAAGTAAAAATCAAGGATGACCTTGTGAAAACTAGGAAAAGTCATTCTTTCCTCAAGTCGCTTTGCCACTATCAGCCGGAAAATTGAAATAGTGACCATCCAAACCCACCCAGAGTTGAACAATGCAAAACAACCACGCTGTCAGCTTTACTGCCAAGAGGTTGAAAGCAAATTTCAGTCTCGACATTTTTGATAACCTTAAAATACCATTCCTCAACTTGAGGGCTTAGCTTCCTCATCTGAAAAAGGCTTGACTAAACTGCCCCTTGAAAGGATATTTTGAGCGATGATGAGATGGCTTAGTGGCATAAGGAGCATTTCAGTCACCATCTAAGACCGCCTGCTCTTGCTCTGGTTTTCAAACTGCTCATGTCCGCACTTACAGTTTTTCACCACAATGAAGCTTCTCCCAATCCATATTCTCCCCGGTCGGGAAAGTCTTGCCATTGAAAAATGCATGTTCTTTAAAATTAGAAAACAAAAACAACAACAAAAACACCAGGAGGCCATCGGGCATGAGCGTGCCCTGGAGCAGAAGCACTGTTCTGGGTTGCTTTGCCCGAGTTGCAGTTGCTGAGGCTACTGAAACCAATGGGCAAGGAAGTCCCATTGAGTAAGTGAGTAACCTCAGCCCTCACCCACTAAATGCCACAAACAACCCCCTGATCATTATGACACCAAAGAACACCTCCCCTGCCCCATTTTCAAATACCCCCTTGAGAAGTGGCACCAGCTCTGGCTGACAAACCGTTTTAGCAGCAAGTCGCACCCTAGTCTTGGAAATTTACTTCTGCAACATGCCACTCTATCTTTGCCAGAAGCCACGGAGGCCAGGAACAAGCCTCTTTGAAAGGACAGGGTGGAAAAGTATACAGTACTTAGAAGAGTGCATGGCTCGTGGTTCCTCAGAAAAACTGGGCTTCTTGTCTCTGTAATTACCAGGGAACCTGAAATCCAAACAAATTTCCTAAGGTCACTCATTAAATAACAGGTTGCCTCAGTTCTACAAATAAAAGCCATGAAGAACCCAGCGTCTTGATGTACTTACCTTGTGCATCACGCTGATATTGCATAGGTGTCACTTATTGATTGCTTGCTATATACCAACATTTTACAAATCTCATCTCTCCTTTCCACAAAAGTATGGGAGTGGTTATTCCTATCTCCTTACACAGATGAGAAAACTGAGGCTTTGGAAAGTGCAGTAGTTTGACCAAGCTCTTGTGGGAAGGAAGGGGCAGAGCTAGGATTCAAACTGCAGTTCACAAACCTGAAAAAGTCAGTTTCTCTGCCTCAACCAACAGCCATGGTGCTTTTTAAGCCTGCCTTATTTTCAAGTCGTAGGAAAAGTAGCTGAAATCCCTAACTTATGAACCAGGCTATTGATAGTGACACCAAAAACAATTATTTTGCACTGTGTTCTGCAAGAGATATTATTTTTCATTATTGCTCGGCCTGCTCTCCGCAGGGTCACCTCATTAGCAGAAGAAAATGTCTCCTGTTGTTCCATGAGAGGCGGATCAGGGAGAGGAGTATAAAATCAAACTCTAGAAAGTGATTCTGTTCCCCTCGTTTAAGGGATGGAACAGTAATCCCCTTGTTTTCTGATTCCCAGCCTCCTAAGTGATGTTTTAGTGCGATCGTTGGAGAAGTGTTTTGAAAGGATGGAGAAGTTTTACGAGTTGCTTTCCAAAACTCTTTATCAGTATTCCCATAACAGAGCAAACTGGGGTGTTGAACCACTGGCGAATATGTGGACTACTGCTCCGTTTTAAATTTTCCCATGTAGGAAAATAACAGTTTGGCTAGATTGGTCCTAATTGGCCATAAGGAATAACGATCAGTGAGACTTTCTTTCTCTTATTTTATCTTCCAGCAACATCAAAGGCAAACACTTCATCAGATATATTGCTGTACCTATTGGTAGACATTCCCCATGTGCTGTGGAAACCATCCATAAAATGATGTCACTTTGCTCTCCATTATCTACAGAGAAACCACAACGATCTTTTCAAAATTACATTCGACCACAGGATTTGCACTTCATTTAGAATACATTCGAGGGGCCTCGTCATGAACCCCCAGGCCTGCATGCCTTGCTGCTGCTTGCCCCTCAGAGGGTCCCTTTGCTCTCACTCACTGCTCTCTGGCCGTGCCATTTCTACGTCAGGGTGTTTGCTTACTGTCCCTCTTCACGGAACACGTCCCCTCCTGATCTCTGCTTGGCTGATTCTTTCTCATTGTTCGAGTTTCAGCTCAGACTTCCTTTCAACAAACAACTGTTCCCCAGTTCCCTAAGTTTGTCATCCTTTTATCCCCAACCACATTCCATTCTTATGTTTTATTTTGTGAAAGGGCTTTTTCAGCATTTGAAGTGATCTCATGTATTATGTTATTTTTTGTTTGTTTTCTGTTAAACTAGAATGAAACGAGGGACTCTTCCCATCCCCTTTGTCATGGTACCCCTATGGCCAAAATAGAACCCAGGATATATTAAGGTTCGAGAGTATTTGTTAGATGAAGGAATGAATGGATAGATTCCAGTTCTATGCCTGCCATGAAATATACGCCTCAGCTAAATGCCATAAGGCACACCAATATTTATTGAGTGGTCTGAATCTACATAAGTATGGGGAAGTGAGCATAAAATCAAAATTATAAAGTTTATTTTTATATTCCCTGGTATGCCTCTCGAGAACAGAGATTCTTTTGGGAAGCAGGCATAAAAACCAAGGGAAACCCAGAACTGTTTCGCAGGGAGACATTTCTGCCCATGCTCCGTCTCTCTGGAGGTCGCTTCTCCCTTTATGAGCTCCAGCTCTTCTGCTGGCCCCAGCAGGCTCTCACGGATTCTCAGCATTTTCATGGTGAACATCAGATCTTCACCAAATATCCCGTTTTACACCAATTTCCGGGCCCACTCGCCTGCCAAAAACAAACCATTTGGCGTCCCTCTTTAACATCAATCTCTACCCAAACAACAGCATCTGGTGATCTGGTCTCTCCTCCTGGCAGTGAACTCGTATTGTCTTAAGTCTCTGGGTTTCAAAAATAAATAACCCTTTCTCTAATGCCTGAAATGTCCCAGGTGTCCTATTATTGACTTCGCAGAACACAAATGGAAAAAGGTTATTACCAGACAGGAGTGTTTAAAATAAAAATCAAATCTAATACATGGACTCAGACACCTCGCATAAGGAATATAATATTTATAAAACCGAGTTGGAGACTGCAATCATTGCTCGAAAGTAAAGCATTAAATATTAATTCAGAACAAACCTGTCTGTGCTGCAGCAAGCCTCTCTTTCATTAAGGCGGCACCGCGGGTTTCTCCAGAATTAGTCCCTCCAAATAGGTAAATAGCTTGTAAGAACTGAGTGTTCTGCAAACTACAAAAAAAATCTAGGCACAATTTAGATTTACCTTTAGAATTACAGCATTACACACCTTTAATTGGGAACAATTAATCGGGATTCTTGTAGATTCTCTACATTTCTGCCCTTGGGTATCACTAGGAAAGTTTAATTCCCATCCTTCTTATTCGTCTTCATTTGATGAATCCAACTGTTGCCAGATCATTTGATTAACTCATGTCCAGCATCTTAAATATTAGGGAACTGCAGGTGCCAGTTATAAGTTGTACTTTAAAATTTTTCCATAGGATTTTTTTAAATTGCCAAAACTGTTTTATATTTTAAATTTTTTCTCCTAATTTTCTACTTCACATTAGTAATTTATTAATTATTATTACTATTGTTATTTTCTGTTTCTTACCTTGGAATATACTAAACAGCAAGAAAAATAAATGGCTAGTTATTTCTGCATTTACTGTTGAGATGAGGTTTTTATTTTGTCCAATTTACAGCATTCCTCTGAAACCCTAAAATAAATAACCTTGTAACCTCTGGGCCCTATTGATTTTTGAATGATTTCAAATAAAAAGCATCCAGTTTCCATTGCATTGACAAATTGCCCAGTCCCTGGGCAAAACCGATTGGGTTCCTATTAAATGGAGGGGACAGGAAACAACAAAAAAACCCAAAAAGGGCATCTGAAAGGAAGCAGGGAGAGGTGGGTGCCGCTCGGCGCGGTAAATGGGTATTTAACCTTTGACCAATGACGACAGGTCTCCTTTAGTTCTATTAGACCAAGAGCAAGCTGTTATGATTTAATAAAAAAGAAAAAAAAAACTGTTTAGAGCCTTACTGAGTATGTCCTGGGAATTAAAGCATATGGCAGGGATAAAGAAAAAAGATTTTCCTTATGCTAATGACCCATGATGTCTGAAATAAATTAGATCCATTAGAGTTATGCTCAATCAAAGAAAGACTTTAAGCACTCCAAAGTTAGTGACTCGAGACCAGTTTTTGCTCTGAAATTCAATCTGCCTACTTATTAATTCTTACTGAGACTCCAGAGCAGACAGGAGATGCAAAAATCATAATTCTGTACTGAACCAGAATTGTAAAGGACCACAGGATTATTTTCCTTTTCTTTCAATTAACCATTTTCCATGCTTCTCATTTTGTTTCACTCATTAATTTGATTTTGTTCCCTTTTTTGTTTTGTTTTGTTTTTTTTGTTTCTTTTCAAGGTTTCATTTATCCTATTTCAACTGAACAGAGAACCCAGAATGAATATGGATTTTCTTGTAAGTTTAATGTTTGGTTTTTATGTTGCTGAATAATCTTTTAACGTTACTGCCCCCAGTTCAAGTTTACCTTTTTTTAGATCACAGATGTGCACACAGGAAATAGGCGCCTAATATATTCTAACATGAAAAACAAATTAGATTTTCACCGCTGAAGAGAAGAAAGGGTCATTTCAAGTCTCAGCCAGCTTTAAAATCTATCAGCCTCCATTCAAAGCGTGGGTCCCGTAGCTAGCAAAACATATCACCAAAAAAAAAAAAAAAAAAAATGCTGATATAAATAAAAGGCTGGGTTCAAATGCTAAAAAGTAAAGGGTTGAGAAAAATGCAGATCTGTTGGGTTAGGAATCATGAATGTTGAATAAGTGATTACAGCCTGGTAAAATAAAACATGAAGGATGTCGGTGCAACATGCTGACCGGGGTTAGAATACGGGCAGCGGGGCCTCAGACAGGACCGACGGCAAAGCGAAGTCAGCGCTTTGAAAGCTGTGCTCACACAACCGAGAGTGTTCCGGATGTCGCTGGTTATCCGAAAAGATCTGTGAATCTTGACTTGATTGATAGGAAAGCAGATATTCTGGAAACTTGGAGACAAACAGTGGTTTAAAAAGGAAAAAAAAAAAAAAAGTAATAGTTCTTTCACACACAGTGCATTTAAGCAGAAAATTTCGAGAGAGAGATGTAGTGGTTTCCAGCAGAGAATTCCTTCACTCTGCCAAAGTGTCAAGCAGATCAGGACAGGCGAGTGCAGATGGTTCCCTGAGCCCTGGTAATGTGATTGCAGTCACTGCGCCAGGTAAAGCTTGTGGCTGAGAGAGAGTCTGGGGGAGCAGTGGTTCCCCAGCTCTTAGGTCATGGGACCTGCTGATCTGAATATTCACCTCCCACACACACAAATGCACCTATATAGAAAACTGAGCATAAAAAGGCTGGTGTTGAGCACCTGAAGTACCTGTTTAATCGCCTCTTTTACAGTGAGGCAAGAAGCTTCAGTTAACTTGGCTGAAAATTTTTGTGGGTCACTGAAAACCAAAGACAGGTGTAAAGAAGTCAGTGGAGGATTCAGGAAAGGTTTACTTTTGTTTGTTTTGTTTTATTTATCACCTTTTGCCATTGGATCAAAGCATGTTCTGTGCCACTAAGGCAACATGTAATATTTACAGGAATTTTCTCCTCTCTTTACCCAGAAACAGACCCCTCCCCCATCAGACTGCACATTGTGTTGGTCAAATGCTTCATTGCCTTCAGGGGTAGTCTGACCTTTGTGATCACTGGACCAGGCCTTTGTCTTACCCAGTACACCGTAGAGCTATATATTATTCCGGTAATGAGTAGCTCAAATGCAAATCTCTGACAAGAGACCGTGAGAAGCTCCGGGTTCTCAGAGATAACACCGAGTCCCTATGAAAGCCTGGAGTTACCAGTGTTAACCTCTGCTCCTCAGCTCTGGGTCCTCCAAAAGCACACCTTACACATCCAACATGTTTGCCCCTAATATTGACTTCGCTTAGTTACACCATTTCCACCCACCTCTTCAGTGATTTAGGGGTAAGTGAGAAGAGTATTATGGAAAATGATTTTATGACTTGGACGAACACTAGGAAAATATTCTGGTTCGATAAATATACAGATTCAGAACATGCCAGATATTTCTAGCAGGGTGTTTATGTTTATGTTTTTAAAGAACTATAAGTGAAGTCAAGGCCACCTTTCAAACTTTCCACCTGAAATTAGCAATAAGCTTTTTTTCTCCTGTGGTGTGGGATAGTTTTAGCCCCAGTTTCTTTTGATGCCTTATAAGAAATGATCTGTTATGCTGCCCAATGTAAGACAGATGAGTGGGTGGATAGATGCAGAGTGAGAAAGGAAAAGAAATCAGAGACAATTTTTCACTGAAAGGCCACTGTTGTTTTATATAGCTTTGGGGATAGATTTGAAATTAACCTATAAAAAAGGCAGTAAATGTCTGAAAAAATTATAGCGATACGTATGTCTACTGTGGGAAACGTCTCTAACCAGTTGGTCCAATGGTTCCTTCCCCCGTCCAGCTGCTCCTGATTCAGATGACATTGCTCTGTACGTTGGCATCGTGATAGCTGTGATTGTCTGCCTGGCCATTTCTGTAGTCGTGGCCCTCTTTGTGTATCGGAAGAATCACCGTGACTTTGAGTCTGATATCATTGACTCTTCGGCGCTCAATGGAGGCTTTCAGCCTGTGAACATCAAGGCCGCAAGGCAAGGTCAGTTGACACTGCGCTTCACACCTGCACCTTGGACAGAACAGTAACCTGCCTGTGTGTCTTCAGAAGCAGTGAAATCATCCAGCTCAGCTAGACCCTAAGCTCCGTGAAGACAGGGGCTGTGGTCTGTTTTGTTCATTGCTGTATTAACCTCATTCACATAACAAGTTAGAGAGGACTAGGCGCATGAATCTTTTCTTTTTCTCGTTCTCTAACAGGTTTCTCTCTCATACTTTTTAACTTTTATTTGAAGAAAATACATAGACTGGTTGACTGATTCTTGAGTCTCTTTTTTTTGAGGGGTCTCTTTTGACAAGACATCTTATGTGGTTATGAATATAGAGGTCTACAGATGAACCAAATCCAGTATAGACAAGGGGATCTATTACCTATGGTCACCAAGCAAAATGCAGAACCTGTCTATTTATAGCCAATATAAATATAGGTGTCACCTAGTCATCTAATTGCCCTATTTTCAGCAAAACTGCAGGGTCTATACATCTCTAATATCTGCTAAGTTTCTTTGCACTTGACTCAGAAAGTGTCAGGGGGAGACTGACTAATGTAAGTTGACTGCATGAAGAATTAAGTAGACTTTTCTATTTCCGACTCAGATCTCCTGGCAGTACCTCCAGACCTCACATCAGCCGCAGCCATGTACAGGGGACCCGTCTATGCCTTACACGATGTCTCGGACAAAATCCCCATGACCAACTCTCCAATTCTGGATCCACTGCCCAACCTGAAAATCAAAGTGTACAACACCTCAGGTGCTGTCACCCCTCAAGATGACCTCTCTGAGTTTGCGTCAAAGCTGTCCCCTCAGATGACCCAATCCTTGTTGGAGAATGAGGCCCTCAGTCTGAAGAGTCAGAGCCTGGCGAGGCAGACCGATCCATCCTGCACCGCGTTCGGCACCTTCAACTCTCTCGGGGGTCACCTTATTGTCCCCAATTCAGGTAATTCCTAAAGGCTTCCAAAGCAAAGACAGAGCTTTAAAAACATACTTTTATACCAAAAAAAAAAATTTATTTATTTGTTTTCATCAAGCCTGAAAAGTTCAATGTAGCCTCTCTAACACAAATCTATTTTCAATGCAAATCTGCGTGACTTCAGACAAAATCAGCAAAACCATCCATCTTCCTGCAACCAGTTCTGAAAACGCTTCCTCTATAAATATTACACTCACGACTTTCTGCCAAGGTGGAATTTAGAATCGTCACTGACCTCCTTTTTCACAGAGCTGCAGAAGACCTGTTAAGCCAGAGGCTCTCGCTATTGTCAGCGCACTTGAAAAGGACAAATTAATTAGAAAACATATCAGTTGGTCCAGTTCCAATTCACTATAGGAAGCAGTACTTCAGAATACTAGTTTTTAGGTGATCAGAGGACATCATAAAAGACATCGAGTCTTTATTAATTAACTCTTTATTACAGAGTCTTTAGCCTCATCATGTGTTTTTCGTAGTATGATTTCATTTTCAGTTCATGGTTTAGTTATCCACTTCTAGAGAATAAGCCTCATAAAGTTCTTAAGTGGTGAGTTTAAGTTAGTGACTGAGAGTGTTTGTTAAAGGTTCGTATTCAGCCTCGGTAGTAGTAATGGGTGTGGAACTGTGGGTCAAAAAGGGTTAATGGGTTCCTCTGTGAATGAAACCTTCGTTCTTTTGGACAAGACTGCGTATTTTGCAAACACAGCAGTAAGAAGAATGTGATTGACCTAAAGTCTGCGTGGAACATAAGGACAGAATATGTGTCAACGGCCTTACGGCCAGTGTGCAGCGCCAGCTGGGCTTCAGGTCTGAATATGAACTTGTCTTCGATTCTTCCTCTTCTTCAGCCCCCATTTCAATGTCTTGGCAATTTTTCACCCCATAGTTTAAAAATATATTTTAATAAACTGAAATATTTAATGGAATATTATTTTTTCTTTTTCTATACCTTTTACCTAATTAGGATCATGTATTACATAAAATGCTCTTTCCACCTTTTTTTCTCATTAATTCTCATGCTCTTGTATGCCCCTTAAAAAATCATGATTTTAAGTATATTTTTAATAGTTTATCAAATGAATTGGTCAAAATAGATTCTATAGTTCCTCATTGTTTAAACATTACATTATTCACAATTTTTTGTATCATATTACTGAATTCTACCTTTCCTTCCCATTTCTACACCTGTCGCCTTTTCATAGGCTAGTGATTACAAAGGCTGCTCGAGTGGAGAGGAGGAAAGGCGCATATGTTAGATACTTTCTGTGTGGTAGGCAATGGTGATTTACCTACATTATTTTATTTAATAGAGTAGCAGTGTTACCTAAAATGCGTCAGGCCTTATTCCTGTTGTTTTACATCAATTTTATCCCCATCACATACACAAAGGTACCTTTCATTGTTCCCAATGGAAAAAAAGAAAAATACTGAAGCTTGGTGTCCTCATGTGTGGTCTGCCTGCTGCCCCCTGCGCCTCCGGGAACCACTCACTGCCCCAGCGTGACACCCACTCCCCAGCTCTCGGGTTACCCACCTCCGCAGGAAGGCCAGGGCTCCGCATTCAGCCAGTCACACAGCGGCTCCTCCGTGGTTCTCCATCCTTTATGCTTGAAACTTTCCAACGTGACCGGGCAAGTTTCTTATTGCCCTACTTTCATTTGGCATATTTTATTTCCTTACTGATTCAATTATAAGCTCTTCAAAGATAAGATCCCTATCTTTTACTTCTTGGCATTCACAACAGTGCCAAACACTGTACTCACGACGGTGCTCCATAAATTTTTATTGAGTTAAAATAAGCTGCGTGGATTGAAATAAAATCACGAAGCCAAGTGTCTTCACGTTGCTGCCCACCCTGAGTGACTCTTTGAGGTGATGCTGCAGGGGTGCAGGCTAGTGGTTACAGTGTGGTCCACAGACCACCATCGTTGGCATCACCTGGCAGCTTGTTAGAGCTACAAAAATTTATAGTTTTATTAGAACTGTAAAATCAGAAACTCTGGAGGTAGAATCCAGTAATCTGTGCGTTAGCAAATCCTCCAAGTGATCCTGGTACAAGCTCAAGTTGCAAAACACTGCCATAGGCACAATCAGCTAGGACAGAGGTCAATCCACTGTGCTGCAAAATGGCACTAATTAGCAACTAAGTAAAAACCTGCTTGATGGGCTGTGACTACAACTAGCAGGTTCTGTTCACTTTCTGGAGTTATAGATGATGTAAGTTCTTCCTCACTTATTACTCTGTTACGGAATAGCACTGATGCTAACCAGATATTTCAGAAATAAATGCATTTTGATATTTTTGAAGTTAGTATTTCTCTGACTTTGAATCCTGTGGGGATTTTTTTTTTTAAATTAGAAACAAGGCATCATTACAGCTGTTTGAAATTTTAAGAGCAGTTGTTGGTCTTCCCCTCCTTTTACAAGGAAAACAACAGTGGAACCATCTGTCTATTCTTTAAATAAAACAAGAGTTTAAAAAACTACATGATCCCTTTAATTCCGTAAGAGTTCAGAGGGAGCTGTGGTCACAAGCAAGGCCAACCATGAAGGGAAGCGAGGCAGCCGTGAACATTCACTCGTCTTCAGAGAAGAAGCAGGCTTATGGCTGCGTGGCCACCAGATCTCATTCCCTTTCACTTGCTTCAGAGGCGTTTTGTGAAGTTTCCTTTTGATGCATACGTCTTATGTGACTTCTTTTCTCTTTTGCTGTTCAGGAGTAAGCTTGCTGATTCCCGCTGGGGCTGTTCCCCAAGGGAGAGTCTACGAGATGTACGTGACTGTGCACAGGAAAGAAAATATGAGGTAAATATGCTGTTTCTGGTGCACTTGACTGGATCAATGTCTGACTTGGGAAAGAATTGTACAATAGAAATAATAAACCCAAAGTGTTTTTGTCTTGAGTGCCCTGCTTCTGGCATGCCCTTGTTTCCCTAGACCTATCAAAGGTGAATTTGTACTTTGCTCTATCTTTGAGGCTATAGACACTTCTGCAGATCTTGAGATCTCTTCCCAAGTGGACTTGTGGACATCTGAGCTGAAAAAATGGCCATAAACGTGGTCTAGACCAGTGGTTCTCAACCTTCTTAATGCCGCGACCCTTTAATACAGTTCCTCATGTTGTGGTGACCCCCAACCATAAAGTTATTTTCGTTACTACTTCATAACTGTAATTTTGCTACTGTTATGTCTTAGGTGACCCCTGGAAAAGGGTTGTTCGACCCCCTAAGGGGTTGTGACCCACAGGTTGAGAACTGCTGATAAACACAGAAACGTGGCCCATAGATCATCCAGAGAGACACATGGGTAGACACAGAGACCTCAGCTTCTGTGGCCTGGCTCAAGAATCCAACCTTTTCCCATTATAGAATTAAAGGTCCCAAAGAATTAGACAGACCCTAACCCATGACCTGCCACCCGCTCTGCAGCCTAACACTTTCTCACCTGCAGATTCTTCTTTTTGTGACCCTTTCTAACTTAAGTGTTATCAACCTCCTTCTATGCTTACCACCTGTAAATTCCATGCCGGGCCCTTCCAAGTGGAGCTAGGATTGATTAAAACTAGATCGAATCCGGAGGTCCTATTTCAAATGTGTCCCAATCATAAAGATGAAGTTATTTTAAGTGAAAATAGCAAGAAAAGTTTAGAAGTCCTAAATTCAATTTTCAGTCTGGCCTCATAAATTAGATGGTATTTCTTGCTTAGTTCCTACAGAAAGTGCATGTATTAAATAGTGCTCTGGAGGCCTGACTGATTCATGCATTAAAGTACACAGATCTTAAAATAAAAGATGTTGTTGAAATAATGATCCTTAATGTAATTTTTGCTCCGAACCTACAGCATTAGTGACAAAAGTAGAATTACAACGTCCTTATAACACATCCTACCTCTCCTCTTCCCCTCTCTCATCCTCAGAAAAATATCCATTTTTGGTCTCCTTCTTCGGTTAGCCAAAAAGCTCTTTCATCATGCTCGCAGGTGGAAATGTTGATATTTATAATCTGTAGGACTCGGAACATTTTTCCCCCAGGTGGCAGATGCTCACCTACGCAAACACTGGCCTGTCTAAGAAAATAATAAAATTCCTTCAGCATTATTTATGCCTTAAATTTGAGCAACAGAAAATCACTAAAAGGCTTGTATTTACTCACATCAAATATTCATTTTTTCATTCTGAATGCAAAGTAACAGTCATGGGCCCTCGGGTCCTTCCTGTGCAGCAGCAGAAATGAAGATGAGCAAACTCCAAGATCCCTTTGCATTGTTTTTCCTCCTTTCTCTCGGCCAGAGTCAAGGTTAGCGCTAAGTACTTCCCTCTCTCAAGGCCATGCCAACACGGATGTTCTGTTTAAACAGAAATGAGTATTGGCCGCTGCTTTATGCCGAGAAGCAGTGAGGTGTTCGCGGTCTCTTATTTTCCATCTGATCAGCATTATCTTTAGCTGCAGCTCGAGCCGGAGGGGGCTGCGGCGGGGCCCCGCCGAGGCGGGAGGACGTGTGCGCTCACCTGCCTCCCTCGGTTTTCCTTCCCATCGTTCAGTTGGCATCTGACCAGGATAATTGTATGTTTTAGATGAAAAAAAGAGAAAGCACAAAATCGATAAAGCTGGACACTCCTGCTTTGAGGCTCCTCTGCCTTTGACTGTAAAAAAAAAAAAAAGGAAACAAAATGCCTCCTTGCCAGGCCCACCACCTGAGGTTAAGTGCAGCGGGAACCGTTCTGTTGAATGTGGTCCGCATCAGAGTTCTGTTTGTCAAAATGGAGCTAGAGACACCCCAAGATTCGAACAACAACAAAAAAGGCACAAGAGACCATGCAACAAGGAACAAACACACAAAGATAACTGTCTCCAATAAATGAGAAAGTTCCCCTCCTCTCTGATTTTCTGTTGTCAACCAGATGGGTTTTCTCTTGTAAACACACAATGACAAGCACATGTTTTAGGATACGGTCACAATACAAAGTGTAGCTACCATTTATTCAACATACTTAAAAAAAATTTTTTTTTTCCTTTATTAATTTTAGAGAGAGGGGGAGGGAGAGGGAGAGAGAGCTAGAAACATCGATGAGAGAGAACATCGATTGGCCGCCTCCTGCACGCCCCCCACTGGGGATCGGGCCCACAACCTGGGCATGTGCCCTGACTGAGACTCGAACCGGCGACCTCCTGGTGCATGGGTCAATGCTCAACCACTGAGTTACACTGGCTGGACTATTCAATATACTTTTGATTTCATTTATTCCTCCCTACTACACGAGTTATGACGAGATCCACTTTAAAGATGAAAAAAAACTAAGCTCAAGAAACGGAAGTCGCATTGCCAAGGTTTCACAGTTAAGGGCTGAGGGGAAGCAGAATTCACACCCGGGTTATCTCCCTGCAAAGCTCTGCCTCTGGCTGTCACGTGCGGCCTGTCCCGGGTGCCACCAGCACACACGCGGGCCTCAGCCGGCTCACTCTAGCGCAGGCTGGAACACGTGCCTTTCTATTGCTCACTACAGACGCTTCTATCCTCACATGACCTGAGAGACAGCTTCTTGCAGAGAAGACACTGTGAGGACATCAGGAGATACGAATGTTACTTCAAGGCATTGATGGGCAAATTCTGATTATTTTTCTCCATTTCCCTTCTCTCGGATTCCCTTTATTGCATCCTGGACTGGGTGTTTTTCCAGCTGGATGGGATCCAGCTGGTCATCTGCTGATGTGAACTGTCTAAAGGGAGGCGTGAACTTAATTGCATGTGGCAAAGTGAATGTGACAGGAGGGGCCTTGTCGTTGCGGAACATGCTCTCGGAGAAAGCACCGAATGGCAGATGAGCGGCTTCAGGGAGCTGCAGAGAGGAGACAAGCTGCCTCTGTCCGAAGGGAGCGGCGCGGGAAGGCTGTGCGGTGATTTCACCGCCCCTGCTCCACAGATCCCTTTCTCCCGCGTGGATGCATTTCCACGACTAAATGGCCCCCACCGGGGCCTTTCTGCCTTGCTTCCAGCAGCCGTTTCAAAAAATGGGCCTTACTCACATTAACATTTTACCCATCGTCATTGCTTATTGGGGGGAAAAATGGAAAAGGGGGGGGAAAAAAGAGCAAAATGGAAGACATGAAAGGAGCGTTAATTTTCCTTTCTCTGTATTCTGTACTTCTCAGAAGATCAAAAAGATCGATTTAGACATTCCAAGTATGAAGGTAAATAGAACTTTTTAAATGAACTTCAGGGGGCATAGAAGGTCTTTGAGCAGCCAAGTGATACAGGGATAGCAGTGCTTTTTAAAGATTCATCTGGTGACAGTGTGTGGGATGAACTGGTGTGGGAGACGAGGACACCCCGAAAGCTGGGTGCCGGGTTGGGCTGTGGCAATAATCTAGTTGTGAGGGGAGGGAGGGCGGAACCAGGCTTCAGTCTGGAGGATGGAAATTGAAAATATATTTCAGCGCTGGCTTGTTTGGCTCAGCAATTAGAGCGTCAGCCTGCAGACCAAGGAGTCCCCGGTTTGATTCTGGTCAAGGGTGTGTACCTTGGTTGTGGTTCATCCCCAGCCCCAGTTGGAGTCTTGCAGGTGGCAGCGGTCGATGTGTCTCTCTCACATCGATGTCTCTCTCTCTCTCTCTCTCTCTCTCTCTCTCTCTCCTCTCTCTCTCCCCCTCCCACATTGTCTGAAGATAAATGTAAAAATATTCTCGGGTGAGGATAAAAAATGAAAGAAATATATTTCAGAAGAAAAAGTATTGCACACGTGGTTAGAAGTGCTGAAAAACCCGAAGAACGTATACTGAGGTAGCAAACCTCAGGCAGTGTGAGAAGCGTGAGAGCAAGGGGAGGTCAGAAGCAGCAGCTAGTTCGAGCGGCGTCAGGACACATTCTGACAGTGGAACAATGTGCACCCTGGCCGGTTTGGCTCAGCAGTTAGAGTGTCAGCCACCGACCAGAGAGTCCCAGGTTCAGTTCCCACTAAGGGCACGTACCTCGGTTGCAGTTTGTCCCTGGCCCCGGTTGGGGTGGCAACCACTGGATGTGTCTCTCATAGATGTTTTTATCTCTCTGTCCCTCTCACTCTTTTGAAGATAAATGCAAAAATGTCCTCCGGTGAGGATAAGAAAAAAAAGGGACAATGTGCATGGGGATTCCCAATGGGGAGTCGCCAGTGAGGGGATCCAGGGAAAAGTGCAGAAGCTGAAAGAAGAGAACTGGGAAACAATCTTGGGGAAATAGTCCTACTTACATTTTGGGTGTGATGAGGGAAACTAAATGGAACACGAAAGGACAAGGCTGATAAGAATTTGCATTGCTCACGGTGCTTAGCGTAGAATGACCCTCAAATGAATATTTTAAATGCAAGAATGAATGTTTGTAAGGGTAACAGGGAAAAATCAAATCAAAGGTAAATAGAGTTTCAAGGTGGAGGAAGTGGATGACAGAGGTATTATTAAAATTAAAATGCAAAGAAGGAATAATAAAAAAGTATTGCATTTGTCAACTACAGGACATTGATGGTCTTTGGGTAGATATATCATTAAGGATGACATCCCAGTAGGAAGAGCTTAAGGTGTGACTTAATGGTGAGGCAATTAAAACTATTATATATATTTACTGAATATAAATAATAATGTGTTAGGATAGTGGGCCAAAAATCTTTTATGTAGGTAATTATATAGTAGATAGTTTCCATTTATTTTAATATGTTGTTTGGAACTTCGTAAACAGTAGTTGACAATATTATTTCTCCGTGAAACACAGGGTATTCTCCTTTTAAGTCTAGTCCTCAATTCTTCCTTTGAAGGAACAGCTGTTAAAGGGACTAGAGGGCCCTGGCCAGTTTGGCTCAGCATTTAGGGCATCGGCCTGCAGATCAAAGTGTCGTGGATTCTATTCCGGTCAAGGGCAGGACCTCGGTTGCAGTTCATCCCTGGTCCCTGGTCCCTGGTCCCTGGTCAGGATGGTAGAGTCCTGTGGTCGAGTGGTAGGCAGCCAGTCTCTGTGTCTCTCTCACATCGGGGTTTCTCTCTGTTTCTACCCCTCCCTCCAACTCTATCTGAAAATGAATATGAGAGAGAGGAAGAGACTAGAGGTATAGGGGAAGGGAGACGAGCCCAGGTCTATCAGCTCTTACTCTCTGACTGTTCTGTGCAGCATCTAGTTATTGAAATCCTACTCATAAAGAAAATTTTCAAGGTGATTTATGAAAGCAGTCTTTTCAATGGAAGAAAAAAATTTAAATAAGTGGATGGAAAAAATGGGGAAAATAAGATTTACAAAGATAAGCTAAAGTCAGATGAAAGTTCGACTATGAAATATTTGGTGTAGTTCCCAGCGTACTTTCTGATAATGGGTCATGAATTTACTATCTCGAGGCTTTCAAAAGGGGAACGTGGTCGGTTATAAGATCTGTGTGTCCATGAGGAGAAAATATTCCCGGAAGGAGTTCCATGGCTTTTCCTGCGGTTCCTCATGAAGAAGACTCTGGGTCAATATAATGAACCACATCCTTATAACAAAACAGCAGTGAGTTTCACAGGGCTGCTTCGGTTAGTGTCCCTCACTGTCAGTAGATGGTATAAGGTCCGGGTATAAATTAAGTGAAATAATTACTCAAGGATTCAGTAATTCAGTCCAGGGCACAGTACTTACCTGTTCTGCCTTAATCAGATGTTGGCCTGTCCAGGGAAATGTTGGCATTGTGTGTGTGTGTGTGTGTGTGTGTGTGTGTGTGTGTGTGTGTTTCTGAATTAAGCTTTGGATAGCAAGTGAGCTAAATCGTCCCTGTCAGGTACCTGGAGTTGTAATATTTCAAGTTGCCAGTTATATGTGAAACCGCTTTGAAAGGCGCTGAGCCCGGGGTGGGATTGTCATCCCAAGGGGCCTGAGAAAGGCACACGTGTTCGCAGAGGGCCCGGCAGCCCCACACAGGATGGTGGAGGGAGTGACTGTTCAATGAGAGGTTCTGAACCTGCTCTGACAAACAGGCAAAAAAAATTTCTCAAGGCCCTAAACCCAGAGAAGCAATCCAAAATACACCATTATGAGAAAAAAAACCAAACGATTATGTTTGAATTCTGGCTTTGTCTGGGACTCGCTGTGTGGCCTCAGGCAAGTGTGTCCTATCTCCAGGTTCCAGTTTCCTCTTCTGGAATAAAAGGTAACTCAGGTCCTCTCAGGTGTGCCGAGAGCAGAACACGTAATTGCTGCGGTGAAAGTTCTGTAAATGGTGCACTTCGGGGCAGAAGTTCTCACTGATAACGGCGAGCAGAGGATGAGAAAATCCCTGACAGGAAATGAAAACTCCTGTCTGAGAGCTTTGTTCCAGAGGCCTCAGCATTTTCCATGATATTATCGTCCCTGGACTTTGAAAAGCCTTTAAAATTTTAATCGGTGCTCATTACTGAATTTCTACATAATTGCTGCTTCCGCAGCTAATTTTTGCCTTGTATTCATTTCTGTATCATCTGCAATTAATATTTACACACTGTTTGCTCAAAGAGCCTACTGGCAGCTCGAGATATAAAAGAGTCTCTGCAAACACTTGAATCAGCCTTATTTATATTTATTTTTATTATTTTTGTTTAGGGGAATTTAATATCATCTCTTTATATAACTAAAGAAAACGTGAATTTAAACATTCTAGCCTTTGGTCAATCTTATGGAAGTCACTCCTTCCGTGAGGGTTTGGAAATGTTTCCAATTCCAACACGACTTTCATCTTGAAAACACAAATAGATTTTTATCATTATTTCTTCTTGTTTTCACTCCCTATTAAGAATGCCACATCACCGCTTCCCTCTTCATTACATTCTTGCACCTCACTGGGTTAATAAATTCTTTTGACACCTACTGCCCCTTCCTGCCTTTGCTATCCCTCCTCCAGGAGGGGCGCCCTCGGTGTTGCACACCAGGGGCCTGCTTGCAGAGCAGCAGGGCTGGGGCTCCCGGGCCCAGCAGGGAGCCTCCTCCCTTCTGTTCCAACTCAGTGATGAGAAGAACCCCTCCTCCTTCTGCCTCAAGCACCGGCTGCTGACAGCAGACTGAGAGACAGATGTTTCCAATCCTCAGTTGTATTGCAAGGACCACTTGAAGTGGTTTCCACTTTAGTTTCCTTCCTTAAAAGTTTAATGCTCCAGAGACACAGACAACAGTATGGGGATTATCAGAGGGACAGAGGGGAGGGGGCAGGTAGAAGGGGGTAGAGGGGGTATAAATGGTGATGGGAGGAGACTGACTTGGGGCTGTGAACCCACAATGCAATAGACTGATGATGTATTATAGATCTGTACACCTGAAATCCATATAATTTTATTAACTAATTTGACCCCAGTAAATTCAATTAAAAAATTAAATGACATAAAATATATACTTCAGAAAAGTTTAATGCCCAAGGTATACTTGTAACTAAAAGGTAAGTGTAGTAGTACCCAAGAAAATGCAATCATTGCTCCCCCACCCACCCATGCACCCAGTAGGAAAAGTAGAATTTAAAAGATCGGGGCAGATAGTGTACTATTAACTATGACACAATGAAAGCAAACTTTTACTCGTGATCTAAGAGAGTGAATTGCAGGCGGGCAGAAAGGAAAACTGGGTTAAGAGGAAATTAAAATGAAAGGCAGAGGGACAGCAGTGAGTTCTCAACCTGCCAGTAACTTAGGATTCCAAATATAAGTGCATTTCCAAGTACTTTGATAACTTCAGATTTAATAAAACTGTGTTGTTATTCAGTGAGAATGGAGATATTAAAAAACTAAAAGGAGTAAAAACTGTTTTGATTTTCTGAATAGAAGGTGGGGGGAAGCATGGGTTGGTGAGATTCTGGTAAATTTTTAGAATGAGAGGGGAAGCCGTGATAGCCACGTTTTATTAAGGGGAAAGTAGGCCAAATATTAATTGAGTCCTTAGAACTGATTATAGTAATTGTTAAGAACTAAGGAATCTCTGAGATTTAACCTTACTTGTGAGCGACCAAGTAGGCTGCCAGTTTTGTAGATGCTTGCTAGATGGTGCAAGAATCCTGGACAGAGACAAAGCACAGTTCATCACTCACAACAACAGCACTATGCAGAGTATGTCATCCTGGTGCCACTTTCCTCGGCCCCAGTCCCGCAAGAGTGATGCAAAGAAGGTCAGACAACCTCTGTGCACTCAGTGTTGCATTTAAGCAAAGGGCCCCTGGGCTTAGGGAACCTGAGTCTTTTATCACAGCAAGTAGACAGGTCTGCCCTTTGCTCCAGACGTAAGCTCTGTCTTTCTCTTCCAAGACGTGTGCTGTGCAGTTGCCTAGGAAGATAGTCAGGGACATTCAAAGACATGAGAGTCCCATGGAGAATTGTCTTCCAACCATATTTTTTAAAAAAAATAGTAACAACTGCTATCACTCACTGAGTGTCAAATGAGGCCATAGATATAAGCTAACTTCTGGATTACATAGTATTTAATACATAAACCGTAGGTAAACACTAGAGAATAATCCGTTTCACGAGTGCATTGCCATTAAAAAAGGAATTTGATATGTCTCTTGCAATATCCATGTGAATGAAATGGAAAGATGTAAACTGGTCCATGTACATTTTAATGGACTTATATTTGGCTGAACTAAATAACTCACAGTATTGATGTCAGACTGCAGTGACGTTTCAAGGGGTGTCCTTCAAAAGGTCTCTGTCTTCGCCCTATTCTTGTATTACAATGTTATCAGTGGTTGGAATGAGAACATAAATGCATAAATGGCAGGCATATCAAATTTATGAAGGATGAAAGACTGGATAAGAGAGCCAATATTTGGAGGAAAGACTTAGCATTAATAGATGTCCTGAAATTTTTCTTGAGACTATTAAGGTGAAATTAAATAGCTAAATATAAATTTCTGTATCTAGGTTCAACACCATCATCATTGCAACCATGAAACTATAGAGACTTGGCTTAAGAGCCTTTCATATTAGAAATACATAGAGTGGTTAGCTTAACAAATTACTCAACCTTCTTGGGGCTTTATTGCCTCATTTTATAAAGGAGATGCTTAACCGTATAATCTATATCTTCCCACCTAACTCAAGACTGTTAAATAATATTTATAAGTAATTACTTGATTAAGAATAATCTAAGGCAACACTTTCATGAGGCATTGACAAAACTACGTATTCCAAATAAAAAAAATAGTAGTCCCCCTGCAATGCCCCCCCAGCTTGAGCATTACATTCATTTCAAGGTGCCCCACTTTAGTGAAGACATTGAGACATTGACAAACATCTATATGAAAGTGAAGACAGAGTTATAGGGAGAGATCTGGAAAACCATGATTTTCTAGCCAAAGTTTAAAAACTTGAGGAATTGAGAGGATGTTTGGTCTGAAATATGGAAGACTTTTTAGAGACATAATAACACTTTCTAAATATTGAAAATGCTTTCATGCCTAAGTAGACAGAAAGCAGATCAAGGATATATGGAGAGAAGTGTCAAGAAGGGAGATTGTGTTCATTCTAATAGGAATGTGTTGTAAATTTAAGTTGATAATAGAAGAGATGTGCCTCAGCAGTAGTGGACTACAATTTTGGATGTGTCCAAAGCATTAACCAGCCCTGGCCGAGTGGCTCAGTTGGTTGGAGCCTTGTCCTGATGCACCAGGGTTGCAGTATGTTCTCCAGTCCGGGTGCATCCAGGAGGCAACCAATTGGTGAATGGATGGCTCTCTCTCTCTCTCTCTCTCTCTCCCCCCGTCCCCCATCAATGGATAGAAATATAAATAAAAACACTAACCACATGTCAGCATATTGAACACAGGCTCCTGCTTCGGACAGAAGGTGGTACTTGTTGACCCCAAGGGCCCTTCCTCCTCTAAAATTCTGTGAGTCAATGATTTATTAAGCTAATTATCAGACAGTGTTTTTGAGAAGTGCTGTTAAGAAGCCATTGGTTTTAGTCCCAGCTCTCCACTGTTACCTGTGAGACTTCGGGCAATCCACTCAACACCTTGGGACTACTTCCTCCCATACCAACTGATAACTGGGGCTAATTTATCCATTTCTTGTTGTTGTTGTTGTTGTTGTTGATTACAATCTTGTTAGAGGAAAGATTTAAGGCAATGAAAAAAATAGAAATAGAGATTTTAGATATTGAAGGTTTTTTCCACCCAGACTCTCTAGTATGAAGTATATAAGGAAAGAGATTTCATTTTAAATTGCTATAGAAATACAATTCTGTATTCAGTCAGGCCACTTTTGAAAGAGCAAATTTGCTATACTAGCCTGAATTATTCCCGAAAGTCATTTGGAAGAAGCTTAGCTCTAGGGTGTCCTTGTTCTGAAGTGATTTTTTTAGAATTATTTTTCAAGTTAGGTCTCCAATACACAAAAGTACCTAAAACCCCGTGAGAGCAATGACAAGTGTTATGAGAAAACATGGTTATATAACCTCATAAGGACTCTGCTTCTTCTCCCTCCATCCTGGAATTATCTGCACATGAATTCAGAGGACGTCACCAAAGGCGAACCTGTATCTGAGGGAAGGGGACCAAGCGGCCGCTGCCTGTCATTATAAAGACCTCCAGTCTTGCAAGACCAAAGTCTTCCTATAAAGAGCGTGTCTTCTAATTTGGTTCTGCCTTAACCTCTGTTCCCCCAAAGAAAATTCCAAAAAGAAATTATTTGCTCAATTTTCAATCTAAGATCTCAAAGCGGTCATACACCTAAATACCCCAGAAATGTCACTGATGCTATTCTCTTCCCTCCTAGGCCACCCATGGAAGACACTCAGACCCTCTTGACCCCTGTGGTGAGCTGTGGGCCTCCGGGAGCCCTGCTCACCCGCCCGGTCATCCTCACTATGCATCACTGTGCAGATCCCAACACCGAAGACTGGAAGATACAGCTCAAGAACCAGGCAGCACAGGGCCAGTGGGAGGTGAGCTTTGGTGGGGATAAAGATGGAACGCAGGAGCAATCCCTGCAGACAAGCAGAAGCAGCCATGGAAAGGCTTTTATTTTTAAAACAAAACATGGATGGAATAGTATCTTCCACTCAAAATAAAAGAGAAAGAAAGTAGAGGGGGACAAAGAGGGGAAGAAAAGGGAGGGAGGCAAGATGGGGGAAAGATAGACAGAGAGACAGACAGACAGACAGTTGATTGAAAGCTTTCTTTGTTGACTGGCAGACACAGAAAACGATGGGCAAGCATGAGCTAGCTCATAGAGAAGGTGCACCTAGGAGTCTCACACGAGTCCAGTTTGGAAGATACATACCATATCTTGGGAAGGGAAACACATATACATTTTTAAATGTTCAGGTAGAGAAGCATTGCACCTGGTTCAGAAAATGTTATCCACTTACGTGCAAACAAGTCTTGGGAATGTTGTTCCTCTGAACCTAACCTAGGAAAACAGGAACAGTCTTCTAAGCTCCGCTAGATTGAAGAATACTGATGGCATCTTGCTTCTTTGTGGCTCTTACCATTACAACTTCTTAAGGACGATGCCTTAAGAAAATCCTATTCTTGACAGCAGCGCCCTTCAGTGAGCACCCACAGTCCAGTGCCGAAGGATTTGTTATGTGTACCATGAAGATTTTATACCTGATACCTTTATAAAAGTTTGTATATTTTCATTACTATCCCTTGAATAAGCAGTATGTATTCTTTAAATGGAAAATAGCCCACTAAAAAGTATACTTCAGCGTATTCTCGGGAAAGCATATTTCAGGAATTTGATTATATTAAAAAAAAAGCAAGTAATTTTAAAAGCTCCCCCTGCATATTTGTGCAATCATTATGAAGACAAGGATCCAATCTATATGTTATATATTTTGTGATTACATATTTATTTTTCTTTTAGGAAAGACCATTTTTGAACAAAATATACATACATAGTCGAGACCCTAATACTGTAGGAAAAAGTCATATTGGAAGAGCAGCCGGGCATCCCGGAGTCCCTGGAATTTCCTTCCCTGGACATGTTCTCCTTTTAGGCACCTGAGGGGATCACTCTTGGCCAGAGGACCGCAAGTCCAAGATTGGAGTCGAGGGATATACTTTGAGTTAAGACCAGGTTTCACCAAGTCTAACTTCAATTTATGTTTAAACATTCCAAAATCTTAATCTCATGAGACCCCAAAGTGTTTGCACAATTCTCTGTCTGATATCCTCGTATCCTATGTCTAGGTAATTTGAATAATAATAACAATTTGAGTAATAATAACAATAATAATAATGAAAGAGAGGAGAAGAAAGACAGGACAATGCTTCTGAGAGCAGTCATACTTGGGACAGGGACATGGGCATCTTTATTCTTGACCATGTCCCCTAGGAGGCATTCTGTAACAAGCCTTTATGAGATGATGATTAAGGCTTATGCTCACCCTGCTGGAGAGAGCAGCCTCTTTCCAGGTATCCTTTGGGGCCTGGAATAAACCTGGAGGTGCTGAGCTTCTATCTCTCTTTTCCGGTTCAGTTTGAGCTGCATCTTTGGGTACACGTTCAGTTGAAGAAACGATTTCATGGATGCTATGACAACACAGTTCTTGCTAGAGCTCAGATGATGTTGGAAGACCTAATAAACGGCCACCTGGGGGGGCTACTCCTTTCACATCTTTGTCCAGCCCTAGGGACTCATTTTATGGTGAAACGTTCATTCATTGTTCTGGACAAATAACCATTTGCTCACGTGAGCCAGGCCTACTGAGATACAGTGGGAAGCAAAGTACATATAGTTCCTGACTCTGTAGAGATGGAGTAGCCTAATGCAGAGGGTGAGTCGTACCTGCACATGTATTTTATTTCTCCCGCATGAAATTTTCTTTTAGATTTGAATTAATTAAAAATAGGAAGATTTCACATAAAAACCTAAACTTCCAGCTTTTCGTTTATTAAGACTGTGTGCTCACTGGGCCTGCATTTCTGCAAAAGCTGCGATGGGCTGAAGCCAAGAGGCAGCTGAACTCTTTAGACAGGTCTGTGCTCTGCTTTACCACAGTCTCCACCGCTCCTTATTGTCTTCTGCCCATCCTGCTCCACACATTCTCTGGATGCCCTGGGAAGTACGTAGAATTTTGACCCTTGATTTATGGATTCTGCGGTTGGTCTTTCAGATGATTTCTTCTGTGGCCTGAGTCATTTGGACAAATCAAAATCTAATTAAGTTAGTAACTATTTTTACAAAACTCATCACTTCCACTTATTTTTATTTCTTGATAAATATTTACAGAATCTAAGGATAGATTGTTTAAAGGCTTACATGAAAAATAACACAGAAAATGGCCTTAAAGGCATGGAGTTGTCCATACTGTGCTATCTGTAAGTCCAGTAGGCCAGGTTATTGAGGAAAAGTAGCTCGTTGCTTTGGAAAGTAACTAGTAGGTGAGTTTGGGAGAAACAGTAGACTGGTATTGCATAATTCCTTAATTTCTCTAATTCTTTTCAAACTCCTAGATTTGTAGGGAGGGGAAAAGAAAAAAAAAAGAAACACCACTAGGTTATAATGACATTGAAATAAAATAGTACTTTTCTTTTCCATAAGAAATTTAGAGAGTAAAACATTAAGTTCTCATAAACAGATAATAAACATAACTACACTGAAGTCAAAAGGATGATTCATGAATTTGTTTTGGAATGTTCTGGAGGTTGTCAGAGGATCCAAACATGTTCAATAAATGGCATCTAAATAAAGATTATAAGTAGTATAAAGGCAGGGGAAGTAAGGGAGATCATGATGAAGGATGGAAACAGAGGTATAATAAAGCCTGAGAAAGAAAAAAGAGCAGGAAAAGTAATAAGCAGAACTCAGGTGGTGAGGTCCTGCTGCATTTGCCACCATCGGTCACCATGAGGGCTGCCGGCAGGACCCGGGGGCTCAGCCACGGCCCCTGCCTTTTGTCCCGCAGGACGTGGTGGTGGTGGGCGAGGAGAACTTCACCACCCCCTGCTACATTCAGCTGGACGCCGAGGCCTGCCACCTGCTCACGGAGAACCTCGGCACCTACGCCCTGGCGGGGCAGTCCGTCACCAAAGCGGCCGCCAAGCGCCTGAAGCTGGCCATCTTCGGGCCACTCTGCTGCTCCTCCCTAGAGTACAGCGTCCGAGTCTACTGTCTGGATGACACCCAAGATGCCCTGAAGGTAAGTGGCTCCCGCCTGGCTCGTCCTTTTCACCTTCACACCAAAGCCAGGGTTTGGGGTGCACACCCAGAGGAAATGTGTGTGTGTGTGTGCCCCATGGCGTGGACATAAGTGTTTAGCCCCAAGAGATACCATTTTTAAAAAATGGGACATCTCTCTGAGGCCATGCTGATAGATGAGCTGTTTTGATTATGCTGATTCCCCCAAGGGCTACTTTTGTTTACCTTCCTTGATTTCCTTTAATGAAAAATTTAGAAGGGAGAATTTGGCAACGAGACTGTGGATGGTAAATAATTTGCTTCCATGTTTATCTCGGCTGTGTTCTTCCTATAAAAGGAATTGGCATAATTGCTCACACTGTATGTTCCTCTTGTGTGCTACTGCATCTGTATGCTTTCCCATTCTTTTTACGAGGACTGCAAGGAAGAGGGTTAGCATTTGACAACAGGGCTGCTGCTTTGCAGAATAAACGAGCTTAATACCTGATGCTATTATTGCTGTTCACTTTCATCCTTTTTGAAGCTTTAAAGGATATAGCAAGTGCCGTTGAAGAAGTTACAACCTAGAAGGAGGAGTAAAGGAATTATGCCAAAGACTAGGAGGCAAGTCAGAGTGTGATAAATGCTACGATGCATAGTTCTATGGAAGTTTACGAGAGGGAGGCATCCTATTATTTTAAGGAAATCTGAGAAGAAGCTAACATTTGACATTGGCCCAAATGGAAAATATGGTGCAGCCAGCAATAATGGGAAAAAATACAAGATTTCTAGGTGAAGGGAACAGCATGAAGAAACACAGAGGGAACAGTAAATACAGACTCTGTACAGCATATTAGAATGACGGATGGGAGTTTTATTGGGATGACACTTGACTGCCAGATAGAGTTAATGTAGGGTCACTGGAGGCATTTAAACAGAAGAAAGTCGTGATTGGAAATATACATTTAAAATACCAGTGTGATGTCAGTGGAAAGATAGAGTCAAGCTAAGAAGAAAAGCTTGGCAGACCTGGGTTGATGACAGAGGCATGAGAAGAACAGAAGACGTGTGAAAGGTACTGTTCCAGCAGCTCTTGCAGGACCTGGTGACGAACACTGAATTCGTGGAGCAAAAGATCAAGTCCACCTCAAGTAACAGCAGCAAACGCAGGGGTGGGTAGCTTTGGGTTGTGGATGTGGTGCCTTGCTTGGGGAGTACTGAGTTAGAGATGGGAATTCGCTGTCAGGACAACGAGCCCCATGTGACAGAACTGTGGGTGTGGCTCTCTGAACAGAGTAGATTCTGAGACAGAGACTCAGGAACCAATGGTATATTGATAGTTGTCATCCATGGTGATCAGAAAGAATATCAAGGGAGAGTAGAGGAAGAAAACAATAATAAAAATAAATGTTATTGAGAACTTCCTATCTGCCAGGCAAGATTCTAAATATTTTTTATTCACCTATGTAATCTTTACCATAACCCTGTAGGATACCATTATCCCCATTTTACAGAAGTGCAATCCAAAGCACAGAAAAGTTAAGGAAGTTGCTCGAGGTCCCACAGCTCTTGAATGGAGAGCAGACGCTTCCCTTCCAGGCATCTGGCTGCAGTCTGGACTCTCCAGTCCAAAAGTGGGTTTCTCAACGAGCCACTCTTTAGAACCTAGGGACCAGGGGGCCCTGCCATCACAAGGGAGGGTGAAGGGCAGCCTGCCAAGGAGCTGCCGGGGGATGAGCACCCAGAGAAAGGAGAGAAATGGAAGAAAAAGTGTCAAGGAAGCCAGGAAAAACGATTTTTTTTTTCCCTGAAAATCAGGGTATTTCTTTCTGGTGTTTCTATCCAGAGAGTGTTTCTGGGTCATGAACACTGAGTGTGGCAGGTTGGGTCCATGAAGGGAATAGGCCGAGTCAGTCCCTGGACGCATTTTTGACGGTTGAGCCTGTAGGGGTTTCTGATGTTGAATAAATGATGTGAACACACGGCTCGAGTGTAAAGCCTAAGGTTATTTCTTTTATATTCTTTGCAAATGTGATACTTCTGAGGCACCGTCAGGATAGAAATCATCCTAGGCTTCAATTCTTCTTAGGGAAAATTGTATTCGTAGAGGAGCCATGGGGTCTGATTAAGGCAAATCTTTTTAACATCTTCCAAGAAAAATCATTGCAAAAAGCATACCTTAGAAGATCTACATCATATGTGAAATGTTTGATACACATATTTTATATTCACACACATAATTCTTATAACTCAGGCACGCTTGACCTTTTTTCCCAACAGACATACACAAATCCATGCAAACAAAAGTAATAGTTTATAAAATAATTTTGATTATTTAAATTAGTGGGCAACACCGAGAATGAGTGATGTACGGGTTTAAGCAGGGGAAACATCCCAAGAGCAGTTTGTGTGGCGGTCAACGTTCTCCAAACAGACATCTATAACTCTCAGCACCTGGGGATCCGGCACTTAGCCTGAAATGAACATGAATAATGGATAAGGTTTCTTGTACCTCACGGCCTTTTAATAGTGCAGAAATACCAAAATCCTGGTTACAGGTGAGCAGTCTATCCAACTTACCAAGGAGACAATTAATTCAGCCTAGACAACACTGCTTCACACCGTAATTGGAAACTTGGGGCCAATAAACTCAGAAAAAGGCCCTTCATTACCTCAGTGGAGCCTTTTCGGCACCCTGCCTGCTAATGTCTCCCATATCCCTATTTCTCTACCGTCTGTCATCCATAAACACTATCTTTGCATCACACTTTCCAAATACCTCTTCCTTCTTCAGACCGCCCTGCTTCTCACTCCTGCTCTTCCTAAATCAGTGGTTCTCTATCCCACACACATAGGAGTCAGGTGGAGAGGTTTAAAAAAAGACTCACTCTGGGATCCCAACCCAAAGGTTCTGATCCAACTGGTCTGGGTATTGGTTTTTGTTTACTTGTTTTTAGCACTTCCTGGGTAATTCCATTGTGCAGTCAAGGGTCAGAACTATTATCCAAAACACTTTCACAGATCTTTTTGGAACTTTAATCTTCTTAAGGACAAACTTTCCTACTTCCTCAAATCATTCTCTTCCCCATTTCTCTACCTGTTTACATGAACTGCAACTGGATCTTCTGAGTATCCTGGCGTTCCCTTCAGTGAGGACCACACCCTCCGACTGGCCACATGGCCGGGGGGGGAAGAGGACCAATACTCTCACACCCCATGCCCACTTCTGGGGCATCCCTGTTCTGTTGTTATTTATTCTGCTTTTCTGTTATTCATTACCCATTTCAGTTCCTTAGTGCAGAATACCCTTAGTATTCGGGATGGGGCAAATAAGTTTCCAGTTGTTCTTATGGAAAATAATACAATCATTAATAAGTACTAATACAAGAGGAAACTCTGTGTTTCACATACTCACAACAGTAAATCTACTTTTGCCCCACCCTATATATCCCCACACTAGGAGTACCTGCCTCATGGTTGTTTTCTCTACTCATTGTATTCCCAGCATCCTCTCAAATTCAAAGTCACTGCTTAATCACAGTTCCTTTGCCTTCACATCATCCCGCATGATCTACCCACCAGTGTAGACATGCTCTAGATTTCATCCTCATTAGCAGCTGCACCAAGATGACCACCTGCCAAGATCACCATCTGTGAAACTCCTCCTTTCTGACCACCATCATTTGACCTGCTATTTCTCACACACAGTTGCATGAGCTTCACTTTGTTCTTAAGGAAGACCTCCCTCAACCTTCTGTGGTCTCCTGGTCCACAAACCCTCATCTGCTCGCAGCCGTATCTGCAGGGAACTCACTCCCACTCTGAAATGTCTTGCCATCTAGAGTTACTGAAAGTTCTTTTCATTTTCTGTAGCTGAAGAGGACCTCCAATGAACAAGCCTTCGACTTCCACCTCCAGGCTGTTGAGTTGCTCTAAAAACTCATAAATTGCTAATTGAGTCTATTATAATCTCAAGATATCTGCTCTAAGCTATATTTCTCCACAATCCTTTCATTTATCTCTTCTTAACTCATCAAATTCCACAGAGCACCTCTTCCAAGTCTCTCCTGCTCTCCTGAAGTCCCTGATTGTATCACCTCCCCTCCATGTTTCACAATGGTCTACCCCCTATTGCACCACCCAAGGGACACTCCCTTGAATACTGTCCCCTATTGCACCACCCAAGGGACGCTCCCTCGAATACTCTCCTTCACCCTTGAAGCCTTTCGTTTCAGCCTCTTCTCACCCAGTCTGAGCTCTGATGAAAAAGAGTCCCACTTACTTGTTTGTGTTTTAATCTAATTCCTCTTCCACTCAGCAAATGACGTCCCAAAGTGGGTCTCCCCGGACTTGATACCTTCTTACAGTTATTACTGTGTACTGGGGATTCTTTCTGAATCGCAGAAACCCTCAGAGAATGTTGAACTAGGGCAGAGCGGGAAGCCCAGTGGAACACTCATTTTCAGGGCTAAGTACCCCACCGTCTGGAGAGCTGTTAGAAAAAGATGATGTCTGGAGCTGAACATAGCGAGAATATTAATTCCCACACATTATCATAGGTGCTTATATTGTCCATGTGGACAGGGGTGGGGTTGGGGGGGAGACCACCACATTCGTTTCAAGCAACCCTGCTGCTTTCTTTTATCTTCCCACCCACCACTCTGAGTTCAGCAGCTTTCATAACAATTTCCCCAAGTTTTGTTCAGCCTGGGGGCACAAATGATCACCTGAAACTTAAAAGCTGCAGTTTAGCAATTTGGAAGCATTGCTGTAGAATGAGAATGTCGACAATGACTGCTGGTATAAGAGTCAAGGCTGCTGGGAGACAAGTAATTCTTTTAGACACCTTTCGCATGGGTTT
This sequence comes from Molossus molossus, assembly GCF_014108415.1. NCBI lineage: Eukaryota > Metazoa > Chordata > Mammalia > Chiroptera > Molossidae > Molossus > Molossus molossus. The sequence goes on along the minus strand of NW_023425344.1, from coordinate 73,956,584 downwards.
GTTTTCCTGTGCTTTTCCCCCTGTTAATATGCTCGAAGAGGCAGTGAGAGCCATGGATAAGTTGAGTTCCTGTAAAGAGATAAAGATGCTGAGATTTGTCAGAGTAGTGTAGAATTCCATGCGCAAAGAGAAAGGTCACATCTCGAGAAAAGATTGTGCTGGGTGTCGTTCACGGACCCCCCCCCCCCCCCCGTTCAGGTGATTAAATTAATCATATTGGTATTTTCCTTTTATTATTTGCAAAGACTTAAATCCCAATGATAATAGACCAGACATTCATAGAGAACAAGGTTATATTTGGGATAAGTTTTAAAACACTTCAGGAGAAGCATTTCTCTATGTGGAAGTAAGAAATGTCTGCCCCACTATCCTAATGGTACAATGTATCAGATTTTCCCTTTATTAATAAAGGGGTTTGTCCTGAACTCTGAGACTTAGAACCCCCAAGAGGAGTTCTTTGCATACAATCTGGACAGTCTGTGATGTTTGTTGAATTTCTGGCCAGTGTATGTGTGATACGAACCTAGTAAGGTGTGTATTAATACCAGCTTGCATTCTTCATGCCGTCGGGGGCATGGAGAAGAGTCTTCTTGGCTTTGCTTCATTTTTCACATACCCGAATTCAGGCTGTAGTTTTGGCACAGTAACTCTGTGAAATATCATATTTTGTTTTAAAAATTTGGGAAAAATTAAAGAAAGAAGAAAATCTAGTTAAAGATTGTGTGATACTCAGTTTTGTGGGCTGCACTTATAGACAGTCAGGCAGCCTGTAAAAGATGTGACTGTTGTCCTGCCTCCTCGTGCCTTCCTCACTAGCGTCCTTCTGATGCCCCCGCCATGGCAAAATGTGACCCTGCTGAACCCAGGACCCCTGAGACCCGCCTCCTCTCACTCACCTCAGGCTGGGCCTCCATGGAATTGGTCCCATTAACCATGTCTTATCTTTCAGTTTCCTCAAACAACCTCAAAACTAACCTGATCTAATTTCAGGACCCTGGTCTCTGGAATTAAATTAATGTATTCATACATGTAACACACATATTAGATAACATCAGCAACAAAAACGTGTTGAAGGTTGCAACGTGTGTTCCCTGCCCAGTGTACGGAAGGATGTGGCATGAAAGGAAAGTGGTCAGGCTGGCTGACTCGACTGGTCCTGCCACCCGTCAGCTCTGTGGCCCTGGTCATTGAACTTGACCGCTTTGGACAGTCATTTGGTCTGCATCAGGGACGCTTAGAAGATTCAAAGAGATCAAAGTTATTAAATTTCCTGGCACAGAATAGGCACTCGATAATGTTAATTATCCTTGGGAGGGCATTTAGAGTATACTGGCATTTTGAAGGTAATGGCTCAATGAAAATATTAACTCTCGTTGCAATGTAATTGTGGGCTGAGGTTCAGGTTTGCTGGTAGCCGTTCAGGGGCACGGATGTTTTTGGTGCCTCTAAATGGGTTCCATCTTTATCATCTGCTCATGAGACTTGGCCCTGGCCTTCGCCCTATTGGGTAGTTTAGAAATTACCTGCCATTTTGAATAATTGTTTTAAGAGAGGGAAGAGAAAATAGTGTCGTGGGCAGACATTCCCCACCCCGATATCTACACACAGTGCTCAGAACCTGTGTATGTGTCCCCTTACACGGCACTGTGACTTTGCAGAATTCTCCCCTAGCGCCTCCAGGAAAGAAGGCAGCCCCTCAAACACCTTGACTTTAGCTCAAGCTGTGTCAGACTCCCACCTGCAGAACGGTAAGGTTACACGTGTGTGTTGTTCCAAGTCCCTAAGTGTATGGTAATTTCTTGCTGCAGAAACAGAAAATTAATAACAGAGCCCGGCCGGTGTGGCTCAGTAGTTGAGCATACACCTATGCACCAAGAGGTCGCCGGTTCGATTCCCAGTCAGGACACATGCCCAGGTTGTGGGCCCGATCCCCAGTGGGGGGCATGCAGGAGGCAGCCAATTGATGTTCTCTCTCATTGATGTTTCTATCTCTCACTCCCTCTCCCTTCCTCTCTAAAAATCAATAAAGAAAAAAAAATTTTTTAATTAATAACATAAGTTAAAAAAATAACATGCGAAGGGTGAACAGAAATACAAGAAGACTTGAGAAATTCTACAACAACTTCAAGAGTCTTATTCCTAATAGATAGAGATAAGAGTCATCTTTTCCTTAGAGTTATGAGCAGAGGTGGACAAGCAACATGGCCACTTCCCACAGTGCGGCCCTTTGGTGCTTTGCTCCATAACTGTCACAAGCCACCATGACCAGGCAGGCTGGATGTGGCAGCTTAAACCAAGCATCCGTGGTGGCGGCCCTAGACACGGAGGGACTCGAGGGGAAACGTTGCACACGGTCCGGGAGCCCGCCTCGCCTCGTTGTTAGGGATGAGGTATGGCAGACAGACTCGGGGAGGGGGAGCAGGGCTCCCCAGCGTGAGCCCTGGGAGAGTAGCACAGCCAGGCCTGATGCCCTCAGTGACGACCAGCGCCGGGAGGAGAGGCCAGGCGACAGAGAGTCCGGTGTCCCCACAGCCTGCTGTGCGCCCGCGGCCAGGGGAGGACTCGGCCATGGGGAGCGGAGAGCAGCAGCCCTGGAAAGCTGGCAGGGAGGGGAGAAGGCTCGCACTCGTCCCGGCTTCTGCTGTGCAAGAGGACAGCCCACAGCTGTGACAGCCACAGCGGTGACGGCCTCTGGATGGCAGAAATCCCTCGTCCCTGAATGACAAGGGCAGGTTTCAACAAGGGATGAAAGAATGAATAGGAGCAAAGCAGGTTCCATAAAATCGGATGGGAGATGTGGTTTTTTTTACACACCAGTCAGTGTAATCATTGAAGGTTGGTCTTTTCCTGTTTCACACGCGGGGCACGCTGAACGCTCGCCAGTCTGTTCTTTGTGCCTCCAGAGCCCTGTGTCCATATGGCAGAAGCGTGGGGAAGGTGGGCACAGGTCTTGAACTGCACAGCTCGGCCTTTGGCGCTTGGCCCAGCACCCTGGACAGAGTGTGGAGTGCGGGTCCTCCACCGGGAGCAGAGAGGTGCAGGCCTCCGACCAAAAGAAACCTCCTGGAGCGCACTGCTTCGTCCCCTGCACTTTGCGCTCTCACCTCCGGGTGGCGCTGGTAGTGGCGTCCCACCGTGGCTGCCTCCACCTGCTCAGGTCTGGCGCTGTCCCCAGGCTCCTTGGCAGCACTTACTTGCAGCTAATTCCGGCTGTATGTTTCCGTCAAGAATAAAGAGAGTGCAGACGAATCTCATCCAGACAATAGCGAGAAAGAAGCAAGGCAAAGCAAAACAAAGCCCTGCTTTAACCTCCCCCAACCTTCTCCTCCAGACAAGATTTTAATGAGTTATGTGAGAGTTGCGTTGAATCATCTGTGTCTTCCTTTCCTAACTGATACGATTTCTAATGAGAACAGGAAAGGAGTAATGGGAGAGAGGTGGGAGGGAGAACAAGGCAGAGGCCGGAAGGAAGCTAAGGGCTAGATACCCATGGGGGGACGGGGGCATCACCCCTTGAGGAACTGGAAGCCCAGGCACGTGCCCCCAGGGAAGAGGACCAGGGCACAATTCGGGGCCTGGTGCGAGAGGAAACACGTTCCTGAGCAGGACGAGAGTGATCAGGGGACAAGGCTGAGCACAGAGTGGAGAACAGAGCCAGGGCCCCAGCACCTCCCAGTTTCCAGCATCAAGTCCCTGCTTTGCGCTCAGGCAGAGACTGGTCACGTCCTTAGACACAGGCTTCATGAACCTCCGCGTGAGCAGCTCTGGCCCGGGGCTCTCAGGTGCGCTCAGTGCGACTGACATTGAAGGGAAATTGGCCCAGACTGGGCAGGACCTGGAGGAGGAGGAAGGAGAGTGGCTGTGGAGGCGGAGGCATCTAACCCAGCAGCACTGCACAGTCTGGGTTAGGGAACCGGGCCAGGAGCCACGGGGCTCCTCCCACTCGCCGTGAATGGAAAATGTTCCCTCCGCCCTGAATGAGCGAAGAGCCTGTCTTCTCAGAGCCCAGGACCGAGCTCTGGGTGCTGGCCAGACGGGCTCCCTTTGTACGTCCAGGCCTTTAAAACAGCTTGGATTTATTGTGGCTCTCAAGTGGCCCAGGCTAATGGCTTGACGTGGATAATGTCTTAGTTTAATTGGTTATTGTGAAAGCTGCTTGTTTCTGCTGTGGAAGCCCTTGTCCCTGCCTTTCGAGCAATCCCTCATGGCTTCCCTGAATCGATGCAGCCCTCAGCCTGCCTGGGTTGGGCAGCCTCTGGGCCGGGGAAGCAGCCAGATGGCTCAGATCCCCACGGGAAGCAGGCTCTGCTCCTGGGGACTCGACGACTGGGGGTCCAGTGTGTATGCACCTGTGAAGCAATGGGCTCGCGACACCTCTGTTGATAACTGACCCATCAGAGAATCTTTTGAGGGGTGGAAATGGAACCAACGCCAGAAGTCAGAGAGCGACCTCTTCTGTAGGAGCAGAGCGAGCAAATCAGGGCAACAGGGAGTCACCTAGAGCCAGACAAGGCACCGCGGCGGGGCGCTGCCCCGGGGAAGGACAGCCTTGGCAAAGGAAGGTGACATGTATTTTTCTGAGAACAAAGAGCCTAGATGATCCTCATTCCTTTAATGGCATTTTTTTCCCCAAAGTCATGATATTTTTCTTAAGTCTTCCTAAATCTTTTGACCTTAAATATATTTTGTTCCTTTTCTCTTTCAAGTTGTATGAAATATCCTAATGGTTGGGTCCAAAAGCAGCCTGTCAGGAAGCTGTCTTGGAGCTGAGCACACTGTGCTGGGGTTGCATATTCTCTGTGGGGCTCCCTGCCATGGTCCCTGAGTGGCTTGCGACAGGGACCCACTGGGGCTCGCTTGTCTGTGTGCCCCAGAGCCTGGCACGGTTCCTGCAGACATCGAGTGCTTCGTTGATGCTGAGTGAATGCACCCAGGAAGATTAAGGAAAGGAAAGCATTTAACTGTGAAGCTATATCTTACTAATTCCGACATCTGTTACTTTTATGTTCTCTCACTTATCTGTATCATATGTATAATGACCAAAATGATTCATGCAGAAGGAATTTCGAAAATCCAGCTTTCTGAAATACAAGTTACAGTATTTCTAAGTAGGATCGGCTATAAAATATCTCAAATTATAATACCTAAACCATCACTACGGGAATCAAAGCCTGACTAGCCTGGCAAGGGGGCTTGCTTCCTCTGTCCTCCGACGGAGGCTACCCACAGGATTCGCTCATGCGGCGATTCATCTCCGACCCGGGTTTGGTTGTAGATGACCTTAGTTGTCAAGGAGTTGTTTGACTTATTAATGGCAGTATCGTTGGTGTCCACGTTAATATGTTAATTTGTGTTTTGGTTATCATCTTTTCCTTTATTTTGTTGTTTCCTTGGAGTTGAGCACCTTGAGTGTGATGATGCCAGTTGTTACTTTTCAGGATAAAAACAAAAACATTTAAGTTCGGTAAGAATTATTTTAACGGAGTCACTTACTCCTACCCAGAGGCAGGAGAGAAAGCACAGTTGCCTGGCCTGCAGTCTTCACTGGAGTCCCCGCACCCCGGGCCCACTGAGCCCAGGGGCAAAACCCAAAACAACAGCAACAACGTGAATTCTCTGCGTTTGTCTTAGTTCATGCTTTTAACTTTATATTTTATAATACATTAACATGTTGATGTAGTAATATAGATGTATCATTTATAAAGAAACATACAAAATGCACGCTCAGAAGTTGTGACCGATGGGCATGTGCAATCAGTGTGTTGAGAGACCGCTGAGGGAGGCATGGATCGCTAAGCGTGATGCGCAGCTCAGCTCCCACCGGGGCTTGTGTCCCATCGCAGGGGACACAATGACAGCAGCACTGTCATTCCTGGCTGGTGGAGAGATGGAGAGCTTAGGGACATGGAAAGCGTGTTTTCTGGTCTCATTGTCTACAATGGCTCTTTATTTCTAGCACAGAGAATATAGTCAACAAAATGGTATTAACTACGTATGGTGCCAGGTAGGCACTAGACTTATAGGGGGATCACTTCATAAATACATGTCTAGCCACTGTGCTGCACACCTGAAACAAATACAAATTAATATTCTGTAACTTTAAAAAAAAAAAAGAAAGAACTACAAAAATAAAATTTTAAGAAGTAAAATAAAATGGCACTTTATTTGGGACTTTCTCTCAAAATAGAAGGGCTCAAGCCAGCCCAGTGCCCTTCCCCCCTAAGGAGAGCTCTTTTACCATGACTTGAGGTCAAGGCCAAAGCCAAGGACTGAGCCTTATTCTTGGGCTGACTCCAACCCAGACTTTGTGCTCGAAACATGGTATTAGATTTCTTGACTTCAAGGTCATGGCCAATAGGCAATTTAGCTTTTTTTTCAATTGTCCTCCCTGCCAAGAAAGCTGACAATGCTCTCTATTTCCTCTGCAAGCTATGTTGATTGTAAGAGTGGGGTGTGGATTATACATTGTTGGGTACAATTACCTCCCGGAATACAATGCATCTTTTTTCAGACATCCCAGGGAGATAATTTGGACATAATGAAGATCTATAGTAATCAGATAATTACTATCGATTGATCTTTAGACGTCTTGATGAGGTAATTAGGGTATACTGGAAAGAAGCTAGAACTGATTGATTGGCATGACTGTAATCTCAAAGATTTCTAATTATGTTACTTTTCTTCTAATGGCTTATAAACAAACATCATTTTGGCTTTAGAATTTGTCAGGTGCCAGGTTCACTGGGAACATCAGCTTTCTCTATTATGCTAACTAGACACTGAACATGAACATGATCAACATAAGCTCATTATGCCTTCCTGCTGAAGCAAAAGGAACTGCAATTAACCCTCACTTTTCTTATTCATCTTCATTTCCACATGGCCAGGCTCTTGTCCAGGAATGGAGTGTGAAGTGTGGTGGGAGGTCCATGAGGAGCATGTGTGACTCTGGGTTGGGTGGATCTGTGCAGCCTACTGGGGACCCTCAGAGCCTGCTGAGCCGCAGGCACAGCAGAGTCAGGGCACGGTGACACAACATATGTGTCTGGGTGGCCAACTGACTGGTTGGGGGCTGGCTGACTGCTCAGTCTCCTGTCACAAGTAATAGCTACTCATCAGCCAGCAATGTTGAATAATCTCAGCGTCAATATTCTCAAGCAGCTGGACCATGCTCATCTTTCCGTCAATGTGCTATTGCCTCATCTCTTCCATTAGACACTAATTAGAGGAGTGCCTGTCTGAGACCATTCCATGTGATCCTAATATATCCTACACCTCATAGGTCCCTTCAGCAGCTTGCATTGTTCAGAATAGTGGCCTACTCAGAAATGATGGATGCTGAGAACCACTAAAGAAGTAGCTTAAAATGAGCTGCTTACATCTAATCAATGATGTTGGTGAGCTCTGCACTTACTGAACCAGTTTGGTTTCCATACCCACAATTCTCCACTGTGACCCATCTGTGCTTGGTACCCTGGTAGGTGCCCAATACATGGGTGTGAAATGGCCTGTGCTATTGAACCCCATGTTTTCCATGGAAATCTCACCAAAGAAGAAAATTATATTTTTATAAAATCTATTATTTTCTTGAACTTCTATATAAAAAAAAATAAAGGTTGTGAATTACCTACATATTTACATCACTAAAACTTTTAAAGCATGGGGGGAACACAGTGTGCACAGGGGCAGTTCAGATAGCAAAGGAGACCCCAGGTATTTTGTTCATTGATAACTCATGGTTAGATGCTGTTTGGATAATTGCAGCTGTAGTTGGAAATGCTTCATTAACTCCCATTAACTAGCTTGAGAGATGGAAGTATATATAGAATTTGTCTTCGTTTTACATCTTTATAGTATAAGTAAAGTTAAACAGCAATTTTTTTGATCAGCCACAGTTCTTGAGATGTTCTTTTCAAAATTTAATCTGAGTAACTGTTTAGTTCAATATTTGATGCTTCTGAGAAATCTTCCTCATCTACATCAGTATATTTTCCTCTTACAAGACATATAATGAGCGTATTTTAATTTTTTTGATCATTTGATTTGTGCAATGGATCATTTGAAGAAAAATGTTACTATTTTATTTCTGTAGGTAAAGAAACTACAAAAGATTGGGTGGGGGGGGAATGCCCAAAGCACGTTCCAAATTTTTGTTCACGAGCTGGTTTTACCAAATCCAAGACACGGGTTTGTCTTCTAGTTATTTACACCTTTCCCTAAAAGTTCACTGACAATCTACATACTTATCTATTCATATTTCCACCTATTTTTTCTTTGATGTGGGTTTTTCAATTTGGGGCTTTTATGTTTATTTTCTTGTAAGTGAATAAGTATTCTGATTGTTAGTCAGGAAGTGCAGAATGTACTGAATTTGGACCAACAGTGTGATTGCTGAAACACAGAAAGTGGTCAGTAGGGTCCAGCCACACACTGGCAGGGGCTTCAGCCCAAGGATCTCAGGGTTGCAGAAGTGGACATCACATGTTAGCAGAGCGGGGGAAGTCGCATTGAGAAAATACTCTTTTGAAGAGAGAGCGGATGGCAGTGATCCACTTAAGTAATTTGCTTTTGGTTTGGGCCATGTCATTGCAGGAAGTTTTGCAGCTTGAGAGACAGATGGGAGGACAGCTCCTAGAAGAACCCAAGGCCCTTCATTTCAAAGGCAGCACCCACAACCTGCGCCTGTCTATTCACGACGTCGCCCATTCTCTCTGGAAGAGCAAACTGCTGGCTAAGTATCAGGTAAGGCGCCCAAGATGATAAAGGCTTGGAGGCAGCTCCATGAAAGAGGACTAAAATTATTTAAACATAAGATTCCCTTCCTTGACGTATGCACATCACTTGTTTCTGCAAAATAATTTGGGATTATTTAGGATTTTTGAAAAACATTCTAGATATATGTGAAGGAATGCTTTTTAGTTGATTATCCTTCCAATAACTGAACCACCATTCTTTTATTTTTAGCAAATAAGACTTCCAAGTCCCCCCATTACATTTTCAGCGTAAATGTTTACATTGGATTGATTCTAAAAAGCCTCAAAATGCATTCGTAACAAAAATAAGAACAGCCCTGGCCAGTTTGGCTCTGCAGTTAGAGTGTCCGCCCGTGGATCAGAGAGTCCTGGGTTCGGTTCCTGCTAAGGGCATGTACCTCGATTGCAGTTTGTCCCCGGCCCTGGTTGGGATGGTGTGGGTGGCAGCCACTCGATGTGTCTCTCTCACATCAATGTTTCTCTCTCTCTCTTCCTCTCTCCCTCCCGCTCTATCTGAAGATCTAGCTCTTAATTTTCTCATTAAATCTCTTCCTGTATTTTCTTCTCCTTATTTTGCAACTGCCATAAAAGCCCACAGATCTTTTTTGAACAAGTTCCTTTTCTCCTTTTATTAACAAGTTCCTGTGTGCAATCATAATGGAAAATAGTACTTTTATAATAGTGATAATCTGATATTAGTTCAAACTAAGTCTGGGGGAATTCTTACCCTCTGCCAGACACTCGTGCCCGTTGTTTGTCTCCTCTGAGGCCGGCCGGCGTGTGCCTTCGGTACTCCTTTGCCTGCTCCTTCGCAGATGAGGAGCCGGAGGCAAGGAAAGCTTAGGGGACTTGCCCCGAAGTACCACTAGGTGAGGGGAGCGTGCTCTCGTTTGCACTTTATCCTCCACTCTTAACCACGGCATCCATCCATTTTGTATGTATCAACCTTTCCTTTCCTTTATTAAAAAAAGATTTTAGGGTGGGTTCTGTAAGGTGGTCTAGACTTTTTGAGAATGTATGTCTGTTAGAGGTTTAGTGGCTTTTTTTGTTTTTGTTTTTGTTTTTTATTATCCTCACCAGAGGACATTTTTGCATTTGTCTTCAGTTAGAGCGGGAAGGAGAGAGGGAGGAAGAAAGAGAGAGAGACATCGATGTGAGAAAGAAACATCGAAGGGCTGCCACCCACACAACCCCAACCGGGGCTGGGGACAAACTGCAACGTGCCCTTAGTGGGAACCGAACCCAGGACTCTCCAGTCCGCGGGCCGACGCTCTAACTGCTGAGCCAAACCGGCCAGAGCAAGGCTTAGTGGTGTTTAGGCCACGGGCTTGTCAGCGGCTGCTAACCGAGTCCACAGTGTCCAACGGCAGTGCTGTTGCCTTTCCCCGGCCTGTGCAGACGGAGACTGTGGGCATGAAAAGGAACTGGATCAGCCCGCTGTCCTTCAGAGCTTCTTTGCTTGTCTCTGGAATACCACGGCAGGGATCCCTTTTAATGAGCAATGACTGGAGTGTGTAGGTTTTATTGAAACCATTTACAATGGATTTTTTTTTTTTTTTTTTTTTTTAATGAGACACAAGTGGCAGACTGATTAGGTGTATAGATTCTGGAGGCTGACTTGCTGGGTTCAAATCTCAACTCTGCCATTTACTAGCAGTGGGGCTTTGGCTGGCATATTTAACATGTCTGGGCCTCAGCTTTTCCATTTGAAAAGGGTTAGGGATGTATTTCTAGGCAGGCCTGTCGTGATTGAAGGAGGTTACATGTGCAACACTGAGAAGAGCACGTGGCAGCCCAGTGTCGGGTAGTTCCTGTCGGTATTAGTCACTCGTGCGTGGTTCACACTTTTATATCCTTTAGGAAATTCCTTTTTACCATATCTGGAGTGGGTCTCAGAGAAACCTCCACTGCACATTCACTCTGGAAAGATTCAGCCTGAACACGGCGGAGCTGGTGTGCAAGCTGTGTGTGCGGCAGGTGGAAGGAGAAGGGCAGATCTTCCAGCTCAACTGCACTGTCTCCGAGGTGAGGAGCTCTGTGCGTCTCCGAAATCGGGGGAGGACTGACGGGGAGGAGGCACCGTGTGCAGCATAAAGGTATCTCAATACAGGCCACGTGGGAAGACCTGGGAAAGCTTTCTACAGGTCCTTTAATAGACCGATATTTTTTAATGAACACAGGGAGCTAGATACATAAAAGAATAGGGAATCCTTTTTGAAAAACAAATCTTTTACTTTTTTTATGATATGAATGTGAGGATCATGTTCTGACCTTGTCCCACAGATCCGAATTCCAAATATAAGGTTTAAGTTCTGTGCCATGGAGTAACTTTTCCCGAAGCACCTGACTAGCCACACTCCCCCCCCTTTCCTCAGGGGGCCAGCCTACCTTGGCCTCCTCCTGTGCTGCCCAGGGTGGAGGAAGAGAAACTGGCCTCTGCACCTGACCCTCCTTTTTTCTTCTCTCCCCTTTTTTCTTCTCTCCCTTTTCTTCCTTGTTGAAAGGAGACATTTCTTGGCCTCCTTTCTCTCTAACACATCATTCTCCAAATACAAGAAGACAGGCCAGAGCCAGGGGTGGAGGGTGGACAAAATGGGTAAGGAAGGTCAAAAAGTACAAATTTCCAGTTATTAAAAAGTAAGCCATGCCCTGGCCAGTTGCTCAGTGGTTAGAGAGCTGGCCCACAGACCAAAGAGTCGTGGGTTCATTCTGGTCAAGGGCACGTACCTCAGTTGCAGTTGATCCCCGGCCCTGGTCAGGTTGTGTGGGAGGCAACCAATCGATGAATCTCTCTTGAATTTCTCTCTCTCTCTCCCTCCCTCCCTCCCTCCCTCCCTCCCTCCTTCCCTCCCAATTCTGTATGAAAATAGATAGGAAAATGTCCTCGGGTGAGGATTTTTTTAAAAAGCCATGAGGATGTAATGTATAGCATGGTGACTATAGTTAATAATAAGGTATTGCATGTTTAAAAGTTGGTAAGAGAGTAGATCTTAAAAGTCCTCATCACAAGAAAATAAGATATATAAGAACAGATGTTAACCACACTTTGTGTGGTGATCAGTTCACAATCTACACAAATATTGCATCATTATGTTGCACACCTGAAATGAATACAATGTTCTATGTCAATTATACCTCAATAAAGATAAGAATTAAAAACGAGAAGAGAAGATGCCCTCTTCCCCGGTTCCAGCATAGGAGAAAATTCCAGAAATAGAAGTAAAATCCGCGCATTTCCCACTAGCTAGCTGCCATCCTTTAGCCTTTCCCTGCTGTGCTCCTCACTCAGTCCCGTTGCGCACTTCTGTAGGTCCCCGCGACAGAAATAGCAGCCAGCGCTGCTATTTATAACCTCTGTGTGCAAAGAGGGCGTGTGCACGAACCTATCAGCTCCTGGGCCCGAGGTGCAGGCCGAGCGGGGACCCTCCTGCAGGAGGGACAGAGGCGGTGGGGTACCGGGGTCAGAGGAGCATCGCGGCCGCAGAAGGTCGTATTTAACCCTGCAGCGGGACAGCGTGCGATTGAAAAGACGCCCTCTCGCTCGCTGCCTCGTGCACAGTGAGGAATGAATGTCAGGATGTTCACCGCGTCTCTCTCCACATGTTGTGTGTAAAGATCGTCTTCCCCAGCAGACCTCGGGGTGAAGCGTGTCCGCCCCGGTGCCGCTCCATCCCTCGTTCCCACAGCCTGGCGGGCGCAGTCATCCTTTCCTCCCGTAGTTTCAGGAGACTTTGGACTCATAAACAACTTTAGTCACAGGCCGCGGTGACATTCATGGGGAATGAGCTCGGTGTCAGGGCGCCATGGCAACCGCGGGCCGGGCGCCGGCCCCGTCTCCGGGCACAGCGCCACCCCTGCGGGCTCCGGGTGTTTCCCGCTGCAGGCGCAGCAGGTCTGCAAAGTTCAATAACCACCCCGCTCCGGGGACAACAAAGGCTGCGGGACTTTGGAGGGGCGACGAGGTCTGCCGCTTTGATGCCCGCTCTCTGTGCAGCGGACGTTTGCTGTGTGAGGAAAGGTGGATCAGATGCGCCGAATGAAAGGGGCTGGAGGGCTGTTCCCGCCGGGCCGCGCCCTCCCTCTGCCGAAGGCCGCGGTTCTGCGTAGGGCGGTCGCGCTGTAAGGACGTGCTGGTGACAGCAGAGAGGACACGATGGTTTCTTTTGCAGCTTGGGGGCAGTCAGCTCAGAGAGGCCAGCCCTTCGGTCTTGTCCGAGGCCTTGGTCCGGGGGTGGGGGTGGGGGGGGGTGTCCGCAGGGGGCGGGGCGGGAGGACCGCAGTCCGGTGACTTTGGGGATTAAGGGGCACCGTGCTGCCTTTACTTCTGGGTCGCCGAGTCCCACCGTTGTTGTTGGCATTTGAATGCGGCGCAGGCGCCCACCGAGGGGGGCGTGTGGGGCGGGGCTCTGAGGTTGGGGAAGGAAGCTCAGCCCTGCACCGTCAGCCCTGGAGAGCCCCGAGACCCGGATCCTCATCAGAAGCTCTTAGAAGGGGTACACTGTGACCGATAAACCATAAGGAACAGAGGAAAAGCTTCATTTCTGGTGTCTTTCTTCTCACGGGGCTCCTCCCTAGGGTCACCCCACAAGCTGGCAGGTGGACTGGGGTTGCAGGTGCAGTATCCTGTCTCCCAAGAATGAGCTGACTGCCGGGGTGTGCAGCTCCCCTCCCCAGCCACCCACCTCTCAACCCCCTCGCCAGCACTTATTTACAAAGTGACATGGCCCTCGGCCTCTCTAGTCAGGCTGAGGACGTTGCCCCCCAGGAGACCAGGCTGTGCTTGACATAGACCCTGGTGATGTCAAGAGCCGGCCAATCGTTCCTCTCCACGTGCTTTGGCCAGAGATTCCTTAGCTAGAAACAAAGCCGTTAGCTTCACGGAGATGAAGTTTAAGCATGAAAATGTCTGAAAAGTATGGGCATGAATGAATGTCAAAATGCAAATGATAAAATATTTTTAGAGGGTTGGGGGAGGTAATAATAGGGAAGCTGCCCATCACCATCAAGAGAGAAAAAAATGGTGTTGGGAACAGAAACTTACCATCCCTTCAGGCCTTCTGTTTAGTTTTCGTATAGACAAAGTCCTTAAAACCATTAACTATTGATATGTGACACTTCTGTGTACACAGAGAATAATCTTAAAAATGTACAAAGTAACATCAGTCTGCGGTAGCCATGCCATCTATTGGCCCCTTCTGTTTTCTATCATCTGTTCCAAATGACCATTGGGAAACCCTGGGTTTTCTAATTGACTTCAGGAAGAGTCAGAGTGTGGGAGCGGAATTGAATCTGCTGTGGAGTGAGTGCTGGAATGTGTCCCATCACCCATAGCAGCTGTTTGGTTAATGGTGAAAAATCATATGCTTAACTAAGGGACCCACAACATCAAAGACAGATGGGACCCAGATCATAAACGATGATTGTAATAAGCATTCCGTGAAAGCAAACTCTACTTTTACCTGGAAGTGGAGGAAGAACTAACAGCGAGCGAAACTACTAGAGGAAATGTAAATGTAGAGTGGTATTTTTCTTTCACCTCTACGGCTTTTGTCAGCCGTCTGAGAAGAGAGACGACATTACGCCCTACTGAACTTGTTTCATCCACGAAGACATGAACAGGCACAGAAGCCAGGGCTAGCGAGTCAGAGCTGGAAGGTCCACGTGAAGGGCTGATGGTTCTCTAGTCCCTGGGAAAGGACGCCCACGTGGTATGTGAGCAGAACTTCTGAAAGCCACACCTACTTTACCTGGCCTGTGCCTCCAGGACTTCACTGCGGGAAGAACCATATTCTCAGCCACGTTTCGCTGCAAGGATGCTTCACACACCGCTCTATGGGGTGGCTTCTGTCCAAAACAGGTTTTAGACCCGTTCTGTACTAGGAAAAATATTTTCTTCCATTTTAGCAAATATAATGTGGACAGCTTCCATGTGCAAGTCACTGTGCTGAGTGCCACAGGAGTTCTGAAAATGACACAAATGCACTCATCTCTTAGAAATTTGAGCACTCGAAGGAAGTCACATATAAACGCACCCAGCGTGCGCAGGGCAGACTTCCAGGACCGTGCGACTCTGTGGGAAGCGCTGAGGGTGCGTCTGCTCAGGGCAGGCTCGGGGGACATGTTTTGATCCAGACATTGAGGAGTTTGACTGCCACACATGAAAGGAAAGTGCAGAAGGAAAGGACCATCAGAGGTACACCCTTGAAAGAGGTGCTAGGGCCCTGGCTGGTTTGGCTCAGCGGTTAGAGCGTCGACCTGCGGTCCTGAGAGACCCGGGTTCGGTTCCCGCTAAGGGCACGTACCTCAGTTGCAGTTTGTCCCCGGCCCTGGTTGGTCGTGCGGGTGGCAGCCACTCGATGAACACATCGATGTTTCTCTCTCTCTCTCTGTTTCTCTCTCTCCCTCCCACTCTACCTGAACAAAAAAATGTCCTCGAGTGAGGATAAAAAAAAAAAAAAGTAAAAAAAAAGAGGTGCTAGGGACGGTGAGTGATCTGGTCTGAGCAGAGTCTGAGTCATGTCGAGGCAACCTGAGAAAGACTGTTAGGGGCCCTGCTCCATGTGGGCATCACCTCCGGGAGCTCATACCAGCCGATGAGCCCCTCACTGCCTGATTAAAAGTTGGGGCTCCGTGTGGTAGGAGGGGCATTTAGTGCTTCTAAATGGGGGTGAGGGAGAAACACCAGCTTGGTGCTTTAGGAAGACCAGAGTGGCAGGCAGAGACGGATCACAGGGAAGCAGGAGGGAATTACTGTGACCGACAGCAACAGGAATCTCTGGGGACAGCACTGTGCAAAGCAGACTCCTCTCTGCGAGATCTTAACCTCAGTTGCCAGCGAAGGACAGTCAGGGTGCGGGTCATTTGAGAGACATGGCGGGTTTCCTTCTGGACCCTGCATTCATATCCACATGAGAAGCAAGCAGGACCTCAATGTGGCTGGTGGCACTAAGTTGTGGAAATACCATGTGATTTCTCTTCGGCTCCACCTCCCCAACCCAAACACGCATCGTTTTATGTCTAATCTCAGTTTGGGCACCTGGGTTCAGACATCCTTAACATAAATCCATTGATAAATGCCAAGTGCTTTGGGATAGCCCGTATGGTCCCCCTTGTTTAAGCCCTATGCCCGTGAGACCAGGGGCCCTCTCCCCTCATGGCCCCTTGGAAGGAGCTCCGTGCCCGGTGCACGTCGTGTCTTCATTCCCACTGAAGGGAACAATGGGAACCCCGCTCCCATTGTTGTGTCTGCATTCATACCAGTCTTTTAAATCCTGGCGGGTGCTGCTGGAGTTAACACAGGGGAGCAAACCGAGTCCTAGGAGTCTCAATTTGCCAATGTTTGGGTTTTGAAGCCAAATACTTTGATGGTAGATATGTGTATTACTGCAAATAAAATATTTTTTTTAGCTCTGACATGTGCGTGGACCCTGTGCCGTGAGATTACACAAGCCTAGCAATGAACATTGGCTGCTGGTCCCAGAACGCAAGACGCGCTGTCAGTCAACACGGGGGCGCAGGCAGCAGCGACCCCCAACCCCTGCAGTACAGGAGCAGCACGGTTTGGGGACTCTGGGCAATGGTGGAACTGACCCGAGCTGAGCCCTGCAAGATACCAGAGTCTCCTTGAAGGCTGAAACTGTGTGTGGCTAGTTTATCCTCTAGCAACTATTATGCACACCAAGGAGTTACCTGCTTTAAAAAGAGAGACAGAGAGAGGTGACATTTAAAGTAGATTAAGGAGATTTTCTATTATTGCTTTAATAGTTCCCAGGCAACAATTGCTTTTGCTTTTCCAACCAGCAGAAGATCAGAAAATGATTAGAGTTTCTCCTACGGATGAAATTCAGATTTTGCATTTGTGCTGTTTTATGAGCTGAAACTATTTTAAAAGCCAATTTATAGTTTTCTCTGCTAAAATTAGATTAAAAAAATAAGGGTGTACAGCAATTGGAGGGTGCCATTAGCAGCTTTCCCTAAGGCGATATACTGTGTTCACCATTTTCTTCAAAAAATTAGTCTTAATTTGATATCATTTAGAGGAAAGCTGTGTTCCAATTCATTCGACCAAAGCAGAACCAAGCCATCTTCTGCAGAGGTTAGAGCAAGAATTTACTTGGGCACTTGCCTAGGGCATTCCCCTCAGGGTCAGACAGTTTCTTGAAGCTCTGAACTTTTGGCCTCTAATCTGAGATCTGTGTGAGATCTGTTCACCCGTAAATCCAGGGCTACGCAAAGTCAGCTCAAAACGGACCTCTTCCTCTCAGCCAGGTTGAAGATAGCTCATCACAACTTTCCGCCAGGAAGGAGCCATTCCTACCAGGAAGAATAATAGCCCCCATTCCCTTCTCGTTGCTCAGAACAAGGCATTATGGTGATTGGCTCTGCAGGGATTGCTTTTGTCTTCAGAGATAATGCTCTGTTGTTCCTGTGTCTGAACTACAGGAACCGACTGGCATCGATCTGCCTCTGCTGGACCCAGCGAGCACCATCACCACCATGACCGGACCCAGTGCGTTCAGCATCCCTCCCCCTATCCGGCAGAAGCTCTGCAGCAGCCTGGATGCCCCCCAGACAAGAGGTCACGACTGGAGGATGCTGGCCCATAAGCTAAACCTGGACAGGTGGGTATGGCCAGGCTCCGGGACTAGTTTCTGTTAGACATAGGGCTCCAGGCTGATAACGTTTAGACATTGGGCAGCATTATTATTATTATTATTTTTAATCCATACATCTATCTACTTTCATTGTATAAATATGTATTAGGCTTCTTCTTTGTACCTTGCACTGTGAGTTTGCAAACACATTGTTGAGAGACGTTCTCGACAAAGCAAAGCTGATGGGCTGAATCCCCCTAAGTGATGTATCCACACACTAAAGTAATTATTGTTCTCCATCTCCTGTGGAGCAGGACCTACAGCTGCATGAGTCACTAATATGTAAAGCACAGCACTGACGTTCAGTTATAAAGAGACCTCAGAAGCCTCTTCTTTGTAAAATGTTGCCATCACTACCAAGCAGAAGACAGGGCACGACCTGTCAAAGATGATCAGAGCCCGGGCTGGAGAGAAAACACAAGTCTGTTGATTTCCTGTTTAGGATATGACCCATACACATCTTGTCTCTTAAATTATTGTACTCGGAGTTGAGGTTAACAAAGTTAAACATTACGTCTCTTGCCTGGGACTGATCTAATTAAGTATAGGCTAGTTCCCTGTAAACCACAGTTTCTCTCTCAAGTGGGACCTAGACACTTACCAGGCACATGGGGACCCAGTAGGGGGTAGTAAGAAGGAAAGAGAAAAGAGATCTGTAAATCATGCCAGCCGGCACATCTGCCCGTTCCCAACTCCAGGTACTTGAACTACTTTGCCACCAAATCGAGCCCCACTGGAGTCATCCTGGATCTCTGGGAAGCGCAGAACTTCCCGGATGGAAACCTGAGCATGCTGGCAGCCGTCCTGGAAGAAATGGGAAGACATGAAACAGTCGTGTCTTTAGCAGCAGAAGGACAGTATTGACCCACGCCAGGACTGACCACGAAGGACAAGAATGCACAGGGAGTCTGGCCGTCCAGGGGATCACAGCTGAGGAGGAAATCCAGACCAGACCAACGAGCTTCACGGTGCGAGGGCGGCAGGAGAGAGAAGGAAAACAGATGCGGCTACCGATACACACGCCCCCTTCATGGGACGTCATCACAGGAGTTAAGAACAGTTGTGTACATTTGTACCTTGAATCTAGAAACCAACCTTATTTTCCTCTTTGTTGGGCTGTATGCTGTGTGGTACAGGATCTTACAGTTTCCTAGGAAACGCTTTTTATTGCTATCCAGATATATGGATAAACTTTCTTAACAAACCCAATTTCTACAAACGTTGTTTACATCAGATTGGACAGGGATGCAGACACTGTCCATGGCTCGTTCTATTTTTGTTCAAGTCATTTGAAGTTGAAGCTGTGGATGGTTTGTCGTGTCTATTTCAGATCAGTAATTTACAGAGAAATCACAGGCTTTCGCTACAAATCATGTGCATCAGTGTTCTGTTTCTAGAACTGGTAAAACCAGTGTTTCTGTTTGCATCAGGGAAGTGGAGAATCTAAGTGTAAAGGAGAAATAACGACGACTCCTTGTTCCTTGAAGACACCCATGCGGTGCCTCTGGGAATAAAGCTGTAGCATTGCAGGAAAGACAGTGATTCATGTTCAACCACACAAATAAGCATTTCTTCACAATATGTGTGTTTGTAGTATGCAATTTGAAGTGTTTTTTTTTTTAAAGGTATCATCATTATTATTATTGATGAGTATTTACGAGTATTCTAGTAAAAGGATTTTCTTTTAACTTCTGTTTTTGTTAGCAGTACTGTTAGTATTTAGGTGTTGACTCGACCTGCCTCACCTTCTCCCGTAACCAGGTGGGCGTGGGCACCAGTTTAACTGCGCAGGCATTGGTCCCTGACCTTCCATCTTTTCCCATCGCTCCGCCCCAGAGGTATAAATGCTCACTGGCTGTGTCGGTCTGTTCTTTCAGCTTGCTCAGGCGGGTCTTTCTCCTCGGAGTTCTCTCTTCAAGTCCACTTGCTATCGGGGTCACATGGCCCCGCATCGACTCCCCTCAGATTCTGTCTCCCTTAGAGGCAGCGTGGTTGGAAGAACAGCCTCTGAACTGGAAATCAGGACACCAGTTCTCATTCTGGGTTTGTCACTGTCTGGCTCTGCTACCTTGGGAAAGTCGTCTAACCTCACTAGACCTCGGTTTCCTCACCGGTAAATACAGGGGTGGGATCAGATACTCTCAAGGTCTAAGATGCTGGCCCTCCACTCCAGTCTCATTCGTCAGTGTGAAGACCACGGTGGACTCTGAGCGGGATCACTTCGAGATCCAGTACAGCTAGATTCTGGTCCTGGCTGCATTATGCCTTTCAAATAGTTCCAACTTGGAAGATAATTATTTTAATCTGTAGCATATTTGTTAGGCTTTCAAGTCTTGTCTTTGTGTCATTGAATTATGCTGTTCACCGAGAGATGGCATCCTTTAATCATCACTTTCTTTCCTTTCTTGGGAACATTTGCCTTCCTGGTTAGTAGAAAAATTATGTTCTATTCCTTGTCTTGGTCAAAAATTTGTTAATTAAAATTTTTTTAACTGAAAAATAGTTCAGCAAGAGAATATTTTGTGTAAACTATGGTATTTCCTTAGAACCATCACAAGCCTTTTGTTTTACCACAGGGACTCCATTCATTCAGCAGGTGGGGAATAGAGTCAACAGCCCAGTAGCCAAACCAAGACTGAAAAACAAGAACCCATCTGTGTGAATGAGAAACTTCAAAACATGGCTGCCATTTATTTACCTTTGGGCTAGAGGTATCCAGGTTGCTGAATGGATTTGAATTAGAAATAAGTTTATCCATATTCTCCCTTCTTTCCACATATATTTTATCCCCTGGCTATTTTGATGACTTCTTGATATTTCCAGGTCCCCTTCATCCTCATCATTGAGAAAATATTGATATTCTGGTAATCAGCCTTTTCTTTCACGTTCTTTATTTCTTGTTTTCTGTTTGGGGCATGTATTCTATAATCTGTCTCTCTCGGGCCATCCCCTGCACCATATATATAAATATGTTACATTCATCATGAAAAGGAAAGATTGCACTAATGAAACAAGTTCAGTGGAAAATGTCTGTACCAATGCATAGTTGACCAAAAGACAGTAAAATTGTATTCTACATTAAAATTTTTTTCAATATATATTTTTTAAAATGGAAGAGAAAAGAGAGCTATCACCCATTGCTGCATCCTGAAATATCTTTTCAAGATTGCTCACCATTACTGGTTTGGGGGGTTGTCATCTATGGAAATTGAGAATTAGAAATCTGAAGGATTCTCAAAGGAACTTCCACGCTTATGAAAAGTGGAGAGGAGCAAAATGCAGCTATCCAGATAATCAATTCAAAACTTGAACTGGAAAAAAAGTCATTAAAAAGTCATCAATGCAGAAATATTAAACATAGCAGGAATCGCAGTATCAAAGCCATGGAGGGCCTTTGGCGTTCACTTCGAATGCTTGGTGGTTTTTGGTTCAGCGTCCCAGCACCAGAAGCAGGAAGAGTGGTCGACTCTTTATGAGCAAGGCGTTCATCTGTCATCTGTCATCGGCTGTAGAACCCTGGTATGTTTCCTATGAAGTGAATGGCAACTTCCATACATTCAACACACCACTTATGTCAAATGATTTTCACTATGAATTCTGATTTCCTTCTTCTTTGGAAAAAAGTAATCGCAGTTAGCTTGCTAGAGCCAACAGTCCAACAGTTCATTTCAAGGGAGCCACTTCATCAACCATTTTCTGTGACCCGTCTTGCCTTTCATACCTATTTAGCTTGTGTGGGAAGACAGGCTACTTCCTTTGGAAGGGGAAACCTAGTCCTTGCGCATGGTGCCATCTAGTGGTGTATAACACAATCTACCTAGAGTTGAATATAAAAACTCACTAAAAGTTGTTTGACAAAGGGAATGAATACCTGCAGTCAATAGGACCTTTATGACAAACAAACATGAGGAAATTTTCACTTCAAATATAATTTTCTTATTCTCGCATTGCTTTCTCACCTAAAGTACCCATATCAAAAAGTGCCGGTCATTATGAGCCTACATCAACTCACTCATACACGACACCTCTCAAGTTGTTTCTTGTTAAAAGAAATACATAAAAACCTGTATAAAACAGTCTTTGAAGAATTGCCATTTTTAACATTTATATTTTTTTCATTGGGCTTCATATGTTTTAAATCTCCTTAGTTTTGTTTCTCTAATATTTATTTTTGGAAATGTAAGAAGCATCCGCTTGGCAAGAAATACGTTTCGTATACGAAAACGAGCATTCTTTGTCTAACTAATTGAAAATTGTGGTTGTTCATGAAGGAGAAGGACGAAACTTTCTTCTTCTGAGTTTGGGGATCTGAAGGCAAAGGCTCCAACCTGTTTTTGTTTTTATTTTCTCACCACACTCATTCAAATGTCCTTGAAGTGGTCTGGAAGGAACAGAAGTCGGATTCAGAATCGACAGCTGAGCACACGGTGATGCAAGCCTGCGACACAAGGTCCTCCCAGATGGCAGTCTCTCCACACACAGCGTGAGCACCCACCGCGGTGACGCAGAAGGACCCGTCCACGTCAGTGTGGGCTTCTCCAAGGCAGGGCAGTATTTTGGGTGAGGTGTCCAATATTAAACTGCCTAACCATCATCCATCTTCACAGATACTATTACTTTGTAGATTGCAATCTCACAACTGTTCCATAGTTGCCCATTCTTTAGGAAGACATCAGGGAGCCTGGGTTCAGGACACTCTGGAAACGACCCATTGACTAATATAACTGAATGGCGTTTCTCCTACACCTTACAACGAAGCATTCTGATAGCAGAATCAAGACTTTGTACTTCTTCTGGAAAGAAGCTAACAAAGCTCTTGTCTGATGTAGCTCACGTGTCTCCGTCAGGGACACAGCTGTGCTCTGGGTCCCCTTACTCCTCTGTCATCATGTATGAGGGAGGGAGCAGTAAAGCAACCCGTCTCCCCGGAATTCACAAGCCTTTGTCGCTGTAAGTTCTGCCCCCGTGGGGTCAAGTGAATAAGAACCTTATGAAGACCTGCAAGAGAAAGTTGACCTGTGGAATTTTCAGTCTCCAGGTTGAATGTCAGCTTTCGCTTTTGCTGAGCAGTTGCTCTAGACAAGTGATCAGTTTCACCTAGAGACCTCAGTCCAGCGCCAAGGTGGACAAGAGAAAGAATGACCATGGGAACAGCTGAAATGGAGCGTGTTTATTCCATCTTTGAGAATAGAGGAGCTTTGGTGAATCAGAATGTTTTCGCTCAAAGCCAATTATTTACAAAGATGATAATAGTCCATGAGCATTAAAATGTATAGATCCAATAAGAGAAATACTTTTATTAGTATCTCAAGGTAATAAAACTTTTTTTTTTAACCTTTCCAGTGCCTCGTAGGACCAACTATTACACTTTGGGTTTTTTGTGATTTTGTATTTTTTTTTTTTAAACTTTACTGAGCTAATGTTGACTGAAATTCTTAGAACTTTGCCACTGTGCAATGAAGTGTTTCTCTACCCTAAGAAATCTATTTGTATAGTCTTTGACTGTAACGATCATTTTGAAAGAGTTCCCTTGTATCTCTCAAGACTTTTTTAAAAGGAATAAGGCATAAGGGGAATAAATACATTGTAGCCAATGTCAATTCAAGCCTATGTCCCTACAGGTCAAGTAAACCAAATGGAGTCATAAATCCTTCCAGAATTCATGCCTGAAAACCTGTTATTTTTGTAAAGTGGGGAGATGGCCTTTGCATTCACTGGGTGGGTTTTCTCCACAGACTAAGACTGACAATTAACCTCCTGATCCTTTAAGCTTATCGGCCTTGTGGTTGTCCCTATTTTCAGAAATCCTACGTTTAAAATGTATCTTCAGAAGAGTTCATGGCTCCTAGATTTTCCAGTGGGCCTGTCACCTCCTTGCATTGATTTTTGGTGGGGTAACAATGGGCTCATTCGACCAAATGTAATGTATGCCCAGACCTGGGTTAGCATGGTCCAGGAAGGCATCACCAGGAAGACAGAAATGCCACAAATGGATGAGCGTGTAAGCCCTGGTAAGGGGCTATTTCCTGTCCCACTGTCCACGGGACTCTTGGATATTGCAATCTGTCCAGAGATCTTCCAGAATCCTGAGTCAGAAATCCATGCAGAATGTCTTGAGGGTCACGGCCCCCCACTGTTGGGTAGAAAATGGACGCTGCCCTAAGATTCCATCAGATGCCCACCAGCCAAAGCATTTACCACTGTACACCATCATCACGCCCTTTCAGATCTGTGCCTCAGCAACACTTTTAGCTCCCTCGGCCATACAACTTCAGGGCCCTTTTCAAATATGCCGAAATCCTATGTGTCACCATTCTTCAATCCCAAAGGTCACCTGGGACTGACAGTGTCAGACCGGCTGTTGAACCTGATGGCACCAACCCCAGGTCATAGCTCTCCGGCTGGAGTGCAGAACCTGGGCCACAGGCAGGTTTTGCTGATTGGCATCCTCAGGGATGATGAGTCCTTGGCCTCTGAACCTCAGCTCGATGAGGCAACATCCAAGGGTCATGGCCTGAGCGATGCTGGCCATGTTGAATCTGCTCTAGAATGGCATCAGAGAGAAAGAAAGCTATGGCCAGTGGGAAATGCCTTTGCCCTTTCATATTTTTAAAGTCTCTTAGGACACCTGCTAATGTAGGGTTATCAATACAAATGGACACTCCTCCAGGCCGGAGGAGAAAGAGGCAGCAGAAAGAACAGGTTGAACGTGTGGTCTGTGACTGGCCTTCTCCCTTCATCCTTTCCTAGACCTTCTGTTGGCAGGGAGGCCTCACCCTCCGGGCAGAGTGCACAGCCCAGTGGCAGGAACATCACTCCGTGTGTGTCTGGATGTCACCGTGCTGTGTGTTTCTGAGCTTAGTGTGGAGCTATAGCAAGCTGGTGACCTTCCTCTTTGCTCCTTCTAAAGAAGACAACCAATGTTTGTCAGAGAAAAACCCCAGCAGCCTGTGTTGAAGGTCTGTGTCATCCACCTGCTGTTCCCTTTGGAACGGATCAAGGGCAGAAATGTCAGATGGAGGTTTTGTGCTTTGTCATTTTTCTTTTTTTAAACACAACAATACAGCCTTGGCTTTTCAGATATGGAACACTCTTTTGTTGTTGTGGAGTTCCCTCTCGCTGTATCTTCTATGCAATTCCTTTTCTAGAAACCCCCTGGTGGAGGAGATGCTCCCGGAGGAGACGGCCACTGCGTGGTGTGCGGCAGGGCGGGGGCGCCGGCTCCCGGGGAGCCTCCTCTCCGGCCGCCTCTCCCCACCTTCCTGCAGTCCCCTTGGTTTGTAAATTGCCTGCATTTATTCTGTCAGCCAATATGTACAAAATGTAAGAAATAATTTTTAAACAGGTAATAAATTATATTTATAAGCAACAGAGAAGGCTGTCGCTTCATTTCTTCCTAGCAAAGCCCTCCTTCTGTGAAGAGTCACCGTGTGCTTTTCGGTAGGACACAAGGCTCTCAGTCCTGCGTGGGTATACTCACCAGCCCTCGGGGACAGCGTGCCATTCTAGAACGCGGCTTCCCAAGCCTCTCGGGACATGGGAATCACTTGAGCGCCTGGGTCTCACCCCTGAGATTCTGATTTCATGGTTTGGGGGTGCAGCCTGGGTGCAGTTTGCCGGGAGAACCGTAGAAGGGCTGCATTAGGGCCCCATGGAGCTTGTGACCACAAACAGGGGGTCCTACCCCCAGAGACCTGCTTTCCAATGCAGTGTGCAAACCACGGCCCTAAGGGGGAGGAGATGCCAGGGGAGCCGTCACACAGGACGCCCAGAGCCCCAGCAGATGCCACGCAGACGCGTTCGCCCTGGTGCAGGACACCAGTCACTCCCTGTGGGCGAGCAGCAGAAAGGCCCCAAGTGTGCGACAAAAAGCAGCTGTGAGTCTGCAGCTCGAGGGGACAGCAGCCCTGTCCTGGGGGAAGGACCCCCCTCGGCCCTCGGACAGCATGGGCTTGAGCAGAGCGGGTTCACTCACACACAGTTTTTCAGTAACTACAACATTTCCTCTTCCTTCGGATTTTTCAAATATCGTGTCCTTGTCCCCAGCTTACTGTGCAGGGCCCAGTGGCCGAGCTCCAGCCAAGTGCACTCGGAGAGGTGTGTCGATGCAGCCAGCCCCACCCTCACAAAGGAGTGTCCCTGAGCAGCTGTGCCCGAGGAGAAAGGCCCTCTCCTGCGAACTGGGAGAGGGTGGCTTAGCCTGGCCCAGAGCTGGGCTCCCAGCTCAGAGGGCTGCCGGGCTCCGGAGGCAATGACGCCACACGGAGAATAAAAGCGCCAAGTGAGTTCGGTGGCAGAGCTGGAGGATTCAACTCCGTGGGGACGAGTGCAAATTCAGCGACAGAACCAAACAGTACTTCACAAAGAAAAACCGGGTGGCACAGACGCGGCCCAGTGTCACCCGGGGACCCCTAATCTGGAGCTCTGGTAGCTGGGGTTCCTGTTGGGAAAGACGGGCCCCGGAGAGCTGGAAACCCCTCCCAAGTCAAGGCTCCGAGGGCCCCGAATGAAGCCCTGTCGGAGTGAGGTCCCTCGGACTTCCGAGACCTGGCCTCCCTCTGTGTCGGTCCCTGTGCCACCACCTGGGCGGGTGGGGGCTTCAAAATCCACAGACAGACCCAGAGTTTTGGGGCCGCTCTTTCCTCACCAGTACTCTTGTCCACGAAATCACCCACCCCGGCGACCTCGCCCTCGGTCTTGTGCTTAGTCTCGCTGCTTCCTCTTTGAATCTTCCTTCTGACCACGGGCCTGTCTCCGAAGCTACCCGTGTACCACCTCAACCCCGGCAGGGGGCCGTGTCCGCGGGCCCACCAGCTGCTCCTCTTTAATCCTGTCCCTGGTCTGGAGCATGTCCCCCAGGCCCTTGATGATGACAACCTCTACTTTCCGGCCCAGTGCTCCACAAGCCCGGTGAACCGCAGCCCTGCCTGAGCCCGCCTACTGCCATCTCCGCACCTGCGATGGGTGCTGACAGGATGGAACCTAAAACCACGTGGCAAAGTGGCATTGCGGATCTGTCACAATAGCTAATGGAGGAGCGCTCGCCTCATGCTTGGTACATGGGCTATTTCATGTCCCAAACCACTTCACGTAGTAGACACTAGCGCGAGTCCATCTTCAAGGAGAAGAAACACAGTATTCGAGAGGTCAAAACATGCCTGCTCTCCGGCCAACGTGGCTCAGTGGTTGAGCGCTGACCCGTGCACCAAGAGGTCGCCGGTTCAATTCCCGGTCAGAGCACATGCCCAGGTTGTGGGCCCGATCCCCAGTGGGGGACATGCAGGAGGTGGAGAATTGATGTTTCTATCTCTCCCTCTCACTTCTTCTCTCTCTAAAATCAATAAAGAAAAAAAAAAAAGATTTCTTTTAAACATGCCTACTGTCACTCACCCATGGGACTGTTAGCCTGGAGCCCCAAACGGGCTGTCTGGCGGAACAGAGGCCACACTCGCGGCCACTACGCCACACAGCAGCTGTCCTAGCCGGGCCCTCCTCATGGCCACAACCGTGCGGCTCTAACTTCCCACAGCGCGGTCCTCACTTCTCTAAACCACTGACTCCCCTCGCTCTCAACCAATGGCCGTGCCTCCCACTTACGGAGAAAACAGAAGCCATCAGCCCACTGCCCTCGGGCCACCAAGCGTATACTCTTACCTGTCACTCTCCATTGCCCGCCCACCTGTTACCATGTGACAGTTTCAAAGACACAGAAAAGGCACAACTTGAAGACAACAGACACGTTCTTTCCAAGGGGAGAATGAAACCATTTTATTTGGGGGAATGTTCAAACAAAGCCATATACAATTTGTATCAAAGACAATACAGTTGTTTGTTCCCTAGTCCTGAACAGTTACAGTATATACAAATTCAGTAAGGCACTGGTTCCCCAAAAGAACACACACTAGTCTTCTTTTGAAACAGACAACAAAACCCTTTTTATATCTGCCGACTCTTCTCCAAAAAAAAATATGGCATTGTTTGCTTTGCTTTCCACGAGGAATCCTAATTGCTACATAAACTCACTTCTGATGCTATTTTGTTCACTGCCACTGCGTGGGACGGAGTTTGCTAAGGAGATATAACCACAGAACAATTCAAGTTTAAAAACTGTGCTTCTCACAGCGCCTTCCCACCTCCACACCGAAGGACTGGAGCGGACCCCGACATCAAACACCGCAGCTTCTGCGGACTACGCACGGCGCCGGGGACGGACACGCAGCTGTGCTCCAGGCCTCGCTTTCTCTGACCACTCGACAACCGAACAAAGGAGCCCGTCAGTAACATCTCAGCCTGTTTGCTGAGAAGCCTGACGCTTCGAGAACAGAAAGGGTGGCCATTGGTGACTTTTGAGAGCTGCTTTCCAGGAGGTCAAAGGCCTGTCTTCCTCACAGCACTGTTATTTGTGATTTAACAATCTACACACTTTTATAAATAAATATTATGTTTCATTTAGTACTTTATCATCCATAATATTTTACTCTCTAATCCACAAAATGGAGTTGTGCCAGACTCCAAGCTGAACATAATATTTATATAAACATATAAATTTATATAATATATATACACATAATAAACTATAAACCTGAACATCTTAGCATACAAAACTTATATTAGCTAGCAACTATTATTTTAGGATTCCTTTGGGGGGGTAGGGTAGCGACTAGAATAAAATCTTAGTCTTTAAAAAGAGTCCTGATAGTAAGAAATCAACTACGTTATTAATTTCCAGATTCCCACTTATTCTATAGAAATGTAAAATAAAAAATAAAATAAAATACAATTCACTTCTGAGCTACTAGAAATTTAAAAATCAAAAAGAATTATTTGGAAGTGAGTAGGTAGTCTCTTTAAGAACAATTTAGGATTCCCTAAGTAGGGTGAACTTTGGGAAGACAGAGAAAAATCTATTCATAAATAAATTCTTGTTGCATTGAAAGATTATAATAACTAAACAGGTCTTCTGAAGTATCTCAGGAATAATTTTTAAATGTTCATAAGAAGTAAATCAGATTGAGAATTAGAAGTAATCTATTGATTTTTCCAAAGCAACTAAACAAATAATATAGAAGAAATGTCCTGCTATTCTTCATTAGAACCAACACCTTCCTAGAAATCTAGTTTACTTTCAAATCATCACTTCCCCACAAAAATATTTTGATTTGCACTTATCACGTATAAAAACTGACCAAAAAGAACACACATTTTTATCTAAGAAGTAAGTCCAACCTCACTTAAATTTAGGAAAAATCAAGAAACTAAAATATGTCCCTAGTTAACAGGCATAAATGCTTACTTATTTGTTTGCAGATGATTTGATTAGAGGTACTGAAGTTTCTCTCCATGGCTCAGATGATTATTACACTTAGGTCTAGCCACATATTTCTTCTAAACTATCACACAGACTACGATTTGACACAGGAGAAAGGAACTGTTACATTGCCATTCAAGTTATTTTACCACCACCAAAAACAGCATTCTGATTAAAATTATATTTGGAATCAACTGTTTAAATCTTCTAATAAAAAAAACAAAATTTTGTTCCTATTCAAGAATAAAAAAAAAAAAAAGAAGAAGAAGAAGTCTTCTTTCTTTGTTACAAACAAAAAATGGCTATGAAGCATTGGGACATGAATCCTGAATATAGAACACTGTGTTTCTTCTCATGGTTCTCCCAGACTGTAAGCACAGCTCAACCACTCTCTGCTAGGATGTTTTCTGAATGAACAAGTCACCAGCTGCGAGCTTACTTCAGAAGTGAGAAAAATCTCTTCTCATTTTTCGTGCAGCTGTCAAATTTTCAAAAGTTTCCCTCCTTCACTCACCAAGCGGTGGAAATGTGTTATAAAACACTGCCCCCTGCAGGATTCTAGAAGGAATGTCTTTTTGTTTAAGGGTGTGGGGAGGGTACTTCCCAATTCCTTACTCAATTACAGAATTTCTAAGTAGCAAAAGAAAACCACAGTAAGGACATATAAATGAATAAAGATGAGGGGGATGTGTACAATTTTGAATTTTATGTTCCTGTTGCTCAGGAATATTGGCCCCGTCAATGATTGGATTCATGTTTCTCAAAAGTGAAAACCCCGCAGAACTGAGTGGGTGAAGAGATGTTTTATACAAGTGCCACAGAGAATGCAAAAATAATAAATTAAAAAGTGAACTGAACATCATGAGAATAAAATAAAATAGAGTCAGCATTCCTAAGATGTACATACGTGATCCGTATTTATTCTAGAAAAATAAATCACAGCAGCCATAATATTCTGTGGCCTCTACTAACTCTCCTCTGTTGTCCCATTTGGAGGATATAGTTACCCATTTTTAAATGAAAATTTAGTTAAATTAACCTGACATCTGCTTCCTCTCCTTCCCTTAACTCAGACAACAAAAATAAACTGGTTTGATCTACACAAAGTAAGGTGTGCATCATTTCCCCCTGTGCTTCTGAGACCAGCTCTTCTGCATGTGTAAGAAACAAGCCCCATGCACCCTGACCTCATCCTCTACCTCACTGACATGATCTTCTTCCAACACAAGAGCTAATTATTCCTGTTTTAAAGCACGTGGTCTTCAACACAACTGATGGCAATTTTATTTAATATTGATCCTTCCCTTTGAGAGATCAAAAGCATGCATGGGTCAATTCTCTGCACATTAAAAAAAAAAAAGCCTTGTTTGTGTTTAATGAAAAGGAAGAGGTTTGGCCATGAAAGAAATGCCTAACAGAATCAGAAACACAAAGTGGTTCTGAAGAACATTGACACTTACTCCTAATAGAATCACATAAAATCTTCATTTGTTCCATATCCTCTGAAGCTGCAAAAGGTCACCTGCAGGAATCCCCAAATGCGGTCCAGACAGGCGGTGTTTGTACCCAGGTGCGTTCACATTGCTGTGGCAGCCCCTCCGAGCGGGGCTGGCCGAGTGGTCTGAGGAGGCAGGGCGGGGCTCTTCACAGACTGTCTTTTGGTTTGTCGAGTGCAACAAAATGTTACCCATGGAAATACTATTTTAATTTACTTTCCAGCAGAATTTCTGGGAAGAACTTTCATTGTTATTATTTAAACTATAATAGTAAAAACCTTAAAACATCTAAATTATTTGTTCTATTTTGGCAAAATTAAAGCATCTTTTGAAAAAAAAAAGAGGGGGGGTGGGGGGCAATCCGAAAATACAGGGCTTTCTTAGAAAGCAATATGCACCATGTCTTAAACAAGGTACCCGAGCGGTTTTAACCTCCTACAGACACGATGAATCCGTGTTTCTGGGAACGTCTGTGTTTGTCCGGCTGCTCCCTGAGAGGTGAGGCTGAACCCACTGGGAAGCAGGGCTGTTCGAAGCTTGTACTGTGGGAGCTTCAGGAACACTTTTTGCTCTGCCCACAAAGATAAGAAGATCTGGCTTTCTCCAGTGATGCTTTTAAAAAAAATTTTTTTTTTTTTTTTGCTTTTTGCTTTTTTTTTGTTTGTTTTTTGTTTTTCCCTCCTCACATCAGAGTTTAATGTCCTGGGACTCTGACATCTTGGCCAGCGTCTTCTTCACACGCAGGGCTGTCAGTCTGGACGCAGGGTTCTGAGCCCAGCACTCCGTCATCAGCTTCCCCATCTGCCTTAGACACTGCAGGGAGGGACAAGGACAACGGGAGTAACATTAGAGACGTGTGTTTATTATGTGCCAGGCTGGTCCTTGATATCTGGCTTTTAATTTTGAGTTTCTGAAGTTTGACTATATATATATATATATTTTTTTTATCCTCACCCAAGGACATATTTTCGTTTTTTGTTCGTAGAGCGGGAGGGAGAGAAAGGAAGAGAGGGAGAGGGAGAGGGAGAGGGAGAGGGAGGGAGAGAGAGAGAGAGAGAGAGAGAAACATCGACGTGAAAGGGACACATCAAGTGGTTGCCACCCACACGACCCAACCAGGGCCAGGGACAAACTGCAACTGAGGTACGTGCCCTTAGTGGGAACCAAACCGGGTCTCGGGACCGCAGGCCGACGCTCTAACCGCTGAGCCAAACTGGCCAGGGCTTGACTATATTTTTAAAAGCTACCTTTACAACTATGTAGACAACATCTCACAAAAATGATTTTCATGCAAATTGTAAATGACTAAAACAGATTTTGTTACCCTTCTGATAGGAGCAAGCAAGTGGTATTGCTGACTGAAGAAGAGTGTCTTTGACGTCAGTATTAAATAAATACAAAAATTCATGGGGAACCTGTATTCCAATTCACATTCCCAGTTTGTTTCTAACACTTGTTCAGCTTAAATCTTTTATCTAATTCCATACTGTTCAAACAAACATGGTTATTCCTAAATCACGACCATCTGCTACAATAATAGCATCGCACTGTCGCGTTTAACAAGACGGATGACCTGTGCAGAGCCCTGCTAAAACTTCCTCCTGCATCAGCGATCGGTCTTCCTGTTGAAAAGCGCAATTTCACTTCATTAAAAATCCTCAGTGAAAGAATCTGGGGTAATACCAATGCCCATAACCAGTTCCAAAGTAATGTAACTCCAGCATCTCATACAGATTTCTGCATAGCTCATTGGAAAACATATGTATTATTTAGCATTTCAGTAACTAGACACAAAGCCAATGAACTGAAGGTTAGTTAGTTTTCAACGCAGTGAACAGTGAAGGACGACTTCGTACGCAGTGCTCTGCCCATGGGTTTGCACTGGCTCCGGCACGTGTTCGATGCGGCCAACACACCTCTGAGTGTCCAGCCTGCCAGAGCGCGCCAGGACTGGGAGGTGACCGCTTAGAGGACGATGGAGAGGGCGTGCAGCAGATGAGTAGGGAGGGGCAAGGCCCGCCCCTCAGTTCCTCCTCTTGAACAGCTTCTTCGCAGACCTATTTTAGGTGTCACCCCGAGATCCGTACAGCCTAGCTGCAAGTGAACTCAGATCAAATCACGTCTCATCGTCCTGATGAACAAAGACCCACAGCGTCATCAGGCATCTCAACGAGGTCAACCTGAATCACTGCTATGTATGGAAATGGCATTTTTCAGATGCCAATCTTTTCTCCCACCAAAATGAGAGAATATTGTACACGGGTTTTTCACAGAGAAAATTCATGATGCTTAAAAAACACACACAGAGAGAACTATAGTCTTCATGCAAATGTCAGGAGATCACAAATAAATGAAATAATGTTACCTGTTATGCTGGCTAAATGTTAACCCACTCGATATATTTTGGCAAAATCAAAGTAGAAAAAAACGAACAGACCATTTACAACACTGTACTTAGCACCAGATAAATTATTCAGTGAGACATTATTACCATCACCAGCAAAAGAAAGAGGAAGAGGAACTCCTGTAATGAGGATTTGGAATTTTGACCAAAAGGGTAAAGTTCTATAGCATGAGGCTTCCGCAAGCCTTACCTCATCGCCACTCCACCGGCTGGGGAACGAGGGGCGGAGCTTCTTGATGCACACCACCTCTCGCATGTCCTCGTAAGAGGGGTCACTGGGCACCAGGTCATGATAGGGAAGCTGGTATTCTTCCACTGTACCTGGAAATACAGTTTTATTATTCTATTTTTTTCTGTGTAATGAAAATAAAAATCTAACATACAAACTGTTTCCCAAAAAAGTTCTATCCGTACTAAAGACAAGTTCAGCCCTGGCTGGTTTGGCTCAGTGGGTAGAACATCAGGCCTTGGACCAAAGAGTCTCAGGTTTGATTCCCGGTCAAGGGCACATACCTCAGCTACAGGTCGGGGGGGTTGCAGCAGGCAATCAATCAATGTGTCTCTCTCACATCGATGTTTCTCTCTCTCTCCCTCCCTCTCTCCCTTCCACTCTGTCTGAAAAAACTCAGTGGAAAAATATCCTCGAGTGAAGATTAAAAAAAAAAGGACAAGTTCAGGTTGAAATAGAGCAAAATAAATCTTGAAAAAAATGTGCCAAATGACATTTAATCTAATTTTTCAAATGAATAGAAAGCCTAATAAAATATTATTATAGGTCTTCAAGTCTTTTTTTTTTTTTTTTCTAATTTCCAAAAGCTAAGTAAAATAAGCATCTCAAACTTATTTCCAATTTTATATAGGCTCTTGTATGCCAAATTTTTAAAAATCTATATTAAATCTCAATGCCTATTTGGCAGACATACCCCAAACTCACACTGTATAATACGTGATTGTTTCTATTACTGCAGTATGAGATTATGAACCTCATAATAAATTTGGCAGTGTATTCTACTTGAACGAAATGTCACATTTACATTTTTTTCTGCTTAATCATAAGAATGCATTTTTGCACCTTTAAAATTAGGAGAACTATACACACCTAAAAACATTAACCGTGATTTTTTAGGCACAAGGACTATTTGACTTTTATTTTCTTCTTTAAATTCTCTGTAGTTATCCAAATCATCTACAAGGACTACATTATTATTAGAAAGAAAAAATGTGTATTGTTAAAAGAAGGGTGAAAAACAAAAATCTATGTCATCTTTAGGGAAATGGCACTTATCATGATCAATTCCATCTCATTTTTCCTAGTATCTAATTTCTACCTTTTTCCTCTTATCCTTTAAAACATCAGGCTACTTGTGGTTTCTTTCCAACTCCATCTTATTAACTCCTCATAATTAGAAGACTCTCCTCAGAGGAGGCTGCCCTGAACACCCTTCCTGGAGCACCCTTGCTCCCTGTCCTAAACCGCCTTTTACAGAAATATCACTGCCTTGTGCCTTACTAGGGGTTGGCAGACTGTCCTCTATATCATTAAATGCACTGGGGATTTACTTCTGACGAAATCTCGAGTCTGTGTTATGCTCAGTGGTTAGAGCGTTGGCCCACGGACCAAAGGGTCACGGGTTCAATTTCAGTCAAGGGCACATGCGTGGCTTGTGAGTTTGATCCCCAGCCCGGGTCAGGGTCGTGCAGGAGGCAGCCAATCGATATGCCTCTCTCTTTCTCCCTCCCTCCCTCTCTCCCACTTTCTCCAAAAATGAATGGAAAAATGTCCTTGGGTGAGGATTAGAAAAAAAATAAAAATAAATAAATGAAGTAAAAAGTAAACTCAAACCCATATATGATTATAAAGGACTAGAGGGCTCAAAGTTTTCTTAGACCATCCCAACTCACCCCTTGTTCTGTCCCTGCTGGACCGCAGAGCAACACTGTACATCTTATCTGTGTTACTGCTTCCTTCCATTGTGTGTCACCTCTATATGAGGTCACAGAAACGAAGAGTCTAACACATGGGAGATGATCACTTCATTTCAGTTCTTCCTCCCTTTCTAATTCTCAAGACAGGGCCCCTGGAAACATCTTCAGGGCAGAGACTGTTCATCTTCCTCAGCTTTTATTGTCTCGGTGCCCAGTTTGGGTCCAGCGCCTGGCTGGACGGAGGCTTGGACGCTGGGGGAGGCGTATACAGAACAACAGACACAGAGCCAATCATCTACACTCATCAACTAATCAAAGTCTGTCTTTGAACGGCAAGCCTTATTCATTTATCCTTATCGTCTAATTATGTTATCAAACTGTCCCTATTAGCTGCCATTTAATTGATCTGAAACCTCAAAACTTTGTCTTCCAAAGTTTGAAAGGTGTATATCTGGCTATGTCTACTTCACCCAAAATTACATAGACTAGAAGGACTAGCCCAAAACTTTCATCCTTTTCATTATAAAAAAAAGAAGTGCTGGAGAATTTTGTGTGCTTTGCCTCTTTGGGAAAAGATAATTCAGTTGTTGAGAGCCTGTTATGTACCAGGCCTGAAGTCAGGTATGTTCCATACCTTTTTAAAAAATTAAAAGTACAGTTGACACACAGTATTCTATTAGTTTCAGGTGTACAGCATAGGGACTCAACATTTACATACATGATCACATTCTTACAAACATGCTTATGAGACAGCATTAGTTTCCACACTGAGGAGATGTAGAAACTTATTTTTTTTATCCTCACTCGAGGACTTTTTTTCCCCATTTTTGTTCAGATTGAGTGGGAGGGAGAGAGAGAAAGAGAAACAACGGCATGAAAGGGACACATCGAGTGGCTGCCTCCTGCACGACCCCAACCAGGGCCAGGGACGAACCACAACCGAGGTACATGCCCTTGACCGAAATCAAACCCACGACTCATTGGTCCGCAGGCTGACACTCTGACCACTGAGCCAAACCAGCCAGGGCAGAAACCTGGTTTTGAGAGATTAAGTAGCTCACCTGAGGCCGCTGAACTCAGGTTGGAGCACAGCTGGGACTCCCACATGTCGGACAATACACATCAATCTCATTCAGACCTAAGGGAGGACTTTGGTGCCTCTCAAATCTCCAGAGGCAAAAACAGCCCTAGCAAGCAATGTGTTAACACTCCAGCTTGGGGGGGGGGGGAGGGGTGTATGTGTTGTTTTTAAATAACAGTTTATTGATTTGATTTTCAGAGAGAGAGGAAGGGAGAAGAGAGAAACACTGACGTGAGACCCTAACATCGATCGATTGCCTCCTGCACGCCCCTACCAGGGCTCCAGCCCACAACCCTGGCATGTGCCCAACTGGGAATTGAACCAACAACCTTTCCGTGCACAAGACGATGCCCAGCCGACTGAGCCCACCAGCCAGGGCACCCCCACTTGTTTTCAAGCTGAGAACCATACCTCCCACATTCTGCACACGGGCTTTCAGATATCGGCTCCTTAGGGCGCTGACTGCTTTAGATGTTCAGGAAACATAATTAGAAAAGTATGTACTCTCCTATTCCTTCAACCCCTACAAACCTATCTTAAGAATAAACATATTATTCAAAAATATGCTTATTTATTCTTTCAAAACATGAAATCAAGGCACAGGCAGTTAGTTCATTTATATTTTGGTTACTCCTTTTCTTCTTCATGATATGATGGGAGATTGACTCAGTATGTGAATAGGAAAAAAAATCCTACATTAACTTTCCTTTGGGACGAAGCGTTGCCTCAGTTTAGAGGGAATATGTTCTAGTTTAACTGAAGCTAAGAGAAGCTCAGAATCTCCCGAGTGGTCAGAAGGCACCGCCTCACGGAAGACGGTCTTTCCACAAACGTTCGAACGCCTTGATGAACCATTTCCCCTCCACGTAAAAAGGAGGCTACACGTAAGGTGAGGCTCTACCAACCAAAATGAAAATTTAAAATAACAGCTAACACACACAGAGTACGATCTCTGGGCCAAGCAGTTCTTCTCTTTGCAGTCACTGAAACCTCACAACTGTCCGAGGCAAGGCAATAATTCGCCTCCCTCTTAAGATGGGAAAACGGAAACAAAGACAGGCTCAGTGACCTGTCAGAGTTCAGAGACACACGTGTCAGGGCTAGTGAAGTGCAGGCTGCGCTTCCAGACTCTGGGGCACGCTCCGTTCTCCAGGGCGCGTTCCACCGGCCTTCATGGGGGGAGCAGCAGCCACAGGGTCCCTGAACAACCCAACCATGAACAGAACCAGAAACATGCTACTGGGTACTGAAGAGCCTCGGTCTCCGCTCCTCACCAGAAGGGAATCTACTAAGAGACCAAGTCCGCAGCAGCCAGCAAAACCCTACAAGCAACACTAATGACACCTCTGATATTTAAGGATGTCGTCTTAGGTAGTTTTACTGGGGATACCTTGTGTGTGTCAGAAATTACCAGGACCAATAATAACATTCTTATGCTTTCATTTCCTTTGGATAAAAACTGACGTTTTCACATTGCTTTATGAGGAAGTATTACAGAAAGTTAAGAAGTGGTGGTGGGGAGTTAAATAATGGGTGACCCACCCCACATGTATGTCTCTTCATCGGGGCAGAGGGAGCCACAGGGAGTGGGGCCCCGGAGTTGGGCATGGGCCCAGCAGACTGGAAAGCAGCATCTGGGAGGGTAGAGAGGGGACTTGATAAAGCAACCGCGGGAGGGAGAGCTCAGGAGAGCAGTAACATAGAGGGACCACACGTAACAGAGCAGGTGACATGTGGACAGGCCGAGGGAGTTGAAATGTGTCTAGAATTCCTCAAAGACAATTCTGTGATGGGTAGTGTCATTCCTGGGAGGAGCGTGACTGAGTCAACAGAGATAAAGGGCACAATTAAAGAAAATTTGATTCTACAGACAAAACGTGGCTTTCCGAGCAGAAAGACGAGAGGCCTTGTCGCGGGCCGGCAGGACCACTGCTGCTCACCTCCCGACACACATCTCCGAGTCACCTCCCAGAGGATGAGCCCGAAGCTGTACATGTCGGCCATGATGTACGACTGAAAGTGGTTCCTGTTCAGGCTCTCGTCCAGCACCTCGGGGGCCATGTAGCGCTTGGTGCCCACGCGCGTGTTGGGCGGGATGTCGACTTCATTGGTGTCGCTACGGAAAGACAAGAGGGCCGTCAGTCCTGGGGAAGCCCTGAGGCGGCTGTGGGGAGGATGGGAAGGGTATCCCTTCGGGGAACACCACTGCCTGGGGAAAGGCTTATTAAATATTCACAGGTGAATAAAACCCCTGAAAAGGGCAATCGGAATGGAGCTGCAACATTTAAGGTTGCATCACCGCTAGCTCAAATATAAACTTTCCATAATTGCTCAACATCAATTAAATGTCTAAAAAAATACCTTCCCTGCACTTTTTAAATAACTTTGTTCTTAAAATTGGATTGTGTACATGCCAAATTGGTTTATTTGAAGCATTACTTATTTATTTAGTTAGTTAGTTTTAGTTAAATCCTCACTCGAGGATATGTTTTTATTGATTTTGAGAGAGAGAGGAAGGGAGACAGAGAGAGAAACAATTACAAACCCTGACTGGGGATCGAACACACAACCTAGCTGTGTGTCCTGCACAGGAATCGAACCCACGACCTTCTGGTGTGCAGGATGACAGCCAACCCACTGAGCCACTGGGCCTGGGAGAGGCACTATTTTTTAAGCCAAGTGTGAGGAGACTTTCAGATCCACCAACAAGTACAAGGGGAGGAGAACCAACAAAGACTTGCAAATGTTTTACGTGGATAAGCAGAGAATCATAAAAAAGCTTTCTACTATCGCTATTATTTTAAATAACATATATGTTTAATAAAAGGATGAAAGGAGTAACTGAATAAAATATCTTGAGCTTTGTGAAAATTTCACAAGACCATTTGTTCTTGCTCCCCGCAGACTGGGAGGAAGTTGGTGGAGACGGACCCGTCTGCAGGGGCACCTGAGAACCACCGCCTCCATCTGAACCCGTGTCTGCAGGGGGTCAAACGACCACTGCTTGACAGGTGCCGATGAAATGAGACGAGCCGTGTTCATGCTGCCGGCACAGGACTAAGCACACAGCAGAGGTGTAACAAGAACTACCTCCAAGAAAGGAGTGGAGGTAGGAAGAGCAACACACCCCAGTACCGACGGGCGAGGAAATTATAAAACCGAAAAGGTACAAAAAAACGCATTAAGCTGAAGTCTGTGGAACACCTTGCATACACCTTCCTATCTCCTGATACCCAAGAATCCACTGACTCGAACGCTGACATGTATGTATCAGCACTGAAGAGTTAGAAATATCGAATATCACCTTGATCACGCAAGGTCACAGACAATACCCAACTTACCAAAACACTACTAGCTTTCTAGGGGGGATCTCTTGGTTTGATCT
This sequence comes from Molossus molossus, assembly GCF_014108415.1. Lineage (NCBI taxonomy): Eukaryota > Metazoa > Chordata > Mammalia > Chiroptera > Molossidae > Molossus > Molossus molossus. Next base: position 73,917,577 of record NW_023425344.1, on the reverse strand, counting down.
TATTGCCTCAATCTCTATCATCTAAAACATAAAATATGTACTGTCATCTGGGAAAACGGAAAGGGTGGCAAATGTCCCTCTCTCTGTACACCTCAAAACTGTTTAGTCACTAAAGCTTACAAATCCAAATTGTCTTTCTCAGAACCTTCTTAAATTCACTGCCAGCTATAATCCTTAATGTAAAGCCACCGCAGCAGACATGTCACAAGTGCACCTACAGGCCCCTGGGAGCTACGACTCTATTTTCCTAAAATAAAAGTTAAAGTGTAAAGTTTTCTTTTCTAATTTTTTTTTTTTATCCTCACCCGAGGACATTTTTGCATTCATCTCCAGATACAGCAAGAGGGAGAAAGGGAAGAAGAGAGAGAGAGAGAAACATCAATGTGAGAGAGACACATCGACCGGCCGCCACACACATGACCCCAACTGGGGCCGGGGACAAACCACAACCGAGGTACGTGCCCTTAGCAGGAACCTAACCCGGGACTCTCTGGACCGCAGGTCAACGCTCCAACCACTGAGCCAAACCGGCCAGGGCAAGTGTAAATTTTTAAATGAAAGAAACTAAGCAGCTGGTATTGCTTACTGTCACCACCTGTAAATGTAAGTCTCAGTGTTCTGGGCTCCTTTCTGAGTAGGAAAAGAAGTTAAAACGTGAATTCTCAGTACTTACCCACGGGGTATAATCCACACTGTCATCTGTGTACCTACGTCGTAAATGTTAAGGAAGGCAAGTGAGCAGAGAAGAGGCTGAATGCTACACCGGGAAAATATTCAGATTTGAAAGATGCTGCAAAAGCTCCACCTTCAGTTATCAAGTAAATCCCCTCCTCTCCCACCCACTGACACCTCTCCTGTGATCACACAGTAGATATTTCATTGATGTGTTGTGCGTGTGTGTGTGTTATAACTTATAATTATGAATCATTAGAGAAAGACGGTGGTGGCCCCGGTAGAGAATTCCGAGTTCTACGCAGAGAAACAAACAGGAGGCTTCGCAGATGCTAAGAAGATGGCAAAGAGCCGAAATTATATCCCAGAACACGTACTGGGAAAGGAGACCAAGAGCGGCCAGCATGGGCCCCACAGGACTGCGTGCAGGTCAAAGGTGTACTCTGACCGCAGCTGGTCATGACTTTAGGAGGTCCCTTTCCATTCTTCCTCTCAGCCCCCTGGTGCTTCCTTTGGATCGGGGAGGTCAGGAAGAGCTAACGGAATGTGTGACATTGAAATATCTACGTGAGAACTAGAAGGGGTCTCTCATCTAATAATAGTACTGAGAACTGTGATGGCCAGACCATATATAGTGCATCTCTAAGCTCTTAAACCTTCAAACACTGGAGAATATAAAATCAAGGATTGTGTACGTCCATCAAACCCCCCAAAACCAGTTCCTACGCAGGCCAGGAACGCTGGACATGACTGGCGCGCTCCACCTTGCTCTCCCAACCACAGCTGACTTTCCTTGTAGGACCTGAATAAATACCCTCACTTTGTAGTATCTGAACAAATATCTGGGTTCCAACCTAAGACTGTAAACTCAGCCCTGAACATCTGCCGTAACCATTTAGCTTGTCCCTAAAGAGGAGAGCCCCGATCCACCTGCGTTCATAGAGCGCCTTGCACGTGGTAGGTAAATAATATACTTTAAATGAAAGAAGGAAAAGGTTTGTTTACAGTAAACTTCACTTTGGAAAATTTAAGGAGAAACCTAAAAATCTCTATTAGGTCTAGATCATAAAGTAAGACATCACTGATATCTCGAAGGATAAGCAGAATTTTGTTAAACATTGATTTTGCAAAAGATTACTCTTGAACTAATGGCAAACGCCTTTAGTACTACATTTAAACCACAAACATGCTAATTATAAGGAATTCATATCCGATGCTATAAAGTATCAGATTGTCCAAAACACAGGCGTCTGCTTAGAATGCAGAGTGCCCTCAGCTAGGACTGCACAGAGGCACAAAAACAGTTCCTATTTCTGACCAAAGTCCCCTGGATGACAGTGGTATGATGAAAAAACAAACCAAAACCCTCACCAGCACAGGGGAGGAAGAGGTCTGTGCTGATGACCGAAGGCCTCCTAAGAGTGCGCTCTGGTGGCGCTTCTCACCCAGGACACACAAGTCACTTCTCAAGGCAACTGCTTCAGGCAGGGGGAAGGGACGAGGACTTTGATGCTGTGAGACAAAGAAAAACGGCCGGGAGAGGGGGGAACAGAGGAAAAGACACAGAACTAAGATGTTCCTTTTCTCTTCTGCAGATGCCGGGAGGGCTTACTGAGGAGGGGAGGGTGGAAGACTGCACCCTGCTGGGAAATGCCTGTCATCACTGCTACTGTTTAGAACTGGGGCACATGGTGGTCACTGTTATCATTTTTGTTGTTTTTTAATTGTTGTTTTTTTTTAAGAGAGAGAGAGGTGAGAAGGGAGAGAGAGAGAACAACATCGATGTAAGAGAAAGACACATTGATCGGTTGCCTTGCACACACACCGCAACCTGGGTATGTGCCCTGACCACGAACCTAAGCCACAACCTTCTGGTGCTTGGATGACGCTCCAACCCACTGGCTAGGGCATTATTGGTTTTAATCCTGCAGACAGTGCACCACCTCACTGCCTATCCCTGGGCGGGCTGCCTGCAGCGTCCCCGTGGCTGGCCTGGTACCTAGATGGCGCGTGGGCACCAAGGGCTGGAGCACCCGAGAGGCAACCACAGAGCTCCTCTTGACGCAGGCTGGCTGGAAGTGGAGCCCTAGCTAGGATCCTGGGCGTCTGAGGACCGAACCTGAGCTCCCCACAGGACTCCGCGGAACAGGCATGCCTCACCCCTCGGGGTCATATCAAAAGATTTGAGGGCAGGCAAAAGATTTTTATAGTGGTGGCAGGGAATAAAAGGGATTTTTTAAAAAAAAACAGTGTCTGTCTTAACCTTATTTTGTATTAAATATTTTTCGTGGCAATTAAGCCTCTCTTGATTATATATCCACAGCAAGAGTTCTTCCAGGAAGTGATGTATGAAGGAAAAGGCACTGCTTTGTTCAGCACAGGGCACAGTCCCCTGCACCATCCACGGAAGGGAGGCGGCCAGTCCCATGAAAGCCACCCGCAGAGCCCGCGGCCAAGAGAGCCAGCCTGGGGATCTCGCCTTGGCTGCCGTGCGGGTGGCTCCAGCTCACTGAGCCTCTGCTAGATGTCACTGAGAGGAACAATGGAGGGGGGGGTGTAGCAGAGAAAGAGGAGAAACAAACATGTACACCTTTCATCATCTAAACATTTAAAAAAATAAGAACTGCACTTTTAAGAACCATGAAAGCAGCGTTGGGGGGAAAGACATGTGGGGGAGGCAGTGGCTTTGCTTGTGGCTGAGCAGTGGTGTTTTACATAAACCACACGACACACACCAGATAATACTGAGCCACCTCTTGGAAAGCCTTTGGTGACCTCCCAGAGTGGGAAGGATGCCCAGGAGCCCTCCGCAGAAGGGGCTGGGCACACCCTCAGGGTTCCCTGGGCGGCACATAAACAGCTGCGGAACTGAGGAGCTGCACTCAGCTCCGCCCAGATGTGAACTAAAGGGGGGGGGGGGGTCCGGCCGCACTTTTCAACAGCCTTCATTGCTTCTCTGAGTAACTGCTGAGAAACCTCGAGGTTTCTCAGAAACAACCTCAGAACTGAAATGTCTTCCACAGGAGGTGGATAGGGTTGCAGAAACCTTGGCTGGGAGAGCTGTCTCAGCCACTGATTAGCTTCGTGCTGTGACGCTGGCAAGTCACTTAGCCGTGTCCCTTTTCTTGCAGAAACCACCAGGTACACAAACCAGACACGGTGCTAAAAACAGGGACATCAGAAGGAGTCGGAGGAAATGCAGTGCCCTCTGGGCCGGGTCGCTGTCTGCTCCGCGCTTGGACTGGCTGACAATCGCCGGTTGGGAGATGTGGGTTCCGCTCTGGTTTTCATGTAGGTGTTTCCATTTATATTTAATACCTGAGAGGCCCTACGCCAGGATTTATTTTCCCCCTAAAACATATATATTATTCTGACATCGAAGTACCAGAGGGGTTGCGGACCCTCCAGAGTGAAACGTGAAAAGCTGTGTTAAGTTCCTCCTAGGGATGTCACGTGTCCTGGTTCCACATCCCAGGAGAGATTTGGGGCAGTGGTAATGTCTGCCCCGCATCACCTGGATTAAATCTCTGCTGGCCAGGAAATGCACTGTTACTTACATCATTTCCAAGACAGTATGGGAAGAAACCAATTCAGGATTAAATTTTTTGAAAAAGTATATGTGCAGGAAATCTCCAAAGCACAATCCACTCTCTCTGTGGCTCTCAACTTCCCTGGGAACCTCCCAGAAATGACTTAAAAGCCTGGGAGAATGCTGACCATGTAGAGACCAGGGTAAAGATTAAGTTCTCACAGGAAGTTCACGTATGAAGTCCAAGAACTCAAGGCCAGGTTAGCTTTGCCCTGGCTGGTGTGGCTCATGGTTAGAGCATCAGCCCACAGACCGAGGGGTCTCAGGTTCCATTCCTGGTCAAGGGCACGCACCTGGGTTGAAGGCAACCAATCAATATGTTTCTCTCACATTGATGTTTCTCTCTCCCTCCTTGTCCTCATCCCTCCCCTCCACTCCCTCTAAAAAAAAAAAAAATCAATGGAAGAAATATCTTCGGGTGAGGATTAAAAAAAAAAAAAAAACTGGGTGAGCATTGACCTCACTTGTAATAAAATGCTCTAAATGTCTGTGTGTGCATATGTATGGACATACACCCCTAAAACAGGCAAGACAGGAAAAGAGAGTGGAAGACAAACATATCAAGCAAGGTTACAAGTGAGGCTCAAAAACCGAGAAGGGCAAAGTCCTTTTGAAACAGAAAATAAAACCATGAAAAGGACATGTGAACTGATCGACTGCAACCTCCGTTCAATAGGAGGGAACCGAGGCCCGGAGCGGTGGACAGCCACAGCCGCTCTTCGGTCCGAGCCGTGCGCGGTCCCAGCCATCAGAGCTGCACATCGGGCCAGCGTCCTCGGATCGCGCCAAATAAATCCCGTGCTATCACTTAAAAGATTCCTCTCCACTTCCTAGAATCATGGCTTGCGTGAAATTCTAGAGGTCACTCAGTGTATCCCCCTTACATTACGCAGAACTAACTTTCAGAAGTGGAACAGACACTCACCTTCATTATTTGTTTTAAGGTCTGTAAAGAAGATGAGTTCTCAATTACTTTTATAAAGCCAACATTTATTGATTCAAAACAATGTTGGAATACCTGTAATGGGTAACTCTCTATGTCATGTCAATGGGAAATACATTAATTAATGTGGCAGGGACCCTGCTCTCAAGATGCCCACTGACCAGTAAAATAGATGAGGCATGTACTAAATAATTATAATGTCAAACAATCAAGGGGCAGGAATTACTACAGAAGTAGAAAAGATGATGTCAGTATTCCTAGCTGGGGGACAAGCAAAATAACTTAAAGGCAGCTCTGAGATCGGATTAAGGTGCACGGAGAAGCAAGGGCATTCCAAGCTACAGACCGTGCAATCCAAAACAAGGCAGTGGCAAATGTGGACTGTTTATGGAAAAAATGCAAGTGGTTGGGTTTTGCTAAAGAAAGTGTACAGGGCCTGGCCAGTGTGTCTCAGTGGACTGAGCATTGTTCTGTGGACTGAGAGGTCCTGGTTCGATTCCTGGTCAGGGCACATGCCCAGGTTTCGGGCTTGATCCCCAGTGGGGGATGTGCAGGAGGTGGCCAATCAATGTTTCTGTCTTATATCAGTGTTTCTATCTCTCTCTCCCTTCCTCTCTCTCTAGAAAGTCCATAAAAATAAAAAACATACAAGCTGGAAACTCTCTGGGATATAAAACTAGAAAGATGGATTTAATCCAGAGTGAGTAGGATCTCTGGAGTGAAGAAACAGTGCTTTTTTCCTTCATTCCATAGTCCCCATGACATCATTCATTTATCCACTACACAAAATTCTGAAGCAGTACTTAAGTAATGGCCACCACGGAAATGCACCTGGAGATGCAAATTTCAAGGAAACATGGGTTTTACCTTCATGGAGCTCAGTCTCCAATGTGAATGACAGCTAAGTAGTCAGTGGTTACTGTTCAACGAGGTGAGACTGTCATGAAGTTTGCACAGCGTCGCGTGGGTGCAGAGAAGACTAACGTCAGACTTGTAAGGGAATAAGGGTAGGCATCCCAAAGGGAGAAACCGTGCAGAGAAGTCGCAGTTATCTAAATAGTTACCTCAGTAGTTGTCTAAAAGAGGGGATGTTGGGTATTCGGGAAAAGATAAAAGCATGTTAAAAACCTCTGAAGAGCCCTGGCCGGTTTGGCTCAGCGGTTGGAGCGTCGGCCTGCGGTACAGAGAGACCCGGGTTCGGTTCCCGCTAAGGGCATGTACCTCGGTTGCAGTTTGTCCCCGGCCCTGGTTGGTCGTGCGGGTAGCAGCCACTTGATGTGTCCCTTCACATCGATGTTTCTCTCTCTCTCTCTTCCTCTCTCTCCCTCCTGCTCTATCTGAACAAAAAATGGAAAAATGTCCTCGAGTGAGGAAAAAAAAAAAACCTCTGAAGATGTGAGAAAGTATAAAGTGTTCAGAATAAAAGCTACATTTTCACCCAACGCCGTAGGAAACTATAAGGATGTCCAAAATTATGCTTCGAGAAAACAAGCCTGGCAGCAGCACATGGAAATGGAAATAGGAAGCAACTACAAAATGCTTTACTCCAGAACCTAACAAAACGCTAGAGAGGACCGAACCGGCCCTGTTCAAGTGGGACTGTCCTGGAGACAGAATTCATTCAAGTGTGCAAACCAAAACCTTCAGGAACGACGGCAGTGCCAGGCACCCCACGATGGAGAATGGGTCAACCCAAACTAGGAAGGAAAAGGAGATAGGGCAGGAAATCTAGCAGTGGGAAACACTGAAGAAGTGCACAGAGAGCAGACTCTCTAGACCAGCGGTTCTCAACCTTCCTATGCCGCCACCCTTGAATACAGTTCCTCATGCTGTATGTGGGGCATCTGCATGTGGGCGGACCCCCTGGAGACGGATAGAGGAGCAGTGTCTGGGTTCCTGAGACCATCGGAAATATGTGTTTTCCGATGGTCTTAGGCGACCCCTGTGAAAGGGTCGTTCGACCCCCAAAGGGGTCACGACCCACAGGTTGAGAACAGCTGCTCTAGAGAGAAAGATGAACCTGGACCGAAAAGGCACATCAGGAAAAGGGGAAGAAAAGCCTGGCGGTGTGAACACTGACATGAGGATCAGAGTGTCTTGCGGCCGCAGACAGAGGGTGTCCCTCAGTGAAGGAGACTCAGGAGGGAATGGAGCAGAAGCCAAAGGACGAGATATTGCAAATTACTGGCGTGTGAAAGTAGATCATTCTTTGGACCTCTCAAGAAATTTTACGGGAGGAAAAGTGAGAGGCTGTTAATTTGAGAAGCAAAGTGGGAAAAAATTTTTTTTTGGTAAAAAAGACTTGTAAAAGGTTGTAGGTAAAAAAAGAAGAAGAAGAATTCGAGAGAGAGAGGAAATTTAATAATCTTTATAGGCAGGAGGTTCACATTTCTAATTTAAATCTACAGTTCAAGTCATTTCCTGCTGCGCTATTTTAAAGAACGTCAGTGTGTTGTCCTATGGGGAAGACCTTCTTAAATTTGGGGCCTATTATTCAACCACTCCTCAATCTTCACTTCTGGGTGAAAATCCATATTCATTAGTTCTTTCTCATGAGTTTCATTTTCCAAACTTTTAATCATCTCCATGGTTTTTCCTTTGTGCCCTTTCCTACATTTTCCAGAGTCATCTTTGGGGGGAGGGGGAGGAAATAAAACCACAAGAGGGTCCAACAATTTAATAAGGGCTAAGCCTAAATTTAGTTTTCAAAAAGGTGGTTAGATGATGATCCCTCTAAGCCAGTGGTTTGCAAACTCATTTTGTTCGCTTGCTTTATTCTCAAAGCAGAGGAACCATTTCTCCTCATTAAACTGTCTGCAAGATGAAAGGGAGGACTCTGAGAAGAGAGGGTGAGCGAAATAAAGCCCAGCCACTGAGCACTCTCCTCCCCATTCTGTACAAGCAACTGCCGCCACTCCAAGGGGCCTCCCCCCTCCCCTGGGGTCTGAGGTCCCTGTTTTATGACACCTGCTGATTTATGTGTTCAGGTGTTATAGTCACCGTGTAAGCTATTGTAATACAGTTCTGAATACTGGCTGTGTTTTGTTTATTTGTTTCTAACATTTCTCACAAAACACATGTGCCAGTTATCTTTCTTCTATCACATAAAAAACACTGCCTTTATCACTACCTAATCTGTGGATCTTCCCTGAAACCTTTTCCTACTTAAAATGTTATGCAGAGTTCTGACCTAATCTAAGACACTAACTAGCTGCCTCTTTTCTAAATAGCGTCATGACGGCTACCAACCCAACGTACAAACACTGTTTTGAAGCCAAAACACAGATGAGCATAGAAACAGTAGAAACGACCCCAACACTCTGTGTTTCAAATAAAATATTTCTTCTTTTTCCCTCCTGAGAAAAGTCAAAATTGATAAAAAACAACAACAAAAGAAACAAGAACAAAAAAAACCTCCTCCTCTACTAACTATCCTGGAAGCACTAAACTACAAAATGTATCATCTATAAAAAGTGATAGAAAAGAGTCATAAAAGTGTATTTGTTCGCCTTGATACTCACCTAATAAATTTTACAGCCAGGCCCAGGTCAGCTATACAACAAGTTCCATTTTTCTTCACCAGGATGTTCTTACTTTTCAGATCTCGATGGGCGATGGCCGGTTTGCCTTGCGTGCTGAAGATTTCAGTGTGTAAATGACATAAGCCACTGACAGAAGAATAGGCCAACTTCAGCATCGACTGAATATCCAGGGTGGTGGACTTCAAGTAATCATAGAGGGAGCCGTTTTCATGATAGTCTGTGATTAGGTACAACTGGGTCCAGGATCCGGTCCCTTTGATATCTGCAGCAATGAACCCTAAAAGGAAAAAAAGGAAAAAGGTTTGGAGCTAAGTGTTTTCTGGGTAGTATCACACATAATTCATATTCTTAACTATCATTCTTTGTCGGAGGTGCCTTCTGTTTAGCATTTCATTCCGTTTTCTGATTACGCCTCTGACAGTATGGAATTACTAACACCAATCAGAGGCCATCAAAACAATAAGGGTAGAGACACATTAAGAGTTTGTATCTAAAAACATGATTTCTTTTGAATCAGGTGTTGATATTTACATTGTTTTAAGTTAACAGGGTAGAGCTCATGGTATTACAGTTATACAGAAGACGCTGTTTACAAAGTAATTCTGATTAGCTTACACTCTGCAGCTGAATGATCCAGATAATTTCTAACTGAAGAAAATTAATTATCCATATCAACTCTGGATATAATAAACCCTGCAGATGAAATTCTTACAACATTTCACCACATTTAAACAAAAACGTGTCCTTCAAATCCCTAAGAAACCCCTAAGAAATGCTGGTATCGTATTTGCACTTCCTGTCTCTCAAGAAACAATGCTGGCGAGTACCCCACTTCCATCCCTCCATTCATTCACAGAAGTGCCTTAGCCATTCCCCGCGAGGTCTCCGGTTAGAAGCTTATGATGTTCCTGGGCTCAGGCCCAGAAGCAAATGTCTATATATTTCACAACAGGTCTAGACAGATGAGTCAATATGCAGATGTTAACAGAAAAACAGCGAAAAGCTCGAAACGCCTGAACGCTGCTGTGCAGACTCACCCAGAATGTTTTCGTGCCTCATCAACACCGTCTGATAGATTTCTGTCTCTCGGAACCAGCTGGCTTCCTCCGTGGTGAAGAACACCTTCACCGCTACCTTCTCGCCGCGCCACTTGCCCATCCACACTTCCCCGTAGCGGCCTTTTCCGATCTGCTTCACCATCTGAATCTGCTTAGCTATCGTCCTCTGGACCTGTTAAGTCCAAAACACGCTGTCCGTATATCCACAGCACTACAGATTCGTTTAACCGTTTGTTTTTCTCCACAGAATAAACAATGACTGTACCTAAAATAATTTAGCCAGTTTTCCTCTTATACGGACAAGTTCGTGGTATTTAGTTATTAGTTAATGCTGTCCCTTTCTAAGATTTGAAATTAAAAACTGATTGCGGATTCTGAATGCTAGAAATATGGCTTCCAAATGATTGACAATTTCATTCCACCTATTATTGTCATAGTGAGAAAAACCTGGATGGGTTCACAGTAGTGAGGAGACTAGGACACCGTCCCCTCCCACCGTGCGGTGGGCACCAGGCCCTCTGACGGGACACACGCACCACACACTTGGATACAACACAACAAAACACAACTGTAATGTACAGCATGGGGCAAAAGTAGTTTTATATTCGTGAGTACGTGAAACACAGAGTCTATTCTTATATTATTATTTATTAATTGTGGTATTATTTTTCATACTAGCTGCTGTAAACCTACTTTTGCCCCACCCTGCACTATCGAACACACACAGAAATAAAGGAAATCTCCAAGTGGGGAGGGAAGAAGAGAGGGAGCAAAGAGGGAGGGAAGGGAGAAAAGAGGGAGGAACGAGCTGACACCAGAGCCGGGAACATAAGCACTAAGCATATACTAAAGCCAGGTTGCTGTCCGGCTACGAGTACCACCAGCACTGGGGTCCGAATCTAAACGTCGATCCCTTCAGAACTAGAGAAGCTGAACTTAGACCTTCCGCACCAGCTGGGACCCCTGGATGGCACTAAATGTGTCCTGCGTTGGTAGCACACCAGGGCTCCCAGCAAAATCAAACACAAGCCCTCTCCTGAGGAAATCATTTACAGAAAATTTCATCCCACCACCATGGTGAGACACTGGATACTTTGAAGGAACTCTTGCCATCATATAGGTGGATAATGGGCAAAACATAAGAAAGAAGAAACTAATGCATTATTGGGCTCACAACTAAGGACAAAGGGGTTCTAGGGAGCGGGCCTCACACGGTAATGTGATCATAAGTTCCTAACTGGGCAGGTCATGGTGAGTAGTCAAGCCCCAAGCATATAACTTCTTCATCTTTTTTATCATCTTTATTATAGCTTTTCCCCTCCTCTATCAGAAGGAAACCAAAGTATGGGGAATTAGTGAAGGATTTATCTTTCGCTTAAGCAAGCCTGGTGAACACACCTTTGAAATGCCCCTTTCAGACCCCAGAAGAGAAACCACCCACGAGAGAGCACATAATCTTGTTAACTCTCCGGCACCCAATCCCTGCCCTGCTCTCTCCACATTCAAGTGATCTTCCTTCTTTCCTCCTTCATTCCAAATGCACAGAGGAAGCTGCAAACTGCCATTCTGAGAAGCATTTTTTTCTCCGTTTAGGTTCTTGCTTCCAGGCATATCCTCTGTTGGCTCAAATGCACTTTTATAAAAATTCTCTACAGGTTTGGATGTTTTTACTCTGACACAAGAAAATGAAGGAAATCCTCAAGGGGGTAGGAAGGGGGATCAAGAGAAGGCAAGAAGGATGGGAAGAAAGAGAATATCCCACAGAATAAATACCTTAAAACAAAGGAAACATTCCTGGCCCGTGTGGCTCAGTGGTTGAGCATCGACCCATGCACCAAGCGGTTGCAGGTTCAATTCCCGGTCAGGGCACATGCCCAGGTTGTGGGCCCAATCCTCACCGTGGGGCATCCAGTCGATGTTCCCTCTCATCGATGTTTCCATATCTCTCTCTCTCTCTCTCTCTCTCTCTCTCACCCCCTTCCTCTCTCTCTAAAATCAATAAAGGAAAAATAAGAAAAAAGGGAACAGCCACTATAAATGAGAGTCAAGAGAAACAGCCTAAGAAGGTTTAACCCCCTCAGCTTTCAGATGCTGGAGTTTCAGATACAGAAGCTAAGGAACGCTACATGAAATACTCAAAGAAATAGAAGATGGGATGGAAAATAAGCAAGCAGCAAAAATTAATGAAAACTGTATTTTGAAGTGGAGCAGTGAACTATCACTTCAAAAAAGGTAAAATGGATAAGTAAAACAACAGATTAGAGCTGGAGAGAAATTTAACTACCAGAACTCTGAAGACCTGTAGAGAGCACAGCAGAGACAAAGAGAAAGAAAACGGGAGAGTAAGTGGAACAGGGTTAAGTGTCTCTTTCTGCATGATCTTTAGCCCGTCTGTGCTGACAGGAAAGTATTCTAAGAATACCATAACTGAAATGGTCAAGGGTCAGTGACAATTTTCAGTTTGGGAGACATACATATAAAGAACCTAGCACAAAGCTCTTGTAGGATCAGATTAGAAAACTGAAATGTATTCTTTGCAGATATATACATTGCATCAAGTAAACTTCAAATGTTTCGTTTTGTTTTTGAAATTTGAAGGACCATGTAATTACATTGAGACCACCCAGATAATCCAGAATAATCTTATCCCAAGGTCAACTGATTAGCAACCAAAATGCCCATTCTCCATGCAGGGTCAAATAAATAGGGTATAAATAAAAAATAATGTTATTATTCATTGAATACATAGCATGTATTCAATAAATGTATATATGAATATATATGGGGAGACACACGAACTACCTTAATTCTTACAACCTTCCTATGATATTCCTTCCTTAAAGGATTTGTATATAAAGATATTTGGCAAATATATACAAGGCATGAATTTGCCCCTTATGTTAATAAAATATATAACAAATTAGTGTCAAGGTGAGATACTCGCATACTAATGATTATACACTTTACATTATCTTAAAACAAGATCTTAAATCTGTAATATTGAGATTTTTCCTTCACTAGTTTTATTGAATCCTCTTCCCAGCCTGCCCCTATCAAATGTCTGTCTTTGTCTTATTTAACTTACGTTGGATTCAAAGCACAGATTCTAGAGGCAGATCATTCGGGTTTGAATCCTGGCTTCTCCACACACTAGCTGGTCAGGCGATCTCGGCCTATGTCCCCGATGTGTAATGCAGGGACATATATTTTAGAACTACTTATTTCACAGGATTGCTATACGGATTAAATGAGATCATATTTGTAAAGGCCAGTGTCTGGCCAGGATTTAAACCCTGGCAATCTGGCTGCTCTTAAACATTTTTATAAATATAAACCAAATGCTGTTTTTCAGTATCTAGATTGTAGAAATAAGATAGTATTTTCACAGATATTAAAAGCTGGAGTTGAAAGCTTTTAAAACAAATTATTGAACAGCCCCTTTAATCAGTTGGGAGGATACAAAGTGTAATCTCCAACCCTGAAGAAATGAAAGTCTTTCTTAGACAAAGACATAAGAACAGCAAGTTAACAGTATTGTAATCTGCTGTATTAATACTATAGCAAAATGTTATTACAGAAGACACACAAACTAGCACAGTCTGGGGTGAGCTATCACAGAGATAACATGAGCAGTAGGCCAGGGGCCAGAAGTCTGAAAAACTCCCCATAAAGTTATTATTGTTTCATTCAATGTTGTTTCATTATAACCTTGGTGAGGTTCTACAGGAACTTAACTCTTGTTTATGTCCATTAGCCTATGGTGAAACCGGTTTTGTTATAAGTCATTTCACTTCAAGTTGCAGAGCCTATTGATGACGTCAAGTGAGGACTTAGTGTATTTGAGAAACAACTACTCAAGGCTGATTGATGCTAGAGTTCAGGAAGTGGGGGAGGGGGGGTGGGTATGCCATGCATACCAGGCTAAGATAGAAGACCCATAAATGCTACTGGATATTATAATGTTTTATCCAGGGAAGTAACATAGCAAGGTCAAAGATTTCAGAGAGGCAACTCCATGGTAATAAGAAAGATGCATTAGAAGGAGGAAAACAAACAGTTTTCAAGTCCAAGAGCATGAGTACCAGATTCATTAATATCAAACGGAATCAATGCCTGTACTTTTCTTTTTAAAATGTATAATAATACTATTTTAAATATAAGAATTATATTTGATATATATAATAATTTCAAAAATAAAAATCAAACAATTTGATCATAAGAATTTTCACATAAGAAAAACGTGCATCCTAGGTAGCATCAGTGTGGTCACAATGGCTGCTTCAATTCTGTCTGGTCTATTGCCTCCAGGGCAGGTGTCCGTCAACAGCACAGAGTTTCAGTTATGGGAGATGACTAAGTCCCAGAGACCGTTAGTGCCTACAGTTAACAGCAGTGGATTGTATCCTAAAATTTGCTAAGAGAGTAAATCTTATGTCAAGGGCTCTTATCACACAGTGATAATAAATAAAGAGGGTATGGGGAAACCTTTGGAGGTGATGGCTATGCTTAGGCATAGATGGTGGTGATGGTTCCATAGATATACATCCATCGCCAAACTCTTCAGGTTGTATACAAGTTGTGCACATTAAATACCAACAGCTTTTTGTATGTCCCCCCCAAAATAAGATAAATACCTGGCTTGAGATTTTTAAAAAAATTACTTCTAGTACTAAATAAAAGGTGGCCTAAGGAATAAAGTAAATACGATACCTGAAGTTAGAACTGGACAATCAAGATTAGAAAAATCAAGCTTAGGAGTTTATAAAGAAAAATATTTCTCATTAAAATTGTTATTTCCATCCTGAGTCCCAACAATCTTTTCGCCTGGTCCATAAAGGAACAAAATGTTTTTCTCATTAAAGCAAGTGCCTTGGATTCGGTATATATTTTCTTCAAGGCTGGCAGTGTTGACCATCAGAAAATTGAACCTCTCCTGAATGGAAAAGCCAGGACTTCACCCTGAAACCTAAACCCTGCAGCTGAAACGCGGCCCTCTTCCCTTGTAAAAGTACTCAGATCCCAGTTGGTTGTAATACTTTTGCCTTCAAAAGCCAGGCCAAAGTGCAGTAATACTATCCTCACTGAAAACAGGGGGAAGATGGCCCTGTGTTTAATGTTCTCTAATCTGCTCTTTATCAGAATGTCTGAGGGTCTGGATTGTAACCATACACTGACATTAAAAAACAATCACCTCACCCCCAATATGTCCGAATGTTATCAGGAAGCCCCACATCTGAGCTCTGATACCTGACTGCACAGAACGTCCTCTTCGCCCTGCCCTATCTGTTTCAGTAAAATGAAACCCTTTACTCATTGACTTTTCCTCTCAGAAAACATTCCTTTAAGTTCGATGCATGTTCTTCTCATACCAGCAGAGGGAGGCCTGATCCACTTCCCGAGCTCTGAGACTGCTCAATTAGGTCTTTCAGGGATTCTCCGGGAGGAATGTACGTTTCGTCCTGCTCTAACCCAATGCTGTACCGCGGTCTGGCTTCCTGTCGTTTATACCTAAAGGTGCACAGAGAAGGATCATTTTAGACACTGAATTGCCATGATACGGGCAAAACACGGCAGAGAAAATGTTAATCGTGGCAGGTTTTATTTTAGCACATAAACACAATGCAAGATTAAATGCTCAGTATTTATTACCCTCCGTTCTGATTTCCAAAATACAAATTATAATTATATTCAAAAAATGTGATTTTAAAGTAAACTACATGTTTTTACTCAGTCTCAATCACCTATAATTCTTCTTTTCTATTCCTTTCAACTGATTGTTTCCTAGCAGGCTAAGGTCTGTTAATATTTTGTATAGTTCCATCATATTCATTCTCTAAAATCTTTCCCGTTAAGGGCTTCCTAATTAATAAAGATGCAAAATTTTGGTAATGTGTAAAAAAACATTATAGCTGACTCTCCCATGTACGGTAATATATAGACCAATAATATAGATAAGTGAAATAAATTTAAACTTTAAAAACTTTTAATCAGTATTAGAAATAAATTTATTTGAATCAACTCCAATTTGCAGAATAGTACTGTAAATGGGTATTATAAAAGGCAAGTGATATGAACTTAAATGTCCTTGCTATTTCACAAACTACAAAGTAAGTTTTTAGGTGACTAAAAGTAATTTGTAACCACCATACTTGACATTAATATAGTAATTAAATTTAATTTAATCATCTTTAAATTATCTATAAAAATCTTTCAACACTAGGGAAATTGTTAACTCAGGAAATAAGGAATACTAGAACAATCTAAGTTCAGCATGCTCATTTCTCTGCTTAAAATCAAACTTAGTAGCAACTAGTTCCTTAATTTCCACAGGGGTGAAATTTATCTGGGTGGTTTTGACATCTGAAATACAAATGAGATAGGTATCTGTTAATAGCTTCATTAGGACAGATATTAATCAATAGTATCTAATATTATCAGTAAAATCTAAGATCTAATTAGGTCAAAGGAAGCTGGGCGGGGGGGTTAATGGATATGGTAGTATGAGAAAGATATTAAAAACTCTGAATTCTACATCTACGTTTTAGAAACTTACCTGAAGTAACAGAATAAGATGATAAGGACCAAGAGCAAACTACAGACAGTCACAGATATAAGTAAGGCTTTGTGGTGTATAGATCCATCAACAAAATCTGAAATTAAAAAGAAAGCAAAGAGAACCATAAAACAGGGAATATTTTCACCTAAAAATTAGGAAGCAACTCTTTCCTAAAATTGCTTGCTAAGCTCCATATGCAAGATGTGAGAGGTATTTTCCATCTGCTAGTTGATTTTAAAAAATTAAAATACATATATGTTCCAAATTAAATAATTACAACTAGCATGAATCATTGTTCATCTAGACCAGCGGTTCTCAACCTGTGGGTTGTGACCCCTTTGGGGGTCAAACGACCCTTTCACAGGGGTCGCCTAAGACATAACAGTAGCAAAACTAGTTATGAAGTAGCAACAAAAATAATTTTATGGTTGGGGGTCACCACAACATAAGGAAATATATTAAAGGGTCGCAGCATTAGAAAGGTTGAGAACCACTGGTATAGACACTTGATTCAAGAGTACTCTGAAGGAGCCCTGGCCAGTTTGGCTCAGCGGTTAGAGCGTTGGCCTGCGGTCCGGAGAGACCCGGGTCCCTTTCCCGCTAAGGGGTTCATTTGTCCCTGGCCCTGGTTGGTCGTGCGGGTGGCAGCCACTCGATGTGTCCCTTCACGTCGATGTTTCTCTCTCTCTCCCTCCCACTCTATCTGTACAAAAATGGAAAAATATCCTCGGGTGAGGATAAAAAAAAAAAGAGTACTCTGAAGGAAATGGGCTTGGCATAGGATAAAAGCACAGAATATGAACAAATGCAATAAACGGATCAATGCCCCAGTATACAATTAGGTAGTTCATCTCTATTTCAGATCCAGCTGATGGGTTGATAAGACTTTCTTCGTGTGGTTTCTGGAGTGCTCTATATCATGAATTTGTATTAAAAAATCCATATTCACTGTACATAAAATACAAAGTCATCCTCTGATGAAAACAAAGAAACAGAATTCCTCAAATGTTGCCAAACACAGTATATATGTATGTACATCACTTTAAACAAAGATGCCCTTCAAAAACACATACCTGAATTTTTCATAAATACTATATTTTATTTATTTTTTCCTTTATTGATTTTAGAGAGAGAGAAAGGGAGAAGGAGAGAAAGAGAGAGAAAGAGAGAGAGAGAGAACCATCAATGAGAGAGAACATCAACTGGCCGCCTCCTGCATGCCCCCCACTGGGGATCGAGCCCACAACCTGGGCATGTGCCCTGACCAGGAATTGAACTGGTGACCTCTTGGTGCATGGGTCAACGCTCAACCACTGAGCCACACTGGATGGGCATAAATACTATATTTTAAAAGAATGGGTATGTTCTACTCAAATAATCATTGTGTGATCCTTTCATAGAATAAATTATTAAATATTATTCATGTCATTTTAACTCCAGTTCTCAACAAACCAGATTTACCTACAGTATGATTTCTCAACACCATAGAAATAAGAATGATTTGGACAGTTTTTACAAATGCACATTTACTGACTATACCCAGAGATTTTTATTCAATTTTTTTTTTTTTTTTTTTGGTTTTTACAATTACCTCAAGTGATTAAACCCTAAAATCAGGTGCACTTCTATAGTATTAACATTAGCACCATTCGTAGTAAGGGCACCGTATACTCTTGAGAGAGAAATTACTGTTGCTAAATTTTAAATAGTATTTTTGTAATTTATAACTTTGGTCACTACAGAGAAGTATTTTATCAACTTTGCTGTACACCTTTAACTATATAGCTACCTAAACACTTTGACTGGGGACCTTATCCCTCAATGTGACTTTTTTTCCCCCCAATCAAAAGCATTACATGTTCCATAAAGAAAATAAAAAAAATTACCAACTAACTAAACTAAATAAAATCACCACCACCTCACAACTTAGAGAAATTACTACTAACACTTTATAATAGCCTTTGAGTATCATTTCAATGGACAAAAACAGTTAATGAATAAAATAGTTTACAGAAAGGCATTCTACACACCCATGTGCAGAGCAGCATTATTCATCACAGCTAAATCATGAAGAAATCAGAGTGTCCACTGACCAAAGAGTGGATAAGAACCATGTGGTATACACATTCATGGAATATTACTCAGCCTTCAAAAGGAAGGCAATTGTGACATGTGCTACAACATGGATGAGTCTTGAGGACATTGTGCTCAGTGAAATAAGCCACAAAAAGGTAAATGCTGTACAACTGTACTGTTTGAGGGGCCCAGGGAAGTCTGAATCATAAAGAAGACAAGCAGAATGGTGGCCTGGGGAAAGGTGGAACTGGGAAAGTTAGTGTTGACTGGGTGTAGAGTGTCAGTTTTACAAATAAAAAGGGCTATGGAGTGGGGGGTGGTGATGGTTGTGCAACATTATGAACATATTTAACACGCTGAGCGGTACACCTAAAAATGGTTAAGATGATAAATGTTGTGCTATGTATTTTAGCACAAGAAGAAGTTGGGAAGCCACTCTAATTGCTGTATATTTAGATTATTTTCATTTTTAATATTGTGAACATTTTCCAAAACAAAAAGTTTTTTCTGCCATCTTTGTTTTAAAGATCAGAGTATGTATATCTAGGCACATCCTCCTTAGACAGCCAGCCCCCCGATGTGTACTGAGGAGACTGCGAAGATTCTGCTGTTTCTCTGCTGTGATACGTGACATCCTGTGATGAACGTTTTCCTCGGACATCAGTATACATGTCAATGATGACTTCCTTCATCTAGATTCCCAGAAGTGGACTGATTAGTGCAAAAGACATATTATTTTAAGGCCTCTCATACGTACGGTCAAAATCCCCTGAAAACAAGATGACAACAGTTTCTATTTCACCATTAATATAAACATATGTTTTAATCATTTTGAAATAATGTAAGTCTTACAGAAAACCTGTAAGGATAAAGAATTCCAGTGTGCACTCCACAGAGATTTCCTTTTTTTTTTTAATCCTCACCCGAGGACATTATTTTTCCATTTTTTTGTTCAGATAGAGTGGGAGGGAGAGAGAGGAAGGGAGAGAGGGAGAGAAACATCGATGTGAAAGGGACACATCCAGTGGCTGCCTCCCGCACGACCCAACCAGGGCCGGGGACAAACTGCAACCGAGGTACGTGCCCTTAGCGGGAACCGAACCCAGGTCTCTCTGGACCGCAGGCCAATGCTCTAACCATGGAGCCAAACCAGCTAGGGCGAGATTTCCCATTTTTAAAGTTGTACCATATTTGCTTTATAATTCTCATGTTCCCTTAGTGTGTGTGTTTGTGTCTCTCTCTGTATACATACAGTTATGTGCTGCATAATGACATTTCAGTCAATGACTGTGAACAGGACACTGGTCCCATCAGATTATAACGAAGCTGAAAAATTCCTGTCGCCTAGTGTCACTGTAGCTGTCTTAGGAGCACAGAGCACTGAACACCTATGTGCAGGCTTGTAGCCTGGGAGCAAGGGCTATACCACACAGCCTGGGTGTGGAGCAGGCTATACCATCAAGTTTGGTAAGTATATTCTACTATGTTCCTATAATAATGAAATCACCCAGTGACACATTTCTCAGAATGTATCTTCATTGTTAAACGATGCATGGCTGGATATATTTGCCTTCATGTTCAGTTATTGATTTGTATATAATTTGCGAGTCATTTGAAGTTACAGACAAAATGTGCGTGCCTATAAACACTTTCAAGTGCACGTCCTAAGAACAAGGACACTGGCTTACCAAATGGTAACATAATGATAAAAATCAGGAAATGAACATAAACATATATGTTGAAAACCAATCTTTGAAATATTTCAGAGGAAGTTCACATTATTTATAATAAATTAAATTCCACATATATTTCTATTACTTTCTTGTCCAAATAGTTCAATGGCTAATGTTATGATTTACTCCTAATATATATGTTTAAGAATTAGTTATGATCTATACTACTTGCCAAACATTATTGGAAACAGTCTGCATCTGGAAAGAATAAATGAGACACCTTTAAAAATAAGCAGTTTTATATAAACAAATTCAAAAACACTATGAACCGTGCAGAAATAAAGGGCTTGACTCACTATCGTGCACGTTCGAAAAGCCTTTCAGGTTTCAAAACAACAGGAATCAGATAAAATGAGCACATGTATTTGCTGAAAAGTGTTGCTTCGGAAACCCTGAAAATAATTTGTAGGCTCTTAAAATTAAGTAGGCTAAAATTCACAAAATGACTTGTCTCAGGGAATCTTCCCCTACCCCTCCCTCCCTCAGGTTATAGGCAAAGTTAACAACAAACCCAAGGTGAGCACAATACCTCTGCCAGGAGGAGCACAATTCACAATGTTCACGTATGCAAGTGTGCAAATACCATGGCACATATACGTGCAAATATTATCTCTGGAAACTGGGCTTAAAATGTATTTCCAGTTTGAAGGATAACAAAAATAATGAGCCTGAATGTGCAGAAAACCAAAGAGAAGAACATTGGATACTCAAAACTAGAGGAATGAAGTACATAAAAGTTACATATTATCAGTATATGAATACAGACTGCTTTCTCATTCAAGGAATATAATTTTACTAAAACTTTCGGCCTCATTGCTTTTCATTTTTCCATGTAAATGCAGAATACACCCTGAACCGTACGAACACTGTATCTATTACTCATCTCATTATATTTCTGATTTATGAGAGCAACAAGACCAGAAAGGATCTAAGGGATTCTTTCCTTACCATCAACCACTTTTTAAAGGCTAGCATTACCTTCCTATTTTCCTTTTCTTTGCCCCAATAACTCTATCCCCTGAGCCTCATCTCTGCCTCCTTGTCTTCGCTCATGAATAGGTGATCCTTATCAATAAACCTTTGTTTCTGTTGGTCAGGCTGGTCATGTTTTAATCTGCCATTACCTGTGCTCAGAGCATTAACAATGTAAACATTCAAGTCACTGCCAGAGTCCTGGAAAGCGAACACTTGCAGATGCCTATCAGAGAGGAACAGCCTGCAGATTTCTGCCGGCACCGTCCCTCCAGCTGCGCAGGCCAGGAGAACCGAGAACTCTCCAGGGGACTTGGTTCACTGGGAGCAAGCAAGGCTCGGCGTGGCTTCCGACCAGCATTCTGTCACCACTTGCCTCCTCTTTGATAATTAGATGGATCGTAACGGATTAAAATGATGGGACTGTTTTTATAGGCTAGAAGATGGTTCATAAGTGCAGTAAGAACTTTAATAGAAAATTTAATAGGAAATTTCCTGGTAACAAAGAAGGTTGAGATGGAATTTTTAGATCCAGATTATTTCCTTCAACGAGAAATAAAAAGACGATTTCTAAATTCCTTTCACCTTTCCCAAACACGCTGCTAACCGGAAATTCCCAAACAGGAGCCGAACATTTCAAGAAATGTTAGAATTACTCCCTGGTGAGGAATTTAGCTCCGATTCATGTATCGGTTTTTATTGCCATGGGTATAATACAGGTATCAGAGGGGAATTCTGGCCCTTACCTTTGCATTCTGGACACTATCATATATTTGATCTATCTGTGTTGTGGTGAATTATCAGTGGCTAAATATCTCTTACCCAAAGAGTTTAATTTGTAATGGGCATATCTAAGTTAAGCAACAGCATTTTTTTAAATCTGTAAACTGCTCATAATATATTTTTTAGTTGAGTAAAAAAAAAAAATGAGAAAACATTTAACTTTGGAAATCTTATATTATAATTTGCCTTAAAATACATTGAAAGTACCATATTTCAAATCAGAATCTTATTTCTGATACATTTTCTATGAAGTATATATGTAACATAAAGGAGTAATTCCCATATAGAAACAAACTTAGGCCTATTTCAAACAATTATATAAACTTTTATCCTGTAAAAGTCAAATTAGAGGACCCTATTTAATGAAGCAAGGGCGTCTGCTCATTTCATCTTCACACCAGTCTTGCACCTCTTCATGTGCTCTCTTAAAACAATTAAATACAAATAAGTGACTATAATAAGTAATTTGGGGAGGGGACCTTATCAAAATCTCCCACCTATGTGCCATCTCAAGGGCACCCTTTACTCACAGTATCTTGGTCAAAGCATCTGATGCTGAGAGTCCGGGACACCCCAGTGCTCCCAGCATCACCACCTCTGCAGGCAGAGACCAGACACCAGGACCACCCTCCCTTCAGCCTCTCCATCAGCACGGACATCTCTTCCTACTCAGCACCAGCTGCAGTACTGGGCTTCCCACATCATACTGGTTGTTTAGGATGAAGGTCCTGCGTCTGACTGAACTGCTTTTCACATTTCCTCCTTCCTGATTCTGCTGGTGCTGAAATGGAATCAGCAAAGCAAGACGAAATCTACTATTTATTGAAAAATCCAAGCTGCATTCTGGCCACCCCTCATCTTCTCTTTTTGAAACACAAAAGCGTCCATTCAAAGACATCCACCTCGAATACCCATAGTGCCCGCTGAGGACAAAGCTTCTAGTAAAACAACTAGACTTGAAACCAGGCCGTACTACTCGTGAGGTCCCCTTTAGAAAGTCCAGGGTAATCTGGACAAACTGGCCACATGAGTAACCCTGCTTTTCCTTAACTGCACCCTAATCTAATTCCGGCTTTAAATCCACCAGTAAAGAGTGAACCTGCCAAGCTCCACGCAGACCGCCCTCAACCCCAATAAAGGCAGAGCCCCAGGTCCAAGCTTGCTTGTGCCCTCTCCGTCTTTCTCTACCCATGACCTTGTGTTGCCCTGGGGTTGATTCTCAACCTTCCTAATGCTGCGACCCTTTAACACAGTTTCTCATGTTGTGGTGAGCCCCAACCATAAAATTATTTTCATTGCTACTTTATAACTGTAATTTTGCTACTGTTATGTCTTAGGCGACCACTGTGAAAGGGTCGTTCCACCCCCAAAGGGGTCGCGACCCACAGGTTGAGAAGTGCTGCTCTAGAACCTGTGAATAATATTTCAAAGTTCCCCAGTGGTTGTTGCTGAGGTGAGTGTGACAATCATAATAAGAACCACAACATCGGCTCCCATCGGGGAAAGGTTCGGGGGGGGGGGCTGCCACAGCAGTAGAGACCCAGGTGAGTGCTTCAGGAATTCCCAGCTGATAGCATCACTATCCATGGCTGAGACCAACACAAACCAGGTGTCCACATGCAGGCACGAGAGACACCTCACAGTGCAGCAGAAAACCTAGAACCATCCTCCCCATCACTCACTCCCACCCGGGGAAAGTAAGTCTCAGTACTTCCAGCGTTCCGAATGCCAGGCTGGTGATCTCCATCATTATGAAACTATACATGCTATGTTAATATAGTTTATTAACCAGTCATCTGTACTGGTTTATGAGTTTTACATATGGAGGTAAATGATATGTGGACATACACTTATACTACTGCCCCAACCCCACGAGTTAGCGATAGTCCTGAGTATAAAAAAATAGCGAAAATTAAAAACGTCAAAAGAAGATGGTTCTATAAGTCTTTAACATCATCCCTGTTCTCTATGTTGGATTTTATGCCAACCACATACACACGTATCTCCAACATGAACTGTGAATAACAGTATAAATGTAGCCGCTTCAAAATGGAGTTGGAGCTGCCACCCCAGAGGGACCGGCTTGCGAGTCCTACTCCTCAAATCTCTGGAATGTGAAACTGGGCAAAATCACCTCTGGACTAGGCCTAAAGCAGGATTCCAAATAACTATTTGCAAAGATAACAAGACAGCAGATATGAAAAGGAAAGACATTCTTTAGAATGAGCATCCCTGTGTTCATGCACCTGCTCCTGTAGAAATTCCTTCCTTCCATTCATGTAGTTGCTCCCCTTCCCTTTCCCATAAGTACCCCTTGCCTTCACCTCCAAAGAAACACAATTTGGATTTCTGCCTGCATCAGTGCTTCCTGAATAGTTATTCTTTTGGATCTAAAATAAACACTTGTTGCCTTTCAATTTGGCCTTTTATTTTTAGGCGAACATATCACATACAGACATAATCCAATATGGCTACAACTCTAATGTATCCAGTCAAGATACACAGTACACTTCCAATAAACATGATGGAGGCAATACAAGCAAACAAACCCCCGCGGCACCATGGTACAGTGATGTAAAACATGCTGCTGCTCTCTGACCACGGTCTGCAGGGTCTTTCACTGCACACCAAAATGACAGCACCAAAGAAGGAGGTAGAATCTGCAGAGACCTTGCTCTGGCACTACTGGGATCCTCAGAGTTCACAAGCAGTGAACCCTAATACTACCAAACTTCTCCCAAGCCTATCACTTTGCACAATCCTCAATGTAATCCACGCGCACCGTCTTCCTGATGCCCTGAACCAAGGATTTGTCTTCTCAATGCTGCTGCCCTTCTGCCCTTTTTTTCCAAGGCCTTTTCACTCAGTTATGTAGAGACTTATTCAACTATTTTTATCTTTCTTTTATTGATTTTTTAGAGAGAGGATGGGAGAGGGAGAGAGAGATAGAAACATGGATAAGAGAGAACATTGGCTGCCACCTGCATGCCCCCACTGGGGATCGGGCCCACAACCTGGGCATGTGTCCTGACCAGGAATCAAACTGGCAACCTCTTGGTGCATGGGTCAACACTCAACCACTGAGCCACACCGGCTGGGCTTAGTCAACTATTTTTAAAAGTCCCTACATCCTCAACCTCCTCAGAGAATAAACCTCACCTGTGTGGTCAGGATTAGAATCTGTCTCCATCTACAGGACAACACATGCACTGCAGCCCTTTCAGCATCTGAAAGAGCGAGCTTGAATTTTCCTAAATAAACCCTTTTGTTACTTCTAGGACACATTACTTCCACTTGCATTACTTCTCCTTGGCAAAGAGATTCTAAAATCTAGCATTTCTACCTTCATTTCCAGTCTCTCCTCACCTCACCCCCACTCCAAAAATGTTGTCTATAGAGCACCAACTTTTTGAAAATGCTTCATAATGAAATAACTACAAAAATGGGAAATAAACATTTAGACCATGACTACAATTTGACATCAGTGAATTTCTCTGGGAATAATATGGGTCCTGCCTTTGTCTACCAAAAATGTTGCCCAAACTTTAATGTGCATGTAAATAACGTCAGGAGTCTTGTTCGAAATGCAGGTTTGGTAGTATGGGATGGGGCCTGAGATTCTGCATTTCCAATGAGCTCCAAAAGATAATGATGCTGCTGGACCACAAGGCCACTCTAAATAGTGAGGCTTCGAACAACTTCATCAGGAGATTTTCTCCCACCAGTCATGATATGCCCGTATTTTGCAAATGTTTCTCAAATCTTACAAACCAAACTCTGCACTTACTATCATCTCTGTTTGGAGTCACTGATACTCAAAGTCTGTGCAACTTTGAAAAGTGAATTAACCTCACTGTGCTGTAATTTCCTCATCTTCAAATGGGGAAGAATAATCCCAGTATCTCATAGGACAGTTGTCAGGCTCAAGTGGGTTAATTAATGTAAACTTCTCATAATGCTCAGATATGTCAGCCGTTTTAATTTTTATTCCTGCCTTATCCACTTGGCAAGCTCCTGTTCTTCCTTAAAGTTCTGTTCAAGTATCACTTCTCTGACGCTATTTTGACAGCCTTCACCCAGACAGGGTGAGCCACTCACTCTCTGACTACACTTTATAATCTAACTCTGCTGTTGAAAACGTCCCAATTAGATCTAATCATTTACCTGTTTCTCTCTCATAACAAACTCTGCACACCTTGAGAGCAAGAAAATCCTTCATCCATTTCTGTGTCCTTAACACATCGCGCGTTGACTGGCAAAATTTTTAAAAACTGACTGAATTTAAGCCCGGCCAGTGTAGCTCAGTGGTTGAGCATCGACCCATGCACCAAGAGGTCACTGGTTTGATTCCTGGTCAGGGTACATGCCCAGGTTGTGGGCCCGATCCCCAGTGTGGGGCATGCAGGAGGTGGCCAATCGATGTTCTCTCTCATCAATGTTTCTATCTCTCCCTCTCCCTTCCTCTCTCTAAAATCAATAAAGAAAAAAAATTTTTTTTTAAATGGACTGAATTTTGATGTGAATTATTATGAGTCAATCTTACAGATCTTTCTAGGCTACAGTAGGAACAAGAATTATAAATATGTTATGAAAACCATAAAATGTCACTGTGTTTTGTTGAAAAAAATTCTCTCCTCAAGAAATCAAATCCATCATGAAGAATCATTTTAAACCAAGCATCTAAGACTTAGGATTTAGAGTTCTGCAGCCATCACAAATCACTTATTTTGTGGTGAGAAAAAGGAGGGGAAAGGAAATGTTTGAGTTATTTTTAACAAGAAGTCTCTGGGGGTGCAAATTTGTCATTTTAAATGAGCAACAATTAAATGCCTAAATCTTGATATTAAGTTTTGTAGATCTTTTCTCTACTAAAAAGGTAGATACTTCGCATAGATAAAAGGAAATACAATACAGCAAATAATCTGACTTAGTCTTTTATAAGGTCCTTATTTTTTAAATAAATGTAGACAAATCGTAGTTTCTAAATGAAGTACAGCCTCTGATTAGTATTTAGGGTTAAGCATAAAGCACTGACCCCTCTCTGCCCTCCTGAAACACACTGCAAGCTCTAGAAACTGTCGTTTTCTGAGGGAAAGTTGAGAGAGATTAAGAAATAAGATATACTGGACAGAAGCCAGGTAAGAAGACTACTTTCCCAAGAACTGTTTGCACATATTTTTTGTTTGTTTGTTTTAATATGTCTTTATTGATTTTTTTTTAGAGAGAGAGAGAGAGAGAGAGAGAGATAGAAACATCAATGTGAGAGAGAAACATCAACTGGCTGCCTCTTGCATGCCCCCTACTGGGAATTGAACCCACAACCCAGGCATGTGCCCCGATGGGGAATCAAACCAGGACCTCTTAGTCCATGGGATGATGCTCAATCCACTGAGCCATACCGGCCAGGCAACTTGCACATGTTTTTGAATGACAGTTTCAGTATGTCATCTTGCCTTGTCCTCTGCCCAGCAGTGGAAAATGGTACAGGTAGATTCATTCAGAAAGGGAGGACAATTTATGGTTTTATTTTCTTTACACCTAAAGCTTTTCCTGCCTGGAAGCCTTCCTCTCCTTACCTCTGTTTTTCAGCGGAGGCAATGTAGGGTGCAGATCTTTATTACATTCATTCCGTTCTGTGCAGCATTCAATTGATCTTCTTTGATGAGGAATGGGCGTGTCCTAAAATTGAACCCACAAAGCTATCAGTGGGTGTCCACTAAATTTCATAGGCACATGATCTAAAACTTAAAAAATTAACACCGTTTAGCTAATTCACTTAAAATTCTTCACAAATATGTCGAAAATACTGTTTTCTACTAGGTAATTTCTTTCAAATTATCATGTATTATTTAACTGCAATGTCTGCATTTCAAAAAAAATTCTACATGTGTAATAAGCAGTGTGCAGTGTGAACTGAAGATGAAGGCTAGGTTTGATGCACTGAACTAAACTGGAATTTGAGCAAGAGATCTAATGGTACACGGAGCCAGACATTAACAACAAAAATAAAAATAATATTTACTTTCAAAATAAAGGGAGAATTGGCCCAATGAGAATGCTCAAATTATTTTCCAAATTATTAAAAACAGCCTAGACAAAATACAAACAAACAAACAAAAAACCTGACAATTGCTTTATCTTACTTGAAACTTGACTGTTTGAAATCTAGCCAAGGAAAGGTTACAAAGTGGAATCAAGTTCCTTCCTTACCCGGCATTGAAAATCCGAGCCTTCGAGTCCCAGACATCCAGAGGTGACCACAGGCATCCCAGAATCATCTTCTTCTATCATTGTGAAACAATATCCATCTGTGCTAAAGACCAAACAGGCAAAGCAAGAGTGAGTGTGTGTGTGTGTCTAGAGGAAAAGGAAGATGTTCATCATTGGAAGACGCTTATCCTTTGTTTCATTCCAACAAGGAGAAGTTGGATGCTCATGACAGATTACAAGCTGTTGAGAAAATCCCAAAACTTCCTGTTATGGAAGTTGACTTAATTATCATGAAACATTTGGTAATCTCCTCTGTCAGGAAACCTGCGAGAAAGAAGTATCCAGAATTTCCATATAATATATACAATGAATAACCATATACATTTATTTTGGTCCTTTGCAGAGATCTCTTTTACAAATCCAGAAAATCAGCTCTGAGAATGGTGGTACTATTCTCACCTTATGAGGAAACAGGGGCTCAAGGAACCCGAATAATTTCTCAAAGGCCACACAGCTAGTGAGAGGGTGCACAGCAGGGACGGACGCATGCAGGTGACCGTCTGTGGGCTCCACCTGCTCTACTGTGAAACCTCTCGCTAAGGCACACGGACCAACCTCAGAAGGGTAGGAGCTGGGATCGGGACAGCAGAAGTGAGGCGACGAAGATTCTGCCTCTTGGTACTTCTGCTTCTGGGCTGTCCTGTCCTATGAAAACATCAAGTTTTGTTTTCAGCCCTTAAATTGGGGGAGGAGTAAAGCTGGACAACAGAAAGAAGGTTTTTTTTTTTTAACAAGACCCTAGAACAGTGATTTTCAACCCTTTTTCATCTCGTGGCACATATAAACTAATTACTGAAATTCTGCGACACACCAAAACATGTCGTTTTTACCAATCTGACAAAAAAAAAAAAAAAAGCTATAATTTTGGTTCATTCACACCAAACGACTATTCTTGTATTGGTTGTTGTCATATTTTTATTTGACAATCTAAGGGAAAAGAGGTCAGTCCCCTGACTAAATAGTCAGTATTTCTTGTTTTAAAAATTCTTGCAGCACACCAGCTGAAAATCGCTGGCCTAGAAGTAAAGAAACAATATTTTTAATTTCTGTATGGGGTGTTAAATTAAAAAGAACTTTCACTTATTCTATTGCATTTAATCCTCTCAACAACAGTGAGAAGTGAGATTATTTCTACTTTACTGATGAGGAAATTAAAGCTATAAGAATCAAACAAGCAAACAGTTACAAAATCAGGCTTTGAATCAAGAACTTCTTGCTTCTTTCCCACACATTTTTCCACTATCCCCTCCTGGGACTAAAATGGAAAACAAGAACTATTATATATAGAATGATTTATAAACAAACATTTCTGTCTTCACAAGTTTGGGTGAGGAATGAATGCCAGCAGCCTCCCAGTGTAAGTCATGACCCCAGTGCGTGCCCTAAGAAATAAAGGACTAAAGCATGTGCCCACCGTTCCTTCGCGCATGCGCACGCAGGTGTGCAGGACAGACACGACGGTGCAGTCCTGGGGGGTCAGGGAGAAAGCTCGGAGCATGGCACCAGCCACGGCTTCTGGGTTGGTCTGTTCTGTGTTAGTGGCAGCATTCTGCCATCCCTTAGCCCTTCAGTTATCATCAACATCCTTAGAATTGTTTACTTGGCTTATAAGCCTCAAGTGATCCAAAATACCTCAGTTTATAAGAACTAGCACAGCCGAGTCCAAACATACTAATGAATGGCTGGGAAGGCCAATGATAAATCTCTTTTTTAGACCAAGGTCAAATGCATGAATATGGTTGTGGAAGAAAGTCTGCCTCTGAACAGCCCCTGCTCTCAATCCTTTGGGGCTTCTTAGCCCATACACTGACATTGCTGTGCAGGCTCAAGGGCGTCAACACCGAAGGCCATCAATAAAAGAGCTGTCCCTTAGAAACCAACTGTAAACAACAGGCAAGCAATAGCCATGTGGTTTCTTTACTCCTTTCCTACATATTTAGACTATGTGTGTAACTTATATTTCTCTTCAAAAGTAAATTTAGGAATGATCAGAAATAAAGTCATATTAATTTTCTGACATTAGGAATTCATAAGGGCTGGCAAAGCTGATTCAGTGTGTTAAGTCCAAAAAGGCTAATTTCTCTTTAATCAGGAGTTCCTCTTGCTCAAAATCTGAGTAAATGGAAATGTACTTTTAAGTCACTTATAAGAATCAAGAATAAAAATAGGAAAAGCTGGGAAAGCTGTTGTTAAGTTACCATCACAAAGTCCTAGAAAATATAGAGAAACATCAGGGAGATTAATTTTAAGCTTTAAAAATGCACTCCCTTGTCTGCAAAGAAGGGTGGAGATAAAATTATAAGAGAGATGGAGAGGGAGGGAGACCCTGGAGAAGAGTCAGTGTCCCATAAATCTTCATTTCAGACAGGAATCAAAGAGGGCACAAAAGGCAATTAAGGCAATTCCCGTTGGCTTGTCCGGACATTCTCGTGTTAACCTTAGTTCTGATACCTTAGATTATGACCCAGAGGGTTGAAAGTGGTAACAAGAAGAGATGGAGATCATGAAGGAAACAAAAGTAAAAATCACTTTAGACAAAATTGAAAGTGGTGCTATGTATACAGGAATGTAGGATCAATCATTTGGTCCCCTTTAAGGATTATGCATTAAAAGCATGGTCCTTGCATTATAGACAAAGAAAAGCAATTGACAAAGTGGAACCAGAGTTGCATCCCAAGATGATCAGTCATCAATACTGAAAAGCCTCTTCACATCATGTTAATTCATGAAAAAAGCAAAGCATTCAATAATTTCAAAGTCACATGAGGTCAAAGTAGTGATAATAGAACTTTTGTTACAACCCCTGGATGGTGCTACAGATTCAAGCTCCTTGGATCTGCCCAATATTCCAAAACAAATGGGCGTCTGGAACATCTAGAAAGATCATCAGGGAATTAACTTCTACAGAGATTTTTGGCATGCCCAAGTGAACATTTAGTCTCAACAAAGAAAGGCGTACACCTGACTTAAAGTTTTGAGGGTCCAAGTGATACTCTTTTTAGGTAGGTTTGCATCCAGAACCTGCAAAGTGTGGTTCTTATTTATAGTCAAATGCATTTATAAACAGCCTTTTGGACCCAATTGTTCATTAGTTCTTACAGGACAATTGGAAACTAATTCATACTATGTTTAAAATTGCACTGAAAGCATCCTATTGAAGGTGATGTATTTGTTGTTTTATTTTACTAAGTACAGTGTTTTACAAGGTTTATCTAAGCCTTGGTCCCTTTTACTCTATTTTTCCACTAAGATCTCATGTTTCTCTATTGGAAACCCCAGGGCTGTTCAGAAACATCACCAGCACAGTTGAGAAGGAGCTATTATTGAATTTTTCTTCTAATTAGTTTAGATCTTTAAAAGATTGATGTAATTTTTTTAAAAAAATTTTAATTATGACTTAAAAAGAATTTATCTTCTCTGCTCAATCAAGGTGATAGAAAATTTTAAGGCATTATTAAATTAAAAATGATTAAATAACTTAAAATTATTTTTTAATTAGAAATGGCTTAAAATTTGGTTCTTGACAAATGTTATAGAAATGAATACCTTACAAATGCATGTGCCCACAAGGATTAATAGTTCTCTTGAATGCTCAATAAGCGTTCCAATTTTTTCCAGTTTAGATTCCTTTCAAATTTGTTTTAAGTTTCAATCAGAACAGATTTGAAAAGGCTGCTTGATTTTAGGTAATCTGTAAATAGGTCCTGGAAAACATTCTGACTTCTAAAATATCGATTTCACATTCAAGGGAATAAAAGTTTTCAGTCACAGGTAAACTCAAAGATACATACCACTTACAGAGTTGCTATTTAAATCATGTAGGTATTAGTCAGTTGACTAAAACAGCTGAAAACTGCTTAGAGCTTTCAGTGGGTTGTTTTACAGACATTTATTGAGCATACTATGATGGAGGGAGACTGCATACCAAGAAGGCAATGGTGAAAGAGACGCAGCCTTTGATTTGGAGGAGTTTCTAGTCTGTGAATGAATATCACTGACCCCAGGACAGAAAAGGTCACCCAACTTTAAGCAGCAGGGACAGAAATCATAAGCTGGTCAAATGTTTTTCTAGTAACTGGGGGAAAAAGCAAAGACAAATTTGGGAAGTAGTAATAATCACTAAAGTAGCAGAATCCTAAGGCTTATGGATTGTTTTGTTTCTGTTTTTATTTTTCCTTATCATCTGAGATGGATGAATTCCCATTAGTAGTAGAGGAAGAGAGAGTAAAATATAGGTGGTTACCACTGTTCCCCTTCTCTGGCTTTTCCTCTGCAGGGTCATAGTCCTGGGGGAAGGGGAAGTCACAACATTAATGATAAAGTTCCAATGTCAGAGATGCCTTTGTATTACTTTATCCTCAAGGACGTGTAACTATGATACATCCTTCTCTGGCAGCCAAACCAAGTGACTTAACATTCTGTTCATTTTTTTTTCCAGTGCGGTACAAGACATTTTGAATTTGTCTCAATGTTTATATTAATAGAGCGCGCACACACACACACCCTTCCTGTGCAGGTATCCTCATCACCTCTCACTCAGCCTGCTCTGAGAGCCTTCCAGCAGGATTTCCCCTCCCCTTCTCTGGATTCTATCCACCTGTCTGATAAACCTCACATTTTCCTCTCTACGCAATAACCCCCAATGGCTTACTATATATGATTTTAAAGAGCGCTACACTATTCCCTTTCAATTAAGCACAACAATAAATGGGCCCATTTAACATTCTCATTTATGACTAATGAGAGGCATGAAAGGAGAGTTATTCCTTGTCAAAGACTTCGTAAACAAATTTGAAATCATAGCCTCATCAAATGAAATGACAGGTTCTGAGGCAGGACCCACCATTCTCAAACTGCACTGGTTTGAACTCAAAATCTTCTACTAAAAAATAAAATAAAAAGAGACCTTAAAGCTCCACATTCAGATGGCCCAGGCAACAGTGGGATAAGCCAGATGCAGCGGAAGACGTATAAACAAATGTGAACAATGTGCACTCTGATCACTGAGACCCTGGGTCAGGAGCACCTGTCTAAAAACTCACTCCTCCACATTCAGCAAGAGGTTTAAAGCCTGGGGTTAATACAAACTTTGCAAAAAGGCTCACAGTCCCTAAGCTTTTCCTTCTATCCTTTGTGACTCTTCAAAGTCCAGTTGGAGACTTAGCAAATTCCTCATGTGGGAAGCCTGGTGTCATTTACACACCCTCCGTGCGAACATCTGATGCGATGTGTTACACCAGCAAGCCCGGACCGCTGCCAAAGCCGGACAATTCTTAGTCAGAAGCCAATAAGATAAATGAGGAAGGACTTCAAATTATCTCCAAAAGAGAGTAAAAAATAAATTTTAGAAATAAATACACTTGTGTGGGGGAGTGGAGGAACCTGAGAGAGGTGATGATATAGGAATAAAAATGACTATTATAGATCAAATCAAGTAAAACAAAAAAATATGTAAAGTGGGACCAGACTATATAGAGGAGAAAAGTAAACCAGGCTGAGACTACTTGTTCGGATGGAAAAATGTGACAGAACACTGGCATGGTGAAAATCATGTGACGAGTGATTCGGGGAGACTTTGCAGTGTTCAGGCATGCAGTGATGGTCCAAGGTCTCAGGAGCAGAATCTGGAAATGGAATGGGAAAGATTCACAGTGCAAAAGGACACCTGGAAAGATATTTGGAAGACAGATATTATTTAAGTGAGATAGGACAATGGCTTCACTCCTTACTCTGAATTACGGATATTAAAAAAGGCTCTAATGCATGACATATCTGCACATCCTCTCACATGCATGCAATTAGGCAGTGGAAATGGTATGGATACTGGAAACAGACACATCTGCACCTGATAGGAAACAAAGCCAAGAATGACTTTGGCCTTGGTGTTAGCTAGTCAAGTGATTGATGTTACCCGGGAAGAGTTTAAACCCCCCTCCAAACTTTGCACGTGTTCTCTGAATTATCATGTGGGATTTCAGAGTCTCTTTTAAGTATGATGAACTCTTAACTGGGGCCGCTTTTTGGATTATTCTCTCCAGGAAAAGTGGGAGTGGTAATGAGCATGAGAGCTACAGAGCACCCAGTTTGGCTTTAGAAATGTTGAACCCAGGAATGCCAGATTTAGTGCAGTATTACTCAAAGCATGTTCCCCTGCAGGTCAGCAAATGCCTTGTTACTGGTTTGTGAGGAGGTTAATACAGAAATTAAAATTTGTATAGCAATATCTTTAGCTCTAAATGAAAGAAAATAGAAAAAAAATGGAGCACATAATTTGCAACTATTTTTACATTTATTTTTCTAAGTAATCTATAATCCATTTTTTATTGTACTCTAGAAAAGTATCAGTGCACAACTTATTAGTGGGGAAAGCTGTCTTTCAACAGAGACGGCTTGAGAAGTACTGATCGGAAGGTCACAGAGCAGAGTGTGGGTTTACAGGAACGGAGCAGAAAGGCCTGGATTTATTCCGGAGCTTAGGGCACAGGAACAGAAGCATCCCCTGCGATTCATCCATGACCGGCCTCAGTGCACAGGAGACTCAACTGGCCCGTGTGCCATTAGCAAAACAGATGTGCATTTTACGCAAGAGTTAATATTCGCTCCTTTGGGAGCCAGTGTCAGGGGTTGGCTGCTGGTCAAGGGTTCAAGACTTTGTGCTTGGCCACAACTTTTTTTCATCATATCAGCATGGACAATGACCTAGTAAAAGTTCCTTAACCCCCCAGAGCTTCAGGTTTCTCACCTGAAAGACACACATAATGTTATGTTCTCTACGGGAATGCTGTGATGATTAAAGGTAGGCAAATGGAAGCATCCTAGTGTTTATAAAAAGCTCAATAAACATTAGTTTTCCGTTGATGTCTACAGCTAACTGATCATGTTGACTGGCATGGTATCCTTGTGAAGGGTTCCACTGGCATCGTTCCTGGGGGTGTGTGGGTGTGTGTGGGTGTGTGTGTGTGTGTGGTGGTTATGGTATTTTTGTTTTCTTTTTTCTTGCTATCAAAAATGAAAGGTTGAAATTACATAATTCATAACCTGTTCTCATCTGGCTTCCATCTCTACTTCCACATTAAATACTTCTAAACTGCAGTTATCAAGGTCAGTACATGTGATCTGCGTATTTCCATCTTCACCCACTCGACCTCGAACAGCATCCTCCCTCTGTGCACTTGGCTTCATGACACCGTCGTCACTGCTTTGCTGCTGATTCTGAGTCTCCTGGGAGAGCCTCCTGGACCCAAGTATGAAACTCCTCAAGGCTCTGTCCTACTCTGGTGGACTGGACTGTTCTATTACAGCGCTCACTTCTTCATGCCCCAACCCAGACACAGCCCCCTTGACTTTGAGCTTGACTCTGACACTTGAACTGGTAAATGAAATGTTACAGAACATGACACAAACAGAAGCTTTACATGTTTGCTCCCTCATACTCAGGTGAGAAAGAATATGCCCTGGGGAGCTGCTGGTGCAAGAAGAATGGAGAGACAGGTGGGGCAGGCCAGCACTCAAGCAGCAGACCAAAGCCAAGCACACCCAGACCAGGGCAGCCCAGCACAGCTGCAGCCTGCTGGTAGACCCAGGAATTAAAAAGAAATAAAAGTCTTTAGTTGTAAGTCACTGTGATTTTGAGCTTGTTTCAAAGCAAAAATTGACTAGTGTTTTAGTCATTCCATACTCTCTCCCCAACCTCCTCCTTGAGCTCCACACCCACATCCTACGCCTACCCTTTGCCATCGCCCCTGGGATGTGTCAAACCTTAAACTCAACACGTCCAGAATGGAACTTGACTCTTCTCCTTTGTCCTCCCTCACTGAAAGGATGTACATTTAGATCTGTGGAGCCCCTCCCACACCCAAGTCATCACAGAACTCTCTCTCCAGCACCAGCACCACCTAGTCCAAGACCGTTTTCTATCACGTGAACTGTCCCTCCTGAATCCACTTTTCAATGTCCCTTACCTAACTGCTGTTCTCAAATTCATTTTTGTCTCCCTCTAATACATCCAATGCTCTTCAGAAAAGAAAAATTTTCAAACCAGCAAATCAAATCACATCAATCACCACTGCTTAACATGAGCTTCCAGGACTTCCCACGCCCTCGGGAATAAGACCAGGATGTGCGACGCAGCCCACCAGGCCACTGGTAATCTTCCCCATCTCCAGGTTCAACTCCTTCCACACTCCTCCTCCCTGTCCTCTAGGAAAACTAGTCTTCTTTGCACTTGCCAAGCTTCTCCTTCCCTCCACAGAGCATGTACCTGGCAGTTAATCCTGCCTGAACACTGTCTTCTAGATCAGCCTAGGAAAACAGGACACAATGTTTGAAATCGGGATGATTTTAGAAAGCCTGAACCTATGATCACCAGAAGTATGACACACTCAGATTTATTTTTAATTACTACAGACCAACAGAAGGGTAAGAGAGCCCCCTAATATGCTTCCTCCTGCTAACTTTCTCCAGGACACTTTGTAAAATCCCTAGTACTTTTCCTATTCCCTGGAAATACTGTGTGAGCTTTCAAATCATTTTACCTTTCAAGACTCTGGTCCCAACCTTGTTCTATTATACAAGAGCCAAGCTCCCAGACTTCTCTGGATACTAAACCCTAAAGTCCAATGGTAAGCAATAAGTATTCCTCCCATGCTGGGTTGTTTTGCTGATTAAATGAGAAACATACTTATGAGTATACCCAACTCTCCTCCCTGTGTCATTCAGTTAATTCATATTTCTGGAGTGATATAGTTCATGATAGACTAGTACATCTATATCAGAGCCACTTCATAGGAAGCATAAAAAATGGTCTCAGGAAGGAACAAAGCATTCAACTTCATGCTCCTTTCTGGACAATGAGACCCCCAAATGGCTGCCCGGACACTCTGCCTGGACGTCTAACCTAGCCGCTCAACTCCTTACTTGGGTCCATCATCCTTCTGGAGGCAGACTATGTTTCTCTGACAGTTTAGCTTGAGATCTGCACTTGTTCGCTAAACTCAGCCCCTTCTCCCTGGGCACACTCTGATCCCCCCGTCTGCGCCTCCCGACTCACTGCTGTCCGCACCGAAGTAAATGCAGCCCCGGTGACCAGCACACGGATGTGGCTGCAGAAAGACATGCACGGAAGAAAGAGGCAAATGGCCCAGGTTCAAATATTAGAAAATATTTACACAAACACAGTTATCTGCTAAGGAGTTTGTCCTCCAGTGCTTCGGCAATGTTTCCCCTACGGTAGACTCACAGCGGCTCTATCGCTGTCCTGCTCCCTGGAGTCAAGTTTATGAATCACCCTGGCAGCTTAAGTGTTCCTTCCAAAACACAAACACCAGCAGCATGACAAATGATTAAAATACAACAAAACAACAACAACAAAAAAACCCCACACATTTGATTCTCCTTGCTGTTGAATTAATAGGGAGGGATCAGGTCTTTTAAAAGAAAGCCATTGGTCAACATGGAGAGACCTAGAAAGTATTATCCTAAACGAAACAAGCCAAGCAGAGAAAGACAAATATCACATGATCTCACTTATTTGTAGAATATAATGAGCATAACAGTCTGAGGAATAGGGTAGACCCAGAGACGTGGAAGTAGGGTACAGACTGACCACCCTCAGAAGAGGGGGTGGTGGGGGGAGGGAAGAGATAAACCACAGAACTTAAATGCATGTACACACAACCGATGGACACGGACAGCAGAGCCGGGTACGGGGTGGGGGGATGGGGAGGAAGGTGTCAATGGGGGAAAAAGGAGAAACATCTGTAACAAAAATAAATTAATAAAAAAAAAGGTAAAATTATGACTCTTATGCAAACATAAAAAAAAAAAAAAGAAAGTCATTGGTTTTTGCTCCTTGACAATGCGCCTGGGACCTGTGCTCAATGCGTATGTGCATGTGTGATGTTTGGAGGAAGGAGGAGCTCAGAGCACCATTTCAGGGATAATGCAACTCATTTCTCGAAATGCAGGTGCAGCTCTGAGAGTCAGGGAGCCTGGGCACTATTCCCCCAACCGTGCTCTTGGAAACACAGCATACAATTCTTTAGCCATGACTTTCTGGCAACACTAGGTTTTAATAATTTACATGACCAACCTGCAAATATTGTTGACCGAGTCTTCTGGACAGTGGTGGTGGCATTTGCAACGCAAGATCTTCGGGCGCGGCGTGGGGGCCGTGCTGTCACCATCCTCCTTCCTGGTGCCCACGTTTAGTTTTCCCGAACTGCGCAGCAGCATGGTGTCGAGGAAGTCTGCTGGAAAGAAGAAAGAGCAAGCATTTCATCCCCTGTGCATAGCCGGCCAAAGTCCTTTGTTCAAAGAATAATGCGACATCATACAAAACATTAAATGTTCACGATATTGAAAGATTTAAACAGCAAACAGGCATTTTTCTGTTTTTGATAAAATATGATTAAAACTTTTACTTTCTATATATAAGAGAGTATATAGTTATAGATAATATATAGAACCATATGTCTCATATAGAATATAGAAATTCTTATAATCCTTTCATTAAATTATAATAATTGTATTTGAGTGCAAGGAGCGCAGTGAGACACTATTCGACAGATTGCTCTGTATGGTGATACTGAGGCTAAATAGTATCATTCCCATTTTCAGATTAGAAAATTAAGACTAAAAATTTAAGTAATCTTCACACAGCAAATAAATCACGAAGCCAGCATTTAAACCCAGATTATTTGGGCCCTAAAACTCTCTTTCCAGTAGTCTCTTTAGTTAGAAGCCTCTTTACTTTAGGTATAACACATTTTTTTAAACAAATTACTGGAAACATTTAACCTGAAAAACTGGGTGGGAAGGTGAAAACTTAGTTGTCATTAAGATACATTTCAAAAGATACATCTTCTCCACCAGCTTTTACATGCAGAAGTGCCTACCCATATTAGTAGCAATGGTTCTACATCTTTGATGGAAAACACTATGGTAAACATGATCTCTAGAGGCAAATTTTCTGGGTTCAAAACTAGGCTTTGCTCTTTATTAGTTCATTGACCTTGGATAATTATATAAATAATCTCATCGTGTCTCACTCCCTTACCTTTAAAATGGACATCATTATACGCACCTAACCTCATGTCAAGAGTTTAGAATATGTTACATAGTGATACTTGATAAATATTAGGTAATATTATTAAAACTATATACATTTTTTCATTTTAAATAGCAAGATAATGTTTCATTCTGTAACACAGTTTTTCATGTTTTCCTTCTTTACTACCACTACTTTTGCAAAGGAAGGATGTCCCAGAAGGAGGCATGCATTAACTGATACTCTGTGCTTCTAGGCACTGGGGTAAAAGCTCTCATACATGCACCGTAACTGCACAGTGTTAGCCTGAGCAACGTTTGATTTCAAATCTCTCTCACAGCACACCACCAGCTGGTCTATAAGTAAATCAAATTTCAATGCAAATATTATCTAAAAGATTATCAGGCTAAAATATTAAAATTCTAGGCCTAAGTGCAATATACACAATAGATGTGTACAGTGTGCATGTTAATTTTTTTTTTCCCTCACCCGAGGACATTTTTTGTTCAGATAGAGTGGGAGGGAGAGTGAGGAAGAGGGAGAGAGAGAGAAACATCCATGTGAAAGGGACACATTGAGTGGCTGCCACCTGCACGGCCCAACCAGAGCCGGGGACAAACTGCAACCGAGGTACATGACCTTAGTGGGAACTAAACCCGAGTCTCTCTGGACCACAGGCCGACACTCTAACCGCTGAGATAAACCAGCCAGGGCTGCAGGTTACTTTTAAAAACTGCAAATACTGGTGCATGAGAGAATGAGAAGTTTAGGGAAAAAAAAAATCTGTGATGCTTTTTCCTGATTTTCTGTATGTTAAGC
The DNA here is from genome assembly GCF_014108415.1 of Molossus molossus. Taxonomy (NCBI): domain Eukaryota; kingdom Metazoa; phylum Chordata; class Mammalia; order Chiroptera; family Molossidae; genus Molossus; species Molossus molossus. The sequence continues at coordinate 73,877,517 of NW_023425344.1, read as the reverse complement.
TAATTAGTTGAATTCTGGTTTTCAGTATTACTAACATTGTGTCCTGAATTGCCTTGAAGTAACACAGTGATATAAATAAGATATTATATTCTGCTCATTTCCATACCAGACCTCTTCTCTTTGAGGTTATAAATAAAATAATAAAATTTAATTTATCATGCATATGTCTACTTAAAATATGTACTGGATATACCTATCCTGTTCCAGGCACAACCTATAAGGAGAATAAACTAAACATACACAGAATTCACCCTCTGGTGGGAAAGTTATTAAATTAAATGTTTACATAGAAGGTTCTACATTAGAAAGGAAATATCTTCATATGACTGGAAATAAGATGCTGTTTTGTAAGAAACATTTTAAAGGAGCCACAATTGCCCGGCCAGTGTGGCTCAGTGGTTGAGCATTGACCCGTGTACCAAGAGGTCACCAGTTTATTTCCAGTCAGGGCACATGCCCAGGTTGTGGGCCCGCTCCCCAGTAGGGCGTGTGCACTTGGCGGCCAATTGATATTCTTTCTCATTGATGTTTCTCTCTCTCTCTCTCTCTCTCTCTCTCTCTCTCTCTCTCCTTCACTCCCTCCCACTCTATCTGAACAAAAAATGAAAAAACGTCCTCGGGTGAGGATAAAAATAAATAAATAAATAAATAAACTTATAAACTATTAATACTTTTCCCTTATAAAAATACATTACATCACTGAAACAAAAACATGTTGCTATAAAAATAAAATAAATAAGAAGCTCTAAAAATATGACTGCATAAATGAAAATCTCAGTAGGTGAGCTGAAAGGTAAAGATTAGGAAATCTCCCATTATGTAGGGCAAAACACAGAGATGGAAAAGTTAATTAAATTAAGGTATCAACTCAGGAAACCCAAGATCTGAATAATAATAGATCTAGAAAGAGAGACTTGAGAAAATAGAGGGAAGGAAACCATCATCTAAACAAATCATGTAAGATTTCCACAATTGAAAATCAGGATTTTCTAGTTTAAAAGGACCTATGGAGTATACAAATAGACCCACACCAAGGTATGTTATGCAAAATTTTCTAACACTCTAGACAAAGGGAGATCCTAAGCTGAGAGTGAGAGAGGAAGAGCAAGCAAGAGTGAGAGAGAAATCAATACGTGGACAAATTAAAATAAACTATGAGGGTAAAAAAAAGCATTTTCAGGGTCTCAAAACTTTACCTCCCATGCATGTTTCTCAGAAAGTTACTGGAAGAGGTGCTCCACCCAAATGAAGGTGTAGATGAGAAAATCGAATACAGTCCTGCTAATAGGAGACCCAGCCCAAGAGAAAGGTGAAACCTATTGGTACAGGTGGATCAATGAGATCAGAACTATGCTTGAATGTAAGGAACAACCGAGCCTAACTGCAGGCAGGTCAAATGACTCTAGGAGAAGATCTTCAAGAAATTGAAATTAATAGAACAACTCATATATTTTAAATTTAAACTGAGAGTTCAGAAGTGAATTTGTGATAGGGAAACAAGTAACATTTTAATCCCTAATATATATATATAGGATGGGAGACAGACGTATGTGTGTATGTAGGGGTGGGTGAAGGTAATAAAAGAAAGCTAAATCCTTATTTTCAATTGTGGAAAGTCAAAAGTAATACCCAACACTGAATAACCAAGAGGTGGCAATACAATTATTTGTTGAGAGATACGGAGTAAAATACGTCAAAAAAGAATGCAAAGAGGCACAGGTGTAGTGACTATTGGATAGAGATAAGTTGAGAAGATGCTTTATTAAAAAATAAAAATAAGCCTCTTTAAACTATGTTAAAACAAAATACAAAAAAAAATACACAGGTTTCAAAATAATGAAATAATGATATGATAATCTCAGTGTCCTTTGGGTGTGGGAGATAAATTCTGGTAAGCTCCAAGCACCCTTTATATCAAATCTTGGCTCTCAAACACTGGACAGGTCAAGTACAAGCCATCCTTTCTATAAAGATTATGAAGATGAAATATTGTTGCATAACCTTTCTAATATTACTTAACACTTTAACATGTAGTAGAAATGTATGCTCATTTACCAGAAAAACATTAAAGAGAACAAAAAGATAAGAAAAGCAATGCTAGCTCTTAACAAAGACAGCATTTCTATGAACTGAGTTACATGGTATCATGACTGAGCATGTAAGGTTGGCTACATACAACGTGATCTGGATAAGTAAAAGTAGTGAGCTGAGATCATGATTGCTTTTGATTAGCGTTATTAAGTAAATGGATGGTTAAATGCACATCTGAGACAGGTGAAGAGTTCTTCACTTGCTTTTGCCAAAATAATCAAATCGAGGGAGTAACTTATGTAAAAGTGCGCAGTTTGTACCTAGGAGTCAATTAAGCTATGTGTGTTTAATTCTCTGTGAAATGAAAATCATTATCACACTCTTTCCAATCACCAGGTAAAATTAATAGAGTAATAATTTGAAGCTTAATAGGCAAAGGGGAAGAGAAGCAACAGCAGAATGAAACAGTCTGATTAGACTCCCCTTAAAAACTGATACTGTGTAAAAGGAAGATATAAGATCTTTGTAAGGGTCTGTCTACATTTGAGAAACTGGACTGTTTTATCTACTGTTATAATTGTGAAGGGGGATTTATAAAAGGATCACTTTTCTATAAAGTCATACTGAATTTGTACAAAATTCACACACACAAGCGAGGTATTTGGATAAGAAATAAGACAGAACACATCAGCTAAGACATTAAAAAGGGCAATTAACTGCATGATTAAAGAATAATCATTTTATTAAGACATGAATTCAGCTTGACAACTGTGATGCTAAAGTAAGAGCTAGAGAAAGACAAAGATGTATTTATGATCAACGCGAACATCCAGATGAAGAGTAGAGCAGCAATGATGAAGATATATCCCAAATATCAGATGTCTGATTAGGATAATTATCAAAATGTATTTTTCACATTTTATTAGTTTTAGTATCCTTCTGTTTGAAACGTGAGAAAGGCAGACTTTAAGAGATAGCAAAATTTGACTTAGCTCACTCAGATACTGCAAGGTCTTTATTAATGAAATCTTCATGTTCCTTGATTTTGCATTAAATTTTATATAAAAGAAGTTAATCATTGCAAACAGTTGGAAGATGTCTAACCATTAAAGAAATATTAGGTATAACTTAGCACATTGTATTTTCTAAAGCAGGAAATTAAATCATTTTAAAATTTTCCCACCAAGGAAAGCTAAATAGTGAATGGTTTCTATTTAATTAAGTTGAGGGGAATTTCCACAAAATTGATTATTTCTTCCCAACAGCATTCCGGGCAATTATAAATAAATCTAACAGAAAAATATAAAGGAAAAAGACTGAGAAAAGTCAGACTGTCTAGAAATTTCTAAGGAATAAAGACTATACTGAATAAATCACGCTTTAGGAGCTCATTTCGTATTTCCATTTCTCTCTCTCTCCTACCCTCCCTCCTCCCTCTATCTCTCTGTCTCTCTGTCTGTCTCTCTCTCTCTCATGACCAATCCTGAGCTCAACAGTATGATTCCAGATACTTCAGATGCTGCCTAGTTAGCTTAGCTGGTTATATTATAGTTAACCCAGGTAGTTAACTATCCAAATTACCAAGATAATACAAAGTAGGATGTGTGGAAGCCAATCTAAAATTAGTTCTCATTTTTTCAAAGGACCACTAGATTTTTAGGGAACAAATGAACCACAAAATCACTTCCAGACCTGTGTGCTTATATGTATGTGTGTATGTGTATGTGCTCTTAATGAATCACAACTAAACTATACTCCTTATGATTTTCATATATGAGAGATAGATTTATAAATTTCCAGGCAAACTTATCAAACTTTATGAAATAACCTAATCATCAACATGCAATACTATGACTTCCATACAATACAAAGGTTAAATAGAAAGTTATTTTTCTTGAATATTTTTTCTCAGATATATTTTACAGTTACATACATATTTTCAGCTATTTTGCATATATTTGTATATAGTTATATAGAAGTTTTCGATGGCATCTCTTCTTGCATAAGTTAAGAAATAAGACAGAATCTCTTTAAACTACTTATTTGGAATTAGTGGGCAATTATTAGCCAGAAACCTGGTATAGAAATAATAAAAAAAAATTTTATGTATAAACTTAATAAATAAGCTTATTTTAAAAAATATTTCTGTATTTTATATTATTATGAACCCTTACATATGATTTTTACAAAAGAAAATGGAACAAAATTTTTTCAGATGACACAGAAGTGAAATGTAAAAAAAAAAAAAAAATTTACACTAATACTGCAAGTCTGCAACAAATAAATTTTAACTTCTATATTCATCCATTACATCCAAAAGTATGTTTCAGCTACATTTAATTTTAATCATTTTTCTCAGTAACATTCTTATCACTTCAAAAATAACCATAAATAAAACATTTTTAGTTTTTATGTCATAGTGAAGAGAATATCAGAATCCACTGCTACTTTAAAACACATAGAAAACTATTTTTATGAACAACAGAGGTAATTCAAGGAAAATTAAACCAACACACAATACGCTTAGAAATGAATTTGAGTCTTCAAAATTCATTGAAAGATGACATGATTATTTTGTGCCACCGGATATACGAGTAACTGTTTTCCTTCATTTTCTTTTCTCTTTTTTAGTTCTCTCAATATATTAAAAAGTAACAAAATGATGGTTGTCTTCAGTGTTCTACCCCCTCTACACCAGAGGGCAGGCAAGGAGCAAGAAGAGAAACTGAAATTCTTATCACACTAGTTTGCACTTAGTGTTTGAGGGTAAAAAGATGAGAGGAAGAACTTTGTGAAAGTACTGAGCTGGCCATCAGTGCTCTGGGAATGATCCATTCTACCCCCATCCATATTGATATGAGAATAAATAACATGAATCAAAGCCCATTTCCTTTCTTAACCCAAACTAGTTTAAATGCATTGGTTAAAAACAGAAGTCTATAATACACAGGAATAAAACTTGAGTCAGAGTTAAAAACAATATTAATTTTAAAAATAACATTTAGTAATCTTCAATAATGGGTTTAAATAGATAAATAATTTTTATTTTCATCACCTAATTTTTGAATTATTTAATTCCATTTAATGATTTAATTCACTGTCTATTAGGCTTCCTTAATTTCCATTGCTTAACCCTCTTATTTTACTAACACTAATAATTATTTTCAAATAATTATTCTGTTGTTTGTAACAAAAGCTTAGAAAAATATATATGAACAATATAAAACCCAATGATGTATATATTTTTTTAATTTTTAAATATGTTTTTATTGATTTCAGAGAGAGGGAGAGATGGAAACATCAATGAGAAACATCAATTGGCTGCCTCCTGCACGCCCCCTACTGGGGATCAAGCCTGCAACCCAAGGCCCTGACTGGGAATGGAACCTGTGACCTCCTGGTGCATGGGATCACACTCAACCAAATGAGCCACACAAGCCAGGTGAAACCCAATGCTTAATACAAAGTTCGGATATGTGCCTAAATTCCTTTGAAAGTAACAAAACATAAATACAATTTTGATTAAATACTACCAAAGCAAAATCACATGTATTACACGGGAAGAGTAGACATTCTATCATTAGCTGTGGTGTTTCCTGCACAGGAATCTTTCTCCTTCAAGAGTCTCAGGCATAAGAGGAGAAAGGTGGTAAGTTCCTGGGCATGCTATGGGGGAGTGGGGGCGGTGAAACGCAGGGTGACAAACCAGTGTCAGTTATGGTCACTGAACAGTGGACTCAGACTTGACCAGGATATAGGCTAAAACGGGCAAAACAGTTCCCAGCTCAGCAGCTTCCTTGCTCTGTGGCCTCAGCAAGTCACCGAACCTTCCTGGCACAGGCTGTGCAGAGCGCAGTGCTCCTTGGTCCGCAGTGAGAACTGAACGAGATATTCCAAGTAAAGCACCTACTGTGTCCCTGGCCTGAAAGAAGGGTGAATACGAGGAAATCACTGTTTTCTGAGCAGCAGAAGCTTACTGTTCATGTCTGTTTTCATTCTTCAGATTTTTCTCTTTTCCTACTTCATTTCCTGTTGTTTCTTTGGTCCCTACTCCTTCCTCTCCTAGGGGTTTCTATTCTCTTCCTTTCTTCCTTCTCTCATCCTGATGATCTCTTCCTCTTCAATTCCCTTTTCTATTATTTCATTTTATTTCCTTTTACTTTCCCTTTCTTTCTAGATTCGTCACTGAGAGCAAAAAGGCTATAAAAATATAGAGCCTTTTGGTTTAAGAAACACTGAAAGTTTGTCCAGAGCCAACTAATATATTGTGATTAATTTTCTTTTTTTTCCTGTGGTACATTCATTTATTCAGCAAGTAATCATAAAATCAGTTCCACCTACATAACACAATGGCCCAGAGCACTAGAAGTGCCCTCAATAAAATAGTAATCTTGCTGGTCAGGCAAATCAACTACACGTGGAACACAGTGAGACAAATCAACTACATATGGAAAACCAAAAATAGTACATGAGAACAATAAAATATATGTCATAATGCCACATATAATTGTCAGGTCTAAGAAAGTCCTAGGTAGGAATGTACAGGAGGAAAAATTACCATGGGAAGCAATAATCAACCACAATCTTTTATGGAAAACATAAGCAGCAAAACCAGGGAGACATACAGTTTTTCATTTCAGTGGTTCCCTGTTAAGAATAGTGAGTAGTAGGTTAGGAAAAACACAGTGCATTTTAAAATGCTGGGGATGTGCTGTGTTGCCTGTCTATAGAAACTAAGGCTGTTATCATCGAGTATTTCTACATGTTTCCATTTAATGGCAATTGTTTCTCTTTCCACCATACACGCCCACATTGCCACATCGCTCAGGTTCTGCAGAATAATCATGATTTCAACATTTTATATCATGCACACCCGGCCCAAAGACTCCAAAACACCTGCATAAAATATGAAAGCCTTAGTCACTCAAGTGTTTTATTGTGTGGGACTAGATTAGGCTTGTGCAAACCATGGAAAGATGACACGTATTACAGAAATGTGGACAATACGCACATTTGCATGTGCTGGTTTTATAGGTAACTAATACAGAGCCTGAGTGTGCACAGTAATTGCTTGTGATCACCGTGAGAGCTCTCTGGATACCACATATCAAATATTTGAAGTTAAAACAGCCGTTATCCAGGTTTTAATATGCTTTTGAATTTGGAGAAAACCAACCAGTATGTTCAAATAAACTAAAAATCTTTGAGCCCTGACCGGTTTGGCCCTGCAGTTAGAGCACTAGCATGCAGAACCAAGGGTCTGGGGTTTGATTCCCAGTCAAGGGCATGTATCTGGGTTGCAGATTCTATCCCCGGCCCCAGGGCTGTGCAGGAGGCAACCCATCGATGTGGACACATTGATGTTGATGTTCCTCTCTCTTTCTCTCTCTCTTTCCCACCTCGCTCCCTTTCACTCTTTCTAAAAAAAAAAAAAAAAATCAATGGAAAAATAACCTCGGGTGAGAGAATTACAAATTAAAAAAATCTTTGAAAATACTCTAAACACATAATGCATATAAGTAGTTTAATAAAAGCATCAATATAAGAAATGAGTAATTTGACAGGCAAGTAGTCACAATATTTAAAGATAATTTAACATCAAACTCAATCTATATCCATCAAATAGGATAATCACAGCTGATAGAATGATAGAAACTTTTTTTAAATCTCTGTATTTTAAAATATTTAATGTGTCTGTTCAAATCCACACTGTTGGAAAAGAAACTGACGCATGGTCTCCTTGACAATAATGTCAAAGAATCAAGGGGGGCTTGGCAGACTGCCGAGCCAGGTGCTATGACTCCATTCACAGGCGTTTCTATCAATGCTCTGCTTCACAGAGTTCTGAAGCTAATCAAAGTAGATGTTCAACTTGCCCCCACACCAAAACTTACTCTGCAGCTTTGCAAAGCACTCCCAAGACAGACTGATGTGCACAACTACTTTCAACAGACTCAAATATGTAAAGAAGAGACAATGAAGCCAGACAGACCAAAAAATAAGTCACCACATTCGAGCTCTTCTTTTTCCCCAAAGAAAAAACCCGGAGCCCTGGCCAGTTTTGCTCAGCGGTTAGAGCATCAGCCTGCGGTCCAGAGAGACCCGGGTTCGGTTCCCGCTAAGGGCGCGTACCTTGGTTGCGGTTTGTCCCCGGCCATGGTTGGTCATGCAGGTGGCAGCCAATCGATGTGTCCCTTTCACATCGATGTTTCTCTCTCTCTCTGTTCCTCTCTCTCCCTCCCACTCTGTCTGAACAAAAAATGGAAAAATGTCCTCGGGTGAACATAAAAAAAATAATAATAATAATAATAAAAAAGCTACCTTAGTTAAAGAGCATAGTGACCTAAAATTACAAATATAACGCTCTTTCAAGTGTTTAAATATTTGGGGTATGAAATACATAGACTACATACACATTTTTAAAACATCTTAGAAAACACTGCTGTCAACTACTACCACCATCAATGAACTTAAACATTTATCTCTGATGAAACAGTATGGAATAATAATCATCACCAATGAAATAAAACAAAATCTGAATATTAGAATGTCATTATACAGTGTAAGAATAAAAACTGTAAACTAAATAAACAACTGTTCAAAACCAGCAGTGCTATCTACAAGGCTTTGTTTACATTAATGGGTTATGCTTCATAGGAAGTTTTCTAAGATAGATACCAAAAATGACATGAATTACTAAAATCGCCTTCATTGCTGAGTATATACTTGAACTTGCTAAAACAATTTCTAACCTTCTTGATCAAAAGTAAATGACTTAGTAACTCTATTTTCAAAACATTTATTTGTTCTTATATTCAAATCCTTCATTTAAACTTTAAAATATTTTGTTCATTTTTAAAGGCCATACTCGCAAGAAAGCAACCTTGACTCTCATAATCTGTGAATTTAGAGTTATATGTCAAAGACAGCAGAATTCACCAAGTCAAAAACTATAAATGACTAAGGTTTTACCACAGGCACTTTACACAGCCACAACACTTGATTTTAACCTTGGCATGTGGGAAATGTGTGGAGGCAAGCACACACTCCTACTCTAACACATACACAATGCACAAGTTAGAGCAATATAGGTAAACAGTTCGTACCAACCTAAGTCAGACACTGCTGGTAGAGCTACGCTAAACTGCATTTTCTTGCCATGTGATCTTTGTGCATAAAGTTTTTGACACTCCCCCTCCTGCCCCTTAATTTTTCTATTTCACTCTCTATGCCAAGACGGACTAAGTTCTATCATCATTTTTGTGTGTGTGCCAGAACTGGCTTAATTGATCTTGCTTACATTTTCTGGAGGGGAAAAACAGCCTCTGGAAGATACAAAGCTTTTCTCACTATTCACATTTGATTTCCGTGCGCTTGATAGATCATTGCCAGGTTCCCGGGGATGAGACAGGAGGAGGAGGCCCAGAATTGCTCGGGGTTTCCACTAAAAAGACCAGCACCGTAGACAGCACTAATCCTGCACCTGTGATGTGTTATTCAGCAGTTAAAAAATGCAGCCCAGACTGCGGTTGTGTAATACAGCTCAGCTGTTTTCCTCAGTGTGCCCTTTGATTATAAACCGGCAGGAGAGATTATTCCGGTCAGGCACTGAGCTGAATTCACGATACAGGGCATATGACAGTGGAAAGGTAAAAGAGAAAGGAAACCTTAGAATCAAAAAAATAAATAAAAGGAAACAAAGGAAAAAAAGTCACTGACCACGCTGTATTATGTAACATTTCCAGATGGTTAAAAGCTGCTTCTGATTATACACAAGGCAGAAAAAAATATATGACATTTAAATATCTTGAAATCTGTTTTTTGATATTATCCTTTGACATTCAGAATGGTACTTCAACAGGCAGTTCTTAAGTTTATTTTTAAAATAAGCAGAACTTCACAAACTGATTAGCTACATAAACATTTTTAAGGGGTTGACTTATACCAAATGTCAACCTCCTTCTATAATTTGGAACTTTTCAAAATGTTCAGAAAACTGACAACCAAATGATTACCATTAATTTTATCTTTTTTATTAAATCCACCATATCATTTGACTTGACTCGTTAAATTTTTCATGTAAAGTTTATACTTCAGACACAACTGTGCTATTAACCATGTATGATAAATCAGCATAACATACATATTTCATTTTTTTCAATTTTTAAAAAAATGTATCTTCATTGTTGAAAAATATTAGATGTCCCTCCTTTTTACCCCATCGACACCCTGCAAGCTAAGATTGCTAGCAAGTCCGAAATGATTTCAGAAATATGTATCACATACTAGGCTGTTTACATAGCCCTCTGGCTTCACCAAGACGAGGGAATGACCGCGGTGCCCACAGACCTTAAAATCGAATTGGGAGAGTGAAATGGAAGTTACCTTTTCTCTTATTGTTCTTTTGTCAGAAAAGGGCTGCTGATCATTCACTCACACCAAAACTTTCAGTCTGTTTCCTTTTACCCTCTCTACAAACACCAAACCTTCTGTCTCCCAGGCTAGTATCCATGCCACTTTAAATAAATAATCTAAAACCTTATCCAAAAAACAGATACCCTTTCCTAATAGCAGAGAGTTTAAAAACAAGAAGTTCGTTTATATACACAGAAAGAGCTGAAATAAGGACAATATAGCCATTTAAAAATGTAAATATAATTTAAATGTGTATATTAAAGAAAATGCTCAATATTTTATTTTGCCATGCATTAGATATTAATTACCTGCTAAGCCGATCAGTCTGTACAAAGTGTTACTGGGAAAATTCCATATGCTGTATATTAGGAGCAATGGGGTCAGAATAAATTCCCATGTCCATAAAAACATTCTCTCATCAGAATTAGGCAAGTCGTATAGTTTTTCTCATATTTCAGACATTCATATATTCAGACATTAGAGATAATACTGCACTCAAAGTTCCAAGTAACACTCTGAGACCAACTAAAGGAAGACCAAGATTGAGAAGGTATGCCACAAAATGTTACATTAATATTCTCCTAACTATTCCCATAATGTAGATTGTGCATCCAAAGTAAAATAGGATGGCTGAACTGGGTCCTGGGTATGTATGTATGTGACTAGCAATATACAGACTCCTGATATTTTAAGACAAAAAATATTTTTCTCAAATTATACTTAATTGGTCATTAAAATAGTGCTGAGATTCTGAAGCACCATCCGCTGTCCTTTATTTACAGGAATAAGATGGCCAAAGGACAATCTCGCTGACTATTGGGCAGAAACAGGGAGGAAAGGTCTGAACGGAGATTATGTTATTACAATGACTGTGTTATCTTAAATCTGAGGATGGCACACTTTGAAGCACTCTGGCCTGATGCTGCTCAAGCTGTCATCCTTTCGATAAGCAAACGGCTTCAGTTTTCAAAACATTCTCTAAAAGCTATCTTATTTTTTATTTTTTTTTAATTGTATAAAGCTTAGTAGGCTCAGTGGTTCTAAAAAGCCTTATTAATCTTACCTTTAAACTTTCCTTCTTTACTTTCCTTCTCTAATTCATATATCCCCACTTATGCTAATAATTACCTGTGCATATATTATATTCTAAGGTCAAAATATTTCCTTCTTCTTTTAAATAGTTACCAATATGGGATCTCACAATAAACAATTAAATAAAAAGAACAACAAAAAAACCCCACTAAATTTAAGAGGTCACATGAAACATAATTACCTCTCATAAACCCTTTCTTCAGATGTTTCTGTATTTTTTTTTTTTTTTAATCCTCACTGGAGGACATTTTCTATTTATTTTCAGATGGAGTGGGAGGGAAGAAAGGAAGGAGAGAAAGAGAGAGAGAGAAACATTGACATGAGAGAGACACATCAAACCACAACCAAGGTATGTGCCCTTGGTCAGAATTGAACCCACAACTCTTTGGCCTGCAGGCTGACACTCTCACCACTGAGCCAAACCAGCCAGGGCCAGATGTTTCTGTATTTTGAGCCATATCAACATTAGGCAGATGTATCTGTGTGTTGCATTTTTTTACCCTGAAATATTTTGATACACTGGGTATAGGATAATGTATACTTAAATCATGTTCTTTTTAAATGACCAAAGTGCTCCCAAACAACAATATTACTAATGTGGAAGCAAAGGACAATGCTATCTTAAGTGGCCACTTCAGTAGGAAAGTTTTCCACATTCACAAAGAACAAAGATCAAACAAAATATTTTATCAAAATGCAGTAGTTGGCACTTCAGCTACTAGGAAACCATTCTCTGTGTTCACTTACAGAATGCCTGATTCTCTACCTGAACAACTAGAAAACAATTTGGCATGGGAGGCAAGAACTCCTACTATTTAATGAAGTAGACATTGGTCAAACTTGTCAGGTTTAACTATTACGGCGTCAGGCCTCTTGCTCCTCCTAGGAGCAGTCTCATAGTTGTTTTGTTGTTGTTGTTTTCCCTAAGGAAACAGCAAGATGATCTTTCAAAATGAGTAAACCCAATTTATGATAAGTGAATAGTTCATAAAGTTATTTATTTTCTCTCCATCTTTCTTGGCAGACAAAAATAAAAGTAAAAATGTACTTCCATCATTAAAACCGTAGTAGCTTTATGGTAGTAATACAACAATTTTCTGGTGGCTCCCATTTTCCATCATGAAGTCAAATAGCCTAACCAGAAAAGTATTAATTTAATTACTAATTAGGTTGATAATCTGGAATAAAACAAATAACTCGAACAGCTACTTCCTAAAACTTTTTCACCCCAACCCTTAGAATACAGCACTTTGTGACAACTTTTGTGCATGCTAAAATTGGGGTAAAGCACATAATACTCTTCCCATTTCATACCAGTAAGGGGAACAAAAGCATTGCCAGTAGGCACCATCCCAAACAGCCCACCCACCCCCAACTGGGCCAGGTTCTTGCCTTTGCAGAGTTCAGTGTCTCCTAACTAGCTGGGAAGTATAAGCAGAGAGAGCATTAGTAATGACATGTACACACTAGCAGATAATGTTGACTCACTTTAGGAACTATTAAACTATAAACACTGTGCTGAAAGCCATTTATCTGCATTTTAGGATAAACAGCAGAAGCTACTCAATTAAGTGGATTGCAAGGAAGAAGTTGCTGATGCCAAACCAAGCGAAGTCCAATTTTGAAAAGAAAAATCTGTGAATTTAATAAAAATCAGTGTAGGATCTCAGGGATGTTGAAATACAAAAACATTAGACATTTTATTTTATAATATAAATACAATACATAAAATATATAACCTATACGCCAAAAGGCCACTGATTCAATTACCAAAGTTATTGCAGAATAGTTTGAGTTCGAAGGAAATTTACCATTACTTGATAGCTATTTTCTCTTACGTGACAATATTTACAGTAATTCTGACGCTGATGTTATCAAGGAAAGCTTTATCCACAACCACGTAAAAGGCAAGGTTGAACGAACAAGGTCAGTTTCCTTTATCAGTGCTATTCCCACCCACAAACAATTCAACTATTTTGAGAGAGAATTTCCAAAATGACTCCTCCCAAGAAAAAGCAGCATAATAGGAGTGCTATTTTACACATAAATATTTTTGCATCTTTCTATCTGTAGCATGGTCAAATGTTTCAAGAAAAACACCGATCTATCGCGGAACACTGGCCCTTCATGTAAGCACCCTACTCAGGTAAAACACTCCATTTAGAACTTATTTCTCCTATTTGTCAGAAAACAAATCAAAATCTGCTCTTTTTCATACCTCCAGATGTCAGAAGCTTTTCAAAACAATCTGAGGTCAGAGAAGAGAACACACAGGTGTGTGTTATGTTAACTACTAAAAGCAACTGAAGGTGAGCCTGGAATCCGATCCCTCTACCGACACATTCTTGTGGGCATTACGAACGCTCCCTGGAGGAATATTACACTAATGCTGACTACCTTTAGAAAACATCCCAAATCTCATTAGATCTATATTTTAGCAGTATTGTTCAAAAGCATCTCTGCTAGGTAACATCAAACTCACTGCCCCGTCTTCATAAACCTTTAATGTTTTCTCCAATATCACCTCTTCTGTTCTGTTCCACTGATAATATAACAGGTTCAAAAACAATAAAATATTCAATATCAACATACACAAGTGTTTGTCACATCGTGAGAACCACGACAACCCACACAAAAAAATTAAATGTTAGAATATCAGTAACAGATGCTTCAGAATAACGATCACTTGGTCTTGGAACAACTATGTATTTTCACTGCTGGTGTAAAAGCCTGGGTCAGAAAGATGGCAGAAGTATACAGCAAATCTTACATGACCAGTTCTTGCACTAAAAAACAGCGTACTTAGTCATTCAAAACTGGCTTTAAACACAAACAGCAAATTAAATGTGACATGTCCTTATTTGACCCAGTGATCCCACTTCTAGGAATATATACTAAGAAGCCTGAAACGCCAGTCAGAAAGACTATATGTATCCCTATGTTCATAGCAGCACTATTTACAATAGCTAAGATCTGGAAACAGCCCAAGGGTCCATCAATAGATGAGTGGATATAAAAGCTGTGGTACATATATAGAATGGAATATTATGAAGCTGTAAGAAAGAGCTCTTATCCTTTGAGATGATATGGAGGGACCTGGAGAGTACTATGTTAAGTGAAATAAGCCAGTCAGAGAAAGTATCATATGATCTCACTTATTTGTAGAATATAATGAACAAAATAAGGTGATGAACAAACTTGACCCAGAGACATAGAAGTAGGGTTCAGACCGACAAACTTCAGAGGAGGGGGTTGGGGGAGGGAGAAACCGAAGAACTTATGCATATAAGCATAACCAATGGACACAGACAGCAATGCTTGCGGTGGGGGGTGTCAATGGGGGAAAAGTAGAAACATCTGAAACAAAAATAATTAAATTAAAAAAGTAAAAATAAAAAAAATCAATAAAAAACATATTTTTAAAAACATCAGTTTGAAAATCTTTTGAAATTTGATAACCCAAAGATAATTAATATTGTGGTAATTTGCATTTCTAGAAAGCTAGTGAGGCTCATAATTTTTTCATATGTTTAATAACATTTGTTCTTCTGTAAACTAGCCTTCTATTCATCTTCCAATTAAAGTTTTAATAGTTTTTAAATCAATAAATGTAACATGTCCTTAATTTTTAAAAAAGCCGTCACTAGAAGGAAAGCCTACCCATGAAATGACTGGGTTCCCAATCAAGATGAGAAAAAGTCTGCCTGCTAGTTAAATGACCCCATAATCATAGCCTTCTGATTATGTTTATTAATGATCCAGAATAATCACATCAAGATTTTAGAAATTCACTGCCATATCAACATTCACTGAAAAGATTTGGTATTTATATAATTCTTCCTCTCACACCCTTCCCCAAATATGTTCACAGTGAGGACCCCCAAGTAACAAATTATCCCCACAAAACCTCTCCTTCTGTCAAATGTTCTTCATATTTTCCAAACCTCAAAAATAGCTCACTCCTGAACAATGATAAAAAAAAAACTGAAACATTTAAAACCTTTTTGTGTTTCCTTTTCTCAGTCCATCCTCCAGTGCCTGGAACAAGCAACAAGCGCTGACGCTCGCTCAGGAGCAGCACGCACAGTGGTACACTGAGCAGGCACTGGGAGCCGCTGATACATTTCCTTGTACATTTCATGGCTACACATGTCAAGTTTCTCAGCTTCACTTTCTTGTCAGTAAGTAACAAACCCAGAGGCCTTCACTACCAATATTCCAAGATGCATGGGGAACACAGGGCCAGAGGCTCCTTCTCTGCCTCCCTTTTTCATTTGTTGTCTCCCAATCCCGGTGGCTTCTCAAAAACCTCTATATTCTTATTCTTTATTTTATTTTATTATTATTTTTTTTATCCTCACTCGAGGGCATTTTTTGCATTTATCTTCAGCTAGAGCGGGAGGGAGAAAGGGAGAAAGAGAGAGAGAGAGAGACACATCGAGTGGCTGCCACCCACACAACCCCAACTGGGGCCAGGGACAAACTGCAACCGAGGTATGTGCCCTTAGTGGGAACCGAACCCAGGACTCTCTTGTCTGTGGGCTGACACTCTAACCGCTGAGCCACACCGGCCAGGGCTTCAATATTCTTGAACCCTCAGCTGTCTCCTTTCTTTCCTCTCACTTTACTGAGAAGACAGGAATCACCAGCTGTGGAATATCCTTGTTTGCACCCCTCCCCCCAAATTCAACACACACCTCCTAATTGCGAACTTCTATCCTTGCTTGTCACTCTCGGGAGCTACCCTGACATGTGCCTGCCAGATCCCATCTCTTTTCACATACCCAGGACCCCAATCTGCCTCACAGAGGGTAGTCTGCCTTCACACTTTCCTTCCTGGGTTGTAAGAAGAAGAGTTTTCCAAGCCTACATCAGCCCACTTGAAAAGGGGTTTTAGGACAAAGAGAGAATGAGTGTATTGGGAAGAAAAGGCAAAGGAACTCAGAAAGGAAAACCTGAGATGCTATGTTGGTGCCTTTATAGCAAAATGCAGTAACTTATACACAAAACACGTAACCAAGCACCAGCCCTTACAATAGGCCAAGTCACACGTGTAACAGGATAACGAGCCTCAGAACAGATGTGGGAACCATGATTTCTTGCCCTCGCTATGCTACTGACTTGGCAATCTCCAGAATGGCCAGAAAGTTTTGTTTGGAAAACCAGCATGGTGATGATTTACCAAATAAGGCCTAGGCAGTCCACACAGGTTCTCAGGATGTGTTTGTGCAAGGAATACCACTGCATGAATTAGCTCCCCAGATAACACCCAGCCAAACATACCTGTCTAGATTAGAAATTTAGTGTGAAGGAAATGACCCGGAGTCAACACCGTAACACAGCAGTGCCACACGGCGACTGCTTTTCCCATGACCACATTCCCTGGATCAGTAACAAAGAGAGTGATAATGGTGTTTCTAAAGAAAGGAATCATGTGCAGAAAGTAGTGGCTGCCCTGGTAACCAAAACATTCCCAAACACTGGAGCGTTACACCTCCAACGACTTCCAACTACTTCCTTTACCTAGTAAAAGGATTTGGGGAAAGGACATCCAACCTCCCATTGCCTAAGGTCCTACCTAGTCATGGACAGAAGAAATCAAAATAAACCCAAGTCTGGATACAAACACTGGGTCACAACTCAGTCCGTGTATCTGTATGTTGGATACAGAGCTATATATGGATATCCTGGACTTGACCCACCTAATTGCAGGCAGATTGTAAGGCTAATATCTACATTTACATATAGTAGGACATACATATAAAATGATTTATGTGGTGAGTGGCACTAATGAGTTTACTAAGAACAAGATTTGAACAAACTGAAAAGAGACCATGATACTTTAGCAAAAGAAAAAAAAACGACAGGACAAAAAGCCAAAAATGAACAGCAGTTGTGAATTTCCAAACTTAAACCAACACACTAGCCTGGAAATAACTTTCATTTCCCGTGAGCTTATTATTAACTGCAGTATTACAAACTCTACTTAAATAATGGGTGAATTGTGCTCTGATAGAGCACATTAATTCAAGTGCTTAAATGCATGTTTTTTCATTTTCCTTAGCAATAGTAAAATGGGAACAAATTATGAAGAAAGAAAAAGAAGAAACATCACAGAGTGGTGGTACCAAAACCTTAATTCCTTCTGCAAAAGAAGGGTTGTGGTGAAGAGAGGAAGCTTCAGCAGGCACAGTACAGTTCTTGGTCCTCCTCTGGAAGCCACCAAAATATATCACTATCCTGAAATCTTATCAGGCTACCCTGAGAAGACAGGTTCTCTGATCGTGACTGCCATAGGAATGTTCCTGTTTCAAACACCTCCAGTTCCTTTTATTTTATTTTATTTTTTTGTACTATTGTCTTCCTCAATATCCCTTTTAAATCACTTCAGCTAAATTTCTAACAAGTCTTGAATTCCGAAGGCCTGAAAAACAAAATCTATTAGTAATTTAATTACCAATAGAAATAATGAAAAGCATCCAGGAGTCATAGGAGGTTACGGCTATTGACCACAGCCTTTCAGTCTTGTGTCTCATTTGCTTTGTGTGTTTTTGTTTCCATTGTCACAAATGGTGTGAGTAAGTATAGTTCTTGCCAAAGATACTTGAGTTCTTTTAGCCTGGCGAAGCAAAGAAGAATAGGAGACTAAGAAAAGATGAGAATAGACACATTAAAAATGCTGCCAGGTTCAAAGCCACTCCAAGGTCACAACAGCATATTTGTGAATCCTGAATTATGACAGCAGTAAAATGAGACGGTAGGAAGTCATGATCTCTAACCTCCCTCCTACTGCATTCTGGTTCTATATGACTTCTTTTTTTTTCTTTACTGGTTTGAGAGAGAGAGGAAGGGAGAGGGATGGGGAGATAGAAACATCGATGAGAGAGAGTATTCACTGGCCGCCTCCTGCATGCCCCGCACTGGGGATTTGGCCCACAACCTGGGCGTGTGCCCTGACTGGGAATTTAACCGGTGACCTCCTGGTGCATGGGTCGACGCCCAACCACTGAGCCACACTGGTCGGGCTACATAACTTCTATTTGCTGATGCACATCCTTTGTTTTCATATCTATAGTATGAAAAGAAGGCATTGGACATTATAAGAAACTCAGTTCAGCCATGTATTAGTCACATGACCTTGGGAAAGCTCTGAATTTCTCTTGGTCTCAAACATTTTATAACAGTACTCAAACTTCAAGGAGTTTTGACAGGATGAAATCAGATATAATCATTTATCTATCTATCCCCTATTATTTGTTAAGAAATCTCATATAATGCAATCCTCAAAACGCTCACTTTATGGCTGAGGGTATGGGCCGGCTGCGACCCCTGCCTGAGAACACACCGTGAGCAGCAGCAAGGCGGGATGCAGTCCGGCCTCTGTGACTCTGAAGAGCAACGACACCTCCAGACAGCAGTTCTCAAATGTTCTCTTCTTGGGACCCCTTTTCATGATAAAAAAACTATTTATGACACCAAATTTTTTGTTTGCGTAGATCATAGTTATCAATATTAATCATATTAGAAATTAAATGGAGTCATTTTTAAATATGTATAATTGATTTACAAATAATAATGAACACATTTCATTTTAATATATTTTCAAAAGAATAAGAGAAAAGTGGCTATGTTTTACATCTATGTAAATCTATTTATCTAACTTAATTGGAGAAAGTGGACATCTGCTTTTGCATTTAACCTATTGCAATATGTTGTTGTGGCTGACACGTATGAAGAATATATGATCACAGACTCATAGTTGGGGAAGTTGGAACATTTTAATAGCCTGTTTATAAAATAGTGGTTATTTTTGATACTATATAAAAACTAGACAACTAGGATTCTCCTAAAAATTAGACACAATGCAGAATCTGAAACATTATTCATGGAATTTTCATTTTCTGATCAATTAAAATCTACTGTCAATCACATACTTTGAATGGATTTTTTAAACATGTAAGATTATGAAACAATAGCCACTGGTCATCAGGAGAAAAAAATCTTGGTTCACTCAGCTGTGCAGATCAGTTCTGTGGCTAGAAGCTTTCCAAAATCCTAATTTTAGTTTGAGAGTTTGAGTTTTACCATTAGCAATAAATACTGTCAGTTATTTTTCTTGAAGTGACAGGCTCGCTTCGTTCATTTTTGAGAATATGTCTGCCATACCCACGTCTGAATAACCCTAGTTTGTCACTCATGCTTTCAAGTAAAAACTGGGTTTATGAAAAAGGTCTGAAGGTAACCATTCATCTTCAGTATGCTGGAGAATTTCATTATGTATATTTCACATTTTGTCACATGGGATATTAAAAACACATTTATTCAGAGGTTGGTATTTAATAAAATTAGTAATTTTACTGCTTCATGCAGGATGCTAGTAAATAAAGCTAGTTTTTGCCCTGGTCGGTGCAGCTCAATGGTTAGAGTGTCAGCCCACACACAGAAAAATCATGGGTTTGATTCCTAGTCCCGGGCACATACCTGGGTTGCAGGTTCAACCCCAGGTTGGGGTGAGTGCAGAAGGCAACCAATCTATATGTCTCTCTCACATTGATGTTTCTCTCTCTTTCCCCCTCTCTCCTTCCCTTCCACTCTCTCTCAAAATCAATGGAAAAGCCCTGGCCAGTTTGGCTCAGCGGTCAGAGCGTCAGCCTGCGGTCCAGAGAGACTCGGGTTCGGTTCCCGCTAAGGGCACATACTTCGGTTGCAGTTTGTCCCCGGCCCTGGTTGGTCGTGTGGGTGGCAGCCACTCGATGTGTCCCTTTCACATCGATGTTTCTCTCTCTCTCTCTTCCTCTCTCTCCCTCCCACTCCATCTGAACAAAAAATGGAAAAATGTCCTCGTGTGAGGATTTAAAAAAAAAATCAATGGAAAAAATATTCTCAGGGGAGGATAAACAAAAATAATTAAATAAAGCCTGTTTGTTTTGTTTGGTGTTTGGTTGGTTGTTTTATACTGAGTACGTGGCGGTGAAGAACAGGAGTACAGTTTGGTGGCCCATCTTGGTCTGTGCTAAGGTTCCACAAGCAGTTCTGCCCACTGTTCTTTTGTCTCATTAGTCCCAGTGTTAATTATATTACGATTAAATCTATGCTTGCAAATCACACTTTGAGAACTGCCACACTGGATGGCCGACTACTGGCTGTCAGAATTAGAGATATAAAATTTATATGTTTTTAAAGATAAATTAAGAAATTTTATGATGGTGAAAGAAAAGGGAGAATAGGAAATATTTAGAAGAAAATATATATAATTCTTAAACCCTTTTGAGATTTAAAGAGAGATTTTCACATAGAAAAACTAGATTGCTCACCAAAATATTCGTGTGCCAAACACAAGTGAAAGCAATTCTTCATGTAATTTTCTTCATTTAACCAATATTTATTTATGTATAATGTATCTTTATTGTTGAAAATATTACAGATGACCTCCCCTCTTTTCCCCATTAACCCCCTACTAACCCCACCTAATCTGCCTTCACCACATTATTGTCTGTGTCCATTGGTTATGCATTTATGCATAGAAGTTCTTTA
The DNA here is from genome assembly GCF_014108415.1 of Molossus molossus. NCBI lineage: Eukaryota > Metazoa > Chordata > Mammalia > Chiroptera > Molossidae > Molossus > Molossus molossus. The sequence continues at coordinate 73,856,445 of NW_023425344.1, read as the reverse complement.
GTTAATCTCGTCCCATCCCCCTGTCCCCTGAGGTTCATCGATCTGCTCCTTAATACTGTTAACTGGTCTTTAAGTGGATAATTAAAGTACAGAACCTTAATGAAGCTAGTGCCACTTAGATGCTGACAGTTATGTAATGTTGACAAACACTTGAGAAAAGAAGAAACAATCCATTAATATGAGAGTACAGCACACATACAGTAAGTTCACCTTTCTCAGAAAAGTAATTTAAAAGAGTTCGCCAAACACGGCATTCATCAGTCCTGGTTGACTTTTGTCGGTTGGCTTTAATTTTTGGTTGTAAGCTATCACAGGCAATATTTTTTGTGTCTTTTGTTTCTTTTTTTGATATCTGAACACTGAAAGGTTGACCACATTGAGAGAAGCTTTTCTCTAACTTTAACTCTACAGAAATGCAGCTGAATTTTCGGACACTCCTGTTCCCCAGCCATATAATTTTCTATCTCAAGAAAGACTTTGACAGAGACAATCCACTTATAGTATATTATATTCGGTCAGTGAGAAGTGGAACATTGGAACGTGGGTGTGAGAGGAAGGATCTGAGCATCGTCTTCAATGTCGGTGCAGCCTGGACAGCATTTACAGAAGCGAGCACAGGGCTGCAGGTCAGAGATTGTGCCCAACTTGACTAATTAGCTGCATGCCTTTGGGCAAATTCATTCTCCAGATCTCCATTTCTCATTTGAAAACAGGATCAATAACGTCTACTACTTACATGGCTGTTTCTAACATTAAATGAAGTCTTGTATAAAACACTTAAGATGGGGCCCAGTGACTGAGATAGAATAAATGCCCAATAAATGTTAGTTCTCTTCATTATTTTAACTCATGGCTTAAAACTTGACTGTAAAGATTGTGAGGATTTTTTTTTTTTTTTGGTTTTGTTTGTTTTTTCTGGTTAATCCTCACCCTCAGACATTTTCCCATTAATTTTTAGATAGTATGGAAGGGAGGGAGAGAGAGAGAGAGAGCAAAATATCAATGTGAGAGAGACACACTGATCGGTTGCCTCCTGCACAGCACCAACCAGGGCCAGGCATCGAACCTGCAACCGAGGTATGTGCCCTTGACCAGGAATCGAACCTGTAACCCTTCGGTCTGCAGACCGCCGCTCTAAACGCTGAGCCAAACAAGCCAGGGCAAGGCTGTGAGATTTATAATACAGAAAAGGTTACATCATTCACTGCAATAAACAAGGCATCAAGTCATTACCAGAATCCAAAACCAAATTAAAGATATATACTAGTTTTTTATTTATTTGTATTTTTATCCTCACCCGAGAACATTTTTCCATTTTTTGTTCAGATAGAGTGGGAGGGGAAGAGAGAGAGAGAGAAAGAGAGAGAAACATCGATGTGAAAGGGACACATTGAGTGGCTGCCACACACATGACCAACCAGGGCCGGGGACAAACTGTGGGACAAACTGCAACCGAAGTACACACCCTTAGCAGGAGCCAAACTCGGGTCTCTCTGGACCGCAGGCCGACGCTCTAACCGCTGAGCCAAACCGGCCAGGGCAGATATATACTAGTTTAAAAAAATACACACACAAGTCTATTTTCTAGAGCATAATAAATGACCTACTGGTATTTATCACTGGTAATACATATGAGTACAAATACATATTTTCAATTTTCAGTTAAGGTTAACCACTAATTTGTTTTATAAAATGATTTCACTATTTGGAAGAAAAGACATGGGAGATAAAGAAGACATGGCTCCTGCCAGTGCTGATGAATAAATGTGGCACCGGTCAAAGACACAGCAGGACAGAACATTATGATCACCAACATTACTAGCTCGCATTCAGGGGTTACTATGTCTTACCAACTTTGCCTTCAGTGTATCTTACAAGTAGCATCATTTGTATGCCATATACAATTCACCTCCTGAGTTATTACCAACTGCTAGGTGATATTAGCTACTACCTTTCAACAATGTTGTAGATCTCCATAGCATCTTGCATTTAGCAAGGTTCTTACATGAACATGTATGTGTTTCTTAAACAGATTAAAAAGTAGACACGTATACATTCTATAATATCAAATAATATCCACATATAGTGAAGTTTTATAACTGACCCATATTTAATCATTTACCTCAGATCTTCCACTGATATACAGGGTGAAGCAAAAGTAGGTCTACAGTTGTTCGTATGGAAAATATTGTAATAATTAATAAACAACAATACAAGAATGAACTGTTTTGTATACTCACAACTGTAAACTTAGTTTTGCCCCACCCTGTAAAATCATGTAAAGCTAGTTATAAACTTCATTGGCCTCTAATGCTCCATTTTTAATAGGAAGAGAATATATAGGTAATGTATAGGTAATGTACACTTACTTCAAAATGTAAGAAGACAATTTAAAAATTGTGTGAAGAAAGTGGCTTGTCAATTAATCCTTTATTGTATGCAAAGGCTATCACAATATATTGTGCATACTTCAGGCAAGTAAATAACTGCTGAAATGATCCATAAATTAAAGAAAGAAAACTACTGAGTTTTTACCACAGGTAAAACAGTTCTAAGGGCTTTCACATATCTATCATGCTTATCAGAACCCAGCAAGGGACAATTATTCCCACTGTTATGAATGATGGAGGGTCAGATATAAGGTCATTAGGGTGAACTGAGATTTTCTCTATTCCACATAACTATTTTAACAGAATCACCTGATGATAATGATGATGATGATAATGTCACCATCAGCAGGTGTGTGTAGCTTTGATCTTTTCTCCCCCAAGTAACAAGGATAGGTTATCCTAATTCTGCTATGTTCTCTTATGGCAAAATACAAGCTAATGACTGGAGCCCCTATTTCTATCCCCTCCCCCCATCAGTACTACTGTTGTATTGTCTGAGCTCTCTCTACTTCTATAATCCAACACACATGCATAAACCAGCAAAACCAGCTAAAGCATAATAAACAAGAAGATCTAAAGCTCTTCTAAAGGCATGATGGTTCTTCATGCACTGACTCAACCCATCTTTCCAATTTCATCTCCTACCATAATCTGCTCCCTGCCCACACCTTATTCTTATTATATGCACCATGTTTTTTATATCCTCATGCCTTTGCTCATAATATTCTTTCAGCCCACAATGGCCTCCCTCTCCTTCACCATCTATGTTACATTTCCCAATCAGAACTATATGCACCTTTCATGATATTTCGATGGAACTTGACCACGTTGTACATGTTACCCCATCATGAACAACAGTGGGTTGCAGATATATATTCTGGCCTATCAACTATCACCCCCTTATTACAAGTAGTACATTTGGCTTATGAGTTACACAATTGATTAATTTGAATAATTAGCTGTTTGGCCTCAAACTATTTACTTAGCTTCCATGAATCTGTTTCCTCATCTGTATAATGAAGATAATAGTTTTTATTCATTCATACATATAAAATGCTTAGAACAGTGCCTTAAACAGAATTTGCCCCATATAAGTGTAAACAATTTGGACATTATTATTAGCTGAAATTTGTGATCAAGTAATTTCATTGTGTGATGTTAACTGGCTCACATATGCATACACTTCTCATTTTAGCCTTTGCAAATTTTTGACAGAAAAACATTTAAATTTTTAGTACAAAAAAACAATTATTTAAAAATCTAAATTACTTTGTTACTTTTCAAGGTCGTTTTATATGAGCAAATATATTCATTATTATAATGGACTAAAAGATAAACCAACTATATTATAGGACCTTCCTAGAGTGCAATACTAATAACGTTAGAATGGATTTCTTTCTGCAGAGCACAAAATAAGCTTATCCCTTCAAGCAAAAAACCAGCTCACCCTAAAGTTTTACTACATATACAGTGAAATGAGGGTTGTAAATCAAGGTAGTACTCTTGGGAAAAGATAAGCTTATTCACTGAACATTTTCATTTCTCCACACAATTTAGGAGCTTTTTTTGCATTCTGAGCATTCTGCCAGTTACACAAAAATTTAAGCCTGTTTTACAATAATAGGACCTTCACAGTTCAACAAGGGATGTCCTTCTCTTCCTTCTCTCTTTGCACTGGACAACATAACAACTTTGACCCTTTAGCTTTGCCATCTCCAACTAGAAAGGAAGGAAGTGGACTCCGGGCTGAGATAGTCGTTTGATGGAAGAAGGATGCTATGGACCACAATGAGCTGGGAAACAGTAGCATTATTATAGCACATTCCCAGAAGGAGACTGATCAGTACTAATGTTCTGAGTGCTTACCTGGAAAATGTGGAAATAATTAGTTGTGTTCTCTAAACTAATGCATTTCCATTCCAAAATGAGGACTAGATGGCTAAGAATTATAAAGGCAAATTTAACAGCAATCAATACTAGAAATAAACATCCAAGTCCACAATAGCCATTAAACTGTGAAAGCATTATGTCCTAACATCAGGGTCACTACTAATACTGTATTACGCTCACATAACAAATGAAAATAAAGTCTCCTTATGATGCATCTAAAAACTGAAGACTAAATCGCAGCAGATTCACTATCATCTTCTCAAAATTATAAATATAGCAATCACTTGTCCAATACAAAGTAATGCTTAAAACTGAAAATTTACTCAGTTACTGTAAAACAGATCCAATACCTTGCGTATAGACTGAGAAAGACAGATGGTGAAAGCAGTAAAAATTCCAGTGGAAACTATGACTAATTATTATTAAATTTATGAGGCTTGTCTTAAAGATAAGGCTTGAGTTAAATAACAGCAACTCAGCTCTTCACAAAGATAAATTTAATCTTATGACCTACCATGTGTAAAGTAGAATGGCAAATTACTTAATAATAAAAGGGGATGTTCTTTAGAGGAATACATTTATCAACAGAACTACAAATTTTTGGCTTCTAGGTCAGTTCTTACTTCTGCAAACGTTAAGCCTCATAGAAAGCAAATATGTGCATTGATACCTTAGTACTTCTCTGCTCATCCCAATACATACTTCTATTTCATATTTAAAATAATGGAAAGCCCTGGGGGTTTGGCTTAGCGGTCAGAGCGTCAGTCTAAGAACTGAAGAGTCTTGGGTTCAATTCCCAGTCAAGGGCATGTACCTGGGTTGCAGGTTTGATCCCTGGCCCGGTCGGGGTTGTGTAGGGAGCAACCAACCGATGTGTGTCTTTCACATCAAGTTTCTCTCACTCTCTCTCTCTTTCTCCCTTCCTCCCTCCTTCCCTTCCACTCTATCTATAAAACAATGAAAAAATATCCTCAGGTGAGGTTTAACAAAAATAATAAAAATAAAATAAAAGCATGGTGAGCAGGTAAGTAACTTTCTAGTCCATTATCTAACTTCATGTCCAGGGGTTTCTTTTTCTCCATTACCAAGCAGCAATGATTCACACAGAGTAACACCAAAATGGTATAACTACTCTAGCTGCAAAATACCTTGTTGAACTTGAGCAATTTCTCATTCATAAAAGGCTGTGCTTTTGAAAGTAACTGAATATATATGTAGGCATGCCTCTATTCTGTGTCATATTTGAATCAAGAGAACACCTGCAGACTGAGGTAGCTGGAAATGGCAGGCCACAGTGCCCTGGTGTCCTGGGAAAACTGGAGGAAAAAATGAAATGAGAAAGGAGGCTAAGTGCTACCCATCAGAAGTGAGGACTCACTAACTTCCTGTGCACCACTGTAGCCAGGGGAAAACGAAGACCTTTCCAAAGGTCCCTGACAAGTGCCAAAGAAGTATAAACTAAACGAGTCTTGAGGAAAAACACACCCATGTGCCAGGCACTATTCTAAGTGTTTTTCATGTATTAACTCAGTTGCTTCCTCCAACAAGACTATGACTCATGTAGTATTATTTTCCCCAAACTACAATACAGAAACTGAGGCACTGAGAACTTGCTCAAGGTCACAGAGCTAGGAAGAGATGAAACATTTCAATACAAAAAGTCTGACGCCAAAGTCTGATCTATGATATGCCATACATATATATAAAAGTAAGTTTTTTCCAGCATCTTCAGAAAAAGGCAGTCACTTCAAAGAGAATAGTGCAAAGTTAAAGTCACCATGTAATATTCAAATATGTTTAGTCTAGTCAAACTACTATCTAGACTCTTTTTTTTTTTTTTTAATTCTTACTTGTTTTGCAGTGTTTCTGACTTAGCAATTCACAATGAGAAAGAGACGTGAGTCTCTTACTTGCCACTACATTCTGCTTTAGTCTTAAAAGTGTTTCTATTTCTTTTGCTTTTGAGGTGAATTTTAGTGAGTCCTTAATTGTCAAAGGACTTCATAAATACTAATTAACTGTTAAAAGTAGTTGTGAATCCTTTCCTGAAAATGTAAAAGACAAAACAGTTAAGACTCCAACCTAGAGTGGGCATAAAGAAAGACTAAGTGGAATCGTAGACACTCAGCTTTGTAGTCAAGGTTTATCCAAATGGTTCATATCATTAGAACACTTAAGAAATTCTTAGTGTGGAGATACTCTGATTTCTGCCCTTATAATAAGTTCTCCACAGTATCACCTCTGTTAAAGATATTTCCATTTTTATCACTCATTCAGTTCTGAAGGATCCAAAACATTTCATCAACTCTTTATGCTGCCTTCTGCACCACTGAACAGTAAAATGGTTATGATGTTGGGAGGAAATGATTTCGATCTAAATTAACAGGGCAGGCCCAGCTATTATGAAAGTGACACAAACCCTTTTCAGAAAAAAAAAAATTTTTCACACTGGACTTGAGTCTTCAGAGAAAGCATTCACCAAAGTGTGCCCCTTACATCAATCCCACACAGCAGTAGTAGTCCCTACTACTGTCACACAGACCTCCTGATGAAGCCACGACCGTTCCTCGTGGCCCAAAGGGGGCAGGTGCCCACAAGGTATCATGCAATCGCCAGTGTTCTCAAGGTCAGCCTAAGAAATGAAAACTACCTGGCAAGTCAAATATTAACTCACTGAGAACAAATGTCTCCCAAACCCAGCACATCTGATGCACTGAATCAAGCTGGAAAAGATGCCGGTAAACAGGGAAAAATAGGTTTGCTTTTCCCAGATGCACAGTAATGATTTCCCCTGCCCTTTCTCCAACAATTTTTGTTTCCTCAATCAAGAGACAAAAGCATGTATTTTATAAAGGTACCTTCATAAAGCCTCCTCATTGTGAAAGTAGCTACCTCGTCAGTATCACGTAACCAGGAACAGGAGATGTATCACTCCAATTTGGAGAAATGAAGACACAAATAGTAAGAAAATGAGTATGTTTATTTAATGGAATCCCTAGTCTATAATTTCCAACATGAGCCAAATTCAGAATTCTTAAATCCTTTAAATGCTTTAATATTTTTAAATTAAAAATAACCAGATATTTGTTTTTGTATTTGACTCCAACATGCTTAAACAATCTAAACACGCTTATCAAGTTCTTAAAATTGTTTCCTCAACTGCCTTGTACTTTTCAATTAATAAAATTTTAGATGGGACGGAGTGCCGGTAGGGTAGGGAGGGGTGCATGTCTGTGATGACTATTTACTAAACTACACTTTGTGGCTAAATGTTATCTTTATAAGGACTCTCATATTTTTTCAAAGAAAATATAAAATCAAAATGTTGTTTACCTATTATATCCCATAAACACAAACTTTTTACACTACCTGAATTCAGAAACACATGGCAGAAAAAATGGGCCACAAATATGATGCGAGAATAGAATGTAACTTGGGCCAAAATTCTGAAGAAAAAAATTTTTAGTGGTATCCTCTAGATATAATAATAATTTTTTAACAGACCAAGCTTTTATTAGTTCATTACTTTATGATGGTGCTACCACCTTCCAGATGAAGATATATTATGATATAAACAAATAAAAAATAAAAAGCAAGTGTATGATTTTCTTAATGTCATTTCAATAATTTAGAGTTCAGAATAAGAAAGTCCATTTCGGTCCACATATTTAGCTTCAACATACATGAAAAATGTCTTGGTGAAGAAAATAAACGTGAAAGACCTGTATTTTTCTTGCTTTTATGTTACTTTATTTTGGTCTATTAAGGGTTACCTGACGCTTGTCTTTTGCCTCTTGATCCCAGAATGTTTTACCCTCTACTAACTGCAGAGCTATTCATAAAATACTTACCGATTGAATTAATGTAAGCAGATTTAAAATAGGTCATTGTGGTGGTTAATTTTATGTGCCAACTTGACTGGGGTACCGGGTACCCAGATAGTTGATTAAAGAATATTCTGGTATTCCTGTGAGGGAGTTTTTGGGTGATTTTACACTAACGGACTGTGTGAAGCAGATTACACCCCCTAATGCAAATGTCCCGCCTTCAATCAGTTGAAGGCCAGAGTAGGACCAAAGGGCTGACTCTCCCCCAAATAAGGAAGAATTCCTCCTGCCTGACTGCCTTCAGGCTGGGACAGAGGGTTTTCTCCTGCCTTTGAACTCAAACAGAAACATCAGCTCTTGCTGGACTGCAACCTGCTGGCTTTGGAACAGGCACTACACCGCCTGAGCCTCCAGCTTACCGACTACAAATACTGGGACTTGTCAGTCTCTATAATCATGTGAGCTTGTTCCTTTGTTTCTAAATATGTTTTTATTGATTTTTTCAAGAGACTGGAAGGGCGGGAGAGATAGAAACATCGATGTGAGAGAGAAACATCAATCAGCTGCCTCCTGCATGCCCCCTACTGCGGATCAAGCCCACAACCCAGGCATGTGCCCCGTCTGGGAATCAAACCAGGACCTCTCAGTCCCCGACGCTCAAGCCACTGAGCCACACCAGCTGGGCAAGTCTGTTCCTCATAATAAATATATGTTTACATTATAATATATATTAAATTATATTATACTTTTAATATATGTCTCCTGTTGGTTCTGTTTCTACAGAGAAAGCTAACACAGTTATTCGTAGTTTCCTTAAATACCCGGCCTGCTTCTAAGTAAACATAAAAGGTTCTTACAGTGAAATCTGAATCACTTGGGCCCTTCAGTTGCGGTCCGCGGAATTTCTTCCGTGTACTAAAGAGCTACAATTTTACTGTGAGCCATCTAGTTTAGATCCAATGTGCTGTTTTCAGAATTTGTGTCTTATTGACAGCAAGCCAGGCAGCATAGCCAGTAGTACCTCTGCCACAGTGAGTATCTAGTGCAAGTTAAGACTACAAGATCAACATCTTCTTAGAGTAATGCAGTGTCAACATGAGAATAAACCTCAAGGGTTCAAGTCAAATAACAAGTCAAGGATTTCACCCAAAACTAAGGTACACTCACCAACTATTAGATAATCACCTATCAGACAGGGTAATTTTGTTTTTGTTTCTATAAATGTCATTGGGCAGTATCTCTCCAACCTTATCCTCGATTGGCCTAGAAATCTGTATATAGTAATCTTTTTCAACTGTGTTTTCCCCTTGAGAAATCAAATTATTTAACAAATCTCTAGGCTGAAGACCAGCTCAAGATGCTCGACTCTCTTCTACTAAATAAGGTAATAAAAATCAACCGGAGCTCTAAAAGCTATTGGCAAAAATCTAAGCTCCAAGTACATGAAAAATCTGTTGGTGAAGAACACAACCATTTAAAATGTATATTACTAAGCAGACATATATACGCCAGAAACCTTTTTTGAAACATGTAGACATTTGTCATTACATGCGTTCTGGATGTTTTACTAAAGAGCTTACTCATTTCCGGTGACTAAAGGGAAAAAGAGTACTTCGACCTGTTTGCTATAAAGGAAGATAGGGGAGAAAGAGAGATGTCGAGTCTCAGGCTGGCCGAGGCAGGCTGGAGGTGAATTCCTGCACTCTGGAGGTACTCAGAATGCCTTTCCATTCTTTCTAAACGTACCAAGAAAAATGAATCAGAGTTTTTTTGTTTTTTAAATTTTCTCTTCTTTAAGGTTTTCTCTTTCTCACCTAAAAAGTAGTCTAGGAAAGAAATAGTACCAACAGTTAAGAATTCCTATGCTCATACAGAACAGAGAGTATATATATGCCTTGTCCTGGTCTGACTGTTGTAAGGTCACTAGCTGACATCAAGGCACAATCCCCTTACGAGGTGCTATTTAAAGCCCAAGGGTCCTTCCCTGAGCTCTAGCTCTATACTTTCAGCTGACTACTGGGTCTCTGTCATTACGGGCCAAGAGGTTTTGCTGATACATCCAACTCACATACTCAGGTCTGAAGTTCTTATTTCTCTTCCCTGGAGCCTTTCCACCTATTCCTTTCCAAGCCTGCTCCTCCTTCATTATCTCTCTGCTGAACATAACCACCATCCATTCAGCTGCCAAAGCCAGAAACCTGAGAATCTTCCTAGACATCTCTCTCTCTCTCATATCCAAAACACCCACTCCATGAACAATGCAATCATTTTAATTTTCTAAATTTTTCCGTAATCCTTCCTCAGCTCTCCACTGATGCTGTTAAAAGGATATTAAATGTGGCCCTCACCATTTCTCACCCAGATGCCTGCCACTGGCTTCTGATCCCTGCTGTCTAACCTGACCTTCCTTTCACCAACATTACAACCAGAACTGCACTTTTCTAAAACACATATTCATTCACTTACTTAACTCAGCAGTTTTGTGTTGGGCACCTACCAGGTACCATGCTCTGTTCCCGTCCCAAGGATGCAGCACTGGGGAAAGAAATAGATACAATTTCTTGCCTGGCAAAGCGTACTGTAACTGCAGGAAAATAGACAGTAAGCAAAACACGTATTAATTATGATGCGTGCTATCTAGAGAAACAAAGAAGGGAAGGGAAACAGGATATGTTGAGAGTGTCTGATATTTTAAGAGGATGGCCAGACGTTCCCCACTGTGGAATCACGTCTGGGAAAGGTGCAGAGTGAGCTACGAAGTGGGGCAGGTTCCAGACAGAAGCAAGAGCCCTGAAGTAGTAGTGGGAGGCAGAGCCTAGAAGGCTTGTTGGAACGTCTACTCTGGCTGCTGTACCAAGAATAGACTATCGAGGGCAAAATTAAAAGCAGGGAGCCAATGTCCAGCCCGTGTGGCTCAGTGGTTGAGCATCAACTCATGCACCAAGAGGTCACCAGTTCGATTCTCGGTCAGGGCACATGCCCAGGCTGTGGGCCCGATTCCCAGTGGGGGGCATGCAGGAGGCGGCCAGTCACTGTTCTCTCTCATTGATGTTTCTATCTCTCTCTCCCTCTCACTTCCTCTCTTTCTAAAATCAATAAAGGGGGGAAAAAAGCAGAAAGCCAATAAGGCAAGCACTGATTATAGTTTGGACTTGGGTGGTAGTGTTCGAGGTGATGAGAAGTAGTCAGATTCAAGATATACTTTGAAGGTACTGGCATAACCTTAGTTTACCAGAACCATAGAGCCTAAGACAACTGCTTGAACAAAGGTATCTATTTGAGAATGTCATCCCAGGAAGGAGGAGTACATGAGCAGGCCAGGAAACAATGCAATTTGAGGTTGAGTTATCTAGTACACCCCCATTTGAGGTGTTCTGAAATCTGTCTGCGTATATCTATCCCGGGGGAGAAGCAGAAGGAGCATCCCTCAGCTACTACAGCCCACTGGTTTTTCTGGCCGATGGCAAGTTACCTGCCCCTTGTGCACGAGTAGAGAGCGGGTCCCGCTGGTCCCACTTGCTAAGTCAAAGAGGCTGCAGGGCAGGCAGCCCAGAGGTTGGACGGTCTCCAGTTCCACTTTCACAAAGCAGAGCAAGCCTTTGTGCGACTGGCTGCAGCTCCGATAGCAGTAAGGGGAGTTCTGAGAGGACCCCGAAGTGGTGCCCACAGGGTGCCCAGAGTAGTCCGTGCTGATACAGATTTCTGATGGGCTGCCTGTGCCATGTGACAGACAAAGAACAGGCAAGGACAATGCTAAGAGTTGTGTACCAATCAGCTGCAAGGATGGAACTGCCAGTAACCGAAAGAAAAGAGGGTGGGAAACACAGTGATGTTACTTCCTTCTTAAAAGTCAGACATGGACCTGCACGCGCCACTGGAGAAAGAATGTGCCTCTTTCCACCTTCGTTTCCTGTTCCCTGCTCACCTCGAATTAGCCACTCAGTAACTCCGCAGTCCTCGGCTGCACCATGCTCTCTCAGATCTCTGCGATTTTGCTCATGTTGGCCCCTCTATCTGGAACTTGGTTACTTCCTTGCTTTGCCCAGAAGACTCCTTATCCATTTTAGTTGCTAACTCAGCTGATACTTCCTTTCAAGTCAGTTATTATCTGTTCCCAAAGTATTCCCTGTGTTTGTCTGCTTCCGCTTCAGGATGTGAGCAGGGAATATTTTCCTTGAACTCATAGGGCATATTGTAACATTAGAAAATAGTAAGTGTACAATAAATGTATGGTAAGTGAGGAAATAAAGAAATGACCTCTCCAAGTCATTTTACGTTTATTTTAAAGATACAATATCCTTGCCTCAAACCAACTTTCAACATGAACTATTCCAATATTTTAATACACTCTTCATCTCTGAGACATGAAAGGTTATGTCCTAAGCCACGTACGAAGGAGCAGGGCAACAATTCAAATTCAATTCTTCTGATTCCCATGAGAAAAAGCTGCTGCCTTTTCCCAAAATTTAGTTCATTCTTGGACAAAATCTATGTCTAATACGCTCTAGGATACTTTATAAGGTTGGGTCATTAAAGAATAAAATGCTTGCTGCATTTTAATACCAACTTTCCATTTAAACATAAAAATAAGACCATCTGGACCCTGGCCAGTATGGCTCAGTTGGCTGGAGCATGGACCAAACCAGACGGTCATGGATTTGATTCCTGGTCAGGGCACATGCAAGAGGCAATCGATGTATCATTCTCACATCCATGTCTCTGTGTCTGTATGTAGGTCTGCCTGTCTCTCTCTCCCTTCCTCTCTCTCTAAAAATCAATAATAATAATAAAAAGAACATCTGGGAGTAAAATAAAATCATTCTAGTGAATTTCATATGACTCTTAAGGAGAGCAGTAATATAACCAGATTTAGTGCCATCAGCCCCATCTCAGACTTCCAGGTAAAAGATCTTTTCAACATGTCGTCTGTTATCTACAGGACTAAATGACATATTTAGTTAACGCAGTTCTTGAAGGGCTGAGACCAGCAAACTTCTCACAGTGCCTTCTTGGCTTCACTCCACTTTAATTCTGATGGAAAATGTGAGCACATTCGTTTTAGACTCAATATAGGTTTCTGTCGGGTAAACTTCTTGGCTGACTAGATTTTCTGAATCTAGTCCTTTTCACTCGGAACAAATGTTATTCCAGAAGATGCCAACACATCATGTGTTACTGATACATAACAAGATTAAGAGGGAAAATGAAAACAGTTAAAATGCAAAACACACTTGGGAAAATATTACACAGTAAAGTGGCCTGGGGAATGGCCTCAGCCGTTTTCTAAAATCATTTGGACAATATCGTTAGGCTTTAAGAGTACACCTAGGTCCTATTAAATCTGCAAAATGTTTTAAGTTTATGGAATAAAACGGCAAACAAAAGACAACATCACTCGTAATTCATAGTGAATAAAAATCACTTACATTGAAAACTTCCAAAGTTCTAGTAAGTCATTAAAAAAAAAAAAAAAGTCCCACATTTAATTTTCAGAAACTACAAACTAATGCACCCTTCAGACATGTATGGATTAAATCAGATCACTAGATATGGTGGCATTGTATTATTCTCCTCAACGAAAATACCTTTACTGGAAAAATAAAGCAGAAGACTCCGCTATCTAAGACACCAATCATTCCACAACCCTGCTCACAAATCTCCCATTAATTTCACTGCCCCTGGGATCAAGTTCAAGCTTACTCACCTGGCATTGGAAAAGCAACATATTTTAATCTGGTGGTTCTCAAACGTTAGCTGTTCGTATCACCTGGAGGGCTCGTTAAAACACAGTGCTGGGGCCATCCCCTTAGGCTGTTGATTCATTAGGTCTAGGTTGGGACCCAAGAATTTATATTTCCAGCAGATCCCCATGTAATTCTGACACAGGGACTACAATGTGAAAACCATCAGCTAGTCACAATTTACCACTCTGTGGCCCCATTCCCCCCCCCCCCACCCCCCAACTACTGGCTCTGCACATTTTCTCATCCTCCGGTTTTGTTTAAACTATTCCAGTCACTCATATGTTTATAGAATCTTGGGTTAAAAGAACTTTTACTTAACCTATACTCGACAGTGCAAATGTATTTCAACTAGTTTTTTTTTATCTTTGCACTAGCATATGTTTATTGATTTTAGAGACGGAGAGAGACGAGGGGAGAGGGGAGAGAGAGAGAAACATCGATGTAAGAGAGAAACACCAATTGGTATCCTCACAAACTCACCCTGACCAGAGATCAAATCCACAACCTAGGTATGTGCCCTGACCTGGAATCGAACCCTCAAGCTTTTGGTGTCCAGGATAATACCCCAATCAACTGAGCCACCTGGCCAGGGCTCAACTGCATTTTTTTTTTATATATATTGCTTGAGTTATCACTTTACATTTTTTATTAAATTTACTGGGGTGACACTGGTTCATAGGACCACACAGGTTTCAAGTGTACATTTCTATGATACATCACCTGTACACTGCATTGTGTGCCCACCACTCAAAGTCAAATAACCTCCCAGGAGTGGGAGGGAGAGAAGGTAAAGGGGGCCAAGTTACATGGTGACAGAAAATGTTCGACTGTATTCGAATGCTGCCCAACTACAGTCCATCTTACCCTGACTTGGCTTTAGCATCACTTGTTATTAACACTCTGATGTACAGACGTCAAGCCCCAAGGTTGTTTTTCCACCCTAAGGATGGCCAAGGCCCTGAGTGGGAGAAGCATGAAACAATATTCCAGGGGAAAATGTTTTTGTTATGACTAGGAGTTGCTCCTATCTGAGAAGGGTTGCCAGTGTGGGAACTTGCCCAACCCCTCTACCCAATGACAGCAAAGGCATTCCTGCTACACTGAAAGGTACAGAAGTAACGGGTACCTCCGATTCAGGAATGAGCCTCTGGCCTAAAGCCATGCTCTCTGTCCCCAGACAATCTTAATATGTGTAGCAAGAGTTCATGATAAAAGTTCATAAGCAAATTAACAGATTCCCATAAGGCCCAGACAGAATTATGAACAGCAGCTGTCCCCCCAAAATCTGTTCATTAAATAAGCAGGATTGCAGGTGGGTTACTCTGCTCAGTTTTTAGCAAAGGAAAAATGATCTGCTTTTAACCAGAACTAATGTTAACTCTTAATCACAAAGAATTTTTCTCATAAACCAACTAATAAAATGGCAAATATAACTGCCTCGCTAAAATTTTGATTTCAGAGATAAAATGGTATTATAATTGATATCAGGAAAAGCAAACAACAGTCAATGAAGTAGCCCTAATTCAATATTTCATTTACAAAGGATATTTTCTGGAACCAAAGTTTTCAATTATTAGGGGAAAAGAAAAACCCGTAATGTTTTCTAAAAGGGGAGTAGATATGTTCTTAATTTTGTTTCTGGTTATCTCTTTTATTGTATAAATGTCTACAGATATACAAAAAAAGTATGAGTATACTGGGTTCTCACAATTCATTTTTATAAAATCTTACACGTTTTTTTCATTAAGAAATAAAGTATTATAGATAAAGCCAAATGAGTACCAGGTCTTTCTCCCCACTATCTTACATTTGCTATTTATCACTCTATGAATACTTTAGGAGCTTTACAGCAGAAATATAATTTAGCCCGGCCAGTGTGGCTCAGTGGTTGAGCACTGACCCATGCACCAAGAAGTTGCCAGTTCAATCCCCAGTCAGGGCACACGCCCAGGTTGTGGGCCCGATCCCCAGTGTGGGGCATGAAGGAAGCGGTCAATCTATGTTCTCTCTCATCGATGTTTCCATCTCTCTCTCCCTCTCCTTTCCCCTCTCTCTAAATCAATAAAGAAAAATAAATTTTAAAAAATATATATATGCCCTGGCCAGTTTGGCTCAGCGGTTAAAGCGTCGGCCTGCGGTCCGGAGAGACCCGGGTTCGGTTCCCGCTAAGGGCACGTACTTCGGTTGCAGTTTGTCCCCGGCCCTGGTTGGTCGTGCGGGTGGCAGCCACTCGATGTGTCCCTTCACGTCGATGTTTCTCTCTCTCTCTCCCTTCCTCTCTCTCCCTCCCGCTCTATCTGTATAAAAAATGGAAAAATATCCTCAGGTGAGGATAAAAAAAAAAAAATATATATATATATAATTCACATGCCATAAAATCCACCACTTTAACATATTCAACTCAAAGCTTTTTAGTGTACGTACAGAGCTGGGCAACCATAGCACAATCTAATTTTACAACATTTTCATCACCCCCAAAACAAGCACCATACCCCATTCTTGCCCCCGGCATCCCACCCCAGGAAACCCAGAGCTATCTACCCACTTTCTGACAGTATAGTTTTACCTGTTCTGAACTTTTCATGTAAACAGAATAGTACAACACCTGGTGTTTGCATCTAGCTCCTTTCACTTAGCGTAATGTTTTCAAAGTTTATTCATGTTACAGCATTTATCAGTACTTCATTCTTTTTTATCGCTGAATAATATTCTGTCATATAGATTAACAACATTCTGTTTGTCCATGCATTTGAACCTTTGCGTTGTTTTTACTGTTTGGCTATTATGAATGATGCAGCTGTGAACATTTGTGTACATGTTTGTTTTGTGGACATTAGGTTCTTATTTCTCTTGGGTACATACTGGGGAGTGAAACTTCTGGGTCACACAGTAACTTAATATTTAACACTTTGAGGAACAGTCGGACTGTTTTTCAAAGTGACCGTACCATTTTACATTCCCAGAATTAGTGTATAAGGGTTCCAATTTCTCCACATTCTCACCAACACATGGTACTACAGCCATTCTATTGGTTGAAGTGGTATCTCTGTGGTTTTGCTTTGATTTTCACTGATAGCTAATAATGTCAAACATTTTTTATATGATTACTGACCATTTGTATATATTCTTTGGAAAAATGTCTGTCCAGATCCTTGCCCATTTTTAAATGGGGTTATTTATCTTACTATTATTGATTTTGAAGTGTTCTTTATACAATCTATATTAATGTCCATTATCAAATATATTTTTTGCAAATGTATTCTCTCATTCTGTGGGGTCTTACTTCACTTTTTTGATAATGTACTTTGAAGTACAAACATTTTTTTTTAGTTGATGAAATCCATTTTATTTTTTGTTGTTGCTTGTGCTTTCGGTACCATATATAAGAAACTATTACTTAACTTTATAAATTTTCTATGCAATTACTATCTAGATCTATAAATGATAAAACACTCTTCAACATGGTTGAAATGATTTATGTTCCAACTAACAGTCATTAAGAGTTCCCATTTCTGGCCCTGGCTGGTTTGGCTCAGCAGTCAGAGCATCGGCCTGTGGTACAGAGAGACCCAGGTTCAGTTCCTGCTAAGGGCACGTACCTCAGTTACAGTTAGTCCGCAGCCCAGGTTGGGTCGTGCGGGTGGCAAACAGTCAATGTGTCCCTCTCATATCGATGTTTCTCTCTCTTTCTCCCTCCCACTCTATCTGAACAAAAAATGGAAAAATATCCTCGGGTGAGGATTAAAAAAAAAAAGAGTTCCCATTTCTGCACATCCTTGCCAAACCTTGATAATCTCAGACTGTTAATTATTTTTCCCCTCTGTTGACTAAAATTCTGCAGCTCATATTATTTTAACTTATATTTATTTATCTTTTCCCCCATTATTTCCATTTTCTTCTCTGTGAATGGCCTATTCATGTCTTCTGCCACTTTTTTTGTATTTTTTTTTCATTTTTGAAGTCATTCTTTACATGCAAGTAATAATAAATGTTTCCCAGTTACATGCCTTACAACATGCTTTCCATGTATCTGGAACATCATTTTGTTTGTTTGCATTAACTTTATTGAACTATTATTAATTCTACTGTTAAAAAATTCTAAAATTCTTTTGGAGAATTTTACATCTTTTTTTAAACTTTAAGTTATATAAATATTTTCCTCTAGGAGATGTTGTATTGTGTAGATGCTAATGGAATGGACATAAGAACCATGTATCTTGATTTGAATATAGACTCTACCAGGTATTAACTTTGTAATCTGAAACAAATTATTTAACTTCTCTGAATCATTCCTCGTTCAAAAACTGGGGATGATCACAGCACCTATCTCATGTTGTGTGGAACTCAAATGAGTTAAAATATGTGAAGTATTTAGAACAATATTTAAACATCACCTATTATTATTTTAACTTTTTCAATGTTTGAATTTTACATTTAGCTTTCTGATATACTCTGAGCTGATTTTTATACATGGTATGAGGTTAGCTTTTCATATAGCCTACCTGTCCCCAATGATCTCCTATGTCCCTTTTGACACATATTATATATATATATATATATATATATATATATATATATATATATAGTTCCATTTCTACCTTAGGTCAAAACAACACTACTATAACTACTATAGCTATAAAACTGTAAAACCATCATATGTTTTTATATGAAGAAGAGCAGGTATCCCTACCTTGCTCTGTGCTTAACATCTACAAATGCAAACATTTACAAATTAAAAGATAAAAACACTGACATTTGCATCCTTGGATTTGTGAATTATAAAATCACAAATGAAATATGCCAGCTATTGTCTATGAGATGATTAGTAACTATAAGAACTAAATATAACTTTAAAAATGCCACTTTTTCACCTTGAGACCTTTTCAATTATTTTATAATAAGGTAATGATTCACTGACAGCCAAAGGAATAATAAACAAAGAATCTAGACTGAGAAGTAAAACATTAGAGACCTTCAAGGGGATAATTTTGCTCAAGTATCCTGCAGGTACAAAAAAATGGCATGAAATCCTCAACACATCTTTAACAGATCTTAAGAAGCCAAGACAAGAACCGAAGCAAAGCCACAGAACAAAAGACCAAGTTTTCTCATTCAGGTTACAAAAGCCACAGTCTGGATTCACAGTGACTATAGAAATAGTCAAAGGAGAGGTTGAAGAATTAGGATCAACAGTACAGAAATTCTACCTGGTAAAGACAGTTCATCAATTATTCTAAAACATTCTATAGCAACCGCCCCCAACCATAAAATCCAATATGTAAATCTAAAGGATCTCAATAGAAGTGATATCCTACAGTGGAAAGGAACAATAACCTTGTAATTTTAGCATTAAGAAATAAACTGGTAGAGGTGTGAGCACTCACTCTCAAAGCATAAAGCGGCAGATCACATTTCTTGTTTGCAGTCATAGCAACTCAGGATATTTTGCAAATAGTCTCTTAGCATTTCCAGGAAATCTTAGGGAGAGGAAAAAGGGAAGTGCGCCCCATTCTTCAAGGCAGAATGCAAATTTTTTCCTAGAAAACAACTCGGATGTGTTCCTAATTTAGTCTTCTCCTCACCTCAGATGCAAAGATAATATAGCTCAGCAAAAGAATAAAAGAAATAAAATTTAAAAATATGTGTAAATTGCATTCCCTTGAGCACTGACTTACCACAGCCTAAATGTGGCTGAGTACAGAGTACTTTTCACAAACTAGCATTTATTAGAATAAATAGGAAAATCAAAGCAGAAGTGATGGTCTCCGAGTTTTATTCATACACTGGATTACTTATAGGTGGTGGTGGAGGTGTGTGTGTTTGTAATCTGTCTCTTAAATAAAATGTTCATAGGACAAGGCTTTCGACTTTCTAAACACTCAGCATAAATAGCAATTTTGAAGTCAACTTTAAATGTCATTTCTCAAACAACAGGAACTAAAACTCTGGACTCCCAATTCTAGTTCTAGAAGCACTAGTGAGACTAGGTAAGTCATCTAACGACTGCATGCCTCCTTTCTCACTGGGGAAAATGAGGAGATACAGTCGACCATTCCCGTTAACTCAGCCTGTTCAATAAGAGTGTGAGTGGCTGCAGCATATATTCCTGCTGGGTTTCCTTTAGGTTGTGTAGGTGTTTGTTTATATAACAGCACTTTATTTTCAGTTAAAAGAAACCTCCAGCTTCATCATCCCACACACAAACTACTTCCGTTTTTACTTGAAAGGAAATTCCTTTGCAAGGTTCACAGTACATTGGAGACAGCTGCATGGCTGAGCTTCCTCCAGAAACTTTAAAAAGCTGCAGATGTAGCCCATGTAGGACATGGATCATGGAACAAGACAGTCCCAAGCATTTAGATCGCCGCTTCTGACCCCCTTTTAAGTGTTATATTTTCCTGTGCATTGCCTGCCTACATTAAGAGAGTGCACGTGTGTGTATCAATGTGTGTGTGTTTATTTTAAATCAAGCCCCTGAGGGAATGCAGGAGTTCCCTCAAGTGACTACCTTCAGTGCTAATTCCCAAAGCAAGATAAGGTAAAAAGTACACTTCTAGTTAATGACATTTTAACAACAGATGGTCACTACCTATGAACTTCCAAAGAGGCACACCTCACACAAACCACACATTCTCTGCATATGTTTCCATATTGCCCTGGAACTCACAGTTTTACCTGGAAAACTCAATTCTGGACTCAGAACCAGCAAAACAACACTACTAAACTAGGAGAGGAAGAATTCTGGCATAGAACAGTTTCGGCAGAAGCTGAGGGTTATTAACTCGGTTTACTTCTGGAATGGTCCCCACAACGACATATACAGCCACAAAGACAAAGCTATTTTCATTGGGACTAACATGTTGAATGTAACTGGAGGTGGGTACAGGGCTTAGGAGCATCCACACAACAATATAGTGCTTTCTGAGGGTAGTTCACAGAGCCAAACTCTGAAAAATGTCCAGGGTGTGCAATGACTACTTGGAGACAGAGATTACTTACTATATCTTAGAAAGAGAGGAAGTTTGGGATTCTCATTTCTATTTCACTGTCTCAGAAATCCTTTAGTTCATACATGGATCGTTCCAGGTAAATTAAGACTTACTATCCTTTCTTCATCAATAGGGGCAATATTTTAATAGTGCTAGGACAACGTTTTCATTAAACAATAAGTCATACTATTGTAATAGTTTATGAAAGAACATCTAAATTGGATATAAGGGTACGTTACTCTTGAAACCAATTCTTGACAATTTCTTTTAAATACGTGATAATAAAACATGTTTTTCCCTTGGTCAGAAAAGCAGGGGGCAAGAAGAAGGAGTAGAGTTCCATCTTGAGGTAGAGAATGAATTGAAATGAATTAATTCATCTAGGTAGGGTGAACCAAATCCCTTGGGGGGGCAGCTTAATCAATTGCAGCTTTCTGGGCTCAGCTCACAAATATCTGGTTTAGTAGATTTGGGGTGGGGTACAAGGACGAGCACCTTAAAAATAACCTACAATGATTCGGATGCAGAAAATCTATGGCACCATGACATGAGGAAGAGTGCGGATTCCCTGGGTCTCAAATGGATGCATACAGATCGCACACCACTCACAGGCTGCGTCCTTTGCACTAGACGAATACAGATCGCACACCACTCACAGGCTGCGTCCTTTGCAACAGCCACTGCTGCCAGCCAGCAGCCAGTGCTCACTGCTACATCTGCAGAAGACCGTCGTGTCACCTGATCCCAAATCCAGGTCTCTTCTGCCACACAGCACCAAGCTGCCACAAAGAAAACGCACTGGCCAACTGCTATATTATTGTTGGCAAGCACCGAAATTTGTTCAAAACCTTTACAAATGAAACCCAGCTGCTTAAGCTCAATACCAGATGTCTTCTACAATGTGTGGCTTTGATAGATTAAATTGAGCATAAGAAAGAGATGAAATATATGAAAATCGAATTTGCAAGATGTTTGTCATTAAGAATGCTTAACAAAAAAAAAAAAAATAGAAAATTATATTTTTCACCGGAAGAGGTTAAGTAGGATAGATTATTAATACTCCTAACCGCTACTGAAATACTTGTTGTAAATAAACTGTTTAGTGCATATACATAAAATCCAGGCCAAAAACAAATCTCCAGAAATGCCCATTGGAAAAAATGCCCATGTCTGTGAAATCACATGATGTAGCACGAGGGTCTTTTTTCTTTATGGACCCATCCCCCAACTGGAACAAGTTTTCACTCAAGGCATAGGAAATTAAGTAGGAGATATTTAGTGATATTCCCTGATTTCAATAAGCAGTAATAATCCTATGAAAACATATTCATATAAGAAACATATGTGTGTGGATATGTGTAATATGCATAGGAAAGTGTGGAAGTAAAAAGGCAATTTGTTTAGCAACCTCAATTAAGTGGCATCTACCCTTCTGGTCCCTTGTCCCGATGGAACTCCTTTTGTCGTTGTTTCCCAGCTCCCTGCACAGTCCTCCGTCACTCAGCTGACCTCAGAGCCTGAGTGCAGCTCTGAAACCACCCAGATGTTCCTCCAAAGAGCTGCTGCCCATTCCCTCACGCAGACGAGCTAAGAGTTCCTGGGTAAATACAACATGTTATTCTTATAAGACTAACCTGTTTATTTTTATTTATTTATTTTTTTCTTCAGATAGAGTGAGAAGGAGAGAGAGGGGGAGAAAGGGAAAGAGAGAGAAACATCGACTGGTTGCCTCCTGCAGGACCTGACCAGGGCCGGGATGAACCGCAACCGAGGTCCGTGCCCTTGACCAGAATCAAACCCGTGACTCATCGGTCCGCGGGCTGACGCTCTACCACTGAGCCAAATCGGCCAGGGCAACACTAACCTTAAAAAAATATAATAATAATAGAAACATAAAAAGACTTGGTAATGGAATTTAAAAACAATACTCAATTGAGTATATTAACTTTAACCAAGACAAGCATTCAGTTGAGATTTAGCCCCATAAAAAGGTGCATAATCATTAAAATTATATACAATTACAATTGGGAGATTTTTTTTTTCAGGCTTGAAAAAAAAAATTGCCTTAGTTTTTATTTAAAGAGAAACCAAAATAAAGCTACACACTTTAGCAAGGCATAATTTGATCACAAATATTCCTACAACCATAACTGAAAGATAATTTCATAGAGTTTGCAAAACAGACTTGGCCTCAGATTTTCTGAAGCTGCACACTATTGGCCTTGGCATAGCTTATATTTGAAAAAAAAACCAGAAAGGCCAGAAAAAATTATAAGATGCCTTGTTATGTTAGATTGTCTCACCCTTGGCTGGTATCTCATCAATGCAGTTCCCACATCACAGCAACTCCATGATTGATGCAAAAGTGATGTAAGTCATTATTTCCTTACATGTAAAACTCCCATAAAAATTTTGAAGATATGAAGATGAATTTGGGAACATCATGTACCACAGGATACTGTCAGGCAGTACAAAACTAAGAACTAAAGCCAGGTTTCTGCACACAATCATGAGGTTTTTTAAAAAAGTGAACTAGATACGTAAATCAAGGTTACTCTGGACTCCGGAAGGGGTCAACAGCGTAGTTGCAGATATTAAGTTCCCAGAATCAAATGCAAAATGTACACAGCTAGTCTCAAACCTGTGGCCTGGAAAGGTTCCGAATGCAGAAGTTATGAGACGTTCCCTGTGAGACATAAGGTTTGCAGCTACTGTTTTAATAAAGGAGCGAAAACTGTGTAACAATCTGATGGAACTGAGGTCTGCCAAGTAATTGAACTACTGTTTCCCGTATTATTTTTGCCACCACCTTGATACCCTGAATTTCTATAACCTCATACTCCTTCCTCTACTGTTAAAATAATTGTGTAGAAACTACAGAACTACATTACCATTATTTTTGGTAGTAATATTTCCTGGATACCAAAGGTCATGTAAAAATATGAGAGTGTCTTTATAATACTTTGAAACACATAGCTAATAAATCAGTCACTTAGTAGCCAATAGGAATTCATTATAAACAAAGGGGTAGTGGAAGGGTTGCTATTCCAGCATAAATGGCTGTAGCAGCTGTTTTAGATGTTTTTCATTATCAACCTAACCCAGAGCCTCTTCCAGAAAAACCTGCCTTGACTATTCTTTCCACCTTGGCTATGGTGACGGCCCATGCAGCTGGGTGACATCTGATTGCTGTAAGGGTCAGCAGTCAATCAAATTCTATCTCCAAAAAATGGAAAATAAGAGGCAGTGAAACATTTATCAGGTAACTCTGGGGAGCTAAGTGAAAAAGAAAAAAATGTCTTGGAAAATCAGGGGATGCAGATACTATGTTGGGTCATGTGCAGAATAATAAGTATGTCCTGGGAGACAGCCCCCTCCAGACACGAAGCACCGGTCTGCACTGAGGAAACAGCAGTGCAGAAACGGGCACAGTGCTCTCCACACAGCCGAGCTCCCGGTAGGGAGACGGCATGTGTGATGACAGATCGTGGGACATACTGTGCAGGAAAAAGACGGCTTCCAGTGAAGGATTACACAAGGGTTCCCATTTAATTTAAACTCTTAGGGGAAACTTTCACCTGACATCTAAATGGATAAGCAGAGTCACTAAGGAAAGAACGTCCCATGCCGTGGAAATGGCACATGTGAACCACCTGAGGCACGAAAGGTTTGGGTCGTTTGCACGGGAAAAGGCCTACGTGGCTGCTGATTGGTGAGGAGTAAGATGAGCTGCAAAGGGAGTCAGGGCCAGAGAAAGATCTGGAGCTGATCCTAAATGCAAGCAGTATCCATTAAAGAATTGTAAACAGAAATAAGGGAAGGAAAGAAGAGGGGACTACTACCCATGAGGACCCTCAGAGACACAAATGAATGGAAGCTCAGGGCCTCAGGGCCCCACACGTCCTGTGTTTTCCTTTAGCTTTTCTTTAATACCTCCATTCAGCTTCTTTCTCTACTTAAGTTTCTTTCTTTCTTTTTTTTTTTTGGTAAGTGCTCCTAGCGGGAACCAAACCCGGGACTCTCTGGTCCGCAGGCTGATGCTCCAACTGCTGAGCCAAATCGGCCAGGGCTCTCTACTTAAGTTTCTGTTCTTTATGACAAAAAGATCAAAACCAATAATGTGATTTTACATGAATAGTTAACTGTCGAAGGAATGTGATGGAGATGGTATCCAAGCAGAGTCATCAGTTACTCCAAAAGCCATAGCTTCTCCAGTGTTCGAAGATAAAAGGGTACAGCCTAAAAATAAGACCTGGGTTATTCTGAGAACATAGTCACAAAATCACTCAGCTATTTTAATATTAAAATTTGACACAAAAAATATATTAAGACAGCCAATGTCTATTTTTACAGATGAAAAAAGGTGTCATCATCAAGATCAGCAGAGTCCATCTGGACCTAAAATGTGGCGAAGGAAAGCTTGATAGACAAGTCAGCTGATTAATACATTTTTCCTATAATTAAC
The DNA here is from genome assembly GCF_014108415.1 of Molossus molossus. Lineage (NCBI taxonomy): Eukaryota > Metazoa > Chordata > Mammalia > Chiroptera > Molossidae > Molossus > Molossus molossus. The sequence goes on along the minus strand of NW_023425344.1, from coordinate 73,831,140 downwards.
AGTCAATACTTTGTCTATGTCAATAAAAGATTTTTTAAATGTTATTTTAGATTCAACTGGTTTACAAATGGAAAAGAAAAAAACACCCTACTTTAAATTACTCTGATTTTTCAGATATTATTATTCACCAGAAGTCTTCACATACTTGTAATTTAAAGATAAAAATTAGGTAACCCTCACCCTAACCCTATATATACATAAATATACACACACATACATACATACATGACTTATATATATATATGGTTTCCACTACTATTAAAGAACATAACTAACTTCTCAGAAAAACAAGGTAAGACTAAATAAGTTGAATTTGTACTGAATAGTTCTATGAATGCCTATTATCCAATTCACTCAGCAGAATTAAAGTTGAGAACGATAGTTCAGTCACTTCCCTCCCAGGTAAATTACCACAGAGATCAAATTTCTTACATCTGTGATGCTCTCCACAACTTGCAGTTATTACCGATTAATAGGCGGAGATTAATTGTTGGAAGTCCCACATAATAGCTGTAGTAGAAAATATTTTAAACACAGAACCACATTTATGCATTTAACAGCTGTGTTGGTCTAACAGTTCAGATTTTCACTATATTTTGCCATATGGTAACACAGATCATTTTTCACTTAAAATATTACCAAAAACGGATGCCCTGGAGCAGTGTCACCATTCTAATTTTGAAACTACATACTCACAGCTATGTTTGTTATCCTCCTGTTACTACATTCCTTATTCTACTTAAAATATTTAATAACACTGAATTTAAATTAGCGTTAACCAGGTCAAACACAGATATTACAAGGGAAACTTATGGAATATGACCCGCAATGGAGCGACAGGATGTAAAATCTAGGCTATATGAAACTATAAGAGCCATAAAGTTTGGGACCGATTTTTGTTCTATGGGTTTGGAGACTTTCCTGTCTTTAAAAAGATCTGATTCCTACTTCCTATCTCACTCCTTTTCCCCTGTGACATTTATTGACGTAGAATTAGCCCTAACCTAAAGAAAAAAAGTTGGCTGCCAATTTTTATCTTCATCTGATTGCTATAATAATTCACTCCCACGATTTTAAGGGGGTGGGGGTGCAGAAATTTTCTCATATACATTTAACAGGAAGCTAAAGAAAAATCTCACCTTTTTAAAATCCAGAACATGAGGCCCATCCATGTCAGGAAGGGCACACTGTTGCCACCAATGTGTTAGAAGAGACCTTTAGTTTTCAGGCTTGTCAATCTATCCCATTTATATCCTCACTAAAATCCTTTAGCAGAACTTAAGAAGACTGGCAATGACCAAATAATGCTTAGCACTGTTTGTACGCTATATTCATTCTAATTGCCTGTGATTCTCTACTGTGTTTTGGAAAGTAAGAAGCAGGGTAGTATACACACCTCAGTCCTTACAATAGTACGTTAAGTAGAAATGTGCACTACAGATTTTCACCGTTAGAGTTCGTATTTTCACTTCTACAAGGAGGCAATTCTCCATTCCACAATCCCAAGCTTTAAAAAATGCAATTCTGGCCCTGGCCAGTTTTGCTCAGTGGTTAGAGCGTCGGCCTGTGATCCAGAGACACCTACGTTCAGTTCCTGCTAAGGGCGCGTACCTCGGTTGCAGTTTGTCCTCAGCCCTGGTTGGTCGTGAGGGTGGCAGCCACTCGGTGTGTCCCTTTTACATCGATGTTTGTTTCTCTCTCTCTCTCTCTTTCTCTCTCTCCCCCTCCCACTCTATTTGAACAAAAAATAGAAAAATGTCCTCGGGTGAGGATAAAAAAAAAAAATGCAATTCCGAACCAATCACAATGTATCAATACAAAAAAAAACATGAAGTTCAAGAGGTCTACCAAGATGTACCCTTGCTTCCTTTTGTGTCTCCTCAAGTAAAACACTGAAGGTAAGATTCGAGCAATGATAAGATTTAGACTGATGCGTCACCCTGCACACAAGCCACCCTAGCTACTTTCCCAAGTGGGAAGAGTTCTCCCACTTATTGTGACTTTGCAGAGCTTTGTACCATTTAAGGTAAAATTGGAATAGCATACATATTCCTTCTACATAGAACTTTTAGGTTTCCATATGTTTAATTTTAAAAATATTTTCATTAGCCTGAACCTCATACTCTCCAAATGTCTCACATTATCGTTTAGAAACATATTTAGTTTAAATAAGGATTTAAGGTCTCAGAATGTCAATCTTGGCTTTGTCATTCACTTAAGAGTCATAACCATTCTCTGTGCTTCGTATTCACCTATTTTTGTGATCATCATCCTCACTGAAGTATACGCAGAAGTAATGATTGGAAAGCATTACAAGATGCCGATGAATATTTAACTTTGATAGTTAAAGCTGTTTAGTCTTGGTTAAACTCCTAGTCTCTGTCTGCAGCATATTCTTTCCTCATCAGGGAAAACTTAGAAAAACCATGAAGCTTTGTTTTTATAAAATGTCACAGATAGAGAAATTCCTCTCCCGCAAAATTAAAATTTCATTGGTGACAAAGGTAGAAATACAAATTGAGATTCAGTATATTAGAAATAGTGCATTAAGCTATGGGATTCTTTTTAAATTTTGTTTCAATTTATATTTCCAGCTTGGTTGTCTCCTATTCCTGCATAAATTAATATTATCAGTAATGATACTAAGCATATGTACCAGACACTATTCTAAGTGCTTTATGTGTATTTATCCATTTAGTGATCAAATCAACCCTATGTTAAGTATTATTATTATCCCCATTTCACAGTTGAGAAAATTGAAGAACTAATAAGATAGTTCATTTGAGTTTACACATCTGATAAGTGGTAAAGCTAAGATTCAAGCCCAGATATTCTGGGTCCAGGGTTCATAATCTTAACCATTATGCTAATGAATACATGAGTAGACACACACACACACACACACACACACATACGTGCCCTGGACAAGGAGTCAAAAAGCTATGGTACCTGAAGGACAGCAAGGGCTCTCTCTGGGCTTCAGCTTCCTTACTGGAAAAGTGAGATGCTATACATCATTTTCAGGTCTCTTCTAAGTCTAACATTTATGATGCAAAGATTCGGTCTTTAGCATATGGCATCTTTGCTTTGTATTGACATATGTCAATAATGAATTAGGTATTTATGTGTTTCAAGGAAAGTAATAAAAGAAAATGAAAAGTTACCCTCAGGCAATCAAGAAACAGTATAGCATAAATACAGAAATAAAAATTTCACCTCAAATATATCATGCTTTGAGCTTTCTAAAATATCCGTAAGAAACAGTTACCCTAAGGCCTCTCTAGTCTCTTCTACAAGGTATGAGATCATAACAATATTTTTGGAAAATAAACTAGCAAAGTAGGTAAATGAGCTACCTATTGTTCCTTCATATCAATACACAAAACTCTGTTGAGTTACACTTATCTATACCAGAAATCAAAAACATTTTCATGTTGCCAATGAAATAATCTTATAAGTGCCAATCAAAACCACATGCCAACTGATAATGCATACTTCTCAAATAAATAATACTGCCAAGTTGGTTCTATAAAATGCATTCACAAGTACATGAGGTGGAACTATAAATGCATTTTGATCTCATACATATTCCCTTTATCCCCAGCTTAATTTTATAAAGCCACTCCATCCTATGTCCAACCTTATGACTCCCTCATTGCAAATCACTATCACAGATAGTTGTTTCATATAACTTATCTGTCTTCTAACTTGAAAATACTTCACCTATTCTTTTAACTACTCTTTTATTTTATAAAAGTTCTTTCTACCCTTTAGTCAACTTTATACAACAATAATTCTTCGGGACAAAATGATCACTAAGTACACCCCTGTTCCTAAATGTGGATAAAGTTCTGACATATTCACAAATTATAATTATTGCCATTATAAAACTAGAGATTTACTCCATGAATCCATATAAAAGTTCAGGCAAACTTCAAAGTTAATTAGCTAGCCTATAAAAATCTAACAGTATTCAACTTCAAAATGATCAAAACAAAGTTGATTAGAATGGTCATTTTCTTAAATTCTTCACATATAAACTGTCATGTCATGCTGACAGTCAACTTTGTGCTCAGGGTTCAGAACTGGGCTGCCCTTCATTCTCAATGGCTAGAGAAAACAGAAACTTCGAATCCCTTTAAAATTATTCTAATGCGCTATCTACAAAGTTTCACTCTAACACAGAAAACAGTTACGTGACGGCGCAGTTGGAGGATGGGGTTTGAAAATGTCGAGCTATTCCACTTCTGCCCCGAACTTGCCATTCTGTGATAAAAGCCACCAAACAGCCATGAACGGAGCCCCTGGCAGCATGGTCGTGTGGGGCACTGATCTTACCCCTCGTGAGCACAGACAGTGGATGAGCAGGGAAGTGTGGTGCTGCCCGTGTAGCTCCTCCAGCCAACCCACGGCAGCAGGAGGGCTGAGCGGGCCCTGCCTGCCTGAGCCCCTCGCCTCCTTCTCACTGAGACTCCGCGCGCTCTCCTCCGAGCCTCCGCAGGCCTGCCAGCAAGCCCGAGAGGGACCGTGAAAGACAAGCCTGTTACAAACTGGTGCTGTCACCACAGAGACTTCACTGATCACCTCGTGGGGAGGACAACAAAGGACAGTGAGGACCCCAAGCAGGATTGTTTTCTTAAGAAAAGCGCCTGACCCGCTGCCCACACGGGGGCCGGCACGCAGCGCCTCCCGCGGCACCGCCAGCCGCTCCCCAGGTCCCCGGGCAGCCAGGAAGGGATTCCAGACAACACACACCTACACTGGACTGTCATGAAACAGACATGCCTCTGCTCGGGGGCTTCTCTCTGCTAAAAGTCTTAACTGTTTGGGAATTGTAGAAAGACAAGGAGAAATAAAATGTGTGCTTTTTAAATGAAGTAACAGAAATATTGCAACACATCAAGTGTCATGTGATGGCAGTTTTCTTACACTGTATCTACATTTAAATAATGCAGAAAATGCCTTTGAAGTAAGTGCACAGATATGAAAAAAGGGTCACATGTAAAAGGTATCCTTAATGAATATTTTAAGTTAAAATATTTCAGTTAAGCTACTCATTAATCAACTAATTTTAAATGACTATAGTTTGACGTTTTCTACATAAAAAGTACTGTAAACCTAACCAATTATGTAAATAAAACCACTATAAGTTATTCTTTTTTATATATTTTAAATGTGATTTTGCCTCAAAGTAAACAATGAACATTTTGTAAAATTTGATTTTCCATGATATTCTGATTGACCTCTTTCAACACTGAACAACTTCTAAATGGCCATTTGTTTTCCTTCACTCTGAGAATTGACAATAATAAAAGAACAGCAAGAACTATAAATGAATTGTCAGCATGTGTAGAAACCGCAATGTCACTACAGACAGATACAAACAGAAGTCATCATTTAAGACCCATGAGTATGAGAGCACATACTTCAGTGATTATAGCTAAGATATCATCAGATGTGTCTACCTGATATTTTAAGATTTATTATCTTGGAAGAACATCTCAGCCCTCTTCTTCACTTTTAAGAGACACCCCCGTCCTCCACACACACACCCTAGCACCTCCCAGCATTCCTGGGCTAGATGCCACTCAAATCTATTCTCCAGCTCAGGGTAGCTTTTTGTGACATTACAAATACTACTGTCAATCCAACACCCACAATCACACTTGAATGAGATAAAATGTAACAGAAACATGGTGTTTTTAACTATGCAGAATATCTTGGAACAGCCTACGCTTAAGAAAGTACACGTTTTGTGTTTCACAGAAGCCATGTCACTTACTTGTCTGGAACATGGACGTTGGGTGGTGAATGAGGTAGTCTTTCAGTATCATTTATCCACACCCCTTTAAGCTAAGAATGGAGATTGAGGCATACTAACATGAAACAGAGTGATTAGGAGCAGAGGGGTCCCATGTGGGAAAAGCAGCAAAAATCAAGCAATTGAATCTGTTGTTCAAACCTTCAGTATTGGGCTCCGAGCCACATCACAACATGGGTCCACTGCCAATTTGGAACCCAGCCCTGCGGTCCGGACGAGGAGTGAATGGCTGAAATGTGGGACAGCTCCCACCGCTCTCGCTTCCCCAGCGCGGGCATCCACAATGGCTCAGAGCATAAAGAGGGAATTGTTGCTCTCCTCCCGGAATCCCAAGTCAGTTCAAAACAATTCCTAGCAGCGACCATTTCTGATTTTGTACTATGTGCTAGCTGAAGTATATGCACTCAATAAATTTATAATACCACAGAAAAAGCAATGTATGTATGGTGTGTGTGAGTATATGTGTGTGTATATATATGTAAATACATATATATGTATAAATTATATATGAGAGAACTAAGTAAGAAATGTAAGGTATTTTCAGACTAAGTGTCCTCAAATAGAATGGAAAATCAGAGCAAGGGGTGGATTAGACTGGGCCAAACATTGAAGGGACAGCTGGATGCTGAAATATTAATTTAACTTATGAGGAGAGGGAAGAACAAAGATTAGCAATGAGATTAAATATTTCATTTGTGCAGTAGCATGAGAAGAAAAATCTTACTGGAGCAGACAGCCCCTAGCCGTAGATGGCTGGAGAGAAAACTAGACAGAGTAGAACAAGATGGTGCAGGACTCTGAATGCAGGTTACAACGTTTGGACTATATATTATCTAATGACTAAAGCCTTTTGAGCAACTGGATTGATGGTTTGTTTGTTTGTTTTCTTTTTAAAGGTTTGGGATTTCAGCATATAGGACGTGTCTCTGAACCGAAGCTTCCAACTATGTTAGGAGACGTGAAAATGATTAGAAGTGTGAGGAGAAATTTCCACTGAGTCCAACATTTTGTTAATATAGATTTATTTCTTTCATTTGGAAAAAGAAGAGATTCAAGACACATCCCCATGAATTCCTTTCATTTTGCCTATGCGGTGTAACACATGGTGGGTGCCAACAGTGAAGGAGCTGCTCTAGAAAATGCCTAATTCGGTTCCCGACAACGAGGCTCGAAAGATCTTACAAAACTCTTCTGAGATGGGTCAGAAATCGGGCTTCAGTAAGACATCCCGGTTTGCAGGTGACTCAGCATACTCACCTGAAAGTGCGCACCGGATGAGACTTCAGAGAGCTCTGAGACGATAGGAGAAGGAAGGGCTCACTTTGAAAGTATACACAAGAGAAAAACAAGGACATAGCAAAGGAAAACGACAGATGGTACTAGCAATATGCAGAGGACATGTCGTGGCTACACGTCACTGTAGAATTCTTGCAGGGACCCACTCATTCAGCTCGATGGAGTCCGTGCTGGGGAGCAGAGAGCCTGCTCGTGCTATCTGTATAATCTTGAGCAAATTCGTTAAACTCTGTTCTATGGTTTATTCATTGCCTAACTGTTAAGATTTTATTGAGATTAAACAAGTAAATACATATAAACTGATTACAGGGCCCAGAAAAGAGGACATCAGAAAATGATCAGCAATTTCCTGCCAGTCCTCACCACTCCGACAAACAGCCCTTGTGAACAACAATGTTCGTTAATGTACCATTTTCCAAATTGTTCGGGTCACACACAACATGAACAGTAAACCAAGGATACAAAACATGTCTGATGTTAAATCAAGGTTTTGAAACTATTATACCTGCAAAGGCAAATATGTATTTACTCAAGTTATTTGTACTTAATTCATTAAATATCCATATAATTGAAGTAAAGTGCCTGAAACAGCTTTAAAATTATGATGCCATCTTTTTAACAACCTTGATGTGTGACTTATTTTCACATATAACCCCTCAAATCTCCTGATTTTACGTATTTATACCATTTTTAAACCGTATGTCAGAGACTGTGTCTGGAGACAGGGATGTGAGAACGTTGAAAAGTAATGATGTGTGTCCTCAGGCAACTGTTTGCTAAGAACGTGACTGCAAGTGTAGCTCAATATTAGGTTCAGTATAAAAACGCTACAGACTTTTGTGTAGCTGATAAGATCTTTTGCAGAGAAAATGCTTTTTAATAAATGCAGGTGGTAGCTGTCAGAGAGGCTACTGCATACAGTTATATATTAAGGCTTTTGATGTTAAATGTTTCTAAATATTGAATGATTTCTTGACTTGTGTATGGTAGCACAACGAACGCATGGGAACTAGTATCAATAGTGAATTTGGTTGGGTTTTTTTTTAGAGTATTAGGGGAGTGTTGCTAATATTATTTGGGACAACATCTGCTTTTTAATTAAACTTCTGTTCAAACACACAGACACCTAAAATTTATTTGTATTAAAATTACGTATATTGAAAAAAAAAAAAAAGTACCTGCCTTCAGGACAAAACTTACCCTGGAATGGGTGAAGACAAATAGACAATCAAAAATGTCAGAACCACACAGTCACTGCCTGCCACAGGGAAGGAACATGGAAAGTACAGTGATAAACAAAGATGAACTCTGACTGGGGGTGGGGAGAGGACTTGAGGGGAACAGTCATCTGAACTAGGTCCTCACAGATAAGTAGGAATTCACTGAGCGGAGGGAGGGCAAAGGAAGACTCAGCAAAGGGAAGAGAGAGTACAGACATTGGCGAGTAGGGGAAAGAGCAGTCTCTGCAGAGAACATTCTGGGACTGGATATGCCTAGGGAGCAGCACACTCCGGCTGGAAACAAAGCAGGAGAAGCTGGGCTTCACTTGATTTGATTTGATCATACAGACGGGAAGCAACGCCTTCATTTCGAGGAGGTATTTGCGCAGTTCCTTTTCCATTGTGTGAACTGACTGCAACTTCTTGCAGTTGATTATCTATTTCAAAAGAAGCTAGTCAGGTTTTTGAAATCAAATGAAAAATATTTTCCTTGTTAGCTAAGAAAGGGAACATTATCCACAATGAGAACAACGAGGTGAGTGTTGTTTCCTTTATTACCTAAACATCCCTGCTAATAGTATTTGGAACATCTACTTTTTAAATGAAACTTCTGAGCAAACACACAGACACCTTCAACAACAGCGATTTCCTCCTTCCCACTGGAAGCGACAGCCTTTGAGGTCCCTACCATTCCAAAGCGTTCTGCACTAAAATATATTTCAAACTTGCATACTTGGTGTGCCAAGAATAGAAAAGTATGCTCAGAATTGTATGGAAAATTTCATTTTATTATTCTGAATTTTAGCTATCACTTACGTAATGATGTACAAAGTTACTCCACAATGGGGGATGGGGAGGAGGAACACTAGAACTCAACTGTACAGAAACTGTTTTTCCGACTCTGGCGCTTATAAAGACCACAACTTCAGCCCACGTTCGGGCTGCCTGCGGCCTCTCCACCCCGCTCTAATTTCCAGCATTCCACATCACTGGTCATTAACAAGCCAAAGCTCCCTTCAGCTGCACGGTGGAAGACCATCGCATCACTACAAATAAACAACCCTTGCTCCCTCCAGCCACGGACACATTATTCTGAGCACGTCCTCCCTCTGCTTTCATGGCTCTGCCAAGGTCCCCGTGAGTGGGAAGGGGTAGAAAGAGAGAGAGAAAATATCCCACAACTTGTCTGAAGCATGGAGAGGATGATTTGTGTTCTTTCTGACGGGATATGACTGTCACTGCTGATCTTCTTTCAGGCCTAGATTACATGTGATAAGGGCTGACCTTCTTTAAGTATTCACACATTATGCACTCACGGAGCGCAGGCAGGACACAAAGCCCTTCAGATGTTCTGGACATCAATCACGTGCACAGCATGGAGCCTGCCGAACTTTTCTTCCATGTGCTCAGGGAGGGGAAGGAGGAGTCCAAGGCAGACTTAATCAAGTTTAAAGCTATGCCACAGTATATTTGGGGAGACCATTGTTATTAAAAGGGTGCCGTTTGGAAAAAAAAAAAAAGATTCTCTCTAGTTACCACTGGCAACAAAAAAATTCACACACAAATATAAAGACATCCAGCTTTCACTCCAAGCTTTAAAATGTCAAAACTTTTACTATAAACCAGGTCTCAGTGGCTTTAGAAGATTTTCTTTAAACGACTGTTCAACAACTAAAAACATAGTTTTTTATAACAATCATACATCAAATGTATCTCTTTTGAAGAATATTTTAAAGTAATAGAGGAAATGCATTTGTAAAACACTCTAAATATGTCTCAATATAAATTAAACACTAATCAATAGCAAAAACCATTTTTCACCTAATACAAATATTATCATTATTAACAGTCTAGAGCCCAATACTATGGAATGGACATAATAATATCATCTGATATAGCTTTTAATGTTGATCTTTTAACTTTACTACTCCCCACAACTCATTAAAAAGAGTTGAGATAGCTTCTGAAAAAGAACAAATAAGCCCCAAACTATAATCTTCTAAACACTGGAACACTGTGTACTTCAAGGGCATAATTTTATCATCAGCACAACCAAATCCATCAGAGCAAGATGCTTCATGGAATTTTATAATAGAATATCTTAAATCGATGACAATATCACTTACCTAGAGATTACAGAGTTCTTTTTAAAAGCTCATTCAGACCATGAACATAACAAGGATATGCACAGCCTGCATACAAGATAAGCAGACTATATTCAAAAAGCATTTAACAATAAAGAATAGGAAAAGAAATAAAGGCAACTTATGTGGTTAAACTACCAATGAAAATTAATTCAGTGAATTTGCTAAGATAGGCTCTGCAGTTAAAACCAAAAGAAAACAAACTTCCAGACTGCCTGCCCCAGGATCCCTTAACGCCATATAGCAATATTCTGCTTCGTTTATCACCTGGTTTCAATGTTATTCAACTAACAGCTAATAAGGTTAAACGTGTACCCTAATAACAGGAAATTTTAAAAGGTGAGATTATTGTTTATGTTATTCACTATAGAGTAATCCATGATCTGGTCGCTATAATTATTTCAGACCAAAAACTAAAACTGAATAGGAGGGAGATGTCTTGGCAGGAGCTGAGAAGCAAGGAACCCAGAAAAGTTGTAGAAGTTATTTCTAGATAGAATATAGGATGATGAAGACAACAACGATGATGATGATGATGACACATGCCACTTGTTGAACTTCTACTATTTGTTAGGCACTGTGCTACATACCTAACATATACTGCCTCATTCACTCCTCGCTGCCTCCGTGGGCATATCATTGTCCCAATGATGTAAATCAGTTCCTGAAACAGTTAAATCTCCCAGCAGCCCTTCAATGCAGGTATTAGCAGCCACACTTTATAAGTGACGCAGCCAAGGTGAGTGAGGCGCCTTGGGACTGAGGGAAGAGGTCTGCCCTTCCCTGTGCACTAGGCGGGAGTGGGCCAGCTCTGCGGGCTTAGGAGAAGGAGCAGGTGGATGACTGGAGTCAGCAGGACCTGTCAGGGAGTCCGCCCGTCAGCAGATGAGGCTCATTTACCGGAGAGGCTGCTTTTTCACACCATGAGAAAGCCTTTCGAGGTCTCTTCTGCCCCACTTTAAGGAACTACGTGAGAAAGAGGTTTTTACTGTTTGTTTAAATAGCAATGGACACTTCCTAGTATCGTAATTGTTAACACTCTGGCCCCAGACTCCTCAGAATTAACCTTACACGATCTGAGCACCGTGAACCGCTGAAGCACTGACTTACCTGCAGCCCTAGTCCAGAGGTATCAAAGGCTACTGTCTTATCGAGTCAGTGCAAACACATCCCAGCAGATCAAAATCTCCAGCACTGTGTGCATCCCACGCAAGCTACTGGAGAACTCTGAACATGGTTTCTGATGTAAATCAGTTCCTGAAACAGGATGACTATCCCTCTCATTTTGTTCTAGAGTCAGCTGTGCATTAAATTCATGCAAATCCAGCTTGAACTAATATTAAATACTAAGTAAACTGAAGGTAACATTTTAAATAGAAACAATAATATTCATAAAAATTTAGGTTATTTTGTATGTTTCCTAATTAACTTCCTCTGCTCAGATGTTAGGAATAAAGAAGGGACACATAAAAAATATAAAAGGAGTTAAAGTATAGCTCTTATTTCAACACTTGAAGAAGCTAGGCTTGAAGGGTAGACCCAGAGACGTGGAAGTAGGGTACAGACTGACAACCCTCAGAGGGGGGGGGGTGCGGAAAGAGATAAACCACAGAACTTATATGCATGTATGCATAACCGATGGACACGGACAATAAAGCTGGGGACAGGGTGGGGGAATGGGGAGGAGGGTGTCAATGGGGGAAAAAAGAAGAAACATCTGTAACAAAAATAAATTAATTTGAAAAAAAAGAAGCAGCAGCTAGGCTTAAGGTTACACACCACATGAAGACAGCTCCTAGAAAATCTGTTTTTCACTGTTTGGAAAATACCTAAGTATGTATATAAAGAATTACATGATACAAGTACAAGAAAAGACATTCACAACAGAGAAACGTTTTGTTTTCATTTAGCACACACTGGCCTCCACAGAAAGCCTCGGTAACAGTGCTGCCAGAGCATGGTGTACACACTTCTTAGCAGTCTTTTAAATACTGACGCTAGAAGAAATACAAAGATTACAGAAAGTTCATTATTTTATTTAAAGTGACGTTTAAAATCTGCTGGCCTATAGAAAAGTATTTTCACAAAAAGAAAATATTTTCTTGCCATGACTTTCACTTCAGTTTCATGACATGCTAAACCTTTTCATCTCTTGTACAAGCCAGAAGTCAACTGTGTATATTCAAATATTTTCCTCATGACAGATGGTTGATACCAAAAGGATGCCTGAAACATACTGTACCCCAAATATATATAAATAAAATTCCCTTATCTTCCTTCACCTGTCCCCAGATATAAAGCACAGCTGCTTAGTGTTCTGAATTTTTTTAATGAGTTTTTAAACAGTTTTTGATCATCTCATAAAAGCCTAAATGACTCCATACGTGGAGGATTTTTCCCAAGACTTAGGGTTGGTTTGAATATTGAAACAACTAGTTTGTAAAAAAATAAAGAAAGAAATGAAGTGAAACCCCCATATATAGACCTTACTCAGAAAATGTCACAGAACAGGGAAATCAGACTTTATTCTTAGTGCAGCCCTTTCTTTCTGTGGTCTATCTACAGCATTACAGCAACACCAGACAATTAATGTACATGAAATGAAGGAAGCAAGATGTTTACATTCTGGAGGTGAAGAGGTTGAGCTTTAGTGATCATAATACCAGATAAAACCAGTGACGTATTTCGACACACAAAAAATCCCAACAATTCTTTACTAGTTCACTGGAAACAAGTAAAATTGTAACACTATTCTTGTCTAATCCAAAAGCCTTAGTCACATAGGCATTCCTTTATTGGACCACCTTGCTCTACATTTCTTATTAAAGTCAGTCAGCAATCTCTGTGGTTATGTCTGCTACTACTAAACACCCAGCTGAAAAGTGAAAAATTAGTCAAGCAGGGAATTATCTTAAAGATTATGCCAAATGAAACATTCAAATCCAACCTTAACCAAAATGAATAAAACTTGCATTTATTCATATAATTTAGGGCCCATTAAGATGATCAATCTGATTTAAATAGTCATCATAATTTCCACTCTAAGGTCTCACAAAATTTTACAGTGGAAACACCTCAAAGTCCTCACTACATCTCATTAGCACCTCCATCAGAGGATGTGTAAAAAAAAAAAGGAAACAGTTCTCAAGAAATAGCTGCTCTTTTAGAAACACTTGTTTAGAAGAAATTTTCAATGTTTTATTAAGATGATATGTGTCTAATCAAAAATTGACAACTGAACAACAAAATGTCTACTTCATGCTACGAATTCAGGTGAAAGAACTATAAATTATTCATCATAGTTTACCTTGCCTCTTCAACAAAGAATCTTGCCTCACTTTGCATTGGTTATAGAGCATAATTTCTTGGTGTTGGTTATTTCCTTCCGGAAGTGGTTACAAATAGAAATAGCCTATGCCAAGTAAGCTTGAAGTTTTTCTGAACTGTATAAAAAGTTATAGACTATCTTCATGTTGGGCTACAGAAAATATCAATGTGCCATCCATCCTAGAGTAGAGGCTTATGATGTCCTTTTGAAGTCCTTACGATGGCTTACAAGGTCCTATAAGAGGTAGTCCAACTATCTCATTGGGCTCTTCTATTATTCTCCCTCTTCTTCATCCTGTTCCTCAAACACACTCTGCATGTTCCAGCTCAGAGCTTTGTATCTGCTACACCTCTGCGTAAAACATTTTCTTCCCTTACATATCTACTTAGCTTCCTCCACCATTGCTCTCAAGTCTGAGCTCAAATCTCACCCCAGTGAATCCTACCCTACTGCTCTATTTACCAAAAATCCCATCCCCAAATCCCTACTTGACCCAACTGGACCTCTATCCCCACCACTCTAATAAATTCTTCTTTCAAGGTCAACAAATCCAATGCATTTTTCTTAGTCTTCATCCTTTTTATTCCTAGGAATACTAGACACAGCAACTACTCTTCTTAAGAGCATCATCCCTCATTTAATAGTAAAATGAACAAATTCAATTTACTAGGTACATGTTAGAAGCTCTTCCTTTGTTTTCCATGATGAGGGCCTAGCCATCCAAGTTTCTTCCTCTTGTGCTCATATAAATATAGGTGTCATGATTCTTTCCCAATGACCTCTTTTATTCTCAAATATGTTCCCTTGTGATGTCAGGACTTCAGATTACATCCCTTTGACTACCAGGATAAATCTTTTTCTGAACTGCCACCCCTTATTTCCAACTGCCAAAGCTTGCCTAAATATTTTTATTTCTTCTACAGCAGTTCAAATTCAAACCCTCTCAGCTCTATGGATGTTGTCATACTTTGCAGCCTCCTAGATTAAAGCACTTTTCACTTCCTATACATTGGGCATTCTCCATTTGTCTGAGGCAGAACTCTACCAAAACAGAAGCTAAAAAAGTCAGATACTTTGTTTGCCTCTCTTATCGCAAGGACACGAGTACATGACTGAAACCCTCCAAATCAGATGCTTGTGTCCAGACTTTACAGGAAGCTAAGATCATATGGCATTCATTATGATGGGGGGTGACAGGAGCATAGTACCAATGATGTGTTAAGTTAGAGTGTCTTCACTAAGCTGTGCGGACAATGGTGTCCTTAGCACAAGATAACTTCTGAGGTGGTCCTTTAAGTACTGTTCTAGGCTGTGTCTCTTCTAAGTTTGGTTCTCATATGTTTTTGGGGATTCGATGAACTAGCACATAACTTCTTAATCACTTTGTTTTCTGTATAAATTAATTGTGATTAGTTTCTTTTGCTTTCAACCTTGAAATTTTGATGGACATATCCAGGAAGACCCAACTGGTCCTCAAAGCAGAAGGAACTGTTTCCTCTTCTAGACTTCCATAGCACTTTATCAATATAATTTTTATAACATTTATCTCATTCCTTTACCCTGAATTATAATTATTTATGCATGCTGCCTTCCCCATTACACTTTATATTTCCTTAGGGTGAGGTGCCTGTCATTCATCTTTGTCCATGTTTTTATTTTATTTTTTTATTTTTTAATGTTTAACTTTAAAATTTATCTTTACTGTTGAAAGTATTGTAGATGTCCTCCCTTTCCCCCAATCGTCCCCCTCCACCCAAACCCACCCCCACCCCCAGGCTTTCACAGCACTATTGTCTGTTTCCATTGGTTATGCATATATGCATATGTTTTTAACATTTCCTCCTGTCTATTTCTGAAATTCTGCTAAAACAAACAAAGCATTGTGTGTATATTCATTCTTGTTTAGGGAGCTGCTCTAAGTCCTTCCTTCTATGCTCTTGATCTGACAAAGTTTCACCATCCCATTCCTGGAATTACCCCCATGACTAACTTATTTAGAAAGTCCCTATTGTCTCCCCAAGATTCTGTCTTAGGTCATTCCCTCATTTCCATGCACTAAAGGTCCCTTTTTCCTTTTGTTCCAGCAGTACATAAAGAGCATCAACAAGGTTGCCAAGACCATTCAATGGGCAAAGGACCGTGCTTTCAACAGTGTTTTGGGAAAACCGGATATCCACATGCAAGAAAGAAAATTAGACCCTTACCTTATACCTTATGCAGAAATTAACTCAAAATGGATTAAAGACCCAAATCTAAGAACTAAATCTATAAAACTCTTAGAAGAAAACATAGGAGAAAAGTTTCATATCACTGCATTTGGCAATGATTTCTTGAATATAACACCAAAAGCACAGGCAATAAAAAAACAGATAAATTGGATCACATCAAAATTTTAAAACTTCTGTGTATCAAAGGATATAATAAACAGCTTGAAAAGCCAACCTAATAGGGAAAAATACGCAAATAATATCTGATAATGGGTCATTATCCAAAATGCATAAAGAATGCCTACAACTTAACAACAAAAACAAATAAACCCAATTTTTAAAATGGGCAAAGGACTTGAACAGACATTTCTCTATAGAAGATATATAAGTGGCCAATAGCACATGAAAAGGTGCTCAACATCATAATCATTAGGGAAACACAGAACAAAACCACAATGAGATATCACCTCCCACCCAACAGGATGGCTGCCATCAAAAAGACAAAATAACAATTGTTGGCAAGAATGTGGAGAAATTGGAATCCTGTGCACTGTTGACTCAAAAACTTAAAAACAGAATTACCATATGATCTAGAAATTCTGCTTCAGGATATATACCCAAATGAATTGAAAGCAGAGTTCTGAAAGATATTTATACAACCATGTGCATAGCAACATTATTCACAATAGCCAAAAGTTGGGAAGCAACTTTTGATTATGATTTTTTTTTAATGTGGTACATACATACAACAAAATATTATTTTAAGGAAATTCTGACACATGCAACAACATCGATAAACCTTAAAGACATTATGGCAAGAGAAATAAGCCAGTTGTTAAAAGATTACTAGTGTTATGATGGTATTTGGAAGTGGGGCCTTGGGAGATAACTAGGTTTAGATGAGGTAATGAAGATCCCTATGATGGGACTAGTGTCCTTACAAGCAGAGGAAGAGACCAGAGCCAGCTCTTGCTTTCTCTCTCTGCCATGCGAAGACACAGCAAGAAGACAGAAATCTATAAGCCAGGAAGAGGAACCTCACTAGGAACTGAATCATCTGATCATCTGGCACCTTGACCCGGCCTCCAATACTGTGAAAAATACATGTCTGTTGTATGTCACCCACTGTCATCCGATCTATTGTATCACGGTATGGGAGCCTGAGCAGGCTAAGACAGAGTTTCAACAGAGATGGAAAGAGTTCTAGAGATCGGCTGCCCAACAATATGAGCATATTTAATACTACCAACTATAATATGTAAAAATGATTAAGTTGTCTGGCCAGTGTGGCTCAGCGGTTGAGCGCCAACCCATGCACCAAGAGGTCGATGGTTCAATTCCCGGTCAGGACACATGCCCAGGCTGTGGCCCCAAACCCCAGTAAGGACACGCAGGAGGCAGCCAATCCATGTTCTCTTTAATAGATGTTTTTATCTCTCTCTCCCTCTCACTTTCTCTCTCTGTAAAATCAATAAAGGAAAAATAAATTTTTTAATGATTAGTAATTTTTATGTTGTTTGTATTTTACCACAATAAAAAAATTTAAGTGAGTTTTTTTTGTTGTTGTTTGTTTTTGTTTTTAAAAAAGGCCTTTGCTCAACCCAGGCTTTTAGGATACCATATCCCAGCCTGGATGAATCAGAAAGTTGGTTTTATCCCACCCTGTACCCATTCTCCACACTGCTGTCAGAGTGATTCGCTGCTTAAAATGCTGCAACAGCCCCGTAACATCCTCTGCACATAATCCAAGCACCTGAGAAGGGAAGAAACTTCCACAATTCTCTAATTCCATCTCTTGCCACAAATCTCCATGTACTTCATGTTCTATAGTAACTTTTTATTCCAATTGCTTTCCTCTCTAATATACCACATTCTCTCTCATACCTCTCAATTCAGTTCAACAAAATGTCATTGACCATGCCCTATGCATTCAGCATGGTGAGCTAGTATAATAGATTACTAAAGAAAAGGCTTCTATTCTCAAGAACTTTAAAGTCTAGTGGAGGGACACTCAGAAAGAGATCATTCCAATTATTGTGATACATTCTTTGGTGATGACACATAATTATGTGTTGATAAATATGTATATACTTATTTCTTTATATTCTGCTTTTTTAAATTTCTTCCATATTTTCAAATTGATGTGTAATGCTTGGCTCATATTTGTAAACTTTAATATTTGAATTTGTATTGATGTTTGGTCTATAAAAAGAATTCCTAGAGTGGAAATAATAGATTTCTAATACCCTTTTACATAGAAACACAAAATTTTGGAAGTACACATTTACCACCCAAAATACATCTTTAAAAATTTTTAAGCCTTAGATTTCTGATGAGTTGCCTTGACAGTACAGATAACATTATTATAGTAGAGAGGGAAAAAGAGGTACACTTCTTAATAGTATACTTACCATTTTAAACGTAGGTAATTTTGCCTCTTTTCTGGTTTCATAATTAAAGTTTCTCCTGCCATTTAGAGTAAACACAATTCCAGCCACGGGAGACAAGAATGACCAGTTCAAGTTCAAGGGTTCACTGCACATGAATATCCATAAATGCCCCTTGACAGTCTTAGTAGCATAATGAACCTTACAATTGCTCAGCAGGCCATCACCACAATACATGAACATAATGCCTCCAAGGAGCGTCAAACAACAAAAAATTTTACAAATAATACCAACCAACTGTTACAGTTCACATAGGGCTTTTGGAAACTAATTAAATTACAACAGTTCCTCTTACACCATAATAAGAGTGCGAGAAATTTTGCTTTACGGAGCTAACTTTTGTTTTACTGAGCTATGCTTAGGGGAAATAATTAATAGAAAAAGGTGTTGGCATTATATACAATTGGGAGATGCCAATTAGCAAAACCCTCCTTCAAAATGACACCAGTTAATTCCAGCATGAGACCGCAGAGTGAAAGAGCCTCTCTCTTAAACAAATGCTAGTGCCTCATTGTCTTTAGGAATGTCTCCAATCATCCTATATAAAACCTCCTGGGGTAAGTGCTCTGGCCCTGCCTTCCTCCGGCCTCTGCACTGAAGAAATGATCTTCATTCGGTTGATTCATTTGAATAATAGTATACTCTGGTGGCTCGTCCATTGCAGAAAGTTTACATCTGCAAGACAATTATGCGACGATACAAAGTATTGGGGAGTTAATAATACACAGAAAAAACTTAATTAATTATTAGCACCCCCAATAAAAAATATAGAACCTATCAGAAAGCATGTGCACATACGTGCATAAAAGCAGGCATCTCATCTACCAATATAATTATCTAAGTGGTCTGGAGATTGAAGTACAAGACTAAAAGTGAAAACATTTAAGATAATCTATTTTGACTCTTGTTTTCCCAATCAGTAAGCTGAAGACTGCTGAGGTGCGAAGGTACTGGAATACAGATAACAAGTAAATTCAACGACGATTTTTATCACAAAGGGTTTATTTGCTCTTCTCATCACAAAGGGTTTATTGTTACTCTGGACATCTTCAGAACAGGCTTGACATGATGGCTCAGCATTTTATCATCTGGTTCAAAAGGAAAGGCGAATAATAAAGCAAGCAGGGTTTGCCCCTCAGAATCACACACTGAGCAAAAAGCATGTGGAATTTGGTCATGAGAAATGGAGAACTGTTGGTTTTCTTTCATCCATGTTTTTAATCAGATAATCTCAGATAAATGGTTTAACATTTCAGACTCCCCCCAAGGAATTAACCCACAAATTAGTATTTCTACTTCTAATTTTAGTTTTAATTTTTTTTTATCTATAAAGTAAAACACATAAGAAAAAAAAGTCAATTGGGGAAACAGGTTCTTCTGGGTTTGGAAACTAATATTTCTTTTCATCATGTTTTACAAAAAACCTTGTTGATCTTCTGACCCTAGAAAAGCACCCTTCTTTTTGTAATTGGCCGCAGAGAAAGAAGCAACAACCTGGACTATGGATAACGTTAAATATTTAGTTAAGAACAATCTGCCTTTTCTTTTTAAATGGTATAGACCAGTGGTTCTCAACCTGTGGGCCGCGACCCCTTTGGGGGCGGAATGACCCTTTCGCAGGTGTCGCCTAAGACATAACAGTAGCAAAATAACAGTTATGAAGTAGCAACAAAAATAATTTTATGGTTGGGGTTCACCACATCATAGGAATTGTATTAAAGAGTCACAGCATTAGGAAGGTTGAGAACCACTGGTATAGACATTTTTTGCTGTTGTTAATCCTCACCCAGGGATATTTTTCCATTGATTTTTAGATAGAGTGGAAGGGGGCGAGAGAGAAACACCAATGTAAGAGAGACACATCCCTTGGTTGACTCCCACATGATCTTGACCAGGGCAGGGGGTCAAACCTGAAACCCAGGTACATGCCTTCGACTGGGAATTGAACCCGTGATCCTTCAGTCTTCAGGACAAACTGCTGAACCACAGCAGCCAGGGCATGACTTTCAAATATATATAACTGTAGCATAATTCACCACATTTTATAAAAATGAGATTCAGAAAAATCCTAAGTATCATTTTATCTAAAATTATATAGACATTATGAAAAACAACTTTGTTGTCTAAAATTTATATGAACATGAAGGAAACTTTTTTCAAAAAAATTAAAAAAAACTAGTAACAATACTGAGAACCTAAAGATATAAAGTACCTAGAGTACAAAATGGTGAGAAATCATATTTAAATTGGATAGGGCCAGTATGGACTGAAAGTTATTTTGTAATTCTATAGAAGTACAACTTTACAACCATGTTCTTTAGTCTACACCTTTCTGTAATTTTAGAATGATTCATATTATAATTTGTGGTTGAATTCCTAAGATTACAGAATCAAATAGATCATATATGATAAAAAAAATTTAATGAAAGATTCCAGTATCAACCACCATATAAAACTTAAAGTAATGCCCGGCCGGTGTGGCTCAGTGGATTGAGTGTGGTCCCATGGACTGAGAGGTCCTGGTTCAATTCCCAGTCAGAGCACATGCCCGGGGTTGCAGGCTCAATCCCCAGTAGGGGGCGTGCAGGAGGCAGCCTATTGATGTTTCTCTCTCACATTGATGTTTCTCTCTCTCTCTAAAAAAATCAATAAAAACATATCTTTAAAAAAAGGTAAAGTTATGTTCTATAAAATGAGCAAAGGTATACAGTACACACTGATTGTACAAGGGGCCTGACATGCTGTCCAAGGGACTGTGGCAGGAACATGCAGCCATACATCAATGCTAGCTATAAAAACCTACACAAGCGTTTAACAGTGACACTTGCTATCTTAAGCTAAGCTGTTAAAACGGTATCAAGTCTTTGGAATTCACAGCACAAATCTGAGCAACATTCATCACTTTCTCTTGATAAACTAAACTACCGTAAACAGAAATAGTTAAAAACAACCATTCCAGTCAACTGAAACTTTACTACAATACAACAGCAAGTCAAAAAATTATTTCCATCAAAAATGACATTTCTGAAAATCACTTTGAAATTGAAAAATGGACTCCAAAATCCACCCCTTTCACCTTCTTTCCTTCTGACAAAGTATATTGGAAACTACGGAAGCAGCAACTTCTAGGAAGCAATTCACATGCATAATGCCAAGTCCATCAAGATGCTTCATATGTTTACAAAAGTGAATGAATGAATGAATGAATGAATGAATGAATGCAAGCAAGCCAGCTAGCCAAGTTGTTGGCATTTAACTCTTTAAAAGAGATATATTTCTGTTCACAAATCATTAGGTCTTTCTAAATTCCAATTAATTTTATGTCCAATCCATTATATCAAAACCTGGAAGTACTATATCCAAAATATATCCTAAATTAAAACTACTTTTCACTACCTTCTACTGCAAAAACTCGAGCCCAAGGCACCATCACATATCCTGCAGAATCTTGTGTAACAGCCTGCTCTTTAGTCCACTCAGAGTTACAGCCACAAAGTGTAAATCACAACTTACTCCCCTGCTTAAAACCTCCGATTACAAACAAAATCACACTCACTGCAGGGGTCTGCCTGCTTCTTTGACCTCATTTTCTGTCGCATCCCCTTTGTCCAAAATGTTCCATACACGCTGGTTTTCTGTGTATCCCTCAAACCGACCACACTAATTTCCTTTCACTATCCTTAAATTTGCTCCACTCTCTTATTCTCATTATTTAGATTTCAGTTTTATGCCACCCTAAAAAAAAAAGGAACCACCAACTTTTCGAACTTACTTTTTCAGCTCATTGTCCTCTATCTGGCTTGATAATCTCTGCGAATGTGTTTATTATCTGTCTCCTCCTGAATATCAGTGCTTTGCAGGCAGGTGCTGGGTCATGTTCACCACAATGTCCAAAGGGTCTACAACTGTGCCTGGCACACAAATGGCACGAGTGACACTTTGGGATTATGGTCTGCAGTCATACTGCATTTAACCATACAACGAACCCTTGTTGGTTCTGCTCTGGAATAGCTTGGACCACAGGCTGAGTACTTCACAGGCAACCCTCACAGGAGCAGAAGCAGTGGGTGACAGAGGAAGGCACCGGCCCAAAAACCCCTCTCCCCGTAACATGAGGCTTCTGAGAGCTTTCCCTATAGCACTGACCTGGGGAACCCTGAAAGGCTAAGACACTCACCGGGCTGGAAAAAAATGTAACCTGAAAAGCATGAAATACCTTCAGCTTTCAAGATCAGTCATTTCTCATCATCAGATAGAAAAAGGGAGTTTCCAAAAAGCAAGATCAGATAAATTAAAGTTACTTCTTCCTTTAATACACAAAGCCCTGGCCGGTTTGGTTCAGCGGTTAGAGCGTCCGCCTGCGGTCCGGAGAGGCCCGGGTTCGGTTCCCGCTAAGGGCATGTACCTCGGTTGCAGTTTGTCCCCGGCCCTGGTTGGTCGTGCGGGTGGCAGCCACTCGATGTGTCCCTTTCACATCGATGTTTCCCTCTCTCTCTCTTCCTCTCTCTCCCTCCCACTCTGTCTGTACACAAAAATGGAAAAATGTCCTCGGATGAGGATTAAAAAAATAATAATAAAAAAAATACACAAAAATATGCAGTGTGCAAACAGAGATTCTAATATCATCATTATTCTAGTAGCTAAGAATGTTGGCCTCGTGGGCTAAATGACAGACAGAGTCAGCAATTCTGAATTCAACAGTACTGGCAGTAAGCAGTGCCATTCTGCTCAATTTTAAAGCAGAATGTTTAGTGTGGTCTAACGAAAGGGCCTTGGACTAAGGGTCACAGACCCCAGCTCGACTGCAATTCATCCCTCAGCATCAGTTCTTGCTCGAAAACAGAAAACTCCTTACGCCTCACAATATCGTCACACTGAGCAAGTGACATATGACCCGTGAAGGGTTGTAACCTGTGAGATATTGCACAAAATTAAAGTCCTCGTGTTAGAGCTTTCTCATTCCTTCAGTACAAACATGCATATATTAAAATATTTGTGTGAGCGGTCTGTTCCATTAGAGGCGTATGCTTCCAGAACCAGGGAACCTAGAAATGTATTACACAAACGCATATAAACACATTTTAAAAGAAGTGAGTGTTGAAGGCTTGCCATCATTGCATCTAGATCTGAAGCAAGTTCAAAGGTCTTCGACGTAAGAGTTGGAAAGAACATATAAATTTAAAACATTTTACCATACTAGAAGTTTTTTTGGCAGGCATGTACTATATAGAAAGCAGAGGTCACAGAAGAGAGGGAAGAAAGGTACGGAGAAATGTTTAGTGTGTGTGTGTGTGTGTGTGTGTGTGTGTGCGCATTTATACTGGAAACATGTTAGGTTTCATTTACTATGAACCATATGGGCTTTTCACTGGAAATGGGAAGGACTCTCACATTAAGAATTAAGTTAGTGTCCGGCCAGTGTTGCTCAGTAGTTGAGCATCGACCAATGCACCAAGAGGTCGCCGGTTTGATTCCCAGTCAGGACACATGCCCAGGTTGTGGGCCTGATCCCCAGTGGGGGCCATGCTGGAAGCAGCCAATAGATGTTTTTCTCTCTCTCTCCCCCTCTCACTTCCTCTTTCTCTAAAATCAATAAAGAAAAAAAAGGTTTTTTAAAGAATAGTTAGTGGCAATTATTGATAAAGATATAGTATGCTTATAGAGGTAAACAAAGCATTTGAAGTTTTCTGCATATCACCTGAGAATATGATCCTGCTGACAGTGCACTTTTCTTTACTATCTCTAACATGAGCTCCAAGATATTACTGGTCCTCCACAACCCAGTGCTACCTGCAGTAACTCAGGTTGTCCCCTTTTCTTCTGTCAAAGGACAATAACTTTACATTAAATCTTTTCACGTCACTTACATTAGCAGTAGTAGTCTTAAGGCATATACTACGTAATATCATTTCAATAAAGCTACATTGAGAACTCAATTCTCAGGCTTTTTATACACTCAAATTTCAGAAGTTGCTTTAATGTCACAGAAATGGGCTCTGTAGGTACACGCACATATAAAATCACAGTTATAAAAATTTTCCTCTCATAGAAGATAATATTAAAACTCTGGACTGGGCAGATTATGTGACTTTTTAAAAGAATAAACAGCAAAGGTCACCTAGAATTTCAATACAATTTCTTTCAATTTCATGTTTTGGTTCAAATATTGAACATCTGCCAAAATTTACAGGGGAAAAAATGTGCCCAATGATTTTATAAGATTTCTGCTGTCATTCAAAAAGAAGCACGTGGCAACTGAAGCTGAGAAAGGAGGATCAAGGTAGCTCCTTAATCAGATAGTTGGAACACATCTGCTTGAAACGTCTACCTAGTAACTGCACAAAAAGGTGTTTGCTAACAGCTACTACTAAGACTTGATTCCAAATGCGTAGTTTTCATATTTTCTTTCCAATAAAACAAAGTGGCCCTTTAACAACCATATGGTCCTGTGCTCTGAAAGAAGTTTCATTCAGCATCTATTTTTAGATGCAGATTTCCTTATAAAATACACTGCAGTGGCCAGGCTGAATGAGCCTTCGTGTTTCTGTGGACAAAGCCGCCTGCCTCGCGAGCCGTCAGCGGCACTGCTGCCCACGGGGCCCATCCTCTCTTCTCCCCGGCAAGGAAGACAAAACATCACTGTATTGTTTCCCCAACAACTTACTTTTCATTTATTTAGAGAGCTATTTTTTGAGGGGAACACATATGTTAATAAAAATCTTTCCCACTCCTCACATACTCGGTACATGTTAATTTTCTGCTGAGCTCTTTAAATATAACACGCTTTGCCAAAAATACCTGAGAACAGACCAGTTCAAAAAGCAAACCAACACCTCTATGTCAGCCAATATTCAATGTGAATGTTACATTTCTGAGGCAGAGTGCCCCCATTGTACAGAAATATTTTTATGTTGCATCACTTATTTATGCCTTAGAGAGTAAGTATAACATATTAGATAATTTTAAATTTTTTTACAGAGTATGTCTTCCCTGTTATACAAGTCAGTCAGTAAGAACTGATCTGAACTTTTGGCAGACCAACGATGAATATCAGAATGCCAAAAAAAGAGGCATTTGATAAGTACTGCCCTGAAAAAAATACAATGAGCAGACACATTTTAAGCTGTTTAATTTGAAATTAAGCTAGAGTTTCCAAAGTAATTAAACACCGGGTTTAAATTTTATCTATGATCATAGGTTAACAAAAAACTCGCAAATGAATAAAAGAGGAGAATAAATATTTCAAGTCTGATGAACTGAGGACTGAATTTAGTGGCTGGGCTGATATCCTTTGGAAAATTTCCAACATGTAGCTGCTCCACACCAAGGAAATAACACAGGCTTTATAAACACAACCACGCCTGGCCAGCGTGGCTCAGTGGTTGAGCTTGGACCCATGCACCAAGAGGTCGCCGATTCAGTTCCCAGCCAGGGCACATGCCCAGGTTGTGGGCCCGATCCCCAGTGGGGGGCATGTAGGAGGCAGCCAATCGATGTTCTCTTTCATCGATGTTTCTCTCTCTCTCTCCCTCTCCCTCCTTCTCTCTCTGAAATCAATAAAGAAAAAAATTATAAAAAATGAATAAACAAATGAACACAACGGCATGCGACATGGCACATATCACCTGTACTGGTCCCACTACGTTTTTTTGTAAGCCAAGTGCTTTCCCACCGCTGTGCTTTCCTACATTTTGAATACAAATAAAGTAAAACTGAATGAAAAATCTATAAAAAAGTTGCAACTATTATTTCCCATATTTCACACTATTTCCCCTGAGTCACACCCCCCCCCCCATTTTATTGAGATATAACTGACATGGAACATTGTATTAGTTTAAGGTGTACGTGATTCCATCTATGTATCTATTGTGAAATATCATCACATTTAGGTGACCATTTCGTTTACCATTATTTCAGTTAACATCCATCACCTCACGTAGAGAATCACTTTTACTCCTGCAGTACGAAAACTTCTAACTTGAAAAGGAGAAAAAAAAAGAAGAGTAAGCATGTGTTACTTATTAGATAATCTCACACAACCCAATACTTGCATATCCACATAGGGTTGTTTCTTTCAATGCACAGCATTTCCTAGGAGACTTCCCCCAGCGTCACCACCCAGCCGGTAGGGCAGCTGTCACATTCTGGGCAACAGCAACATTTCAGGCCGGATAATTCTATTGTGAGTGGGACATCTTATACATTTTAGGATGTTTAGCAGCATCCACTATTCCTACTCACTAGATGTCAGTAGTAACCCCTCCCAGGGGTAAAAATCAAAAATGTCTAAAGACATTGCCAAATGTCCCCTGGGAGCAAAGGGCAGGGGATGTCCTTAGGTTGAGAAGCACAGATTTAGATGAAAACTACAGATTTGGATTTTCATTTGAGTTATAAATTTAAATTATGTGACGATTCTCCGAATAGGCACAAAAGTATAAATTTAAAATGTCACTTGTTTGCATTAAACTATATAGCATAGAACTGACCACATTTATGTAAATTGACGCTTTTACATAAATAATACGTACATTACATTTGATCAAGGTACCAATAGCAGAAGCAACTATTTCTGATTTTCCAAAAATATCAACCAATTAAAATGCTTCCTTTCACCATTGGAGGTAGATTTATTTTGGTTTTGGTCTGGCCCAAAATGGCTAGGAGTAAGTACAGGAAGTTTTATCTGAAAAATGAACATGGCCCAAGTCTTATAAATTGGCCCTGGTGCTATTTCCTATCATAGCTCCTGTCTGTTTACATTGGAGTTCTCATAAATTGGGTGTTATTTCCTCTCCACTATGTTTTAAGGTATTAACAGCCAAGGAGGTGTTTTCTGACTTCTTCCTCCCTCCTTTTCTCCCACTTCCCCCAAATAAATAATGCACTGCTTGGAACACAAGTTTAAGGCTAGTCCCCAAACTTCAAAACTGTTAGGAATTTATTGTATCTAAACCCACCTTTGTCCTTGAAAGCATAACAGTCTCCTTAAAATGGAAATGAGCAAAATATGCATCTTCTCGTAGGCACCACCTTTCCAACAGAATCATTTATCTAGTCATTTCACAACTAAAACTTGCAAATTCTTAAGTAAATCAGTTCCATTTATTTTGACTTCCTGCCTAAGGCTCTTCCTTCCAGAGAAAACATTGCTCTAATATTTTCATCCATTAAGTACTCTAAAAGTTAAATGTCCCTCTTTAAACAAAATTTCTTACCCTCACTGGAAAAAAAAAAAAAAAGGCACAATGAAAGGATGCGCAGATATCTTTCATTTCTCTGGAGAGAGTTACACTTGTCTAGTTTTAAAGAAATATGTAGGACCTCCCTCGGTGACATTCATTTGTGTGAATTCATAGCTAAAGCGGTTAAGCAAACGGCTTTGGATGCAATGTGTAGCAGGGGATGACAGTTGCAAAACTGTCCTTGACCAGTGAACTTCCAGTGAAAAAAGTTGTTGAAAGTTCAAGCACCCCAAATGCACATTCGTTATAATTAAACAAGAAGACTACACAGACATTGCTGACAAGGATTATCAAAATAAAGCGGCGCCACCTGCCCCTTGCTCTCCCATTAATTAGTACAGAGTCTGAGGTGCCAACGAACAAGAAGCAGA
The DNA here is from genome assembly GCF_014108415.1 of Molossus molossus. Taxonomy (NCBI): domain Eukaryota; kingdom Metazoa; phylum Chordata; class Mammalia; order Chiroptera; family Molossidae; genus Molossus; species Molossus molossus. The sequence continues at coordinate 73,803,061 of NW_023425344.1, read as the reverse complement.
AAAGGATCAGTAAACACAGCTCAAGCTGAACTTGAAGATTAACTCTTCCAATTCAGGTCCCATTTCTTAACTCTCTCATGTTGAGTTGTCTATGCAAGCCAAAACTGAATCCCAGGCAATTTTTTTAGAGGAAAACAGTATCATTAGGAAGACATGTCAGTAGTATAACTTCCAAAATAGCTGTCCAAAAAAGTTCTTATAATTCCATGAACAAGTGGCCATTCAGTATTTCACAGAGAGGCAAAATACTAAATAATCCAGATAATTCCAGTGACCAAAATACTTTCACATTATAAATTACAAATCTGTGGGAGTTAATATTAACTCTGGAAAACAACTAGAGTACTGTATGGTTAGTAGTAACTAGCAACGCCCCTCCCCCAACCCCCACCTACTAAATAACATTTTACAGGCCTGAGACCACAATTTTTTTAAAAGTGAGTAGAGTAAATGGCTTCATTATTGGTTTTATAGAACTATTATTAGTTACTTTTACATTTGACCAGTCACTCTTTTCAAAAAATACTTTCCAAAAATAATATAGGTATTTCCTTCCATACAATTCCCAACTCAATCTACACCTTCTCTATAGATAATATTATTATTCTGGAAACCTAAAATTATTTCTCAGGAAAAAAAGCACTGTAAATGCAAATTTTCAACAAACTTAAAATGTAAATTTTATTACACTGTTACATGTTCATAAGTGTCTAACATCCATTTTTTAATAACTCTATTTCAATCATTAAATATTCTAATTTTACTTGCATAATAAAATTTGCTTTACTTAATGTGACTTGATTTTATTAAAATGATAGTATTTTCCTCAAAATTTAGAGCATATTTCCCCCCACAAAAGCCTTCTATATTTGTTTACCATTTCACAATAGCGTTTTTCTTTTCGATATAAATATAAATTTATCTAATCTCTAGTCATCACAACTGTCAGAGAACATATTCTATAACAATAATTTTCAATTCCTAATTTAAAAATGCAGAGCTCTGGCCTGAAAGAAATCTATATCCTAAGGCCATTTCAAGATTCCCCATATTCCCCAGATATTCTCATACATGTGAATAATAACTTCAAACAGTGGCTGAAAAAAAATGAAATTAGATTGCATGTTTAAGAAGATTCTTTAAAAGGCCACAATGAAATACTGATGCTAAGTAAAACCTTGTTTGTTCGCCCAGGAGACACCTCAAACATCACTTGTGACAGGCAACATTCCTAACGCCTCCCTTCGTGCCACATGCTCTCTATTCATTAGCTCTGGTATGATGGAGATTAAGAATCTGCATTCCTAAAAAGCACATCTGATGAGTAATACACGTAATATATGACCTATACCAGTACTGCCCTTACATATGGAAAAACGGGGTCCCTATCTTCAGGTCTGCACTTTGGAGGTACCAGCTTCCATCCTCTTCTGGCTGCGTTCCCCACCAGCACCTAGGAACCCATGATCTAATGGGAATGTGTCTATCTGGACCTTATCATCCCTCCTTTCAGATCTCACTCTGCATACCTGTGACCCAGGAATTCTCTTCCCAAAGAACCAGAGAGAACAATCCTAGGCCAAAGGGATATCCTAGTGCAACTAGTTACCGCCCAGGTGAGACAGGATTTAGACCACAGGGCTGAGATGTCCCCACATACGCAACATCGGTCCCTGGTGGCACAGTGAAGTCAGAGTGGAGGAACAAGGGCGGTGGACCATGGGGCAGGATCAGATCATCTCTCCCGAGCCAACGGTAGTCCAGAACAGAATTCAAATGAATCTGGGAACTGTCTACTGGAACAACTAGGTCTTCCAACTTCAGTTTCATTGGAAAACCTCAAAAGAGCAATGCCGCCAGGAAGGGGAGATGCCTGCATGGCTGGCTGAGACTGAGGAGAGAGACCTGGCAGACTCCTCACCTGGGCATTCCATACGGTATTTTGGACAGTGGAGTTAAGCACAAGGTGGATGAGCAACTGAATTTTGAATGGGAAAGAACATCTTCTTATACAAGAGAGGAAGTGGTATTTACTCTGTGGATTTGTCAAATGTTTGAAGAGGCTGAAATGGCAAAAAATGGGGAAAATCCTCCTCCCCACACTTCTCTCTTATCTGGTCGACGCTGCTTGGTTTCCCTAGAACACATGATTGTTCTCGGTGGAAAGATGATCATTTTGAATTAGTGCTATCCACAATTACTTGACACAAACTGTTGCCTTATATATATTTTTCTCATTGTAATTTAGATGGTATATTTGTCAGGGTAAGAGAATAAACATACTTTGTTTAATAGTGTGATAGCTTAATTTGTAACTTTTAAATATCTTGACATATTATATGTAGTCCTCTATTTGTACTCTTGCTCTAGGCCCTGCAAAAGTTAGGGGCAGATGCCCTGGCCGGTTTGGCTCAGCAGTTAGCACATTGGCCGGTCGACCAGAGTCATGGGTTCGATGCCGGTCAAGGGCACATACCTCGGTTGCAGTTTGGTCCCCGGCCCTGGTCATGGTCAAACATCAAGGCACACTTTCATTTCATCACACAGACTATTAAAAAGGCATATACTCATACACTGGTTTCTCTACAAATCACATAAATCTTTTGCCTTTTAAAAGGCACACACTCAAGGGTTGAAATTTAATAAATTTTTTTTTATTACTTTGTGAAGGACATTTTAAGATTAAAAGATTTTTTTTCTTCAAGGTTGTGACAGTAAAGAGCACAGTGGTGAAGAGCACACCTGTTGCTACCACTACCCTGGTTGGTGTGGAGATGCCAGCGATTTTCCCTACCATTGCTTTTGAACCATCAGGGCAAATGTCAGCAAAGAGAAGAAGGCAAATACCATCTCAGTATTATTATCAAAATAGTTTTGAACTCACGAATGCCCTGAAAGTTTTTTAGAAACCTTTTAGGGTCCAGGGACCATCCTCTGAAGGCCACTATTCTTTTCTTTTTTAAATCCTCACCAGAGGATATTTTTCCATTGATTTTTAGATAGCATGGGAGGGGGGGAGGAAGACTGAGAGGAACATCGATGTGAGAGAGACACACCAGTTGGTTGCCTCCCACATGGGACTGAACTTGCAACCAAGATACTGCCCTTGACGGGGAACCAGACCTGTGACTCTTTGGTCTGCAGGCTGATGCTCTAGCCGCTGAGCCAAACTGGCCAGGGCTGGAAGCCACTATTCTTGCTGCCCCTTCTCACATGTCTCAAAGAGCCCATTGGGACACATAAACACCCCCCAACCCCATCCTCCACAAAACTGTGGATGACACTACAGATACTGCATAACCATTTTGTTCTTTAGCAGAGTATCTTCTTTAATATGTAGAAGAAAAATCAATGGGGAACACTAACATTTTAAAAAAGCATCAGTATTAAAATCAGGCGTATCTGAGTAGTAGAAACCTTCGTAGTAAATATCTGCAATTCTAATCACTTGATTTTTAGGAATCCACTTTATGTGTAAACGATTGAGACTGAAGACGTAGAAAGTCTCTTTTAGAATAATGTTATAATAATAAAATCAGGTAAATCGTCCAGTTTGATCATGCCCTACATAAAACAGAGAACTCAATCATCTCAAAACTTTATTCCACAGCCAGGTTAATGAACATTCACTCTATATAAACTACAATATAAATTGAAAAAGAGCCCTGGCTGGTTTGGCTCAGCGGTTGGAGCAACGGCCTGTGGTCCAGAGAGACCTGGGTTGGGTTTCCGCTAAGGCACGTACCTCGGTTGCAGTTTGTCCCCGGCCCTGGTTTGTTGTGCGGGTGCCAGCCACTCAATGTGTCCCTTTCATGTCGATGTTTCTCTCTCTCTCTCTCTTTCTCTTTCTCCTTCCCACTCTACCTGAACAAAAAATGGAAAAATGTCCTCAGGTGAGGATAAAAAAAAAAAAAGAAAAAGAAAAAGAATGTCACTCAGTTAACTAACTTAATATTAGTTGAAATTTAGCATAATTTTAAAATTTAAATATATTTATCAAGTTTATAGGTGAGGGTTGTTTTTTTGTTTGTTTGTTTGTTTTTGTTTCTTAAATCATTGTACTGGATGCCTAGAAAAGACTGTCTTTATTAACTATTCTTAATAGCCCAGAATCTACATTTTTGGAATGGATTCTATCAATTTAAAGATACTCCAGCTTCTGAATTTGGATGCTGATATAACATTTTCTGAGTTAACAAATATTTACACTAATCATAGAATTTAGAATTAGAAGCTACTTTAGAGTTAGTTTAGTAACAAAATGCAAAAATGTTGCTTATTCTTACTTTCTCTCTCAACTACTACAGAATCACTTATTCATTCATTTAACATATATTTATTTAGTACTTATACACTGTCAGGTACCACTCTAAGCTTCAGATATATAACAATATATATATTTTTCTAGTGACACAGCCAGCCTCAGAATTCTCAGAACACTGTACCAAGGAAGCACAACTAACCAAATTTGCCACCCAGGTCCTGTTAAATATCTGTATTTTAGGCTAATAAAGTATCTGAGATGATGCTAGATGCTATAGGAGATCTGAAAGAAGTAAAAGACAGTAGTTTCCACAGAAATCCCACAATCTAAATAGGGAAGATAATACATACATACATAGAGAAAATATATAATACAAACAGTATGATAAAATGCTAATTTTATAATGTAAAATAACAAGTACAATAGACACCTAGATTTCAATGTAGGTTGATGACTTCAAACAGTATCTCTTTCTAATTCATCACCTCTTCACCCTCACTATTGGCTTTTATTCCCGTGCATCAGTAGTACTGCTCTGGAAATTCACATTTTCTGATTCTCTTTAATCATCCCTAAGAACACTGTTTGCTCCCAGTATGTTTGAAATCCTGAGAAGCAGGACAGTCTCAGTACTTGCTTTCGCACGCAGGTCTGCGGCTTTCAGAGGACAGCCAGCCGGCCTGGAGGCATCTCTGCGTGGGGTGGGCTGTCTCACAGGGGAAGCCTCTTCACGTGGGTCCTTTAGTACTCACCCATACCTGTCAGCCAGCCAAGGAGCAAGTGTCTATGTTTTCTCAAAGGAAAATCAGATAAAGATAATTTTATCCAAAATAAAATAAATCAGTTGGAGGAAATACACGAGGAGCCTTGCAGGGTTCAAACTCAAAAATTAACTATAAAAATAAAATACTATGACTTTTACATAACCACATCAGACTGATACAGAGTCATTATTTGCGGGGAAAAATAGCTTTTGAAAGTCATATTTACTAATGCTGCTTCTCTATTTTGTACATCTTCCTAATTCACCTCAGGCCACACGATGGTATTTCAGTTAAAGAACTAGTTATTTAATGGAAAAGCTGCGTGATGGTTTTAACACAAGACAAAGACATTTAAAAATAACAAACAACAACATAACTCTCCCCTTAAAAAAATGACTTCAGCATTTTTAATATTATAAAATTTAGTCTTCCAGGAGCTCTCTTAAAAATTCTCTCTTACTTAGTTCAGATAGGTCCCCATTTGCTTTTATGGGAGTCAGCATTACTAACCCAAACAGTGTTCATTATAAAGAAACTCTTTTCTCAGAAATTTCATTCCTTCCTCCAAGTACTATTGTGCTATAGTGTCTTTGTGTAAATACTTATAATTCGGCCTGTGTTATAAAAGTCTATAAAAGATATAGTAAATGAAGGACAGATGTTTAAAGCATTGGGTTCACAATGAAGTTATAAATACTGCTAGCACAGTAAATTCTGTGATTAAATTTAGTCTGTTTATGCAATAATGGTATTTACACAGCTGGAAAAGTACCAAAAATAACTGTCGCAAGCTAATATTAATTCAAAATCAATATTAATTAGAAGCAGCATAGGTATAGTCATATTAAATGGTCTGAAGGCTAGGTTAAATGTTTATACTTAAGACTACACATGAATCAAATATATCAAGAATCAATTTCTCTTTGATTTATAAACCCTGTAAATTATTGAATTAATGCACAATTTATTCACTTGTGTCTTTTGACAAATTACTGCCTCACTTTCTCCTGCCTACAACATATAGTTTTCTTCCTACAGACCCAAGGTTCTGAACATATCTGTACCTGGAGACACAGACTTCTTAATTGGCCCCTTAGTTCCTCTATATGCAATACATTCATAGAATAGTTATTCGAATCTCCTCAACAGAATTATGCATTTTAACTTTATGTATTAAGAAGAACAAACAAGTAAATTTTTTTTTCATTTTCGAATGGCTAATGAACTATAAAGGTATCCATCAAGGATATTTCAGGACAGGGCATCTGCACATAACATTTATCACTAAAGAGCGATGTCCATTTTTCAACTTATCTCTGAAATCCTTCCATCAATATTTTAAGTAGAATATATGAGGCAAAAAAGGTTAGTCATTGCCCACTACTCATTCTTCCCTTTTCCCTTGGCAACAGAATCCTAGTTTCTCAGGGCAGCCATATAGCCAACCAGCTAAAAGACCATGGTATGGACACGTGATTAAAAGCTGGCCATGAAATGTAACCAGAGCTGGGGCAGCTTGAATTGCTGCTTACAAGAAGGTACTTGACCAAGAGGTTCATCGATATGACCTGTCCTTCACCTCCACCTCTGTCCTGCTGCCTGAAAACTGAACACGACAGCTGGAGCAGTAGGAGCTGCTGAGGGCCACAATGTGTACTTGAAGATGGAAGCCACACGGCAGGCTGTGGTACAGAAAATAAAAGTGACTAGATCCCTGATGTCTATGGAACTGCTGCCACCTCCCTGGATTGCCTACCTCTGTACTTCTTTACATGAAAGAGAAATAAACTTCTATTTCTCTGCCATTATTTCCAGTTTCTCTTACTCGCATCCAAATGCAATTCCTAAATGACAGAAAGAATATATACAGAATATGAGACATTAAACATATACACTATGCTCTGATGTCTGACGAGGGCGACCCAAACACGTCCAACACATAAGATGTTACAAGCCTAGTGTATCTTTGATCTATGTGGACACCAAAACTCACCATGAAGCAAATACTTCTTAGCTATTATTATATATCTCAGTGGCTTTCTTATGAGAAGACCTAAGGTAAAACACACCATTGCTCTGGATTACAGGGATACAGAACTCTTGGTTGCTTTCAGTGTGCTGGAGTTTAAAGAGATGGTCTAAGGCAGGAGCTAAATGAATCTTCTTATGAACCAAATAATTTCTGAGGAGCAGAGACTCCCAACTCCATTGTTTTTGAAATTCAACAGTATTGGAATTTTTTTTCTGAACTGGGATGCGTCTAAGAGCAAGGACCCCAAGACACTAAAAAGAAAGGGAAGAACATCAAAATAAAGTCCTAGATGATGGAGCTATGAGAGAGAACTGGTTCCCATATAGTGGATAAAACAGAAAGGGTACTACATCAGGCAAGCCAGGACCTATTCCAGTAGGAGAAAACACACCAATGAACAGCCGTCACCGGAATGTGTGTAAACGGTTCAGGAGTGATACAGAGTGGCAGATACAGAATAATAGCAGTATCAGAGACGATGTGAATTATTTTCCAAGTATGAGATGACTATACTTACACGTGAAGACATCAAGTGCCAGTCCTTCCTCTAACATGGGCCCCTGCTACATTTTCTATCTTGATAAACCCTACCAGTATCCATTCAATTGGCCAGGAGACAACATGGGAATATCTGTCACTACTCCTGCTCCCTACAACTTAAATCTGTTTGATTTTTGCTTTTTTTTTTAAGCCTTTAAAATTTTCTTTATTTTCCAGTCCTCTACCTCTGTCTTTCTGTCTTAACTCCATGTCTTCATTAGGTCTCGATCTGTCAACCCATTCTCCACACCAACAGAAGGACTCTTCCCAAGTGAAAAATCTCACTTTATGGGTTTGAAGTCCAGATATCTAATTACAGAAATAATTTCTGGTTGTCTTTTTCTTTATTAATTTTTTGTATTGATTTTTAGAGAGAGAGAAAGAGAAAAGGAGAAAGAGATAGAAACATTGATGAGAGAGAACATCGATTGGCCCACAACCTGGGCACTGGGAATCGAACTGGTGACCTCTTGGTGCATGAGTCAACACTCAACCACTGAGCCACACTGGCCGGGCATTTCTGGTTATCTTAAGTTGAGAACACAGACAACCACTAGATAATTCTGGTTTCAAACCACCTTACATAAAATATAAAGTGTCAGTTTCAAAAAAAAAAAAAAAAGAAAACTGAGGCCCTTGAAAGTTAACAACTGTATTACAGTTCATATAATTACTTGGTGGTAGAGGCAGGCTGAGTTAGGCTCTCTAACTTCAGAGCCTATCCTTTTAAATTCTTTACAAACTCTTAAGACTCCATCAGTTAAATGATCAGAGTAGAGAATGAGCTTATCTTGAAAACTGATGCTTGAACTTGCCACATATACCATAAATGTTTCTTAAATATTGTATTTCCTCAATTCTATGAAGTCAACTTCAATCTACTGTGAGCTCTCCTTTGGGAAGAAGGAACTGTACCTCGTGTGTAAGCATATTCACCTCAGAAGAAAAGAAAATGCAGCTGTCTGCAGCACTGTGTTCTTGTACAAAAGCTGGACTGTTTGGGGGTATCCAGGTCTACCCTAGGTACAGATGAAAAATCGTATACACAACTAAATACTTATTGCAGTCAAACGGCAGCCCAGGCAGCTTTCAATCAAACAGTACACTAGTTGACAAACAATTTTTTAAAAATCCATCCAGACAACAATGCAGTGAAGGGGGAGAGGGGAATTGGAGTGGAGTGGAGGATGTCAATGGGGAGAAAAGGAAGGACATCTGTAACAATAAATAAGTTAATTTATTAAAAATAAATATAGAAAATAAAAATCTATCCTAACTTTGTTGAAAATTGTTTGCCCGTATTCACGGTAGGCCAAGACATGGAAAGAACCAAAGTGTCCTTCAACAGATGATTGGAAAAAGATGTAGTACATAGATAGATGAAAGATAGATAGATAGATAGATAGATAGATAGATAGATAGATAGATAGATATTGGGATACTATTTAGCCATAAGAAAAGGTGAAATACTGCCATTTGCAACAATAGGGATGGACCTTGAAAATATCATGCTAAGTGAAATAAGTCAGACAAAAAAAGTTAAGAACCACATGATTTCACTCATAGGTGAAAGATAAAACTACAAACAACAAATGGACAAACAAGAAAAAAAACAAAAACTCAGAAACACAGAGAACAGTATGGTGGTTACCAGAGGGAAGGGGGGTAAGGGGTAATAACAGGTAAAGGGGGTCAAATATACGGTGACAGAAGAAGATTTCACTTTGGCTGGTGGGCACACAATGCAATATACAGATGATGTATCACAGAAATGTACACTTGAAACCTATGTAATCTTATTGAGCGCCATTGCTCCAATACTTTCAACAACAAAGATATATCAAAAAATATTTATATAGCCCAGCCGGTGTGACTTAGTGGTTGAGTGTCGACCCATGCACCAAGAGGTCACTGGTTTGATGATTCTCAATCAGAGCACATGCCCAGGTTGTGGGCCAAATTCCCAATGGGGGGCATGCAGGAGGTGACCAATGTTCTCTCTCATCAATATTTCTCTCTCTCTCTCTCCCTATCCCTCTAAAATCAATAAAGAAAAAAAATTTATACATATATACTAAAATTTATACATATATACTAAAAAAAATTTATACATATATACATATATAAAATCTTACCTTGATAAAAATTAGCTTGAAACTTAAAAGGTCTTTTGAAGATGGGGGAAAATATTTTTCTCTAATTTTTAAAAATGTATTATGAAAAATTTCATATATATATCTACATTTTATATAATTGTATTTTAATACCATAATTATTAATTATATATACAATGTTACTTATAATATAAATCCATTGTTTATAATATATCAATAATAATATACATAATTATCAATGATGCATTTAAACAATATTTTATATGATCACCCACTTATATACCCGAGTTCTCTGGGCTCCTCTTGTACCCAACCTTCCTTCCTGCTAGAGGCATTCAATATCCACAATTTTGTTTTAATCTTTACCTTGGTTTTTTTATAGTTTGATCATATACATAATGATTCCACAAAACTATATTACTCAGTTTTGCCTCTGATCAAAGTTTATACAACTGGACTCACGGTGTATGTATTTTTTTTTTTTTTCATCTTCACCCAAGGACATTTTTCCATTTTTTGTACAGATAGAGTGGGAGGGAAAGAGAGGAAGAGAGAGAGAGAGAGAAACATCAACGTGAAAGGGACACATTGAGTGGCTGCCTCCCATAGGGCCCAACCAGGGCTGGGGACAAACTGCAACCGAGGTACGCGACCTTAGCGGGAACTGAACCTGGGTCTCTCTGGACCTCAGGCAGACGCTCTAACCGCTGAGCCAAACCAGCCAGGACATGGTGTATGTATTTTTATGATTTGCTTTTTTAAAACATTTTTTTGATTCATCAATTTGAGAGAGAGAGAAATATCAATTTGTTTTTCCATTTATTCATGCATTCATTGGCTACTTCTTGTATGTGCCCTGACTGGAGACTGAACCCCAAACCTTGGCATACAGGATGACACTCTAACCAACTGAGCACCTGGCCAGGGCCATGACTTGCTTCTTTTCATTCGATGTTATGTTCCAAGGATTCATAGCTGAGGCTCATTTGCTTTCATTATTATTATCATCATCATTAGCATATTTCATTATGCTAATTCCACTGTATATAAATATTCCCCAACTTACCCATTCTGCTTTCTGTTGGGTAGTTTTCAGATTTGTTTTTTGTTTGTTATTATACACAAGGCCACACAAAGAACGCTGTACCTATTTCCTGAGGCATAGGTGTAAGAATTTCTATATGGGGAACAGCCGAACAAGAGTATACTTATGTTCAGTTTCAATTTACCAATTTAGTTGTACCAATTTACATTCCCTTTAAGAGTTCCTGTTGCTTCCCTTCAATAACAATATTTGGTATATTTCAGACTTTTATATTTAACAACATTATAAATATTGTTACATTTCTCTAATTTACATTTCTCTTTTTAATTTACATTTCTCTAATTATTGACACTCAACAAATTTTCATATATTTACTGTGTACTTGGATTTTCTTTTTGAAATCCTGTTCATTTTTTATATTGGCTTATTTTACTTTAATAATTGATTAGTAGGATCTTTAATATATTTTATACACTATATTTTATGAGATAATCCAGTTTTTAGCCTTTTTTACTTTTATTTATTTATTTTTTCCTCACCCGAGGACATTTTTGCATTTCTCTTCAGATAGAGCAGGAGGAAGAGAGGAAAGGAGAGAGAGAGAGAGAAACATCGATGTGAGAGAGACACATCGACTGGTTGCCACCCCAACCAGGGCTGAGGACAAACTGCAACCGAGGTACGTGCCCTTAGTGGGAACCGATCCCGGGACTCACTGGTCCACATGCTGATGTTCTAACCACTGAGCACAACCAGCCAGGGTGCCTTTCTTACTTTTACAGTGTCCCTTAATTAACACATTTTTTTTCATTTTAATATTGTTGAATTTATTAATCTTTTTCTTTATGGTGTTCTCTGTTTACGTCTAAAGAAATTCTTATCTTACCCTACAATAATACATCTTTTTAAAAATATTTTAAAGTATTGTTTTTCATAGGTAAATCTTTCTTCCATACAGAGTCCACTACTGCATGTGGAATGAGGTGAATAGGAATCAATTTTTAATTTTCAGTATGGATAACTAGTCACTCATTCTCTATGGCAGCTTGGATTCAAGGCACACCGGGACTCAAGAGGAGAGAGGACCAATGGCTTGCTGATGTCTTCCATGGATGGTTGCATTGATAAGTTGAAGCCCACAGTATATCATTACAGATGGTAAGAAAGAGAAGAAATAGCCCAGGCCAGCTGGCTCAGTTGGTTAGAGCCTTGTCCCGACAAGCCAAGGTTGTGGGTTTGATCTCTGATCAACGCACATGCAAGAATCAACCAATGAATATACAAACAAGTGGAATAAATTGATTGCTCGCTCGCGCTCTCTCTCTCTCTTTCAAATCAATAAAAAAAAAGAGAGACAAAGAGAGAGGGAGAGAGAGAAGAAAAGAGAGTTAAGGGAAAAGAAAACCAATTTGATAAATTCACTCCATTCAAATTTTTATGACTTTTTACATAGTTCATATAAACTCTTCATCATCACACTGTCAGCATTTTACCCTATGCAGAGTGAGACAACATTCAGTTCTCTATTTAAACTGGCTTGTATTCCTTATAAACGCTTTGTCGACATACCAACACAGACTATGAAAACTTGGAGGAAAATATTACTACTACACTATATACTGATTGAGAATTTTTATGAGATAATTCAGTGATTCTCAAACTAGACTCCCATAATTCCACAAGCTCAATACAGGTGTTCTGCTACTATAATCATATTAAACACTTTTTTCAGAAACAACTAAATTAAATTCATAACATTTTCTCAATATTAACACTCTCATAATTTTTTTCTCTTAAATGACTTGCACCCGCTCCTCATTACTGCTACTAGTGTCTGGTATTGGTTAACATATAATTACATATTCATTCCCCTACATTTTCACATATTATAATTAAGCTCATCAAGTTTAATAACTATTCTGGTAAGGTCAAAACACCTAGCTTTTCAGGCTGGGGTCTTCACCCCACCCTCACTTCAGGTTCATTTTTTCCATTCATAAAATGCATACACTTGTTTCAGAGCATTTGGTGAGCAAAAGGTCAAGAGAGACATGGGTGTGAAAATGCTTTAAAAATGTAAAACATTTTACAAACAGAAGTTACAATTTATAATAACATTAAATTGTACATATGGGGCTAGAACAGTCATGGGAAAAAAATCAACAGGTAATTCCTAAAGGTCAGTTTTATCTACACTTTAAATTTCTTCCATATTGTCTTTTTCGTTTTTAAGTTTCTTAACTAGACAAAAAGTAAAATATATTTGTTTAAATGTTATTTCCTGCCCCACATAATTTCTAGTAAAGATCCTAGAAAAAAGCAAGGAAAAGGTAGTTTATCTATAAGCAGTGATACTCATCCCAGTGTGCTTTATAACTGAGAAAGTCTATTAAGTCTGAAATCAAAGAGTATACAAATTCCAGATGAAGCTTTACCTATCTCAAGAACATTTCAGAACATAGCACAGATTTATTTAGAAAGAACATAGTTTCCTAAGTATTTGTTTTATCTCTGTGCATAAAGGAACCTTAGTAGAGTTACAAAAGTGAGAAAAGTAAGGATTGAAAGAGGAATATAGTGCTAGAATCAAGGTTCACTGTTTCTGTCTATAAGTAACAAGAGAGCCTCGTCTTCCTCGTGAGGAATGAAGCTGGTGCCTCTGGGAAGCAGCCTGCACTGCTGTGCAAGGCCTTAGACAGTGGTATACAGAGGTGGGAAAGTAAAATTACCTGTTCTAAAAGAAAGTCATACACTCTGCTGCAAAATTTTTAAAGTCAGAAAGCACTGGGTTCCAATCCTACATGTCCTACTTCCCAAGCTGTGTGACCTTAACCATGACTGTTTAACCTCCCTGAATTTTTATGTCCTCATCTTTAAAATAAGGATAAAAAAAAAAAAAAACAGCTGGTATGGCTCAGTGGTTGAGCGTCAACCCATGCACAACAGATCACCCTTTTGATTCCTGGTCAGAGCACATGCCCAGGTTGTAGGCCCAATCCCCAGTGGGGAGCATGCAGGAGGTGGCTAAGTGATGTTCTCTCTCATCATTACTTCAATCTCTCTCTCCTTCTCCCTTCCTCTCTCTCTAAAGATCAATAAAGAAAAAGACAAATGGATAAAAAAGTTGTGGTACATATACACAATGGAGTACTATGCAGCGGTAAGAAAGAAAGATCTCTTATCCTTTGAGATGACACGAAGGGACCTGGAAAGTATTATCCTAAGCAAAACAAGTCAATCAGAGAAAGACAAATGCCACATGATCTCACTTAGTTCTGGAATATAATGAACTAAACAAACTGATGAACAAAATAGACCCAGAGTCATAGAAGTAGGGTACAGACTGACAATCCTCAGAAAAGGAGGTCGGGGGAGGGAAGAGATAAACCACAGAACTTATATGCATGTATGCATAACCAATGGATGTAGACAACAAAACTGAGGATGGGGTGAAGGAGGGTATCAGTGGGGGGAAAAGGAGAAACATCTGTAACAAAAATAAATCAGTAAAAAGAAAAAAAAATTTTAATTACAAAAAAAAAACAAAAAACAACCTCACAGAATTACTAGGGTTAAATGAGATTGCTGTCATATATACACATATCCATGGCATAATGTTAACCAAGTTACTATTGATCAAGAAATGAGAGTAAATGACTAGAGAAATGGTGAAAGACACAAAATGCATTTTAACATGTTATGATACATGTTTCTCTTCCACACATTTGATATTTCTGTTTAAAATGGAAAGGTTTCCTCATAATGCACACATACACACAGTTTTCTGATAGAATTAGGTGACAAATGGAAGAGAGAAGATAAATGTTAAAAGTTAAAAAAAAAAATCAATCACTGACAATCCTTGGTATGACATGTAACTGGCTGATATGCAACAGACCACTGGGAACAAGATTTAAAAATGTAAAAACCGCCCGGCTGGTGTGGCTCAGTGGTTGAGCATTCACCATGCACCAAGAGGTCGCCAGTTCAATTCCCGATCAGGTCACATGCCCAGGTTGTGGGCCCAATCCCCTGTGGGAGGCATGCAGGAAGCGGCCAATCAATGTTCTCTCTCATCAGCATTTCTATCTCTCTCCCTTTCCCTTTCTCTCTCTCAAATCAATAAAGAGAAAGAAATTTTTTTAAAAATGTAAAGCCCTGGCCGGTTTGGCTAAATGATTGGAGCATCAGCTCACAGACCAGAGGGTCCCAGGTTTGGTTCCCGCTAAGGGCACATACCTTGGTTGCAGTTTGCCCCCGGGCCCAGTTGGGGTTGTGTGGCTGGCAACCAATCGATGTGACTCTCTCACATCACTGTTTCTCGCTCTCTCCTCCTCCTCCCTCTCTCTCTCCTGCTCTATCTAAAGATAAATGCAAAAAAAAAAAAAAATGTCCTTGGGTAAGGATTAAAAAAAAAAAAGAAAAAACCAAGAAACAAAGGGAGAAGATAAAGGAAGATGGTAACAGGCTTCGGGCTGGGTTTGATAGCCCACAGGGTCCTGCCCCACAGGAGGTGTGGGACAGAAGCACAAGGGACAACTGGCCCTCTGTGAGTTCTACACGGCTTACGGGGTTGAGAACCAGTGTTTGATCTGGAGTATGCTTTAGGACTCTAAAAGCATCAGCTAATACCACTGACAATATACAGTTAGTAAACAGAAACATATGTCTCAGAAAATATTTTATTAAATCTAACCAAAATAAAAATAAATTGATTCTCAACCTCTGAACATACCATATGCAGTTCGGATTATTAAGAAATTGAAGTCATGTTAGCATTCATATCACATTTCTTTTCTACCAGAGGGGACATGCAGTGTAAGAACAGCTTCAAATTGACCACAAAAATCAGCTCCCCTAGTTAAGAACACATGGTTTCCACAGACATACTTGAAGCTCACAATGTGCTTTAGGAGTTTAAAGTACCAATCTACTTTGCATTGCAACAGTACAAGAAAAAAGACCATTCAAAATAATTGTCTATTTCTACCAGTAATACATTTTTTATTGGTTGATTTTTAGGGAGGGAGGGAGAGAGGGAGAGACAGAGAGACAGACGTAGATTTGCTGTTTCACTTAGTTATCCATTCATCGGTTGAATCTTGTATGAGCCCTGACCAGAGATGGAAATGCAACCTACCTAGATGATGCTCTAACCAACGCAGCCACCCAGCCAGGGCCCTACGAATAATAATTTTAAAGGATTACATGTGGAGTAACTCAAAAGACTATCCTCATTGCATAGTGACTAATTTAAAACAAATAAACAAAAAGAAGTATACATTCCAACAACTGTGAATCACTTCAGTAGCACAGTGTGTCCTAGGTCCCCGTGCTTTCCTTCAGTGTTATTGTCAAGTTCAATTTGCCAACAGCTCTAACAATAAACACAGATGTAAACTGCAAGGTTAGTAAAGCTAAACTTACTGCTGTGAATAATGAGATACTGATTTACTGCCGAAGTTAAAACTGGCATAGAGCGAAATGGCAAAGAGTGAGACCCTCAGTAAAGTGAATTTTACATATAGAAAAAGCAAACACTGACCTGTGAAACTAACATATGAAATCATATATGGAGTTATGTTCCAACTATGCACTGTGCAGTTCTACTCATCTATCCAGTCAAGCCAGAAACTAGTAAGAAATGATTGTAAAGAGGAGCAATACCATGAATAGTCTGTTTAAAATTTTTAAGATTGTTAATAAGTACAGATACTGACTGATACATACTTTTCTAAGTAATAATACAAGAATAATCTGCTTTTTAACGAAAAGGTATCATTTACTTTCAAGTGTTCCGTGGCAGGGCTATAAAACAAAACCCCAGCAGAGTGTGGTGTAAATCTTACCACAGATATACTATACAAATGCATCAACAAAGGGCAGAGTGACCCAAGGGGAAAAAAACCCGGTACTATCTGTAAACAAAATTGGTTGCCTTGAGTTAAAGAAAAAAAACAAAATAAAACAACCTCACGGTGGCCAAATGTATAACAAACAAGATTAAAAATTATGTCTTTATATAAACTTTATATATAGACCCCCCCACACACACACACACACAAACACTGTATCTGTGAGGTATGTCCACTCATCACAGATGAAACTCTCCTCTTTTACATCATTCCAGGTAACCAATCAGTGTATAAGTACTGAGATCTAATGATACCAAAATATCTAGAATTTCCTTTCCTGCTTTAAACACCAAAGCTTTATAAAACCACAGCAACAACTGTGAATCTCTCAACCCAGGAGCTTAAAATAGAGATGATAGTGAAGGATGCCAGTTAGGTGGACTCATTTCTCCCCTGCCCGAAACTCGTAGTTACAGAAACAGGGACCCAGAAGGAACAGTCATTCCCTGCTGACCCGGCAGCCCCTTGCCAATTGTCCTGCTAAGGTCATGAGCAGGTAAGTGAGGGAAGGAATGGGGCTCAGTGTTAAGCATGTGAGGCAGAGCTAGAGGAAAAGTGGGTTCGAAATGGAAGAAAATGATAAAACCAATAGAGCTACTAAAATTGGAAGACGTTAAAAGATTTTTTTTAGCATCTTTCAAACTGATTTAAAGTATAGGATTATTTCTGTCTATTTTAAGATTCTGGTGTCTTCACTGCCAATCCAAGTAATAAAAGCCTCTTTGCATTACTGATTTCATCGATTTGCCTATATATACTTTGAAGGTCATCATTCCTGAGCTCATTTTTTCACAGATGGACCCAAGTTAAGAAGGTTTTTGCCATTTGACCCACATCTATTATCACTTATGGCAAAAAAACATAATGTCTGTATTTGGCAATGCTTCCTGAAGAGATGGACTCGGGCCAGATCTGAATTTAAATCATGACCCTGTCACTTACTAGCTCTGTGAGGCTGATCAAGCCACTTTACATTCTGGGGTCTCAGTTTCTTTATCCTGAAAAAAGGAAATCAGAATAAGTCATTCAAAGGTCTGTTACAAGGATTAAATGAAATCATATAAAGTTCTTGGTATAATGCCAGATATATATTTAGAAACCTTGATAAATGGTGGCTATTATTAATGCATAAGTTCTCACACAGAATCATATTCTTATTAGGTCTGCTTCAACATAAGTAATATACGCTGCCTCTTGTCTACAGTAATTTCAAGGAGCATGCCAAGTTAAATCCAACAACACTCTAACATGTTCCAATGCTTAAATTTCATTTAACAAGAAACAGGAACTTTTATTCCATAGAGATAAAAATGTAAATGCAATACAAATTGAGAGGTAACACGAAGATTTAAATTTGCAGCACAGGAACACAAGATAGAGGTGACTTCAACAAAAACTGGGGCAAAGGGGAATTACAATTCATCAGAAGTACTGAAGTACTTGCTTAACACATTCCTGGTGAATCATAGCATGAAGAGTTAAATAAATTAAACCATAAAACTTAAAAACATATTTTCACTCTGTCTGGAAAGAAAAGAGCTTTTTAAGTTCCAAAGGAGATGGAGAATATATTGATAAGATTTTATAAAGATATTTCAAAACATACTTAATGTTTAAACGAACTTAAAAGGGAATCAAAAGTTTGTGAAAACGGCTGCCACTAACAGAACTTAAAGAATTAAGGTCCTTGATTTACCAAAAAAGAACCAGTAAGAGAAATATAGCTCTGAAAAAAGATTAAGTACATAAATAGATCAATGATAATAAAATATTAATAGCTAACAATCACCTCAGATTCAAGTTCACTAGTAATTAAATAAAATATCAGTTTCCTGTATCTTATTAGGAAACATTTTAAAGTATAAATCTCTTCAGGGAAGAGTTTCGAAAGACAGGTGATACATACTTGAAGCGCCAAGTGCCAACCCAATGGAAACGTTCACTAAGGGATGTTCAGACCTTCCACTCTCGGGGCTGTGAGCAGAGATGGTCATTTTGACTTTGAATTGAGGGAGGAGGAAACAGAAGGTAGAGGAATCATAGCCTGAGGCTCAGCACAACCTTCAACTATTTTCTCAAAAACTAATTCATCTTTAGGTATACAACTGTTTTATTCCAGGGACCTTAATATTTATAAGAATAAAAGGAACCATTCTGGCCAGGTTGGTTTAGCGGTTAGTGTTCACCTGAGACCCAAAGGGTCACGGGTTCTATTCCTGGTCGCGAGCACATGCCTGGGTGGTGGGCAATCCCTAACCCCAATCAGAGTTGTGTAGGAGGCAACCAATTCATGTGTCTCTCTCACATTGATGTTTCTCTCTCTCTCTCTCTCTCTCTCTCTCCTTCCATTCCTTCCACTCTGTCTGAAAATGAATGGAAAAATATCCTCGAGTGAGAATTAACAACAACAAAGTATGAAAGGAACCAAAGAACCCCGATTTGGAGCCAAATCCTGAAGTTGACACATACAAAACAAGCTTGTTTTGACCCTTCCTGCCCCTTTAATTATTTACATTTTTTAAAGAATCCTAGATGAAAGTCAATGTGCTCTGGAAAAGCACATTTGGTTCTTTGATTTTTGTTTTAATGAAAAAGTTTTCCAACTATTAATTAGAACAAAGAATCATCTTAAGAAAAACAAGTTATAAAATAAAATATAACCATATATTCTCTATTAGAATCCCTTAGATATAATCAAAGTTTTTTTCCGTTTCTGTCTTTTGCTTCAGGATTATCTGCCATGTTTTAATAAAAAGGAGCATAATTATGGAGCATAAATCTGACTGTACTACCAAAGAGAATGGGGGAAGTCAGGAAAGCCAGAAAGGATATATATATCATGGTCATGAGTGGAAAAGTACTCCATCCCAGTTGGGGGCAACAACTATTAGCTTTAACTTTCTGGAGTTATGAAAAAATGCAAAGAAGTCTAATAGAAGGCAAAACACAGATATGACAAATTAAGGTTTACCTGCAATATGCAGAATAAAAATAAAGCAATTACAAACAGAAAAGGCCACAGTAATAAAATAAAATTATAATTATTTTGTTTTTAATCAAAATATTAACTAGCTACTTTAAAAGCTGGTATTTGTCCTGGCCAGTGTGACTCAATGGTTGAGCGCTGACCCATGCACCAAGAGGTCACCGGTTCAATTCCTGGTCAGAGCACATGCCCAGGTTGTGGGCCCGATCCCCAGTGGGGGGAATGGAGGAGGCGGCCAACTGATGTTCTTTCTCATCCATGTTTCTATCTCTCTCTCTCTCTCCTTTCCTCTCTCTCTAAAATCAATAAAGAAAAAAAAAATTAAAAGCTGATATTTGGCAAGTTACATTACCCCCTTCATGCCACATTTGCCCCATCTATAAAATAAAGTTAAAGTAGAAGAGGTTTAAGGTTCCACAGCCATGATTAATTTATTCTTCTCCTCTAATGTTCTATGAATTCAATGCTATGTAGTTATAGAAAAACATTGGCAACCTAAGCTTCTAACAATATTAAAATAAGACTTTATTGTTCTGCCAAAATTCTTTATGCCTCATTCTAACCACAAAGTTCCTTGACCTCTTCTTGGTGGTGGTGATTTTGTGTTTTTTAATTTTATTTTTATGATAATCTTTTAATACTGAGGCAACTTTGGGTTTCTCTTATCACTGAATGATAGGAACAAGGTGCATTTCTGTGTCCATGACCAGAGGAACCCCTTTTCTTCCAGTTTGATAGTATTTACGTTATTTGATATGACAGGGCGATATATAGAATGTATGCTTATAACTTTTTGGTACGGCACTTTCTCCATACCTATTTATCTATAGGATGCTTATGTGGGTGAAAAATATCTGAAGAGAAATTCTATATTGAATTATGATCCATTCCAAGCGAATTAAAAGGCTACTAACTTTTCCTATGAAAATACCAATCTTGTTTTCATTCCTACGACAGATACAATTCAAGGTTAAACAAACAAGAGTCATATTCAATGTCTGGAGGAGGTTTATAAGGCCTCCACAGCAGTGGAAACTGCCGGGCACATACACTGAGAAGGAAAAACAACCAAATTAACGGCTGTGAATTTTGCCTGAGGCTTTACAGTTGTTTCTGGCTTATGAAATATTTCACATTCAAAGTAAGTATTTTATGTATGGAAGGAAAATAAAACACAATTAAAGACAAAATAAATTTTATTTTTATTGTATATCAGAACCAAAAGAAACAGCTGCTATTTCTTACCTATTTTTTTAAACCCTGACATCCTTTTCTTTCAACATTCTACTTCGAGGAGCAAATTCTTCTAACTGAAATGAAATATTCCCTTTACGGTTTGAGAATATTTAAACCAGTATCTGTTTGTAATTGCTCTATTTTTATTCTGCATAGCATAGGTAAAGCTTAATTTGTCATATCTCTGTTTTGCGTTCTATTAGACTCCTTTGTATTATTTCATAACTCTGGGAAGTTAAAGCTAATAAAGTAATAGTTACTGCCCCCAACTGGGATGGAGTACGTTTCCACTCATGACCGTGATATATATGTCCTTTCTGGTTTACCTGACTTCCCCCATTCTCTGTTAATACAAGTATCTGTTAATATGCTAGGTCTTAAAGAAACATGATTTTCTATTATTTCTTCAAATCCCTTACTGTTAAAATTAGGTAGTATATTTTTATCAGTAACAGTAGGAGCCATTCCACTCTGTAACTCTGTAGCATACAGGAGGATGGATCTACTCTCCTGAACCTCTTTCTGGGCCTGTGGAAGGTGTAACCCTCTTTAGTTTGCTGTGGCATCATTTAACTTAGCAGAGCAGTCCATGTGGGAGCAGCAACTGGTAGACTGTGTTGACAGATTGCATCAAATTAAGTTAGAATATTTGGGGCTATAGATCGTGAATTTGTACGTGTTAACCCATATAATTTAGAAGTATTATTATTCAAGTAACTTTATGAGTTCAACAAATATTTGCATAGATAAACACACATACACACTGTGACTGGTAGTAGAAAGAGAAACAAAATAGTATTTTTAAAGCACTGCTATTGTTTCAAAAGCATTTATCGTCTACCTGAGGGGCTTTCCTGCAATCCAATTAATCAAAGTTTTAAACCATATTAAAATAAAAGTCTATAAAGAAAAGTGGGTTTCAGATCAACATGATCAAGTTTTTCTCTAGGTCAAGTTCTGAGTATCTATTAATATGCTAGGTCTTGAAGGAACATAAAAAAGTAAAATTTAAAACCTGGCTACAAGTAGCTTACAGTCTCATATGGAAAAAGAAGTACAAAACATATCATCGGATGTTTCAAAGTGCTATGACAGAGGTCCATACGGGAGACCAAACCACAGAGGCAGACAGTGGACCAGCAGGGACCCAGGGGAGGGATGCCTTAATTAAGGCTGAAAGGCAAAGACCAGGAAGAGGGTTTTCAAGATACAGGGCGTAACATAAAATATTCCAGGAAAGAGTAAAGTCATATGAATTGTTTTGAGAAATGCAAGATGTTCGATATTGCTGGAGCATAAATCAGAAAAAAAGGGGAATACTCTCAGGGGGAGGGGGGCAAGAGAGATGTGGAAAACAGCCCAGAAAGAATAGCGAAAGATGACTACAGAATAAAGATAGTAGCTGGGTCAAGAAGAGACTCATTGTACCAAGTAGCCTGACCTTTATCTATGAGCAAGGGATGGGCAATCTTTAACAGGAAAGTGAAGTTGCCTTGGGAGTGGGAATTGGTCCCTCTAAGGAACATCTAGCAGATGGAATGACAGTATGAGACTAGGGGCAGTGAGACTCATTAGGAAGGAATGTATTAATTAATATTTCAAGTTAAATTCACTAATCTTCTTCAGTAGGTAACATGATACAAAGGGTCCCATATTCATTTTTATAATTCATCTATATATAAAATGTTATTCATAAATATAATAAAAAACAATATCAGATTAATATTAAAGCAAAAACTATATTTAAGAAGTTATTTCAAGTTTTAAAATGCTCAACCGGCCTTCAATGAAAATACATTCCATTTTAGACATTGTCAACCAATGTCAAAATTTTATTTCTTCTCTTCATTCAAGGGACAACTTTCTTTAGTTTCTTTTCACTGAAGTAATTTTATTTGGCCTGTTTTCTGCCAAAACTTTCCACACAGTACCCCAGAAACAACATACCAGAAGGAATAAAAATAAAGCCAATAAGAAACTATACCGTGTGTTTATGCAGCATATATAAGTGAATAAATAGAAGATATTGAATTAAGAACTGAAATTACAATCTTGATAATGAGATATTACCCAGAGGCAATAGAAAAAAAAATTAATAAATGCCCATTCTAGATCAATCATGGCTGCATTTTCAAAGTAAATACATTGTCAGAAATTGAAATCAAACTCATTAATAAACTGGTATGCAGAGCTTTAAAAAGTACAAAGAAAAAACTGGACGGAGAGGCTAAAACAAGTATTAAATACATGGTAAAACATAGTTTATATTTAAATATTAGGTTAACTTGAAAGCATTTCTGAATTGATAAAATTGATTTTTAAACATTTTGCATTACTTTAAAAATTATATACACGATTTTCAAAAGAGAAACTCTACAACTGCTGGCCTTAGTTTTAGCTATCTGCTGTACATTCAGACTGTTCCAGCTGCTGTTCTGGATGTACTTTATCTCACCATAGAACAAGCTGGTTCCTGACACAGACCTGTGCAGAGTACTAGCTTTTCTTTGTATGTCTTTTGGTCCACAGTTTAAGCTCTATAGCAACTTTAATATTATTTTTTGTTTCTAACTTAAATATGTGGTACAGAAAATCCCCCCCTTTTTTTTGTTTTATTGGTGTGACATTGGTTAATAAGATTATATAGGTTTCAAGTGTACATTTCTATGGTATATGACCTGTATATTGCATTGGGTGCCCACCACCCAAAGTCAGATCGTTTGGAATTATAAAATCAACTATAATGTATAACCTAACCTAAAGATTTTAAATATCATGCTAATGCTTACCTTCTACAGTTACACAACCCACAGCAACAAGGAAGCTTTCACTGTGTCAGCAGGTAAATGTTATCGAGTGACTGTCCTACTTTCTTCCCATGTTTACTTCCCAAGCTACATGTAGTAGATATAGAACCTATGTTTATTTATTCCATGGGTTTTCTATGCCAGATAATACATAGAAAACAATTTTTCTGTCCCCTTCAGCACCACTGCTTTTCATGTAAACCTGGGACACACAAAGCAATGATGTTAAATGAATATACTACAGCAGTGAACAGACCAGAAACATGTGTCAAACATGCTACATGTGATGAATGGAAAAAACAAACTACGCATGTGTAGCAAGGGGTGCCAAGTTACTGTCTCCAGTAGAGAACTGTCTCTTGTAAGGAACCGACCTCTCAAGTCACTTGCAGAAGCTGAGAAATTCCTAATTGCTGAGGCTTGTGCACCTTGTACTGGGAAGACCGCTCCTGCCGTCCATCACTCGGTCCTCACTCCCACAAGGACTCACTATTTCACTGTCGTGCACTGTCAGAGGGACACGGGCTTTCTTTTCACTCATGTTGCTTGTACATTTCGACAAGGTCTACACCTATTCACATGCTCATCTGCATTGCCTCCCTATCCCATTTCTAGACCACACACCACTCTAAAGTATTAAGATCCATGTTTTCATACTGGTAGAAAAGCGAACAGAATTTACCAATAGGAAGACTTCAAGTCTGACCATGAAGAAACACACTTAGCTGATAGGCACAACCTAAAATCAGTGTCGAGGCCATTCCCACCACCCACGTTACTTAAGTTACTAAGTGCACTATGAATGTGCACAGCATTCTGGAGAACAGGACACTAACCTCCGCCCCACCAGACGTTCTTAAGGAGCCGCAGCCGCTCCCACCAGCTCGCACGTGCAGAGCGGCCGCCAGGGAGGTGGAGTCCAGCACAGGCAACACCGCGCTGGCTAATCACTCACCTTCTCACTCGGGGCAGACTTGCTGGTCTAACTCTTTGTGTCCTCGCTTGTCATAGCTCAGCGGCAAATGGTTATGATTCAGCAGAAGTTTGAACCGGACAGTTAAAAAGCACTTTAAAAAAAGAAAAATTGGAAACTGAACTGCCCCTGCACGGCAGTGTCTCTCTCCTCGCCCTCTGCGTGCTTGTTTCTCGTTTGCTCTCTCTGCAAGGCAGGCTACGTAGTGGTCTATAAATATTGACCCTGACACTTGCTCGGGGCTTGACTTGCTCATGGCACAGGTCTGTGTTACTGAACACCGTGGTAATGCTCGGCGAAGTTCTCAGCTGCTCAGACAAAGCTGCGGATTGGCTCACTACCCAGCAACCCTGTGCCTGCCTGGAAACACCATTTTGCTGCCAGCTTTACCGATGCGATGGGCCTTTCCTGGGCCCCAATCAGGCTCAGCAGGAAAATTATGAGGTTTGTCTGAAGAAATACAGTTTTCCTCAAGCAGGTGGAAAGAAGGGGGGGGGGGGGGCTGGGTGCAGGGGAAGCCAAGAAAGGAAATACTGCCTTTGTTTTGGCCAAACAATGTAATCTCAAACCCTTTTTAAAAGACATTCCTAAATATCATTCAATCAAGCTTTATGTAACTGGTTTACTACACTTTCTACATATCATGAATGAGCAAAAGACAGAGAAAAGCAAGTTGCAGTTACTGTAAATATTACTTCTCATTGAAAAAGACCACCCTGACTGAGGAATGGAACACAAAGAAATATTTCAACATAAATAACTTCATTTCCAGAATGATAGCAATGCACTGGAAAGTATACTATTAATAGAGATCATATTATGTATTTGGTGAAAAAAAGCTAACACATAATCTTAAATTATATGAATCAGCATATTATATTAACTGCTACTTGATTTTCAATGATGACAATTATACTTATTTTACTTTTTTTTTTTTTTAGATTAAGGATAAGCTCTAAGCCATGATGTTTGCAGGTGATATGAACAAGGTCAGCATTACATATGTATACCACATACAATATCCATAGGAGGAATGATCAGAGAATAAATCAAGGCCAAATTTGTTTATTCTTTTGGCCAAGAATAATTGTGTTTGCTTTACTGAAATTTTCTCCCTTGATTAAATTAATGGTAAAAGAAACTTTGGAAATAAACTGGTCACTAACTCATTGTATAGTTGAGAAAATGGACCCCGCCCCCCAGGCTGTTAACTTACCCCCAGTCTCTTGGCAAGTTTGCAGCAGAGCCTAAACTGGAGTCCTTGCCTTACTGCTCACAATGGTGTGCTCCTTCTACAAGAGTGGTTCTCATTCATTTCTAAGTTCGAAATCCTACCTCTATGTGAAATCTTACTACAAACCTTACCAGAAGCCAGAAAAATATCTAGCATTAAAATAAAATAAAAAATCTCCTTTTACAGTTGAACTGACCTCCAAAAAGTTATGCACAAGAATTAACTTTCTAACAATTGAAATCCACCTTGCCTTGTTTCATTCAATAATTAAATATTTTCCCAATAAATTCACATATTACCAGGAGAGGTACATAACCAGGTGCTGAGGAGACAAGGATAATATGTAGGTCCTATTCTCAGAGATTTTACAGTTCAATTTCAGAGGGGGAAAAAAACTTATTACAAAATATTGTGTTTACATGATGATTACATGATGATGGAGACGATGGGAGAGCAGGGAGGGAGAGGAAAAACACAGGCATCTGAGCCAGTATGAAGGGAAGGTATGACAGGTAATTCAATGAAGACCTCCACATCTTAAAAAATGAGTAGAAGGTCGTGAGACAAAGAAGGGAAAGAATAAGTCAATAAAGACAAGCAGAAAAAAAGCATGATATGGAACTTCAATTAGTTATTGCTGGAACATAGAATGTGAAGCAGAAAATAGTTTTTTGTTTTTAAATGTTTTTAAAGAATGTGCTTCACTTCCTCGTCCTCCCCCAGATGACCCCTGGAATCATTGGTATTTTTTACAGTCTCTATAGCTTTGCCTTGTTCAGAATGTCATATAGTTGGAATCATACAGTATAGAGCCCCTTCACACTGGTTGCTTTCAGTTAGCAATTGAATGGATAGTTTGAACGGAATCCATGTCCAAATTCTCTTCTACATAAACTCTTTAGTAATATCGATCTGGCTGACAGCAATGCTTCATTCATAACAATCTTCCTTACTTCACAGAAGAAAAGGCATGCTCCCAATTCTCAGATATTACTATGGAACATTGCCCTGGGGTTATAGAAAATCTACCAATTTAAAGATTTCAGTGAATGCCTTAAGTCTTTGTTGAAGAGAAGTATGATAGGTAAACAGTTAAAGACTTTTAACTATAAAAATGTTGCATAAAAATTCTATGAGGAAGTGAGATGGAAATACAAGTCAAGAAAATAAAAAAGTAATGTAACATTTTCAGCTTTTAACAGAAGAGTCTATTCATTATTATTTAAATGAATAATGGTTTTATTAAATTGCTGTGGATTTAGATTCCATTGAGTGCTTAAAATAGTTGATATAAGTTTTATTTCAAAATGTCAATATTTCCAATAGGGTAGAGATGAAATTCTTTGTAAGTACATATTTTACCACAGGTGAAAAACTGTAGATGTTAACTTGGTAATGTGTGAGTGGTCACAGAGTTTTTCAAAATTCTTTAAAAGGTATGTGAACAAAAATAGTGGAAGACTGCTAGCCTACTGTACAAAACCCGAGTTTTTAACCTGGTATGTAAAACTTTTCATCGCCTTTCTCCTTCGAAGGAGATTTCAGGGCAGTGAAACTATCCTATGAGAGAGTGTAATGGTATATACATGACATTATGCATTTCACACAGTCCTAGAACCGTACCACACACAGAGAGCCCTAGTGAAAGCTAGGACTTGAGATAAATCTTTCCCCTGTCTTTCTGAAGCATGCGTTCTAAAGGGAGGAGAATTCTTTTTTTTTTTTAATCCTCACCTGAAGACATTTTTCGTTTTTTGTTCAGATAGAGTGGGAGGGAGAGAGAGGAAGAGAGAGAGAGAAACATCAACGTGAAAGGGACACATGGAGTGGCTGCCACCCATACGACCAACCAGGGCCGGGGTCAAACTGCAACCGAGGTACATGCCCTTAGTGGGAACCGAACCTGGGTCTCTCTGGACCACAGTCCAACGCTCTAATCGCTGAGCTAAACCGGCCAGGGTGAGTATTCTTATTCACTGAGCAATTACCATCTAACAGGGGCTGTAGAAATATTGTCTCTAACACTAATACAACCTTAACAGATTGGGTACGCCTTTGCCTTTTTGAAGATGGACAAGATGAGGCTTGGAGTTATTGAGTGGTTTGTCTGAAATCACATAACTAATAAACAGTAGATTTGAAATTCAGCCCAAATCTAACAGGACTACAGTACCCCATGACTGTCTGTGAGTCATTTAAACAAGATAGAGGTTGCCAGGGCCACAACAGTACCCTAACAAAATCAGAAAGTAACAAAAAGTCTTCCTGCATTTCTTCAAGGAACTGTGAGAATTTTAATATTGAGTATCAAACCGTCGCAAAAAGAAGAAACTAACAAATTAATCACTGGAAACCAGTGGACAAAATTAAAATAACTGTATACCCTATTAAGAAGAAGTTAAAGGGTTTTATCTTCAATTTGAAAGAAGAGAAAGGAACACATCAAGAGTCAAAGGTGTGAAGACTTAATATTGTCAAAATGTCAGTTCTTCCATACTTTATCTGTAGATTCAATGCAATCACAAGCAAAATCCCAGGAAGTTATTTTGTGGAACCAAACAAACCTTTATGTACTAAAGCTTACATAAAGAGGCAAAAATCTCAGAATAGCCAATGCAATATTGAAGAAGACTAAAGTTGGAGGCTGCTGACACTGTTGGACATTAAAACTTACAACAGTACTCAAGACAGTGTGGTGCTGGAGAAAGAACAGACAAATAGATGAATGGAAGAGAGCCCAGAAATAGACTCTCATAAATATAGTCAACTGATCTTTGACAAAGGAGCAAAGATAATACAATGAAGCAAAGATAATCTTTTCAACAAATGGTGTTGAACAACTGGACCATCCATATGCAAAATAATGAATCAAGATAAAGATCTTCTGCCACTCACAAAAAATGAACTCAAAATAGATTGCAAAACTTAGATGTAAAATGCAACACTATAAAACTCCAAGGTAAAGTATAAGAAAACCTAGATGACCTTGGGTATGGCAATGAATTTTCAGATACAACACCAAAGGTACAATCCATTAAAGAAATCATTACTGACCTGGATTTCATTAAAATTAAAAAGGTAGGCTCTGCAGAAGACAATGTTAAAAGAACAAGAAGACAAGCCACAGACTGGGAGACAATATTTGCAAAAGACATATCTGATAAAGGACTGTGATCCAAAATTCACAAAGAATTCCTAAAACTCAACAACAAGCAAACAAGTAAGCCAATTTTTAAAATGGGCCAAAGACCTTAACAAACACCTCACCAAAGAAAATATACAGATGGCAAATAAGCACATGAAAAGATGCTCCACAGCATAGGTCATCAGGGAAATGCAAGTTAAAACAACAATGAGATACTGCTACACACCTATTAGAATAGCCAAAATCTGGAACCCTGACAACACCGAATGCTGGTGAGGATGCAGAAAAACAGGAGCTTTCATTCATTGCTGGTGGGAACACCAGAAACCAAAGTAGTCACTTAAAAACACTTCACTCAGATAATATTCACTTACTTCCTAACCAAAACCCGACCTGCTTCCCCCTTTTGTTCAGCGTAAAACCTCAATTTCTCATAATAGCCCCTAAAGCCCTACTCGATGTGCCCAACGGAAGCTGAATGACAGCACAGATTCCATGTGCCTAAACTGAGTCTTGCACATAATAAACACACGATAACTACATGCTGTATGAATACTTAGAGATCTGTGAGCCGTATCCCAACACAAGTGAGTCCTGAAGACGTGAGGTCTCTCAGGAGAGCACGGATGATGATAAGTAACCCAAACTCAGCATTTAAAAGGTGGGTGGAGAAAGAGAAACCCACAAAGATTGTAAAACAACTACACATGTAAGTAGGAGAAGGGTGAGCAAGTGAATGAGGATGGAGTATTCAGGAATGAGTGGTCAACAGTGATGAATGCTGGGGGGGAAATGAAACATGAAAGGGATCGGAAACAGCCCATTCTATATAACACTCCCAAAGCACTGTGATGCTAAATATCTGAGTGGTCCATTTTAAAGGGGTGGATTTTAAGGTGTGTGAATTATATTCCAACAAAGCATGTATTAGAAAGAAAGAGAGCAAGGTTGCTA
This sequence comes from Molossus molossus, assembly GCF_014108415.1. NCBI lineage: Eukaryota > Metazoa > Chordata > Mammalia > Chiroptera > Molossidae > Molossus > Molossus molossus. Next base: position 73,773,052 of record NW_023425344.1, on the reverse strand, counting down.
AGCTATTTCCATTGGAGGTGAGTGGGAGGCAAGAGAAGTGAGTCAGAGAATAAATTCTCTCTTTCCAAGTTTGACCATGAAGGAAAGAGAAGGAAAGAGAAAGAAAGATAAAGGTAACAACCTAAAACAACTACTTTCTATGTCACTGGGTATCCATACTCTATTTCTTTTTATTTTTGAAGATTATTGTATTGTATAGATATGCCACATTTTACATATCCATTCATCACCTGATGGACATTTGGGTTGCTTCCACTTTTGAACTATTATAAATAATGCTGCTATGAACTTTAATGTACCAGTTTTTATGTGAACATATGTTTTCATTATGCTTGGATAAATGCCTAGGAGTAAAATTGCTAAGTAATATAGTAATTTTATGTTCAACATTTTAAAGAACTGTGAAACTGTTTTCCAAAGTAGCTGCACCGTTTTATATCCCCACCAGCAATGTCTGAGGGTTCCAACTTCTCCACATCCTTCAAACACCTGTAATTATCTGTCCTTTTTATTACAGCAGTACTGGTGAATATAAAGTAGAATCTCACTGTGGTTTTAATTTACCCAAATGACTAACAATGTTGAGCATCTCTTCATGTACTTATTGGCCTTTTGGCGATTTACTCTTTATTTCCACTGAATATAATTCAGAAAATCCTAGGACCAAATAAAACTTAACACTTATTTTCAAGGGTCCAGCTTGTTGTACCTGGCATAGATACAGCTAAACAAGTGAATAAACTAATAAACAAATGAAAGATTACAAAGTAGTAACACTCGATTTATTACTATATTGTTTCAGTTTTTTGTTGTTTTTTTAATCCTCACCTGAGAACATTTTTGCATTTATCTTGAGATAGAGCAGGAGAGAGAGTGGGAGGAAGAGAGAGAAAAACATCGATGTGAGAGAGATACATCTACTGGCTGCCACCCACACAACCCCAACAGGGACCAGGGACAAACCACAACCGAGGTACATGCCCTTAGTGGGAACCGAACCCAGGTCTCTCTGGTCCACGGGCCAACGTTCCAACCACTGAGCAAAACTGGCCAGGGCTTGTTTCAGTTTTTAAACTAATCATTTGAATTCTTATATAGTTTCAATAGAAAGGAAAATAAGCTTTCAAAGGAAAAGAAACTTAAAAATACAATCACCAAGAAAATATGCCAATCCTTTGTTTAGTATTATGGTATATATCTACATTAGTATTTTTAGTTTGGTAATAATAAGTACTCTATCAGCCCAGTCGGTGTGGCTCACTGGTTGAGTGTCAACCCATGAACCAAGAGATCGCCAGTTCGATTCCTGGTCAGGGCACATGCCCACGTTATGGGCCCAATCCCCAATGGGGAGGATGCAAGAGGCAGCCAATCAATGTTCTCTCATCAATGTCTCTCTCTCTCTCTCTCTCTCTCTCTCTCTCTCCCCCCCCCATGTCTCTCTCTAAAATCCATAAAAATAAAATTTAAAAAAATAAGTATTCTATCAATGTTAGGAAACTAGAATTGTAAACCAGTTGCATTAATGTTTTAATTTAGCGCTTCCTTGAAGTTAGAGGTGAAAAAAGCAAAAAAATTGATTAAGTAATAAATGACTTTTATATGTTGTTGACACACTTAATCAGATATGAATACTAGAGATATATCCAACACTATAAATAATGAGACACTTCTTAGGGACATATGGGTACGAGGAAAACACTAGTAATCCAAGCTTGTCATCATATTTCAAAAAGACCTGAGGAGATATGTTACTTTCAGTGTCAATGACTGAGAAGAAAGAATATCGACTCCACAACGTGCCTAGTTAGAAGCGAACTGCAGACTGTTTTCACCTGGGTTTTTCCTCCGTAGGCCTAGCACCAGTCATATCACATACAGAGGCACTTGCCTTTAACTCTGAGGCTCTTTGTTCTCCAGCAATAAATACTGTGGGCTCCCGGGACCCACAGGGAAATCATACACAAGGCTACTAACCTTTACTGCTGCCAGTTTATTGTACTTATCCATGATTAGTTTGAGAAGTATTGACTGTGCAATTAATAAATAGGTCATTTGTTCTTTTTCAACTAGAAAAATGCTGTATATAAATTGAAAAGAACAGAAATACTAAAAAAGAAAACCATAGCAAAAAAGGTATGTCCTTTTTTTTAAATTTATTTTTATTAATTTATTTTTGTTACAGATGTTACTCCTTTTTTCCTCCATTAACACCCTCCTCCCAACCCTCACCCCAGCATTGTTGTCTGTGTTACTGGTTTACTCATGCATGCATATAAGTTCTGTGGTTTAGCTCTTCCCTACCCCCCCCCCATTCCCCTCCTCTGAGGTTTCTCAGTCTGTACCCTATTTCTATGTCTCTGGGTCTATTTTGTTCATCAGCTTGTTTTGATCATTATATTCCATAAATAAGTGAGAGCATGTGATATTTGTCTTTCTCTGAGTGGCTTATTTTGCTTAGCATAATACTCTCCAGGTCCCTCCATGTCGTCTCAAAGAATAAGAGATCTTTCTTTCTTACAGCTGCATAGTATTCCATTGCATCCTTTTAAACTTTAAATTGACATCACACCAACTAACACCAAACTAAAATAAAATATCATTTATAAATAAGAATTGCTCTGACATTCATAGTGTATAGAACACATGTAACCAGAATCAATAATAAAGCTCAATTATGTTTAATAAAATAAGGTGATATAAAGAAGTGACAAGCATCAGGAATATCAAGTTACTTTTATATGACAGTTGTTGCTAAATGGACTTATATTAAAACTACACTAATGCCTTTTCATGGTTAATAATATCTGAGTTCCTAGCTATGTTATCAGTATCTTCATTTGTTTTGCTCTTAAAGCCACACATATATTTATATACTACTAAGGACCATGTCAAACAGTGCTTTTTAACTTGGTAAATATTTATTTGCAATATAATTTCAAGCATTTCCTACTTTTAAAAAAGGTGTACAATTCATAAAATCATCATATAACTTCAATATCCATTTCTTAAAATTAAGGAGCTAATCCCAATTTACATTTGTTCTTCCATCTCTTCAAAATGGAAACTACATAAACTCTATGGGACAATAAGAATATTTATGATGATAATTTTTATTCCACTTATCTCTGAATAGTCTTCTTTCATCCTAAAGATGTACCTGAATTCTTAATACTTGTTACTTGTTCAAGAACAACTCATTTGAGGATCTTTTAATTCATACAGATACCCATGATAAGCAATGTGACATTAATTTAATGGAATATATATTTCTTGAAGAAACTACAGTATGTTTTGTTGGACAGCGGACCTAACATCTCCAGGAATTAGTAGGTGTCCTCTCCAAGGCAGGAAAGTGGTCTTGAAATCACCCCACCCGAAGGACTACGTCAGCTGAAAGGAGAGCAGGAAAGATTGGGGGAGTCCCCAAAACAACCTATAGCAGACATTGCTTAGGATGCAAAGGGAGAAATCCCAGCCAGGAGGGATTCCGAAAACCCAACACCACGCTGGCGGAGGGAAATACGTGTCTATCACATTGAAGCTGGCCTTTTTCTTAACAGTAGCTCATGAAAATATCACTGAACGGTTAAATTTAACAGGCAGCGAAAGGGGGAATGTACATTAAGTCTGATCATTCATAAAATAACATGAAAACAACATGTTTATTTCACTGCTCTTCGATGATCTGTTTTCATGGGGAGGATTTAAACCATAAAACAGAGAAATATCATTATTTACTTTAATGCCACTTTTTCTAATCAGAACACCGAAAGAAAATAAAGCAAATTAATTTTAAAAACAAATTGATGACTAACCATTACTCTTTTTTGGTTCACACATTAAAAGTTTCTATCGCCCTGGCTGGTTTAGCTCAGTAGTTAGAGCATCAGCCAGCGGACCAGAGAGACCCAGGTTCGGTTCCAGCTAAGGGCACGTACCTCAGTTGCGGTTTGTCCCCAGCCCCAGTTGGGGTCGTGCGATGGCAACCAGTGGATGTGTCTCTTACATCAATGTTTCTCTTTTTCTCCTCCTTCCTTTCTCCCTCCCACTCTATCTGACGATAAACTCAAAAATGTCCTCAGGTGAAGATTAAAAAAAAAAGTTTCTATTGACTGTTCTGCTTCAAAGGGCCTGAAATTTTCTTGGTATGTGCTATCAAAAATAAGGTGTGATGCAGAAAATAAATTAAAAATGAAAAAAAAAAATCTTACTACTTTGGAGTAGATGAAAACTGAACAGGAGTGGACGCTGAGGCCCCCTTCCACTCCCTCTAATCTGCTTCATTCTGATATTTGTTCTCAAGTGACCAAGAACAGAGCTGTAAGTGGAGTGAGGACAGGTAGAAAAAGTAAGAATAAAAAATATCCTCATATTTTTGTTCATGAGCCAATGAAGGGATGAAATAATGTTAACAAAGAGCACTTCAATTTAGTCATAACTTGCTTAGATTTTTGTTTTGTTTTGTTTTGGAGACAATTTGTACTGAACTTCAACACTAAATCAAAGTGAGTGTTTTGCATCAATATTTGTTTTTGGAAAAACATATACAAACTGCTACTCATACTAGATGCTTCAGTAACACCAGTAGAAAATATGGAAGAATACTTTACAAGTACAGCAATCTCAAAACACGTCCTCAGGGCCAAGGGATCTCTGTGGATGGGGTAAAACTCCTCATTGTCCCAAATCCTAATGTATGGCATGTACAAATCTAACACCTCACACTCACATGGCACTTCGTAGTCTTAAGAAGCGTCCTTTCATGTACTATCTCACTTGATCATGAGGAAAAGCCAATGAAAAAGTGCTCCTATATCACATAGGAGGATACAGAAGTTCAAAGCAGCTCAGGGAATAGACCAACACGACGTTTGAAGGTAGAGACAGAAACTGAATTCAGGTCCTTTCACATTAAATCCTTGGCCCTCACTACTCGACTTTCCAATGATATCAGAGGGGCCATATCTCAGTAGAAAGTATTTTCCTGTGGAAAAAATAATAATTTCTAGGGGACAGACTGAAGTCTTCCAATTTGAAGCACACATAGCTTTGTTCATAATGGCAACACACACACACACACACATTAACATTATTTGGGTAATGACAGTGCCATTACTGAGTCATCCAAGTCAAGAATGTCCGTGTTCCATTTCCACTCTCTCCCAGTTCCAACTGGTTACTACATACTTGGGAGTCTCTCTTACAAATCTCTCTCCAGTTTGGCCCCTCTCTTCCCTTCCCTCTGTTCCTACCAAAATTGAGGTTTAGCTTGTATGTCACTTAACTACTGAAATAATCTCAATCCAGTCACCTGTCACCACTCTCCTTTCTCCTCCTCCAACCTTCCACGATGCTACTACACGGAAGACTTTTTTTCAACACCTCCTGCTGCCGACAACAGAGGGTTTAAACTTCTCAGCACAGAATCCAGGCCTCTCTGCTATCTCCACCTGGCCCGACCCTTTCGGTTTCGTTTCCCTTTTGGCCACAATTCCATTGCACTCTCCTACCATACCCAACCTTATGTAACTGGAAATGCGGAATTTAGAAGCTCTTCCCCACTTCTGTGTCTCTTCACAGAACAAGCTTTCGTAAACCTTTATTTCTATGGAATAACGTTTCAGCTGGTGCAAAACCAGCTCCAGGTCTGTGGGAATGCAAATTCAAATTTCCAAAGGGAAGACTTCTTTGGATGCTGTGACTCAAGACTCCTTTCTCTCTTTGCTTGTTGTCTCCTACTTAAAAACATGACAAATCGCTCGACTTGCACTGGTAGGTATTCCTCCTAACAACAGAAGGGAAAAGCACGTACCAGTTCCCAGAGAGCCAGCTGCCCAGCTGGGGTACCACCATGCATTTCAGGATGACTGGGGGGACCTGGCCTGCATGTCTGTCCTGAGTATCCATTCTTCTTTCTCTGTTTTATGATCTTGGTGACAGAAAATGAGGCAATAAATAATGCCACAACATTAAGCCAAATATGTTCACTTCAACTGCGTAATTGTCCTTTAGAAAGACCCACTAATCCAGCTTTCAGGTAAAATTATGCACAGTAGTACCGTCGAGACTTGGAAGCAGGATATAATCTGAGAGAGTGGCCCTAAGTAGTATTTAAATGCTGAAATTATGACAAGATTACCCCGGAACTAACAGCGCCTCTCCAGAGAGAGTTTTTAAATATTTACATGCCCAGAGATTGCTACATTTTCTTTTGGGCAGAACATCCAAGTTCAAAGTACACTGATGAAAGTTATCGTTGGGTTTACCAGCAAACAATATCAATTACAGGCTACTTTTAAAATGCATATCAGGTGTTACTGGAAAATGCATCCATCTGAATAGCAGCTATTGAAAAGAACTTTATCAAAAAGAGTAAATAATGTATAAAAAGTCCCAAGTGAGTGATGAAAACCTTGTTCAAATGACAAGCCACATATTAGTTGGAAGTCAGTGCTCAGACTTATTGGCACCAACATGTTTTCCTAATTTCCTAAGTGTTCATAACGTCACACCCCCCAGTTGCTTATTTATTGCTCTATTCTATTAAAAACTATTTCAGCTTACTTATATTCCTGACTAATCTATTTTAGAATGTTAATTAGCAGTTGTAATGCTTCTTGAGAAATATTTCATATTTGCTTACCTTTCATTCAAGAAAACAGTTGCTGAGTACCTGTTACGGGTTTGGCGCTATAGGCAGTTCTTCTTCTCAAGGAGGCTAGAGGCTGGTGAAGGGGGCAGAAGACGGGCGCGTGGATCATTACCATTGAGGGTGGCAGTGGCCATGATATAAACAAGCAGAGTGCAGAAAACCAAACTCTTCCTGGACACTGAGCTCAGGGAAGGCTTTTTGGAAAAGGGGATGATCATCTGATTTCTTAAAATAGCAGTTAACCAGCAAGTATATGAAGACTTCAGATGTGTGCCACGTTAGGATGACCCAAAATATGGCCATGGAGTGAGAGCTTCAATTGGTGGTAACTAGTCTAGGCCTAATATCACCACCTTTACACAGTTTCAGTACTGGTTGGACATTTCTAGGTTTACTTCTTCTTTGCCTATTGACATTTTCACTCATTTCATTCTATGATTTAATTTTGTAAATGGGATCCCAAATTTCTTGAAGGCCAGTGTTTTTTTTTGTGTGTGTATTTTTTTGGGGGGGGGGGGGCGGGAGCTATAACAATGTGTATTCCCACAATCATTTTTCTATCAACATTTTTACTCATTTACTCAAAACAATATTAACTGAGAAGCTGCTATATGACAAGCTTGGTTTTACATGCTAGAAAGTAGCATGGTGAACCAAACATGCCAGAAATTCCCTCCTGGACTTGACATTTTACTAGCAAATAAAAAGAAAACTAATCAATGAATATGACAGCATCTCGTGGGGGGGGGAAAAAAGCAATAATAAAAGTAAAACAGAATAATGTGATAATGCTCGTACAAGAAAGCTTCAAAAGGGGAAATTAAGAAAAGAAGCCTAAAGCAGAACCCTGGAGCTGAGGCCGGACCGATGGGAAGGAGGAAGCCATGTAGAGATATGTGGGAAGATCATTCCAGAGGAAGAAACTGCTAATGGAAAGGACCTTGGGTAAGAACCACCTTGGTATTCAAGTAACCAAAAAAGTTGGCACACAGTGAAGTCAAACAATTAGACAGTGACTGAATGAACAATGTGGGTGATTTGGGCCAGTGGTTTTGAAACTGTGCCGCACATCAGAATCACCTATGACGCTTTAAAAAAAAACCCAGATGACCAGTCAGTGCACATGCCCAGGTTGTGGCCCTGATCCCTAGTGAGAGGCATGCAGGAGGCAGCCAGTCAATGTTCTCTCTCATTGATGTTTCTCTCTCTCTCTCTCTCTCTCTCCCTCTCCCTTCTTCTGTCTCTAAAATCAATAAAGAAAATTTTTGTTTTTAAAAACAAAACCCAGATGACCAGGCCATATCTCAGACCATTTAAATCAGAATCACAGGGGTAGGAGCAGGAAAAGACAAATACCACATGATCTCACTTATATACGGAATATAATGAACGTAACAGTCTGAGGAATACAGAAGACCCAGAAACATGGAAGTAGGGCACAGACTGACATCCCTCAGAAGAAGGGGTGGGGGGGTGAGGGGGTGGGAAGAGATAAACCACAGAACTTATATGCATGTATGCATGACCAATGGACATGGACAACTAAGCCGGGGACGGGGCGGAGGTGGGGGGGGGGGTGCCAATGGGGTAAAAAAAGGTAAAATATCTGTAACAAAAAAATAAATAAAAAAGAAATTATACTGGGAGAAAAAAAAAAGAGACTTGACTTAGGGTGGTGAACACACAATACAATATACAGAGGCTATATTATAGAATTGTACACTTGAAACCTATATAATGTATTAATCAGTGTCACCCAATAAATTCAATAAAAATTTTAAACTAAAAAAAAATAAAAATAAAAAAACAAAACCCAGATGACCAGGCCATATCTCAGACCATTTAAATCAGAATCACAGGGGTAGGAGCCAGAGACCAGTCTTCCTTAAAGCCCTCCACATAATCCTGATTGCAACCCTGCTTGAGAAGCACTAATTCAGCTCCGGTAAGCAATTTAAATTTTAGTCTAATTTCATCAGCAGCCATTTGAAGATTCAAATTTCATCTGAAATTTCTGTCAGGCCACCAAACTGTTTCATTTCTATCTGGATATTTGGTCAAAAGGAGCAAAACACCTTAGGAATATGTTTGTTGTTAAAGCACATTCTTCTTAAGAACAATAAAAATGAAAGCAATTATTGCAATACTTCCCTCTAAAAATTCAAATCATTTAGGTGAAAATCAGTCGTTCTGGAAATGCCCAGAGCAGTTCTATCCATTTCTGATTCACCACTTTTAGTCTCCCCGTACTTTCTAGAACACATTTGTTTATTATCTGTGAATAACTTTTTATCTCTTGAAAGAATAAAGGATACACAAAACATTTGAGGCAATGTCTGAATTTTGCTTACATTCTTCCTTGTATCTGTCACCTTGACCACGGGATACCTCCAGTGCCGGTCACACGAGGACGTGACCCCTTCTGGAAATGGCACACCACTTTGTGGCACAGAATTCTGACAAGAGTTCAACCCCCTACAACCTCCCCAGGAGATAACCTGTGAGGAGGAATGGGGTTGATTTACGAGGACCGCTAGAACCTGGGAATCATCATTAATTAAAATATGTAGATACATTTTTGAGGTACAAACAGGATTTATATTGTTAAAAAAACACACACACTAGCCTACTTTTTCTTGGAGTGTATTTAGTAGAGAATGAAGTCTCCTAACGGTAGTAAGAGGTTACATTTTCCAATTCTTTGTGTCAATTTAAGTTCTTATTTTTTAACAACTAATAATCAGGCATAAACTAAGGAACCTAAATTAAATTGTAAGACAAGCAAAAGCAATCAAGTCCTGGTCACATTCCGGGAAAGCAAACCAATCAGCTGGAAATTAATTTATCGTGGGGTGCTATAGCCTTAAGAGTTCTGCTGATACAGCACCTCTTTCGGCGTCTAACGGCATATTAAAATCCACTAACTACCTGAAGGAATTTCATTTAAAAATTCAACCACTCCATGGAACATAAACTTATATTCCTTTATTTACATACTCTCAAACAGTATTTTATCAAAATTGCATATATCAATATTACACTCCCCCCAATTTTTCTTTCAAGGTATTTCAAAAAAGTCAACACATTTTCTGCACAGTCCATTTGTCATGGAATTCACAGCATGTGAGTACAAAAATGAATGACAACTTCTACTCCAACTTTTCTCCTTAAAGCTTTCTCTGATAAAGCCAGCCAAGGTAATCTACCTCATAACAGCCTTTGAATTCTCTCTGTACCTTCAGAAAACCCACAGTGTTCCCAGCTTGTATTATATCTGGCTTCCTTTTTCTAGTAGACAATACCTTAATTGAAATCAGGAGCTACGTTTTATGCATTTTTCCATATTCACAGTACCTTTCTTTGAGGTGTTAAACAAACATCTAATTAATGAATGTGTAATGAAGACGTAACCTTCCACTGTTGAAGGTAAGACACATTAAAGCAGCATAGTTCTGGTATGAGCTTCTGCAAATACACATTACCACTTCAGAGCCCTGACTACTGTTCTCTCCTGTCTTAATAAAACAAAGAGAATTGAGAAGTACTTGAAAATATGAAATGAAAAGTACTGCTATGCTCCAAGTAAGAAGGCTGGATCAGGGAGAAAGAGGAATCAATGATGAAAGACCAGACTCAACTGAAAAATGAAACAGGACTGTAAATCATTCCATCACTCTGCAAACAATGTTGAGTATCTAATACCTACCAAACACTTGGAACATACAAAAAGTAAATAAGACACAATTCTTGCCTACCTGAAGCACACAGGCAAAAGCTGTAATGCACAGTAATAAAAGCAATGCATAAGCTACACAGAAGTGATAAGATATAAGGACCCAATTCATTGGGCAGGAAAGGTGGTCATGCAACTGTCTCCACAGGGTGAGTAGGAATTAATCTAAGGGAAGTGGCAGAGGGGATCCATTCCAGAGAGAGGCAGAGCAAAGGCACAGCAGTGAGGTCCATGCCAGGAATGAGAAGCAAGTAAGTGTCTGTGACGCAGCAGGGGCTCCAGTGCAGGGAGAGGCAGGAGCTAAGGTAAAACAGGAAAGCAGGGGCTTGATCATGGAGGGCCTGGTAAATCATGGAAACACATCTCAACTTTTATCCACCTGGCAATGAGAAGCACTTAGCAGTTTTAAAAAGCTACACATAAAGCTCTGTGCAGAATGGCTGGGAGGGTGGGAGGGAAGGCAAGCAAAAAAATATAAAGGCCTAAAAAGTTTGTTTTAAAATTATTAACAGCTCCGGCCGGTGTGGCTCAGGTGGTTGGGCGTCGTTCCATGCCTTGAAAGGTTGCCAGTTCGATTCTCTGTCAGGGCACCTGCTGGGGTTATGGACTCAATCCCCAGTAGGGGGCATGCAGGAGGCAGCCAGATCAACGTTCTGCTCTCAAGTCAATATTTCTCTCTCTCTCTCCCTCTCCCTTCCTCTTTCTCTCTAAAAATCCATTTATAATTTAATTTTTAAAAAATCATTATTATCCAATTTGGGGTTATCTGATCCCACACGATGCTGAACACATATACTTAACATAATTACTACTCTGATAAGAAGTTACTGACCTCCTTAGAAATAAACAAGTTTTAGAATTTGGGTAGAAAATAAGAAATGGAACATTTTAACTCCTACTGAAAATGAATGGCAAGTTCAATCTTCATAAAGAAATAATAACACTAAATAAACTAAATTGTTACTGCTTTTTGTAGAACTATTGAGATGCTACATGAAGTAAACTGAAATGATTTTTATCAAAATTCAACATTCCAGTTGTCATCTCTTATTACTTATGATCCAGTGTTCAATATTTTCACATTATTTTGTAATTTGTTGCTTTTATAGGTTTACTATTTCCCTAATGTTCTAACTTCCTTTGTTTGAAAAACAACTCAATAGTTTCAAAAATCAGGTTGCAATTAAATGAACCAACTTACTGCCAATTTCACTAGGCTGTTAGCTGGAGTTCACACTTTATCACAGAGAAACTTCCCGAAGGGTAGGGTGTTGAAGCAAATTATGACTATGACATAAATAAGCAATCCTGTGTTGGAACTTATTATAACTACCCTTTGCATCTATTTTAAAAGATCAACAATTGACTAAGTAATACTGCCTTCCATCTGGCAATGACCAAAATTTCACTGTCAATAGGCCGGGTCGATGGCTAAAAAGTGGTGTGCTTTCCTAGGTACAATAATTGCAATGCGCTGTGATGATTTATTCTGGTGCTTTCCATTCATTTTATGTCACCTTTGATCTTGTTAGGAGGACTAAATGGAAGCTGGTCCCTTGACAGCCCTGTGAAGATATAGTTATGTTTTACACAGGTAGCAGCTTTCTGGTTTCTGGCTTTCACAAGCTGCTTCATGCCTGGCTCGCCTACACAGACTAGCTGGACAGCATTGTTGCTCAAAGCAGAGGGGAAACCCAGGTAATAAGATGCAGTGAACAGGGCCCAGCCTATGCAGACTAAACATCTGCAACAGCCAAAAATATCCCCAAGCACACATTTATGTAGTGACAGAAGACAAGCTAAGCTGGTGTGGCCAAGAAGAAAGGAGATGCTGGCAGCTGCACATTCATCACCCTTAATGAAGTTCTCACTGTTCGCATTCGTGAAGTTCAACCAAATGACTCTTGATATTTTCAAAGATTAATTTCGAGAATCGATAGGACAACCTGTCAGTGCTTATACAGAGCTAGATTTTGGAAAGAGATGTAATTTCTCTTCGTTTTTAGGAAACGTTTTTCCTCTTTTCTTACAAAAACACAAGGTTTCAATAGCTGGCCAGTTCAAACTATTACCATTCATAAATTCTGCATGTCTGTGAACTTGATATAACTTAAAACATGCACCACCCACAATCACAATTTTGGCTTAGCCAAGAGAAAAACATCAAATTCAGATTTTCATTAAATGTTATTTAACTAGAAATCCACTGAATGTTTAAATAGTAAAATTTGACGATGAAAGCAAGGATGATCAAGTTGTGCTTTTGTTTATTTTTCTTCCGTAAAAATCTCTATCTAGCCTGGCCGGTGTGGCTCAGTGGTTGAGCATCAACCCATGCACCAAGAGGTCTCTGGTTTGATTCCCGGTCAGGGCAAATGCCCAGGTTGTGGGCCTAAATCCCCAGTGTGGGGCATGCAGGAAGCAGCTGATCTATGTTCTCTCTCATTGATGTTTCTGTCTCTCTCTCCTTCTCCCTTCCTCTCTCTCTCAAATCAATTTAAAAAAAATTTTTTTAAAGACTCTATATCTCTATTGTCATCTACATGTGTATTCCATCACTTTGGAGTTAACCTGCAAAGTTTGGTTACAAAGAAGTGTGAACAATTTTGTTTTCCAAAGCTGGCCACACCAATATCCCCCTCCCCAATTGCTGTTCATGCACCTTATTGAGAGGTGAGATCTAAATTCTCTCTCTGTGAGTCTGGATGAGCTTATGACTGTGGTGAAGTGACTACGTGCTTCCAGGCCCGGTAAGACCGTGGGATTTAACTCCCACCTTCCTCATCAGAATCTGTGTTCCTGAAGCCTGTAGCTGCCACCTTTGCAGTCTGCTGATGCAGAGACACCATGCTGTGAGAAAGACCAAACCGGCCGTTGTGGAGAAATCAGAGAGGCCTTGAGACTACATTCATTATCGCTAATGAACAGAGATAAGCCTGGACAGCTTCTAACTGCTTCAGCCTCCTGCAGTTCTGCTGCCAGACACCATCTGACTGCAGAGGCATGAAAGCCCCTGAGCCAGAACCACCTAGGTGAGTTCTGCCCCAAATCCTGAACGAGAGAAATCAGGACAGGTAGGTGATCACTTTGTTTGGGTTGTTTTAAGCCACTACGCATTACAGCTATTTTTTTAAATCACAGATAACTGTAACATACGTTGATACCAGAAATGAAGCAGTATAATAATAATAATAATAATTTTAAAAAATGTATACTCAAGACACACGGTCTTGACCTTTGGACCCGACAGAAGACGGGAGCCTGAAGGGGATTGTTCGTGGAAGCCTGACAGGCCTCAGAGCTGGACTATGAAGGCTCCAGAAAAATAAGGATTATGTTTCAGAAGGCAAAGAAAAGAAAATTCTCGTTACAGAGTATCAGAACCTTTAGCAATGCTATTGCCCACAACGATGTGGGAAACAGGAAATGGACGTGATGAACCCAGGATCCAGCCCAGAAGGAATCCCAGCAGTGCTCTGAAAGGACCTGCCTCCATTCTTTTGCTACTTAACGATAAGATGTGGGTAGAGATGGATGAGTTTAAAAAGAAACTGTTAGGTGGTCCGCAAAATTTGGAGGAACTATAAAAAACAAAACAAAAAAAACACACAGAACTTTCTGGGTTTGAAAATAAGACTATTTTTCATTCCCTGTCCCTTCAGAGAGCAAGAGTCTCAAACTAGGAGCGAGCCTCAGGGAATAAAAGGCCAGGTGTAGTCAGAAAGACCTAGTCTACAAATAAAGGTATGCACGGTACTATAAATACCCTCTCTTAACACCTCAGGAATATTTAGGCATGCCTTCAGATCCCTTAAGACAGATAAAAGGCTTTCTAAGGATCTTAAAGGTACACACAGACAACCTTCTCTGCTAAGCAACAGAACTACTCAGCATCTGAAGGCTGTGACCTCACTGCAGCCTCACAAGGAAGCCTTGCAAAGGAGTGATTATCTCAAAATGTTTCTGGGTGTGGCTTTTGCTCCTAGAGTAGCAAAATTGATACTTAAGAAATTCTACAGATTTTGTAAAGAATTACACCAGCTGGAACTAAAAAGAAACAAAGACAATACAAAGTAAGAGTGGCCTTTGGACCCCTAAACGTCCATGCCTGGGAAGAAAGTTGACAAAACGTGTGAGCTATAAATATAAGCCATGTTTTGTTTTGTTTTGGAAAAAGGATGATGATTCAGGGGATGGAAACAAGGACACAGTGGGAGGAGCCATGGGTCACAGAGAACAATTCCCTGGGACCAGACAGAGCCTGATTAAGCAAATGGCAGCAGGGACATGGGGGTTTCAGATTTGCTGTGAAGTGTAACAGCCTCTCATTTCTCCCTCTTCGAACAGGAAGAGCCACAGACTTTTCGTAGGCTTGGCACACCACTGAATGCTGGGTGTGTAAAGGGCAGATAACTCGTCTCCTTCGTTCACAGGTTTTCAAAAGAACGAGTGGTTCCAGTGTTTTCAGTATTCAAGAAGCCTTGCCCAAGGAGCTAAGCTGCACCTGGACTTGATTTGGAAGACAAGAGCCTGGACTCCAAGCTAATGCAGTAATCGAATGAGACTTGGGGGCTTTGAGGACAAGAACAAGCATATTTACACGTGGGAGGGCTGTAAATACTATGGTCAGAGGATGGACAGTGGCGGTTTACATGTCCCAAAGTAACCCCCAAACTATCTCCCATACCACCATGTTCTTATAATGTAATTCCAACTCTCTCCTACCACCAAGTACTGGAGTTGATATTCCTGCACCCTGAAATTTTCACAACGTAAGCGAAGCTGAGTGATTTACAGACTGGATCACAGAAGGGCAATGAGTTCTCACCCCGCCCACAGTAACTCTCACTCCTGAAGCATCCGCTGCCGCCTCCACACTCAGGACACATGGAAGGCTCTGAGGTTACAGGAAAAGAGCGAGATGCCAGACTAGCCCCCAGCTGCTGCGGCTGCCCACTGTCCCAACTCCAGGCATTGTCTGACTGCGGATGCATGAGAGACCTCTAGCCAAAAGCAAAGAGCAAAGCCCTTTACAAATTCCTAAGCCACAAAAATTGTCAGACATAAGTTGTGGTTTTAAGCCACTATGTATTACAGTGATTTATTCTACATAAAGAGATAACAGAAATGAAAAGCACAAATTATTACATCTCATTCTGGCTTCACACAGGAAATGTCATAAAAATTACTAAAAATAGAAACTGATATTCTGATCAACTTCATAAGGTAAAACAAAAAAATTTAAAGATATTGCCTGTAAATTTTTTGGTGAAATTATTAAACAATACCAAAAAGTAGTCAGATATTACAACTTCACGGTAAATTAAAAGATGCTCAGATTTAGCCCTGGCTGATATGGCTCAGCTGGGTGGAGCACTGTCCCTTACACCAAGAGGTTGTAGGTTTGATTCCTGGTCAGGGTTCATACCTAGGTTGTAGGCTCGATCCCCTGTCAGGGCTTGTGTGGGAACAGTAGATCAATGTTCCTCTCTCACATCTCTCTCTTCCCCTTCCTCTCTCTAAAATATCAATAAATAATAACAACAATGATAATAATAAAAAGATGCTCATATTTAGTTATCAAACTCCCCAACTCCCCAAACGAGGACCTGGATCTCTGAGGACCCTTGAAGATGTTTCTTGGGCAGAGTTGGTTGTTCTGCACTTTTTCCCAACCAAGAAATATCCTGGGTCCTTTGTGTAATTCTGGCTGAAGACACACTCCTCCTGCCCACCGGCCGATGGCCAAAGCCCACATCCGGAGGAGACCTTGGAACCCACAGTAGCCCCAACACCTTTGATGACACCTGACAAACAATCTAGGAGCTCCACCGTGGTGAGTCAGCGGGCTCTCCAGAGGTAGTGAAGTGACCTGCCTGTTTTTTGGGTGCTTTATGGAATCGGTATAAATCAGCACAACTGAGAAAACATAAAGCACCAGACTCCAAAATACCTGTTCCAAATACTTCACAGTTCATTTATCTTAGCAACTCTGTCACTAGGTGAGAATAAATAATATATGGGGGAGTGGGGGTGGAGGAGGAGGGCAAGTACCTGTAGCTGTATAAATTAACCAGTGCTCACTGAGGGCTCAGTATGCTCCTCCTGCGGGTGCCACAAGATTTGGGGACCTTCGTAAGTATAAATCATGCATCCTATTCTCAAGCAAGTTTTAAGGCAACAGGGGAGACTGATTAATTAGCAAAGAAATTTTAATAAAATAAAAGAATCAAATGCTAAACTGTGGTATAATACTAGAGGAGATATGCAAAGGGAAAGTTAAGGGATACGGCTAGGATATCGTTATAAGAACATTAATGCGTAGGTTCATCTAACTACATAAGTAATGTGGGGATGGAATCAGGAAAGAGATGAAGGAAGCATGAGAAGACCCCAGAATGGGGACCCCTGCAAACTGACCTAGGAAACACTGGAGGGAGTCAGTAAAGGCTGATAAAATATATATATATATATATATATATATATATATATATAGTCAACATGGAAAAAGAGGTATTTTAAATAATTCTATAAAAATTGCATGTTACATTCTTTATAAATTATATGAAAGATCAATGCCAGGCTGTGAATATCTTTTTAGAAATATGACAATGTTTTTAATAGCCTTAACATAACACATACAAATTGGTAAGAAAAATATTAAACAGGCAAAATCAGAGATAATTCACAGAAGAAAACCATAACCATGAAAATGATTTAACCTCACTGATGATACAACAAATAAAAATTAAAACAACAATGAGTTTCCAGCGAAGTAAATCAGTAGAAGTTTTGATAATCCTGCCAAGGGTATGGAGAAAAATACACACACACTTCCACACTGATGATGGAAGTTATGAATAAATGCAAACATTTTAGAAAGTAATTTAGATGCATGAATAGATTCTTTATTATCTCAATACCTTAAATACTTTTTTATTCTCAAGTTTGAGAAATTTATCAAAAGCAAGTCAAAAACACACTCTGGAATTCAGTAAATGGATTCTGAATAACCATCAAAGAGTAATGATTATCAATTTATTATTATGACATTAATAGTTAGCAGCTACTGTGAACTAGGTTCTATGAAAATGCTTTTTGGTGTTATCTGGGGTTATCTGAGGTGATGGAACTAGGTGTATACATGCATGCACATTCATAATAAGGACAGTGCAAAACAAAACTTGAATTTTGTTGGATTAACTGATCTGAGATATTCTGTAACACTAAATAGTAAAAGCAATAAATCTATCAATAAATATGTAATAAGAGAAAATAGTAATTAAATCTGACCTTTATGTGCCAGGCTCACTGTGATCAGGAAGTGAAATATATATGGAGCTGTTGCCTGCAGTTGAGACATCTCTGAATTAAATTAGAATTGTGCATGCTCATCCATCATGTTTTAATTGTCACGTGAAACTACACACTGCAGTTCATTGACACAGGTGAGAGAGGTGAGAACTAAATTGTTTTCCCTTAAAGTGACAAGTATAGTAATAAACTACCTTACTAAGATTTAGTTTTTAGTATTAAGTTCAAGCACCAATGAGATCATTCTATTCCAACCAACAGATGCTGAAATATTTTTTTTTTACTTAAATCAAACTGAAACTTTCTAAAACACATCCACTTCTAGAGGGAAAACAGTTATTTTTATTTATTATATTCCGTGATCCAGTTCATGTCATAGTACTGAAACTGAAGCCCAGAAAGGTTGGGTGACTTTCTACAAAGTCAATCAGTGAATAAGAGGCATCAAGTCGTTTCTCCAAAACCTGTCAACTCTACATAGTTTCTTTGACAACTCTTACCAGTTAGTTCCTTGCCTCCCTACCTTAGGGATACATTCTAGACTCTCACAAACACTTGTTTAACATATGATTCTAATATGCTACCAAAAATTGTGTAGGCCTCCAGAGATGAACAGAGCACCTTGTAGAGCAGGTCACACGTTAGGAAACATCTGGGTTGGTATTCAAATCCATCTACATTCTCAGCATCGTGACCCTTCATGCATAAGTCCTTACAGAACAATATGTTCAGCAACCTCCCTTCTTAAATAAAACTTCTGAACCCATGGACATACACAGTAGTGCACTGAAGGCACTATTGGGGGGGGGGGGGAGACGGGAGTGAGGTGGAAGGGGTCAATGGGGTTAAAAAAAGGAGGCCATCTGTAATACTTTCAACAATAAAGATAATTTTTTAATAAAGTTCTGAATCTCTGTTGTTGAGCTGGTTTATCAAATTGCCCAATGATAGGTTTCTGTTACCTTGAAATCACTGTTGAGTGATCAACCACTCCCTCTAGTCCAACATTCAGTAATAGCAAACTCCGCTCCAAAATATCATTTTGTTATAGTAATTGAAACATATGAAGTTTATGAAAGAAGAATACCAAGTGTTTTTGTGATGGTCTCATAATAGCTTTGTCGTTCAAATGGGAACTAGTAACTTTAGAAAGTAAACTTTAATGATTCTTAAAGTCTGTCCAAAACTTCAAACTATAACTGAAAAGTATTTCATCAAATATAAAATATCATTATTTATATGATGTACCAACCACCATCCAATGTAGCACTGAGGGAAAAAAATGCTATGATTGTCAAATTAAGGACATTAGGATATATCCCAAATTTAGCAATTGTAAAATGTGTTAAGACTGTGTGGCTGAGGATCAATCACTAAGGTATGGTTAATATTACTGTATTTATAAGCTACAAACATTAAAGAGCTATAAAAAGTAAAACATGATATGTGACAAAAACATAACCCTGGCTTGCCAGTATCTAAAACATTAATATACAATTGTAAGTCTTAAGTGTAGTAAATATTACGACATTTAAAAGTATAGGAGCCCTGGCCAGTTTGGCTCAGCGGTTAGAGCGTCGGCTTGCGGTCTGGAGAGACCCGGGTTCGGTTCCCGCTAAGGGCATGTACTTCGGTTGCAGTTTGTCCCCGGCCCTGGTTGGTCGTGCGGGTGGCAGCCACTCGATGTGTCCCTTCACGTCGATGTTTCTCTCTCTCTCTCCCTTCCTCTCTCTCCCTCCCACTCTATCTGTACAAAAAATGGAAAAATGTCCTCGGGTGAGGATTAAAAAAAAATAAAAATAAAAGTATAGGAAACATTTAAAACTCATAAAAGTATCATACTCTCTGTACATAAGGAACCACAAAACAATCAGAACACAGTGATTATTAACTCCTTAGCAGACTTCTAAACTTCAAAACATAATTACTCGACAAAGTCAGATTTCAATCCACACGTATTAATTGAGCATATACTATGCACCAGGCAATGTTAGAGAACCAAAGATACAGAGGGGAACAAAGCAGACTAAATTCCTTGCCCAAACAGAGCTGATTATATTCTAATGGGGAAGACAAGCAAATAAACAAGATTCAGAATGAAATACATGTTAGTAATCAATGCTAAGGAGAAATCTAAAGCAGAAAAGGAAGATTTCTGTTCTGCTGATTCTGTGATTCCAGAGACAACACAAGCTCCTAAACCTAAAATGCAAAATTGATGTTCTCAAAGTAATCAGGACTTTGTCAGGCTACACTAGACAGAAAAATAAAATTAAAAAAAAAAAAAGGCTTTGTGATGGGCTATGAGTTTTCTGAGACTACATTAAAAAAAAAAAAAAAAGCTTTCAGCTTTTGAAAAGAATGAATGGCTTAGTCTACCAGCCCAGGACGCATGTCTCAGTGTCAGAATGCAGTCACAGGGATGGTGGGATGCAGCCATTCAAGACCTGGAATGTACAGATGACCGTACAGTTTTCCTGGAAAATCCATACAGCAAAAAAAAGAGGAAGCTGCGGAAAACCTCCAGAATTATCATAGAAATCCAGCAGCAAATACTGGTATAGAGGGTGGCAGTAGATACCAAGGAATAGAGCAAAGACCTAATTACTTGGGGACATAGAACAAAGGCACAAGAACACAATAGTGCCCATGGTAAAACTCCCCAATCAAGAAAGACCCGAAATTCTCTTTGACAGGGTGGATTCTAGAGCTGGCTCGTACACCTGCCCAACACTGCGAGCTGCCTTCAAGTTTTAGAATAAGGATCAAAGCTAAAACGAACTGAGGAAGTATAAAGTGATTTTGAGATTTGCCACTTCTCAAATACTCCCCCATGCTCTCATTTCAGTGCCTACAAAGGCGGGAAAACTTTTCTCATCGACATTCTCCTACTCAATAAAAGTAGGGTATCTAAACACATTTTGCCCAGAGCTCAATATAGCATTGTCAGCATTTCATTTTAAAGTGCAGCCCATAAAAAAGTAGCTTTCTAAAACTTGCCCTTAGTTTCATAAAAATGAATGACTTTCCATGTGCCAGAGCTTAACCTTGTAATGTTCTTCCCAGTGGAGGCTCAGAGATCTTGTGATGAGGAGCAAGGTGGACAGACGGTGGGCAGGTGCAGCCCCTGTGACCACCACACTGTAAGTATTTGGGTCTCTAGCTACCTCCTCCTTGAACCATGTTATTAAGTAATGACACCGAGAGAGATGTCAGGAAAGTCCAAGGGTGACAAAGAGGAAAAGAAACAAAATCTCCCTGAATATAAGGTTATAGTTATACAGCTAATGAAAAAATTAATTAGACTACTGAAATGGTATTATCACCATCTTTATGAAGATACCTTCCAAGTGAGCTGAAGAATATGGTCATTCTTCCATTATGCATGATACCTCATGTTGTCTAAAAATATCTGGATATGATTTATTTTGAGCTCTTATAGTACTACAACCAGATTTTTAATGTTCTTATCATTTTATTGAGTAGTTAAAAAAAAAAAAAAAAACTAATGGCTTTCACATGGACAAAACCCTGTGCAAATGAAAGTTACCTGTTCTTCCGTAGAAGGTAATAAGAAAATGAAATGCTATTTTAGAAAATTACAATAAATGTGGTGGATGTACATAATTTATAACAGTCAAGCTGCATTTAAGAAAGTCCCTACTTTCTAAAAGGCTCTGGTTTTAGGCAGCCTTCTCAGTTCAAATACCACTATTCCTTACACCCAAGAAAGATGTGAAAGGTATTTGTATGTCTACCTAACAGAGTTGAAAAGTACACAAAAGGTCTAAAAAGTCTTGACCTTGGTCAAAATATAAAATTATCCCTTAATTTTATAGCTTTATTTTTCTGTGGACCTACAGGGATTAACTATAAGCCAACTCTGAGATATTCTAAGGTTTCTATCTCCTTGCTACATAATCACTGTTACATAAAAATATCTCACACACACGATTTTTCTGCATCCTCTTTTCCAAGATAAAATCACTGTTTCATTACAGACTGACTAACATTTCTCCAAGGGTCCCCATTCCCTTCAGGGAACTTGCAGAATCTGTTCAACTCCCCACACCATCTCTTAGGATCCAGCTGGTTGCGCTCATGAAAATTTCCCAGTATACACCTACGATATTAACATACTTTTTGATGACTGCATATAATCTAAATTTAGTCATCAAACTTCAGGTTTTCAGCTCTATGTGTACTTTAAAGCTAATAAAATGCTAAACTTTCTTGGGCATGACAATTAAATCATAAACTCTTTTTTTTTTTTTTATCCTCACCCGAGGACACTTTTCGATATTTTGTTCAGAAAGAGTGGAAGGGGGAGAGAGAGAGAGAAACAGCGATGTGAAAGGGACACATTGAGTAGTTGCCACCCACATGACCCAACCAGGGCCGGGGACAAACAGCAACCGAGGTATGTGCCCTTAGCGGGAACCGAACCCGGGTCTTTCTGGACCACAGGCCGACGTTCTAACCACTGAGCAAAACCAGCCAGGGCTAAATCATAAACTCTTGAGAACATCTATGCTGTATATATGTACTAAGTGAAGGTGTCTCACAGTTACTGGGAGAATTTCCATAGAGCTCAGTATGAAAAAGTCATGACTTAAAGGATATCCACTGTATAATGAACTACTTACAGAAAAAAACCACTGAGACAATTCAAAAGTTTGCATCTTTCTTTACAGTAGATCCCTTACCCTTTGAATAAGCAGACCTATGCTGTCTTTCTTATAGTAAAAATCTTACACCATGTTTTTCATGGGTATATAAGAGTTCCATTTTCTTCTAAAACTGAACTATCTATCATTCATTGTAATTACTCCTGATGCTACTTTTGTTTCTATGCTTACATTTTTATTCTTTCGATAATTTTTGAGAAAGGTAATTAAGTATATAGATTTAAACACCATTTAAAATCTAAATATTTGTACGTTGGTTATATGAGAAGAACTCTTACTTCTACTTAGGTAGGTTTGGAGCTAATTTTAACTTCAACATGTGTTCTCATGCAATGTATTCCCAGAACAAGAAAAATTACCAGGACTGTAAATCAGAAAAACACAGTACGAGTTATCCAACAAGATTGCATTACTGCCACTTAACATGTGGTGAGAAAGGTATTGCAACACGGCACATATCAACTTTCATCCCATTTCAAAAGTCAATATTTAAACTAAGGGAGTCCAAAGCCAAAACTTTGTGTTGAGAGATTCGAAATCATTTTTCTACAACTGTGTGGTCGCATGTCCATTCACTCTAAGTGCTTTGCTGGCTAATGCTTTCCCTATGTGCCAATGAACTTGCCTTCCAATGTTTCTTTGTCTTTTCCAATTCCACAAATGTTCCATTGTTGGATCACAGGGTTGTTACTTTAAATACTGTTCAGAGCTGTTGAGTGCCTAAAGATATATTTATCATATCAATACTCTTGTGCATATATATGTAAACATGAGAACATACACAATTTACTCTTTCAGTCTACATCAAACTCTATATTCTTTGAAACATAGTCACCAGGAAGAACACTTCTTCAGTGTACCGCCAAATAAATTCAAAAGAAAAACAATCGGTCCCACAAAATTTGAAATGCTTTAAACAAAGTTACTAATTCTCCTTATTTTCTTTCATTTCTTTCAGCGTTTTTAAAGTAGGAGAAAACTAACCCAAAGAAAAAGAAAACAAAAAATATCTTATAACTTTAATTTGAAATATCGTACATAACCCAGGCCAGAAAATAAATGGATTTGTGTGAGCTCTCTCGAATGCCTAGCTCTTTTTCTTTGGTGGTAGAGAGCTCACCTCAGATTTCTCCAGTGATAAGAAATACCATAAACAGTTAACCTTGGTGGAGTACCTAGTATGTGAATAGCTTTTGACATAGGCTAGCTCACGTAATCCTCACGACAGCCCTGAGAAAGTGGGCATCACCCTATTTAAAATAAGGGATCTAAAGTCAGAGGGTTTCAATTTGACTAAGCAGAGCTCGGAATCAATCCAGTCTGACTACAAAAGCAGGTCGCTCTTCTGCTCTTCTCTTTTATCTCATAAAAATTGGACAGAGAAGGGTTTAGTGGATTGTCCCCCTTGTATGAGTCAATACAATCTCATTTCAACTGCAATCTCACCAAATAATGTCCAAAGCACATTTTCTTCTAACATGAGCAATTAAACAGGTGTTTCATTTTCCAAGGATCAATCAGCAAGTCAATAGTAAATGACAGGCATTACATAAAAATATAAGATGAGGTCTCTCTGCAATTCATCTAATAAAGTGAATTGAGGTGATTGATCAAGAAAAGACATTCTACGCAGTGTTCCTATAAAATGTACGTAATAACATCAGAAGTAAATAACACATCTATTAAGAATGCACCTTAGTATTCTGAAATAATATCAGGTTGTTGAAGGTAAGCAAACAGGTGTCTGGCCCATGTACTTGCTAAGACCTGCTCCTGCATGGAAACTGTATGGGAAATTGGATGTTAGGTTCTAGCTTATGTGTGTTTTGTAGACAATGAACATGACCGATGCAATAAGCAAAGGAGTAGCTCGAGATGTCTTCTTTGATGAGTTGCAAGTTGACAAGGGCTTGAGAGGAGAAACTCAGCATCGGCATAAGGGAGAGGCAAGGGTACTCCAGTAAGAGATGACATCTAAGTGTGGACCAAGGGCTGGGATAAACCCGAAACTTGTAAACACACTGACACAGCTGGAAAGAAACACCAAGAACATCAGGATGAAACTCTCACTTCAGAGATAAGAAAATCAAGACCCAGGGTCACACAACAGCAGCCGGGTTGGTGGAGGAAAATCAGGTTGGTTGTTCCGCCAAAGCAGCACCCACCCTGCAGCAGCTCCCCGCCGTCTCACCAGAGGCCGGGCCAGGGATTCTGACATTACTCGTTACTCGGGAGTCCAGCGCGGAGCCAGGGGAGGGGCACTCACACACAGATCTGCTTGGATCTGTTTTATATACTGGACTCCTGATAAGATTTAAGTAAAAGAGTGTCTTTGTGTTAAAAAAAAAAAAAAAAAAAGCACTCTTCAAGGCTTCATTAGTGAGTTTTGAGCTAAGTGACGGAGACACAAATATTAAAGAAAAAAGCCTTTGCCCTCCACGAACTGATTTACTTATTCTACAGTCAAGGACGCGATGCACGCTGCATGACAGGTACTTAGCTATACGTTGGGAAATGCGATGGTGGGCACAGAGCTGCAGGTCTGGCCTGGGGCCCGATGGTGGTAAACCAGAAGGACATTCATCAAATAATACCACAAAGGAATATGAAACATGACTGTGGTGTCTGTCATGCGGGAAGTTTGCAAGCTGCCAGGAGAAGATTTACATGACAGGAAACTTGTTCTGAAGACTCGCTGTCTTAGTCGAGGTGAAGAAACTGTGCGAACCAACAACTATTACAAATACAACTGCTCAATAATAAGTACGCGCAGGACTCGAGGACACTGACGGGGCAGTGGGCAAAGGACACCTCACGATGACGGTGGCATTCATGCTTCATCTAGGAAGGGTTACTAAGGACACGTTCCTGTAGGAAAGGGGAGAAAGAAGGCTATCTCAGGAACAGGTATTATAGGTATCAAAGGAATGGAAATTGGGTCTAATTTCAAATAATGACAAGCCATCCTTGGGGACAGAGCAAAAAGTGGTTGCCTCAAAAAAAGAAATAAAGTTACGAAAATATGCAAGGGCCAAATCAGACAAGGCCTTGTACGCTGTGCTACAGACTGAGACTGAACCTGCACAGCCCGCCACGGGGTGAGGCGTGGATGCTGGAGGCTGGGATCTGGAGTGTGACGTGGTCAGGGCTGTGTTCCCGACACCTCACCCAGCAGGCAGTGTGGAAGACGGACCAGAACTGGGAGGACTCGTGGCAATGAGGCCAATCAGAAGCCGCTACTGTTTCACAAGCAAAGAATAACCAGAACTGCAGATTTCTTTTTCATTTTTTAAATTTCTTTTCCTTTATTGATTTTTTTTACAGAGAGAGGAAATGAGAGGGAGAGAGAGACAGAAACATCGATGAGAGAGAACATCGACCGGCCGCCTCCTACATGCCCCCCACTGGGGATCAGGCCCACAACCTGGGCATGTGTCCCCACGGGGAATCAAACCAGCGACCTCTTGGTGCGTGGGTTGACACTCAACCACTGAGCCACACCAGCCGGACTAGAACCACAGATTTCTTAGGTGCCCTAGCACACAGTGGTATTCAAAAAGTACACTAAATGACTGATTTATAAATGAATAGGAAATAATGTTGGCATGCTGGAGTAGGGCGAGAATATAAAGAATCAGAAAAGACAACCAAAATGTTCGGAGCTGATGCTTCAGAAAATAGGGAGACACTGAAAAATCACGATCAGAGGAGTGATATAATGTGAAGTATGTTTAAGAAAGTTTACTATGTTATAGTGTATCTGATCGAATGAATAAATGATAAAACTATAAATAATTTAAGGAAGCTTCCAAAAAAGACATCTAAAGTAGTTTAGATGTGAGATAAAATGTTTAGCCTGGTAAGGGATAGGGAAATGAAAAGATAAAAGAGACACTTTCAAAGAAAAACAAATGAGGTCAACCAATAGACCAGATCTGAGATCAGCCAATTTTGCCCATAAGCCATACGCGGTCGGGCCACAGACGTTTCGGGTCTGTGGCTGCACCATCTCTCACACAGCCTCTCAACCCAGACTGCGGCAGGAGGGCAGCCACGCCCGCAGACACTGTGGAAGCACATGGGTGGGGCTGAACTGCAATAAAACTTTGTAGACAGAACAGGCAGTGGGCTGGATTTGACCTGCAGACCACAGTTTACTGATCCAGGACGAGATACAGCTGGAGATGGTATATCTGTCATTCGTATGCTCAGTCATGAGTGACAGAAAACCAAAAATAACGGGTTCAAGAAAAAAAATGTACTTCTCTCATACACAAAACCCCCAGGTAACAGACAGGTTTGGTATGGCAGCTCCCCACACAACCCTGAAATAAATACCCGGTCTCCTTCTATATCTTTTTTTCATGATCCTCCACATGTCACCGCCAGCTCTTGGTTCAAGATTTCTGCTTGGGTTCCGGCCATCACAGAAGCATCTTAGCAAGCAAATAAGAAGAAGGGTTAAAAAAAGGCAAGCCCCTTCCCATTAAGGACAATTCTGTAACTCACAAAACCTTTCTACTTGACTAGCTGTCTACTGTCATTTAAAAGCCAAAATAAAAAAAAGAAAGAAAAGATCACACTTGTTGCGAAGTGAATGGCTAAGTATCTGGAGCCTTTATCATTCATTCTCCCTAAACCAGAAAATATTTTTTTGTTCACCTCTTTGGCCTGTATAAAATTTCTTATTGGCTGAAAGTTACTCAATAAACTGTTTTCCTTCTGTCTGAAGTCATAAAACTATACAACACTATAAACATTTTCCATGTTTAACTCCAAGATATTTGGTTTTCTGGCTAGAAACAGTAGAGCTTTTGTTTTTAAAATTAAAGCAGACCCTTATACCTAATTTGCCTCAGGATGCCAAATAGTTTTCTCTTGTTGTGTTCTAACATTACTATCACCTATTCCAAAAACACATGGATATAAAAGAAACTGACCCCATTTACTCTGACTGTCCCTGAATGTGGTTCATTGACAGTGTGTAGGAAAAAAACCAACAAGGACCAAAGAAAAAGAACTCTTTAAGATTCTACTAGACAGGAGAGTTAGGTTGTGAAATTATGTTTAAAGTAAACAAGAGCCTACATACGAGAACCGGTATATCACTTAGAACTGGTAACCCAGATACGATATTTCCTTTGAGTGAGATATAATTTGACTTTCCTTTAAAGGTGATTTATGACTAGAACTGCAATCATAAAACAAAATTTCACTAAGTTTCTGGCCTTTCCTATTATTACAAAGAGATAAAAATTAAGCATCCCAGACAACTCTACCAAGTTAAGAGAGGATGGTCCTTAAGACCATGCAATAATCCAGCGTGGGTTGACAACAATTCTCAATTTAAATACTAATTCAAGAGCTATTAAGCTTTTACTTTGACACTGAAAACATGTGGACAATTCAATTCACATTTAAATCTTTAAAAACTAATTTTTAGATTATCTCTCACATTGACCTTTTTATTTTATTTTTTTACTTTTAAAGGAATTTCAAAAATAATAAATAATGCACAAAACTTTCCAAGTTGTAACTGAAGTTATACTCTCTACCCTAGATTTTCAGATATGTCTCAACTCACATAATATTTTTATTACCTGACATTTTAATCAAAGATCAAAAACTTCACTAACCAAAGCATTTCCAAAGCTCTGTGAAGTAAATTAACTTTATGAAATGGAACTCAACTACATATTTTGTAGTGAAATTTTATATTACATTTCAAGAAAGAATGCTATCCTTATGAAGATAGCCAATGTGGCTCAGACGGTAATAATGGTAAAAATATTTAACAGAAATGTGAGAAGTATGAAATATTTTAATAATCCAAAGTAATATTCAACTTTCAGGACTCTCTCTAAAATGCTTACCGACTCTCTCAAGGATTACCCCGGAGGCAACCTGACTGGTTTGGGAAGAATCCTGCACTTCATGGTGGAGGGATAAGGGGACCACTTGAGCACTGTTTCAGGGTGCTCCACGTCTTATGGGAAATGGGGAACATTTGCAATTGTGTCAAGAATAAAAAAGAAAGAGAAAATAAAGGGCCAAGAGAAGGACTCCAAAGTCTTTAATATTTTATAATACTTTTTGCTTATCTTAATAAAATATATTATAAATTTTTAAAAGACAGAAATTTATAGAGTAAAAAGAAAATGTGTATAACCTCCTAAATTTTTTTTCCATATCACTCTCCAGTTTAATAGTCTTTGCTATGAGTTAAAACAAATGAACAAACAAAACAGCTTGTCTTTCAAGCAACTCTAAAATCTGGTTTCCCCGTATCTCAGAGGCACTTACCCTCTCACGACTTACAAAAGTGCACCTCTTTTGCCTGCCAAATGAGCTTTCTCACATTTTCTTTCTCACCTTACTATGTTCACTCAAAACTCAAGCTTTCAGAATCATTTGTAACTCCTGACTTTTTGCTGATACTCACACGGCCACCCTCGCCATCCAGTGGAAACCCTGAGGTCCTTCTGACCTATCCTGAATACTGAGCGTCCACTTACTTCACTGCACTGGCACTGTACTATTTTGACACCAGACATCACTTGAAAATTCCTTATGGAAGCAATAAACATTTCTGAGCGACAACCAATACTGTGGACCGGCTGTTATGGTCAGAATCTCAGTCTGCCAAAATCCGCATGTGGAACCCTAAGGATGGCAGAAGGTGACTGTATTGGGGGACAGAGCCTTTCAAGAGGTAATTACGTTAAAACAAGGCTGTCTATGTACCACAGCTTTTTTACCCATTCGTCTACTGATGGACAATTGGGCTGTTTCCAGATCTTAGCTATTGTAAATAGCGCTGCTATGAACACGGGGGTACATATATTCTTTCTGATTGGTGTTTCAGGCTTCTTAGGGTATATTCCTAGAAGTGGGATCACTGGGTCAAATGGAAGTTCAATATACACAATGGAGTACTATGCAGCTGTAAGAAAGAAAGATCTCTTATCCTTTGAGACGACATGGAGGGACCTGCAAAGTATTATCCTAAGTGAAACAAGCCAAACAGAGAAAGACAAATATCATATGATCTCACTTATTTGTGGAATATAATGAACATGACAGTCTGAGGAATGGGGTAGTCCCAGAGACGTGGAAGTGGGGTACAGACTGACAATCCCTAGAAGAGGGGGTGGTGGGGGAGAGATAAACCACAAAACTTATATGCATGTGTGCATGAACAATGGTCATGGACAACAACAAAGCTGGGGACAGGGCGGGGAGGGCAGGGAGGGGGGAATCAGCGGGGGGAAAAGGAGAAACATCTGTAACAAAAATAAATAAATTGATTTTAAAATAAATAAATAAATAAAACACGCTGTCAGAGGAGACCCTATCCCAATACTGTGGCCTTTGTCAGACAAGAAGATGACACCGAGAAAATACGACATCGAGAATGCACACCCAGAAGAGGTGTAGGAGGCGGCCATCTGCAAACCCGGGCAGAGGCCTCATGTGGACCTGACCATGCCAGCACCTTTATCTTGGACTTCCAGCCTCTGAAATTATGAAAAAATCAATGTCTATAGTTAAATAGAGAAAATTCATTTCTATACCCAGGCTGTGATCCGCAGTTATGGCAGCCCTAGCAGACTCGGACAGCGCCACCTGCCCAGACCCTGTGTGAAGTGTCTTCCTTATGTTACTATGTCACTCAGAACACAGCTCTAAGTGGAAAGTGTGGGTACTGTCAGTGAAAACCGAAAGAAATGAAGTAATGTGCTCACGCTCTCAAAGTAGACCCTAGTGCAAAGTAGAACCTAGGTCTACTTGCCTCTAAAGCTTATGGCATTAAACACCATGTTTTAATGACCATATGTAAATAAGCCAAAGACAACATCACTACTAGAAGTACTAATTTTTTAGTAGATTGTTGATGGATGATGAATTGAAGGATTAAGAAATGAAAGCCCTGTCCTGAGCTGATGACTCACTTGGCTGGAGCGCTGTCCCTACATCAAAGGGTGGTGGGTGGTTCGGTTTCCGGTCAGGGCACAAACCCAGACTGCGGGTTTGATCCCAGGTCAAGACGTGTACCAGAGGCAACCGATCAATGTTTCTATTTCACATTGATGTTTCCTTCTCTCTCTCCCTTCCTGCCCCTCTCTCAAATCAATAAAAAACATATATCCTCGAGCGAGGATTGAAAAATTAAAACAGAAGTAGAAAGTCTCTTTTTTTTCTGTTTTCCTTTTTTCTTACATATATTTTAAGAACACATGTAGCAGTCAGGTTCCACAATTAAAAATTTCCTATTTAAAAGAGTTGTTTACAGCCTGGCCAGGTGGCTCAGTTGGCTGGAGCACTGTCCCATACACCAAAAAGGCTGCCAGTTGGTTCAATTTCTGGTCAGGGCACACACCCGGCTGCGGATTCAGTCCCCGGTTAGGGCATGTTCAAGAAGCAACTGATCGATATTTCTCTCTCTCTCCCTTCTTCTCTCTCTAAAATAAAAAAATTCAATAAGAAACATATCATCAGTTGAGGATTAAAAAAAAATTTTTTTTAGTTGTTTAGAGAAATGATCAAAGAATGGTATTGGACACATGTTTGTCTTGGTTCCATCTACATTATGCCTCTTACTATATATCCAATATCACTGATGACCCACAATAGCCATCATATTTCACTGATGTGTCAAAATAGTGTAGGGAAATAAGAGGAGTTTTAAAAATATTTTTATATCCTTGAAATAAAACACATCTTATATCAACAACCTATTTACCATCACGATAGGCATGTTTGCACAGTTACATTTCTGAAATTAGAACACATATCTTGACGATGTATTTTAATTCACTAACTGAAGTTATGTTACCTCCTAGACTCAAGTAAAACCATGAATGCTAACAAAATCATCCATCAAGCATCCCTGTGATGAGCAAAAGGAACACAGGAAAAGCGAGCCAGTCAACGAACAATGTTTCTCATCCACAGTTTACAGTACAGACCACGAAAAATGGGAGCGAAAAAGAGCGAGTGAAACAGCAAGCTTAGGAGGGTAAGCACTAGAGCTCATTTCAAACATCCTGAAGTCTTGTAAGAAAAAAGACTAAAAGGAAGAGCCGCAAAGAATTCTTACATACATCCTCCCACACACACACTGCAGAATGGAACACCCCCCCCCGCCCCCGCCGAGGCAGACCCCACGGGCACAGTGTGCCCATCAAGTGGAAGCTAGTCTCACACTTTATAATCACACCTCATATACCGCCTTGGAAGGCAGGCCTCCTAGGTGAGGCATCGAGTTTCACAGCCATGCTCAAACACAGGATTGTTAACACTAATCCACAGCGTGGTCTGTGAAGGAGGAGAAAGGAAGATAGGTAAATACCCAAGAACTATGGCCCCAATTAGAGGACTCAGCACTTGCCCTATTGATTGTTTATCTGTTATTTTGGCAAATGAACAAACCATTAACAATTATTGAATCCCTGTGTGCATCAATAGAGTAATCCACAATTTAAAGGACTTTTTTTTTATCACAATCAAGTCTGTTCATCTTTAGCTATCTCATAAATAACTTCTATTTCTCTAGAAACGAAAGGATTTTCTTTGATGTCACAACAAATACAGCCTACATCTCATAGTAAAAGACAGAGTTACAACCAAATCAAATTGAGATAAAGACAGTTTCTTTGATGAGCGAAAAAAGTGATAGATTAATTTCAATTATTTTCTCCTTTAAACAACACAATAAATATCAAAGTCTGTTCCCACTAAGAGACTGCCAAAAAAACCACTGATGGGATTTGCCAACAATACATAATTTATGGTATAAAGTTTGACAAAAGAACACTAAGTCTATCAAAGTTGTTAAAAAAGAAAATTCTAGTCTGTTATCCACCCAAGTAACTAGAAATTAAATCCAGAACTCTACCACTGTAAATATTTTGCAAACTCAACAATCTGTTCTATTTCTCACTAGAGATGAGCTTTACCAGTTGTTTTTAATCAGAGAAATTAGGAAGCATTAAAATCTGATGTGCTGATCTAAATTACAGAAGTTATAAAATTATAAAATAAGTTACCCAACATTCCAAAACATGAAAGCCTTTTATCTTTTTGTGTTGTTGTTGATAATTTTATTATGGCTTTATGGGAATGAAGCTATCAGAAAAAAAGAGCTTTCCTTTAAAAATAAAGATTACAAGTCACGATAAAAAAAACGTGATGAGCCCTGACAGGTCTGGCTCAGCGGTTAGAGTGTCGGCCCGCGGTCCGGAGAGTCCTGGGTTTGGTTCCCACTAAGGGCACGTACCTCGGTTGCAGTTTGTCCCTGGCCCCAGTTGGGGTCGTGTGGGTGGTGACCAGTCGATGTGTCTCTCACATCGATGTCTCTCTCTCTCTCTCCCCCCCCCCGCCTCTCCTTCCCACTCTATCAGAAGATAAATACAAAAAATATCCTTGGGTGAGGATTAAAAAAAAAAAAAAGTGATGAAACGATTTCAATATGTTGGATCTCAAGGAATTGTAAAGGCTTTCATTTCACTGTGAATTTGTAAAAAAAAAAAAAAATAGAACTTATCATCATGATCACAATTAAGTGAAATCTATTGGCAACATCATGTTCCTCATTTTTAAAATGGGATGATAGTAGTCACTACCTCATATATTTCTTGTAAAAATTAAATATGTCAATACATGTTAAGCACTAAGAACGATGCCTAGCGCAGCATCCTTCATTAGTGTTTGCTCTTAGGATTAATCTTCATATTAGTATTAACAAATAGCACGACCAGAACTGTCCAAAGGTCCAGCCCGGTTTGTCTACTCACATACAACTGCATCCCAGCTGAGTCACAGGAGGCTTTCCTCACTAAACCCGGCTCCAGAGACACGGCTCTCTTCTGCACTCCTACTGATGTCTGTCAGTCTGACCGTATGCCCCACAGCTCAACTACATTTTCACCTGTTCACTGTTGTGTATGCTCATCTTATATAATCAAAGAGATTATAAAATCTTCAAAGGAAGAGACCACGAGTACACCATTTTGATGTTTTCTCAGGTCCTCAAGCCTCAACATCTGAGAACAACGCCCTTCAGGGCAGAGGGCAGACAGTCAGTGTCTTCAACTAACACCGGTCATCATACGGCTGAACACCTTAAAGGTACAGGTTACCTTAAAGGTATACATCAGGGTCCTGGTCTTCAGGCATCTTCCACTTTAACTAGAGAGAGAAGATGCATATTATATGTGGCATAAGTAGCGAGCTGAATCACATACCTACTATAATCCCTGCTGTTGTGAAGAAGGAAAGGGAGCCGCAGGATAAGAGGGTTAGGGAGACCTCAGGGAGAAGGTCCGTGAATGTGAAGAGTAAATCTCACAGGTTGGTAATGATAAAAACTACCAAACAACATCAACACCACAGTACATAATTTTCATACAAAAGAAAAATAACTGCCCTGGTCAGTTTGGCACAGTGGTTAGAGCGTCGGCCCACGGTCCAGAGAGTCCCGGGTTCGGTTTCTACTAAGGGCACATACCTCAGTTGCAGTTCATCCCTGACCCCGGTTGGGGTCATGTGGGTGGCAGCCAGTCGATGGGTATCTCTCACATCGATGTCTCTCTCTCTCTTCCTCCCCCTCCCTCCCGCTCTATCTGAAGATGAATGCAAAAATGTCCTCGGGTAAGGATAAAAAAAAAAGAAAAAAGAAAAATAACTAACATATATTGGGTGTTCAATATATGCCAAGAACTATTCTAAGGACTTTATAAATATTAACACCTTTGATCTTCAAAATATCCCTATGAGGTAGACACTGTTGTTTACATTTTAAACATAAGGAAGGTGAAGCACAGGAAAGGTTAAATGATTTGCCCAAGATCATACAACTACTAAGTGGAGGAGCTGAGTTATAATCCAAGGAACTTGGCTTCTCAAGTCCATACTCTTCATCATTCTGCTAAACTGCTTTCTTTAAGAGCTCATGTGATTCTCATAACAATCCTGCAAAGCAGGCTGTGCATTCGACGTCTGTAGTCTACGTGAACAGAGTTCCTGGACTTGTGCAATGCACAGTCTGAACAATGACATGCGACAGCCGTAATGATCTGCACTATCCAGGTAGGTTTAATAATTTAGCCCAAACTATACTGTTCATCAAGTCAAAATCCGAAATACACTCTTTTCACTTAGAAATGGAATCAGCAAAGCCAAGATATGGCAATGAGCAAGGCTGGCTCTGGGATCCAAGAAATAAACCAGTTTGATTTGATCAGAGAAAGAATAAAGAGAAAGGATAAGGCACCCAGTCCATCACCCACTTGATCTCCATGCGCTGCGTGGGAGAAAACTCCGTTGGACGTTCCTGGAAATCACAGTGCATACAGCACTGTTTCGAGGAGATGAGTCTATCACTAGGATTTACAAGGACAAACT
Organism: Molossus molossus; assembly: GCF_014108415.1. Classification (NCBI taxonomy): domain Eukaryota; kingdom Metazoa; phylum Chordata; class Mammalia; order Chiroptera; family Molossidae; genus Molossus; species Molossus molossus. The sequence continues at coordinate 73,738,257 of NW_023425344.1, read as the reverse complement.
GTAAGACGTGACCTCTTTTTCGATGGAAAAATAATTAAAGCAGCAGCAAAGAAAATAACAACTGAAGGCTCAACATCGGCGAAGTGGCAGGAATGGATGGGCTCTAAACCACATGCCAATGTACTTAAAATAGAGTTGTCATAGGATGGGACTCATTCATGGATGTAAAACTATTCTGGAACTAGAAAAACTCTTAGGAATACAATACGGTGCCACCTACAATAATAGAGAAGAAAGTAATATTGAATAAGGGTGGGATGAGAATACATAGTTTTCTAGGTCACTTGGAGTCTATTTTACACAATGTGGTTTCATTTTTGCATTTGCATTTTGCATTTGCAATATTGTAAATTTCCTGAAAAGGGTGAGAACAATGAGTAATAAAGTAAAATATAATTGTACTTATTACATTTATATGTGTACTACTTAAATCTCTCTCAAGTGGAAAAAAGAATAAAAAAATATGAAATTATACAAGCAATCAAGACATCCTTCAGTAACTGGGGGAATAAATAATTGTGGTGCATCCAGGCAATGGAATATTATTAAGCAATAAAAAGAAATGAGTTCACAAGCTATAAGGAAACATGGAGGAAACTTAAACATAGATTACTAGGTAAAAAAAGGCAATTTCAAAGGCTACATAACTGCATGATTCCCACTATATGGTATCCTAGGAAAAGTAAAACTATGGAGACAGAAAAGGATCAGTGGTTGCCAGGCATGTGAGGGAAAGGGGAGGGGAGGGAATAAACAGGCAGAGCACCCAATGACAATACTCTACATAATGCCATAATGATGGATACATGCATGTCCTCACACATTTGTCCAAACCCATAGAATGTGCAACATCAAGAGTATACTGTAGTGTTGACCACGGACCCTGGGTGATAATGATGTGTCTATCAAGGTAGGTTCACCATCTGTGACAAAATACATCCTGGTGGGGGATACTGATGATGGGTGAGAAGTCATATATGTGTGGTAGCAGGGGTATATGAGAAATATCTGTACCTTCCCTTCAATTTTGCTGAGAACCTAAAACCATTCTTTAAAAATAAAGTCTTAATACTCTTAAAAAATTAAGTCAATAAAAATCAATCAATCAAAAATACCAGAACTTTTGGGCTTCATGATATACATGCAATGTACACATTCATGCTCCTATACAGAAGTTGGACCCTTTCTCTGAGGAAAAAACATTTATCAAAACTCAATATTATAGTCACTAATATCGTGGTAACTAGTATGATGTCAGGTGAGTACCAGACTTATCAGGGGAATCACTTCATAAGTTATATAAATGTTTAACCACTATGTTGTATACCTGAAACTAGTGTAATATTAAATTTCAATTGTAATTGAAAAATAAAAATATGGCACTCGCTGGTTTGGCTCAGTGATTAGAGTGTCGGCCCACAGACTGAAAGGGTCATAGGTTTGATTCCTGGTCAAGGGCACGTACCTGGGTTGCAGGTTTGATCCCTAGCCCCAGTGGAGATCATGTAGGAGGTAACCAAGTGATATTTCTCCCTCTCTCCCCACCTCCCTCCCTCACTCCCTCCCTTCTGTTCTCTCTAAAAATCGATGGAAAAATAACTTTAGGTGATGCCTAACAAAGAAAAAAAGAAAATGAAAAAAATGTTAAAAGACAATATTAAATTTGATATTTATTTATTTATTTATTCATTTATTTATTTATTTTTTATCCTCACCCGAGGACATTTTTCCATTTTTTGTTCAGATAGAGTGGGAGGGAGGGAGGGAGAAAGAGAGAGAGAAACATCAACGTGAAAAGGACGCATCGAGTGGTTGCCACCCGTATGACCCAACCAGGGCCGCGGACAAACTGCAACCAAGGTACATGCCTTTAGCAGGAATTGAACCCGGTCTCTCTGGACCGCAGGCCAACGCTCTAACCCCTGAGCCAAACCGGCCAGGGTGATATTTATTTTTTCAAGTCATTTTAAACTCAGTAATTCCATCAGATAGACCATCTTGCAGATGAAAAAATTTAGTCTTGGTTAAGAAATGTACTTAAGGAACTTGCGAGGGTGAAGGCCCGGCAGCCTGTAGGCCTCTTGGAGACATGACTGCAAACCCAAAACTGCTTTTCTTTCCACTAAACCATCCTGTCTCCAGCCTCTAAGTATCAATCAATTCAGTAAAAATTTCATAAGTCTGAGTGAATAGGTTTACCCTTGTGATCAGTGGCTCTTACAAAAGGAAATTAACTGAAAGCCCAAAGCAGGTACTCTGTCTACGGCCTGCTAGCAGCAGCTCGGCGGCTTCAGATGCCCCCAGCTTACTGTCACAGTACGTGCTAGGCCTGGCTGGGTAGCTCCGTTGGTTAGTGTCATTCCAATATGCCAAGGTTGTGGCTTTGACTCCTGGCACATACAAGAATCAACCAATGAATGCATAAATGAGTGGAAAACCAAATCAATGTTTCTCTCTCTCTCTCTCTCAAATTAATCAATTAAAAATTTTAAATATATATATTCCATAAAGAGAACCCCAACCAATGTTTTTGTTGTTAATCCTCACTCAAGGGTATTTTTCTGTTGATTTATTTTTAGATGGAGTGGAAGGGAGGGAGGGAGACAGAGAGAAAAAAACATCAATGTGAGAGAGACACATCAATAGGTTGCCTTCCACATGACCCCGATTGGGGTGGAGATCGAACATGCAACCCAGGTATATGCCGCTGACCAGGACTCGAACCCAGGACTTTTCAGTCCTCAGGCTGACACTCTAACGGTTGAGCCAAATCAGCTGGGAGACCAACTAATATTTTAACAGCAAAGATGAAAAAATGTAATGGCAAAAACTAAAACCAGTGTCTAAAGGAGACTTGTTTGTTCCCCATAATAAGATTTCTAGAAAAGAAATGCAACCTGTTCCAAACACAAACAGCAGGAATTGGAGACTAGACCAAAGAAACCTGCAAAGTGATATTCATGCAGTCTGGGGCACACTCTTCTGTACTTGATAACGACCAAATGTTTTTCTTAGAAAAGGTTAATACAATTTTAATTTTTAAAAATTACAGTTGTCTTCCTATGTTAATATGCAAGAGAAGTGTATACATAAGAGACAGAGCCCGGCTGGTGTGGCTCAGTGATAGCATCGACCCATGCACCAGGAGGTCAACAGTTCAATTCCTGGTCAGGGCACCTGTCCAGGTTGTGGGCCCAGACCCCAGTGGGGGGCATGCAGGAGGCAGCCAATCAATGTTCTCTCTCATCGATGTTTCTTTTTCTCTCTCTCTCCCTTTCTTTCTTTCTAAAATCAATAAAGAAAAATTTTTTTAAATAAATAAGAGACAGAGAAAAATGAACACATTTCTTTTCTATCAATTAAAAGGTCCTACGGAAGTTAGCCTTCTTCGCCCGATCAAAACAACCCATTTCAAGTATTCCACCTGTAGAGAGCACTTCAGTGAGATTAAATCATTTTCTCTGAAAGAGTAACATAATTTATGTCTGGCACACAATTTCCCCCTGAATGCATAAAAAGAATGAATGGATTTTCATTTTCAAACAAATTAGAAATATAAATCCATCCATGAAAAGAAAGCCTAGTCTCTTAACGGACTTCACCTGTCATTCTTTTCAGAGAATGGCCTGACAAATACGTTTCATCTGAGTTACACATTTCAGAAAATGAAGACATGTTGAACTACCTTTACGATGGCATACATTGTGTCTACCTTCATTCACTGTTGTCAGAGAACATCAATAAACTGCTTTGAAAAGCTCACTGCCTCCCTACCCGTTACAAATCAACACCCACACTCCTTAGCCAGGAACCCTCCTCCCCTCCACCCGTCTCCTCCCCCTCCCTCTGCACAAGCCCAGGCAGAGAATGCGACTTAGCACATTTAGGCAGAAACCTAGACACCTGTAGTTTAAAAAAAAGGGGGTGGGGGAATCCAAGAGATTCTGTTGTGCAACCCAAACATGAAATTACAATCCCCATTAAACAAATAATGAAATGTAACCTCGGTTATAGAAGCTTCCCAAGGTCATGTGGCTAGCTAAGACGGTCCTCAGGTTATACGAACTCTTAAAATGAAGGCCCTGAGCTCCTCAAGGATAGGAACCATAAAGCCATATCTCTGTGTGTTCCCGTTCTTTTCCCCGTCTTTGCTTTAGCTTCTGTCTGAATGAGGATTACTGACTTCAGTAGTTCTACTTACTCATTCAGTTTTAGGCAGAAATACTGGTTTTGTGTTTCAATGCAATATTTGACTTGGAAACCTGAGAACGTCCCATCCGAGGTGGAAGGCACTGTGAATTTCTCTTGCTTTCTCTAGTCTAGTACTAACGGGCCTGTCTTCCATATTCTTCCTTCATGCCTCTCAACATGCTTGTTCTAGGACCTTTCAGAATGATTCCGGTGGTGTTGCTGTAGAAAATCCCCCTGGTGTGGACACAGGCGCTGTGGAAGGGTTTGAACAGTCAGAGAAATGCAGGGGAACAGGCTTGATGGGGGTAACAGGCTGTGAGCAGGAAGAGGCTAAGGACAGAGGCCCTGGGTGCACCCTGTCTGGTGTGTGTCACTGGACACCTTACTTGTTCCCGCATGTAAAATGCTCGTCCCACAGGACTACGAGAATTAAATGAATTTGCATATAAAATACCTAACACATAACGGCAGTCCATAAATCGCGGCTAGTAGTAGTAATCCCAGAGCAGTAAGTCCGCAATGTCACTGATAGGTTCTTGGAAACTGTGACTTTAAGCAAAATAACACATAATAAAACCAATTTTACCACAGACTAATTGATATAAACAAGAGTTAAGTTCCCACATCATATTTCTGGTCACAAAAACATCACCAAACTTCAAAATCAAGACCCAACACACTTCTAATATTAAACACTGGCACACATGTGAGCTACACATACATTTAAGAAAGATGAATAAAAACAAGATCACTCTTTTCCAAACCATGATTCCAATTCAGGGTCAAGGGTGGCCAGTCTGTCCTGGTAGCTCAGGGCACACTCACACCCACACGCCCTCAGACCGAGACAATGTTGACAAAGCCATTCATTTACCTCACACATGAACATGTTTGGGATGTGGAAGGAAACCGGACCCCGGAGAAGACCCATGTAGACATGAGGAGAACATGCTAACTCCACCCAAATGGTGGACCCGGCCAGGCATTTAGTTTTTTCTAATTAATGTTATACTAAAGCAAAGCTGAATGAAATGCTATTGATCAAGGACCTGCTATAGTATAATCTATATCTGTGAGTATTGCAAGAAGAACACTGGTAGAGAAGTTGTGATTCAGGACTAGAGCCATGAATAGCCGGAGAGGGTACAGGTTGGAGGAGGCCTGTTTACCTGAGTAAAATAAAATTGTGGCCCTGGGGGGTAGCTCGCCCCTCAGAGCCTCTTCCGGATGTGCCAAAGCTTTGGGTTTGATCTCCCGGAAGCAACCACTGAATGCATGAAAAGGTGGAACAGCAAGGCGATGTTCATTGTCTCTCTCTCTCTCTCATCAATCAATCAATCAACCAATAAATACTATAAGAATAAGAAATCATAAGGACTAGTGTTAAAGGAGCCAAGATGAGCCAGAAATTTAAATCTTACTACTACACTATCCTTGGCTACTTGTCCAGCTGGTCCTATCACACAGAGTCATGTGACCTGACTCCTGGTTGGCTAACAAGTGCTTTGCTTCAGTTAACACATTTGCATTGAACACCTACTGTGATCCCAATCACAGGATGGGGTGGGGGTAGGGGGGATTATAAGTAAAAAAATGTTCCACCCCTCAAGGACCTTAAAATCTAATAGAAAAAAGATTAATACACATGAAAGACAGTCACTAATGGGCTCAGAATCAGAGAAGCAGGTATCGGTGAAGACCTGTGACTATTTTTTAAGATGGTCTTGGACCATACTGATACCATAGGCCATCTTGCACTGGCAAATCTCACTTCATCCATTTAGTTAAAGCCAGTGGCCCTGGCCGGTTTGGCTCAGGGGTTAGAGCATCAGCCTGTGGTCCAGAGAGACCCGGGTTCGGTTCCCACTAAGGGAACCTCGAATGCAGTTTGTCCCCGGCCCTGGTTGGGTCGTGCGGGTGGCAACCACTCAATGTGTCCCTTCCATGTCAATGTTTCTCTCTCTCTCTCTCTCTCTCTCTCTCTCTCTCTCTCTCTCTCTTTCTCTCTCCCTCCCATTCTATCTGAACAAAATATGGGAAAATGTCCTCAGGTGAGGATTTAAAAAAAAAGCCAGTGTCACGAGATAAGCATGGAAGTAGTGTGACGCCAATCCAGCAGGTACAGCTAAAATTTTCTTAACTAAAAAAGTATAATTTGTTTAAAGGAGTTCACAAAATGTCTGTGTTTAGAATTTCTTTCCAAACATATTCCATATACATACCATTTGATCTCTCAACAATGAGTAATAATAATCAATCTAAATTTCGTCATAAGAACATAAAGGTTATGAGCTCACATCTTTTTTCTACTAAAGTCAGGTCTTTCACCTGAATTTGCCCTTCTGAATATCATGCTATAAACTGTGAGCTCTACTCGCCAAATAGAACATTTGAAAGAGAACAACATATTTATTCAATGTTGGTCTTTTGTTTGACTGGATAAAGTAATTTAGTGACTGAAGCTAAAAACTGTAAACTCAGAATGTATTTATAATTCATAATTCGAGGCTATTCTTAACAATACATACTATAGGTTCACTTCTTGCCACTAAAATATTTCACTTTATATAGCTTATTTCAAAACTGCTCTGAGGCCTTCTGTAAGTTTTCCCCAGAGCCACTTTTTCTCTGCGTGTTACAGCCTCACCTATAAACCCTCACTTCAAACTAAGTGATATATGAAAACGGTGGGGAAAGTGATAGAAGTTTAGAATTACTATTCCCTGCTGAATTCAAAATTTGATATTTTTAAAACCACAAACACTTTTCATTTGCACTGGGAATCTAAAAAAGAAAAAAACAACATGTTTTCTTCTAACATAGCTAAAACAGGAAGCAATTCATCCTCATTCAAAAAAAAGTAGTGACAACAATAACAATGGCAAAAATTAGAGCCCTGGCCGGTGTGGCTCAGTTGGTTGGAGTGTCATCCCATGCACCCAAAGGTAGCAGGCTCGATTCCCATTCAGGGCACATACCCAGGTTGTGGGTTGTGGGTTTGATTCCCCATCTGGGAATGTGCAGGAAGCAACTAATCAATGTCTCTTTCTCTCTCTCTCAAAATCAATAAAGTGTGTGTGTGTGTGTGTGTATAAATTAGAGCCGTTGCTACAAAGCAATAATTATACATCATTAATTTTAAGACCTTACCTATGTATTAAAAATACATTAAGATTCACGCCCTGGCCAGTTTTGCTCAGCGGTTAAAGCATCAGCCCACAGAACAGAGTCGTGGGTTCAATTCTAGCCCTGGCTAGGGTCATGTAGGAGGTGGCTATTTGATGTGCCTCTCTCACACTGATGTCTCCCCCCCCCGCACTCTATCTGAAGATATTTGGAAAAATATCCTTGAGTGAGGATTAAGAAAAAAAATTTTTTTTAATGTATTAAGATTCAAAGAGATAACTATACTCACTAGTATTCCATGTCAATACCCACTACTTTTAGCAAGAATCATACATAAATATTTGTGAGATTGCTGATGTTCTAAAGTCTAGATTTATAGTGAAATGGGGAATTACAAAAGATATTCTTGTAAAAAATTTTTCCCATCTCAGGCATTTTGATTCCTCACATAAAATGCTCTGCAGAATTTTAAATATTCCAGGAAAAGACACTATTTCAAAGTTACTTTAAATACAGAAAACAGACACATGGAAGGGATTTAGTTTGTCACTGTGATTCGCAGTGACAAGGGTAAAAGTAATATTCTTTTATTCAAGAAGAAAATACCTGATGAGGCACAATCCGTAAAAAAACTTTTCAGGTATGCCTATAACAGTGAAATAAATTTCTGTTATAATGCTTGACTATTATACAGATTAGAAATAGATACATCTATTTTCCTACACATAAATAATCCATCAATTCTTAATCAAGAGATTTTTTCCCCCATCATATTAGATTAGATCCTTTACTCCTTTGGTAAGAATACGCATTTATATTTTTGATCATCAAGGAACAAGAATTCTTGTTTTTCTATTTAAAGGCTGGAAAATAAAACACTCAGATGTTGAAAAAAATCTAAGTTTCAAAATAAAATTCAACTTAAGATATGCTACATCTATTGACACAAACTGCAATTCTACACTGATTCTATGAAGTTATACTGAAAAAGAGATAAAGAAAAACCTTTCAGCCAATGTGCCAAGTGAAAGTCACCCTTGTTTTCCCCTGTTGTGTTACAAAATGTTCTATACATGGGGCCCATGTCATCACTAGATCTGTTAACGGTTTCACAGCTCAGAGTTTGGCTTCATTTGTTAAGCATCAAGCTGCCCTATCACTTGTATAGACCTGAAAAGTTTGTTATGGTTCATAATGTAAAACTCACAAAAGTGCACAGCTGCTGTTCATATTCTCAGAGAAGTCTGTTATAATAATGATGTCACGGAAAACGGCTGGAATGCATTACATGTCCCAGACAGCCAGGCTATTCAATCCCTCCAGTCAGTGCAGGTATACAGGTTGCGCTGTAAACATTATGGTAGCATTACAATAAGGCAAAAAGTTCATTTAAAAAAAAAATCACTGAGGGAAGGTGATTAGGGCCTCTTTATAGTTCTCCTTTAGGAAGCCTCACTTACCACTGGAACTACACAAAGTAACAACATTCCCCTCTCGCTGTCTGATATCCTACTGTGAACACAAAACTTTGCAAAAGTCACAACATAAATTAGGCCCTTGAAGAAAACTATACCAGTTTATCTAAACAAATAAACAATTTCCCTTTACTTATCACATATATTTACATAGGAAGCACAATGGACTGAATTCTGGTCTTGAAGTAAATGCAAAGCTATCATACATTATTAATATTAAGAGCTTACCTATGTATTTGAAATGGCACAAAATGTTACACAGTTTCACGCTCCAGCATAGATCACAGAGATGTAGCAGAGGGAGAGGGGTCTGGTTTTCTTTTTTTAGTATTCTTTTACCACAAAGCATACAGGCCATTTTCCAAGGAAGAATTTTTTTTCTTTTTTAAAATTCTCATCCGAGGATACTTTTCCATTGATTTTTTAGATAGAGTGGGAGAGAAGGAGGGTGAGGGAGAGAGGGAAACATGGATGTGAGAAAAACACATCAGTTGGTTGCCTCCTGCATGACCCAGACCAGGTTGGGGATTGAACCTGAAACGGAGGTATGTGCCTTGATTGGAAATCAAACCCAAGACTTTTCCATCCTTGGATCGATGCTCTAACCACTGAGCAAACCAGCCAGGGCCCAAATGAGAATTTTTAAAGTGATTTTAGAAAAAAATGAATATTAGAAAGTTTGCACTCTATATACATTTGCACTATTTTAACTGTTTTAGTGAAATTACTAATTAGAGAAAAGAGAAACTTGAAACATCCACTGTGCATAACTATTAAAGTTATTTGAATGCTCATGATAAAAACAGAACAGATGGCCCTGGCCGATTTGGCTCAGCAGTTAGAACACTGGCCTGTGGACCAGAAAGTCCTGGGTTCAGTTCCTGCTAAGGGCACATACCTCGGTTGTAGTTTGTCCCCGGCCCCGGTTGGAGGCGTATGGGTGGCAACCACTCGATGTGTCTCTCTCACATCAATATTTCTCTCTCTCTCCCTCCCACTTTATCTGAAGATAAATGCAAAAATGTCCTCGGGTGAAAATAAAACAAACAAACAAAAAAAGCAGAATAGGTGCAGGACACTGAAAAAGTTCTAAATTATAGTCCCAAATCTGCCACTAATTGTTTAATCTTGAAGAAATCATTTAAGGCCGACTGGTGTGGCTCCATGGTTGAGCATCAACCCATGCACCAAGAGGTCACAGGTTCAATTCCTTGTCAGGGAACATGTCCGGGTTATGGGCCTGATCCCCAGTGGGGAGCATGCAGGAGGCAGCCAGTCGATGTTTCTCTCTCATTGATGTTTCTATTTCTCTCCCTCTCCCTTCCCCTCTCTCTAAAATCAACAAAGAAAACAATTATTTTAAAATTATTTAACAGCATTCAATTTTAGTTTCCTTGACTTTAAACTGAAGACCATGACCAATGATGATACATGAAGTTCCACTTCCCTATGACAGTATTTCTCATCAGGTCATTAGGAATGGGAGGACCAAGCATCAGAACGATGACAGCTAAGCTATTCTTGCTCAGTGCACTATCCACATACTATTCCATTTAATCTTCAAACACACCTATGTAGTAGATACTGTTATTCTCTTCATTTAACGGTAAAGACATGGAGGAACAGACAAGTGAAGCGACTTAGCCAATGTCCCACAAGAAGTGAACGGAAGAGTGAAAATTCACATACAGGCTGACTAACTCCAGAGCCAGCTTTTGCCACCCCTATGCTAGACTACATATACTGCCATATTCTTTGGAATAGAGAGAGGTCTGCTTGTTTGAACTTTCTGGTAAATAGGAAAAGTCAGAATTTAATAGTGGAAGGTTTAATGATTGAGGATATTGCAGTGCCTTAGATCATAGCTGTTTTACAACCTAGCACTGTACATAAGCAAAGACAGTATTAGATATTTCCCTTACTTCCTGATCAGTTTTATTCTGTCCATAAAATGTAAGCGTATTTGCAGTGTTGCAAATAAGACCATTTTATCTGCATGGACATACTGTATCTTATGCCTACACATCTAAGGTAACATTTCTTAACACCTGCTTATATTTGCAGTTGCACTGAAGCTAGAATTCAATCCAAAAATGGTATGCCATTAACTAAAGCAATAGTTAAATTTGATATCAGCTATAAGATGGCATTTAAACGTGGTATCTGTTACAAATAACTACAGTTTGAAAATGAGATGCTTCAGGCATGATTATTTATAGCAGAAGGCAAACTCTACTTATCACCATGGGAAATGGCTGTTTAATGCACCGTCTATTGAGACTGGTTTATTTGGTGGATTAATAATAAGTAAATAAAGGATAGTTTAATCTCAGTAGCGTGAAACATAAATAGCCAAGAAATTCTCAAGTTTGTTTAATATCTTGACAAAAGTGTAATACATTCATAAAAATCTCCTACAGGTTCCCAGTCATATGATCACTAACCAGGTAATTTTACAGATAGGAAAGACCTTATAATTCTTTTTTTACTTTTCATCAAAGAGGCAAAATGCAGGAGATTTCTCCCTCCATTTTAATAAACCACCTAGCTCTAAACTTTCTGAGAAGTCAAACTCTTACATTGTATCTTCAAGCAGCTGTGAAAATAAAATTATTCTGGCTCCATTTAAATTCCTTCTTGCCACAACATAAATATATGTGCCAAAACATACAAGATTAAAAGAAAATCCATTTATCAGCACCAGAGCTACACACAAAACAATCCCAGTCCTCCCACTTCTTCCTTCTTTGGAAGCAGTAACGAGCCACAGGTACACCTCCAATTAGACGGGCTTTTCTGGCTGCCGGGCTTCTGCTCTGCCAGAAGACTATGTAACCAGAGAACTCCTTTTACAGTATGTAGCCACAATACAAGGTAAGTGTGGAAACAGAGTCTAAATCATTTGAAACATTTTGGGCACAGCTGGAAGAACACCTGTTGGGAATGGATGAGTGATATTTGAAACACAAAACAATAGAAGCCAAGGACTGTTCACACCACTGTCGCTGCACACTCCTGCATCGAATTTAATTGTCTTGAAAGCCATTAATGAAACAGCAGCAAACTAGAATTAGGTGAGCATTTTGTTGTTCTTCTTGAAAGCACGGAGCAACTCACTGAAAATAAGCTCCCCAAAAGCGAATGGTTACTAATTCAACAATCTCACAAGATATGTGGAAAAAACTCATTAAAAATGTTAACTTTTCTTTCTATTTGTTTATGTTGGCCATATCACCTGCTAACTTTCATAAAATTTTTTATCTTTTTAACTGTCTAAACATATTTTACAAATAAAAATAGAAAACCCATATAAAGAAAATATTAACTTTACCTTTACCATTTAGAACTACTAAGTGGTTTACTCAAAGTACATCACCAGTTTCTCTTTTCTCTTTGACCACCTATAGGAGAGCCAGGGTTCAAGCTTTACAACTAAAATATAGAAGGTACATGAAGAAAGAACCTGCTTAAATTTCTTAAGATTTATCACCAAAGCAATATATATTGCTTTGGTGATAAATCTTAAGAATATCTCATATATATATATGGTTTCATCATTAAACATCCCAACATTCAAATGAAGGGTCTGACTTCCTGCCTCTGAGAACTCATTTCTAACCCAATAAGCATCTACTGCACTGTTATAGAGTACCTACACCACGTACCTGAAGGTTCAGAGGAACTTTTATGCAGGGGTTGGAAAAACCAGAAACAGAAAAATCAGCTAAAAGTCTGTGCCTAACACCAGTCATTCAAGGAAGAAAGCCTTGAAGAGCAGGTGAAAGTGACAATGAACTTTAGAGGTGAATTCTGGAGCCCAACAGAGGATAAAATAACAGTGCTGGTAATATAGTCAATTCAGCATAAAGGAGAGGGACAAATTCGATGTAGTTACAGTGGCTATAGTGCATAGAGGACAATGTGATTTAAAAAACAACAACAGTGAATTGAAAAATAATCTCAGTCAACTAGCAATCTAGCAGCCTCCCATTAAGGCAGCCTATACATGTGTGTTGCACAGCTCAGTAAATACTATTTCTTCACATGTTCAATAACTGTGATGAAGACAAAAAAGAATGTTTAAAAACTTAAAGCTCCTGCAAGACTACAAAATTTTTATCCGCAGGGACTACGGCACCATGAAAATCCCAGAAGCAATAATGCAAAAGCCTGAATTTATAAGAAGTCACCTGGAAAAAATAACCTGATCCAGTGTCTAATTGTATCTTGAACAATCCTTGTTCTGTTATTTCATAAATGTTTGATTTTTACATCATCATAATAATACCCAAATGCATTAGTATTGTTGGCCCAGTTCCTAGACCAAAAAAAAGTGGAGAGGGAGCAGTATCAGATTAATTTGTAAACAGTATCTGATTCAAGACAAACAATTCATGTTAAAGCATTGACCACACTAACTGGAATACTGTTGAAATTCTCCAGGCACTGCCAAGCATGTTGGCTTCCTGCAGCTGTGGTAAAGGTATCCTAAAATGACTTCTGCTTTAAAAGGTCTCAAACCAAAACAAGACATTTTCCTAGGTGAGATCTGGACAAAGTAACATCAACCTATGAAAACCAGAAAATATAATCATTAACCCTAAAATCTATAAAATAACCACTGAGATTTTTTGGCTACATATTACAAAATTATATCAGTAATATACTACCTCTATCTATCTGATTGCTTCTATCAAGGAATTATAAGAAAATAAGAAAGTTACGGCTTGATATGAAATATGAGTTATCAGTTTCCTTTGGACCTGACTTTAAATAACAAAGTTTATGAATTTTACAAATTCAACAGAATTAAACACAAACTCATACCTCATTAGTCCAGGAAAATTTCCAAATATGCAAGTATAATGGGCATTCAAGCCCACTTTCAAATTGTAATTTTAAAATTTTCATGACAACCTAATAATATCACAGACCACCATATTGTCAAGAACTATTAATTTTATGTTGAAGAGTTTAGTTATTACCCAGGCTTTAAACTCACAGTATTGGGTTACTCCTTAATTATAGAAGCTATGAAATTAACTCTAGAGCAAAGGAGAAATGTGGGAACATTTTTAATTAGTAGTTGTGGTTCTTTTTGGCTTACACGCAGAATTCTCTTAAGGATCCATCACTTCAATCATCTGGTCCCATTATCAATTTCAATAATTATTTGCTGAAAGTTGGTGATTCCCAATTTAGAATCTCAGAGCCGTAAAAAAAATATTTTTACTGCTCAAATGGTAAAGGGGACACAGTGATTAAAATTTCAGATTACAGAATCAGATTGTCTAGGGTCTTGGGCAAAGCTCAAAAAGCTCTCTTTGCCCTAGTTTCCCTTCCAAATAGGGTTGCCATAGAAATCGGGTATTGTGGAAATCATAATGTGCTTTTAAAGTGGGTTTGGAACGTGGTAAATGTAGCTATTAATCTAATTATGTTCTGTGGTGCCGCTGAGTCCGCAGCATCTTGAAGCTTCTATCTCCCAGCATGTGAAAAGCTTTAACATGCTCCAATCCTACATTCCAAGGACCACAAAAGAACTTTTAAAATCTAAGTGATTCTGGACTGAGATGGAGTATAAGTACTTCTTCCTATTTCTCTACTAGTACGGCTGAAAACTCTGGACACTGTATACTAAACATACACAAGCCTAGCCAGTGTGGCTCAGTGGTTGAGCATTGACCCATGCACCAAGAGGTCGCCAGTTCGATTCCCAGTCAGGGCACATGCCCAGGTTGTGGACCTGATCCCCAGTGGGGGGCATGCAGGAGGTGGCCAATCGATGTTCTCTGTCATCGATGTTTCTATCTCACTCTCCTTTCCTCTCTCGCTAAAATCAATAAAGAAAAAAAAAACATACACAAGAAGACAATGGGATGCAAAGGAGATGACAGGCATGGGATCTTGGGATCCCAGGGGGATGACAGGGTTATAAATGCCCTAAATTTTTTCTGCCTTGCGTATCTTAGACTGAGTCAGCATTATCCTCAATGCACTCTTACCTACATATTTCTTACACAAATAAGAAATACATAGTTGCACGTTGTGGCTACAGATTTCAGTCTTCCTAGACTTAATTACTTGCTCTGTTTGTGATCATCCTGCTCACTCCAACTGCTTTGCACTTTTTTGACTTCCCAGGAAGATGGTTTCTCCTCCATCAGACAGTCATACTAAACTCAACTTAAAACATTCTCACTGCTCACCTCAAACTAATGAATCTGGCTTGTGTCCTAGTTTATAACATCTTAGATCCCAATAAACACTGTTTGCAACTATTGTTTAAAACCCAGCCAAAGAGAAGGCTTACCTTACTATCACTGTAAGTTTTTCCTAACTGTCAATCATTCCACTTCCTACTAGGGCATCTGCATTTAGGACTTAATTATTCAGTGCAGATTTCACTGTATCTGGATTAATCTCTTTCCAACACATACCCAGAATCCACCACAACTTTCATTCATTGTTCTAATTTCTCCTGTTGGATTTTTGGTCTTTTACAAATAAAAATGATCAACATTTGCCTTTGTACTGAATCTATCTGAACTGCCTAAGACTTCCTAAAGTACACTCCTTCACTATTCCATTCAACTCTTATCTAGTTCACGAAGTCCATCTCATACTTAGACTTGATCTTCGCTCTTCCTCCACCCACCTTGTTCAGATATGTGTGTACCTGTGTAAGGGTGTGTGGATGTATATTTACTAAATTTTTAAAATATAGATAATTCATTTGTACACTATGCTGTATCTTGTGTTCCCTAATTATTTCACGTAAACAAGATGTGGAAGTGGCATTCAAGAAACAAGGAACAGAAAGTGCAAAGGAACAGAATCATGAATGAATGAGCAAGCAGATGACCTGAGAAACTACAGAAAATGTATAGGCTACAAGTACACACATAGACAGGGAAGTGACAAGATTAGAATATCAGGCAAGGATCTGATGGAGCTGATGGGCCCTATATACCATAGGACATAACCCTGGAGGCACCAAAGGTCACTGGAGATAGAGTGGTAAGATCATTGATCCTTTCCACTGACAAAATGGTAGACAGTTTGGAAAGGGGAAAGAGGACAGGTGTTAGGAAACTGTTTTAGAGTATAACTAAGAAATGATAAAGAACTGAGCTGAGGGATGCCAGGAATGGAACCATGACCAATGAAAGCATAGATGTGGATGAACATGATTAAACTGAGTGAGTAGAGAGAAGAGCCAAAGAAAGGACTCTGAGAAACATCAACACTTAACATAAATCTTTACTGAAAGTCAAATCCATTCTTAGTTCAGGAATAAATGAAATATTTTTTTCTATCTTTAAAACTGCAGTTCCCAATGTATAAACAAGAAGAAACAGGTCAAGAATAATATTTTAAAGCCTAAACGGGAAACTATGTTTATCTCTCTACTGATCTTGAACTGTCTTTCAAACACCAAGTGTTCCAAGGTACTAGAATTTCATCTCTCCTGCCCACCCCAAACCGTCAAAGTGAAGGCTTACAAACATACCTGTTCATCAGGTTTTCTTCTGTAAATGGGTACAAATAAAATTCACTTGAAGACAGTAAAGAGAGTCTGCAATCATTCCTTCCATTTGGCCTCTATGCCATTTGACCTGCCTTCACTGTTACAACACCCTACACACACACACACACACACACACACACACACACACACACACACACACATGATTCAAATGACTTTGTCAATATCTTAACTAACTTTATGTGACCTGGTTAGATATATGGTGAGTTGCCTCAATATAAGTTGACACACAAAATCAATGTATTATTTTTCCCTTAATATCAATGGTTTAATTTCTAGGAGGTGTACTATCGTGGCAAATCTGACTTGATTTAGAATACCAACCAGATAAATATGCTGCTGATATTTGTAGTACACAACGGTCTTGATGATTCATGCAAGGTACATCCACTTCAGATACAATCACTCTCTTGACCACGCTGAAACCTGAAAAAAAAAAAGAAGTAATAAATAACTACCAAAAAAAGTAAAATGTGCCGCTCACTTTACATTTTAACAAAAAACAAACCAAAAAAAAAAAAAATTTCACAGAAAACCTAAATCTTTCACTCCACTACTGGAGGCAACATAACTTTAGAAAGATAAAGCAATTTCCGCTGAAATCATATGCCAATACCTACTTATTTTGTTTATCTTGCTAATATCTACTCTGTCCACACAGCAGGCCTACACTGAGAAGTACGGAAGCCTTGCACAGGCCTTCAGGGAAGAGACTGCCCATCAGTGAGTGAGAACACCCACCCGGAGGCTGCCATCGCATCCTTCAGCTCTCACGCTAACAGTCTTCCTGAAGCTATTCCCTAAATATCTGGGCTAATACTACACGTCACACACATTCCAGTCACTCTCTATCCCTTTACCCTGTTTCACTGTGCGCATAACAAGCAGCCTTGTCTTGAGTTATATTATTACCCTTTGTATTTTCAGTTTCCCCCTCATCCACAGGGGTATGTTCCAAGACACCCCCCCCCCTCAGTGGATGCTACATTATATGTAAAATATACTACGTTTTTTCCTATACAAACATACCTGTGATAAAGTTTGATTTATAAATCACGCGCAGTGAAGAGATTACAACAATAACTACTAATGAAATACAACAGTTATAACGGTATACCAGAATAAAAGTTGCATGAAGGTGGTCTCTCTTGGACAACTGAGACGGCTGCTCAGTGAAGACTGGGTGGGTGGTGTGTCCAGTATGGACACTCTGCACAAGGGGAGGGTTCACGTCCCAGGAGGGGCGCAGCGTGACAGCAAGGTACTTCGTCCTGATCCTCAGAGCATCGCGTAATTTAAAATGATAAATTATTTCTTTCTGTAATTTTCCACGTAATATTTTTAGACTGCGGTTGACTGCAGGTAACTGAGATCATGCAAAGGGAAACCTCAAGTGAGAGGTAACTACTGTCCCTTGTGTGACTGCCACAACCGGACCAGAAGCCTCAGCAGAACCAGGGAGCATCAGTCTCATCCACCGCTTTACCCGCGGAGCCTAGCACAGTGCCTCTTGGATGCTCACACACTTGGTGGTCTAGTGAATGCTTCCAAATTCACAAATTCTGTTCTAAATAAAATCCTAACAGGAAAGCATGTATTTCATACCTCTCTGCAAGTTCACAAGACCCAGAGAGAGGCAAAACCCATACCTGGACAAACTACTATGAATAGATGTATTCAGTTCAGCCCCCATCCAGTGCCATGACTTCGTGGCCGTCAAGTGTTAACTGCCCTTGAAGTATATTTAAACTGTCTCCAAAATGAAGGAGAATCGAGAAAAGGAATATAAGAGGAAATAAAACTAATCTGCTTACTGAAAGAAACATGAATACCGCAGTCTGGAATTCATACTGCAAACACTTTTTAAAATGTCATTCAAGCCTCAGGTTCCTATTTTTCCCAAAGAGTTACTGTGGTTATGAGGACATACGGCATGAGAATAGGTCATTCAGAAACTGGTATTCTGTACAATCAGGCTCCTCTGGAGGTCAGCTGCACATTTGGACCAAATAATGTGAGAGGTCTGTTTAGCACGGCTCGAAAATGTCAAAAAGAAAACTGAAACAAAAAAGCACACAGAATCCTGCAGTATCGGACTTTTCAAAACATGTGATGGAATAAAGTTCCATTTTCAAAATCTATTTTCTTAAAGAACCCAGTATTAATTGCATGTTGATGTAGAAAGCACACAAAGTTGCATTTCTCTACTTGGGATACCAGACGCTCAGTTCCTTGAGTATAGTCCATTGTACAAAATTCCCAGGTCAGGGGTGCAGTAGACAAATTAATTAGTCTATTAAGTCTCAGTCGTATCCTGGCACTGATGTTTAGGTTAGCACCTTCAGCAACAAGTTTCTAATGCTTAACTGTGCTGCCATTTGTTCCTCAGAGAAATTAGGAATGAAGGGAAAAAAAAGAAAACATGGCTGGGAAAAGTTCCCACTGACCTAAAGGCAGAAGCATGCACGTGAGTCAGGGTGGATGGGTGTATTCATGAAAAGGAGAAAAACTCCAGTTGATTAGTTCTTGCTATTTTAAGTGATTAGGAGGAAAATAAATGGCTTCATATCTAAGGAAAATTTAAATAGCATTTAACACTCTACAAAATCAACCTAAAAGAAGATGATAATTTGCTATGACTTAGCACTAAAAAGAAACCAATGATCTCATAGGACGAATCTCTGAAGCACTTCATGGGAAGATTAAACACTTTTGACTAAATATTTGCGGATACTATAAATGACTGAAATGAACCAAATCGCATATTTGAAAAAACAGACACGTGAGAATGTGTGCACATGCACACACTTGCACACACACGCCCCCCCCACACATACACATACAGATGGAGAGAGAGAAGGGAGGGAGAGAGAGAACTATGCTTATCTTTTATCTTATAGCCATTAGCTACTGCAGAGTGTTTTTCTAAAAGAACCACATACCATGCATAGTTCAAAATTTAATAAAAGCAAAAATTTGTTTATCATCATACAAGACAGCGGAATACCTATGCATTGGGTAGGAATTTTCTTTTCTCCTAAATTTTTCCTTCTCTTTTGTTCAGTGGGGTCACGGTACAGTGAAAAGTTTTCATAGCATCAATGACCCAGAAGAGTGTAAGAGATTAAGTAGGCTGTAAAAGCTGTTTTATGCATAAGAATTGGGTGTTGAGATGTCAAGAGCAGTAATGAGAAGTGAATAACTCAGTGTACAATGACACTATCTGTCATAACAAATACCTGTTGCAGATTAGGCAATCACACTACGTTACAACCTTGACACACCCACACTGAAGTGATGTTCAAGTCCAGGTCATTTAAACTCCATCTAGAATGTCGGACTACTGAAAAGTTGACCACAGTAATTATGTCTTACATTTTCTCCTGAATACTCTATTATTTGGCTAATTTTCTCCAAACTCAGTGCCATTAAATTGAGGATTATTAAAATATAATTACATTTACTGGACTTTTTCTTCAGGAAATAATCCAATATAGTGAAATAGAAAATACTTAAAGAGGTAAGAAGATAACAATTTAATATTATTTATAATAGCAAAAAACTGAAACAATGTAAATCTCCAACAATGAGATAGTTAAATAAACTATCATGTAATAGAATATTAAGAAGTCGCCCTGGCCGGTTTGGCTCAGCGGTTAGAGCGTCGACCTGCGGTCCGGAGAGACCCGGGTTCGGTTCCCGCTAAGGGCACGTACCTCGGTTGCAGTTTGTCCCCGGCCCTGGTTGGTCGTGCGGGTGGCAGCCACTCAATGTGTCCCTTCACGTCGATGTTTCTCTCTCTCTCTCCCCCTTCCTCTCTCTCCCTCCCACTCTATCTATACAAAAAATGGAAAAATATCCTCGGGTGAGGATAAAAAAAAAAAAAGAAGTCATTAAATATCATGCTTTCAGGTAATGTTTAATGGGAAAGAAAATCCCTACGTTATGGTAGGCACAAAATGGAGAATTGTTAAATGAATGAACTAAAATGCAGTTCAAAAAATCATATGCATGTGTGATTCAAATTTTAATACAAATATTGAGATTATATAAAAATGTATTATATATTTTTTGTGTATAATATGCACACTCATACAAGAAAAGAAAAAAGACACCAGAATGCCCAGAAATTACCTTTAGGTAGAATTAAACACAATTCTAAATATAAACACATATTGCCTTTGCAATTAGAAATGAAGCAATTGAAACCACTACAATAGTTTGAGCCCAGTAATGCTCCTAGTATCATCATCCATGGAATAAAGGATGAGTCAGAACCTTCTGAGTAACATTTTCAACCACTTGCTCAGTTGCCCAACTCCAACCAAGTCCAGGAAATTTGATGACCTTCAATACCAGCTTTGCCCCAGGTATGATTAATCCCTATTCTTAAACTGTTTCCTTTTCATATGTGTATAAGTAAAATCTTATCTAGGAGATGTGTTGTACAAATACACAATATTTCTTTATCTATGGCCCTGGATTTTCTCTTCTGAGGCCAAAACAGGAGTGTGTGTGTGGTGGGTGGTATATTTGACAAACTCATCAGTTTATGATAAACTTGCCCTAAACTGTCTTCATATATGGCAATAGATAATTTACCATCTCTGCAGCAAAGAATCCCGTCCTTGCCATTAACAGCTCAATATCTCCCAAAAAATATCATTTTGAAAGTGAGTTGGGTTTTTGTTTTTTTTTTCTTTATTAATTTTTAGAGAAAGAGGAAGGGGGAGGGAGGGAGAGAGAGACAGAAACATCGATGAGAGAGAACATCGACTGGCCGCCTCCTGCATGCCCCCCATTGGGGATCAGGCCCACAACCTGGCATGTCCCCTGACCAGGAATCAAAATAGCGACCTCTTGGTGTATGGCTCGACGCTCAACCACTGACCCACACCAGCTGGGCAAAAGTGAGTTTTTTAAAATAGCATTTTGAATCAATATCCACAACTTTTTAAAGTGTTTACAAAGATGTAATTACTACCCAGATTCTCCTTCTAAGATACAAATAACTGTACAGGCAAAGTCCATGCCAGCCTCTCTTATAGACAATGTTTTTGTACCATCGTCTATGTCCCTTATATGCATCTCTATGTGTACTTTTCTTTCCATCACCATGAAATTAAAACAAATAACACTTTGTGCTCTATTTGTGTGGTTACTATGGTAGTGATCTGGATTTTACACCTAGAATAATCCTACTTGGGGTGGGAGAAAGAAGTATGGGACCGAAAGAATGAAGTGAGGGCAATGGTCAGCACCTTTAAAATTTTCCTTTGCACTTGGAACAGCCTTGGGCCAAAATCTATAAAACTCTGACCCGACCCTTCAGCTTCCTGGCATGAAAGTACTTCGCTTTATGATGGGAACACCATGACACTGGCAAAATCAGCAACTATTTCCCTTGCTCTTAAGAAGCATTAAAATTTTGTTTCTCACCATCCCCAAATGTCCAACCCTACTCCCCTCAAACCTAGTTAAGCCCTGGTCCAAAGGTTCTAATGACCAGACCATGGAAGTGCCATGTGGTGACTGAAAGTCTTTCATGGAAAACAAATGAGACAGGTCATCTTGCTTGCCTGACACTTCAAATGTACAGCTCTGCCCAATGTCTTTGAGGATGCCACTGTAAGTGACTCATGGAAAGAGTAGTTAGTGAAAGAAATAGTGTACATTTTCTATTTTCATGGGTTTTCCTGACTGTTAGCAAGATGATTTCCTTGAATATTTGCCTCAAGCGAACTAATGGTTTTCAAAGTATTTTAGAAGTCTTTTTTTTTCTTCCTCTCAAATAACATCCTTGGGGGAAAAAAACAACAAAAAAAAAAACCCACCTCCAATAAATTACATAAAAACAGCTTATCTTGCCCTGGCCGGTTTGGCTTAGTGGTTAGAGCATCGGCCCATGGACCAGAGAGTCCTGGGTTCAGTTCCCGCTAAGGGCTCGGACCTCGGTTGCAGTTTGTTGAGGTCGTGTGGGTGGCAACCAATCGATGTGTCTCTCTCGCGTTGATATTTCTCTCTCTCCTGCTCTATCTGAAGATAAATGTGAAAATGTCCTCGAGTAAGGATTAAAAACCAAACAAACATCTTATCTGATTGAGCAGGGGAGGGGGTACAAGGAAAGCCAAAGAGCTCCATCAACAGCCGGCCCACCTACCCCTCGGCTTCCCCTCAAGGCTCCTTAAACCTCCCTCAGAATTCTAGGGTCCTGGGGTTGGGATTTGAAAACCAATTAAAGAAATCCTGCCCTTGGAACCAAAGAGTTAATATTCATAGTGCTCACTCTTCTAAGCAATATAAAATTCCAAGACACACAGTCATGTATAACTTAAAAATGGGAAGGGGTTGCTAACTTTTTTCAACAAAATTTTGCTCCATTATTAAATGAGGAAAATTAGTCACAGTGGCATTTTTTAATCTGGGAGTTCATCAAACAGGCCCAAGTTCTTAAAAATGCATGATGTCCTCTTAAATTGTTTTTGACAGAGGAAAAAAGCACTATATTTCTTGTAATTAGTGAATTAATTATAAAGCATCGATTCAGAGGCCAGAATCATGCGAAATCTTATTAGGTAATAGAAAGTACTGCAGTAATTTCAAAAAGGAAAAGAAAAACAAGCAGTGATCCTCATGCCTCCTAGCTAATCAACTGAATGTCCATAAATGTAATACACCCTGCCTCACAGTTGTTGAGTTCTCCTAAAACAGACAAAACAAAACACAGGTAAAGTTTTAATCAATAAAAATGTTTTTTAAGTACTCTGAATTCCTTAAGTGTTACAATAAAGACTCATTTCAAAGAAACACAGTTGAATGTCATGAACATTTCTGTGTCATTTTATTATTATATATTCTCAAGACCAGCTCTTAGATATTAAATGCTAATATCTCAAAACAGTCTCTTGAGATATTAGCATTTAATTGGTTTTAATAGCTTTTACCACACTCTTGTCATAACTGTTTGTTGATGGCTTTTCATTTTTTATTTATTTATTTTTTTCTTTGTTGATTTTAGAGAGAGAGGAAAGGAAAGGGAGAGAGAGATAGAAACATTGATGAGAGAGAACATCAATTGGCCGCCTCCTGTATGCACCCCACTCGGGACCGAGACCACAGCCTGGGCATGTGCCCTGACCAGGAGTCCAACCAGCAACCTCTTGGTGCACGGGTCAACGCTCAACCACTGAGCCACACCGGCCGGGCTTTTAAAAATTATTTGTACTTACAATCTCACTAGGCAGTGAGGTACTTCAGAATAGAATGTAGGTTCTATTGATCTCAGTTGGGTTATTCATTAACTCATTGGACACTTCTATTGTACACTTACTGGCTTTATGCTAAATACTTACAAGTCATAAGTATATATAGAAAAACATCACGGATCCTATCCATAAACACTAAAAGTGTCCCTCGATAGATGACTAGATATTGATAGATGACAAAGTATTGCAATACACTGTCTTAGGGTTCAACGCAGCGTGCCCCAGGAGTGCGAGGAAGGGACAGAGAGCTCGCCCAGAACAGCAGGGAGCAGGGCGGAGCTGAGCTGCAGGGGAGGCTTCAGCTGGGTTCTGAAGACCACGGGGAGCTCATCACAGATCCTGTGATGAAATACAAGACCCGAAGATTTAAGCAGTACCATACATTCAAGAGTCTCCTGTGCCATCCTGAGGATTTTGCATTTTATTCTGAGGAACCACTTAAGAATGAGTTTTGGTCAAGTCACTTTGACTGTGAGAAAGATACTAGAATGGAAGGAGCAGAACCGCTGCAGGGAGATCCGGGATGCTGAAGGTGGTTCAAGATGAGAAATGATGGGTCCTAGACTAAGACCACGGTAATCAAAATAGAGAATGGTGGCCACAGCTGAGAAGTATCAAGTAAATTAAACAGGAAGGATTCTAAAACCTGGGTGAAGGAGACAGTCAGCAGTCAGGATATCGCAGACAATGCCTAGGTTTCTGGTTTTGGCAACAGGGAGAATAACAGGGCAGGTTGCTAATACAGAGGACTCGGGACGAGAAGCCAACCTGGTGGGGGAAGGGAAAGAAGATGACTTTACTTCGGGACATGGGGCATGTCCAACTTGAAGCTCCTGTTGACATTCCAAGTGGAAATGGGTAGAAATCATACAA
The DNA here is from genome assembly GCF_014108415.1 of Molossus molossus. NCBI lineage: Eukaryota > Metazoa > Chordata > Mammalia > Chiroptera > Molossidae > Molossus > Molossus molossus. The sequence continues at coordinate 73,713,778 of NW_023425344.1, read as the reverse complement.
GAGGGTCTGTTCTGGAAGGGAGAGGCCTGTTCTGGGGATGAAAGATATACAGCATTTAATATGATCAGTGAAGTCATGAAAGGGGACTGCATGAGCAGCAGGGGCCAGGGGAGGAGGCTGCAGACTTCTCACCAGGGACCAACAGGAGGCAGAGGAGGTGGAGGAACCTGCCAAGGGGATGGAGAAGCATCAGCACAGGAGCTGAGAAGTGGGTAGGAGAGAAGAGACCAGTTTAGAGAAGGGAACACCTAAGTGTCAAATGACCCTGAGGTAGAGCAAAAGGTCTGAAAAGTGGCCAACAGATTTTGCACCAAAGGAAGGAATCCATGACCTCTGCAAAAACAGTTTCTCAGCGAGAAGATAACAGAAGTGATACAGAAGCTACTGAGGACCAAATACGATGTGAGAACAGGGAGAAAACAGTTCTGGCATAGCACCTGGCACATCTTAAATGTACCAACTATTTCCCTGTTCAATTTATCGGGGTGACACTGCTTAATAAGATTATATAGGTTTCGAGTGTACAATTCTATAATACATCATCTGTATACTGCATTGTATATTTACCACCCAGAGCCAATTCTCCTTCAGTCATCATATATTTGACCCCCTCTACCCTTCACTTCCCCCACCCTCCTTCCCTCTGGTAACCACCGTACTGTTGTCTGTGTCTATGACTTTTTGTCTGTCTTGTTTGTTCATTCATTGCTTTCAGTTTTATATCCCACCTGAGTGAAATCACATGGTTCTTGACCTTTTCCATCTGACCTCTTTCACGTAGCATGATACTCTAAAGATCCATTTAGTCATAATTCTATATGCACCTCTATGTTCACTGCAGCATTATTCGTGGTGGCCAAGACATGGAAACAACCAAAGTGTCCCTCGATAGATGACTAGATAAAAAGAGGTGGTACATATATACAACAGAACATTACTCAGCCATAATAAAAGATGAAATACTGCTTTTCCAAGAACATGGATGGATCTTAATAATATCAGGTATTTCTGCCCCGGCCAGCATGGCTCAGTGATGAGAGCATCAGCCTGCGCACTGAGAGACTGAGGGTTTGACTCCCAGTCAAGGGCATGTACCTGGGTTGCAGGTTCGATCCCCAGCCCCAGTTGCATTGCAAGCAGGATGCAACCAGTACATGTGTCTCTCTCACATTGGTGCCTGTCTGTCTGTCTCTCTCTCTCCCCCCTCTTCCCTCCCTCCTTTCTCCTCTCACTTTCCCCACCCCCCAACCCTTCCACTCTCTCTAAAACTTGATGGAAAAAAATATCCTCTAATGAGGAGAAACAAAAAAGAAAAAAAAAAAGAATACCAACTACTACTAATTTACATTTCTCCACTTCATGTTGCCCTGCTCGAGTTTTAAAAATATGTCATAATCCCCCAGCACAATACCAACCACATGCTTTATGATGGTTTTGACTCCGACTGAAACCGCAGGGGAGGCGAGAGAAGTTCTCTGGGGCACTCACTAGATTAAGCACTTAGGATTCTTCAAACCATTATCTTAGCCAAGTTTCAAGTTCCTCAGTCTAAAGAAGCCAGAATTGTTAGGAGGCAATTGCTTTGGTTGGTTTGAAGTGTATATGTTATGAAAATTAGTCAATGAATCATGTCACAAATCATTTCATTTGTTGTTTTTCCGATAAATCTTAAGGGAATCAATAAAATCACCTCAGCTCTACCTAAAACATTTGGAAAATATGTCAAGTATAAATCTTAAAATCTAAACATAACATCACACTAAATGATGCCGCAGATTTTGTGTGACTTAGTAAAGTCACCCCAATTCATCATTCAATTGATTACTATTAAATAGTAATTGCAGCCCTGGCCAGTTTGGCTCAGCGGTTAGTGCATGGGCCTGGGGTCCAGAGAGACCCGGGTTCGGTTCCCGCTAAGGACACATACCTTGGTTGCAGTTTGTCCCCGGCCCTGGTTGGGTTGTGCGAGAGGCAGCCACTCGATGTGTCCCTTTCACATAGATGTCTCTCTCTCTCTCTCTCTCTCTCTCTCTCTCTCTTCCTCTCTGTCCCTCCCACTCTATCTGAACAAAAAATGGAAAAATATCCTCAGGTGAGGATAAAAAAAAAAGTAATTGCAGTACAACAGGTATTTATTATGAATTCACCTGTCTCCTTATATCACCCATTAAATATTAAACATCACAATCAAGTCAAGGAGCAGATAAAAATTAAAGAATTACATTTTATCATGTGTAAAGAACACTGGTACATAAAAGTGCTTGAAAAGATGAAATATCTTAATGTAAAATACCTGGTATGAACTAAAGACCAAAGAGCGAACATAAGAACCCTATTTTACGTATCTTCCTAAACATGTTTTAATATCTGAGACAAAAAGTCAGTCATCCCAGCCAGCTGTCTTCTTCCATAGCATCTGACCGAACAGTATTTCCTTTTTTTCTTAATATAAGACTTCATTACATGACAATACGGGAAGAGGAGGACTACCTAGTGTTGTCGGAGAAGAGTCAATCAGAAATTAGATGTGATCTCAACTCAACTGTTCTTAGTTTACCAGGATTAAAATATAACTGGTCTGCCGTCATGCACAATAACACAGGTTTTTGCACATAACTCCAAATCTTAAAATGTGTAAAAGAATTTTGTGTATCAATTAGAATGACTTGCAGATACTAACATTTAGAAACAAACAAACATTTAATCATCAGATGAGACATTTACCTTCTAGAATGATGGGGGGAAGCACACGTGAAGTCCATTTTTCCCTCCACACACAGCTCCTTCTTCTGAACACCCCCCCCCCCCCCCCGCCAATTTCTGTTAATAAAATAACCAACAGTCCAGAGAGACACAGCTCAAAACTTAGGAGCTTTCCTAACCGCCAGTCCCCTCATCCTCTATATCCAAGGAACTGCCAAATGCAATCGCATTCGCGTACCCAAGGTGCCAGGAATCTCTCCCCATTACTTCTTCCACGATGCAGTTAGGCCCTTGACTCTCTGAGCCACTTCTGAACGCTTTCCAGTTCTTCCTAAGCACTTTCCACTGCTCTCCATAAAGGCCTGCTCCAAGTTAACTGCTTTTCAAGCCTTGAGTGACTCCCCTCTGCCTAGCAAAGGACGTGAACACTCCTTGCCCTGGCATTTAAGACACAATTACATGCCAGTTTTCATCACGAACAACCTACTTAAGGCCTAAAAATCCTCAACTCCCCGTCTTTACTCCTGGCCTTTCCGCCAACTGAATGCTCTTCCCCCATCTCCTCTCACCAAAGGGCTGCTTAACGCTTCAATGATAATCTCCAATGCTGGTTCCTTCACAGTGGTTTTATTTTTCCCCAGCTGCCTCTGACCCAGTCCTGTGAGCCCTCTCAGACGCCAAGTCCAGGATGCTTCCGCCACGATTTCAGAATTCCTTCTGCACCCGTATCGCATGGGCTCCGTGAGGGCAGGAAATGTGCCACAGCTATTTCTCATCCCAAGGCACCGCGTGATCAACATGGTAACTCTGTCAGTACCTGCTGGATTTCATAGGAAATGCTAATGCATTAATTCAGGTTTGGAGGCAAATCAATTCATCCATGACCTTCAAGGAGTGAATGAACTGCTCTGTCGGGTTGGCAATGTTCCTGCCCCTTTCTTGTGAACCATGCCCGTGATGCGTGCTGGTGGGGTCCAGATCGTCTGAGTTCACCAGGTACTGTCAGTGAAACTTAGGAACTCTGGATGAAGATTACATACAAATAACTTTCAAGCAGAGAAAGTAAATATTAGGCCAATTTAGAGACAGAAAATATCTTTTTTAAAGTGACTCCTATTATTCTACCCCAGGAAAAAGTAGCCTTTTAATAAGTTTCCCAACAAATGAAATGCTTTAAATTGAACATGTTTTTTAAATGCCGACACTTAAGTTAGTTTGAGGGCATCTGTTTTCTAAATTGTATGTACTAGATTTTCACCTGATGAACACGATTAAAGGGTACTACTTGAAACTATTTCTTAAATTGCAAAAAGCAAAAGTAGCCATCACACACACACGCACGCACACAAACTATAAATCAATATAACACTATAAGATTCAATGAAAATAGTGACAGCTTTAAGAAATGCAACCCAAAGTATAGCCAAATAACTCATGAAACTCAGCATGCATTGCTGACTTTGGACATGATCACCAAATTTAACAAGGTGTTCTTGAGAGAAACAAAATAAGACAGGTCCCCGGAGCATCCATTCAAACTGGCAGATGCGTCTGAACTCCAGGGCAAAGTCCTCTAGGCTAATATTATGGTTGGCCTTAGATTAAGATTGTAAAGTGTAAACATTTTTAATTTAAGTAATACTTCAGAACACAGGGAAGCTCTTTGTTAAAGTCTGGTTAGCAAGCATAACAGAAAAAATAGAGCAATAGAAGACCTTAATATGATCGCGTAATTTCTCCTTCTAGATAAGACCAAGAAGAATTTGATACACAATTTGCAAAATCTGTAAAACATATACTCATTAAAAAAACATTAAATGCCCTGCAGTGCAATCTGGAGGAGCACATCTACTTTTCATAAACAGTGTTTCACAGTCATTCATCATGGAGTCACACATATCAAAGCTGTCATTTTCAAAAAGAAAAAGAAATGTGTGCCTTGCAGGTAATCTTTGCTACACGAAATTGGATTGCTACAAACTGCCATTCACTGAATTCTTATAAAGCCCTGACTGCTGCCTGTCACCATTTGGCACAATCCAATAAAAGTGATTTCCCACCAACACCTCCCGACCACCACCATCCACCCATTCAGCTTTAGAAACTGCTTGGTTCCATAGCTTATTTTTTTAAATAGATGGTTAAAGCCCTTATGAATTTCCAACCTCTCCAAGTTTCAAAGCACTTCTGTGCTTTTCTTTACATGTGCATTTGACATGGACTCAGAATATCTTTAAGGCATCTTTCTGCTCCGAGTTCCTTGTCTAACACTAGGTGAGAGATCGGTGCTGAGGTGTGAAACTATTCTCAAATAATTATTTTAACTACTGACAACATTCAGAATATAGCTAACTAAGATTAGAAAGTCAGTACATTATTTTTTTAAAAAAACAGAAAAACGGATGTATTTATAATGGGACAGACTGCTTATCTTTGGCATCATTAATCTTAACTTTCTTATTTTTCTGGGATAAAAAAAGGAGAGAGTTGATCATAGATTGTAACATTTACTAAAAGTATGTTATATTAGTGCTGTTCTATGTAAGGTATGGGAGAAATCCACATTTCTAGAGTCTTTGTAAACAGGTAGAGAGAGGTCAAATTTCTGATCTAACAGACAGGAGTTCCACTTCTTGGAAGCAGAGGGGAAAAAGCAATCCAACATATATCTTGTACAGTCCAACACAAACTCTTTATTTAATAGGTGAGGAAACTAAGGTCTAAGCAGACAGGAGATTTTACTTCTAAGAAGGTAAACTAAATTAGAAAGTCCAGAGAAAAGTACCAAACGCTTTGATGTATCAGGCAAAAGTCATTCAGTGGCAATGATTTATTCAAACTAACGTACACACAAAGGAGATTTACTGGCTCCAATAACTGCAAAGTTGAGACACATGCATGTGCCTCAGGTAAGGCCTGACCCAATGATTTGTTGAAATAACCAAGGACCCAGTTCCATCTCATTCCTCCACGATACCATTTTAGCGCATTATCCCAACACCGGGGCCAGCACTTCCTGAGGCTAACTAGTCCCTTTGCTCAAGTTCACCAAGAAAGAAAGCATTGTTGCTCTCAAATGTCAACCAAAGCCCTGCGATTCTGTTTATTGAACTGGCTAGGGTCACGTGCCTACCCTGCATACCTCACTAGATGCAGAAGGATGAAATACACTGGTTGTCTTTATCTGAACTGCAGGAGTTGAGGTTGGCTTCCCTGAAAATTCACAGACACTCAAAAGGAAACCATGGGCTGTTGGTAGGAGAGAAGTTGGCAAATAAATGTTGGGAAGCAAACAGTCCACCCCTTCCCCCCAGTGAAGTCTGGAACACATTCTGATCCTGTATCTAAAGACCTTTGCCTCTGCCCTTTGTAATAGTCCCTGTTTTAAGAGAGTTCTTAATGTTGAGAAAGCAAAATGTAAAGCAAATATATATATATATATATATTTTTTCCCTCCAATTTATGAGTACAGCAAGTTTTGCCTAGATATATAAGAGCAAGAAGTCACTATACAAGGATATATCTCAGCTGATAGGATGATTTCAGTAATTCTAAACTTTACCTTCCTTGTCCTGTCAAAAGAGAAGACAAGTAACTACAGTGGCCAAATAGGAGTAATACGAATGAGTCAGGTAAATATTTGAAATGCCGAAGGACAGGGAAAAGAAAGTATTTTCAGAAGGAAAAGAAATGTCTTCCAAAAATGAAAGCGAATACCACAGTCCCCAACACATCACCTGCTAGTCAGGACACAGCATCCTTAAACTGAATCCCGTAATATTGGAAACAACTAAGCATGGAAGGCAACCCCCGTCAAGGGTACTTAAATTATGTTATTTAGCTCCATATCGCACACTGTCCTAATTCCTTTTCCAAGCGTAAGCAAGACTTTCAGAAGATCGTGGTCAAGCAGATCTAGAATTCAAATTATCTGTATGCTCAAAGATCATCGAATCTAGTCCATTTCAAACTGCCTAGGGCTCGGGGCACACAGCAAAGGAGGTTTTATAGCCACTGCTGCCTCCCACTATTACGTCTCCAAGAAGAACATGCCTGATTTTATTTATTCTACAAAAGAATAGCTTCTGAAAAAGAAAGACTCATGTGAACAAAGAGCATTGTCTCTGAAAGGACGGTTCATCTAAAATTTTTTTCTTTTCCTTCTTAAATGTTATTTTATTGTGGTAAAAACACAACGTATCTACCCTCTTTAACAAAATTTCAGTGTACAGCACAGCATTGTTGACAGCACGCACAAGTGTACAGCAGCTCTCTAGAGCTTATGCGTGTTGCTTAAACAAAACTTTATGCCTGTGGATTGGCAATTTCCCATCTTCCTCTTCACCCAACCCCTGGCAACCACCATTCCACTCTTTGATTCTGTGAAGTTAACTATTTTAGTATTCAATGTAATAATAAGATAAGTCATGCAGTATTTATCTTTCTCTGACTGGCTTATTTCGCTTCCAGCGTAGCATCTCAAGGTTCATCCATGTTATCAAATAGTGCAGAATTTCATTCTTTTCTAAGGCAGAATGGTGTTCCATTACATATATACACCATAGTTCGTTTTCTTTATCCATTTATCAACTAAACTAAACATTTAGTTTTTTCCTACATCTTGGTTATTATGAATAGTTCTGCAATGAACATGGATATGCTAATATATTTCGAGATAGTGATTTCAATTCTTTGGATAAATACCCAAAAGTGGGATGGCTGAATCACATGGAAATTCTATATTTAATTTTTTGAACAGCCTCCATACTGTTTTCCAGAGTAACTGCACCCCTTTGAATTCCACCAACAGTGTACAAGGGTTCCAGTTTCTCCACATCCATGCCAACACTTGCTTTTTTTTTTTTCAACAACAGCCATCCTGACAGGTGTGAGGTGATATCTCACTGTGGTTTTGATTTGCTTTCTCCCCCAATGCCTAACCATAGTGAGTGGGCTTTTTTTAAATATATCTATTGGCCATTAGTATGTCTTTTTTGGAGAAATGTCTATTCAAGTTCTTAACTCATTTTTTTTTTAATCAGGATATTAGTTTTTGTTTTGTTTTGTTTTGTTTTTTTGCTATCAAGCTTTGGATTTTCTTATATATTCTAAAGGTCAACTTTTATCAGATATGTTGTTTGCAAACATTTTCTCCCATCCTGTAGTTGCATTTTTAATCTGTTGTTTGTTTCCTTTGATGAGCAGAAGCTTTTCAGGTTGATGAGTCCCCCTTGTTCAGTTTTGTTTTCACTGCCTGTGACTTTGTCACACCCTTGATATCACTGCCAAGACTGAAGTCATGACCATTTTCTCCTGTTTTCTTCTAGATGCGACACGGTTACAGTTAAGTCTTTAATCAATTTTGGGTTGATTTCATTAATTTTTGTGTATAATGTAAGATAAGGCTCCTATTTCATCCTTTTGAATGTGGATGTTGCATTTTTCCAACACCTAAATTCGTTATTTTTCAATCTGAGAAACTTAAGTCCAAGAAGTTTCCATCATTTTTCAGTATCCACTGTAAGTACCAGAATTGGACCCCAGACCCTGGAATTCATTCAACAATTATGATGTACCTACTATTACTATGTATTTAGAATAGTCTCTGTAAGCCAGACTCCAGTCACTAAAAAAATGTATCAGAATATCTAACCACATCTTTCAATTTCATATTTCCTTTCATAAACATAAAATTTCAGAATACATAAACCTGTTGTATTGATACCCAACTCTGCTGACTTGATCTGTGACTAAAGAATAACTTCTTAACACTCTAGTTTTTCATCTTCAAAAAAAAAATAACATAATGCTACCTCCAAAGGATTAAAAGAGATGAAAAAATCTGAAGTACATTCAGAACTGAAAAATATCAAATATATGTTAACTAGTAATAGTAATTTAAAATAACTCAAGACAGAATATGTATTCTATTACTGAGGTGGCACAATTTTGTTTTGTTTTCCTTTTTATACTTTACCACATACATTAAAAATGCACAGAAGGATATTCAATAAAACAACGTGTCTGATGAAGAAAACCAAGCTGCAGAAAAGTGGATTCATTCTACACAAGGACACCTTGCATGTGGCAAGCATTTTAGAGACCCACATCAGAACCGAGTCCACGAAACAGCACTTGGGACATGAATTGCATTGGGAGGTAGGAATCGAATGGTACCACAGAAACAGGGCACGTATTCTATGCATTTGGCCCATCAGAACTCAAAGGGAACATTTTTAGCACAACTTAGAGAAGGAATGCTATCAATGTTTAAAAGGTTGCATAATTCGGTGTTTGACAACAAGTTTAAGTTCATAGAAGAACTTGCAAGTGTAGCTTAACATTTAATATACAGTAGTAAGGTTGGTTTTATGGATCATACTATTAAGTGGATCCTTATTCAATCTAAAGACATAGCAAGGGGTCATTCAGAGATAAAATGTGGTTTTCATGACTAATTCTTCATACAGTAAGTAATAGCAGGCTGACTAACATTATTTTATCTAAAAGATAATTATAATATACATTAGAATTGAGATAATGAAGTCACAGTGGTGAAGAAATTACCATTCAAGGTTCCTCTCTGCTTTACAGTTTGTACTTATGACCAACTATTAAAGAACAAAAATAATAGTTGCATTAATAAAAGACTATTAACGAACTACTGATCTTACTTTCTGTAGTTTGTAGAACCAAACTAATTTTGCATTTAATATACATAATGTTTTACTTATGGTTTGTACTACATATTACACATTGCTATTATGTTAATAGTATAGCAGAGGAGTATCACGCACATGAAATATCCATGTTACACATGCATATAAGAAACATGCTAAGAAAATAATTATAATTTTTCATACAATTTCTAATCCAAAATCATTTATTTGAAATATGTAAATCTTTTTTCAAGATGAGCATATTTAGTCCAGCCGGTGTGGCTCAGCGGACTGAGCATCATCCCATGGATTGAGAGGTTCCGGTTCCATTCCCAGTCAGGGCACATGCCCGAGTTGCAGGCTTGATCCCCAGTGAGGGGCATGCAGGAGGCAGCTGCTCGATGTTTCTCTCTCACATTGATGTTTCTCTCTCTCTCTCTCCCTTCCTCTCTCTCTAAAAAATCAATATGAACATACTTTAAAAAGAGAAAAGATGAGCATATTTAAATCACACAAAAAGGACTCGACTTAATTTTCTCCTTTGCCAACTTCCAAAAAGATATTTCAAAATTCACAAAAATCTCAATATGTCATTTAGTTTTAGTGCCACTGACCTGTAAAGAGACAGGCTGTACTTATCCGCCTACAAAATATAGTATTTCTGTTCTAAGCCTATTGAAGTATGACTCTAATAATTCTGTTCACATGTCAACACTATCCAAACTAAAAGCACTCTCTGAAGTTACACTGTACACCTCAAAAACATCTTGTTTCAGTCTCTCGAAGAAAGACAGGTTCAGAATGCCAAGCAGATTCTTGAGACTGAGAAAAAACCCCAGGGCCCAATGAAGGATCAGGAGTTTTCGTTCTGCCACGACAGTTCTTCTTTAAAGTTTAGAAATTACTTTTTTTTTAGTGTAGATACATGCAGCTTAATGGGTACTAGGGCTTCCTTAACCTTTCCAGAACGGGGGAGAGACGATAAAGCACACAGCTTTGAGCACATTATCCCGAGACTAAATGTTCACAGATAACCGTAATGAGTTAGCTCCCCTTGGAAGAACACATAAAAATATCCAGTTAGTTGTATTTTTTTTTAACCACTTGGAAACCAAGAATTGACCAGTGCCAAACTTTGCAATGAGTGCTCAAATTCACTAAGGAGCTATTTGGGATTTGATTTTCTCCCAAAAAATGTAATGAAGTGAGTACAGTCTGAAGTAGGGGTCACTGTTTAAAATCAGTCAGCATTTGGCATGTTTCATGTTCTGCTTATGCTCCTTGGCAACAACAGTCCACCCAACCAGGACTTTTTAGTGCTCTTTCTGGGTATGTTTGACAACTCCTCACTCCCACAGCCCTTTAACATGGGCTTCCCCAGTCAGGGACACAGATCCCACACTGAGCCCATAAACCAATTAGTGGGAGGCCTTGGCATTGCATTCAAAGACCTTTATAAAAAGTCAGTGTAGCCGGCTGTGTGAAATTTGACGTGTGGGGAGCCCCCATAAAACTCTTTAATGGAAACTAGGGGCTTCTTCTGGAAAAGGTTGAGAAGCTGGGCCCTCGCTATATAATTAATGTAGTTATTTAACAACAGACAATAAGCATTTCAATAAAAATAATCAAAAAGCAATAAAAAAAAAAGAAATCTGAGCAATAATTCACATATCTAAAAGAAGTTGGAGTCACTGCTCTTCAGAAAGAGGGATTTCCTTGTGTGGTAAGGTGGTTTGGATTGTTACTGCATTTAGAATTTGTTGGAATGCCTTTTAATATAGAAAATACAACTAACACCCCTTTTCTTCTTTTCAATGTACGCAACACATCTGCTTTGGTTTTGTTTTCCTGATACCACTTAATTATTATTGAGGTATTGTGGCCAGAGAACACTGTATTAGTTTTATGCGTACATTATAATTTGCTATATGTCTATATTGCAAAATGATTACTACAGTGAGTTTAGTTACCATCTATCACCACTCATAGTTACAAACTTCTTTTCTATGAGCGAGAACTTTTAAGGTCTACTCTCTTACCAATGTTCAAATACACAACACAGTATTGTTAACAATAGTCACCACGCTGTACATTACATCCCAGGACTCTCAGAGCACAGACTGGTAATTTCCAAAGGTGTGGGGGTGGAGGGTGGGCAAAATGGGTGAAAGTGATCAAAAAGTACAAACTTCTAGTTATAAGATAAGTTCACCACATACATTTTTAAACCTCATATAAAATTGTGTTTAAAGAGTCCTCTGGGAATTCCTAACCCCCAAACAGTGAAACTTGCAAAAATATACTTTTTCCACTAACTTTGAATAATTATTAATATCCATAAACAACTACAAGATACTTTCTAATAATAGAATAAAGAATATAATGACATCACTGCCCCACTTTTATTCACCAGATTTTTCCAAAACAGAAAAGAATGACTCGAAGTACCTCCTGATATAATAGCATGATCCTAATCATGGTCTTGGGGTGACATTTTTAGAAAATTAAAGTGATATATTTTTTAAAATTTATCTTTATTGTTGAATGTATTACAGATGTGACCCCTTTATTTATTGGTAACCCCGTTTCCATACCAAGAATGAACGGATCACGGAGTTTACCCATAATATAGAAAGAGCTCATCCTATGATAAAGGGAAGTCTCCAACACACAGAAAGAAGAAGGTCTATCCCTTTTGGTCAGGGGAGAGTATGGGAAAGAAAGACAAATGGAGAGCAAGGAGATCGAATTTAAGTTACCTTACAAAACCAGATTGTCTGACCTGAACCTTTTAAGAGGGGAGGATGGGGAATGAGTAAAGAGGTGTCTCCATCAAACATCCAGTTAGGTATAAGGCACCCAAAGACCATCTTCCGTAGGCTGACATCCCAGGCACAGCCTGGGCAAGGCTGCGGGCCTCTAAAACAATGTTTATTAAACGTGTGGTAAAAGACTGACTGTAAGTCACAAGTCGATTTATCAGGTCACAAGTAGCATTTTCAAAAATATGCAGGAAAAGTATAGAAAAGATCAAGTATAGCAAGCAGCAAGGGTAAGTACAGGTTTATAAAATTTTTGTTTCCTTGCTAGATTATAGTTCATAGCATAGCAGTAATTTTTTCCGGAGATCGACTATCAGTTTAACTCCATATCCTACATGACATGGGAATATTAATGCAGCTTAGAAACGGATGGTGATGGATATACCTCGGGCAGTGCTTCTGAGCATCTATTTGAACATGCCTTGCAAAGGATTCAGAAATTCCCACAGGTCCTACGGAGAGGGTTGGGGGGCTGGCAGAGGCCTAGGATCAAGATGAAGGGTGATATTCTTTGAGGTTTTCAAAGCTACAGGTAAATATCTGGGATTATGTGCTTCAGTAGTACATACCTATACATTGCCCCCCAATAAACCAGTCATCCCTCAACTGACACATGCCTAGGCTCATACCAAACCAGGTTTCCATTAGCAGAGAACTCGTGGTGATGAAGAGAACAATGAATGCACTCATTGTCACAGGAGAAATTCCCTGTGATGAGTACAGATGTCACCTTACAAAGTAATACGGGAAAGATTAAGAGAAAATAAAGATTAAGTATTAATGCCACACAGAATCAGTTACTATTAACTAGCAAAGTTATATTTTTTTGTCTTTTTTCTTAATAATTTTTTAGTTTTTCAAATAGAGTTTACTACAATATTATATTAGTTTCCGGTGTACAACCCAGTGATTATATAACTTATGAAGTGATCATCTCGATAAATTTAGTACCCATCTGACACCATACATAGTTATTACAATATCATTGACTATATTCCCTATGCTGTACTTTACATCCCCATGACTATTCTGTAACAACCACTTTGTGCTTCTTAATCCTTTCACCTTTTTCGCCCATCCTCCCCAACCTTCCTTCCATCTGGCTATTGCCAAAATGTTCTCTGTATCTGAGTCTGTTTCTGTTCTGCTTATTCATTTATTTTGACTTGCAGATTCCACACATAAGTGAAATAACAAGGCATTTCTCTTTCTCTGTCTGACTTATTTCACTCAGCATAATACCCTCTAGGTCCATCCATCTTGTTGCAGATGACAAGATTTCATTCTTTTTTATGACTGCGTCATATTCCATTGTATATATGCACCATTTCCTCTTTATCTATTCATCTATTGATGGACACTTAGGTTGCTTCTATAGCTTGGTTATTGTAAATAATGCTGCAATAAACATATGGATTGATATGTCTTTTCGTTTTAGTGTTTCGGGTTTCTTTGGCTAAATACCCAAAAGTGACATGGCTGGGTCCTTCTTTGTCTCTTGGTATAGCCTTGGTTTTAAAGTTTATTTTATCTAATATAAGTATTGCTACCCCAGCTTTTTTTTCTTTTTTTTTTTTCATTTCTATTTTCATGAAGTATCTTTTTCCATCACTTTTCTTTCTATCTGTGTGTGTCTTTTGATCTGAAGTGAGTTTCTTATACACAGCATATGTAAGGGTCTTTTTTCTTATCCATTCAGCCAACCTATGTCTTTTGACTGAAGCATTTAATCCATTTGCATCTCAAGTAACTGTTGATAGATAATGTATTTATTGCCATTTTATTATTCACATTTTTTATTTATGTTTTCTTCTTCTTAGAGAAGACCCTTTAACATTTAATGTAATACTGGTTCAGTGGTGATGAACTTCTTTCACTTTTTCTTGCTGGGAAGCTCTTCACCTGTCCTTCAATTCTAAATGATAGCTCTGCTGGGTAGAGTAATCTTGGTTGTACGTCCTTGTTTTTCATTACTTTGAGTATTTCATGCCAATCACTTCTGGCGTGAAATGTTTCTGTTGAGAAATCAGCTGACAGTCTTATGAGAGCTTCCTTGGAGGTCACTAACTGCTTTTCTCTTGTTGCTTTTAAGATTCTCTCTTTGTCTTTAACTTTTACCATTTTAATTATGATGTGCTTGGTGTGGGCTTTTTGGTTTGATGTTGTTTGGGACTCTCTGCACTTCTTGGACTTGTATGTTATTACCTTCAACAGGCTAGGGAAATTTTCCATCATTATTTTTTAATGGGTTTTCCATTCCTTGCTCTCTCTCTTCTACTTCCAGCACCCCATGTGAATGTTAGTACACTTGAAGTTGTCCCAGAGACTCCTTAAACTATCTCATTTTGGGGGTTTTTGTTTCTTTTGCTGTTCTGATTGGGTATTTTCTGTTTTCTTATCTTCCAAATGGCTGATTTGATCCTCTGCTTCATCTACTCTACCATTAATTCCCTGTAATGTATTATTTGTTATTGTATTCTTCAATTCTGACTGATTGTTTTTTATATTGTCTATCTCCATTATCAATGGCTTCACAAAGATTTATTTGTAACTGCCAGGTACTCAGAAAAGAGTGAGCTAATGAGGAAGTTTAAATCCATTATAGATAAAAAGAAGTTGTATTTCTTTTAAATGATGATGAATAAAACTACCCTGTTGCTACATCTACCATTTAAGATGAGGCTACCCATAAGAATAAGGAACTTAATTTTTTATTAATGTGCTGATATAAATATATTTGTATAATTTTAATAGAATTGCCTCAACACTTAAGTCTGAGTAAAATTACAGAGCAATGTCTTTTATCCTAGAATAATTTAACTGAAAGAAACCTTTTGTTGCTGTTATTTATAGAGCCATTGATAAGACGATTGAGTGTAATTGTACATATACACAAACAAGTGGCAACTATGAAGTAATAAAAATGAGCCCTGGTCAGTTTGGCTCAGCAGTAGAGTGTCAACCCATAGACCAATGAAGTAATAAAAATGATCAATTAAATCACATCTGAAAATTGGTATTTTCATTTATTCTATCATTTAAGTCATTTATACTAATATTTTCATTATGTTAATTAAATGTGTCTTGCTATTAATAATATTTAAAGAAAAGAAGTAACATTTGCCACACTGAAAAAATATATTCAAATTATGTTCAATATAATTTAGAATTATATTTTACAATTTAGCCATAAATGGAAAGGTCGACTTATGTGTGATTTTTGCAAGGATAGGGGGAAAAGGGAGAATTTACCCAGAGTGAGTGATTCAAAATGTTTTTGATAACTGCCTAGTTCCCTGGAGGTATTAAAACTTCAATGGCTTTCTCAGAATAAGATTCCAATAACTCATGTTCTTTCCAGGTTGTGGTTTTAGTTAATCATAAAAAGGAAGCAAAATGTAAGGACAGCCAAAAACAGTCAATGCCAATAAAAAATGAATGAACAAATACTCAGTTTTAAAGATTTCAAAGCATGGACAGGTGACTTAATTTATAATAATACCTTCAAAACTACAAAAGCAATATTCAAGGCATTTTTTTTATTGGAACCTGCCAAGGTTGAAGAGGTCACATAAATTTTTAACATAATGGGGTAAATAATCTTTAATCATTCTCAAATGACCTACAGAAAACCTTCAATTTTTAAATGATCAAAACCTCCCTAAACATATTATGTGATCATTAGTTGTATTATGTAACATACCAAATGAATTTCATAAAATGTATGTATTATTACTTAAATATATGCACATTATAAAATACATTTCAATACCTTACAATTCTAACAAGAGAGTTTTAGACTGCCTTTTAGTCAAAATGGAATTAAATGTTTTCACTTTAATTAATTTGTATGGTCTCTTTTTCCATTAATTTCCATGACTACCTTCTACATTTTAGTCATCAATTCCCATTGAAGGCTCCTGAATATTATCATCACCCCCACAGTGTTCCCTATCAAATTCATTTATTCAAAAACTTTAAGGAACCATCACCTTCTCTCCTCTAAGCCTACTCACTCCACTATATTGACTAAGACTTTTCTTTGACTTCACTGGAACCTCAAGTTCATGGACTCCTCAGATCTCTCAGAATCCATTATTGTTCTTCTCCTTCCATCATATGCTTACCCACCATTATGCACTCGAGTTCTTCACTCAGTCCTGGGCCCTCTTGTCTCAATTTAATGCTCTCTTTCTAAATGAGCATGGTCTTGCTCATAACTTTATGGAAAAATACGTATCATCTTCTGATTTTGTTAATTTTATAACATAGGTTGAATTTTAGAGTGGGATTTTTGTAAGTAATGGAGGATAAAATGGGTGGGGGAAAAAATGACATAGTGTCTAAAGAAGACTCATACATTTCCATTACACAGCTTGTGATAGGCATCAATGTCAAATCCTAAAGAATCACTTTGAAAACTGCTCATCTTAGAGACAAGGAGGCTACACCAAACCATAGACTACAGTACTCCATCAGATGAGTTAACTGCTTTCATATATTATAATCAAAATGTTTATTCAGGCCTGTATATTCCAACCCAATAATATAAAAACAAGCTCATCTGCTTCACTCACAGACCAGAACCTTTCTTAGTGAATACACTTTCTCTTCAGTTGTACAAATAAGAAATCTAGAAGTCATTTTGAACCCATCTACTTTTACTCAATTTTTAAAAACAATCACTAGATCCCTTCCATTTCACACCCTATTGATTCTTCAAATCTGTCCACTTCTCTCTATCACCCAAACATAAACCTTTAATGTCCTGCCTGCATAAGTCAACTTTACCTTTCACACCACTTATCAGTCTGGAGATTTCACATTTTGCAGTGTGATTATCTGAATAATGTATAATTTTCCAGTAGACTTGTACTGTCCAATAAAATAGCCACCAACCAGCACGTCTTGCTATTAAAATTAAGAATTCAGTTCCTTGGTTGCATTAGCTGAATTTCAAGTATTCAATGGGCACATGTGGCTAGTGGCCCCAGATATACAACATTTCCATCATCAAAAAAAGTTTTATTAAACAGTATTGCACTAAAATGTCAGCTCCATGAGAGTAGGCTGTATCTACTATACACCATTTGGCACTAGTCACCAAGCCTGAAGTACAGTAGGCTACACACACACACACACACACACTGAACTAATCAATGAGAATGAACATAAGACAATGCTACAACAACCAGAAATCATCGTCTTAAACACCATCTATTGTTTCGCACATTTTTTTATCATTCTTTAAAAGAATCTCTTTAGAAAGCAGAGCAACGTTTACACACTTAAATAGAATGGCTCTCAGAGGACTGGAAATTTGTGGTTCAAATCTGTCCTACTACAAATCTCATTCACTGCTCCAGTTCACTCCTTACAAGGGCTAACAAAAGGAAGTGAATTTTTTTCAAAATAAAAAATTATCAGCAGTGGCAGCAATTCTGCATCTCATTCCAAGGTTTTGTTGTTTTGTTAATCTTAAGACTCATTACTGCCTCTTAGATAAGTAAGTTTATAAATTACATCTCACAGCATCTGTTGTTGAACCGGAGATGGAAAGCAGAAAGCACAGGATCTCTGTTGATGATCTAAACAATACATATATGTTGTCTACTTGAAAATTATTTCCTAATGGAATCCTTACTAACTATAACTAAAATTATGTTTAAATAAAAAATTAAATCAAATCCTCATGAATCCAAGCATTTTCACCTCTCCCATTATGACTAGTAGAAAAAGAGAAAAAGCAAAAAAATCAGATTAATGTACATAAAATAGTACATTAAAATGTAAAATCTACCTTCCCTAAATTTCAGGTTCCATACCTGCATTGAAGAACATTTGGCTAGTTTTAGTATGTTGAAAAGAGGGAGATGCCCTAAGAGGACATACTGGAATCACTTGCAAGCCTTTCTACAACTACATATTATTCCCAAGCCCTCTTATTCCCCCTAGAAGTTCTAATACCCCCTGACTGCAAGGGCAGCTGGTTGTCCAGCAAAGGTCTGTGGTCATCTTCTGTAGATGCATTTAGTTGTTGAGGAGCAGTAGTCCAGCAGGGGACCACATTCTCCATCCTTTACAGCATTTAGGTAGGGACTTGTGTCTGATTCTCAACCAGGGAACAGGAGCAAAGGTTATGTATGTTACCTCAGGATTTGGGGGTAGATAAAAAAGGGGTGGGTCTTCTGCACATTCTCTCTTCCCTCTTAAGATACTCATCT
Source organism: Molossus molossus (assembly GCF_014108415.1). NCBI lineage: Eukaryota > Metazoa > Chordata > Mammalia > Chiroptera > Molossidae > Molossus > Molossus molossus. Next base: position 73,695,370 of record NW_023425344.1, on the reverse strand, counting down.
GGGAACATCCAAGGCAACTTTGAAAGCTATGTGTTGAAGAGAGTGGAACATTTTTCAGCCTAGACCCCTGGAGCAACTAAATGGCGCTAAGTCCACTCACCCCCTCAGACCAAACTTCCACCCACCCCATCCCCTGTCACTAGTTAAAACTCTTACTCTGTACTTTGCTTGGGTGAGAAGTTAATATCGAGTGTATTAATCCATTTGTATTTGGAGATTTACCTTTTACAAAAACTAGACTGACCTTAGCAAATGCACGACTCTGTGTGAGCATATTCCCACACTACAGCGCAGGATTGAGTTACTGCCTGGTGAGCCACCGTTATTGATGGGAGTAAGTCACACAGATAGTCTAGAGCAGAGGGAGACCAGAAATGACATGACGGTAGCATTACCCGATACTTTTCAAATCTCTAATTTTGTGGTTTTAATCAGGACTTAACTTCGCTTATCCCACTGATATTATCTCTTCAAATGATTTGGCAAGTATCATGACGTCAATAAAATTTCCTTTATTTCCAAAAACTACACCAGAGATTACGGCTACCAGACAAGTCCCAAAAACAGAGCAACCATGGACTGTAAACTAAAGCAAAACCAAGTTGCTTGTAGTTCTTAAATACACCAAGATTTTTTTGGCACCTGGCACCTGAGAAGTCCTTGCTCACTTTCTTCTGTTTCTATCCACCCCAAGATTCCCTTCTGTTTTAAAACACGTCTCAGGGGTCACCTCCTCTTAGCAACTCCTCCCCACCCTCATCTCCTAGATAAAGTAAATCACTGACCTCTCTTGCCCTTTTTACATGACATTGTAATTTACCAGTTTACACGTCAATTCTCTGTTCCAGATTCTCTGGGAGAAAAAAAAAAAAGGAAGTCTTATTCATCTCTATGTCCTTAGAGCCTGACACTAATTCCGTAAAATGTACACTCTAAATAACAGTGATGAACAAATGTTTTCAGATCATCCCACTGTACAAAGACAAAAGACTAGACTAGTCTGTTTTGAATACATCAGTATCTATCAACACCCAAAACAAGCCAAAGAGGTGAAGGCAAGGTGTAGTGTATGTGGTTGCTGTAAATCCTGGATGAGCCCATGTTGTTTAATAAGATAATCTTTTTTCATCAATAAGAATTTTAAAACTGAATTACCTGAAATGTTTAATACCATAGTTTAAACTCAAAGTACAGTAGAAATAAACAATTATATCTCAAAAACACATATTTGAAAATTATATTGAACACCAAACTTACATATAAAATTACTTAGGCCCTGGCCAGGTGGCTCAGTAGATATTAGCATCATCTCATACACCAAAAGGTTGCTGGTTCAATTCCTGACAAGGGCACATACCTAGGTTGCAGATCTGATCCCCAGTTGGGGCATGTATGGGAGGCAAGCAATAGCTATTTCTCTCGTGCATTAATGTTTCTCTCTCTCTCAAAAATCAATAAAACATATTCTCGGTTAAAGATTTAAAAAATAATAAAATGAAATGACTTGGCTTGACCGACTCTCATTTTGTGCCACTGGTCTCTACTGGCAGGAAAGAATCTAAAAGACTTGAATTCACTTCAATGAATACAACTGGAGTCCCAAAGTAAGCTCAGAGCACTACTATCACCGCAGATACTCGATGTGTTTTTCTTTTTTTTCTTTAATTTTGAGGGGAAAAAATACTGCAGAGAATAATATAAATCAGGCATGCTTTGAAGCAAAATCCCTTCACATAAAGCCAGAAGGTTCTCAGGGGAAAGAAGAGCGTACCTTACCTAGGGTCCCTCAGCCGCCATAAACCCACATCACTCTCGGAAGGCACACAGCCTAAAGTGACCCCAGTATCTTTAGTGTGACTATGTCGCCCAAAGTTCCGGTGCTAGACCTGAGAGCATATTTTCAACTAGATTTGCAAAACTAGAATGCCTTCTAAGAGTCTTAAAAATGACAAGTAATTTTCAAATACAGTTTCCTATGAGCGTGTTAGTGGCTGAGAATGCTACTTTGGGACCCAGCTCAGAAACTTTGTTGCAGCTACAGAAGTAACTTACAGGGAAATATGAAAATTAATTAACATTCCAGGGATCCCATGAGACCGCAGGCATCTGGAGGCACAATGGGCCCACAATCTCCAGCCACTCAGCCGTGCACAGGCTTCCGAGCGGGCCGGTTCCGAACTGACCTTGAAGGGCGCAGAAAGCCAGCTGCTCTACTGAGGGACACCTGCGGCTCAGCGCCTCACAGGTGGTTACAGGGAGAAGCGGGTAAACGTGCCAGATCAGGAAGAGGGAGCAGGAGGACTGAAACTGGGAGAAAGTTTTCAGCAAAGAATCTTCACAGATTTATTAAGCAAGAAGACTGGGATGGCAGTTATCACCAAAATATGCTTACTTCGTGCTAGCTATTATTCTAGGCACCTTACATATATTAAATGTTTTCGTATTGACAACAATTTCATGAGATGGGCATTAATATATCTCCATGGTATACATGAGGAAGCTGAAGCATAAAAAGCAATTAAGTAACTTGCCCAAGGCCACACCCTGTAAGTGGTAGAGTCTGGCGGTCATCTTCTAGATTGTCCTCTGGCTCTACATGGTAGCTGCCTCTCCTGTTGGGTATTTAGCATGGACAAACCTACAGTCTAGTGGGTTAGTGTCATCCAAAAATCGAGGTCCACCCAGAACACTGGAAATAGTGTTCTTTTGCAGAAGTAATCAGGGTGAGATCACACTGGATTAGGGTGGGCTCTAAAGCCAATAATTTGTATCCTTAGCAGAAGAGATGACACACGGGCACAGAGAAGGAGGCCATGGGTAGACAGAAGCAATGCAGCTGCAAATGTAAAAAAGCCAAGGACTGCAGATCCAGCAGAAGCTGGGAAGAAGCAAGGAAGGAGCCTTCCAGAGCTGTCAGAGGGAGCATGGCCCTGCCGACACCTTATTTCAGACTTCAGGCCTTCAGAGAAAATTAATCATTGTTGTTTAAGACACCAAGTTTGTGATGATTTTTTATAACAGCCCTAGGAAACTAATATAGAGAGTAAGATCATGAGGAGTAGATAAGAATTATAAACATGGAGGAATTAATAAAGCAAAGACTATGGGGTTTTCATGGTTCTTTTAAGGAGAAAGACAGCTGATATGAAAGCATTAATGAGGCACCATTGGACTGAATGAAAGGCCCTGTCTTCAGCGACAGATACCCATCAGTCTACCCTTCACCCATGACTGAGCCTTGGAAATGAACCACTACCTGCAGGAGGACTGAAGATGAAGGCAAAATGTGGGGATCACTGCCGTACAGATGGCATGAAGAACTTTGAGAAAGGATAATATCATTCCATAATGGTATATCAAAATAAAAGATGTTAATCTGTACAAAACCTGAGGGAACTCTACCATTAGGATGAGAAGCAAGCAAGAGACTGAAGAGCTGAGTTTCAATATAACCAGGAGAGGAGAGCATATAATGTTTTCAGGAGGAGATTCAAAGAATGCCTGTTGAATGAAATAACAAGTGACCAAAAAGCCACCTTCAGATGTAGTATGTAAATTATCAGATACATACATACACCAAGTAATATGCTACATTTACCCTTACAACGTTCTGAAATTACAATATACTCTTAAATATAATTAAATCTAAAAAAAGATGCAGTCCTTATGAAATATTCTTGTCTCCTGGTCAAAAACTGCAATTCTTCTTGTCTCTTCTTCAAGGTTAACAGGTGAAATCTCCCCTATTTCTTTAGAATCAATCTTCCCTGAAGATCTTTTATTTTTATTTATTTATTTATTTTAAATCCTCACCCAAGGATATTTTTCCATTTATCTTTGGACAGAGTGGGGAGGGGGGGAGAGAGAGAACAAGAGAGAGAGAGAGAGAGAGAGAGAAACATTGATGTGGGAGAGACACATTGATTAGTTGCCTCCTGCAGGACCCCAACCAGGCTGGGAACAAAGTGCAACCGAGGTACATGCCCTTGGTCAAAATCGAACCTGTGACTCTTTGGTCCACGGGCCGATGCAAGATCTTTTATTTATTTATTTTTATTTTTATTTTTTTATCCTCACCCAAGGACATTTTTCCATTTTTTGTTCAGATAGAGTAGGAGGGAGAGAGAGAGAAAGAGAAACAATGATGTGAAAGGGACACATCGAGTGGCTGCCATCCACACAACCCAACCAGGGCCGGGGACAAACTGCAACCAAGGTATGTGCCCTTAGCAGGAACCGAACCCTTGTCTCTCTGGACCGCAGGCCAACGCTCTAACTGCTGAGCCAAACCAGCCAGGGCAAGACCTTTTATCTTTTAACTTGTAAAGACTCCAACCATGTGTGAACTCCCATTAATTCTACTACTAGATAGAAAAAGTAGTAAGTTATTCAGCAAACACTAGCAAGCCATCAGTATGTTCAGCAAAGGGGACACAAAAGTCACTATCAGTTATCCTCAATGAATTTACAGGCTAACAAGAGACACACACAAGTAAGCTATGAATAAGGAGAACATTTATCTACAATATGATACAAAGTTGACAGCAATAGGCTAAGGTTTCCAGAGAGCTTTATAGACTTGGCCTTTAATTCTCCCTAGAGATTCCCTGAAAGGAGATGGCATTTCCTGATTTATGTCTTAATAGATGAGTTAGGTAAAGAGGAAACAGAAGAGTTTTGGAGAGAGCAGACTGAGCATATGTTTGTGGCCTGAGTGTGGAATCCTGAATGCTTGTAGCACATAATAGGTACTCAATTAAATATTTCCTGAGTAAGTGGTTTGAGGCTGAATGACTCTCCTGTTAATAGAGCCTGATTCCCTTTCACCTGTCATAGGCAATGCCACTCTGGGTTAAAAACCACAAACGATGCCTTCATCTCATTTAGAACAAGAGTACTGCCACTCGTGTATTTTCAGAGTTCATGGTACAGTCACGAGATAGAGTCAATGTCTCTTCACCACAGGAGTGTGTCATAACACACACTGAGCTTCTCCAAAATGTACGTGCCCCGCAACCACCCCTGAAATGCTAAAGCAGGAGGGTCTAGCAGAGGGCACAGGCACGCACATTCCGAAAAACCTTCCCACGTGATGGGTGGCATTACACAGCCCAGCGTCCCTGATCTAAGCTGAGGGCTACAGCTTAAACGATATGCTGGAAGGTACTCAAAAGTGACAGCAGGGGTGAGTACCCCTATATTCTGAGATACCTACCTGGATACAGGTGGGATAATCCTGGCAGAGACTATAATCCAGAAGTTGCTCTGTAAAACCCATAAACCGACTAACTTATAATACAAAAGATCTTGTCTGTATTGAGAAATTAAAATGTGAACTCTCCTCTAAAAATAGAAAATAAGGTATATGACTGCCCTCGAGTGTTTAATTCTACATTAATAGAGCAGGCCAGAGAGATGTGAAATGAAAAGATGTCTTTCTTGGATGAACAGGCAGGAAGACTACGAAGTGAGTCACGAAATGTTTTTGCTTTTGGCTGTTGTCCCTCAAGTATGAATATTTTATGTGATTTTTTTTTTCCCTTGCCTGTATAAATCTCAAATGTCTGGTCTGAAATGCATTGGTATTTGAACTGGGCTTTTTGACATAACAAAAATACCAAATATCAAGCACAACAACAACAACAACAAAAAAGGTGTTGGTTTTAATCTGGTCTCCAGAGGCATTTTCAAGGCATTTACCCATCTGGGTTCCTAACTCAACTAGACATGACTGAAAACAGATTGATTTAGCAAAATATCTTCGGAAACAAAATATCAGTCTGAAGGGTTACTCAGCTTTCGCAGCCAGGAAAAAGCAGAGTCACTGGAGATAATGTGAATTACATCCAAATACTTCTCAGAAGAGAAAAATCTTGGCTGAGCAGACACTAAGAGTTTCCCTGACAAGAACAAACCTTAGCTGTGAAATACTTCTTTAAAACCACCAAAATTAATTAGTTAATTTTATGATCCTTAAAATATTCCTTTGTATCTTAAGAGTGTCCCAAAAGGAAATTAGTGAAAAATCAGAATGAAGGGTAATAAAATAGATAAATTCTATTTAAATTCTTTAAATTATCACAGCTGACAGGAATGCGAATGAACACAGAACTCGCAAGGTGATCACACCGACTGCCTGTTGGGTGCCTACATAATTCAGTTAATTAAAGGGGGAAATTGAAGAAAGGTTATGTAACAGTAAGATGTAATTAGTCCAGAGAGGCCTGATCTTCATAAAAAACAAGTCCACAGAAAATATAGATTGATTAATTTTCACTGATTAATCTGTATAAACACTATTTGTAGTTAAGAGTTGCTTTTAAAGTATAAACTGATGATAAGAGCTATAGTTTTGTTTGGTTTTAACAGATGTTTTTATAGATTTTTTTTAGAGAGAGAGGAAGGGAGAGAAAGAGAGAAACATCCATCAGCTGCCTCCTGCACGCCCCCTACTGGGGATCGAACCTGCAACATAGGCATGTGCCCTGACTGGGCATCAAACTGGGACCTCTCAGTCCATGGGATGAGGCTCAATCCTCCGAGCCACACCAGCCGGGAAAGAGCTATAGTTTTTAAATGACTAACTACTCTATCTGTAATCAGTTGCCTTCACTATAGAGGCAATAGTCAATGGTAATGTAATCTATGTATTCTGAATATGATTAATATTGGGAAACAATTTGCTATTTAATGAGTAAAACTAAGAAAATTCATGTAAGTTGACTCATGCTATTAGGTCAGGGGAGATATTTATGACACTCTAATAATCATTACCACCTTAAACTAAAGGATAAATGTCCTTTTCTTTGGACAGTGTTTGTAAAGGAATTCACAAATGGTATACGAGGTAAGTGAAGAAATCTATTTTAAAATAATTTATCCAAAACAATTCTCATGATGTCTGCCAAAAATAGGGATTATTTAAAGGTTCCAAGACTATTAAAGCTCAGGGTTATTAAAAATAGAGTATTTAGCTTTAGCCCTGGCCAGCATGGCTCGGTGGTTAGGTTACTGTTGGCCCATGCACCAAAGTTGCAGGTTTGATTCCTAGTCAAGGGTTCAGACCTGAGTTTCAGGTTCAATCCCTGGCCCAGCAAGGTCACATGCAGGAGGCAGCCAATCTCTCTCCTCTCTCTCTCTCTCTCTCTCTCTCTCTCTCTCTCTCTCTCCTTCCTACCTGACCTCCCTTCCACGCTCTCTAAAAAGGAAAAAAAAAAAATCAATGGAAAAAAATTCTCAGGTCAAAAAAATAAGGGTATTCAACATTGAGTGCAGTGTATTTCATATAAAATACTGCTTTTATCTTCTTGTTTCATTTGAAGTAAACACAGAATTTTGAGGGATGGTGGGCAAATCAAGTAATAGAGGAATGCAGTAACCCAAGCTTGTTTTTCTTGACATTTGCCATATTGCAGAATAAGAGCAAAGCAATGCTAAAACATGAATAGGTTCAAAACCAATCTTTTTCATCCTGAAGCTTCACAACCTACCTCAGAGTATTTACCTTCATGCTTGCTACTAGAGAAAATAATGTTTTACATTAATTGTCACATTTTTCATTTTAGAAGCAAAATAAATGCTTCACCAATGATCACAATTTTATAATCTTTGATTTCTCTTACTAGTAATGCACAAGTCACTTGTGGTGGCTAAGTTAAAACCAGCTACAGCTAGTTACTGCAAAGTCAATGCAGTAAATAATCCTTAGCAATTACCCGAAGCAAGGAATGAGCACATAGAGAGAACCTGATAGTCCAACTTCCTGTTTACTACCATATTATATACATTGTTTACCACTTTTTAGACAGAATAAAATTAACATTAAATCTAACCGAGGAAGCAAAGTGCCTGAAAGGTACCAGTACTTCAAGTCACTACTCTAAGCACTAATTATTCTTATAGAACTGTACATCAGACGGTCAAATACACACTGTAATGATGCCATGCCCTGGAATGCATTGTAAAGTAAGGCACTGGTGTCAGCTTGCTATCTACTGAAATTATGTATGACAGTGTATTTACAGTATAAAGAACTATATAAACATAATGTATTACTATAAAGAATACACATCTGGCATCTTTTAATTTCCTTAATATAAGGATTCCATACTTCAGTAAGATATAAATGTCAGGTTACTGTCTATTACAATTGAGTTTACCAAATAAAACATAAATGTGTACATATCTGCCATGGCCGGTTTGTCTCAATGGTTAGAGCGTCGGCCTGTGGTTCAGAGACCCAGGTTCTGTTCCCGCTAAGGTCACGTTCCTCAGTTGCAGTTTGTCCCTGGCCCTGGTTGGGTCTTGCGGGTGGCAGCCACTCGATGTGTCCCTTTCACATCGAATTTCTCTCTCTCCCCCTCCCACTCTATCTAAACAAAAAATGGAAAAATGTCCTTGGGTGAGGATAAAAATAAATAAATAAACATAAATGTGTACATATTCATTTACTTTAGCAAGTGGATTAGGTTTCCAGTCTCTTCTGCCATAAAAAAAAACAAAAAAACAAAAAAACACATACTGGGTGGTTTAAACAGCAGAAAGTTTTTTCTTGCAATTCTAGAAGCTATAAGCTCAAGCTCAAAGTGTTGGCAGAGTGGGTTTGCTCTGAGGCCTCTCCCTACCCCGTCTTCTCTGTACCGCAGGCCGATGCTCCAACCGCTGAGCCAAACCAGCCAGGGCCCCCCTGTCTTCTCTCTGTATCTTCACATGGTCTTCCTTCTGCACTATGTCCTAATCTCATCTTCTTTGGTCTGCAGGTCGCCGCTCTAACCGCTGAGCCAAACTGGTCAGGGTGAATCTAATCTCATCTTCTTATGAAGACATCAGTCATAATGGATTAAGGCCCACCCGATGACCTCATTTTAACTAAATTTCCCCCTTTAAAGACCCTATCTCCAAATAACAGTCATATTCTGGGTTACTGGTTGTTAGAACTTGAACACAGGAAATTTGGGGGACATAATTCAGCCCATAACACTAAGTATGCATTTGCTTTATAAAATTCACAACTGAATTATGCTAAAAATACTAGACCCTAATTACATTAAAATGATTGCATTTTCAAAAAAGTAAGCAACATACAACTTTATAAGAGCATACATTTTTATGAAAGTAATGTTATCCTAATTTTTTCAAAACAATTTCTGAGGCAGTTTATATTGTTAAAACTATATATGGAACATGGACTAGAACAGCAACAAGAACAAAAGCAAACAGACATTGGAGAGCATTTGACACTGCAAAGATACATGTATGTACAACTTCATTCGAAGGTGTCCAACTGGACACTAAATTTAATCTGAATTAATCAGAAATTAAGGTACATGGGGGGGAAGGGGGAAGAGTAAGCGAAACTGGTTCTTACCTTTCAAAGAAAGATAGCTTACAAATTTGTCCAGAGAGAAACTTTGCCCTGATAGTAAGTTCTAGGAAGCAAGTAAGGAATGGATTAATACAGATGCATCTCAGAATGTCTTTTATCATAACTTCAATTGGCACATAGGATGTACCAGTCATGCTATGTGCACAAACAGACTATAAAAAAGTATTCACACCCGGCCAGTGTGGCTCAGTGGCATCAACCCCTGCACCAAGAGGTCACCGGTTCCATTCCCAGTCAGGGCACATGCCCAGGTTGTGGGGCAAATCCCCAGTGGGGGGCATGCAGAAGGCAGCCAACTGATGTTCTCTCTCATCAATGTTTCTCTCTCTCTCTCTCTGTCTCTCTCTCTCTCTCTCTCTCTCTCTCCCCCCCTTCCTCTCCCTCTAAAATCAATAAAGGAAAAAAAATTTTTAAGTATTCACAGCTGGAAACTCATTATTTTCTTCCTTCCTTCCTTCCTTCCTTCCTTCCTTCCTTCCTTCCTTCCTTCCTTCCTTCCTTCCTTCCTCCCTCCCTCCCTCCCTCCCTCCCTTCCTCCCTTCCTCCCTTCCTCCCTTCCTTCCTCCTTCCTTCCTTCCTTCCCAAATATTCCTGAACCCTACTTGAGCCAGGGAATAACTGCTCCAGAGGTGAGCCACCAAAGTCCCAGCCCTCACAGAGCTTCGGTCCAGAGAACCGCCACCGAGAACGCAGGAACCAAACGGAGCGGTTTGCAGATTTCCTTCCCGGAAATGAAGCCGAGTACAATGGAGGTCAGCAAATGAGACCCTTGAGATCCCAGCAGTTTACGTTTTCTTCTTAAATTACAGTGAATGTATTTAAAAAGTTATGGAAATTCCAACCAATGTATTCATCTATAACTCAACAATTAAAAGAGTTAAGATTTCAGAGAAAGAAAAAAGTTCAGGAAACAATATAACACTGTATGCTTACTAGCCACATTTACCAAATATTAACCTTTTGCCTTTTTTTGTTTTTGTTTTTTGCTTCCAGACCTTTATTTTTTTGTCAAAAATAGAGTGTTACTAATAATACCGATAATACTAAAATACCATCACCAGGTAGGACCACCGGCCCTTCTCATTCTCTCCCTCTATGAAGATAACCAACCTTCAGAATATTATCTCTATTCGGGCTTTCTGTTTTAATTCATATGAATGCCAAGACAATAGTAGATACTATTATATTTTGTGGGTCCAAGTTTTACATAAATAGTATTAAACTATATGAATTCTTTGCAGTTGTGTTTGTTTTTTTTTCTATCTTCCCATTGGTACTGGTAGATCTAACTCACTGACTCCAACTTCTATAGGGCATTTACAGGATAAAGCTCAGTTTGTCATTTGTTCCTCAATAGGATGGTCAGGGTGTTTCTTTTACACACACACACACACACACTCACATGCAACCTGCACAGTGCATTGAGAACAAACAAGAAAAATATTCAAAGCATTTTGGGCTACCCTCTTCACCATTCCATTTTTGAAATGAAGCAGAGTATAGCAACAATCAACTATCTTTATATCCTATCTAGTCATGCATGTATCTATAGCTTGATATGTCTATCTACATATAACTGCACATGTGTATGAATGGTGCACATTCTAGCACCAGTGTTCTTTCCTCCACAGTAGACACAGCACCAAGGAAGGGCCGGGTCAGAGGATACACACTTCTTCCACTCCACCGAGAGCTGTCAGATCGCTTTCCGAAGTGATGGAAAATATTCCTCTCTTGCCACATTGAGGCCAATGTTGGGGATATGAGATACTGGTTTGTTTGTGGGGGTATATTTTATGCCAATTTGATGGGTACAAAGTGGTATTTCATTGCTGGTTTAGTATCTATCTCCTAGATGATACACAACCTTTTGAGTTAACTGATCCCACAATTTCAGGAGAGTAAATAGTTGGTCAAGAACAGAGGGAAAGCCCTGGCCGGTTTGGCTCAGCGGTTAGAGGGTCGGCCCGTGGACTGAAAGGTCGCAGGTTTGATTCCGGTCAAGGGCATGTACCTGGGTTGCAGGTTTGATCTCCAGCCCTGGTTGGGGTCATGCAGGAGGCAACCAATCGATGTGTCTCTCTCATATTGATATTTCTCTCTCTCTCTCTCTCTCTCTGTCTCTCCTTGCCTCCCTCCCTTCCACTCTATCTAAAAAAAATCTTTGGGAAAATATCCTCGAGGAAGGATTAAAAAATTAAAAAAGAATAGAGGGGAAAATCTCTCTATATTACATGCATTCTGTCACTTCAGATCATTCTGCGTCTCCTCCCACCCCATGTACCTCTCAGCAATAATAAACTGCCATACAGTGTTCCCACCCCTCCCAAGATCTGGACAGAGGTCCAGTGGCACATCACGTGCTCCTTGCCCACTAATGAGAGAGAGCCAAGAACATTTATTAGGAGATTTGTACATTATGTCCCAAACTATGAATAAAAAATATAACAAAACCATGCTCATCCTTACACGTGAAGCACTCTAATATTTTCTATTTTATTTTCATCTATTTCATTGCTAGTTAAAACCCATTAAATTGATGTCATTACCCCCTTAATGGGTCACCACACGCCATATGGCAACCACTGGATCTTTTCTATGTCCCATTTACCTAGAAAGAAGATAATATCTTATGAGTTTCAACCTCAAAGCATCTTCACTGGCCTTCTGCCCAAGGGGTCCCAGAATCTCAGCCCATTAGAGCTACAAGATCTCATCCCACTTTCCACCTGGAGAGCACAGGGCAGGGTCGTGCGAGGTCTGACACTCTTGGGACATATTACTAAGGGCTATTTTAGCTATTCTGGGGTTTTGTTGTTTTGTTTTGCTTAATCTTTTAGTGAATTGTCTTTCCGTTTCCAGAGATGTGCACCATTTTTGCATACGCCTACAGGCATATTCTATTTTTTACGTTATTTGAGTTCCAAGATTTGCCATAACAAAATTGTTTCTGTGTCCATAGGAAGTGATCCAATAACATTACTTGATATTCTTACCATTCAAATACATACAGACAGCTTCTTTACTGTCCCAACGATGGCCTCAAATAATACTATAAACATTTGCATTCTTGAAAAAAATAACCAGGGTTAAGATGTTGGGCTTATTTGAAACTGCTTTTTTTTTTTCTCTCTCTCACAATTCTGCCCCTGTTTTTAGCATACTTCCATTGTATTAAGCACAAAAATATCCAAATATTTGTATATATCCATGAAAACTTAAATTGTACCTTTATAATTCTGAATTATAAATACAGGGCTTCACGCATTGATTTAATATGTAAAATATTCCTGAAACATATTACTGCTATGCTGACTATAATTTCTGGCTATTTATCTTTTCTTTCCATTTTACTGAATGCAATATAAAAATACACCATCCAGCCAATTGACGTCTGAAGTCAAGTCATACACAAAGCCAGTACTCAGGCAGATCTCGGGACCCGGCGCATTACAATGTGGTGTCTTTCTAAAAGTGTGCATGCACCGGCATGGAATGTTATGATTGGATACGTTACAGGCTTCCAAATTTAAAAAAAAAAAAAAAAAAAAGACACTGTTTTCATTCCAATCTTGTTTATGCAAAGGTCCTGAAGATTAGAACTGGCAGGTTATTTCTAACCCTTGCCTTTTCTCCCCCTTTCCCTGAGCTCCTCTCTCACACTGGGAGTCTAGAAGTGACAACCTGCTAGTTTCTGGAACTGTACAGTAGCAATCTGAATAGTAATCTACGTGCCTGGTATAGACTGTCAGAAATATATACCTGAAACTATTACTGTACGACGTGTGGTGAACAGGGAAACTTAGCTGACATCAAACATATTTATAGGAAGCAACAACAACAAAAAAGATGCCTGATTTAAGTCCAGAAGAAACACTCCCATTTCAAAAGTATCTCCTTTAATTTTGACAGTGACTATTATTAATTTTCCTAGTAATTTTTCATGAACTTGAATTAGGAAATTTCACGTCTCATAAAGTTTGTTAAAGATCCATTATAAAATATCAACTCTTCTTTTGTTATATCTCAATAAATACCACTATATCAACTTGAATAGCCGGTCACATGATACAAGTAAGAGATAACACTAATGAGAGCTCTTTACATCTTTATATTCATATTCATAGTTTATATTCAACTATATTATTTCTTAGTAGTATCAGTTAGTTTGCTCTAAATAACACATAGGATTTAAAGAAACTAAACCATCATTCAATGTACCAGACCCGTCTTAGTAATACACTATTGTAAGGACCTGAATGGTGGCCCCCAAGACATCAGGTCCCATTACGTAGAATCTGTGAATGTTCCCTTATGATAAAATCTTTGCAGGTGTGATTAAGGACCTTGTGATCGGCAGGTCATCCCAGGTTTCCCAGGTGGACTCTAAGCACCATCACAGTGCCCTTATGAGAAAGAGGGACATTTCGCATACAGAAGAGGAGGGATAACGTGGCCGTGGAGGCAGACAGTGCAATGACCTGGATTTAAATTGAGGGACGCCAGCCACCACCGCCAGAGCTGGAAGAGATGAGGGATGGATTCTCCCCTCCAGCCTCCGGAGGGAGCACAGGCCGGCCGACACCAGGACTTAGCCTTTGGGAAGCTGGTTTTGGACTTCTGACCTCAAGAACCGTGAAAGGATAAATGTCTGTTGCCTGAACATGCCAGTGCATTGCAGCAGCCTCGGGAAACTAATACAAGTATAACTGCTACTATCTCAGGATAACGTACTACATTTTCAAATTAAGTTAATACATTTGAGGATGAGGGGTCCCCAATCATTTGGGGAAAATGAGAAATCTTCTTCAAATGTGCTGGGGGGGAGTCTGGGAAGGGTGTTTGAACAAATGAGACCTAGAAACATGAAGAATGTTTGAAGTGTGAAAAGCCCAGAGAATGCCTCATCCAGGGACCAAATTTAAGCTACAGTTAAAACTTTCCAGAAAATAATTTCTCAGTAATTATCAGGAGCATTAAAGTACTCTTACTCCTTAATTTGGTAATTCCATGGCTAAGAACCAGTATTAACAATACATGCCAAAATCAGATCAAGTTTTATGGATGAAGATATTCCTAGTAGCACTTATCTATAATATCAGGAACTAGAAACAATCTAAACATCCAAGTATAGAAGAGTTAAGTAAACCACAGTATGTTTCCTTGGCTGAACGTCTTATACACCCGTCAAAAATAATGTTTAAAATGAATTGGGGGGAAAAGAAGTTGTGGTATGATATTACATGTAAAAAGCAGCATGAAAAAGAATTTATATATCATTGCTTTTTATTCTTACTTAAAATGTATAGAAGAAGACTAGAAAGAAATATATAGGATTATGGTGAACTTTTATTGTCTTTCAATTTCTTTAAGTTTTATTAAAATACACCAGATACTTTGAGGGCGTGGGGAGAGGGGTTTGCTCAAAAAGGGGTAATTGGCAGGTGGAAATGCTAGTTTTCTGGTGATTCAAAGACATAAGCAGCTAACCGTACCAGCCAAACCTCCCAAATGCCTTCCAAGGTATCACCTCACCTACAATGACTGAATCTCTCCAGGGGTCACGCAGGAGTAGATATTACTATTGCTTTTTTACATTGGAGCACAGGAAGTTTGGGAGTCCTCTGAAGGATGAGCTGGGACAAAGCTACGTCATGTCACTTCAGATGGGGGACTGAATCCCCTGTCTTCATGATGACAGTACAGCAGAGCCAGGCTTAGCCTTGGGGGAAGGGTAGCTCTGTTATGAGAGCGCTTTAAAAAAACAAGGCTGAGGCTTCAAACCCATTCCGACTGGCTGACATGTAAGTATAGAAATCCTATCAGACAGAATATCTCCAGTTTCCCTACAATCCTTTCAGATTCATGAGTAAGCCAAGGGATCAATAAATCACTTTCATGAATATTGCCTACTCCATATAACTATAAATACGTAAGAGATACCCAGTCTTTCAAATCAGCACTATCTATTCATTTCACTTATTCTGATTCAAGATATAGTTTAGCCCTGGCCAGTTTGGCTCAGCGGTTAGAGCGTCGGCCTGCGGTCCGGAGAGACCCGGGTTCGGTTCCCGCTAAGGGCACGTACTTCGGTTGCAGTTTGTCCCCGGCCCTGGTTGGTCGTGCGGGTGGCAGCCACTCGATGTATCCCTTCACGTCGATGTTTCTCTCTCTCTCCCTTCCTCTCTCTCCCTCCCACTCTATCTGTACAAAAAAATGGAAATATATCCTCGGGTGAGGATTTAAAAAAAAAAAAAAAAAAAAAAAAAAAAAGATATAGTTTAATTTATCGGTCCAAGCCTCTCCATATAATAGGGTCTTGGTTTAATCATCTTATAACATATTCTAATAATCTAAACGCCAACAATTTTTGCTAAATATTTGCTTAGAGCTGTAATTTTACCTATTGGGACAAATGGGGGAGGGGGAAATGACTCCTGTAAAACTCTAGAAACTTAATGTAACCTAAAATACACAAAAAATATTTAACTACATAGTTAGAATTTTTCAAAATGTCACATTCTCATTTAAATTGCAGAATCAATTTCTGGGCCTTTTTTTTATATTGGTAAATATACTCCAGCACAGCGGTTCTCAACCTGTGGGTTGCGACCCCTTTGGGGGTCGAACGACCCTTTCACAGGAGTCGTCTAAGACCTTCGGGAAACAAATGCTTCCGATGGTCTTAGGAACCGAGACGCCGCTCCTCTATGGTCTCCAGGCGGGTCTGCCCACATGCAGATGCCCCACATACAACACGAGGAACTGTATTCAAGGGTGGCGGCATTAGGAAGGCTGAGAACCACTGCTCTAGCGAGTTCTGTTCTTTTTTAGTTTTGAACTAGTAAGTTCTCAAAAAATGATATTCCCAATTACCTGCTGGGGAAAGGATCATGCTCAAATTAGAACCAATATTCTACTTTCAAACTTGGATGCACCAAGCTCAGAGCGTTAGATCAATCTAAAGACTCCATTCCCAATCTTTTATTTATTTATTTTTTGTACTGGAACAGATGTTTTTTGATCATCAAGCCTAGATTTAACTGTCAAAAATACTGTACTCATGGGCTATGTACATATGCATGGACATAGAGATATAGATATAGATATAGATATAGATATAGATATAGATAGATATATAGATATATATATCATTGATTTGAAAAGTTACATTAACTTCAACAGAACAAGAAGATAAATATTTTTCAAATATCTAAAGAACAGTATTATTCATTTTTATTATTTGAGTTAATATTAGTTTTACTTTTTTATAAACTCCCAAAGAGTTTTTAACCAGAATTACACCATTAAACAAAAAATAAATATCTACAAGTAGAAGTCTTTATCACTATCCCTGCTAAAAGGTCCATCCAGAAAGAAATACTGGTGAGAGTGATCACTATATATATCACTATAGATAGATAGATAGATTGATAGATAGATAGATAGATATGGATATGGATATATTATATATTTGTAGTAAAAATGTCACCAATAGAATTCAACTCCAATGCCAACCAGAAGCTCTCTTGAGAAACCCTATAAATAAACACATATGGTTTAGTTTTCTTTCCTTTTGTGATCGATATGCTTGTATCATATTTTAGCATTAAGTAAAGCGTGTAGCGTAATCATATTTGCCTGTTTTAGAATGGTCATGGGATAATTTCCAGTAACTGAACACAAAGAAGCAAAACAGTTTAGGAAAAATTATTTTCTTTTTAAATTAAGTGCTATATACAGCATATTTTTATACCCTTCAAAAAAACAAATGTTGCCCTGGCCAGTGTGGCTCAGTTGGCTGGCATCACCCTGTGCACGAGGAGGCTGCCTGCTGGTTGGATTCCTGATTAAGGGCACGTGGCCGGGTTTGGGCTCCATCCCCAGTGGGGGGTCATGCAACAGGCAGCCCATCGATGTTCTGCTTTCACACTGATGTTCCTCTCTCTCTTTCCCTCTTTTCTCTCTGAAAATCAATAAATTATTCTTAAAAAAAAAAAAAAAAAGACAAATGTCACACACTTTATGAACACCAGCATATTTCTTAACAATTACTTTGAAGTGCAACGTGTTCGAATGTAACCAATGGATTACAGTATACACCTGCAAGCCGCCACTAAAATACCAAAATCAAGACAATTTTCCTTGATCCAACGGCCTGACTGAACAACTCCTGAAGAACCTGAATAAATAATCATAGCTGAAGTGCAGTAAACTAAGTCTTTTTCATGAATTAATTTTTAGAACAGATTTTTGTCCAAAATCTCCCTATTTTTGTTTTTTAACAAAGGAAAAATAAAGACAAAAAATTTCAGTTTATTTTACAGAGTATAAATCAAAGAAAACGTGAAGGCTTCTGCACAAGCGGCCCAGTGACTGCCTCTGTTGTCCACAATGACCTCTAAGGTACAGTGTTCAGCCTGTTCACCTCTTGGCTGCCATCTTTGAATAAACATGTCTTGAAGCACCATTAATCTAAGCAATGAGGGGCTATTTTTCTTTTAAGAACAAACACATGTTCAACTTTGAACTAGCTATACAGCTGTAAAACCAAGAGAAAAAAAGAATTTTGTGATACATGTTTACATTAAAAATTGGACATGATACTACCAAGTCTCCCCAATGAGAAGCTACATGAAAGAATTTCAGACGTCGATGTTAACTTTTTTCTTTTCTACCAGTATTCTTCTATATCATGGTACTTTCAGAGTAGCTGTTCTGCCTAATCCTCAGAGAGCCAAGGGCACAAAATTAGTAGTTTCATTATGGATTTCATATAATGTTTTAAATCCAATAATGATCAAAGGATGACTTTATTTATATAGAGATTTTAAGAAGCATGCTAAAATATGAAAGAACAAAATGAAAAAGAACTAGTAGCCTCTCAGTTTTCAGTGCATCAAAATACAAGTTTACATTCTTCAAATAATTCAAAATACCCAAAAGACAAATCAACAATGAGTCACTATTAGAAAAATGATCAAAAGATATGTCAAAGAAAACACATATCCTGTTTTATAAATATCTTTTAAACTGTTCTATTTGGGGGGTAATAAGCAAAATAAAGTATTCTCAAAAGGAAGTCCTTAAAGAACCAATCCTTTAAAATACAAAAAGGTGTCACAACATTGCTATGAGACTATGTGGAAATTTCTGCATACATGGTAATAAAGGGCCCCTTTCTTCCTTTCTCTCTCTTTTTCTTCCCGTTTTCTCTCTCCTCTCTCTCTTTCTCTCCTTTTATAAAGGCCATAATGGCTATGTTTGCTGAAGGAAAATAGGTGAGAAAAGGAGGAATAAACGCTTACTGTTTAAGAAAACCTGGTCTGTGCCAATACACTGGAGAAACTGTTCAAGAACAGTTGATTCATGTGAAAATGTAACCCCTGAAATGTTGCCAAGATCACACAGACCCAGGGTGATCTCTGACACACAATGGGTACCATTTGGGCATTTCCAAAGAGAACTTGCTAGTGGGTTCTTTTTACATGCTGTATCTCATTGCAAGCAAGCTGGGAAATGAAACGGCAGGTTGGTTGTGCTTTTACAGTATTTCATTTCACTATCCTTCTTGTGGGGTTCCTAAAATATTAGCAGTGCCCTGCTCATGAGATATATGTGATCCCTTTCAAGGTGGGAGTCAGTACTGTTTTTAAGTGAAATATGAGAGCAACATTACAATTTCCAAATTCAGTTTCAATAACTACATTAACATGACAAGGTTCTCGGGACCTGCCAAAGCCAACAACAATGGGCTGTTTACCTTGAGCAGCACATGGCCTCTGGGCCTCAGATGTTGTACCTCAGCCCACTTGACGTTGCTCTCCACCCCTGACTCTGCCACACAGCAGCTGTTTCTCCCCATCCTTCTCACGTTTCTTCAGGTCAGTGCCTTCCACTGACACTTCTATGGGTGCTGCTCAAGTGGCAGTTCTATAGGAAAGAAAGGCGCCAAGCAATCTTGCATGACGTCACGAGACTCCAACTACGGAACCGTGAGGGAACCCAATGCCAGCGCACTGAACGAAGAACACTGCTTTCTCACCGATTACAGAAAACCAATTTCAATTTCTGTTTAAATGAGAAAGACTCAGCTGCTATTTTTATTAGCTTGGTACTTACAGGTGTTTCCCCAAATTTGTGAAGTAAGAAAAGAGAAAAAGAGAAGACCTGTTTTCTCCAAGAACTCATGCATGCATTTCTTCCCGGGAAGCCCACACACAACACGGTGAAGAGTCCACTTCACACACATTTACTATTCAAATATTTAAAAGGCAGCCTCATTGAGAAGGATCGGGATGGCCCATTACTATAGACAGAGAGGGCTTGTCCTGGGACGGACTCTAAACAGTGAAGTGCAGTCTGGAGCCAAAGGAGAATGTTAGGTTTGCAAGGTTTGCTCTTTGAGAAGGTGAAAATATTTTTTCCAGTTTTGGGGCATTATGACTCATTATTTCTCATTTTTATCTTATGGTGTCTTAGAATGTACAGGAAAATTTTTTACTGTTTGCTTATTATAAATTATTTTTTGTTTACAATGTGTCACATTGTTGTGGTTTCCTTTTTTAATATAAATTAGCAACACTATGTCAAGACAAAAATTTGTTCTGATAATCATTAATAAGTTTCAATTTATTGGACTCCATAGTGCTTAATTCTTTGTAATCTTTGTTAAACCTTGTAGAATTGTTATTCCCACTTTACAGATGAAGCAGCAGGCTCAGAATATAAAATTACTCACACTTGCCCTGGCCGGTTTGGCTCAGCGGTTAGAGCATCAGCCCACGGACCAGAAAGGCCCAGGTTCGGTTCCCGCTAAGGGCACGTACCTCGGTTGCAGTTTGTCCCCGGCCCCGGTTTGGGTCATGTGGGTGGCAACCACTTGGTGTGTCTCTCTCACACCGATGTTTCTCTCTCTCTCTTCCTTTCTCTCTCCCTCGCGCTCCATCTGAAGATAAATGCAAAAATGTCCTCGGGTGAGGATAAAAAAAAAAAAATTACTCACACTGAACTCCAATGCTCATTAGATAACATTTCCTTAAGAAGTAGTATACTCACCCTGGTCAGTTTGGCTCAGTGGTAGAGCATCGGCCTGCGGTCCAGAGAGACCAAGGTTCGGTTCCCGCTAAGGGCGCATGCCTTGGTTGCAGTTTGTCCTCGGCCCTGGTTGGGTTGTGTGGGAGGCAGCCACTCGATGTGTCCCTTTCACATCGATGCTTCTCTCTCTCTCTCCCCCTCCCACTCTATCTGAACAAAAAATGGAAAAATGTCCTCGGGTGAGGATAAAAAGGAAAAAAAAAAGAGGTAGTATACTCATCCCATTAACAGAATGCACCAGAATATATAGACTTCGATTTAGGAGATTACCTAATTTTTAAAAGACTTCCAACAACCTATATTTACTAGTTAAACGATTCAAAAGTCGACAGATAAATAGAATCTGAGAAAAAAATCTGAGATCCTTCTCCCTCTCATCCTGAACAAATCCGTGTGGATCTTTTAAGAAGGTCCAGTTCAAGTAGCAAATCTGATATAAAGTTTCCTTACCCTCCAGAATGATATAATTATTTCTTGACTAGGTTACAGAATTTATTTAACTATTAATTGTGGCTAAAAGTTAGTTTTTTGGTCCTCAGCTCCCAGTATAGTAAGTACTTGGTTGCATGTTCAATAAATCTCTGTTAAATGCTTGTTAAAAGAATACATGTGCAAATAAAACAGCTCAGCTATGAGATCAGATAAAATCTCATCTCATATAATTATGAATGCAAGTCAAACCTTGTATTACAGCTTCCCAAACTTCAACACATATACAAGTCATGGAAAACTCTATTAAAATGCAGACTCAGATTTAGTGGGTCTAGGGTGGGACCCAAGATTCTGCCTTTCCAGTAACTTCTCTCAAGCGATGGCATGGCTGCTGGTTCTCAGACCACCCTTTGGGTAGCAAGGACTTAAACTACCGGGGTAGCACATGCCAGACCCAGTGAATGGCTTGGAAAGCCATATGTTCTTCTGAAATGTTAACCTCTGTTTAGTCCTGGCACCAAACCTCAAGTGATTAAATGAATAACTAAGGGCAATTATGCGTTTATGTGTATTTCCCTAGATGAGACACAAGCTTTTTTTGGAAAGGACTATTCTTAATGAAGTTTGTATTTTTAGGAACAAGAGGCAGGACAGCGCTGTATACGTAGGAGGGACTCAATTTAGTGTTAGGTAAGTAAGTACAAAATTAAGTGCTCGAGGGTAAATGCTATTACTAATTAATACTTGCCACGCCCGGTACCAGAGTCCCAGTAAATCAACGCAGAATGAATGAATGAATGAATGAATGAGCAAGCAAACAAACCATTCCTTCTCTGGACATCATCAGGTTGATTTCATCCCGATCCATGCTAATTTCTGGCACTTGATAGAAATTCAAACTGATCTGATAAACCCTAAATATGAATGCATTTACAATGTTATAAGGATGATACAAATGATCTCTGGGCTGTTCTGTTTTTAAGTGTTACTTTTTTTTTTTTTCAAATACTTCAAACACTTTCATTCCAACATTTCCTTTTTGCTGTGCCAGGATTGAAATGTGTGGCCAATACTGTTTTGTTTTAAATTCAGGATTGCCTCCAGTTCAAAAACCACAAGTACCAAAAAGATTAGTGTTAACCACGTGATGGAAACTACGAAAATTATTCCCTTCCCATTTACTTTTAGGTATTAGGATATTAGCATGCACACACAAATTATTAATCTAGGAAGATATGACTAAACTTGATATTCAATTCCTAAATGTGCCTTTTAAATCAGTTTTTGTTTTTGTTTTTGTTTTGTTATACAAATGATTCTCATAATATTCAAGAGAGGTTGTGATCATTTCATTGAACCAAGTGTTACTGGTTTTTCTATATATATTTCAGTAAATTAAGGCATACGACGAATGAACTATGGGTAAGTGCTAAGAGTGTTTAAGTGTTAAATTTACCAAACAAGGGGAAGAGATAAACCACAGAACTTATATACATGTATGCATGAACAATGGACATGGACAACAAAGCTGGGGACAGGGAGGGGAGGGGGGATGGGGGGGATCAGTGGGGGAAAAAGGAGAAACATCTGTAACAAAAATAAATAAATTAATAAATAAATAAAAATTTAAAAATGTACCAAACAAGTATGACGCACCTGACAAACGATGCATACATTGAGGTACTGTGAGGACTATAAAGGTAAATATCCCAATAAAGTTTTGAGAAAATTCATACAGCAAAACTTTGTTAAGGTGTTAGAAAAGAACAAAAAAACTATTCCATTTTTATTTTTTAATTATGCAATTACTTTTAATTCAATGTTTAAATGAAGAAAGTCATAAGGGCATGCACTGGGCTTAAAATGATGCATAATTTGCCTTTTCCTTTAAATACTTCAATTATGGACTGAATTGTGCCCCTCCCTCCCATTCAAATATTAAAATATTTATATGCTGAGGCCCTACACCTCAATGTGATGGCTTTGGAGATGGAGCCTTTGGGAGGTAATTAGGTTGAGATAAGATCATGGGGGTGGGGCTTATGATGGGGGGGTGCTGTTAGAGGAGACAAGAGAGCTCTCTCCCTACTCCTACCCCCCTGCCCTCCACACCCCTGCCAACTCCACCTCCCACCCAAGTGAAGATAACAGTGAAACATCAGCCGTCTGCAAGCCAGCAAGAGAACCCTCGCCAGGCCCATCACGGTGGCACCCTGATCTCAACTTCCAGCCCCCAGCACCCTGAGAAAACACATTTCTGTTGTTTCAGCCACCAACGCTATGGCATCTTGTTATGGAAGCCTGAACTAACACAATTTATCTGGCTGCTTTTTATACCTTTGCCTAAGAATTATTCTAGGTTATAATTCTGTAATTTAAACCGCCATGGATGCATTTTTTATGATCTAGTAAGAGTTTTAGATGTGAAGCTGGAGTTAGTAAATAAATATTCCTTCTTGAATTGCCAATTGTTCGTAAATATGAGCGAGAGAGAGCACTGACTCTGCACTTACTTTAACAAGGAACCCAGAAATATGCTTTGGGTGAGGGGTTACCTCATTAGCAATAAGCGCAGACATGCAGACATTCCCCTACACAAAACCTCTTTCAGCAGCATCAGAAAGAGAATGCTTTTTGCATGTGTCACTTCTCAGGTCCAAGCCCCTAGCACGCTTCTTGTTATATGCAATTAGCTCCATGCCAAGATTTAGTACATTTCATAATAAATCCCTTGACCGCATTAACTGTAGGCTTGGCAAAGATGGAAAGGCTCTATTCACGACGGCAGAAAACAAGCCGCAGGACTTACCCCACAGCAAAACTCACTCACTGGATGCCAACACACTACAAATTTCAACAGCCTGCCATGCCCTCCCGTCCTCCCTCCCCTCCGTTTGGGGTGGAGGAGGGGGCAGAAAAATACAACCTGCCATGTGATTGTGATTAAAGAGTACATAAGAGTGAAAAAGCTACAGACAAATTTGGTTTGTTTATTTCTTCTTCCTCCTCCTCCTAAATCTTGTTCCTAGCTTGTTCCCTTGACTAGCCCTCCAACCCCCCCACCCCACGAAACCCTAAAAATCACTTCACAGATGAGATCCAGAGTTTACCCTCATTTAAACAGTAACCATCTGTTGCTTACAGGAAGACTGTGGCTCCTTCTCAGGTTTCCCGTTTGGGAACACGAAGGCTGTCGGACATTATGGTTATTCTGCATGGGAAAGTGCTCTGCAGGACAGCAGCCTCAATGGGAAACGCTGGGGGAGACTCAGGACCAATAAGCACTTCCTCTGTTCATATCAGAACAAAGAGTAAGACCTTTCGTTTTTTTCAGTGACCCTTTTCTATGTGGAAAGAACCAAACTTTTAGCACTGCAGAATAGAACATGAATGAGCTTTGGAGCTACACAAACCTTCATTTCCATCGTCACTTATTTCCATTTCACTAACTTAAACCTCCATTTCTTCATCTGGGAAATAAAGGTAATACTGTTATCAAACATGCTTAGACAGACAATGTCTACTATGTTTAAGACATCTGATGAATCTAGTATATACTATGACATGTTATTATTGAAAAAAATTTTAGCCACAGGCAAATTATGGTGAAAAGAGAAAAGGCAAGGGATAAATTATCTTTACTAAAACTCCACTAAGTTCCGTTTAGATAATGCATTTGGACCATCACCATTGTTCCATTTACAATAAAAATTCATTATGACGGGGGTCCCTCTTAGACGCCACATGACACTTCTGGTACTGACATACTAGAAAACTACTTTATAAACTTCATTCTCACTCTTTGAGTCTCCAGTATACACTTAAAATAAGAAAAATAAGGTTACAGAAGTCTATATTTTACTTTTTAAAACCATTCTTATTTCAGCTTAGTATTGTGTACTCTAAAATTTAGAATGTTTGAATACTGGTAAAATGTCAGATTTTCAGTGTAAGAAAACAATGGACCGGTTTCCTTAGAGATCTATCATTAATACCTTTGCTAACAATAAAATCCAGTCAAACAATTCAAACCTACATAAATAATCTAACAAAATTTGAAATTTGGACTAGCCTAGAAATTTTGGATTATTTGGACCAAGTAATCACTTAATCTCTCTAAGCTTTATTTTCCTTACCTGTACCATGATTAACAATAGCTCCTACCTCATACAAATGGGGAAAATTAAATAATGTTTACAAGGTGCTTAGAACAGTGCCGGGTCCATAGAAAACACTTTGTCTCATCATTACTATCCATGCCATTTTGTGAGGAACAATAATACAGTCATAATTACTTACATTTGCCAAGCACAGTCTACATTTCCCTACCCCTGTGCTTTCATTATTTATTTATTTACTTACTTACTTATTTACTTTTGGAGAGAGAAGAAGGGAGAGGGAGAGAGAGATAGAAACACTGATGAGAGAGAACATCGACTTGCTGCCTCTTGCATGCCCCCCACTTGGGATTTGGCCCACAGCCTGGGCATGTGCCCTGACCGGGAATCGAACTGGCGACCTCTTGGTGCATGGGTTGACGCTCAACCACTGAGCCACACTGGCCAGGCCTACCCCTATGCTTTTAGTAAGAGAACTTTACCTACCATGATCCTCTTTCCTATTTTTGCCCTTCAAAAATCCTTCCTTATTCTGAGGCTCAGATCAAAAGTCACCTTCTCCAAGGCCTCCCTCTACCCCCCACCTGTAATGTATCACTGCCTCTGGCGCCACCAAGACACTAAGTACATGAACAGTGTGCATACATGCACTGTTTTAGATTGTACACGTAGAGAGGGCGCAAATGAAACAGGAGGAGGGAAGAAAGGAGCTAAGGAGGGATGCGGAGATGGGAGGGAAAGAACAAAAGGAATATAGATCAAAGTACTCAAAGGGCTCACCTGGGGACAGAATTCATGGAAATACTTATTTTCTTCTTTTTTGTATTTTGTACTTTCTAATTGGGCAAAAACAAGTCTAACTCAAGTCATTTAAAAAACTGAAGTTAGCCCTGGCCAATTTGGCTCAGCAGTTAGAGCATCGGCCTGCGGTCCAGAGAGACCTGGGTTTGGTTCCCACTATGGGCACGCACCTCGGTTGCAGTGTGTCCCCAGCCCTGTTTGGGTCGTGCAGGAGGCGGCCACTTGATGTGTCCCTTTCACATCGATGTCTCTCTCTCTCTTTCTCTCTTTCTCTTCTTCTCTCTCCCTCCCACTCTGTCTGAACAACAACAACAAAAAGGTTGAAGTTACTTTTTAACCAGTAAGAACAAGACTGCAGTGGCCTCTCACTGCTGCCCCAGACGACTAGCAGAGGGGAGCCTGGAGGTGGAAGCAGCTCAGGAAAGACCCTCTTAGGAGAAGGTTCCTGCCTACAGGTGGAGTTACAACCTCTCCTCTTTTATTTAAAGGATTGTCATGGCACATGAAAACGAAAATGATATAAAAGTACTAGTAAGCTGCAAAAGCAAGATAAGTACAAATCATTAATTGAGTCTTCATGGAACTGAATGCCTACTGTGTGCAGTCAATGAAACGGGACTTGCGTGGCCCAGGCCATCAGGTACAGGAGGAAAACAACACAGGGTTTGGAGGGCTTCCGCTCATGTGAAATCCCAGCTTCTCCACAAGCAGCAAAGCTGTAGAAATATTCAATTAGATGCTGGGTGTTTTCCCGTAGTACTTGGTCGACTCTGCCACTGTAATAATGACTATAATTATCCCCGTCTACTGGGAGTTTCTCCAAGGCCCAAAAAGTTTCTTTTTCATCTCTGAACACACAATGTTTGGCACATAGCAGGACAAATAAAGAGTTTACTGAATTGAGCATTAGGACTGGCCAATTAAATTTTTTATTCAATTCTAATAGGACAGGTTCTTTTTAAAACACAACAACATTATGACCTCGAAAGCCGTGAAGATTCGAACCCCTACCATTCTATAAACATGGTGCACCGGTCCTGGTTTTCTCTCTGTAAACTGCTCATTTCTGTCTCCTTCAAAGCTCCCAATATATTTTCTTTTTGTTAGGAAACTACTCTTAGTGCATTATGATCATTTGCCATATTTCTACTTTATGAAGGCAACTATTTTCTTTGTGACTGATAGGCGGTCAATTTTTGTAAATATGTTGTAGGCACTTGAGAAGGAGGTGCAGTCTCTACTGTCAGGGTATATAGAATATATCTCTCTCTATATATATCTCTTTCCAAAAGGGCCACCCTATTGATTATGTTGTTAAATCTCTTATCTCCTTACTCATCTTTTGTCCACTTGATCTGTCTTGTGCTAAGTGTTGTGTCTTAAAGTTGTCAACTTTTGCCCAGCCAGTGTGACTCAGTGGTTGAGCACTGACCTATGCACCAAGAAGTCGTCAGTTCGATTCCCAGTCAGGGCACATGCCCAAGTTGTGGGCCTGATACCCAGTAGGGGACATGCAGGAGGTGGACAGTCAGTTCATTGATGTTTCTCTCTCTTTCTCTCCCTCTCCCTTCCTCTCTCTCTAAAAATCAAAAAAGAAATAAATAAATCAAGTTGCCAATTTTTAGTAGATTTCTGTCTTCTTGTTTCATAAGGGTTCTTGCACGGTTATATGGAACAGTCACACTCATAAATAGTATAGCTTCACTGTAGAGTGTGGCTTTTAGAACTGAAAGTGTCCTTCATTGTTATACTTAAATCTTTGAGGCTTGAGTTCCACTTTGTCCAGTATCAGGACCTCTGACCTCTTTCTTGATAGACTTTTGTCCATCTTTTATTTTTGGCCTTTTAAATCACCTTGTTTTAGGTGTGTCTATAATGACTTGTACATAGTTGGGTATTATTTTGGGTGCCAAAATGAACATCTTTTTAATTAAGTGAATTGATCCTATTCACATTTATTGTGATGGCTGATACATTTAGTCTGAACTGTATCATAATTTAGTGTAATTGTGTGCAATTTATTACATTTGATGTTTGCTGTGTTGAAAGATTTGGAAAGTATTTAGAAAGAACAAAAATTTTCTTACTTTAATTGAGTTTAATAATAATAATAAACTATTCCATTGTTGCCTCGCTTTGTTTGTATGTTGATGTTGAAAAATCTGATACTAGTTTAATTATTTTGGTGTTTGTAGATTACTTGTTCTTTTTGCCTATTAGCCTTGAGGATTTTATCATTATCTTTGAACACAGGCTATATCTCAGAGTTGATTTTTTTGAGGTTAATGTTCCCTTGTAAGTACTTTTGATGTGCAGATGTTCAGGTTTTCTTCGACTTCTGAAAGTTCTCTTATATTGTAGCTTTAAATATTATGTTATTCTATACATTACTTTGTTTTTCTCCTTCATGGAGTCAAATTATTCATAACTTCATTGTCTGTGCACCATTTTCATTACTTTCTCTCTGACCTGTTTTGCTGCTCTCTGTCATTTGTATTCTCTTGGTACCTTTCCTGTCTTTCTTTGGTACTTTTTATTAATTTTCATTTAAGTATAGTCTCCCTTGGGTGCCTTGTAATTTACCTTTACTTTTGAGATAATTTTGCCTTTTCTTCCTTTATCCTTTGAGATAACTTTGCCTTTAATTCCTGAGTTCAATACTTAATACTATTTTTTCACTTTCGCTTTTTTTTTCCAATTTTTAAAAAATCTGATTAAAGGTTTAGGTTATAATACACTAATATACTTGAGCGTATTGAATTCTGTTGAGAGTGTAGACATAGATTTGTTTTTTGTTTTTGTTTGCCATCTCTTGGTTGTTTTCAGGGCAGGGGAGGTATTGTGTGAAAATTCATTTCCTGGTTTTCCTCACCAGTTTTGTATCGATTTTATTTTCCTTCTGTTAATTTGGTCATATCGGAATACCCCTGGTGCTCTCTTCTGTCGGCCTGGAAAAGTGAACGCCCGATGCAATACACAGATGACGTGTTATATACACAGGTGATGCAGGTGCCTTAGCTGGTGGTTCAGTTGTCTGTGTGTTGGGTTGGGGGTGGGGAAAAAAGGTTGTGAGTCCTGAAAGATCAATCACACAGTGGTTTCCGTTTGTGTTGTAGAATCCAAACTGCAGCCCCTTTCCTTCTTTCCCCTCGCTCTCAACGGCCAAGATCTCTGCTTCCTTCCTCTTCACCCCCTCCCCCCTGGAAAGCTACGCATGTGCAAAACTGTCCCATCAAACTGTTGATCTGCTCCTTTGACTAGCACATACTTTCAAATTCTTTTCCAGAAATCTTGCTCTGATGGCCCAGATGCGCTGTTTTCAGACTTAGGTTGTGTTTAGTCTTTGCAGTGGTCTCTCCGACTCTTCCCAGGCGCCCCAGCTGCGTCCCCCTGCTAAGGCCATCCAGGGTTCCCCCACGTCTGTGCTGGCACCGGAAGCTCTGCCAGTGAAGAAGGGGGTGTGCAGGACTGCAGGGTCCACCGTCACTTTGCAATCTCCACATCCTCTGTCTTCAAGTAACGGAGAAGGTGTACTTTTGCACAGAAATGCAATAGTTGTGAATTTATTTCATGTCATTTGGAGGCCACTTAATATACAGTGCTCTACTGCCTTCAGCTATCTGGAAGGTTTACGCTCATTTTTAAAAAATGTTTTCTTTATTTTTAGAGAGAGAGGAAGGGACAGGGAGAGACACAGAAACATCGATGAGAGAGAACATCAATTACATTATTTTTCTTTACTGATTTTAGGGGGGAAGAGAGAGACAGAAACATCAGTGAGAGAGAATATCAACTGGCCACCTCCTGCATGCCCCCCACTGGGGATTTGGCCCACATCCTGGGCATGTGCCCTGACCAGGAATCGAACCAGCGACCTCTTGGTACATGGGTCGACGCTCAACCACTGAGCCATACTGGCCGGGCTTACGGTCATTTTTTAAAACATTTTCCATGACTTTGAAAAGAACGTGCATTCAATAATTTTGTTGTATGGTACACAACATAGAGACATTATATCAAGTGTGGGATTTGAGTGGCTCCTCTCTCCTAGATGCTTACTGATTTGGGACCTGCTGGTCAATTAATAAACAAATGACATTACATTCAAATCTCCTATTGAGAAGGTCCATTGGTCAACTTCTATTTGTAACTCAGTTAATTTTGGCTTTATTTAAAAAAAAAACATAAGCCATGCTTTTAACTGCAAACAAAAATTGTTCTATCTTTTTTTAAATTGAGTTTTGAGAGAGAAAGGGACAGAGAAACGTCACGTTCGGTTGCCTACCACACACAGTCTGTGCCCTGACCGGGAATCAAAACCCCACCGCATTTTGAGATACGGGATGACACTCCAACCAACTGAACCACATTGGCCGGGGCAAGAATTGTATCTTTCAGGCTATTTGAATCTCTTGCCAAAACGTGGTGACCTTGTTTTATCTGTAATAATGCTTTTTCACCTTAAAGTGTTATTTCTTCTTATGTTATAGCTAAGTTTATTTTTATTATTATTTGACTAATATATAATTTTCACATTTTGGTCTCCACCATTCATTAACTTTCATTTTAGTCATGGTACTTGTCAGCATATAGCTGGAATTTTTGTTTGTTTAATGTCATGAGACAGTCTTTGTCTTTGACTAAAAAGTGCAGTACATTTACATTTATTGTGATTGATGATCTATTTGGGCTTACTTTTATCGTCTTATTTTCCCCACTCGTACTGAGCTTCCTTCCTGAGGGAAGTTTTTGGTGCAAGTACTTCCTTCCAGTGAGAACACCACGTGTCTGCGTAGGGTCACGGGGCTGTCGGACCCAGACCTCTCTCACTTTTCTGGATTCATGTTTTCTTATTTTTGGCCTGTGACGATTTTCCTTAGTATCTTGCCAGCTCAGCAATGCATTTAAAAATTACATTTAACACTTGATTGTGCTTTTTACACTATATATTTTTAAAATCCTGAAACATTTTTCAAAATATTTACTCTGCCATAATGTCAGAAATGGAAGTCAAGTGATCTTTTCTTATATAAATTTAACATTTCCTTGAAAAGGCACAGGACTATCAGACTTTTGGTAAAATGTTTTTTGTACAAGTTTCTTCTCTGGTAGTAAATGTGTTGGCTTCCAACGGCTCTAGTGAGCAAACAAAGATACTCTCTGTTCCCTTCACATGGTTTTTTAAACAAATCAGAATAGAAAAATGTTCACATTCTACCATTCTATGAAAATTCTTAGGAAGAGGCAGATGCAACTGACAGATCTTTCTAAACATCGTTAATGATTTTCTAAATAAAGATGTAACATTTTCAATTAGTTTATTATTATTATTATTATTATTTTTTTATCCTCACCCGAGGACATTTTTCCATTTTTTGTTCAGATAGAGCGGGAGGGAGAGAGAGGAAGAGAGAGAGAGAGAAACATCGACGTGAAAGGGACACATCGAGTGGCTGCCACCCGCACGACCAACCAGGGCCGGGGACAAACTGCAACCGAGGTACGTGCCCTTAGCGGGAACCGAACCCGGGTCTCTCTGGACCGCAGGCCAACGCTCTAACCGCTGAGCCAAACCAGCCAGGGCTCAATTAGTTTATTTTTATTGAGTCTTCTTTTCAGTGACTAATTAGAAAAAGCAAGAGGAGGAGGTAGAAGAGGGTACAGAGAGGATAATGGTAATGGAAGGAGATTTGACTTGGGCTGGGAACCTGAATACAATATATAGGTGATGTATGATAGAACTGTACACCTGAAATCAATATAATTGTATTAACCAAAGTCACCCCAATAAATTCCATTTAAAAGCCACTGATATGTGTGTTATTGATTAGCTACTGCTACAAAAATAATATACCCTAAAACTAAGTGGCTCTAAAAATTAATTATTGATTATGAATTATGGGTCAGCTGGAATGTTCTTCAGGTCTCAACTGGGCTCACTCAAGCGTGTGAGGTCAGGTGCAGCTGGGGTAGGGGGCTCCGCGCATCTCAACAGAGATCTTGTACATGTTTCAGGGTCAACTGGCCAATGGCCGGTCTAGAACAGCTAGCCTGGGATAGAACAACCCGGCCGTGGTCAGCGGGGCTGGTCGTCTTTCACCAGCCTGTGCTTGCTCTCATGACAGCGGCAGGGTTCCGAAAGAGAACAGAAGCAGCAAGGGTTCCGGAGGCGTGGGATGGAGGTTGGCGCACCACATCGTACTGGCTAAAGCACATCACAAGGCCAGCCAGATTCTAGAGGTGGAGAAATGGATTCCACTTCTTAACAGAAAAAAATGTTCAGTCCCACTGCAGAAGATATAGATACAAGTAGAAAGGAAGAACTGGGGACCTTTTGCAATCAATAAGCCACAGTTTGTAAATATGAATTTAAGTTTGAGTTGATGGTTCACAGGATTTTACTTTATTAGTGTCTAAAAAATTCTATGCTGCTTAAAAAATGTATAAAAAATATAAATATTCTCATACCTCCCTTAAGAGGTCATAACTCTCCTCGGATTTCAGGAGCCTCCATTTAGCTGACTTGAGGTTAGGTTTTTATATAAGGCTAGAAAAGTAAGCCACAATAGTTAAGATTCTAGGGCACTGGAAATCAATTAAAGGTTTTTAAATGAGAGAGTTACATCACAAATTTTAAATCCCCAGAGCATCACTTTAGCTTCAATATAGAAAGTAGATCAACATGGACCAAAGTAGAGTAAGAAAGAAATCTTTTAGTAGGTTATAAGTAATAGCGGTGGTTTAGGCAAAAGAGAGTACCCTCGACCAGGGTACTGATGATAGAGATGCATAGGAGTAGGCAGATTTGGGGGATACTCAGGGGGTGGGACTGACTAGACTACTAAATGTGTTATCCACACACCTACTATGTGCCAAATACTCTGGTAAATTCTGGAGATTCAACAGTCCATCTACTCATGGACTTTTCAGCTTAATGAAGACCAGAAAAACGAATCAAAAAATCACATGCTTTTCAAAGTACGACTGAAAAATCATTTGCTTTATCCTATAAGTTGAATTGCAAATGCACCTAATTTACTGACTTATCTTTAGTCCTATAATGGGAGTAAAACAAGGTCACAGACATCTGCTCTGGCCCGCATTTGTCAAGCTATTCGTGTTTTTCTACGATGTGAATGTAAACACTTTAGCAGCGCAATTACTTCCTATCTTGTCATAGTTTCTACGACAACCTATTGTCCTGTCCCCAGCCCACTGTACAGTGATACCTCGGTTCTCGAACATAATTCGTTCCAGGAGGACGGTCGAGAACCAAATTGTTCGAGAACCGATGCAATGAAACCCAATAGGAAATAATGGAAACTGGATTAATTCGTTCCAAGCCCCAGAAAATGCCTATTTACTGGCCTAATTTGTATATAATATGTAGAAAAACATAAGTCTCAACAAGAAATAAAAGTGTACAGTATGTCTAAGGGTTAAATTCAGTGTAAAGCGTGACTCTCTCCACAAAGCATGACTCTCTCTCTGCACTCACACTGATGGCGCAAGCAAGGCGCGCTGGGCCGAATGAACGCCATTCGGCTCAACTCGGCTCATCTCGGAAGTTCGAGTTCCAAATATTTGTTCGGATTCCAAGACAAAAGTTTCTCGAATCTCCTGGTCGAATACCGATTTGGTCGAAATCCGAGGCGTTCGAGAACCGAGGTATCACTGTACTCCCATCAACCTCCAAGGCTTTAAAGTGTCAACCTCTGGATTAGAAAAATCCTTTAATTAAAATTTGAAAAATAGCATAACAATGAAGCAAAAATATCTTGTAAAGAGAAAAAAGCAAGCTAAATAGGCAATCTATATTTTGTACCTTAAATTTTCTGTATTTCATAAATACTGACAATATCACAATAAAGAACTCTCCATCTAGAAACCATCTTTTCAGTAAGTATAACAGATGAAATGCTTACAAAGTAATGTATTATATTACATATATTATATTACATTATAAAATGTATTTTCATTGGATAAAAATAAAATTATTAAGTTGTTTGATGTTTTACATGAACAATCTCAAATACTTTGTGAAGACAGAGTAAAGGTGTAAACAACAAATAAATGAGCATGTATGTTAGTGATGAATAAAGAGCCTGGGGGAACAAGCTATCACAGTAATACTCGATTCGTAGCAGAGATAGCAAGTATAAGATAAGGCCAGCTAGAATGTCAACACGCTGGAATGCAACAAGTCATTCTGTTCTGTTCTGTTTTGTTCTTTGAACACAGACTCCTGGGAGAGTCTGATGAAGTTATGGACCAAAACGTGTACGTGCATACAGATTGGGCCTGTGGTATCCGAGTTCGCAGACACTCAGTCAGAAAAGCTACTTCCGATTTGCAATCACCTTATAAAAGAGTGAGCTCTGGACCAGGATCCAGCGACATGGCTGTCTCCCCAGCACAAAAGGAAACGTGAACTAGAACTCTGTTACTTTTCCATGTTTCTATGGGATGCTGCCAGGAAGGGAAAGGCAATCAGTAGAAAGAACTGGATAGTGTCTAGAAACCCAAGGTAACTTGAAGGAGGAGGAGGAGGAGGAGAAGGAGGTGAAGGAGGAGGAGAAAGAGGTGAAGGAGGAGGAGGAAGAGGGGGAGGAGGAGGAGGAAGAGGGGGAGGAGGAAGAGGAGGTGGAAGAGGAGGAGGAGGGGAAAGAGGAGGAAGAGGTGAAGGAGGAGGTAGAGGAGGAGGAGGAAGGAGGAAGGAGAGGGGGAGGAGGGGGGAGAGGGGGAGGAGGTGAAGGAGGAGGAGAAGGTGAAGGAGGAGGGAGAGGAGGAGGAGGAAGGAGGAAGGAGAGGGGAGGAGGGGAGAGAGGGGGAGGAGGAAGGAGGAAGGAGGAAGGAGAGGGGGAGGAGGAGGGAGAGGGGGAGGAGGTGGAAGAGGAAGAGGTGGAGGAGGAGGGGCAGGAGGAGGGAGAGGAGGAGGAGAAAGAAGGAAGGAGAGGGGGAGGAGGAGGTAGAGGGAGAGGAGGGAGAGGAGGTGGAGGAGGGAGAGGAGGTGGAGGAGGAGGTAGAGGGAGAGGAGGGAGAGGAGGTGGAGAAGGGAGAGGAGGTGGAGGAGGAGGAGTGAGGAGAGGTGAAGGAAGAAGAAGAAGAGGAGGAGAGAGGAAGAGCCCACCGTGTTTCTCATTTTGCCTTGTGCCAGTTCTGATTCTACATATAAGCAACTCTGAAGGTGAGGAGCTATTCATTCAATTCGCCTTGCCAACCAAATCAGATCAGTGATAACTTTTTAAACTTACTAATTCCTAGATTTATAATTATGATACCTGATAAATGCTCTTTATAAAAACTAATATATTTTACCTCTATCTCCTGATATTTGAAGAAGTCTGATAATCCTATCTGAAAACCACAAACACTGTATCTTTTAAAAGTCCTGTGAATCAGATTGAACTAATTCCTGACAAGACGAAATGAAACAACATACACTGAACGTTTAGTACCTGCCAAGAAGACAATTTTAACAAACAATAACAATAATGGAAGGGAAAGGCAAAATGGCAGATCTCCAGTTAAAGCTTCATCCCTCAAGCTAGACTCTGACGAGGAGAATACTGTTTTCTTATATCCAAGATAAGGCATAGCTGTATGTGTTCCCACATGAAAACATTTATCTGGTGACAGAAGAGTTCTCGCTTCCTGGACTAGGAAAGACACGAAGACACAATTCCCTCTGCATGCTATTAAGAAAACCTTCCTCTGTGGAAAGGACAAAGAAATTAAACAATCCACAGAAAGACGTCCTCCTCCCCAGTCCTTCGCTGGAGAAAGAATAATAAAAGATAGCAACATATGAGCTTTTTTCATGCCAGTAATTCCAAACTTGGCTATCCCTTTGGTTCACAAGACAGTTTTGTTTTGTTTTTTAAATAAATAGTCCTGAGCCTGGAAGCCAGAATTTGGAATCACAACCTTTTAGAGAACGGAGTCAGCATTTTCCCAAGCCTCACAAATCTGGTCAGGTGCACAGCCAGGGACACTGACTTACCCTTCAGTCATTTCACTTATAAACTACTCCAGAATATCGAAGCCTGTTTTGCAAAGATTCTTCTTGGAAGTGGAAGGGACCACGTCCAACCGCTGAGGTGAAGTCAATGGTCTTATTTTACCACTAAAGAAAAGGAGGCCTAGAGAGGTTATACTAATTGCCTAAACCTAGAACTTGAACCCAGCTCCATTTACTGACAAATTCTTTTTTGTTTTGTTTTGTTTTGTTTGTTTTGTTTTTTGTTAATCCTCACCTGAGGATATTTTTTTCACTGATTTTTAGATAGAGTAAAAGGGAGGGAGAGAGAAAGAGACACATTAACTGGCTGCCTCCTGAACAACCCTGACCAGGGAAGGGGATGGATCCTGCAACCCAGGTACATGCCCTAGACCAGGAATCGAACCCGTGACAATTCTGGTCTGTGGGCCAACACTCTAAATACTGAGCTAAACTGGCCAGGGCTACTGACAAATTCTTTTTTTTTTTTTAATCCTCACCCAAGGACATTTTTTCATTTTTTGATCAGAGTGGGAGAGAGAGAGAGAGAGAAACATTGACGTGAAAGGGACACATCGCGTGGTTGTCACCTGTACGACCCAACCAGGGCTGGGGACAAACTGCAACCAAGGAACATGCCCTTAGTGGGAACCGAACCCGGGTCTCTCTGGACCGCAGGCCGATGCTCTAACCACTGAGCCAAACCGGCCAGGGCCTGACAAATTCTTATGTTGCATCTTTTTCACACAGAAGCCTTTGGGGGAAAAGCGTGATTTTTATCTTTAGAAATTGATTAAAATATCATTTTAATTCCCTGTATTGAGGACAAATTAGCAGTTCTGCCTTGACTCTATAGATAATTTAGAAAGTTTTCCCTGAAAATCTGCTCGGTCTTGAATGAGAACCACTCAGGGATGCAGAGTTTCAGCTGTGTTTAAAAAAAAAAAAAGCTCTCCTGCTGGGAAAACTCATCTTTTAGTAAATTGCAAACATACACATACACTTCAACAGCATCTTACATGTTTACAAAAAAGAAAAAAATACTAATAAAGTTGAAGGTATTTCTGTGTTGTTATTTTGCCATTTTATGTAACAAGATGTTCCATAAAAAATGATTCCGTCAGTGTGATCACCACTTACTTCCCTCAGACACTGGATGAAAGCCACAGACAACAAATCCATTGTAAATTTAATCTAGGAAATCAAAATAACATCCATGGCTGGTATAGCTACTGCATTTTCAGTGAACAAGGAACTTTTTATTAATTTCTTTCCTTATTGATTTTTAGAGAGAGAGATAGAAACATCAACGAGAACATCGCCTGCCCACCTCCTGCATGCCCCCCACTGGGGATCGGGCCCACAACCTGGGCATGTGCCCTGGCCGGGAATCGAACCGGTGACCTCCTGGTGCACGGGTCAACGCTCAGCCACTGAACCACACTGGCCAGGCAGTGAGCAAAGATTTTTAAACATATCAGACTTTGTCTTAAAAAGTAATTGTTCAGCCCTGGCCAGTGGGGCTCAGTGATTAGAGTGTCGGCACTCAAACCAAAGGGCACGTACCTGAGTTGCAGGTTTGATCCCCAGCCCTGGTCAGGGTCATGCAGGAGGCAACCAATCGATGTGTCTCTCTCACATTGATGTCTCTCTCATTTTTTCTAACCCTCCCTTCACTCTCTCTAAAAATCAATGGAAAAAAATATCCTTGGGTGAGGATTAACAAAACAAAACTAAAAAAGCAATCGTTCATTGTCTAAGTACTATTATATATAATGATTTGATGACATATCAAGCTATGGTTAGACAAAATATTTTCCTAAGATACTGCTCCAATTCTATATAAGTAGAAAAAGAACTGTTAAGGTTTTTCTGGAATAAGCAACAGAAAAAGAAATCACTGAACATTAGGAAAAGGTGAGTTAAATTTTATAACATTAAATAAATCGAGCATCTTCCATAATGCTTTTCATTAACAGCTTAATCATTTTAAGAGTGTCCTTCTGTTCTGCAGGAGGGGTGCAGCAGTGGTAAACATCATGGAATCTGGGGTCACATGACCAGTTCAAATTCCAGTTCTACCATTTACTTACTGAGTTCTCCCTTTCTTAGTTTTGTCTTCTGCAAAACAAGCTATGAGCAGCAATTGCGTCCTAAGGTTGTTATGAAGCATGAAGGATAAAACAGGTCCAGAAATATAGTGCATGGCCCATCCATTAACTATTATTGCAAACAAAATGCTCATTTTTTGGGGAGGGAGGGCTTTCTAAATGTGGAAACTAGAAGAAATTATAAGATAAAATTCATTTGACCCTGATTATCTAAGAAACCACTCTGTGTCAATAAATTCATTAAAATCTAAGGTAAACAACAAACTAAAGACACTTGGCACGATAGCTGAATAATCATTTAATTAAAGTTTATAAAGATCTCAAACAAATTAGTAATAAGCGAAGACTGCTATAAATAAATTGACAAACACATAAAGAGGAAAGTCACAGAGTGAAGTACAAATGTCTGGCTCTCAGAATAAGTATATTGGAAGTAAAAATAAAATGTGGACCCTCAGAAGGGATCAAAGAATAATATATTAGAACAATGGACTATAAGTATCCCCCTATCAAAGTTTTTCATAATAATACTACTCAGTGAAACCAGTCCTCTCATATACTCCCGAGATACATATAAATTAAGCAGCATTCTGTAAAAGATATTTTGCAATATGTTTCAAGAGCCTTAAAAACATTCCCACTTCATGATCTAGTTATTCCACTGTCAGGAATATATTGCAGAGATATAATCTGAAACAATACAATGGAAGATTCTATAGCCATTAAAATTGTGTTTTAGAAGACCAATCAACAATAATGGCAGTATAAATCCAATTTAAACACAGAAAAGATTCAGAGAGAGACAGAGATAGGATATAATCATGCTGACACTAGGTGGTGGAATTCCTTTTACCTCTGCTATAATAAACATGGATTATTTTCACTATTAAAAAACATTTTTAAGTGTCTGATTAAATATATTTCTAGACAATACATATGTGAAATGAAATTCAATACATTTGACATCTCTGGAAATATATATATGCATTTCAGTTTCTACCTTCCTTGTCCTCACCGTTTTAGAAATATAGTGAAGATTTTAAATTATGGGCTGAGCGACCCCCATTGTTCGGACACATCTTCACCAAGCCAGACACTGTCTTTGTTAGAAGCCTTACATACTGAGGGGTGGGATCAAGATTAATCTTATCGTGTGAATTTATCCAAAATCTTATTCCTAGGGAAAGGAGTCTGTAGGCAGTCTCTCTCCACAGTGAATGATGCTGGCCTGCTTCACAGGCTGAGGTTCTCCCTGCTTTTCTGATTCATTCTGGTTCACTGACGAGCAAGAAATCCCAGCCCTAAAGCCAACCCCTGATCCCATCAACAACTTAGAGCATGACTCAGAAATGAATGAAAATTTTTCCAAATTCCTCACCCTGGCACTTCAGCCCTGCCCCAGGCCCCAGATGCTATCCTTTGGAAGCAGACAGCAGCCAGATCAAGACCTATTGTTTCTGGCTTGCTCTCCCCTTGAGGAAAATTCCATGATTCCGATACCCAAGTCAATGTCGAGTTTTCAGAATACTGGCGCAGTGTAGTGGTTCTGGACTTTACCAAGTTGAAAATGTAACCTCAAAACCCTTAACCCAAGGGGAGAAAAATTAAGTTGTGTTGATAGCCCAAAAAGCAGTAATAATAAGAGTTCTAAATTGTATTATTTCTTTATTCTTACTGAAAATTATGCAGTTGTGTTTTAAAGTAGTTATTTTAAAGCAAGCAAAGGACTTATAAATATGGAATGAGTAACTTTCTGAAAATTTACATTATGCTTTGTTTTGTTTTTTAGTAATTTTTTTTTCTTTATTGATTTTAGAGAGAGAGGAAATGAGAGGGAGAGAGAGACAGAAACACTGATGAGAAAGAACATCGATTGGCTGCCACCCGCATGCCCCCAACTGGGGATTTGGCCCACAACCTGGGCATATGTCCTGACCGGGAATCGAACCAGCTACCTCTTGGTGCATGGGTTGACGCTCAACCACTGAGCCACACTGGCCAGACTCTTTACATTATGTTTAGTAATGATATAAAAATGAGGGGGGCAAAATTATTCTCAGTATTTCTGGAGAAGTTTGATCAGATGTGATAATAAAAAAAAAAATTGACGGACTTAATCGTAGTAAATTAAAGTCAAATAGAAGTGTAACTTCTTTTCTTGCTACTGCTCATATGTCATTAGAGAAGCTATAAGAAAAATAAAGCACATCCTCCCATCATGATTATGAACCAGCTCACCGTGCACTGTTCACACAGAACACTGTCAATACATTCTTCCATGTTCTCATCTTTTGTTATTTTCTCCTTATGGAACATGAACTGGTTAAATCTCACTGAAGCACCTGGTGAAAACTTCTTTTTCTCATCTCAAATTGCATTCCCATTTCACTTATTCTCCAATTACCAATCACAAATGAGGCATCTCTCTAAACTGACTTACAAATTCTGACGTTCAGATCCGCAGGAGCAATTCATTCACGTGCATTGCTCTTTCTCTTCATCTAACACTTTCTGTCTCATGTTGAAGAGATGTTTGTTGTCAATCAAGAGATTTAGGTTTGAAAGCTTCTAGAGCCTTCTCAGTTTCTCCCTGTGCTAGGTATACACTTCAGGTGGCTGCCACCAGGTTGATGGCCCTACCTTTCATTGCAGAAAGAGCAGAAAAAAGGGTGAATGATTTCAGTAAATTTTTTGAAAACTACAAAAAGAGAGCAATTAAACAATTCCTGGTATCCGCAAGTCTTTCAATAGAAATGTAACGTGGAACACATTTGAAAATGACACGGCCCTTGGGTGCCGGTTTCCAGATCTCCTGGGTCCCTACACTCTCCATTCAGGTTTTCTGACCGTTTCCTGTTCCATAATCTGTCCTGTTGTGAGAGTGACTTCTTCACTCCAACAAGCACCTAATTCATGTTCCTGAATATTTCATTTTCAAAGAAAAATGCAGTGATTTCATCTTATAGAATTGACCATTAATCTTGTAATATTGAGCAAATATTCCAGGAAACGTAAAATAACGAAACAAATATTTTCCAGAACAGTTTTTTAAAGAAATCTAGAAAATATAATAAATCACTAACAAAAAGGAAAATATATTCTTTTTTTAATTGACTCTTATTCTCACCTGTCGTAGCAACAATTTAAGTCTTTAAAAACAAGGATAGAACTGTGGACATTAAATTAGAGGAGAGTCAATACATTGGTATTTCCACAGAAACCACAGGAATAATATTTATATAATTGTTTTTGACAAAACAAATTAGGTGGTAAAAAATTAAGAGATGTTTGTGAAATAAAGAATTTTATCCAAAGGTAGGATTAGAGGGCAATGTGAGTTTGCAGCTGAAGCTGTCCGTTATATGGGATAACCAAGGGTCTGCTGTTGGGTAATTTTTCAAATGGTAGCCTAAGTTTCCAGTATAGAATTAGAAATTTAGGTCACATGGCTGTGATTTAATCCCAGCTCTGCCATTTACTAGCCAGGTAATCTTGGGCAGGTTTCTTAACCTTCCAAAACTCAGTTTAGTTATCTATAAAATGGCCAATATTAATAGCATATTCCCCACCAAGTTGCTGTAAAGAATAAACTGAATATATATGAGGTATTTGTAACATTGCCTGAACAGTACAGCTCACTATAAAAAGTGGCTACAGCCCTGGCCGGGTTGGTTCAGCGGTTAAAGGGTCGGCCTGCGGTCCAGAGAGACCCGGGTTCGGTTACCGCTAAGGGCACTTACCTCGGTTGTAGTTTGTCCCCAGCCCTGGTTGGGCCCTGCGGGAGGCAGCCACTCAATGTGTCCCTCTCACATCGATGTTTCTCTCTCTCTCTTCTTCTCTCTCCCTCCCACTCTGTCTGAACAGAAAATGCAAAAAAGTCCTCAGGTAAGGATAAAAAAAAAAAGTGGCTACACATAGGGACCAAATGGTTAGAAAACAGTCTCCAAAAGAACAGTCACCAGGGTCCATGACAATCTCCTGGGGTGGGGAGTGGGGGTCTCTGAAGTCCACCCACTGGTTTTACATTTGCCCTCTCAAACCAGTGCAGCCAACTAGAACTATCGGCCTGAAAGTAAAATGGATTGGGTTTGCCTGAAAACAATTTTGTAACCTTGTTTGTATTAACCTGAAAAATGTTATCATGATGATATCAGCTATATTTTGGAAAAGGTTATTACCAAGTGTGTAAATGTTTGATGAACAGACTAAGTGTGTAAGCTAACATGTCAAATGAAAGGCACAAGTTAATTTCTCATTATACAACTAATCCACATCCACTTTGTCATGTTGATT
Organism: Molossus molossus; assembly: GCF_014108415.1. Lineage (NCBI taxonomy): Eukaryota > Metazoa > Chordata > Mammalia > Chiroptera > Molossidae > Molossus > Molossus molossus. The sequence goes on along the minus strand of NW_023425344.1, from coordinate 73,653,133 downwards.
TACACCAGCTTCCTTATCTTATGTGTTTTTACTGATAATTGAAGGAACAATTGTACATTCTATTCATTGTATAAAATATGCAATCTTTCTGTGGACTTCAACATACCACAAAGTCGAAATGTCAAAAAGCAAAAATGATGCCTAACAAACATCCTAAACTCTTTAATAATTACTATGACCTTAATTTTATCAACAAAGCATGCAATGACCTTCCTTTCCTTTCACATCTAAGAAAGAGTAAGCTGAATTCCACCCTGTCAACAAAGGGGGAAAAACTGAGTTGCTATTAGTTTTAATCTATTGGCTTGAGAAAATTATGTGTGATCTTTTACCAATTCATATGCAGAGCCAAAGTAATAAATAATTATACTGGGGAAAAGAAAATATATTTGTACTATAGCACCTTTAAACTCTAACTTCGGAGCTCCTAGCTTATGAACATAAAAAAATATAGTACACTCCTTATGACAGAATTACAGAGAGCAGACTAAGTAGGTCTGTAGTTTGATTATGTTATTTAAAGTAAAGGTTTTACATTAAAAGATAGTCATATATTTTGAGAGTAAATAAACTATGTTTTCACCTATAACATTTTCTAACCAACTTTTTTCCATAAAATATAGAAAGCAAGAAAAATAATTCAATTTTCATAGTCTTTTGTTAGTGTTCACATTAATACCCATTCTAGTAAAATCTGTGTAAACCACAATTAGATCTTAATTAGGTATGAATATGTTTTTCCAGTGAAAACACATAAACAAGAGAGACAGAATAAGAAAGAAGACTAAAAGCAAAATGCTTATATAGTCAGATAAGGACAAAAACAGACCACAACAAACTTTTTCATTATAACAGTATCAGATTAAGTATGCAAACAAATTAAAACCTGAATTAAATTTAAAATGTGACTGGACTGCCCAATTTAGTGTAATAAAATTTCCATAATTCCAAACCAAAATAAAATCCATTTCATACATAGTTAATTCAAAGTTACTGTAGAAATTTGCTAGAATATAACTATTTATTTGGTGGGGTTTAAAAAAAAATTTTTTTTTTCCTTTATTGATTTTAGAGAGAGAGGAAGTGAGAGGAAGAGAGAGAAACATCGATGAAAAAGAACATTGACTGGCCGCCTCCTGCATGCCCCCCACTGGGGATCAGGCCCACAACCTGGGCATGTGCCCTGACCTGGAATCGAACTGGCGACCTCTTGGTGCATGGGTTGATGCTCAATCACTGAGCCACACCGGCCAGACTGGTGGATTTTTTTTTTTAAGATTTCTTATTAACTTATAGAGAGAGAGGAAAGGAGAGGGAGAAAGAGAGAAACATCAATGTGAGAGCAAATGTTGATCAGCTGCTTCTTGCACACTTCTTACCAGGGATCCAGTCCACAAGCCAGGCATGTGTCCCACCTGGGAATCAAACAGGCAACCTTTCAGTGAACAGGATTACGCTCAACCAACTAAGTCACACCAGCCAAGGCAGAATAACTGTATTTAACTCAAAATCAAGAGAGACCTTGATTTGGGTTTACAAAAGAAAACATTTTTATAGTTTTTTTGTTTGTTCTTTTTTTATCCTCACCCGAGAACATTTTTGCATTTATCTTCAGATAGAGTGGGAGGGAGAAAAGGAGAGAGAGAGACACACACATGGAGTGGCTGCCACCCCCAACCAGGGCCAGAGACAAACTGCAACCAAGGTACATGCCCTTAGAGGAAACCAAACTTGGGACCCTCTGGTCTAACTGCTGAGCAAAATCCGCCAGGGCCATTTTTATGGTTTAAAAATCAAAATTGTATGGGATTATGATGCCAAGTATAAAATTGGTTGATTTGGTTTTTATTAACCCTCTGTTTTAAAGTTATAGCAAGTTTAAAAACATTCAAATCACAAAGAAAAAGCATGAATAAATGTCCCAAACAACATGAATCACATCACTCCACAAAGAGCATCAAACCGAAATGCTCACACAGAGAACGCAGGCTTGCCTGAAATGCCTACCTGAGACCAAGTCACTAGAAACACAGTCTTGGTACACAGTATACATTTGATAAGTGGCCAGGAATTAATGAATGGATAAACACATCTCATCCTGGCCTTAAATAAGTTACTGAACTTCCTCTGGACTTCAATCCCCTCATCTGTAAAAAGTGACAGTGTTCTGAAAATGCCTCACACTCAATGATAAATGTTAGCTTCAGTATGATTCACGGAGTGGATTAAAAGATTTTCAAGATCATTACATTAAAATTGTGTTTGTTCACTGAATAAATATTGAGTGTCTACTATACAGCAGGAATTTTGATTCTGATTAGATAACCCAATATTACAACTTTTAGAAAACAAAATATTTATTATTTCTTTTCTTTTCCATCTTCCCACAATAATCTTTTTTCCTAAAGAGTGGAACACTCATGACTATGAAAAGATACAAACACTATATAATAATTTGTAAACACTGAAAATCAAGCACAAATATCTCAATCACGCGATGCTGGTATTTTGCCCCTTTCCCCCCTAAAAAATTTTTTAAAAAATGAATTTTGACTGTGGGAAACTAGTAACCTTCTCTGAAATTGAGAGGAGTAAGGAAACATGGCTTAGACCAGGGCCCCAATCTCTTCCAGACATTTTCCTACAAACTTAAACTCAAGAAAGCATGGAGGTGAAAATGTGGTTTCTAACAGTAAAAGCAAAAGGACAGCAGTGCTGATCAGACAAAAGTGTTAGTCTGAGGAGTGCTTGTTTGAGCCCAGGAATCATTTTAGTTGGACAATCTGCTGGGGTGACAGTTCTCACTGTAAGCACTGAGTCCTCAGAGAAACTCCATGCCTTACTACCAAATGGTCATTTGCCTTGACTCTCTGGAAGCAGAACGCCCATGGTCCACTGACAGACACAGAGACAAAAAGAAGTCTCTGGAGAATTTCCACAGAAATTCCAATGACTATAGCATAAGAAAATATATCTAACATGAAGCAATGTTGATTCAATTTTAGGAATTTTAAACCATTTGACACCACTGATAATCTGGGTTTGATATCAGTAAATGATGAGGACCATAGGTACCCAATTTGAAGAAAAGTAGACATCAGCTGTTCATTCATTAATTTACCTGTGTTGAATTATTTTAAAATATGAAACATTTTCCTTGCTTAGGGGACTGAATTCACAGACAGCAAAAAGTAATTAAATGTTCACATTTCCTTTCATTTACCAGGGCTTTAATACATGTAGAAAACACATCCTTTATGGAGGAAGGCTTTTGAATGTGCTACGTTCTTACTTTTTAAGAATCTAGATCTTCACTGATTTTTTTTTTTTTTTAATCCTCACCCGAGGATATTTTCCCATTTTTTTGTTCAGGTAGAGTGGGAGGGAGAGAGAGAACAGAGAGAGAGAGAGAAACATCGATGTGAAAGGAACACATCGAATGGCTGCCACCCGCACGACTGACCAGGGCCAGGGACAAACTGCAACCGAGGTACGCGCCCTTAGCGGGAACCGAACCCGGGTCTCTCAGGACTGCAGGTCGACGTTCTAACCGCTGAGCCGAACTGGCCAGGGCTGATTTTTTTTAAAATCACCAAAGAAAAGCTTGGTTGAAATAAGTTAATAATTTTAATTTATACTATACTAGAATACTTTTTATCCTCTTACTTCAAGGACTCTTGATTTATATTCTCAGAGAAAATCTCAAAGAATTATATATTTTCTTATTATGACAAGTATTCAGACACTAGTTTCCTTCACTTGCTTATTTTATAGTGAAAATTCCTTTTATCCAACACAGATAGACCATATGGATTATTATAACTCAACTATCTTGGAAGATAAGCCAGCTGAAGCCCTTGATAATGGGTACTTTCTTGGCCCTTTAGCAACAAATCCAATTCACAGAAATTCAATGCAAAAGGGGCTTACAACAGGAATTCAACTAATATTTTCTAAATTAATTATTGTATGCCAGCCATTGCAAAAATTCCAGGAGATATAAACATGAATAAGCTACAAATAATACTAGTCTTTGTTTGTTTGTTTTGGTTACTAGCTTTATTATAGAATTGTTTTTAAGCCACTTATGAATGAAAACTACTTTTATATACTGTTTACAGACTCCATTTATAGAAAAGTCCAACTCTTGGGTCTTCTTACAGAGAAGGAAAACAAGCAAAACAGATTCTTTTGGATCTGGAGAATTTACAATTATAATTTAAAAAAACAAATAAAACAAAACAAACGCATAGACACTGACAACAGCTTTTAAAAGTCAATATTCCAGATAGCCAAAACAATCCTGAAAAAGAAAGAAGAGCTACAGTAATCCAAAAAAAAAATACAGTATACGCATAAAGACAGACATATAGACCAATAGAACAGAACAGAGAGCTTAGAAATAAACCCTCACATATGTTGTAAAATGGTCTTTGGCAAAGGGGCCAAGACCACCCAATGGGAGAAAGACAGTTTCTTCAGCAAATGGTGCCGAGAAAACTGGATATCCACATGCAAAAGAAGTTGAATGAAATTGGACCCTTGCCTTACACAAAAAGTAACTCAAATGGATTAAGAACCTAAATTTAAGACAAACTAAAATTCTTAAAAGAAAACATAAGGGGAAAGGCTCATGACATTGGGTTTGGCAATGAATGAGTTCTTGGATATGATACCAAAAGCACAGGCAGCAAAAGCAAACACAGACAAATGGGACTACACCAAACTTAAAAAACTTCTGCACAGTAAAGGACACAGTCAACAGAATGGAAAGGCAAAGTGCGGAATGGGATAAAATATCTGCAAATTATATAGCTGGTAATGGTTTTACATGCAGAATATATAAAGAACTCCTACATATCAGCAATAAAAATGACCCAATTCAAATAAGCAAAGGACCTGAATAGACATTTCTCTGAAGATGATATACAAATTTCCAACAAGTACATGAAAAGATATTCAACATTCCTAATCTTCGGGGAAATGCAAATCAAAACTGCAAGGAGATACCAGCTCATACCCATTAGAATGGCTACTATTTAAATGAGGAGGAGGAAGAGGAGGAGGAAAAGAAGAGCTTGGCCAGTATGGCTCAGTAGATTGAGTATGGTCCCATGGTCTGAGGGGTCCTGGTTCAATTCCCAGTTAGGGCACATGCCTGGGTTGTGGCCTCAATCCCTAGTAGGGGGCATGTGGGAGGCAGCTGATTGATGTTTCTCACGTCGATGTTTCTCTCTCTCTCTCTCCCTTCCTCTCTGCAAAAAAATTTAAGAAAAAAAACATTTTTTTTTTTTTAAAAGGAGAAAATAACAAATGTTGGAGAGGATATGGAGAAACTAGAAGCCCTGTACACTGTTGGTGAGAATATAAAATGATGCAGCTATAGAAAATATTATGGCAGTTCTTCCAAGATTATAAACAGAACTACCATATAATGCAGCAATCCTATTTCTAGATAGAGCAAAAAGAACTAAAAGAAGGATCTTGCCCTGGCCAGTGTGGCTCAGTGGTTAGAGTGCCGGCCCAAGAACTGAAGGGTCACAGGCTCGATTCCTAGTCAAAGGCACGTACCCGGGTCACAGGTTCAATCTCTGGCCCCAGTTGCGGCACGTGGTGGGGGGTGGGAGGCATTGGTAATGTCTAACATGAATGAAGTTACAAAGTCAGGATCCATTTCCTTGAAGGATGGATAAGATTTAGTAAAACAGAGGAGTGTAAACCCAGGCAGATGATCCAACCTACACAAAAATATTTGAAGGAGAAAAGCAAAAATTCAGGCAAACAGGCAAATAAGAGAAGAGAGGAGAAGATAAAACTCAAAAAGTAGACTGAGGATCATTTGGAAAAAGTGGTCAGTACTCAAGGGAGCGTCCCTGAGATGACAGAAACTATAAAGCTCTGGCCAGACGGACCAGAGAGGAGAGAGAATGTCATTAGGAATACCTGTTCCAAGAGTGCCCAATGCTGACCCAGGTCGCCTAGCAAAGGGCGAGTAAAAGTCAGACCAAATATTTCTAGGTAGAATCTAGACACAGGTGAGGTGGGCCGGCCGCTGGGGGAACCACAGGCCCTTACTCAGGTGGGCTTCTCATACTCGAAGACAAATCCTATAAAACCTTTTAAAGCCCATCAATATGGACTTGTATTACCTTTGAATTGTATGAAATTGGAATTTCTTTACTTCAAGCTTCTTAGAAGCAGAGATTATTTTACATTCTTCAGTTTTGCGCTCACAGAAAGCCTTTATACACAACTGGGCAACCACTGATCATTTTCTACTGCTGAATGTTTACATGGGGCTGGGCTAAATGCTTGGAATTGTTAATAAAAGACAAATCTCAAAAACACAAAAAACAGCACTGGCCGGTTTGGCTCAGCGGTTAGAGCATCGGCCTGCGGTCGAGAGAGACTCAAGTTCGGTTCCCGCTAAGGGCACGTACCTCGGTTGCGGTTTGTCCCCAGCCCTGGTTGGGTCATGCAGGTGGCAACCACTCAATGTGTCTCTCTCACATCAATGTTTCTCTCTCTCCCTCCCACTCTATCCGAACAAGAAATGAAGAAATGTCCTCGGGTGAGGATTAAAAAAAAATAAAAATACAAAAAACAGTAGATTCATCAGTTCATACTATTTATAAAAGACAAAAAAGAAATTTCTATATTTCCCATCCAAAAAATAAAGTAATAATTTCACATACTTGCATTTTATTCCAAAAATAGAATTTCAAATTTTTTACTTTGAACAAATACTTGCAGCCATAACTAAATAGGTGACATTAATAGAGACTTTTTTTACCATATTGCCCCTGGGTTTAATAAATAATATTGAAAAAAAATTATACTTTTAGAGGATATTTTAACTACAGTTTAGACTTGAGAGCTTTGTCTACAAATATTTACATTTAGTTTTACTTAAATTATCACCTCTGAATTTCCAAACCATATTCTAGAACTTTGCCTTCAAAGCTGTTCGAGGTTAAAAGATGTTTTAAATCGCCCTTGCAGGGTCCCAGCGGCAGCGGAGGCCAGGATGCGAAAGCAGCCCTCCCTGCCTGCATGTCAATTACCCAGTCCCTGGGCACCGGCTCCGAGCGCAACAGCTTAAAATCATTATAAAGATAGCATTAAGACAATTAAACAAATTACTTGGAATCAAGAGCCCTTAAAATCTATTCCAAAACTGAAAAAAAAGAAAAGAAAAAAAAAAAAAGGTACCAGAGGACAACCTCAGAAATTGAGGGAAATTACAGAAAAGTGTTACAACATGAGTAAGCATTCATTTGTTTGCCTCCTGCAATTTAACATTTTCTAAGCATTCTAGAATCAAACCTTAGGGTCGTTCAGCAACGCATACTAACTAAATAAGTCCTTCAAGTATCTCAGCAATACCAATCACGCAAAATAGCTTGTGTGCATTGGTAGTAAACTAGGTTGTTTAAAATGTTTTGATTACTCAGTACCCTTACTGAAGCAATTAATCCTTTTCTGTATGTGTTAACCTTGTATTCTTTTTCAAAATAGTAAAGTGTTAAAGGTCCTGTTTTCTAGCATAAAATTATAACTAAATAATATAACTAATTATTAAATTCTGAAGTCCAGAAAATTCTAAAAAGGTGTCTGAGGAAAAAACTACTGTTTTTTTTTTACCCAGAGCAAAAATCTATGGAATACAAAGTGGGAAGTGGGAATCAGATTTTCTTCCCTCTTAGTAAGGTTTTTAAAATAACACGTAAATACTTCATAAATCAAGAAACCTGACGATGGCAAAACAGGAACAATCCTGAAGGTGCAACATATGGTGTGTGGCAAAAATAGGTTTACAGTTGTGAGTACACAAAACACTGAGTTTATTCTTGCATTATTATTTATTAATTATTGTATGATTTTCCATATGAACAACTGTAACCCTACTTTTGCCCAACCCTGTATTTACACATAAAATTATGAAGTAAATGTAAAGTCTAAAAATAGCAGAAGGCAACAGTTCCAAGATCCAAATATGTTCCTATTTTACTATTTAGAGACTAATAGCTTATTTTACAAAGGATGTACACATTCGCTTATTTAATCTGCACAGTAAGCATCGGGCACTTTGCAAGGAGCAGAAGGCTGAGCGGTGCGGAGCCAGGTCCTGGAGTCAGTCCCTGGGTATGAATCCCAGCTCTGCGTTACTGGGCAAGCTGCTCACCTTCCCTAAGCCCTGGCTTCCCCATCTGCAAAACGTGGACAAGAGTGCCCAGCTCACATTTACCATAAGAATTCAATAAAATAGCCCTGGCCGGTGTGACTCAATTGTTAAGAGTGTTGGCCCGAAGACCAAACGGTCACAGGTTCGATTCCTGGTCAAGGGCACATACCTGGCTTGCAGGTTCTATCGCCAGCCCTGGTCGGGTCATATGCAGGAGGAAACCAACTAATGTGTCTTTCTCACTTTGATGTTCCTCTTTCTCTCTCTCTTTATGCTCCCCCCCCTTCCACTCTATCTAAAAATCAGTGGAAAAAATATCCTCGGGTGAGAATTAAATAAAATAATGCGTATGTTGCATTTAACATGATACCTCTCACCAGAAAAAAAAATCATCATTATTTAAAGATGAATATCTGAAACTCATAGTAAACGAGAATCTACTTGAGAACCCAGATGATTCAGCTGCTCCTCCAAGACTATTTTCACTGTCCCACAACTGTTCTTGAAAAGCACACCATAAGACACCTCCAGCACTGCCATGGAAAATCCCAAACTCTAAGTTACGTTGATCTTTGTATTATCTCCGTTTTAGAGAAAAAGCTTCCAAGTAAGGCCAGAATCCAATGCCAGACCTTCAGTATTGCTGGAGCAATGATCAAGCACTGTGCTAACAGAGGATAAATTTTGCAGGAAGAATATCAATTCCACAAATAATGGAAAAGCCTCTGTATAACAAAAAAAAATTTTTTTTAATTTACTCTCACAGACTCAAGAATAAGTTTAGTTAATGATGAAACATTAAATCATTTCTTTTTCTTCCCAATCTTCCACTGGGTAAGGTACAAGCATAAGAGCTGAGGAGAAATAAAAGCTAAGGAGGCTATTGATCCCAAACATGCACTGATAACTTAAAGTTGACAGTTTCTATGATAGCAGTAATTCCATAATCATCACACAGCAAATAGCATAACCAAGAAAAGATGTTCTCTACCACAACTGGTAAAACTGTAACTTTTTTTTTTGGTTGAAACATTTCAAAAAGTCTTGGCTGTAAATAGAAGGGAAGTCAGTATGCGGAGAGCTACATCAGCAAGACACTCTACAGATGCAGCGATGAAGAACTAACGTGTGACTATGATGGCCCGTGAGAGCCAAAAACCTATTCAAGACCGCGTTCCGTTAGAGGAAGAAAATCACAAAAACAAGCCCAAATGTGGCATTCAGTTTGCACTGCAGGAACCCATGTAACAGGAATTTTTATCCAAAGGTTTGAAAGCAAAATTTAGTTAAAACTGGTCAGAATTTATAAAAATAGAATTTTACAAGGCTGTTTAGGACAAATGTCTTTTCCTTGAAATCTCAACTTCTCTACAATGTCTTTCATTAGCAATGTAACTTTTTAAGCCTATAGGCTACATGTGGTTTCAACTCTATTATCCATACGACTTGCTAAATATCGCATTGAAAGTACTACCAGTGACTTATTCAATCTGAAACACATTTGTTATGCTTTACACAAATATCGACCAGATTACCAAGTGGAAAGTGGGCCCATTCTATATAAGCACTCATCCTTATACCTTTAGAAAAAATAAAGGCCAAGCATATATAGAACATAAACCATTTCATAAAAACTAAATTTTTAAAAGAAATAGTGACATAATCTCAAGGAAAATAAATTAAAATGTCACTAATTAGGAAAAGTATACACAGTTAGAAATGCAGTGACATTTTATTTTATAACGAATAGGAGTATTTCAAACCAAGCAAGTGTTTTGAACCTATACAATATAGATGGAACACACCTGTAATTTCAGTCAAATTAAAAACAACAACAACAACACTATCTGGTTAAAATACAAAGGTGAATGCTGAAGATGCATGCTATCTGAGTAGTATAAATGTAGACAAAGTAACTCAGATTAAAGAGCTGGCCAAATATACTTAAAAGTCTACATCTGATCATTTAAGGAGAGTCTCAGAGGGAAAAGGATAGGGTACTTCGGCAGATGATCTGGAAGAAATTTTAGCATCACAGGAAAAATGTGACTTTCTTCTAGTGCTCAGGAATATAGAGGAAAGAGGTTTGAAGGGGAAAAGTGTAAAATTGTTTTCATACAATATATGAATAATGATTCTAGACTAAAAAAAAAAAGCCATGAGGCTTTATTTTTTACATGATGAAAAGAGTAAAATAAAATTCACACATTATCTAGCAAGAAGCAAAAAAATTATCATTCCCCCTTTATATGTGTGAATAAGATCACAAGAATTTAGACAAATTACAACTTTCTTATTTTTAAAAAAGGGTGGTTTACAGAAATTTAAGATACAGTCTTTGATTTTTAGCCCTGTCCTCAGAAACTCTAACATTTAATTTTTAAATGACTCCATGAAGATGCATGCTAACATGTAAATAAGTAAGGCTAACCAGAAATAATGAATGAAATTAAAGGGCAACATTCAATCTGTCATGTGTTTTCTACCAAATTTGGAGTCCCTGATATGAAATATATGTCTAAATAAATTAAAGAGACCGGTTGAACATATTCATCTTTTTATGCAATACTTCTGATTAATAAGTCAAATGCCTTTGCATAAATTCAAACATGTTCATGTTCCAAGAATATTTTCACCCTGCTTCTCTTCATAGCAGTAAGCATTGGCTTTTCTCTGCCTAGCTTGGCCTTTCCCTAGATACAACAGTAAAACTCATGCTTAACCTTCAACACTGGAAACAGCATGCTTCCTTGGCCCCTTCCAAAGAAATGTAATCTCATCAGTCTCCCCAAACCCAAAGCCAATGACAGTGGGGAGCCCTGTTTTCTACTACATAAGGAAGTACATTATCTTAACATGCAGCTAAAACTAATCTTCAAAAATATCATAATTATATTCAAACCATAAACATTGAGCAAGGCGTCAATCACTTTTGGAAGGTTCTGAAAAATTCTGTTTTCAGAAGGGTTCATAAACAAGTATTTTCAGTTTGCCCCAGGTGGGGGGGAGGGGGATCATGTATTCCAGTGAAACTCTGAAAAGTTTTCTTTAGGTAAAAAAAAAATTGAAAGTAACAAAACATAAATAGCCAAATCTAGAGCAGCAGGCACGAAGACTAAACTAAAGCCATCCCAGCTGAAAAAGGAGATGGCATGGAACCAAGCCCTAAGATAAAGGAATACTCAAAATCAGGAAAGAGGAAGACTCAAAATCAATATGCTAGAGGCATCGAGAACTGGAGAGTTGTTCCTAGATTTCTGATTTCAGTTTTGTGTATCTGGCGATGTCACAAATAGGGATCTCACAGATAATAACATAAAAGAACTACACTTTATGAGATTGATCAGTTCAAAATTGGACGTATTGAGTTTGAGGCATCTATGGAACACAAAGAAAGACTAAAGTCTGTTTACCTAGGGTCAAGACTTAAAGGGACAGCCCTGGCCAGTTTGGCTCAGCAGTTAGAGCGTCGGCCTGCGGACCAGAGTTCCCCAGGTTCGGTTCCCGCTAAGGACATGTACTTTGGTTGCAGTTTGGCCCTGGCCCTATTTGGAGTCGTGTGGGTGGCAACCAGTCAATGTGTCTCTCTCACATTGATGTTTCTCTCTCTCTCTTCTCCCCTCTCCCTCCCGCTCTATCTGAAGGTAAATGCAAAAGTGTCCTCGGGTGAAGATAAAAAAAAAAGGACTTAAGAGGACAGACCTGCTATATATTTAGAGACAATCTTGTGAATGGGGCATCTATCCAGAGAAAAGTATATCAAGCTAGAGTGAGAGACAGAGTGGTCTCTGAGAACCTAGAGAACACAGATATGGAAGAGCCAGTACAAGAGCCTAGAGAAGGGGAAGTCATTCATATAAATAAGATGAAGAGAAGCAGGGTAAGTGAAGAATAGCGTTCATTTAACTAGTAAGTACTGTGCTCAATATGTGCACCATTGGATACAGGAGATATGCCAGAGCCTGAAACAGGGATTTATGAGGTTTGGCAAATCAATGGCCATTAGTGACATGATGAAAGCAATTCAGCTACAGACAATGAAATAAACAATGAAGGGTGGTCAGGAACACGGACAACTTCCTTCCAGAGAGAGAGTTAGAGCAGCAGTTAGAGCTGACACTGGGCCAGGGAAGAGTTTTAGAAGGGAAAACCGTTGGTAAAGGAGTTAGCAGAGATAGAAAATGAATGAATAAGCATATTGTTTCAGACAGGGAAGAAATGTGCATACTTGGAAAGAAGGGAAGGCAGGATGAATCTGTGGGAATATAGGTGGATGCTGGTATGAGGCACAAAGCTGGTGAACATCTCTCGTGACCTGCATTTTCTCAGGCAGAGAAAAGAAGTGGTCATCCCCAGAAAAGCTACAGGGCTATGTTCTGTGGACAGCGTGAGAAGGCGGATGATGATATGACCCTACTGGGGATGGAAGAAGGAGCAACTGGAGGCAAACATAACCTTTGCAAATGAGTAACTGAAAAATACGAAGCTTCCGTGAGATGTTGGGCTTCACCGTGAAGGCAATGGGAACTGTTGAAGGATTTTAAATAGGACACAATAGGAACAGATTGATGTTTAGAACTACGTACTACATTCTTGTATTCGTTTTAACAAGATAACTAAATCTACATTTAATTTTCTGAATTCATCTTTATTTGTAAACCTAAAAATTCTTGACAATTCTATAAATTGTTATACTGAAGTATATCATTTGTAAAATATAAAACAAACCTCCATATACTACCAAGCTATTCAAAATACCTTTATGTGTAATATAAAATGTAAAACAAAAATCAAACCGCATGGCTCAGAAATAGTAGCGAACAAACATTTCCCTCCTGTGGAATTCAGGTCCTCCTAATACCTAGAATGACTTCTCGCTCCTCCCTCTACGTCTGCTTCTCCCTGCCAAAATCTTCCACACAGCCCCTTGGTGATGATTTTTTAATACCTGGGTTTTATTTTAATCCTGATTTTTATCCTGACATCCTGCCACCTGCCACCATTAATTCCCACCTGCTGAGAGGAGATGCAAAATGGGAGAGAGGCTGAGGTCCAGTCTGGGTTGTACCCCAGACAGGGTCTCTGGAGACTGGATTCCGTAATCACAATGGTGGGCACTCAAGCCACAGACTACTGTTTCTTTCTTTTTTTTTTTTTTCTTTATTAATTTTAGAGAGAGAGGAAGGGAAAGGGAGAGAGAGATAGAAACATCTATGAGAAACAACATCAATTGGCCACCTCCTGCGTGCCCCCAACTGGGGATTGGGCCCACAACCTGGGCATGTGTCCTGACCACGAATCCGGTGACCTTCTGGTGCCTGGGTTGACGCTCAATCACTGAGCTACACCGGCCGGGCAAGACTACTGTTTCTTTACGATATTGCTACCACAACACATATCCCTGGAATATTGCCCACACAAAATATTGATATCTGGGAACATAACCTGCTGTCTTTTCTACTTTTCTCTTGTTTGTATAAATACCAATGTGATATTGACTAAAATCTACATAAATTAAAGGAACAATTCAAATACATGGCTCACGTATATTTGAATCTATCTTCCATTACTTTTAACCTCATTACCATATACTACCTACCCATGTACTGAATCTCATTTTGCCTGAAAACCACACATTGTTGTGTGGTCACTAAATAAATACAACTTATAATGGGCAAGTATAAAATATCTGCCAACATTAAAAGATGTTGTATGATTATTTAGATGTGGTTTCAGGAATGCACTACAGAGCAACTCTGCAATGTGTAGATGAACCAAAAAGATATCTGCCTCTTTCATTTGTATAATTAACACTATTTCTGAAATAAGTTTGAGTCTGGTTCTCATCACAAATGATTCAAGTAAATAAAACACAGCCACATTGTCGCCTAGAACTTGAGAAAAATCATATCATAAAATGTTTATCCACAGGAAAAGTCCATTTTAAAATACATTATGTCAAAATGAAACATTAAAGGAAAATACACAACCCAAATTAGAAACCAAATAGCAATTGCAAAATAAATACAGCGTGCTACTAATTTCTTCACCTTTCAGTCTGAAGAGCCTGAAGATCTCAGAGAGACCTTTTCCTGGAAAAGAAAATCCTGGTACTGCTATTCCCCATTCCATATTGCCAAGGACAGTGACCTCCACTGCCCCACTTCACTGAGCATGGTGACGACCAGCACCCAATGCTCCAGAGACAGACACAGCCTGGTGAGCTATCTAGAAGTATCACTTCTATTGAACACAAAACTCTCTAAAATCGCCCAGCTGGCATAGCTCAGTGGTTGAGCATCGACCTATGCACCAAGAGGTCACTGGTTCGATTCCTGGTCAGGACACATTTCCAAGTTGTGGGCCAAATCCCCAGTGGGGGGCATGCAGGAGGCGGTCAATTGATGTTCTCGCTCATCGATGTTTCTGTCTCCTTCTCCCTTCTCTAAAAATCAATAAAGAAAAATTATTTTAAAAGAAAAACTCTCTAAAATCTTCCATTAAAAAAATTTCAATTTTTTAAATTAAATTTGGAATCTCCCCAGTCATCTTTCCTTTTTTTTTTTTTTTTTTAAGGCTTTTTCATCAAGATTAGGTGTTGGTAGACAGGTACTATGTGGCGCATAGTGAACACTATGTAAAGTTAACAACTACTATTATTACTTCACTCAAATGTATTATTTCCTCACAACCAAAATTGAATAAGCAGTAAATACAAACTATTTGCCCTCATGGATGAAATTTAGCCTTATGATGATCCTATTCTTTTCAAACAGGGAGTATTAAGTGAGACCACCTTTGGTTATCTCCAGTCTCCTAGTAAGTGCACAACTGAAATGGCAAATAGCGTAAGTGTGCTCTGACCTGTGTCATTATATACCATTTCTAAATTTCTCTTTTGTAAGACAGATGTGCAATAAGCACAATTTTACAGTAAGCATGTGTTTATCGGGCCACTGTTTGCTCAGCGCTGTAGCAAAGAATAGGGATGACAAACAGCATATTCCGTACCTACACCCTGAAAGTTTGCAATCCACTTTGGTAATATATGTTGTGTGAGTCTAGGGACTGTGTCTTTCCTTTGATAGCAAAAAAGGGGAGGGTAGGATAAAAGGTTTGACATGAACCCCCTAAATGTAAAGATCGTTAGAATTCAGGTAAGTAGACCAGTGTGGAGACTGTTCTAGGAACTCCCAGGGCATGGATGGGGCATGCCAAAGGAGGAGTTCCAACTCGGTCAATGAGAAATACGAACATCCGACTGGGTCAGAAAACCTCGGGGATGAAACAGGTAATACCAAGTTCCAATCAGCCTTCAAAGGTAGAAAAAGGAATTTAGATACTCACCACACACTGTGCTAGCATTTTACATGTATTATCACATATAATCTTTCAACAGCCCTGAAAGCTAAGTGGTATTGTCAGCCCAAGTTTACAGATAAGGAAACAGAGGCACAAAAGAATCAAATTACTCATCCTAGGACATCCAGCTGGTAAGTAGAACTAAATTCTGAATCCCATTTAGCTGCGGCATCCTTTCCCTTGATCGCCGCACTATACACCTCTCAAAAGTGGAAAACATACACACGCATATGAAGGAATAATGAATGGAATGGAATGCAATGGAACGGAATGGGAATCAGTGCAAGAAACAGACACACACAGACCTATGAGAATGAACTTTGAGGTGGATTTACTCAAAGAACGTGTAATATGGATCAGCAGCAGAAATGCCAAGAGTCACGGTGACTCAGGTCTGCAAAACCCCAAGCTGGTTGTTAACTCTTATAAAACAGAATTTAGTATACTGTAATCTCAATGCCTATTAACAGGAAGAAGAACAAATGCCTACAGAAACGGAATGAGTATCTATAAGTAGCAGACATCCTTTAAAAAAAAGGAATATGCCTTGCTACAGAGACGAATAGATAGAAGTTTAATAAGATAGATACAAACAATTTAACTCATACAGTACATCTTTATGCCTCAGTTTCTTAATTTTCTAGATGGGCACTTAAGCAAACATATTGTGTGAAAACTGCGATTTAAGACCTAGGAATTAAAAAATAAACAGAAAGTGGCCCTTGTCCTCAAGAGCTGTCCTTTGTGAGATTATGTTTGTCTCATTCTGCAACATCTGATGACTCTTTTGGGAACTATTTGCTCAGCATCTTACTGATGTTTCTGGGTCTCTAAATGCTTCAACTGCACAATTTTTGCACTTCAAATATATCATCTAATTCTCAGACCTTTATTTCCTCCTCACACAAAGGTGGCCAAATTTTCTCTTCTTAGTGAAATCAGTATAAAATAAACAGCCTCGTTAATTCTTTCAACCTTCAATTTCTCCTGTCATCAGCACGTCAGCCAGTTTAGGAAATATTAAGGAACCATTTGTGAAGAGAGAATGGGTGCAGAAAAATGGACTTCTCTTACTCCAATTAGGGAGTTTCACCAGAGGTGGAAATACCAGATTAAAAAAACAAACAAACAAAATGATTCTAATCAGTTACAGATGAAGATCCCCAAAACCACACTGGTCACAATGCAAATCATTAACTGAGCTCCTGGAGACCGAGGAAGAAAAGGCTTTTTCATTGGATAAAATGGAAATGATTTACTTTTGAAATCCTAACCACACTACCCTTTAGTCATTTATATACTATTAAGTAGTATGCTCACATTCTGGGCCAAAGTAACTCAAAAATACTTTTTTTGTTATTTTCACAGGTTTCTCAATTACTATTATTACTTCATATTAACTCTTAAAAAAACAAAAAACAAAAAAAAGGCTGTCACTAAAGCCTGCTGTTTTAAGGTTCATCATCTTTATGCCACCTGGTTTGGGATTTGGCTGCGAAACTGCCACACTGCACTGATCAAAGTGTTTGCCAAATCAAGAATGCAGGAGCTGACCATATGAGGATTCCAGGACTTTCTATCTTTGAATGTTCCAAAAATAAATGTGCACAAGATCTTCTGAAATTGTCTTACCAAGTTAATTAATGTGGGAAGAGAAATGCTTTTTACCCTATATTCGCAACAGTACATAAAATAAGACTGGTTTATTGACTCTTCAGCATTAAAACATCCCTCACAAGAAGGGTATTCATGTTGTATGCTACCGTCTTCAGTTCAAATCACACAAAAAATAACCTGAGTAACTAAAAACATAAAAAGCTGGGGTTTTTTTAATTATTAATGAAAACATACATTTCTTTCAACTTCACTTTACAACTTAAAGTGAATACTACCCATTGTAACATAAAGTGTAACATCTTGAAGCTTAATTCTTTCCCCTCCCAATTTAACTTGCTCTAGACAGTCTGATGGGACCACAATTCAAATTCTTCAAAAAGGCAAGGATCTAAATCACTTCCAGATTTGCCTTTTGGTCTAAAAACCTTGCATTAATACGATAATATGATATGGCAATAGTAAACTATATTGATACGCTTATCTATCAACATACCTGCAAAAAGAAAGGCAGGCATCTCTAAAAGAAAAAGAAAGAAGAGAAACAGAACAATAACAGGAACAAAAATTCTTTCAGACCAAATCTCACCTGTGAATAATTAGAAGAATTTAGGTTGATTTGGAAAGGGTGGAAAAAGACTCTGAAAAGATAGGATTACAGCGTCTTTCACTTTGATGTATTACAAGTGAAAAAAACGAGGAAGAAGTTAGAAATCTTAAACACACACAGCGTGCACACGTGCACAGGAGCACACCAACACACACCCTCCACCATCAAAGGCTAACCTTCCTGTCCCATTTTTCACGGTGGAGATTAATAACAAATACGATGAGGACAGTATTCGGTTCTTTGATTAAAACATAAAACAACTATGCTCACTCTACGACTCAGGATAACTCTTGCAATGTTTTGATCTATTGGAACTCATCATGCACACAGTTCAAGGAGAAAACAACCCTGTGTCATTAAATATTTGGTCGAAATCTCTCTCTCTCCACATTTTAAAATAAATATCTGATCCAAACTTCTGTAATCACAAATAATCATGAAATTACATCAGAATGATGGGGCCATTTTATTTATTTTATTTTTTTATCCTCACCCGAGGACATTTTTGCATTTCAGATAGAACAGGAGTAAGAGAGGGAGGAAGAGAGAGAAACATCCATGTGAGAGAGACACATCGACTGGCTGCCACCTACACAACCCCCACTGGAGCTGGGGACAAACTGCAACCGAGGTACATGCCCCCAGAGGGAACCAAATCCAGGTCTCTCTGGACCACAGGCCAACCCTCGAACTGCTGAGCCAAACCAGCCAGGGCATGATGGGGCCATTTTATATCCTCTAATGACTATTAAGTTTTATACCTGCAATTCTCCAAACTTATTTTTAATAATACATTTGCTGTATTTTCTTATTTAAAAGGGATTATAGTTTATTGAATAAATTCTTATTAAAGAAAATTTAAGAGTTCCATATAAGTACAAAACAATTCCACTATTCAGAGACAATTTTAAGTTATTTGGTATATTTATTTCCATTTTCTATTAATTTAATATATTGTTTACCAAACTAGTATTTCAGGAACATTCTTCTTGGAGATGATAATATCATGTCAATATCTGTTCTGCTAAAAGCAGTGTTCTGTGGTAAGAAATGGTATAAAACAGTTTAAGCAAAGTTAGCAGATGTCTTTATCGCAGACTTTCTCAGAGCCTATAATGTGCTAACATGTATTATGACTTTTCAAATCATAAGTGCCTTAGGAAGCAAATCATAACAAATTTGGGTAGCAAGCTGCTTCCCAAATTTATTTCCCACTTAATTTATCTTCCTTGTTCATGTATTAGCATCCAGCTTAGGAAACACTAAAACTATATTATATGGAAAGAGTACTTCTATATCATGAAACAATTTAAAAACCATAATTTTATGGCTATAATTATTACTACATTTAAGTCTCCCATAGTTTACTAAATGTTTTCCAATTTCTATTACCTTTATATATAAATCCTATTAAATATGCATTGTTCCTTTAGATTAAGTGCTACTCTTTTTAATAAAATGTTACAATCTATCTAACGTACATTTCAAACAGCACTTTTTCACTTGTGTCAAAATGTGCCACTAATGAATATTTATTAATTTGACACAGAGTGAGAACTCATTTTTATTTTCATTTACATTTATTTGCATAACAAGGATGGATTTTTAAAGTATTTTTATCCGTCATTTATGTTTATCTTTCTTAGACTGAATTTCAGTTCAGTTCTCTCTCCCCCTACATTTATTATCTTTCGTCTCATTGTTTTCATCTCTTGATTCTTCCCTGAAGTCTAAGAATGTTTCTCAAGTTCGTTCTCCCTATCACTGGTTTGGTACTTCAAAACATTAATTCTTCTTCCGTGCCTCCTCTGCAGACATAAATCCCACTCCCAGGTTCAGTGTCCCTTGCCATCTTTCCTTACCTGTCTTAAAACAAAAGTGTGTTTTCTCCTTACAGCTCTCTCCTGCAGTTTCAGATATCAAACTTTCCACCTTCTGTTATGCTAAACCGTTTTCTAAATGTTCTCCTAAATATCTGCCAAAACGTGCTTTACCCTTGCACCTTCCGGATGATAGGACCTTATCCTGAAGCATGGCAGTATGATGTTACTAGTTCCCACACTGCTGAGTCGTTCTGTCTCCTCTCCCTGGGATGATGATGGTGTCCACCCTCAAACAGGGGACTTGCCTTAGATCACTGTGGTCTTGGATGGTTACAGAGATCCCTTCTCAATGCTGTAGCAGGAATATAGATAAATATAGAGATGACAAGCCCAATTCTCAGTGACCTCGGTTCATTTAAAGCTGGTTTTCTGGATTGCAGAGGGACCATCCTCTTAAACACTGCTGGAATCACCTGAAGACAAAAATGCCTACCCTTCAGTTCTCCATTCCCGCCACGACCCCTCTACCTGAGGTACCTGTGCCTTTCACGGTGGAGCTTTTAGTGGCTCCAGCTCACACTGCTTCATGATCTTGCTCCCTCTATGTTCTGACAGCTGCTGGACAGATGTAAGATAATGGAGGCATAAGTGATGGCAAATGACAGCATCCTCAGGAAAACAGCACCCCTGCCTCATGGAGAGCTGCCCCATTTTCTCACTGTTGAAAGATCATAGCTTTAGATTGGCTGGGTTATCCGTTTCATGAGACAATCCTGTGTTTCCCAGTCCAGTTCTTTGTAGACAGAGGAAAAGCATCAAGATGTCAAGCAATTTAGTGTCAGTCTCCTCCCCACCCCCCTCCTGCCCCATTACTGCATTTGTTTGTTTTTAGGTCTTCCTCAGTCTTTTAGCAGAAAATTGGAAGAGGCTGGGTCAGCAACTGCGACCAAATGCTATTGTCAGTGGGAAACCTCTCTACCTTTTAAATATAGGTTAACATCTGATTACTTCACTGTCAAGCACAATAACTCATTTGATCCCTTCATGTAACTTTATTTATTTTAAACCAATTTATTAATGCTGAAAAGGACAACACACAGGAGACCAGAAGGCACTGTTTATCTTGCCGTCACAAATACATCACCAGGGACAGCAATGCAAACTCCTGTTCTTCACTGGTACCTGGCACCAGGAAAATGAAAAATTAACAGGTTGCCCCATAAATACACATTATCTTCACCTTCTGGGTTTTATTCTTCACATAGTTCTTCCCGAGTACATGGCAGTGTTTTCATATTTCCTACCATTCTGGACCACACAGGCAGACTAAGCTCCCTTGCTTATCACTGATCAACAGCATGACGTTGGCGAGTTTGAAGTACTTGGCCCCCATCAATTTCTCACTGCCATTCTGACACCTAAATAGCACCAAGTAGAATTTCTGGGTACGGTTGACTTTATACCCCATACATCTAGCTGACTCAAAGAAGAGGAAATAAGAGGAATTAGAGATAAATGTTTCTAGAAAAGAAATTAGGAGAGCTTCTTTGAAGGTCTGCACTAGACACATTTTAACAGTGATGATCCCTTTTGAAGAGTTTCATCGGAACACCACTGAAACTTACCAGCGATTGTTGGAGAGTCACAGAAACCTGAGTTTAAATCCTGGCTCTACCACTTAATAGTAGTGTGACCTTGAGCAAGATAATTAACCTCTCTATGGCTCTGATTTCTCTTTTATAGAATGAAGATACTAACAATGCCTGCTTCATCAGATGGTTAGAACACTTAAAGAGATAAGGCTGGCAACGTAACTGTTAGATAAGTGTTCTGTAATGGTCGGTGTTATTATCATCTCCCACATATTTTAAAGTAAACTGCTCAATCTTTCCATGTAGTGAAATTGCATTTAAAGGAGATGAAAGGATCTCTTTGGTAATGACCCACAATGGTTTGTTAGCAACCAGTATTTGCTGAAAAATTTATTTTTCTATCTAGATGATTAGAATTTATACCATGCAATGGATATAAAGCTTATTCTGAGATAAACAAATGTGAATACCTTATCCTTATTGATTTTACTAAGGTATAAAACAGGAAAGAAGTGGACAGTCCACAGAGGAGGGAAAAAAAGAACAAGAAAAAACCTGATGCATTGGAAAACAGACGCTAAGTCTAAGAGCTTAGCCTAGAGCAAAAGTTCTCTTAAAAACCACCTAGGGCTGGCCTTTTTTAAAAATAAGTGATAACATTTCTGGCTTGCACAATGACAAGGTAATATTACTTGCTTTTCACGGGCTGAAAGAGGCCTTCCATGTTCACTGCAATAGAAAGGCGAATACCAAAGAATATTATTGGGTCCCTCAATATTCTGAATGAAGAGAGACTCATGAGAGTGAAAAATATGTTTACAATTATCTAAATATAGGTCCTCACTCCATTTTACAGAAACATAATATTTAGAAAAGATGTTTAATACACAATTTTTCAAGACCACTATTAAGTGGTGGAATTTGTTTTGTTCAGAGCCTTGTCAAAAGTGATTCACCCTATCAAAAACTCGCACCCACAATCTCAACACCACTTGTTTTTGCATTGCGGATACAACACATTTTCTAGCCTGCAGGTTTAGCTTCGGTCTTCTTAGTGATGCTACATGTATGAACAAGAATCTATTTTATTATTCCTGGTATGGTCGTGCCTCAGCATTTCCACATAGAAATTCGTGTTATTTTTTTTTAAATGTATTTGTTGCCCTGGCTGGTTTTGCTCAATGGTTAGAGCACTGGCCCACGGACCAGAGAGTCCGAGGTTCGGTTCCCACTAAGGGCAAGTACCTTGGTTGCAGTTGGTCCCTGGCCCCAGTTGGGGTCGTGTGGGTGGCAACCAGTCGATGTGTCTCTCTCACATCGATGTTTCTCACTCTCTCTTCCCTCCCCTCTCCCTCCCACTCTATCTAAAGATAAATGCAAAAATGTCCTCGGGTGAGGATAAAAAAAAAAAATGTATTTGTTAAAATTTTATTTAAAAATTAATTATTTTCATATAATTTTTGCTTTATTTTACAAGAGGATTACAGCAAAGTATCATATCAAATTTTATTATTTCAGGACGCAGAGGGATTTAGAAAATAGAGGCGGCAGCAGGGAATTTGAAGGAACAGCGAGCTAGACAGCTTCAGGGTAGTCCTCAAACACAGTAAGGGAGAGCGGAGAAAATGCAAATAACTCAGTTACTTTTCTTTCAACTACAGATTAAACAGGAAAGAGTGTGTTTAACTTCAGTATGAAGAATTTAGGTTAGGTATTTTTAAAATACCATCCTGAAGGAAAGGACTGTAACTCACTAGAGTGAGAAATTTCTTATTAGCATATTAAGCCATTTAAGAATGTGAGAGCAGCTCTGGCCGGTTTGAGCATCAGCCTGTGGACCAAAGAATCGAGGGTTCGACTCCAGTCAAGGGCACATACCTCGGTTGTGGTTCGATCTCACGAGCCCTGGTTGGGGTCATGCAGGAGGCAACCAATCAATGTGTCTCTCTCACATTGTTTTTCTTTTCTCTCTCTCTCCCTCCCTCCCTCCCACTCTATCTGAAAATCAACAGAAAAATATCCTCAGGTGAGGATTTAAAAAAAAAAAAAGAATGTGATAGCAAAGCTTTCTTCAAAATTAAACTGGACTGCAAACTGGGGCAATTCTATAATTACTCATTTAAAGTTTGCTTTAATTCCAAAATGTTTCATAATTAATTCATACAAAATTCAGTCTTTAGTAACAGCTTTAGAGTTCTTATACAGGTGTGGAGAAATTGAGGGTAAAGTGCGGTATCTGTTCGGGGTTTTGGAAGCTTGGCTGTGGCATGTGCTGCTACTCTAACCATGACCTCCTCTCACCTCAAGGAAAAAAGAAACAAAGAAAGAAAAAATGACACTGGCCCTGAAAAAGGCAAAGGTTATTTTGGATATCTTTTAATCCAAGAACAATACAAGTTACTTTAAGAAATATGAATTCAGTATCACATATCCATTCAATTTAGGAAAATAATATATAAAAGATATATCAGTCTCCACATGTATCTTCATCACAAAAATATAATAAAATCACTTGCATCTTTAATTAAAATTTTTAATGTAGGATTAAAAAGTAATTCAAAGTGACTTTTTGTTATTTTCTTTCTACTGATTGATTTTAGAGAGAGAGAGAAAGAGACAGAAACATCGATTTGTTTTTCCACTTATTTATTCATTCATTCATTGGTCCTTGTATGTGCCCTGACTGGAGATGAAATCTGAAACTTTGGTGTATTAGGGCAACTCTCTCACCAAATGAGCCACCCAGCCAGGGCCAAACTTCATTAGTCACTATAAAGCACAATTCAGAAATGAGTGAAGGCAACTAGAAGGTACAACTTCCAGTTACAAAGTATGACAGTCCTGGGGATGTAATACAGCATGGTGACTAGAGTTAGGAACACAATATTGTATACTTGAAAGTTGCTAAGAAAGTAAATCTTAAAAGTGCTCATCACAAGAAAAAAAGTATTGTAGCTAGGTATGGTGATGGATATTAACTAGACTTTTTGTGGTGATCATTTCACAATGGATACAAATTTCAAATCATTATGTTGTACATCTGAAACTAATATAATATGTCAACTATACTTCATTTTTCAAAAACAATAAAATTCCGTTAAATAGTTTATGTTCTTAAGCTTTACAAATTAATAGATTATATATCAACCAGTAAAAATCTTTAAAGGTAACATCTCACATATTTGACAATTGTATAGGTCAGACTTCAAGTTGACATGAGTCTTTCCCAAGGGACCTTTTTGTTACTTTCACTCTATGAACTTCATGTCACAAAAAATTGAGTAAACTAAACAAATTGTTGGTTTGAAGTAATAAACAACATTTGCTCGTTTTTAATAAATCAAGACTATACTACTTCAAATCAGTAAGTCTGACAAGGATAATATGACCAGTGGTACCAATCTGTGTTTGCAGGTCCCTAGGAGTCTAAAAACTCCAGACTGGGGACATGAATCCACAATACATTAGGTTCTAAAAACAAAATATGGCTATTAAGAGCAAACCAATTTTTCACAAATGGACTTTCAATTTTAAACCACCCAATATTTCTTTGTCTAAATCCCAGAATTTTTCCTGCAGCTGAAATTCCACACATGGTCTCCATATCCCCAAAGAAATGCCCTTTCCAGATGAGTTCCTAAGAACAGAACTATGTTTCTTCGAAGTCAGCAAGCTATTTATAAAAACTACAGTAGCCCCTAAGGGAAGATCAACTGGCAAGTATAAAATTACTTTATATACTCCAGTAGTTTCTCTGCCTATTTTTTAAAGGGAGAAATAAGACAACGATGATCAAAAAATAAGATACATGGAATGATCATTTTAATGTGTGTGTTCATCATCACATGAAGAAAATACTACCGATTAATTTTCATGACCATATAAGTTATTTGAATCCCCTACTGAACTGGCAAGTTCCTAAAAGTAATAAAACCAATCATGTACTTTCATTACCTGACTGCGTCTGTAACTAGAAAAAACAGCATGGCTAAATGTTAAAATATCTTATTTTTAGGCATATTAAAGTACAGCTTACTAATTTATATAGGTCCTTTAACTTATAAATGGTTTATATTCTTTATATGCTAAAATTTCTATTGATGCTTCATATCAGACATATAGTAATGTCCACATATATGTGTACATACATATTTTTCTATCTATACAGACTAATTGAAAGTATTTTCTTCCAAGTATCCACAGATGGTATTCAAAATGCTGTCCAACTGATGTGGCCTATATATAGCCAAGGAGAATGGAGGCTGGCCATAAAGAACCAACACAGGACACTTGTCATTCAGAGTGTCCTGGCTGAATACTATACCTCCACCTGTAATAACCACACTCATTTTGTATGTGTGAGAAATGTTAACTGTACTGAATACACATCGGTAAGAGAGGGAACTGTGTTCAGCTTTGGCAGGAGTTACCAGGAAAATCTCTATTTTTTCCACCTGTTCCCACTCTCCTGACCACTCCACATTAGGGGTTTCTATTCATGCAACATGTATTTATTGATAACCTACTATGGGCCACACATTATGCCGGTGCATGTGGGAGAAGGAGATGTACAGACAAAGAGAGATTACAAGACACACAAGGTCCCCTGTTCAGAGTTTACACACAAGTTTATAATACAGTTGAAGAGAATAAATGTTTCTGTAGATGTATGTTTGTGGTTCCTTATTTTTATTGTATAATACTTACATGTCAAGCACTGATCTAACAGCTTGAAAATCAACTCAACTGACTCATTTATATTGACATAAATATAAACATACAAACATTCAAGTAACCATTCAATAATTAAAGAATAACAGAAAATAACAACAGAATAAATATTATAAGATAAATTAGAATTAATAGCCATATCAATTAGAGGTATGTATTCAAAGAATATCAGTTCCTGGATTTAAGGCTATTTATTGCACTCCTGGGAAACAGAAGACAAAAGAAATGCAAGTGTATTCTAAGAAGAAAGGAAAAAAAGCCTGGCCAGCGTGGCTCAGTGGTCGTCCCATGTACCAAGAGGTTGCCAGTTCAATTCCTGGTCAGGACACATGCCCAGGTTGTGGGCCAAATCCCCAGTGGGGGCGTGCAGGAGGCGGCCAAATGATGTTCTTTCTCATCGATGGTGCTATTTCTCTTTCTCTCTCCCTCTCCTTTCCTCTCTCTCTAAAATCAATAAAGAAAAAAAAAAAGAATTAAAAAAACCCAGGTATAGAAAAAGAGATTCAAGGTATAGAAGAAATCTGGGATATCTGCGTGGAGCAGGTCTCAGAGAAAATGAGGGTAGGAGGTTAGACTATCAACTAGTGATTAAAGGAAGTCTACATGCTCCCAAAAGGTTCATTCACAGAATGCAGGATAGAACTTGGAAGGGTGAAAAGATTTCACCTCTGTTTTTTCGAATCTTTAGCTAAATTTGGAATTTCCTTTAATTATGAAAGTAGGCAACAAATCACAGTACCAATACCTGTGACCTTGTCACTCGTGGAAATCACAACATTTTCATATCATATCTCAGTTGTTACAGATAACTCACAATATTCTTTACTTATTAACTACTTTGAAATTAAGGAAGTCATGGGACCTGCCACTAGAGCTTACTGTTTAATGCACAAAAAGAACCATGTGTGCTTTTCATACTTTGAAACCGTATCTCATTAATTGGTTTCCTTTGCACTACTATGAATTTTTTTCATTGGTTTCCTTCACACTACTATGAATTTTTTTTTTTCATTTAAAAATTATGGCCCTGGCCAGTTTGGCTCAGCGGTTAGAGTGTCAGCCTGTGGTCCGGAGAGACCCGGGTTCGGTTCCCGCTAAGGGCACGTACTTCGGTTGCAGTTTGTCCCCGGCCCTGGTTGGTCGTGCGGTTGGCAGCCACTCGATGTGTCCCTTCACATCGATGTTTCTCACTCTCTCTCCCTTCCTCTCTCTCCCTCCCACTCTATCTGTACAAAAAATGGAAAAATATCCTCGGGTGAGGATAAAAAAATAAAATAAAATAAAAATTATGTTGAGGAGGTCATCTATCAGCTTCCTTAGTCTGCCAAAGGAATTCATGACGCTGAAAAGGAATAAACACTGCTCTGAAGCACAAGGGAAAGGGTTAAAAAAAAAAAAGGTAGGAAGGACCACATTGTAATCCTCCTGCACTGTGTCAACTCTTTAGTCAAAGTCGGCTGCACACGGGGGCCCGGGTTGTTCCTGTGCCGTGGGGAGCTCCCAGGATGGCAGCACCAGGAACTGAAAGAAGGGACAGGCAAGTCTGGGACAATCCTCAGTGTGCTGGAGGCTTCGGCTGCAGAGCTGGAACGACGGAGAGAGAATACAATGTGACCCACAGCAGGCCCCAGCTGTTATAAAATCCATCGACCACTCGCCTTTCCCGCCCTTCAGGCACTGCTGGCTCTCCCCAGCCCTGATTTCTCGTTTTTTGGTTTTTTGGTTTTTTTTCTTTTCTTTATTGATTTTAGAGAGAAAGGAAGGGAGAAGGAGAGAGAGAGAAACATTGATGAGAGAGAACCTCGATTGGCTGCCTCCTACACGCCTCCCACTGGGGATTTAGCCCACAACCTGGGCATGTGCCCTGACCGGGAATTAAACCAGTGACCTCTCAGTGCATGGGTCAACATTCAACCCCGAGCCACACCAGCCGGGCTATTTCTCGTTTCCACACCCTTCAATCCTCTCTCTGGGATAGCCCATAGAAACCAAACACCAAATTATATAAATAAACAAACAAACAAACAAACATCCCAAAACCCTCTCACTTTATCACATCTAATCACCCACCAAATGTAACTACCAGCCTGCATCTGTGCCCATGCACTGTCTCTCCTCCTAACTGACTAAGAGTGGGTGTGCCCAACCCACAGCCTGCCCCCACCCTGCGTCTTTTCTGCACGAGATCCTGTCACCCCTGGGAACTGGAGGACAGCAGGTCCCCAGTCATCGTCCCATCCCCGCCCCCTGTATCTCTCCACTGCGTCATTCCTATGCCGGATTTACTTTCATGTTTTAAAAAACAAAATTAAAACCAAAAAAACTTCCCTGGCCTCATTTCCTACTCCAAGTCCTTTTTTCCTCAAGACAACTGTCTACACTTGCTGCCTACAATCCCTCTTCCGCTCTTGCCCTCTCTTGGAACCAACCCCATCAGGCTTCCCCTCCACATTCCAGCCTGCTTTCGTCCAGGTCACCAGCTGACCCTCCTTGCTGCTAGACTTCAAACAGGATTTCATTCAAGTTATCAACTCCTTGTCCCTAATGGACGTTCCTCATGTGGCTGCCTGAATACACAGTCTCCAGAGTGCTTTCTCCTCCCTCCTCGCGCCTCCTCCTTTGCTGGTTCCTCCCCACGTCCCAACCTCGGAGGGCTCTAGGGTCAGCCTTCAAATGTACTGTCTGTCTACGTTCACTTTCCAAATGGTCTCATCCAGTCTGGTGGCTTCAGGCAAAATCAATATGCTAATGAAACCCAAATTTCTATCCCCAGCCAGGTTATTCTCTGAGCTCCAGGCACACGCATCCATTTTAATGAACAAAACAAGCTCCCGATTTCACCAACACCTTCACCTCCCTGTCTCCCTTGGCCCCATACATGGGAACTTCATCCTTTGATCTGGAAATAGCCTTGCACTTGTTCTTGATGCTCCCATTACGTATTTATTCCACACGTCCAAATCAGTCCTTTCAGTTCTTCTTTTAAAATACACTGGATTTTACTTTCCACCGTCACCTTCCTGCCTGCCACCCAGCCCACTCTGGATAGCTGGAGTCGACTCCAGTAGGTCTCTCCACTCCCATCCTTTGTCCTGACATCACCCTCCACACAGAAAGTAAGGATGGTCCTTTTAAAGCCAACGACAACTCATGTTCCTCATTTGATTAAAACATTCCGATGACTTTCCATATCACTAAAAATACAAGCTCAAGTCCTTAAGACTGCCTACAAGTCTGAACTTGATCTAGCTGCCTGTCACCTCTCCAAATGCCCTCCTGGTCTCTCCCCTTGGATCCCTGCATTCCAGGCAGCTGGCCTCCTCGCTGGGCTTCAAGCGCATCAGCCACATTGCTGCCTTGGGTTATCTGCGCTTGTTCCTCCCTCTGCCAGGACCGTCTCTTCCCCCAGCAGATAAATTCTACCTCCCTCCTAATATAAGGAAATCACTCCAGTGATTAATCCTTTAAAATAGTTTTTCCCCCTTTTTATACTTATGCTACTGAAAGATGTCCCCATTGGGTACTTTGGGAGATTAATTATAGAGAATTGTTATATATAGCAATTCAATACATTTTAATTCCCCTCCTAAAACGACTTACATAGATTCAATGAAAGAGCTTAACTGAAATTTAGCTTAACCTTTCTATGAATTCCTAACGGAATCCTAAGATTATGACAGATAGGCTAGAACTTATTTGCCAATACTTCAACCATATTAAGCTGAATGTTTTTATGCGTACTTCCATTGCAATTTGCAAGACACTTTTAAAAAATATATGTTTCAAGAGACATATGAAAAACTGCTCAACATCACTAGTCATCAGAGAGATGCAAATTAAAACAATGAGGTATCACCTCACACCTGTCAGAATGGCCGCCATCAACAAATCATCAAACAACAAGTGTTGGTGAGGGTGTGGAGAAAAGGGGACTCTAGTACACTGCTGGCGGGAAGGCAGACTGGTGCAGCCACTATGGAAAACACTATGGTGTTACCTCAAAAAATTAAAAATTGAATTGCCATTTGATCCGGTGATCCCACTTCTAGAAATATAACCTAAGAAGACTGAAACACCAATCAGAAAGAATATATGTACCCCCATTTTCATAACAGCACTATTTACAATAGCTAAGATCTGGAAACAGCCCAAGTGTCCATCAGTAGACGAATGGATAAAAAAGCAGTGGTTCATATACACAATGGAGTACTATGCAGCTGTAAGAAAGAAAGATCTGTTATCCTTTGAGATGACATGGAGGGACCTGGAAAGTATTATCCTAAGCAAAACAAGCCAAGCAGAGAAAGACAAATATCACATGATCTTACTTATTTGTGGAATATAATGAACATAACAGTCTGAGGAATTGGGTGGACCCAGAGACATGGAAGTAGAGTACAGACCGACAACCCTCAGAAGAGTGGGTGGTGGGGGGAGGGAACAGATAAACCACAGAACTTAGATGCATGTACACATAACAGATGGACACGGACAACAAAACCGGGTGTGGGGTGGGTGGGAGGGTGATGGGAAGGAGGTTGTCAATGGGGAAAAAAAGGAGAAACATCTGTAACAAAAACAAATTAATAAAAAAATTAAAAAATATATATATGTTTTTATTGATTTGTCAAAGAGAGAGAGGAAGGGAGAGAACAGATAGAAATATCAATGTGAGAGAAAAACATTGATCGTTGCCTCCTACACACTCCCACCAGGGATCAAGCCCCCAAACCAGGCATCCAGAAATTGAACCAGGACCTCTCAGTCCATGGGACGACGCTCAATCCACTGAGGCACGCAGGCCGGGCAAGACATTTTTTAATATACTTGATAAGTTAACAAAGATTAAATCCCAGGGAAGAGGTGACAATAACCAGGCAATTCTTATTTTAAGAAAGACTGTTTTCAAAACTTAGGGAGATTCCCTGGGGAAAATAATTCTTCCAAAGTTTTTCCCTGTATTCTGATCTCCTATTAAGTCAAAATAATAACACTCACTGAGTTAGCTATTCTTCTTAAAGGGTTACATGTCAGTGTCCTGCATCCCCACATGTTTGCTTACACCTAGCCAGCATTTTAATTAAAAACTGGTTTTAATAGAGGATAGAAATATGAGGTAGAAACTTTAGGTTGTGACTGAAACAAACAGAGGAGTCTCCCTACGTTTTGAAAACAGTCATTCTTAAAATAAGAACTTCCTGGTTATTGTCAGTCTCACCTTTTCTAAGCAAACAATTTATTTTGAACAGCCTTAAAATGCAAAGCTTTCTGATACTGAATTAAAATTACTAAAAAATATAAATTTAGCCTAGAAAAAATATTCCCTCATGTAACTTTTTACCCAATTATTTCCTCTTTAAATTATATAGTTAAATCCTCTGTGAAATATGTCATCTGTGATATGTCGATGATTTTCTTTTTCCCGTCCTCGGGGTTAATATCCTATGTTGCTCTCAGTGGTGACAGCAGAGAGGTCTCGCAAGGAGCTAAACCAGAGGAACCAGCACAACTACTAATCTAATTCTTCCTCCTCCTTCCTCTCTGGATTTCCCCTGAAGAGCACAGGTGGAAATAGATGGTTTCTAGGTTCTGGCCCCCTATTATCCTCTCAGCCACATTCATTAATCTTATCAATTTGCACTCCTGATTAATGAAAAACATGGCTTGCTGAGAATTATCCAGTGATCAATATGAAATTGATTTGGGATTCAGAGCCATTATGTCTTTTTCCAGCATGTCTTTCTTCCCTAGAGCAAAATCCTGCATCAAATTAGACTGCCTATGTCTGGGAGCGTGGGCGGAATCCCAGAGACAAAGACAAAGAAGACGGCGAGGGACAGACCTGGCCTCCATCCCGTCCCCAGTCTTCAGCCTCAGCTCAGCTACCAGGTGCACCATCCCTATGGCCCGGGACGGGGGGGAGCGCTGAGGGGGAGCTGCCTGGGGTCCTCCCACACTTCCCCCAGACACTGTCATCTTGAGCAGAGAAGGTGGCTGGAGATAAGTCATCCATACTTGGCAATCTCTACATACAAGTCAACAGGCAACTGGCTCCAGTCCTAAAGACTCCTTGTTCAGCTCTTCCTTTGAGCCACTCCGAATCTTCCCAATAGACCTTTTTTTTTTTCACCTTTATTGATTTTAGAGAGAGAGAAAGTGAGAGGGAGAGAGAGATAGAAACACCAATGAGAGAGAACATCGATTGGCTGCCTCCTGCATGCCCCACACTGGGGATCGGGCCCACAACCTGGGCATGTGTCCTGACCGGGAATTGAACCAGTGACCTCTTGGTGCATGGGTCAACACTCGACCACAGAGCCACACCAGCCGGACTCAATAAACCTATTTTCCCTAAGACTGCTCTCTGTTTCCTGTAACTATAATAGAGGAGGCTGGGTGGGATGGGGGTAGGGGACAAGAAAAAGCAAGCCACAATGGAAACAGAATCAAAGTCAACAATCCACAGTAAAATTATTCAAGTAATGCAAGTAATTTATGATTATTACAACCAAACTGATAATTCAAAATGAAAAGTATATCTACATTTAATGTTTCTTCAAAGTTCCTGGTCTTGGGTGGTAGCCACAGCCCAGCCTTCACTATTCCAACAAGACTGAAAGTGCGTCACAGAAGCTACAGAAGCAGGAGGTGAGGCCCAAAACACGGGAGGTGAAGGCAAGCTGCCTCGCAGTGGGGCCCAGAGGGAAAGTGAGTCTTAAGACTCTTTATATCCAGTCCTGCTAACCAAAACAGAAAGGAAATTCACCCACCACCCTGCGTTTGAATAGAGCAGTTGGTGTTTCCATTAATGGTTTTTTTTTAAGTTCCTAATTTAATTTGTCACTGAATGAACTAAACACATAAAATAACAACCAAAAATAAACCTTAAACTCAATATTCTGCTCAGTTCAAATAAACGTCTCTAATAATCCAGCATGTTATGACCAACAGAACGAGGATAAAAGAACCCCAGCTCTATTATGTTTCTGGTGAAGAATGGCACCATTACCCTCTATCTGAAGTTAGACACCTGAAAGGAACCTGGACAGAAGAAACACATCAAAGACCCCGCGAAGCGTGACTTCAAAAGGTACAGTACAGATGTGAGCTTCTGAGAAACAGCCTGTCCTGGTGCCAGAACTCGAACTAGAAAAATCTACGAACAGTATCACCACAAACTGTTTTCATAATAAACTCCCACAGACTTACCTGGCCAAAGGTTTCCTCTTTATTAATAGAATAACTAAGAATAAAAGAGTGTGTGGTTCAGACCGGGGACACCAGCTGCCTAGATTCTATAACTTGATTATTTACTAGCTATGCTGGAACCTGAGTTTTTCAGGGTTGATATAAATATTTCATGCGATTGTATTTTAAACCTTAAAGCAGTGCCTGGCATATAACAGACCCTATACCTAACTGAAAATAATTAAGAGTTTTCCTTACTATCCAAGTCTCATCCAAGATCTGGGTATGAGTAAATGGATAACTCTACTTCCTAAACACAGACAGGCAGACATAGAGTGTTTGTGTATGTATAAAATGACAATATCATTACATTGAAAGGGTACTGAACAGTACTTTCAGTGAGGCCTTTTCATTCATGAAGACAGATTTTCTTTCTCTCAGTTATTTCTCATACTATAATTATCTCAGAGGAAACCTGGGGTTAAGAGTTCAATTCTAGTTTTTAGACTGTCCTGCAGCACAATTACAGCTACTAACCACATTTACAGACTCAGTGTAATGGCCAAGGGTACAAAGCATGTTAAAAAAAATCACGTGTTCTCAGATGTTTTTTTACCATGCTTGTTAATAGTCAAGAGGGGGCTAATTCCAAAGACTATATGTAGTTGCAAACAGAAGTGAATTGTGGATAACTTGCCCTTAAAATGGACCATAATTTCTAAAAACCATGGTTAAAAACATAGCTAGCACAGAATATTTAATAAGCACCTTTCGGTGTTCTCTTTATTTTACACATCAAACATGTGTTTTAAAGAGTCCTACTGGGACCGAGGGATGTTTCAAGTCATTGGTCAAACAATACCTTTGGATTTTTCTTTTTACTCAAAGAATCAAGAAGAATGTTTTATTTCTACTTAAATACAACTGGAATTAATATTTCATTTAAGAAGGGAACTTTTGCCCAGCTGATGTGGCTCAGTAGTTGAGCGTCGACCCATGCACCAGGAGGTCGCTGCATCGATTCCCGATCAGGGCACATGCCCAGGTTGTGGGCCTGATCTCCAATGGGGGGCATGCAGGAGGCGGTCAATCAATGTTCTCTCTCACTGATGCTTCTATTTCTCTCTTCCTCTCTAAAAATCAATAAAGAAAAGTAAATTAAAGAAACAAAACAAAAAAACAGGACTTTTTTTAGAAAGATTTGTGTACTTGTCCTAGGTCCCTGGGGGGTATTCGCGCTCCCCTCCCACTGGTACTGGAGGAACTCTCGGTTGTATCACCAGCATCTGTTTCTGTTTTCCACTCCCCAACAAGCCCTAGTTTCCACTGGGGACACGTAATCTCAGCGATTCTAACTCCGTTCCCGGCCCCAAGGATGGAGTTCGCAATCTAGTTGCCCTATAATCAGAGTCTCAGCGCTCTCAGCAGGATTTCTGGGGCAAATGCCCTTGGCTCTTACTCTGCACAGTCCGGCATGAAGATACGAAGTAATGGGGATGTCCCACCTGAGGAAGGCACCGGGAGAAAACAGCTGGATCAGGGCACATGCCCAGAAAACAGCTGGATCCCTGGATGTCCTGCGTCCCTGGGTTAAACCTTGCCTGAAGCCTGATTTCCCCAGCAGTTTTGATCCTGTGAGCTGGTACCTTTCTTTCATTGTTTAAGAGTAATCAAGGTGCATTTTCTGTAACACGTACTAAATATTTTTGTAAAACAAACAAACAAAACAGCTGAAAAAACACTGACTTAAAGCAAGAGAGCACAGGTTTTATTAGCCATTCATCTTTTCTATTATCCAAGTCAGTCCCTCTTTCTCTCCCCATATACTCCTTCCCCTCACAACGCCTAGGGGCTTGACATCACGAATGCCCATCAATCCACACCCACCCCTTCCTCTATGATGTAGCTTAACAGTTTCAAGGCCCAGCCTGCGGACAGTCAGCCCAGAATCACCCCACATGTGGGTGAAGCGGCAGGCTCCCTTCGTGGAATGTCTGCCGTCTGTGCTCCGTGGCTCTGACTCCCAGGCCCTTTCTTCCGTGGGAAGAAAGCTGAACAAAGGTCGTCGACTTCTCCATTTATGAACACTCTGGATTTTGTAAACACTTCCTTTTCTTCCTGAAGATCCACACCTGAGAACTCATCTTTCATCTTCCCTAGACTTTCAAAACCTCCAACAAGACACAAATCTTTACCTGTCCTCCTCCTCCTCCTAATTTCAGGGGAAAAGTTCTCCTTTCTGCCAGTAAAAACCATCCAACTTTTCTACTTACATAAAATATAAAGTTATCTGTTTCTTTTTTACTTTTTGTAACGTGTAACGGAAATTTTCCGATCACATGCGGGGCCCACGTTGTATTTTTGTGGCACAGCCGTCCCAGAGGAAACCAATGTCGACTCCAGTCCTCTCTCCCCGGGACCACGCCGCAGGCCCTGCCGCTCTCCGGCAGGCACAGCCCCTCTTCCGTGTGCAACTCCCTGTGTGTGAAACTGCTTCCTCCTCTTCTTCCCATTTTTAGTTCAGGAGCGTCCCATCCAGGGAGCCCTTCCCACCTGCCTTCCTTTCCCTTCCCGAAACTTTCTTCCCCTCTGTGTAGACCCATAAACCTGAACTGCAGATAAGCCCTGAAACTATACTGTTTTTAAGGCAGCCACGTTCTTAAAATTGCAATCATGTAAAAAAGCAGTATCTTTTTTAAAATAAGGTTTTTTTACATTTAAGATAGGAAACAACTGACTACTGTGTTCACAAAAGGTCTTGCTCCATAAGAGGCTTGGCCAGAGAAAAGGAACAGAGGGCTCAGACTAGAGAGCCTCTGGACTTCCGTCCACTGCTCTGAAGCTGGGGTCCCGTGAGACCTGCCTCCACCTCTCCATGTGGCTCCTCCGCGAGGCCAAAGGGTCCTCGTGGTTTCACATTGACATCTCACCCAAAATTCACAGTAAATAAGAATTCATATTTTTTTCCAGTCAGAAAAACATAAATCAAAATGCATTTCTTTTTATAAATATTACCTTTCCGATATCAGTTTCTCCCATGCCTGAAATTCCTTGCATCAAATGTAAAGGTCTGAGTATAAAAATGCTTCTTTCAAAGAACAAATAACTGTCCATTTTACTTTGAAGTGAGTAGTAAAACTGTCACTGTATTTCTATTTAAAAAAAAACAAAAAACTATTAAAATGTATACCTGCTAAAAATCAGTTGGCCATATCAGAAGGAAATAATTCTGTGAATTATAATTTTTTTTAAAAGTTCAGAAACATCCCATTTCTAACGATTAAAAAAATGGATTTAGGCAATCTAGTACAGTAGTTAAAGTCACACTACATGAGTTTAATTTAGCTGTGAGATTTTGGGCCAGTCACGTAACTCCTCAGGGTTATTTTTGTTTTTTGAGGATTAAATAAGTTTATGAGAACAAATTAAAGGGTTTTAAAGAGTGCTTGGCAGAAAATAAATGGCAAAAATAAGTTACTTATGCTTCTGGGTCAAAAAAAAATCATAAATCAAGTCAAAATACAATTTGAGTCAATATTTCCCAATTTGCACAAAGGGCTATTTATTCCCTAATGTATGTATAATAAGTGCCTAAAAAATAAACAAGAACAAAGTCCAACAATTCATAAAAAATAATCAATATAAAGAAATGTTTTACAAAAAATCAAATGTAAGAGGTTTTTAAATATATGAAAAGATGCTGGGCTTCTCTCACAAAAAGAAAATGCAAATTAAAACACCAAAGAAATAATCTCTTTTCTGTATCGGCTTTGCGAGTTGAAGAGCTTGATCACAGGGTCACTGGAGGCACAGAGGACGGCAGAGGGCACACAGTGTGGGTGGGCACGGCACGCGGACCAGCTCTGCAGGTACAAGCTCTAGGAAGTGTTCCTGCCATTCTGTGCACACATCCATGTAAACAGAAAATGACTGAGCAACCAAATATTAGATTATAGCCATACTCTGCATTTAAAAGAATCGGATGTGGTATTTCAAAGATATAGGTGTACATGTATTAATATGGAATGACTAATAACATACATTAAATGCAAGCAAGATACATATCAGTGTGACTCAAGATATACAGGTACTCTACCTTATATTTAAAAACATAATTTTAGCCCTGGCCAGTTTGGCACAGCAGTTGGAGCGTCGGCCCATGGACTGGAGAGTCCTGGGTTTGGTTCCTGCTAAGGGCACGTGCTTCAACTGCAGTTTATCCCTGGCTCCGGTTGGGGTCGTGTGGGTGGCAGCCAGTCAATGTCTCTCTCTCACACATTGATGTTTCTCTCTCTCTTCCCCCCTCTCTCCCTCCTGCTCTATCTGAAGATAAATGCAAAAGTGTTCTCAGGTGAGGATAAAAAAAATAATAAAATAAAAGCATAATTTTACTTATGTCTAATATAGATGCTATATACACTGTTCTATAGCAAGTGCATGTGTGTATGTACACACACACACATACACACACACACAGCCTCTGAAAGGATGAATCTGGTTACAAGATTGTCTCTGAAGAGGAAATCTAAGTGCATGGGAGACAGAAGCAGGAGGAAGCTTAGTTTTGTAGCTTTTGAGTTTCATAACATGTGCCTAAAAAAATCTATTCACCTAGTGAATTAATTATTTTTTTTGTACGTTGTCTTTTTTTTTTTTTTCATTGAATTTACTGGGGTGACCTTGGTCACTAAAATTACATAGGTTTTAGGTGTACAATTCTACATCATCTGTATATTGTATTGTGTTCATCACCCAAAGTCAAGTGTCCTTTCATCACCATTTCTCCCGCCTTTGTCTTCTTCCACCTCCCCCCATTCCCTTCCCTCTGGCCATCACCATACTATTGTCTGTGTCTGGGGGTCTTTAATTTTTTATTTTTGCTTAATCCCTTCACTCTTCTCATTCAGCCCCCAACCCCCTTCCCTGTGACAGCTATCAATCAGTTCTCTATAACCATGAGACTTCTCCAAAATTATTTCCTTTGTAAAAGCAAATTTCTAAGCCTTTTTTATTCTGTTGCACTAAGCCCTTAGAGCATCTCTCCATGCTGAAGAACCACAAACTGGTGACTCATTATTAAGCTAATGTCCTTCTGTGCCCCCCCCCCCCAGTCACCTCCTGTAAGTGGCTCTCTAGGAAAGACTTCCTCTCGAGTAAGATTAGAATGTATGTCAAGAAATATTACTAAAAACCACTTCATATACAGCTATGTTCATCACTACTTTCAATCAGAAACAGGATGGCTTTTAACTGGCTAGTAATCTCACTTTTGAAGAAAAATTAACATGGCTTTAGGAGAGAGAATCTTTACATAGTAGACTTTTATAAAACTTACACTTTAATATTTTCAATAGCAATTGGCATTTAAAAAATGTATTATTGCATTTTTCTGGTCATATTTGCTTATCACCAAAGAGATTCTCCCTATGACAACGTAAAATGTTTTAACAATTGATATAATTTATTGCAACTCTGAAAAACGTTTAACCCTACTTCAATGTCATTCCACTTTCTAAAGGCATTTCAGATGGTGTTAGCACGTACAGGGAATAAGTTTGTAGTTGAAGAGCTTACGTGCAAACTGCTGTCCCTCCCCCCAGCCCCCAAAATAGTGTTAACAAATCATGTCTTACATTTTAAAAACTGCTACAAAGCTAACACCCCGCTGTTCTATAGAACATTAAAACACTTCATAGAAAAATTTTACAACTGTCTACATAACTAAAGATGATGATTTAGAAAACCAATAAAATCTATATGTCTTCCAAAACGGGCCTTGAAACATCAAAAGTAAGAATGTGTGTCAAATGGAGAACATTTCATCAAACTGAGGAGAAGAGACTATTCCCTATCGTTAAAGGATATTTTTAAAGAAAAATAAATACACTGCACAATATTCAAATTCCTTTGAGATTTTAATGACAGCCTTCCTTAAGAACTGTTGGGTTCGCCCAGCCAGTGTGGCTCAGTGGTTGAGCATCGACCCATGCACCAAGAGGTCTCTGGTACAAGTCCCGGTCAGGGCACATGCCCAGGTTGTGGGCCTGATCCCCAGTGGGGGGCATGCAGGAGGGGGCCAATCAATATTCTCTCTCATTGATGATTCTCTCTCTTTCCCTTCCTCTCTCTCAAAAAAAAAAAAAAAAAAAATGTTGGTTCAATCAGTGGGGGAAAAATTAGTCCCCTTTATTATCAAAATACATGCAGGAGTCACTGCCAATTCCCTTTCGGTGTGTGAACTGCAGGAGCTGCTAACTGCTGTGTGTTGGTGATGCTGAACTTTCTGTACTGGATAATCAACGATCCAGAAAGTATAAAACACTCCCTTTCTGGTGAACCATTTTATTGGTTCTGGTTCATAAGGTTCTAAACTATAGAATTTTATTTCCTACGCTAAACCTTAATCACCTAGCGAAACAGGAGTTTCATGTCTTTGAGCAGGTTTAATTCTAAGCAAACTTCAGAGATTCACTCAAAAAAATAAATTTCAAAGGGGGGAAAAAAAAAGAATTTCAAAGTGGGAGGAGCCTCTCTCAGCTTTTCAAGCCAAAAGGAAGAGGGTGGGAGTAGTTTTCAAAGCTGGAGGAAGGAGGGAAAAAGAAAAGAGAAAGATACTAAAAGCAGGGAAGATGGTAAGACAAGTTTAAGGGGGGAAGGAGGGTAGGAGAAAATAAGGAAGATAACGTATCATGAATACAGCCAAAGGGAAGTGATCTGTTCTCCAAACAAATCTACACTTGGATAGCTCATGCAGTAGCCTTGGCATCCAATTTGTCCTGATTCTCAATGACTTCCTGCAGGCAACGGCATTGGCCTCGGGGTGCTCACCTGCAGACACACCCCCAGGGACACAACGGAGCTTCTGGCAGCCCCACAGCAGCCCAGGAAAGCAGTTCAAGCTGGTGATATTTAAATCCCCACATACAGTGGGAAACTGGCAATGTTCAAACTATGATTAGCACATTTCAAACACAATAATATTCTATTCTATTTTTGTACAATTTGGAAATACCAAAGGAATGCTTTCATTTAATCAACCAAACCAAACATTACACTCTGTGTGGGTCCTTCTCAAACACACCTGCATACAGGGAAGCATTTACCTTCTCAAGTTTCAAGAACAAAAATGTTTAACCTCATGTATCAGGATTATCTGGTACCTGTGTTTATAATACCCAAATATGCATAATACCCAAGTGTACACAGGGCAACTCATTTACTCATCATTTACTGACTTCCTCACTCACACACTCACCAAATATTTATTCTGTGCCCACTATAGGCTCAGAACAGTTGTGGGTCCCTAATATGCTATGGGGTGGAGAGACAGCAAAGAAGCCAACTGTATCATTAGGAACTGTGAAACTTCCATATGGAACACAGCCAGTAACCCGGCAGGGGCAGCATCTAGCGGGTGGGTGTGGAGTGCTGGCAGGAACATCAGGATCCTTTAGGCCGAGCATGTGTGTGCCCTTTGAGCTCAATCTGAAGCAGGAGAAAACAATCAGCTGGCCAAGGGAGGATAAGGAAGAGGGCATTTCTGGTGAGAGAATGAGAAAAAGGTGCAAAATCTTACAAAGATGGAAAAGATGGAATGTTCAGGGGAAGAACAGAAGTATGGAGGACAGACAGCGCCCTGATAATGGGGCTGTTTCATGGGCCTTGTTAAGGGTATTTTCTTTACCCAGAGAATGAAAGGTTATTGAAGGTCAAATAAACATGATAACTTCTGATATTTATTGATCACTGAGTATGTGCCAGAGACTATTCTAAGAAGTGTATATTAATTAACCATTTTAATCCTCATAACAACTCTATGAAGCAGGTCTTACTTATGCCTACACTATAAAGGTGAGGAAACTCGAATGGACAGAAAAGTTACATGACATGCTCAATGTCCAAGCAGAGTGGAGATCTGACCTATGCAACGTGTTCTTACATGAGACCAACCTGGTCAAGCAAGTAAACCAGCTGCTCCATGGAGTAAATAAACCTTCTCTATCAACACTTAGGGATTCTAGTTAACTGGAAAAAAATAGTTTCTGAACAGCATTCACCTCCAGCAGTAAATCAAAATAATAAGAGACCTGGCCAGTTTGACAGCAGTTAGAGCACTGGCCCGTGGACCAGCAAGTCCCAGGTTCGGTTCCCGCTAGGGGCATATACTTCAGTTGCAGTTTGTTCCCGACCCTGGTTGGGGTCATGCAGGCAGCAACCAGTCGATGTATTTCTCTTACATCGATGTTCTGTCTCTCTCTTCCTCCCTCTCTCTCTCCTGATCTATCTGAAAATAAATGCAAAAATGTCCTCGGGTGATGATTTAAAAAAATAAAAAATAATAATAAAAAGAAGAATACATACATACATACATACATTATTAACATCCACTTCTACTATTTCGGACATTATGACAGTATCTAGGGATAAATTTCCCAAAACGAAACCCCAATAATAATAGTACTTAAGAGTTTTAAAAAGGAGCCCTCACCAGTTTGGCTCAGCGGTTAGAGTGTCGACCTGTGGTCCACAGAGACCAGGGTTCAGTTCCCACTAAGGGCATGTACCTCGGTTGCAGTTTGTCCCCGGCCCTGGTTGGGTCATGCAGGTGGCGGCCACTCAAAGCGTCCCTTTCACGTCGATGTTTCTCTCTCTCTCTTCCTCTCTCTCCCTCCCGCTCTATCTGAATAAAAAATGGAAAAATGTCCTCCAGTGAGGATAAGAAAAAAAAAAAAAGTTTTAAAAAGGAGAGAAAGGAGAAATCTAAAATTATAAACTACACAGAATCAAGTCCTATATATGATGTTGATAAATTAACAGGTAATTAATAAAGATGAGTGACTCAAAAATATTTTAAATATTAAAATTTTAACATTTAGACTACATTTATTCATAGTATGTATGGCTTATGTGTCTAAAGAGAGTTATAGTCACAAATAATAAAATACACTGAAGCACATGCATGTAAACACACAGATAGAATTCTGTAATCACACATCATGATTACACATCAACATTTCTGAGAAAGGTTTTAAGTCATAAATATTTTTAATATTTTCCCTAAACTTGAAGTTTTCCCTTTTGGAAGATGTCTGAATAAATAACATGTTGTTTCCAGGGGAATTCATAGTAACTCAAATATATGTAAGAGTTATCTACTTAACATAAATGTTCTTTTATGATAACCTGAATATATTACTTATCAGTAATATATAAGTCCATCATCACATACTTATTAAATTTCTGTTCCAACATTTTTTAAATTCAGACCATTATGGTCTTTGTTTTTTCTACAAGTCAACTTACAGAAGACAGACGCACTGAATTTATCCTGCATGATGACATGCCCACCGCTCAGAGACATGCGCCCAAACTAAGTACTGTTTCTCCCCACCCAAATTTAGAAATTAATTAGAATATTCCTGTACTACCTTTCAAGTTAACCACTGTGCAATACAAATGACCTTATATAGCACATCATAATGTTTTATTCTACATTTCTGCGGAAGAACCTTCTGTAATGTCCAAGGTGTAGACTGTGTGCGCCCCTCCACCCCCCCACATCTTGGACTTCCTCCCCACAGGGTGTCACTCCTTAGGCAACACTGTGTCCTTCCTTCTGCCTCCCCAGGCACAACAAGCTCGGTGATGGTCAGCACTGTATTTACCAACATATTACAGCACTTAGCACAGTGCCGACCCAGCCCCTAGAAAGCCAGTAAGTAATTGTTGGAAGAATTTCCTAAGAGCAACAACATAAGGAAATTATGACCTGCTGGAATAAATTGAGAAAGTCAAGAAGCTTTAAGAAAAGGATAAAGGCAAAGCTCCTCGTGAAAATTAAAATCCTGAGAAATTCTTTCTAATCCACAGTGTGCAAGTATGCACTCCTTCAATTTATGGAAGTATAAATCTGAAGTAGTCAGGGTGTGGTGTGTAGGTCAGATGCATAATCTAAGGCTAATCCAACTCCACTTTTACTAAATCCTGAATCATAAACTTTCAACACCCTCTTTATTCTACCACACCTATTCTACTGGGCAAAAGTACACTTTTATTTCTTTGATGATTTCACGCGCGCGCGCACACACACACACACACACCTGCATGAAAAGTGGAG
Source organism: Molossus molossus (assembly GCF_014108415.1). Taxonomy (NCBI): domain Eukaryota; kingdom Metazoa; phylum Chordata; class Mammalia; order Chiroptera; family Molossidae; genus Molossus; species Molossus molossus. Next base: position 73,609,911 of record NW_023425344.1, on the reverse strand, counting down.
ACCTAAACACCACTACTCGAACAGAATGCTGGCTTTATTTTAAAAGCATATATAGTTGAATTCATTAGATCTTTATTTATCCACACTGTGTTCCAGGAACCCAGTGCAGCGGTTCTCACATGCATCAGTCAGTCACCTGGAGGGCTTGTTAAAACACAGGCTGCAGGGCCCCACCTTCAGAGGTTCCGAGGCAGTAAGTCTGGGGGAGGGGCCCGGTGATGGCCCCTGCTGCAGGTCCTGGGACCACACTTTGAGGACTGTGCCCTAGTGTGCTGTTAATAGATGTTCCATGAGAAGAAAATATCTATTCCCAAACACTGTTAGAGAATGCTACGTATTCTGCATCCCCTCTCAAAATTTCACTACACATATCAGCATATTAAAAGCTCTGAAAAGTTCTATGGTCAATTAACAGTTTTAGACCGTTTATCAAACAAAACAGTTTAACCCTGAAATCCTTTCATCAAAGAGCAGTTATTAACATCTTACCACGTTCTGTGGAACACACTTCGGAAAAATCGGCATTTGACTCTTTAGAACTATTTCTTAAAATATAGTTCAGCAGAAAATAATTCCGTCCTTGGAAACAATCCAACCTCTTACCATGTATGAATCCTGTCCAAATAAAATAACAGCATCTCGACTTCAGATCAGATCAGGCACAGTTCATCCAACCATGAATAAATACCCTTTCTTGCCATGCTAACTTTTGTACCTCGTGGTGTGAAGTAAATGTCAAGTTCTCACAATGCTTCAATCAGCAATCAATTAGAAGTTATACCTACTCTAACACCCTTTTGAATTTAAAATACTGACAGCCACAACTCTATATTATTTGTTGACATTCACTAATAAAATACTTAAAGCAACGGAATACAAGACCTTAAGTATATTCAGGTCAAACTGTTTTCTCACCCATGGTCGGACCTCCTGTTTACAAAGGCCTGGCGTGAAGCTGTATGGCCGGCATTCCTCGCTGCTACCAGGAGTTAGTGAGCGCAGAAAAGGAGCAGCAGGGTGAGTCACCGATTTATGGAACCAAGTAATGACAAGTCTTTTGACTCATGTTGCAGTCATCTCTCCATTACACTGCACTGCCTCAGTGGTAACTTGTATACTCGTCCTGTTCATTTTATCTAGCAACTGTTCTTTTTCTCCCTCCTTTTAATCACACCAATTGCATGTGAAAAGACATACATGTTTAAAATCTTTCCCATTATAGTGAGAGACAGATGCATTCGAATAGTGCCATAGTCAAAGGTAATACTGCTGGCTGCCCCCAAGAATAGCCAGAATGAATTTCTAAGAGAATAAAAAAAAAAAAATAGACTTAATTCTTAAAGAAGGCATCAGTGAATAATTAATAGGATTTAAAGAACGTGACCTCAGTTTGGAAAAAGATTTTTGTTTCTTCCAGTGACTAATTCAGTGCCTGGCACATTGTAGATATATCCCACAGATATTTGTTGAATTTGTGAATGAAAGACTGAGAGGCAGTAATTCGAAAACAGGACAGAAACATAAATAATATGTTTGAGAGAGTTTAGTCCTTGATATAAACTTTATTCTTAAGGATTATTTATATTTCCAAAGTGCACTATGGAGCTTACATAACAATCATACTAATGTCAAGATAGAGGAACTACTGCTTGAAACTCTTTTTTTTTAAATTAATTTATTTTTTGTTATAGATGTTTCTCCTTTTTTGCCCACAGATTCCCCCCTCCCCCTCCCCCCCACCCTGTCCCCAGCTTTATTGTCCATGTCCATTGTTCATGCACATATGCATATCAGTTCTGTGGCTTATCTCTTATTCTACAAAAGAAGATGCTTTTGCTGCTGGAGTATCAATAAACACAACCAGAGAAACACAGTGGGGGTCAGAAATTGGGTAAAGAGAACACCTACTACATAGACTGTCACTTTAGGACAAGTATTCATTTAATGAGCAAAATTAGGTTATATTTCATATTAGAAAAATGACGTCCCAAAAACCCTCAATCTTTTTTTTTTTTTTAGAATTCAGAGTTTGAGGTTTATTTTTATAATTATATCATTTTGAAAGTAGTAATATACTGCATTTTTTAATCATGTAAATTATTTTAGTTAAAGAATTTACATCTGTTTGGCAAGTCCTATCAAAGTTACTATATTTTAATTCCTACATTTTACTGGTAAAACTGTTACCCTTGGAAATGTAAGATTTTTTTCACTGAAATCTCTAAGACTAATATAAAAGTATTGAGTTCAGTTTCAACAATTTAATATTATGACTATATATTTACCTTTCCCTGTGGGTAGGCAGAATAAAATTTTTTCCTAAATTACTAATAACCCAGACTCTGACAGGAGGCAGCGCCGCGATTATGCATCTGTTTCCATTTTTATTATTGCACAGAACTTTCCAGATGTTCCTCTTTCACTGGTGTTCCCCAAAGGATACATTTACTGGGTTCCCTTCATAATCATCTTACTAATGGTAAGGGTAACCGAATAAAAAAAGAAAAGAAAAAAACTTTTACTAGGAATCTCAATGATTCCATTTTTTTTATATTACAAGAAATCTAAACTCCACAAGAACAACATGCCGTACGAAAATGGCTTAAACAAACGAGAGCGAGGACACAGCAGAAAAGCACGGTGGGAAGAGAACAAAGTGAACAGGAAGTAAATCTGGAAACAGTCTGGCCCCTGGTGAGCTTTCGTGCACACTGAAAGAAGACCCCAATGTTGCAGGTGTGTAAATGGCTGCACTGGAGAGAAGAATGACATCTGCAATATCCCTTCAACCCTGATTTAACCTTAACATTCTTCACCAGCTATAAGCTCTACCACCAACAGACTGCAGCCAAAAGCCTTACGTGAGATTTCTGTGTAGCTCCTAGTTGGGTAACTAAGGTTTCCTTTATGCGTCACAGCGCATCTTCAAACATCTAAGTTCCACCTTCAGGACCATTCTGTCAAGTCAATAATTTCTTGACTGACTATTATCAAAGAAAATAAGAAATAAAATATGATTTCATATACTTTAAAAAAAATTTTTTTTCTTTATTGATTTTAGAGAGAGAGGAAGGGAAAGGGAGAGACAGAAACATCCATGAGAGAAAACATCGATTGGCCGCCTCCTGCATGCCCCCCACTGGGGATTTGGACCACAACCTGGGCATGTGCACTGACTGGGAATCGAACTGGCAACCTCCTGGTGCAGGGGTTGATGCTCAACCACTGAGCCACACCGGCCGGGCTGATTTCATATTCTTTTCATACAAATGTTTAAAACATTTTCACAAAAATCAAAATAAACTGTCCCAGTAATCCATGGGAGGGGGTAGGGGAGTGGCATAGTAATACCCCTAATGCAAAGGCATGACATAAAAATGTTATCATGTGCTTGGCTCTAAAGTTCAGAAAACAAGAAAAAAAAGTTTCCTTTGTGGTAGTATTTTTTTATTTCTCTGTAAAAGTAATGTATATGTATCAGATTTGGTTTTATTTTCTATAAAACTATTTTCACTGATGTGCAATGAAATATATTTTGTTTCCATATTCGGCAAAGCACTTGGACACACATACAGGGGCAGTATAGATTTGTTTACTATAGTATCCACTGTGATTTACTCCCCAACATCTGTTTCAAGACAAATGATAAGTGTAAGCCAGTCACTGTCCTCCATTTCCCTGGTCAGTGTGATCTGGGCATGGGCAAGTGATACTCACCAGTGACAACAGAGGATACGACCCCTCTGGGGCTCTGGGAAGTATTTCTTCCAAACTAAGAAAGAGGCAGAAAAAAAGATGGCATCTGTTCTTCCTCTTCAAATGTTCTCAGTTCTGAAGGTGGTGTGTGATGCTAACAGCCAGAGGATGAGACCAACATAGAATGTCAGATGCTAGAGACAGCCACCACCCACAACAGTCCAAGTCTGCAGTGGAAGTATCGGGCTTCTCGTCCGTCCGTCCGTCCGTCCATATCAAACAGCCCTGGCACCACCCTACCCGGACACCCACTTAAGACAGATTACTGACTCCTTTCTTGTTCAAGTCTGTTTGAATTGGAACTTTCTCTTTGTATGCAAAATTATGCTAATCGATACACCAAATGAAATAAAATGTCAATTTACATCCATTAAACTAACTCAAGGACTCCGTTCTTATCTACAACATTCAGTCAGATACAGGATGTTGTAAATATAAACTAGACTGTTATTTCAGCATTACATATAACTTTAAATGTATAAACTCGAATAACAATTTACCTAATTTTAAAATGCATTTACTCAAAAGTCTATCACTAAAGTTCCGCGGCTATTTTCCCCATTGAACAGGAAAGTTTGCTGCGAATCACACATTTTGAATAAGGTTCATATTTGTCATCTTTCACAATTTAATGTTTTCATTCTCTCCGACAAAGTCACGTCTCCGAACATTAGGTAAAAGAGAGTTTTGACTGTATAATTTGTTGGATCTAGCGGGATTTTTAGGAAACAAGTAGGATATTTAAAAATGGATCTGTTCCAATATCACATGGATGCACTTAGGGCCAAACCACGAAGTTACCGCATGGACGCTTCATGGGTGATGAAGGAACCTGCTACGTTCACGCTCACGGTACACTAAGAGATCAGACAGCCCCTGTTTAATAAAACAAGTGCTTCCACGGAGCTGAGTACCAGCCTAAGGAAAGGAGTGTCTTCTTAACTGGGGCGTCACAAGGAAGGAAAAGGTTAAGGTGGGGAGGTTTTCCTCAGCTCCTGTGGACAGACAGATGCCTGGGCCAGTGCAGGCCGCGGTGAAGCTAATTAGAATTATATGGTCAGTTAATGCCTCAACATCCAAACAAACATGCTTTAAACTGTTAAATGCCTAAATGAGAAGTTCAATGACACACTTGATTTGACTTCACTACAATTTTGAAAGAAATGCAAACACCACAACATGAGACCTTCAGCTCTAAAAACGAAAAGGATACCAAGATAAATATTCTGCAATCTGTAGGCAGCTCAGACAGGCACATCGAACCGTGTCTCTATTTCATACCTCAGGCAGAAAGCAGCCCCGGGAGATAAACGTGGGGCCAGCACTTGGGCCGACGAGGGGCTGGGCTGTGTGTGCGGTAAAGGGCCCTCTGAGTAATGTATGTCATCTCGGCTCCTTTCATTTTTCCTTCATAACCATAACCACTATTTCCTTCTCCTCTGCCAGTTATCTCTCAGAATCACTTCCCAGCCACTGGCTCCCCAAAGTGGGCACAGCGTTCCTCAAAGCACAGATCTAAATCCAGATCTGCCCCCACTGTTTCCCACAGCTCACGCCCCTCTGCCCAGGGACCCTGGCTGCCCATCAAGAGAGCCTCACGCTCGAGCTCGTTTTCCATGAGGTCAGTTTTCCCACCAACCTCTCCACCCAAAGCACCCTTCCCTTTTGTCCACGCCGCTCTCGTTTTAACCCAAATCTTGAAAAGTGGCTTTGTCTCGGAAGTCTTTACACCCGTGTGCTCTCCAGTGAGGCACATTCAGGATGTGAGCTGAGAAAGGGCACCACCACCTCCCTCCATAACAGATGGCTTCAAAATAGTTCTGCTGAGCACTTCAGAGCTTCTGGCTCACAGGAGAGCTTGGGGCAGACACAGGGGCTGCCTGTGGGAATAGTCACCCAACGCCGATACCAAAAATCAACTTGAAGACACTTATTTTTTCACGTGAAGGCTTTTTCACTAGGAGAGAAAAATATTATTCTACCTCAAGTACACGTCTGAGGAGTACGATTTCCCATTCAAATGAATTCACCATTCAAGGTTTGGCAGACAGAGAAGGCACCACAGCACTGCGGAAAGAACACTGGACTGAAGAGGATTAACACGAAAAGAGTCTAGGTGCATCCTTCACACCGGCTCATCAGCTGGTGAGGTCATGCTATTACTCAGGAAACTAAGCTGGGGTGAACAGGTCCCCCAATGGCCTAGGTTAGTGTGCATTTCTGGAATGCACCCAGACTAGTCATGTAGGCAGCACATGGATGGTAGTGACTTTCCCATAATCCTCGGGGATGCACCTCTGCCCAAACCCAGCTGCAAAGCCGCTACTATCACGCCCTCTCCACACCCCGGGACAGAAGTTTGGCTAGTGTTACCTGAAAAGGACAGGAAAGAGGAGGTATCTGTTACCTATTCTCTCTTGTACCTCCTTTCTTTCTCTTCTACCCTGTCCATCTTCTTCCTTTCTCCATCTTCTCTGTTTGCCCTTTCCCCACTTTCTTTCCAACTTACTCCATTATCACCTATCCAACCACTGCTGAACATGCCCAGTGTGCCATGACCTTCTGGACTGTCAATCAAGGAACGGTCTCTGCTTTCTAGGAACACAAAATCCAGTAAAAAGTCGAACAGACAAGCAATCGCTACACAGTAAACTAAGTGCCACCACAAAGCTTTGTACCAGCACACAGAAAGGACTGTCTCATCAGTGTGGGAGGGGGGACAAGGGGAGCTGGCAGATTCACTGACCTACCACATGAAGAGATGCATTTACCACAAACCACCCATTATTTTAAACTAGCTGCTGACAGGGGGCTCCACCCAGCCCACAGGAAGAAACCATTTATGAATCCTGTCCTTGTTACACTTGCAATTAAATCCATACAATTTAGCATTCGTATCTTATTCATTCTCATATCCATACTGCCTAGCACAATGCCTCACAAATAGTAAACAGAGTTTTATGGAATTTACTTCAATTATTTATATGTATTGTTTTTTACTGAACTCTTACTGATTTTATTGTTTAAGATCCTTATAGGCAGCCTGACCGGTGCGGCTCAGTGGTTGAGCATCGACCCACGCACCAAGAGGTCATCGGTTCGATTCTCGGTCAGGGCACATGCCCAGGTTGTGGGCCAAATCCCCAGTGGGGGGCATGCAGGAGGCGGCCAATCAATGCTCTTTCTCATACATATTTCTGTCTCTTTCTCTCCCTCTCCCTTCCTCTCTCTCTAAAGTCAATAAAAAAATAAATAAAAAAAAATAGATCCTTACAGGCAGGAACCACTTCCAACATCATCTCATGCCAAACCTTAATACTTTTTCATGAATTCCATTTGGGATTAGAGTTTAGATTGTTTTAAGTTTTTTTTTTTTTTTAATTATATTATACACACACACACACACACATATATAATCTAGTAAAAATTATTTTTTGAGAAAATTTTGCTAGCAATATTTTTAAATCTTTATTTTTTTGTTAGCATTAAACATCAACTATGCTAAATAAAACTTACCTCTGAGTGCTTACTAAGGCTCACTAGTTACAGAATACATGTTTTCAATTAGTAGGCTGCAACACCTTTTGGCTTTATTTTCGCCACAATTTTCTGTGGCAATAAATTTAATTTCAAAAGAAAGTAGCTATAGATTATGGAACCCAGTATAGCTGTGTAACACATAAATAAGTCTCAGCCAGCTTTAAAGCATATTAAAGAGAGTTGTGAAATATATGTGTAAACATGAAATTCTGAAGTGTTAATCCAGTGACACTTAAGTATTGGTTCCAGTTTATAAACAGATTCTTTTAAGGCTTCTAGGCAAAATCTGAGGAACAGCGATGGCTGCTCTGTCACAGCTAGTAAGAGGCAGAGTACACTGTGTGCTCTAAGGCTCTCTCTTATTATCCATTATTCTAATTACTGCGAATACCAGATTTTTGAAAACTCCAATTTTTGCAACATATGTTATTTGGCTAAAATTAGTGCTCAAAATAGAATGAATCAGATTCTTTTTTTCTAATTGTTTTCAATGTACGTCTTCTAATACATGAAGTTTCAGAGTATAACTTAGATTGGGTATCCGTGTGATTTTGTTAATGCCTGTGAGATCTGACTTTGTTGCTGATATTTTGCAACCCGAGTTAAGAAACCTAGGTACAACGGCTCTTTGGGAATAAGTTAGTCTCCCTGATCTCTTTCAAGAACTCAGAGAAAAGGCTTCTGTTGTTGATACAAATCATTGCTGCAACTTTATGAGAAGAAAATGTTTTAATCGTGCAGCATTAAGTCATTTAAAACACTTTTTCATGGAACAGTCTGCATGGCCGTGGGAATAAACAATGAACAAAGCGTTCTCCTGCCCTGGAGGAGTTTACAGTCCCACTGAAAAGGCAGACCGCAATCGGGTTCCATCTACTGGTAAATTGCTCAGAATCATGAGCTCTGTAAAGCTCTCCAAGAAAACAAAGGTTTATTGAGGGTGGCATCTATCCCAGTGGTTTTTAAATTCATTTAATAATTCATTTTTTTGGTGAAGGTACACCACAAACTTTGGAATCGGACCACCTGACTAAAATTCCTGCTCCACAGAGTCAAGGTTGAGTATCCCAGAAAACCTCCTGCTTCCCTTCCCTCGTTGGGGAGGTAATACTGAGGGTCTCAGTGGACCACACTGGGGGAGGAACTGGAATAACTGAAAACAAGATGTGCTTCCCAAGCTTCCAGAGCCGTAGAGTTTGGTTGTAAACACTGAAAATCCATCCAGGCCATTTTGATGTGTTTAGCTTCTCACTGATCAGGAGGAAAAGTGGGCAGAGCTAAGGACAGTGAGCAGGGGAGAACAAAGCTCACAATCGTCTGTTTCAGGAACTCTACCTTTCCGCAGGAAAGCGCTCCTCTGCTTACCACCAAATAAAATGTTTTCAAGCCAACCTTTAAAAAAACCAAAATGCCAAAAAGTGCATTATTTCCCACTCTCAAGGTATGACCAGCTGTGTCCAAACATACAGGGCTGGGTGAGCTCCCTGTTAAAAGACTGGCTTCTCACCGTGAAGCAGATGCTTACATATTCCCATAAAATCCCTGTCAGCATGTACTTGAAAATCTCAAGAGCATCCAGATTAGAGCGAAAGGTCACCACCAAGGCTCTGTTTGTGAAGGGCTGAATAAGGGTCTCAAATCGAGGCCCCTGGGGAGGAGGGGGCAGAACATGTTTACACACACACAGAGTAAGCGCTGTGTAAGTGGTGTGACTGGAGGAAGTGATGAAAGGGCCCCTGGGCTAAAAATACTCCCATTGGCTGTGCTGGTGCCTGAGATTCCCACGTTCCTGCTTTGGAGCTCACACAGAACCTCCTGCTGAAATGCAACTGGAATCAGAATGGGTAGCTCGTTGAGCTATTATCAACCAGTATTTTAGCTCAATTAGCTTCGTTCATTAGCCAACCGTATCATTTAACAGGGCTCAGAGAGGATGAGAAGGCACAAAGAGAAGGTGGAAAGGTGAATGAAGGTTGATATAGGTCCGGATACTTGACTTCTGTCCGATTCCGGGATGGGGGTAATATATCAGAGCCATCCTCTCTGAGAGGACTGAGAAATTCTATCTATAAACTTGTGCCCTCAATGCCAAGACTAACCCTTTTAAGAGAAATTTAAACAGACTTGAAAAAGTCCACAGAATGGTATGGGATTTTTTTTTCTATAAATGTCCACTTATTCATGTCCCTACCTCCAAATCAGTCTAGACTAATAAAAGATTTCTTAAAGTAGGAATACTATATATTTTCAATTACACACCATTACAAGTAATTATATGGGATGAGGGAAGAACTTAAAGGGTGGAGCATTTGCTAAGACACAAGATCTTGACTAGAAATCGGGGGCACACAAAATTTCCACTAGACTGTGTGTTCCACTGAGAGCGGGTTTTCCATCTGTTCTGTTCACTGTTTTCATCTCAGCACCCAGAAGAGTCCCTGGGACATGGCAGGTGCTCAGCTCAGCTACAGAGACAGTACAGCCGAAAAGCTAAAAGCTTAGACTCTACCAAAGAGGTCCCGCGCTATCTCTAACTACCTGTGTAGCCCTGAGCAAGGTGTTCCGCCTCTTCGTGCCTCAATGTCCTCATGTGTAAAAGTGGGGGTGATAATAGTACCTATCCTATGTGGTTGTCATGGACATGAAATGAGTTAAATACAGAGAGTCCTTAGAGCCTGACACAAAAATCAGCAGTATGTAAATATTGAATACTATTATTATTGTTTGTTGAATAAAGGAGGAGACCTAGATGGCTAAAATAGAGCAAGAGTATGAATAAAAGCAGAAGACAAAGGTTCTGTAAGGAACTGACCCCAGGGACATTCAGAAAGGAGTCCTGCCCTGGCCAGTTAGAACGTGGACTGAAGGGTCTCAGGTTCAATTCCTGGTCAAGGGCACATACCTGGGTTATAGGTTTGATCCCTGGCCCCGGGCCCCGGCCTTGCGGGAGGCAGGCAATCGATGTGTCTCTCTCCGATGTCTGTCTGTCTGTCCGTCTGTCTCTCTCTCCCCTGCCCCTCTCCCTCTCCCTCCTTCCCTTCCACTCTATCTAAAAAAAAAGTCAATGGAAAAATGTACTCAGGTGAAGATTAACAAAAAAGGAGTCTTACCACAGTCATCAAAAAGAGAAAGAGAATATAAACAGCACTACTGCTTTTATTACAGAAGAATAGCCACAGTGTTTTCCTGGAACCTAGATTAAGAACAGAATCATCCCACAGAGCTCTGTAAAAAGTGACTGCCTGGCCCCCACTTCAGAGTTTCTAACTTAATTTTTAAAGTCCCCCCCCGGGGACCCTCCTGGGAAGCAGCAGTTCACCACCACCCAGCTAGAATGATGGTTTCCATTCTATTCCACCTCAAGGCCTTTGAGGTGTATAACACATTCCATCCTCGAGAGACTCCCCATGAAAGTGGCTGCAGAGGGGAAGGGTGGAGCCCTCGGGAAAGGTTTCCTGTAAGATGCTCACATCTTCTCTTGAGGGGCACCTTTCCCCCATCGGCACCCTCTGACCCCGGAGCAAACAGCAGACAGTCTCTCATCCTCACAGTAACCCCAGCAGCAAAGGAAATTTTAAACGTATTTAACAACCAGCTAGACACAGGCACTGATCAATCAAAATGACAGCAGCTGAAAGCAACAAAGAACTCTGTGGCAGATTCTTAACCTTGCCTATCAGGGATATGTTAGGACTCCCATTCCTCAGACCAGGAAGAGACACTGAGGCCTTGAGGCTGATATTCCAAAGGCCACAAACCTAAGAAAGAGGAGAGCCAGAATATGGGGTAATCAAAGAATGAAAAGGGCACATTTCTGAAACTCTGAAAGGAAAAGGACACAGAGTATTCGAAAAGTTCAGGGCCTGACAAATTTTCTAGGGAATCTATGGTGCATTTTTCTCAGCATTAACTGTTGTCTTCTACACTGGCCAAGAATTCTCAAAAGACTTTACAGGTGTGAAATTGTCATCTTTACCCAGACAGACACATGGGGGACAAATTACTTGCACCTTTTCTTTTCCAGCTAAAGACTTTACGAGTGGGATAAGCCTGGACCACTTTGTTTTCCTTAATAATAGTGCCTTCTAAGCCACATGACTATAACTTCTGTACAATTCAGTTTTTGCAAGATAAACTATAGCAAACAATACAGTAACTAGATTTTTATTAAGAAACATCTTATATCACCTTTTTTTATTTCTATAGAAAAATAGTTTGAGCTATTGAGAATAATGGCAGAGTGAAGAATAATGGTCAACAATGTAGGACTATTCAGAACCATATTTCACAGTTTATACCCAATTCCAAATAGAATGAAGAGTTACACCAAAACAGTTCAAATTATACAAAAACTAACATAAACTAGACTATCAGATATATAAGAATGACATACCATTTTTAAATAAAACATAAGCAAAGAAGGGAAACCAACATACCAAAGAAATTATAAACGCCAAAATGACAGATAAAATATCAACATATATATTACATCCTATGAAAAGTATACTAATTATTTAGGATAAAATAGGCCAAGGCAATTGAAAAGACAATCCACACAAAAGAAATCAAAATGTAAACAAGTATCAAAACTGTTTTGAAATCAGTATCACCGGTCATGCTAGTAGCCAAAAATATAGAAAGAAAATAATTGGGTGTTATAATAATAACCTTATAAAATGTCAGATACTACTCTCTTTTTACACATATCATCTCATTTGCTCCTTACAATAACTACATTAGGCAGGCTATGGTATTTTCACATGCTGCAGACCGGTAAACCCATGCTTAGAACAGATAAGTAACTTCCACAAGCTCTGAGGTGTAATTCAGGGATTGGAACGCAGATAGCCTAATTCCAGCACCCATATTCTTTAGACAATATCCCCTCAAGTTAGCAAAACAAAATATAATATTACCAATACCAATTTACCATTATTACTAATAACCACCAAATTAAAAAAAAAAAAAAATATTACCAATGTTGACTATATATCAATAGGATATGCTGCACAGTTTTTAAGGAATTCAGCAATATGTTTCCAGAGTAAGCAAGTCTATATTCTTTTTTCTAAGTGAAACCACTTTTAGGAATATAACCTTGGGAAATAAGTGAAATAAATGAGAATTATTTGTTAAACAATATGCATAATTCATATTATATAACAGCACTAATAATAACTGTTCAAATATGTATGAACAGAGGTATAACTAAGTAATTTTTGTTACATTAAAATGGATAATCAGTATGACCATATTACAACAAAGAAAAATGAAAAAAAAAGATACCTTAAATATGCAAGTGAACAGGTCTGAAAGGGACTAAGAAAGAAATGAAAACACCTCATTAATTTTGGTGGTAGAGGTCACATGATTTTTTTAATTCAGTTTCCCATGAATGCTATTATTTTGTGTAGTAAAGATATTCTGTGCGGAAATGCAGTTTAAAATTATACAGTACAATAATGTATGCAAAGTGCCCAGTATAAATGTTGGTTTATAGTAACCATTTAATCAATAGCAGAGAATAATTGCTAACATTTATGCAGTGACTCTATGCCCTGCACTGTTCTCTGGACGTTTCATGCATTAACATCTATGATCCTCTCAATAATCCTATACTTATATTATGTCAAGTTTACTAACAAGGAAAACGAGGCAGAGCGACGGTAAGCAATTTGCCTGCGTCCTGCCAGCTAACAAGCTGCAGAGCCAGGACGTGTTCCAGAGCCCACACGCCTAACAACCAAGCGATTCTGCTCCTTGGCACTCACCGTGTGACCCTGTCAAAAACTCTTATTACTGGAAAGCAGGATAAGGACATAGGTAAACAATTAGTAAGCATAATGTTTATGTATGGCAGTAACATGCTGTGGATTTAGGAAAGCTTATTTTCTGAACCCAAATTAAAGATAAATCATTTTTTTTACTTCTCCTTTACCAAATTCCAGATTTATAAAAATGAGAAGCTGTTAAAAAATAAATAAATTTAGAGACTTCCGGTCAAGATGGCGGCGTAGGTAAACGCGGTATCGCGTCCTCCCAAAACCACATCAAAGTTACAACTAAACTACAGAACAACCATCATTCAAAACCACCTGAAATCAAGCTGAATGGAAGTCCTACAACTACGAAATTAAAGCAGCAGCCACTTCCAGACTGGTAGGAGGGGCGGCGGCGGCGGCGGCGGCGGCGGCGGCGGCGGCGGCGGCGGCGGCGGCGGCGGCGGCGGCGGCGGCGGCGGCGGCGGCGGCGGCGGCGGCGGCACGGGCTGGTCCCACACCCAAGTGTGGCGGATAAAAATCAGGAGGATACCTCGGCTGGGAAGGTCCTTCGTAAGGACTAAGGGGTCCCCGTCCCACACCAGGCGCCCCGCTCAAGGTTCCAGTGCCAGGAAGAGAAGTCCCCATAACTTCTGGCTGGAAAAACCAGCGGAAACTGAGGCTCAGGGAAGCTGACGCGGCTGGAGCTCCAGGCAGCTCCTTAAAGGGCCCGCGCACGGACTTATCGGACTCTCTCCCTCCAAGCTCGGAGGGGAGGCAGCTCGAGGGGCACCAGAGACATACAGGGAAGAACTGAGCTGTTTGGCACTGGAGCGAGGGCTGGAGAGGGGGCTTTCTCCGGGACAAACATGCTGTAAGAGACCTTTGTTCCTTTGGTGAGCCCTTCCCGGGGGGCGGCAGACAGAAGCCATATCTGGGACTCCAGCAACCTGGCTCACACGGGTAGCCCCGCCCTGGTGACGCCTTGAGGCCCCGCCCCGCCCCACCCAACTTTTTAGGTTTTTCCTAAATTCTTTCAAACGAGCATCATCTGGTCTCAGTGAGCCTCATACCTCTCATTAAGTAATACACAGAAACAAACACAGGGAGGCAGCCAAAATAAGGAGACAAAGAAACAGGTCCCAAATGAAAGAACAGAACAAAACCCCAATAAAAGAACTAAGCGAAATGGAATTAAGCAACCTAACAGATACTGAGTTCAAAATACTGCTTATAAGGATGCTCAATGAACTTAGTGAGAACCTCAGTGAATTTAGGGAGGGCCTCAAGACCATAAAAAAGGACCAGTCAGAAATCATGGATACACAGTTAGAATTGAAAGAGGCATTAACTGAAATAAAGAATAATTTACACAGCTTCAATAATAGAGTATGTAAATCCAAGGAGCAAACCATCGATTTGGAATATAAGGAAGCAAAAAATGCCCAATCAGAACAGCAAAAAGAAAAAAGAATCCAAAAAAATGAGGACAGTGTAAGGAGCCTCTGGGACAACTTCAAGCATGCCAGCATTCGCATCTTGGGGGTGCCAGAAGGAGAAGAGCGAGAATGAGAAATCGAAAACCTGTTTGAAACAATAATGGCAGAACACTTTCCTAACTTGGTGAAGGAAACAGACATACAAGTCCAGGAAGCACAGAGAGTCCCAAACAAGATGAACCCCAAGAAGCCCACACCAAGACACATCATCATCAAAATGCAAAAGGTTCAAGACAAAGAGAGAATCTTAAAAGCAGCAAGAGAAAAACAGTTAGTTACCTACAAGGGAGTTCCCATAAGGCTGTCAGCTGATTTCTCAAAAGAAACTTTGCAGGCCAGAAGGCAGTGGCAAGAAATATTCAGAGATGAAAACCAAGAGCCTACATCCAAGATTACTCTATCCTGCAAAGCTATCATTTAGAATCGATGGACATATAAAAACTTTCCCAGACAATAAAAAGTTAAAGGAGTTCATCACCACCAAACCGTTATTATATGAAATGTTGAAGGGTCTTTTTGAAGAAAAAGATAAAATATATGAACAAACAAAATGGCAATGAATACATATCTATCCACAATGGAATCTATAAACAAAATGAACAGGTAGAACAGAAACATTCTCATAGATACAGAGAACATTTTGTTGGTTGCCAGATGGGAGGGGGGTTGGGGGAATGGGTGAAAAAGGTGAAGGGATTAAGAAGTACAAATTCATTGCTAGACTGACAAACCTCAAAGGTAAAGGGGTTGGGGGGGTGGGAAGAAATAAACCAAAGAACTTATATGCATAACCAATGGACACAGACAATAGTGTGGGAAAAGATGGGAGGGGGGCAGGAGTGGGGAAGAGGGGGTCAATGGGGGGAAAAATGTGGAACATCTGTAATACATTTTACATCCAACAATAAAGATTAAAAAAAAAAAAGAAAAGAAAATAAATAAATAAATAAATAAATTTAAGATAATATTATTCAAACAGAAAGAGGTCATTGAGAAATACATTTTTATAAAAACAATCTATTTTTATGGTCAGTGTAACATATCCTTATTCACTTTTAAATGTTATAATTTTTTTACATGTTTATGAACAGATGATATTTGACTTATTTGCAACCAGTTTTATTTGTTTGTTTGTTTGTTTATTCATTTTCTTTTATTGATTTGAGAGAGAGAGGAAGGGAGAGGGAGAGAAAGATAGAAACATCAATGAGAGAGAACATTGATTGGCTGCCCACTGGGGATTTGGCCCACAACCTGGGCATGTGCCCTGACCAGGAATCGAACCAGCAACCTCTTGGTGCATGGGTCGACCCTCAATCACTGAGCCACACCGGCCAGACTATTTGCAACCAGTTTTAAGTGAACTCTCTTTCTCTCCCCAGATATAATCACAACTCACTCAAACTTCTATCCTGATCTTCTGACTTCCAAGGCCATCTACTTGACAACTGCCAACTGGCATTTCCACCTGCCTATCTTATAGACACAGCAACTTAAAGACGTCCAAATCTCAACTCCTGGTGTTTCCACCCCACGTCCTTGCTTTCCCCACCTTGGCGTCGCTAGCTCCTTACTTCAATTGTACAGGCCCAAACCTCAGTGTCATCCTTGACTCCTCTCTCTGATGCCATGTGTGCAATGGGCCGACACCTACGGTCTGAATTTGACCATTTCTCCCCGCTTCCACCACTCTCACTGTAGTCCAACCTACCATTTTCTCTCTTAACTGGATTGTCAAGGTAACCTCCTCCCCACCTGCCACCTTGGCCGGGTACAGTCTACTCTCAACACAGCAGCCAACGCTGTCCTTCAGAATCAGCCAGAGGACGTCATATCTCTACTCAAAACTCTCCGTCCTGTTTAACTCAGAGAAAAAGCCCAAATCCTAAGGGCAGCCGATGAGGGTGCAGTGATCTGGCCTCCGTCCTCCCTCATACCCCTTCCCCTGCCCCATCACACTCTCCAGCTGCACTTCCATTCCTGGTGCTCCTCACCTGCCGGCCGGTGGATTCTCCCTCAGTCTTGGCACTGGCTGCTGCCGCCACCGGAAATCCAGGTGGCGGGTTTCCTCACGACCTTTCGGTCTCTCCTCAATGTTACACTCTCTCAGTGGCTCTCCCTGATCTCTCTGGAAATAACAGACCCTTCAACTGTTGCCATGTTGCTTCCTCTGCTTTACCTGTATGTTATGACCACCTGCCACTGTGTCGATTTTCCTGTGTATTTGATATATTATCTGTCTCCCTTAAGAAAATGTTAAACTCCGTGCAGGCAGGAGTGGTATAATTTCTCTTCACAACCTACATCATCTCTGAGCATGTGCAGGTGTGCTGTACACATCTGTGTAATTAACACATCTATTAATAAAATTAGAACAATGGTTAAAATCCCTATGAGAGGTGAAGCCTTTGAGCAAAACATCAAATATTATCATAATAAGAAGAAATAAAGGTTGTGTTAATCTTGTATATCTGTAACTTTTATTCATTTTCCTGGATTCGATACATGATAAAAAGTCTATAAACCAGGTATTTAAAATAAATATATTAAAGTGTGGGTCAATTATGCTACCAATTTTACTTATTGTTATATCTTTGCAATTTCTCCTGACACACCAAAAACACACTTTCAGAGATGAATGACAGACTTCTGACAACTCTACCTGTGGGCTAGCTCTCCTAGCCATTTTGGGGTTTCCACCCCCAATGACTGCCCACTGATCCTCTCTGCCTGTCTGAACTTTTCAACATTTACACATCATTTGCAGAGCTAACAGGGTTATCTTTCGAAAATACAGACCTGACTATATCATTGCCCAAGTTAAAACCTCACCTACCTACCCAGTGCCTACAAGAAAAAGCAAAAAGGCTCAGTATGATGTATAAAACCAGTTTAACCTATTGGAAAAGGCTCATATCCCACAATTCCTCCCCCAACTGCCAAATCTCCAGCCTTTTGAAATGAATTCCAGGATCCCAATCATGCGTTGCCTTGAATACTCTAACCCCTTTCTATTTCAGTCAAATGCCAATAGATTCTTCAAGGCCAAAATGATCTTCATACCTTCTCTATGAAAACGTCACAAACCCTCCTCAAAATTATCCGTCTCTTCCTCTTTCACCGTTCCCTCTATAGCAGGATGGTGTTGGGTTAGAGTTCCCAGACTAGAGCTTCTCTTCCCTACTCGAGTCTCAGTTCTGGGGGACCAGCCACTGAGCATGTGTCTAACTCACTGCACACAAACAGTGCCCCCCAAAATGTTTGTTAAATGAACGAGAGCAGTATGACAATATCCTCTTTATCAGCAGAGCACAGAAAGGGGAGGAAAACAGACTTAAATGTCCTCTTGATATTGTTTGTATCCTTTCTAGAAGATAAATTGTTGAACTATAAAAGTTAAATGCTTTCAAGTTTTCAAACTGCACAAGGACTTTATGAGGACCCCTTACGTCTCAAAGCCTATAAATTCTATGAAAAAATACATTTCCACATCTCTGAATATGGTAAAATTGTGTTTATATGGAAACACTGGCACCATATTTCAGTAGAAAACTTTTTTTGGCACTCATTCACAGGGAGCAATAAATCATTTCCTTCTGCAAATGAATGTTATTGTGGGTGGGCCTTTTATACAGAGAAAATATTTGGATTCAAATGTTCCCTCCCTGGCACTGGAGAAAGTTGTCATGACCAAGGTATTGAAGCTTAGCAGTTCTTAAAGTTAGGAATTTTGTACTCAAACATTCAGCATAAGCTTGATTTTCAAAAGAGCCATTAATTCTCTTAATAATCAGCCCAGACTGGGGTAGAATAATCGTACTGGAGTTATTTCATTCACGAATGAAAAGGAACAGTGACTTGAGAAGACGGGGCTGCCGCTGACCATCTGCAGGCTCGCACACGGGACTCTGTTCCCGGTCCTTTGCAGCTCGGTGCGGACGAACCAGCAGGACGTGGCAGAACCCTGTGCAGCACCTCCAGGCCTGGCCCCAAGTGCAGTGTCCCTGCTTCCCTTCCGTTGGCTTAACGCACAAACGCCCCATGGACGTCATCCATGGAAAAGCACAAAGACATCGAATGAGATTAGCCTGGGTCTCGGAGTCACTATCAGAGAACCACTGATTGGTCAGAAAACCTGTTTTGGATTTGATGTGAATGAGAAAGAAACTTCTATCTCTTCTAAGAGTTAAGCACAACACATTTTGGGATATCCTCGTTATGCAACAGTTACCATTTTTGTAACTAAATATACTCGTCGAGTCTAAAATTAATAGCTTGAGAATTTTCGTAAGTTTTCAATCACCTTTATCATACCACCTTTTTCTTATTTCACAAGGAGTCATATTAACATCTGATTTTTTTCCTTGTAAGCAGTATATCTTCTACAGACTCTTCTCAGCACTATGTTAGGCATTATAAAAGATTTTTATATATACGTCATATATATATTACATGTTATATATAACTTACTTGTTAAATATATAAAACATAAGATATATATGAAGCATATTACATACATATAATTTATAAAATAAATATTACTTATACAACACATAATAAAGATAGTTGATTCCTGATTCAAGCAACCATGCCCAACTAATCCTATTAGGATTGATTAACTACCTTGCTGCAGTCTGACATGAAGTAGCTACTCAGCACACAAGGTTGAAACAACACAAGCACCCCCAGTAGGACCCCATACTTAGCTTTATTTCTTTGGTTTTGCTTGTAGTCTACAGCTTCCGGAAACACAGCTGAACTTTTATCTTTACAATAGGGGAGATTTAGGTATGAAGCATATTTCATGTATTCTGAGAATAGACTTTTCCATCTGGGTCCTCATGCCATACAAAATACAGATAAAATTGCATTTGCTTTGTCTCTGTAATGAAACATCTGACTGCTTCACAGTCTTGCCGTATTTCTGACCTTGGGGCAATAACACAACACAACTTACTGCTGGTTCCCATTCACACACCAGATTTCAACCTTTTTCCGTTGCACTGATTTTCTAATCCTGGCAAATGACAAGATGTTACTCTACAAGACAGGAACACAGTGACTTGTGGAACCATTGGCAGCACTGGGTTAGCTACCTATTTATAGTGTTGCAAATTACATGTTTTTCAAATTTCCACACATTGGTGATCATTCTGAGTATAATTAAATGAATATGGTACTCATTAAAGACAGTATATGCCCAACAAGGAACAAACAAATCGTAGCATGTGTTTGACACAACACAGTAAAAAATAGTTTGATTGTCTTGGAAGTAAATAAATGCCAACATGTAGAATGACAAGGGAACATGACTCAAAAGCCACAGGTAGCCCTGGCCGGTTTGGCTCAGTGGTAGAGCATCAGCCCATGGACCAGAGTCGTGGGTTCAATTTCAGTCAAGGGCACATACCTCGGTTGCGGTTCGTCCCCAGCCCTGGCAGGGGTCAGGTAAGAGGCAGCCAGTCCATGTGTCTCTCTCACATGGATGTTTCTCTCTTTCCCTCTCTCTCTTTTTTTCTCTCTCTCCCTCCCTGCCACTCTATCTGAAGATAAATAGAAAAAATATCCTCAGGTGTGAATTTAAAAAAAAAAGAAAAGCTACAGCTAGATAGAGATCAACAGCCTGCATAATATTCACTCCTTATTTTTCGAGAGATTCAGTTACAGGTCATACTGAAAAAAAAAAAAAAAAAAAAAAACCACTATGCCATTTGGATCTTCGTCCATTGCCAACCTGTTTTAGGATCAAAAAAAGCTATAAAGTCACCTGCTCCTCTGTGGTTTTAGACAACTGCAAAACAACCGAGGGACTGACAACCTCCCTGCAAAGAACGCAGGTTCCAGAGGACAATAACAACTGGTGCCCGAGTCCCCCTCTCCTCGTGGGTACACACTTGGCTGTACTTTGACTCAAATCTTGGATACTGTCAGAGACCAGATGGGTATTTAGCTTTATGCAAAAACTTTTTCCTACAGTAGAAAGCTGCCTGGTATTTCTGAGTCCTTCAGATTCTTGGCCACTGTTCCTGAAGAGTAAAACAAATGTGTTTTAGAAAGAGAAGGATAAAAACTATTCACGCAAATACCGGTTCTCTTCTCTACAAGTTGGCACGGAGGGGCTGTGTAATGCACAGGAAAGGAGACAAAATACATGAATGGGGAAAAGCACCCATTTGTAATAAAGAAGAAAACAGCTGTACTAGATATTTGTTGTCTGTACTCTGACTTACAGTCAGCACAGTCCTCAGAGGCTTGAAAGTGATATCATCAGAAGCTTATACATTATGAAAGAACTAATGAGCTGTACATTTCAGAGTAATAACAACCTCATTTCAAGGGAACTTGTGGGTTGTTTTTTTTTTCCATTATAATGGTGTACAGAAGGTGAAACTAGAAAATGCCAATGAGGACAATTATATATAATATTCTATCTACACCCAATACTCAAGTAACAAGCATCTATTAAGCTGCCCTCACATACCTATAGCACATTGCTACACGAAAATTTGATTAAAATATCATAAAACGTAAAATGAACCAAAAAAAGTCAAGGGTTACTCACTCTTAAAGTCAGGGGTGAAACACAATTATAAAGGTTCAACCACAGGAATAATTAATCAAATTTTACTTTTGTACAAATTTTACTTTTATTTCATGATCCAATTAGCAAAAACTACTGAGAATATACGGAAGGTCCACAATGCTTCAGTGGGGGAGTGAAACCAGGAGCTCTAGCACACCGCCAGGGCTGACAAAGACACGCACAACCCTTTCAGATGATTTCGAAGGCATGATCTGGAACCTTATGTTTGTATGTTTCTTTGAATCATTAAAATTCTGCCTTTGGTAACCAGCCTAAAGCAAAATCTTGACTATATAAAAAGCCATATGCCCAAACTATTCATTATCAACATTACTTCTAATAAAAAAAAAAAATGCAACCACACTAAAAATGTCTAACAATACTGGACCAGCTGAGTCAATTATTGTACCCCAGCAGGATATAACATTAAGTAGCCATTAAAATGATAATTATATAATGTTGCTATATTATAAAATAATAGTACAATAATTATGACCAATCTAAAATACGTTTAGAGATAAAGGTGAAGACTAATATACCAAAAAGATGCCAGTACTTTTCTTTAGGTAACGAAGCCAAGAGTAATTTTTTTGTCTGACTTTCTATAAATTCCAATTTTTCTTATATTGTGTACAAAATGCCTATATAGGAAAGAAAATGCAAAAACCTTTAAAGTAGCATTAGAAACAAATATGATGTTCATTTAATTTTAGAAATGCTACAAAGTAACAATTACAGATGACTACAAAATAAAAAATAAATATTAATAAATCAAGGTTGCAATAAAAAATTCTAAAGTTTTTAATTTTCAAGTCTAATAAATTTCTAAATATTTCTAAACTATTTTATCAAAAATAATGTTCCCACAGAAAATTATTTCTACTTGTAGATGGGTTCAAACTATTTACTATTTTGAATGCTGAAGCAATAAAAAACAAAGTTCCATTAAACATAATGCTGGATCCAGATAGAATTTACTTTCTATTCTCCACAGACAAAAATATCTTATCTTATTGTCTCCAATCGAAATGTCCCAGGAATGGCTGACATATTCAGGGAATTTGCTGTTACTATGTTTCACTCCTTGGTGTTAAATTGTTCTTAATTACTTAAGTGTGATTCATTTCATTAGTCAATTAATTGATTTATAACCCAAAGGGCATTCACAATTTCTCTCTATTGAATTGATTCATTCTCTCCCTCCTTCTTATCTCTTTCATTCTCTCTCTCTCTCTCTCTCTCTCTCTCTCTCTGTCTGTCTCAATGGTTTCTTAATTCAGGAATTAAGACAGGCATCTATAATAAAAACCATACCAAATGTGATTATTTCAAATATATGACTTCCTTATATAATACTGTAATGCACAAGTTACTAGCAACTATATATTTATTATTCATTATGAACTTATTTAACACTAATGTATTTAATGGAATAAGAAAAATGAGTATCAATTACTAATAATATACAACTCAGCATGTAACAAAGTTGCCAGATTAGGCAAATAAAAATACAAGATACTCAGTTAAATTTGAATTATAGATGAACATTAATAACTTTTTAGTGTAAGTATGCCCCATGCACTATTTGGAACAAATTCATACTAAAAATGTATTTGTTGTCTATCTGAGATTCCAGTTTAACTTTCAAGTCTAATAAATTTCTAAATATTTCTAAACTATTTTATCAAAAATAATGTCCTGTATTTTATCTGGCAGCCCTAGACCAAATGAAAGGGATATCAAAACATTGGAAGCATAACTTAGTTACTTAGATTTTGACCTGCAATACAGTAACATAATACAGTGGATGGAAAGTAAAGAGTAAATTACTAGTTACTCCTCCTGAACTATGACATATCAAATAATCCACTACATCCTCACTAAAACCCTGAGAGAGAGGTATTACTCTCACTTTACTTGAGGAAACAGAGTCTGTGAGCTTAAGTAACTAGTTTAAAGCCCAGCAGCTAAGTCTGCTACAAACAACAGGGTCACGGTGAATGACTGAGCCAACTAATTACGTCTATTCAAATTCCCAGTTAGGATGAAGAAGAATGTTAATTCTGGGCCTGACATACAGATACTGTGGACACTGACTTAATTCACTGATTGTTTTTAAAAGAACAAAATAGACCCAGAGACATGGAAGTGGGGTGTGGGGACAGACTGACAAACCTCAGAAGAGGTGGATGTGGTGGAGGGAAGAGAGAAACCACACAACTTAGAAGCATGTATGCATAGACAAGGACATAGACAAGGACAAGACAGATGGGGCTGGAGAAGGGGGCGGGATTGGAAGGAGGCTGTCAATAGGGGAAAAAAGAGAAACATCTGTAACAAAAATAAATAAATAAATAAATAAATAAATAAATAAATAAATAAATAAATAAATAAAATTTAAAAAAAAACTAATCAGTGCCTTGACTTGGCCTGACTTTGTTTTCTATATTCCCCCTAAGATCAACTTTACACAATAAGAAGAATGTCTCATTTAGAGAATAAAAGATTGGTTTCCTTGAATACAGCTAAATTGAACTACACTTATTAGTCATTTCTGAAAATGTATTGCTTGGAAAACTAATTGTTGTCTTGCACTGGATTCCAATACATACCGTTTACTGCTATATCCAGGCAAAGAAAATATCAGGTAAATGCAAGAGAATTCACAGCATTTAATTGTATGGAAAGATCTTTTGCTACACTATTATTGCCTAAAATTTTCTAGATCCATATTTATTCATTAATTTTCTTCATTCATTCTGCATATAAGTTTCTAGTTGCTAATATGTGTTAGGATGCAGAGATTTCACCGTAAAGTATAACAGTTTAGGACAAAATAAAACATTCATTCATTTCCAGAAATATTAGGGTTTCGCCAGAATCTCCCTCTGTATCCACACTGTTTTCCCACTACTCCCCATATTAATTCTCTTAGCCCTATCAGAACAGTATAATATCCTATAACTTTTCTATTTAAAACCCACTGCAGCAACTGTTGGTAACAGCAATATATGTATGATATAAAACTGCATCATAAATGTGTTCCCCAGCAGTTCATGAATACAAACGATACAAACCATTTCAACTGGGGGACAAAAGCCTTCTGTAACAAAGTGAAGCTTTCATTTATCATCAATCACAAAATACTCATATCTTCGAAATAAAAGTCAGAACTATTTATTCTCATGTTTATAAGTTTTGCAACTATACTTCCTTTTAGAGAATACAATATAGAGAGAGACAATGGAGGAATTTAACACCCATAAGGTGCGTTTGGTTTAAGATCTTAAAAGGAAAAAAATTCCTTGAGTTACAGTGTAATGTCTTATCCAGAAACAAAGTTACCTAAATTTTAAATCATTGTTCAGCTTATGTACAAAGGTAAAATGATGTATTTAGTGCTCATTTCTCTGTTTCAGTACCTGATGTACAGAGGCACTGGCTTAGTTCCCCCCCAGTTCCAAAATTCTGTGTGTCCTTATTTCTATCATTCTAGCTGCTGATCGATCCCTTTTAACAGGCACAACATACTTATTTACTCATTTTGTAGAGCACAGAAGTCTCAAACAAGCATTATTAGTTGGTACATTACTTCAGCAAATATACATCCTGGATTTTTCTGTCCATAATGAATTCCAGAATTATGTAAACATAAATATCATTAATATTACTCTCTTCATCTGCAGAAAGCTGACACAGAAGAGGTCCCCATAGCCAAGTGAAACTGCATTTCAGAATTTCACACTTAATCAGAAGAGAACATTCTAATGATATAACAAAAGGCTCACTGCTTAGGCATAAGTGTTACACAATGGTTGGCACAGCACATGAATTACTCTACCAACAAAAAGTTCCCAAAGAAAATGATTTCTACCTGCCATGCAATTCAAAGTAAATACTAGGTGAACAGGTTTGAACTATACATTTACTTTGAAAAATACCTTCCTTGGAGGCTCAGTAATGGTCTATGGCAAAAAAGAAAAAAAAGCAAAAAAAAAAAAAGCATTACAAAGCAAGATGTGTAAACAGCCATTCAAATCTCTGATTTCTGTTCGGTTTTAGGCTCTAGGAATCAATAGGTATTTAACAATGTTTTAAAAAACCTCGTGGTCAAAATTTAACAAATACTTTTTTAAAAAATGCAAGACTTTTCAGAACTTTAATAAGCTAATATTTGTTGTGACTTTCCAAGGGGCAGACATGCTGTTTGGCTATACATCCCTTTTGGAAAGAATCCATTTAAGCATACTATCAACTAATCCTACAAAATACAGTTTGGAAAGTCTGGTTCAAAGATCCTGGGTCAATTTTATAACTCACTTTTTTTTTTTTTTGATGCTCACCCGAGGACATTTTCTCATTTTTCATTCAGACAGAGCAGGAGGGAGAGAGAGAGAGGGAGAGAAACATCGACGTGAAAGGGACACATCAAGTGGCCGCCACCTGCATGACCCAGCCAGGGCCGGGGACAAGCTGCAACCAAGGTACATGCCCCCAGTGGGAACCGAACCCGGGTCTCCCTGGACCGCAGGCGGACGCTCTAACTGCTGAGCCAAACCGGCCAGGGCTCTGTCTCACTTTTTACCACTTGTAACAAACATACTTTGAAATGTTCATGTGCTTTTTCCCTTTTGACGTTTTGAGCACATGATCTTTTCCCATATCTGCCCCACACTTCCATCTTGGAGAGAATGAGATTTATCACAGAATAATTGCAAATGCAGTCTGGCCAGTATGGCTCAGTGGTTGAGCATCGACCCATGCACTAAGAGGTTGCCTGTTCGATTCCCGGTCAGGACACGTGTCCAGGTTGTGGGCCCGATCCCCAGTGGGGGGCATGCAGGAGGTGGCCAATCAATGTTCTCTCTCATTGACGTTTCTATCTCTTTCTCCCTCTCATTTCCTCTCTCTCTAAAATCAATAAAGAAAAAAAAATTTTTAAATAAAGAATAATTGCACATGCAAATACCAAGACAGAAGAAATATTTAACTTTTACAAGTTACCATTCAGAGAATAAGATTTTGCAGCAAAACAAGAGCTTTGCAAATGAAGTTATCATCTTGAGAGAGGCCTGCATAAAGCCCCTTCATCCTCCTGCTGCCGTTTCTGCTGAGCCGACCTGGAGAACCTTATATAAAGGAAGATCTGGGAGGATGAGGAAGGAAGAATCCTGCCTATTTCTGACAGTGGCAGAATTATGGAAAGAGGAGGGGAGAGGGGCAGGAAACCGAGATGAGTGGGCACACATCAGTCCTCCTTTATTTCTCTTGGTCCCACTCTGCTCCCAAGCTCCTCTCCCTGGAGAGTCAGGACACTCTTAAGGAACTGTGATGAGGTCACATCAAAGTAAACCATCGCCTACTGCCAGGAAGAGTCACTGAGGTTTAGCTTTGCTAAACTGTACTGGAACATTGTAGGGGATAGACCAGACCCAGACACAGCCAAGAATCTGGCCAAGAAGCTTCTCAGAGGGAGATCACTGCCATAAACTGAGGTAGTGCTGGAACACAGTCTGCAAGGTGGACTGCTCAGGCGTGACCCAGTGCGTCTCACAGCCAGACCTCCGAGGGCTGCAGAGCCCAGCAAGAGCCAAAGAGAAATGTGGAGTCAGCCAGGCAGTTCTCTATGAGAGGAATGAAAAAGAATGGACCGTGAGTTCATTAGTTGCAAGCATGAGCACTGCAGGTCAGTCGGGCTTTTAGCAACCAGGGAAACAGGAGGCGTTGCCCCAGAGACACGGGCAGTGGACAGTGGGCACAAGGTCAATAAGTGCCCTACCGACTGTCCTGTACAACTCACCTTGGAGAAGTGCTAGGAGAAGGCTGAGATACCTAAGAGATGCGTGATGTTTCCTAGAGAGAAGTGTTATTACCCAAGTAATCTACCCAAGTAGATTATTAAAATTATAAACTCAAACTACTTTTAACCTGGATTGGCTCACAATCCACCCCCCACTTTTTAAAATTTTTTTTTCTTTATTGATTTCAGAGAGAGAGGAAGAGAGAGGGAAAGAGAGATAGAAACATCAATGAGAGAGAACATCGACTGGCCACCTCCTGCATGCCCCCCACTGGGGATCAGGCCCATAATCTGGGCATGTGCCCTGACCAGGACTCGAACCAGAGACCTCCTGGTGCATAGGTTGATGCTCAACCACTGAGCCATACCAGCCGGGCTCCCCTACCCCCCATTTTAAGCAATAAGGTAAATGAGCCTTGCTAGAAAGTCAAGATCAATTATACACAAAATAAAGTACATAATTCTCCGTACAACTAAGTTTCAATAAAATTGAATTTTATGGCTCCACGAAACTTTTTTTTTTTTTTTTTATCCTCATCCGAGGACATTTTTCCATTTTTTGTACAGACAGAGTGGGAGGGAGAGAGAGGAAGAGAGAGAGAGGGAAGCATCGATGTGAAAGGGACACATCGAGTGGCTGCCACCCATACGACCAACCAGGGCCGGGGACAAACTACAACCGAGGTACATGCCCTTAGCGGGAACCGAACCTGGGTCTCTCCGGACCGCAGGCGGACGCTCTAACCGCTGAGCCAAACCGGCCAGGGCTCTATGAAACATTTTCCTCTAGTCACATTAAAACTCCCACTAAGGCCCTCAGTAAGGTGTTAGTTCTAGGTCTACGCTCGCATCCTCTGGGCAACACATTTAAATCAGTCTTGCCATCCCTCCAAGTACAGCTCAAATTCCTCATTTACCACAAAGTCTTCTATTTTTACCTTACTCATCTCTCTCTTCGCTGACTTCCTTAGACGAAGATAATTTCAGGTGAGAGGCTTGAACTCCTGGGGTACCTTACAAAAAACACTGAGGAGTCGCCCAGAGTGGCACAGTTCACCTAGCTCCATTATCCTGCTGCCAAGTGGCACAGCCCTCCTACCACAGTCCGAGGTCACACCAAGCTCAAAACAAACGCTTGGGGTTCCGCCAGAACCAATGACCTGGAAAAAGGAGGAAGTCAAACGTCCAATAAATGTGATGTCTGCCCACCTGTCTCACAATTACAGTAGGCAAAGACTCTAACTGCATACAAAACATTCCTTGCCCCCAGGCGAAGTATTCCTCCCAGCAGAAAATATGCCAAATCACTTTTAAACAATTAATTAATTTGCCTTGATGTGTATTATATTTTAAAATATAAAGTAACAGAATCCTATAACTAGAATAAAGAATTATTTGGACTCACAAAGTATAAAGTCTCACCAATGAAAAGAGAAAACACATTCCTGAAAACCTGATTCAGGTGTAATTAACTCTTAATTATCTCAACATAATACTTATCCTTTACTTATTTAATCATGAAGCTCATTTTATCTATTGCTCAGTAAATCCAAGGGGAAAGTTTCCAAAGTCTGTTTTGCCTCTTTTTTTCTTTTATATTTATGTGTAAAAACTTTTTAAAAAGTCAAATACTTAAACATTATCTTTCAATTCTCCATCCTTGGGAAGAAGGCTTGGTTCGACTTCAGCACCTGGTATTAGCTAGAGGACCTGGGACAAATGTAAATTTCCAAAGTCTCGGGTTTGTTATTGTTTATAAAATATGAATAATATTACTACCTAACTTAGGAAGCTATTATAATGATGAAATGATACATTTAAACCACATGGTGCCACATCTAACGAGAGCTAAGAGTCGTCAGTAATGAAGTCCACCCAGTGGTTCTCAACCTTCCTAATGCCTTGACCCTTTAATACAGTTCCTCATGATGTGGTGACCCCCAACCATAAAATTATTTTCGTTGCTACTTCATCACTGTAATTTTGCTACTGTTATGTCTTAGGCGACCCCTGGGAAAGGGTCGTTCCACCACCAAAGGGGTCGAGACCCACAGGTTGAGAACCGCTGAAGGTACTGCAGGCTAGCAGGGTTGGGGCAGGCTTATAACTGTGCCCCAAGGGCATCAAGGGGATGATACTTCATCAGTCCTGAGACACAGGACAGTGGACTAGAGGAGAAGAGGAGGCGGAAAGAAATTCCAGGAAGAAGAATTACTATGCACAAAGGAGTGAGCTGAGTCCCAGGGACCACAGGGATCCGCTATGAAGGTCTCGGAAGGACAGACAAAGGCAGAAAGTTTTCAAACCACAGCGTTTGGGTGCGATCAGGCTGATCAGCTTACCCACCTTCCGTCCTCCCACCACAGTCACTCTGTGCCCCATCCCCACGCCCCCTCCAGCTCCAACCCTGCAAGCCCGTCTCCCCTTCCCTGATCGCCTACGAAACAGACACTGCAGGAAAAGAATCTTACTTGGTTATATCCTGCTTCACACTGCTCCTTAAATATCTGTTTTACATAAACCCTGCTCACACAAACAAAGTCTAAGTCCCTCAAGGGCAGTGACTATGTCAAAAAGTACCAATTAATGTCTAGATCATTGTTTCGTAAGTGAAAAAGGCATAGCTCCCCTCGATCCTCGAAATCTCCCCATCAGGAAGGCCAACAGTGTCTGCGACAGGACAGCTCCACTCCACAGCTGGGGACACTAACGTCCGAAGATGGGAAGGGACTGGCCTGAAGCCACACAGCTCACGAGTGGCAGGGCCAGGCGGCCGCCCAGGCACGCGGGCTTCACAGCTCCACGCAGCCCGCGTGCCCCCAGGGGAGCGCGGCCCACACAGCAGGTGCCTCACAGTCCATGTCTTGCTCCAGAAAAGGCCTTTCGCTGACCAAAGAAAACAGTAGAACAACTAAAAGACCTTAAAATAGTTTTGCTTCCCACAAGTAAATGTCTAAATAATCCTTAAAGTAAACTTTTATACTAGGCTATTTCCCAATCCCTGACATGGCATAAAATAAATCTCCTCCACACTCTTCAAATATAAACTTTAAACGACTATAAAAATCTCACATCTGGATCCAAAAGCTCTTCCTACACAAATGGTATCTCTGATTCTAAGTGTGTAAACCTTGCTGAAAGAGCCGTTCCTGACTTAGCACCGCCAGTGGGGAGCCGCCACAGTCTGGGATGTCCTTCTGCAGACACAGCTGTGAAAGAAGGTCTTTTGCTGCAATGACGAGAGACACCTGGGAGCATCCTCTGGTTCTGCCCACACAGAGATCACGTATTCCAATCACAGACACTACGGTATGCTGACTGAATTCCACTCAGGAAAAGCGACACCCGATTGGAGCAAAGGTACACAAAACAAAAGGAAAAAATCATGAATTAAAAAACATACTGCCATTTTCACAAGGGTGAAATTATCTTTCTTAAAAATTAGGCTGTCAGCTCCCCCTTGTCTAAAACGTCTGCAGGAATTTCCTAGTGTCTTCTCCTCCTATCGACACTATAAATTCTGGTCAGCACATCATCTCAGAGACAGGATCTGTTCTGACACCCGGAGAGCAGCAGAGATAACAAGTTCTCACCCGGTGTGACTGAGGAGAAGGCTGCACTGAAAAATCACATTCTAGCCAGGTTGGTGTGGCTCAGTGGTTGAGCATCGACCCATGCAGCAAGAGGTCGCCGGTTCAATTCCCAGTCAGGGCACATGCCCAGGTTGTGGGCCTGATCTCCAGTGGGGGGCATGCAGGAGGCAGCCAGTCGATGTTCTCTCTCATCGATGTTTCTATATCTCTCCCTCTCCCTTCCTCTCTCTCGAGTATCAATAAAGGAAAATATTTTAAAAAAGAAAAATCACATTGCAGGAGTACATTATGAGTGCTATCGTCTTCCTTTTGTTTCAAACTTGACTGGAGAGAAAAGCTTTATGGGGGTAGTCTGAGAAACTACCCAGAAATGTGGCCGGGTTGCTCAGTGGGATGAAAACCACATGACTCACCAGAACTAAATACCTTGCTGAGGACACTGCCTGTCTTCTATCTCCCTCTCTGGAAGCTGCTTCTGGAAGAGGAACATGAATGAACAGATCCCGACACTCACATTCATTAATCTGCTCAAAACATGGGGTGGGGTAGGGCAGGAGGAGAGAAACCTTCAGTGTTTACAATCCGAAGGACTCAAAGCCTAAATCACACTCTATGGCTCCTGACCTCACCGCAGTCAACACCTCAGATGAGCAGCACCCTGCCTGCGCTCTCCACTCCGCAGCTCTGGCCGACAGGCAGATGTCACCAGAAAAGTTATCACTCAGGACGGAGGCGGCCAAACCTGCCAAAGGGCTGTCAGTAAGTAAAACACATGTGAAGGGTGCTTCCTGGCTTCAAGCAAATGTGTGCGGGAGGCTTGGCATGATGGGGCTTTGAGGGGGGTGGGGGGGGTGATATGCTGGTTTTATGTACAACTCTCAGCTGATGTCTGGGGACTGGTAACTAAGAATAGGGAACACTCTAGGCCCATGTCAGGGACTTGTGTCTCTCTTTACACGAGAGCACTCTCTGAGAGCTGTGGGACACGTTTTATTGGGAATGGCAACCGTCCCTTCACAAAACTACCAACAGTGACTCTTATTAGAATTGCTTTCTTATTACAGGGAATGCTGGTGTTGAGGACCCTGGAATTGTAAACCCTTATCAAAGAAAGACAGAATCAAATAAACCTATACTTCATTTAAGAGGGCTAACTCTGGCAATAGGTTGCCTGGGTTTAAATCTTACATCCCCTTCTCACTAAATTTGACCCCAGTTAAGTCACAACTCTCGGAGTCTTGGTTTCCTTATCTCTGCAATGAGATTAAAATTAGATGAGATATAGCCCCGGCCGGGTGGCTCAGATGGTTGGAGTGTCGGTCCACACACTGAAAGGTCACTGGTTGGATTCCTAGTCAGGGCACGTACACTGAGGTGGGGAGTTTGATCCCTGGTTGGGTGCGTATGGAAGACAACCGACTGATCCCTCTCTCTCTTCCTTCTTCTCTCTCCAAAAATCAATAAAAAAAATATCCTTGGCTGAGGATTCAAAAAAAAAAAAATAGCCCTGGCTGGTATGGCTCAGTTGGTTGGGCATCATCCCATGTACCAAAAAGCTGTTGGTTTGATTCGTGGTCAGGGCACATGCCCAGGGTGCAGGCTCGATCCTGGGTAAGGGGCGTGAAGGAAGCAGCCAATCAATCTTTCACTCTCACACCAATATTTCTCTCTCTCCTCCTCTCCCTCTCTCTCTACAAATTAGTATTAAAAAAAAAAAATCTTAAAAAAAATTAGATAGGATACATAAATAACAATCACAGGTGGTAAATAAACACACTGTCTGGTACATCCTAAACACTAAATAAACACTAGCTGCAACGATACAGAAATAATGTAATTCTAGATGACTAGAGCTGTCTCCCATCGTCATGATTATAAATCCATCCACTAACTGACATGGCAAAGGATCCGCATCCAACAGTACAGTACCGCTCTGCTCGGCAGCGGCAGTCTATGGACACTGTTCACCTCTTCCTCTCATTCAAGTGTTTGCCAAACATGCTTAATAAGAAGAATCATGCGGTACTTGTTAAAAAAACAAACTCATGGGCCCCATGCCAACTCTACTCAATCAGAATCTCTCCAGAAAGGGCTTAAATAACGTCCTTTGTCGCCCTGGCCGGTTTGGCTCAGCAATTAGAGCATCGGCCTGCAGTCCAGAGAGTCCCGGGTTCGGTTCCCACTAAGGGCATGTACCTCGGTTGCAGTTTGTCCCCGGCCCCGCTGGGGTCATGTGGTGGCAGCCAGTCCATGTGTTTCTCCCACATCGAAGTTTCTCTCTCTTTCTCCCTCTCTCCCTCCCACTCTATCTAAAAAATGTCCTCGGGTGAGGATAAAAAAAAATAAAATAATGTCCTTTGTCCATACACTCAGTCTGATCCTCATGCAATGTAAAACTTAAAAACATTTTTAAAATCTCTTCTCAAAGTTTTGAATGATTTTGTATGTGTAAATAACTAGAGAAAGGTTTACAATATGGTTTTCTTCAAAATATACTGATGCTGGTTGTCCAGCTATTTAGAAACACCTGTCACAAGCCTGCAATTCATCCAAGCAACTGTTCAACAGAACAGAGTCAGACCCACGGTTACAACATGATTTCGCCCAAATACCACCAACTCAGCTATGTCTGCGGAATACAACAGCATTATCATAATTCTTTTAGTTTTTTAAGACAGCATTTTTAAAAGCTTGTGCAAACTTGACCAATTTACTGACTGTCTCCAAATATGTGACGTGATATCACCACTTTTATAAATGCAATATGAATCTACCAAACCTAAATTCAAACAGCAAGACCTGAGGCTACACAGTTTACAGTCCGTTTATTGTAACCTAACTCCACAATTACTTAGTGTACTCTAACATGGTGTAAATTTTTACTTCTTTTATTTATTTTTTAATCCTCAACCAAGGACATTTTTCAATTTATCTTCAGATAGAGTGGGAGGGCCAGACAGAGAGAAACATTGATGTGAGAGGGACACACTGACTGGTCGCCTCCCACATGACCCCAACCAGGGCCAGGGATGAACCGTAACTGAGGTAGTGCCCTAGGTTTGATTCAAACCCATGACTCATTGGTCTGTAGGCTGGCCAATGCTCTAACGCTGAGCCAAACTGGCCAGGGCAGTTTTTACTTCTTTTAAATGCTAATCTAGTCCCACATTATTTTTTAAATGTTTCAGTAACAGATTTTCTATATATTCTTCCATAAGAAATTAGTTACATCATATTTTCCCTTTTTTGTGACTATCTAAATGGTGCCATTGATTTGAGACAATAGTTCCCTAAAGGTAAAAGCAGGATGCATATACATTGCTTTGAATATTTTTCAGGAAAGTCTTGTGTATAAATGGTTGCTTAGTAAACATTATATAGAAAAGTCAGTTGTATTTTCTTAGATATGCTTCCAAAATCAATTCTGCTTCAAAATTCATATGTAACTGTCTAAAAATTGTGTTTTTACAGTAGTATGTCAACCTAGTCATGTTTAATTAGAAAATTAATCTCTAGCATAACCAAGACTGAAAAACAAATGAGCCCTGGTGTTTCTCAATGGTTAGAGCATCAACCCACCTACTGAGGAGTCTCAGGTTTGATTCCCAGTCAAGGACTCATACCTGGGTTGCAGGTTTGACCCCTGGCCCCGGTCTGGGTCGTGCAGGAGGCAACCAATAGATGTGTCTCTCTCACATTGATGTTTCTCTCTCTCCCCCCTCTCCTTTTCTTCCTTCCACTCTCTCTAAAAATCAATGGAAAAAATATCCTCAGGTGAGGATAAAAAAAAACAAAAAAAAACAGAAAGAAACACAAATGAAACAAGGGCACTGACCTATCAACAGAGATGCCAGATGATAAATACAATGAGATTTAGATACTTTTCTCATAATAGAATCACTTGGCTTCAGCCTAAAATCAATATTTTGTCCCACTTTGGACAAAAAGGGCTGTGTGTGTGTGTGTGTGTGTGTGTGTGTGTGTGTTGTTATGGGAAAAAGGGTGATGAGAAGCGAATGGAAGGAGGAAGGGGGTTTGCCGTGGACCCACTGGAGACAAAAACACTGCGGCCATGTAATAGCTTGCAAAAATCAGAGGCCAGAAGCAGACAAAAGAATTCTGTCCTGAGAACATGTGGAATAGAAACACACAGCACATTTACACCAGCAGTCTATATGAAACTGGAGTTTTAAAAAGTGCATCCATAATAATGACTAACCCAAACAGATTGCTATGTTTAACATAACCTATTTTATGAGGCAAGAAAGCACACATTTTCAAAGCTGCCTATCAATGATAATTAAAATGTAAAGATTTTAATGCCCGACAATGTAAAACTTAGTTATAAAAAATTTGAATAATCCATTATTCAAATATTCCAGATAATCAAGGAATTACTCTACTGATTTTTAAAATATGTATGCCTCCTTTCAAAAAAATATTAAAAATCAAACAGTACCAAGTAATGAAAAACTTAGGCTACTGATCAAAGGAAGAAAGAACAGTTTTAAAATAACCAGTAAAGCCCTGGCCGGTTTGGCTCAGCGGTTAGAGCATCGGCCTGCGGTCCTGAGAGACCCGGGTTCGGTTCCCACTAAGGGCGTGTACCTCGGTTGCAGTTTGTCCCCGGCCCTGGTCGGTTGTGCGGGTGGCAGCCACTCGATGTGTTCCTTTCACATCGATGTTTCTCTCTCTCTCTCTGTTCCTCTCTCTCCCTCCCACTCTACCTGAACAAAAAATGGAAAAATGTCCTCGAGTGAGGATAAAAATAAATAAATAAATAAAAATAAAATAAAATAACCAGTAAAGATAAGGATAGAAAATAAAATTTAAAACGTGCTATTCATTTCAGAAAAAAATAGATGGGGGTGGGGCAGGGGGAACACTTTCCGGCTGAGTAGCTTTTCCTAAAGCACTTCTTTTGGGATAAACTTCCGAGTACAAACCTGTAACCCAGAGGAAAAGAAGGTGTAGAACCAAGTCCATTTTCCCCATGTATTTGCTTGTGTACCATTCCATAATTAAAGTCAAGTAAATAAAAAATTACATAACAAGTGTTTTTGCAAGTGATAAGAAAATTCAAAATGTTCACAAAACTATTTTAAAATTTAACAAGAGCATAATTAAGACAACATTTTTCCTTAGGCATTCCAATAGTTTGTCCATGTTTCCCAGTCTTTCTAGACAGTGAAAACACTATTGAAAGAATACAAAGCAGTGACTATTTCTAAACTCCGTGGACTTACACAAATCTTAGCTCTGCCCCGGAGCAAATCATCATTGTTAATACTGAACAAAAAAATTTACTTGGGCCCTGGCCAGTTTGGCTCAGCGGTTAGAGCATCGACCTGCGGTCCAGAGAGACCCGGGTTCGGTTCCCGCTAAGGGCATGTACCTCGGTTGCAGTTTGTCCCCGGCCCTGGTTGGTTGTGCGGGTGGCAACCACTCGATGTGTCCCTTTCACATCGATGTTTCTCTCTCTCTCTGTTCCTCTCTCTCCCTCACACTCTACCTGAACAAAAAAATGGAAAAATGTCCTTGGGTGAGGATGATAAAAAAAAAAATTTACTTGGTAAAGTGGATTTCAAAATTATACTTGATACTGCAATAAAACTATCGAAGTTGTTATTAAAGGCAGTGCAAGAATGTAAATCCAGAAAAAGCCTACCTAGAAAAAAATTAATAAACTAAGTATTAAAAAAAATTTAAAAGACTACATAGAACTTCTACGAAACAGATGCCTCATCTACCAAGGAGCCAGTCACCGTGATGAAGATTAATAAAGATAACAAGAGCTGTTCTTTCTTTGTGTTCACACGTTACACCTTGATTAAACTTCAAACTTCTCTAAAAATAAAGGGTATTAATTTTTTTTAAGTCACCAAGATACAAGAGAAATTTCTTCTACCTGAACAAATTGAAGGAAGATACAGTGAGAACTTGACCACACAGAGTGGAGAGCCTAAATGTGAACAATGAACCACAGGATGCTGCCTGGAGCGCCGGGCTCCTAGCTGATGAACAACTCTGAGGAAAGTTGGGAAGAACCAGGGCTGGCAGCACCAAGGAAGGAGGAGAAGGTAATGAGGATGCATTTCAGAATTTGGAAGTCATAAACCTCCTAATTAGTTTTCCTGCCTCTGGAACCCCAATACCCAATACCCCACAACCTATCCCTGACACTCTGGTACCTGATGATGTCAGTTCACTACGTTACAACAGTAACAACTCCTTGGCTTCTATCAATTATTTTATGAGATATATGTATGTATATGATCTAATATACTAATATATGTATATACATAAAATAGAAGTTTGTAAAGGATGAAACTGAAAATAAATATTAATAGTTTTATTATTGTCTTCCTACCCCCAGTGAACAAGCTCCCCACTTTGGAGATCACTATTAAACTCAAGAATAAAGTTTCAACTTTCAAGATCAGGCCTTTATCTACCACTCAAATCTCATTTTTTTTTTTTTTTAATCCTCTTCACCAGAGGACATTTTTCCATTTTTTGTTCAGGTAGAGCGGGAGGGAGAGAGAGGAACAGAGAGAAAGAGAGAAAAAGAGAGAGAGAGAGAGAGAAAGAGAAACATCGACGTGAAAGGGACACATCGAGTGGCTGCCACCCGCACGACCGACCAGGGCCGGGGGACAAACTGCAACCGAGGTACACGCCCCCAGCGGGAACCGAACCCGGGTCTCTCTGGACCGCAGGCCGACGCTCTAACCACTGAGCCAAACCGGCCAGGGCTCAAATCTCATTCTTTTCAGCTCTCCTATGATCTCCACTAACCGAACTATGTCCATTCCTCAATCACAGGATGCCTTTTCCAATCTTAATAATGCCACAGAGGCTGTTCTTAAAACAACTCTCACTCCTCCTGCCTCAGCTGACCTATTAAATGTATATTCATCCTTCCCCACACAGAAAGGCTGATGGGACCTCTGCACCTTCAAACCAGCTGTTGAAGGCAAGAAAGATGAACAACTGTGTGTCTCCTTCCTGACGCCCACCTCTCGTTAGGCACCTGCCAGGCCAGAGTGCTATCTCCTCCCCACTTCCAGCCTCTCTGCTCAGGTGGAACCGCAGCACGGAGCTCCCGATGCCCCGTCCCAGTGGGAGAGATGAAGGTGGGCAGAAGCCAGGCCCTCATCTCCTCAGCAGAGGCTGAGACGGAAGTGACCAAGCTGAGGTGGTGGCAGAGGCAGGCACCGCAGTTGAGACAGGAGATACCCGGGAAGCTGAGGAAGCTGCTGAGATGTGGGGAGGTGGGACCCAGAAAGCCCAGAAGGCACACCAATTGGATTCCGGGCAACCTCCTCTTGTGCCACTCAGGTGACTTGCACTGTTAAGACACACAGGTCTCCTGTGAGAGCAGGCTGCCCTGACCTCTTCTCCGGGAGAGAGGGTGCAGGTCATGGCAGTGATTGGCAATCGTGGAGAAAGAGAGTAAAATTCTAAGCTCCAGTGTGTGCGCCACGAGCAGCTGGTTCAGTACATCTGTATTCGTCATCCCCCCTCCACCTCCCCATTTTAGATTCCCTTCACCCCGGCCGGTGCCCTGGACAGTGTGGGTTATTGCCCTACAGGTCAGACATTTACTCGCAAGGGGCTAGGGCTGTAACTGCATTGCCTTTGTCATGTAGACCATCCGTTCACTGTCACCACAGGCGGGGAAGCACCCGAACAGGGCCCAGGGGAAGCCCCAGGCCAGGGATGTGGCTCCCTGTGCTGATGGGGCAGCAGTAACCTTGACTTCTGGTGTCCAAGGTTGGCTGGTCTAGCCAAAACTTCTTTTATGCCTGCTGGTGCCCTGTCATAAGTCCAAGGTGAACAGGTGGCAGTCAAGGGCTCCGGTCAATGGAATTCTCACTGTTACCTCTGGCTACAGTGTCCTTCATCCCACCCTCCAGGAATCAGGACCTCTTCCCGGGAGAGCCTAAAACCGCAAGGACAGAAATTATAAAGTCTGCAAGTGATGATAAAAGGCAAATGCTACCCCTACCCCTTCATTTTCAGATTATTTTTATCTGTACCAACTCAGCTCCACCTAGCGACCACTGAATCAGCATCCTATGTAGCCCATCCAACCCCACAGAGTCGTCCACAAGCTGCTACCTTCACTGAAGCGTTCCTCTATTTCACAGGCCCCTCCACCCTTCGACTACCCTTTGACACAGGTGACCGGCTAACACCGTACCGGCATCTACGCTGCGGCCCTGCCGCCTCGGGTTCTGTCCTGGGCCGGCTGCAGCACAGCACTCCCTGTGGATGGGGAGGCGTCCCTCTTAAAGCAAGGACGCCATATGAGGGTATTTTCAGAAAGCACAAAACCATTTCAAACCTCATTTGCATATCAAGTAAAAACTTGGATTAGATTCCCCCCTCAGGGGGCTCCTGCCTTGACTTTAAGGATTTCTGTGTGAGTGGATAGCTTTTTCCTTAAATCATTCCTATTGTTACAAACTAAAACTTATAACCATACAATGGAAAAATGGTTAAAGTTAATTTGCATTTTTTATCCATTTTTATGCAATTATATGTCAAAGGTAATGATCAGTATTTGTGAGTAGTAAAAACTCGTTTTTCTCTCTTTTTTTTAAATAAAAATATCATAAACCACATTCCCACTTATTCAAAACTACTTTATTGTTTGGATCGTTCACATTTTGTTCTATCTTTTCTGAGCCTAATGGAGATTTCCTGAATGTAAATGAAATATTTATTAACACACCTAAACCTTTGAGTACAATTAAATAGAAACACTGCTGGTAGGATCATAAATTAGAATGACTTCACCAGTAAGCAACTTAATGTTATATATAAAAGATTTTGTATGAAAAGTAAAGATCTATTCATAAAAAAAATCCACTACAGCATTATTTATGATAAAAAATAAGAAAAATGTAAACAAATTAAGAACATTTTAGTTATTAATTAAAATACTTTGAAGCATATTTAATGACATGAGAAAACGGTCATAATTTCAAGCAAAAATCAAATAAAATACAGAACGAAGATGATAATTTCCAAGTTTTTTAAATCTAAAAACAATACATGAGAGTGAGGAAAATTCATCAAAATGGTCACAAATAACAGACTCCAGGTAGAGTTTCCTACCATTTTAGTGAGCATGGTTTAAAAGAAAATTTGAATTCTGATATTTTTACCCTAGAGAGCTTTCAGTATTCTATCTGTGTGAAATATGATACCAAGATTCTTTTCAGGAACTAAGAATAAAACACATACACAATTAGCTAAAAAATAAAAATAAATTTAAAAAACGCATTTACTGGAGAATTTTCTAACGCCAATGAGGCAAAGCAACAATGTAAGAAAATTAGAGCACTTTATGCTTACTGCTTAAGTTTGCAAATGACACCACCATTTACCTAGAATTAGCCTTCAATTCATAAAGTAAAAAGCAGGAGGAGCAAGAGAAAAAGAAGTAGGGAGGAAGGGGACACAGGGGTCCCTCCCCAGGCAAGGAAACTCTGAAATGAAATGCGTGCTGAGGCATCGCTGCAGAAATTTGCTTTTAACATAAAACAAAAAAGAGTCTTGTTCTATTGCTCTTCCATAAAGTACTTCCAAACACTTCTCTGCCTTTCTGTGGCACAGATATTGCACCAATTATAACTGGGATTTTAAAATAACCTTAACATCTCGAAAATACTTCAATACAGAGGGAACAGTGAGAAGACAGAAACAAAAGTTTCGAGAGGGAAACTGTCAGACTTTCAGAGAAAAAAGGCTATTAATTTCTAACTGTAGTAATAATATTTGAAACAGATGTCTATCTTCTCTCAAATCCAAACTGGATCATGGTTTACACAGTTTAATAAAACTTTAATTAAGGTTCTGCAATAGTGTAAACTGATCATGTCATGCAACTAAACACTTGCTTAATATTAACATCTCTTCAAGCTCCACTAATGCTAAACTTAACCAGACTTTTCATAATTCATCCAAGGGGAAAATGTCATTCAAATTAATAAGAACATAATTTATCCTCTTATTTCATTATATAAACTTTTTTTAGAAGCAAGCATTTGAAATAGAAATGGAAGGATCCCAAATTGAATAAAAAGGGAAGGAAATAACTTTGTTTCTAAGAGTTTCTTGTTTCTAACTAGGCATTTAACATTTTAATGTGAATATGTCTGTCCTAAAAATTCTGCATTTGGAAACATGTTGTAAGAAAATTATTTCTCATTAAAATTTATGAACTGTAAATTTTCTTCATTCTATTTCAGTAGAACAATCTCAAACGGACACCTGGTCAAGTAGGCTGCATTCCAATGCCACTTTGAGACATCCAAAATAAAGGACAAGAGTGAACATTTACTCAACAATTATTGGATAAGGCAGAATTCTAGGTATTTCATTTAATTCCCACAACATCCTTCCAAAGGCGGTCCTCTTATTATCCCCATTTTACAGATGAGGACACTGACTGGGAGAGCCCGGATCCAAACCCAGGCACTGGCCTCAAAATTCCAGTGCAGAACATCTATACTGATTTAATCAAAATACAGAAGAGAATATTTTTTCAGATTTATGCCCCAGGGTGTGTTTTTTTTTTTTTTAATATGTTTTTATTGATTTTTTTTTTAGAGAGAGAGGAAGGGAGACATAGAAACATCAATGTGAGAGGGAAACATCGATTGGCCGCCTTCTGTATGCACCCCATATTTAAAAATATGGTATATTTTTTAAATAAATACAACAATGACACTTTTTTTTAATCCTAAGGTCCCTTACCTCTTTTCAAAGTGAAAAATTCACAATAATAAAGAAATAAAGGTTAGCACCATACAAAATAGGGACTCAAATCAACACTGACCAAAAACCTTTGGGTGTTACAACCATGTTGTGAAATCTGTTACAGCTAGAGAAACAGAAGACAGATTTTAGCGTTCAATACAGTGAAAATGGTGAGGATGCTGATTAGACCAACAATTCAGGAAACCAGTGGTTACGAACTGATACGGAGCAGAAGCAGAGTGCGTAAGAGTGGACGAGGTGAGGGCAGACAACAGGAAGACCTGTGCCCCGTGGTAAGGGATTCATAGAATATTCTCTGAACGTGAACTACGGATCAGATTTCAAAAGAGGAGAAAAGCACAAGTAAAAAAAAAAATAGTATCAGGATGAGAAATTCATAAATAAAGTGACACGTGTTGGGCATAATGGTACTTAGATGATCTTTTCCATTTTCCATCCCACCTCCAAAGCTCCATGTGAAGAGGCGACTTGCCTTACCCTGCTTCACATTCCTTCTCATTTCTGATTCGAGAGTTCTAGGTCAAGGGCATTTTCAGCATTTCTTAAAATCTTCAGTTTTTTCCTCATCTAGTTTCCCTGATCTCACAAGAGCGACTACATCATGTAAAACAAACAACTCGTAGTTGTCAGGAGAGGCTTCCTGAGTCACATTAAAAGCCAACGTTCCAGGATGAATTTTCAGGGGCACCGATGATTTGTGTCCTCAATTCTATTTTATTTAGCTTCATAAATACAAGTTTACTGTTGGCCTGGATTCTTTCACCGCATACTGACATTCTATAGGGAAAGGTTGCCCAGAAACGTTAGGATTAAAAATTTCCTATGAATAATCTAGAAAATACCACTGAGATCTTCACACATACAAAAATAAGACCTGAGTGCTGTGTGAAAATATGGTCCTTAAAATAAAATGACTAATCAACTTGAAAATGATAATATACCAAATGTCCTGGACACTTATAGAAATCTAAACATTAATCCAATCTTAGAACAATATGAAAAAAGAATACTTGAGGAAAAGATAAAATGGGCATTGATTTTTCATAGGGAGAACCAGTTTAAATGCACAATTCCACCCAGTTCAGTCTTTGCTTCTATCTTCAAAAAGGGTTTTACTTACAATGGAATACTTACAATGGGAGTCACAGAAGCAGAGATGACCAATGATAAAACACAAAGAACTCACTCGTACTGATTCACCCTGGCCAGTTTGGCTCAGCGGTTAGAGCGTCGGCCTGTGGTCCAGAGAGACCCGGGTTCGGTTCCCGCTAAGGGCATGTACCTCGGTTGCAGTTTGTCCCCGGCCCTGGTTGGGTTGTGCAGGAGGCAGCCACTCGGTGTGTCCCTTTCACATTGATGTTTCTCTCTCTCTCCCTCCCACTCTATCTGAACAAAAAATGGAAAAATGTCCTCGGGTGAGGATAAAAAAAAAAGAACTCACTTGTACTGATTAGTGAAAACTTACCATCACAGAAAATGAATTTATCATCTTGCTGGCATGTTCTTCATATTTTATCTATGGAAAAATTAACCATTATAATCCAATATACTCAAACATGAACCTGAATTTGACTTCTAAACAAATCCTTTATCAAAAGCTGCCTTAAAGTTCTTAGAAAATAATTCCGAGAAAGTACAGTATTGACTGAGGCAGAATTACTTACTAACCAAAATTGTTCGCAACCCCCAAATAAAAGGTTTATTTATACAAGATGTAAAACGGTACACAGCATAATTAAATACTTTGTAAGTATCAGTCTCTCGTGTACATAATTATAAAATCTCAGAGGTGATAAGGTCTGGAAGGGACTTAATTCGTGAATATTCTCCTTTGTCTCTGAAATTTCAAAACCACCTGGAGAGAAAAAAAAAGCACAAACATGAAACAGTTACGGGGCCCTGCTCTCAAGAAACTAGAGCCACGCTACAATTCTTAACTACGATAAGATTTGCCAGTTTGGGTTACAGAATCATAGCACTTCAGAGCCAGAGACCTTCGAGGGCTTGGACAATCCTTCATTTCAGCCATCAGCAGTTTGAGGTTCCAGACGAATTATGGCCTTTCCTGCCTCCCAACCGTGTTTTTTCCAACATACTACGTGCCTCCCTCCCTTGAAAGAGCCAACAGATACAAAATGCTAAAGTAAGTACAATAGCCCTGGCCAGTTTGGCTCAGCGGTTAGAGCGTCGGCCTGCGGTCCGGAGAGACCCGGGTTCGGTTCCCGCTAAGGGCACGTACTTCGGTTGCAGTTTGTCCCCGGCCCTGGTTGGTTGTGTGGGTGGCAGCCACTCGATGTGTCCCTTCACGTCGATGTTTCTCTCTCTCTCTCCCTTCCTCTCTCTCCCTCCCACTCTATCTGTACAAAAAATGGAAAAATATCCTCGGGTGAGGATAAAAAAAAAAAAAAAAAAAAAAAAAAAGTAAGGACAATAAATGTAGTGAAACATATTACTCTCCCATTCATTACTGTGATGAGAAATTGCAAAACCAGAATGACTTGACCTGAGAAATGAGAACACAAAGAAGATCTGAATTATATAAGATTATGAAAGTTAAAGTAAAAAATAATCAACTAGTCCTTCCTTATTATATGGCTTCATAATAAAATTATGAAGGGTCATTCAATGATATAAATGGCAGGTAAAATTAAAACAAATAAAAGGAAATACCCTTGCCATGCATTACAAGCCTCCAGTATACACAAGGTTGCAGAACAGAGGGTGCATCGTTAAATCCAGTAACATGATTTTAAAATAATCTGGATCATTACTGAAGCAAATATCTGATTATTTATGTTCAACATAAATACAATTTTCCATAATGGAAAAATTGTATTTTGGAATATAAAAAGTCACTCCAAGAAAGCTTTCTACTTGTTACAAATTATACTATAGCTGAGTATGTTCCTGTGATATTTATATTCCTTTGGAAAATCAAATGGTGATTACTGGGCAAGTAAAAAATGTGTTGATTT
The DNA here is from genome assembly GCF_014108415.1 of Molossus molossus. Classification (NCBI taxonomy): domain Eukaryota; kingdom Metazoa; phylum Chordata; class Mammalia; order Chiroptera; family Molossidae; genus Molossus; species Molossus molossus. Next base: position 73,565,612 of record NW_023425344.1, on the reverse strand, counting down.
AACATATATAGAGTATTTTAATATTAAGTTTTTAAAATTTACCATTTTATTTTTAATGCCTAAATCTATTTTAAACTTCGCTTTCCCCATAGCGCTTTGGCTCCACGTACGTACAAATTTAATCTGGTTATGTGGAAAACTAAAGATTTCTTTTTTAATTTAATAACTCTGCCTTAGCTAAACTCCATGGCCACAGCCAATAGACCTCATTGCATTTTGCTCTGCAAACACAATGGTATTATGCTTAAAACAAAAAGAGATCTCATGACTCTGTAGAAAAGATGCATGAAAAGACATGAGGCAAACGTCTGACCGGCCGACTATGTCCGTTTGGACAGGTTGTAAACCAGCCTGGAAAACGACTGTAGCAATTTCATTTCACTCTAGCACATTCTGACAAAACAAGAGATAAAATATAGGTAACTATTCCACATGATGATCTAGAGTCCATTTAAATATTAGGGGGAAAAAAACGATTTACAAGAGTTTCAAGATCAAACTCTCCTTGAAGATTTTTATTATGTTTTTAGTACATATCTTTTGGTCCCTGCCAGCAACTGAACTTCTGCCAAGCCCCACAATCCAGTGTTTATTATTGGGCATAGGTTACGGAGCTCCCTTCAAAATAAGTGTTTAGATTTTAAAATATCATTTCAGATAAATTGATCAATTTTACATGGTCTACATTCTCAGCAAATTACTGAGCTATCTGATTTGCCAAATTTACTAAAATATGTCACTACGTTTAACCCATGTTAAATGTCCCTCATCTATCTCTCTTTCTCTCCTTCTCTCTCTCTCTCTCTCTCTCTCTCTCTCTCTCTCTCTCTCTCTCACACACACACACACACACACACACACACAATGTGGATCAAATGGAAGTCAATTTTAGTAAAGATGTGGTAAATTTGCTCTAAAAACAACAATAGTGCCAGTACTCTGTGTATTGAAATGATCCATAACTGAAAAGAAGAAAAAAAAAGTGATTATATCATTTAAGGTTCAAAATATATTTTTCCAAAGTTTCTGAACATTTCTTTCCTTATCCATCTCTCTTCTCAAAATACGATCAGTAACCCAAAGCTCTCTCTTGAGCACAAGGACTGAGCTTTCCTGTGCTCTCACCTGCTTGCCCGTTGCGGACAGCTGTTAGCACAGCCTTCCTTCCCTCTGGAGTCTTTCCAAGCTCTCGAACCATCAGGGCTAAGTGCTGGTCATCTTTGTACCATCAATAACTAACACAATGTCTGGGTCTAACCGTAGTACTCGGACATTTCAATATTGATTTAGAATCAGATAGTCCTATGTTAGAATCCTGGACTACCATGTGGGCAACCTCACTGTGCTTCATATGTAAAACGGGATGACAATCACTACTACCTCAACAAGGTATTTAGCACAGTGCCTGTAACATAAGACTCAAACAAGGTAACCTCTTTTTTTTTGTTTTTGCTTGCTTGCTTGCTTGCTTGCTTATATAGTTATATAGTTCAACCATCCACATGAATGCTAAATTTCATCTCTTTTATTCACAGCCTTTTAAATTTCCTCAATTTAGTGTTATAATTGTTTCTTGGCAATGTGACAAATTTGTGAGGTCTATATATGCTGAAGCATAAAGTCAGTGAAGAATTTAGCAAACAATGGGTCGGGACTAGCTTTGATTTTTTTTTTTTCCCCCAAGGGTAATCATGTGTTGGCAAATTAAAAGTTGAGTGGAACCTCAAGGGAGAAATCAGTAGATATAATCTACTCCATTTTTTTTTTAAAGCCCTTGACAAGGTACTACCACAAAAGTTATTAAAAAGAACTGAGTCACCATAGGATTAGGTGAACTTTCACTGGAGAAACAAAGAAGACAGTGAAAAAAGGCATTACTTTGGCAGGAAAACTATAAATAGGAAAGGTGCTGGAAATAGTCTTATTTAACATCTTTATAAATGATGTAGAAGAGGAAATGTAGATTAAATTTTCCAGGTCTGTGAAAGATACTAAGTTTTTCCAGTATGTGAAATGCCAAGTCAGTGGGATAACCTAAAAGATTTCCAAAATTTTATGAGTTACCAGGGGGAAAACATCAAATAAGATTCAAAGTGGAAAACTATAGGGTTATACATGTAGGAGAGGAGATATACAGACTTTACTTCTCAAAATAATGAGCCTTAGTTATACCAGAAAAGAGCTTAAAAGTCACTGAAGTCATGTGTTCCCACAGCCAACGGAGCTACCACACCAACCTCACCCAAGAACGAACACACGATTCTCATCCTATTTGAACCACAGTTCATCTCTACTTAAAGTACGACTTGCCGTTCTAGTCACAGCCTAGCACTTTAAAAACATCTGCTGCTGCATCAAAAAAGTATGACTCCAAAAAGGGGAGAAAGGATTTAGAAGGTGAGGAAAATCCAACCAAACAAAAGTAATGGTCACGTGGACCACAGACTAGGCCTATGAAGTAAAACAAGAAAAATGAGCACTCTTTGAGTCTAGAAAGGTGAAGGCTCCAGGGAAATATTACAGATGTCAAGACGCATAGACTCTGCAACGATGGAAACTATGGACAAGACAAATATTAAGCTAACAAATGGCTGCTCTACTTCAACTGTAACACGCAACGTGGTTAAGGAATGAAATATAAAGCCAAGAAGTTAAACGAGCTAAGAAATTCTCATCAGTTCCCAAAAGAGAGCAGTGGTTTATATTGACGAAAAAAACAAAAAAAAACTAAGATATTTGGAGGATGTAACACTAAATTTTATAAGTGAAATCATGAAACACCAATCCTGGCCTTCCCTAACATCTCCCCTGATGGCATTGCCTAAAGACAGAATAACAGACGGAGTCACTGGCACTTCGTAAATGTTCTCATCGACTTTTTGTTTCTCTCGTATTCAGTCCATTTGTGCTCTGCATTTATTTTTTGATGGTGTACTATCTGTGATTTTAAACATCTTTCCCCTTAGAGCAAGACATGACCACCTTTTTGGCATATATGGCATCCAGTTCATTCAGATTGCATAAATATTTAGTAATCCCATGTGTAAGAAAGACATTATTCACAAACTAAAGATGTAAAATGTTATCGTTCACTGCATTATACCTTCCAGGTTTAGGAGACATGAGCCAAAAATGGAATTTACAGTCTCATGGTAAGTCAGGCTGCATGTCCGTCACTTACAAGAAAAATGTTCAAGAATGCGTAACAGCTTTCAAAACACAATTATAAATACATGACATTTCAAATAAAATACGAGCTAGAGAGCATTTGGTGAAAACCCTATATAATAAAATGATAGATTTTTGTATATCAGACTGTATAAAGGAATGAAAATTGTCTAGACCCAAGTAAGAGCTACAATATATTTTATATAATGTATGTCTGTGCCATTTTTCGCTTTTTTTTAAAATCTGTGAGCATCTGCTTAAATGTTTAAAACATGGACATTTCATAAAAATATTTTGAGTGAAATTATGTCATTAAATAAGTGATTTCTGAACAAAATATAAATGCACCTTCTGTTATCATCTGTCTATGATATTATTAAAGTATTTTAGGATAATGTTTGCAGAATACCAGTCATCATTATGCTAATTTAGTCAAAACTCCAATCCGTCACAGGATGGTAAGCTAGCAAGGACTCTGGAAATACTCCTGAGGTTCAGGATCATAAAAATGAGCGTGTGTTTAACCCCCCTCTCGCTCAGAAGTAGTTAGAGGAAACAGGGTTTGCAAATCAAGTGCAAAAGTGAGAGAGAGAAAGAGAAGGAAGACGAGAAGGGGAGGGAAAGGGGCAGGTGGACAGCCAAAGAGAACCCAGTGGGTACTCATGTATTCACAGGCCTGAGGAGAAAAACAGCGCAGTTCTAACGTTCAGATAGTGGCAGATGCCACAAAGCTAAAAAAAAAAAAAAAAAAAAGGTGAATAAGTTTTAAAGATCTTTAAACTGCTAAATATGAAGTATTCAAGAAATAAAGGCATTATGTTATAGTCCTTGTACCAAGCATAGAAAATATATTTTCATGCTGTTGATTACAAAGGATAATTTTACAGCTAAAAAACTTGGAAATTGAGTTTTTTTGTAAGCAATTTTCCATTACTTCATGGCTTTGTAAATCAACAGATTAAAGGGTAAGAGAGAATGCAAAAAATGTAGTGCACAAAATCTTTGATGTGCCTGAGATACAGATTGCTCCCAGGCAATAGATTTAAAAGAAGTTTTAGATTATCTGCCATTTTTTACAAACAGCAGCACCTGCTGTTATTGGTAAAGGTATCAAAACTCAAATTCCACATAACATTTTTTGGAAGAAGTTAATTTATATATGACTTTTATCTCAACCTTAACATATTCTGCACAATGCTGAGCTGATAAAATAGATCATTTTAAGTTACAGAATTAAGAATTTCTTATACCATCTACATATAAGGAGGAAACATACATTATTCCATAAATATGCATAATTATGGGGTAGGAAATGCCTAATTTGCCTACAAAAATTGCAAGGGTTTGATGACTAAAGCAAGGAGTGAATCAGGTCCATTGAGAATTACTAAGAAAAACATAATCAAACATAAATGCTACAGAATACAAAGATCATTTTCCAAATTGATTCCAGAAACAGCTCCTAGGTAAATTTCCATGAAAAGCTCATTTAATTCAATTAAACAGCATGGCATGATTTTCCTCTTCAGAGAGACTTTCGATATTTTAATTTGCTAACTGATCTTAAAGATAAGTGTTTTAAAGAGTGATTCATTTAATCTCCAGTGAGGTGAAGATCCTAAATTGTTGAAGAAGGATGTGTGAATGAAAAAGGACTTACCGAGCAGATGTATTTTAATCATGACGGCATCCAATTTGTGAAGTACACAGAGTAAAACTTAAAACAATTAGTATTTTTAAAGTCCTTAGTTCTGTACTGCCAGATTAATGTAATATTATTTCCTATTTGAAATTATCGGACAAGATACAATACTTAAAGTCAATATCTGTGCTCCATTTTTGTATATTATTAGAACCCTACTTCCGATATGCAATGCAGGGAACAGATTTATCATTTAAAACTTAAATAATAGTTACATTTATTTTGGAATAATTCAGGTTTCCCTGGATAACTTTTCCTGGTTAATCTCAACATTATATATGTTCACTCGCAGTCACTCAGGGTGAGAAGTAATGCCTCCAACCAGCCTGGTCATGGATTCTTACGCGTCCATCTGGCGGCTGGCTAGAACACTGGAATGACTCATAAAAATGAAGCAACCTGAGGTCACCTACTCCAGGTCTTTTAAACAGAATTGCCAACTGCTTACCAGGTGGTTCCAATTTCCGAGAATACTTAAAATAAGAGAGAAACTCATTCTAGATACACCATTTTATTTTCATATTGTCTCTGGCCACAGAATTTGGTAAGTAAGGAAGGAAGCTCTTTTGAAATGTAGATTACCAATCATCTGAAAGCCAGAAATCACCGCATGTCGTGGATGGAGAATATTATATAAATAAAGTCCAGGGTGGGGGGGGAGGGACAGGACTCAAAACCATATTATATAATGCTCCCAATTTTGTAAAGAAAAAAAAATGTTAATAGTGGCTATTTCTGTGTGGTAGAGTGAGTGATTTTTATTTTATTTGTTAGTTACCTATAATTCCGAAGTTCACGTCAATGAATATGTACTCTTTTTTTTCTAATAGATTTTCAGAGAGAGAGGAAGGGAAAGAAAGAGAAACATCGATGTGAGAGTGCAACATCGATTGGCTGCCTCTTGTACGCCCCCTACCGGGGATCAAGCCCACAACCCGAGCATGTGCCCAGACCAGGAATGCAACCTGGAAACTTTTGGTGCAGGGGATGATGCTCAACCAACTGAGCCACACTTGCCAGGGCTGTATTCTTTATTATTAGAAAAAAATAACAAGCCAGCTTTTTAGAAAATAGTACATGCTGTAAACCTTGGGCTCAGAGATCCCCAGAGGATACTCATATCTTTACTGGCAGAAAGCCTTTCCCTGGGCAATGAAGAAAAACACTGATTTTACCTCTAAAAAAAAAAAGACAAGGAAAATAAAAAACAAAATAAGAACTGGGTTCCCACTCTATGACAGGTGTACTGGTTAGAAGAACAAATGCTGGCGAAAGAACGGTGAAATGTTTAATCAATTACTTGTATCCATCTTTCCCTAAAGAGTGTTCTGAGGAACATTATCAGTGCAGTGGTACATGTAAGGAAAACTACAAGTCCCATGGTTAAATTCCCCTTTTCAGGACACACACAGTACACATTAGCATAATAAAGGCTCAGGGAAGGCTTGCAATTTGAAAATATCAGCAATTCACAGATTTCTTCTATCATTTATTTACTTATCAAATACTTCTGGGGTGTTTACATGTGCCTTGGCATTGTTCTAAATGCTTTACAAATATTTGCTATTCTAATCTTCATACAGGCCTATAAAATAATCACTATTGTCATCCTCATTTTGCAAATGATGAGGTTGAGACAGAAGATTCAGTAACTCGGCCAAGGTTGCACAGCTGACAAGCAATTAAGACAAAATTCAAAACCAGGCCAACTGTACACCCCACAATTACCCAGCAGGCCAGGCTGCAGCCTCCGCATCCTTCTTGTGATGGCTGCACACCTGACATTCCCCAAAACCACTGCTCCATGGAACACACTGGGAAGACAAAGGCAATCAAGTCAAAGAGAATGTTATAGGCAACTTGCTTATCTGAGTTAGGCAAATAGTCCATACAACTCCAAACTGTAGTTTTCATTTAATAGGTGATGAGATGCAAAGAACCAGCGATGGTATTAGACCTAAAAATTCCTAGAACGTGATTACTAAACAAAAGAAGTTTGGTTAAATTATTTTCTCTCTGTTATTTAATTAATTTTATCAGACACCATAATCCAAAAGAGTTATGATAAAATAAAAATCCAACCCTGGCTGGTTTGACTCCGCAGTTAGAGCATCGCCCCACGGACCAAAGGGTCACAGGTTTGATTCCTGGCCCTGGTTGGGGTCATGTGGGCAGCAACCAATCAATGCATCTCTCTCATATCGATGTCTGTCTGTCTCTCTTGCTCTCTCTCTTCCCCCTTACCTCCCTGCTTCCCTCCCTTCCGCTCTATCTAAAAATCAATGGAAAAATATCCTCAGATAAGAATTAAGGAAAAAATAAATAAATAAAAATCTGTACGACTGGCCATTTCTATACTCTCAAATTCCAAATGTTTCATAATTTCCAAAGGTTATTTATATGGTGGGATTATTGGTCATTTTCATTTTCTTCTTCATGCTCATCTAACTTTTTAGAAATTCTAATAGCCAGGTTGTAGTAGCTCAGTTGGTTGAGCATTATGCATCGAAAGGTTGCTGGTTCAATTCCTGGTAAAGGCACATACCTGGGTTGTGGGTTTGATCCCTGGTGAGGGAATGTATGGAAGGGAACGGATAGATGTTTCTCTCTCATACCAATGTTTCTCTCCCTTCCTTTCTCTAAGCATATCCTTGGATGAGGATTAAAAACAAAGAAAGGAATAAAATACTCTAATAAATACAACCAGTAGTGAGATGAGGAAGTCTGTGATATTACATTAAGTTATTATTCATTAAATATTGTTTCAAAATGAATATACTGGTATAGAATGGCAATTTCAATTGTTAATTGACAAACTAAACAAAATAATATATGTGACCTTATTTTTGTTTAAAAATACATTAAATGCACAAGAAAATTTTTTTAAAATTATTTTTTATTGGTTTTCTTTTTTAGAGAGAGAGAGGAAGGGAGACATAGAAACATGGATGTGAGAGAGAAACACGAATCGGCTGCCTCCTGCACGCCCCCTACTGGGGATTAAGCATGCAACCCGGGCATGTGCTCTGACCGAGAATTGAACTGGGACCTCAGTCCACAGGATGTCGCTCAATCCACTGAGCACACAGCTGGGTCACAAAAAAAATTCTTAAAGGACGTGTGTGTGTGTGTGTGTGTGTGTGTGTGTGTGTATCAAAATATTATTTTCAGGTAATGGTTTATAGCAATGTATTTTCTGTAGGTTTACCTGCAATTTCTAACTCTTCTCTCAAGATTTATTATTTGTATTACTTGGAAAATATTTTTAAAATTCACATATGAAGAGTCTGCATAACAGATGCAGGTCAACAAAAGCCACTTAGAAACGCTCCTGCCTTTCAGTTGCTTGTGATCTCAAGCAAATGCTAGTCCTTTCTATTCCTCTCTAGCAGTGCACCCTGTTTATGTCCTTCCCAGCCCTAATCACAAACTTGATTTGTAAATATTGTTTATTTTTTAATTTTCTATCTCCTCCCCAGTCCTCATCCCAAATAAGGGCAAACATCTGCCTTTTTGTATCCAGAGCACAGTGCCTGGCCCTAAAGGGTGACTCCATGAATTTGCACAGCATTAATGAATGAATAAAAGAGCGAATGAGCCTGACCAGAGTGGCTCAGTTGGTTGAACGTAGTCCCACGCACCAGAAAGGTCAGCAGTTCGATTCCCAGTCAGGGCACATACCTGGATTTCAGGCTTGACCCCCACTAGGGAGCGTGCAGGAGGCAGCCAATGGATGTTTCTCATCTATGTTCTTCACTCTCTCCCTCGGACTTCCTCTCTCTGAAATTAAAAACATATTTTTTAAAAAATGAGTGAATGAGACAACCAAATTACATGAGTAGAAGGTATACAGGCTATCAAGTTTAAAACAATAAACTGGTTGACAAAATAATATCTATATAACAAATTGGGTTTTCCATGCTACTGTTGCATTGATAGAATCATATAATTTGGGCTGGAAAGCCCAACAGAGGTAAGGTGGTCAACTGCTGTTGCCAAACCAAGAAGTTTCCAAAAGAGAGCTGAATCAGCAGAAAAATGGGACCTTAATTGTCACAACTTCTAATAAGTAGAAGGGGATTTATTTACAAACAATTTAATAAGTATAGGCAGGAATGTAAAAGAACCTAAAGGATAGTGGAGTAGACTGGGATAGTAAAAGCAGAGAAGCTCGAGAGATTACTAGAATCTGGAAGGACAGAGTAATACAGAGAAGGCTCCCTTAAGAGAGCATGGACACAGGCAGCCAAAGTTGATCTAGCACGGAAGGAGCCAAGAGAAAAAATACCCTCTCTCCTCCTTCCCGCCAATCTGCTGCTGGGTTCTCCAATGCCTTAAGCCATCTGGAAATCAGAGCTGTTCACCCAAGTAGCCTGGCGAGCAGAGAACATAAGATAGAAGTGGATCTGGACAAACAGTAGATATCTGACAGAGAAGTCAATGGGAGTAATGTATGCATGAGGTTTTAGCAAATCTGAGTTACACAGTAAGAGAAGATGTTCAGATACAGAAGGGACTCTTAACTAATTGAAAGGGAGCATATGAAACAAGGAAAGATAATTGCTAAATACATAAAAATGTGACACCAAGTTGTTTGTAACCCCATTTGAGTAATACAAGAAATAAGAGTATACTCCCCCACTATGTGTATTATTATGGCTAAATTGTTATTAGACAACAGCATAAGAGTAGCGTGTTTCCAGAAAAAAAACAGATTAGATAATTCAGTATCTTTTACAGATAGTTGTAAAGTGCGTTGGTTAGATAAAACTCACTGATTTCTATCAAGAGATTAATTTAGACAAAGGCACCATCATTACAGACTTCCTTGGAATTGTTTTAGATTCATAAATCAACAAATTAACTAGTGACAGATGTGTCTGTACTTGTTTAAGTCCATATCTATCTAACTGCTATAAAAATGACTAAAATGTTTATCTCAAGACAGCCAGGCAAGAAATGTTATAGAGATATATTGGATTGTATCTCTTTTCCTTTAGCCAATAAGTAAATACAACTTTCAAAAAATTATCTCTAAACTTGCTACTTAATACCCTCTAAAGCTGAAGGTGCAGGGAGTCACTTACCTGTTGACAGAATGGAAAGCAAAGTCAGCGGAATGAAAACTATGGGTCTTGCCCTGGCTCGTGTCGTGCAATAGATAGGGCATCAGCGAAGGATCGTAGATTCAATTCCCAATCAATGGTCCATACCTGGGTTCCAGGTTTGATCACCAGCTCTAGTCAAGGCATGTGTGGGAGGCAACCAACCCATGTGTCTCTCCACATTGATGTTTGTCTCTATCTCCCCCCACCTTCCACTCTCTCTAAAAGTCAACTGAAAAAAATATCCATGGGTGAGGATTAACAACAAAAAAGAACTATGGGTCTCACCCTGGCCGGGGTGGTTCAGATGGCTGGGTGTTTTCCCATGCACTAAAAGGCTGCTGGTTCGATTCCAGGTCAGAGCACATGCCCAGGTTTCAGGCTCAAACCCCGGTAGGGGGCGTGCAGGAGGCAGCTGATAGATGTTTTGCTCTCACATCTCTTTCTCTCTCCCTCTTCCTTCCTCTCCCTCTAAAAATTAATTTAAAAAATCATTAAAAACACACAACAACTATGGGTCTCTAAAAGACTACATCCAACAACATTCCACAAATATGTACCGCATGTCTACTGTATACCAGCTCATTGCAAAGGGCTGGGATACAATGAAGGGTGAGTTCCAGATCGAACAACATGGACTTTACAGTGAAATCTTTCCAGAAATATACGAAGTTTTTAAAGCTGAAGGGTAGAGAAAAATGACACTGGAACCTGATTAGAGAATTCTGATTTGCTTCCTTTCCTTTGTAACCAGAACACAAACTTTATGTGACATCTGGGAACTGTGAGGTGCTGAGGTCTGCATTTAAAAGTAAAAGCAACTTTTGAACCAGTGGGTTGCTGTAATGTAGATCAAGGACAAAAAAGAAGGGGGGGGGGAGGCGGCTAATTCAATTCAGTGACTGGGTCAGTGATAAGAACAATGTCGGATCAATCCCTCTTGGTTCCACCCTTGGCCAAACCACCGAACTCTCAGCGAACTTCTCATAGCCTCCCACCTCATCTTCAGACTTTCTTGCTCACACTCCAGACAGACAGGCTAAGTCACATTTGTTCATGTCTCTGTTTAAAATCCTCCAGCGTGATTCAATAAAATGTACTTTGAATAAAATGCATACTGCCCTGGCCGGTTTGGCTCAGTGGTTAGAGCATCGGCCTGCAAACCAGAGAGTCTCAGGTTTGGTTCCCGCTAAGGGCATGTGCCTCGGGTGTAGTTCATCCCTGGCCCCGCCTGGAGGGTGACCAGTCGCTGTGTCTCTCTCACATCGATGTCTCTTTCTATCTTTTTCCCTTTTTCCTTCCTGCTCTATCTGAAGATAAATGTCCTCCAGTGAAGATTAAAAAAAAAAAAAGAATAAAATGCATACTTCATCACATGGGCCTGGCTATCTCCAGGGCCTCATTCCTACTGTTTCCCTAACTGCCTGACTACAACGTGCTCCCATTGTGCTGCTCCTCTAGAGACGGCCTTAATGTTCCCTCTGCTGGGAAATCTCCCAGATCTTCCCTGGGCTGGCTCTTTCTTGCTGCTCAGAACATCCTTGGAGAGGCCTTCCCTGACTACCCCATATAAGCAGTCCCAGCCTCTTGCTGTCATATCACCCTATCTTGTTTCCCTAATGACAATTTCACTACTGGAAATGACCTTACTGGTGTGCTTGTTTATAGTTCATTGTGTTTCGCTCTCTAGAATGCAAGTTCAACGACAGCAAGGACCTTGTCTCCCATGGCTGCGTGTCCTCAAAGCATATAATAATGCCAGGCGGAGAGTAAGCACTCAGACACTTAAGTAAAAATGAATGTCATTAAGATAGCTGCGGTGTAAGCGGACGTTCTAAAAATCATGAGAACAGGTTGTCTGATGTACATTATGTATTACCCTTTTTTATCTCAATACTACAGATGAGCTTTAAAAATATTCAGAAATGGCATATAATGTCCCTCTTGTCCACCCCTAAATCTTCATTTCTCTTTCCAGATCCTTAAAAAGTTTCTCTCAATTTTAATCATCAATTCTGTGGGAATGGCTGTTAAATCTGTATTTCCAGCCCTGGCCCCTCACGCTCCTGACTTCTTGCCGGCCTCTGTGCATGGAACACTTCCTCTCCAGGTTCTGCCATTGTGTCGAGTCTGGCGTATGGAAACCTGAAATGGGTATCTCTCCTGCAAACTCAGTTTCTCCTTCCACCCTTAATACTTTATCGCCCGTCCTCCAGCCGGCCAGATTTAAAAGCTGCGGATTATCTTGATTATGAAATTCAAGAACTGGAGGGACGATTGGAAAACATCAAGTGAAGTGGTCTTCAAGCCTTTTTTAAACTGTGCTAGCCTTTTTTCAAACAAAAGCTCCCAGGGAAGTCTGATATGTAAAACAGATGAATTTGCAGTTGTTCCGGGAGTTAAACTGGTGGTCTCTGAAGAAAAACTTCAAAAAGAACCCCTAATCTGGTCCAAACTTCCTTTTCTCCCCACCCCACCCCCTTCAACACACAGGCAGAACGTTATAAAGGAGAAAATGTAAGTCGCAAGAACTGAACTCTCCTTTGCAGGTAGAAATAATTAGTCTGCCCGAAATGACACAGCACTCCACATAAAAGCACTGAGAAATCAGTGTTCTAAAAGACAACTATCACCTCCATACATACGCGCAACGAATGATCATCAGTTATCGCTGATGATAAATTTCATGCATGGTTTTACTGGTTGGCAGGAGCAGAAATCTTCAGTGCTCAGATAATTGTTAGCTTCTAATAACAGATTTGTCCACCATTTCTCATGAGAGAGGGCAAGCATGAGTCCAGTGAAGAGAACTGTGGCCCAATGAAAACGAGCAGGAGGTCTCAGTTCCACAGCCCTTGTGGCTTCACTATTTCTGAGCAAGCTCTTTGGGCCTCATCTACTTCATCTGTAATATTAACGTGTGTAATAAGATGCTTTCTAAGACTCTTTTCATCCCTCAGTCTATGATCCGTGATTACTCCATGCTAAAGTATTTCCCTTAAGCCACTGCAACTACAGAGAATTAGTATCACAGGTTAGAGACAAATTGGAAGAGAACAAATCATTCTTCAAGGATTTTTTTTTAAGTATCTCTCGCATGCCAGGTAGTCTGCTTAGCCTGTGAATTTCAGAGAAAAAAAAAGAAAAGGGATACTATGCCAGCTCAAAGAGAAAATAGCCCAGTGATGAAGAGCCAAGCAAGTAATTATACCACAGAGAGGTGAAGGCTGAGAGATGATTTCAGAAGCTTATGAGGCAGCCATGAGGGGGGCTTACGAAAATTAGGAAAGGCTTTGTTAGGTTGGAGTAGGAGACAACTGACTTTATATTTGAATGAAGTTGAGCGCTAAGGAAGAGGAAAGATTGCTGTATGTACTGAAAGAGATTACATTTTAAATTGCCTTATAAACAAATAATAAAATCAGCATTTACTATAATAAAAATAATTTATCAGGCCATCTCACACACAGTTTTCAAAGTTTATGAGGAAAATATTAAGTCAATTTCCCTTTAATAAATATTATTTAACGACTGGAACATTTTGAGGGACACACAGGAGCATACTGTGAGGAGAGGCAGCACCTAAGTCAGGGACAATACTCGAACAGGGAGTTTCAGACAACCCCGCCCGGGGTAAAGGCTGTGCAGCACCTGGCACACAAGGTGGCAAAGCCCCCATAAATAGTGATGATTCACTAACATGACATAAATCAAGATTTTAACTCACCAAAAACTAACATTTTGATTTAAAATCACAAATCAGTGCCATTAAAATTCATCAGCAGACCCCAGCACATGAGTAATGAGATCATATCAACTTATATCTTGTGACCAAAAGGAAAAGGTGGTTTTCTACATGGTAATTCAGATTGGACAAATAACACACTGTATCAAGTTTTGTAGCCCTGGGCCCTATTTGGCTAAAAACAAAGGTACATTATGCATGACTAAAGAAAACAGTGAAAATCAGAGCAATTAATTTCCCAGCTATGTTTCCCATAAAAAACCATCACTACTATGATTTGCACACAGCCTTTTGCATCGCACAATGATCTAAGTGTGTAATAACTTGCATATTTCACTAAGATGTAATATCCTTCAAAACATCCTTATAGTGAAAGTTTTCCAAAGAAATTATTGATCTCTGGAATGTCTCATGTTTTAAAATTACTGACAAATCCTTTCCTATTTTCTTTGCAGTTAGAAATAATTCTTCTTGATCACTAGAGTGTAAAGAGGTATAAGAGTACAAAGACAGAATATTTTCTCAAAGACAAATGGTCCCAGTTGACACAGGGCATTTCCCATAATTTTCCCAAAACAATAATTAGGAGAGTTGTCACTAGGAGCCTAGAAATATATGTAAAATAACAGATATTAGTTGGCATCAGTTTAGCATAGCAAGACATTTCCGAAAGCGCTTTTTCAAATTATTTTCAAATACTTTCTAGCCGCGTCCTCTCATTAGTGGCGGAGGAGCCTTTTGTGTTTTTCCCCACAATTCAGGAACCTTTTCTCAGGTGGTTGTGCTGCACAGCAGATATGTTTGGTGCTGTAGGCAACTGAGCAGCTCTCTTCTGTTTTCTCTCACGGGCACCTTTGTGGCTGCTCAGTCACTGACCTCACCTTGGCGGAAAGGTGACTAGAGCAATTCCTAATAACTCAAGGAAACCACAATATTCCCATTCTATAGAAAACACATAGGGAGAAGGCCAGTCCAGTCGGAGTGGCGGCTCCATGGGAGTGAGACACCACACTGAACAACTCCCAGAGGATCTTCTCTTAATGTCCTAAATCCTAACACCGCAAGGGACAGACAGAAATATGGAGCCCTGACAGAAACGGGGACCATAGACTGATGGACGCAGAGAGCGAGAGACAGAGGACAGGAGAGGCAATGAGACAGGGAGCAGAAAGTCAGCCTCTAAATGAGTCCGAAAGAGTGTGGGAGACAGAGAGGGAGACACTGAGACAGACAGAAAGACAGAGACATGGGTGGGGAGAGAGAGACAAACAGATCGAGGGAGAGCGAGACAGAGGGAGAGAAAAGTGGTAAAAAGATAGAAAGAGAATAGAGGAAGAAGACAGAAATACTGGGAACAGGACACAGAGCGATAGGCAGAGGGAAAGGGACAGGTAGTAGCAGCAGAGACAGAGCAGGTCCGGGACGAGGGGACGAGCTTGCTGCGCACCGTCTGCAGCCACAAGGCTGGGTCCCGGGAGGCGTCCGAGGCAGGTGGCTCCGCACGACCTGGGAGCCTGCGGGCTCCGCGCCTCCCGGCAGCGGGCTCCTAGGCTCGTCCCCGATTCCGATTCCCGGGCTGGGCTTCGCTCGCCCTCTCACCCCATCCCTGGGCCAGCAGGTCCCGACTCCCCAACTCCGGAGCACGTGTCCGCCCACAGCTGCCCCTGCCGCCCACTTTTTGCCAGCGCGGGCAGCTCTCCGGGTGCCAGCAGAGCCGCCGGCGCACAAAGCCCAGGCGGCCACCCCCGATCCCGCTCCGCGCCGCCCCGTGGCCCTGCCGCCGGTCTCGTGCCCCTGCACCCTCACTCCCGCAGGAGCGCCCCCGAGCCCCGCCGCTCGCCCCAGCCCAGCCGCCCCTCTGCCCGCTCAGCGCGGCTCTGCCCGCCCCCCGCACGCGGGGCTCCGCTGTCCGCCAGCGCCTCGCCGCCTTACCAGGCGCTGCGCTCCGGCACGGTAGTCAGTCCTCGTCCCCGGCGCCGCAGTCGCCCTGGTCCCCGTGGTCCCCGCGGTCCCCGCACCGCCCCGGCGCCCGCGCAGGCCTCGCGCCAACTCCGCGCCCGGCGCTGACCACACTGCGACCGTCAACTTCTGGCTGCAGTGGCCGCTCTGCTGCACGGCCGGACTTTTTTTTCCCTCTGCAACTCGGCTGCCTCTGGAATTTTTTTTTTTTTTTTTTTCACTTGCCCTCTCCAGCTCCCACTAGTGATTGGAGACTGAGAGCCAAGTACTTAGCGGAGGGATTACACTTCTCTACGCACTTGGAGCTGCCCCAGGGCATGCTGTCGGTATGAGGAAGGGCGCCCGCACTTGGGGTGCTGCAGGGCATCACGCAGTCCACAGCCCCGGCTTGGCGGCGAACTTCTTTCGGAGCGTAGTCGGCTTCACAGAGCATCACTTCCATTTCAATCATAGATGCTCTCTTTTTCGTGTGTAAGAGGGGGTTTTATTAAAAAACAAAAAAACGCATACACAACTAGGTTTGAAGAACAAAGATTCGAGGAATTACTGCACATTGAGAGCTGGAAAGGCTTCCCAAAGATGATCCTGAGCAGTGGATTTAAACTTTTCAGGGCCATTGACCCTGGCGAAGTTGATAAAACGTTGACACACCTCGTAAAAAAAAAAAAAAAAAAATACATATGCACATCAAGTTATGCCCACAGTTCTGGACGGGGAATTTAGGAACCCTAGAACATAGAGTTGGGCCTTCTAGGAAAATTAAATAGATCCTTTCTTCAAATATTTTGAAACTGTTAAAAACAAGCAAACAAAAACTAACAAATAAAAAAGGAAATTCTGTCCATTTGCATTCGATGAAATTTTACAATTAGTGATGTTAATTTTGGAAAAGTATGTAACGTCTTTACTTTGTGGTGGTCTCCTTGGTAAATCTTTTAAGTGCTGAAACATTTGCTAAGAAAGTAAGTATAAATTAAGCTAGTCCGCAGTCTTTCAGAAGACTTGGGGAGAATGGTTAACTTTTTAAATTCAGTCTTTTTTGCCAACTCTGTCTCCCAGGGAGATATCTAATAACTTCCAAATAATTTTTTTCCTCTGAATGCCTTTCAGCTGCCTATACTCCAGAATTAATTTCCTCCTTTTGTAAAATTTTGCCACCTTCCACATGTATTACTAAACCCTCTCTAGTCACCATCAAGTGTGTGATTTACATAGTGTAATACAATTTTACTCTGACATAGTTTTTTTTCCAAATTTCTTCATATATATTTCTATCGTCTAGTTCCTTCTTAGCCTACTATTTTCTTTCAACTCCTCCCCTTTTTTAGATTATTCCCATTAAATCCTTTTCATATTAGACATTAAATATAATCCTTGGAATTTATCAATAAGAAAATTAATCCAATTGTGCATACATTTATTTTATGCACCTCTCACTAAGAAGCATGTGGTGCTCCGGGCATTTAGAAAGAGTCTATGAAATGTGGGTACATTTTTCCCATCAAAGAAATGTTAGGACCCTGGCCAGTTTGGCTCAGTGGGTAGACCATCAGTCCAGGGACTGGAGGGTCACTGGTTCAATTCCCATCAAGGGCATGTACCTGGGTTGGGTTGCAGGTTAGATGCCGGCCCTCTGTGTCTTGCGGGAGAAAATCAATCAATGTGTCTCTTTCACATCAATGTTTCTCTCTCTGTCTCTCCCTTCCACTCTGTCTAAAAGTAAGCAATGGAAAAATATCCTCGAGTGAGGATTAACAAGAGGAAGGGTGGGGGAGAAGAAGGAGGAGGAGGAGGAGGGGGAGGAGGAGGAGGAGGAGGAGGAGGGGAGAAAGAGAAAGAGAAAGAAAGAAAGAAAGAAAGAAAGAAAGAAAGAAAGAAAGAAAGAAAGAAAGAAAGAAAGAAAGAAAGAAAGAAAGAAAATTTAGGGACCCATGACTGGCTTCTGGTACAAGACTAGAACTGTACATAACACTAGAAAATTTTCAACAAGTAGCACCTGGCATTGGCATCTCACCATCCTTACTCAACCTTCATTCTAGTCCCATTTCAGGTACTTATCTTACTGTCCCAAGATTCCCAAGGTAAAACCCACCCCTTTTACCCTCACCCTAAGTCCTCTAGGCTCCTTGGTTACCTTCCTCCTATTCCCCAAATTGCCTATCATTTCCATTTTTCTTCCTACTATGTGAATTACTGGTAACTTTAATTTGACAAATGTATTTTTTCTTCTTAGAATTTCAGTCCTCACATACTGCAGTGAAGTAAATCTGACGTTATGGGAAATGTTCTTGGAACAGAGAGTATTTGGGTTGCCCATATCTATTCAGAAGTTGTATTATGAATTGGCTTAACTCTCTTCAGCAAATATCCTTCCAAGCACCTATTGGACATGGGACACTGATCCAGGGAATGTAGGCATTTCTGTGTAGGAAAGACACAGAGATTTCATTTCAATCAACTTACAAGAAAAGTACGTGGATGTTTTAAATTATAAGATAGTTTAAAATCCAAATCAGAGGAGAAAAGAAATTTCTACAGGTTTTCATTTTTTGAAAAAGCATTCCTCTGGTCTGTGTGGCTCTGTTGGCTGAGCCTCCTCCCAAGCACCTCCAGCTGGCTGGTTGGATTCCAGGTCAGGGCACATTCAGGAGCTGGAGACTCCATCCCCAGTAGGGGGCGTGCAGGAGGCAGCCAATCCCTGTTTCTCTCTCTTCCTCTCCCTCTCTCTAAGATCAATAAAAACATATTGAAAAGAAAGAAAAGGAAAAGCATTCTGGGTGGAAGGGAATCAGAAGGGCACCATTAAGGAAACTGTGTTTGAGTGGGGCCTTCGAAAGCAGCATTTCCATAGTAGTGAGATCATTTCAATGGGCAGAGATGGGGAATCGTGAGTATAAGCCATTGAACCGCCAGCAATCACTGAGTCCCTGTGGCCTGCCACGCACTGGTGTCTGAGATTCAAACCCTGCCCCTTCCTTCTTGAAACTCATAGGAAAAGAGACAAGATTTTTTTTTCTTTTTTGTCAATTCGTACATTCTCTGAGAAGTAATCAACACATGACTCTTGGATCACAGAAGGAGAGACAGTCCTGCCTGGGATTGTCAGGGAAAGACAAGCCGAGCGGTTACATTTTAGCAGGGCCCTGAAGGATCTCCAGAGAACAGAGTATGGCTAGAATAACTCCCTAGGCGGAGGGACCTGTGAAAGCGCTGAGCACTGGGAGAGCGGCTGGAGTCACCTTTTCAGATATGCTAATGAGATACATTATTCCCTGTTAGGTGATGGGGAAGCATTAGAGATTTTAAACCACGGAGCTGAATGGTGGATTGGGATTTTCGGAAGATCCTTTAGAGGTACCTGGAAGATGGAGAAATGGAAGCACAGAATCGATTAAGAGTCTTTCGTGTCAAGAGTAAATAATCTGATCCAAGATAGTGACAGGGCTACTAAAGATCACTAGGGGACTTGAAAGACACTGCAGACAGAGTTGTGGAAGCTGATTCCCTGCTTTGCAGCCTAGGATGGTGGTGCTTTTCAGGGCAATAGGGACCACTGGGCAAGGAGCTGTGGTGGACAAGAGGAGAGAGGGGCTCATTGGTGGCATGACAAAATTGGGCAAAAGCACAGTTCCTTTTTTTTTTTTTTTTTTTAAAGAAATCATTCTTTTTTATTTTATTTTTTTAATCCTCACTCGAGGACATTTTTGCATTTATCTTTAGCTAGAGCGGGAGGGAGAGAGGGAGGAAGAGAGAGAGAGAAACATCGATGTGAGAGAGACACATGGAGTGGTTGCCACTCATACAACCCCAACCAGGGCCGAGGACAAACTGCAACCAAGGTACATGCCCTTGGGGGGAACCAAACCCGGGACTCTAGGTCTGCAGGCTGATGCTCTAACCGCTGAGCCAAACTGGCCAGGGCACAATTTCTTTTTTTATCCAATTGTAAATGTAAGTCATCTAAAAGTTCAAAGCATCTTAGGAGAGGACAACAGGGCAGCAAGAGAAAGGACCCAGAGTGAATTTGCAGGCTTATTTCCCATTAAGGAAGACATTTGCCCAGCTCTGCTGGGTTGGGAATTTGCGTGAAGTGAAATAGGACAGACCTGAGAAACAAGCAAAGTGGTGAGCTGGCTTCTGTGTTTTCATCTTCCCCTTTTCTCCAGCTGTTGTTCTCCACTGATACCTTTCTCCCACATCCTCTACCCCTCCTACAAATATAATAGGGTCTAATGACCATTAATATTTTATTATAAATCAAGGTATACTACATTAAGTAACATTCTAGATGATGTGCTTTTAAATTATTTCTCTCTCAATGTGGAATAAAAGATGGTCTCTTTTGACATCGTTTTGGAATCAAGTGAAAGAAATCTTACAGCAGGAGGAAGACATCTTTTCTCTTTCCCTGCAATTCACACTGCTGTGATTGTTTTATAAGCCACTGCTAATGCATTGACTACATGCATAAAATAAGAGATCAAACCTCTCAATAACTGGAGTATTTAAATCTTCACTTGTTAATATAAAAGTATTGGTGAAATGTGTAGCTTCTCTAGTAAAAGCCAAATTTATTGCGACATTACCATGTGTTAGGCATGCTTCTAAGTATTTCTCACATATTAACACATTGCAGTCTCATCATAGAGTAGTGGTCTCATCATGCTACAAAGTAGAAGAGGCAGGATATGAACCCAGGCAGTGTGGCTACAGCACCCCAGCCTTAGTGTACCAAACTACTCCATAACAGGGACAGCATTTTTAAGTATCTAATGAACAGACACTAGACAAAAAGACATAAAGATCTTGAATCTAAGATAATATATAAGCCTGATCCTAGCAAATATGAAAAATCAAAATACTTGAGTCCTTCATATCTTGTTGAACAGTTTCCTGGGCTCTTGGAAAACTAGCAGCTGGGGGACAGCTAGTGATGCCAGGAACACAGGAGCAGTAGAGCTCGTGGCTTTTAAAATTTCCCTCCCTGGCCCTGGCTGGTTTGGCTCAGCGTTGGAGCATCGGCCTGCGGGCCAGAGAGTCCCGGGTTCAGTTCCCGCTAGGGGCACATACCAAACAAAAAAAGAAAAATAAATAAATAAATAAAATTTCCCTCCCTGGGTCAGCATTTAGTGTTCTTGGTCAGGTCCTCCGTCGAATTATGAACTTCCTGAGGACCTCTTCCCTGTCTTTTACTATTCTCCTCAACCACATTTTTTTTTTTTTTTAAACACAACCATTTTTGCTGGATAGAAATGGGTGAATTTAGCTCAAAATCAGATTTTTTTTTCATCCTGTATAGAAAATTGCACCATAAAGTAGAGAGAGTCCCACTACAAACACTCGAGGAAAGTAGAGGTGGGATATTCTGGAACGGGTTCCTACAGTGGGTGGAGGGAAAGCAAAATCTCCAAGACCCCTCTCTACGTGCTGAATCTATATTTAACAACATTAATGTGAATAACTTAAAATATTAACACAAATATCAGCAGTAATATAATTTACATATAGTTCATATAAATGTTAATATTAATATGGATAATACATAACTTTAATATTAACATGAGTGACTCTTGCTGATAATTCACTCTGGTGCATAACATGTCAGTGATTATTTCGCAGTTAAAATACACTTCAAATTATTCCTATACTTATATTCTAAAACTTCTACTTTCTGCTATTCTCTTTATTTGAATTTATATCAAACACCTGTGATTGCAGATGGGGGAAAAACACACACACAGATTCCAGTCCTATAACAAATTAATTTTGTCCAATATGTAGGTTTAAGAGAAGCAGAATTCCTCAAATGAAACAGAAACAAGCCATGAAAAAAATCTGAAGAAGAAATGCTAAAATGATTATACTTTCTTTTGCTATATTATTCAATTTCTTCTTAATAAAAGCAGACACAATATCTACCTACTTGTATGCTGCCAGTTATCCAGAGCTGGTATAAATTAATCTTTCTGAAATTAAATTGGAATACAATGTCGTTTCTTTTCAACATTTAAAATTTATTTTCTAAATTCCTAAAGCCCACGCATCTTTTTTCCTGAACCATCCTGTCCCACACACCTACATAACTCCTCAAACTGGAAAATTAGGGAAAAAAATTTTCAACAAAATTTATAAAAAGTAATTCTTACATCTGTTTCTTTGGAGTCTCATGTTCCTGATGACTTTTTCCTTCTAAAATAATTTTGCCAACCCTGGAACTTTTCAGTGTTTTCCTGACTCACAGTATATTTACAATGTGTGCCTTAGGAAGAAATATACAGCAACTATTTCCTTCTGTACTAGAAAAAAGAACAGAAATGTTAGAGAACAAAAACACATGAGGAGTAAATCTCCAGTTAAACTACCTAAAAAGAATGGGTTTTGACTCTTATTAACTGAAAGCCTATTCTTTCCATCATATGTTCTTAAATTTGAAAATTGTTTTAAGCTAGTCAAGAAGCAAAATAATGAACCTCTGTTTCATGAATTCAGAGATTGTGCCTTTTATATATATTCAGAAAGATTTAACGCTGTGTTAATGTCAGAAATAATATTGCATATATCCACATTAATTCAAAGATGACATTTTAGAAATTTCTTGTTGACATTTCTAATTTTAAGAATATCATATGCATTGAAATGATTTATTGTGAAGGTATTCACACTAAAGCATTGAAAGCTATATAGATTTCCGTACCACAAAATAGCTAAATTGACGATCTCCAGGGCATGCTGTAGGACAAAGCCACAGCCTTCCTTGGCAATATTCGACACATTCTGGAAGTTTCATCTACTTTAATGGAAAGGAAAATAACAGAATCAAAGTCTAAAGCGGAAAGAACCAAAAGAGAAAACAAGTCCTCCAAGTAACAAAAAATAAACAAACAAACAAACAAAAAACAGAAATGAGGAAGAGAAAGATCAAGGAAGAAATTTGAGTAAATTACTCAAATGTATCTTCTAGATACATCTTTTCTTTCTAAAAGAAAGAAAGAATTCTGTTTTGACACACAGATCACATTTGTGATGTGCTTATATAAGGCTTTTCAATTTAAATGTTTACAAAGTAAGTCAAATTACTTGAAATGTTTAAGATATGACTATAACTGACCTGCTCAAAATTTTTTAAGTTTCTCATTTGCCTACAAAAATGTCCGTGAACCCCAGTAGGATCTTCAGGGCCCATCACAGTCTGGCCTCAGCACCCCCTTCCAGCCAAATCTCTTGACAAAAACTCCAGCCTTACACACCGCTGGCCAAGCATGCGCACACCTCCCACAATTTCTCCAGGCTAATACACCGTCTGGAGCCCTGGCCTCTAGCCCTTATCATCTGACATTCCCCTTCCACACGCTAGTCAAATGTCTTTTTGTTCACAAAATATTTCTTCATTTCTCCAGGCATATTAATCACTCCTCACACTTCTGCATTACCATGCTCATATTTTATACTTTTTTCATGTTTTTAACACAGACCACAGTGTCTAGAAGTAGATACCGCTGCTGTTGAAGGAGGGTACAACTGGACCCCCTCACAATTACGTTTAAAATCATGAGGCTGGATGTAAGAACCATCTCTAGATTTCCAATTGCGCTGGCCACTCAAAAAAGGTCGTTTGCAACAACAATTAACACCCTGCAAATGGGTTCTATAGGTAAACAGATACATAGAGTTTTCTTTGGAATTTCTTAAAAATCATTAAAATAGAAAAGTGTTCTTTAAACGAAGGGAAAAGCCACACAAGTGTATTTGCTATGCAGTCAGGGCAAGCAGTGACCTTGCACAAAGTGGCCTGAGTCGTACTTTGGATTGAGTGCGGAGGGGGAGGGCCCACATGATAGAAGTTCAGTCAGGCATGGGGGTTACTGTCTCAGGGGTAAGATTATTTCATTCCTGGTTCAGGAATTCAAAAACTCTTATCTTAGTCCATTTGGGCTGGTACAATAAAAATACCATAGACTGAGTGGCTTCAACAACCGAAACTTACTTCTCATAGTTTCGGAGGCTGGGAGTTCGAGATGAGGGTGCCGGCATGGTCCAGTTCTGATAAGGGCCCCTTCCAGGTATCAGATGACTGACCTCTCATTGTATCCTCATGCGGTAGAAGAAGTCCCTTCATCCCCTTATTAGGGCACTAATCCCATTCGTGACACCTCTACCTTCCCAAAGGTTCAATCTCACCATGAGGGTTAGAATTTCAATGTCTGTTTAGGGGGAACAGGAGGAAACATTTAGTCCCTAGTAACTGTTATCTCTAAACGGTAGAAAACAGTCATCAAATCATATACTGCTGAGGATGTAATCAGATTTTTTCAGAGCATTTCTATCTGACCATGAAGCATTTCAAGTGGTTTTCTGATGCAAACGAAAGCTCCTTGAGGATGCAAACACACCTTGCACCTTGCACATATTAAGGCTTTGATAAACATAAGAAGAATGAATGAATAGCACAGCATAACAATGTTTATCAATTTCATAGCGTTACTCTTTCAAATACCAAGTGTTCTTATAGGAAAATAAAGACAGATTGATTCTTCTCTCACACAGTGCTATTATAGAACAAATAACATAACATTTGGGGTGAATTGAAATAACAAGAACAATAATATGGTAGAAATAATGGATATAACTGGTTCATTGCTTTTTAATGTATCAGGTACCACACATTTACTTTGTTATCTCATTTAATCCTTGATACTATTAATACCATCATTTTATAGAGGAAGAAAGTGAGGTTTTGAGAAATTAAGTAACTTGCTCAAGTACAGAGCTAGTACATGATGGAGTGGATATTTACACCCAGTTTTTTGGGGGTATAGAGCTCACATTTTTAACCAGAACTTCTGAATACCGCCACACATTTATCTATAGTTAAAAGTGCAAGCTAATGCATTTCTAATCAAATACGTCATTTTGTCCATTTTGCTATTAGTAATAGAACTGTGGACTTCTTAGAATATTGCTCTACTCTGAAAAAATAAACCAACAAACAAAAAATAAGGCAACACTTAATGATTGCAGATATTTTATCATCTGTTTCCCTCCCTCAAAGTTACTTCACTGCTTGCTACCTATGGGCATGTCACACGGTGAAATGTTAATGACAAAGCTATCATGCAGTCCCAGCGAGGACTTTCAATATAGTTTGATATTAAAGATATAATTTTTATGCCTAATTGAAATTCCAAATTTAACAGGTAGTAAGGAAATATTTTAATTTAGTATTTCCCTTTTCTTCTCTTGAGAGTTTTAAGGCATTGAAATTATAGTGAATTTTAAGTTTTTACGTCATCTTTTTCCTCATCTAGCTGCTAAACATCTGGAGTTTGAAACTATATCTTTGCATTTGTGTTTCCCCAGCATTTAGCACACGTTGTAGTGTATTAATCAACATTAATACGTTTAATGAACAGATATATAAAACATACAGCTCTAATCTCATTTTGAAATCATAGTATGTTTTCCCTGACCTATATGTATGACATATTTACAGACATAGAGAGGGAGGGGGGAAAGAGAGATCAGAATTAAAGAATCAGTGAAGTTAAACCATGTTAATACTCTAATATGAGTCCTGAAATGGGGACATATCACCCTTCAGACTCCAAGTATCAGTCACGCGAGAGAAAAGAGAGAGAGAGAGAGTTTTTTCAAAGCTGACAAGAAACCTGGTGCGTTGGTGACAATAGTCTACTGTGCACATTGTACAGAAGCCAGAAGCAGTATTTTGAATGGTGCTAACAAACCAAAGGACGCTGAACAAGCATGAAGAATATTCTGGGCAGTGAGAAATCCATTTTGAGAAAAACTACTTTGGCTTTTAAACATACATTAATAAAGTTGCAGCCCCATGCTGCCCAATTCACTGTACTTATATGAGGAGAAAGTATTTGAGGCAATTGACCAAAATGTAAACGACTGTGAGGGCTAACAATGACTTTCAAATCGTTCAACAGAGCACTTCACATGAATTATTCCTGTATCTGCAACTCATCATAATCACAAAATTACAGATAATATTTTTACATTGAGCAACTTAACAATTTTGTGTTTAGAATACAGTCTTTGAGAAGGCAAATAAGTGTGTAATATACATAGAATCAGTGCAGAGGTAGCTAAGGTAGTAACCATGATACTGTTGTGGCTGCTGCTGTTGCTGCAATGACCTTGACTCTCCAGGATGACTTCTCCTTGGGAGTAGAGTAGAACAGTGACTGTGTGATGCTCATGGGCCGGTGGCAAGGTTAGAATCCAGTTACCTACAAGCCTTGCTATCTATTATACCAAAAAAGACATTGACCTCAGAATTCCTTGCCACTTTATTTATCATTTTACCTTCCAATTAATAAATATCATTTTGAAGGCTTTATTTCAGAATTTCCATGAGAGAGTAGACTTCTTATTTCAAGATTCCTAAGTTTTACTATCTTATTAAAAAGCAGCATTCATGATGATAGTTGGTAACTAGACTTACGGTGGTATAATATACAAATAATGAATTATAAAATTATACATGTGAAATGCATATAATCTTCTTCTGAATTTAGTAGTGTTCTATAAACTTAGAAACTATATCTAATCCTGTATACCAATCTTCTCCAAAAAAAAAGGCAGCATTTATTTCTATATAATATGGTCATTTTCCTTACATAAAATACAGGGCTTGGGATAACAGCAAACAGAAAGCCCTGATACCAAGATTTCCATTTCTTTACAACTAACTTCTAGGAAATCGTTTAAGTCCTGGGTCTGACTATTTTATATAATGTAGACCTAAAATATGTCAATATACAAGTGGCAGATTTGGAAAAGAAGATTCAGATAGTTGAATTCCGTAGCCTAGCTATGTATTTCTGTAAATATAGGGCATTCATTAACCAGCGGTTCACAGGACTTTTCTTACTGTCTTGTCTGGTTTGTGTTGTTGTTTTCTGGTACAGCAGGGTCTTACCAAATCCTTTAGTCACGGTCTATTGTGTTGCAGTCATATGGGCATTACCGTGAAGGTGAAAAACCAATGACTGCAGCAGAAAAACGAATGGACGTGTCATGAATTATAGCCCTGTTTACACTTCTGCTTTAACCGTAATCATTTGTTTAAACAAAAAGTCTGATTTTGCATGTCCACAATTGTGTGCATATTGTAAATATCTCATCTTTCACCAGGATCGGCCAACCCTTGCATTTGTTAACACTCATCATCAAGGAATAGAATCTTATACTAACAAATAATTATCCTTCATAAGAGAATACAAACAGAGCCTGGATTCATAAACTTGCTAATTAACACTTCTAGTTGCATTTATTAACCAACATTTTTGTTAACACAAGTACAACTTTATGACATGCTAATCATTTATTTAAAACTGCTTCCTTTACCTCTCGAAAGCTTATCTTCTCCTAGTGTTTGGTTTAGGTGGCTGATACTATTGATTTTACCTTTAAACAATGTTCATCTCCCTCACCTGAGGCATGCCAATAGCGCCGCTAAGAATACATTATATATCTTTTCCTAGATCATATTCCAGCTCATGCAATTTCCTCCTCCATGTTTTTGTTTCCCTCATAGAGGAATTTATAAGATTTAGGATTCACTTTAATGTGCAGTACATTCTTTCTCTTTGGTTTTCCTATTTAAACCAGTGTATTTTCATAGAAAACACATTAGTAACTCTGCCTTTCTGTGTACTACATCTGGGTTGCAGCCTCCTTGTGAATGAGTACCATAATTACTTCATTCCTGGACTTTATCAGAATTCATGAGCCAACAGAACTGTTCAGTGCCGCTCTCCCAGTAATCGAATCTAACAAGTTAATCAGCAAGAATGTTTAAAGGAAGTCAGTGAGTTTTTCTCATTCTCTGATAACAATAATTTATTCACATCTTTATTGGCTACCTGTAAATCTCCAAGAAACAGTGTCACTGTGGTGGTAACAAAACCAGAAAGAGAATAATCTAGAATGTCCTGCTATAAATTTACCTTAGTAACTGTACCTGAAAAGATGAACAGAGAAGAGTAATTAGTGAGTCTAATGATCTAACCTGGAGAATATTCAATTCGAAGTTAATTCTCACAAGGTCTTTGTCTCCCTAACTCACCAGGTACAGAACATATTCAACTGGCTATCTGAATTTTAAGCTTTTCCTAGATGTGTTTGGCCTCTTTAATTCAACATATATTACACAAATAGACATTATGTTGGAGGCTGAGGGTACATCAGGCAGATAAAGAAATCTGTCTCAATTGAGTTTATAGTTCAGAGAGAGAGAGTTAAAGAAATAAGAAATTAGTAAACTGTGGTTATTTATTCATGATTTATTGGCCAATGTGCTAGGTGTTAGATAACAACAGTGAACAAGATAGATAGTCCTCCACTCTGGTAGAGGGTACATGTTCAGTCTTAAGACAGCATAAAGCATAGATCCTTTCACACAGGGGGTACTTGAAACAGCCTTTAGAGGATAAGGAAGTCATTATGGAGGCAGTGATAAATTAGCAATATCCAAAAAGAAAATAACACTCAGTCAGACAACGAACAAGAAAAGGAAAGATATTCTGATGTACTGGCCCAAAAGTTGGAGAGATCTGCCCATCGTCAGGGAACTAGAGGTTCTTCAGTAGGGCTGATGTTGAGGATGTACAGTAGGAATCTGTGTAAGCAGAGGCAAGCAAAGTGGTCAGGAACCAAATCAGGAAAGCCATCATAAGGCCACCTCATAGGACCTGAGGCGGGTTGGTTGGGTTCAAATCCTGGTTCAAACACTTACAGGCTGTGTCTTGATGAATCATTCTATTATCAACCTGGTTAACTTGAGAATCATGTTTAATATTCTCTTTCCCTGGTTAGTCCTCTGTTAGCATTGAGCAGATATGGAATTTGTGCAAGATTTAGGAGATGGAAGTGAAGCTGCAGTCATTACCCTGTGAAGGTCATCAGAGTTGGATGTAGTGATGGGCGGACCTAGAGGTATCTGGAGGATTCCAGCTTGGCCTCGCTATCTTCTGTTCTAGTCCCAGATCATCTCCCCCTCAACATTGGCTCCTCTGACCAAGAAGAGCCCTGGGAACACCACTGGATGCTTAACTTCAGACCCACAAAGACAAAGCTCCCACAGACTTATCTGTAGCACTCTGAGAGTCCCACTTGAGTGGCTAAATGTGCTTGGTTCTTCTCGTTGACCTGCTGGTGAACCCTCTGATCTTCCAGCTTCTCCTTTAAGACCTTCTTTCCAAAACTCATACTACTATACTGAAACTATAATAAATTCCTTTCCCCATAACTCACAGTGGATCTGCTTTGCTGACTGATAAACTGGACATGTTACATAACCATGCTGTGTTCTTTTATCTTAAAAGAGGACCATGGTAGTTATAATAGTTATTCCCTCAAGATAACCCATAAAGTGGACACTACCATTTAGTGAGCATACATTATCTTAAGAAGTTTATACTTTGCCTTGAGGTGAATGGAAAGTCAACAACAGTGACATGGCCAGCCTGTTTCAAACTAGCTGAGAAAGATGTGGAATGCAGATGTGAGGGAAACAAAGAGACACTTGGAAGTCTGTCACAGTGATCAGAATTTGAGGTGCTGGTGGTCCTAACTTAAGGTAATGCACCAGGGATTGGAGATCAGTAGTAGACAGATTTGAGAGCCATTAGGAAACTAGAAATGTCCTTCTCTGACTAATCTCATTAGCATAATGTCCTCAGGGTCCATCCATGTTGTCACAAATGGCAAGATTTCATGGTATGAAATCACTCTAAAAAAAGCGAACTTGCAAAAGCAGAAAATAAAATGGTGATTACCAGGGGTGGAGGGTGGTGGAGGAAGAATAGGCCAGCTGGTTAAGGGTACAAACTTGCAGCTAGTGATAAACAAAGTCCAGGAGATCAAATGTACAGCATAGTGATTATAGACAATAATATTGTGTTATAATCATCAAACCTCCTAAGAGACGAGATCCCAGTTATTCCCACAGCCAAAAAGAGAAAAAAGATAATCACGTGATGTGATACAGGTGTTACTAATGCTGGAAGGGCCATCATACTGCAATACATACTGTATCAAACCAACATGCCGTACGCCTTACACTTACACAGTGTTATATGTCAAACATATTTCAATTAATAAATAAATAAACCTTTAAAGATGAACACACATAAAAAGATACTACTGGAAATGACAGAACTTGGTAAATCATTAAATACCGAAACGGAGGAAGAAAGGCATGGAAGACTGCGTTCAGGCTTCTGGTGGATCAGCCATGCTTTTGAAACAGTAAAAGTGGAAGAAGAACTTGTTTGGTGAGGAAGTGAAGAGATTTAGCTTTGACATGAGGAGTCATGAGACAACTAATTGGAGACGTTAGGAAGGAAATTGCTTATGTTGGATGTTCTGTGTGGAGATCAGACATGAATGGTTGGTCTTTGTTCTTCCCTTGTACTTGGGAGGTAAGAAACTGAGAGGCTGAGATATTGGATTCTTTTTTTTTTTTTTTTTGTCTACCTCAGCATTTCTAAAATTTATTGGTCTCAGAAAAACTGATACTCTTAAAAAACACTTTTCAGCACCACAGAAAAATTTTGTTCATCTATATTTAATATATGAGAAATTTAAACTCAGAAATTAAATTATTTAAAAAATTATGTTATTGCAATATAATAAAAAGCGATGACATGTTCATATAAATAACGTACTTTTATGAAAAATAAACTATTTTCTTCTGAAACAAAAATATTAGAGATAAACATAACCTTGTTTATGAATCTCTTTAATATCTGGCTTGACAGGAAAGAGCTAGAGTCTTATATTTGTTTCTACATTCAATCTGTTGTAATATCAGCTCTGCAGTATGCTTGTCAGACAATTATAACAAAAGGGGAAATAACATCTTAGAATTATTATAAATATAGTTTTGACTTCATAGATCCCCTGAAAAGGTCTCAGAAAACCCTAGGATCCCAGGACCACACTCCGAAAACCACTCTTCTTTGTGAACATTGGGTCAAAAAGGATGATGCTCAACGAGGGAACAGAGAGGAAGACCCAGAAAGTCTAAGCCTGCCGTGAATCAAGTGCAGTGACTGGGAGGTTGACAGGTGACAGTGACAGAGAGGAAACAAGGTGTGACTGAACTCTGATGTTCAGTGGCTCAGGTGGACATGGGGTCTTCAAAGAAAAGGGAGAATTAACGAGTGGTCTTGAAATAGCTTTGGGAAATGGAAGCAATTCAGGTCCCACCTCCATTCCCTCAGTGGGTGGTACTGGGGAGAGAAAGCAGCTCTTACAGGGGACGATCCTTTGGGAAGCAGTGCTTTCCAGAAGAGCCAGGTTTCAGCTAGCAAGAAACAGAAACACAAACTGTATGTTAGTGAGGGGAGGAAATTTTTGTATGACATGTAGCAAGTACTATTAGTAGCCTAAAAATATCTATTTTTCCCTTCCTTCGTTGGAAAGAAAACCCCAGTTCCTAACTGGCCAGGCTCCCACTCAGAATCAATCCTGTATTGTCCAGACTCCCTTCCAGCTAGGTTTTGTTATGTGACTAATTCTTGGCCACCCAGATGGAAGTACAAGTGCTGTGTGGGGCTTCTAGAAAGACTTGTTAAAAGCAAATAAGTCTGGAGAAGCCCCCCTTTTCAACCCTTCCACCTGCAATGGGTATGTGACAGATGGAAAGCATAATCTAATAAATACATAGAGAACTTTGCACTCAGCAATTGTAGCATACACAGTATTTTCAAGCATGCAGAAAACATTGTCAACATTCTACCACTTAATGCAAATATTTCAAAGGATGGGTATCACACAGTCTACAATAGGTTTGAACACACTGTCTTCCAAATATTTCCAGCATTTTAAATTTTATTTTCTTGTTGAGAGTATTACGGATGTCCCCCATTTTCTCCAGTTTGCCCCCTCCTCCCATCTCCCACCCACCCCAGACCCTCACCTGTCTATTGTCCATGGGACCAGCGTGTGTGTGTGTGTGTGTGTGTGTGTGTGTGTGTGTGTGTAAAAGAAGGGGAAAATTGCAGGCCTCTGACTGTGCTCCTGAAGGAAATCCTTGCCCTCTGAGCAGAAAAATAACAGCTTTGACTTAGTTCCCAGGACATTCGGCATGTATTTGAGACAGCAGAGTAACTAGATGCATGATTTTTCAGTCCTTTTTTGAAAGTCAGGTACAGCCTAAAAAGATGAAACTTCTGGAAGGATCCTAGGTCAGGCAATGCAGCAGGCATCATGCACAGCAAGGTTTCCCACGTGAATGTGCACTCAAATTGCCACCCTGCCTTCATCCGTGCTTTTCAACATGATGTCCCAGGCCGGCGAGATCAATGTCATCTTGGAGCTCGTTAGAGAATCAGATTATCAGCTCCACCCCAAAACTGCTGTGGACTATGGTTTTAATGTAGCCATGATGCTGAAAGTCTAATTATCAGCCTCCAATGACTTCTTGCATACCTTCATTTATCTATTTAATGACTATTGATTAGAGGTATGTTATGTGCTGGATATATGCAAGGCTCTGAAGGAGACAGTGATGAATTGAACAAAATCCACACCCTTCACAGTGCTTCTAGTTTGTTAGGGGAGCCAACCATTAAAGAGGAACACACGCACATGTTTACTTGAAAACACATAGGCCTAGAACACCTGGCACACTAATTCTCAATAAAGATTTGAGTAAATTGCCCGGCCGGTGTGGCTCAGTGGTTGAGCACCGACCCATGCACCAAGAGGTCTCCGGTTCAATTCCGGGTCAGGACACATGCCCAGGTTGTGGGCCCCATCCCCGTTGTGGGGGGCATGCAGGAAGCGGCCAATCGATGTTCTCTCTCACCAATGTTTCTATCTCTCTCTCCCTTTCCCTTCCTCTCTCTCTAAAATCAATAAAGAAAAAAATAAAATAAAATAAAATAAATTTCAATAAACTCTAAAGTATTGATTTCCAGGGCAGCATATAACCTGGAGACCAGCAGAGGTTTTTCTAATGAAGTGAGAATTAAGCAGAGGTATCTGGTGTACATACATGTGTTCAGTGACCAGCGATGGGTACTAACATGGAGTGGAAGGGGTAGAACGCTCAGAAGAAGGAAGAGCAATTAAAACATTCAAAAGTAGGGCCCTGGCCAGTTTTCTCAGTGGTTAGAGCCTCGGCCCGCGGACCAATGAGTTGCGGGTTTGATTCCAGTTAAGGGCACGTACCTCCGTTGCGATTTGTCCCTGGCACTGATTGGGGTCCTGCAGGAAGCAGCCATTCGATGTGTCTCTTTCACGTGGATGTTTCTCTCCCTCTCTCTCCCTCCCTCCCTCCCATTCTGTCTGAACAAAAATGGAAAAAAAAGTCATCAGGTGAGGATAAAAAAAAGTTCAGAAGTAGGAAAGGACAGGATAATTCGAGGAGCATATTCCTTTTTAAGAAATATATGAAAGAAGACATTTTAATCCTATGAATTTCATTATAAGAAACAGTTCATTTTAAATTATAATGTCATTTTTTAAATTCAAAAAAGGTAAAAGTGTATGTGGTTTTTTTAGCTATGTCTGATTCGATGTACCATGTTCTCTTTAGATAGGGACCGCCAAATCAATATGATAATTCTGAATCAATCGGATGGTACTCAGTTCAGTGAGTTCATGCACTCATACCTTAAAACTTAGATTTTTTTTTTGCATACTCATAAGAGGTCCAAGCCAGCAGAATAAGAAAAGAGCAAGAAGTAAAAGATAAGATTAGAGAGAAAGGAATATGCGATTATTCACGGATGCTATGATTGTCTACAAAGAGAAAAATGTAAAAGAATCTCTCAATTAATCATTAGAAGTCAAATATTAGTAAGGCTGGTAGGCACAAAATAAATATATAAAAGTCTATTGTATTTCTATCTTCCAGCAACAAACAAATAGAAATATACTTTATTTAAAGATGACATTTACAATATCATCAAAAAATATAAAGTACCTAGAAGTAAATCTTTGAAAGGTCTTTACAAAGAACACTTTAGAGTTTTTTGGTGTGCTATTAAAGATGGAGAAAATGACCATGATTATGGATTGCATCAATATCATAAAGATGTTGATTTCTCTCAAACTGATCTGTAAATTGATTAAAAATCTAATCAACATCACAAGATTATATGGAACTTGACATGCCATTTTAAAATTTGTATAGAAGTGAAAAAGACCAAGTCACTACCAAGAAGAAAGACCAAGTGGAGGAGTGGGGGGCAGGGAGGGGTTCACCAGAGAATTAGTATTGATACAGAGCTACAGTTACTAATATAGCCTGGTATTGGCGCAAATGTAGACAAATTAACCCTGAAACAGAATGCACAGAAACTTGATTTTTAATAGAACTTGTACTGAAACAGTGGGGAAAATATGGACTTTGCTGTTGAGACCATAGGTTATCCAAATGAAAAGAAAGAAGGGAAGAGGAAGACAGAGAGAGACAGGTGTGTGAGGTTGGGGAAGGAGGAAGGTTGGGGAAAGAAAGAAATGAGACAGAAATTGGGTCTACCACAAAAATTCAGATAGATTCAAACTTAAATGTGAAGCAAGACAAAAATGAGAATATCTTCATGACCCCAGGATTGGTATGATACATTTAAGAATATAGAAAAAGTGCAAACCATACCAATAATCTTCTAGCACAAAAATTATATTTCTATCACTGTTCTAATATATTATTAATTTCTAGTAATCATAAAATTAGACATTCCCCAATGTTTATAGGCAATGATCACAATTTATCATATATGTACTTTTATGTTTGTCACTGAGGCCTGGCCTGTGTGGCTCAGTGGATTGAGCATCATCCCAGGAACTGAGAGGTCCTGGTTCGATCCCCAGTAGGGCACGTGCAGGAGGCAGCCGACTGATGTTTCTCTCTTACATCGATGTTTCTATCGTTCTCTCCCTTCCTCTCTCTCTAAAAAATCAATAAAAATACATATATATACATACATATATATATCTATATATATATCTATATATCTTTGTCACCAGGGAGCGGGCCTCCCTTTGAAGGAAGAAGGGCCTCAGTCAGGAAGACTGGTTGAAAGTCTGTTCAAGAAGGTCTAACTCCCAGTTTCCATCCCCTCCACCACTTATCTAGGTTACTGTTTGTTCCTCACACTTGCCAAATAAACAAGGAGGGAAGTCTGCCCTTCAGAAAGGTCAAAACACCAGGTCTCCACATTGAGGGCACAGGGCGGTTGGAGGCTGTGGATGTTCCTCAAGTGAATGCCCCCTGGAGGGGGAGCCCGGCCCTTCTCCGCTCCGGTTCCCCGGTGGCCCTGCGCCCTCCCGTGTGACCCTGAGAGAGCTGAGTGCCATCCTTGGGAACAACCCTTTCTCATCGTAAAGGGAAATCGTAACGACCGCTTGCAAAGGTTAAGTGAGAATTTAGGAGGCGTACGCATGTTAGCATAGCCTACTACTACGTGAAATAACTAAGTAATAAAAGTTTACTATAAGAATATTTTAATAAAGCAAAATGTAGTATTTATCTCATTTACATATTCACGGCTATTCAACTCCCAGTGCCATGAGACGTGGGTACACGCACCGTTCACTGCCTCCCCAAGGTTTGGGACTGCGCCTGGCGCCGGGGTGCAGGGGGTATCTATCTGTTCACTGTTACGAGAGGGGGTGCTGATCTGAGGCCGTCAGAAATCCGAGGGGCCCGCATCAGTGTTTGAGAGGAAAATGAACCGGAAGGTAAGGGGCCCATATTCTAGACCTGGCTCTGCTGGATAACCTTGAGCAGATCCCCACAATCTCCCTGGACCTCAGTTTCACCTTCTATTAGCTGTACTCACCAGACTGAGATGCCCCAAGTCTCTCCCAGCAATAACCTCAGGTCTCCCTGGGAAGAGCTGCCTCTGTGCCTTCAGCGCTTACTGGCTCCCTTGACGTCCACCCCACAGCCCCCCCCGTCCCGATTGCCGCTGAGCAGGCACTGATTGATGCCAGCACTATGGTGAGGCCGGGAAAACCAAGACGAAAACACGCGCTTTCCTTGTTTAAAAATGACGATGTGTGGAAAACCAACAAGCCAGGAGTTAAGTACAACATGATACCGCATTTATTTGCCCTACATAATTTTTTTTTTCTTTTTCTTTTTTTTTATCCTCACCAGAGGACATTCTTCCATTTTCTATTTCAGATAGGGAGGGAGAGAGAGGAAGAGAGAGAGGAACATCGACGTGAAAGGGACACATCAAGTGGCCGCCGCCCCCACGACCCAACCAGGGCCGGGGACAAACTGCAGCCAAGGTACATGCCCTTAGCGGGAACCGAACCCGGGTCTCTGTGGACTGCAGGCCGACGCTCTAACCGCTGAGCCAAACCAGCCAGGGCTGCCCTACATAATTTTAACAAAGCTATATTCATAATCCTCTTACCATAAACTTTTTGAAATCCCAGTACAGTCTTTTACCTTAGGAATTAATACCCTAGAAAACCAAGTTAAGTTGCTCTTGCATAATAAAAATGTTCAATTTGATTCTCATAGTTGACTCTTTAAACTACATATTTTTTTTGTATTTCCAAACCGAATGGCATCATTTTAAGTGATCTTATCTGTAGTCATAACATAAAGTTAATTTTTAGGGTTCGACAATTTAAGAAAATAAACATACAAATTTACTTATTAAAACCACTTCACTCCTCTGATAATAAAAAAATAATATTAGCATTTGAAGGCGTCATCCTACTCCAGACTTCATAACATTGATGTGGAATTTCTCCCCATGTTAACATGGCTGACAGAGATGACTGTGTGTGACTGTTCCGGACTGTGAAACAATACGCCGTTTCCTGTTCATTGAGCTCCATGGATATGGCCAATCTGACTGTGCTACTGAGGTTCAATTTCCTAGAACATTTAGTAAGTCATGTTAAAAATTAAAATTATAACTTACTCAAAGCATTCTCAGGATAACGGAAGCAGCAGACAGTAAATGGTAAATCGATTAAAGAAACATTGAGCCC
Organism: Molossus molossus; assembly: GCF_014108415.1. Lineage (NCBI taxonomy): Eukaryota > Metazoa > Chordata > Mammalia > Chiroptera > Molossidae > Molossus > Molossus molossus. The sequence goes on along the minus strand of NW_023425344.1, from coordinate 73,528,930 downwards.
AAGTTGTTATATTATCTTGGTTGAACTAGAAACTTAATCTTCCTGCAATGGATGACCTAATTGTATTACCAGATTCCCTTTCTAGTGATAGAAAACTCCTCTAAAGCATCCCATAGTGACTAAATGTATTGCTGGATGCTTCCTTTTCTTTTCTCTAAGAGTTGAAACTCTTCTCAATCAGCTTTATTGAGGAATAATTTACATAAAATTTACCCATTTGAGTGTTGAATGCAATACGTTTTGACAATGTGTAGAACAGTGTAACCAACACCACAGTCATGTTACAGAATATTGCTAGAAACTATCGTTTTAAAAGTCATTTATTCTTTCAGTGATTTAATAAATGTTTTTCAGCATCTATTTTGCAATAATATACGAATGCATTACATGAATAAAACACACAGGCTCTGATCTCGCGTGCTCATGGTAACACTGTCATATGAGGCTTGTGAGTTGGGCCAGAAGACCAAGCTACACTAGACAACTCCAGAAAACCAACCAAGAGGAAACTGGAAGGAACTTATCGTTTGCTGAGTGCCCACTCTGTGGCAGGCACTCTACATCCATGAGTTCTTTCGATATATAGTTTACTTAAAGAGAGCAAGGCAATACAGAACAGTAGTTAAAAACCAAGGTTGCAAAGATGATTATGTAGGTTCAAATTTCCAACTCTGTCACCTACTGGTTTTGAAATCTTGGGCAAAACATTAAACATCTTTACACTTCAGTTTCCTCATCCTTGAAACAACTGGTAATAATCCTCCCTGACAGGGTTAGTCCACGTAAGTGAACTTGTTCTTGGAAAGAACTGAGAAGAGCTCCTGGTATACAGCAAACACTCATAAATGCCAACTATGCACTAATCACTATGAGAGCCCCACGTGAATGTATTTCTTGCCTCATTTGACAGAGAAAATACCTGAAACATACATTTAAATACCTTGTCTGTGGTCACACAGCTAGCAAGTTCAGACTATAATTTGGAAACAGGTCTGTCTGACTCCCAAGCTCATGCTCTTTCCACCACATCTTGGTTGAATTAGAAAGTGGCAATAGCCCTGGCTGGTTTGGCTCAGTGTTTAGAGCATCGGCCTGTGGTCCAGAGAGACCCGGGTTCGGTTCCCGCTAAGGGCGCGTACCTCGGTTGCAGTTTGTCCCCGGCCCTGGTCAGTCGTGCAGGTGGCAGCCACTCGATGTGTTCCTTTCGCGTTGATGTTTCTCTCTCTCTCTCTGTTTCTCTCTCTCCCTCCCACTCTACCTGAACAAAAAAATGGGAAAATGTCCTTGGGTGAGGATAAAAAAAAAAAAAAAGAAAGTGGCAATAAAAGGGGGGCCAGGGAAGAACATGAATCTGTTCATCTTTCCCTCCTCTTGAAATCCTCTTGTACCTTTCCCCTCAGTACCTCTAAAACAGTGATTCCTAACTGGAGTCATGCTTCCATACTGCACCAGGACGGAGGCACCTGTGCCTCCCCACCCCCCCCCCAATGCTGGAGATAATCACTTAGTAATAATAATTTGGCTGCTATGAGTCAAAACTACATCCTTCTCTGGGAATTACTATGGTCAAAGGTAATATCCAAAGGTCATGAAAATGGTGTGCAATGCTCGGAAAACTTCCAGACATAAAAAAAAATACAATTAATGATCAGGTAGCTCAATTTTTGGAAAACAATCTTTGTATATTAAAACTGTGAAAAATATATCCTTTGTTTACATATAAAATAAAGCCAGTTCTGGACTCAGATCTCGTTTTTATCTGCATCAGTGTCTAGCAGGATATTCAAAAGTCATGTGCAATGCAAGACAATTTTTATTGTGTAGCACTGTCCTGTTACAGGAGACTACATTTTAATGGCACTTCCAGTTTCAATCACTGTGATGGCCAAAAATGGCCCCCTTCCCCCTTATGAGAACCATAACTCTGCTGTATGTCTGAATATCTCCTGTCTCCTTTGCCATTCTTTTTATCCTCACCCCAGGATATTTTTCCACTTTTTTGTTCAGATACAATGGGAGAGAGAGAGAGAGAGAGAGAGAGAGAGAGAGGTCAACATGAAAGGGACACATCGAATGGTTGCCACCTGCACGACCAACCAGGTCCGGGGACAAACTGCAACCAAGGTACATGCCCTTAGCGGGTCCCTCAGGGCCGCAGGCCAACACTCTAACCACTGAGCCAAACCGGCCAGGGCTCTTTTTTTTTTTTTTTTTAATTTATCTTTATTGTTGAAAGTATTACAATAAAGATGTCCCCATTTTTTCTCCCCATTGACCTCCTTCACTCTGCTCCCACCCCTCACCCAGGCCTTCATGGCGCTATTGTCTATGTCCATGGGTTAGGCATATATGCATATAAAATCTTTGGTTAATCTCTTCCCACCTGCCCCTTCCCCCACACACCTTCCCTCTGAGATTCGTCAGTCTGTTTCATGCTTCCATGTCTTTGGATCTATTTTGTTCATCAGTTTATTTTGTTCATTAGATTCCACATGTAAGTGAGATCATGTGATTCTTGTCTTTCTCTGACTGGCTTTTCACTTAGCATAATACTCTCCAGGTCCCTCCACGTCATTTCAAATGGTAAGAGATCTCTCTTTTTACAGCTGCATAATATTCCTTTGTACCACAGCTTTTTTATCCACTCATCTACTGATGGGCACTTGGGCTGTTTCCAGATCTTAGTTATTGTAAATAGCACTGCTATGAACATAGAGGTGCATATATTCTTTCTGGTTGGTGTTTTGGGATTCTTAAGATATATTCCTACAAGTAGGATCACTGGGTCAAACAGCAGATTCATTTTTAATTTGGGGGGAAACTCCATAAGTTTTCCATAGTGGCTGCACAATTCTGCATTCCCATGAGCAGTGTACTAGGGTTCCCTTTTCTCCACACCATCACCAGCATTTGTCATTTGTTGATGATAGTCATTCTGGCAGGTGTGAGGTGAAACCTCATTGTGGTTTTAATTTGCATCTCTCTGATGAGACTTTGAGTATTTTTTCATTTGTCTTTTGGCCATCTGTGTGTCTTCTTTGGAGAGTGTCTATTTAGGTTCTTTGCCCAATTATTTTTTTGTTAATCCTCACCTGAGGACATTTTTTCCATTGATTTTTATAAAGGGACACATCGAGTAGTTGCCACCTGCACGACCCAACCAGGGCCAGAGACAAACTGCAACCGAGGTACGTGCCCTTAGTGGGAACCGAACCCAGGTCTCTCTGGACCTCAGGCCAAAGCTCTAACCGCTGAGCCAAACAGGCCAGGGCTCCATTGATTTTTAGAGAGAACGGAAAGGAAGGAGGAAGGGGTGGGGGAGAGAGAGGGAGGGCGAAAGAGAAAGAAACATCGATGTGAAAGAAATGCATCGATTGGTTGTCTCCTGCACACTCCCTGATGGGCCAGAGATCAAGCCTACAACCCAGGTACTTGCCCTTGACTGGGAATCAAACCCACAACCTTCAGTGCTAACCTCTGAGCCGCACTGACCTGGGCTGCCCATTTTTAATTGGATTGTTCATCTTCCCTTTGTTTTTGTTTTTATCCTCACCCGAGGACATTTTTCCATTTTTTTGTTCAGGTAGAGTGGGAGGGAGAGAGAGGAACAGAGAGAGAGAGAGAAACATCGATGTGAAAGGAACACATCGAGTGGCTGCCACCCGCACAACCAACCAGGGCCGGGGACAAACTGCAGCCGAGGTACGCACCCTTAGCGGGAACCGAACCCGGGTCTCTCAGGACCACAGGCCGACGCTCTAACCGCTGAGCCAAACCGGCCAGGGCCATCTTCCCTTTGTATGAGTTCTTTATATATTTTGGAAATTAACCCCTAATCAGAAGTATCATTAGCAAATATGCTCTCCCATACAGTGGGACCCCTTTTCATTTTGATGCTGGTTTCTTTTCTGTGCAGAAGCTTTTCACTTAGATGAAGTCCCATTTGTTTATCTTTTCCTTTGTTTCTCTTGCCCCCGGCAACATATCAGTGAAGATTCTGCTACTGAGATGTCTCAGATTTTGCTGCCTGTGGTTTCATTTAGGACTTTTATGGTTTCATGCTGGGCCCTCAGAGTGCTAGCTGTCTGCTGGTAATTCCAAATCCTTATCTTCAGCATAGATCTCTCTCATGCTCAAACTTGTATCTTCAACTTTCTGCAGCTACAGAGCCTGGATACCCCACCCATACCTCAAAGTCAACATGTCCAAATCATTCTATTAATTTTCATCTAAATGTACTCTATTTCCGTGGTCTTCATCTCTGGCTCTATCATATACTCATCTTGGACTCCCCTGGTGCATGTGATCATGCCACTCTCTTGATTTAGACTCTCCTGGACTAATGCTTTTGTGTTCATCAATAATGCCTACGTGTTCTTCAATCATGGCCCGTCCTGCACTGTATTTTAATTACTTGTTTACATCTCTGTGCCACTAAGCTTTAAGTTCCCTGATGTTAGGAACATTTCTTATTCATCTCTGTGTCCTCAGTGCTTAGCACAGTGCCAGACACAGCATAGACAGTCAATAAATATTTACTGAATGAATAAAATATTCATAAGCAACCACAATATTGATGGCTAATTCAATGTGAGTGAGATAAGAAATAACTTGATTCTATCAAATGCAGATTTTAGTGATCTTAAATATGATCAATAAAATGATTAACTATTATCCGTTGAAATTCTTTTAGGGGGAAAAAACAGTTACTTAACTAAATTGAATACATTCTTGACTTTAAATGAACAACAGTAAGAAAGCTTGGCTTGATAATTTAATGAATTTATTTTCCCTGTTCAAACAAAGGAGCTAAAAAATTCTCTTCTAAGCATACAAGAAAAGTGGGTTTCCTGCTGTCCTTTTTCTTATTTATTTAAAAATGGTCATTAACTATCAACCATGTGCCAAAAGTATTCCAGAAAATGAGGAAATGTTGAAGGTAGGGGAAGATCGCCATGGGGCTGAAGACACGGTCCTCTGCGTGCTCCAGGTGTGACGGGGGAAACAGTCAGGTCAATAAAAATCAATCGCTGCACTGTGAGAAGTGCAGCCATGAAGTTATGTACGAAGCACTAGGAAAGTCCCAGTTTTGGTCAACTGCCTTTGAGGGAGAGGTATTGTCACGTGACTGGAGGCCCCAGGCTATTGAAATCTTGTGTACTTATCTTTCCAGTTCAGTTCTGGAGAAAAAGGGAAGAGGGCTAGAACAACAAAAACCCACCAGAGCTGGCCTGAACCACGACGGCGCTGCATCTGACCTCCTGGAGACCCTGAGTGGCATTCACCTGATGACATTACGTTAGCAAGCTGACCTACCCACACGCCCGCCTGTGCCTCCACAGATCCAACTCTGACCATGCAAGAGAAGAAAGGGGTGGTGCCCCGATCCCTGAGAAGCAATGCATATGCCTTCCCCGCATTATGCTGTCCCCATAATACTCCCCCTCCCCCAGACCTCTCTAGGAGAAGCTGATCTGTGAGTTCGACTCCCACTATCCCTTCTGTGGCCGTTGAATACAGCTGTGCTGCTGAACGCTTGGCTTCTGTTTTGCTTTTGGCTCCGCCACACAGAACAGAGAAAGGACCCTTAGAAGGACAAAGGGTCCTTCCGGGTAACTGTATCCCCACAGTAGGGGCCTGGATACTACATTGGTAATACTAAAAAGCAGGCTTCTTCAATAAACTAACATTTGAATTGGACTCAGTTATGGTATCAGGGTAGGTAAGATTAAGCCATGGTAACAAGTGCCACCAAAATTTCTGTTGATTGCACACAGACTCCACAGTTTCTCTCTCAATCTCATTACACATCCAGCTCTGGTTGGCAGGGAACTGTGCTCAGCAGAAACTTCGTCGCAACACAGCCTTGTCCTGGTTGCAGCCGGGAGGGACTCAGGTGCTCTCTGCTCCGTTTCTGCCTGATGCACAGCACATGTATTCACAGCCCACTGGAAGAGGGAGTCACACGACCATGTCTAAATGAAAACGGGACAGGGGCAGAGCAATGCTACCAATGGCCTGAAGGCAGGAGAAACTGATCATTTGCAAACAGCCCTACAGATTTTTGTTATTAAAGATGGATGAGACTATGTTACAAGGAGAAGAGAAGGCAGATCATTCTAGGCCGAAGGAATGGCAGGCTGTACTATGAATATGGGCAACGACATTGTCTAGTGTTGGCTGGGGTTCAGGCTTACAGGGATGTTAAAAACCAGTGGAAGCCCTGGACAGTTTTGCTCAGTGGTTAGAGCGATGGCCCACAGTCCAGAGAGACCCGTGTTCGGTTCCCACTAAAGGCTTGTACCTCGGTTGCAGTTTGTCCCTGGCCCCAGCTGGGGTCGTGTGGGTGGCAACCACTCTATGTGTCTCTCATCGATGTTTTTCTCTCTCCTTCCCGCTCTATCAAAGATAAATGCAAAAATGTCCTTGGGTGAGGATAAAAACAAAACAAAACAAAAAACCAGTGGGAAAGGTAGGTTGGGGGCCACATTATTCAGTGACCTGTTAGCAAATTGAGGGGTTTAAACTTTATCAGTAATAGAGAATATTTTTCAAAAGCTTTGAATCAATCCAATCAGCATATCCCTGGTGAACTGTGACACAGCACAGAACTCATAGTGACTGGTTAGACCACTGCTACACTTTATTTTAAAAAAATTTTTTTTCTTTATTGATTTTTAGAGAGAGGAAGGGAGAGGGAGAGAGAGATAGAAACATCGATGAGAGAGAACATCGATTGACCACCTCCTGCATGCCCCCCACTGGGGACTGAGCCCACAACCTGGGCATGTGCCCTGACTGGGAATCAAACCAGCGGCCTCTTGGTGCATGGGTCAACGCTCAACCACTGAGCCACACTGGTTGCGCCCACTGCTACACTTTAAAAAGGAACTACGAGAGAGAGCAAAATACCTTTTCATCCTCCACAACCTGCCTCCACAGACTTTCTGGCTGAGGACCTTGGGCTGATGCTTGTGTGAGTGTTGATCTCTGGCTGGAGACACGGGCACGTCCATTAGAGAGTGACAGCCCCTGGAAGCAACAGGGGGCTTGAAACCGTGAGTCCACCCTCTGAATGGAAAACCACAGTTCTCCCTGTGGCTTAAGGGTAACCAAGGTTTTGTTTTAAAATGAAGGGTAAAATTACTTACGCTAATGGGGCCCCAGGGACCATTAGGTATCCATCACTTAAAGCAACCCAAGAAGAGCCCTGACCCGTAGGAATTTCTCTAGAGAATATGTAGGGCTATCTTCTATTGTTCATTTAATGGCCTGCTTATTAGGAAGTTTAGTGAGGATTCTATATCAAACTCAAAGCTGTTTCCATCCAATCATATAGAGAGAGGGTCTAACTAAACAGAAAACACGGGAATAATTAACGTATCTTTCTAACAGACATTGATGAGAGATCTCAGGTTTAAACTCCACTGTGGCAACTAATGACACACATAGGCTTTATTTTTTTATATCATAAACTGAGTGTGATACAGATACCAAAATCCAGTCACGCACTCACTTACTCGTTTAGTCCACATCGAGCAAGGGTCCAAGCTCGGTCTCAAACAGGAAGTCAAACATGACACACGTGCCTAATAAACAGCGTGTCAGGCTCTCAGAGCTGAGCGGACACCTTCCCGGGCAGGTGGAGTGGGGCCAGGAGAAGGGTCCGCACCTACTCCTCTCCGGTCTGGGTCCCACTGCACCTGCCTGGGCTGTGTGCACAGCAAGGCTGCATCCAGGAGCGAGAGCTGCTCTTGTTGGAAGAAACAGGACCCAGGCAGGGCTCCTTCGGTGCTCACGTGGCCAAGTGTGTCAGAGCAGGAGGGCAAGAGCACTTTACCCATGTTCTCATGAACATGCCATATCATGGACTCCCCAGAATGCAGCAATACATATAAACTGAGGGGGGAGGGGTCATGGAAACCTGTGTTCTTTTTTTTTTTTTTTGCAAATTTTATTAATTTATTTTTGTTACAGATGTTTCTCCTTTTCCCCCCCTAGACACCCTCCTACCAATCCCTGGCCCCCAGCATCATCGTCTATATCCATTGGTTACACATACGTGCATATAAGTTCTTTGGTTTATCTCATCCCTGCCCCCCGCCCCCCTCCTGGGAGGTTTGTCAGTCTGAACCGTACTCCTTTCTATGTCTCTGGGTCTGTTTTGTTCATCAGCTTATTTTGTTCATTATATTCCACAAATAAGTGACATCATGTGTTTGTCTTTCTCTGACTGGCTCATTTTGCTCAGCATACGCAGCACCGTATTTTGATGCCAGAGGACGTGCAAGCAAAGCTTCCTTGTAGCACAACTCCAGGGACAGCCGTTTCCATGGAACTGCACGAATGCTTCTCCCTGGGGCAGTCAGGGCAGAGCCTCTGTGCTCCTTCACAGCCCTGCAAACAGGCAGCAACCCTGGGAAGGCTGCAGCAGAGATGATAGCATGGCCATGTAGAGGCCCTCAAGCAGTTTCTAATCAGCAGAAGTCAAGAAGCGGGCTGGAGCAGACCTGCTATTCATCTCATATGACATTCCTCTCCAATGACCAGAAATGACAGGGTGGGACACGCAGGGGACCCGGTCCTGCAGCTAGCCTACAAAGGGCAAGAGCTACTGCTGTTACTGTAGCAGTCACAGGGCCTGGAGGAACTTGGTTTATAATTTATTTTAAAATATTTATTGAGGACCTGATGTGCCAGAATACTGTGCTATATATTTTTCAAAGAGCATTTCCAAGAATCAAATAAAAAAATGAAAAGTCACTCTGGCCGGTTTGGCTCAGCACTTAGTGTCGGCCCTAGGACCAAAAAGTTGCAGGTTCGATTCCAGTCAAGGGAGCATGCCTGGGTTGCAGTTCGGTCCCCGGCTCTGGTTGGGTCCTGCAGGAGGCAGCCAGTCAGTGTGTCTCTCTCACATAGATGTCTCTCTCTCTCTCTTGTTCTCACTCCCTCCCACTCTATCTGAAGATAAATGGAAAAATATCCTTGGGTGAGGATTTTTAAAAAAAGAAAAGTCAATGCAGTTTACCCTGAGAGTTTTGTCTGTAATCACAGATTTTCCTCTATGCAGTATCCCATCCTATGCTTGCCCCATTCAGAATAACAGCCACTTCTGAGGGGGTGGGGACTGTACACACACGCATGCAAGCAAGCACACATACACATGTATATTCAGATTGTTCTTGCTCTATTTATGCTCTCATTTAAGCAGAAATAAATACTAAAATACCCACAGGTGCTTTTTCCTCCTGACTACATCCAGCATAAGCGATAAAACAGAAAAGATTTTCTCTTTTTCCTTTCAAATTCCAAGTGGTAATAAAAAAGAAAAAGTTCCAATAAACATTGGTGGCGTGGCCAGGTTTGGTGGCGGCATAATCTTTCCTTTTGTGTTCCAAGGTATTGCGCACCTCTAATTTGGTCTACCCTCAGAACGTCCCTGCCGAAAAGGAGATCTTGAGAACGAAGGGACTAATTCAGACACATTGTGCCCTCAAAACAGCTTCACCCTAAATAGTGAGACCATTGAATCCAAGTGGCATCTCACTTTAAATACGCTTGTTTTACCCTTAGGCTTTGACCACTTACATAAATAAAAAGAAACCTGTGAAAATGCCTCATAGACGTGATTTTACTCTCCACGTATATAAAATCTGCACTTTGCTTTGAAGTCTCGCTTCGGTTCCACATACCAATGCAACATAAAAACAAGAAGAGAAAAGTCAGCAAACGCTGCCAGCAAAGTCAACTTTCCCCCGCAAGATCCAGCTATTCCAGGTTCACAGTACACATAAAACCTTTTATACTGTTGCATTGGAAAGGATATTTCCAGTGACCCACCCATCTGCTTTTTTTAACCTTTAAATATCTTAATTGCCCAGATCACGCTTCACTCTGTGGTTCTCACCCTGGACATGAAACTGTTAAGCCTTAAGCGACCGATTTTTATTTTAGAAAACGAAGCTCACAACTCAACAAAATGAATGTATTTCCTCATATAGATGAACGTGTGAAGGCTGCTCCTCCCTCCCCAAGACTCCGGCTCTAGACTAAGCTAATGTTTAAGCAGCGGTTCGCCTGGTACACGGACAGGAGTCACCTGAGAGGGCCTTTGTTAAATGTCCTCTCAGAGGTGATAAATGAGAGAGCACTTGAACAGAAATTGATTGAAGCAAAACTCTTGGCCCACTCAACACTTTTTCTCACACCATTTTCTCTCCTAATGTCAAGTTCAGGCTGACAACCGAGGAAAGGATACTAACAATTTAGAGGAAGAAAGATTTCTTCCAACATAATAAAGACAACATAAAGAACGAAGATTCCTATTAAAAGGTAATCATTTTGTGTGACCTAATGATCAAGGGGACTATCTCAGAAGGGATTCAAAGGCATGAGTATGCTTTCTGTTTTAGTCATATTAGAATTTGTACACCTTCATGAAAATGACTTGCCTCAGATCTATTGAGCAGTAACCATCCAAATATTTTTTTATGAGTGAGGTTGGATGCTTTTGGGATTGTGGAACTCTTTTTTGTTTGCTATAAAAGAATATATTTTGATAAGTGTCAATGACTCTGCCATTTAAAAAAAAAGTCATTGCTTATTTGACACCTGGAAAAGTGATCTCTCAGTTTTAAATTTTCTGATGGAAAAGCAATTACATCTTAAGTAATGTTTCAATAATCCTTCCCAGGAGTCCTGTGGAAGTAAAAGCTGAGCTCTTGTTCCTTCTTAACACCTACCACCGAGCGCAGATCTAATGAGGAACTGAATATGATCATATCATACCCGAATATTAGAGGTGAGAAACAGCAATTCTGTTCCTGGCTTCAATTATGCTAACCACATAAACAGTTTTATTGTTTATGATTAAACTGAATGGTCAATTTAATACAAAAACCACCACTGTGGTCGGATCAGTTAAAATAGTCAAGCTGTTTAACATATCATCCACGTGTATATTTGTCAAGGTTCCCAAAACTTTAGTTATAAAATCTTTCTTTTACCACTTAATGAAGATATTTTTTTGATCTTAAAAAGGACATGACATGAGTGATGATGGAGAGTGACAGAAAAAGCTACTGAGAAATTGATGTTAATCCCGTACAAAGACAGGGAGAGGGTTACATTACAATGGACGGTCATTACAGCCTGGTGTAGGCAGCATCAAACTCATAATTTGAGTATTTTTTTCTAATAGAAAACACGTGACTGGGTTGTTGTGTCCCTACGACAACTGGCATGAATATGTTTGTCTATTTCACGAAAGCCGCGAGCCGGGACCCAAAGGGAAGCTGCGCAGGTGCAGGGTTCACCGCCACCTTTGTGGTTTAGCACGTCCCCTCACAGGAAATGAAAGAGGAGAAAAAGAAAAGAAAAAAGCAGAAGCTGTGAATATGGTCAAGGGCAATTGATACTTATAAGTACACACTTGGTTCTGCTGGCTAGGATTTTATAGTCTGGCCGGTGTCATAACAAACCGAGACTCACTCCTACCGAGAGTGTTGTCATAATACGGTGGCGCAGCGCAAGCCTTCCTGAGGACAGTGGCTAGAGACAGCCAAGCAGGAATAAGAAAACAGCCCAATTTAGTAAAATGGATACAGAATAGCTTAAGGAAGTAAATCCTTATTATTTTCCAGTATGCAAAATAATAAATTTAAAGCGTACCTCAGGGCCATTCTTTGATGATTAGAATGAGAAGAAAAATCAAATGTGCTTAATGAGTAGAAGAAGACAAATTTGTAGTTTAGGTCACAAAAAAGTACACTTTCAACAGGACCATGGAGTATGATTGTGTAGGCTGTGGCCTGTGCCCGGCAGGAGGCCAGGGGAGCTGAACCAGCGGCGCTCTGTGCCACGCCACACACCTGCTGGGGTCTGTGTCTGCCCAGAGGAACACCTTTTTCTTATCCTTACAAAGGCACCCCTTGGATAAGCAGAGGCTCTGCTTTAAGGAGAATGTTCAGCATTTCCTAGGGCTCAAGAAAATAGAAACTCACATGTTCTGCTATAGGAGTTAAACTATTACCAATAGTTTGAAGGGCATTTCAGAAATACGTATAACCCTTAACATATTCCTTATCTTTTGATTCTTCAAGGCCCATCTTTAGAAATTTATTTTAAGGTGAGTTGTTGTGGTGATTTTAAAATGTGCCCACATGACCGGCTGGTGTGGCTCAGTGGCTGAGCGTTGACCCATGCACCAAGAGGTCAACGGTTCAATTCCTGGTGGTGAGCCTGATCCCCAGTGAGGGGCATGCTGGAGTTGGCCAATCGATGTTCTCCCTCATCAATGTTTCTCTCTTTCCAAAAATCAATAAAGGAAAAAATTTTTAAATAAATTATATATGCCCACAAAAAATTTTTAATACTCTTCTCTTCAAACAATGAAGCCTAATTCATCTCTTGAATGTGGACCAGATTTTGCGAAGATTCACTTCTAACAGACACACATGACATGTGCTGCTCTATGAATTCTAAAACTAAATCATAAAAAGAACAGCTCTGTCTGGCACGCTCTCTCTCAGACCTATTGTTCTGGGTGGGATGCCAGCCGCCATGTTGTGAGAACACTCAAGCAGCCTGTGGAAGGGCCCACATGGGAAGAACTGAGTCTCCTGCCAAAACCAACACCAACCTGCTGGCCACGAGACTGAGCCAAGAAAGTCAAGCCTTCAGCTTCTGGCAAGACTTCAGATACTCTTCAATAATGGTGTTGGGAAAACTGAACAGCCATATGCAAAAGAATTAAACTAGACCTCTCTCTGACACCACACAAAAAAAGTCAACACAAAATGGGTTAAAGACTTGACTGTAAAGCCTGATGCTATAAAACTCCTAGAAGAAAACAGGAGGTAAGCTCGTTGACGTCTGCCTTGGCCATGATTTTTTGCATTGACACCAAAAGCAACAATACACAAGTGGGACTACATCAAATTATAAAGCTTCCTCATGGCAAAGAAAACCACCAACAAAATGAAAAGGCAACCTATGAAATGAGAGAAAATATTTGTAAATTATATATCTGCTAAGCGGTTAATATCCAAAATATATAAAGAACTCAACAACAAAAAACAAACAAAATACAAAAGAACATTCCAATTAAAAAACAGGCAGAAGCCCTGGCCGGTTTGGCTCAGCGGTTAGAGCGTCGGCCTGCGGTCCGGAGAGACCCAGGTTCGGTTTCCGCTAAGGGCACGTACTTCGGTTGCAGTTTGTCCCCGGCCCTGGTTGGTCGTGCGGGTGGCAGACACTCGATGTGTCCTTTCACGTCGATGTTTCTCTCTCTCTTTCCTTTCCTCTCTCTCCCTCCCACTCTATCTGTACAAAAAATGGAAAAATATCCTCGGGTGAGGATTAAAAAAAAAAAAAACAGGCAGAAGCAGAAGAACTGAGTAGCCATTTTTTCAAAGAAGACCTACAGATGGCCAATAGGTACATAAAAAGGTGTTCAACATCACTAATCACCAGGGAAATGCACGTCAAAATCACGATGAGATACCAGCTCACACATGTTAGAATATCTATCATCAAAAAGAAAATACAGTAAGTGCAGTGAAGATGTGGAAAAGGGAACCCTTGTGCATGTCGGTGAGACTACACATTTGTGCAGACACTATGGTGAACAGTGGGGAGGTTTCTCAAAAACTTAAAAATAGAGTTACCATATGATCCAGCAATCCCATTTCTGGGTATGTAAGCAAAGGAAATAAAAACTGTCCAAAAGAGGTATCTGCTCTCCTGTGTTCATCGCACATTGCTCACAGCACATTTCTAAAAGCCAAGATTTGGGAACAACCTGAGTTTTCATCAGTGGATGAATGCATAGAGCAAAATGAGAACGTATGTATTTTCTATATGATGGAATATTATTCAGCCATAAGAAAGGGCATCCTGCCATTTGAGACAACATGGATGGACCTGAGGAAGTATGCTAAGTGAAGTAAGTCAGACAAAGAAAGACAAATTTTATATTATCTCACTTATATGTGAAATCTAAAAAAGTCCAGCTTATAGAATTATGGTTACCAGGAGGGAAGGGGGAAATGTTGGTCAAAAAGTACAAACTTCTAGTTATGAAATGAGTAATTTTAAATTCTGGGGATCTAATATACAGCATAGTGATTATAGTTAATAACACTGAATTGTATGCTTTAAAAAAAAAACTTCAGATGACTACAGCCCTGGCTGACACCTTGACTATAACCTCTGAGGGACTCTGAAACAGACCCACAGAAAACATGAAGATAATAAAGGCTATTGTTGTTTTAAGCCATTAAGTGTGGGGTAATTTATTAGTGCAGCAATAGATAATTACTACAGATATACACAAAACTTAGACTACATGGATGTCTATTATAATGTTGTCTATAATAACCAAGAGTAACCATTCAATATCAGAATGTGATTAAAAAGTATTAGCATATGACTATCTATGAGATTAAATAAAAGGTAGACATTAAAATTTATATTCTAACTACTATGCTGTCCACCTGAAACTAATACAAAATAATATTGAATGTGAACTGTAATTTTAAATTAGAAAATTTGTTTTAAAATTTTTAAGATTTATCAACATAGAATATATGCATTATTAAGTAAAAAAGTAATTTATAAACCATTAACACAGTGTAATTTTATCAAAAAATATTTCATAATATATGTGTCTATAAAAATGACTAAAACACTCTAAAATAAAATGTTAGTAGCAATTATCTGAGTGACATAGGATCATTTTTTCTTTCTTTCCCTGCTAGTCTATATTTTTCCATTTTTCTGCAATAAGCATGTATTACTTTTCCAGATAAAAAATGCTTTTTTAATTGGGGGGAGGGGCAGGTAAAATTATTGTAACAGTGGGATCCCAATACTCCTGGTGTTTGAGTTCCCTCAACAGTATCCCTGGACGTGAATGTGTCCTTTATGTTCATTCCCTCTAGTGAGATGGAAATGTGTTCTTTCCCAGGAGGACCCATTCCATCATTAGGCAGCTGAGGTGAAGAGAAAGTTTTTTATAATATAAAATTAGTTTTTTTATACTTCCATTCAAAGCTTCTGAGAGGGAACACACCTCAGAAATATAATTTGTGGAGAATTAAAGAAAATTTTCTTCTCTCTTATTTACATGTAAACTCTTACCAGTGAAGCATAAGATCTCACTAACTTTGGTCACCTCTTTACATTATCAATAAATCCAGACTTACTGTCAAATACAAACCAAAAAATTTTTTTTCCAGTTTTGCCAAGAGCACTACCCCCAACTGCAACTTGAGGAAAATAATTGGCTTTTGTACAGAAAAAAAAATTCAAATACTTTGGACACAAGGATTTTATTTTAGTAATTTAAAAGGATTTAGTGTTTGATAAAATGGGTCCTAGTATTTAAACTTTTAATAATACTCTTTTCAGATGATTCTGAATCTCAGATTGCACTTTGAAAAACACGGTTCTTGTTTTTCTTGCTTGTAAGTGACAAACCCTTGACTCAGAAAAATAGTCACAAACTTTGCACACAATTTTAGGGGTTTTGTAGACCATCTTGAATGTGTCATTTGTTTTCTAGCCTGGCGGTGCCTGGGTATATTTGAGGGTTCTTTCTCTTCAGCACAATTTACCTCCTGACTGCATAGATGCATTCTTTCCCACCTGTTCCACACCGTGGCACCCATATGAAATGATCACTGTGGTAGTGATCACAGCAAATGCCAGAGGGCAGGGAGTCCCAGCCTTCCAGGCTCAGCCCAGCCGCACGGAGGAGTCAGTATTACTGTCTGTAGCCTGTGTGTAGCACACATGTAGGACCCACTATTTGGGAATCACTGGTAGAGGTCAGATATCTTGAAATATAGAGTCAAAATAAACACTTTAAAATATACCATGTTAACTTATGCAACAATAAAAAGTGATGTCTAGATGACCAGTTCAATTGGTTCTTTTCAGGATGCACAAGCATAAAAGAATGGCATGGACTCCCAAACGACCCCTCCAGGGGCATGAGAACCCGAGTGTGCAGCAATTCTTAAATACCTTTATTCAGTAAACATTGACTGATACCACTCTACAGGGTTGCATGCTTAATAAACTCCCAAAGTCACAGGTTTTCTCATGCTTATCATTTGACAGAACTTTTTTTTTTTTTTTGAGAAAAAGAAAGATAAAGAAGGAGAAAAATAGTCATGTTTATATGATTGAAGTTTGTAAATAAAAAGTCTGGACCAATGGATACAATCTCTGGGTAACCTCATTGTACAATTTAGACTACGTGTGTACCGCAGATTCAAAAAGAATAGGAAATTAAAGACTAGAATCAGAGGCGTCTGGTTTAAGTAGTAGATTAAAAAGAACTTTCCACTGCTGAAGAATTGAAGTTAGTCATAATAAAAATAAAAAGATTATCGAACATTCGTTAAGTGCTGACTGTATGCCAGAGTGTGTTCTAAAAGCTTTACGTGTGTTAACTGATTCAACCTTGGTAACAACCCTTTGAGAAAGGTGCTGGACAGACGGGACGCCAGCACCGTGCAAAGGAAACACCTGACCCTGGTCTCAGCGCGAGCTGAGACCTGAAGCCAGGCGGGGGCTCCGGCCCTCATGCCTTATGCCCTCTGCGAAAGCTGCCTTTTCGAGTTAAAAATAAAGGTGCAAACCAATGAAAGAAAAGCGTATCCAATCCCCAAACATGGACAGAGGCATAGCCCATTGCAATAAGAAACGGCCAGTTTGGGATGGAGTCATGATGAAAGACAAGGCTTGGTCAAAATCCAGCCCTCAACTTTCCAGAAACCGTGATGGCGGGTTCACAAAAATCTCAGAATTCCCACAAAAACATCCAAATATGGAGGAAAGGAAATTGAGTTGGTTTTATTATCAAATTCCTCTTCTGACTGAGAAATAGTGGGAAAAGGCTGCAGGGGAAAATGGGTGAAACAGAAAGCCATCCAAAGCCCAAGAGATCTCCTCAGTGTGGATGGGGTTCAGGCCTCATTAGCTGGAGTGAACTCTTGCACAGGATATGAAATAAATCTCAGAAAAAAGGTGCAGAACCCCAGGTCATCTAGCACAGGCTGCATATTTCTCCTATTCCCCAGCATTCCTTTTGGGTACAGAAAAAATAAAAGGTAAGAACGTATAGGATCTCAAGCTGTAGGTGGGAAATGCAAAAACCAACCCTCAGGTGTTGTGGAAAGAGTTCAGAAATCACTCACATTATCAGAGCAAATAGAGTGGAGAGAGCCACCCTGGCACGAACAATACAAAAATAAACAGCATAGCAACTCTGCAGTGTGCATACATTAAAATGACAAGAAACAATTAGAACCAACAAAAAAATGAAGTACAAGTATAGGAACAAACCATCCAAAAGACACAACAAAACAAAACCAACAAAAACTCAAGCCAGAAAAATATAAAATTCAATACACAAAAGGAGATTCCTTTTAAGTACTTTGCATTGTTCACTTTGATAAGAATATCAAAACAGTAATAGCCCCAGCCAGCGAGGCTCAGTTGGTTGGGCATTGTCCAGCGCACCGAAAGGTTGCGGGATCGATCCCTGGTAGGGGGCGTGCAGGAGGCAGCAGATCAATGTCTTGCTCTCACATTAATACTTCTCTCTCTCAACATTAAAAAATAAAAATAATAATAATTTTAAAATAGTTTAAAGATGTGACACTTAGTTATACAACAAAGTGAGAAATATTGCAGTTGAAATGAAACAAAAGAAATAGCTTGGGAAAACAAAGTCAGTTACAAAATAAGGATAACTGAGTTCTCAGAAACGAAGAGCTCATGAAAAGAATAGAAGATATAGCCCTGGCCGGTTTGGCTCAGCGGTTAGAGCGTCGGCCTGCGGTCCGGAGAGACCCGGGTTCAGTTCCCGCAAAGGGCACGTACTTCGGTTGCAGTTTGTCCCCGGCCCTGGTTGGTCGTGCGGGTGGCAGCCACTCGATGTGTCCCTTCACGTCGATGTTTCTCTCTCTCTCTCCCTCTCTCTCTCTCCCTCCCTCTCTATCTGTACAAAAAATGGAAAAATATCCTCGGGTAAGGATAAAAAAAAAAAAAAAAAGAATAGAAGATATATTTAAAAATAACATAAGAAAGTTTCTCTAAAATGAAGGGGAAAATGATATTTTCAGGATACAAACTATACGTCAAAAAATTTGATACAGAAATCGTAAGGCACCCCCCACCCCCACCCCCCCCACCCCACACACTTAAGTTATTGAGCTTTAGGTTGCAGAACAAAAACAAGAAAAATTCTACTTGGAGAGACATCAGTCTAGACTTTCAATATCTTTTAGAGCAAATTTCAACTCTAGAAGTCAATGAAACAATGTTTGCCAACTTCTGAGGAAAAGAAAAGCATGACTAATAATTTTTATAGCTAGCCAGGATGTTTAAATATAAATGCAGCAGGCAGAATTCTCAGAAAAAGAAAGAAACATAAGTTTCCATGTCTTCAACAGAGGATTGGATAAAGAAGATGTGGTACATATATACAATGGAATACTACTCAGCCATAAGAAGAGATGAAATACTGCCATTTGTGATAACATGGATGGATCTTGAGATTATGCTAAGCGAAGTAAGTCAGATGAGAAAAGTCAAGAACCATATGATTTCACTCCTATGTGGGATACAAAATTGAAAGAAACAAATGAACAAACAAGATAAGAAATTAGTAAACACAGACAACAGTTTGGTGGTTACCAGAGGAGTTGGGGGGTAGTGGGCAGTAGAGGGGATCGAATGTATGGTGATGGAAGTAGATTAGACTTTTGGGTGGTGAGCACACAATGCAATATACAGATGATGTATTATAGACCATTGTACACTTGAGACCTATGTGATTTTATTAACCAGCATCACCCCAATACATTTAAATTTTTTTAAAAGAAAGGAACATAATACAGCCCTATGAGCCCGCCTGAAAAAAACAACTACTTGAATGAAATCCAGCCATTAAGAGTTGAATCAAAATACTGAACATAGAAATAAAGATGTTGTGATGAGATGATAGTAGCATTAAGTAAATTTCAACACAGAATGAATAAGAACAGGCATATGTTCTGCAGAAGAGAATGCTAGCATCCTAAACCTGGACAATACGAAAACAATAATATAAGTAACAAAGAGAAGCATGTGAAGGAGGAAACAAGAGGTATTATGAGGGTTCTCAGGTTCTAGCTTTTATAACCAAGGATCGATTTCTACTGTTTAAAAATATATTTTTAAAAAATCATGACAATACCAACTTTGAGTTATTCATAGTTATTTTTAAGCCTTAGCATAGTTTTTGAGTTAATTATCTCCTGAGGTGTATGTGTATGTTCATATGTGTAAGTATGTATTAAACTACTCATTCTCACCTTGTCCCGTTTGGCTCAGCAGTTAGAGTGTCAGTCCGTAGACCAATGAGTCGCGGGTTTGATTCCGGTCAAGGGCACGTACCTCAGTTGTGGTTCAGCCCTGGTCCTGATCAGGGTCATGCAGGAGGCAGCCAGTCAATGTTCCCTCTCACATCGAAATTTCTGTCTCTCTCCCTTTCTCGCCCACTCTATCTGAAGATAAATAGAAGAAGAAAAAAATATCCTTGGGTGAGGATTAAACACCAAACCAAAAAAAAAAATTACTCATTCTCTTCCATTTCAGTTTTCCTTTTTCTTAACAGTCAAGTAAAATTAACTAATATTTGTATATTAAAAGCAGCATCTGTAGTACGCTTCCTGTTTTATGAAAGAATTTTTGTTTATTTACATGCATAGATAAACATTGCAATTGATGTTCACCTAATGTTAATGATGGTAATTTCTGGGTGTGGAATTTGGCTTTTTTTCCTTTAATTTTTTTCTTCATTTAGATTGTTTATAGTCAATATGTATGCTTTTTTTAAAAAAATAAAAGAGTGATTAACTCAAAGGAGGAAAGTAGGAAGGAAGGAAGGAAGGAAGGATGTTAAGGTTGGTTAATCCTGAGTGGTAGAAATGTGAAATGAGATGTTTTTCTTTGTGTGCATTTATCCTTCTTAAATTTCTAATAAAAAGTTTTTTTAAAAGGGGGAACTATAACTGTAGGTAGGACTGGGGTTTCTCACATACACACAGAATCAAAGGATTATGTGTAAAATTTACTTGGTTGGAATGAACTGATTATCTTTAGAGGGTCAGGGATGGAAGACATAACTCAATCCCCATGTTCCATGTCCTGTGTACTGTCACCAGCCACCCCCTACATGAGTTCCTGCTTCTACCACGTCCCTCCCCTCCATGGTGCCCTCACCCCTAGAAAGTCTTGAAAACTTTGACCCTACAGAATCCTTCCCTTCGGTACTCGGAATGAAACGAGACAATAAAACCCACAGTCCCTCTGCTGTCTGCTCTTAGCCAACAGACCAACGCGAACCAGCACAGCCATGCTTTATCTATCGTATTAAAATCAGGCACGTACGTAAATCAACACACACACACACAAGACTCATCAGCATGTCTCCTTCCCCAGCTTGACTTGGGTTGAGATGAGAAGTGATGTTGAGAAGACCACATTTCCCCCCATTCTCCCTTCCTAGAGATTTATAAGAAGCACCTCACGGCTCCCTCATGTACGCTGTTATGAAAATGTTGTTTTTGTGTCTCTTGGAAAAAAAAACTCTTGAAAAAACTCAGCAGGCAGAGCAATAACCCTAAAGCGAATGGTTACTCCACAGTCAGGAATCACACAGTCAGGACTTCGCCTGAGTGGAAGGTTTCTGGTTCCTGGCATCCTAACCTTGACTTCCTCATGACTGCTCGTTACGTGACATTCCCGCCGTACCTGCGGAGGTCGTCCTAACCTGGTGCTAGGCCGATACTCAGGCAACAAGCCACAATAGGACTTATTTGTGTTGTGTTTTTGTTTTCTAACTGTCAGCAATAAAGTCATACTTTGATTTGGCGGTGAAGATAATAACAATTTATTGTTCTGTGAAAATAACTTTTGCTTACTAAGAATTGATATTCAGGTGGCACGGTGTTCTCTGATACTAAATGTTTGACAATTATAGATGCACAACTGGTACTGTCATAATCAGAGGGTCGAACTTGAAGAAAAACACTCAATTTTATTTCCTAAATACATGTCCTTCTTCATACATCTGTTCTCATTAACAGTTTAGTGGGAGTTACTCCACCGCCTGAGAATAGAAATAATTGTCCTAAACACATGAAGAGAAACTAAATTGTACTTCAAGGATCCACATCCTGTGAATCCACAGAGCCCTTCTGAAGAACAGAACTCAGATTAAATGCGACTGAAGAGTGCTCTTTGCTCGTACAGGAGTGGAAAAGATGAGAAGAAATATAATTCTACTATGCCTTCATCTAATAAAGATATATTGAGTGCTCGTGAGCCTCTGGAACCTTTCTCTCCTCTTCTAATAATAACAGCACCTACATGCTCCTGGGGGGGACGACCGCGTCCCCTTTCCCACCCGCAGTCGCCTTGGTTCCATTGATGTCACTTCCTTTCCTGGCACATGAACCAGGATTGGTCCATTACTATTTTCTACCCCTTTGGCCATAATGATTGGTTCAAGGATGGCAGAGACCCAAAGAGAGGGACTGAAATCTGGACTTCCACTGGAAATATTGGCAGAGAGAATTTTTCCACTGGATTGGCTAGGTGGGACAGAATGCGACTAAGAATACCAGCAGTCATTTGCCTGCTCACTTTCATTCAGTTGGCAGCTGAGAGCCCTTGAACGTGAGGCCCCTCTTCCAGCCCTGAGAGATCACCATTGGCGTTTTCGGTAGCAGTTGTCAACCTCGGCTGCGTTTTGGAATCACCGGGGAAACAAACATCTGCAGCCTGGACCACGCCCAGACAGTTTCATCAGACCCTGTGCAGTTGAGACGCGGGCATCGGTGTATTTTAAAGCTCCGAAGGAGATTTCTACGTGCAGCGAAACTTGAGACCTGCTGTCCTATGTCAATCACGGTAATCTCTTTCTCTCGCTAGTGATCGGCCTGCGCTAGGCGTGGGACCCAGTTTGGGCTAATGTGTAAGGACCTGGTTCTAGCCAAAGGGACGTGAGAGACAGCACGCAGCTTCTGGAAACAAGTTTTCTTCCCAGGTGAAGAGGCAACTTCATGAGGCAAAGGCCTCTACTGCCTCCCTGTCTTCCTGCTCTGCATCCGCCGAGTGAGTAACTGCCACAGTCGAACTGTGACCATGATAAAAGACGACAGACTAGAGAGGGAGAAAGAACCAGCGATATTCCTGTTTCTTCAGGAAACCTGCAAATACCTACCTTCACTTTTCCTGTAGTGTAAAATAGTCAAAAGTCTTTAATGCTTAGGCCACAGCTAGTTGGGCACTCTGTTACTTACTGAAAGTATTCCTAGCAGAAATAACTGATCATTTATTTAAGAAATCAGTTTCCACCTGGCCTGTGTGGCTCAGCAGTTGATCATTGACTCAAGAGGTCGCTGGTTCTATTCCTGGGCAGGGCACGTGCCCAGGTTGTGGGCCCAATGCCCAGTCAGGGGCATGCAGGAGGCAGCCAATGTCCTCTCTCATGGATGTTTCTATCTCTCTCCCTCTCCCTTCCTCTCTCTCTAAAATCAATAAAGAAAAATAAATTTTGCCCTGGCCAGTTTGGCTCAGCGGTTAGAGTGTCGGCCTGCGGTCCAGAGAGACCCGGGTTCGGTTCCCGCTAAGGGCACGTACCTCGGTTGCAGTTTGTCCCCGGCCCTGGTTGGTTGTGCGGGTGGCAGCCACTCGATGTGTCCCTTCACGTCGATGTTTCTCTCTCTCTCTCCCTTCCTCTCTCTCCCTCCCACTCTATCTGTACAAAAAATGGAAAAATATCCTCGGGTGAGGATAAAAAAAAAAAAAAAAGAAAAATAAATTTTAAAAAATCAGTTTCTAAGGGAAATATGTCTTGGAAACGGTCAAAAAGCTGAGGACATAGTCTTTGTATATACCAAGTGTTTACAACACGTGTACGGTAGAAACAAGAAGCACCTTTGAAAGCTTTGCGGTATGCAATGCTAAGAAACATGAAGGCCGTTATGCAAGAGAATGACATTATCAAAGAAGGACTTTTCTGGGACTTTTTAACAGATTACTATTATTCTACTTTAACGCTCCAGGTATTTTAAACATACACAAAATATCCTTATTTCAGAAGTCACATCCCCCTAGGTACAGAGTCTGTGCCCGGGACCAGAGACAAGTGTACCATTGAATGTTCTTCACGGCACCCACGTGCTGCGGGGGCCACCTGGACCCTTGTCTTCTCCTCTGGAGTCCACCACGCACAGCAGGGCTGGACCTACCCGCTTGCCGCACCCTCAACTGTTAAACACACTTTGTAGCTCCGCTGCCCTGCGGCTGCTCTGGCTCCCAGACCTTCCCGGCAGTGCCCCATGTTCCAAGTCTGTGATAAATGACAGGGTGCTCAGGAAACCTCGGGGTACGTTTGCCAGCATCTGCCCCACAGTATCCTACAGACACGGAGTTTATCATCACCACAGTGTGAGGAGAGGGGCTTTTCTCTCAGCAGTCAGTTACTAACCTTAACGTCTATTTAGCAGATCTACTAATTCCTGCCTATTGACATTTGTTGCCAAGGCTTCGTAAACTGTGTAAGTGGATGAAGGCATGTTTGACAAGGAGCAAAGAGGACAGCATTTGCTTATAGCAGGAACACACATGTCAACACCTGACTCACTGCCAAGCCTCTGACGGTCTCAGCCCCAACATGTGACCTGCCCATTTCACACCCTTAGTTCTAACACCAACCCAGATTTGCCACAGACGGTAACTGGAACAGCCTTCGCCATAATCGGCCTGCCCTTCTGGTGACGCTATCCTGGGGGGCTCCCCTGTTCGACGTGGACCAGGGCAGTGCCCCTGGGCGGGAGCTCCAGCCCACATTCTTCCTGCAAAGTGCCGGAGTCTGATAGACGCTCCGCTTTCATAACTGTCCGCCAACTAAAGTTGCCAAAGATGTTAACCTCTTCGTCTGACACTTTACTGCACTGTTCAACCTCTCACGCTGCTACATTTACTTCTGTGTCTGGGTGTCCTTGTTGAGCTTTCCTTCAAGCTCTGCATTCCCTCATTCGTACACGGGCTCTTCTCACGGCGGATCCTACTGAGTAATCTGAGGCCCCAATGTGGGGTCCCAGCACACTTCTGGCGCTGAGGTCCTATCTTGATCGTACCAATCTCCGTCTCTAGCATCCAATCCTGCCGTATTCTCCTGGTGAGGGTCTTATTTCTTCTTATGGTGAACCCTCTCTTATATAAACTGCCTGGACTTCCAAGGACCCGCTGTCTTGGGTTCTCCGCCACGGGGAATTCTTCTCTTACAGCATCTCCTTGTGATTGGGTCTGTGCCGGTCACTGTGCAGTTCATCAGTAAGTCTCACCTCTTGTCAAGAACTAAAAGGGTCTGATATTTTCCCCGATTTGCAATCTACTGAGTTACACTGCCTCTGTGTTACGGGCGCCAGCAAAGACACGAGGATTTCCAGTTAGAGACAAGGGAGTTTTTACTCAATAGTGAGAGCCAGAGTGTTAGCATTTTCTTACACCAGTTATTCAAGACCCAATTCCCACAAGGAGGGCCAAGGGACACCTGTGTACATAGTGGATCGCTTTCCAGGAGGGAAACACTGAACCTGAAGAACTCAGATCTTTCATAATGGCCAGGAAGCATGGCTGCTCTTTGCTCCACAGGAAGACACTATCTCTGTTCTTAAAGCGTGTTCCCCACACAGAGGAAGACAGTCCGGAACAAAGACCACCTGTGCCTCTTTTTATAAGACATGCAAAAATATGAGAGACCCACAGAGAATTCTCTCCTACCACCCCCACCAGAAATCAGATTCATCTCTTCCACCTTAATCAGTACTACCGTCCTCTCTCACTTAATCTACTTCAATGGGACATTAAATGGTCTTCCTGTTTCCACTATTATCCCCTTACAATCCATTCTATATAAAACATAATCAGAATCCGATTCTTAAAACATAATTCAGACTTTTCTTAAACTCTCTTCTCCAGTGGCTCCCATCACAGTTTTAGAATATCTAATTCCATACGGCAAAGTCCCATGAACACAGGAAGTCCTATGTGTTCTGGCCTCACCTCCTTCTTTGACCCCAACTTCTACCACTTTCTGTCTCATCGACTAAGCTCCAGGCCCCTGGCCTTCTTCCCATCATCTGACATGTAAGCATATTCCCTTCTCCAGTTCTCTGCTCTTCTATTCCTTCTGTCTGAAATACTCTTGCCCTAGATTTTTACAAATACTGGTTCATCAGAAGGCCTTTCCTGGCCGCTAACTGCACTAAGTCTGTTTTCAGCTGTGGTTGCAGTTAAAGCTATCTATTGACATTTTCATTTCAACGATCATTTGTCTAGATCTGTTTTGTTTATTGTAAAATGTGCTGAAACTTAAAAAAAATTTTTTCTGTTCCCTGCATGTATCTTTAAATGTCTTTTCTTTTCTTAAATATGACCATCTTAAACATATAAATTTATACTTATATTTACAGTAAAATATGACTCATATCAATATTTGAAATGTACACAGGTCTTGTTTTGTTGCCTGTTGTTTCTGCTGTTGCTTGCCCATGAAACTTTATTTTCTTGTGTGCTTGATTATTTTTGACTGTGAACTGCTCTTTTCCCTTGAAAAATTCTATGTAGGAAATTTTTGAGTCTTAGATGTAGGTGGGTCTCTCCATAGGGGATTTGTATTTACTTCTGTCAGGTATACAGGGGTACCAGCTGTCCTGGAACAATTTAAGTTAAATTCAAGGCTTGAACTTTTTGCAGGGAGGGCTCCTAAAAGATGTGAATTTCACCTATAAAAAAATGTTTTAGGACAAGCTTGTGGTTGCAGCTTCTCAGAGATTGTTTTATTCATTTTCCCCCATACCCTGCTTTGCCCAGTAACTTTCCTTACAATTCTCACAGTGCCCTGAGGTAGAGGAGTAAAAGGAGCAGAGAGGGTTTATCATTAGTTCAGTCTTAGATCCATTCACATGTGGCATAACCCTCTGAGGTTCCAGTCATATCCGGAATTTACTTGTTGATGGCCCAGCTTTACCTAGAAGGGCTCTGTCCTCTGCCCTTCACACCGTCCAAGGCCTTGCTAAATAAAGCTAGGTTCAGCATAACGGCTCTGCTTTCCTTTCTAGTTATTGCCTTTTACATGGGTTTTGGCTTGATATTTCCTTTTTTTACACACATGCACAGTATTTCTAGTTTTTTTTGTTTTCAGTGAGAAGGTTAGTATAAATAGTTTGATAGCCATATGACAGATGTGGAACTCACAGAGGATACTGTGGTTCCAAATACGTATGGAATTCCTTTCCTCCACTCCATTCCATAGGTCCTGCCATAGTTGATGTCATTGCTTCTCACAAATGTATATATAAGTGTGTGTGTGTGTGTGTGTGTGTGTATATGTGTGTGTGTGTGTGTGTGTGTGTATATATATATTCGTACCTGAGGATATGTTTTTATTTATTTGAGAGAGAGAGGAAAAGAGAGAGAGAGAGAGAGAAACATCAATATGAGAGAGAAACATTGATTGACGCCTCCCATACACACCCCAACTAGTTACCGAACCCGCCTCCTGGGTTTGTGCCCTGGCCAGGAATTAAACTCGTGAACTTTCGGTACACAGATGGCAACCAGCCAGCTGAGCCCCATCGGCCAGGGCGAAGTCATTGCTTCTTACCTGAATCGTTGAAATAGTCTCTCAAACTGTTTTCTCAGCCTCCAGTCATTCCCCATTAATTTCTTTTCTACCCTGCTGAAAACTACCTGGTCAAATATTGCCTATTATGTGACTCTTTTACATAAAAACATTCAATGGCTTTCTGTTGACTATAGAGGTCAAACTCTAGACTTGTCCCAAATGAACTTGACTCACGTTCAGCCACTTTCTTGTCCACACGCCCAAGTATCGTACGCATCCCTAGAGCACCATGGACCTGCACGTGTCCATGCCTTTGTTCAAGCGGACTCCTCTGTCTGGTGCGTGCTGCTCTCCGCCGGCTCTGCTCCTTCCCGTTCGGTGGAGCAGCCCCTCCTGCGGGGAGACTGCCCCCAGCACTCCGCCTCGCCGCAGAGTAGCCGTTTGTTTGCATGGTCATCTGTCAAAATAGCGTGTGGGGCTGGAAGTAAGTCAGGGCATGAGTGCTATTTATTTAGTTTAAAATTTCCTGGCATTCACCATAATGCCTGCCACATAGCCAGTGTTTAATAAATAAATAAGTGAAGGCGGTTGGGTCAGCCTTTCTACATGTCCAATGTGCAGTTTTTTGTTTTAAATTCTCCACTTAGGGCCGCATGGTCATAGCATTTTGGAGTTAAAAGGCACTTCAGAAGTCATTAGTCCGCGTACAAAAGACGAGGGCTCAGAACGGTTGGTTAAGTGCAAAACCACATGAACACTCCATGGATGTTTGTTGTGGAAATGAATACTATTTATTCACTGTTTACTGAATACCGGCCACCGCTGAGTATGTTTTCTTATATTTCGTTTTCCCCTTGACCCTATAAATTGGGAATGTTTGCTTTATTTTATGCAAAGTGTTTATCAGTGATTCCAACCACACTTTGTGATCTGAAATAATGCCACAGGTTCAAGTTATTGGACCTTTTCATGGCCCCTGGCACCTTCTCCTTCAGCCAGTTCCTGGCTGCCATGCAGAGGAAAAGGTTTTATTGCCTCCTTAACACCTTCTGGTTACTCTAGGCTCTTAATTTTTCTCCCCCCGGGCTGTTCGTGACTTAGAGGCTGGAACTTGGAGCCTCTGTGCACTTTCCACTTTTATCAAAATGGTGGCGAGTTGTTCCATAAAAGTCTCCCCACACATACTAAAGGCTGCTTCTTTTTGGAACAATCCCTACACTTGGCACTCTGGTTTTTTAAAAGGACTATGTATCCTCTTTGCAACAAGTTTACATATATTATAAGTGTATTTCCTCCCACACCATGTCATACAAGTGTGAACATTTAACTGATTTATATATTTTTAAATTTTTGTATTTATTGATTTAAGAAAAGAGAGGGAGGGAGAGAGAAACATGAATTTGTTGTTCCACTGATTTCTACACTCATTGGTTGCTTCTTGTATGTGCCTTGACCAGACACCTAACCCACAAGCTTGGCGTATCAGGACGACACTCCATCCAACTGAGCTACCTGGCCAGGGCTGAACATTAAACTGATTTAAACAAATATCATCTGGTTCTATTAGGATTCCTTTAGTCATAACTATATTCTAATTCTGTGGGTTTTTATCTTATTATGCTACACAATCCTACTTTTAACTGCCACAAACTAGTTTTCTAATTTTTCCAGATTGCCTAAAAATGGAATTTCTCTCGGGTCGGTGTTGCACAGTGGTTAGAGCATTGGCCAGGGCACTGAAGAGTCTCAGGTTTGATTCCTGGTCAAGGGCACATACCTGGGTTGCAAGTTCAACACTTGGCCCTATTTGGGGCACATGGGGGAGGTAGCCAATCGGTCTCTCTTTCTCTCTCCCTTCCCCTCCCCCTCCTTTCCTCCCTCCCATGGGCTCTAGAAAATCAATGGAAAAAATATCCTCAAGTGAGGATTAACAACAAAAATGGAATCTCATAACACTACAGTAGTTGGAGGCATTCAATAAATTAGATTAGACACTAATTGGGAGCTATTAACTGGAGGAAGCCTCAATAAATTAACCTGGAGTTTGATAACCAAATTTTGTTATTGTTTTTAGTAAAAATATTGTTTTCCTGATACAGGTATCATTACCACACCTCAATCAAATATTAAGAAACCAGCCTTGTTGGTGTGGTTCAGTTGACTGAGCATCGTCCCATGTACCAGGAGGTCGCCTGTTTGATTCCCAGTCAGGGCACATGCCCGTGTTGCGGGCTTGATCCCCAGTGGGGGGCATGCAGGAGGCAGCCAATTGATGTTTCTCTCTCACATCGATGGGTTTTTTTTGTTTTGTTTTTGTTTCTTATCCTCACCCGAGGACATTTTTCCATTTTTTTTTGTTCAGATAGAGTGGGAGGGAGAGAGAGAAAGAGAGAAACATCGATGTGAAAGGGACACATCCAGTGGCTGCCACCCTCATGACCCAACCAGGGCCGAGGACAAACTGCAACCGAGGTACGTGCCCTTACTGGGAACCGAACCCAGGTCTCTCTGGACCGCAGGCTGACTCTCTAACCGCTGAGCCAAACCGGCCAGGGCTCACATCGATGTTTCTATCTCTCTCTCCCCCTCCCTTTCTGTCTCTGAAATCAATAAAAACATTTTTTTTTTTTTAATTAAGAAATCATGAAATTCTTTTTTTCTTTTCCTCACTCAAGGACATTTTTGAATTTATCTTCAGATAGAGTGGGAGGGAGAGAGGAAAGAAGAGAGAGAAACATCGACCTGAGAGAGACACATCAACTGCGCACCACACACACGACCCCAACCAGGCTGGGGACAAACTGCAACCGAGGTACGTGCCCTTAGTGGGAACCGAACCCAGGACTCTCTGGTCCACGAGCCAATGCTGTAATCGTTGAGCCCAACCAGCCAGGGAATCATGGAATTCTTAATAAATGAAAAACAGTAGTGAGAAAAATAGAAAACCATCATTAGGCAAACATTGTTTTAAGGCTTGACCTAACAATATCAACTTTAGTGAACAAAATTACAATGAGAAAGAGCACATTTCATCCTCTGGAAATATTTCCTCACAAGATATTTTCTAATAACAAAGGGAGAAATAGTAACTTTGGAGTTGAGAACCCTGGCAGACACCACAGCAACCAAATGAGTAAAGTTAAGGTCACCGGTAAGAAGACGAAGTGACATCCTCAACTCTGATGTGTTGCACTCAGAAGGGAACAGCATCACTTCTATGGTGTTCTCGCCAAAAGCCCATGACCTATAAAGCTAATCCTTGGAAACACTGGACAAACCCACACTGGGAGGCACGCTACACAATCATTGACCAGTGCTCTTCGAGAGTGGCCAAGTTAGGAAAGACAAAGAAGGAGCAATGGAGAGGGCAATGAACGTGGTGTGCAATCCTGGACTGGACTCCATACAAGTAAAAACATTCGTGAGAAAACTACTGAAACTCAAATAAGGTCCGTGGTTTATTCAATAGTATTGCACCAATGTCCGTTTCCGGGTTTCGATCATGGCACTGTGATTGTACAAGGTGTTAACATTGGGGAAGCTGGGGGGAGGATATACAGGAACCTCGTACTCTTTGCACAACTTTTCTGTAAGTCTAAATCACTTCAAAATAAAAAAAGAAAAGAAATCGTGAAATTCCAACATAAGATCTCTGGGATGTTTCTCCTTTTCTGTTTCTTGTAGGCAGGCAGGAGGAAATCAAAGCTTGGAAGGGCCGCTTCATTGCCCCTTGGTGCCCAGAAAAGACTCTCCATTCATTCCCGCAGCAGACCTGATGCTTTGTTTTCCCTCGGATCCCTGTGAGCTGTTCAGTATCTTTCCAATAAATGGGGTTTTTTTTCCTTCTCTTTTTAAGATTGTCAGAGGTGTATTTCTTTTTCACTTTGTAAAATTTAAGACTTCTAAAAAATATTTAAAAATCCGTATTTCACCTGATTAAGTACCCGTCTGCCCAAGGTGAAGTAAATAGATAAAAACGGCTCCTGTTTTAGGAGTTTACAGTGTGCTTATTGTCCCCACATCACTTATAAATTCTCTCCTCCCACCCCCGTCCCCGCCCTCACCCCGCCCTCACGCCTCACCCAGCGTGGCCCTCCAGAGTCCGTCTTCGTTTGTGACCAGTGACCTGTACAGAGCCGGTGCTATAGCTCACCTCGCGCTTCTGACTTCTTGTCCATTTCCCCTGAATTTCCTCCTGCTTTGATTTTATTTTGATCTTACATCTCAGAAAGTTCTTCTTACTCAACTAATACCTTTCCTGTGCTCATGATCTCTCTGCCTCAAACTTCTAAGCTTATATATTAACTGGTAGTTCATGGTACAAATTAAAATACCCATCTTCACACCTTAGATTTCTGCTTTGAAAAGTATATTTGTATACATTGCTTTATCTGACCCTTATCCTGTGTTCATATAAGAAAATTGAGTCCCAGGGATGTTTACTGACTGGTTACCAGAGCAAAACAAGATTTGGTGTTCCCGACCTCCGAGTCCCTACTGTCTCCGACCCAGAGGGCTCCAGCAGCCCTGGGAGCAAGACCCGGAGGGTCGTAGCACCAGAAGGGACCAGAGTCCCCACTGCGGTGGCGACCTGGGGAGCACTGGGAGGACACAGGGATGCACCCCTCCCTGAGTTCTCCCACTCCTGGCTGAGAGGACCCTCGGGCCACTGAAGCCCAGGAGACAGTCCTCCAGGAACAGGACCTGTGGCTTTACTGCCCTCATGAGAAAGTGCAGCTTCCCAGCCCGCCTCATGATCTCTCCCCAGCACAGAAAATTCTCACAACTGTCACAGTACCTATTTTTCAAAATATAAAAATAAAGAAAAAAAGTTTTGTTATTTCAGTGCATTTGCTCTCAAAATATACAGTGATTAGAGCAAGCGATGTCGTTTGGCAGCGACTGCCGGGCCACCTTCGGTTGTCTGCTCCGTTCTCGAAGGCCATGGGAATTCTCGTGCTCAGCTTTCTGTTTCCACAGCTCGGCCCCGTACCTGCCCCCAGAGCAATCGGAGGGCTCAACTGGGTCCTGAGTCTTAGTTTTCAGCTCACACCAAGAATGTTTAGGATTGAAGGTAGAATACTATATTTTACATTAGAAGAACTGAAGCGTTTATGTGGCATTATGACGCATAACACTTCTCATGATTTAGTGAAAACAGTACATTTAAGAGGGATTTTGTCCTTCCTGCAAGAAGACAAATAATATAGGATAAACCAAAAAATATATATATATATGATAAACATCTCAGGAAGTGTTAAAGAACAAAATTCAACCAAGTAAACTTGAGGATCTAATTGGCTGTACTGAAGCGAATCATGAATGGGCAGCATCCCATGTAGCAATTAGCCGGGCACTGGGAGAAGTTGTGCAAATGGAAGGTTTTCACAGGCAGAAAGAGGGCGGGGCTAAGAAACTGCAAAAGCAGACGAGGGTGGGACTAAGAAGCTCAACGTGAGGGTATTTCAGGCAAGTGGCTCTTATCTGGCAGGTTATCCCACAAGCATTGGTCAGAAACTTCTAGACTGATTAAGAACGCTTCTGGGAGGGTGGGAAACTGCGGTTAGATCAGGTATTAAGTCTAGGTTTGGTATGGTGGGCTTTCAGCCCGAGTGACATCACTGTGGTCCTGTGGTTTTCTGTGTAACCGCCCCTCCCCCCCATCACACCTCTCAGTTTAATTAAGAGACGTGATCAAAGGCAAGGCATCGGTGCAGACACTGTTCCGCAGCTCTGCCAACCTCTGTGGGACGGGACCTTTTCCTTACTCATTGTGACATCCGCAGGTCATGGCTCCAGGTTCATAACTCATACATCAGTCATTCTCTTTGCTCCCTCTTTGACATCCCAGTCTTGGGGAGATCGCTCGCTTGGCAGTCAGCTGCTGCGCCCGTGCATGGGGAGCTTCGGAGGAACGCCGCGTGCCGGGGACATGTTCACGGTAACCGTAAGAAGGACAATTCCCAGTGTTTGGAGTACATTCCAGAACCATAGCCCCCAAGACCCAAACAAGTTAAAGAAAGTCCCCTTTGTAGGAGTCATTCTTCTAAGCCAAATGGCTTTCTCAGTGATTTTCTGTAACTGAGTTTAACTTCCCCAGAAGTGTTGATCCAGGTAGAGCAGGTGGTGCTGGCCAGCGCACAGACAGCTCCTTGTTCAGCAGAGCGTCTGAGCACCCTCGCTGGGCAGCTAATGCCTCAGCAAAGGAACCTGTGATGTCTCCAGGAGTTAAGGAGAGGTTTCTGATCATATTCCTATTGGTATCTATTTCTAACTAGAAAAATATGGCTTTGCCAAAGTTAGAAAACCCTAAATCATGGGAAGCCTGCTGCTATGTGCTGTCTAGAACAATTAGGGGCACAGTTAGATCATCTAAGAGGTGTTCTCAGCTGCGCACCAGCGTGGACTCAAGGAGAATGGTAACTGTTACAGACAAGGATAAAGCTTGTCAGGGTACAACTGCCCATTCAAACCAGGGGTCCATTAGGTTTGTTCCTAGCCTGAAGTAAAAAGTTGTTCGAAATTACAGAGGTTACCTCCCTTAGCGCTGGCCTGGGAGACATGGAGATGGTGTTATGTTTGTAGTCCAGTGCCAGAGTAAAGGAAAAAAGGAAAAGAAGGGAGGGTTTCATGTTCAGCTACAGTAGAAGGCTTGATCCGGCATCTTGGGTGGGAGTAGTCTACCCAGAGGCCAGCGGCTCCTCCTCCCAGCCAGTTTGACTTAGAGGTCTCTGGCTGGCGTGAGGAATCAGAAGGTGGAGCCTTCTGCAGCCATGAGGTGTGTACCCAAGATCTGATGCCGTCTTGTTTGGAAACTGTGTTAGTGGTCAGGAGACCCGGTCAGGTGCTTTTCAGTGGGGCGTGAAGGCTGTGCCTCTCTGATAAAGCCTCCGGGATACCCAGTCCCAGGCTCTATAACCAACAGGTCCCTTGAATTGGGGCCTGGATATCTTTCTAACCTGTTTTTGATGGGCTTCAGCATCAAACATTAAGACTCACACTGGCTGGTCATACCAGCATGAGACAAGGGGTCAGGTAAAAGTTCTACACCAGTAGACGTTGGTGTAATGGTGACTATAATGTGTAGTGTGAAAACACATTTTCTAACACTTTCTCTGCCACTTTGAAGGTATCAGCTATATGGCAGGAGAAGGACCCAACCTCTCTGGAAAACACACATGAATCAAGCAGCATCCTATCAAGGTCACGCCCAATTCATGCATCACTTAATTAAAACCAATTAGGTCTTCAAATGTACTCAGTTGAACTTTGTTTTTTTCACAGGGAGAAAAATACATATTGGTATGAACTTTTATTATTATTATTATTATTATTATTATTTTTAAATCCTCACCTGAGGACATTTTTCCATATTTTGTTCAGATAGAGTGGGAGGGGGAGAGAGAGAGAGAAACATAGAGGTGAAAGGGACACATCAAGTGGTTGCCACCCGCACGACCCAACCAGGGCCGGGGACAAACTGCAACCGAGGTACATGCCCTTAGCGGGAACCGAACCCGGGTCTCTCTGGACTGCAGGCTGATGCTTTAACCACTGAGCCAAACCAGCCAGGGCTGAACTTTTATTATTTTGACCTGTTCATCAGACTAAACTTTCCTGTATAAATGTTGTTTCATCAGACTATGAAAAGAATAAATTACTAGAGAAATAATAGTTACTTCAGTATTATTAGATGTTTGCCCACCTACCTAGACCAAAGATCCTTTCATTGCTACAACTGTGTATGAATTATTCACTAAGGTATCAAGAATAAAATTACTAAATTAAATACTAATTAATCCAGTGTACACATAAAGTGGGGGCCAAAACTGTCACCTGAGCATTGGTTAGGTTCATCCAAAGAGGACTTGTAGCAAGTGGTCAGGCCAGGCCAGCTTTGGAAAGATCTTAGCTGATTTGGAGACCAGCAGAGGGAAAAAGAAGAAATTAATTTTGCAGGTGTCTCCTGTCCTCCTTTGGACGAAAAGAAAAGTTCCAGCCTAAACGACTATAACCTTAAAATATAAACTCATTTTTCATTTAGAATTTACTCGACTTAAAAAAGTGACCTCATGCCTGGCCAGTGTGGCTCAGTGGTTGAGCGTTGACCTATGCACCAAGAGGTCACCGGTTTGATTCCCAGCCAGGACACATGTCCAGGTTGTGGGCCAAGTCCCCAGTGGGGGGTATGCAGGAGGCGGCCAATCAAAGTTTTCTTTCGTCGATGTTTCTATATCTCCCTCCCTCTCCCTTCCTCTCTCTCTCAAATCAATAAAGAAAAAAAAAAAGTAACCCCATAATGACATGTGGTGCTGACTTAGTGGCCCTGATCATCATGGGTGGGGGGCTCGCTTCCTGGGTGGAGAGGGGCCAGCAGACAGGCAGGGTGTTTCTGTGGGGTCAGGTCAAGGGCAGCAGCGTTGGCTGGCAGGGCTGGGCGAGGCGAGGCAGGGCTAAGGCTTGGTCTGGGGAGCATCACTCAGAGCAAAGCAGGAAGCCAGCCTGGTCTGCAACAACCAGTGTAAAGGAATGGGCACTGCAAACTGCACGTTTTACTAGGAAACGGAGAGCAGGCATGAGAGGTTTATGAGTGGGAGCCTGGTCGGTGTCCAGGGCAGCCTGCACAGGTGGAGGGGGCTGTGCCCAGGCGAGGACAGCTGCCGAAGGTCCTCCCTCTGGGAACGGCTGCGGCGGACAGATGACGGTCGGGTCAGGTCACCAACAGGCACGTGCCCCAAGACATCAGTGGGTGCGGGTCCCAGCTAGACTTCAGAGCATAGGAGCCAAAAGATAAACTGGCCATTCACACTCAGCTTTTCTGTAACACAACAGAATGCCGTTCTGTCTCAAAACAGTGGATGCTGGATTATGCAAGAAATGGCCGGTCTGAAACCAACAGAGATAAGGAGTCCAGTTCCTTCAGGACTTTCCCAAAAGACAAAAGAAGAAATTGTAATGAACCTTCTCATGTATGAAACTTAAGAACAGAAAGACTTGTTTGCTCACTTCATACAAAGTGAAACAAAAAGCACTTATGGTTTTTTAGGATTATTCCCATTTAAAGTATGGACTTGGAAAATGGCCTCTTTAAACTTTATTCTTACTAAATTGCGAATATAAGTATCAATAGAAACAGCAGCGGTACAGAGACCGATAGCAAGTTTTTATAAAGTGATCTGCAAAAGTTGTTAACAAAGTTGCCTTCTAAGCTTATCATTTCCGTGCTTGTAAATTAAACAGCCATGAAGAGCGAAATTGTCATTTCAAACAACTAAAAAAAACAAACAAACCTCTCTCCGGTGTCTGGGTAGGATGGACTTGCTGCTGAAGTAAGTACTACTCTGGAGCTATAAAGTCACTTAATGAGAATAATAGCTCGCACTTCGTTCAGACGGCCTGATTTTCATATTGTCAGATTCCGTTTAAACAGAAGTGAAGGACCTTTGAAATCCTGACCCAGGGCACACGGAGGCTGGAGACCACGGAGCCCGCAGGCCAGCAGCAGTGTTATGACTAGAATCCGAATTTCCTGACTTTCCACCCTGGTGCCATTTCCACTGGAACATACTTAGGCCAGTAAAACGAAGTTAATCAAACTGATGTTTAATTTTTTTTTTTTAAATGATAACAAAATGTAGTTCCAGATTTTGTCAGTGTGCTTGTAATAAATGACAATGCAAATAAAAAGAAACTATAACCTTATTAGTTTAGCAAAGAAAAACTTTTCAATTTGTCAGAGTGATCCAAATATAAAACCTTATGGATCGAGGCCATGTTGCGCCGTTAAGTTCATATTTTAGCCCCCAGAAATAAGAGCATAATGGAGTATATATTACAACTGTGGAGGAGGAATTGTGCCAACGTCATAAAATTCAATACCATAAGTTTTCAATTTTACACCAAAAATATAAAAAAGTAAACAAATAAGAACACATTGAGAAATTATGCAGAAAACCTATTAAATGTTTAAGGGGCAATAAAACTGCCACCAACCCATTAAATATTCTCTTGTAACCATTAGATCAAGAGCCAATAGTACCAAAGTTTCCACGATTTAAAAAAAAAGAGAAAATTCTAAAGGACAGGCTTACTAAAAAATTACAAACACGGCTTAGTCATAGCCGAGAAAATAAAGGTATTAAATATTCTAAACATTGTACCTACTTCCATTATAGTGCGCCATAAGCAAAATAACTGTTGCAAGAATATGAAGGTTGAAGAGAGGTTGCTTTACTTCAGAATAAAATTAAGACTGGGAAGATCTCAACAGAAATTTAGGAATAGATTAGCCTAAGAATATGACGTGCAGTTTATTTGCTTTAAATAAAATTGGAAAATGAACAAATATTGGGTTCTTCATGAGGCAAAGAAAATGAAACCATTTCCAAATACAGCATTTATATAGAATATGAATGTACTTTGTGAATCAAAAACAATATTGATCTATGCAGTACATTTGCATAATGTTAAAAAGAGCACACCATCATTCTGTTCAAATATTTACTGACAACATGAAAGATTTCTCTACCAAGATTTTTGAATTGTTTTAGTCAGACATGTTGAATTTCAAAGCAGAGAGCTCAGTTTAGGAGGCTTTTATTATGATGATAGATGTGGAATCTTGGTTTTCTTACAGGTGTTTTTAGAAGGACACGTGAGAGGCAGAAACACAGCCAGGCTCTACCATCAGGAGGTGAGCTCTTCCTTTGATTAACTTTTTATTGTATGCACCTGATTTATGTAAGCTCTGGAGTCAGACTGTCTGGATTTGAATACTAAGCTCACCACATGCTAGTCATGTAATAGTATTTTTATAAAGAGATTATTTTGTAGCTATAACTGGAAAACATAGCCCTTAAATATATTCATTGCTTTCTTCCAATATTCTTTTAACCACTTCCAAATGAAATTCACAATTTAAATAGAGTAGAAGAATAAAAAACATTTCAGCATCTATATAGTTTTAGTAATATGGCTGATGCCTCCTCCTCTGAGGTTCATATCTGCAAATGATTCCTTACTGGCCAATCCTCAGAGACCTAGGTTCATATAGGGTAAGGGATCACATATAGGAAACTCTCCCCACAACAAGTTGGGGTGCAAATGAGCCACACCTTCAGGATAAAGGTGAGAACCAGAGGTAAGCCAGCCCTTGCTTGGATTTGCTGTCCAAGTTCACACCACCTGGGTTGCATGAGAATATTAAGGTGGCTCTATATTAGCAGTGTCCCCAGGAGTGTATAACTATAACACACATTAAGGCCAAAAGAAAGTATTACTAGAAGTAAAGACAGTAATTTAATAAAGACAAAATACTTAACTCACCAGGAAAATACAAAAATTCTTAATTTGTGTGCACCTCAGAATATAGCATCAAAATGCATAAAATGAGGGGATGTATCTCAGCATAACAAAGACCATACATGACAAGCCCAAGCTAAGGATGCCCATCATCACCATATTCATGCAACATAGTGCTGAAAGTCCTCACCAGAGCAATTAGGCAAGAAAAAGAAACAAAAGGCATTCAAATCTGAAAGAAAAGGTAAAACTGTCACTATTTGCAGATGACTTAATATATATAGAAAACTCTAAAGACTCCACCAAAAAAACTTTTAGAATAAAAAATTCACCCTCACTGGTTTGGCTCAGCACTTAGAGCGTTGGCCTTTGGACCTAAGAATGGTGGGTTTGATTCTCAGGCAAGGGCACATAGGTTGCAGATTCGATCCTCAGCCCTGATTGGGGACATGCCAATTGATGTGTGTGTCTCTCTCTCCCCTCCCTCCCTTCCAATCTCTTTACAAATTAATGGAAAAAATATCCTCAGGTAAGGATTAAAAAAAATTTTTTTTGTTGTGTTTCTATCCACTAATAATGAACCATCAGAAAGGCAAATAAAAAAATTAAATCAAATTTACAACTTCATCAAAAATAATAATATACCTAGAAATAAATTTAACCAAGGAGATGAAAGACTGAAAACTATAAGACATTGAAAGAAATCGAAGATGATGTGAATAAATGCAAAGTTATTCCACACTCATGGACTGGAAGACTATTGTTAAAATATCCATACTACCTAATGTAATCTACAAATGCAATTCAATCCCTATCAATTCCGATGGCATTTTTCACAGAAATAGAACAACCCTAAAATTTGTATGAAAACACACACACACGCACACACACACAAATAAAAACACAAATAACCAAAATTTTTTTTAGAAAATAAGAACAAAGCTGAAAGCATCATGCTCCCTGATTTCAAACTGTATTACAAAGCCATAGTAATCAAAACAGCATGGAATTGGCATAAAAACAGACGCATAGATCAATGGAACAAAATAGGGAGTCCAGAGATATACCCTTATATCAACATATATGGTCAATTAATTTATGACGGCAAGATAAATGGGGTTGAGATAACTGGACAGCCACATGCAAAAGAATGAAACTGAATCACTATCTAGCATCATGCATAAAAACTAACTCAAAATGGATTAAAGACTTGATCATAACACCTGAAATCATAAAAATCCTAGAAGAGAACATAGACAGTAGGCTCCTTGACATTAGTGTTGGCAAATATTTTTTAAATTTGACACCAAAAGCAAAGGCTATGAAAGAAAAAATAAACGAACGGGACTACATCAAACTAAAAAGTTTCTGCACAGCAAAGGAAATCATCAAGAAAATAAAAAGACAATTTACTGAATGGGAGAAAATATTTGCAAATCATATATCTGATGTAGAAAGAACTCATACAATTCAATAGCAACAAAACAAACAATTTTATCCAAAAAATGGGCAGAAGAATGAAAGACACCTTTCCAAAGAAGACATACAAATGGTACATGAAAAGGTGTTCAGCAATTATCAGGGAAATGCAAATCAAAATCACAGTGAGCTGTGATCTCACACTAGTTAGACTATTACCAAAAAGACAAGAAGTATGAAGTAATGGCAAGGATGTTGGGGGAAAAAACTTTGTGCTCTGGCTGGTGTGGCTCAATTGGCTGGAGCATCATTCCTTGTACCAAAGGATCTTGGGTTCGATTTCCAGTCAGAGCATATGCCCAGACTGTGGGTTCAGTCCCTGGTCAGGGCGCGTACAGGTGGCAACCAATCAATGTTTGCTTTTCCCTCTCTCTCTCTCTCTCCCTTCCTCCCTCTCTAAAATCAATGAAAACATATCCTTGGGTGAGGATTTTAAAAAAAGAAAGAAAGGAAGGACGGAAAAATGGAACCTCTGTGCCCTTCTGGTGGGAATGTAAATTGGTGCGGCCACCATGGGAAACACTATAGCATTTCCTCAAAAAAATTAAAATAGAACCACCATATGATTCAGCAATCCCACTTCTGGAGTATTTATGAAAGAAAACAAAAACACGAACTACAAAGACACTCCTGCACCCCATGTCCGCTGCAGCACTGTTGACAATAGCCAAGACACAGAGACAACCTAGGTGTCTGTGAGATATTTTATAACTTTTACGCTACCTCAAAGTAATAAAACATTTTCCTATACTTATTGTAGTGCTTTCGAAGGTTGACTTTTTACATTTCCATCTTTATACACTTGAAATAAGTTCTTGTGCGTAATGTAAAGTATAAATCCAATATGCTCCCAATATGGGAAACCAATAGCAGCAGCACCATTTATTGAAAAGATGACTTTCTACGGCTGCTGTGCAAAGCCACCTCTGATGCAGATCAAATTTTCATGTGTTCACGGGTTTAAATCTGGACCTTCTGTTTGCTGCTATTGATCTGCTTGGCTATGCTTGTGTCAATACTACTCCAATTACCGTTTTAGAACATATTGGTTATACAAAAAGATTACCTGAGAGAAGGCTTAAAATGATTATATCTTATAGGGCATTAATAACAACTTAATTGAAAAAACAAAACAAAAACCTAACACAATATTTCAGGAACCGATTCCGCAAAAGCAATAAGCTACGTTTTACTGTGTGATCATAGGGTTTACATGGGTAAAAACTCTGGTCATTTAACAACATTGATTGAACTTAATACCCAGAAGGGCAATGAATGAATGGATGCTC
The DNA here is from genome assembly GCF_014108415.1 of Molossus molossus. NCBI lineage: Eukaryota > Metazoa > Chordata > Mammalia > Chiroptera > Molossidae > Molossus > Molossus molossus. The sequence continues at coordinate 73,488,163 of NW_023425344.1, read as the reverse complement.
TGCAATTATGGGATGAAGAATTTCTGGCATGTTGCTGGAGAACAACTTCATTACCCTATAATCATACTTTAGTTTTGTAATTCTTATGCAAACGTAGGAAAGCCAAAAATTGTCCTGTTCCAAGCTCAGAGCTTCTAGGAATGGCCTCAACAAAGGCGCTGTTCCTTTGGTCCTGGCAAGTTTTTCAAAATATGTACACAGACCTAAGTGTTGAGACACCCGGTGCCAGTTGTCAGCAGAGAACAGAACTCTCGCCGCAGCCGGGGACTTGCTCTCCAAGAAGCAGAAAGGAAATGAACGGGTATAATAGAACCTTGCCTCAAGGCGAGTGCAGGCAGCTGTTGAAGATCTTTTTAAATTTTTTATGGCAAACTGGCATCTCATTTTGAATTTATAGGAAATTGATTATCCGAAAGTCAGTTGGATAAGAAGCAGCAGGAAATGAGTCTTATTCTATGGGAATTCAGCTTGACAGGGGAGAGGAGAGTGTGCACAGTCTAACTGACAGTGCGAGCCATACATTGTGATGATTCTGGTAACAGTCCGCACGCAATTTTGGCCAAGTCTGCGAGAAGAGACAAGTTGGCTCTGACAAAGGCTGCATGTGCCCCAGGCTGAGGGGATTTCTGAACCCACTGAAACGGCAGTGATGTGCTTTTATTTTTATCCTCACCCAAGGACATTTTTCATTTTTTGTTCAGATAGAGTGGGGGAGGGGGGAGAGAGAGAGAGAAACATCAACGTGAAGGACACATCGAGTGGCTGCCACCCACATGACCCAACCAGGGCCGGGGACAAACTGCAACCGAGGTACATGCCCTTAGCGGGACCGAACCCGGGTCTCTCTGGACCACAGCCCGATTCTAACCACTGAGAAAACCAGCAAGGGCTGCAGTGATGTGCTTTTAAAATATTTCTGCGAGCATACCCAGTCCCCTAAATTAAATAAAATTCTTTCTGGAATCAAAAGCTGTTTTTGAAACCTTGCATTGCTCTCAGTGACTACTCCTGAACTTACTTTTATTGAGTATTTTATAAGTTCCTTTTATGAAAACTATAAAATTTTAAGTTAACCAAAATCTTAGTTAAGAAAATAGTGAAATATCATGGCAAACCTCTGAAAGTCTCCCCAAATCAAAGAGAATCGTGCTACCAGGGAAGCTGCTCAAGGAATTAGCAATGATAATATCTAACATTCTGAAGGGTTTACTAGGTGCAGACAGCAACCTGTACCACGGGGTAGAAGCTTCATGACTTTATGAGGCAAGGTGATATTTTCCCCAATTGATGGATTAGAAAACTGAAGCTTAGATAACTAATATTCCTAATGTTGTGTTTCTAGGAAGTGGCAGGGATGAACTGGGATTAGGTCTAATTTGAGTCTAAAACCCACACCATTTTCTCCTAAAGCGATTAGATATAAGCACCATGTAGCCGCTGAGGTAGGCAGACAATGGCCCCCGAGGTGTTCATTCCTAACCCTCAGAAACTGGGAACACGGCCAAAAGGAACCTGAAGATGATCCTGGATTATGATATGTGCCAAGGTAATCACATGGGTTTTTGTGTGTTTTTTATTATTTTATTTTTATTTATTTATTTATTAATTTTTAGAGAGGAAGGAAGAGGGAGCGAGAGATAGAAACATCGATGAGAGAGAACATTGACTGGCCGCCTCCTGCATGCCCCCCACTGGGGATCGGACCCACAACCTGGGCATGTGCCCTGACCGGGAATCGAACCAGCGACCTCTTGGTGCATGGGTCGATGCTCAACCACCGAGCCACACTGGCCGAGCGCACACAGGGTCTTATACATGAAAGAGCGAGGGCCGAGGAGAGGTGTGATTGTGTCAGCGATGCGATCGTTGGAAGGGGCCGGGGGCAGAGGGATACCAGCAGCCTCCAGAAGCTGCAAAAGGCAAGAAGTAAGTGTGTCCCTAGAGCCTCCAGAAGTGTAACAGAGCCCTTCAAGCCCTCACGGTTAGCCCGCCAAGATCCAGTTTGGACCTCTCCAGTTGTGGTACTAATTTCAATTCCAATGTGTATTTTTTCCCCACTCCACAAAGTAATGCTCAGACACCAGCTGGGTGTCCTACACGTGAACTCGACTCTGCTACTATCTACCTGGAGACAGCATTAGATCCTATGGATTAGGGCTCAGCCCTACCAGGCTGCTTCCCTCTCCTCCCCCCACACACTTCAGGTGCCAAGCGTAGGTCCAGGTTGTCACCTCTGCTTCTACCAACCAGCTAGAGATCAGAGGTCCCAAAATGCCCTTGTTAGATTCGCTCAATTTGCTAGAGCGGCTCACAGAACTCAGATGAACAGTTTACTTACTAGATTACAGGGCAGAACTCAGGACCAGCCAGGTGGAAGCGATGCCCAGGGCACGGAGTGGGGAGGCTCCGAGTTTCCACGTGCTTCCAGGTGCTCCATTGTCCCAGCACCTCCACAGGTGCCCCAGCCCAGAAACTCTCCTAACTCCATCCTCTGGGGTACTTGGAGGCTTCCTTACATGGATATGACTAAATCATTGCCACTGGGGACAATTTTCAATCAAATGGTTGGTTCCCTGGCAACCAGCCCCCATCCTTAGGTGCTTTCAAAAAGTCATGCCTGGCCGGTTTGGCTCAGCGGTTAGAGCCTCGGCCTGCGGTCCAGAGAGACCTGGGTTCGGTTCCCGCTAAGGGCACGTACCTCGGTTGCAGTTTGTCCCCGGCCCTGGTTGGGTTGTGTGGGTGGCAGCCACTCGATGTGTCCCTTTCACGTCGATGTTTCTCTTTCTCTCTCTCTTCCTCTCTCTCCCTTCCACTCTATCTGAACAAAAAATAGAAAAATGTCCTCAGGTGAGGATAAAAAATTTAAAAAAAGCCATTTTATTATTATAACAAAAGACATCTTTGGTGCGCTCATTTAGGCAATTACAAAGGATTTAGGACTTCTGTGCCAGGAATGGGGACAAAGACTACACATATATTTATTATAAATCACAATATAATCACTTCTGGACCTCCAGCACTGTAAGATAATAAAATCGAGCTGTTCTAAGCAACTAAATTTGTGATGACTTGTTATAGCAGAACCAGGACACTGCAGTGACCAAAGAGAATGACTGTCTGCTCCTGATTTAGAACCAGATTCAAGGTCTACAAATACCAGTATTTAATACATGTCTGTTAAATTGATGAGGGCCAGTGAGAAATTCAGCTTGAAGCCCACAACATGAGCTGCACATAGATGTTAAGATTCGGGTGTGTGAAGACTTCTGGGTCCTGAGGTCCTCCCACACTGAGGATGATGCTGGGCACCCCTCTGCTCCCGCAGCAGAGCCCTGGTTTCCGGAGGCTGAAGTCTCTCTGATTATTTATGCTCCCAGGGAGGCCTCGAGCGCCCCCCGAGGAAACCCGGTGGCAGTGGAGCGTCAGCCCGCCAGGGCCCCAGGACCGGTTAGCTGTGTACAGCCCGAAAGCCTGCTCTCAACTCCCACTCAGTGGCAGGGATGTTCCAAATCTCCCTCAGGCTCTGACTCCTGAGCATTACCTGTTGGGGAGCCGCTGGAAATGTATTCAGCACATATTTATTGGGTATTCGCTATGTGAATGGACAAGACAACCACGACGCTTACTTACACTCAGAAGGGGGAAGCGGCAATACAGGCTTGCAGAGAGGGGCTTGCAGAGAGGGGCTTGCAGAGAGGGGCTTGCAGAGAGGGGCTTGCAGACAGAGGCTTGCAGAGAGGGGCTTGCAGAGAGGGGCTTGCAGAGAGGGGCTTGCAGAGAGGGGCTTGCAGACAGAGGCTTGCAGAGAGGGGCTTGCAGAGAGGGGCTTGCAGAGAGGGGCTTGCAGAGAGGGGCTTGCAGAGAAGGGTGCAGGCCACGGTGGAGGACAGCGCCGGCCAGGCTGCTCTGGGGACCGCGATAAGTCACTTAGCCTCTCGGGGGAAGACCAAATGTTTTCTTGTTTTAAATGGTTTGAAATTATTTTAAAAACCGGGTAAGATCTTGCTATACAATATGAGTATAAAGCAAAGGCAAACTTCTAAAGCCCTAAGGAAACAACTGCATGAGCACACAGGGTTATTGTCTTAGAAGACATCACGCTTCTGAAAGGCCAGTGTCAGAGCCGTGTTTCTGCTTAAAACCGTTCCGTGGTTTCCCTCAGCCCCAGGATAATTTCCAAACTCCTGTCGTAGCCCACGAGGTCCTCCGGGATCCATGCTCTGCTTCCCTCCAGAGCCCCGTCCTCCTGGGCTCCCGACTGTTCCCTCCGTGAACACTCACCAGCTGGGCATCCGTTGCTTATTTAATTGCTTATGAAATTGTGATTTCTCTAGAACATGAGTTCTGGGAAGGCAGGATTCATGTTGTCCCTTTCACTGGGGGTGTGAAGACAAACAGGGCCCATGTAAACAGAATGGTGGTGGAAAGGAGGAAAGAGGAAGCAGCAGAGATACCCACCCTTTGGGCTGCACTGGATGTCGGAGATGAGTAAGGGAGGTTAAAGAGAATCGTGCCTAAGCACATACCTCCAGGGTCACGCGGCCTGGGTCTGGCTCCCAGCTGCTCTAGTTGCTCTGTGGTCCGCCTAGGGCAGTTGATGTCATACCTCAAAGCTGCAGGGGGAGTTCGGTAAGAACTGGAGTTCAAACACAGCTTACTGAGCACCAAGCCCATGTCCTGGTGCAGTGCTGGGTCTGCTCCGAGGAAGGGGCACGTCTTCCGTGGGGCAGAGATGATATCTACCCCAAAATGTCTTGTCTGATTACCTTTGGGGGGGGGGCTATATGCACACAGGGAGGTGGACACTTCTTTATAACTCTTTTGCCCAGTGGGGCAACCTTCTGTAATGTGTCTACCCTTAGATAGTGCCTTTTAAAAAAATTTGGTACCAGGGCCAGGTCCAGGCTTGCTGACCAGGTTGAGCTCTTGGGCAAGTTAGCAATCTCTCTGTAGCCCTGACCTTCCCCACTGTCTACTATCATGGGGCTCTTCCAAGCTTATGCCAGGATCCATGCAAGACACGAAGCACATAGGAAGTATTCAAAACCAGGAACAATTTGTTCAAAACCAGGAGCAATTTTGAGTGTTCAAAACCGGGAGCAATTTTGAGTGTTTAAAACAAAGCCACGCCTTTGTCTTTAAAAAAACAAACAAACAAACAAAAACCTTCAGAACAGTGCCCTTTGCCCAAAGGCTTCGAGGGGCTACAGAAGTCTCAGAGATGGCTGACTTGCCCATTCTGCTTACACTTCTTGTAAAATCTGTCTTTGTGCATTATGCCCTTCTAGGCCCACTTGTAAAACTGCAGGATGCTGATTTCCTTACACATAATATAATTCTCACAATGGATATTTAAAATTTATGACCAAATCTCCCACATGAAGGTGGTCTGGCAGCCATAATTTTTTCCTTCTGTACATAAATGACTATTAACTTGTTGGCGTTTTTGCAGACAGATTTTGATGAACTATGATATTTTGCTTAAAATCATTCCAAGAATAATGTCAGACTTCATAATTGCCTTACCCATGACCACCAGCAAGCAAAATCCACCTCCACTGCACAGCGTATATTAAAGGGAATCAAACGCCAACCACAGGCAGAAGTGCGAACTCAAGAACACAGGGCCGACGGGCCCTTCTGCAAGGTTCTGGGAATGTACTCAGAAGTGACACCGAACTCAGACTATAAATATCTATAAGATGATTTCCACCAGCACAGGAATATGTTGTGATAATGGCTTTTGTAATTAAAAATTGGGGGGAAAAAACTTGGCAGATGGTTAATGTGAAATTAAAAAGAAAAAAACAAACCACAACTTGGCAGATGTTTAACATGAAAACAAAGCAATAATCAAAATTCAGTCGCAGTAGCAATAAAAATATTTCAGTTTGTAGCTGGTGCTGTTAAGAACAAATGTTCCCAAATACCAGACTATGTTAAAATGTTCACTCGTTCAGAGCAAGATCAGACAAATGTATACCTGTAAAAACAACTGTGTATCTGTACGTCAGCCCGGGCCTGCCAACAGTCCTCATTGAAACAGCTGTCAGTTATTCTGAGAGTATGTCTTTACAATTTCTTTGATATTAAAATAGTCTTTTTACTGGAATGATTTCCATAGCAAATGAGAGTTGTCAGTCTGTGGAAAATTGAAAAATTGACAGTCTCTGAATTTTGTTGTTTTGGAAAATGAGAATGCTACATAAAATCCCAAAGCTTCAGACCCCAAAACTGACTGCATTTTCTGTTTTCTAGGTCACTGATTTACTCTCAGATAGACGGGCCACTTTCATCCTCTGTCGAAGAATGGGAAGGTGAGGGGATGGGACGGGGTACCAGGACCTCCAACACGTTCTCAGACCCAAGCTCAGGGCAAACAGGTTTGCACAGCCAGCCACAGCCCACCGCACCCACCACGTGGTAATCCTAGGAATCTACTGAGGAGCGTCGTAACATTCCTTTCTGTTCATAAAACATGAAAAAGGAGAAAAAATGAAAATCAGGCTCATTATGCAGTGTATAGTTCCACTGGGACACTCACTCAAAACCTGGTACTTTGCATCGTTTTATACCATTAGGAAAGAACTCTCTTACCCGTGCTCAGCAGAGACCAGCTCTCATGTCACATGGCCCTGGACAAAGTCTCCTTCCCCCACGGGCCCTGCTGTCCTCGCCGGGAGTGAAACAAGGGTCCGGCTCCGGGGCTCAGGTACCTCCAACAGTAACCGCGCACACTGATGGCCCCTTCAGCTCGCAAGTAATACTGGTCTCCCTAGGATGGCTTGTCGAGAGGGGAGATCTGAACAGAGGCCAGGGAATATTAAGGACTGTTAGCAATTTCATCAAGAGCTATACGCAGCAAATTTATGTATCACTTGGTCCTTTTTCTTGATTCTGAAAACTTTAATCATGTTACGCTCCTGTGAACCCTCCACAACCCTTCACTATTAAATCCGGGGCCTCGCACTGAACTGTTTGCTGGGCCGGCGGTGACCAAGATGAACGCAGCACCTATAGTGACACAGAAACTTGTACTGATACTGGAAACTTGTACTGATACTGAAACTTGTTGTTATACTGGAAACTTGCAGTGATACTGAAATTTGTAGTGATACTGAAACTTGGAGTGAGAGAGACTGAAACTCGCAGTGAGACGGGAAAGTTGTGCCCGGGAGAAAGGGGAGCAGCCTCTCGCTCCAGCAGCCCTGGCTCCACCAGGACAGCCCACAGCTTTTTTTTTGAGATAAGAATAAAAATCTGACCTTTTCAGTGTACAACCTTCAGAATTTTTATAGCTGGAAACTATGTTTAAAAAATTTCTAACCCGATGGCCAGATAAAGGTTGAGACGGGTAGGTGGACACATCGCTGGTTTTTGGTTTCTGAGACAAGATAAAAATTCTGATCGTCAAGACTTTCACGGAGCCCTGACATACTTTAGGGCGCCAAACCACCTTGGCCTTTCATTGTGTTCTTGAAATCGGGGACTGAGTCCCACACTCCTGGTTTATAGATGAGGGCACAGAACATGGGCTTTGAAGAAAAGGATGAGTACTTTTTAAACTCTGCATTTGCTGCCTGGTGAAATCCTCCGTAAGCAGTTGCTTTTGCCATCACCCGAAACCTTCCTTTTTGTTTGTCATTCCTTTGTCTCGTTCTGGATTTCAGAGAACATGTTCGGAGCAGTCAGCTCTCATTGTCCAATTCTAACCTCAGTTTGAAAGAGTGAAATTGTTTGAAAAGAAAACATTCAGAAATTGCATAGGTTTCAAATTTTGATTATTAGCAAGCATCACCCCGTACAGAAACCATACAATCACCCTGCAGTAATATAAAACCTCCATGCAGGATAATTCAGACTTGGAAAAGAGGTCTCTTTTTGGTGGCTGTTTTTCAATACCAGCAAGGACCCATGGCAATAGCCCCAACCAGGAACCTTTCCTACTCTGCTGTTTAAATAATAACAGTATCAATAATAATAATAATAAAAATACCTAGAATGTATTGTCACAGCTGCTTCCTCTTGTATCCCAAAAACATGGCCCTAGTTCTGAGCTGCTAATAAGATCCTGCTCTAATTTTGCTCTGGGCTATGTCCAGGCTCGATGGTGAAATGCTTTGGATGCACCGGGGTGCGCGGAAGCCCGGGAGTGTTTTTCATCAAAGCCTCGCTGCGGCGATAAACCCTGCTCTGCGCGGAGATAAGTAATGCCCTCCTGCAGCAATCCATTTCAATATCTGTCCAGCACAGATTTCTCTGGAGATCTGTTTGCACTAAGTTTCCATGATGTCACAGAGAGGTGGTGGCCTGGAAGCAGAATGAGAGACGTGTTTGGGGGGATTACTCTGATGAGTGATGGGTCAAGGCGGGTGGTCATGGAGGACACAGCACGGATGAGCCCTTCTGACCCGGGATAAAGAACAACTGTCAAAGGCTCATAACATTCTGAAACTCACAAAATCTCGCCACACACACTGGCAGGTGCTCACGGTGTCCTCAGAGCCCAGGAGGAACAGGAACTGTGATGAGTATAAAGCATTCTACGTGTGCTTAGAGGCAACTGTGTGTAAAGCTTTGAAAACTTTGTTGCACGGCCAGAAAGCGGTTTGAAGAACAAGGTGCATGTTGTCCAGCTGGACGGTAACTCAAGAAGATGAGCTACGGGCAAGAGGGAGGAAGGGGACCCAGGGAGCCGTTTTATTGACAGTGCCCAGGGTCTGAGGCACCCGGCCACACTGTAAGTTCATATCCTCCACCACCACGGAGCAAGTCCCCAACACCAACACAAAGTCTTTAAATCTTCAGATATCACCCTGGCTGGTTTGGCTCAGCAGTTAGAGCATCGGCCTGCGGACCAGAGAGTTTCCCAGGTTTGGTTCCTGTTAAGGGCACGTACCTCGGTTGCAGTTTGTCTCTGGCCCCAGTTGGGGTCGTGAGGGTGACAACCACTCAACAAGTCTCTCTCACATCGATGTTTCTCTCTCTCTCTCTCTTCCTCCCTCTCTCCCTCCTGCTCTCTCTGAAGATAAATGCAAAAATGTCCTTGGGTGAGGATAAAAAATAAATAAATCGTCAGATACTCTCTTAACATGCATACAGTCATGATGTGTTTTGGGGACCCCCTCCTTTTGCCTCTACACTGCTCCTGCTAGTTATTTTTCCTGGACAAACATGTTTGGGGTGGGGATTACAATGTGACGACTTCCCAGAAGCTTCACAGATCTCTGGATCAGTGGTTAGAATCGCTTTAAGACTGTGAGTCAATGAAACACACAAAAATGCAAGAGTCTCATTTTTAATTTCAAGTGAAATTCCACCCAGCTCCTCGGGGGCGCATGGGAAGAAGGCAAAGGTTATTTCCCTCGCCCGTGGATGCAGGTACATCCACGTTACCTGCTGGGCTTCCAGCAACCTAACATCTGGTCACTTCACCCACTTCCCACTCAACCGGACCCTTAAGGATCGCATGGGAAGCCCCTGCCCGGGGCCTGGGGGCTGATTTGACTACGGGATCGTCAAAGGTCACCTCCTAGTGGGGTGGTCCTGTGAGAAGGAGCTTCCTCCAGGCCCAGGAATAGTCGGGACAAGAGACGGAAAATTGGAGACTACTAAATTTTGTATTACAGAAATGAGAGGGAGCCCAGACTTGTGAAATTTCATCAAGATGAGAACTGCATAATTTCTCTTACAAGCCAAAAATAGAGTGTTCAGGAAGCCCTGCCCTGTGAGCAAATCACAGTAAAAGTCAAAGGTGGTTAGTAATGCTACAGACACACTCAGGCCTTCATTCATTCAGACACTGGAATGTGGTCCACCGGTTGCCAGAGACCTGCCTCACAAGTGGGGATTGAGAGAAAGAAGGAGAATGAATAACATCTACCGACCTAAAGGACTTGTTAACTATTTATCATTAAAGTAAAAGCCAAAGTCCTTAAAATAATCTACCAGGCACTCTGGGGCCTTCCCAGTACCCTCCCTCCCCCTCCCCAACCTTCTCTCTCTCTCCACTCACTCCAACCCCCTCGGCTCTTAGCTTTTCCTTGAACATGCCACGGTTTTCCTTTGCCTGGAACAGCCTTCTTTCAATACCCATGTGCCCCCCCCTCCACTGTCTGGCTAACCCACACTTACACCCCCTTTCCCCACCCGTCTCTATTTTCTTCATTTGCCATCTGTTATTCTGTGTCATCAGTCGCTACCTTGTTGATTGTGTGTCTCCTGACTGGAACGTCAGCCTTGGAGGGAAGAGACATGCGTTCCCTGCCTAGTGACCAACGGGGCCCGTGGTGGATTCTGGGAGCTCCCCTGCACACCTGCCCCGTAAATGCCGTGTGAGAGACTGGACGGCACACCGACGTATGTGGCCTGCCCCCCCCCCCCCGCCTCTGCAGAAATGCTGTTCGAGGCGACACTTCATATTTTGCTCTTAGGAGCAGCTGCTATAAAACACGACTGCACATAAAGGATGGTTTTTCCTACCCGTTCAGACTCTGAAAACATGGGCTGTGTTGTTACCCAAGGTCTCTCACGCAGGATCAATGCAATAAATTCCTCCCAGGATCCAGGGCCAGGAGGTTTCCCCAGAATGACGCTGATTTTCATCTGTTAAACCTGACTGGGCAGACCACGTCGCGCCTTTCTGCTAGCAGCCAGGAAAAGAACTTAATACCATTGTTGTTACTAATACATGGAAAGTGTGTGTGCGCACATGTAGGAGAGGCTGTTCTAATTAAAACGATCTGCGCTTTTTGTCTGTTTTATAGTTTTCCTTTGCTGCTTATACTTTATATTGATACAAGAATACATATGTACTTTCTAGCTCCTTCCTATGTGGCATGGACTTAGAAGCGATGTTATTGACTGTTTCTTAGGAGACTTCCTATTCCTTAAACTGCTTCCAAGTCCTCTGAGATGGAGAGAACTGGAAAAAAGGAGGGGGGGGGGCAAATATCATTGTATTAGAATGAACCAAAAGGAGGGTCATGTCCAGAGTGTGTGTGATAGGGAAGGAGGGAGAGAGAATCAGAAGAGGACGACCCCGAGACCTGATGGAAGAGGGGAGAACTGTGTTCTGGTACCTCCAAACGAACCTGGAATCTCCATTACCCTGTTGAATTCAGCATTCACGTTGGCCTCTGTCCAAGCAGGTTTAGTGGGAAAAGTATTAACGCCTGCAAGGTGGTCCCACAGCGAGGTCCCTGAGGACAGAGGTTGCAGTCTAACGGGGAAAAGCCGGGGAATCGGCCGATTCCAACCCCATGGCGTCTGTGGCTAAGTGACAAGGCACTATATCATATAACAAACTGTGGTTTGAGACGGGGAGCAGTAGAGAAATGATTGAAACCCGCATGTCCCACAGATGGAGGTAGCATGAGTGAGGCGCGCTGTCCTCTAAGACCATAACCTACATACCAGAACAGACACGGGTCTGTTTAGGTCTAAGCCATGGCAACAAATTTCAGCTTTGCAGCTCTCAGAACAGCTGTACCGGGGGGCCTTGGGCAAGGCGGGCCATGGCTGCTGGGCTCCCAACCCTGGGCTCTGTTGTATTATATCTTCAAACAGCACCTAAGTGTTAAACCGTAGTTCGTTTGCACAGCACAGCTAAGAAAACAAAGCAACTCCCAGACCTCCCTGTGTGGCTGCAGACAACCTTTCTCCTTCCCCCCTCCCAGACTGAAGTCCGTTCAATAGTTTGAAAAGGAAAACACACACACACACACACACACACACACACCCCAAAAACACCTGTTTGTTAGTTTTTTGGAGGAAAGCATTGAAGAAATGGATTATGATTAAAAACAGAAACAACAACAATAAAAAACCCCAAACGATGCCTTAGGAGAAGCCCAAGAGGCTGCAAGAAGGTGGCCTGTGCCCCAGTCGGGCAGACCACCCCCGGGGGCTTCCTGTCAGACAGGAAGAAATTCCCGAGGCCTCCCAGTTCAGTCACGTACAGATGTCGTTTCTGAGAACCTCAGGAAGCCAGAGTTTCTTTAGCGTTTTTGCAAATAAGAAGTGTCTTCTGATAAAAAAAAAAAAGTGATAAGACATTCAGGTGCCCAATGCGTCACCCCTGCCTGATTTCTGTGACAGGTTTTGAAGATGTTTCAAAAGAGAAATACTAAAACCAAGCGTAGAAACCACCGACCTAGTTACTTTTCATAGGAAAGGAAGGTCTGGGCAGGATGGGTAAGTACCATTTCCAGGATCAGAGAAAGAATTAGTGATCGAGCCGGCCAACGCTCAAATGCACGACTCCCGGCTCTTCTGCAACTTGCTGCCCCTGCCCCTGCCCTGCCCCTGCCCTGCCCCTGCCCCTGCCCCTGCCCCTGCCCTGCCCTGCCCCTGCCCCTGCCCCTGCCCCTGCCCCTGCCCCTGCCCCTGCCCCTGCCCCTGCAGTCTATCTTCGGAGGTCAGGAGAAGACGCTGCTGACCCGGGAGGATGGAGACGAAGCGCCGCTGCCGTCGGCGGGCTCGGGCCAGGTCTGCGGGGGCCGCTCTGCTCCGCTTTCCATCTCGGAAGGAAAAGAGCCGACGGGAGCTTGCCAAGCCCCCAGCGTAGACCATATTTTTCTATGCATCTAATTTGCGGAAATCGAAGCACGAGTCTCTGGTTTTAGACACAAGAGGAAGAGAGAAAGTGTCTGTTTTTACCTGTCATCTCAGCATTTTGTTTCGGGGCCCCTCCACCAGGGGTGGCCTGAGGGCCAGCAGCGGCATCCCCCCGGCTCCTCAGAAACGCAGTTAATGGGCCGCATCCCGCTCCCAGGGAACCGGCGTCTGCGGCTGGGCCCGGGGCCTCTCGGCCAGTCTCAGGTTATTCGCATGTTGAGGAGGAGGCAGTTCTCCACCTAGAACAGGTGCGCCCAGAGGGTCCTCCGGGCCAGCAGGCTCAGCTTCACCTGGGAACTTGGTAGAAGTGCAGATTTTCACCCCGCTCCAGACCCTGGGAGTGGGGCTCGGCCATCCAGTTTTAACAAGCTTTCCAGAAGACTCGGACCCACACCAAAGTTTGAGAACCATTGATTTAAACACCTGTAGACAGGCATGACTCAGGGCATTCACCCTAAAAATGGGGAAGGATAAGCCAGTATTTCCCAAATGGTATTATGTGGAATAAGGTATTAACAGATTTTCCTTACATAAAGGGGTTTGTGGTCAAATATATTTGGGAAATAACTATTAAAAACTTTTTCTTTTTCAGGGCAAGACTATTCCGCTTCTCTGTGCATTGGGAATCTCTGAACTGATGGATGGCAATCCACACATTTGTACAGCAACACAAGATTTAAGTTACAGCAGTCCCTGCACGTAGGACATAACATGCCTCCTTTTTATGAACAACAGAGTAGCAACTTGAATTTGGTTTTTGTCTTACTACCCCCTCAAAAAAAGGGGGGGAGGTGGAGATGTGCTGGTATGCCCACGCACTATCTCATTTAAGTGTTGTAATCACTCTTATCCTGCAAGATGGTGAGGGGACACTCTAATAAAATAAAAACCCAAAACACAGGCTCAATCAAGTTCTGCAGCTTTTCCAAGGTCAGAGGGTTCCAGAGGGCACACCAGTTAAAGAAGCTGGTCTACTGGTTAGTTGCCCAGGGTGCCAATCCACGAGAAGGTCTAAAACCGTCACTGGAAACTTTATGAGATGGAGAAAATTGTAATTTTCTACATCGATTCTTGGAACGAGAACTCCATGGGTGTGGGTGGGGTTGATAAGCAGGTCAGAGTCAGGGAATGAGACTCTTTAGGGAGATTCTGGAGCAATACCAGCTAACTCCTGGCTGAGAGCTGTTTTGGTCGGTGGGGTGGGGCAGAGCTAAATGGATCCGAGCTTTTTAGGAGTTTATCTCTGCTTCTAGGGGTCCCCCACCTCCTCCTTTCTCTCAACAAAGTGCTCAGCCATCCCTCTACATAAATGTTGAGTAAAAGCCAAAACAAGTGACACCACTGATTTGAATGAGATCCAAATGATTAGCCTGCCTGTGGCAACCCTATATACAAGTTCAACTGGGTGTAGTCGAGATTCTCACTGATAAGTCTATGCCAAGTGCTTGTGTTCTTCCAAAACAGTCTTCTGTCTTTAAGCACTTGACTCATGTATTTGCATATGATTACCACGTTCCGTGTAGCTGGTAACGCTCCACTTTCACAACTGCTTAAGTTGATCTGGAGATAAAGGGGACTGTGTTCCTGAACATAGTCCCTGAACACAGTCCAGTGGCTCCCCATCATATTAGTGGGAGAAAGAAATGTATTAGTGAGAGTAATCTTAATTACACTCTTTTTAGGAGATTCTTTAGTGATTTTTCCCCCTTCTTTTTTTTTAATTTTCAGAATATTTCACTACAACCTGGAACTCAAGCAAGCATTGTCTAACTAAGTCATGCTTTCAAAGAATCTGGGAGGAAAGTCAAGTCGCACAGGTTTCTGGTGCATAATAAACGCCATCGTCCGAAGTCTAAAGGACAATATTTTATCAACGTTATTTTAGTTTGAACCAGTTTGAGATCCTAAACATTTAAGACTTAAGCCTTAGCAGTCCATTCACATATTTCACAATATGTCTCATTTTCTGAACAAAGGATTAACGACTTGAATGTAAGAAGCAGGTGTGAGCACTCTTGATAGGTCAAAACCTTAACACCACCCAGACGAGTCTATAATTTCTGGGCACAGTCCACGGCATGCGTGAATTTTGTTTCAATATGTTTTCCATAGTGATAGCTTAGAAAGTCACATGGCCACATCCTACCCAGACTCCCATTCTTAGTGGCAGAAGTATTTGCTGATGATTGAAAGGTCATGCAAAACAGATGTGAGGGCAGCTGGATTTTCCCGCTACGCTTCGGCAGACTTAGCAGTGGGGGCTGCCATTACCAAATTGCAGAGAGATTTTATTTCAATTGAGTGAAAAAAAAAAAAAAAAAGAATCAGGCAAACTTGGCAGTATAATTGGACGTATGTGCGGTTTCTCACCGAGGTCACACCTTTTCCATCTTCCATTCTGCAGATTCACAACCTGGAACTAACTTGATCACATTGCAAAGGAACAATGAACTGGGTGCCAACCATTCTGACCTGTTTTCCAACATCTTATAAATAGGTATTATTGAGCTCTGTGTGTGGAGTAATTTTAATTGCATTTCCTACAGCCTTCTCAACATTTGCTTGGTATCACATTTGGTGTTACCTACACTTCAAATCAACTTATTCTTATTCCTGTACTTCTTTGAAATGTAGCAAAAGCACAAGGACAGCAAATGGTGCATTGCAGGGAGGCCTACCACATCACAAATACCCTCGCAGAACAGATGGTCCAATTGCAAACTTCCCAAATATTGACATCTGTGTGGCAGGCAACTGTATCAGACAGAGAGATGCAGCTTTTAAGTTTTACATACTCTATCAAAAGTAACTTATTCCTAAACCTGTCCTTTACTAACTGAAAATATGGGAATTGTCCCCTATTTATGAGAGGGCCTCTAAGAGAATGTGGATGCCATAGTACATTTTCTTTTCGAGCCTAGTAGAATCGATTAGCAAGTTTAAGTCTCAGATTTGCCACTTAATAACTGTATATTTTGCTCAGCCGGTGTGGCTCAGTGGTTGAGCGTCGACCTAGGCACCTAGAGGTTGCCGGTTCGATTCCTGGTCAGGGCACATGCCCAGGTTACGGGCCAGGTCCACAATGGGGGGCATGCAGGAGGTGGCCAATCAAGGTTCTCTCTCATCGAAGTTTCTATCTCTCTCTCCCTAAAATCAAGACAGAAATAATAATAATTATAACTGTTTTCAGAGAATCATTTTTCTGAGTTTTCATTTTCTCATCTCTAATATGTGTGTTAAAAATACTTGACTCTCGGAATTTCTCCAGTTGCTATAACCTTGCAGTGTATCCCAGTTTTACAGATAATACACCACCTGAATCACAAGACTGTACAACAAATAAGTTGTTATTATAAACCCAGTGGGCTTCATCCTTCATGGTTTAGTTTATTGAGAAAAGGAAATTCTTCACCTGTTTGCTATTACTGAATATGAAAGTAATCAATTTTTATATGATAAGGGTTTAGATTTAAACAGAAAAACTTCTGAGATCCTAATTAACACAAACATTCCATTAAGAATGCTTATTTGCTCTGGCCAGTTGCTCCGTGGTTAGAGCATCGGCCCTCGGACCAATGAGTCATGTGTTCGATTCCAGTCAAGTGCATGTACCTCAATTGCCATTCATCCCCAGCCCTGGTCAGGTGGTGCGGGTTCATTCTCCCCCCACACACACACTTTATCTGACGATAAACAGAAAAATATCCTCAGGTGAGAATTAAAAAAAAAAAGAATGTCTTATTCACTTTAACTACAAGAAAAGCACAGTATATAATAAAATAAACCCAGAAAAACCCATTGGTTACTTATTAGTATAGATACAACTAATGCTCTCAAATATTTAGAACTGTTCAATTATACTGGATGTTTAGCAGACAGACCTTGAAAACTACAATCCATGGAACATTGTTTACTTTTCATACCGAAGACATTATCAGAGGGTTTTTGACAATAAAAAAAGAATTTAGTGTTTGACTTTCCAATCCCCCAAAATATACACAGATGTCCAGGACCGGGAAGGTTTCAATGTAGTTGAAAATCTAGAGTCTTTATTTTGCACCCAGATGTGTCAGTGATCAACTGATTGATGTTCAGTTCACTGCCTGCTCTGTGACAGGAACGGGACTCCTGAAGCATTTCTCTGTTCCAGGGAGCATGGTGCGAGGCTCTGCCAGCCATTAGCCGCGGGAGCTGAGGGAATACTCAGGAGCGTCTCCTCCTGGTCCCCGGTGCTGCAGTTTGCTCTCTCCTGCTCCGCTGCGTGGTGCATCCACGATGCACGTGTGTGGGCACCTCCGGTGGAGCTGTCCCCTGCTGTGCGTGCAGAGTGCACACATCGGCGACTTCACGTCCCTGGCCTGCGCCGGTGGCCACCTTGCTGCACCCTCTGGATGTAGACACCCTGTATTCCAGGCCTCATGTCCACAGCAGCACCCAACTCCCTTTGCACACCCACCCACCAGCCTTGACTCACCTGCGTTCTGGAGGGTTCTGGCCGCAGCAGAGAACTCTGTCATTCAGTAAAACTCAACTACACTTTCTCCAAGAAGGTCTGACCTCTAGCCGATGGGGGCACGCGGGGGGCGAGGGTACCCCTAAGGCTGTCCTTGGGTCCTCTCTCCCAGCCCTAGATTACCCTTCTGAGTTCTCTTTATATTTTCAGTTTCTTTCTTATCATGGCTTAATAATGCTTTACATTAAACTTCTCCTAAGTGTGATTTCTGTCTCCTGATTGGACCCAGTCTGATCCTCCAGGAGTAATCAAACACATTTTTCCACTAAGCTCTGATTTATTCTCACCATTTATACCATGCGGATATTGTTAAAGATCATCTGACACTTCCTGGATATTCAGAAATAAGCAAACTAGAATAGATGCACATCATTGATTTATATCTTTTCTTGGGGCAGAAGTACTGGGTTTACTTTGGTGCTTATTAAGTTCATATTTCATTTGAAGATTTGATAAGAGAAGCAGAAAAAGTTATTAAGCAGCAGCATAGTAATTTAACAGAGAAAAATGAATGTTAAGTTTCAGTTCATAGAAGCTGAATTAATTTAACTTATATTTCAAAGTTTATACTTGCAAAGCTCCATGGATTCGTCCACTCTCCGTTTCATTCAACTACAGAGCTGGAGATCTTCAGGACTCTCAACACACAGGGACAGAGAAAGTGTCCAGGGTCCGATGACATCAATACTGAGTCACCTAAGCAAAGACTCTTATTTACATACAAATTCATACTTGTATGGTAAATCGCTGGAGTTCAATTTACCATCTTATTTACAAAGGAAACAGTTTGCTATATCAGTGATACACTAGGGAAAATCAAGACACCTCTGAAGATATTAGTCTACTGACATACTTTAAACAATGGCATTTTTGAGTAAGTGCTTAGAATAGCACCAGCTGTGTGTACTTTACAAGCAAAAGAAAAAAAAAAAAGGAAGAAAAAACAAACCTAAGTATATTTGAACTAGAGAGCAAATGTGACAATTTAGAACATGATGATGAAACACTAATTTGGAACCCAATTATTAAACAGAAACTTTGTCCCTTGAAACATAGATGCATTAGAGACCACGTCAATCAATTCATGGGCCTGGCACAGAAGTCATTTTCCTTGGGAACTATATTTGCCTGAAGAGGAATTGAAAAATTATACTCTGTGAACTCTAAATTGTTTTATTTTTCTCCCTGCGGTCAGTGATCAGTGGTTTTCTGACATGGAAATGTTTTATTCTTCTATGCTAAGCAACGGCTCCAAGCTTTACTGTATGTGATCGCACACAGTTACAAACACGGGGGGAAACTGCCCTCTTGGCAAACTCATTTGCTAGGGCTCTGCCAATCACGAAGCACACCTTGCCTTCCCCATGTGGCTTTCAGGGTGTGGAAGCCACACCTTTCTTTCTAATCATTGATGTGACCTTGCCACCTACTCGGCTTCTACATCACAGACTCAAGAGTAGAAGTTCAGAAATATAATACCACCGACAAATGGTGTGTTCCAGATTCTCTTCACAAAATGAATAGTCGAGCGAATCAGAAACCCGCCACCTTCCAAATGCTACGCCTATCTCCCGAGTAGGATAAACATACAGCCCACTCCTGACTTTTGGGGGGGAAAGGGGGTTCTTTCACAAACTTCTGGGCTTGGTGCTTCCTGGTTAAATGCGCTCATTCATAAGAACACCACAAAACTGCATCGGTCTGCGAGTCCTGTTGGGTCGCCATGTGTCCTCGGCCCCTTTCCTCTTTTAAATTTTAAATACTGCAAAGGAACCGTTTTCCCTGTGAGGGTCCCACACTCGGGATGAAGCCTTCTCCGCGGAATTTTGGCACCCTATTAATTAGCGGTTATGAGTGGGAGCTGCTCTCTCTCAGCCACTCCTATTCTGCCATCAGTCAAGTGTGATTCTGTAATAAATTCCCACAAAGCAAACTATTTCTGGTAATTCTCCCTAATTAACACCAGGCCCGCTAATAATACATCAGTACCTATGTGTTTCTGATATAACCAAGATCTTGTCTGAGACTACTCCAAAAGGGAAACCGCCAACCTAAATTAAGCTTTTTGCAGGCAAGACGGATTTTATATGTAGTTCTGTAAGAAAAGCTTTGATAATCTTATATTGGGGACATTTGAACAGAAAACACTGAACGACAGGGAGGCTTGTTCTGGTTTGAGCACTGAATGGGGATTTATTGTGAACACACACTGTTGAGTCTTAAGCCTATAAATCTTGTACTGGATTACTGTTTCTTAACGAAGGAATGACAGATCTCTTATTTTGTCGGTGCATTTTAATGTGCAATGACGTGATTGATAGAAACCAAACAGCAGCTATTAAAATGTCAGATGCAGACTTGATGCCCTTATAAGTTTGGCTTCTGGAGTTTAATATACTGTGAGCAAATAGACTTGAATTTGTCTTTTATTCCCAATACACAGCCTGCAACAGAAACATTCCTCTTAACTTTACACAGTCGGGGGAAAAATCTTACTCAAACCAATAAACAAACAGGAATAGGTGAGCCTACCTAGTTATAGAGATGTTGGCTAATGAGAGCGGGATGAGTTAAGCATGAAGTAACGGACCCTGGTCAATGAAAAATGTGGAAATGTAGACGACTTATGTTGTTTGAATATGATATATGATACAATATAGTGCTTGATAGGACAGGTTGGTCCAGTAAATAATTTTTACAAATATTTTAAGAGGACAAAGAGCTTATTTATCAATGAACTCAAACGTTTGTGTATAGGTGCCACATGCAGAACACAAAAACAGAGGAAAGTAAAATGGAATGTGACAATATTTTCAAATGTTCTGTTTCTGGGACATTTTGATAAGCAAATGTTGTAAGGGGATTCTCCTGAGAACTGTAACATCACGTCCTTTGAACGTGCTTTTCCCCCATGATAACGTAATAGAAACCACTTGCCAACCCCGAAGAAAAACCAGGAGAGCTTGTCTACATTACTTTAGCCATTTATTTATTATGTGCTCATTAAGGTATTACTATATTGATTATATTTCTCATGTGGTTTTTAATAAGAAAATACACCCCAAAGCAAAACAGCATGGACATATATACAAACTTAAAAACATCAAGAAATGAAAAACAGAGATGAACAGATAAGGCAAATGATACATCAAGAATCTAAACCCAATACCTTAAACTATTTGGGCGATGCAGAGTGACAAACTGAAGCCACATTAGATTTGTGTAATATTACTCAATGTGTTTTCCCTTCCCTGTCTGAAGAGCGTCTCCTTTCAATAGAAGTGACGAAACTACAAACATCACAAAGATGTTAACAGACCAGATTCACACTTGCACAGGGAGAGGGAGACATTATTTTCTATAAAAGTGATCCTAATACAGTACCCCTTGAAAATGGTACCACGAAGACATTTTTGTTGTAGATATTTTTCAACATAATGCTGCACTAATAATTTGAAGATTTCAACACTTATTTCTGTTAGTCTTAATACTGATCAAATGATTAGGTTTTAGTTTTAGACTCTAAATTCAACCTGAGTCAACAGGAAATGCATTAGCTGCTATAGGCATAAGCACAGGGGATTGTTTTTAGGCTGCTTCTTTAGGGAGCAACATTCTGGTAAGTCCAGAGAAATGTTTTAAATCTGAACCTATCACTGACATTTTCAAACCGGGAAGACCAAATAGGGGATGTTTTAAAGTCACGCACTACGCTTTAATCTGTATTGTACTAAGTGCAGCATTCCAAAATATACATCTAGGGACATTAGAAGTGAATGCTCTACAGCAGAAAGGTAATAATTTAAAAATGCTACTGACAGAGAACATTTATAATCAGAAAAATAAATATTCAGGTAGCTCACCAGAATAATAAAGTGCTCTGCCTGAGTTATTAAGAGATTAATGCTGATGTGTTAAATATGTCATTCCCCACTGGAAATACAGGGATCCTTCTGGGTTATAATCAATATCTCTTTCATAGGATTAACTGTTTTAGGAACCGGCAGAAAGCTTTGCCACAGAAGAGAAGGGCAAAGCATAATGACGATGATAAATTAGGAAGCAATGTTACCCTCTTAGGGATAAAATTTAGAGAAATGCAATATTATGCTCTATGAATAACATGCAGAAAGAAAAGTCCAGTAAAAATGATATATTAATATAAGATAATTTATAAGAAATCCAAGTCAAATAAAATTCTTTGAAGAAAATACCCAAATGCCACTGATTTACCAAACACTATCTTGGCATATAATCTACAAAAGCAAAACTATGTAACAAAAAGAAACTTCTACCACACCAACACAAAACCACCAACTAATTTTATCTTGTGTAAAGCAAATAACTGGCATTAACATATGACAGCACATATTCACCAGTATGTCTTCTAGAAGGGGTCTCAGCAGCAATAAGAAATATAATACACAATTCAAACATCCTGCCTCCCCGCAAGGTGGAAGGGGAGGAGGCGGTTTGGGGTTCTGCTGGTGAAGCATTCAGTTTGCCACTCTGTGCTACCCTCCTCATTCTTTTATCCCCAGTTAGTTATTATCTGCATATAATTTAAATCTGCTAGACCATAAGTTAACAGCTTTCAGGACAGATGCCTTGGAAAGTTCTGAGGGAGGTTAAACAAATATTGTAGCCCCAAACTTCCTCTACAACAAACGTCCACAATGGAAGTGAAGTCATTAGTGAGAAATAGGGGAGGAAGGACTTGGGGCTCACTCTCAAATTTAAAAGCACCTTGCTCCAAATCACTGAAATTATAACTCAGTGGGATCATGAGCTTTTAGCCATCCTGGAAACAAAGAGAATAATGATCAAATGCTGCAATTTCTTTTCTTACTGGGACAATGTCAATAGGATCTATAATTTTACCACAGTTACTTCTCTGTCTTCATGTGGTATCCATGTATTTTTTCCTCCAAATAAAGAAAACAAAAAATGGGCCAGTCTGAGTAATTAATCATGTTCCTCTCCTCTACTACCAAATCTCTTTGCATAAAAGTTTTCCAAACTTCGTGATCACATCTGGAAGTAGTTCATTTATTACTGAAAGAGAACTATCAAAAGTAAAAAAAAAATCTAGATTTTATCACATACCCAAGCCAACCTTTTATTTTTCTAGTGCAGAATTAAAGAAAAAAGATTATTGTGCAAAGAGAGTTCTCAAACCTTCATCAGTCAGTAGTACAACTACGAAACTAATTCATTGTCAAAAAAGGGGGGATTTGGGGAGGGGAATACATCATAATTCCCAACTACATTCTTTTCTTCTCATTCTCTTTGAGAGAGAAAACTCTCACAGTCCAAAGTCATTCAATTAGCTCTTTACCAGAGCATGAAGGACGAGAGGAAAAGGGAGTATGACTACTATAGGTGATAAAACATACACAATGAATTAAAAATGGTCATATTTTAATAAAAGGTGAAAATTTGAGATTTATAAGCTATATGGTGGCTTTTGAGAGGGATGAAAAAAATATACCTTCTCTTATTGGCATGACACATTTTGATCAAAATCTTATTGACCTTTCCTATTGGAATGATCAGTTGTAAAACTTTAAAAAAATGCACATGGTTTTTAAAAAGGGATACCGCCTACTGCTGATCAAAATCTGTTTAAACTCCTATTTACTATTATAAAGATAGACACTATTTTTTTTTTTTAATTTCACTTACTGATAAAGCATAAGGCATTTTCTTTCTTTTGCAGATTTACTCATAACTACCTACCTAATAAGGAAAGAAAGCATAATGATTTCAGCATTGAGGTTGCAGCTTTTATTCTAAAATTTAATTTTTCACTAATTTATTCTAAGATGAATTTAATAGTCAATCAGGAAATTGGTTTTTATAAAAGTTACTTTATGGGCAGAAAATACAGGGAACAAGTAATAACAAATGTCAAACTGTCTCTTTACATTATGAAGCCAAATATTTCCTCATAGATTTCATTTTTAAAGCTGGAATTTATCCCTTCAGGGCTACTATTATTTTTCAAAAATCCATATAAATATTAAATCTAAAAATTAATTGGTAATTTTAATTCTCCTCTTTCTCTTCAAATTTCTTTCTCTTCTCCTGAACTGTTGACTTTCAAAAATTCACAGAATGAGCATGTTTCTTGCAAAGTGGCTTGTCCTTCTTGGAGAAAAAGGTCTGACCTTCCAAACTTTCACAACATACCTGAAAAGAAAAGAAAAAAAGTGTTATGTAAGAGAATACCATTATTTTATCAAGTATGCATGAAGGAGAAATTGATTTTTTATCCAATGGTTAACAAAAGCACTTTAGTTGGTTGTTGGACATCCTGACATTCAGCTACCATATTTCATGTACTCTTTCAAGAACAATGAAGAATGACATTTTCTGGAATGCACTCTAATTTATTTAAATTACTGATCATTATTTGTGTTTATTGGGAGTGAAGCACTTGGCCCTAAAGAAAAATTCACACCTAAAGAAGTCCCACTAAATATGATTTCTCATCCCAAATTCTAATCAATGCTTTCAATCTGTCTCCTGTGGTAGAGAACCAAAGCATTCAAACAGAAAACACAGGACAGTCGCTTTATCAAACACTCCTGAGCCCCCAAACACACAGGTATAGAATACTTGAGAGTCCTTTTTAATATATCCCTTTGTTTCATACAGTGAAAACTCTGGTTAACATCTGGCTGCTGGATGATTAGGCAATCAGTTAACTATCCACATTTATGTCTTCTTGTCTTTCCTATTGGCTTTGTCAATTATAATGCTCATGAGCAGCTCTACCAGAGAACAGAAGGCAAATCTGCTAAAAGTTTTTTTTTTGTGTTGTTGTTTTTTAACAGATTTTATGATATCTAAGAGATAAAGGAGGTAAACTAGACAGGGTACAATGGTAACATTTGGGATAAACATTTTACTTAAATTAACATGATTTTTTCCCCCTTCATACAATGGGTAATGAAAGCTATTATATAGTAAAACTATTTTTTTTTAAATCAAATATCTGAACAGAGTACATTTATTGAATATTTACTTGCAAAATTAAAAACTTATATCTTAGGTAAATGTTAATTTCTGAATTTATGCTCCTAAGAAATAAAATTAAAAAATATTAAAATATCAAATGTAATAGGTAAACATATTACTACATGTTTATTATAGTCTCAAAAAGAAAGAGTATTCACGGACTATTGCTAAGGAAGAAAATCAACATATAGTTTACTTCCAATGTTAATTCAATAATAGATTTTCAATAATTACTTAAGAAGTTCCTATGCTTCAAAAAATTACTAAAATCACTCCAATAAAAGAGTTTTGTTTTTTAAGTAAAGGACTTTTAACTGTTTTAAGAAATATATCGCTTCTCTTTATAAACAACAATGTATTAATAATAGGATTTTCTCTAACAGGCAAGCATCTTATTCTATGCCAAATAATTTTTTAAAGTGCCCCAAATTTTCACAAACATCTTTTAAAATCACTGTAAAAATGTTGTTAGGTTTGGGATCCAAAGGTACAAGGACTGTCACTTCCATTCGGTGTTTGTGCTGGAAGCGGCCGAGCCGCGCCCCCTTCGCGGGAGACGAGCTCACCTACCGAGCACACGAAGCACGTGTCGTGCCAGGTGCAGCCCAGAGCTTCCAGGAACATGTCGCCGGCTTCGATGGGAAACTCACATCCGCGGCATATGGTACCGAAGAGGGCGTAGTAATCTGCAGGGCGGAGGAGGAGACATAATTTAAACATGACAAAGCTTTAGAATGATCGTTCCTAGAAAGCAGCAACAAAATTTGAACTGAATGAGATAATGAAGATCAAGGTACTAGTAACTAGAAAACTTTCAGATGGCATAATATTTGGCTTGAGATACATGTTTCAGGTTACCCTTGGTAAACGTTATTTATATACCTTAACATCCTTTATTCTATTTTTCCATGTAATATATTTCTTTTTTTTGTTTTTTTTTTCCTTTTTTTAATCCTCACCCGAGGACATTTTTCTATCCATTTTCAGATAGAGTGGTAGGGAGGGTGAGAGAGGGAGAGAGAAAGAAACATCGATGTGAGAGAGACACATTGACTGGTTGCCTCCCATAAGACCTTGACCAGGGCTGAGGATGAACAGCAACCGAGGTGGGTGCCCTTGGCTGGAATCGAACCCACGACACTTTGGTCCCCGGGCCGATGCAATAACTGCTGAGCAAAATCGGCCAGGGCTCCATGTAATACTTTTCATTTCTCTCCAACTACTTAAATGCCCAAATATGTCTAAAAGAACACATAAGTTATCAGCAGACATAACTGTTTCAATGCAATACAAAAGAACTTCCAATAATTAGCAACAGTAAGACTAATGAGCTTAAATCAAGAAGAAATATCTGGTATTGACTTGGTAAGGAAGAAAGAAGAGTCAGAGGAAACTTCCATTAATAAGCACCATGACTGAGTTTCTGGCTGGACTCTATTACAATATTAACCACTAGTAGTTTTTTTTTTCTGTATTTTCCCTTCAATTTTATGACTTCATGCTTAAAATCATTAGCCAGAGAACGCCACTTACTTGACACAGATTATAGCTATAAAATACTAATGGGATTTCCTTCTGAAGAAAGCAGTCTGACAAGCTGTTTCTTCATTATGACTAAATTAGAATGTATCGGCATTTTAATGTTCTTTTCTACAACTACTCTCACTACCTGTGTTTACTCAAGATTCACTCTTTGGCCTTTGACGTTTCAACCCAGTCTGGGCTGGAGGAGCAGGCGGGCTGTGGTGCGGCCTGATGCACCTTTCCAGCAATCCCCACACCTCGGCGCGCTCAGCACGCAGAGCCCTGTGTGCCAGGCACTGTGCTAGGCCCTGGCCGGGTGGGCGGCGACGGGACAGAGGTGACTGCCCTCCTCGTGGGGCTTATATTCTCCTTGAGCAGAATGTCATAACTTACTGTATTTTAAAACTAAATAACAAATAATTTCAGATTATAAAAAGTACCAAGAAGGAAAGAAAATAGCGTTGTGATATAAAATAACTGGGGGATATAAACAACTATAATATAGGGGGCAGTTAGAAGGGGCCTCTCTGAGGAGGTAACAATTATGTTGAGACTTGAAAAAGAATGGAGAAACCACCACAGACAAGCTGGGGAAGAACATTCCAGTTAAAGGAACAGCAACACGAAAGCCCCGAGGCAGGAAGGGTCTCAGCATGCTCAGGGACTCCAGAGGGGCCAGGCATGGCTGGAAGCCAGTGACTGGAAGCAAGGTGGCAGGCGATAAGGTCGGCGACACTGGCGCTGGTCTGGAGCATAATGTTTACTCTAATGGAAGCCTTTAAGGTATGGAGCACTATCTGATTCACATTTAGCAAATACCATAACTTCAAATACTGCAACTGCTATTTGAAGACTGGAGAACAGGAGAGACATCATTTAGTTGGTAATTACAATGTCCAGGCAAAGGCTGAGAGCGAGATGGATGTAGTGGTGATGGCTGAGATGGAGAGAGAGAAATGAATTCGGTGTACACACTGTGGGTCTATGTTAGAATGTAGTCACTGGACTGGGTATAGGGAGAATAAGGGAAAGAGCAGAATCCAAGATGACTCCTAGGTTTGGAGAGAGTGGACTGGGTTAAGAACAAGTCTGGAAGGTTAAAGAAAAAGAACAAAAATAGACCAAGATGATCAGAAGTGACATTTAAATAAGACTTCAATGTTTTTCCCTTTCTGTAAGCAATTTCAGGGTTTTAAAAATATGACTTCTTAAACTACATTAAATATGATATGAAAGCTAGACTGTTTTATACGTTTTGGCTAGATAGGGACTATCTGCCAAGTGAGTCAAAATGTCTTGCAAAGCTTTTAAAACAAACAAATAAGCACCCCCCCCCCAAAGAATTAAGTGGAATTATGAAATGTGAAATATTCTGGTTGAATCAGGGCAGGTTGCTGGTAGCTAACCTGTCCCAAAAAAGCCCATGGGTTAGTCCACTGGAGATTACACAGGGTTTCCGGGTGGACAGTCTAACACAGATCTAGATTGTTCCTAACTAGGGAACTAAGAGAAAGGTGAAAATAAGAGGATATTGAGCGAGTAAAAAGGGCTGAGTGATGCTGACCAGCCGGGAACGAGAAGCTGACTGCTCCTTTCACCTGACTACTGGGGACAGTCCCTTCATGCAGCGTCATACTTCGATATTCAAGGTACAACAATAAACTCCACAGTCCAAATGCAGTATAGTAAGTGAAGGCAAGACAAAGGAAAAATAATTTATTTTTGAAAAATGTGCATGTAGTAGTAACATCTAGGTAAGGGTAATACTGATAAAGTAAGTGTTATGAAAGTCCACTTACATTCTTCGGGGAGGAAAAGGAAGTGTCCAGAGGTCAGGTACTAAGGGAAATGCAGTATATTGGTCCTTAGAGTCTAGTTTATTAAAAATAACTTTACCAAGGGAGTAATCTGAGCCAGGATTACCCTCCCATTCAGGAAAAGTAACAAAGGACTTCTAATTTATTATCAAGGCAATTGCCTTAGAAAGCAAATCAGTATCATATTCAAAAGTTGAACACTTGCCATATTTATAACCACTCAAAATTTACTTACTGAAGTTTAAGAGGTGGCCATAAGCTTCATGATTTGGTAGAATTTATAACCACAAATTATTGGGGATTCAAACAAAATATTTTTCTCCTAAGTAATGCTTACAATGCTCACATCTCTTACTTAAGTTGGAAGTATCTGTGTTGACAGAGTCACATAAAATTATACATAGGTTGTTTTGTTTTTTTTTGCTATATACTTAGGGTAACATTACATGTTCCTAAAACAATTAGGAAAACTCTTTTTCCTAACATTCCCTTTCAACTTTATAGCAATATAAGGGTTAATGTTTTACCTTCATTCAAAACTTAAGCAACTAATGGCTTCAGAAGCTTACCAGTCTCACAGTAAGGTTCACCGTCCTCCAAATGGAAAACATTATTACGAATGGGTTTTCCACAGGCCACACACACAAAACAGGAAACATGCCAAGTTTGTTTCAAAGCATTGATAACTTCCTGTCATAGAAAAATAATTGGATGTAAAACAAGATGATAATACACAAATACTTATTCTACTAGCTCAGCCAATACAGCCATTGTCAACTGACCTAAAGTAGACACACATGCCTTGTCTTTGCCTTGCACTTTCCTCCTAAGTAACAGGAGATACGGAAGGACAGACTTGAAAATCATCTAAATTGATGCACTATATAACGTGCATTTTTCTCAAATACTATCAATAAACTTATTTACAGAATGATTAATGTGTTAACCATTATACAAGCGGTGAATAAAGTAAGCATTTCATAAATGCTTGCTACAATACATTCTGCTTTCTCTCAAAAGGTGTCAGGAAACATTAACTTATAAAGGATTCATAGTATTATCTTGAAAATCTCATGGAGGAAGGGCAAACATTTAAAAACTAAAACAAACCTATACTTTGGTGCATTATGGAAACAATAACCTAATCAGCATGATTCAGTCAGTTTAACACATGTTTAGTGTTTTGGAAATCAGCTGTGACTGTACTAAGCATACACTCAAAAGAGTATCTAAAATTTGAACCATAAAGCATGGATTCCAGTCAACAATGGCCCTATGGTTAAATATACCAAGTATCAAAACTTGGGCCAGATTTTAATTAGTAAAAGTTTTGGGCAGTTGGTTTTTCCAGGAATCATTTCTTGATTGAGAGAAAGAGATGAAGCCATTAAAAACCATTTTTGAAGAATAGTTAATAATATGGGAATTTACTCCTACTGTAATATTTATCACAAAAAGAGGATACTATACATAAAGTATGGCTATTATTTTGTCAATGAATTACTTATAAGAAGCCAACTGGAAGAAAATCCACCCTAAGGTTAACAGGAATTATCTGAGATTGGTAAATATAGAGGTTATTTAAATTTCATTCTTTATATTTTTTTGAATTTTCTAATTGTTGTAGAGTGAAATGTTTTCTCTTTTAATAAAAATATTGTCAAAACAAAAAAATATATAGAATAAATTATTAGCCATAGAAAATGCCTTCTAATTGTCTTCTAATAATTCACTATTAGAAGACAATGGAAAGAAATGGCAGTTGTTTAGTCCCAAAAGATTACCATGAACGTGTACAACAAATGTGCAATCAACCAAATCATTTCCTAAGGCTTCCAGCATGTGTTTCCCTTCATGTACTTGAGACAGATTACTATTCCTTCTTAATAGGTATTCATGTCACAGTAGAGAATTGTAACCCACCCACCTCCACCATTCTTTTGACATCATTTCTGTAAGTGATGGCTCTAATATGTAGCTTATAGATAAACAGCATGTTTGTATAAGAATCCTAGAAACTAACTTCAGAAGACACAGACTCTGACCTTCAGTCATTCCAGTTCCAGGAGATTTGCTGACTTTCAACCGTAGAACCAAAATGATGTAGAACCAGATGAAAACAGACCATCATTTGACCAGTCTGAGATCCTTATCGAAACAGACTGTGCTGGCTTGCACATAGGGAACTTTCCAACTCTCTTTCTCCTTAATTTCCTTGTTCTGCTTTCTCTCTCCCTCCTTATAAAACCCCTGCCTGCACCAAGGTGGGAGATGGGCTTTGCAACAAGAGTCCTCCATCTTCTCAGGTGACCAGCACTTGAATAAATCTTTCTTTTTTTTTTTAGCATCTGTCTCACTGAGGGTTTGGCTTTCATGGCCGCAGGCAGTGGAACCTTGGTTTCGGTTACATTCAAACAACTGAACACAATACAGAGAACCTGTCCTTTTAATGAAGTTCTGGCCCATCTCTGAAGCAATGAGTGTAAGGTTTCCATTTCCTAGAACACCATTTGGTTCTAAGACTGTTACTTGACTTTTTTTTTTAATTATTCTAGAATACGTAGAACAGATGTATATACTAAAACAGTATTAATGTATTGTACTTATTAACTGTCATTTGGGAAGGTACAGCCTGAATCATTCTACCCTTTTATTCCCAACAGATTGTACAAATTAATAATATAGAAATATTTCATGTGATATAATTATGATTTCTAAGTGTCCTGAAAGTTTTAGACACAGTTAAAGATATCTTCTAAAATTAAGACTACTCTATAATTCACGCTAATGTTTCTCTTAAATGATATGAATTTAGTTTCATTGTTACATTTTCATATTGAGAACACTAGAATTCAGCAATGCCATTTCCAAATTTTGTATTGTATGAAACCAGGCAACTTGGCTGTTCTAAAGTAAAATTCCAACTCCTGGTCACCCATAGGCAATGCCTGAATCTTACTTTGCAATTGCAAACTGGGTATTCCAAAGGAGAAAGTTGATTTACTCAATATTATTTATTATGTACCTAAATCACATAATAAATATTATTATGACACCTAAATTACTCTCCTTTTTTGCAAAAAAATTTAAAAAGGTGTGGTTTTATTATTTTTCTATACATGTAAACTCTCATAAAACTAAAGTTATATTTTTAAACATTACATGCATTTCAGAAAACTATATCATTAATAAGCATGTGTTATATACTTCATGAGATCTGTGCCCTGTGCTTGAACCATGACAAATAGGGAAATGCTGCTCTTATAAAAGCTATGGAATTTAATTTGAAACAGTGAAGGTGTCAGTTCTGAGAACTCTGATGTGTGTGGTCCTGTACGACCTCTTCATTCCTGAGCAAACAGGGTCCGGCTGAAGTAGCACACCCACAGTAAATTGTTTTCCCCCCACAGTGGCTAGATTTTCACCAGACAAACCAGCACTCGGTAAGGAAAACCAAAGACAACTTAACCCCACGAGTCCTATCTACAGAGGTCTATTTAGTGTTGCTTTACCATAATAAACAGTGATGAAACAGAGAGGGTATCAGGCAACAAGAGAAAAAAGTCAAATGATGGAAGGGGTTCATAACCAACATTAGTCTGCTTTAAAATTCACTCAGAATAAAAACCCAATACTCACTCCAAGGATCTTCCTTTGGCATCGACCACATTCAGGAGCAAAGAATTTCTCATAGCAAAGCTCACAATACAGGGCCCCCTTTTCCTCCACAAACCCGATGTAGGCCATCGTGTTTTTGCAGTGAGTGCAGTTGAACTCCTCCGGGTGCCAAGATTTCCCCAGCGCCACTAGGAAGGGTCCCCTGCCAGAAGCAAAGAGATCGGGTTGGCTCAGGCATCAAAGTTTCTCGGCCTCTTTTATACAATGTCCAAACAATGAAATATCTGCTCCATTCTCCTTCTCAAGGACTCGCCCTGTGGGTGCTGTAAATTTACACAAGAACTCTCTGCGCGTTTATGTGAAAAGAGAGGAGGAGAAAAAGCAATGAAAGGGTATCCCCCACCTCAGTTTTATTCTACCTTCAAGAGATTTCATAGTTATGTTTTTTGAGTTGTAATGAGTGAGTCTGACTGCGTCATGATTACAATTGAGAATGAGGATGTTAACTGCTACAGAAAACAAAGTAACCAGGAAAAAAAAAAAAAAAAGTGGTTTAGGCAGAGATGAGAGTTTGGCATTTCTATAAAATAAACAAAATAAAAATCTCAATTTGGTAATGTCAGAGTCTTAAAAATAATATTACCCGATAAAACATTTCAGTCAATTCCTCGTCCCCACACCTAGTTTCATATATTTCTCAACTGTATTAAACACATCAAATCCTCACCCTCCTTCAGAAACTGTAAACCGGGTAGAAGAGATTGTTTGAAGCTGCTTAGAAAGGTTTTTATTTAATTCAAACATAACTTATTTTTAATACACATTTATATCAAGGTAACAAATGTTTGTAAAGAGACTTTTTTCCCTATAAAATACCATACAGTCATGAACTGATAAGAGGGCTTCGGTTTGCTTGACAGGAATCCATTATGGAGCCTTATCTATCCCGCAGCCTGCAGAGATGAACCATTCCAGCCTCTGCAGCATTCTTTTCTGTGGCTACGTCACACTAATTTTTAGTCACAGAGCAGCTTTACCTCCAAGGCACTTTTCCATTTATATAATTTGTCCATGCAACATTCCTGTGAGATAGACCAGGGCAGTTATTACGAACTCAGTTTAACAGATGGAGAAGCTGAGATACAGAATGTTCAAAAGATATGACAAATGCCATAAAATCATCGATTGAGTAAAGGCCAGAAGCTGATTAGTATACTGCTCTAGTAACTATCTCCCATTGGGAATTTTTTTGCAAATAATTGATGTTTACTAAGAACCAGCACCAAATTCTGCAAGAGTCAAGAAAGTAGACAAGCTCTTGACAATTACTGAATGTGCTCTGTGGGATAGAAGAGGGTGTTTTCTAACCCCACTTTTTCTTGTCTTGTATCTTTTTTAAAAAGTAACTTAAAATTTTATTTTTCAGTAAGTTTACATTCAATATTATTTTGTATTGGTTTCGATCGTACAGCATAGTGGTTAGACAATCATATACTTTACACAGTGTCCCCCCCAATATTTCCATTTCCCACCTGGCACTGTACACAGTTATCACAATATCGCTGACTGTATTCCCTGTGCTGTACTTTACATTCCCGTGACTACTTTGTAACTATCAAGTTGTACTTAATCCCTTCACCTTGTTTCTTATTGATAACATGCAATTTTGTATAAGCTAGTGCATGCAGCTCTCTTTACACTTGAGACAAATAGTGTATTATTATTTTTTAAACTTCAGGGTAATATAATTTTGTTATCACTAATAAGGATTGCCTTGATTAACTAATTCCTGCCAAAAATAAAGTGGGGGGCTACAGATCACCTACTGTTTTACTTTGGGCAGTTGGTCTCTCAATTTTGAACTGATTTATAAGTAACAGTCCTACTCAACAAGCTCTTTCTTTCATCTTTTCATTATATATTTGTCAAGTACTTTTCCTTCAAAGATAAACCAAAAAAATCACAATGCTCAAAGCTAGACAGAGTTTTACAAGAAATCTAGGCTTTTCCACCAGGTGAGTATCTAGTTAGAGACGCCTGAAAAATCTGCCAGGCTAAGTTTACTGTTACTGTAACATAAGATATGGTAGAACTTCAGGGTTTTCTGCGACCATAGGTCTGGACAGTAAAGTAGTTTGAAACAACTGACTAGGATGAAGTTGTTGTAAAAGCACATCTTCAGCTCGTCCATGGCCTGGAAGGACCCTTGAGGCCGGCCCTTAGGCTCCTCAGTTTCCGGAGGAAGTCAACCAAACTCAAACTGCGCATTCTGTTGAAGCAAAGGGTTGGTGTGCACTTGGATTCAAGTGCTCTGGAACATTGTCTATCAGCGCTACCAAACAGTTAACAAAGTTCATCTGAGAAGTAAAAAGACAATTGAGAACAATAAAATCCATTTTCTCAATTTTCTAAAATATGTGTTGGGATCAACTCAGGTCAGCAGAGAAACGGGTTGTGCAAATCAGAGAGACCCATTCCACAGAACGGTCCCTTTGCTGACCAGTGTTCGGGGTGACACCAGTGTGCATTGACCTGTCGCAGGAAACAGCTCTGTGGCAGCCACCTCTGCTCCTGCATCTGCTGCTGGAAGTGCTCTGTTAGGCCACACAGGACTATTGCACACGGATTCCTTGGAGAAATCCTTTCACATTTTTGCAACAAGAATAGTTCTGCTTTTTCTGAATAATAGAATTATTTTTTATCTCACTATACAGTAATTTGCAAAATTAACTCCTTGAAGGCTTAAAGCCAAATTTAGTGTAACCACAGCAAGTATGCATGTCATTATTGTAGGTCTTTTCCAGTCTCAGTGACAAATGTCTGTCCACTGTTCCTTTTTAATAGACATATTCAAGATTTTCATTCTTTTCCAATTTAGAAGGTTTTCTTATATTTCATGTATTCTTAAAAGTATTTTGGGGAATGCTTTCTAGATTAGAGTCCACTACAAAAAATAAATAAATAATGTTGTCCATCGAAAGGGTAATTTTAAGATATTTCCTTAGTTTATCACATTTGAATAGTGAATGATCTTAACAACAATAAACTCCCTCTGCACCTTTACAAAGTGAGCTGAAAATGACCCTTGCTCCTGCCAAATCTCTTTCTTAAACAAACACTCTGTGCAGATACTGGTCTAACCTGATCCTTCCCGGCTGCACTGAAAGCATCTTCCATCAATGCCCTTAAAGTTATGCAGAGATTAAACAATAAAATCTTCTACTTATAACAAAGTACTCTCTTCTCTGTGTCAGCAAAGACTAATTTAACAAATTCATTAACACAGGATTAGCACTGAAGAAGTTCTTCCAGTTCCGGGTAGGATTGGGTTTCCGCCTGCAAACTGGAACGACAGGCTTGGATAGCTGCAAGGTGGAGTTGAGCATTCTGCTACCTCTGATAATACTAACACTGGGAGCCTCAGGAGCCCTGACTAAGCACTTGTTGACTGATGAAGGGAGGGGGGAGGTAAGCGCCCACTGGCCGAGAGAGAAGAGCGGTGCCATAAAACGTTGTACCCTGTTCCTCTCCCGTGAGACTTACGCCAACAAGAAAAAACCAGAGTTAGGGAAGGATGCTAAGAGAAAAGTTCAGAGGAAAATAAAAACTTACAAATAGAAAGGTGAAAGAAATTGCAAATCTCTTTTTTAAGAATTTTTAAAACTGACTTTGAGCAAGACAGTAAGGAAGAGGGAGGAGGGAGAGAGAAAAATGTCAATCGGCCACCTGGACCGGGTTCCAGCAACCTTTCGGTGCACAGGGTGACAACCAACTGAGCCACACCGAACAGGCACAATCTAACAGGGACTGCACTTGAAATCAAATGCTTACTTCTCCCTTCCCTTTGTTATTTAAGTCTCACAATAACTCTCAGTGACAGGCGTTCGCTCTATAAATAGAAGACGCTGACATGGTAGAAGTGAGCCGACTCCTCAGATCAGGTAGAGGATGACCTGAGAGCTGGACTCCCAGGCCCAGCCACGATAGGTTGAAAATCTGATTTGACCAAACCTTACTGCATCAATAGATGTTAAAAAAAAAAAAGGTTTAAAAATCAAAAGAAGTTAATCAGCAAAAGTTAAAAACAAAGCCACTTAAAAAAGAACTCACATGCTCAAAACTAAATATGGAATCTGATATTCTACTTAACTAGATATAATAAGTAATAGAAACATATAAGCCAGTATTTATTATGTTCAACTTTTAGAAAGGGCCTAGCATGAGCAAACGGTCTAGGAACAACGTAGAGAGAAAAACAGAATGAAATAGGAAAGATTATTGGGAAAAAATGCACAGCACACACAGAGTCACAAATACACACAGTGACTCTCTTTCAAAATTTATAATACTTGAAATTAGAAATACTAACAATACGTCCCCAAATTTAGAAACATCGTATTTTTGACACCCTTAATTCCTCATTCCCAGTGGACTATGCCTAAACTTTCCAACTTGAAACATCGGAAAAATATAGCCCTGCCCAGTGTGGCTCAGTAGTTAGAGTGCTGGCCCTCACACTGAAGGATCCAGGGTTCAATTCCCAGTGAAGGGCACATACCTGAGTTGCAAGTTTGATCCCCTGCCCCAGTGGGAGGCAATCGATATGTGTCTCTCATATCAATGTTTCTCTCTCCCTCCCTCCCTCCTTTCCACTCTCTCTAAAAATCAATGTAAAAGATATCCTCGGGTGAGAAGTAACAAAAAATATAACAACAAAAAATATAGCTCTTCTTCCACTGGGTACCATCTTTAACTCATGGCCCTTTAAAATACTCCATTTAAAAGGTTACAAGGCCAACTATGGCTTTTTACTTGAAAGATATGTTCTTTAAGAATAAGTGCACATGCCCTGGCTGGTTTGGCTCAGCGGTTAGAGCCTCGGCCTGAGGTCCAGAGAGACCTGGCTTCGGTTCCCGCTAAGGGCATGTACCTCGGTTGCAATTTGTCCCCGGCCCTGGATGGGTTCGTGTGGGTGGCGACCACTCGATGTGTCTCTCTCACATTGATGTTTCTCTTTCTCTTCCTTCCCCTCTCCCTCCTGCTCTACCTGAAGATGAATGCAAAAATGTCCCTGGGTGAGGATAAAACAAATTTTTTTCTAAAAAAAGGTAAAGTCAATTGGTAAGTTAAAAACAAGTTTCTTGGAGCAAATATAGTTAATTCTTTATATTGAGGTTATTATAAAACCAGAAAAGCAAGAGAAATGTGATTCATAATAGGACAAGTAGAATATAATTTCATGCATTCCTCCAAATATTTTGAAAAGGTTCATTCATCAACTGAACAAACATTTACTAAATGTGGTGATGTGAGCCAGGCACTGTTCTGGGAGCAGAGAGTATAGAGCAAGAAACAAAGCCAGAATAAGCCCTGTTCGCATGGAACTTACAGTCTAGTATGAGGTACAGAGACAACCAAAAAGATAAATAAAATATATCATATGTTAGATTTTTAAATGCTAAGGATAAAAATGAAGCAAGGGAGGGGAGATGGGGAGACTGTGCATGTGGGGGTGGGAATGGCCAGGAATACTCTGACGATTGAGTAAAAATCGGAAGGAAAAGAAGGTGAGCTATGCAAACATCTAGGAGGCAAGAATGTAGGCAAAGGAAACAGCAATGTTTTACTACAGTAAATCTGAAGTCTTGGTCTATGTCTTGTTCATAAACCTTAGTCTGTGTCTTTGACTGTTTCCTTAATTTTAGGGACTAACACACTATCTCAAACCTTTTGCCCGACCTGTTTGGCTCAGCAGTTAGAGCATTGGCCTGTGGACCAGAGTCCTGGGTTCGGTTCCCACTAGGGGCATGTACGAAAAAAACCACCTTTTATTTTCAAGTAAAATCTTAACCAGAAGGGAAAATAAGCAAAACCTATTTATAAAGGCGTGCTCGAGGTTGGAATGGACAGTGAGACAGGCAAGATGCTCTGCAGGCCGCTCCTTGGAGTCACTGAGATGGCCCTCCTTCTGAGACGAACATGAAAACCACTGAGCAAGAAACAATTCGGTAATGTTAAAATTCTCTTTCTCACTGGGATCAGCAATGGGCTGACCGAATGACTGTTCCGGCGCTATCCTGCAGGCAAGCACAGGGCGACAGTATTGGCGCTATTTTTTTTTTTTTTAAAGCATTCCGTATCTAAGAAGAAATCCAAGCACCATAAACCCCCTACTTCTTTCACAAAGATGCTAAGAAGCTAAATATAAATGGTCCATTTAACTCCATGTAATCCAAGTGGTCAGTAGATTTTAATGCCACTAGATGTAACAGTCAAGAAATAAGCTCAAGTTTTCATTAGGCTGTTCTAACATAGGAAACTGAAATGTGGTTTTGGCCACATCAGTCTGACTTTCTGTTTCCCTATCGCACCAGCACCCCAACAGTCAATCTATTCATGAGTGCGAGAGTGGAGGAAACGGTACTCCGATCACAAATGGACTGGAAATGCTCCGCAGCTAACTCAATCCAAGTTTCACCAGAATTTCCTAAAATATAACACCCCACCCATCTGGAAAAAAGCAACTAACTAATCAAAGTAATGCCTAAATAATACAGTTTAGGCAAAATACCTATAATCTTTTTAAGATTCAAATAAACCAAAATTTTGAATATTAGATCCAAATCAAATGACTTACGGAGTTTTAAGCTAAATATGGACTACAAGAGAGAACCAGTTCAGTACCAACATTCAGTGATTCGGGTTTCTGAGGTTTTCCAAAAACAATTAACTTTGCTAAAAATAAAATAAAACACAAAATTTGCCTCAATTTTGCTTTATTTAAAAAGTGTTTTAGAAAATTTAAAACATTTTGAAAATAAATATAAAATAAACAATATAAATTATAAACAAACAACATAAATTACACTGTGGAAAATGAACTATAAATTCTGAAATCTTAAGCTTCCTAGAGTTTCCCAGGTTGCCATACCCTCCACTGAAAGCTTCAAGCTGTCACTGCAGCGTGTTTCTGAAACAGGTGTACAAGAGAATGTCACTCGATCCAACGCCTCCTCGCTTTGGTAAGTGATACCGGCACTGAGGCCAAGAACTAGAATTATGCTTTGACTAGGTCTCTGAACTGACCACAGTCTATTCAAGCTGCGTTAGCATTTGAGCACCAAGCAAATGTGCTATGTTAATTACTGTTAGGAGACCTTGACATGAACTAATCCCTGTTCCTATTAACTTCCCTATAAATGAAGCTTTAAAGTTTAACTGATAACAAGTGCTAGGATAATCCAGAGCAATATAAAACCTAACAGATGAGGGAGCAATAAGTGACGGCCATTCATGTTATTAACATATATATTTATTTCACATGACAAGAGGATTATGCATTAAAACTATATCCTGGCATTAAAACTGAAACCAAGGTAGGTCGGGGTGGGGAATGTCATTTCTATCCATACTAAGTTTTTCAGATATGCTGGGGGTCGTGATTATGGGATGTCACAGACTTTGATAATCAGACAACACAAATCAGCAACTGACACAGTTTGACATTTTAACCCATCCAATTAGGTGCTTACAACAGCACAAAAATAGCAGTGACTCCTGTCTCCATAAAGGGTGTTTACCTACCACATAGTATCCTTAAATACCAGTCTGCATAACCAAAGTACAGTAACTTAAAGAGGCAATGTGACAAGGTAGAATTTTTTATTTCATTAATATTAAACCTAAAAATGTAACAACTAAACACAGTTAATTAAAATCAGTGCTTAATTTACTGGAGTAAAGCAGTAACACACTAGATTCGATAACAGTTTAAATATTTCTGGAAGGCAGTAACCCTAGAGTAGTACTTTTAAAAGAATAACTCTATCCCTGCCGGTGTGGCTCAGTGGTTGAGCACTGACTCATGCTTGAAGAGGTTGCCGGTTCAATTCCCAGTCAGGGCACATGCCCAGATTGTGGACCCGATCCCCATTGGGGGGAAATGCAGGAGGTGGCTAATTGATATTCTCTTTCATCAATGTTTCTCTCTCTCTCCCTTTCACTTCCCCTCTCTCTAAAAAGCAATAAAGGAAAAATAAAAATTTTTTTAAAGGAAAATGGCTGTAATCTGATTATTATCACGACCTGAACGATGAGTGGATCTAGAGTCCTGTGTGATCTGTTCGGGTCAAACATGCACTGAAAGCCTGTGTGTGTTGATACTGTGCCGGACTGTGGAAACCTCTACTGATTTTCTCCTTCTCCCCATAACTACTATGACTGCTACCACTGCTCCTGGCTAATTGTTAGTAAGGAGGGACTACTCACCATGGAAAATGCAATTTAAGTGAAAAATAACAGCTCACAAAATATTGTATTATGATTCCCTTTCTGTAAACATCTATTCTCATGTGTATGTGCTTTAAAAGTGTGAATTAGCCCAGGCCGGTTTGGCTCAGAGGTTAGAGCGTCGGCCTGTGGTCCAGAGAGACCCGGGTTCGGTCCCCGCTAAGGGCACGTACCTCGGTTGCAGTTTGTCCCTGGCCCTGGTTGGGTCATGTGGGTGGCAACCGCTCGATGTGTCCCTTTCACGGCGATGTTTCTCTCTCTCTCCCCCTCCCACTCTATCTGAAGAAAATATGAAAAAATGTCCTTGAGTGAGGGTTAAAAACAAACAGTATGAATTAAAATATTAACAGTGGCTACCACAGGAAGTGAATTTTGGGTAAATTTTTATTTTTGCTTTCAGTTTTTCTGTATTTTTGAAATGTCAAAATGAACACGGACTACTACCTTTAAAATATAAAAGTTACCTGACCAGTGTGGCTCAGTGGATTGAGTGTTGCCCCATGGACTGAGTGGTCCGGTTCCATTCCTGGTCAGGGCACATGCCCAGGCTGTGGGCCCGATCCCAGTGGGGGGCGTGCAGGAGGCAGCCAATCAATGTTCTCTCTCATCAATGTTTCTATCTCTCTCCCCCTCCCTTCCTCTCTCTCTAAAATCAATAAAGAAAAAATAATTAAAAATTAATCAAGATATTATTTTTTTAAAAAAAGAAAGAAATGCTCAGAGATTTAGTAAGTGCCAGTATTGTACACTCACTTAATATCTCTGGGCCTTTTTTCCTCCTTGGAATTGAAAAGACAATAAAGTACTAAAAAACTGATATGCATATATACATAACCCATGGACATAGACAATATTGAGGTAAAGGCAGAGGGAGGGGGAAGAAGGGTAGAGGTGGTTAATGGGGGAAACTGGGGGGATATCTGTAATACTTTCAACAATAAAAATAAATAAAAAACAATAAAGTAAGATTTAGATAAAAATATTATAAAGATGCAAATTATGATGGAATCTATAATTTAAAGCATTTATGTATATAGATCTGTAGATAATTGTATCTTTCAGTGCTTAGGTCTTCAAAAATCCAATCTTCTCTAAGTTCTTTATTTTATGTCACTAGTTATTTTTCACCTAAATGAAAGTCTTCACTTATAAAATTTGTAAAATAATGAAGTTCAGATAAATGATCTTCAGGATTCCTTCAAGTCTTAAAATTTTATCATTCTCTGAAAGGCCACATTAATCATTATTTTTCCATAGGAATTAATTTCGGAAATGAACGGTATTTTTAGTTTTAATTTCAAGGGACCAGAATTACTTTTCATTAAAACAATTCTAACAAATATATTCATATTTATCTACTTCAATAACATTTACACAAAAATATGGCTAGAATATTTTCCCTAATAAGAAATGTGAATCTTTCAGATCATAAACCATGAAAATCAACATTGTTACTAAGTATTTCCAAGAAACGTCAGGAACAACCCACCTGATGACCTGGTTGCAGTGGGCGCACATCGGAGTCCGCTTCCCCGCTGGGATGTGCTCGGCTCTCTGCACTAACGTGTCCTGGTCGCTTGGCTGCGGCTGCCCCGCAGCTGGGCTGGCTGGTGCCCCTGGTCCTGAAGAAGTGGCACTGTTTGAGATTCTTCCCGTGGAAGCTGCTAGAAGTTAGAACACCAAAAACTCAGAATGAGAATAACCCAAATATAAGCTTTCTCTAACAAATAATAATAGTACTTTTAAAATAATCTGCTCACTCGCTTATTCACTCACTCACTCGTACACATTTAAGGAGAGGTTATGTACCAAACACTGGACTGTGACTGTAGAGATAAATGGAAAAGAAAATCAAGAATCATAACACAGAGTTATAACAGATGAATGAATAGCACGTTATAGAAAAGAGGACATACTTCTGCTTCCAAGAGGAGATAGATACAGTTCAGGTGAATATTGACAACGAGGTATTTCTAGTCATTTAGACATCTCTGTTGAACATTAATTAGATTTAACTGGAAATATTATCACAGGCACATTAAAAACCTCAGTGGGTTAAAATAACCATTCTATATTGCACCCACATTCTCTCTTCCTTTACTCTCTAAAAAGACTGTGCAATCAGTCACCCAGTCACATAAGGCAGCTATGTAAGAATCATCCTAGGACTTTCTTCTTCCTCATCTGTGGTTACAATGGGTTCCACTAATTTTGTATCACAATAATTCTTAGTTTTGCCCCCTCATCTCCATTCCTACAATATTGTCCTGGTTTAGGTCCTCAGTGTCTCCTACCTGGACTAGCCACCAAATTGTCTTGTCCCCCACAAACGCATGTTCCCAAATGCCTCCTAAGACTGCACTTGGCCTGATCAGACTCAGTCCTAGGACTTCCCATCCTTCGGCCACTGCATGCAGGCCCCACCCTCGCAGTCGGCCTGCTCCACCACGTCCTCTCTCACCACTCCCTGCCTTTCATTTTGTGCTACAACAATACCAAACTGCCTCACTTTTCCTTGAAAAATGGGTCTTCACTATCATTTCCCTATGCTTCTTCCTTTTTACCTAGTGACCACTACTTATTAAGATTCAGCCCCAAAGTCAACTGCTCCAAAACTCCTTGAATTACATCTCCCTGCTGCCCCCTCCAAATAACCCTAATTCAATGTTTCTCTTCCACGTTCCCATACTTTTCTGTGAATGATTTTATTATTGCTTCTACTGTGTCTTTTCTTCTACAACTAGCTAGTAAGCTCCCTGAGGTCAGGAACTATGTCTCATTCATTACCCTCACAATGAATACAGTGTCTGGATGAATGAATGAACGAACGAACGAACAAATGAACAAACGAATCAATACATAAGTGAGTGAATGCAAAACTGTAAAGATTGAAACCAACAGAAGGCCAGCTCCTTACCCACAAGCAATTAAAATAGAATGGAAGAGAAAAAACATACATCAAAAAGGTTTAAAGGGAACAACTTTTAAGAAAAGCACACACAATGCAAATTAACAAGGTGAGTGTACGTAGGTATACATGTGTGTATATTGACAGGATCCATATTCGAGATGTGGTCAAAACTGGGTAAGACTAATTACGACAATTGAAAGGACAATTCTCCCTCACCAGAATAAAGCCTGTTAGCAATGATATGCAGTTACGGGTCCAGAACCAAGATTTACAAACAGTCAGCACATCAGCGGCACTCTGCCTGGCACTCGAGCTGTGAAATGGCACTTTACTGGCCCGGGAACTCGACTGTTGCCCAAGTTTTTTTTTAAATCCTCACCAGAGGACATTTTTCCATTTTTTGTTCAGATAGAGTGGGAGAGAGAGAGAAACATCAACGTGAAAGGGACACATCAAGTGGTTGCCACCCACACGACCCAACCAGGGCCGGGGACAAACTGCAACGGAGGTACATGCCCTTAGCGGGAACCAAACCCGGGTCTCTCCGGACCACAGGCCGACACTCTAACCGCTGGGCCAAACTGACCAGTGTTGCCCATGTTTTAAATGAATTAATGGACCAGGAATCTGTTTTCATTCTCTTAAACTGACACTCTCTTATAGAAATGGGAAAGAAAATTACTGTAATGTTCATGTTGTGCACTCCCGTCCTCGTTACCGGATTTACCCACACAGCTCTCTCCTCCGTGGGTCTTCCATGTCTACACCCAGGCCTGATTTCTCCTGGAGCACCAGATAAGCATTTAGTTCAGGACACACAAAATGTATTTCACCTTCTTACACACATTGTCAGCTCTTCTGAAGAACTCCTATGTTCCGCCTACTCAGACAGGGCTCTCTTCCGCCCTGACAATCAGTCCTCAGATGCTAATAATGGTTTCATTATAAATGTTCTGTCCCTTCTTTCTAATTCAAACCCATCATCTATCCTCTGAGTCCTGGTTTGAATCCCCCCAGCCTGGACAATTACGAGTCTCTCTGTTGCCAGTCTCTTCTTCTACCTCTTCTGCTAAATTCTTTTCCCAAATACACTGGTCTGATCATATATTCTCTAATAAAGCATTAGGTAATTGCCCACTGAAACCTACATGCAGGCCTGACAGTCCAGTCCCGCAGCGAGCGCACTGCAGTCTTCCTTACAACCCTGTCTCTTATGGTCACCGACATCCCCGCCATCATCACACTCGACCGTACTTATTTAATATTTAACTTGTGCTTGTACTATTCTCAAATCCTTACGACAGCCCTACGACTGAGGCATGATGGGTACCACTTCTTTACTCTGAGGCAAAGAGAGGTTAAGAAACCTGCCCAAGGTCCAACACAGCATAAAAGGCAGTCCTGAATCCAGGCAGGCTGGCTCCAGAGCCTGCGCTCTTCAACACTATGCTATGGTCTACTAGCTGTCCCTTGAACTTGCCATGCTGTCCCCTGCTCCTATGCTCCTCAGCCAGTGAAATGGCCCTTTCTCCTCTGCTGCTCAGTTTCCCATTCTGCAAGGCCATGGAAGTTCCGTTTCTGTCCCCAGTATTTCCTGGCCACCCCAGCTGGAAGAGCCCTCTTGTTCCCCTTAACATCGGTTAACGTCCCCGCCCATATAATTTACTTGTTATTAACCAACAGGTCCTATAACACCTTTTCCTTTCTAAGTCAATGACAATCTCTTAAAATTATGAGGACAAACTATGTGTTTCTTTCTACCTACTACCAGAAAACTACCTTAAAAACAGAAGACAAAAACAATGAATATTTTAATCAAGTAAATGAAAATGGGAAGGTTCCAAATAACTTTCATTTTGCCTCTTTAAAGAATACTATAAAGATAGAGATTTTTAAAATGTGTATTGGGTTCAGGATTTCAAACAGTGGGAAAGTTACCAATTGAAAAATCTGAAAATCAGACCTCAAAGGGAGTCAGACCCTTTCATCTACCATATGCCTTTATTCTATCACATTATCTATGCATAAGCCCTAAAGTCCTGAGTCACTGAGACAGTTTCAGCAGTAAAAGCGTGTAGTAATTCTGCATCAGTCATTGTAAAATGGGACATAATCCATCTGGCCCGTGCCTCAAGGAGGAGGTACATGGGGAACTAACGTATTTAACATAAGAAGCCAGTCTTCAACTTGAAACATCTGACCATCTTAAACACATATAAAAAGGCTCTAGGCTCCCTGCTGCTCCTTCCTTGTGAAGAAACGCCTTGCTTTCTGGGACTGCCCCATTTCCACCACTTTGGACAAGACTGGAGTTCTCACACCTCCGTTTTGTTGCCGTGTTGCTAGCACACTGGCCCGCACACAAAGCTCCGCAAGCCTGTTAATTACCAGGCCCTGAACATTCCCAGGACCCAGTTATTTCCCGTAGGAATAAAGTGATGTTTCATTTCTTCAGATTGAATTTCTCACTACTCCAGCACAGGAAT
Organism: Molossus molossus; assembly: GCF_014108415.1. NCBI lineage: Eukaryota > Metazoa > Chordata > Mammalia > Chiroptera > Molossidae > Molossus > Molossus molossus. The sequence continues at coordinate 73,443,364 of NW_023425344.1, read as the reverse complement.
GGGCAACTTCTGAGCCATGAAGTGCCAACCCCGGCCTCCACTCCTTTGGCTGTTGGGAACAGGGGGGTGTAAAGAGGTGAGGTCTTGGGAGTGGGGAAGCACCCTAAAATGAGCCCTGCTTTCTTCCAAATTCTGTAGAGAACTGAACTACCATATAGAGAAAACAGTCTTCCATGGGTGGCAGCGACTAAAAATACTTCATATTTACTGAACCCGTCCTAAAAACCACCCACTTTAAGGTAGGAAAAAATATACATTTCTTCTGAGATAGCAGCTTAAAGTTGACAATCTACTTATTTGTAATAAAATGTTTTTTTTTTTCTTTTAAGTCCTAGTAGAACTATTATAGGAACATGAAATTAACCCATTTCATAAGCTAGGAATCTAGATCACAGAAGATATACGTGACTTATGTTAACTGAATAATGAATGAGTCAGTAAAGGGTCACAGTGGGAGCATTAGGGAGTTCTTGACTCAAGTTTTCCTTTTTAACCTTAATCTTAAGCTACTTCCATTAAATTTGGCTTCTTTTGTGGCTCATCTCTACCCCACTAGGTTTAGGTTTCATTTTATTTTTCAGGTTCAGGTTTTAAAAATAAATTTTTTGTTTTGTATCAGATACATTTCGGTACCACAAAACTCATCTAGAAATTTAGGCTACTTTCCAAACCAAAAGTGTTAGCGAGAACATCTTCTATTCACTTTAGGATGGTTATTTATGAGTCTTCTAAGGTTTCGAATAACATACATTCATAATTATTCGATGCTTTTGTTTTTCAGCACTGTGACCGTCAAACCTAAAATTATAAGGATTAGCATTAAATAAGTAAACATCAATTAGTGGGAATACCCAGCAGCATGACAGAATATTTTCTTACTATATAATATGTAAAGCTGTCAGTAAAATATACCCGCAATATGTTTAGTTTCTAGTTTTTTAAATATTTGTCATAGCATGATAACTGACAATTTTAAGGGGCAATACTTTTTAAAACAGAAAACAGACCTCTGACTTACTAAAAATGGAATTTAATTTACTGCAAAGAAATAGAAAAGTCTCTTTTGGATTGCAGACTATTCATTGATGATAAAGAATTTTTAAAAATTGAACCACATAATATTAATTTAGGAAAACACCTATTTCCTATTATTGGGTAAGTCTTGTAATGTTATTTGGAAAGATAACGTGAAAATTCTTCACTTTAGAAAGATCTTTTTAAAAAAAATAATTTTTCTTTATTGATCTTAGAGAGAGAGGAAGGGAGAGGGACAGAGAGATAGAAACATCAATGAGCGAGAACATAGATTAGCTGCCGCCTCCTGCGTGCCCCCCACTGGGGATTGGGCCCACAACCTGGGCATGTGCCCTGACCGGGAATTGAACTGGCAACCTCTTGGTGCATGGGTCGATGTTCAACCACTGAGCAACACTAGCTGGGCATACTTTAGAAAGATCTTAACTGCATTTTTTCCCCAAGAGATGATTTAGATATGTATTGTTTAGTAAATTAGTTAACACAAGTTTTAAACATCTCATCCTGAGATTTATTTTTCTTTTCTAATCACTGTAAGGCCCCAACCAAGTAATTATCAAGTTTATCCAAGTACCTTCAGTACTATTGGCCACACAAGTACATTACTGGGGGTTTGTTTATGTAATATGTAATATACAGTATAATAAGACACTATGTAATAATAATGGATTATAAATTATCTAATTATTTACTGTGTTTCAAAAATAACTGAGTTCATTCAAAGGCACTTGTTTCTGTAAATAAGGAGTTTACAGAGAGAAAACAAATGAAGAGCAATGCAACTCCCGGTACTACAATGTGTAAATTCTCTGAATAAAAGACATTTTCTAACTATAATATATTAAGAATAATATTTGATTATTTAATAATATTTGGTTATTTGATATTTTGGTTTTCCATCCCTGTTCAAAAAAGGCTGTTAAGTCTAAACCGACACATTTAAAAAAACAGAAGTGAAGATTATAATGGATACCTTAAACTCCTGGCCGGACTGTACTTGAATATACAAGAAATTCCTAACTCTTTCGGTATAAGTCAAATTATTCAACTATCAGTAAAATATTCTTCTTATTTTTTTAATCCTCACCTGAGCATATTTGCGTATTTTTCTCGTTGATTTTTAGAGAAAGAAGAAGGGGGGGGGGTGAAAGACATGAGGGGGTGGTCTGGGGGAGGGGGTGAGAAAGACACATCGATTGGTTGCCTCCTACATGCGCCATGACCAGGGCCAGGGATTGAACCCAAGACCCTTTGGTCTGAGGGCCGACACTCTAACCATTGAGAAATACTGCCCAGGGCAGTAAAATATTATTATAATATATACCAGGTTAGAAAACACTACATGAGGGGGTGATATCCGCCCCCCAAAACTTATGTAACAACAGATGTTGTTCTTACTAGATGTAATGCTTCCCCCCCCCCCTTTATTGATTTTAGAGAGAGAGGAAGGGAGAAGGAGAGAGATATAAACATCGATGAGAGAGAACATCAATTGGCTGCTTCCTGCATGTCCCCCACTGGGGATCGGGCCCACAACCTGGGTATGTGTCCTGACCGGGAATCAAACCTGCGACCTCTTGGTGCATGGGTCAGTGCTTAACCACTGAACAACACTGGCTGGGCTAGATGCAATGCTTTTTAATTGCTGAACATATCATTCAGTAGGAGAACAAGTTTGGTGCTAGAAGGTGAACTGCTCACAATAACACAAAAAATGCATAATCTGATGACTTCTTACTAGCTCCACAGTACATCCTGGTCCTAGCCACTATCATCTCGTTTGCCTTATTGTGGTTACTGTTTCTAGATCTTGCTTCCGCCCTTGCCAACAACACAGAGGCCAGTAAAAACTAAATCAGAGTGTGCTACTATGCTGCTCAAAACCCTCCAACAGCTCCCTTCTAAGTTAGAACTAAAACCAAAGGTCCTATAGAATCTGACTCCTGCTATCTCCCTGACCTGACCTGGCCCTCTCCCCTCTGCCCACTACATCTGAGCCACGCCGGCCTCCTTACTATGCCTCTAAATGACCAGCATGCTTCCGGTTTAGGGCTTTTGTCCTTTCCATCCCCTGTGCCTGGAAACCTTTCCCCAGCTTTTGCATGGCTTGTTTCCTCACTTCCTTTAGACCTCTGCTTAAAGGCCATTTTATCCATGAGGGCTTCTCTGACCACCCAGTATAAACAGCAACCCCTCACCGCAAACCACTATTCCCTGTACTCCTTAACTGGTCTATCTTTCTCCATAGCATCAATCTAACACATTTTACATTCTTTTTATTGCTTTTTGTCACCTATCTCTTCATGCCTTGAGGCCAAGGACACTGTTATTTTGTTTGTTGCACAGCAGTCTTTGGCATATTGCTTAATAAATCTTTGTTTAAAGAATGAACGACTCCAGCACCAAAATAACTGTCTTCCCACTATAAGAAACCAGATTTTTTAGAGAAACTGCTGATTCTGGGGCAAAAAAATGAACAAGGAATGTCTAGAATATCCTGTCAAATCAGAAAGCAAGACAGCTATCAAAGACTACTACAAGTGTATCAAATGAACTTGACAACGCAGATCAGACAGTTCCTGCACTAACAAGAACAACTACAAAAGATCTAAATACTTCTGATATGTTTCAACCCATGAGCTCATAATTCTGGAATTAAAAAAAAAAACTGCATTGATCATCTGTAGAGGATGCTAAGGAACCAATTCTTGGTTTTAAAGATCAGCAAGATTTAACACAGGGAAAGAATCAAACTTCAACAATGTACTGCCTCATAAATAATCATGTCCCATCCACATCCCACTTACTCCCTTGCCATCTCTGAACTATTTTGAAGCAAATTCAAGATTTATCATTTAATACATACTATTTCTGTGCGATCTCTAAGAGTACTCTTTAAAAACAACCAACCTAAACATAATACCATTATTGTACCTAAAATACCATCATCAAATAACCAATAGATTTTCAATTTTTTCCAGATTACCCTCTGTATTTGTTTTCTACTAGACTGGAGCTACAAGCATGGATGCTCGAGTCATCAGCATATTGCTGACATGTGAGGCTGTGGGATTTAATGAGGTTGTTCGAGGAGAGAGTAACATGAAAATATAAGAGCTCCTAAGGCATAAGGCAAATCACATATACTTTCGGGACACAGAGAGAGGCAGTTTGAGAAAAACTAGCAGAGCATCATGGAAGCCAAAGAAGAGTGGACAATTGGACAATTTGGGATCCAAAACCACATCTGTCTGACTCCAAAGTCTATGTCCCTAGGCAACCCTCCATCAAGTACTTATTATGAATGTACTCTGAGTCAAGCTCTTTGCCAGTCACTGCCGTGACCCATGGAAATATGAAGGCAAATCTCTTCACATGTGATCTGAACTGGGAAGTACTAACTTCTGGGCCAGTTTGGAAGGAGGGGATAACGATAATAGAGATGATTAATTTCTTCTATTTTAATTTCCTTAATTAGCCTGGTAGAATAAATTTAGGAATAATGTATGAAAACATTTTTTATTTGCCCTAATGTGCCTAAAAAGCTTAGATGATCACTTTTTAAAAAAATTTCATTTATTTATTTACTTTTAATTTTATTTTTGTTACAGATGTTTCTCTTTTTTCGCCCCATAGACACCCTCCTCCCCATCCCCCACGCCCTGTCCCCAGCTTTGTTGTCCATGTCCATTGGTTATGCATACATGCATGTAAGTTCTGTGGTTTACCTCTTCCCACCCCCCACCACCCCCTCTTCTGAAGGTTGTCAGTCTGTACCCTACTTCCATGTTTCTGGGTCTACCCTATTCCTCAGACTGTTATGTTCATTATATTCCTGGATGATCACTTTTTAAACTTTCCTGTATTCTGTCAAAGATTAGTTTAGTTTCCTACAGAGATGTTACTTTCTTTCCCTAAACCTGACTGCCCATACTTTTCAGCCATTATAATAAATGACTGCAAAGTTCTTTAACTAAAATATAAGAACATAAGCCTAGATTTTTCATGTTTTGAGACCATCTTAGAGGATTTATAGAAACTGCTTCAGAAAGGGGAATATAATTACAGATCTAACACTACTTTTACTGAGGACAAATAGGCTTGAAGCATTAGAATGCTGTATCCACTTTGTTGTACAACTTTACACTGGCATAAATATTTCAACTACCACATCTGAATTAAGATACAACAGCAGAAAAAGCAATGGCAGTAAATTTAAGGATAGCCATACTACATACTTTTTTTTTTCCTTTTTCTTTATTAATTTTAAAGAGAGATGAAGGAAGAAGGAGAGAGAGATAGAAACATGGATGAGAGAGAACATCGACTGGCTGCCTCCTGCATGCCCCCCACTGGGGTTTGGGCCCACAATCTGGGCATGTGCCCTGACTGGGAATCGAACTGGTGACCTCTTGGTGCATGGGTCAACGCTCAACCACTGAGCCACACTGGCCATGCCCATACTATATACCTTTTTAAAAATCCTAAAATATTGCCCTGGCTAGTTTGGCTCAGTGGTTAGAGCGTCGGTGTGCGGTCCAGAGAGACCCGGGTTCGGTTCCCGCTAAGGGCACGTACCTCGGTTGCAGTTTGTCCCCGGCCCGGGTTGGTTGTGTGGGTGGCAACCACTCGATGTGTCCCTTTCACATTTATGTTTCTGTCTCTCTCTTCCGCTCTCTCCCTCCCACTCTATCTGAACAAAAAAATGGAAAAAAAAATCCTAAAATATTCAATTCTTATCAAGTCAGAAATAAGGCTATCAAGAACACTAGTATTCCCCTCACCCCAAAAGAAACAAAGACAAATATTTACACCCCGACAAGACAGAGGTCGTATGTGAGGTTTTAGGGTGTGAAAAACAACTGCCCAACTGAGAGGGGCGCTCCCATTATGAACTGAAGTTAATGCTGTAGTCATTGAAATAACTGGGCTACATCAAAGTGACATTCTGGCACTCTCGGGGAGATAAAGATTGCAATCCAACGTCTCAGAGAATATGTTCACAAAGGCATGGCAGAAATGTTACACATACTAAATTGGGTAGCAGTCAGCACACTTCATACTATCGTGGCTCAGCGAATGCTTTCTTCTCCGTCCCATCCCTGACCAGCTCAAACAGATGGTGACCAAGAGAAGCATAGAATCTGTGCATTTTGTCTGTCAAGCTCTTTATGTTGAAAGTATAAACAACAGTCTACTCTCCATAATCCAGGCATGAAATCGTATCCAGTACAAATAGAAAAGGTTTCAAGTTAAGCCAAGATCTAGGATCAGAGGAAAGTACATTCTGGAGAGGTTTCTACAAATTTTTATTAAATGGAATCAAGTCTTTTTTTTAAATCATTGATTAAAAGCAAAACTGGGCAGATTAAACTATTATCATTTCTCTGAGCAGTGGAGAATGCTGGTATGTGTGCCATAAAGAATTGGAACAGGTGCGCTCAAGACTAAGTATCAAATATTTCCGCAACTTCAGGAGGTTCGTTTCTTCCATTAGCAACCAGCCTTTCAACTCTAAGAACTCAGATTAAATTGGATCTAGAGTGTCTTAATGAAAGTGAGTGTGGGGACCTGGATAAGGTTCAATTCGCTTCTTTTTTAATTTGCTGCATTACACATCATCAAAATTGAGGAAACACAGACCTGCCTTTTTCTCCTTCCTAACTGACCTGACAAAGAAAACTTCCATTTGGTCAGAGTTACAACTAAAAGAAGCCCAGTCTGGACCTTGCAGAAAAAGACACAAGATCATAAACTATCTGGTTTACCACTGGTTCATTTAAAATTCAACAAATTATTTATCACTTTTATGTAGTATTTTCTAAATAATTTCAATATCACTGTTCCAATTTCAAATTTTGTAATAGAAAGACAAATCCATGCTCTAATTGGGGGTGGTCAATGTGTTTCGTGTGAAAAAGGGGGAGAGGTATAAAGGAAAAAGAAAAAAACAAAACAGAAAAAAGAGAGAGAGAAAATATGTTTAAAAACAAAAACAAATCTGAGGCATGATTCACGACCTCAGAAATACTGAAGGGAATCACTGGTGAACTCACACAGACTCTGTAACCTAAAAAGTTATTTAACATTAAATTTGTAAAATTTTGCTCATATTTGGATGAGAAAAGTGTAAGGACACATAATAAAATTATTTATACTCACATTATATCTGGAGCTCTCATGTATCTTATTTCCAAAGTAATATGAAACCCAAATGGGGTTGGCTTTTACCATTTTCCTACTGATTTCATCTACATAAGTGAGAAAGCAGCCTCATCTCAGAAATAAAGGAGAAAAGTATCTCAGGCTTGAATTGCTCATATAAATAAAAGTCTTCTAATGTAAGAAAAAAAAAACTGAAGAAGAAAAGGAAAAAATATTTAAGTAGATTTCCTCATGTCAAGTAATATCAATAAGTGTAAAATTTAAAACCTGGGATACTTTTATACATTTCCATTATCCCTCTAATTCTCTAAGAATCTCTCTTAATTAAAGCCATTAGGTCCCTGAAATAAAAAAAACTTTATTATCATTATCCAAAGTTATGCTTGAATTCTACACCTTTTCAAAGCAGAGAACACCACTGAATATACATGGCTTTAAGACAGATGTAAAGATACACTTGGGCTCCGTGTTCTGCCAATTTCTAGCTGTGTGAACTTACAAATGTCATCGTTCTAGGTCTCAGTTTCCTCAACTGTAAAACAGCAGTAATAACAGCTACCTCCAAGTGTGAGAGGGTTAAATGAGGTAGTATAAATAGAGGATTATACTTCCAGTTCCTTGAATGTATAAGATATACTTCATAAATGTCAATTGTTATTACAGTCTCTTACCTGGTTAAAAAAAAAATAGTGTCCACTACCTACTTAGAAAATACACATAATGTTTTAGATCTAGGAACTCTTCTGCTATGAATGATACACCCAAGAATAAGATTCCTGCCCCAAGAGAGTTTATCTTCTTACAGGTGATGTTCACAAGCAAAGAGGCAACAAAGTGCCTTATCACTTGTTAGTGCTGTCAAGGGTGTGCATCGCCCCCAGTAAAGTTTGCATCTACCGTGCAGAATTATCAAGCATAATTTTTCTTATTCCTATGGTTTAAACCTAGGGTTGGCATTTTTTCCCCCTGAAAATGGCCAGAGAATAAATATTTTAGATTTTGTGGGCCATATGGTTTATGTTGAAACTACTCAGCTCTGCTATTGTAGCACAAAGGAGTCACAGACAACATGCAAACAAATGAGCATGGCTGTGCTCCAATAAAGCTTTATTTACAAAACCAGGTGGTGGCCCAGATGTGACCAAGGGCCAGTTTGCCAACCTCTGGTTTAAACCATATGCATCAATTAATAAAAAGCATTAATTATTTATTAAAAAGCATATGTGAATATATCTAGGTATCTTCCCTTACAAAAGATTTAATATTTTAATCTCAGGATGAAAGAAAAATGAGGAGAAAGAAGAACGTTTACAATGTGTACTTGTATCAGCGCTGGAAAGCTTCCAACATGGAAATTAATTCTAAGAAGAACACACTTAGAAGAAAAGAAAGAAGGCAGTTAATGGTTGTTACTTTTTTTCTCCTCAGAGTCACAATTCCAAACAAAAATCTACTTGTTACATAAAGAGATAGAGCATATTTACATGCTTCACACCACGGTTTTGACAATGGACAGTTCCAGCCAGGCCTTTGCGGCCAGTGGACTGTTTAGTTTAATGATGTCAAAAAGCAGGGGAGCAGATGGCAATAAAACATTATTAGAAGAGATGAAACATAAGCAACTGGTAGCAGTTTACTTATTCGTATAAAAATTTAAAAATGGAACCAATAAATCTATCCATCTTAGCTAAGCAAATCTAGTTATCTCGATTTATTACTGCAGCGTAAAGCCTACAATGAAATTTGGGATGGTTGGAGAAACAGTAATTTCCTTTCTCACCCCTATCTCTTTTAGACTTCAAATAAAAGATAGAATTTATATCCACTTATCCTGAGATGCACATCATTCCACTTTTGATCTAATCAGATCTCACAAATATATCTCAGTCTTCCTTGAAAAAAAACAACACAAAGAATATACTGATTTCTCCAAAGCTCTTTCCATAATGAATAAATAAGCTTTTCTTTATTTCTAAAATGTAGTACACATCAGAGGCAGGGTATGATAAAGGGTTGCATTAACCAGAATCTTAGCTAAATTTAAAAAATGGAGTTCGGATGAAAAGAAAATGTAACTTGAAACATCTTAATAGTTGCTAGTCACTAGTTTATGCTTCCTATATAAGGCAAGAATCCTTTCTACACTCACTCTAAGAGATTTAGTCCTCCTTAAATATATGCACTGATGTTATCTTGTGATATAGGAAAATGCATTATTTAGTCAAAATAACTGGGTTCAAATCACTTTAGGACTCTGGACAATTCTTTTGATTTCTCTTACACACTGTTAGCTCACTGGTAAAATGATGTCCACTTTAAATTTTCATGATATTATCTGGTTGTACACTCTAAATAAAAAGATACTTTTAAGTATTGAAAGAATTATGGACACAATTATTACTACCTACCATTTTACTGTCAAATGAGGTTGGTTGCTCCCTTCAAGGCTACCCATTATATTCCTGAGTTCCAAATGCCCAAATAGGGATGGTTAGTGTTCCCCAACGCAGGATGCAACAGACAAAAAAGCTAAAATTAACTATTCATTTTGAAAAGTAATTTTGTATCTTTTGCCATTTTTTTTTATCCTCACCCAAGGACATTTTTCCATTTTTTTGTTCAGAGTGGGAGAAGGGGGGGGAGAGATAGAGAGAGAGAGAGAGAGAGAGAGAGAGAAACTTCGACGTAAAAGGGACACATCGAGTGGCTGCCACTCGCACGACCCAACCAGGGCCAGGGACAAACTGCAACCAAGGTACATGCCCTTAGCGGGAACCGAACCCGGGTCTCTCTGGACTGCAGGCCCACGCTGTAACCGCTGAGCAAAACCGGTCAGGGCTCTTTTGCCATTTTTGATTTGACCAGAAAAATGTACTGTGTCCCTAAAAATCCTGCAAATGATCTCAACTTTCCTGTTTACAGATTACTTGTACTGTGCTTCTTCAAAACAAATTTGTATTTAAAAAAGAATCACCAATTATTACCAATCTCATTGTCAATTACAAACTCTTGCCTTTACTACATATATTAAAACTGTTTCATAAAGAAAAAAGCAATTCACCGATAAAAAGCTTATATACATATTACGTGATACCTATAAAGGGAATAATGCCCTAAGTAGAATACAGGGAAGTTAATATTTGTTCAATATGGAGAATCAGAGGTTAGGAATGTCTACTACTAACTGATAAAATACTACTTGCAGACTGAGTATGTCACCATAATATCAACTCCATGCCTTTACTTCCCTCAGTGGAATATCTGCCTCCATGGACACATTTAACAATGAAAGTAAAAGAGAAAAAAGAAATCACTCACTTCTTGCCAATATCGCAGGGCATAAGAATAAATGACAGGGAGCTGTGTGTGTGACTAAAGAAAACGTGAAGGTAGCATTATTTTAACATGCTGTGAAAACAGCTAATGAAAACAGCAAAAAAAGAGAAGATCTCAGCACAGCTAGACAACAGTAACTACTGTGAAAGAAAACAAAGATTTTCATTTGCAGCAGCTCTATGAAATAGTCACACTTCTCTACAGAAAACTGTGATTACAGTGTTAGCCAATATGGTACAGATTGCTCAACAATTTTTCTGAGTAAGAAATCATAAGTCATTTACTAAACATTTATAATAGTAATGCACTTAAGTATCATTACAAATGCTCTCAAAATCAACATATTTTGAAAGTGAAAAGAAGAATAAAATGATTAATGAAAAAAAAAATTAAAACCTAGCGACTGTCTTAAAGCTTTCTGCACTGCATACGAATAATAACACCAGTATTTAATTTTTGACCAACAAGCTTCTATAGAATTTTTCTTCTTTGTTCTTGGAAGACTCAATCCCCTCTTCCATCTCATCTTTATTTCCATGACAATGTGTAGTATGAATGCCTCATGCAAAGGAGACAGTGCAAGGAGGACCATGCCGAAGTTACCAATCTCAAATTTCAGGTATAAAGAATTAACAGTCAATACTTAGAACACACTAATTTAGGGGAAATAAATGCACTTGCCTGAGGAAATGCTACAAAAATAGATTAGTTATCTTATAAGAGTAAACTTGAACTTATTTCTCAAGCACAAGACTCAATCACTCCAATTTATATTTTGTAACTAGGCACATTACATTAAAAAACTAAAGACATATTCAACCACTTTTCCTGCCATAATCTGACTTACTCAGAATGAAGTGTAGTTTTTCCAAACCAAATGCATTCTCTACCAACATTTTAACAGAGGACAAATAGCACTCTGTAGGGACGAAGGCTCCCTGGGAAGACCAATGGTTAGACCTTGCACCCCAGTCAGATTCGGGTGTAAGCACCTGGCATTCCCTGGCCCTCCGAATTCTCTCCACTGCCATGGCCACTGTCATTGCCCAGGGTAACATTCATTACCACCTTGTCTACACTGGATTACCTCAACAACCCCTTAAAGAGTCTCCATGATGTCAATCTTTATAGTTTACACTGAGATCATCTGGTCTTTTAAACACATTCACATTATAACGATCTTTTAACAATGCAAATCTGATTGTGTCACTTTCCAGTTTACAAACCTTGCCATAGCTCCCTGTCCACATCAATCCACACTCCTGACTCCGAGGCCTTTCTGACCAGGCCCCACAACCTTTCCAGTGCTCCTTCTGGACACACTGAACCACTCGCCCTTCCTCAGATGCCACATCCGCCACGAGCTTTGGCATTTGCTGCTCCCTCTCCAACTCAGCCTCTCCCTAAAAATATTCACGTGGGATTTCACTTCAGTTACAAACATCAACACTTTATTCCTGCATAAAATACGACTCCATCATAAACAAATACATAGTCTACCTCAAGAATGTACCACGAACTTTATCGGTCCTTTCGACTGATCCAGACCTCTGCAGCTTCGGACCTGGGCCTTGTAACCTGATTTAGCTCTTTGCACTGTTTTGTAGATTTCTGTTATTTACTGGTCTTGGCACCCAAGCTAATTTGTCCATAATGACAAAATGGGTAAACATCCCTAATATTTCCTCTGCACGCCACTGCTTAGTTCCTTATGTTTAAATTCCCATATTTTTTAGGGAAAAGACATGCTACCACGGAGCTTCAGGTCTATTAACTTTTTTAATGGCTGGAAATTAATACAGTTCTGCTTTTGTCCACAACTTGTAAGTCTTATAGGAGTTCAATGCTTCAAGGAGACGAAGTCCCCTTCTCCGTAAGCGATGTAGGTAATTGAACGGCAGCTTTGGCAGACGGTGCACCCACCTTTGTTCAAGGACTGCTGTGGAAATTTCAAGTCCAGTGGGAGGAAAGAACAATGTCTTGTGAATCCCTCAAATTACATGAAGATGTACAAAATAAGACAAACTGACCTACCCACCCACTCAGTTATTCCCTCGTTGACACTTATTCAGGATCTATAAACTGAGCCAAGCATCGTTTCAATGCCATAAAACAAAGATTAGTAAGACTCAGTCCCTGTCCTTAAGGAGGAGTCTAAAGACAGCAGTAAAAGACACAAACGTAAATAATCAAAATGATCATGATGAATGCTATAATAAGGCCATCATCACAATTTTGTAGGATCAGCAACGATTTATAGGGCTCAAGAAAGGTTCACAAAAGGAGACGACATCTGGTCTTAAAGAGCAAATGGAAATTTTTCAGGGGAAGGAGGGGGTAAAATGCAAAAGCATTTCCAATAAAAGGAGCTACCTATACAAAGGGGTGTGTGCCCAAGGAGTGGCATGAATCGATGAAGCTGGAGAAGACTGGCACCAGGCTGGAAAGGGACCATAAGCCCTGTTAAGATGCCAAACATTTAATGTGTGGGTAGCAGAAAGCCCAGAACACTTTCAAGCAGGAATGTCACATGAGAACTGTTTGGCTGAATGGTAACAGTATAAGTTATTAATGCTAGCCCTAAAAAAATTAAAGGGGTGAAAACTTAACCTTTTTTGAGTATCTGCTATGTATCAAGCCCTTTGTTGTATCACTTGAGCTTTACAAGAATGCTCTAAGGGACTTTTTTAACCCTTATTTTAACAGATAAACACAATGAAGGTTCAAAATGTTCCACTTGGGGAACATCTCTGGCCTTCTGAAATTCAACTCCATGGGGCTGGCATTCCGATCCGTCAGGACCACCACTGGCTAAACTGTGCTGGTGGACGACAGGCCTAATCTAGCAAAGCACTTCTGTTCCAATGAATTGGTTGTCCTCCGTTCGTGTACAATTAACCTGAAGTTAGAGAACCAATGTGCTTCCAACACACAATGGCTCTTTATGACTCTAACACTAGATTTGTGAAAAACATCTGACTATATTTGGTAAGACAGTAATATTTTATACATATACTTGCATCGAATGAACGAATCTGGTATCCATAACCTAAACAGAATCTAGGAAAAACATTACATAGCAAATTAGGTCACCTACATAAACACAGGAACATATTTTTAAACTTATACCACTAAATTTACAAAGGTTTTGAAAATATCTATCTAACCACTTGTTAATTATGTACAATGTGAAGGTTTCAAACATTACAAAATCTAATTAGACATATAAATATAGTGAATAAAAATATAAGTTTAAAAAAGTACAAATCCTCAATTCCAAAAATGACAAGAAGAATCTCACCAATTATGTATTTCTATAGATTAGGTCAACATTTTTTTTTATCCTCACCTGAGGATATTTTTTCCATTTATCTTTAGATAGAGTAGAGGGGAGACAGAGAGAGAGAGAGAGACATTGATGTGAGAGAGACACATGGACTGGCTGCCTCCTGCATGACTCGGACCAGGGCTGGGAATGAACCACAACCGAGGTAGATGCCCTTGACTGAAATCAAACCTGTGACTCATTGGTCTGCGGGCCGATGCTCTAACCACTGAGCCAAACCGGCCAGGGGATAGATTAAGTCAACATTTCTAAAGGGACTGTTGCATCTGAATTGTGGAAGTCTAACCAAAGATGCAGGGTGAGTGGGAAGTACTTTCACTAGCTTACATAAAATTCAAGCTTGGATTCTTACTTCCTTTGTATCTTAACACTTTCATGCAGACTATGAACTTTTGAACATTTTATGTCCTAAAATATTTACCTTTTAGTCAGTCACTGGCAAGCTTGTGTATGTGTGGTGGTGTATGCTAAACTATATGCCTGGGAAAAAGAAGAGGATCCAATCTAAACTGTAATGCTATTACATACACACCTAGTTCCTATTTATCAACTAGTATAGCAGTACTGTGTTCTGAAAGACTTCTGGGTAACACAGGCTATGTAACACCACAAGTGAAATGATGGAAGATTTAAAGTCAGAACTGCAGTGGAGGTAACGGAAACCCATGACAGGTTCAGAATACACTAGTAGGTCTTAAAATTTCAATTAGCCCTTTCAATGCAGACCTTTTTAAAAAGCTATCATTTTACAACTACATTAGTCATCACTCAACAGACAAAAGATTAAAATACTATTTAAATAAATGACTTTCAAACTTTTTAACTATAAAACACAGTATGAAATATACTTTACCTGCTGATCCAAAATACATGTGTGTGTATATATATATACAAACATATATATAAACACTTACTTATATATACACATATATTAACGAAAGCCACATTTTCATAATATAATACCTCCTTTAATGTATTAAAATATTCTTGTATTTTCTATTCTACTTCTTTTTTTAATGAAAATACTATCTATGGTCCATTAAACTGATTTCAGCATCTACTAAGTGGGTCACAGACTGCAATTCAGTGACACTGACCCCACCATTCGCATCTAACTGTAGGAATTATTTAACAATGGCATAGCTTGTAATAGCCACATTTGTGATGGGGGAAGAGGGAGATAGAAAAAGGTCTTTTTCCTCTTCTCGCCCGCACTAGTGCACAGCTGTGAATTATCAAGAGAAAGCAGCAGCTCTCACGTGAAAGCAGAAATGCCACCTGCCTCGATGCTTTGCCTAAATCCACACGAGCCCAGCCACCTGCCACTGTAGCTCCTGCTCCCTTTGGTTGACACTGCAGTTTTCACAGGTGAATTGTGAGGAACATAAGAACCCACAATGGGGCACCTATCACCTTCTAAATCAAAATAACTTTTCATTTGCATTAGGAAGCTCTCAAAACCATTTATAAGACTAAGAAGAGAGTCTGAGGTGTGTTGTTTTAAAGTATGGTATACTGTTAGGTAGAATAAAATTTTTAAAATCTGAGGAGCTGAGAATTTTTCATTTATTTCACAATTTTCACAATATAGTGTAAAAATAAGTAACATTTATATGTAACATAATAATGCATTAAATGTCAGTTTGTAGCACCTAGAGCAGGACAAACAGCAGGTGCTCCGAAAATACTTTCTGATTTGAGCTAAGTAAGCATAATGATGCAATTCAACAATGACTTCATAATAGCAAAACAGTTTTTTATAATATTAATGCTTTATGATATAATGTATAATGTTTTATACTGTTATAGTTTTGCTCAAATTAAATTCACCTATATTTTCTGTAAAAAGTATAATATTTTAAATACTGGCCATGTGAATCACGATTATAATTATTATTTGCTTGCCTTGATTGTTCAGAGAAGAAAGAATTCTGTCGCCCTCTTGTGGTACTTTTGCTGTAGTGTATCCTGCAGGAGTTCCACATCAAGTGAAATATTTCCTTTTCACTTGAAGACGCAAAATGCTAATTTGACACTAGTTTCTGAATTTCCAGATGCAGTACATATATTTTCTGCCCTCCAGAGTACATATACTTTGTGTCCTCCTTCAGTTTTCACCTGAGAAATTTAGTCTTTTCCTTGCTCTTTTAGGAAATATTCTCTTGTTCCCTTCTAATCACCATATCAAATAAATCTTTCCAAGTTATTTTCTGTATTATTATCATTTTTTTTAAATCCTCACCCGAGGACATTTTTGAATTTATCTTCAGATAGAGCAGGAGGGAGAGAGGGAGTAAGAGAAAGAGAGAAACATCGATGTGAGAAGGACACACCGAGTGGCTGCCACCCACACGACCCCAACCAGGACTGGGGACAAACTGCAACCGAGGTACGTGCCCTTAGCGGGAACTGAACCCAGGTCTCTCTGGTCCACGGGCTGATGCTCTGACCACTGAGCCAAACTGGCCAGGGCTATTTTCTGTATTTTAATACACATACAAAATATTTACAGCAAATCTCCACTGTCATGATAACCTTTAAATATAAATCATTAAAAATGCATGGGCTTCCCTGGCTGGTGTAGCTCAGCAGTGAGAGAGTTGGCCCAAGAAGGGTCTCGGGTTCGATTCCCAGTCAAAGGCATGCACCTGGGTTGCAGGTTTGTCCCCAGCCCCGGGTGGGGCATGTGTGGGAGGATCGATATTTCTCTCTCTCTCTTCCTCCCTCCCTCCCTTCTATCCACTCTCTCTAAAAAGCAATAAAAAAACATTCTCGGGTGAGGATCAAAATAATAAACAAATAAATAGATAAAAATGCATGCCCGGCATTTTCCTCTAGGGGAATAGGTCTTGTTAAGTTAATTCATGGTCCAGAAATTTCAGAGGCTAATGATATTAGTCTAAACATTTTAAGTTTTCAAAATTAATAAAATTGTCTTTTCTTTACAATAGTCTCCATCACAGCCAACTGGGAGCAGCAGATGCGCTGGAGGAGAGAGGCGGGCGGAGTGAAAGGCCGCAGGTGGCTAAGTGGTGCGTCCGCAGCACGAAGCGCTGGGCAGGTCAGAGCTGTGGAACGATTGCTGGCTGTGGTGTGGGGCAGACTGGTGGCTAGGAGGAGACAGGGCAGCCCTTTACAAGTTGTTTGCAAGGACGAGGGCCTGGATCAGGCAATGGAGAGAAGACAAGAAATTGAGAAATACTAAGAAGTGGAATCATTAGGTGTTAATTACTGGGGGGGGGGGGGCTGGTCGGGGGTGGGAGGTCTCAAGCTCACATTCCATCTCTGGTACTCGGCAGATGTACCATTCAGAGACAGGTAATGACATTTTCAGACATGCTGCATTAGTAGGGCCACCTGGAAACAGCAAGTAAGTCAACAGGGTTTGAGGAGATGAAGCCCAGGAGAAAGGACTGTGTCAATTATCAGTGGGTAGGTACTAAAAGAAATCTGGGTGGGAGAGCATCCCAGGAGAGCGTGAAGAATGGGAAGAGATGAAAGCTGAGTGTGGGACTGGCAATATTTAAGGATAGTCCCATCTTCCTGTTAAAACAGTTACTTTAGTCCTATAGTCATCCAGTCTGTTCATGTTGCAACAGGAGATCATTTAGTCTCCCTATAACCAGCAGATCAGAAAACTGAGGATCAAAAAGGTTAAGTGACTTTACTTATAGATATTTATCTATAGAAGTGAATAAAAACTCAGGTTTTTCCCTGGCCAATTTGGTTCAGCAGTTAGAGCACTGGCCATGGACCAGAGAGTCTCGAGTTCGATTCTGGTCAAGGGCACGTACCTTGGTTGCAATTTGATCTCTGGCCCTGGTTGGGGTCCTGCAAGAGGCAACCAATCAATGTGTCTCTCTCACATCAATGTTTCTCTCTCTCTCCCTTCTTTCCACTCTATCTGAAAATCAGTGAAAAAATATCCTCGGGTAAGGATTAAACAAACAAACAAAAAATACTCAGGTTTCCAGACTGACCTAAGTTGCTCCATACTAACATGGTTCAGATGCTCTCTTTCTAGTACTATGTCCTCCTTCCTTCTGCCTTGTAAAATCTTCAGTCAACAAGTCAAAGATCCTTTCTTCAATAACTGTCCGATGGTAGTAAATGCTTCTATTGTTATTTTGCATATACCATCAATACTACAATGTTATATTTTCGAGGTAACCTTCCAACAACATAGTTCCTTAATAAGGCCCCAAATTTACAACTCAACACATGCTTCCTAAGTAACCTAGGAAACAAGAAAATGCCCATTTGTATAGTCATGAATAGCAAATGACAATAATATCAAACACACACAGGAAACGTTCATAAAACACTTCGGAGAGGAAAACAGCTGTAGCTTTTCTCTGCCGTATTTTTTAAATCTTAGATGGTTGAGAATGGGTTTCAGCAATGAATTCTGTCATATATGCCAGAACACATTTTCGTGAATGTACTTAAGAGAGGCAAAAAGCTAGAGACTTCTTTGGCGTACCTGCTTGGTTGGGCCGCTGCCAGCTTGGTGACTTGATGACGCTGGTGGGTCCCAGCGGCTTGAAAGCAGCAGCAGTCGTGAGCCCGGCCACCCCTGGTCGGGCAAAGGCCGGGCTCTGGGGCCTTGCGGGCACGCTCTGTGCCGCCGCCGCCGATGAAGTCACGTGCTGAGAAGGCTCCTGGGCGTCGCTGGAAAGAAATTAAGAAAACATTTTGGTGAAGTGGTAGCAAGCTAACCTCGCAATGATTGTTTGATTTCTCAACCTATTAAATCTGTAAGAGAAACAAAAATAATAACCAATTAACTAATATTTAAAAACAACAACAACAACTCTAAAACGACGACTTGGGGACTGCTCTTAAAAAAAAAAAAAAAAAAAAGGGAAAGGACTCAGATTACCTTTGTTCAATACTTTGGAAATTCTCTTTGAAAGGTCTACCCTGAGAAATTAAGTTACTAAAAAACATATATAGCCAATCCTTTTAAATAATAACCTAATGTCCTATTCCTCTCTATCTCAACATTTAATCATCTAAATTAAAATAATCAATTATTAAAGAATCTCTGAAGATCTCTATGAAATGGCACAGATATTTTTTTGCCCCTTTCCCACATTCTGCTGGGTTGTTTGTTTGTTTTTTTAATCCTCACGCAGGGACATTTTCCCCTTTTTGTTCAGATAGAGTGGGAGGGAGAGAGAGAGAGAGAGAGAAACATCAACGTGAAAGGGACACATTGAATGGCTGCCTCCCCTACGACCCCAACCAGGGCTGGGGATGAACTGCAACCGAGGTATGTCCCTTGACTGAACTGAACCTGCGACTCACCAGTCCATGGGCCGCTCTAACCACTGAGCCAAACCAGCCAGGGCTCTGCTGGTATTTTATGAACTAAGTTTCTCTGACACCTCACCAGTCACTCTTTCACTCAGAGACTCAGTCACTCATTCACTCAATGAATATTTAAGCAGCTGCTCTCTGTCAGACATTGTGCTATATACTGGCCACACCATGGTAAACAAGACACATCTCCAGTCTAATAGAACATCTACTGTTCTGTGTCCATTACACAGGAAAACAAGAGACAAGACCATCACTGTCCACTCGCAATCAATCGTTTGCTTCACAGAAGGCCTTATCTGTGCTGGTTCCAGTCTGATTTAGATCATATGGTTTTTATCATCCATTTATTTGTTACTTATGATTATATGTCATTTTCAAAAAATTTTTAGATAGCTCAAATGATAAAATATGCACTTTGGAATGATACAATACTATAACAGTTTCTCTCAATTGAAATATAATAAAAATAGTTATAACAACAACAATGATACATTCTACCAGTTTTTCAATAAAAATTGAGGTACTGGTTAGTTAGATAATTCCATGAACAGAAACTCATTTTCTGAAAGCAACAGCTGGAGCAACAGATTGACACAGGATACTATATTAATGACTGCAATAAAATAAATACACTTAATTATACTGTTTGGGTTGAGATTATTTCAAGGAAAAGAAACTTCAAATTCAATCATGTCTACTACACTAACAAGTGAACAAGAATACCTAATTTCCCCAATGCCTCTTGAATCTCGGATAACACCTAACTAAGGAGGCCCGAAGCTGCCTATCCTTGGGAAGGCCTGCTTGCAAGGTCGGCCTTTGACTGGCACTTGGGAACTTGGCTCGTAAACAGTTCCCTACAGTCATATAAAACTTTCTCTAAAAGATAAGAGTTGCTCACTGTGCCTAAACTACATGAACAGTTTTGTTTATGTTAAATACTTGTTTTCCTTCTGAGAGGCTGAAACTAGGCACAGTGTACTATGTAACGAGCCTCAACAAAAACTGTCTTAGGTACTTCGTTTCCCACGAGCTTCTCCGGTAGACACCACTTTGCACATTTTGTCGTAAGTCATCACTAAGGAATCAAGCACATTCTGTGTGACGTCGCTGGAAACCTCATTTCTCCCAGACTTGATCCCGCATAGCCTCTCCCATTGCTGATTTTGCTTTGTATTCTGTTACTGTAATAAATCTTACTCATGAATACAACTACGTACTGAGTTCTGTGAGTCCTCCGAAGAATCATCAAACCGGGGGTGGTCTACCTCCAACACTGAACAGTTTTGAAAAATCATACTAGTGCTATTTTAACATTCTTGAAATATTGTTCTCTCAAATTCAAGTATAATAGAGCCACCTTATTTTATCATGTCTAATCAGTTTAATGAAAAACTAAAACCTGCTCGATAGTAAAACATACTACACAATGAAAACTGTAAGCACTTTAATAATTTTTATAATAAATAAAAACGGAAAGATTGCTTACTTAATGGCAATTATTAATGAAGATGACAGAATAAATAATATTAATGGAAACAGCTTAAGCATCATAGTATAATGGCTATGAGCACCTTTTAAAAGCTGTGTGACAAACTATTTTACTTCTCTAAACCTCAGTTACCAAACTTTAAATGGGGATAATACTTTACTCGTAAGAGTTCCACGAGGCTTAAATATGATAATTATGCACAAAGTTCTTAGCATACTCTAAGGCACAGATTATGAAGTTAACATATGAAAAGGGTAATTAATGTATTCAAATAATAAAATATTTGTTTTCAATATTTTTACACATTAAAAATAAAAGATTTTTTAAAATATTATATAAGTACAGATCATTTTAATTTTACAGTTACTCATATGCATTTTAAAAAAATAACTAATAATCATATAGTCACAGTTCTGAGAAGAAAATTTATGACTAAGCAATACTAAAAGTTACAGATAAAACAAAAATATAATATGGAAATAACAACAAAACCCAAATCATCATTTTATGTTTAATAACCTGAAAGAATTAGAATTTAATCCTAGGAGAGTTGTCAGACAGACTTACATAGAAGAAAGTGACCAGGACGACAGGAAATCAATGCCAAGCCTAATAGAATTTGGTTGAGAGAACTGGTACTATTGGCCCAGGATACAAAAAAAACTCAGGAGAGCACAAGAGCAATCCTCAAATGTGGGACAAAGAATTCACTCAACATGGCTCCATTCTGTTGGCCTAATGCTGAGTCGAATCTATAGTGAGATAGATTTGATTCAATAAAAGAAAGTACTTCCTAATATGATAAGCTGTCGAAAGGAAAAAATGTGTTTCCTAACAACGCCTTGCAGAGAGATCTGTCTCCAGAGGTACTTAAGCAGAGGATGAAGGTGCAGTAGAACAAACTGAACCATTTAGAGGGGGGCGGACCAAGCTATACTTCTGCGTGACATTCAGTGCCTAAGATATAGCCACCATCTCCCTCTCTAATCATACTTCCTGCCACTTTGCTATGCAAACTACATTCTGGCCACACCTCCTCCCTGTCCACAGTTCTGTTTTTCCTGGCTCCACAGAGATGGCCCCTCTCCCCGCTCTCCCTCTGCACCGGTCCAAACCCTATCCATAATTAACAGTAGTAACAATAATACCCACTATGCACTGTGTACCATGCTAAACAATTCACACATTTTATTTAATCACATAATCTTTTAAAAGTATAGACACTCTTTCCTCCGGTTCATGGCATATATTAACTGTATGACATATAGTTACATTTTGATTTGGAATAGCCAGTGATTTTTTTAAAAAATTAATAATTTTTTTGTTGTTTTTTAATCCTTACCTGAGGACATGTTCTCAATGATTTCAGAGAGAGAAAGGGAGACAGAGAGGGAGAGAGAAACACTGATGTGAGAGACAAACATCAATCGGTCACCTCATGTACATGCGCCCGGACCAAGATTGGACCACAACCTGGGTATATGCTCTGATGGGGAATGGAACCGTGACGCTTCGGTGCTCAGGACGATGCTCCTACCAACTGAGTCACACAGGCCAAGGATATAGAACATTTTTTATGTATCTTGTCTCATCCACTACATTATAAATTATCTAAGGTTTGGGCCTTTACTACGATCTTGGGTGTGTTACTTAAACTTGGTAAGTTTTCTTGTCTGTAAAATGAGATGAAAATACTACCTTTATTCCAAGGTTATTGTTAGAAATAAAATACAATAAAGTAATACATGTGAAGCACTTAGCACAGTTCTGAGCACATAGTATATGCTCAAGAAATGACACATCCCTAAATACCTAGTTCAGCTATCTAGCAATAAGTACATTTACTAACTACACCCCTCATCTGTACTCGTAATGTTAATTATAAATGTAGTGTGTGATCATTTTGATTTCAGGCTTTTGAGACCAGACACAAGCTTGCTTCCTCAACTCAATTTTAAATAACATACAATATTTTTTAAAATGCCCATGAATTCAGTGTCTCATAATCCAAAAAAAAAGTTTTCATTTTTTGTTGTTTCCTTTGTACATAAGCTTGTACGTATTTTCTCCCAAAAGTTTTAAGATGTTTACATCTCAAAGGGTATTCAAGTTATAGACAAGAAAGTTGTTACATTTATGTTTCAATTCAGAACTGATCAGCAGAATTCAATATTCTCTGGCAAAATGGATCTCCATTTACTGAAGACATTTAATGTAGTAATGAAAGAATATTAGGTTTTATCTAGACAATCATAAATCTGAATATAGGATGCCTAGGTCTCCAAAAGTCTGTTTTTTCTAATTTTAAACTATTACCTACCATTTAAAGAAAATACATAAACATTAGGTATCATGTAAAAGAATTAATAAAGTCACTGTCCATATTTTATATTTGAAAATAAAATATTATCAATAATCCATTAATAACAAAATACTTTTATTATTTTTATTGATTTTTAGAGAGAGAGAAGGCAGGAGAGGGAGGGAGAGAAACTTCGATGCATGAGAAAAACACTGATTGGATGACCCCCCCCCAAATACACACACACCGGCTTGCACCCTGACCAGGGATCGAGTCCATAATCTGGGCATGCGCCCTAACCAGGAATCAAACTGTTGACCTATTGATGCACAGGACAACACTTAACCAACTGAGCTACACTGGCCAGGGCAACAGCAAAATACTTTTAAATTAATGACTAATTTATTAATACAATATGGTATGATTACCTAAATTAGATTGGTATCTTATTTCTAAAATAATGACTCATATACTTTTTTCTAAATTTAAATTGTTTAAGGTATACCTAAATTCTAAACACAACTGAAAATGCTTTCTGAAAGATTCTAATGAGAAAACCAGAGTAAATCCACGAATACCCTTGACTCAGGCCACAGGAACTAAGAATCAAATATGGTCATTTTCGCCAGTTTTCCAAATTAAACAAACATTGAAATAAAATGTTAAATTAATATTACTTTGATATCAAGAATACCAAAGTTTTTGTTTCATATTTCAAAAACTGAAAATGGAGAAAAATATTCTAATAAAGCAAAGATTTCTTTTCAAAACTGAGCTGATGAGGAAAAACAGAAGAAGGAAGAACATTTTACTTCAGTGTCAGCAACCTGGTTTATCTTGAGTTTACATTCCTTTCCCTCATTTGTTTAACTATTAAAACAAATAAATTTCAGCTGCAGACTGACAACAGTTGGAAATTTTAAGTCTATTTTAAAAAAGAAAACTCTGTTTGAAGAACATTCTTGAGGTGACTTTTATTCTAATTACATATTTAATTTTTTTAAAAAGCTGATTTATATGTATAGCACTGGTTTAATTATCAATGTTTAAACAATTTTTAGCTAAAATCTTATAAAAATTTAAACACTAATACACAGACTCTGAGGTGGTAGGAAAGAAATATTTCTGAAAGAGTCATAATGATAAGCAACTTTTTATTTCATAGACTTCTCCGTCAGAACTCTATAAAAGAATCTGGACATATAAAGGAATCACGAGTCTCCTTCCTTCCAGAATTCTGTTTATAATTTTTTCTGTACTTTCCTAAACAAAATTCTTTAACTTAGTCTTTTTTCAAAATGTCTTAGCAAAATTCAAAATGTTAAATATACTATAATGGGAAGAAACACGTTAGGTATCACCTGATACTTTATTATAATTTCAAAGATTTCTGTTATGAAAAACCAAACATCAGACACAAAACGTCTTCCACATGTCCCCACTGCCCGGAGCGGGTCTCCTCGGTACCCTGTGCTCCTGTTTTCCAGAATGCCAATGGGCTCACCTGGGACAGAACCATTTCCTATTCCCAAATATCAAAATACACTTAGTTTGTGCCAACTGCTGTCAATAAAAAGTAGTGATAATGACTACTAGCACTTGCTCAGTCAGCCCATCACTGCATGCAGACCTTTCTTTAAACAAACAAAAAACAGGTTTATTTAAGCAATGAGATGCTTGACGTGAAGGGAAAAGTAATTAGGATTTCTTTCTTTCTTTTTTTTTTTTATCCTCGCCCGAGGATATTTTTCCATTTTTTGTACAGATAGAGTGGGAGGGAGAGAGAGGAAGGGAGAGAGAGAGAGAAACATCGACGTGAAGGGACACATCGAGTGGCTGCCACCCGCACGACCAACCAGGGCTGGGGACAAACTGCAACCGAATTACATGCCCTTAGCGGAAACCGAACCCGGGTCTCTCCGGACCGCAGGCCGACGCTCTAACCGCTGAGCCAAACTGGCCAGGGCAGGATTTATTTCTTTTACAGCAATTCATCCCTGCTTAAAGATAGATTGCCCTATATGCAATAGCTATATACAAAATGTTATAAAATTGTTCTTACTTTTATAATAATATATGAAAAGCACTAAAATTCTGCAACTGAACGAGGTATGCAAGTATTATTTTTATAATTAAGTATATCGAAGACCACGACAGTGGGTAGGATACAAACACATGATCAATAGAGAGCCTACGAAATGATAGTCACAGTTGTATACACTGCTGTTAATTTTATGTTCTGTCAGAAGTCATTTTATACAGCTATTTCATTAAGATTATACCTTTCGTAAATGAACACTTGGAATAGATTACACATAATAATTTTTGCCATAAGTTTAGGAGAAAAATTAATTTTTGTGTTTCAGTATTTCCCTGATATAGTCCAAGTAAAACCTTCATATTTGAGAACTATCAGCTAATAACAAAACCAATTATTTTATTATTCTTTATCATTTTTTCAAAAGGTGTGAAGGTACGCTTATTAAACATTTAACTATTCTAGTATAGCTACAGCCATGCAATGAGACAGGGTTCTGCTGTAGTTTAAACACCTGCACAATTACTCATGACTTCATGCTAACCACCAAGTGTGTTAACAAAAGATGTCACAAAGGGTTAAAAGGCAAGTAAATAGTCATACAAAATAACATGCTTGCACATTAGCAATGCAGTGAAAGTATAGTTCATTTTAAAACCAGACACAGATCAGACCTAGGACTTTCACATCTGGCCGTGAATACGGTGGTTAAGTGTTACAGAAAGCAATATTTTTCACAGCAAACCACTGCTCGTGACATCTGCTCCCACAGTACCTTGTTTTCTTAACCTGGAGAGAGCCAGTCAACTTCCTTGAGGACTGGAGATACGAGAACGCTAAAGGCTGGGAAACAGGGCTGAGGCAAAGTGCATCCAGAAGTGAGTGAAAGTTTTCTGGACTGGAGAGCCTGGTGAGCATTTAGAAAGAGTTTTACGTTAGAGAATCACACTGCCAATGGCAGAAAGTGGTGCGAGATAGAGACAGACAGACAGACAGACAGACAGAACTAAGCAGCAGAAAGAGGATGATAAGACGGGCTAAGAGTCTATTATATTATTTTACTCATTCATATAGAATTGATTAAATTTTCACCCAATTTATCAATACAATCTTTTAGAAAGCATCTGATGTTTTTAAAAGACTATTGGAAATGATGTCTAAACAAAACCCACAAAAATAAAGAGCTTTTATTTTTTATTTATTTATTTTTTTAATCCTCACCTGAGGACATTTTTTTGCATTTATCTTCAGATAGAGCGGGAGGGAGAGGGGGGGGGGAGAGAAAGAGAAACATCGATGTGAGAGAGACACATCGAGTGGTTGCCACCCACACGACCCCAATCAGGGCCAGGGACAAACTGCAACCAAGATATGTGCCCTTAGTGGGAACCGAACCCAGGCCTCTCTGGTCCAAGGGCCAATGCTCCAACCGCTGAGCCAAACCGGCCGGGGCAAGAGCTTTTATTTTTTATTGGGAGGAAGGCGTGTTCCAAAGAGGAATGAGGCTTTAGATCACCCTCAAATATAATCAGTTTGTGGGAGAAGATTAAAAACCAATAGAGAAACCTAAAACACCTATTTATACCTGATTCTGTTTCAGATATAAAACTGCAAATTATAAGTCAACAGGCACACAACATGCACTAATCCAGAGAACTGGGAAGTATCGTGGAGAGATGGCGGTAAAAAGATAAAATGATGATTCAAAGCAACATCAGGAATGCACGATGTGGAATGTATGAACGTGGACCATACTACAACCTAGACAAAATGCCCACAATATTATTACTATCTCACAGAGCTGTGACTGTTTCGAACGGGTATGTCTTCTTTGAGGGGATGTGTAAGGCAGTGACAGGGTCTGGCGTCACATCAGACATGCACTGTCCACGTGGCTCTACCTGGTGTTGGCAGCGATCACAGCAGACACGCGAGCAGCTGCGCGGCTCAGAACCGCAGCGCTGTATCTAGCAGGAGAAGAGAAGGTAGAGAAGTTTCGAAAACCTTCCAGAGAACTTGTCACCACATTCCTTGTGGAGCTGCTTACATTGGTAGGTAGGGAAAGAAAAACAAAGAGGATCAAAAAGGAAAGTGAGAAGAGGTAGCACACTAAAGATAAGAGAGTGACCATCCTACAGTGATATTAGACATACACAGATGTGACATGTCAGAAGCAAACAGGAGTGCACGTCATTTATTTATGCTTGCTATGATTTTTTTCAGAAATTAAAATTTGATATACTATAATCCTCCATAAAACTTGTTCCTAGGGTACAAATACTTTTGAATGTATTTAAGGTCACTGTCCCTAATCCTATTTCAAATTAAATCGGTATCACTTAACATCATACATCTGAAGATTGAGTTGTCAACAATTAACCTCAACATGAGAAAAAAGAAAGGTTATGTCGATTTTCCCAAACTGCCTCTACCTGAAGGGTTATACCTTAGAGATGATACACTCCCAGAGCCTGACATTTTAATGAGACTGTGTTTCCAGGAGAAGCAGGTACAATCAGCTGTCCATCCAGAAGTAGCCATACATATTAATATGAACAAGAAGTAACTGTTTAAAATACTGAAAGTAAAGCTATTTGGGAAGGGCAAGCACCTTTGTAAAATAAAAAGTAGTTACAGCGAATATGATTGAAACAGCACCTCTGTTCTATACTTCTACTTTCAGTTTGCTCTGTAAAGATAAAAAATGCTGGTATGAAATTTTATCTTCAGGACTCTTAATTACTTAAAATAATAATGATTTTCCTTTGGTCTTTCAGAAAAGGTCAAATACCTGGACAGGAATTAACATTCCATCATTAGGACTGTAATGATTTCCAAACTGTATTATGAAATTGGAACTGAGAATTTCTTTTTTTATTAAGTAAAAAGAAAGTCTAAACTGCAGAGTGTAAAACCTATAGTCTCTCTTCTTCATTTATGACTACAAGTTACTAATGAACATCCTCGGTACACTATGATCACTTTTTTCAAGATCTGTGACAGTGGCCACTTCCAACACAAAGTAATTATGTGCCAAACTCATGCCAGGTTAATGAGAGCTCAGATGTCAAAACTGTGAGGTTAACAGACATCTTCCCTCCCTGTCAGAAGCATCTGATAATCCATTTTTCCTGTTCCATCAGCTATAACTTCATAAACCATTAGAAGTCAAATTAAAGAAATGGTGACAGGCCGTTTTAAAAAGTTATAAAGATTTGTTGAACTTGAAGTATTAGACTTTCTGAAAGCCTACAATTTAATTGAACTGCATGGCCATTTTGCACAGCGGCTGGGAATGGCTTGGAGAGAAAGAACGGGGGCTGGAAAGAAAGGAAAGATGCTTTTAGTGGCAGAGCAGGGTAACCCGAGTGTTGTACCAAGTGGAAGAACTAAGTTATCCAGGGATTCAATTTTGAGTTTCTCAATTACTCTGTATCTTTTGTTGTTGTTAATCCTCACCAGAGGATATTTTTTCCATTGATTTTTAGAGAGAGTGGAAGGGAGTGAGGGGGTGGGGTGGAGAGAGAGAAACATCGATGTGAGAGACACATCAATTGGTTGCCTCCTACACTCGCCATGACAGAGCCTGGGATCGAACCTGCAACCCCAATACGTGCCCTTAACGGGGAATCAAACTGGAGACCCTTCAGTCTGCAGGCCGACACTCTAATCACTGAGCCAAACCAGTCAGGGCTACTCTGCATCTTTGAGGCAATGGCTACTATTTGGGGGAAGTAATGGTGAATATACTAACTAGAAACTTAAGTCTATTAAAAAAAAATCAGCTGAAAGACAAATTAGCTAAATTATCCTTCTCCTTTAAGAAGAAAAGGAACTTCTTTTGTCATACTGTATCATAATAAAAATATAAAAGGACTTGGTATCCGCAGAGTCCAGAAAAATCTTCTAAGAGGAATTGACGTGAACACCTTGCGAGTGCACCTGGGTGCCTGGAACACAGATCTCTATGGCTCCTTACTCAGAGGTGAATGCTTCAATTAGTTAAGTAGACTTATGACAAACTCAAGAAAGTCAACTTTCCAAGGCACAGTGAATAAATAAAAGGCACAGCTCTCCTGACTCCGCATTAGAACTTAGAATCTAAACAAAAAGTGAAAAATACAAATGCAGTGTAAAGCAGTATTCCAAGGCTGAGCGCCAAGCTTTCTTGTCTACATATTAATGATGTCAGTTCTGTAATCTACCATCACTTTTTCTTTTTAGTCAAACAGTTTTAGTATTTAATTTCACCACCAGTGTTAAAATGTAGACATACCAAGAAGGAAAATCTCTACCTAGAATACGTAGTTACTTTAGAAAGTGGAGCTACTTGGCTCCCACTATGTAAAGACTGAGGGGTTGCAGGTGGGTGGGGTCCGCTCTCAGGTAGCTCTTCCAGAGAACTGTCAGACCTAAGTTTACAGAAGTAAAATAAACAAGGCAAAGGCAACATTAATAAAAAGTACAGACATTTATCATCTATACTACCTTTTAAATGTACATTGGTTTCATTTTT
Source organism: Molossus molossus (assembly GCF_014108415.1). Taxonomy (NCBI): domain Eukaryota; kingdom Metazoa; phylum Chordata; class Mammalia; order Chiroptera; family Molossidae; genus Molossus; species Molossus molossus. Next base: position 73,413,809 of record NW_023425344.1, on the reverse strand, counting down.
AGAATACTGCTGGGTTTGTTTAACTTCATATCTGTATAAGGTTGAAACCAAAACCAACACCCTCATCACCACCAAACAGGCAGTCTTTCCCCCCAATTTTTTAACATGGCTACTTTCAATATGATAAAAGATCATGATTACAGGGGAAGAAAAGAGGATGGGAATTCCCATACACTATGTATTTTGCATGCTTCAGGGAAACTTAGCCTCCAAAAAATTAAGTTGCCCAATGTCATATATCTGGAAAGGGTCAGATGGAATTTGAACCAGCCCTGTCTGTACCATTTCTACTACAAAATGCTGTCCAGGATCTTATGGGGCAGTTGCCTGAATAATGCACTACAAAAAGGCAACTAGGGATTTCCTTCCAGGTGAGAATGTTGTGTTAGCAGATCTGAAATTATATAGATGTTGCTTATCTTGATGTAAATACCGTTTTTTTTTAATCCAGTCACACAACAAATGTTTGCCTGCAACTTGGTTGGTTGGTTTCAGTATTTTTTATTTTGTTTCTCTTCAAATGCCAGGATTAAATTTTAGAAGAACTAGTTACCAAATATGAAAAAGATGAAAATTCAGAGTGTGCATTGAAAGAAGAAAGCACCAAGTAAAATACTTGGGGAAGAAAAAATGAATAGGAAAAATACAATATTGCGCATTATTAAAAAATAAAAAGCCTGTGGATAAAAAAAAAAAAATAGAATGGGTCGGTCATGTTATACTGATTTTCAAGTGGAAAATGTAACACTAAGATGAAGAAATAAAAGGAGAAGTTATGTTCCCATTTTTCACTTGGTGTTGATCATACCTTTACCAGAGTGTTGAAAAAAATGTAGACAACTTATGAAAAATGTTGTGGTCGAACTAAAATGTCATTTAAGAGGCAGAGCAGAAAAGGTTAAAAGGATAAGAAATGTAAGGGGTCAGAAAACATGGCTCTCGGGCCACATTCAGCCGCCACCTGGCTTTGTACGTCCTGGCAACTAGGAGTGATTTTCATATTTTTAAATGGTTTAAAAACAAACAAAAAAAAGATTTCATGACATATGAAAATTATATGAAACTCACATTTCAGCACCCATAAATAAAGTTTTATGGAACAGAGCCAAGTTTGTTCATTCACATACATCTATGGCTACTTCTACACTATATGCAGAGTTGACCTGTGGCAGAACTTGGGGCTCACAAAATCTGATACATTAACTGTCTGGATCTTCACAGAAATAGTTCACTGGCCCCTGTCCTAGAGAATAACATCTCCACACAGCCATCACAGTGCACTTCTAACAACACAGATCTGATCCTGTCTGCTGCTCAGACCTTCCAGCACAGCTTGAAGGACAACTGTGATCGTGGGCTACCTGTTATATTCCCCAGCTATATCTTAGCTCTTCCTCTCCCTCTGGCTCGCTCCCTCCACCTGGTCCCCATTTCTTCTTAAAGCAGGCCAAGCTTCTTCCCACATCAAGGCCTCTGCACAGTCTACTACTTCTCGCTTTCACCCACCTCTCTACCAGATCTTCACTGGGCTAATCCCCAAGCGTCCTCTGGGCCTCAGTTTAAATGGCACCTCCCCAGGGAGGCTCCCCACTTCCTCCAATCATCTGAGGATGCCTATGTCATATGCTTTCATAGAACCCTGTATATTTTTTTCTACAGAATTTGTTATGATTGTAATTATGCAATTTGCATGGTTATCTGTTTCAATTTGGATTCACTCACAAGATTACAAGCTCCCTAAGGTCAAGGACCACTATGTTTACTGGCATAAGGGAAGTGTAACAAAGTGCTTACCACAAAGTAAATAATAAGGATTTGTTGACTCAATGCATGAATAAAATTTGTTTTTAAATACAGAACTCATGCACAATATACATATATATATATTTTTTATAGGTGAATTCATTTTATTTAATTTTTTAAATCGAATTTACTGGGGTGACACTGGTACACAAAACCATACTGGTTTCAAGTGTACGACTCAACAAAGCATCATCTGTACACTGCATCATTTGTCCACCCCCCAGGAACATCTCTTTCCGTCCTATTTATCCCCCCTTTGCCCACCTCCACCTTCTCCCCACCCCTTTCCCCCCTGGCTATTACCACACTGTTGTCTGCATCTATGTGTGTTTCGGGGTTTTTAAATATGTCTTGATTGATTTTTTTTTTTTTTAAAGAGAGAGAGGGGAAGGGAGAGATAGAAACATCGATGTGAGAGAGATACATGGATCGGTCACCTCCTGCATGCCACCTACCGGGGATGGAGCCCAAAACCCGGGCATGTGTCCTGACCGGGAATTGAACTGAGACTTCTCAATCCCTGGGACGACGTTCAATCCACTGAGCCACACTGGCTATGCTGGGTTTGTGTGTTTTACACACACACACACACACACAACATATGTATGTATGGGTTTTTTGTTGTTGTTGTTCTTAATCCCTTCACCTTATTTGTACCTTCTAGAGACTGTATCATAATTCCGGTTAAACAGGTATTGCTGCCTAAGAAGGGACACATCACCAACTTCAAGGAAATGACCAGAACTCCAAAAATACCTTTAAAATTTTCTTTATAATATAAAGAATTACCAATTATCTAGAAAAAAAGAAAATACACTTACAAAAAATTATCCATGTTTACATTACTATTATACAATGAGAACAGGTAAGAACAGGGAGTCGAAGTGGAGTTGCTAACACCTCCATGAACTATGTTGACTTGAGAATAAAACTCACACAACTCATGAAATACCTTCAAGAGCCAGATTTCCAATTTCCAAACAAATGCCCTTGAGAGGTTTCCCACGTGTGACACACTTGTCACCTGTTCCTTTGCTGAGCCAATCTCTACAAATACGAGGCTTAAGAAAATGTTAAACTACCTCATTTAATATGAAACAGACACCGATATTAACTCTCCTTCGGTCATTCCCTAATATTTATTCACTGTAGGGCTGGAAGAAGCTCTGATTAATAGCACCACTGCAGCAGACAGACTTTCTGCTCTGTCTGTTGAGTGTTCATGTCTCACCAGAGAGGTATGAGGCTTTCTCCTTCCCGGAGACGTCTGGAGATCTGGGCTTGCAGCCTTCTGGCCTGCTTTTCTCAGGAAAAATGAACAAGGAACTATTTCTGCATTACCTTTCTCAGCAATTATGTCTTTCTGTGCTCTGTGCTTTTCAGTGAAGAATCCATGTCAGCAATCTCTCCAGGCTAAAGCAGCATGAAGTTGCCTCTCTTACTAACCTGCAACCCTGATCACCCTACCATCCAGAAAAAGAGTCAACTGTCAATTAGCAACATCCATATGCTGTGTACTCCATCTCCTTCTCAAGGCCTCAACTGGTCTTTCTCTCCTTCCCTTGCATTTTCCATTTCTCCTTCTCCACTGCATGCTTTGCTTCTCTATTCAAAAAATGCTACAGTTTCCCTTCAAAACCACAGCAGCAAAACTACCATCACCTTCTACTTTCCTATTTTGCTTAACAGCCAAACTCAGTTAAATAATAGTTTGCTCTTGTAGTCTCCATTTCCAAGCCTGCCTGTACCACCTCAACCACCTCAAGTGGGCCTTATTTAAAAACCAGATTCTTCTCAGGTCATTAATGACTTCTTTGTGGCTAAATTCAACGAACCATTTGCATTCATTTTCTTTTTATTGAGGTTAACACACACACACACACACACACCAAAAATTAACCATTTTTAAGTGTACAGGTTCACTAGTGTTAAGTAGTTTCACAATGTTGGGAACCAGATCTCCAGAACTTTTTCATCTCGCAAATCTGTAACCCTGTACCCATTAAACAACTCTGCATTCCCCCTCCCCAGCCCCTGGTGACCACCATTCTACTTTGTTTCTCCAAATTTGACCACCTTGGATATCTCCTTTCAGGGCAGATCATACAGGGCTGTCTTTCTGTACATTTCTCATGTTCCCTGGTCTCTGTATCTGACTCCCTGGACCGCTCCTCTCCTCCTGTCTTCGGTGCCTCAATCCCGCACATTCACCTGTTCTAGGACTATCTCACTGGCTATGCCTGGCTGCAGGATGTTAAAGCTCTCCATCAGTAACAAAATGTAAACATGTTAATGTGGCTCATCCATATTTTGATGCAATGAAATGTAAACTATATAAGCATAACTTCTTCACAAGGCCAACCTTTAAAATACCTGGAAAAGAATGCAGAAACTTTCTTTTGCAGCATGAAAACATCAAGTCTCCAACTAAAAATATCAAGGTCTCCTCACTCTCTAAGTATCATAAAATAATCAAATAGTGTGATTTATTACACTGCCACATGGCAAGTTTTCAATAAGAGGAGAAATTCAGAAACTTTAAGATATGTATTTTATAGCAGGAAAACAATAAAATTTTCCTTGGTATTTTCATTCTTCCACAAAGCAAACATCCATACAATAATACTGCTAAGCAGAGAGTGAAATATACCAGGGTCATAGTTGCATTCTAAACTTTTGGGGTTCACTGGCATAGCAAAGCTATTTATTTTAGCCAAGGAAACTCCTAATCATCTGGAAAAATGAGTACTGTCCACTGGCTTCCTGACAATAAATATGGTGAAGGTGTTCACTTGCCACTATGATTTCCCTTCTGGAGAATAAACTAAACTGCAGTTGGAAATTTCTGGCACTCTTAATGACAAGCTACATTTATTAGTTGATTTCAATAGCTTCTGTTTCCATAGCAGTCTAAAATTATTTGAGTCTGCTAATTCTACATTTACTACAGATGGCATCTTGGAATTTAAAAATCAGCAGGTAGGGGCATCCTTGCTCCACATTGACTATCAGAGGTTAAAGAAGATCACAAAGTAAACTATCAAACATGAAAATACCACCCAAAATGAGGTTTACTGTTTGTAAGAACAAAGAAAAAGGACTGTCTCAAAGGAATGATTCTTCTTGGAGCCTTCCACTCTACTGGAGCAAGGAAGGAAACAAGTGAGATTTCTGAAGGGACTGGAACATACTTGTGTTGGGGTGAGAGTTTGCTCTTGGTTGATATATCCCATTTTCTTCACACCTTTCAAACTCTGCCTGAACTCTGGCATGCTTCTCTGCTGCTACTTTCCCTAGTGATTTTACCATTATTAAATGTCCCATCTTAATGTTGCATGAACTTTTCAGTTATCTATACTATTCCTTGATCTCTGTAGAGAAAATATAATATGGGGTCTAGAGATAAGATAGTGACTAGTCATATATTATACTATGCCTCTCTAAAATACCAACATAATGTAAAGATTTTAAGGTATAATATCAACTTAAAAATCACTTGGAAAAAATACCCTGATAAAAGCTTGGCTCCCTCGGTAACTTGCAGGGTACTTCCCACTAACCTCGGCCCCTCTCACTTTGCATGACCAGTTTCTTCACTGGATCACTCTTGTAAGTGATTTCAGCAATTTCTAACAGGAAATCACTTCTTCTGTGGGGCAAAAGAATCTGCCATTTTGTAGTATTAACATAATCTTAATGTTACCAAAACAATGTATATATGATAAAGGTATTTTTTCAGATTCAGGATAAAAGGATGTATTATTCAATAAATAGTGTTGTGTCAATCTGTTACCTGTTTAAAACTATAAATAAATCTGAATGCCTCCTGTTCAACAGCCACCCACTGTGTGTCCTTGGAGAAGCCAAGTGTCTTAATAAAGCCATCAAGCATCTCATGCACCAGTGACAGTGTCCTGCCAGCATTAGAGAATAAAACCAAGGACCACATACCCTTTAACTAAATATTCCGGGTCATATAACCTGAGCTCCACCATTCAATCACACACTGCATTCCCTCATTCATTCAACAATGAAATATTATTTGAATTTCCACTTCATGCCGGGCACCCTCACATATTCTACTGCCCACTTTAATTTCCTGCCCTCGTGGAGCTTACATTCAAGTGTCCACTTTCTTCAAATGGATCATGAGGATCAACCTCATCATCGTTTCCATCCTGTTTACCTGCCACCATCAGAAGTGCAAACCCCTTGAGTGATCCATCACCTCCTGGACTCTAATTTCTTTGCTGTTTTAGGTATCACCTAATCTGATCCATTTCCCATCCCTCTCAGCCCTCAAAGGCCCTCTATGATTCTGTATCTTCCTTGCAGTTCCTTCAGAGGTTCCTTTTCTCTCACATCCCACGTGTATAAACCTGGAGATGATACAAGCTCCTCCTCATTACTGTTTCTAACATTCTGAGTCATCTTTGACCCTCCAAAATCTCAATCCGTTGAGGTTCACATCATCAGACTATCCCACCCACTCGCCATCTCCATGCGCATTGTCTTGCTCCTACCGCATCCACTGTTTGCTTTAGCCCCTGGCTCAATGCCTTTCTCTTTACTCCATCCCAATAATCTATCTTGATGGCTTCAATGTTATCATGTTGAATCACTGAATAACCAGACTGCTAAATTCTTTGACTTCTTCACCTCGACAATAATTCCTAGGTTGTCTTAGTTCTGGAATACCTCGGCTATAGAACCCAGAATTCATAACTTTTACTTTCTTATCAACAAGTCTAAGACCTGGATTTTAAGAACCTACTTCTTTTCTAACTCATTCCTTTTGATTCTATTGGCTTTTTTACTATAATGAATTGAATTAATTCTTACCAAATTCTCTGACTCGGCAATGTTCCATTATCTATCCCACAATCCCCGATATTTCCATACTCCTGTCAGTTCTTCCTCTAAAATACAAACCCATCCAATTCTGTTATCTCCATTAGTATCTCCAAGGCCTAAGCCACTATTCTTCTCGTGCCTGAACTAAGGGAATACACAGAAATAGTCTCCTGCTTTCATTATTTCTCCCTTACAATCAATTTTCCACAGTATTCAGCGGGCTCTTTTTAAAACATACCAGATGTTATTCCCATGATTAAAATCCTATATTTGGCTTCCTATTTAATTGGAACAAGAATCTGAATCCCTTAACACAACCTACAAGGCAATTATTGGATTTAGTTATTATATATATCAATGTACATTAAACACGAGCAAGGACCACTATTAATCTATGAGGCCTGAGACTAAGGGAGAACGTTTGGGGAAAAAGAAGACATAGTTATAAATTTAGGTGAAGGAAGTAGCCCATATTAACAGCTAAAATCAATTACTCATATAATTGGCTATGACCAAAGACAGCTTAATTATCCCGTGATTTTTCAGTTGATTTTCTTGATATTATTTATATAATTGTCAGAGATTAATGCCAAGGATTAAACATAATATATGCCAGATGAGATTTTACCAGTGTGGAATAGAACTATTGCTTGCCTGATAAGTTTAGGAGCTATATGACACAACTAACTCAGATTGGATTTATTTTCTTCTAAAATCTCTATTTTTTAAAATATTTATTTTGATAATCTTATCCCCCAACAAATATGTCCCCTAAGAGTAAAAATAATTTGATACAAACTGCATATAACCATATTGAACTTTTCTTTCTCTTTCTTTCACTTTCTCGCCCTGTGTTTTCAAAAACTAGATTTGGTTCACTTTCCTAGACTTCCACTATACTTCTGGTTATGAAACATGTATGCTATTCCTCCCTGCTTCATGATACCCAGAGATTTAGGCAGTAAGCTGCAGGGGTCCTTATCTAAGCAGCTGACTGATCCCTCAAATAATATCCTTCGGTTAAATTTCTCCAACCTGTTATCAATCTACACTTGACAATCATTAGCCTCATTTCACTTTTAAATCCAGTGATATATTATGACTCTTTCTATCATGACTTGTTAAAATTAGCACTTCCCTCAATCTATCCAAAATGTTTTGTTTGGATTTGTTTAATTCTGGGTGTCTTGGCAATTCCACCGTCCTTTTCTTAGTGCTTCCCTAGCCGTGCTTTTAAGAATAGCTCCTACACTTCTTTCCAGGTGACCTCGAGTTCAAACTAGTTTATAGTTTAAAAGTTAACCTTTCCTTTCTTTGAAAATCAGTACTATAGTTACCTGTTCCCAGTATTCTATTTTCTTTCCCGTTCTCCAGGATTTTTCTTTTTAATGCACAAAAGGCTCCTTAGCAAATCTCACTTGTATGTTCTCTAAATACTTGGGCTATAAATCATTGAGAAAAAGAGACTACAGAGAGTTCATTTCGACACACTGTCTACCCAGGGCTTCAATTCCCTTCAGAATGTAAATAAACCAAAGCTTTTACAGGTTAGGGTGATTTTTATTTGCTTATTTATATCTTTCAACAATGAACATTTATTAATTTAATAATAACCCTGTACATCACCACTTTAAGTGTATTACTTTTTACCTCTTGAATTAATGTTGTCTGATTGTTTTACTTTTCACATTTAAATGTTTCTTGAGTGTGTGTGTGTGAATGTATATTTTCTAATATCCATGTGGTACTGCTTCAATACCCCTGCTACTGTCACTGCTAAGAGATTTGCTGATTTTAATGAGATGTTTAATTCCACTGCTGTAAACAAATGATAAGTTTGAGTCTAACCAAGTTAAAAAATGTTGCTTCTTTGTATTAAAACCTCACATTCAGCCATTATCTAACCAGTGATATACAACTACTTGAAGCCATTAAAATCTTTCAGAAATGTTCTCAAACATTTTTTATAATGTTTTTATTGATCCTGAAGAGGGAGATGAAGGGAGAGAGAGATAGAAACATTGTTGTGAGAGAGAAACATCCATCAGCTGCCTCCTGCATGCCCCCTACAGGGGACAGAGCCGGCAACCTGGGCATGTGCCCCGCCTGGGAAGCAAACCAGGACCGCTCAGTCAGTCCACTGCGCCACACTGGCCAGGCGCAAACATTTTTTTCTTATGAACTACTCAGGATATCGGGATAAATAATGAAAAGTATGTGAAGACAAAATAAATGTGTACCACTAACTCAAAAATTGCAGAAGTGTCATCCTAGCTTTAACATGGTTTTCTGGCCAAAGAAATAAATACAGACACTTCAGGAGTACTTAATTAGGTACATCTGAGAGATGAACACCTATCAATAAAGTTGGACATAGATATAAAAATAGACAAACACAAAAGAAGAGACATGGACTGGTGAGAATGCTTTTAAGATTAATGTAATTTGAAAATACTTCTTTAATTTGACCAAGAAAAATCAAGATGCTGAAACATTCATACCTGTTATAGGTTTTATACTATGTTATGTAACATAATTTCAATTTATTTTATAAAAATCATATCACCATAAAAACATCTTCACATAACATAAAGGTAGAAAAACTTGGGCTTCTGAAACTTTCAATGTGACTGAAATATGTAAAATTGAATTATGGCAAGAGGTAGAAAATTAAGCCTTCCATTGTGTTAAAAATTGCCTATTATCAGTGCTCCTAATTCATTTTTTTAAGTTGTAATTTCTTTTGAAGTTAAAAAAAAGTAAACTGCAGGAGGTGTCTTCAATATTGAGTTTTAGTCAAGAAGGAAAGTTCTTTTTATTTTCTGGTTTAATTCAGTAAAATAATTTTGTTGTGTTATTAACCTCTCTAAAGTTAAGGTGAAGAGAATTACTCCAAACAGCATTTATAAAAGAAGTGTTGCTGGTCTGTTAAAACTTCTAAGGAACTTAGTGCATATTCTGGACTACGAAAGTCAATGTTTGCATATTACAAAAACATTTTTATGAAAAATAGCTTTATAAGTGGTAGTATTCCAAGTTTTTTAAAGAAAAGTACACAAGCATTTCCAGAATTAAACAGAGAATTAAACAGTTGCTGTGTGAAAATATATACAGTAAATAGAAACTACATTCCTTGCTTCAGTAATTTCAAAGTACTACTCTCATAGGGAAGTAAAGTGTAGTAATTACTTATGTTCAATAGATGGCGATCTCTACATTATAGTTTCTAAACCAATATTTGAATAGGACAGTATTATCCACCAGAAAGAAATGAAAGGTAAATTGCAAATATTCCATATGTTGCAATAGAGAAAATTACTGCTTGGTTGTATAACCTTTTTTGTTTTTTTGGCTTGTAGTCTTTTTTCCAGGTTGCTGAACATACTTTGCAGGACTGTACAGGGTGTGGCAAAAGAGGCTTACAGTTGTGAGTACGTATATAGAAACAACCCTAAACCTACTTTTGCCCCACCTTGTATATGATAATATCAGCTAAGAGATTCTATCTGGCTGATACTGTTTTATTTATTTTTTTTACAAAATTAGACTATACACCCTGGCAGGTTTGGCTCAACAGAGCATCAGCCTGTGAACTAAAGAGTCACGGGTTTGATTCCTAGTCAAGGGCACCTTGGTTTTGAGTTTGATCCCCAGCCCCGGTCACATGCGAGGCAACCAATCGCTGTATCTTTCTCACATCAATGTTTCTCTCCCTCTCTCCCTCCCTCCCTCCTTCCCATTCTATCTGGAAAAAAAATCAACAGAAAAATATGATCAGGTGAAGTTTTAAAAAAATTTTTTTAATTGAAATTAGACCATGCTGTGGAAGCATTGGTGTTCTATGTTTTGAGGCAAATTCAATTATTAAATTCTTATCTCATGAAAATATGAAAATATGTAAGGGTATGAGACTAGGGAATGATTTCCAATTTCTCTGCATAACTTATAAAGAGTAGTAGTTCTAAGTAATGTACTCAAATGATACGAGTCTTAATTAGGCTACACAAGAGTCTAGTATATTTGTGAAACACAGCAATAACAAAGATATGGACAGGCCAGCAAACTATGTGTCTTCATTAATCTATTTTATGTGGGTTGTATGATATCTGTGAAAAAGCCAAAGTATGATATCTGTGAAAAGGCTGAAACTTCTTAAAAACTTGCTATAATAAGAGTATGTTTAGATATACTTATGTAGTATCTGCTTTCTAATTTTTCAATGAGTGTGCAAAAGTAATAGGTTTCTGTTCAGGAAGTCATTTAAGATATGTTCTGACAGACTTCAGCTAGAAAGCATGCAGAATTATTTAGTGCTATGGGACAGCCTACAAACAGATTTTCCGCCATAACTGTTCCAGTTCTGTGCAATGTAACTGGAGACTGGAGTTTGAACCATTTTTCCTATGAAAGGGAGAGTCAGTCACTCCTCCTTGATGAGTATTTTAAGAATCTACCATTCCTTGAGTAAGAGAAGTAGAAGACTGATATAAAAATGTTTTCATCATGGTAATTTAATATATCTTTTTGCTAAACTAAAATACCACTACTTATTTTTATAGACTTACATTAGCATGGAAAATTTTAATCTGCTTATTAGATAAATATTTTACTATGTAGTAAAAGCTCTTAAAAGTGTGAGATCAAGAAAATCACCATTTAACTTAAAATAAATTTATGGTACTTGACAATGATGTATTTTAAGTATATGTCTTTAATAGAATTATCTTTTAGTGAAATTTTCTATGGCCTCCCAAAATTCTCTATGCTGATAAACCACAAATTATTAACTAGCTTTCCATTATTAGTTGGTTACTAATAATATGGATGTTGTTTCTTTTTAATCAATGTTGTAGATTACATTAATAACTTTAAACATTTCCTTAGTAATAATAAAATAATTTATATTAGTTTTCCCAATCAGAGCACTAAGCTTATATATCTATTTCTAAAATTAGTCACATATTGTCTCCTCTCAGGAGTCACTGAGCTATTCATGTTGAAACAGACCAAAAATACAAAGAAAGATAAATTCAAAAACAAATTTTCACCTAATATTTTTAAAAGTCTTCCAAGACTATTTAACAAACAGGTATCATCAGGGGAATTGTGTCAACTTTTGCCAACTAGATTTCACAAAGCACAACTCTCCTTTTAAACAACTTAGGTATTGTTCCACTTTCAGTATAAATATTAATGTGTTGGCATCTTTTAAATAAAATTTTGATCTTATTTTGAATTTATGTTCAATTAAAAGTTGTGCATACCATGCTGTAAACACTTTCCTTAAAATTCGGAATTTAAAATTTTTACAATTAGGGAATTGGTGATATATGCAATTGTACACAATTAGGAACCATTTTTAATGCTAGTTAGTGCCCAATATGGTGAGATACTAAATTTCTGTGTTCAAAGAACTTATACTCTAGTTAGGGATACAGCACAGAGACAAACACTTGTCATCCAAAGTAGAAAAAGAGGCACCACAGCAGATGTAACAACGCTTCCAACTGGGTCCAAGTTAGTGACTCTACTTCAAAAACACTTTATGCTAAACCATCAAACTGAATATTAGTACAGAAAGGCAGCTGGTATATGTTATGGACTGAATTATGTCCAGTTTATATGTTGGAAGCCTAACCCCCAAAGTGATGGTATTTTGAAAGGGCCTCGAAGGAGGAAATTGAGGGTAAATGAGGTCCTAACAGTCGGCCTCCAATCCAGTGAGACTGGCGTCCTTGTAAGAAAGGGAAGGGACACCGGAGCTCTTCTGTGCACAGAGGAAAGGCCGTGTGAGGACAGGATGAGAAGGTGGCCCTCAGCAGGCCAGGTAAGCCTCACCAGAGAGCACTGGCCAACACATTCATCTTGGACTTCTAGCTTCTAGAACTGTGAGAAAATAAATCTCTGTTGTTTAAGCCACCAAATCCGTGGTATCTTGTTATGGCAGCCTGGGCTCATACAATATATTTTTAATTAAGAAGTAGTTGACCAGACATGAATCCTTCAATCCTAATACCCACTTTCAAACTGAATTTGTACTTTAGTATATTTATAATGTTACATTGTATTAATACATATATTTCTAATAAATTCCCATTTATATTCACCGAATTATATATTGAATGTATAGAGCTTTACTTACAAAGCTATAGTTACACCCAGGAAGAAATAACATGCCTACTCGAATGCCTTTCCTTTCCAATTTATACTATTCTACTAAAACTCTTGTCTTCAAAGAGCTCATATTGCAGTTGGAGATTTAGGACATATGGACAAATATCCATAAAACACATTTAAAAAGGAGGTGCCAAAAAGGGGTAAAAATAACATGGTATGCCACTTCAGAAGTGAAAAGATTATTTCCACCATGGAGGCTGGTGCACTGTGGGTGACACTGTGTGGACGGAGTTTCAGGAAGGAACAAGGAAACCTTGGAGGAGGGAGCATTTGCACCCAGCGTCATCCTCAGTGGCACACCACTGCATTCTGGGCAGCATGATGCCTCCATCTGTGGAATTATTCAGCGCATTACATTTAGCATCCTTAGTTCCCCTATGATGGCCTTGTATTATCTCCCTACATGTCCCCAAAGGCTACTCAGCAGCAGCATGCCTTTTAGGAGAGGTAAACTTTAAAGGATGTGAAGAAAACCACAGAGGTGCTCAAATAAAATTTACTTAGTGACTGATTAAATGACTTGCCCGGCCAGTGTAGCTCAGTGGTTGAGCATCGATCCATGCACCAAGAGGTCATCAGTTCGATTTCCAGTCAGGGCACATGCCCAGGTTGTGGGTCCGATGCCCAGTGGGGGGCATGCAGGAGGCAGCCAATCAATGTTCTCTCTCATCGATGTTTCTCTCTCTCTCCCTCTCCCTTCCTCTCTCTCTAAAAATCAATAAAGGAAAAAAATTTTTTAAATAAAAATAAAAAATGACGAATACATTTGCTTCTCAAATGCTGCATATAAAAAACTTTAACATATAGAATCATAATATTTTAAGTGCTGCTTTCCAGTTAACAAGTGTTTATTACATGTACTCAGTAAATCCTAATGTTCTATTTTAAAGCTTCTCATTTCACTGATTCATTCATATAGCCCTGACTATATTAGATGTCTAAACACCTTTACCTACTCATAACTCCAGGATACTTCTGAGGCAATCAACAAATGTCCTTTCCTTTTGACTTCCATGTACCTTTCAGGCTGACTTACCTGGTATCTTCCACTTGAATGATTTCCCTAAATGGTATTTGTGATCTGAGCTGAAGATTTAAGGAGAAGGGACAGGTGACAGAGACAGAGCGAATGATGAGAAGATGAAGACAAGAACCATACTGAAGAGAACCCATGCAACTGAGGTCCAAATGGGGATGTAAAAGATTATGATTCTGTTGCAGACCAGGTTCTCCAGAAAGCAAACGCCAAGACAGAGTGTAGCACTGGAGGGTGCTTATTAAGAAGTTCCTCCAGCCCTGGCTGGTTTGGCTCAGCGGTTAGAGCATCGGCCCACGGGCCGGGGAGTCCCAGGTTCGGTTCCTGCTAAGGGCATGTACCTCAGTTGCAGTTAGTCCCTGGCCCCAGTTTGGGTCGCATGGGTGGCAACCACTCCATGTGTCTCTCACATGGATGTTTCTCTCTCTCTCTCTCTCTCCCTCCCTCTCCCCCTCCCATTCTATCTGAAGATAAATGGAAAAAAAAAAGTCCTCAGGTAAGGATTAAAAAAAAAGAAGTGCCTCTAGGATCAACACCTGTGTAAGGGAGAAGACAGGAAGTGCTGGATCTAGAATGACCCTTCTAATTTGTCCCTAGCTGGGCTGAAGTGACCGGGCTTTTCACGTCCTCCTTCCTCCAATCAGGTCACTGCTTTTGGAGCTCCATGAGGGCTGTGGTGTTGCAGGAGGTGCTACATGAAGGTGCTGACCCTGAGGCTGTCATGTCCCCTACACACCCAGCAGCAGTGGTATCGAGTCCTCTACTGAAGCACTATCTGGGGGTGTGTCACAGTGTCCACCACTAATTCTAACTTCATATTTTAAAGTGGAAACTCAGGGGCAGAAAGGTGTCAGTTACAAACCTGAGTCTAAAATCCAGAATTTATCATTCCCTGATTTTTACTATTCTAATCAGAAAAATACAAAATAAAATGAGGGTGTCTATTTAGGAAAGAAGGAGCAAGGAAATACTTACTTGGTTTAAGGAATATTCTTTAATGGATAAACAAGAGGAATGAGTCCAAACAATTCTAAGAAAGTTAATAAAGAGAGTACTAAATTGTCAAATTCATCACTTAAATATGTCTAGAGTATTATACATCAAATTTCTATACATAAATGTTTTGTTTTTGAATGGCTGTAAGTACACTTTACAGGGTATTCTGTTCCCTACATACATGTTACCAACACATACTATACTCAATGACTGCTTTTTCTAGATCTTCCCTGGGTCTCAGTGGGAAAAGCATTAAATTGATAACTATGCTCAGAGCTGACATAACAAGGTGAGTGTACGGAGTTTACTCAGCGAGTTAGTTCATTTGCTTGGTTCTTCATTTTCTAATTTTACTTGGAAGTGGTTGGACACAATAAGACAACTTTCCATTTGAAATGCCATGCTTAGTAATAGGAACACATGTTCTTTGCCCATATGCATAAATATGGTGCTTTTATATCATGCCTCCCCTCATACACGGTCCTTGGGACACACTGTCCTGTCTGTTCTGTGTTTGCCATGCTCCTCTCTACCATAGGGCTTCCACTCTCATTCACTGACCCCCAACACATCACATGACTGACCTCCTTTCCTTTCTGGGGTGATGGCACTAAGGTGACCTCCTCAGGGGCCCACACACTCTAAGTTCTCCACACAATCTAAGCCAAATATCCTTTATATTAACTTATCGTTTTATCTTGGTAACACAATTATCTCATTCATATATTTATCTGTTGTTATTCACTACTGATTCTCCAGCACATATGAGTGCCTGGTATGTAAATATTCAATATTCATGTGAAAAAATGAATGTAGATGATTCATGTTTATGATTTATATAATTTTAAATACACATCAGAAACATAGCAATTGTAAAATTATTTGTCTGGAGGGAATCAATTCATTCTATACTTCTGAATAAATATGAATTAAAAAGGGGACTGTGACTATCTTAATAGCAACATTTTCTTACACAAGCTAAGGTATTTTTAATCAGAATCTTCTTAAAGGACATAATGATATACAAAATGAATTTGTTTCTGTTTCCACAAATAATGTATTTTTCAAGGTAACAAAACAACTGTGTGGGAGACAGTCTTCTAATTGGTGAAACATTTTAACAAAAAAATAATGCAAAGTCTTAAGAGTAACTTTCCAATTTTACATTAAAAACACGCCCATGATAAAGGAAGTCTGTATGAGAGAGACAAACAAAAACAAGCTATAAATTAGGCCACTAGACTTACAATAATATTTTTGCAAGAAGCTTTTATAATTTTTGGCTAGCTTCTAAGCTGGGAATATAAGATGTCCCAGAAGATTAACTGAGTTTAGGAATTCAACCTCTGACAGGGTCAAATGAAATGTCCTTTGTGATCCTGGCTAAACATTTACCCTAACACTCAAATATGGACCATTCCATTTATCTAAGTTTATACTTTCAGTGCAACATTAAATACTTTATTTTTAGCTGGACAAGGTATTAAATTCTTACTTTTATCTGCACCTATTTCAAGTTATAAAGTTCTATATACAATTCTCTTGTCTTGATTAGGTGAAGGTTCTTTTATTTTCCTAAAACTCTCTTTCTAGTTCTTTCTCTCAATTCTGTAGTAATTCTATAAACTTGATTCTTGGTGGGAAATACTATATTCATTCTACCCACACAATTAATTTTAATGAGAATTTGATTGTATCTTCTTTCAAACATCTTTTATTTATTTTTATTATTTTTTAAATTCTCACCCAAGGATATTTTTTCAATTGATTTTTAAAGAGAATGGAAGGGAGGGAGGGAGGGAAAAAAGAGAGAGAAACATCCATGAGAGAGACACATTTGTTGGTTGCCTCCCGTACATGCCCCAACCAGGGCCAGTAATTGAACCTGCAACCCAGGTACATGCCCTTGACTGGATATCAAACCTCTCAGCCACACCAGCCAGGGCTCAAATATCATCTTTTGAGATCAATGAGGAATTATTAGGTATAGGAAAGCCTACTCCTAATTTCTTACAGAGGCCAGAGACACAGTCATAAATGGGACTGATGGCAGGATGATAAAATCACAGCAGCATCTGAAGAGCTGATGCAGTAAAAGAAAGCCCTTTTAATATCTTATGAAGTAGAGCAGAAATGAGCAGAAATAAATCCTAGAATTATTTTTTAAATGCATTTGGCAGGTAAGATTTTAAATACTAATCAACCACTAACTGAAATTAATGTTAGTTTCTCCAAATTATCAGGCAGTTGTCCTAGCCAATGGTAACATTAAAGTGACATGTAAAAATTAAAATAGAACCTTGAATTCAGGCAAGATCCTTATGTAATCATCTTTCACACAAAGACTAATTCTAGGCTGTGTCATAGTCTAACTGATCTTATACATTACTTAAGATGTTATGCTAAATAATGTAACAATTCGGGGGGAGGAGGGGATTAAATATGGGCCTTTCTCACGTGCCACACATACCTTTTAACCTCACAGAATTAAAAGGTTTCCCAAATGAAATGTCAAGATATTTATTTTACCCAAGTAACATTGTAACAAGTCTCAGATGGCATTGTTACCAGCTTCAAAAAAAACACAACAGAAAACAAGGTACAAAGCTAAGTTAAAGGCAACTTTATTACAATAATTTTCCAAACTTCAAAATGCATTTAATATTGCATTTAGATGTAATATATAATACATTATATTACAAGACAGAAAGCATTTATGGTCAGATATTTAGCTTGAATGTATTGCCCAAAACAAAGCTTCCTAGAAATAGCAGCAATACACAATAGTTTATATCACTAAGTAAAATATTTCTCTGATATCTCATAAAGAACCATTTATATTTCAATTTATTTTATGTTTATTCCTCTGATTTAAAAACAAAGCAAAGCTATATTTTCTATATCCTACTAGTCAATGCCTAGAAGTTATCTATATCCTAATAATATCCACTAGCTTAGAAATATTTCCTTTGGTAAAAAACAGGATTAAATAATAATAATAATAACTAAACCAAACAAACAGTGTATTTTTCCTCCATTGCATAGAGGGGCAAAATTCTCTTCTTTTCTTTTTTGGGAGCCAAGTCTGGGTTTCCTCCTCTTCATATAGCCCTCCTACATATTATATGCTTCAAAAGATACCCAAATCTATGATGAAATCTATTCTAATAAAGTCATCTAGTTTTTATTCACAACCCACTCTGATCATTATGCAATAATGAACTTAAAAGTAACCTTAAGAAATGTGGTACCATAAAGGAACTATTTTCCAAATTAGACAAGGACATTATTTGCTCACCCATCTCTGCTTCAAATGACCTACCAAATTCAACTTACAAAAATAATTCTTTTTCCAAGGTCATTACCCTGATAACATTGGAAACATGTAAATCCACTGAACAGATATAGTCCCTTAATATATTATCTTGGTTTAACATCTATCTGTAAGCTACCAACAAGCACAATACATGTTCATCATCCTAGTTTTCACAACAGCAGGAAATCATTAGAAAAGTATAGAAAAGGTTCTATTGTTTTCATAAGGCAAATTTAATACAGATTTTGCTATGAAGCTGGAGAAAAGAAAAAGTGAATAAAAAGGTATGTGCTGGCTGCTCAAGGGGGCAAAGCTCATAAATCACTGTACGTTAAGAGCACGTGCTGAAACTTCATGGTGCCAGTCACGTAACTTTGTGTATTTGGGACTAAAGACGTGAAGGGGTATCTTTTCCCTGTGGAAATATAAGGAGAGAGAGAGAGAGAGAGAGAGAGAGAGAGAGAGAGAGAGAGAGAGAAGAAAAGTGATAGAAGAGTCATAAGAAAGAGCAAGAAAGTTTCTACACGTTGTTCATCATGCAGAAAGCATGCCTCACAAAGCTTAATTTCACACAGCTGTGTTATTTAATAGCAAAAGACTTTAAGGATACAGCATTTTTATAAATACAAAACTTAATCTATACAGCCCTCTTGGAAACATCCATTTTCATGCCCAAAATAAAGTGACTGCAAGATCACATGAACTCATTCAGAGACAATAGTTTTAGCAAAGCACCCCCAAATACACCCCTCTGCCCATTTTTCAATACTAAAAAAAATAAACCTTAGACATAAAATCCAGACAATATCTACTAACTATAAAATCTGTAAGTTATCTGTTTAAGTTCCACAAAAGGCACCACAGTTAAATGCTTAGCTTCTAGTTACAAAGACAGAATGCCATACCGTTACACTGGAAAATGTAAACAACACACTGAGATCATTCATGAAAGAAAAGCATCCAATTTACAAAGAAAACAGAAAAAAAAGAAAAATGGACAACTTACTTCGCCTTCTTTGTATTCTCAGGTTCAGCTTCTTTCACTGAAATATAACAAGCAACATCCAATATTAGTTTCCTTTTTAAGCTTTAAAACCACTTAAGCCAGTGATTTTCAGCTGGTGTGCCACAAGAATTTTTAAAACATGCAATACCTGACTATTTAGTCAGGAACACTGACCTCTTTTCCCTTAGATTGTCAAATGAAAAATGACCACAGCCAACACAATAGCCGTCCAGTGTGAATGAATAAAAATTACACCCATTTTTTTTTTCTGTCAGATTGGTAAAAAATATATTTGTTGGTGTGCCGCAGAAATGTAGTAGTTTACGTGTGCCTTAAGATGAAAAAGGTTGCAAATTGATGACTTAAGTAATTGTGTGTGCCAATCAATACCAAATGGTCAAGTTGCACAGAGCCACTAAAAAAATTCCCTATCATCTTGTCACCAGATGTATACTACAGTCAGTACTACTGTCACTACTGCTTCGACACTTCTCAGTGTAACTCTCCTGTGCTTGGCTTCTCGTTTACAATACCCATATTATGTATGGCATAATTTAAAAGTAAACTGTCTCAAGAAAATTATTGTTTTCCAGTAACTGTCTACCTATCTAAATGCTACTTCTCTGTGGCAAGGAACATTCATCTATTAGAGTCCCTAGGTATTCACTTACGATGTTCAGTCCCAGTGATCTGAGCCAGGATGCGGAAAGAGCGAGACTGAGTTGTGCCAGTCCTCGGATGCCAGTCTTCAGTATCCTCAATCAGTCTCTTCTTGCTTGCATCACTGTGAGTAGGTATGTGATAAAACTCTGTATTACGCTCCACGATGTGCTTTCTCGGTGGGCTAGGACAAGGAAAGAAAAATAAAATGTATAATTATATTAAGAACAAATATCCTCTGCCAAGTTATTTATAATGTATTCATTTAACCCTCAATATTACTTTTATATATTTTGCTTCTGCAAGCATACACAGCTTCAATTTATTCTTAAAAAGAGCACCCTTCTAAAATAGACTTTTTTTTTAAATTAGGAAAAAAATGAGAAAACAAAATTTTAAATACTAATATGAAATATTATTATCTATTCAACAGAAAGGTTACCGTTTAGGTGGGATTTTCCTTTTAAAGTGACAAAGGAAGGCAGCAGAAGAGAGATTTCCAACATGAAGAAAAGAAAAGAAAAAATTAAGAAAAGAAGAAAACGGAGAAATTAAAAAGTCCACAGAAGTTAAAATAAAACAATTTGAAATTATGTACTTTTATTGTTCATCTAATCAGATAAAACACAGATAAGAACTACATTAGCAACCACTGCTAAATATCAATATGCTGCTAAAATGTATCAGCTTTCACAAAATTAAATGATCACGTCTTTACTAGGCCCAGGAACCAAGAATGGTTAAGTACAGGCTAAACCAGCAATTCCAAACACAATTTTTAAAAGGGACAGAAGCATTATTTTCTAGTTTTCTCATTCACGTGTACAGATAGATATCCCTTGTTCTTAAGACTGTGCACAGAATTAGCACAGTGAAGAAAAGGTATGTTATACCAGAAACCAATGCAATATTTATCGAAAGACCCACATGCAAATCTTGGCTCCATGATTTTTCAGATGTGTGATTTTGGACAAGTCACTCTCACTAAGACTCTGGTTTTTTTTTATTTATAAGACAAGAATATCACATACAAAGTCATACTGTTCTGAGGATTACATGAAATAGTATATGTGAAAGGGATTTGTAAAATACAGAGTTTGCTAAGAACACTCATTTTTCTCTTAATAAAGCATAAATATTGGAAAATTAAAAGTACACCATTTTAACACTTTAACCTAAAATCTAGTGAACATAATAAATATTCCTTCCATCTCTCCTCCTTTCCCCCAAAATAGAATAAATGCAAGCTTTTGGGAGCTACTGTTTAATTTCAGAAGAGAAAAAGGAGCCCGAGTCTGGACTAGCGGACTACTGACTCAAGATTCAAGTGGAGATAGTGCCCTAAGAGAGTCAGAGGTGGGCAGCACTACAAATCAGTGCTATCAGAATTCCACATGACTGTTGTCATTTTAACAGTTACACTATCAAAACTGTCTCAGTACACTGCAGGCATTTTTGTCCAGTAAAGAACATGACAGAGTTAACGTTAAGACTGGCTTCAGAGTCAAGCAGCCAGTGTGTGCTTTATGCAAGTCATGTCATTCCTCCAAGTCTAGATTCTTTCCCTCTGAGAAGTGGGGAAAGCATCTGCCTCAATGGGTTGTTCTGAGCAATAAGGAAGGTAGATAATGTATGTGAAGTGTTTTCCACAGTACCTAATAGTAATGATCTCATATTTTCTTCTATTATTACCAGAAAAATTATTTGTCATGCACGTTCTAAGGCTATGGGTCATCTGCATATATAAGAAACAGAAGCAAAAGTATTTATACACAAAATTAGTAATACTTATTATTATAATGTATGGTAAAATTTTAACATTCCGGAAGTTGAAATATCTAAAATACCTTTTATTAATATTAATCAAGCCTGATTCTTTTAAAAATAGACAACATTTTTAATTAAAAAATAACAGGCATAGATTACTTCATAACCAGTCTTTGGAAGATATAAATTCCTAAGCAGACAATACATTATCTTATGCAATTACTTAAATAACTTTATTTTAGTTATTAAACTTATAGTTTTAAGTTTCTCTATAATTAGTCATTGTAGTTTACACTTAAATAGTGCCAATTTCAGGTATAAGACTATTTTATAATCTTTAAAAGGTTTGGTCTGTAAAAATACAAAACAATAATGTAAAATTAAGACACCAAGAATAATAAAATAACACCACTTAAGAATAGCTGCAACTCACTTGCAAAATGTAATAGTACACCTTAGACTCTGTGACATTTACCACAGCAAAGGTCTTGTGTTAAATGACATGAAGTTTGTAAACATTTACTTAGTATTTTCTGGCTTTGAAACTTTATATTCTGATGACTATGATTAAAAAATAGAATAATCTCAATGATTTTATTTTTTTAAATGTATTTGGGATAGAATATAAACTTATCTAGCAAGAATAAATAATTTATTTCGAAATATAGACACTAAAATTTAGCAAGTTTATTCAATTTAAAATAAAAATACTAAACAGGGGAGGCCCAAAGTAAATTTCGAGCACCAATATACTGTGTATAACACTCACCTATCTCCCTAATATTTAGCTTATTAAGTTTTCCACTGCAGAAGTGTGGGTGCTGTAAAGATACCCACTGAGCCCTGGTTAGTTTGGCTCAGCGGTTAGAGTGTCAGCCCGCGGACCAGAGTCCTGGGTTTGGTTCCCACTAAGGGCACGTACCTTGGTTGCAGTTCGTCCCTGGCCCCAGTTGGGGTCGTGTAGGTGGCAGCCACTCGATGTGTCTCTCTCACATAGATGTTTCTCTTTCTCTTCCTCCCTCTCTCACTCCCACTCTATCTGAAGATAAGTGCAAAAATGTCCTCGGGTGAGGATAAAAAAATAAATAAAGTTGTTTCACAGGTGGCCTATGCTTAAAAAAAAAAAAAGATACCCACTGATTCATATAAAGTTCTCTAGCATAAGAAACATGTTTCCTGAGCTCCTTAACATATTCGAAAATTCTTGCAAATAAGAAGATATTAACAAAATTTGATGGTGGTGTTAAGTTGAAAACAAGACAGAAAGTTACAGAGAGACAATAATGAAAATCACAAAAGGAAC
Organism: Molossus molossus; assembly: GCF_014108415.1. Lineage (NCBI taxonomy): Eukaryota > Metazoa > Chordata > Mammalia > Chiroptera > Molossidae > Molossus > Molossus molossus. The sequence continues at coordinate 73,390,891 of NW_023425344.1, read as the reverse complement.
CACTGATTAGGTACTTACATGGTGCCGGGGTTACTGAAAGAGAAATTATATACACACACAAAAATGTGATAGAGGAGAGAAGACATTGATGTTCCCAGGATGATGTAAAATGGACAAAGATGAGGCCCATAAAAGAAGAAAAGGAAAATATGAAATAACAAAATTCAAAACAATGAATTTACATGAAGATGTTACACAAACATCATGCTTCAAAATAACCACGGAAGCACAGACAAACAAAAATGAACAAATGTTAGTCAAATTTTTGTTACACTATCATTATTTGGACAACAGTCTCATCTGCATTTTTGTTTGTTTTCAAAAACACTGAAAAATACTATATATTAATTATACTAGTTCAAGTCTCAAGTTACGAATACCAAGAAAAATACATTATTTTAAAATATTTTAATATTTCTAGGTTTTAAGAAAATTTATTTTAGCATGAACCCAAATTCCTATTATGTTCTTAACAAAAATCACAGAATAAAATAATTATTAGATATAAGATTTGGAAACACATTGTTTCAGAATCATTTTTAAAATCAGAGAGAATAAGAGAAAAATCATTCTTCCAAAATGTAAGTAGTATATAGTAACAGCAAGAGGAATACTCCACTATTTGAAAATTTTCTTAGTTTTTAAAATGTAGTAATTATGATGAAGAAACAGAAGAAGCACAGGGAGTCATAAATAATGGGCTGTTATTCAATCTGCATACTCTCCCCTGTCTATGGCTACCAATGCTCACATTCACAAGCAAATCCCAGTAAGTTTGTAACTGATTTGTAGGAACTCCATAGTTCTGTATTATCAGCAACCTAATTTACTCAGAAAGGCATGTCTGATATGATATAGTAAAGGACCTAGGTTAATAACTTCTAAAGAGGGAAAACGTCAAAACATAATTCACTCACATAGCCTATTAAATATAGAATCATAGAATCATTTTTAGCCCTGGCCAGTTTGGCTCAGCAATTACAGCGTTGGCCTATGGTCCAAAGAGACCAGGTTCGGCTCCTGCTAAGGGTGCATATCTCGGCTGCAGTTTGTCCCCGGCACTGGTTGGGTCAGGGCCATGCAGGAGGCAGCCACTTGATGTGTCCCTTTCATGTTGATGTTTCTCTCTTTCTCTCTCTCTCCCACTCTATCTGAACAAAAAATGAAAAAATGTCCTCGGGTGAGGATAAGAAAAAATCATTTTTATAAATTAACCTTTGAACAACATGGGCGTTACAAGTGCTGATTCCCTGCCGTTAAAAATCCACATACAACTTTTGACTCCCCCCAAATTGTGTTGTCCCCTGATATCCTCCAGGGATTGGTTCCAAAACCCCCTAGGACACCAAAATCCACACATATTTACGTTCTTTATATAAAATAGAGTGAAACAATGCATACAGTGGTCCTTCTGCATCCATGGTTCCCAAACATGGCTCAAAATACTGTTATTGAACTGTGGTTGGTTGAATCCACAGATGTGAAACTCAAGGATAAGGGGTGTCCACTGTATATTTACGGAAAAAATTCCACATAAGTGGATATGTGCAGTTCAAACCCGTGTTGTTCAAGGGTCAACTGTCTATTCATATTCCATTAAGGACAGAGAAGATAAAGTATAAACTCTAGTTTTTCAACACGCTGTTGAATCAATTGTTCTACAAATAAGTTTTAGTCAGTGTAACTAATAATTCATTATAAACTAGTGAGAATAACTGCCTACCAGTTTTAATACTAAGACTGTGCAATGTGGCTGTATTTTCAAACATCAAAGTCAGTTTCATAAACTCAGTAGAGGGCTGTTTCACTGAATGGGGGTGGGACGCAGGGGTAAGTTGATGTCAATACTTTACCAATATTTATTCTTCTCTAGCCAAAATGCAAAGCACTTCTCCTCTGACTTGCTGTTTTAAGTAGTAGGGAAATAGTTTTTCAAAATAACCATCCCTCAACAGAGCAGAATTTTAGATTATACATTTAAACATTATAGTTTCAGAAAACAGTTTGATGTCAACATGAAGTTGCGGGGGGGGGGGTGGTGTTCTGAAGTGTGGTGAAGAAGCGCAAATGGAGGGTTGATTGCTTTCAATGTCAAGATGCCAAATATTTTCATGCATTTTAGAAAATTTGCCCAAGTGAAAGAGCCCATCATACATCACAGTGGCATTTGTGCCCATGTGACAATCAGATGACCTGGCTTTTTACTTTGGCTATGCTGCCTACTTCCCCTCTGCCCTGGGCAAGCTGCAAGCTACAGAAAGAAGCCTCTTCTTCCTCAACCGTGAGTTAGATCACAATTTCTCTCCCTTTCAGACTTGTTGTAAGGGCATATATTTAACATATTTATTTGAAAGCATTCGGAAAACTACACAAATACAGGTTTGTTGTTAGGATAGATCCCTCCAATGCTCAATATAAAAAAGTACTATCAAACCCAATGGTAGTTTAATCACATCATGTACTCATCTAGCTTCAATTTAACCTCAAGTCTCTCATCATTAAAAACAAATATGAATTCAAAGTAACAGAAACAAGCTCAGTTCACCAACAGGTGTTACAGAGGAAGGCACACAAAATGTGACTTCATTAAAACATAGGCTCCAATCTTAAGTCTATCACTTACAAGCTGCCTGATTTGAGAAAATTAAGTAACTTCTCAGCATTCAGTTTAAATGAGAATTAAATCACATAATGTATTTAGAAACACCTAGCATTATGCATAGTAATATCTAATAAATTAGTAAATCTGAATCTTAGTCTTAAATGCATATTTAACTAAATGCTTCAATTTATTTTCCAAGTCCCATTTTTTCCCCCTTTAAAAGTCTAACTGTTTCATTGGAATCCAGTAACTCATCAAAACCTTTCTGCATAAGAATTTAACTTGAAAGAGACAAACAATAAATCAGGGTTTGGGGATTTTTGCACCAGTACATTGGTATGCATATATATATATATATATATATATATATATATATATATATATATCTCACATGAATATGCTTTCTCTTCTATGTTTACTTTGTCTTCCAACAGTCTAGACTGATATACATTACATTCCCCAAAGCATTGCCTCTTTTAAGCCATTACACAGCAAACCCCACATATAGTTCATAACAAAGTCAAACACTAATATTTATTACCATAAAGCAATTCACCACCACATAGCAATGCAAACCAAACTCACTGAAAATACTAAAGTGGTTATTCTAATTTATAGCTGTTTTGCAAAATTTAACTTAATTTTGCAAAAATTGGGCATTCATGCTGTTTACTCATATATAAATCACCATATTTCCTCTCCAGTAATGTGGATACTAACTTTGTCACTTGTGTTTTCTGCAAAGAGAAAAGCATTTAAAAATATTACTACTATATCATTATATTTTGTATCTTCCAAGGCCAGGTTCTTCAAAATACCACATAGGAACTGTTAGAAAAAATTGCAGTCCAATGAAACTGAAATTAACAGAGGATACATGAAAGACTTACCTCTTGAAAGCAGTGGCACATTATAATGCAAGAGCATATGGGAAAGGAAAAGGTAAATCACTTAAACTACTTGATGCAAAATTGCTTCTCTTCCAGTTTGGAATATAAGTCCCCTTTTGCTCTAGAGTACAGAGAGTGTTTTTTTTTTTGTTTTGTTTTGTTTTAAAAAGGAGCAAGCCTAGACCAATAACTTTTATATGTTAAAATAAGATTAAAATTTTCTTCAAGTGACTTGTTCATTATTATTTATAAGAAACAGGAATGCTTACATTATATTAAGAAATATTCTGAAAATATCAACATAATCATAGATTTCATACTATTAGATAGTATGGGAATAACTATTTCTCAGTAATGATGCATAATTTAAAAAAAAATTTTTCTTTATTGATTTTAGGGAGAGAAGAAGGGAGAGGGAGAGAAAGATGGAAACATCGATGAGAGAAAACATCAATTGACCGCCTCCTGCATGCCCCCGACTGGGGATTTAGCCCACAACCTGGCATGTGCCCTGACCGGGAATCGAACTGGCAACCTGTTGGTGCATAGGTGGATACTACGCCACACCAGCCAGCCTTGATGCATAATTAATAAGCACTTATTTGTGTCTTATGTTTACTAATCCTATATAAATTTGGATGGGATGTCTATCAAACTGATAATTAGCTAGTTACTTTAAATCACTTAAAAACTAAGACCTCGCCCTGGCAGGTTTGGCTCAGCAGTTAGAGCGTCCGCCTGCGGTCCGGAGAGGCCCAGGTTCGGTTCCCGCTAAGGGCATGTACCTCGGTTGCAGTTTGTCCCCGGCCCTGGTTGGTCGTGCGGGTGGCAGCCATTCGATGTGTCCCTTTCACATCGATGTTTCCCTCTCTCTCTCTTCCTCTCTCTCCCTCCCACTCTGTCTGTACAAAAAATGGAAAAATCTCCTCGGATGAGGATTAAAAAAAAAAAAGAAAAACTAAGACCTCTTGCTTTGAGGAAAAAGACAACATGCAGTTAACTTTATATCCTTCTGAACTCTTAAATTTTTGGTTACTGGCACATATTATCTTTTAAAAGTAATTAATGAAGGTAACAACTCTCAACTTTGAAAAATGTTTTGTTGCAGATATTTTGTAACATTATAAGAATATGGAAAATTTGCCCTGACCAGTGTGGCAAAATGGTTACAGCTGGCACACCAAAGGGTCTTGGGTTTGATTCCCGGTCAAGGCCACATACTTGGGTTGCAGGTTTGATCCCTGGCCCCATTCAGGGTGTGCTCAGAAGACAACCAATCATTGTGTTTCTCTCACATCCATGTTTCTGGCCCCCTCTCTCTATCTTTCTATCCACCCTACCCCACTTCCACGCTCTCTAAAAATCAATGGGGGGAAAAAAATCCTTGGGTGAGGATTAACCAAAAAAATATGAAAAATTTAATAATCACATAATTAGTGAAATATCAGACAGTGATTTTTTTAAAAAAAGTTTTAGCCCTGATACAGAAAATGCATTGATCGGTATCACAAAATACCTACTCTTCAAAATGACACATTGCTGACAAGTAAAGTGTGTGATTTACTTTTTATTTCTCTAGTCTAAATGTAGTAAGAAAAAGGGCCCTGTAAATTTGTTTTGAAATTTCAGAAAACACACTTTATTTCCCAGTGATCAAATTCTCACTGCCTTAACATCTGGACATTTGAAATTAAGCTATTTTTAAATACACCCAGTTTGCAGATACAAAGCAGTAACCTTGTGAATGATGCCAAATACATAATGATCCCTTTTTCTTCTGAATCTTGCACAGTGCTGGACACCAGACATGTGCTCAATAGTCACATGGCAATTGATTAAGAAGCCACTATAAAGGCCCTATAACTATATACTGTCTATAGTTTCCGTTTGAAAATAATACACTTTAAATCATTTCAAGTTTAATCATCAAAGCTATACTTATAAAACACAAAATTTAAGCTTGGTATTTTCACATGCTTTAAATATAGTATTTTTCCATAACTCAATTTGCTTTTACCTCTAAAGTTTTCCATTAAGAAGACTTCCATATAAAATTTCAAGAAAGTATTAGTAAAGAGAAAATATTTTCGCTCAAACACTTCCTTTAATGGACTTTTTTCTACTGAACTTAGAATTTACTTAACATAGCAAACTTCTGCTTTTAGTTATCTGAAAGGCTAGCATTTGACAGGCAGCATCTGTCTTTTCAGAATATCTACTTTGATTACTCTAAAATCTGTTGTCCTAAAAGAGACACACAAGAAAAATACAACAACCCCGACCGGTGTAGCTCAGTGGATTGAGCCTTGTCCCATTGACTGATGGGTCAATTTCTGGTCAAGAGACATACCCTTGTTTCAGGATCAATCCCCAGTAGAGGGCGTGCAGGAGGCAGTTGATAGATGTTTCTCACATTGATGTTTCTATCTCTCTCTCCCTTCCTCTCTCTGAAAAATAAATAAAAACATTTTTTTTAAGAAAAGAAGAAAAATGCAACCAAACACACCTCTACACTACATACTATTTTTCTTCCACACATGAAAAAGAAATCACCTTCTTTGAAGGACACTAATTTTCCGCAATATATCCATCAAGACTTTAGAAAGCCACTCACAACCACAGAACCTCATGTAGGGCCCATAGCTGTTCCTCCAGACCTCTGCCTGCTTTTTCTCTCAGCAGCAGCCTGGAACACAGCCACCTATTTTTCAAAGCCCCACAGTTGTCATGGCAGCAGTGCTACCCAAAGCACAGTCCCTTCATTACATGAATTACCATTCGGAAGGGATTATCTCAGAAAGAACCCATCCACACAATTATTTTAATTATATTTTCCTGGGAACTGGCACTGGTAAAAACCATTAGGCATGCAGATTATTTCCCTTTGTCTTCCTTTTAAAGTAAATTTTTGCCACAATAAATCTGATCAAAATGAGCTTACACAAAATGACTGGCTTAAAGTTTGATCACTGAATTCAAAAAGAATAAAATGACCACTTATAAATAGAGGCTGCTGAAAACTGACTTCAAAAGGGAAAAATGATAAGGAATCGATTTTCAAAAACTTCTAACATATATTTAGTGCCCATTAGCTTAAATCTACTCATTTTAGAAAAATCTTTACAATGCAAATACCCTGTAATTTTTTTCTAATGTTTTATAAGCATGCCTTGACGTTCCTATTTTGTCATTACTGTTTGATTTTAAAGACTAAATTCTAACATAAGCTTACCTGAAAAGAATGTTGTTGCTATTTAACCTAAGCTAATGCATCAAACATAGACATGAGTCAAAAGTAAATTTGTTTCCTGTCTTTGTAAAACTAATTCCTAGGGAAAAAGCTTCTTACAGACTCATTTCCTTTCTCTTTAGGGTGCGATACATAAACTGATAAACTGACACAATTGTAACCACTTTGTTTAAATTTTGGTGGCTAATAAAGGGATGGAAAATTTGAGGAAGAAAGATACAAGATTTGCCTTGCATTATAAGTGCCAGCTGCTCAATGTTATGCCAGGACTTAGAGAAAAAGAGTTACAGCATACATTACATGGTTCATAACATGTCAAAATGCATAACTGGGTTTTGATTAACCTATAATTGCCTTGCAGAAAGTGCTGTATGTATATAATATAAAGCTACATGCTAACGAAGCAAATAAAACCTCATTGCCCTTCCTTCAAGAACAGTTGATTTTGGGGGGATTTAGATTGTTTCCTGGAAATTGCCTGAAAGAAGAGTTTTGATAAGAGCAGAAAGCACCCTTGGCCACCTACCCATTTTGCTGTTTACTGTCACCCTGGGATCCTCTTCTCTGTCCCTCTGCTAGCTCCTGAGCAGTCTCGGAACACACGCTGGTGACTGTGGGCTGCCGTGGGACATTAACTGCAGGTTTACCAGCGCTCAGTGCTGGTGAATGCTGGTCAGCACTAAGATTGGCATTAGCATGCAGTCCAGATGCAGCGAATGGGGGAGGAGTGACAGCAGCCACAGGTGGAGGGGAAGCATGTGATGAAGTGGTTGCATGGGCTGGGGTGAAGGCAGACGATGGTGATGGGATGGATGTGACTTTTGGTGAAGACACAGAACCAAAGGGCCGTGGTGCCTTATTGTAGGCCATGTTGGTTGTGGAAGTGACTTTGGACACAGCAGGAGATGTAATGGGCACAGGTTTAACTACTTCTTTAGGTTCTCCCTATGTAAAATAAAAACAAACACACACAAAAACAAACCAAATACATGCAAAATAGATTCACTGGAAAGAACACAGCTTGCTTTTAAAAAGACAAACATAGTCATGTCAGCAGCTCAAACTTTATGTTTCCAGATAAAAACAATTAAGTTGATATAGCATAACATGCATGCTAACTGTTCCCAACATGCATAACACAGATGTGCACACTGAGTAAATTTTTAAAAATACAAATAAAAGGAGTTTCAAAATATTTAGAAAATGGAGCAAGAAAGCTATCAAAAAGCCTAACGGTCATCATAAGTGACAATTTAGACATCTTCCAAAGAAAAAATTTCAAATAACTCACAATAAATAATACATTGCTAACCAAAATGTTTATTTTAAAATATCGAGTCTCAATTATAATTCCATCTTTCAAATATGTTTAATTACTCTCTAGAGTATAATTATTTGATTCATGCAGAAGCAGCAGCACATTTCTAATTCTTCATTAAAAAAAAAAAAAACAAAGATTGTTTTCATGTAACTCAGAAATGTGTACATTCTAATTAATTACTTTGAAGCAAGAAACTTCTTTTTAAAAATCAGCAACAAAAAAAAAAAAAACAAATGAACAAAACAAAAGCAATCCTTTCCTTATCCTGTAACCCATTCTCTCTCTGGAATGTTTTGAGGTATCATTTAGGGAATAAAAAGGAATAAAATTCTTTCACTTTTCCAAAATAAATATTTAATAGTTACACGAGAAATAAAAAATCATCTTAGATGTTTCTTCATTGCTATCAGCCAAAGAAAAAATAACTAATAAGAAAGATCAATTTCTCCTCAAATTAACAGAATTTCTTACAAATCCCAATGTCATAGCAAGTATAAAGTTTTAAAAAAATTAAAGAAGAAATCCCTACTCACCCTACCATCCTGAAATAAAAACAATCAAATTTTTAAAGCATACAATGGCAGCTCTATCATGTTTAATTTTAGAAAAACAAAGGTAATCAGAATTAATCTTATAAAAATAATAAAGCTAACTGATGGGGGTAAAAGTAGCTTATTACCTCAGCAAATCAGTATAATAAGTAGTTTAATAGAAAGGCACAAGTAAAATTAAAGAGAAAACCCCAAACAGCATAAAACAGATGTATCTGAATAATGGTTTGGAACAATTTGAGGGGATATATGAGAGAAAAAGGACATTTGCCTATACCCTAATTCAAGAATAGTTGGAAAATGTAAATTAAAACTTATTAATATGAATAAAATGAGATTAAAGACTTGTAATCTTCATTTTTCAGTAAGCACTTATTATCTTTAAAATATGTGACTAAAAACATGCAAATTAAAAGTGAATGTAAAAATTTTTGACATGTCATTGATAATATATGGCACTGAAAAAATGTTTTAAAATATAGGTATAATTAGAGAAATGGTAATTCTGTATGTGTTGATTTCTATTTGCCTGTCATCTTTAAAAGAAAGAACTGTGAGGAAAACTATACTGAAACTGTAAGTTGTCAATACTGTCTGCTAAAGGAATGGAAAGTACAGTATAGTTCACGAGGGACTATCAAATGGTACCCTGGTGACAGCAGGTTAGAAACACACCTTTTGCACAGGAACTGGTTCAGGCCTGGATGTAGCAGGTGCTCTGGAGGGCAGGAGAAAAAAAGAAAAAAAAAAAAATGAACTTTTACAACTTGCAAACTTATCAATGGAATTTACATTATTATATAACTTCGTATACTAAATCATTAGATTTATAATTTCGTAACTCATGACTTTGACTATTCACAATCTACTAATTAGTTATGAAACTAAAATACTGCAAGATCCAAGGATGTTTCCTTACACACAGTAGTTCTCAAATAAGGGAAGACAAACACCAACCATGTTTACTAATGCACTCATGTTTGATCTTTAAATTAAGGCTATTTCCTGTCCAGAAGGGCAAAGGATAATAAACATGATTTTGGATCCTTGAGAAGTTCCTGAAATATCTCATCTGAATTATATCCAACATTTTTTTTCTACTTCCACATCTTTTATTTATTTATTTTTATTTAATTAATTTATTTTTGTTACAGATGTTTCTCCTTTTTTCCCCATTGACACCCTCCTCCCATCCTCCTCCTACCCCCACCCAGCATTGTTGTCTATGTCCATTGGTTATGCTTACATGCATAAGTTCTTTGATTTATCCTTTCCTTCCCCCTTGCCCCTTCTTCTGAAGTTTGTCCGTCTGAACCCTACTTCTATGTCTCTGAGTCTTTTTTGTTCATCACCTTACTTTGTTCATCATATTCCACAAATAAGTGAGATCACATGATACTTGTCTTTCCCTGACTGGCTTATTTAGCTTAGTATAATACTCTCCAGGTCTCTCCATGTCATCTCAAAGTATAAGAGAATTTTCTTTCTTACAGCTGCAAGTATTCCATTCTGTATATGTACCACAGCTTTTTTATCCACTCATCTATTGATAGACACATAGTATCTGACTTTTCCCCTAACATCCATGAATCCATCCATAGGATATTGGACTCTTTGTGAAGATACTGAATAAATTCTAGTTGAATTGAGTCACTAAAGGAGTATTTATTTTGAATTCACAGTCTTTTTTTTTTTTTTTACTTTCTTCAGATTGAATTCACAGTCTTAACTGCTTGTGCAAGTTTATTATGCTAAAACGACACTGTAAGTTCTTCCAGTTCTTCCATTAGGCTATAAATTAAGTGAAGGTGATGACCATGTCCCATTTGTGTCTATCAGTACTGTGCCTGGCATGAAAGAGGTTATCAGTAATGAATGTCAAAAGGAGAGAGCAAGAAAGGACAAAAATCCACATACAGTATAGACTTACCTATTTCCAAATTCAAATTAATTATTTTTAATGTATGCTTTTTGTATCATTACTGTTCCTTTGGTTAGCATGGACTAATAGTAGCAATAATTGATTTAGAGCAATTATCTCATACAATCATTAAAAATAACCAAAGTGGAAATTATCATTACCCCAATTTTTCAGATGAGGAACTTCAAAGTCAGAGTGAGTAAATTACTTACTATGATGGAGCTGAGGCCAAAAGTTCTTATATATTACTATATAATGGCTGTATATTGATAGTAACTAAATGATTGGTAAAGTTTCTAATGATTTAAAGGCTATTTATCCAGTATTAAGGTATATGCTATGTTTAATAATGCCAGAAGCAGTCTAGCTCCTCTTAAATCACACAAGATTGAGGATAAGTCATGCAGTGTAAAATTCAAGAATGTAACCGTAGTAAGTAAATAAGTGCTCATTTTAAACTACAAACCATGAGACTGTTTCACTTATAGAGAAAGGAGATGCTAGCAAAGGATATTTGGTCTCTATGAGCATAACCTAGTAACACACTCCAAACATTTTCAGCAGCAACTGAATTTTCCAATTACTAATTTGCTTAGCTAGGGCAAGCACTGACTGAATAATTGGCTAACCTAATGAGAGGCAGAATAGATGCTAACATTTGATTACTGCAATACAGAATTATACTCTGCACAGTTGCATAACTTTCCATGTGTACTCTCAAACAGACTTTCCATTCGTACTCTCAAGCTTCTTTTTTAGCTTATAGGGTTATTATAACAAGCAAAGGAAACAAATTCAAGTACAGAACAGTAGAACCTTGCTTGCATTGAAATTTCACAATAAGATGCAAATCACAAAGGATCTGTATATCATAACCACCCAAGCCATTATTGACAATTTACCATAATAGAAAGGATGGTATCCTTTTTTTCATTTGGACACTTAAAGGAGCATGAAATTCTTCTAGCAACATAAAAACAGTTTATAAAGAAGAACACAATGTTTAATAGTCACTAGGTTTACAAACAGAATAAAATGCACAGTTCCTATGTATATGAAAATCAAAACCTTAGTTTTTTTCTAGATGTTTGTTCTTATTTAAACAGCATTAGCAAAACAGCAAAAGCGCCCAGCCGGTGTGGCTCAGTGGTTGAGCGTTGACCTAAGCACCAAGAGGTTTGCTCCATTCTCTGCCAGTCTACGCTGGCCTACACTGGTCTGCTCCACTCTATTTCAATGAAACATCGGTGTTTCAGCTCCAGACTGGGAAACACAGTCTTCAGTGGAAAGGGAAATCGCACTCAGAGCCAGAGGAGCACTGACTTATATAAACAGAAGTCCACACCCCTGGTCCCCTGCTTGGTCTGTCCTCATGCAAATGAGGATTTCAGATCCTTGCAGTTTGGTCCAAAAGGCACTGTCCTAATTGGTCATAATGGAGCCACTCTCATTGGCCAGCAAAGATGTTGCTGGGGGACATAGCTGTGCAGCTCCAATCGGACGGGAAAGCCTCACTCCTCTAGGTTGAAATAGTGTAGCCAGGCAGTTTGGTGCACAGGCAGGCAATTCGGTGCACAGGCAGGCAGTTTGATTCAGGCTTCTCCCTGAGGTGCAGATTCTGTGAGAAGCCCCTGGGCAGAGATGGCTGCTAGGCTTTTTTTTTTTTTTTTTTAATTTCAGCCCAGTTAGTCACCAGGGGCCCTTCTTAGTAGGTGTCTTCTCCCTCAGGGTCCACATTTAGTAAAGACTTCTAAATAAATAAAGTTTAAAAACTAAGGTATAATTGTTAAAAATTATTCTACATATTTCTCTTCAAATACTGGGAAATATGCAATGGGATAATATATCTCCTTTTCAACCACAGTGATCGTCACAAGTCACTTATGTGTACTGTGTGTTGCAAACCAGCAGAGATCCTGGCAATGGCTCAGTGCCACGGACTCAACAATTTGCTATTGTTCTCTCTTCCCTTAGTGTGAAGCCACTGTGCAGGAGTAAGCCTTAAAGGTGAGAGCCTACTACTGCCTTGGCCCAGCACTGTCCTCAGCTCATGGAATTCAAAGAACAAAGCCGTCAGTGTGGCTAGAACATCTATTTTGAAAGTTGATTGATTTCTGTAAGAAGAGTATCCAAAATAAAAATCCTTGATGCATTACAAACAGTTTCAGAACTTCTGGCTGAACAGTTGAAAGGAGTTCTAAGTTATAACAGATGATATTAGAAACTAGAATTGTGATGCCCTGGATAGAAGGAGGTATAGGAAAAATAATGCTATACATAAGCAATAGCTCTATCAAGGACGAGATTCAAGTGAACCAAGTAAAAATGTATCTTATGAATACCCAATGAATGGTGTTATATTTTTTATGGTTTTCAATAATTAATGCATTTTAACACTGCTTTATAAAGTAACATGTTTTTAGTTAATAAAGTAGCCAATGAATGTTTACAGTAGTAGTGTTTAAGAATGAGGAATTAAGCAACAGAACTAGACTGATAAAGATTATTCACATTACTCATTATGTCTCCATGACTCCTTCAACCATATCTAATATACTTAACTCATAAACAATCATACAGAAACGAGGAGGATTTTTGTTCATCTTCTGTGAGATGAGCTCTATCTGAGTTTCCCACAGCACAGCCATCTTTGGGTTCAGTGACCTCAGGACCCATAAACACTAGGGTACATCATTAATCACTTTAATTGCAAAGTTGTCAATTTGCAATAACAAAGTAACTCCAGAGGGGGAAAAAGTGAGCATTCAAGTGTGCAGAGGGATGTCTTTTATTCAGTTTTCCCATATTTTAATGTACTTCCATTCAGTCTACTTTCCTAAAAACTTAAACCTTAAATATTTAAATCACATGGCAAAGTATCAGTAGTTTTTTCCTACATAATTTGAGAATATGTAAAGATTATATTTTCTATTAGCAAAAATACAAAATAGTTATTATGCATCAGCACCTTCTAGCTTATAGAAGACTGTACACACCACATACAGATGCACTCATACACATACTCTCTTTCTCTATTTCACTACATCTTCTCTATCTTATAATGGGAACTAATAAAGTACATTTTTTCCCTCCAGGGAGAAAGAAATAACCCAAGCTGGACAGACTTTGAAGAGTGTCTTTATCCTAGGGATAAAGACTGTAAGACAGGAGTTAGGGAATTACTCTAGCCCATCTGAGTATCTGGGATACCTTCCCTGCTTGGGCTTGGCTTGAAACTGGGTGTGGCTTTGATATATCCAGTACAGACAGTTACTACTTGGTAATTACTTCCCTAGGTAAGGGCCAGGGCTTCTATTGTAAAGACCCTTTTTTTCAGGTTGATGGGGTCTGAGAAGAAATTTTCATCAACCAATTCTAAAAGCCAGAGAGGGTGAGAGGGAATAAAGAAGAAAGACATCTATGAGCTTCCCTAATCCACGTGGTTACACTATTTTCAAGGAGAAACAATGCAGAGGGGAGTAAGGAGAGTAGACAAGGGGAGCATTGGGCTAAATTTAAAATGACAAAAATATTTCCCATTATACAAATAATGAGAGCATCCATATCAGCATTACAGCTACCATTTATTAGGGTCTGAATAGTGGCTTAACACTGAATTAAAGGCCTTATGCACAATATATCGCTTAAGTTTCAGAAATAAAGCCTAGAAATATAAAATAACTTGACCACTAAAAAGCTTAACACTAGCTCAGCTAGTGTAGCTCAGTGGATTGAGCGTTGTCCCACGGACTGAATGGTTCTGGTTCAATTCCTGGTCAGGGCACATGCCCAGGTCCTAGGCTTGATCCCCAGTAGGGGGCGTGCAGGAAGCAGCTGATTGATGTTTCCCTCTCACACTGATGTTTCTCTGTCTCTCTTCCTTTCTCTCTCTCTAAAAAAAATCAATAAAAACGTTTTAAAAAAAAAAAGTTTAACACTGTCCTAGCCAGTTTGGTTCAGTGGTTAGAGCGTTGGCCCATGGTCCAGAGTGACCTGGGTTCAGTTCCCGCTAAGGGCGCGTGCCTCGGTTGCAGTTTGTCCCTGGCCCCAGTTGGGGTTGTGCAGGAGGCAGCCACTCGATGTGTCCCTTTCACGTCGATGTTTCTCTCTCTCCCTCTTTTCCTCTCTCTCCTTTCCATTCTATCTGAACAAATGGAAAAATGTCCTCGGGTGAGGATAAAAAAAAAAAAGTTTAACACTAATGTCTACATTATCCTCCCTCTAATATATCCATTTCACCCAATGAGAGCCAATGAATTAATAAATATTTCTTCCTCTCATGATATGCTGCTTTATTTTCTGTGGTTAAAATTCACCAATCCAATGCTATCAAGATCTTCAGAAATGCACACTGAATACTGATTGACTTAAACGACTAGTTTAGGTGACAGTTTTCTATATTACTTGACATCCTTCCCTTGAGATCCTTTCATCTGTCCAGTTATCAATATTTATTGAGCCATCGGCACTGTTCCAGGGTTGGGAACACAGAGGCAGATAAGTCAAAGAAGGTCTCTGCCTAGAATCTACATTTTAATGGAGGAACAGATAATAAGCCAATAAGTAAGATAGTTTCAATAGTGATAAATAAAAAATTTCACATTATTTTACTTTATTTTTACTCAACATATATCTCCATAAAGACATTTTTATCAAGGAGGAAAGTTTCATCTGTCTATTGTGCCTCATGTCTACATGCAAACCTCAAAATCATTTAAGAGAACAAAAAAATGCATTTTTATAACTAGTATTTATAAAATAATTTCTATCAAAAAGAATGTTGAAATTGGATAATACTTTAGATTTGTTCAAGATTAAATAAGAGGAATTTCAAAGTTCAAGATAATTCATTCTTACTATGGATAAAATTCTTCTACAATGAAAATACTATTTCAACAAAGGGTTTTATAAGGAATCTATTTTATATGACCCATTGTTAAGAAATGGCAAACTTTACAGTACAGGGCCAAATAGTCAATATTTTAGCTTTTTGGGTCTCAGGATGTTGATTCAACTACACAGCTGTCACTATGGCAAGAGAAATAACACAGACAAAATTGAAATTATTGAGCATGGTTATATTCCAATAAAGCCTTATTTATAAAAATATAAAATGTTTATATTTTATAAAAAAATATCATGTCCTATAGGTCATAATTTGCCAAACCCTTGTTTAGATCATTTTATAGTTTTGATTATAACAAAGTTTCTGGGAAATGATTCAACATCACCATGGCTCTTTTGGACTCTAAACCTCATAATCATTCTGCATAATGAAAAACCCCTAATTACAATTTGTTCAGAAATGAGTTTAGTTTCTCGCTATCCTTTCTGTGGTTACAGGACATTACCTTTCAATTCCTCATAATGCCTCTACCTTAGACTTTTATACTACTTGTAATTGAATGATCCATCTAAATTTCCAAACCACCCAGCAAATCAGTGAAGAAAGCGATTTAATATTATTGGATTAAGGATGCCATTTAAGCAATATTTTTAACTCCTACTGAGCACTTCAGTTCATTTGCTGATAATGACAAAGGCTACCTAAAACATCTCACATCTTCTGCTTCTACATATTATAATGGAACTATTAGTTATGTAATTGGTTTTTTTATTCTAAATTAACAGCTAAAAGGGATGCACTGTGCATTCTATAAAAGAAGCTGAAAAGTATGATGTTTTCCCTCCCATTGTTTTTGATCAAAATAATATACTTTATTTCACATCATGCATGGATTATAATACTTTTAGAATTAATATAAACATGCAATCAACAACAGAGTTGCATTCTCTGAATAGTACTTCATTACTAATATGAAAATAATATAATTTGCAAAGCAAGTTATCTACCTTAAAAAATTAGGAGTTCCATTTATATATCTACATTTTTCTGGCTCTTTCATGACACTATTAAAATGCCATTTGACCAAAAAAGTGGTAAAAATTCATATTAGAAGAATAGGCATCAATAACAAACCAAATACATAACTAGATTTTCACAGACTTCCAGCAATGCGTATAAAACTAACTGCTTCAGGAAATCCTTTATAAGTCAGATGCCAGAGAATAGAATAAAAGTAGTATATGCAAAAATAAAAATAAAAATAATTTAAAAAGTAGTATATTCATAACCTGATGTTTTTCTACTTGTTTTCCCCTTCCTTTTATGAAAAGCATGAGTCCTAAAGAACAGAGCCTACCTTTCATAGTCAGGCTTTCTCTTATCCTGCTCTTCGTTGATAAGAGGAATTCTTAAGAAATAGGAGAAATAGCTCAATGGAGGCTGCAAGTCTAGGTTAGTAACAAAATAAATTAGCTACTCTAAAGTTTTCTTTGATGGTATAATGAAGATGGTATTCCCTCCCTTGCTGAATTGTTTTGAGGATGGTATAAGGTCATGGATGCAACACACCTAGCAGAATGACAAACACAAAGTAAGTAATGACACACATTTTATCTTCCCACCACTTACGTAGACTTGACCCTGGAGTTATGGAAATTATTCTGTTTCTGATTATATACTGTTATATTCCAACCAAATTATCTATCAAGCTAAGTTTCAAGAGAAAACAAGAACAACGACAAACTAGAAATGAATGAGAAAATGTAACTTACTAAGGGCCTACCAATTGCTAATAATTTCATTTGGTCCATTTCATAAATTAGCTCAATTATTCTTCCTGAAAAAGTAGTACTGTTCTCATTTTATATACAAAAAAGAAAAGCTATGCCCAGCAGGAGTGGTTCAGTGGTTGAGCATCAACTATGCACCAACAGGTTGCAGGTTCGATTCCTGGTCAGGGCACATGTCCAGGTTGCGGGCTCAGTCCCCAGTGGGGGATGTGCGTGGGGCAGCCAATCGATGTTTCTCTCTCATCAATGTTTCTATCTCCCTCTCCCTTCCTTCTCACTCTCTAAAAAAATCAATAAAAATATTTAAAATAATAAAAAATAAATAAAAGTTAAAATAGGTCAAATAATTAGACTACAACTTAGAATTTGAATAAATGGCAGAACCAGGATATAAACACAAGTCCTCCAGATGCTTTATATGTACTCTGCCTTCTAGGAATAATATCAAAGTGAAAGTCACAAAAGTAACTCTGGTAAGAAACTTCAGAGAGAAATGGTTTCAAACAATTAATAACTATTAATTCTCTATTAACAAATAATTATTAGTTTTCAATCATGTTATTTATAGAATGCCATCTTTGATTTAATTTCTGTAAACACAAAAGTTACTCATTGTAACTCATATTATCTAATATGTAGATAATATATGTAGATATCTCTCTGTTTCTCTATAGAAAATGCACATTTTACAGCTTAAGCAATATATACATAAATATAAGATTAAGCTCTTCAGAAAATTCCCAATTAAAGCTTAATAAACATGCTAAAACATGCAGAAACAAGACCCTTCAATCCATTCTTCCTTATTTTTCCAAAGAAGAGGGAATTTTCCCCCATAGCAACATTAATTCTCTAATAAGTTCATTTCCCAGCAGAAAGGGGCTTGAGGTTCCTTAATGAACATCATCTGTGATGATAAACCGGGTATTCTTTACAAAATAACAACCACCTTCTGAAATTAGCAGCCATGAAGATCCCAAGATACCATGTCACAGGACCTCATTGTATGTGTCAGACTGCAGGTCTGATGGATGCCCTGGGATACAGGAGTGTATACTGAGCACGTATGATTACAGAAATATTCATGATGGTATCTTTTCTATTTGGTTTTGGCTATATAGTCACATATACCTAATCACTGAATATACATCTACATATATAAATATACCTACACATATACCTGGTGACTGAATAATACGTTTGTGATAGTGTTCAACTCTTTTTGAACCACTCTGTACTTTTATAAACAATCACACACCCTTAAGTTACGGTCAGAATCTAGCTATTAACCACCAGATTTGTTATGGTTTGGCCTTCTACAGTATCATAAATTATTTTACCCAAGTACCTTCTCATTCCTGACCAATATATTTTTTTATTACTTATTGATTTTTTTTTTTCTTTGAGAGACAGGGGAAGAGAGAGAAAGAGAAACATCAATTTGTTGTTCCACTTATTTATGCATTCATTGGTTGATTCTTGTATGTGCCCTGAATGGGGATCAAACCCACAACCTTGGCATATTGAGGACAATGCTGTAACCAACTGAACTACCCATCCAGGGCTCTGACCAATATGTGTTATACCCAATGTCACTTCCAGTTCAAGGGCACACTGTGCTATATATCTTTTCATAAAATTAATTTATTTCATTGATTTTTTAATTAATGCTGACATATTTATTGAGCCCCTAACAGAGCAGGCTCTGTTGCAGGAGGTAGGGCAACAGTAATGAATAAAACAGACAAAATCCCTACTTTGAAGGTGCTTACACTACTTGGGAGAGGCAGATGAAAAACAAATAAGCAAAGTATGTCACAGAGTAATGAGTGCAATGAGTATAACAAAAGAGGACACAGGCAGAGATCATTATGTTATATAAAAAGTCAGAGAAGGCCTCATTAATAAGATGAAATGTAGGCAGGTCCTGAAGTAGAGAATTACAGGCCGACCACAGCAAGTGTCAAGTCTCCATGACAGGAATGTGCCAATTGGGCTACAATGGGAGTAGGAGCTGGGAGAGCAATGAGCGATTAAGCTGGAGAGATAAACGGAAGCCAGAACACATAAGCTACCTTATGCCACTATAAACACCTTGTCTTTTACTCCTCTAAGCGAGATGGAGAAGTATTCCAAAACACAGTATTTCATTCTGTAGGAAAAGTCAAATCAAAATCTAAAGTAAAGAAGATTAAATCTAAATACAGTGTTGAACAATAAATTAGCCTGTATCCATGTTTGAACTGTATAAGCCTACTTAATAACTAAGTGAAAGAGAGAGGGACTAAAACTTGCCCCAAATCTTAAATCTATCCCAAGACAACCAAGTATGTATGAAAAATAGCAAAATGTCTAGTTTGTTCTTCATACATACAAAGTGTGAGATAATGCTCTTTGAGGTTCACATTTATGCGTTCTCTGTATTGTGTTAAGGTTGTAGGCAAAATTAGCCACTAACTTTTTCCATATACATCTCTTTTTCTATTCTTGCCTAGGCTCAACACTTAAATTGGAAACTTTTTTTGTAAAGTGGTATTTTTAGGTATTTCAATAACATTCAAGACAAGCATTCCAGCATTTAGCAGAGCCTTATTAGGAAAATCAAGTCAGTCTGCTGTCTTGTGAAGAGCACAGAAATGAAAACTTTTCATTCTTCATAGTCTTAACTTGGGTTTTCCCATTTATTTAACACTTGGGTGTGTTTAAATTTTTCTTAAAATTTGCAGACTCAGAGTCAAGGAATTTAAAAATAATCAAATATGCCTATTTTAGCCATAGATACAACCAGATCTGTACTTGTTTAATATTTTAAGATGAGCCTTTGATTTCACATTTAATAGTTCATAACAGAAGCATAATCATATCCATCATCCTCATCTCTGAATCTCATTAAATTAGTTCAAAGTATTGAATAGGATAATAATATCGAAATCAAGTAAGGAAACTTAAAGGTAGCAAATGTTCAAATATTTATTCATTTTAAAAAGTTCACATATTATTTGTGATTAACTTCACATTTATAATATCACAGAGAAAGGACTGAAACACATTCAATTGTTTCTTTTATTTATTAGGAAACTTTATTTTTGTTTACAGAAACTCAATTTTTTTTCTAAGACAGTATTGTTTATATTTCTGATTGATAATTTAATGGATTTTGTTGTAAAATGTAAGCTACATTAGAATTCCATAGTGTCCCAATGTAAAAAAATTTTTTTTACTATTTTAAAACAAAGGGATGATATAAAACATTATAAATTATATCCTCTATTCTAATACCTCTGTCATTTCAGGAAGAAAATCCAAACTGTAGCAAATTAGCAACACATTTTCCCTATTTTATCAAGAGGTAAGTTTATTACTCTGAGAGAACCAGTTCTCTCCACCACTGCTTGAATCTAATGTATTAGAAAATGACCCTGGAACAGTGCTTCTACCAGTATACAACTCACAACATGTGTGACTCATCACACAAGTTCAACAACACCCAAACTCGTCTACAATACCTTTCAATGGGACAAATCCACTGATCAAGAGCTTGAAAATTGTGGCTATGTTTAATTGCTACAAAAATTTCTAAATGCTTATGTCAATTTCAGTACTTTTCTCATTGTAGACCAGAAACCAACAGTTCAAACTAGTATCAGTGTCCAGGGTCAACAAATTATATAACATTGACATAGACCCATTTTCGAACTTTTTATCACAACATATAGTCAGAAATATATTTTATATCATGACCTACCTAGTACAAGTATGACCAATAAAACATATTTTCACGTACAAGCCATTAAAATATATTCTGGTCTAGCCCATTTTATTTACAAAACAAAAAAAGGGGAGATGCTTCCCTGGCCAGTTTGGCTCAGTGTAGAGCGTCAGCCCATGGACCAATGAGTCTTGAGTTCGATTCTGGTCAAGGGCATGTACTTCAGTTGCAGTTGTGCCCAGCCCTGGTCATGTGGGAGGCAACCAGTTGATGTGTCCCTCTCACGTCGATGATTCTCTCTCTATCCCTTTCTCTCCCTCTCTCCCCCTCCCATTCTGTCTGAAGATAAATAGAAAAATATCCTTGGGTGAGGATTTTAAAAAGGGGGTGGGGGGAGATGCTGATACTGACTCAAACTGAATGCACAATAAGCCCCAGTTTCATAAATGCTAATCTTGATTTAAAGACAGAGATCAGCCCTTGCCGGTTTGGCTCAGCAGTTAGAGCACTGGCCTGCGGTACAGAGAGACCCGAGTTTGGTTCCCACCAAAGGCATGTACCTCGGTTGCAGTTTGTCCCCAGCTCTGGTTGGGTCATGCAGGTGGCAACCACTTGATGTGTCCCTTTCACTTCGATGTTTCTCTTTCTCTCTCTCTTCCTTTCTCTCCCTCCCACTCTATCTGAACAAAAAACAAAAAAATGTCCTCGGGTGAGGATTAAAAAAAAGAGAGATCAGAAGGTCTGGAAGCCTAGTAAGTCATGTAGTAAACAAGATGGCTGGCTAATAATGGTCATACAATAAATACTCACTAAACTGAAACAGCCCACTCATAAAAATATTAAACTAGTTCTAACTTTGGAAAAATATTGCATTCTATAAGTTTCTCAAAGGCACAAAATAAACAGACCTAGCAACAATAGATAACACAGGGTTCTGGCTAGGACATGAATGTAAAACTCAACTTCACCATATTTGCTTTTGAGAGAATTATAATCACTGAGAACAGAAATGCTGATCATAGGTTACTATATGCAAGATTCTAGCAGCGATATCCTCTACACAAGTACTTATAAACTGAACTAGATGACAGAGATGTTCCCTATTTGATACTGTGTGCAAATTTAAGGAAGCCAAACACTAATACCTGACTCCTAAGACAAATAATCTGAAATGTATTAGATTCTTCAGTGGAAGAAAAACACATCCTCTTATGTGATGGCTCCCTTAAATTAGTGCTAAGCATTCCCTCTAAAAGATCTCTAGCCCTGGCCAATTTGGCTCAGCGGTTAGAGCGTCAGCCTGCGGTCCGGAGAGACCCGGGTTCGGTTCCCGCTAAGGGCACGTACTTCGGTTGCAGTTTGTCCCCGGCCTTGGTTGGTCGTGCGGGTGGCAGCCACTCGATGTGTCCCTTCACGTCGACGTTTCTCACTCTCTCTCCCTTCCTCTCTCTCCCTCCCACTCTATCTGTACAAAAAATGGAAAAATATCCTCGGGTGAGGATTAAAAAAAAAAAAGAAAAAAAAAAAAAAAAAAAGATCTCTAGAGGACGGGAATAGAAGATTCTTACCATGTTTACTTTCTCTTTTATTAGATTCAAAGAAGGACCTGAGACCTCACAAAGAATTAGAACTAATTCATAGAAAAACACACAATGTGCTCTATACTGTGATCTTCACACACACACACACACACACACACACACACACACACACACACACTATTTACAATAAATGAAAACGCATTTTGTAAGTTTGGCATCAAAGTTCCTGATTCCTTTCAAGATAACCATAATTCATTTCTTCCATAACTATTCTGATATTTAGCTCTTTTAGATGCTTTTCTAAAATGTTCTTGCTGAATACCAACAGTGAGATCTCAATTAAAGGGACTTTCTCCTCCTCACAGTTGCCGAGTTGGAATGGGCTGTCCAGGAGGATATTTGCACAGGAGCTGTATTGTTTCAGGGATTCTTCCTAGGAGAAGGCTAGACCAACTGGCCTACGGGACTCTTCAAGCTCAGGGGAACACAAACACCTCTGTAGCACAGTATGTATCAGACAGTATTCTTTTTCATTCTGAAAATCTGGCTGTAGTAGCTAATCCTTTCATTGCTCTTAGGAATGTATTATTTATAACAAGGTGGAAGAGACTCAGAACAGACTGGCAAATAAATCAGACACTAACATTGGTCTCAAGGACAAACAACACATAGGTAAAAACACCAAGTGACCTAAGTCCTAGCCTGGGCACTTTGATAAGCACTGTATTCTCTAGAATGTTCAGTATCTCAGAGTTAAGAGCAGATTATCCAGATTCTAATTCTAGTTCCTCCATTTACTAGTTATTCAATCTAGAGCAAGTGACTCAAGCTCTCTCCCTTAGTTTCTTTACCTGTATGATAAGAATAACAATAGGTATCTATCTTACAGGGTTACTGTGAAAACTAGATGAAAAAGAAAGTCTGTAAGGTGCTTATAATAGTGTTTGCCATATAGACACTAATATAGTGTCTGCCATCCTCCGTGACATAAAAACTGAACATAAATGACAGTTATAATCTTCCAGGCTCTAGGCTTTTATGAGATAGAAGAAGAGTCTAACAATAAACAAAATATAGATTTGTGAAAGCATCTCAGCTGTCTCAGTTCTTGCCTATCACAACAAATGGAAGAGAAAATGGGTGATGGGAAATAACACAGATAACAGATAACCCAGTTCCAAATCATCCATTATATACAAATTCACCCCGAAATCCCCAGAGTGAAACTAAAGTTTACTGGATTTTGTTTTAAACAGGTCTTTCAAATAGCAGTCCAGGACTTGGTGGTGATGGCTATACTCATTCCTGAAAAGTGAGATGGAGGAAAAGCAGCATGTATTGAATCACCAAGGGGAAGTCAATGACTGTCTTCTTCTGAATTTCCCTCAAACACTTCACTGAATCCAAGGTACACAGACAACACCTAGGCTCGCCATGGCAATGTAATTATGTGCACTTTCCCTCAGAGGTAACATTTGGGAAACAGTGTGAGTCTGGATGCCTCTGAAACCATCACAGTGATTGGATAAGAGTCTACAAAGATAAGAAACTCTCAGAAACTGGCCAGAGAATTAGGTCTGTTCCCAAAACCTATGAAAAAAAATCCAGCATATTAGAACTTTTCCCAAAAGTACTTCTAAGTACTATGAACAAAAAAAGTTGTGATGACACAAATAGCCAAAGTTAAAAACATGTATGTTACCATAATCCAGTATGTTTCCTTCTCTCTCATTTTGCATCAATGGTTATAACCCAAAGGCCCAGTCATACATAGCAATGAAGTATAATAATTACAGATCAGAGTTAGCAGCTGCTTCACGGACCACACCCAAGGCTGTGGGTGAACTACATACCTCAATTAATGTTGGGATCTACGTTTGAGGAAATTAAACTTGCATTATAATTTTTGTTCCCGTTTTGACATGTACAACATTTAAGAGTTTGTCTGATTTCATATATGGCCTTGTTTTTATCTGTCTGTCACATAAAATTGCAATTTTGCATCTCACTGATCTCCTGTTTTCTAGGGAAACCTACCCCAAAGCAAACACTGCATATGCTCCTTTGGTGCTCCTATAAAAACAAGATGCGACATGACTCCCTGCTCTTCCTGTTGAATTGTGTGTATGTGAGCTCTGAAGAAAGAGACCAGCAGTTAAATATGGTTAAATATGGATGAGTATGGCTACAAGAAACCAGTTATTTAGAAGGAATACTTTCATAATGCTACTCCTTTCCTTAAAACTGTGTTCTTATACCAAATGCATTTGTCAAAATTATAATTAAATAATTATTTTATGTTGACTATCTCCTATATTAACTAATGTAGCAGTTTGGTGATGGCAGGTACCATGTTGTCCTATGGGGTTGGGCAGGGAGCATAAGCTGTACTGGCCACTGTAAGAAGAAAGTACCTTCAGACTAAAAGACAAAGCAAGCAATTCAATAGAATATAACAGAATTTATGGTAATTTACTTATGGAAATGTTACCCTGAATAGTCAGTCAGAGGGGTGGGCCATGCAGGGGCTATGCATATGATGCGGGGGTGTGGGGATCGAGGGGTGCCTTGCAGATTCCAACCAGCTCCCCTGGATGAGTAGGCACCATGTCCAGCTTCCAGAGGCTGGCTGAGGGCTGCAGCTTCTCCAGGATTCCTGCAGCAACCCCCTCCCCAATGACCCTGATACAATCAGGGAACACCGAGGAATCTCCCCATTGACTAAGATAGCGCATGGGGAGATTTTGACACTGAGTGCACCAAAGGCTAGAAAGATGAATGGAGAGGGTCTGAGCATGCCAAAAGCTAGAAAAATTATTGGATAGAAAGAAACACTCCTCTCCCTACCCCTATAAGAACCACTGGGCTTGAGCAAGAAGGGGGAATAGTCTTTGAAATGGGAGTCCACCATTCTCCCAGGTCATGGCACCTAATAAACCTCTTTCCTTTTGCACTGGCACCCATCTCACGAGTTTGACTTTCCTTGTTGCAGGCAGCTGAACCATTTGTTTGGCTTCAGAAAGGTTAGGCTGAAGTAGACAGATGGTCCAGCAGTTTGAGTGCAAATTAAGCTTCGCTATCAATACTATTACCAATTTAGTATTTATCTTGATTGTAATGCCATTCTAGCTGCTACTAACAAAAATATTTATGGCTACATTTTAAGGAACATAGATAATCATGAACTAAAAATATTTGACATTCTTACTAAGGACAGTGAACTTGGTCAAAGGTCACTTAAATCTGGACACAGAAATGGAGTTGATTTTGTTCACATTTACATCTAATATACATGTCTATCTGGTTCACCTCTGTATTTTTTTCATAACAGTTTTTTTCTTTATTGATTTTAGAGAGAGGAAGGTAGAGGAAGAAAGAGATGGAAACATCGACGAGAGAGAACACTGGCTGCTTCCTGCATGCCCCCTACTGGGGATTTGGCCCTGGGCATGTGCCCTGACCAGGAATTGAACTGGCCACCTCTTGGTGCATGGGTCAATGCTCAACCAATGAGTCACACCAGCTGGGCTCACCTCTGTATTTTTATTATTTTTTTTTAATCCTCACCCGAGGATATTTTTCCATTTATTTTCAGATACAGTGGAAGGGAGGGAAAGAGGGAGAGAGAGAGAGAAACATTGATGTGAGAGAGACCCATCAACTGGTTGCTTCCTGCATGACCCCGACCAAGGCCAGGGATGAACCACAACCAAGGTACATGCCCTTGGCTGGAACTGAACCCATGACTCTTTGGTCCATGGGCCAATGCTCTAACAGCAGAACAAAACTGGCCAGGGCCACCTCTGTATTTTTAAAGTTTGTGTTGAAAGAATGCATAATCTGTGTGTGTGTGTGTATATGTAGTCAGACTAGAAAAGTTTTACATAAAAATATCAGAGAACAAGGAAAACAAGAGCATTTGCCATAAGAGTAAAAATATTGAATATGAACTTTTAAAAATTAAGTAAACTTCCTAAAATGATATCGACAAGATGGCAAGAGAAGTAGAGATAGAAGTAAGGTAAAATGCTCACCTACCAAGTAGGAAGTCAGTGAATAATAACCCAAACTGATGATTCAAGATTTAGCAGATGATTATTATTTAGAAGTATAAGGAAAAGTACCAGGCAAATAACTGGTTGCCTCTCATAAAAGAAAAGAGGTAAGGGGAGGAGCAGAAAAAGGGACTGCTGGTTTTTTTTTTATGTAATCCTTTTAATTTATTATGCCATTTGCAAAAAAATATTTTGATAAAAATAAAATTAACTTTCAAAAAGTACATTTGGTGATTTAAGTATGAAATAAGCAATATATGCATATAAAGAGAGAATGTATGGCTAATAATTTCATATATCACATAAGAAAATTAGATTTACTAAAAAAAACTATTTTTATTTGTATATTAGTATATATTAAGATAAAATTTCACCTAGTAAACTTTGCTATAGTTATGAGATTTTTATATCTATTTTCATTCAATTAGTCAACACTCTACTGAGCATAGAATGCATTATCAGAAGTTAATGTTAATACTGTCTCTTTAAAAAACTTCTATTTAAACAATATTCACAGAATTAGAATTTAGTCTGTTCTCATTTTTCTTTTCTCTTTACTGATCTTAGAACAAGAGAAAGGGAGAGAGAGAGAGAGAGAGAGAGAGAGAGAGAGAGAGAGAGACTGAACCATCTATGAGAGAGAACATCGATCGGCCACCATTGATCAGCCACCTCCTGCATGCTGTCCACTGGGGATCAGGCCCACAACCTGGGCATGTGCCCTGACAGGGAATGGAATTGGCGACCTCTTGGTACATGGGTCGATGGTCAACCAATGAGCCACACCAGCTGAACATTTTAAAAACAGACTCTAGCCCTGGCCAGTTTGGCTCAGCGGTTAGAGCGTCTGCCTGCGGTCTGGAGAGACCCGGGTTTGGTTCCCGCTAAGGACATGTACCTCGGTTGCGGTTTGTCCCCGGCCCTGGTTGGTCATGCGGGTGGCAGCCACTCGATGTGTCCCTTTCACATCGATGTTTCCCTCTCTCTCTCTTCCTCTCTCTCCCTCCCACTCTGTCTGTACAAAAAATGGAAAAATGTCCTCGGATGAGGATAAAAAAAACAAAAAACAAAACAAAAAAAACAGACTCTAAATCTTAGCTATAAGCCGTTTCATAATACAAGTTTAAAAAAATCTTTTAAACAATACTTTCATTTTCTCTCTGTTTTTTCTAACCACAAGAATGTTGCCCACATTTCTTTAAACAGATCTCTCAGCCAGTCAATCTGACAACTTGTGAATATTTTAAAATTATACTAGAGTATATATTACACAGTCAAGAAACAGTTGTTACTAAATGGAATAAATTACTTATAAAGGAGATTAAATTCCTCAGATTCTGAAAATAGTTAACTGTAATGATACATAAAAATAATTATCAAAGTGTTTGTTTTACAACTGCAGTAAAACTCATGGACATATATCTACAGTTCATCTCAGTTACAGAAGCTCACTCTTGTTAGGCATTAGGCAGCTACTGAGAAGAGTGATTAAGCAAGCTTTAAAATCGTTGGGCAGGGTAAAAAATCTTACCTTAATTAAGCAAATTTTACTATGCAATACGTTGCCAATTATTAAACAAGAAATCATATAAGAAATCATCAGTCCTTATATAGGGAAAAAGTCAATCAGTCCTTCTGTGGAGAATGGATTACAGTATTTACTAAAGCAAAAACAATGGACACTTCTTCCATGGCTTTGTTTCCTGTTGGAAAACAATTTGTACTCAGCTGCCCAGGAAGACTTCCCTTTCTGAGCTAACCTCAGTTGTTACCACTTTTTCTTTTATGGGACATATATTGGATATAGTGGCTAGTTAGGTAATCCCTATGTTGCCTGGATTTAATTCTTCAATGTTTATGCATATTTCAGTATCTCCTATGTGGTAAGACTATTATAGGTATTGTAGGAAAAAATCACATAGCTCAATTAAAAAAATCAATCTTTCCTTCAAGGACCTTAACATTTATTTGGGGAGATGAAATAAACAAAGAGTAAGGGCCAATGGTTAAATAAATATATGGACTTTGGAGTGAGAAAGACTTGAGTCTTGGAATCAAAATCTTGGAGGATGGAACCCAGTCATCTGCTTCAGGCTTTTAAAGTTCAATTAAGTTTCTAGGCCTTGGCTTTGGAGACTCTAAAAGATACCCTCTGATTTACTGAACATTCATAAGAGCATTAGGATCCAGCTTTAACACAAGTAGTTTATGAAACCCCTTGCAAGCGGTAAATCCAACACTCTTCATTCAGATTACTTATTTTTCTATTCTTAGCATTTGGAGGAATGATTGGCATAAAACAGGTACGCAATAGTTTACTAAATAAATGTTAGTTAATAAATTAACAACATTACTGAAAAAAAAAAAGCCTGTGGATTTAACTAAGCTGAAAACAGACTAGCTGGAAAGCTCTGAAATGGGAATAATCTTTTCTAACAGAAGTATTAAAACAATTTCATATCATCAAGTCCACACTGCCCTTAGCTTTACATTGTGACACATGGCATGGCAATCCCTCACCTTGTTCTTCAAAATTTTCTAAACTCTTCTTGAGTGTCTACTCTTCCATTTGAATTTTTAAATTGGTGTGTTAAGGCCAAGCTTTTATTTTATTTTATTTTTTTTAGAATGAAACCAATAGTTTTTATTTTACATATAAAATTAACCACTTTTGAAATAAATATAGCTTATTTTTTTTACTGTTGAAAGTATTACAGAAGTCCCCCTTTTTTTCCCATTGACTCCTCCTCCCTGCTCATACCCCTCTCCTGCTTTCCCAAACTAATGTCTGTGTCCATTGGTTGTACATTCTTTGGTTTATCTGTCCTCCCAGCTCCCTTCCCTCTGAGGTTTGCCACTCCGTTCCCTACCTAGTTCCATGACTCTGGATCTATTTTTATTGACAGCTTATTTTGTTCATTATAAACCATAAATAAGCGAGATCATGTGGTACTCGTCTTCCTTTGACTGGTTTATTTTGCTTAGCATAATACTCTCCAGGTCTCTCCATGTCATCCCAAAGGATAAGAGATCTTTCTTTCTTACAGCTGCATAGTATTCCATTGCATAAACATGCCACGGCTTTTTATCCACTCATCTACTGAAGGACACTTGAGCTGTTTCCAGATCTTAGCTATTGTAAATAGCGCTGCTATGAACATAGGGGTGCATCTATTCTTTCTGATTGGTGTTTCACACTTCTTAGGATATATTCCTATAAGTGGAATCACTGAGTCAAATGACAATTCCATTTTTAATTTTTTAGGAAGCACCATGTTGTTTTCCCTAGTGGCTGCACCAGTCTGCATTCCCATCAGTAGTGAGCTAGAGTTCCCTTATCTCCACATCCTTGCCAGCACTTTTTGTTTTAAGATTTGTTGATGGCCGCCATTCTGGCAGGTGTGATGTAATAGCTCAAGCTTTTATTCTTTTTGTTTGTTTATTTTTTGGCATTTCTCATTCTCTTCTTTCTGTATCTAAGTTTATGCCAACAAGGACTTCATCCTCATAGTCAGGTAGAATGTACTTCCAAGAAAGGTTACAAACTATTTTTATGAATTTCTTTCCAGTAATGCTGTGCAAATAAGATGCAAAAATATTATGATGGGTATTTTTTAATAAGAGGAATAACAAAAACATCATTAATTACAAATATCAGAACTATGCCCTTTTCCTCTTAAATGAGAGAACTGCTGTTGAACACTGTAGAATATAAAAATTAGGCTTTTTGAATCCCAAACTTTCAGAGTTCCAAAACTGGACATTTATGGAACTGCAAGTCATCAAAGCTCGAGTTAATCTGTGGTGTGTCTGATGGATATTTTGAAGTGGGCCAACTAAGCTAAAACACCCCTAAAGATAATACACAAAAGTTATTCTGGGAAGTGATAAGCTCTAGACAAAGTCACATTGTTTCCTTGTATCTTTCAGTGTGTGACAACAGATAGAGCTTAAAATAATTTTACAAGGACAGGAGCACATGTTAAACACTTGCTAACAAGTCTTAAATTCCTCATCTTCTGTGATTCATAGTCTTACATATTTAAAAAAAATTAAAAGGTTTCTACTAAATAAAACATAAATCTTTCTGAAAGAACTTAATTTTTAATCCAAAAAGTGAGAGTAAAATGGATTTTATATAGAAAAATAATTCATATTCAATCACTGATTAGGACAAGAAAGATATTTAAGACTACAGTGATACCTTGAATCAAACCATAGAAAATAAGCAAAGAAAATGTATTCTGGTTACAATTCTATTGAATAATCATGTAATTATATATATTACATGATAATATAATTCCATATAATATGTATTTATGTATTTGTGTATATACTGGATACTGTACCACTGACTTCAGCAAGGAAAGATATAAAAAGAATCTTTACTATATATATCTACAAATCATCATGAAAATATGAGATACTGATATCATTATCATTTTACTGGAGAAATATATATGTTCCTGAAGATTCACTGAGGAATTTTAAAATCATTATATGTATAAGACCTCTCCAAACTCCAAGCTTTCTGATCATGGTACCACTGACCAATTTCTATTTTCCTAGCAGTTGTAAAGAACTTGGCCTAAGAGATACGTAATAAATGTTTAAGAGGGAATGAGTAAAGTAGCTGGCAAAAACTCCTCCTTCAATAATAAAGCAGCCACCTTGGATAACCAGAGCTATTAAATACAGCTGAGAAAAGTGATTGTTCCATTCACTGTGCCAAAAGAGAGACAAGCTCTGATAGATTTACAGCCTGTG
The DNA here is from genome assembly GCF_014108415.1 of Molossus molossus. Taxonomy (NCBI): domain Eukaryota; kingdom Metazoa; phylum Chordata; class Mammalia; order Chiroptera; family Molossidae; genus Molossus; species Molossus molossus. Next base: position 73,359,648 of record NW_023425344.1, on the reverse strand, counting down.
TAAAATGCTGATAAGTAACAGGTGTCAAAGATTTAGAAAAGAAGAAGAAGAATTACAAAAGCAGGAGAAAATATTGGAGGGTAAAAAGCCACATTGGCAGTGACAAGAGACAGGGCAGGGTGGCAATAAAAACAAAACAAAAAAACAAACAACAACAAAAACAGGCACTGACTTCAGAAAAAAGAACCAGAAAATAAAGAAGTGAATGAAAGTTTCAATCTAAATTTAGTACCACAATAGCACTTCACCATATGGCATTTTTGCAGAGCCTGTGTGCATCATAGATGGGGGGGGGGGGGGGGGCGGAGGAGAGAGAGAGCACGCAGGGAGAAATAGGCAATAGTAGGAAGCTGATAGCCATTTAGATTTCAGTAGTCCATATGAGTACCATACTACTACACTAAAGATGCATCTGTTAAATAAAGGCGTATACTACAGAATAAGGACTCTATAGTCAGGGTGCCTGGGTTCAAAGCAGGATGCTGCCATTTACTAAGTTACCTAATCTTTCTGTGCTTTACTTTGCTCATATATAAAATGGGGGGAAATACCATTTACTTCACAGGGAAGATGTTGTATTATATGAATTCCTATATATAAATCAGTTAGAACAATGATTTAGCTATGATTAATCATGTGACAGGTATTCTAGGACATGGCTCTTGTTCTCATTTTTACCATCTTCGTATGCACTCAGCAGCAAAGTGTGCCTCAGACAATGAATGTTATTAGAAAAGTCCCAAAACTAGAAAATAAAAATTTTAAAAATGCTCAAGATTTGTGTGACACGGTCATATGTCAAAAGCAGAAGAACTGCATCTTCTGAAGCCTGAGGAAATTTTGCAAGCAATGGAATAAGGGTGAGCTTAAATTCTTATGCTCATCAAGAACGCTCTCTTGCTCTGGCCGGTTTGGCTCTGCTGTTGGAGCAGAGGCCTGTGGACCAAAGAGTCATGGGTTCGATTCCAGTCAAGGGGAGGTCCCTCTGTTGTGGTTCAGCCCCCAGCCCTGATTGGGCTGTGGGGGAGGCAACAAGTCGATGTATCTCTCTTCCTTCCTCCCCCCCCCCCATTCCATCTGAAGACAGATGGAAAAATATCCTCAGGTGAGGATTAAAAAAAAAGGACGCTCTCTCCCACTCCAAGAAAACTCACATTGCAAGTAAAACAGAAGATTAGGGTTACAAGAAAGTGGCAGCTTTCCACTCTGCTACTGATATTTTATAAACATCAAAGATAGCGTTTTTAATCTTGCAACGATATGATGACACGTCAAAGGACATAACATAATTGTAAAGAATTAATTATTTATAAGGAGAAAGATATTTTGGAAATGTTTGCTTCTGTCTCTGAAACACAAACTACTTCTGGAGGAGGGAAGCCGCGTAACTAATCCAAAGTACTCATTGTTATGAGCAGAGGCATATTAAAAGCAACAACAACACTGACATTCATGACATCTCAAAAAGCTGGACTCAACTTGCATTGGGCTGACCCATGCCCCACGATATCCAGTGCTTGCTATGGGAGGGACAAAAGAGAAGCAATGTTATTTGAGCACACAAAACACTATCCAGACAGCACTCTGATGTCTGCAGGGTCTATTACCTTCTAAAGACGAAGAATGGACATACACTCTGACCGACCAATTCCATTTCTAGGTATTTACCCCACAGATGTACTTGCACATGTATGAAGTGAAGCAAAAGTAAACCATTAAAGCACCAGTAAGAGCAAAATGAATGTTTATACTAGGAAATCAGTTCAATGTATTTCAGTAGACCCGTATAATAGAACATTATGTACCTACTTTTTAAATAAGCGAGTTTTTATTATTGCTACAGAAAGAGCCCCAAGATAAGCTGAAGTTTTAAAAGTTAAAAAAGGAAGATATGAGTCAGCATGCATAGTATCTATCATTTGTGGGCAAAGAGAGAAAAATGTGCCCTGGACACTTTTGCTCAATGGTTAGAGCATTGGCCCTGAGACTGAAGAGTTGTAGGTTCGATTTCCGATTAAGGGCATGTTCCTCGCTTGCAGGTTAGATCAACGACCAGGTGAGGGTCATGTGAGAGGCAACCAATCGATGTGTCTCTCTCACATCGATGTTTCTCTCTCTCTCCCTCTCACTCTATTTAAAAATCAATGGAAAAAATATCCTCAGGTGAGGATTGAAAAAACGAAAAGAAAATGTACATATGTATTGTTCTTATATGCATAAAATATCTGTGAAGATACAGTTGCATAGTGTTTCAATATATGGTTGTATCAAAATATATTTAACTGTCTCCTAGTAGTTGCTCTAAAGATAAGAAATGATGACTATGGGACAAGAGTGAGGAGAATTTTCATTTAAAAAGCTTTGTACTACCCTGGCTGATGTGACTCAGCGGTTAGAGTGTCAGCCCTTAGACCAAAAGATCTTGGGTTCAATTTCCGGCCAAGGGCACATACCTGGAGTGAAGGTTTGATCCCTGCCCAGGTTGGGGTGCATGCAGGAGGCAACCAATCGATGTGTCTCTCTCTCACACTGATGTGTGTGTGTGTCTCTCTCTCTCCTCTCTCTTTCCCTTCCACTCTCTCTAAAAGTAATGGAAAAAAATATCTTCGGGTGAGGATTAACAAACAACAATTAAAAATAAAAAGCTTTGTATCTTTTCAGTTTTAAACATATGAATATATTACTCATTCAAAAAATAAACTAACAGCCCGGCCGGTGTGGCTCAGTGGTTGAGTGTTGACCCATGTACCAAGAGGTCGCCAGTTCGATTACCAGTCAGGGCACATGCCCAGATGATGGGTCCGATCCCCAGTGCGGGGCATGCAGGAGGTGGCCAATCGATGTTCTCTCTCATCAATGTTTCTATCTCTCTCTCTCTCTCTTCCTTCCTCTCTCTCTATAAATCAAAAAAGAAAAAAACAAATACACTAACAAAATTTTGCTTTTTTAAAAAAGAAGAAAAAGAATTTCCTAAGGTCCCCACAGCTAGTAAAGGGCAAAGCAGAGACCTAAATCTTGGACTAACAGAAAAATAAAAAATGTTTTCATTACACCATGCTGCCATCTACAGCTGTATCTTTGGCACTTTATAATACATGTTTACTTTAAAAAAAAAAAAAAAGCTGAACTCTCTGTCTGAAATGTTAAACCATGCACATTCTAATACAGAAATCAAGTCAATGTTACCAGGACATAACTCTGACTCTGACATTGAGCCCATGTTCTTTTCATTGTGTCATGTGGTATCCTTTAGCTAAAAAGAATAATTCATTTATCCGGGAGTCTTAGACAGTAATAATTTGCTATCGCTAAGAAATTTTCTTAGGTTTTAACTGAATTTTCTCTGCCCCAAATTATCATATATATATTTTCAAAACACTTTTGCTAGAGGCAGTAGTTACTTTCAGGGTATTAACTTGAATATTTTAGGCTATTCAGATGCCAAATCTCTGTAACATCAGTCATTGTTATGGTTTAACCAATGAGGCATAAAAGATATCTAGATCTTTCTGAAAAAGTTAACAATAGGAGCAAAGAACGTGAATCCTGACTTCTAGTACATTCTCCAATTTAGAGAATATTTTTTATATATTCTCTTCAATAACAACAGCAAAAATTCAGAACTAAAGTAATATAAATATGTTAACATGCAAGTTCCCATTATCAGAGTTCATGTCCATCACATGCCTTTTCTAAGAATACATACAAGTAGGCAATCTAACAGGAGAATGGAAATGTATATATTAAGGTAGAAATAAAAAGAGTATAAAAGTGATTTAGCAACTAACCATATATCACACAGTAAAACACCTCCTCACTGTACATAAGAATATGAAACCTGCAGGCACTATGTCCTGAGAACTGGCATGCAAATAAAGTGTCCTAAACTTCAGGACACAGCAAATATGCACAAAAAGGGTGCTTTCTGTAAAAAATCATTTGTGAAAACCAAGAATGTAGAAAACTAAGACAAGCAGCCAATTAAAGCAAAACATGAATTAAAGGACAAAGTGACCATCATTCTGTACTTAGTACCTTAAATGGTTTTTTCAGCTCCCAGAAACTCTGCCAAGACAACAGAAAGTTTAGGATTAGGTGAAATATTTGTTAGTCAGGTACCCATCTATGTAAGGAAGACACTGAGACAGGGCAGGAAGAATTTGTCAGTAGCAGGACATCAAATAACTGCCGGCAAGGTGACTGCATAGCAAAAGTGGTGAGCTGAGTAAAAGCACTTTATCCAAGAAATATACTAGGCTTACAGGGAAGTGGGTGTGCCCTGAAGAAGATTAGATGAATTCCTAGCATGTTTTTAAAGCAGAATAATGTGAGTGACTCACAGGGAGTAAACAGGCACTTCAAATCTGATGTCTTTTGGTTCACCCCTCTGTTTCCTCTCTTATCTTCCCTTAGAAGGTCATGAAAACAGCCCAATTCCTTATCTCCTCCTAAACTGAAAATTAGGTATATGTGAACTGTTTCTACTGAAACCTAGGCCTTATCCCTCGGATTCCCTCTGAAGGGGTCCAGCAGAGTGAAAGTGATTCCATTTTACTATCTTCCTAGCATTAATGTAATTTATATCCAATGTAAGGTTCTCCCTTCTAGTTGCAATGACCTCTTCATTAAAATGTCAAGATAAACGGATTTCAAAAGAAAAGGTTCAGGGTTTGGAACAAATGTTGGACAGCGATTCAGTTACATGATAAGCATGGGCTCTCCTGGATGAAGTCACCTGGGTTCAAATCTTAACACCGCCATTGATGAGGAGCCTTGTGTAGTTATTCAAACTCACATTTCTTCATTTAAAAAAAAAAAAAAAGTACTGATGTACACAAAGAAAAAGAGTAAAAGTGTGAAAGAACAAAGGTGGTGCAGCAGACATCAGAAAGACTAGGGCAAGACTAGAATCTAATAAAGATCATATGTCTCAAAAAACTCACCTTGAGTGACCAGAAGTCAGACTTATCAACTGTGGTCATGGTGAGAGATGTAATGATAAAGAGGAAAACAGCCCTCTTTTAGGTGATAAAGGCAGTACACAACTAACAACTGTTTAATAACACTACTTCTCAGAGTGAGAAGGGATGTCAAACACTGATCTGCATGCCAACAATAGCCCTTACTGACTCTGGTACAGAAAAATCTCTCCTGTGTTTGTAGAAGTGTAGTAACCTACAAAAAGTACTAGCAGCCTGGCCGGTTTGGCTCAGTGGTTGGAGCGTTGGCCTGCGGACCAGAGAGTCCTGGGTTCGGTTCCCACTAGGGGCACGTACCAAAAATAAAAAGTGCTAGCAAACCACAAGGAGGCCCACCAACCAAGCTGAGGGGAAGCCCAGAGGGACATTAAATTTCACACCTGGATAACAGGGGGTGATAAAATAAGTCAGTTGGACCTATCTCATGCAATCTACATAGCTACAGGCAGTTCAGTACACATAATTCAACACTTTAAGAAGGAAAAGTGTGGTAGGCAGAATAATAGCCTCCCCAAGATGTCCCTGTCCTAATCTCCAGACTTGTAAATAATGTTAAATTACATGGTGGTGGGGAAATAAAATACCTTTAAAGGGGAATTAAAACTGCTAATCAGATGACCTTAAAATAGGGAGATTATCCTGGGTTATGCAGTGGACCCTATGTAATGACAAGGGTCCTAAAATGTGGAAGAAGGAGGCTGAAGAGTCTGTTAGAATGATGTGATAGGACAGACTCCGTAGCCTTGACCATGAAGACTGAAAGAACGGGAGCCAAAGAAAGCAGGCAGTCTCTAGAAGCTGAAAAAGGCAGGAGGACAGAATCTCCCCTGGAGCCTCCAGAAAGGAAGAGAACCCTGCAGACTCCTTAGTTTTAGCTCACTGGGACCCATTTTAGACTTCTAACCTCCGGAACTATAAGATAATAAATTTGTGAAGGGTTTTCTGATACTACTGTTGTGGTAATTTGTTACAGCAGCAATAGGAAACTAATACGAAAAGAAATAATTTTGTAAAGACTTTTAGGAAAATGTTATAGTAACCATTTTAAAGAATTGAGGTATTCATTGCTTATTTAACTGAAAATTCAGTTATTCAGAAACTCTGAGGTTTTCGGGATAACAAGTTATACCACTAACTTTAGATAAATGCTTTTACTTCTGAAGCCTAAAATCACTGACAGTTAACTGTATATATATACCTAGATGGTATTATGCTAATTGAGATAACCACAGCATTAACCCAGATGCTATTTCTAATGTATGAATCCATTAAATGTTTAGATTTTAAAAAAGAATGGCCTGGTACCAAAAGGAATATTAGAGTTGAATATATTAAGTAAAAATTATAATATGTACATTATTAAAATTTAAAATTTTGACACGCCTGATATTTCCATACCTCTTACTATATATTAAATTAGCTTTATATTTTAAAAGTTACTTCAAACTATACCTGGAGTGTTATAAAAATCAAGAACACCTATATATGTTTCAAAGTATACACTGATAACAGAAAAACTCATTTATATTTAACATCAGATAAACCATTAAACACATTAATGTATTTCCCTAAAGAGGAAGCGAATCAGGAAACAGAACATGTCTGGGACCTTTTCCAAAGATTTCCAAATAGCTTTTGTTTGATATCAGTAAGAAAAGTAAATGTAAAGAGGAAAGATACTACTTATTTATACTTCTCTAGGTAAAATTTATCTTCTTTTTCTACATTGTTACTTCCAATTGAAACTATTCTGCTTTGAACAGAAACATGACCGTGTGCACATGGATATAGGGGTCCAGGTATTTAAATGGATTATAGTAGGAACAAACCATTTTCTACTCCAGGAGGAAATTAATAGTAGGAGCAGTTAGTAATGGGATATCATTTGGGTCTGTATACTTTTAAAAATCCATCATTATATTCAGTTCTGTGACAATATACAGTTCTTAAAGTAAGCATCATAAATGCCAATGAACAAAGCAAATTTTGCATCCATCATTTTTATTACCTGCACAAAAGGGGAAGACAACATTTATAAATACTACTGAATTGGGCTTATAACTTCACAGGCTTTTGCATTATATAATCAACAGTTCCATTTAAAATAAATTACATTAAGACGAGTCTAAAAGTTTTTATAAAATGCCAAGAAATAAAAGACTTAAATGTGACCCGTGAATCCATAAAAATTCTAGAAGAAAATGTAGGCAACAAAATTTCGAACGTCATACACAGCAGAATTTTCATTGATACATTACCTAAGGCAACAGAAACAAAGGAAAAAATGAACACATGGGACTACATCAAACTAAAAAGCTTCTGCACAGCTAAAGAAACAACCATCAAAATGGAAAGGCAACCCACTTTATGGGAGAACACCATTGCCAATGATACATCAGATAAGGGGTTAATTTCCAAAATATATAGAATACTCATACAACTCAACAAAAGGAAGACAAAGAACCCAATTAAAAAATGGGCAGAGGAGCTGAATAGACACCTCTCCAAACAGGACATACAAATGGCCAAGAGACATATGAAGAAATGCTCAACATCACTAATCATCAGAGAGATGCAAATTAAAACAACAATGAGGTATCACCTCACACCTGTCAGAATGGCCGCCATCAACACATCATCAAACAAGTGTTGGTGAGGGTGTGGAGAAAAGGGGACTCTAGTGCACTGCTGGTGGGAATGCAGACTGGTACAGCACTATGGAAAACAATATCAAAAAATTAAAAACTGAACTTCCATTTGACCCAGTGATCTCGCTTCTAGGAATATACCCTAAGAAGCCTAAAACGCCAATCAGAAAGAACATATGTACCCCCATGTTCATAGCGGCACTATTTACAATAGCTAAGATCTGGAAACAGCCCAAGTGTCCATCAGTAGACGAATGGATAAAAAAGCAGTGGTACATATACACAATGGAGTACTATGCAGCGGTAAGAAAGAAAGATCTCTTATCCTTTGAGACAACATGGAGGGACCTGGAAAGTATTATCCTAAGTGAAACAAGCCAAGCAGAAAAAGACAAATACCGCATAATCTCACTTATATATGGAATATAATGAATATAACAGTCTGAGGAATAGGGTAGACCCAGAAACACGGAAGTAAGGTACAGACTGACAACCCTCAGAAGAGGGGGTGGTGGGGATGGGAAGAGATAAACCATAGAACTTATATGCATGGCCCTGGCCGGTTTGGCTCAGCGGTTAGAGCGTCGGCCTGTGGTACAGAGAACTTATATGCATGTATGCATAACCAATGGACATGGACAACAAAGCCAGGGACGGGGCAAGGGGGGATGAGGAGGAGGGTGTCAATGGGGTAAAAAAGGAGAAACATCTGTAACAAAAATAAAATTAAAAAAAAAAATTTTAAATGCCAAGAAATAAGACATTTTGCAACAATAGTTTTCTGAAACATACGTTTTTGAATTTTTTTTAGTTGTCAGTAATTTAATAGGATAAGAGAAGATAATATTGAGGTGGAAAAATCAGGCCTTTCATTAAAAAGTAGATGAAAATATATCCAACCACCATCATCTTACCAAATAGGCTTATGCAACTATGAAAGACAAATAAGAATAAGTAAGAGTTACGAGACTGGGGAAGTTTGTCTGCTAAAAAGGACAGTAAAATAAAAAATGCTCATGTTTCCTCTCTAGAAAATATTATTCAAAATTGGAACACAGTACTCTTAAAAAGATACAGTGACTTCCTACTTTAATTAGAATGTCTCCTTAGGAAGGAGCTATCACTGACAAAATGACAAAACTATGATGATGTGATGTAACATTCTTTCTGGTAATTTTTCCCTGTTTGGTATATGTCTCTTGGCACTTGGTAAAAGAATGAATTGTTTTTTTCTTAAACATACACAAAGCCCAGCCAATGTGACTCAGTGGACTGAGCATTGTCCCATGGACTGAGAGGTCCTGATTCAATTCTGGGTCAGGGCTCATGCCCAGGTTGCAGGCTCAATCCCAGTAGGAGGCATGTAGGAGGCAGCCGATCAATGTTTCTCTCTCACATGGATGTTTCTATCTCTCCCTTCCTCTCTCTAAAAAATCAATAAAAACATATTAAAAACATACACAAACAATAATATCAAAGTGTGTTTAAGGAGATACCACAAACAGGCAAAGCAAATATTATTTGGGCTTTTAAAAAGAAACCAAATATTTACGTGGATAATGAAAGATGTTAATTTTTTTTTTTTATTTAAAGGAACAAGCTTTATCATTTGTGATATAGAGAAGTGTTTTAAAAATATAACTTTTATTTCTAGTTAAAGATGCCAAAATAAGCCTGAAGAAATTCATAAACATTGAAATTATATTTCTAAAAATATGTATATGCTTAATTTAGGCAACCTACTTATTAAATGCTCAGGTTTAACTTTTCAACTAATTTAACTACTCTAAAAAATAGGGATTCCTAATTTATCAGTAAATAACTAAAGTTCTAAGAATTGAAATAACTTGCTCATATCCTTAAGTGATGAAGTCAGGATTAGAACTCTGATGTTTCTGATTGGTTTCACTGAACCAAAAAAAAATTTATGCTGCTGTCAAAGTAGTGAGCTGCCGTTCCTTCTACTGGAATTAACCATGGCAAGGTAATGTCTGTGTCTGCACCAAGAAAATTCATCAATGAATCCTATTCAAATACTTCCCAAAACACACATTATGTAATAAGTAAAAAAAAAAAACTTAACAGGTGTGAATTCATTCCTAATTAAATAAATGACTAAATATTATACAATTCCTCAAAACAGATCATTTACAAATAAAGCTGAATAAGTCAGCATGACATCACAGTGTGGTGGTGGAAAGGCACAGCTCCTATTTTTAAGATTCACCATTTAAGCCCTGGCCAGTTTGGCTCAATGGTTAGAGCGTCGCCCATGGACCAGAGAAACCCGGGTTCGGTTCCTGCTAAGGGGCATGTACCTCGGTTGCAGTTCGTCCCTGGCCCCAGTTGGGGCCATGTGGGTGGTGACCACTCGATGTGTCTCTCTCACGTTGATATTTCTCTCTCTCTTTTCCTCCAGCTCTATCTCAAGATAAATGCAAAAATGTCCTCGGGTGAGGATAAAAATAAAAAAAAATTCACCACTTAATGTCTCCCTGGAAAATGGGAATAATAAGAGTATGTACTTATAGCAGATTGAATAGTGGTTCCCAAAAAGATATGTCCATGTCCTAATACCTAGATCTTGTAAATGATATTTATTTAAGTTAAAGATCTTAAAATGAGATCATCCTGGATTTCCTGAGTAGGCCCTAACTGTAATGACCAATCCCCTCATAAAAGACAGAAGTGGAGAAGACACAGGGACATGTGAAGAGGAGAAGATAAGTGACTAAGAAGGCTGATCCTGGAGGGGTCACAAGCGATCACACAGTCACAAGGACTGCCCATAGTCACCGGCAGCTGGAGGAGGAAAGGAAGGATTCTCCCCAGACTTTCTGGAGGGAGTGCAGCCTGTCTGCCACCTGGAGTTAAGACTTCTGGCCTCCAAAATTGTGAAAGAATAAATTTCTGTTGTTTCAAGCAACCCAGTTGGTGGTAGTTTGTTACAAATGCAGGGGAAACATTAAGTAACCGAAACAGAGTGTTGAAAGAATTTGATGAGAGAGTGTATTCAAAGCATTTTAATGTATATAAATATTAGTGGTTACTATTAATGACTATATGAGGGAAAACCATTCTACAAGTAAATGTCTGTTTTTGCATTTTCCCAGGGTGGAAAATATCACCTAGTTCTTTCTTCACAGTAAAATGAATTGCCAAAATGTACCTTGTGCCCCAGTAAATACACTTTCAAGATTAGCAACTGTCACCATTAAGCTTTGTTTCTAGGAAAGACAAATAGTTTTACTTTTAATAATTTTTCTCATTTATTTCACTAACTTAGGCTAAAGCTAAATTTACCAGTAGCCTCACAAAGAGCACCATTCACTCTTAACCTATTAAACAGATTAAATAAAAGGGATTTCAGATCATTGGAAATAGTTGAAATTATAAAATTAGGGGGAATGATTTAACAAAAGAAAAGAAAAAAGACTCATAGCCCAACAAGTGAAATATTGTTTTAGTCAGAGTGTAACTATTGAAGCACAACAATTTCTTCTTCTAACCCAGAGAGACATATCAGCCCCAAACCTCCTCTCACCTAGAAGGTAAGATGTGTCACTGTAACCTCCTTCTCTGAAGAGCTATGTCTTACCAAAGACTGGCTGGCAAATAAGAAGTAAATGTAAGGCCTATATAAATACTGAGTCCCCTTTAAGGCCCAAAATGCAGGGCTTCTGTTTTGTGTTAGAACAAAGAGGGGACTCTCATTTTAAATTCCATCTCCTTGACTCCATTCACTTATCCAAACAATAGATAAAAAAGAAACAGGAAGTAAGGGAGAACAGCAGGCCTCTCCCCTTCCCAGGCACCTGCCACACCTGAGGACAGAAGGTGAAGAGGTGGAACTGAAAGAGACTATAAGCCCGCTTTGGAACAGTTCACCCCTCCACTGGTAAATGTGACCCCAATGAATGTCAGATTAGGACCAGCCAGGCACAGTCTCCAGCTCCCAGGGGAGGGGTGGATCTAGATGAACAGAAGTTGTATTCTGCATCAGCCCCTCTTCTCCGGTGGTCAGAGAAGATGTGAATGGAAGTTGTGTTCTCACAATGCACAGAGGCAGTTAGGAAGGAGAATAAATTACCTCACTCCCCACTGGTAATGGACAAAAGAAGGGACTGAGTATATAATCAAGATCTAAAAATGAAGACATTTTGCCCGATCAGTATGGCTCAGTGGCTGAGCATCTACCCATGCACCAAGAGGTCACCGGTTTGATTCTGTCAGGGCACATGCCCAGGTTGTGGGCCCGATACCCAGTGGGAGGCATGCAGGAAGCAGCCAATTGATGTTCTCTCTCATTGATGTTTCTACTCTCTCTTCCTCTCTCTAAAATCAATTTAAAAAATTAATAAAAATAAAAATTTAGACATTAAAGTATGGCTCCCCAGAGAAGAATATGGCACATGGGGCTGGTTACCCCGCAAAACCATTCTTGCCAATCAGCGCTGGGATTCAGTGTAGTATTATTTAGCATCACTAACTTGTGCTCAAAGCCTTAACATTTCTGTACTTTTGGTTGCTTTTATATGCTAATTATTGGTAAAAGTATTTTAAGAAAATTTTTACCCTCAGATGCACTTTTCAACAAATATTTTGCACACACCATGAGGCAAATCTATAGAAAAGGTCAGGACATACTACTGCACGCAAGATAGGTATGGCCTTTGCCCTTAGGAACTTATAGTCCAGCAGCAAATGTGAATGGCATTTTACATTAATGAGATTTCTTTTCTCTTAAGACCAAAATGTTTGGAAATTTGTAAAGGGTATGTGTGTGTGTGTATGGTGGGGGGGGAGGTGTTAGAGGGCACTGAGTATTCTACACCCTGAAAAGCAGAGTATATAATGGCTCTCTGAGAGACCCAACTCTGACCTTTAGGGAAACCAGGGGGCTGTAACCTCACCAGCCCAGCTGAATTATCTCAAATAGCTTTAGAAATACAAATGGAAGACGAAGTATACAGTCAAATGAACATGGCTCTCCCAGAAGTTTGTATCATTCTGATGACCTCTCTCACACTGACCTGAACTACAGGTTCTGTACTTAATCTTACTCATCATATTACATCAAATACCCCTTTAAGGCAAGAACTGTGTCTTTTTTTTTTCCTGTAATTACACTAATGTAGACTCACACCAACTAAAAACCTGACAAATATTTGTTAAAAGAATGAGTAAATAAGTGTTATTAATGGGAGAAGAAAAGAGGAAAACTAAGCAAAAGGAAAAGACAATGTTTTCAATGGGACATAAGCAATAGAAAAGAGGTAATATGACATGGATCAGCACAGGTGCTCAACAGAAAGTTACTCAACCAGTTTTGGAACCTTCAGCCTTCATAAGAACTCCCACTCCTCCACCCAATCCTGTCCTAGCCCAGGCCTTCATCCGTTCCAGTACAGTTGTGAAACAGTTTCCTACCTGGTCTCCTTGCTCCGCCCTACACACAGCACACGCAGCCAGAATACCTGGGCTTGTCATCCTGGTGATTGACCTTAGGTATTGTTTCCTTCCATTTCCTTATCCTTATCTTTTATAAGGGACTCATAAAAACATCTACATGTCACAGAATTCTTAGAAGTATTAAATGAGTTACATGTAAAGCATATTTTTTTATAAATTTTTTTTCTTTATTTATTCTAGAGAGAGAGGAAGGGAGAAGGAAGAGAGAGAGAAAAACATCGATGAGAGAGAACATCGACTGGCTGCCTCCTGCATGCCCCCCACTGGGGAATTTGGCCCACACCTGGGCATGTTGAACCAGCGACTTCTTGGTACATGGGTCGACGTTCAACCAGTGAGCTACACAGGCCAGGCTTTTTAAAGCATTTAAAAGAATGGCCGATATATACTACTTGTTCAATAAATATTAACCATTTGTATCATTAAATCTATTATGTTATTACAAAACAACTCTTCAGTGATTTCCCATCAACTAAGAACCAAAATTCAAATTTTTATTTATGGCAACTAAGATGTTTTATAATAACCTGAGCCCTGGCCAGTTTGGCTCAGCGGTTAGAGCATCGGCCTGCGGTCCGGAGAGACCCGGGTTCAGTTCCCGCTAAGGGCATGTACCTCAGTTGCAGTTTGTCCCGGGCCCTGATTGGGTCGTGTGGGTGGCGACCACTCGATGTGTCCCTTTCACGTCGATGTTTCTCTCTCTCTCTCCCTCCCACTCTATCTGAACAAAATATCAAAAAATGTCCTCGGGTGAGGACTAAAAAAAAAAAAAAAAATTAAGAAAAAAAAATAACCTGAATCCTCTTAACCCTCTAACCATCTCCTGCTCTTCCTGTTGTCTCAAAAACTGCATTCAGCCACAGTGAACGACTGACAGATTCTCAGAACACAGTAGGGCTATCCCTAATCTGTCCCTTGCCTAGAATGCACTCTCTTCTACTTCTGACCACCTGGCAAGTTCCTATTCAACATTTAAGTTTCCATTTCTGAGACATCTTTTTTGCCCCCTTTGTCTATGCTCCAGATGCTACCTGTACATACATACCCATGTTCTGATAATCATCGACCTATATTATAAAAATGTCTGTTTCTTCCCATTAGGTGCTTATTTCCTGGTCCTAGCATAGTTACTGGCTATAATTAAACATATATTTTCAGAAGAAATTACAAAGAAATTGGGAGGTATAAATTTCACACACACACACACACACACACACATCACAGAAAACTCAGTACATCTTGTGACTCATTCATATATTGCTAAGATTTTTTACAGCACTTTTGAGTTTCTTGATTTATGTTTGATCCCAACCTCAAGCCCAGCTCATCTCATTTGGTTCCTGGGAAATCTGAACACTTACTGTACTAACTTTTTTTCCCCAATCCTTACAGAGTATGTCTTCAGGTAGACTGAGAGGGAGGGAGAGAGAGAGAGAAAGAAACATTGACGTGACAGAGACACATCAGCTGGTTGCCTCCGGCATGACCCCAATCAGGGCCAGGGACGAATTGTGACTGAGGTACATGCCCTTGACTGGAATCCAACCAGCAACTCATTGGGGCGGCTGATACTCTAACCACTGAGCCAAACCAGCCAGGGCTTTCTGTACTAACTTTGAACTTGCCGTGGAATGTAGGCATGGAATCACTCTGAACTAGGCTCTCTCTTCTCTCAGATCCTGGCAACCTTCTCACTGTCCTCAGTCTACAAAATTCTTCCTTTTCAGAACCTCAAACTTCAGGTGACTGAATAATGCTACCCTATTCCTTCCTGCCATCACATGAATCCCACCTGTGTATGTTTGGGGGAAGGTGGAGAGCAGCAGTACTTCATTTTTTTTTTTATCCTCACCCGGGGACATTTTTTCATTTTTTGTTCAGATAGAGCGGTAAAGAGAGAGAGGAAGCAAGAGAGAGAGAGAGAGAGAGAGAGAGAGAGAGAGAGAGAGAGAGAAACATCAACGTGAAAGGGACACATGGAGTGGCTGCCACCCGCATGACCCAACCAGGGCCGGAGACAAACTGCAACTGAGGTACGTGCCCTTAGCGGGAACCGAATCTGGGTTTCTCTGGACCACAGGCCGATGCTCTAACCGCTGAGCAAAACCGGCCAGGGCATTAGTACTTCATATTTTTAAGGTCTCTATGTTCACCGAAATTAACATTTTTTCTACTTTTATAATTCAATTACATATGAATAATTTAAGCTCCAGACATGTATCATTTGGAAAGGCCATTTTGAGACCTTAGTGTCAAGTGGAAAGGTTTCGGGCTCTACAGCAGGGGTGGGGAACGTCCAGCCCGCAGGCCGTCCAAGGCCCTTAGAAATCAACACCAGCTAATATCACACACCTCGCGATACTGGCCTGACCAAATACAGCAGGCTAATTTTTGAGTTGATAATTTTGTATTGGCCTGAGAATTATGTTATAAATGTCCAAATGGCCCTTGGCAGAAAAAAGGTTTCCCACCCCTGCTCTAAAGAAAGGAAGAAAAAGAAAAATGAGCACTTACAGAAAGTAGGAAAAGGTTAGAGAAAAGAGAAAACATGTTGGTTTAACATTCACGGACGGCATTTGCTACAAATCAACTTACCACTAACCTAGTATATTTCCCACTCTCAGCATAAGATACCTAAAAGAACATTGTGATTAGACCACAAGATAGGTGGAGAAGAGTGCAGCAGGGAACAGGCATGTCGGGTGAGAAAGTCAAACTCACAGGCTAACACCTGTCCATCTTCCTTTCCCCCTCTGCTGCACAACTCCGATCCCAGCATCACTTTTGGCACAGAGCTGTCACTGTCAGTATATTTTTACAAAGAGCAAGAAGAATTTCCAAGTATGAACACAGACAAATGGTGCAGATGGACTAAGAGCTCTACTGGTTGATAGCTGGAGTTGCTTCAAACTCTAACATGCTATGAATCTATGAAGTCTGTTCTCTTTACTTGATCTTAGCCCTGCAACTTAATTCAACTGCAAAACTGTGTCACAGATGAAGTTACTTTTAAAGCTGCTTTAATTTACCCTGAGAATGCATACATTGGCGCTGCTAAAGGAATAAATGAGGTAACATTACTGCTAGAATATTTCATGAGCTTTTAAAACAGCAAATTTTTCAAAGAGCATTGCCTTCTTGCAAGTATTTTCCATGGCATTTGAAATTACTGGAATATCCAACAAATGTCTCCATAATTGCCTCTTACTCTGTCCTATGGAACAAATTTAATGGCAAAAATTCTTATTGTGGTGTATTTGGAAGAGTAAAATGAACTTTTAGACAAGAGGCATTACAATGACTACACAATAAAAATATTTTTAAATTCCTTTATTTAAAGAGACAATGTGATATTGTAGAAAAATCATTATCATTATCATTCGAGGGAAACAGACCTGAGCTTGAATTCTGGCTTGCTTACTTATAAGATGTATAAGTGAGTAAAGTGGGGTGATATCTGCCACAATAATTGTTGTGAAGACTAAATGACTAAAGTATATAAAGTTCCTGGTTCTGTAACTTGTTAGCTAGTTTCTTTTTCTTTAATATGCTTTACTTACTAAATTCCTACTGTGTGTACTAAGAAACAAGACAAAAATTGCTTCCCTAGCAACTTTAACACTTTTTTCATCAGATATCTCAGAAGAAAAACTATTATCTAAAGATCTTGGAAACATGAGTATTTTTATAATCAAAATAAGCTTCTTTAAAGTAATGAAAAGGAACTCTTCTGCAATTACTAAAATAATTTCACTGTAAATATTATACAACAAGAGCAAAAATTGAATGCAAAAAATAAAAACATCACAGCAAAGTTTCAATAAAGGAACAATTCGTGTTGGTCCCTTGGAGATAATTCTTTGCTTCACTAGAGCTAATAGGCTTCTCATTAGAAAATGAGATTTACACGAACATTAGAGAATTAATGAAATCTGGAGAAAAGAGATATTGCTCTATAATTCAGGGTGTCAAAGAGATTAAAATGCTACTTTGAAAAAGCAGTTAACTAACTTATTTTTCAAACACAAAAATACTTTTCTTAGTTTTAAGAATAATTTGGTAACCAATGTATCCATTCTCAGCATCATAAAAATATTCTGGACTAATAAATAACCCATTGTTTCAAAGCACAATCTATAAAACATAATTCTAGCAAAACAAAAGAATCTGGAAAGTCCCTCATGTTCCCTGTAACAGGATGAATTACACACGGGAAAACATTGCTGTACATTTCAGCCAAAACAACCAAGATAAAGGCAGACTCAACTGTAAGAGAGGTCACTGGATTCAGGATTATCATAGGTTTTTGTTGTAATGCAGAAATGAAGTCTTGCCGTATTACCCAAAACACTGAAACTCACACACACACACACACACACACACACACACACAAATAGATGAATGAAAGACTATTTTCCATATCCATTTAATTTCAGAGAAAAAGACTGTTCCTGGCTGGTAAGAGAAATTATTGGGACCAGTAATATTTAGAAACCTATTTATGAAGTTGGTTTACTATGAAATGCAGGCTTTAAAATACATTAAAGAAAAAGTAAGCTGCAAAATTTGACAGTATAAATACTCTGCCACTTATGTGCTTCACACAGCCAATCACTCCTATTTACTTTTAAACTCATATAAAGCCTAAGCTATTTCAGTCTCTGAAACCCTTAATAGCAACAACAGCCACTGGAAACAGTTGGGAATGACTTGAATTTCAATTCTTTCAAAAGCTCTCGATGCTATGGACCAAAATTTTTATTTGGAACACCAAGGCGACTACTGCCACTAACTACACAAGAACGACCAGTGTGTTACTGTCACTAATAAACTTCTTGGGAATTATTTTTAAATTTATCAGGCAAAAGTAGCAGAGATACTTTATTTTTAAATTATCTACAACTCAATGCAATTAATATTTATTGAGTATCTTCTACGGCCAAGCCACGGTGGCAGGCACTGGAGAATGTAACAAACAGAACATCACTTCTGCCCTTCAAGAGTTGGGTGTGATCTTCTTGCCACTGAATCGGCATTCACGTTACTTCTTACTCAGCTATTCCTTTTCATACAAGGACATCTTGCATGCTTCACACTTTAAATCTCTGAATTTCAACTTTTTTCTTTCTTAAAATGATAATGAAGGTTAATTTGGTATAATGCAGTGCTGTGGAATCATGGTCCTTTTAATCTACTGAGCAGACATGACCAGGACAATCTTCTCATGTTACTCTACTCCTTCAGCTGTCCTGCTGCCTCTGTCCATCTCCGGTTCCCTCCACACCCTCAGGCTGTCTCTCCTCAGTGTCGGCTTCCCTGCGAATGTCTCTGCTTCCCTGCCTACTTTCAGATGGCTTAAAATGTTTTTGGCCAGTGGTTCCCAGTCTCTGAACCACACTTGAAACAATAACTGGCACACAATTTTAAGTTTTCACAAGTGATCCACAAATTCATCTGTGTACCAAACACTTTAAAGTCTGCTTAGCCCTGGCAGATTTGGCTCAGTGGTTGGAGCATCGGTCTGTGTACCAGGGAGTCCCGGGTTCGGTTCCCACTAGGGGCACGTACAAATAAATAAATAAATAAATAAAGTCTGCTCAAATCATGTATATATTGGGATTTTTTAAATAAATGTTGATTCCTGTACATAAAAATGGAAACAAAATAATCTTCTTCATTTAAAACTGTAATACAGTATTTATAAAATTTGCAGTTACTAAAAATATAATTATTAATGTGGTGAGAAAAGGGCTTGCCCAAGAAATATTTGACACCTCCCCCCCCAAAGGTCCTTATTTAGGATATTTAGGATTAGAAAACAGGGGACCACACTGTAACCTCCTCCAGGGGAGTGAGGCCTTCCTTTCTATCCCCAAAGACCAATCAGTTCAGCAAGTGTTCTCTTAGTAGATGCTAACAAATGGATCTCAAACATTTATGTTAAGACACAGGCTTTAAGACTAGGAGCTGTGTCACTCCCCATCACTACACCCTGAGGCCATGCTAATTTATTCTCTTCTATTCACAGTCTGTTTTAAGACTTATACAAGCCACATAACAGGTGGTTAGAGATGAATGTGGGATGTTCAGGCAAGGAATGAGTCTGATCTTGTAATGGGGCGGCTGGTGGGCCATTCACCAAGATAAATTCAGCAGGAGGTGCAAATTGGTGATCCAAGGTGTTGAGCTCAGTTCTGACCTTGTTGAGTTTGAAGAATCTGTGAGACATGCAAGTGTGAAGTAGTTCCAGTGACATGACAGGAGGAGAAGCCAGACTCCAGTAAGTAGAAGAGCAGGGGAAACTGAAAGAACAGAACCTGGGTCTAGCAGCTAAAAACCTAGGCGATCTTTGGCTCTTCCCTCTTTCCTCATATCCATACCATCACTGTGACTTTGGGAATTACTGTTCACAAGTTCTAATTTTTCTCATTTCAAGTCGTCACTTAGCTAAGTCACCACAATACTCGCCTGACCTGTCTCCAGAGTCTCTCTACCTTCTTCTAAAGTCTCACTAAATACGTTCCTAAAAATGTCACTTTTCTGATCACAACTTTTAACACCTCATGTCCAAGATCCTAAAAAGCACTAACTGAACCTAATTTTCCTTTTATTCTTATCTCTACTTCCAACTGGTCAACATGCTCAGTCCAGCATGTGCTGGGTG
Organism: Molossus molossus; assembly: GCF_014108415.1. Lineage (NCBI taxonomy): Eukaryota > Metazoa > Chordata > Mammalia > Chiroptera > Molossidae > Molossus > Molossus molossus. The sequence continues at coordinate 73,339,885 of NW_023425344.1, read as the reverse complement.
GCCACCTCCACACTACCTCAGGGGGTACTCTTCCACCTGAGGTCTCCTCATCTTTCAAAGCTTAGCCCGGGTTTCTGCACCTTCAGAAATCCTTTCCATTTGGATGGAATCTTGACCTCATTGACCTCCTGTAGTACTTTCTGTCCGTTTTAATCCCAGTGAATAGATATAAATTCCTAAAAAGAAGAAATCATAAATCATGCTCTTTCTGACTGCTAGTCAAAGGTAAATCTAGAAGAAAAGTCCAATTTTTAAAAATTTGGAACAGTATAAGATTTTTCAACTCAACTTAAGTAATTAATGAGAGTGTTAATGAAAGATGAAGAAAAAATTATTTCTGAAAGTATTATTAAAAACACAGCCCAAAAGTTAATATTTTAACTTGATTTTAATATGTTACTCAGGAAATTAAAAGGAATAGACATGAATTTGGATGGGAGAGTAAGACAAAAACCTTTTTTTTTTTTTTGTCTTTCTGAGTTAACCCTCAGTAAAAGAGAATTACATCTGCATTGTTCCTCTGAGAACAATTGTTCCTCTCAGACTAGGTGTGTCCTGGTTTCTTTGCTGCCATAAATCATGGGCTAAGACAATAACTTAAAACCAGAGCAGTAGTTAGCAGGCAGTAAACATAATGTTTGTATCCACTCTTTTAAAAGCTTTAATTGCAACTGTATGATCAAAATCACTCACTTCACTAAACACTCCTTTCTAACACTTGCATCATCATCTTTCTGACTTTCCCAGATAACTACTTACCAGACTGCCCTCTCATTTTCTCTCTTTCCCTCCAGTCACACCCATTTTGTTGCTAAGAAACAAAATAAATATGATCTCCTGGAAATAACTTTGCAATGCATACTATATTGATACTCTTATCAAGTGAAGAGAGAAGTAGGAAGAGAAAACTTATCTTTATTATGTCCTAGGTCTTTACATGTGCTGTTTCATTTTATATTTGAAATAGTCCTCCAAGGCAGCTAGTACTATGCCCATTTACAAATGGCTAACTGAAACTGTTGCATAACTTGCCTAATGTCACACAGCCAGGAAGTGGTGGAATCAAGGTTTGCACCTAGTGTGCCTAATTTCAAAGTAAGACTTTTATGTTAAAAAATAATAATAATAACCAAACACTTTCAAGATGTAAAGTTCAAAAGGAAAAATTTCAAAATGCAAAATACACCCTGACAACTCATGTTTGCCAAATCTGCTCCTTTCATATTGCTACTGATGATCAAAAAGAATGAACTGGCTTGAGTTTTCAAGTTCATTTTCAACAATCTTTATCCATATTGAATTGAAGAAAAAGAGATATCAGATAAATACTTCTACATCTGCTGATTGATCTGTTCATTGACAGTCTCTTTTCCAGAGTGTCATATTGAGCAAAAAGTCCTAAAAATATATTTTTTAACTTAACTAACCATGGAATGCATAGATAGAAGCCTGCTGAAAAACTAAGTCTTTAAACTTTAAACAGGAAATAAATTACCAAATACTGCCAGTAGGCTTATAAACATGGGAGGGAAAAATAAAAGATGACATTCTGATAAAGGAAAGGGAACCATATACACAAGTAAATATCCAAATGAATGATTACCCTTCTTTTTTTCTTTTACTTTCATTCTAATATATAGGGTCTAGGAAGCACACAGAAAATAATTTAGGTATAATATTTATTCTAGAATGCTGACAGGTAAAGCTGAAAATGAAAAGTATATGCTTTGGACAGAGATGCTGTTGCTTACAAGGACAAGAGTCAAAGAGTTACCCTATTGTGTTACTATCCTATCTTATTAAATTTTATTAAGAGACTGTCTTCGCCCTGGCCGGTTTGGCTCAGCGGTTAGAGCATCGGCCTGCGGTCCGGAGAGACCCGGGTTCGGTTCCCGCTAAGGGCGTGTACTTCAGTTGCAGTTTGTCCCCGGCCCTGGTTGGTCGTGCGGTGGTGGCCACTTGATGTGTCCCTTCATGTCGATGTTTCTCTCTCTCTGTCTCTTCCTCTCTCTCCCTCCCACTCTATCTGTGCAAAAAATGGAAAAATGTCCTTGGGTGAGGATAAAAAAAAAAAAAAAGACTGTCTTCACTAAGCCCCTTGCTACACAGATAAAGTAGGGAAAGTGTAGGCTTTGAACTGACCTGGGTTTGTTAGACAAGCAGCATAAATTATTGAAGCCATAATGTACTCATCTGAAAAATGGGCATGTTAACTCCTTCTTCAATTAACTGATATAAGAACTGAATGATATATGTGAAAAATCTTGCACTAAAGAGATGTCAGTGTGTGCCTGTCTTCTTCCCCTTTACTAAGAAGCACTTCCAATTTCAATGATATGGGGACAATACAATCAAATGCAGTCCTACTGAAAAATAATCATCCTCCAACCTAAGAATTAAAAACCCAAACTAAAACCAAGACAAAAAACAAACAAGCAAACAAAAAACAGTGAAACCAAATCTGCAGAGTAGACATTAGAAAAGCACATGAATAAAATACCAAGGGGTTAAAGTCACCTGATATGGGATAATATCCAACTCCAATTAAAAGAAAAGATAAATGAACTAAATGTATTTTAATTCACATGAATTGAAATATCCCAGATATAACTAAAAAAACTTTGATTAAAAAAAAAAGAACACTTTCTGAAGTCTGGTCTCTATGCTATTAGTGAAAGAGCAGAGTTGACCCCTTAAAGCTAACAGTAACAGAATGTTAAGCACTCGTTAAAATGAGATGAAAGATGGCTAAGAGCTTCAGACTGATACAATAGCTACGTTTTCTTTTTTCACGTAACTCAATGTACCTATTGAATTATTACAAGCTGTAATTCATTAGTAGTAGTTACAGGAACTCTGACAATTTGTTCTGTTATTGTTGTTTGAAAAATAAGGAAGAAGGGGAAGGCACATGAAAAGAGTACATGAATATTTTTCAAAATTCAGTCCTTCTAGCCCTGGTCGGTTTGGTTCAGCAGTTAGAGCATGGGCCTGTGGTCCAGAGAGACCCGGGTTCAGTTCCCGCCAAGGGTGCGTACTTCAGTTGCAGTTTGTCCTGGTTGGGTCGTGTGGGTGGCAGCCACTCGATGTGCACCTTTCATGTCGATGTCTCTCTCTCTTTCTCTCTTCCTCTCTCTCCCTCCCACTCTATCTGAACAAAAAATAGAAAAATGTCCTTGGGTGAGGATTAAAAACAAAAAACTCAGTCCTTCTAGATCTTTCATTTCCAAACATAACAAGTTATACACTAAATAAAGTCTAAGGAACAAAAACAAAACAAAACACAGATATGCCAATACTATAAAACACAAGGAAGATTAGAAAAGCTATATACCTTCACTGTGATCCAAGGATTAATTTAAAAATATAAAATAAGAACAAATATATAAAGTATTTTTAATGGTTAAAAGCTGTTTGACTATCCATATGACTGACTACCTTTCATCTTAAAGTCAGCAGAACAGTACAAGTCACTTTGCTAACCTGGCACAGTTTAAGATAACTCCAATGAAGAAAGTCCAATTTCCTGATTCTCTCAGCCAAAATAAGCAAACTTGTTAGTTTGATCTAATACCAAGCTCTAGGAACTTATCATTTTACAGCTAAAAAACCAGAACAAGAACATGAATTTAAAGAAAGTTCAAAATCACCCATGACTTCATTTTATAGTCAAGAAAATTAAGGCCCAGAAGTTTAGCAACTTGCCCCAATTCATACAGTAACTTAGCAGCAATTTTATCTGTTATGCATAGAATTATTGAAATAGTTGAAAATCTTACTCATAGACTCCAACTCTAATATAGTTAACAGAGTTGTTAGACATCAAAGTTTTTAAAAAGTATTTTCTTCTTTTATTAGCTAAAATAATATAATTTTTAAAAAGATCCACTTTGCCTCAGATCAAAAGCACAGGTAAAAAGGCTTTTGATATTTAAAAATAAGCATGTTGCCCTGGCTCATCTTGCTCAGTGGTTAGAGCATCAGCCCACGGACTGAAGGGTCTTGGGTTCGATTACTGGTCAAGGACACTTATCTAGGTTATGGTTTCGATCCCCGGCCCTGGTTGGAGTCATTTAGGAGGCAACCAATCAATGTGAAAGACACATTAATGTTTCTCTCTCTCCCTTCTATTCTATCTAAAAATCAATGAAAAAATATCCTTGGGTGAGGATTAACAACAAAAAAGCGCCCTATTTGCCTAATTTCCACAAAAGGAAAAACAATTTCAAATAGAATTTTTCATTGTCATCTTGTAGTGCTCTGAAGAATCAGTTCCGTCCTGGCTGGAATGGCTGAGCTGGCACCATGCACGGAAGGAGAGTTTACTCTTTCAGATCCGGTCAAGGCACATACCTGGGTTTCAGGTTCCATCCCCGGTCCAATCCCTGATCAGGGCACATATGGATGGGAACAGATTGATGTTTTTTTCTCTCTCTCTCCTCCTCTCTCTAAGCATGTCCACAGGTGAGGATTAAAAAAAAATTTTAAATCATCCATTTCAATTGCAGAAAAAATTTTTCAAAGACTTTACAAGGATAAAAGACAAATCAAAATGAAATCTTCTACAGCTCTGTATTCATTAGATACACAGATTGTAGTGAATCAAGTCTTATTGTTTTAGGATATCGCAGAGAGATAATGTCTTGTTTATTACATACCCTCAAATTAGACTAGATAGAAAAAAAATGCTACAAATAACCTTAAACAAGCATCTTTACTTTACTTTTTCCGTCTTAAATTCTATTTTAGGATACTGAGATTGAGCCTAAAGAAGAGAAAGATTTTTTAAAATTTTTATTGAATTTATTGGCTGACATTGGTTAATAAAATTATGTAAGTTTCAGGTGTACAACTCTATAATACTAATACTATATAATACTATAATATATAATATTGTATTGTGTGTTCACCATTTCAAGTCGTCTCCTTCCATCACCATTTGTCCCTCCTTTACCCTCTTTTACCTCTTCCACCCCCTTTCCCTCTAATGACCACCTCGATTATTTTTAATGAATAGACACATAACAATATTTAATGCAAAAATTCACAGAACAAAATTGATGGTAATGTTCATTTCAAAAAACAAAAATAGGTTTTCTCTCTTATATTCTCCCCCTCAGGATTCTGGGGCAGAGGTGAGCAGGACAGGGCAGAAGTGGTAATCAGCCAGTGTTTCTACAGGAAAAGGCGGAGCTGTGCCATCAAGACTGGGAGAGGCTTGGTCTGCTCCTTCTTTGAGCACCTCTTTCCAATGATGAAGTCATTTCTCTCCTAAACTCTGCTGTAGATCTGACCAAAAGCTGTAACTCTCCAAGTCTTCCTCACAATTTTTTATAGGCCCAGAAAGACTGAAATTTGATTACAAATATTACAGTAACCCACAGGCCCTATACATTGTCCCACCTCTACCCACTTTCTGCTACCTCTCTGACCTCACTTCTTACCAGCCTGCCTTCACTGGCTCAGCTCCAGGTACACTCACCTCTCTGACAAGGCACTGCACAGACTCTTCCCTCTGCCTAGCTCACTACAACCCAAATATCCAGGAATCTTCTCATTGAGGCTTTCCTGACCACTCTATTTTCCATTGCAATTCCCCACCCCTGCATTCCCTATCTCCCCTTCATTTTTCCCCATAGCACTTATCTCCACATGGTATACTATACGTTTCTATTTACTTCTTGTCTGCCTCTGCTCACTAAAACGTTACCACTACGAGAGGAGAAATTTTTATCTGTTCTGTTCACTGCTGTGTCCCCAGCATCTGTAACAATGCCTGGCTAAGCTTAGCAAGAGCTCAAAAAATATTTGTGAAATAAATAAATGACTTCAATTTTGGGAAATAATGCTGGTACCCATCAAATATCTATTAGACACTAAAACAGAAAACTATACAAGATGTCAAATACAAACAGTGCAAAAGACATGGTCTTTGCTTTCAAGAAATCTGGTTGGAGAAACAGAACTACATGGAGTAATCAGGTCATTACATAGGCAATATTAGGTATGGAATCTACCTTGTTATCCCTAGTGTATATTTAAATACTAAATGAAATGATATAAATTTGTCATAGGGGTTCACAGGCAAAAAATAAAAAATAAAGTTGCAATAGTAAGGAAAGACTATGGTGGATGGTGAGTGTGATATGGAGTTTGTGTATGTGGAGGCACATATCAGCATTGAAGAAGTGGGCAGGCATTCCAGAGGAACTGAACTTCCTGAGAACATAAAAGCATGTAACGGTCAGTAAGAAACCTATCTTACATGGAAAGACTGCATTCACTTTTGAGTAATGATGATCATGGAGAACAATCTGAGTGGGCCTAGGTAACAAAAAACCTAATCCTCTGAGCAGAAGACTCAAGTCTCAATGGAATCTCATAGAACATGCTGTTGGTCCCCAGCTTAAGTCCTCTAGAACCTTTCTACTGGTTTGGTACACCCATCCCTGAGGTGCTCCCTTCACTGATGCCAATGGTTCACACCAGCAACTTGCTGTAGAAGCAACAGAAGCCTAGCCCTTCCGTGCATACACATACACACGCTTCCAGGATAGCTGGTGGCCAATCACTAATAAATGCAGGGGAGCAAGGGCAAAAGCCCAGTTCCCTTACCTCAACACAGGACAGACTCTATGGTACAATTTGTACCACAGTCTACAAAAGGATGTGAAACTACATCCTTGCTCACCTCAGTTTCCTCTTCCCAATCCTGCTTCACTCACTCCCTTTAATGTATGACCTGCACATGAATCCCATCTCAGGCTCAGCTTCTACAGAAACTGGACTAAGTCAAGTATTTAAAGGAATATTCATGAGGAAAGCTACATGCTTATGAAGACTCACATAGAGGAAGTACTGCTGTAGGTAACTCAGTTTGGAAGGAGAATACAGAGCAATTTAGCTGATGATAGGATAAAGAAGGTAAGGTGACTGGAGGCCAATGAAGGATGCTGTTGTTCAAATTCAAAAATAAGCGAAAGAAAAAATAACTGCTTTGATATGAGAAAGAAAAGAACTTCAACCGGAGAATAGCCTAGTATAGAGAAGAACTGAAAATAACTACAAAGTTTTATTTTTCCTTAAAGGCAAAAAGTATTTCTTCAGTAGCACTGTCAACACTATATCGTCAATTTTCTTAAATGCAAATAAATCTCTTTTCAGGCTGGCATTACCTAACACAAGAATCATTAAAAAACTTGACTCTAGAAATCTCTCTCATATTTTAGATCTCTGAATATCAATATTCAGAAATATGAAGACAAGATTAAGTAGTATCTCCAAATGATTATAACAAGTTGGCTTCTCAGACTTTGCATTTAAGTAGCTTAAAAGAATCTGTATTAAAGGCAGTAGCAGATTACTACTCAAATTGGAAATGTACCCAAACAGGGTAACTTCTGGCTTTTATCTGTTCTTATGGGACCTAGAATTGGCTTCAATAGAAAATAAGATACTGAGTCCTAGATCATAAAACGGGGCACAATGTGAAAACAAGTAAGCAGGTACGAAAGAAATGATACATGGCCCAAGGGAAGAGCTTATACCCTACATAAACTTTCAGCTTTAGAATTTAAGAAACAGCCCATTATCATCTGTATTTATTTTGTTTTGTTGCTATCTCATATAAGCTAGGCTTCTTGACATCTAAGTTCCCTTTCAAAAATCATACTTAGTAAAAATGCTCATAAATAAAAATGAGTACTTTCATTTATGGGCAGAAAGCACACTATCAAAACAGAACTTTTTAGCAAGGTTATATTTCACATTGATTACTTTTATAGGCATGAAAATGTATAGTTAATAGTTACCAGAATTTATATACACACAACCTTTGACTCAACAGTCCCACTGAAAGGAATTTTCCTCAAGGGGGTAAGAAAAAGAAACTGGTTAGAAAATCATGATACATCAAAGTATATCTATATGTCTAAGTTCATAAAAAATTTTACTATTCAGTTTTAAGACTAAATCGATACTCCTCCAGACAAGTACATATAATTTACCCTGTATATATCCTTTAAATAGTCCCAGGTTAGACTCAAAAAAGTTTCCATAGCAAAACATGTCTGGAAGGTACCACATATGTTATTCCCCTCTTAAAAGATTTACAATACACAAGAAAATTTATGAAAAACTTTGAGATGTTTTGGGGAAAAAGGTGTTTTCCAAATTTTATAAAGTAGAAACACTTTTGCAATCATTAAAAACAAAACTTGTTTAAAACTTTCCATAACCACCTGATAAATGATAGCCACCTTCCTTATAAACCTAAAGGTTCAGGGCTATCATTCAATCACCCTCTCTTCATTTCTTCTTTCTCCTCCACACAGCCCAAGATACTGTAGTGGTTCTAACTTTATAATTCATAATATTCACAGGGAACTTATTAAAATATAATTCTTAGCCCTGGCCGGTGTGGCTCAATTGATTGGAGCATCATCCCATATACCAAAAGGTTGTGGGTTCAATTCCCAGTCAGGGCACCTACCTAAGTTGCAGGTTCAGTCCCCAGTCAGGGCGTGGATGGAAGGCAACTGATCGATGTTACCTCTCACATCAATGTACCTGTCTCCCTCTCTCTCTCTCTCTCTCTCTCTCCCCTCTTCTCTAATCCATAAGCATATCCTTAGGAGTGGATTAATGTGTGTGTGTGTGTGTGTGTATTGTGTGTGTGTCTTACTTGCAGAGATTTTGATTCCTATCAGTATGCTTAAAAAGCAAAAAAGCAATCCAGGTAATTCCAATGTAGGTCAAATGTTGAGATATTAAAAATGTCTGACATAGTATCATGAAAGACATGATTAGCCATTTTATAATTGAGGCCAGATAACTTTAAAAAAAAAAAAATAGTAAGTTCAGAAAATCTGGACTGCATATGAGTATATTAAGAAATTATTTTTCTATCCAGGGAAAAAGAGAAAAACTATACTAAGAAAAGTCAACTCTTATCTTTTTTTTAAATCCTTACCCTAGGACACCTTTCCATATTTGGTTCAGACAGAGTGGGAGGGAGAGAGAGAGACATCGACGTGAAAGGGACACATCGAGTGGTTGCCACCCGCACAACCCAACCAGGGCCGGGGACAAACTGCAACCGAGGTACATGCCCTTAGCGGGAACCGAACCCGGGTCTCTCTGGACTGCAGGCCGACGCTCTAACTGCTGAGCAAAACCAGCCAGGGCTCAACCCATATCTTAAAAGAACACCCTCTAATAGAATGCCCAGAATATTAAGGCAAAGGATTTTATCCCTTAATAAGAATTCTTAGCCTGAGCTCCATTGAGAAATTTCAGGAATTCGTAAACTCACTGAGCTGTACACACAATTTCTGTATGTGAATACATGCCTTTTTATGGAGAAATAATCCAAAGTTTTCACCAATACTTATACTGCTCTATTACTCAATTTAAGAACCATTATATTTTTTATTTATCTGAGAAAAGGATAGTAAAAACTCCTTTTTAGTTAACACTATGAATCAGACATACAAAAATACATTCCCCAGTGTCGTTTTTCTCTCTCAGAGCCAAACAAAAAGCAATTTACCTTTGCAGAGTCATATTCAAAGAGCCTGTACAACCCTTAATCTTGTTCTGGGCTTCAAGGTGAGTCATCCCATGGGCACTTATTCCGTCAATGCTGAGAAGCACATCGCCTATTCTCACATTTGCCTGGGATGCTTTGCCACCATCTTTTAGCTGTAATAGAAAAATTTAATTAGGAGTATCACTTGTTAAGCAATAAATAATAAACACAGATAAAAATTATACTTTTGCTTACATCAAAAGTATATTAATATACTGTTAGACATAGTAATAAAAATTATATTATTTAAAAGCTAGAGTTAAAATTTAAGTAACATTCATGTTTATTTTCTTAAATTCTTATTTGCTCTATAAAACTAAAATAATTTTATGAGAAAGGTTCCCTGATAATTTTTCCATTTCTTTATTACGTAAAAGTAAGTGTGACTGTTACAAATGAGGAAGAGAAGTAGCCAAGAAAAATGCATATTAGCAAAAAGAAAAAACTGTAAGCTGAACTGGGTATTTTAATACACTTTTAGAAGTAATTTTTAAAACTCTTTAGACAGCTGTATTTTTGTTTGAGCACAAAAAGTAATACAAATGGAGGATCTGCTGAACAATCCCTCCAGTTGAGTCCAATTCATATCCAGTGTTTGGGGATGTTAAATTCTTTTAGATCACAGGCCCAAATATCTTGTATATTGGATCGTTTCCTGCTCCAGGCATCTAGCAGGCAGGGAGGGAAACTAGTATGTCTGAGACTATTAGACATGTTTGTGTACCATAGTCTTTAATCTCCAGTCATTCTTTTCTTCTCTGTAAAATTTTCTACTAGAAAATTTTTCTAAATAGAAAAAAATATCTATTTTAGTAAGGATATGTAAAATCTAATGGATATACGGTGTAATATGTTAAACCTTTCAAATAAAACAGTCTCTTTCATATACATAGTATATAGTGATTTTGTTTTCATCTTTATACTAATAAAAACAACTCCTTTCAGCTGCCTAGATTTAAAGGTAAAAAACAAAAATCAATGAAATGTTGACACTAAAATAATAAAATTTCTAGAATAACAGATAAAAATTTAACTCATATAAAACTTATCAATGTAACTATATTATATATATATATGTATATTTGTACACAATATATTGCATGATTGTCAGAGTAGTTTCAAAATTTAATAAAAATCATGCCCTGGCCGGTTTGGCTCAGCGGTTAGAGCGTCAGCCTGCGGTCCACAGAGACCCGGGTTCGGTTCCCGCTAAGGGCATGTACCTTGGCTGCAGTTTGTCCCCGGCCCTGGTTGGGTCGTGTGGGTGGCGGCCACTCGATGTGTCCCTTTCACATCGATGTTTCTCTCTCTTCCTCTCTCTCCTTCCCGCTCTATCTGAGTAAAAAATGGAAAAATGTCCTCGGGTGAGGATAAAAAAAAAAAAATTTTAATAAAAATCAAATGAATTGGATTTCAGGATCACAGGATCAAGAAGAAAAGAATTAAGATAGAACCTTATTACATATATTTTTAAATACTGTATCAGCAGATATATTTATTATATATTGGGATTTAGGAAAAAGTATTATAAATTAACAGGTACATTAAGTGATATGGTTTTGCTACAGTCATAAGGACATTTACTACTGTGTAAGGACATTCCTGGTCAACAATGACTGCATATATAGCAGTGGTTCCATAAGATTATAATGAAACTGAAAAAGTCCTATCACCTAGTGACATCATAGCTGTGGTAATGCATTAGTTATGTGTGGGTGGTGATGCTGCTGAAGCAGCCAGTCTTATAAAAGTACAGTACATACAATTACATACAGTACATAATACTTGATAACAATAACAAACAACTGTTACTGGTTTATGTATTTATTTATTTATTAAAGGTGGCATCTCACTGAATACTCCTGAGCCTCATTTATCCCTAGAACCACTTCCTCAAGCCATGCACTTATTAGAAAGATAAAATGTCCCCTTTAATTAGGTATTATTATGAACTGTGAGCAGCTAAGGAAAAAACTACAAGGTCACTCATTATCTGCACAGTTCATTTTTCCTTTGTTTTTGCAAGCCTAAATAGCTTGCATTTGTTTGAAGCAGTAATAAGTTTCTGTCATCAGTAAATCTTATACGTATTATATGACAGCCATAAGGGTGTGTATATTTCATAAATGCGCAATTTGTAGGAAGGAAGCAGTTGTGGGAAGCTCCTGGGTCAAACCCAGTATAAATCAAACTAATCACAAGCAAATGCTTTTCTTTTGATCTTTAAGTGTATTTTTCAGTACTGCTGTCCAATTTTCTATCAACTTAACTGTAGCTGTATGCTTCTTTAAAAACGCTGCTTTGTGGTCTCACTTAAGTTGCAAGCATACATGGCTGCACACATTGGAACTACCTCTGAGCTTCTGTTTATTGATGCAGATGGGTAGACTCTGTGTGGGGCGGGGGGGTGGGGCAGGGGAGAATGCAAGAGGAAAACGACATCATAGACTTGGGCTTATTCTAGTTTACTCTAACTAGGAAATGCTCAAAGGCAAATTTTCTTCAGTGATTTAGGAGAGGGAGCTCCTCTCACATAGCCTTTTTCTGCCCTGAGAAAGAAATGACCCAGAAAAAGAAAACTGGACTATTTATGGAGCACCAACTGTAAGTCAGGGACTTTGGAGGCCCTTTATCGCTCTCTACCACTATCAGAATCTTTACAGATGGGAAAAGAGAGCTTCAAAGAAATTAAATGACTTGCCTACGTCCATATAGCAAGTAAGAACACAGTACTGAGCAGAGACTTTGAAGTTACACAATCATGAGTTTATATTCATGCTCTACCACCTACTAATTGTATGATGTGAATTTAATAGGCCTAAATTTCAGCTATTTCTCCTTGAAAATGGGGACTATAATTTCACCTCCCTCACTGAGCTGTTGAGATTAAATTTTAAAAAGCACAGTATATATCACTCAATGCACAGTAAATGTTTGATGATGATGATGATGATGATTATATGCCACCAATTCATACAGGCTGGACACCTGCTTCATGGACCTAAGGGACAGAGAAGACATTTTTTCAAACTGACCAGTCAGAGCCTTCTGGCTTTTCCCTTCTCTCCTTTAAGGAAGACCAAATATCCCCACTTCAATCTCTTCCCTCTGCTTCTCTAAGCCTAAACCTTCCCCTTATTTAGCAACAGAGCTCAATAAACCATATAATTAGGAGCCCAGCTGACCACGTCCTCCTCTCCTTCCCCGCCTACCACCATCCAAGTCTGAATTTTCTGAACTCCATTCCCACAGGACAATGACCACATATCACCACATCCCAGGACAGTTAGGTGTTGCCAGTCCCAAGAGGCCGGAGGATAAGAATCAATAAGGTTATGTTCATGAAGAGCCTTGAATTGGGGGTCAGGAAGGACAAGAAGAAAAAAAAAACAACAGTACACATAGCAAGGGGAACACAGGAGGGTACTGGTATAGGAAGTGGAACAGGGAACCAAGACCATGAAGGAAGAAAGGGTCAGAAAGTATCCCAGACTTGGTGAGCAAGATCCAGGCCTTATCCCTAGGTGTGAATAACATCCATGTGCACATGCACAAAATATTACTTAAATTGAACAGATCAAAATAACTCATTGTAGATGTTACATTTTGACTTAGGTAACTAAAATAATCCAAATGACTGTAATTAGTAACTATAATTTAGAACCAATTCACTCATAGTAATACTTATGTGTAACATCAAAGAAGTCAGTAACTTTATTGTGCTTAAATAACATTTATAATTAAACTTCCCCAAATGCTTAGCCTTTATACAAATGTGTGGTTCCAGCAGCATTTTTTCTTAAAATTTTTTTAAATTTTTATTTGTTGATTTGAGAGAGAGAGAGAAAGATTTGTTGTTCCACTTATTTATGCATTCACTGGCTGATTCTTCTATGTGCCCTAACCAAGGATCGAACTCCAATATCTGGACGATGTTCCAACCAACTGAGCTACCTGGCCAGCCAGGGCTCTTCTTAAAACTTTTTAATTAAAGAGAAAAGTAGTACTATATCCTTATTAAATTGCACTAGAAATAGAATTAGTATTTCAAGATAGCATACCACTTAGTCAAGGATCTCAAAAATGCACTAAATAAAAAATACATTTTACCATCAAAGAAGCATGCTATTTGGGATTTGTAAGGAGTTAGAGATATACCTATTAGTGACTATATATACCTATTACCTTCCTGTGACTATTATCTCTTGATAGCACATCACAGAAACAAATCAATCACTGAACTTATCGCAAAAAACAAATGAGCTTTCATTTTTAAAAGTTAGAACCCAATATGGTAGATACTACTTTAAATAAGTCGAACTGCCTAAGATTTTTCTTTAAAATAAGTTTTTATAAAACAAGTGTTTAATACTAGGGAATTCTCAGTATGTATCCCAAACCTTCAATTTGCCTTCCCTTGAAAATGAGCCATCAGCTACGAAACTCAAAAAGTAGGTATCAGCAATAGAAATGATTTACTGAAGATATACATGCCCAACTATATTACAGAAATAATTTTATAATATAGATAATACTATTTTCATAGTTAGATGTTCACTAGGAATCACCTATGCTGGATGAAAAGAAACTGACTTTGGAACTTATCCTCTCACATACTATGGGTAACAAGTAGGAGACAAGGACCTATATTATGAGCCACGACCAGTGTACAAGTTTTCGACCTTCTGCATGTTTTCAACAAATATGGACTGCTTGGAAATGTATGACCCTAACACCAAGGGCATGACAGGAATGCCATCAGACTTTGTAAATGTGAAAAGGGAATATATAAATAAGACAGCTACAGAATGAAACAGTAACAGAAACTTCCCATGTCCAAAAACCATGGGAACTAAACCATGGGAAAATAAAAGCTATTGTTTTTCTAACAGTAATGTTACAAAAGTTTGGAGAAATGTATTAATAAAATTATATCAGTCTAACCAACAGAATTTTCTTGAGGTAGAGGTAAGCACTGAGAAAAGTCTTTTTAAAAACACCGGATTATTGATCAATCTTTAATTTTGCTTTAGAATGTACCTACTGTAGAATAAAAATTTGAATCCAGATATACGAGCCTATGGTTGAAAGTCTCTAGGTGTTCATCTCCCACATACTTCCCAGAAAATTGTATGTGTGAATTTTTGCACCTCCCCCCCCGCCACAAAACACATAAGAACTTATGAGCATTACACCAAAACTGAGAACTCACAGGCGATGAGTGCTACTCTGTCACTACCAAATAGCACAAATAAAAGTGGCGAAGTTTTTAGCCACTAAAGTGAGAAGTAAAAAACATTTGAGAAATATTGAATTTTTAAAATATATCCTTTAAGGCTTTTTCAAATCCCAATTTATTTACTATCACTCTGGTGCTATCTGCCCTACAATATATTACTTAGCACTTAATGTTGTTCTGTCTTGCACTACTGGTTATATAGTGTTGGTGTCTTGACCAGCCTATTAATACTACTCAAGTACACATAAAATGCCAATCTCTGGCTTGGACATCTAATGTGAACATGCCCCTTTAAAACTGGAGGCTACCCTCTGGCCAGGTGGCTCAGTTATTTGGAGTGTTATCCCATACACCAAAAAGGTTGTGGTTTGATTCCCAGTCAGGGCAATATACTGAGGTTGCTGATTAGATGCCTGGTCAGGGTGCAAACAAGAGGCAATCGATCGATGTTTCTCTCTCACAATTGATGTTTCTCTCTCAAATCAATTAACGTTTTCTAAGGTAAGGATAAAAAAATAAAATAAAATAATACTGGAGGCTACTTTGCAATCCTTTTAATATCCTTTTCTGTGAAATAAAATGATTTGTTTTTTTGTAGGTTAGAATGGTGAGATAAAACAAGCAATTACTGATGTCTCTCTGTGAGTAAATCTGTAAAATCCTGACTCATGTGAGCACTAGTTACTTTAACTAAGGGCCTTAGATTTTGGCTTATGAGTCAAACTGCAGTCGATTTTACCCAAAAGTCTGAGCACATACCTTATATGGTAGCAATGAGGCAAATATCTCAAAGTATGTGTCATTATGCCTTACAAGAGGATGATTATGTAGCCACTGAGCTTCTTCTTTTAAACACAGGGCTTCTGCTCACAGTTTGTCCAAGTAACCTGAATGCATTTCTCATGATGAGTCTTTCTTTACTGAAACACCACCTTTATTTTTCTCTAGGACTGTCCTAATAAAATTGACATGCCTTCTTAAATTGTAATTCATCATTAAGATGCCACATAACACTTTCATTTTCTAGCTAATCCAGTGTGCTTAAGCCTAGAGATTTAATGTACTTTTTTGTTAATGTGTGAATATAATTCCACCAGAAATGTAAAAAGTATGGTAGTTAAAAAAAAAAAAAGGGCACATCTACAAACATCTCAAAAACAAACTTGTTAATTACAGAAAAAGTAGTGTTCCTCTGCATTCGCTCTATAATAATAAAAAAAAGAGTAAAGAAAAAAATATCAAATAGCTATAATAGTTAAAAATGAACTAGTGGCCCTGGCCGGTTTGCCTTAGCAGTTGGAGCATCAGCCTGTGGACCAGAGAGTCCCGGGTTCAGTTCCAGCTAGGGGCACGTACCAAAAAAACCCAAAAAAACTAGTGAACTCTAGTTTATCTGGGAACAGATTAACACTGATATCCACACATTTCAACCCCCACTGTGTATTTGGTTCTGTTCAATGATGAGATGAATTCCTTGAAATTGTATGCAAATTGTGTGTGAGTATGCATGTATTTTCCATTCAGTCAGTCTATAGCTTTTCCCAAATTCTCAAAGGCATCTATCACCCCAAAAATGCTAAGAACTAATGATTTAATGAAACCTTAGAACAGTGTTTCTCAAAACGTGGTTTCTAAATCACCAGTGCCAGCATTCTTCTAAGACAAAAAAAAAAAAAAAAAAATCACAAGCCCTTCAATGACCACAAGAGTAAGATGTTTTAAAAAAAAAAAAAATTCCATTAACATCAAAAAAATTTAAGAACTCAAAGCAGAATTAATATTTATTCTAAATGGTGCAAAATCATAATTTCACATTAGTGGAAGATAAATGTAGCTTTAAAAATCTACTTGCTTTTAAGAAACTTTTAAAATCTTCATAGTATAAATCGTTAACATTTAATAATAGCCTTTTCTAGAGATTTTCAACTGGTGTGCCACAAGAATTTTTAAAACATTTAATACCTGACTAGTTAGTCAGGGGCACTGACTTTTTTCCCTCAGACTATCAAATTTTAAAAAAACATAACAATCGCCCTGGCCGGTTTGGCTCAGCGGTTAGAGCGTCGGCCTGCGGTCCCGAGAGACCAGGGTTCGGTTCCCGCTAAGGGCATGTACCTCGGTTGCAGTTTGTCCCCGGCTCTGGTCAGTTGTGCGGGTGGCAGCCACTCGATGTGTCCCTTCACGTCGATGTTTCTCTCTCTCTCTGTTCCTCTCTCCCCCTCCTACTCTACCTGAACAAAAAATGGAAAAATGTCCTCGGGTGAGGATAAAAAAAAACAAAAAAAAAAAAACATAACAATCAACAGCCAACATAACAATAGACGTCTGGTGAGAATGAATCAAAATTATACCTGTATCTTTTGTCAGCTTGGAAAAAAATATATTTTTGGTAATTAGTTTATGTGCCCTGAGATGAAAAAGGTTGCACATCGCAGGCCTATTCCAATAAGGCACTACATTCAATACTGAGTTCTGAGAAAATTTCTTTTTTTTTTTTTTGGTACGTGGCCCTAGCCACTAGGGCCTAGTGGGACCTGAACCCGGGCCTCTCCGGTCCGCAGGCTGATGCTCCAACTGCTGAGCCAAACCGGCCAGGGTGTGAGAAAATTTCTAAAAAGAACAGGCATGGCTCTTTCCCTCATCTGTGTTATACTGTTTAGCTTCTCACATGTGTATACAACTCTTCATAAAGTGGTGTTCCTCAAACTATCTGTGGTGAAAGACACTTTGGAGAAAGTCCCCCCAACCCCTGCCAATCTGCCATATATCAGTTTTTCCGTAACTTATAATAATAATAAATTACTAGAAAAGCAACATTTAAATAAATCAGGCAAAATATAAAACCAAAATTTTTAACATTATACTCTGTCAAACTACAGAAGTTTCTGGATACTCTTCATTTCTGTCCGTATTTCATCTCAAACTGGAACCAACAGTTTGCTGGTCTGCAAAAGGATGCTCCTTCTAGAAAATGACTATATTTCTCTTTAGGTCCATTGAATGTGGACTTAAACATAATACATAATAAACATTTGATGAATTACCACACTGGAAGTTAAAGGTATTTAATACATAGATTCTTATTTAGTATTTGTTTCCCTTTTTTTTTTTACTCTTATGTTAAACATAAAGTGATTAATTATATTGTACATTTATTTTGGCACACTTATCTAATTTTTTCTTTAGGAGTTGTTTCTAAAAAGGTACGCACATTAAAATTTTTGATTCATAACACCAGACTGCTACAAGAATGGCCATTAATAATTCTGCACAATGTGTAAGAAAGTATCTGTTATCCACACCCTTGCAACTCTTAGTATTACAAATGAAATTTGAGGGTAATTCTAGCTCTACCACTAATAAATCCTGTGACCTTGGGGAAGTCATTTACATCTCTGGCCTCATTCTACTCAGCTGTACAAGAAAATTGGATCAAATGTTCTAGGGTCTCTTTAAACCCTAAACCATAACAAATATTTACACAGACTTTACTTTGCAATCTCTCATTAGGCTAAACAGTCATTGTAAATAGTATCTTCTACTCGCTTTGGCACTAAAATAAAGTTTGTATTATTTTCCAGTCACTTCATATATGTTATTCTTACTACTCAATTACAAAACATTAAAATGGCAAATATGTGTGCTTTTTAAAAACCTAAAACCTCATCAACATTAGAAACCCAAAAGTCTGGCCCTGGCCGGTTTGGCTCAGCGGTTAGAGCGTCGGCCTGCGGTCCGGAGAGACCCGGGTTCGGTTCCCGCTAAGGGCACGTACTTCAGTTGCAGTTTGTCCCCGGCCCTGGTTGGTCGTGCGGGTGGCAGCCACTCGATGTGTCCCTTCATGTCGATGTTTCTCTCTCTCTCTCCCTCCCACTCTATCTGTACAAAAAATGGAAAAATATCCTCGGGTGAGGATAAAAAAAAAAGAAAAAAGAAACCCAAAAGTCTGGGTTCTGGAGCTGACTAGGAGAGAAGCTAGCTTATCTACTTTTTCAGACCCTAAATAATTTTTTATTTTAGAACAAATTAGTCTAAAGGACAAGAATCTTCTTTCCACTGAGAGCCATTAAGTCCTCTAAAATTTAATGCTAAATTATGCCTTCATTTGTTTATCATACATTTAGAAATCTACGTTAAGTGGAGGGCAGGATAGGGAGGAGGGTATCTGGGGAGGAAAGGAGAAATATCTGTAACAAAAATAAATAAATTGATTAAAATAAAATAAAAATCTGGTTATATATGCACCAGATGTTAATAAATATAAGATATAATTATTAGGCTATTGGTGAAAGCATTTGTTCTATCATTCAACACATACTGGTCAAATGTCTATTATGTTCCAGGCTGATCTAGGCATGGTACTACATAAAAACAAAATGAAGTCTTTTGCCCTCATGGAACTTAAATTCAGTCAGGGGGAAAGAGACAATCAACAACAACAAATACAGATATGTAATAAAATGTCAGGAAACAGTAAGTTTTACAGAAGAAAAACAAAGTCAAGTCCAGGGATAGAAAGTATCAGGAGACATTGTTTTAAGGTACGTAGTCAGGGTAAACTTCCTGGGAGGTAACATTTGAACAGAGACTCAAATGAAGTAAGAGAAAGAACCCTGCAGATATCTAGAGCGAAAGCATTCCAGGCACAGGGACATGAAAAGATTTTTAAAATAACTTTGGACACTACAGGGTAATAAAGAATGTATAAAGTTATCAATAACTCAAAGACTGGAATAACTAATTTAATATACTTAGGTGGCAAGAATGTTTGAGAGATGACAACTGCCCTGAGTGCAGAAACAAAACAGGACATGCATGTGCTCTAGGCAAAAACAAAAAGCATGTGGAAGACTCGATGATAAGAAAGCACTACCGCCCTGGCCGGTTTGGCTCAGCAGTTAGAGCATCGGCCTGCCGGTCCAGAGAGACCCGGGTTCGGTTCCCACTAAAGGCACATACCTCGGTTGCAGTTTGTCCCCAGCCCTGGTTGGGTCGTGCAGGTGGCAACCCCTCGATGTGTCCCTTTCACGTCGTCGATGTTTCTCTCTCTTTCTCTCCCCCTCCCACTCTATCTGACCAAAATATGGAAAAATGTCCTCGAATGAGGATTAAAAAAAAAAAGAAGAAAGCACTACCATTGTCAGGGAAAGGCAGGTAGTGCAGGGTGTTTACCCTTTAGGGAGAAAGTAAAGTGACAAGGGAACTGACAGTCCAGGCTGGCCAGGTTGCCAAAGCCATACAATAAACGAGCATAAAATGTGACAAAAATAATTTCTGAAGAATCTAAGTGTCCAAGTTGCTTCCACATTAACAAGTGTGGTCTCCTTAAAAATTTCACTGCTTAGAACAGATTGCTTACATTATAACACAACTGCTCCGGGATGCCATACTACTTCTAAGAAACCCATGCCTGTCAACTCTTGGTTTCTGTCAGTGCTTTTTCTACCACGCACTTTCCCTCGTGGCTTAAAGATGAGTACGTCTTCACTCCATTCCTGTCGCAGGAAGCATGGCCTCAGCTTTCCTCAAACATCTGCAGCCTTTCAGAACCAAGACCCATCAACACTTGGACCCATGGAATTAATGTTTCTGTACATGAAATTAATTTATTTATCTGGCTTGGGACTTGTTGAGGGGAAAAAAGTCCTAGGGATTCTTTTCCTCCCAGTTCTCTTTGTTTCGGTCCTAACTACCACCAACCCCATAGAGGCCTCCTGTGCCTTTTCCCACACTCCCAGGTTTAGTTCTCTAGCCCAACAAACCAGTGCACAGTTGGTTTTTATCAAGCTAGCACCTAATGTTGGTAGATGACTTCTAGCACTCTGGTCTCTAGTCACAAATGCTAATTTATTCTAGATGTTTCACTCCTCCACAGACAGCAAAAGCACAATCACCAATAGCAGCTAGAAATAGAAAGGAAACGTTCTTACATCAGTGCCACTGTGCTTTTTTTCTTTAAATTAAGAGTAAAAAAGACTGGAGCAACACTGAATGGGTCTTGTTCTGGTGCAGTTGGTGCACCACATGCTCTGAGCTCAGGGTAACAGTGGACTTGGCAGGGGCAGGGTGCTGACAGCAGTTAGCAAAATATCAAGCGATGTCACTGCTCCCAAATGTGCCAAGTCTGCTCGGGGTGGGAGAGAGGCCGCAGAGGGGGCTAAGACTTTGATATGCCGGGCAGAATATGCTTGACACATACTGTCTGCTGTTTCATTTCACCCCATTTCCCACTCATGACATCAGTGCTATGACACACAAAACCACCTCTTCTCATTAGAATAAGAGCCAGAGTCACTTAAATATAAAAATAAGACTAAAGCCACTATTGTTAAAGAAAACAAGAATTTACTAGCAGAAGTAAATCTAGAATCTATAAGGACCTTTCCCTATGTCAGTCAAAACTAATAGTACTACCGCTGTTGATCATTACTGAATGATGAGAGATTAGTGTTTTACTTACAAGTATTTGAGTTATGCCAGAGTAGTTGACATGGGTCCCAGTCTTTCAGTAAATGGTTTATGAATACATGATATATACCAGCCCATAAGGTATCTTCTGGGGCTGGGGAGTGTTATATTTTTTAATTGTTAAAGGTATGTATAACTAACAAGTCATATTTATAAGACTAACTACCATTTATTGAGTACTCACTACGTGCCAGGCACTATGCCAGGCACTTTTGTACTTTCTCTTTTCATAAAACCTTCTATTTCTACATGTAAAATGATCAAGATCAAATAACAGATTTAAAAAATGCTACATTTGTGCCCTGGCCAGCATGGCTCATTTGGCTGGGCATTGTCCCGTGCACCAAAAGGTCACTGGTTCAATTCCTGATCAGGGCACATGCCCAGGTTGTGGGCTCGACCCCCAGTCAGGGTGCATGGGAGACAAGACATTGATGTTTGTCTCTCACATAGATGTTTTTTTTTCTCTCTCTCTCTCTCTCCTCCCTCTCTCTAAAATTAAACATATATATATATTTTTTTAAATGCTACATCTACATCTGTTCTTCTAGCTCACAGATTAACATTTTGCCTTAATATGTTGATGTATGCAAACATCTATTCAAAAAGTTGAACAATACGAATATATTTCCAAGGAAATCTATCTAGCAAGCCTTTGTTAGCTTAGCTATTATTCTCTGCTGGCAATTATTACAAGCCATTTCCTCAACTTCCATGCAAGGTGGAAAATAGTATACAATATTATATTTGTTAGAAAACTCTTGATTCCAGGAGCAAAATCTTCTAACTAGTCTATAAGTTCTCCAGCTATACTGTTAAACAGTCTCCAGCTATACTGTTAAACAGTATAGACATAAACTAGAGAGCAATGTGCTCATACTCACATATAATGTCTAATCACTCAAAAACACTAAGATAAGAAACTTATTTGTTGCAACAGATTATTTAGTCACAGGCACACTTCACGGACTAAAAATTATACTGGCACGAAACCAATAAAATAAAAACATAATTTTTTACTGAGAATTCTCTCAAGAGTCATAGCAAGTTTCAAGAGTAAAGATTTTTTTCAAATAAGTATTGTTTTTCCTTTGTTATATTTATTTTGTTTGGAAGAAACAAGAAAAAAAGAAGGGACTCTAGGCATGTTGCCTTACCAAAATGATTTGCAAACCCAAAAGTTTTCTCCTTGAAGCAATATAAAACACAAAAAGAACAAAAAAACTGGCACACGACCCAGCACTAACTGAAATGGATTTTTATTATATTTGTGTTTTCCACTCTAAAATCTAAAACTGTATTTGGGTGTTTGATTAAATGTATGAAATCTCCTTTCTTGATTTTCTCTTAATAATTACTCTGTAATCATTAAAAATAATTTATTGGATATGATTCAATATTTGTTTCCAGCAACTTGTTATAGACTTAGGAAGTATGTATATGAACTGTAGATGCCAAAAAAACAGGGTAGAAAAGAGAGTAGTGTGCTGGGCTATGGAAAAAGGACTTAAATTTTTTGTTGTTGTTAATCCTCACCCAAGGATATTTTTTTTCCACTGATTTTTTAGATAGAGTGGAAAGGATAGAGGGAGAGAGAGAGGAACATCAATGTGAGAGAGATACATCAACTGGCTGGGGATGGATCCTGCATCTGAGACACATGCCCTTGACTGGGAACCAAACCCAAGACCTTTCAGTCCTCTGGCCGAGCTCTAATCACTGGGCCAAACTGGCTAGGGCCAGACTTAAGAGCTTTTTACTGACTAGAAGATAAATAAAATATACAAAAGCAAGAAATTCAAGTTCAATAGAAGGCTTGACAAGGAGTCAACAAAAATAAAATCAGGGCGATTTTAGAAGGCTATGTTATCCCTATGAGTCAATACTCTGACAGTCTGTTGGGGTTTTTGAAAAAAATATTTTTAAGTAGTAATATAACCTTAGGCTGCATTAAAAAAAAAAAAAAAAAAAGCACTCTCCACATCAGGGAAAGTGTTAGTCTCACTTATTCTATGTTTAGGCTGTATCAGAAATATTATGTGTAATTCAGTACCAGAGGAACAACCACAGAACAGAAGAACCAGAAGTTACATCATACCAGGAATTATTCACTAAAAATGGATGGTGTCAAAAAGACTACTGTATAATATAAGAGTGGACTAGAATTATGTTTTTCAAAGCAGCAATTCGTACTCTTAGCTGATCAAAATCTCTCAGGACACTTTTCAAAAGTATAAACTATGGAGACTTATTACAAGAGATTCGTATTTAGAAACTCTGACTGAAGCCTCAGGAATCTAATAATCCTATGGCAAGAACTAGGGTCCACGGGTACAAATTCCAGAAAGAAGGATTTTAATTCTCAGCACAGTTAAAGACTTGAAAGCATTCAGAACATTCCAGAAATAAAATGACTTCCTGGCAAAGTAATGAGATTCCTATTCCTGGGTATGTCTAAGCAGAAGGCAGACAGTCACGTACGATGGGTACTGTACAAGATACATCTGAATCTGAAAATGAGAAATATTGTAAGGATTCAATAGATTACTGGTGAGTAAACAACCAGACATAAGAACACCATTACACAATTTTGGTTACATGTTGTAAATGGTCTTTCTCCATGATAGTAATAAAACCATAAAGTTCTGATTCTCATTATACACAGTAGTTTCAATCAGATTGTGAACATTTTTGCTTTCCTATAGCAAATGCTATAAAATGAAATATGAGTTTTAATCTAGCTAGAGGTCAGAGTACCTGGATTCATATTATTAAAATAAATAACAAACATATCTTCAAAAGACAACATCAAAATAACTTTCTGTTAAACTGTGACGACACTAGTAAATGGAAGAAACAAAGGAGTACGTCATCTCCTAGGTCAGACAGAATTCTGACTGCTGAGGGTTCTGTAAATTCTCTCTACACCGGATATTTAAATTGTCCCATACAGATGTAATAGCCATCACGCCAAACAGAATAAAAAGATGTTGTGTGAGCTAAGCATAGTCAATTTCCCTATCACTCTGCATGTAATAACTATAAAGGTTCATGTTAAATAACTTGATGCTAATAGCCCATAACACAACCTGCAGTTCAGGAGCCAAAAGAAACCAGCAGAACAAAGTGAGAATAGGAAAGGGGGAGAACTGTGAGTGGTCTGGAGTTAGATGTTCCAATGACCTTTCTTGCATGTTTGATAGATAAAAAGCAAGTCTCACCCTAGCCAGGTGGCTCAGTTGGTTAGAACATTATCCTATACACCAAAAAAGTTTGCAGGTTTGATTCCCAGTTAGGGAACATACCCAAGTTGTGGATTCAATCCCCAGTCAGGGCACATATGGGTTTTTTTCTCTCTCTCCTTTCCTCTCTCTCAAATTAATAAAAACATACCCTCACATGAGGATTTAAAAACAGAAAAAACAAGTCTCAGGTATCAAAGTTGGTAGAGCTAATCAGACGTTTGAGCCTTTTAAACAGGATCATCATCAGAGATTGGGTGGTTTAATTGGTAACAAAAGAATTCCTTCTGGTGGCCAAGTGATAGATACATAAACCAAGGAGGAGAAACTTGGTAGCTCTCTAAAATAAACTCACGTATGACCTGGCCAATAGTACTATTATTCTTGTTCCACTGAGAAGAAGTTGAACCATCAAAACCATCTTCCTCTTCCATGATGAAAGGCTATTATGAAACAATATTGTTTTGGGAGAGGTCAGTGAAAAATCCCCGTATTACTCAATTAAAAATGGACTGGCTAAAGAGAGCTTAAGGAATCCTCCCGTAGCAAAAATTTAAATACTGAATTAACATTGAAGAAAGTTATTTTCAAAACTAGGTAACTGTGAATTCAGTTGTCTGGAGCTTGTTCAGCTGTTCGGAAAATGTGGAGGGGGGAGGTGAGGTACTTTTGACTAATAACATCAAGGCCGTCTTGCCACTCTAACAATTTATCTTTCCTTGTCTCTGTCTTGTGAAGATCAGTTCTAAAGGGATATGGGAGATAATTTAAGAAATAACCAACAGCTAATATCACCAATCTTGAAAAGAAAAAGACAGTCACTATCACAAGCTTCTGTTCGCTGATTTAAAAAACATTCAAAATGGCAAACTAGAAAGGAAGAAACCTCGCCATGTGCCCATCCTCTAATATATCTGGCTGGTACCTACATCAGTGGCAACATTCACAAAGATAACTGTTTCAGCATGAAGGCTGGTGCAGGCTTGATGCTAATAGCAGGGAAGTGGAGGAGGAAAGGGAAAACAACATTGCAGAGTTGGATGTTTTGCACATATTAACTCATTTAACCTCATAAAAACACTGCAGAGTAAGTACCAGCTTTCTCAATGTGTAAGTGAGGAAACTAAGGCAGAGAGAGCTTATAAGGTCACACAGCTAGGAGGTCACAGTACTGGGGTTGGAACCTAGGATGTATGATTCCAAAGTCCATCTCATGACCACCAGATGGGCTGCCCTCCCACTGGGCACATCACCTGCCACTCTCCCTCTTGAGATAACACATTAAACATCCAGCCAAATGCACGTTTTATTCTTAAAGGGTATATTCCCTAAATCCCATCCATCTGTTCCTCTTACTTAGATAAACTAGACCGGATAAAGTAAAGCAAGAGGGAAATCTCTCTCCCTTTAAGCCCACCTCTAAATTGCTACCCTGATTCTCTCTCTCTAAGCCTTATCTAGCTTCCAGTAGGAACACAGTTATCCAACATCACATAAGTTTAAAATAAAATTCCTCAGTCCAAATTGTTAACCATTCAGATCAAAAAGGAAGAGAAACAAAGGGAGCAGGAGAAGAGAAGGGAGGAGGAAGAAGGAGGAGAAATAGAGAAGAGAAAGTGAAGGAAGAGAGGGAAAGTGGCAGAAAATAACGAAGCCCTCAAAATCTTCTTTCTTCACTTTAAAACTGAATCAATCTTACTGCAAAGTCCAATGTAAAGGCTCCTCTGAAGAGGAAAGAAGTTGGTCTGCACTGTTCTACCTTCCAGAATGGGGTATTACTCTCAGCATTTTTATGTTGGTGGGAGGATCTTCCCTGGCATGTCCTTGATGAAAGATCATGAAAGCCTCTCTGAGGAGATGAGCAGAGGAATAAGGCCAGCTCAAATGATTTATCAATGACATCAAAGTATCTAAGAATAATAATCTTTTAATGGAATGTCCAATCTGTTTCACATCAACATTTTAGTAAATATACAGCGATAAAAATATTATCAGAAAAATTAATTTAGAAATTATATATATATATAAAATAAAAGCCCCCAATTTTTATTATTTGATTCCACAGACATGAAATTATTGGGTCAAATTGCCATAAAAATTTGTAAATACTCCCAATTTCTGAACTTAACACAAATTGACAACTTCATGGACAACACTTTAAATAACACTGTATTAAAACATCAAAGACCACGTTCCATACCCTAAATATCATATTTTGAAGGACCTAAAATATTTTTAGAAATTAAAAAAAATTTTTTTTTTCTCATTGTTAACAGGAATTACCAGAAAGGATGAGACAATGTAGTTATGGGAAATTTAAAATTTTCCTTCTTTAAACCCTATATTTTGAAAATAGGTAGAAGGAAATAAAAATTTTAAAAGAAATATCATTTCAGTTGCTACAACTTATTTTATGGCACATTCAAGGCTGAACATTTCTGATGCTTTTATCTTTTTATCTTTTTTAATATTCTCCTTCCTCTCTTTACCCCACCTTCAATTCCCCAATGTAAAAAAATGTATGCGCAACTTATGTAAAATTTCCTGAGGCTAGATATTAATCCTTAACATTAGAAGATCCATTAAAATGTTAACTGTGTTTACACATGTCCCTTTGGCTAAAAATTAATGAAAGAATTCACATGTTAATAAAATTCACAACTTCAAATAATCTTACAAGGTTTTTTTGTTTTTTTATCCTCACCCGAGGACATTTTTTCGTTTTTTGTTCAGCTAGAGTGGGAGGGAGAGAGAGGGAGAGAGAGCGAAACATTGAGTGGTTGCCACCCGCACCACCCAACCAGAGCAGGGAACAAACCGCAATCAAGGTACGTGCCCTTAGGGGGAACTGAAGCTGGGTCTCTCTGGACCGCAGGCCAATGCTCTAACCGCTGAGCCAAACCAGCCAGGGCTTACAAGGTGGTTTTTTTTATTCTTTTTTTTTTTAATCCTCACCTGAGGACATTTTTCCATTTTCTGTTCAGACAGAGTGGGAGGGAGAGAGGGGGAAAGAGAGGAAGAGAGAGAGAGAAACATCCACGTGAAAGGGACACATCAAGTGGCTGCCTCCCGCACGACAACCTAGGTATGTGCCCTTAGCGGGAACCGAACCCAGGTCTCTCTGGACCGCAGGCTGACGCTCTAACCACTGAGCCAAACCAGCCAGGGCCAGGGCTTACAAGGTTTTAAGATGCTCTAAAAGGAGCTACTTTTGCTAACACGCATAGTAACTTATTTTTTAAAATTATACTTTTCAGTTATTCATGTGCAAATAGTCACCACTGTCAAAGTAATACACTTTTATATTCTCTACTATGTATAAGGCTTTTATACTAAAAGACTTTGCCCCACAAAAGAACATATATACGGTTCTTAAAACACAGAAAAGCATGTAAAAACTAAGATAAGTTTTCACCTATGAGAAAGATAATCTATAAATGTGATAAATGCATGTTGTCAGGATATAGTGAAACAGGCACGTTCATACATTACTAGTGGGCAGTTCAGCAATATATGTTAAAATCACAAATGTGTATATATAGTTTTTGATGCAGCAATTCTATCTCTGGGAATTTATACTACAAATATCTTCACGCATGAGTAAAATCATATACAGTCAGTTCTGCTATAATGCAAAATATATGTTCCTAAAAATACTGTGCAAAACCATGCTATTAGAACCTTATAGGGAAAATACGGCTAATGAAACAAATAGGGGTAAGTCACAACCCTGAGACTGCACCTTGAAAAAGACCAGAAGTTTGCTAGAAGTTGGCGATAGTGACATGATGGAAGGAGGGTTATCTGAAATAGAATGGAAAGCTATAACATCAGATATGGATGGAGGTGGCTCGTAACACATTCGATGACACAGTAATGATAGGGCGTGTGTTTTATGTAGTTCTAAGTGGTTCAGTTCAGCTGGGTGCCAGGTTTCTATGTTTAACTAGTGATTCTCCCAGACTAAATCACACATAAGCAAACGCAAAATTACCATTATGGTCAAATTGCTCCCTGATGTCAACTGTGTTGGAAAAATTCACGTTTTTTAAAACATGATAGCAGAACCTCTAATAGTTGATACGTTATGTGACATCTGTGCAGTAAAATTCTTTGCAATTGTAAAGAAAATTGAGAAATTATTTCTTAATTATACCTCATTAAAACTGAAAAATGAGGAAGCTTTTAAGTAATGACAAGGCAAAATCTATATATAGCACAGATTAAGTTAAAAAAAAAAAGTGAGGCACAGAACAGTGTCCGCATAATGCTGCCATTTTTGTAGGAGGAAAGGGGAAAATAAGCATAAATTCGTATCTGTCACTATATGCATAAAAAATTTGTGAAATAATTCCCATAAAACTATTAATCATGACTACTGATCTGGAGGTTGGGCACGAAGGAGACTGAGAGATATAAGAAGTTACTCATTTGGAACAAAGCATAGCAGACAGTGGTAACAAAGAGATTGTTATGTACAGTTATTTTATTTGAACCTTATAAATGCAGTACTTATTCAATAAATGTATAAACAAATAAATGAATTAAAGTTTAAGTTTACTCTTATGAAAGGGGAAGAAAAGATATGAATAATTACTCTTTCCCATTTTATGTTTCATCTCCTATAACTGAATAAAGGCTGTGGTCACAGCAATAAAACAAGGTAATAATTTATGTTTCTTGACCATAGAAATACCTTCTACATCGATGACTTCATTTATTCCAGAAATATCCATTAACATAAAGTATATTGTGGTGAACATCTGGTCTAATCAATTTTATTTCAAGTTGTTTTTTTTTTATCCTCACCCAAAGGCATTTTTGCATTTATCTTCAGATAGAGCAGGAAGGATAAAGGGAGGAAGAAAGAGAGAGAAACATTGATGTGAAAAAGACACATCGATTGGTCGCCACCCACATGACCCCAACCAGGGCAGGGACAAACTGCAACCGAGGTACATGCCCTTAGTGGGAACCAAATCGAGGACTCTCTGGTCTGCGGGCCAACGCTCTAACCTCTGAGCCAAACCAGCCAGGGCTCAAGTTATTTTTATTTATTTATTTATTTATTATTATTATTTTTTAATCCTCAACCGAGGACATTTTTCCATTTTTTGTTCAGATAGAGCGGGAGGGAGAGAGAGGAAGAGAGAGAGAGAGAAACATCGATGTGAAGGGACACATCGAGTGGCTGCCACCCGCACAACCAACCAGGGCCGGGGACAAACTGCAGCCGAGGTACATGCCCTTAGCGGGAACCGAACCCGAGTCTCTCTGTACCGCAGGCCGACACTCCAACCGCTGAGCCAAACCGGCCAGCGCTCACGTTATTTTTAAAGTGTTCAAGCCCTCATTCATATGTGGTCCATCTACAACAGCAGACCACAATGCCCAGCCCAAAGAATTCCATGAAAAATGATTTCCAATAAAAGCCTATGGACGCAAATAAATAAAATAAGAAATGAAAGATATTAACTGATACCACAGAAATAAAGAGGATCATGAGAGACTACTATGAACAATTATACAACAAATTGAACAACCTAGAAGAAATGGATAAATTCCTAGAAATATACAAACTACCAAGAGTAACTCATAATAAAACAGGAAATTTGAACACACTGACAACTACTAAGTAAGTTGAATCAGTAATCAAAAACCTCCCAACACACAAAAGTTCAGGACCAGACACTTTCACAGATGACTTCAACCACACATTTAAAAATCAATTAATACCAGAAACCTCTTAAACTCTTCCAAAAAAATGAAGTGAAAAGAATTTCTCCAAACTCAATTTATGAGGCCACTATTGACACCAAAACCAGACAAGGATGCCACAGAAACAAAAATTAAAGGCCAATATCCCTGATGATCAAAGATGCAGATATCCTCAACAAAGTATCAGCAAACCAAATTAAATAATCCATTAAAAGGATAATACAGCCCTGGCTGGTTTGGCTCAGCGGTTAGAGCGTCAGCCCACAGTCCAGAGAGAGTCGGGTTCGGTTCCCGCTAAAGGCATGTGCTTTGGTTGCAGTTTGTTTGTCCCCAGCCCCAGTTGGGGTCATGTGGATGGCAGCCAGTCGATGTGTGACACATCAATGTTTCTCTCTCTCATCCTCCCTCTCTCTTGCTCTATCTGAAGATGAATGTAAAAATGTTCTCAAGAATTTAAAAAAATAAATAAATGGATTATACACCATGATCAACTGGAATTTAGTCCAGGAATGCAAGGATGATTCAACATCAGCAAATCAGTCAGTATAATATAGCACAGTAACAAAATGCAGGATAATCACATGATCATTTCAGTTGATTCAGAAATAGCATGAAAAATTTCAACATCTATTTTATTTAATTTTTCCATCACCAATTATCCCATTTGCCCTCTCCTACATCCACCTACCTCTCTCCCAGCCCCCACAATCACCACTCTGTCATCCATGTCCATGAGTTCTCTCTCTCTCTCTCTCTCTCTCTCTCTCTTTTTGGTCAATCCCTAAAAACTCTCAGCAAAATGGATATAGAGAAAATGTACCATAAAGACTACCTATGACAAATCCACGGTTAACGTTATACTCAATGGTGAAAAGCTAGAAGCCTCACCTCTAAGACCAGGGATAAAACAAGAATGCCCACTCTCACCACTTTTATTCAACATACATACAGCAATTAGGCAAGAAAAAGAAATAAAAGGCATTCAAGTTGGAAAGAGAGAATTAAAATTGTCACTCATTCCAGGTGACATATTATATAAAGAAAACCCTAAAGACTCTATCAAAAAATATTAATAAAAAAATTCAGTAGAGTTGCTGGATTCAAAATCAATACACAAAACTCTGTTATGTTTCTGTACACAAATAACAAAATATCAAAAGAGAAATAAATAAAATGGTCCCATTTACAATTGCATCAAAAAATAAAAAGGAATACATTTAAGGAGGTGAAAGATTTGTATGTTGAAAACTAATGACATAATAAAAGAAATTGAAGAAAATACTCCATACTTATGGATTAGAAGAATCAATATTGTTAAAATGTCCATACTGCCCTGGCCAGGTGGCTCAGTTGGTTGGAGCTTCATCCCATACACTAAAAAAGTTGCAGATTCAATACCTGGTTAGGACACATACCTAGGTTGTGGGTACAATCTCTGTTTGGGGCACATACAGGAGGCAATGTATCCATGTTTCTCTTTCATATGGTGTTTCTCTCTCTGTCCCTTCCTTTCTCTCTAAGTATCAGTAAAATCATATTCTTGGGTAAGGATTTAAAAAAAAAAGAGCTGGGTGGAGGTGGGCAAAAGGCAGGGGTGGGGGAGAATGAGGAACATCTGCAATAGTGTCAACCATAAAAATATAAATAAATAAATATATAAAATGTCCGTAATACCTAAAACAATCTACAGATTCAATGCAATCCTTATCAAAATCTCAATGGCATTTTTCAAAGAAACAGACAAATAATCCTAAAATGTCTATGGAACCACACACACACACGAAATAAAATCAACAAAGCAATCTTGGCAAAAAAAAAGAACAAAGCTGGAGGCATCACATTTGCTCATTTCAAGCTACATACAAAGCTATGGTAATAAAAACAGTATGGTACTGGCATAAAAACAGACCCATAGATGAATGGAACAGAATAAAGACCCCAGAAATAAACCCATGCATATATTGCCAATTAATTTAGGAAAAAAAAAAACAAAAAACACAAGAATATACAATGGGGAAAGGATAGTCTCTTTAATAAATGGTGCTGGTAAAATTAAGACTGTCACATGCAAAAGAATAAAACTACTATCTTACACCATACACAAAAGTATCAAATGGATTAAAACATTGAACGTTAAGACCGAAACCAGTAAATAACTGGAAGAATTTTCGCAAGCTCCTTGACATAGGTCTTGACAATGATTATTTGACTCTGATACCAAAATCAAAAGCAATAAAGGCACAAATAAGTGGAATTATATCATACTATAAAGCTTATACATAGCAAAGGAAGCAATTAACAAGATAAAAAGGCACTCTACTGAATGGAAAAAGAATTTACAAGTCATACATCTGATCAAGAGCTAATACCCAAAACATATAAAGAACTCATGCAACTCAATAACAAAAAAATAAATAAACAATCCAATGAAAAATATGGGCAGAAGATCTGAATAGATATTTTTCCAAAGAAGTCATAAGTTGGCCTGCAGGTACATAAAAACATGTTCAACATTATTAATTACCAGGGCAATGCAAATCAAAGCCATAATAAGACACTACCTTATACTAATTACAATGAATATTATCAAAAAGACACATAATAAGTATTGGGGACACAGAGAAAAGAAAACCCTTATGCACAGTTGGTAGAAATGTAAATTGGTACCACTATGAAAAACAGTATGGGGGTTCCTCAAAAAATTAAGAATTGTACTACCATATGATCCAGCAATTCCAATTCTGGGTATTTATCTGAAGAAAAAAAACATTAACCCAAAAAGATATATGCACCCCATGTTCACTTAAGCATTATTTACAATAGCCAAGATATGGAGACCTAACTGTCCATCAATGGATGAAATTGTAACCACACACAAAATGGAATATTATTCAGCCATTAAAAATAATGAAATCTTGCCCAGCCAGTGTGGCTTAGTGGTCGAACATTATCCAATGGAATGAGAGGTCCTGGTTCAATTCCTAGTCAGGGCACATGCCCAGGTTGCAGGCTCAATCCCCAATAGGGGGCAAGCAGGAGGCAGCTGATTGATGTTTCTCTCTCACATCGATGTTTCTATCTCTCTCTCCCTTTCACTCTCTCTAAAAAAAAAAAAATCAATAAAACATATTTTTAAAAATAGTAATGAAATCTTGCCACATGCAAAAACATTACTGGACTTTAAGGGTATTACATTAAATGAAATAAGTCAGAGAAAGACAATTACCATATGATCTCTCTTATACATGGAATCTAAAGGGAAAAAAACAAGCTCATAGATACAGAGAACAAACTGGATCTGCTAGAGGAGGGGGTAGGAAGTAGAAGAAATGAGTGAACTATTTTTTGTTAAACCAAATTGTTTAATTTTTTTAAAGAAAGAATCTTTGTGTAAAGTTTCTTCTCCCAGTATTTATTCCACAAACAGCTTTATACCTAGTGTTTGAGCTGTCTGCTAAATGAGAATAAAATATCAGACAGTTATAATTATGATGTCACATAATGAAGTGAAACAGTTTTGATCAAAAACACAATTACTTTGTGAACAGTCACACATTAAGGATTTAAGAACTTATTTCCAAAACACAGGTAGAAGAGGAAAAGAACCTCGAAAACTATATATTATTCAGAGATCTTCCCTCTTGCTTAAGTTTCCCCTTCCTCATCTTACAATGGACATATGCCGGTGTTGCTCAGTGGTTAGAGCATCAGAACAAGGACCAAAGGGTCTGGGTCTGATTTCTGATCAAGGGCACATATATGGGTTGCAGGTTTGATCCCCAGCCCCGGTTAGGGCATGTGTGGGAGGCAATCAATCGATGTGTCTCTCACATCGATGTTTCTCTCTCTCCCCCCCCGCTACCCTTCCACTCTCTGTAAAAATCAATGGGAAAAAAATATCCTCAGGTAAGGATTAAAAAACAAACAATGGATGCATGCATATATTCGTTCATACTATATGTATCCATTAAGCACCAGGTAGGCAATGAGAAATAGGCAATACAGCAGTGAAAAACAACAACAAAAATAAAAGGTTCTGCCTTTGTGAAGTTAGTACAGAAAGTAGACTAAATAATTAGCAAAATTATGGTACTTCAATACAATTCTCATAAATGTACTACCTTTTTAAATGTAAGGTATTATGAGAATAAATAATATGGGTGTCTCATCCAGTCTAGGTGTCAATCAGGTGACACACAAAGTCCAGGTGTTATCCAGGCAGAAATAATTTAAAAAAAAAAAAAAAGATTAGTATGTATGAAGATTCTGAGCTGGGAAAACATCATTACAATAGCAAAATATATAAAAAGTCAACATAATATATAAAAATACAAAAGCATCTATTAACTATATTTCATTTTCATTTTTAGCCATAAGCAAAACTTCTGGGTATACCCGAATTTTCAATTTAGCCATTGAACTTGAGTGAGGAATAAATGTAAAACTAATTATCTCTCTGCTGATACAAACCAAATGAGCCTGCTTTTTAAAGTACACACATTTGGCCCTGGCTGGTTTGGCTCAGCGGTTAGAGCGACGGCCCACGGACTAATGAGTCGCGGGTTTGACTCCAGTCAGGGGCACATACCTCAGTTGCGATTCGTCCCTGGACCTGGTTGGGATTTGCCACTCAATGTGTCCCTTTCACATTGATGGGTTTTTTTTCTCTCTCTCCCTTCCACTCTATCTGAACAAAAAGTGGAAAAATGTCCTAGGGTGAGGATAAAAAATAAATAAATAAAAATAAAGTACACATATTTGGCTTCTCAATGCTTAGCTCTGATCTCAAAGCCCAGGTCACTCTTCCTTTGGATGACTGGCTGAACATGTAGGTTTAGCTAAGCAGTGGCAAAATAACTATTTTAGTTCTCCAAGAAGGAGTCCCGAATAATTTCCTCTTAGGCTATCCAGCAAGTTAAAACTCTCACTGCATGTAGCTACACACTTAGTCTGGCAGCTTTTAAGAGAAAAGTGCTGGTGCTAACAGTGATCCAAAATCTATTATCTGAAACTGGAGGCCAGCACATTAGACACACATTCTTCTATGCTGCAATAACATATATAGTTAACATAAAACAGATTTCCATTTTATTAAATGAAGTTGTTTCATGATCTGTATATGTCTTGGTGATGATATGTAGACCAGAGAAGCCACACTATAAACGAGCTTTAAGCCTGAACTCCAAAATAATTCACTAAGATGTTTTCCCACTTTATCTAAGAGGAACATCAAAGTAAGCACGCACAAAAACAAAATATCTTAAATGATCACAGTAGGTAAATTCATTATCTTTCAAAAATGAATTTTGTATCACACAACTGGTTTTACATAATGCATTGGATATAAGATGTTCCTTTACTTTTTTTTCCCTATATTAGGATACTGGTATTACGTGTCTGTATTATTTTTACTTCTTTAAATAAAAGGCAATCATTACTAGTAGGATAAAAAAATCAATTATCTTCTCAACTTTAAAACACAAAGAGCCCTGGCCAGTTTGGCTCAGCGGTTAGAGCATCGGCCTGCGGTCTGGAGAGACCCGGGTTCGGTTCCCGTTAAGGGCACGTACTTCGGTTGCAGTTTGTCCCCGGCCCTGGTTGGTCGTGCGGGTGGCAGCCACTCGATGTGTCCCTTCATGTCGATGTTTCTCACTCTCTCTCCCTCCCACTCTATCTGTACAAAAAATGGAAAAATATCCTCGGGTGAGGATAAAAAAAAAAAAAAACCACAAAGAGAAAGATTTTATTGACAGTAAATATGCTGTTGTTAAGACATGCCCACAAAATGTTCATCAATATCACTAGGAACCCAATAACATCAAAGAAGTGTTAATTCAATTAAATCCACTGACAGTGCTTTCCTTTGAAAAAAATAATACCTACAGCAAAAAAAATCATACATGAAGTAGTCTTTAAAAAAAAAAAAAACCTACACCATAGTCTTAAGCAAATCTTAAATCCCAATTCACTCATTTAGTGTGAACTTGAAAGTGTCACACCTGCTGGGCATAAATCTTCGAAATCAGAAAAATTCAAATTTAAATGTTTTTTATTTAACCATCAGTGAAAATTTATAGAGGAACTACCATGAGATATAACTTTAGATAAATCCGATTTTTCTGAAACTAACTGGATTTGCAGGCTGTTGTCCATTTATCTCCTATTTTTTAGGATTAAGTCAAATGGAACCTGAAATTGGCAGTGAGTGGTCGGTTGGTTTCCCTTCATTAGGTCAGATGTGCATCTGGCAAGCCATCAGCCCAGACATTTTCTGGGCACCAGTGTGTTGGCCAAAGAAGCCCCAAAATAATTCAACTGCTGCATTAGTGCTGTTCAAGTTGCAAAAATAAAACATTTCCCCAGACTTTACTGGAAAACAGCTTGTACTGATCTTCATAAAAATGTCCTCTTACATATTCATCAATTCAATAAGACTTCCACAAGAATTCTATTACTGGCAATAGAATAGTCATTTCTGTTTTTACCTACAAAGCAAGTAATATATTTACTTAGTAATTTCCATTTAACATTCAAAAGCTTCTGATTTTTTTTAAATATCCCAGATGGTCCGTTATATGGAAATTATGTTTTCACTGCTTGATGGACAAATCTGTAAGCCTAGAGAAGATAGACAAATAATTACAATGCTGAACCTTTATTTTTATTTTTTTATTCCTCACCTGAGGATATTTTTCTATTCATCATCAGACAGAGTAGGAGGGAGGGAGGGAAGGAGGGAGGGGGGAGAGAGAGAGAGAGAGAGAGAGTGCAAGAGCGAGAGCGCGAGAGAGAGAGAGAGAGAGAGAGAGAGAGAGAGAGAAACATCCATGTGATAGAGACACATCAACTGGTTGCCTCCCGCACGACCCGACCAGGGCCAGAGACAAACCACAACCGAGGTACGTGCCCTTGACCAAAATTGAACCCACGACTCATTGGTCTGTGGGCCTTCGCTCTAACTGTTAAGCCAAACAGTTCCGGGCCACAATAGTGAACCTTTAAAAAAAATAACTAAGCTCTGTTTTAACTGTTGCCATGCCATCTAACAGAAGATGTTAAGAAACCATAATTATGGGTTACCATAACTTAATCAAAAATCTAAAGCTAGCCCTGGCCGGTTTGGCTCAGCGGTTAGAGCGTCAGCCTGCGGTCCGGAGAGACCCGGGTTCGGTTCCCGCTAAGGGCACGTACTTCGGTTGCAGTTTGTCCTCGGCCCTGGTTGGTCGTGCGGGTGGCAGCCACTCGATGTGTCCCTTTACGTCGATGTTTCTCTCTCTCTCTCCCTTCCTCTCTCTCCCTCCCACTCTATCTGCACAAAAAAATGGAAAAGCATCCTCGGGTGAGGATAAAAAAAAAAAAAAATCTAAAGCTAAAGTTTAACAAAGTATTTTATTCT
The DNA here is from genome assembly GCF_014108415.1 of Molossus molossus. Lineage (NCBI taxonomy): Eukaryota > Metazoa > Chordata > Mammalia > Chiroptera > Molossidae > Molossus > Molossus molossus. The sequence continues at coordinate 73,302,233 of NW_023425344.1, read as the reverse complement.
GTAATCCTAAATAGTAAAATAAGACCATGCTTATAATGTTGGGTCATTTGAGATTACAAAAATCTGAAACAAAAAATTATTTTAATGTATATGTTGATGTCATCTACATTCTCAAACAAAGTAGGATCTTTGATATGTTAGTAGTTAGGGATATAAACACATCAATTATCTTTGATTATAGCATTAATATAAAAAATATACTTTAAAATATAGACAAGAAAACCGATTTGATCCAGGCATAATTTAACTAGTCAGTGCTGAGGAAAAGCATTTATATATGCCAAGCATAACAGCATGTTCTGGAATTCAAAGACAAATATATCAAATATATTGCATGCTTAGAATAAATTTACACTCTAGGACTGAAATTGATAAAATTCATTGAGGAGGGCCACATTGGTTTCAACTCTAAAAATGTGTGGGAATACTCAAGCATACAGAGCAGAAAAGAACAAAGAAATGTAGCTATAAAAGCATTAAAATATATTAAAAACATGTACCAGAGGGAGAAAAAGTTTCAATGACCTGGAGATAAGAACGTTAATCAAGAAACAATGTGATCTAGTCAAGATCTGTAGTGTAGATCGAGAAGGTAGATTATAATATTCTATCAATGCATGCTTCTAATGGCTTTTCTGCCCTCTCAAATGCTTCCACTGTTGGAGAAAAAGCTTTCTTGAGAAAAATTTGGCAATAATTATTGAAAACCATAAAAATACATAAAATTTGGCCACAGTAATAAGACCTCTAAGTACTTACTCTCACTGAATAAGAGTGCAGGATGTTTATTTTAGATCAGCAGCTTTTATAATAATAAATGGCCATCTTAAAGGTTTGAAGTTTTAAAAAATTATAATACATTCATGAAACTAAATATTATTCAGTGATTAAAATGATTATGGAATTATATCTCTTTCTACGTCAATAAAAATATCTACTTCAGTCCATGGAATATTGGCAAGTAAAAAAGTAGAAGGAGACACATCACATATACAGATGGAAAAAAGAAAATGAAAATGCTCAATCCAGTTATAAGATGAATAGGTTCTGGTGACCTAATATACAGCATGGTGACTTTAGTTAACAGTACTGTATCATATACTTGAAAGTTGCTAAGACAGATCTTAAATGTTCTCGCCATGAAAAAAAATTGTAATTATGTGAGGTGATAGATGTGTTAACTAACCTTACTTACTCTGGTGATCATTTTATAATATACACATGTATACTTTAATATGATTAGCAGACATGTGGTCCTGTCCAAAATATCCACAGACATTTGGTCTATGCCAAAGGGTCTCTGATATTTGTTTGGTTTTGTCCAAATGTCCATAAAGACATTTGGCCCATGCTGACCAATCTACCTAACCCCACATGCCTTTATCAAGGCAAGAAGGATTATTATTGGCAATATAGCTACAACACAATTATTAAACAAATAAAACATGATAGTATTTTTTTTAATTCTTTAAAATATGTTTTTATTAATTTTTTAGAGAGAAACATCGATGTGAGAGAAAAACATTGATTGGCTGCTTCCTGCATGCCCCTTACTAGGGATCAAGCCCAAAACCTGGGCATGTGCCCTGACCGGGAATCAAACTGGGACCTCTCAGTCCACAGAACGATGCTCAATCCACTGAGCCACACTGGCCATGATAGTATTTTTTGTGTATTAACCCTATAAACCAAAAGTATAGATAAATGTTAATGGGATATTTACACCCAGGGACATTGTCTAAGCATGGCACAAGAAACCCTAACTTAATGACATAGAGATGATAAAATGGACATTCATCTTACTGATGCTATGACAAAATAAAACACAATTTTAAAAGTTATGAACTTCAGTTGTCACTAAAAACTTCCAAAGACATAAAGGAATAGCAATATAATATGCAAGTTAGCCAAACACTGAAGATACAGTCCAAAGAGATTATTCAACATTCAATTTGTTCTCAGTCCAAAAAAAAAAAGGAAATCGTCCCAGGACTTAAATATGAACTAGCAACAATAAAAGGTTCTATAAATAATATTTACTCTAAAATATCAGATAAGGATACTCAATGTCAGAGTTAAGAAGGTATGCAAGGATGTGATTTTATCAAATACCTGAATAGCTCAAGAGCTTAGAAGAGGGTTCAGTCTCTTGTCTTAAGAGCAAATTCTATATGACAATTAAATCAATCCTGTTTCCGGCTTTTGCTCTGAATAAGGTGCTGATCACTGCATTTTTTTCCTCAATGAAAAAGTGACCACACCCATAAATCAATATATCAAGGATATATGTTAGTGAACAAAAGCAAAGTTTACGATAGCGTATAAAAAATGTTGCTTTATAGCAGTGATAGGAGAATAAAGAGTTTTTTAGAGATAAAGTTGTATAAAAATCAATGGCACCCAGTCCTTTAATATTATGGTACAAAATTCACATATAGTACAAAAAGAACCAGTCATAGAACTGAAAAAGGTATATTAACAATCCACTCCTACCTTCTTCTGAGTAGAATTCAAATTAATTTACTGAATTACTTATCCCTGCAATATTATTATTTATTAAAATGGTAGTATAAAAGAATCATTTACCTTCTTGAATGATCATTCTTTTTTTTTTTTTTTTTATCCTCACCCAAGGACATTTTTCCATTTTTTGTACAGATAGAGTGGGAGGGAGCGAGAGGAAGGGAGAGAGAGAGAGAGAAACATCGATGTGAAGGGACACATCGAGTGGCTGCCACCCGCACGACCAACCAGGGCCGGGGACAAACTGCAACCGAAGTACGTGCCCTTAGCGGGAACCGAACCCGGGTCTCTGCGGACCGCAGGCTGACGCTCTAACCGCTGAGCCAAACTGGCCAGGGCTTGAATGATCATTCTTGAGTCATCTTTCAATTTTTCACATATGGATTATATGATTAGCAGACTAGTCACATTTCTTTTAAACCTAAACTGGCTTCAGTTGACATTTACCATTTGTATAATTACCAGAAACATTGACATTTTACTATTAGCCTACATAAAATAGGGTTATAATATTAAAATACTATAAAGAGAAATCTTATAAAGATAAACTATAATGTATCCATAATAAATTAATTTTTACCATCTATTCCTTTGGTTCTTCTCACCAATTCTTTATCCACTGTTATATAGAAGGACATGGTCAGGAATTTTAAATACTACAAATAAATAATATATAACAAATGGGATTGTAATTCTAGCTAATATACTTATAAATCTTTAATAAACATATTTTATTGAAGTATAATTGAATAACATTTTATCAGTTACAGAGTTTTAATTTTTAAAAAACTGAATATAAGGGATATTTGTAAATGTCAAAATTTTAAAAGATTTAAAATATAATCTAAATCATTCATATATTACTTTACAGTCAAGTACATAAAAAAATACCATAAACTGAGTTTACAATATTTTAATCATTATTTACAAAGATGTTTGTCATTTTTCAAATTCTTAATGATATTTAATTGAAATTTGCATATGACTCATCATAACACTCATTAATAAGATTATCCACACTATATTTTATTTTTTCTGTTATTAATAGCCACGTAAACATATGTATTGGGAAATGAATAAGCATATATTCATTTAAAAAAACTTCTGGATATAAAGAATAATTACATCGTCATACACTTTGATACATAAATTATGTACATAGCCCTGGCCAGTGTTGATCAGTGGTTAGAGGGTCGATCTTCACACCAAAGGGTCTCAGGTTCAATTCCCAGTCAAGGGCACATACCTGGGCTGCAGGTGTGATCACCCACCCCAGTCAGAGTGTGTGCAGGAAGGAAATGATTGATGTGTCTTTCTCACACTGATGTTTCTCTCTGCCTCTTTCTCTCTCCCTCCTCTTCCCTCCCTTCTTTCTGCTCTCCAAAAAAAAAAATTCAATGGGAAAAATATCCTTGGGTGAGTATTAACAAAAAAAATAAATTAATAGGTAAATACATAAAGTACATCAATGACAAATGTCTATATATACTGACCTGGAAACATATTCATGATATGTATTTAAAAAAAAAAGTTGCAGAAATATATTTGTGTGGGAAGACTGGTGCACTTTCAGAACACAGAAGGGAAGAGTAGAATGCTGAATATATTACATCTGGGAAGAAGGGAGGTTGGAAGAGGATGCGGGAATTTTACCTAATACTTTGTACATTTTTATATTATTTGAATATTTTACAAGTGTCATTAAACTTTAACTTTTAGATTAAAAACTATGTATTTGTTTTAAAAGATGTTATCAGATACTAGTCAATATTTTGGGCATTCTACACCTAACTAGTAGGGATCACATTATAATCAAAACCATAAAAGCAACAAATTTTAACTATTTGATAGCCAAACTCAAGAATAAATTCATAATTTATATGATATTTACCATTCATATACAAGTGTCTATCCAGAGTATGAATACTATATATGTATATGCATTCATAGGAACAGCATGTTATATAATCTAAAATGATCAAACATTCCCAATCATCCTATAAAGTTCTAGAACCAGGGACAGGGTGTCCCAGACTGACCTGTGCCTGTTACAGCTGCTACCATAACTCCTTGTCTCAACTGTCCATTGTATTCCGCCATGACTAAAAAGAGCATACTACCTGAGGTTGAAGGACTGCCAAATCTTCTAGGGCTGTTTGTATTTCATCAACAGGCCAAAACACACCTTTATGACCACTCCAAAAGGGACATCTTCTGAAATGCCTGACTCTCAATGGGAGGTATACAAAGTAATTCTTCCTGCAAAATTGCTTTCCATAAAAGGAGATGAGCTGTTCTCTCTGTTTATTTCACTTCCTTATATTCTTACACCTCCTTAACTCATAGAGAAATAATTGCCCTTAAGGCAAATTCTTTATGGCATTTGGATTAGTAAAAGGCAAGGCATTTTATGACGACTGAAACAGCCCAATAAAGAAAAGGGTAGAGAGGAAGAAATGCAAAACACATGCTCAACCGGGAGGCCTCAGAAATGTCTAATAGCTAAACTGAAATTGGCATTGCTGCGGAACTGACTCAAAAAGTACAAACACTTTAAAATGCGCAGTGTTCTGTTTTAGAGATGTCTAGATTCACGTTCATGGAAAGGTTTGTTTACTTATGTATTTTACTTGGAAGTGTGCCATCTGCCATCTGTGTCAGTAGCTATCCTTTTTAAGAAATGACTGGGCTGCAAGAGGTAAGAACACTACAAACAACTCACAGAAACCACACTGTAAGAACTTATCTAGATCCAAAGTTTTTTTCAATTTACTGTTCAAAAGAAGAATAGCTTTAATCATATGATTCTTGGTGATACATCTGCTCAAGTTACATGACATTATGTTTTTCCTCTCATAACTTCTTCATTTGAGCTGGTCAAGTTCTACACTGGTCAAAGTTCACTGACAAAATCTCTAAGAGGGAGGTACTAACAGCTTTTAGTAAAAGGTTCTGGATGAGATAAAACAAAATGTTTCTTATGCAATCAAAGTTAAGACTACATTCAGCTGCATATACCAAAAAACTCTTCTACAGTAGTGTTAATTTTTAAAAAAAAGTATTTTCTTCACATAAGGAGAAATGCAAAGGTAGGCAGTCCAAGGCAGCTCCAGAATAACATCACTACCCCAGGCTCCTTCTTTCTTTACCCTCAGTTGCCCATATACATAGATTTCTTTTACTTTCTAATTGTCACAAATAGTAGCAAGAAAGTCCAAGCACCATGTCCACTTTCCTGCTAAGGATAAGAAGGAAGTCAGTAGGGAATGGGGGTGGAGGGATGCTCCTGACTCAGGGAAAATAGAGAAATAGAGCTTAGCAAACATCTACTTAGATTGTACTGCACTGAGTCTACAAAGGTAATCTCTTAGCTGGGTACACTGTTACCTCCCCCCTCAAAAAAAGAGGGTACTGGTAGTAACAAAGAAAGAGCATGAAAAGTATTAGATAGTAAGACTGCAGTGTTTGTCACCCAAAACTTTCTTATAAGAAAAGTAATCTCAGCATTGTAGTCTAGAGAGCTTACTCGTGGTCTAAGATTCAATATATCCTACTCACAAAAGATCTTTTTCTCCTAGAGCCTTAACTCTGTAAAGAAGTATAGCATCTTTATCTAGAGGCTAAATATAATATCTTATATAATTTATCAAAAGTTAAAGGATCCTTATCTAATACTATCCTTTATCATTTGATTATGTGTTTCAAAAAAAAATGTAGCCCTTGCCGGTTTGGCTCAGCGGTTAGAGCGTCGGCCTGCAGTACAGAGAGACCCGGGTTCGGTTCCCGCTAAGGGCACGTACCTCGGTTGCAGTTTGTCCCCGGCCCTGGTTGGTCGTGTGGGTGGCAGCCACTCGATGTGTCCCTTCACATCGATGTTTCTCTCTCTCTCTCTTCCTCTCTCTCCCTCCCGCTCTGTCTGAACAAAAAATGCAAAAATGTCCTCGGGTGAGGATTAAAAAAAAAAAAAAAAATGTAAAGACTATTTTAAGGAAAGAAATGCTACCACTAAGCTAGATATTTACAGGCAGTTATCTACAGATCTGTACTGAGTGATTGGTACATAAAAATATAAATAATATAATGGTGACAAAATTTAGATGCACAGGATTCATTTAACAGGTGAATCTAAGGGATCTCACAGAAACACAGTGACACCCCAGCTGTGCATTCCTGACCTTGAAGACCTCTGAGATTTCCTAAATATCCTTAGCCCAGATTCATATTCTTTTGGCCTTTCCCCATATAGATGTCACATGATTTGTTTTTTAAGAGGTAGAAGAACCATTGGAGATTATAATACTCCTTAAGCATAAGATTTATGTGCCAGTTCACTCACTTCAACCACATAATTTCCCAACTGCATCATACAGGGTGGAGCAAAAGTCAGTTTACAGTTGTTCATATGAAAAATAATACTATAATTAATAAATAATAATGCAAGAATAAACTCTGTGTTTTGCATACTCACAGCTGTAAACCTGCTTTTGCCACACCATGTATACTGGCCAGGCAGTATGTGAAACAAATGCTTTTATTTATACAATATTTTTATCACACTTAATGACATAACTCTAGCACAATAATAATATATAATCAAAGGGAGACATATCACAGTTAGAATCCTAGAGTACTAACATGACTAAATGAATAAGCCTAAAAGAAATAACCTTGAAAACTAGCCAAGATAGACAACAGAAGACAAATAAGATTTGGCAAGAATCAAACATACAAAAGTACAGATTTGTACTTTTGTCTGTCCTGCTATCAAGTCATGTATTCACCTGCGCCTCTACTCTCAAAACATGAGCTTCTTTCCCCTTCCACTCCTCTCCTTCACGAAGCACCCTCCCTCTCAATAGCAGAGACACACCTGGTGGGGGTTGAAAACCCCTTGCACTCCGCTGAACTCCCTTTTATCTATCCCTTTTCTCTTCAACAAAGCCACTCATGACAACGTATTGTCCAACAGCTCCACATGGGCATAACCTCCCATGTCCAGATAAGCATTAGGAATGAGTCTTCTCCTGAACATGATATCATACAGTTATAACTGATCTCTCCCCCAAACTCTCATGGCACTCTTCGATCCTCCAATAAAGCATGTGCATGCTCTGCTGAAATTCACTTGTTTATTTAAGCCTGTATCTACCATATCACTGATCTCATCTTTTCAAGGAAATAAAATATATCTTATTCATTTTGTACTCCCAGAGCCTATCAAAATTCACCAACTGAATGAATGTACGTTGAATTTCCCAAAACAGAAAAAGGAGATCCACAGAAACTGAAATGTGATAGAAAATATACAGAAATGCCTTTCACCTAATTTTATTACTTAGATTCCTATGAAAACTTTTTAAAAAGGCAATGAATCCTTATTTCTAAGTACTTATTAAGGATTATGTTACCAAAATGACTAAAATATTAATATGAACTTTCAAGAGAACCTATTTTGTAAATTGTTTTAAATTTCACATTGCTTTTACTTACACATTATTTGACTTCATTCTCAAGAAAGTTTTGTCGCAAATTATCCCAACTTACAATGAGAAAGATTGTTGCTTAGTTATTTGAAATAAATTATCCAAGCTTATACAGTTTATCTAATAAACAGCACTAGGTCCAGAGCATCTGACTTTAAGTCCAAGGCCTTCACTATGGTATAAAACAGATCTCTACATGGTTCTCCTCATCAACTTTGACTAGCTGTGTGTCTATGGGCAAGTCACATGATTTCTTTGGACTTCCCTAAGCTTCCTAGTTTATAAAATAAGAATAATAACTCTATAGAGCAACATTTAAGAGACAACTAAGAATGTATAAGAACTCTGAAAGTTATTTACAGTGTATTTACTTTGATATATCAACAAGAATAATTCTTACACATAAAACTTAAACATATTGACACATAAAGTAAATTAATAAATTCTATTTTCCCCATGTTCATATATTTTTAAACACATTATTTTATTGAAATGCCTTCTCTACAAATTTTTAGAAACTAAAGAAAATCCGTTTTCTTAATTTATAATCTTCAAATTGAACTTTCCCTAAAGTTCAATTTCCCTAAAGGTTAATTTCTATTCAACAGAAAGAGACATGTTTTCAGCCATTACTGAACTCCATTTTCAACAATAAACTGAAGATTTCAATGACAATCCAGAACCAGATTCCTAGAGTTGTTGTTGTTGTTTGTCTTTTTTTTCTTTCCTCTATAAAATTACATGTCACACGTACTGGAATTTGAACCTGAAAGATAAGAAATGCTGAGCTGGCTAGACCATGATCTTAGGTTGGTAACACACCTCACTAGCAGTGTTCTAGTAAAACCATACTGTGCACAGAACGTACCCTGTTTGTGGAGACATGCAAGAAATTTATCTAAGGTTTCAAATTGGTCCCTCTTGGGGTAACTGATTAGATTTCAACACAGGAGGTGAGTATGGGAATAAGGAGAAGAGGCATTAATATTAAAGCAGTGTTTCCTAACATGTGGTATTCAAGATGATTTTAAATGGTACACAAATAGTTTTATCTTGATAAATTCATTTTAACATGTATTTTAAAATATAACCAACACAAATCCATGATATCATTAATGTAAATAATTAGAATGATAATCAAGTATAAATTTTGGTTTTAAAGCAGGACAGTAATCATGTAAATACTAAGCAAAAATCAAATCTAGGTAATGGTAAAAATCATGAACATATAGTAAACAAATGACAAATCTAGAAAACACTTAGGTTGAACTACTGCTGTGTTTCTGTAACAAAGTTTTCCTTCAAGTAAAATGTTTTTTGTAACAAAACTGATCCAGTTTTTTTTAACATAAAATTTTGAGAAATAAAGAACCATGGAAGAGGAAGTTATAGATTAAAATAGATTTAAGAAATGTATAGGCCCTGGCCAGGTAGCTCGTTTGGCTGGAGCATCATCCCATCATGCCAAGGTTGCGGGTTCAATCCCCAGTCAGGGCACATACAGGAGGCAACCAAGTGCATGGACAGGTGGAATAAACCAATCTTTCTCCTTCTCTCTCTCTAATTAATAAAAAAAATTAAAAAAAAAAAACAAAAAAAACTATGAGAGGCTAGTTTTTCAGAATGTTTTCTGATACTGAGTTTAAACACATCTATCCTCATTCACACTCCTTTACAACACAATTTTTTAAAATGCTAAGTAACCATTCAATCACTATACAAACACTTCATAATAATGCACTACATTTAAGAAGCAAATAAAATAAAAGTGATAACATCTATGCCATGGCCAGTTTGGTTCAGTGGTTAGAGTGTCGGCCAGAGGACCGAAGAGTCTCAGGTTTAATTTCTGGTCAAGGGCACATACCTGGGTTGCAGGTTCAATCCCTAATCCTGGTTGGGGTCGTTCAGGAGGTAACCAATTGATGTGTCTCTCTCACATCAATGTTTCTCTCTCTCCCTCTCTCCCTTCCACTCTATCTAAAAATTAATGAAAAAAATATCCTTGGGTGAGGACTAACAACAAAAAAAGTAATGACCTCTCTATTTAGAGATTTTCAGAGTTCCACTATCCTCATTACAAGTCAATAAATTCATCAAGGAAAAGGTAAGGAATTAAGAATTAAGTGATCTACCCTTACTTTCTCTTCACATTCTTTTACCCGTCTACTAAATTGAGACAATGTTCCATACCACAATTACCAGATTAATGATTACAGCAACTGATTTTAAAAGGCCAAGTTCAAATTAGACACTCATTACTCACCACAATCACTTTACCCTCCCACAACTAAAGTAAATGTTAAAAAATGAAAATCATAACAGTCTTTTCTGGACCTGCACATAACAAGCAATAAACAGAGATGCATGTATCAATACTGACATTTGTTAGTTAATATCCAAAGGTCTTAAAATTAACCCAAATCACAACATGACATCCTAAACATTTTCATTTAAAAGAAAAGGAAGGCACCCAGCCGGTGTGACTCAGTGGATTGAGCTTCGTCCCATGGACTGAGAAGTCCTGGTTCATTTCCCGGTCAGGCCACATGTCCAGGTTTTGGGCTCAATCTCCAGTAGGGGAAGTGCAGGAGGCAGCTGATCAATGTTTCTCTCTCACATCAATGTTTCTGTCTGTCTCTCCCTTCCTCGCTCTCTAAAAAAATCAATTAAAAAAAACAAACAAACATATTTTTTAAAAAAAGGAAGGCAATTTGACCCAGCGATCCCACTTCTAGGAATATACCCTAAGAAACCTGAAACACCAATCAGAAAGAATATATGTACCACTATGTTCATAGCAGCACTATTTACAATAGCTAAGATCTGGAAACAACCCAAGTGTCCATCAGTAGATGAGTGGATAAAAAAGCTGTGGTACATGTACACAATGGAGTACTATGCAGCTGTAAGTAAGAAAGATCTCTTATCCTTTGAGATGGCATGGAGGGACCCGGAGAGTATTATGCTAAGCAAAACAAGCCAAGCAGAGAAAGACAAATATCACATGATCTCACTTATTTGTGTAATATAATGAACTAAACAAACTGATGAACAAAGAGACATAGACGTGAGGTACAAACTGACAAGCCTCAGAGGAGGGGGCATTGGGGGGAAGAGATAAACCACAGAACTTATATGCATGTATGCATGACCAATGAACATAGACAACAAAGCTGGGGATGGGGCGGGGGGAAAGGGAAGAGGGTGTCAATGGGGGAAAAATGAGAAACATCTGTAACAAAAACAAATTAATAAATAAAAATAAAGGGAAGGCAAAATGCCTTTGGATAGCCACTATTTAAAAATGGAAGTATACTTTAGTCAATAAATTAAGGAATTGGCAAGGATAATACTTCAAGTAAATTTTGAAATATTACTATATATCACTATCTACTAAATTTAAAGACCCAACATAGACAAGGCAATTGAAAAAGAAAGATAGATTCTCAAAGCATTGGTAATTATTCAAAACACACTGTTTAATTGTCTTTAAAATAATGTATCACCTGGCCAGTGCAGCTCAGTGGACTAAGTATCGTCCATGGACTGAGAGGTCCCAGTTCAATTTCCAGTCAGGGCACATGCCCAGGTTGCCGGCTCGATCCACAGTGGAAAGCATGCAGGAGGCAGCCTGTCTATGTTTCTCTCTCACATCGATGTTTCTATCTCTCCCTCACTTTCTCTCTCTCTAAAAAAAAAAAAAAAAAGAAAGTCCATCAAAACATATTTTAAACCAACACATCAGCCTCACACCAAAATTAATTCCAGATGGATTGCAGAGTTTTAAAATGTTGAAAACCTAGAAAAAGCAGATGACAGGAAAGAATATTTATTAAATATCTCAGGGGAACTGACTTTCTAATCTTTGAGGAAATGTTAAAAAATTAAGAAAAAGATATGAACAAATGAAAATGATAAACTTTGTGTATCCAAAATACATAAGCAATAAAAATGAAGAGACTGACAAAAATGCATGCACAAACATATTATCCATTTAATTCCATTAAATAGAAAAAGTTCCTAAAAACTGAGGCCATATACACCATAATTATTTCCATCTTTTACAAAGGATCTGGGGGAAGAGGAGTTTCTTAGAATAAAACATGAAAGGACTAATAATATCTGTTTCCAGGAGGAAAATATCAACATGTTTTGTATTGTCTGTGCCAGTCATTTATCTATTTGCTCTCAGATCAACACCTTGCCCTTATCTGTCCTCTCTGTATGGTAAGGAACTATATTCCCCAAGCTCCCTTGCTCTGGCTATTAGGGCAGATCCCAGTAGTAAAGGACACAATGGCAGAGGTCTGGAGGGTAGAAAGAGGAGAAAAAGGCTTGGTATTTTCCCCCTTTCTACTTCGTCTGTGGTTTCACACCTAGTGAGTAGGCCGCAGCTGCAAGATCCCAGCTCTGGACAGGTTCCTCTTTATGGTTTTAGCTCTTGTCAATTAGCCCTCTGTCCAGGTGCTGATAACACCACATCTTCCTACTGTTTCTCTTGGTCCTAAGGATGGCAATGGTTTCCTGCTGTTGCTCATCTCTAGACTGCCCTGCCATACCCTGTTTTACTTCTCTATTCTACCAAAATTTGTTCACCGATTCCTTGTATTAAAATGTCCTGTTTAAAACACCTAAAGTGTTTCATTTAGTTCGTAAACTCATTCAGTTCCTAAAATCAAGACCTTAACAGGATGGGATATTTCAATAAAGGAGGTAGGTAATTCAAAGTAACACTTACTGGATTTTACTTTTTTATGAGGAAGGTCCATTAAAACACAGAAAATTATTATGTACAAATTACGTGTGATCCAGAATTACTTAACCCTAATGATCCTTATGTAGATCCTCTGTGGCCCATATTTACCTAAAAAGTCATCGTAATGAGTAAAAGAGGTAGAGTTTAAAAAAATTGTTTAAAAATAAGTTAAACTGAAAGTTAACCATTGTTGATTTAGTGACCCACTATTAAATGAGCTTTATCTCTAGCCTCCTCTAAAACTCGTCCTTTTTTTCTTCTTCCCACTCCTCCTAGTGACATTTTCTCCAAGAGCAAGAAAAACTCAAAAGCTGGTGAAAGGCAGTGGAAAGTTTTATACAGAAGCTTGAAAATCAGACTTCCAACAACCTTTGCCAATATATTTCTGCCAGTATTAAAAAACCAGAATCAAAGCAAAGACAAATACCATAAAATGATGACAATATGAATGAGAATAAATAAATAGGTTATATGTGAAACATATCAAAAGATATGTTAGACTATTTTATCTGTATCTTACCTATCTTAATACAAGATTAAATAATCTAAGAATAATTTAGCTATTCATCATGGCTTACGTTGAAAACAATCCAATATACTTTATATAGCTCCTCATCAAACTCCTTTAAAGGGCCATTTTGGGAAAGAATTAAGAAAAAAAAAAAAGTATACTGAAATAGTGGTGTGGTATGTTTTACAAAATGAAAGACACCAATGTTTCTAGAAATCACTTACACTATAAATTTCAACCAGTGGCCTTACACTCCCAGCCAGACTGAATTTCACTATGACCTGGTATAGCTGTAATTGTACAATACACTAAACATTTTCTACTGGTCACAGCAAGTTTCTTTAACTTCCTATGTGCCTGACTTGATTGTCAAGAGTGGAACATACATAAAAATTAGTAGTCAGAAATCAAACAATATTTTACATGAATACTTAACAAAAAAATGAAACCATGACTATTAGAAAACAGGTTCATTTGATTAATAACTTCTCAGTGACTTGAAGGGGTTCACAGAAGACTATACCAAAATAAAGTTTTACAAATATATGTAACCACAGGCCAAATTTTCTTAAATATTTTTTGTTTCATTACATCTATTCTCTTCTAAGCCATTTTTTAAAAACCTTAAAATTTAAACCTAAAAGTCACAGCTTCTTTTTTCCTCTAAATTTCAACTTAAAAAAAGAAAACCTATAAAAATGGAGAAATCAAAAGGCCACTTCCAAAAAAGGAAGTGTCTCTCAAATAACACAGCCCACTATTAATGCTTTAAGAATGCTTAAACACACAAATCAAGTAAAGTTCAGTAAGGTTACAGAGTGCATCTCCAGGCTAGACTACATGCCAAAATTCACTAACTTGTATTAACTAAATTGCCTTTTATTGGCTCTGGGTTGAGAACCTTTAAAACAATTCCCTAGATTCCAGAATATAGCAGGGCTGGCTCTACTTAGAGCAGCTCTAGTCAAAGGCCACCCAAGATATGCCAAAGGCGATATGGCCAGAAAAGCATGGATAACTGCCAATAGTAACTCTATCCAGGACTCTGAAACCCAAAACTTCCTTTCTACCACACTCTTCTCACCCCACCGCCATCCAACAGACACAAAATAATGTACACAAAATTTTGTACAGATAGGGAACTAACTTACAAAGAAATATACATGGATGCTTGGACTAAAACCTAAAATCATTTGAAACATACCTCTATCCTAAAATATTAGCAACCGCAACTCCATAGTAATAACAAAAAATGGTTTATATTTATACTGCATGCACTCTGTCAAGTATTTCAAGTACTTATAAAATATGAACTCAATCTTCACAGCAATCCTACAATATAAGTATACTATTAATAACTCCATTTTACAGATAAGAAAGCAGAGTCCCAGAGAAGTTTTATAACTTGCTCCACATCACAGAGAAGTGAATGAAGTGTTGGTATTAGGATAGGAACACACGATGGCTAGCTCAGAGAATATACTCCTAAGCACCTTGATATCCTGCCTCTGTATTTGTTACTCCTCTTCTAAACCATCAATATATAAACTGAAAACATTTAAGTATGAAGCCAATAGAGTAGAATAAAATAAAACAAGCCAAAAAAATGGTGATAAAAAATCTTTACATACTGATGATGGAAGAAGATCAAACGAGCATCTTGTTATATGAAGAATGTCAGTGAAATGTCCACAGTAGTTTTCTGGGTAACTGGATTTCAGGTTTGGTAGGGTGTTTTGTTTTGTTTTTAGCTTTTCTTGCTGTCATTATTCCTACACAGTTTCAATTAGAATGTGTGTGTGTGTGTGTGTGTGTGTATATGTGTATATATATATTATAATATTTTTCAAATTAAATACACAAGAAAAGTTCAGTAAGGTTGCAGAGTGCATCTCCAGGCTAGACTACATGCCAAAATTCACTAACTTGTATTAACTAAATTGCCTTTTTGCCTTTTACTGGCCCTGAAATTTATATTGTTATAAATTACTATTTACAAAAGAAAAGAGTGAGGGAACAACTGTTAATTAAAATAGAGCAGTTCATAATTCTACAGACTGTATTTTTAAGGTGGAAAGGAGTGGGAAGAGAGGTTTGTTACCTAAAAAAATGAAGTGAAAATCTTATCCACCCAAGCTAAAACATTCAAAATATCAGAATTACAAAAATATCCAATCAGAAATAATGTTACAGCCCTGGTCGGTTTGGCTCAGCGATTAGAGCGTCGGCCCACGGAACACAGAGGCCCGGGTTTGGTTCCCACTGAGGGCACGTACCTCAGTTGCAGCTTGTCCCAGGCCCCAGTTGGGGTTGTGTGGGTAGCAACCACTCAATGTGTCTCTCACATCGATGTTTCTCTCTCTCCCTCTTCCTCCCTCTCTCCCTCCCACTCTGTCTCAAGATGAATGCAAAAATGTCCTTGGGTGAGGATAAAAAAAAAAAAGAAGTAATGTTACAAAACTATAAAAGAAACAAAGGGCCCGGTCGTTGTGGCTCAGTGGAATGAGCATCGCCCCATGCACTGAAAGGACGCAGTTCAATTCTCATGTCAGACGCATGCCCAGGTTTCAGGCTCATTCCCCAGAAGGGGTGTGCAGGAGGCAGCAAATAAATGTTTCTATCTCACATTGATGTTCCTATCTCTCTAAAAAATAATAAAGACATATTAAAAAAAAACAAAAAAAACAAACAAAGGGAATGACTCCAGTTGGTCACAAGTAAAACACAACACTGGCTTTCTCACATATATGTGTGCTATGTAAGCATGTTGAGCATTGATAAGGTTTTAGTGTGTTCGCCAATAATACTAAATTGTCAAGTACATCCGTACTTTATTCATACTCATCAGATATATAGGCATATTTAGGACATATTTTGTTTTTAGTTCGGGTATCATACAACTTCAAGAACTACCTAATAGCCCTGGCCGGTTTGGCTCAGCGGTTAGAGCGTCGGCCTGCAGACCAGAGAGTCCCGGGTTCGGTTACCGCTGAGGGCACGTACCTCAGTTGCAGTTTGTTCTCACCCCAGTTGGGGTCATGTGGGTGGCAACCAGTTGATGTGTCTCTCTCACGTCGATGTTTCTCTCTCTCTCTCTCTCTCTCTCCCCCTCCCGCTCTATCTGAAGATAAATGCAAAAATGTCCTCGGGTAAGGATGAAAAAAAAAAAGAACTACCTAATAGTATAAAAGATCTGGGAGCAATATATATCCAACATTTGTGCTACGTATGTGTGTTAAAAGAAAAGCCAGGCCCTGGCCAGTGTGGCTCAGCGGTTAGAGCGTTGGCCTGCGGTCCGGAGAGACTCGGGTTCGGTTCCCACTAAGGGCATGTACCTTGGTTGCAGTTTGTCCCCGGCCCTGGTTGGTCGTGCGGGTGGCAGCCACTCGATGTGTCCCTTTCACATCGATGTTTCTCTCTCTCTCTCTCTCCCTCTCACTCTATCTGTACAAAAAATGGAAAAATGTCCTCAGGTGAGGATTAAAAAAAAAAAGAAAAGGCAGAATTGAATTGCCTTAGAGGTACTGAACTGGGAGGTAATTTGCCAGTTCTGCCAAACTTTCCACTGTCTTTAAGGGCTATTCTCTGGTAAAGCTGTTCAATTTAGTTAAAAAATCACAATTCCATAATTACACCAATCCCTGCTGTTAAATTTTAGATTCTACAAGTTCAAGTAAAAGTCAATAATAATTTTCTGTCTGTTCATTCCTATCTAAATGCTATTCAAACTGTTGGCAAGTTCAAGAAAAAAAATCTTTTCTTAAATTTGTATCTGTAATACCTACAAGAAATAGCAAGGTTTATAAAGCTGATCATTTTCTGTTGATCAAAAAAAAAATCCAGCAGTTTAATATGCCATAGTTTTCTCCTATTTTTTAAATCATCTTAACCATTTTTAAAAAATGTTTTTCTTTATTGTTTAGAGAGAGAGGGGAAGGGAGAGGGAGAGAGAGACTTCGATGAGAGAGAACGTCAATCGGCTGCCTCCTTCATGTCCCCCACCACTGGAAATTTGGCCCACAACCCAGGCATGTGCCCTGACCGGGAATCGAACTGGCGACCTCTTGGTGCATGGGTCGACGTCAACCACTGAGCCACACAGGCCAGGCTCATCTTAACCGTTTTTAAGTCTACAGTTCAGTAGTGGTAAATATAGTCACATTGTTGGGCAACAGACCTCCAGAACTTTTCATCTTGCAAAACTGCAACTCTATAACCATTAAATAATTCACCATATCCATCTTCCCTAGTCCCCAAGTACAACCATTCTACTTTTGTCCTATTGATTTTTACTTTTATTTTCCTTCTTAAAGAAAGACAATGACTTTATTAAGGTTAAAAAAATTAACCCCAATGCAAACAAATCATACTCATTTCCAGTGAAGGCTAAATCTGATCACGACACTCGAGTCTGCTACATTTGCAAAATTACCAAAAACCGAACCAGCACAAGACCTTACTTGTACAGCCTCAATCAACCTTCACATTTTGTTAAAGAAACTAAATGCTTCACAAAATCACTGAAAAATAAGTTTTAAAACTGTTATTAACTCTAGAGAGACACATCATCTATATTACATTCAGAGTTTTACCATTAGATTGAATTTAGAAAAGCTCTGTATTAAAATAAATCTGTAATTTACATAGTAATTTCCTTTGATGAGAAAAGTTCTGTTTATAATATTTCTTGCTCCTTCAAGCAAATAAAAAGGGTAGAGTTTCACTGACAAAAAGTATTATACAGTTGATTATGACACTTTTAATTAGGATAACTTATGCAACTGTGCAGTGGTAATAAAACTTAAACCTTAAAAAGAGTGAAGATTTAATGATAATGATAAAATAAAAACACTGAAAAAACTTCCCCTCCCCAAGAAAATATTTAGCTATTTTTATTTAAAAATTGAACAGAAACAGTCCCAGTGACTATAAGAGAAGCCAACATTAGACTATGATTACCA
The DNA here is from genome assembly GCF_014108415.1 of Molossus molossus. Classification (NCBI taxonomy): domain Eukaryota; kingdom Metazoa; phylum Chordata; class Mammalia; order Chiroptera; family Molossidae; genus Molossus; species Molossus molossus. The sequence goes on along the minus strand of NW_023425344.1, from coordinate 73,283,996 downwards.
GATCAACCGATAAATCAGCTGACTTCAAAAGGTCATTCCTGCCAGCTTTAAATGAAATGTTTTAATGAACGTCCAATGTACTGAGACCAAACCTTGAAAGTGAATATTATTGAAATGGTGATAGCAATAAAATTAAATAAATTGTCATCACTCCATAAAAGTTATCACTGAACACTAACTACATTTAATCTGACCCCACCTCTCATTATAATCAATTACTCTTCCTACAAAAACCACAGTAATACAAATACCAATTATTTACATGTTAAACCTTAAATACTATTAAAAATTAACATCAGTCCTGAATGAAATAACAATGTAACCACTTTTCAGTCTTCAGAGAAAATGATTACCTTGTAGCCGCAGTACTCTGTACTGTGTTCCAAAAACAAACAAAAAACTCTATGTTGACAAAGATCTTATTTTAATCTCAAGGAAAAACTTTTCTGTCCTATCTACTAATCGTCTGTAAATTTTAATATGACTAATATTGGAAAAGAACTACCCTCAACTCTCTAAAAACATCTCTTACCACTCTCCCCATCAGTCTTCAGCCACTTGAATTTTGCTGTTCCTGGAACATGCCACACAAATGCTCATCTTAGGGATTTCACCATCTGCCCCAAAAGTTCTTCTCCCACTTCATCCAAGTCTCTGCTCAAATGTCGCCTCATCTGTGAAGACTTATTTGCTCTTCAATAAAGTGCTCTTCAACCACTCCCTCTCCCTGTACTCTTGTTTTGCCCCATACTATTTATCACCAGCTATTTTTGTTAACTGTCTCTTCTTCACTCACCTAGAATATAGGTCTGAGAGAGCACAGACTCTGTTTTATTCACACCACTATATCCCCAGTACCTAGCACAGTGCCTGGCATATAAAAGATGTTCAATAAATGTAAGTAAGTAAAGTAATGAATAAACAATGATTTACATTTATTTGTATCACCAAAATTCTCAGTAGTTACATTTTATATTTCATAAAATTTATAGAGCTGATAAGTAGTGTGACCACATACAGATCTGCTAACTTTGTGTACAGGTGGCTACAACTGGGTCAGGCACCCATCCCAGGTCCAGCTGACTATGGCCAGAGAAGCAGTATGGCAAGATAAGGGGCACTGAGACCTACGCACAAAGGCTGTTGATGTTGCAAAAATTCTTGGAAAGAGACAGTATAAATGGTAGATACAGTGCTTGTCTTGTCTCATCTATATTCCGGGTATATATTCTCTCTTATAATCAAATGTATCCTTCAATGAAGAAGAAAACTGTTCTCTAAAGCAACTGTCTCTCGCCAGCAATATAGCTTATCATGTCACTTTAAAAGAGTTAAAAAACACAGTGAATGACAATCACCGTGGAATAATGTCTAACTGGAGGTACTACTGGTACCAACCCTCCTTTCAAATCTTTAGAGTTTATGCCAGACCATGTCAGGTGAAAGAAGAGAATGCCCCATTCATTCAACAAATATGTATTATGTACCTCCTATTTAAAAATAAGCTTCGTGAAATAATTCAAACTACAGAGTCTGAGTATGTTATGCATGCGTCTTTGTGAACAGAAGAATATTTCTAAAGAATCCTATATAAAAACCTAAAAAAATGAAAACCAGAATTGAATTTTGAAGATGACATTATCTAACAAGGGACGGATCTTAAAATAATTGTTAACAAGGCATTTTTAATTGAATTTATTGGAGTGGCATTGGATAATAAAATCATATAGGTTTCAGGTGTCTAATTCTATAATACATCATCAGTACATTGTATTGTGTGTTCACCTCCCCAAGTCAAGACTCCTTCTATCACCATTTATCCCCCCATATACCTCTCCTCACCCCCTTTCCCTCTGGTAATCACCATGTTCTTGTGTGCCTATGAGTTTTTTGTTTGTGGTTTAGCCTAATCCCTTTACCTTTTGCACCTAGCAAAATAGTATTTCAATAGTAGTGTCACAAAACTGCTTCAACTGATAATACTACTAAATGCTTATTACTATAATGTAACCTTTATTGTTGTTAGGTAACCTTTACTGAGCACTTACCATGTTCCAGGTACTTCACATGTGTTAATTTATTTAAATTCAACAATACTATCACACAAATATTATTTTACCCTCATTTGAGAGTTTAAGGACCTGGGGCACAATTGAGTAATTTGTCTAAATATACATATAGCAGGGAAATTACAGAGCCAGGATTCACACCCAGGTATTGAGCTCCAGAGTTTACACTTGTAGTAACTACACAAACAGCATATAGAGTAATGTCCACTAAAATCATAATCTTTTTTTTTTTATCCTCACCCGAGGACATTTTTCAATATTTTGTTCAGATAGAGTGGGAGGGGGAGAGAGAGAGAGAGAAACATCGACTTTAAAGGGACACATCGAGTGGTTGTCACCCACACAACCCAACCAGGGCCGGGGACAAACTATAACCGAGGTACATGCCATTAGTGGGAACCAAACCCGGGTCTCTCCGGACCACAGGCCAATGCTCTAACCGCTGAGCCAAACCAGCCAGGGCTAAAATCATAATCTTAAAATGGTATGTTGGGAGAAAATAATCCTGAAAGGATCATTGTAAAAAAAAAACTAAAAACTAAAATATAATAATAATATATTAGCTTTGGTAAAACAATATTAATAGTTGACCATTTATCAGTTTATAATCACATTTGACTAAAAAAAATTTTAAGGCTAGAAGTTAATTACTATTACATTACTTTAAATCTTAAGATAAAAATCATTAAGAAAACAATATATCTCTAATAACTATGCATGGTGTCAAATGATACTAGATTTATCAATGTGATCACTTCGTAAGTTATATAATGTCTAATGACTGGGTTGTACAACTGAAACTAATATATTATACACCAACTATAAATAAAAAATCATTTAAAAAGAAAAAAATTAATCCAAAAAAAGAAACAAACTATAAAGTAATATTACTTTTATACTAGTGTATTATTTTATCATGTTTAATGTAATACAGATAATTCATAAACTAGTTATAAAGCATTATTTTACAACTATATCCCAAAACTCATAAGAAAACTCATTTTCCCTCTGAATTTATAAAAAGCTTACCTTAAATATGAAGTTACATCATTTGCTATGGCATTATGATTTATTATAGCGGACCTAGAGCTGTAAGATATTGATGACACTTTTATCCATTAACAATAGGTTTTACACATGAAAATCTGAATTTCTTTCTTTTTTTTTATCCTCACCCGAGGACATTTTTGCATTTATCTTCAGATAGAGCAGGAGGGAGAGAGAGACAGAGAGAGAAACATCAATGTGAGAGAGACACATTGAGTGGTTGACACCCACATGATCCCAGCCGGGGCCGGGGACAAACTGCCACCAAGGCACATGCCCTTAGTGGGAACCGAACTCGGGTCTCTCTGGTCCACGGGCCAATGCTCTAAACACTGAGCCAAACTGGCCAGGGTGAAAAATCTGAATTTCTTTAAGTGTCAACTGTCAGCCTTCTCTTACTTGATGTTAACCTTACTCAAATGACCTCTTTGAAAAGTTTAGAATGAAAGACATTAAATCTCATAAACTCCCTCCACTTGAAATAAGAGGGTCACAAATCATAACTTTTGGCATTAGGTACATTAACCAACCAATAGGCTAAAACATTCATTTTAAAAATAGACACGTTTTAATGCCTTTTTCAGCTCAACATATCTGACCTAGCATAAACATCCTAACACTCACTTCATCTTTGAGGCAGACTTTAACAAAAGTGTTAGCAGCATAATTTGTAAACAACTCCTGAATGAGTACGTAACATTTCTTATTAAAGTAGAAAAGGTCATAACATTATAAGGAAATGAAAACAGAAGCCATCTGGGACACAAGCTGCTTTTTACAGCAATAATAAAAAAATCTGAGGTGTACAAAATAGAAAAAATGTAATCAGTGGGCAAATAACAATGAAAAAGTAATAATGTGTGTGATTTAATTATATTTAACTTATTTTTTTTAATCCTCACCCAAGGATATTTTTCCATTGTTTAGGAAAAAGTGGAAGGGAGAGAGGAAGGAGGAGAAAAAGAGAGACACATCGACTAGTTGCCTCTGCATGACCCCAACAGGGGCCGGGGACCAAACCTGCAACCCAGGTCCTTGTCCATGACCAGAATTGAACCCAAGACCCTTTGGTCCTTGGGTCAATGCTCTAACCACTGAGCAACACCACCCAGGGCTATATATAACTTTTTAAAACAAACACACTAGTCTGGCTGGTGTGGCTCAGTGGTTGAGCATCGACCCATGCACCAAGAAGTTGCCGGTTCGATTCCCAGTCAGGACACATGCCCCGGCCGTGGGCCCAATCCTCAGTGGGGGGCATACAGGAGGCAGCCAATTGATGTTCTCGCTCCTCGATGTTTCTAACTTTCTCTCCCTCCCACTTCCTCTCTCTCTAAAATCAATAAAGGAAAAAATAAATAAATACATAAATAAATAAAACATACTATGTATATTAAAATGAGTAATTTACCTCCTAGTAGCCACCTTGGAAGGCTATATGTTTATTCCTTTGCGTTGTCCCACCATTACCCAGTGTTCTCTTCCTCACTATCATGAGCCTCCTTCTGGCACTAGACACCCATCTTCCCCTCCCTCATCTCACTCTGCTTTCCTCCTTGCTCACTCCCACCACAGTGGCCTCACTTCTATTCCTTGAACACACTAAGCTCTCACCTATCTCAAGGCCTTGGCACTTACTGTCCTCTATGCCAGCAATGCTGTTCTTGTTCCCATGACTGGCGTCTTAATCCTATTAAGTCCATGTTGCCTCCTCAGTCAGAAGAGCCTGTCTTGACTCCCCCCCGCCCCAATCTAACTAAAACCTTTACCCCCAATACACTGACCCAATTACCCCAATTATTCCCTAGTACATAACCTTAATAAATTGCATTGCTTATTTATATATAATATTTGCAAGTCATCAGTCCCTCTTACTAGAATATAAAGTCCATAACACTAAGGACTTTGTTTTGCTTATCTCTGTGTTACCAGTGCTGACATCAATGTCGGCACATGTAGGTGCTTAATAATGATACGAAATAAATGACTACATACCCAGAAGTAAGTATAGAAAATTCTATCTGCCATTGCTGGTTGTGTCTCCTGCCTGGATTTTATAGATCCTGGCCTAGAAGTTCCCTGCCATCCTTACACAGGCTGTATGGTCAAAGTACACATTATCACGTGTATGGTCTTTTCCTGGATCTGAATACATATGTCCTCTCCTAGCTCCTTCCTAAATGCCATATCATATTCTAAGTCCCCTTGTGTCAGAAAATAGAGAACCACCCTCTATATCCAAGGCCTAATACACAGTGAGAGGTCAATAAATATTTGTTGACTAATACCTTCTCCTCTCAGGGCTCTGGCATAAGTCATTCAGAAGGGCAGTGCCAAGAAGACATAACCTGCTGTATCAAGAACTTACCCATCTCTCCTAAAATAATGAAAATAAAATCTCCAAGGACTGCCCAGCCAGGTGTGGCTCAGTGGATTGAGCATCGTCCCATGAACTAAGAGGTCCTGGTTTGATTCCTGGTCAGGGCAGGTGCCCAGGTTGTGGGCTTGATCCCCAGCAGAGGGCATGCAGGAGGTAGCCAAGTGATGTCCCTCTCTCACTTCAATGTTTCTATCTCTCGCTCCCTTTCCCTCGCTCTCTTAAAAACACATTTTTTAAAAAATCTCCAAGGACTAAGCTTGAATACACCTCAATTATCTGTTTCGTAAATTTCTTCCCATGAGGTTCCTTGATCTTTCATGCATACAAGGCAAGCTCTCTCTCTCTCTCTCTCTCTCTCTCTCTCTCTCTCTCTCACACACACACACACACACACACACACACACCTGCCTGTCTTAGGCTCTCCTAACCTCCATATATGTCCAGACAAGCCTGAGTTTGCAAATGTATAAAGTATAGGCTAGTTTTAGTTTCCTTTCTCTTTTTATCTTTTTAACTTTTTTTTATTCTCACCCAAGGATATTTTTGCATTTATCTTCAGATGGAGAGGGAGGGAGAGAGGGAGGAAGAGAGAGAGAGAGAAATATCGATGTGAGAGAAACACATCGAGTGGCTGCCACCCACACGACCCCAATCAGAGCCAGGGACAAACTGCAACCAAGGTACGTGCGCTTAGCGGGAACCAAACCCGGGACTCTCTGGTCTGCGGGCTGATGCTCTAACCGCTGAGCCAAACAGGCCAGGGCTCCTTTCTCTTTTTAAACAGAAGACATATATACTGAAAAATTTCTAACAGTACAAAAGCATACAGAGAAAACAATGAATGTTCCATCAAGCACATTGCCCAGAGCAGCTTCTAAACCCTACAGTCCAGTCACACAGAAAAATAGTTTCCTTAACTACAAACTCCATTTCTGCATTGGTCTTAATATACCTAACATTTCGGTTCTGGGGGTCATAAAGAGACATTTAAAAACAAACTACAGCTCTGGCCAGTTTGCACAGTGGTTAGAGTTTTGGCCTGCAGACCATATAACACAATGTAACCTCTAGGGCATTTCCTAGAAACTTAAAACCTGACTAGAATTAAAAAGCAAAGAAAACCAAAATGTTTCATGGTAGTTAATTCTAACTACCAATTATGTACATTAACAAAACAAATCTAGGAGAAACTAGACTTTAATTGTCACCATTTGTCCTCTATTAGCATCATGATCATTGGTCAATACTTACTGAAGAGTTCATGGGAATTTTAATATGATCTTGAGTAAGTAAGACCCAGAGTGTAGGGCCTTTTTTATTCCTGGTGAGAGACGTTAATGATTTAACAACGTATATAACCTATTTATATGTATTTATATGTACTTAAGCTGTAGTGCTGTGAAATCTAATAAGACCAAAAATTTTAACTGATCCCTGATCCATGGCCTTAAAAAACTATAACTACTTCTTTCTAACTTAAATGTTACCAAGTCAGCTTAACAACAAGGTGTAAAACAAAACCTAGTATAGTCAAAGATTCCTCCAGAAGTCTTTGGTAAATTTAACATTCATTATTAAATTATATAGTATTACCAACTTCAAAGTCCTCTAAATCTTTTATCACAAAAATACTTACAGCATTGTAAACAGACTAAGGCCTGATATCATATATGATTAAAACTGCCATTTATTTCCATAAAGGATTTGACCTACAGTGGCTGAACTAGAAAAATAGGAAAAGACTGGTGGGTGGAATAAAGCAAATATGTCACATATAGTCAGTGGCAGTTCACTGTAACTTAGCCTCAATCTTTTTGTTAAAATGATCTAAGTAACAAAAGATCCATAATAAAAATGTTTGTTTTTTTTTTAAATCAAAGTTACATATGGTTCCCAAACATTAGTGTACAAATGAATGGAAGTCAAATGGTACATAAACATCTAGAAAGCATGTGAGAATCCCTAAACATCCTGATTTCAAAGTCTAGGGCCTCAATTCTACATTTTTAAAATCTTGTTGATGATCCTGATGATTAGCTTGAAAACCAGTCATATTTTTTTCTTAAAAATCTCAATTAGTTCCATACATACAAGTCTTTGATTCTATAGCATGTGCTCTCTCTTTAAGAAACACACACACAAACTTGGCTGTCAGTAGTGAAAACTCTCATCTATTCCTAGAAAATAGAGAGTACTGATTAAAAGCATTATATATTACTACTCAGTTTGACTGGTTTCAAATCCTAAACCTAACCAATTACCATTGGACATGTGCTTTAACTTCTCTGTCTCTCAGTTCTCATCTGTAAATCAGACTTAAAATCATATTTCCTCAGAGGACTGTTATGAGGATTTAATCCATGCAAAACACCTACAGCAGGGGCTAGACAATAACAATGGCTCAATAAATGTTAGCATATTTTCATTTTTGTTATTAAGTATAAAAAAGAAAGGAGTCCTAAGTGAGCTAGAGCAGTCAAACATTGCAAGAGCACCTGGTATATGAATGTGCCTTGAAGGATGGGTAGGGCTTTAGAGAAGGTAAGAAAGGAAGGTACTATGCATAAGAATAAAGAGATCAAGAACTTCAGGGCATTTTAGACTATAAATTCGGTTGTATTAAGCAGGCCCATTTAAATGCAGCTCAAATGCCAGACTGAGAAGTTAAGCAATAATTCAATAGATAACAGGAAGCCCTTCCAATTCTTAAATAGGGCAGTAATGTATTAAATGTAGGATTTTAGAATTCCTGCCTGGGCAAGGTGCCAGCTTGAGGATCCAGAACCAGCCTAAGGAGGAAATAAGCCACTGATGAAGTTTAAAAATACATTTGTTAAAATACTAAGTATCATTTTGATACATTGGATACCAACTAACTAGAATCTTCCAGAATAGATAAAGGTACATATAAACAGAAATGGGTAGTACAAAAAGATCAAAAGAACCATTTATAGACTACTTGGAAGTTAGTAGCATACAGATATTTCAAGAAAATGTCCAAAATCATGAAAATTACAAGTGTAACAATAGTTGTTTTTACATATAAACTTTCGCCAGAACATCTCTAAGGGTTCCTAGTTAAAGGATAAAGCCTTTTTTTTTCCTGAAGGACACTTGTCCTTCAGCACCTTTTCTCAAAAAGAAAAATATTTTCAGAATTCATCTATAATCTCCTCCAGCTACCATCATACAATCTAAGGGTTTTTTGTGTTTTTTTTTTACCAACTCTAAAAGTTAATATCTCAAAAATCACTTGAGAAATATTGAGCTAATAATTGGATTCTCAACAGAACCAAATCACAACACTTAAATCCCTGATGGAATCAATGGTAAATGGCATTCAACTGTTAATGTCATTAAAATAACCACTTCCTCTTTTGGTAAATCAAAACTTGCCCAAGACATTTACCATGAACAGTGGCTACTGTTAAAGCAATTTTTGGAACCTGGAAAAAATGTTTAACAGGGACACAAAATTCAAATAACAAGGTGAAAATTCTTATTTAGTTCCAAACTCCTCTCATATATTTAAAAATTTACAGCAACACACTAAAGGAAAATTCCTCCTTCATTTTTAAGCACATAAAATACAAACATCCCTGGCATCCTCATTCTTTTTGTCACCAAAGGTAACAATACACACCTCTGCTGCTTACACCTAGGTAAAATGAAGAAATGTATTGTGCCACACTTTCGTGTATCTTCACAATGGCTGACTCACTATGCTGTGGAACACTATATAAATCTTTATGACTTCAGTTAAGTTCCACTGACTAATAAAGGTTGATATGAAAACACAGTCAGGCTCCTAAAGGTGGATTTCACTGTGTCTCAGGATCATTCTTTATCATGGCCAGTCTCCTTGTCACATCATTGAAAGGGAGCTAGATAAGAGTGGGATTTGAAATTACACAGTATATCAATGTATTAAATGTAATTTGCTTAATTTTTCAGAAAGTCTATGACACAGCAGTATACCAAAAACTGTTCCACAAAAAATAAAATAAAAAAATAGGTTTTCACCATGTAACTGGAAATAATACATTAACGAAGAGAAGATATCCATTTTGAAATAGAAAACAAATGAGACATAACTATTAACCAAAACTCTAAGTGAAAACGTTCAAATAATACCACCCCTATAAATTAATAGAATCATTTAAAGAAGACCATCACATTTTTATTGTGTATATTCTCATGCAAAATAAAAAAAAAAAATTAATTGCTTAAAAACATAGTCCTCAGTAGGCTATCTGTAATTAAGCCCTACAAAAAGGAGAAAGGTGGAAAAAGGCCCATATAATTAGAAAAGATCAAAGCCTGCTGAAATGTGTGTTAGACCAGGTATGAGGAAGTCAGCATTCTCATATGGTGGGTAGGAGAGTCTCTATAAAGAGGTTTGGCAATATCAATCAAAATTACAAATGCAAACAACCCTTTGAGCAATTCTATTTCTAGGAACTTATCTGACAAATTCTCATATATATGCTATGTGTGTGTGTGTGTATGCACAAATTACACTGTAGTGTCACTCAAAGAAAGACTACAAACAACTAATTGCTCATCAATAGAAACTGGTTAAATAAATCATAATAAATCCAAATACAATGCCGTTGCACAAAAAGAAAATGAAGATAAATTTACTAATTTTGAGTTAATGGAAAAAGCAAAATGCAAAAAAAAAAAAAAAAGTCTATTTTTAAGGATATTATTTGTGTTGAAAAGGTAGATGGTGAGAATATATATGTATGTACATATATTCATACAAATTAATTCTGGATGTATACACAGAAGCTGCTAGCGCTGGTTGCTTCCAGAAAAAGGAAATAAATGGCTGGGCAACAAGAGACTCTTTCCTGTAAACCCTATTGTACCTTTTTAACTTCAAACCATATAAATGCCTTACCTAAAGAAAAGTATATATTAATCAAACTTTAAAAGGATGAGATTTCTTAAGTACAAAATTTAGCACAGTAAATAACTGTTCCCATTTCGACCTTTTTAAAAGTGCCCCTTTCTCTTCTCCTTCCATCTAACTTGTTCTTTTTCATTCCTTCCTGTCAACTGTCCCAGGTAATTTTACTCTTCGCCATTCAGACCTATCAGGGACATCTGCTGCAACTGCTTAGCCCAGCTGGGAGTACTATTTGCCAACAAGGTTGATGAACTTTGTTCCAGTAATTCTAACACAAAACGGGCAAGAACACTGGCTGTAAAAGAAATCTGAGTATTTACAGAAGGGTAGATAACTCCACTTATGCAACAGAAAGACAGAAAAAATAATAAGCTGAGGGAAGATGGGGGAAGTGAGATTTAGTTTTAACAATATTATTTAAAAATTCCCACAAAAACACTCATTCAATATTACCAACTCCACTCATAAATATTTTATTACCTAAACAGATCTTAATTAAAACAGAGTAGCTGTACCAAAAAAGTGATTTTTCCACTCTAATTAAAAAACAAACTTACATTCCCAGCAGGGCTATACAGTGGCTCTGCACCTAGGATACCTAAATCAAGGGCCACCATGGCCACTTCTCATTAACTACTTAAACTAATGTGTTCTCTTTTCATTTCCATTATTATGTCACTTATTTGCAAAGCATGCATACAGAATGGGCAAAATTAGGTTTACAATAATAATACAAATAATAAAATAACAAATAAATAATACAAGGCTAAAAAAAAAGTCAATGAAAAAATATCCTCAGGTGAGGATTAACAAATAATAATAATAATAATACAGGAATAAACTTTGCATACTCACAACTGTAAACCTACTTTTGCCAACCCATGCATAGTAATTTCACATGCTAGGGTCGTGTTTTGAGTTTTATATTATATAGTCATTATTTCTCATCTCTTCCTTGTCCAGAGCAATGTTTGCTTCTAGATTAACTAACTCAGATCAGATTTCTCCTCCACGCAGTTGTAACGGGGGAGAGGTCATGACTGCTCCTGTAGTATATGAGAATCTGGGTAAGATCTACTGCAAACATGATGTCCTGGACAGACACCTGGTTAACTTTATATTCACACTGAAGCCTGACCAACAACCATTATAAAGAAAAGCTCTTTGTCTTAAAAGTTCTCAAAAATAACTGATAAGAAAATAAGTTCCATAGGCTTCAGTATTCTCAGTTTTAGTAAGTAAATATTCCACCTAACTCTTGAGTAGGTGAATAGGCTGTATGAAACTCTCCTTTTCCAAAAACAAAAGGAAAAATAATAAATAAATAAATAAAATCTCCTGCCTTGGCCCGTTTGGCTCAGCAGTTAGAGCATTGACCTACAGACCAAAGGGACACAGGTTCAATCCCCAGCACAAGTTGGGGTCATGCAAACAATTGATGTGTCTCTTTCACATCACTGTTTCTCTCTCTCTCTCTCTCTCTCTCTCTCTCTCTCTCTCTCTCTCTCCCTCCCACCCCTTCGTCCCTTCTACTCTATCTAAAAAAGTCAATGGAAAAATATCCTTGGGTGAGGATTAACAAAATAAATAAATAAAATCTCCTTTGCTTAGTTCTGAGGTGCTGTTCTTCCTTCACCCAATGTGTATAATAGTGTTTCCTTTATCAAAGACAAAAGTCCTGCATACCAGTAAAATTCCTCTTATTTTAACAAATAACTTTCAAAAATTCCCAATATTCATTAAAATCTATAAAAGTCCATTTTTCCTAAAACTATTAATTTACAATAAAACATACTGGGAAGATTTTCATTTCCTTACAAATAACAGACCAGAGAAACATCTTCTGAATTACCTGACATTCCTGACTCTTTTGACCACAATGATACAAAACTGTCACATGGGAAAAGGCAGATCTCTTGGCCCCGCACAAAAGGTAATTAGTATTTTAAAAGCAGAGAGTGAGCATACATGTGAAATATATATTATGCAGTTACACAAACTAAATTATTAATTTTCCAACTTGGCATAATGACAGGGTATTTGGGAGGGATGTAAAAGAAAATACTCAACAGCTTAAAATTAACAATGGGCCCATTTATTCAAGGTAAGATGGTTCTCCCATTTCAGCTTGAGAAGACTGAAAGTCTCTTTCTATCCTTCTCTTGGAGGGAAACTCTGCAGCGGGCCCGTCTGGAGAATCACTCAACTATATTCACAGCTTCACTCACAGTCAAGCAATGGCAAGAAAACTTGTCTTCACTTTGCACTGAAAATCAACACAGAGAAATGTTGACTGAGGTATTCAAATTTCATCCTTCGAGGACCAGTTCAATTAATTTCTCTGTAGGAAGCTGACTCCCACAAATACAAATCTATGCCCACAGAAACTGAGAAACACTTATCTGTACCTTTGCCATTTCATCAAACGCTGTCTTGTGACAGGTCTTATGACACTGTCTAGTACTGTACTTATTTTCTTTTCTCCCCAATTTTTGTCTAGTCCATTATTCTGTATCTTCTTCAATGGCTTCTGAGAAGTATTCCTTTCAGTGCTGGATAAATGGATTCACAGCAAAGTACTTCACAGCTCTTTGTCTGTTGCATTCCCAAACAGGGATCCATACTCCAGAAAACAGTAAATATCTCCTGCGTTTCAAATCCAAGTAAAATCTTGTCTGAGCTGGTAACAACTGGTCCTCCCTAATTCTTGAGAATCAGTTAGTATTGGGGTATTAAAATGTCTGACCTCTTTCTTATCTGCTAAAGAAACGTCGTAGATGTGTTTAAGGAGAAATGGGAGATCATCCTCAGGAAATCCAAATATTGGCACTTAAGTGAAACACTCTACCATACAACAGAAAATAACATGCAGTGGAGTACTTGAAATTTAGGATACTGTATTAAAAATATGTTATTCACAACAATGTTACCCTTTTTGTAATTCCATCATGAGAAACACCAACTTGCCAAATATGGCTACAAATTGTGCAACAAGTCTCCTATTTCTTCTTATAAAATATACTGGCAAAGACCAACAAACCCAAACTGCTACAATGAAACCCATCCCCACATTCCACGGTTTCAAGGCAATTCCATAAATACAGGGTCATAAAAAAAAGCCTGCAAAAGCCTGTAGCCAGCACTCCATTTTAAGAATAGAAAACGGACGATGACTCCTGATGATGCAGTTACAGCAATCTGAGACTCTCTTAAGAGTTTGCAGAAACTGCCAATCTTATCTTAGAAATCAACATACTAAAAAGGAATGCAAAATTCATACAATACTGGTGATTAACTAATTTGGTGAAAAGTTAAAATTTTAAAGTTCATATGGTTTAAGATACAAGTCATGTTCAGCATATTCACATGCCTGTAACGACAAAATCTCAAAAACACAGAATGTTCAATTCCCAGCCAATGGCTTATTTATCTCAACTACACTCATATCATAGAGTTCCAATGTTATAAGGGGATGTGAATACCTCACTGGAGTTCAAAATAATAATACATAACCCAAGTAAAAATTGTATACTTTTGAACTCTAAAGATACAGCTTCCTAGCTAAGCACAAATTTGTGATTTTTTTTTTTCATTCCAACAGACTGTAAGTGAAAAATAAATCTAACTGCTTTATTCCCTATAATTATTGGGAATTTGATGTTTCAAGTCTCTAAATAATTTTTCTTTTTAGTTTTTTAATAATACTATAATAGATAACTGTGAGAACACTATGTTCCAGGACTAGCTATGAATTTCATACACACTATTCAAATAAAAGAATCACTAAATTACATGTTTTAAGGCATGTGTTCAGGTTAATTGCTTCTTGATACTTTTAATCTGGTGACCACTTAAATATATTATATTAAAGGCAGAATAAATATAACCAGAGACCTAATAAAGATGAGGTATAATATTAATAATCTTACTATAACAATATAAATTAGTAACTAGGCACACATCTTTATTAGGCAATGTTACTAGGCATGTTTAAACCACACAAGGGGTTAAAAATAACTATATTGAAAAGCCAACAGCTTAGCAGCACAGTTGAGCCAACATTCCCTTCACTCCTGCCCCTCCCCTTCCCATCTTCTCCAGTCCAGAATGAACTGCATGCCCCACTGCACAAGGCCCAAAAAGGTCACAGGAGATGGCAGAGACTTTTGTAAGAGAACAGAAATAACTCAGCAGCTTTGTTACCGTGCTTTCTTTGAATCAGTATGTTCAAAATCCTTTAATTAGCACTCTGTCTACACAAGGAAAGCATTTCTTCTGTGCCAGGGGAGGGCACGTATGTATGTACACAGTGTTCTGTTTCATCAGCATCACAACATGGAGCTAGCACCTCAAATTGTCTGCCAAGGAACTGAAGCACAGACAACTTTTTAAAAGGCATGGTACCACATATTTACATATCTATTTGCATTTCTATTACCAAACAACAAAGTGATGATTAAGTTTGTTTCATTTAGGTGTTAATTTATTTCTTTTCAGAACAAACTGAAATATTGTTAACTAAAAAAAAATGTAGTCCATTATCTTAAAGATATTCAAAATTAATATAAAATGTTAATAGAACATAAAAACAGACAGTATTCAAGTATTGTTTCTTTCCTCATTATAGATCTTCAGTAGGAAAAAAAATATTTCCTTGCTCAAATAGGAATAAATCACAAGACATGTTTTTACATGGATGCTTTACATTTAAAATTTCATCCAACCATGAAGTCTTAAAACTTTCAGGCTAGATTACATGTATGTATTTCCTTATAAAATCTGAAAAACTAAAATCAAGACAGAAATTAGTGCTTAATTAATGACAACTATTTAAAAATCCATAGCCAAGAAACAAGAAATGATAGCTATTTAAAACTCCGCAGCCAAGAACACTTATTTAGTAAGCCTTGATTTGCAGTATTTTAATAGAAACATGTAAGTGTTAGAAATTTATTTTTAATCTTTCAAAATCAAGTTGAATATATGTTGTAAGAAGCAGTGTGTGTGTGTATACATATTATATGTATATAATGTATATAAATTATATGTATATAATTTAACAAAGCAATCACATTCTAATGATTATTGAAACAATCTACAGTGAAACCTCCGTTCTCGAACTTAATTCATTCCTGAAGGCTGTTTGAGAAGGGATTTGTTCAAAAACCAAATTATTTTTTCCCACTAGAAATAATCGAAATGGAATCTGTTCCAGACCCAAATGATTCTGTGTTAACCTTTCTTGTACACAGTACATGTCTAATGTACTGTTTAATCCATAAGCAAACTCTTCTCCTCTTAAATGTATCGAACCACCCCCTACCTGCCTTAAAGGAATCGCTTTCAGCACTTGTTCCAGGGGGGAGTCTTCCAGGAGGTCAGCATGCAGCATCTTCACCTCTTCACATATCACTGCCTCCAAAATGCTGTCACCAGCTAACTGCTTTTCATTTATCCAAATCAACAATACCTTTTGTGCCTCTTCAATTGCCTGTGATCATTATTTTGTGAGTACTTTCACACTCTTAGCAACATCAGCGCTGTTAATAGCCTCTTTTAAGTTTTAAAATTGTGCTAATTGTGCTAATATCGCCCTGGCCCGTGGCGGCCTGCTGACCAGTGAGTCTCTGGTTCGATTCCGGTCAAGGTCATGTACCTCAGTTGTGGTTTGTCCCCAGCACTGGTTAGGGTCATGCAGGAGGCAGCCAGTCGATATGTCCCTCTCACGTGGAAGTTTCTCTCCCCCCTCTACTCTATCTGAAGATAAATGGAAAAATATCCTCCGGTGAGGATTAAAAAATAAATAAATAATTGTACTAAAGTCTGTACAAAAGAAAAATAAACACACAAAAATATTCACAGCACAATTTCCTGTGATGTTAACAACTTGAGGTTTTGTAAACTGACTCATACTCATGCATTCTCTCTCCTTGGTTTGTGGCCCGAGAGATGTTTTCATCAGGCTGATGCATTACCGTGGAAGGGTTGTCAAGTGGAGAACCTAAGTTTTGTTGGACAACTGAGACATCTAACAACTTGGTCAAGAACCCAACTGTTCAAGATAGGAGAGGTTCGAGAACTTAAATTTAAGATAAAGTTTATTATCAGGGAGGTAGCATAACAATTGCTTGAAAGCCAGCTCTTCTATACCACTCAGGTGAGCTCCTAGACAGTTCTGGACAATGGGAATAAAACCACTATTTCACAGATTGGCATAAGAATTAAGCGAGATGATGCATGCAAAGCACTTGGCAAAAATCCCAAAATTTGATGATAAGGCTGTGAGGGGTGGGAATAGGTATTTTGATGCACTGCACAAAAGTGTAAATTACATAACCTATCAAAAATTATATACATATACAGCACTATTTACAATAGCTAAGATCTGGAAACAGCCCAAGTGTCCACCAGTAGACGAATGGATAAAAAAGCTGTGGTACATATGCACAATGGAGTACTATGCAGCGGTAAGAAAGAAAGATCTCTTATCCTTTGAGACGACATGGAGGGACCTGGAAAGTATTATCCTAAGTGAAAGAAGCCAAGCAGAAAAAGACAAATACCACATGATCTCACTTATATACGGAATATAATGAACATAACAGTCTGAGGAATACAGTAGACCCAGACACATGGAAGTAGGGCACAGACTGACATCCCTCAGAAGAGGGGATGGGGGGTGGGGGGGTGGGAAGAGATAAACCACAGAACTTATATGCATGTATGCATATCCAATGGACATGGACAACTAAGCCGGGGACAGGGTGGAGGGGGGGTGGGGTGGGGGGTGCCAATGGGGTAAAAAGGTAAAATATCTGTAACAAAAAAATAAAAATTCATAAAAAAAAAAAATTTATATACATATATATGTAAAACTATGCATATATGGCATCCACTGTAGCACTGTTTGTAATAGCAATGTTGCAAACAATATAAATACCCTTCCATAGGAGATGGTTAAATAAATTCCCTACAAGAGAATTCTGTATAGTTGTTTAAAAAAAAAACTCTCTCTATATTAATAGATTAATAGGGAAAGTACCACATGGTAAATTGCTAAGAAAAAAAGCAAGGTGTGGAATAGGGTGTACAATACACTACCATGTAAGTAAAGGTGAGTGGACATTCACAATGATTTGAATATACACATAAAAAATCCCTCTGGAATGTTATACAAGTAATTAATCGCAATAATTACCTACTGATGATTAAATTGAAACAGTACCTGACACAGCCAAGCCCTAATAAATAAAAGCTATAATTACTCCCTTTATCATCAGGTAAACATATCCTTAAAATGTATATGTAGAATTCATTCAAACTAAATTCATAATGAGGTAAGCAGCCAAATCTCAATTATTCAAGACTGACTATCTAATTGGAGATCCAAGTCTTTTTCTTCTTCAAAGGTAAGTAGCTTTGGGCTATTTTACTGTTGGCCATCACCTTCACCAGAAAGTAAGCTAAGGGAATAACACCAAAAACAGTCATTTCATTAATAATGATCAACAATTTTTAATAAACAGCTTTGGAACTGAAAGGCACCATGAAAATTCCATAGTAAAACCTTCTTTTATTACATATGAAGAAACTAAGATCCAGAAAATTCTCCAAATTAGTTACAGTTTAAAGATCTGAAGTCTACCCCTAGTGAAATACTTTCTGTTTTATCATTAAGATGATGAAGGGAAACTGAAAAATAAACAAAATTAAAATCAATTATCCTTGCTAACTTCCCTCCCACCACATCCTTTATTACAGGTAACTAAGTCTGTTGAGATCAAATCCCATAGACAATTTTAGTAAGTAGAGAACAGGTCATCCAGAGAATTAGTCCTGAGGTTTCCAGGATTAAGCATTGAATAAACACCTGTAATAAAATCTGTAAAGTTTGCTTACACTAGAGATTGTCAGAGGCATGTTGAAATCCTTGCCACCTTGCAGCCGGAAACCCCAAGGAGCTGGGCCAACCAAGGACACACTGTAGTTGCTCATGGTTCTAATGGCTCAAAGTCCAATCCCAGAAAGTGAAACTGTGAGAAAAAAAAATCAGATGCTTTAACAAAATGTATTTGAAGCCCTATTACATATTTAAATGTATTTAATGTAGACCCAACTAAATTATGTTCAGTATTTTGTTTTGGGGGGTATGAGGGGCTATAGAGTATAAGTCTATATTAAGTTTTCATTTCAGTCTAAAAAAAGGAATATATGAGCTAATATACAATTTCTAAACCCACGCCAATTTCCATAGTTTAAAAATTCCATATCAGAATATATTTCTAGACACTTGATCAGTTTTACAATTTGCTACGATTTGTGGCTCTTTGCAAACAAACTTTAACTCAAAGTATTTACAACATTTTGTTATATATAGAAGAACAAGATTTTATTTCAAGTTTAACTCAATATGATTTTCTCCTTCCCTCTACCTCATGCATTCTCCTGCCTGTAATTGGCAAGAAACCTTCAATTTCACTTACTTAAATTCTAAATTACTCTAACATATGAAAAATACTGCTAATTCATAGACTCATTCATGCTTACTAAATTCTTTAAAATGAGTTGCTTTTTAATGTATAAAACTATTCTCCTTGATCATAAACTATAGCTTGAATTTCCTGTTATAGGGATGTGATATACTATTCTACATTTAAGTAACATTTCTTTTTCTTTCAGACAGTCCAAGATAGGCAATACTCTAGCACAGTGACATTTCAATCAGAGCCTGCTTTTTGTTTATACACACACCTCGTCAGGCATAGTAGAAGGTGATCATTTACCACACCGACTAAATGTGGTAGGAGTGTAATCTTAATGCATGAAAGGGAATAGGAGCTTCAGAAGAGATCCAGTGCTTCAGTGCCTTCTTTTCTGTGTGTTGCTGGAAGTGCTCTCATAATGACTCTCATGGTAGCACTTTTACCCAAGAAAAACTAAAGCAAAAAAGTATGAATTGGGAGTTTGGGATTGATTGTTATAGTGGTTACATGTGGGTGTGAGAAAATGGGAGGAGTGGAGATTTTCTAAGATGTAATACTAACAAAGTATTTCCCTCTTTAAAAATATTTACAATATAATACAGTTTAATAACTTAAAAACGTTTTTTAATCTAACACATTCTTCCTTAAAAATCTATGCTGTTCAACCAAATCATCACCTATATTACCTGTCTTAAAATATTTTTTAACCCATTTAAAAGTTCTATGCCATCACATCAAATTGATAGTGACAGATGTAGATATTTGAACCACTGGACACATTAAAAGCAAATAGAATCCATCTTTTCATAAGAAGAAAATGAGGCAAAACTTACTTAAATAAGTCTGGTTCTTGAAAAATTAAATCAGTGAAAATCTGCATGGCATCTACCTAGAAACTGAGTTTTCCCACTGGCATGGTAGTATACTGAAGTACTAAATAAGAATACACTACTTCAATAATGGTGCACAGGCACAAGGCAATAAAAAGGCAAAAGGCCAGGCCGGAAGCCAAACTGTTAGATATGCGTGAAAAACGAATAGTAGGGAAGTGATAAGGAGCCACATATATTTAATTCCTTCCCCCTTATAATAAAAGAGAAGGTTTTCATAGAACTAGAAAAGACTGTTCTGATATTGACACAGTATACTACAATCAGAAGTCTATAAAGCGAATAGATATTTCAAAGGCAGCCTGTACTCCCTTCTTTTTTAATCTTTAACTTTTATCAAGAAAAGAATGTTTAAGGTAGGCTCAACTTCTGGACCCACTGTTCACTACAATGCAAAATGTATTTATGTATCCACGCATGTACATGCAATGTCTTCTTACTTGGGAGTTCCCTTCATGACTTCTCCCATTTGTTACTAAAATTTCTAGCACTGGCAAGGTCATAACCACACTACAGAACCAGTGTCATTTCCTTTCTAGTCCAGTGTCGTTTCTAGTATTCTCCCTGCTAGCTTAGTTTGTCTTTAAATGTTCTGACCCTAAGCAATGGTAGTATCATTGGCCTTTTCCAGGTCTCCTCCATCTGGTTATTAGTGCCCAAACTCTTCTTAAAATACCAAGCAGGCAGGGAATAGCAGCCTACTCTTCTTTCAAACTTGTAGAAAACGTTGGAACTTCTGTACAGTTCTGGATTTTCCCTTAGGGAAAGTCTAAACAATGTCTTCGCCCTGGTACTTGGGAAGGAAGGTTGGTTATTTCCCACATTCCTATCCCAGTTTCTTTGGTGGGTGAGAAGGGGGGAAAGAGAATTCGTGGTGAACTAACTGCTCAGGGGAACAAGAAGGGTCGGAAATTAAAGAGCAGTATCCTGAAGTTCTCTTTTCCCCCAGATTGAGAGACAGTGGAGATAGAGCTTAAGAACTGAGGCCACAGGCACAGGATGAAAGCAGCCCGAGAGACGGTTTTCCAGCAGATGTTCTCGCCTAGCCCTGTTTGCCAAATAAGGCTCCAGAGCCGGCTGTTTCCGTGGCAGGCGGGTTCCGACGTCCTCATGGTCAGGAAGGCGGCGGACTTGGGATAGGATCTGGCGATCACACCCTAGACCTGCCCTGCCCAGCGCAACCACGAATTTTCTTTCCAAGCTCTGCCCTGTCCACACGCCCTTCCTTTTTCCACTTATTGTCAAACGCAACGAAGGCACAGTCTTAAAAACGCCCCCAAAGGCACACAAATATTAATATATCTGGCATTCACGACAGATCTGTTTTTTAAAACTAGCTTTACTTCCGGACGCACGGAAGTTTTCCCCAAACAGGTTACAAAATCCTAAATATCTGCGGAGAAATAAATGTCTCAGTAGCGTGAGAGGAAACAAAAACTAACACGCCATTCCCACCGAGTCCCGCTTCCTCCCCATTGCCCCGAGAGAGATTCGCGCAGGACGTGGTGGACCCCGACGCCAAGGTGGGTCCTGGAGACGCCCGGAGCAGGCCGGCGGGCCGGGGCAGGGAGCCCGGGGGCCTTTCCGCGCCCGCCCTCGCCATCCAGGGCGCTCCGCTCCCGCGTCGCTGCCCTCGCTGCGCCCATCCTGGCCCGCCCGGGCTCCGGGACTTCCAGTGCCCGTCCGCTGGCCTCGCGCGCCACCCTTCCCCGGGCGTCCCCTTCCCACGCCGCTGTCCCACCTCCGCTGCTCCACGGCCAGAAAGCACCTGAGAAACCGCCCCGCGCAACAGGCGCCCCCTCTGCCTCCCCAGATCGGCCACCCTCGCGCTCCGCGCAGGACGGCCGCTACTTTCCCTCCTCCTTACGGAGAATCAGAGTCGCGCATCCCCTGCGGGTGGCCACTCACCTCGGGTCCGGCGCTGCGTTGCCTCCGCCTCAGACGAGCGCTGACAAGTGATTCGCGGTGCGTGCGCCGCCCTCACAAGCCGCGGGAACTTCCGCCTCCTCGCGCTCCACGGCCCCGCCCCCGAGCTGGGCACGCCCCCTTCGCTCCCGGCCTCGCCCTCGGGCTGGGCCCCACCGCGCGGTGCGGGCGGGGAAGGCTGCGGCGGAGCCCGGCGCTCCTGCTGGCTGGGGCGAGCTGAAGGCTCAGCGGAAAAACAATTGCGCTACAGAGTTTTGGTGAGAGTAGTCTTAGGGGTGTTTGAGCAGTGCCTAGCAAAGGTCGGCTCCGCGAGTCTGTTGTGCAGTGGATGCATTTCTCTCTCCAGAAACTGAATTGCAAGCAGTTGCTCTCTCTAAAAATAGATAAATCCCTGTCTATGCAAGTTCAGCGGCTACTGCCTGGTTTTTTGTTTTTGCTTTTGTTTTGTTTGTTTGTTTTGAGAGAGAGCGCACTTTATGTGCCCTGAGAAAGGTAAACCTTGAAGTTTGCTTGTTAGGATGGTGAAAATCAGTCACTTTAATATCTAGAAATTAAATCTTGTGGTCACACCAGAACACAGTGATGGAAGATCAACCACCATATCCTCAGTTTATTTTTATAAATCTAAATCAATAATAGTCCACTTTCGATAAAGTTTAAATAGTCCAGTTTCTATAAAGTTGCTTGATTTAGTTTGAGGAGTTTATTCATAACTAAACATGAATAATATTTATTGAACATATGGAAAGTAACTTGTTGACTTCTTTAAACTATGAGTTGGCTTATAAAATGTGAAAAGGACAATTCTTTTTAAATATTTTTTCTCTTTTTTCTTTTTTATTGACTTTAGAGAGAGAAGAAGGGAGAACGAGAGAGATAGAAACATCAATGAGAGAGAACATTGATTGGCTGCCCTTGGCATGCCTCCCACTGGGGGTAGGGCCACAACCCTGGCATGTGCCCTGGCCCGGAACCAATCCAGTGACCCCTTGGTGCATGGGTCAATGCTCAACCACTGAGCCTCACTGGCTGGGCTGAAACCAGTATTCTTAACCAAGGCATAAAGTAAGGATCAACCTCATGGGTCCATGTATTCCTTAGAAATAGAAACAAAATTCTAGAGATCCCAAACTGCTCTGTCCAAAACCATAGCCACTAGCCACATGTGGCTACTGAACACTTGAAATGTGGCTACTTCAACTTAGGCACTGAATTTTTGGTTTTATATAAATTCCATTAATTTGAATTTAAAAACAGAAGCAGGGTAACCTATTTCCATTAAACCCGACTTTATTTAGTGGGTAGCACTGCATTTCATGTTACCATTGAAATTTAGTGCCCACATTGACATATGATGGAAGTATAAAAATGCACACTACATTTTGAAGACTCAATATGAAACAAATAATGTAAAATACCTCATTAATAATGTTATATTGATTACATGTTGAAATTACAAAATGTGTATATTTTGTTAAATATATCATTAAATTAGTTTCGCCTGTTTTTCAACGATCATCAATTGGCTGCCTTTCTGCATGTCCTCCCCACACACACACACACACTGGGGATGGAGCCGGCAACCCCGAGCATGTGCCCTGACCCAGAATGGAACTGGGACCTCTCAGTCCATGGGCCAATCAATCCACTGAGCCACACAAACCAGGCTAGTTTCACCTGTTTTTTATGTGCATACTAAAAGTTTAAAATTACCTATGTGACTAGTATTATATTTTCATTGGCACTGGTCTACAGCTTTCATCACATTCTCCAAAAGATTATGTTAGAGAGAAGAATTTCCTAGTGTAAGAGCTAGCTTACATAGTGTTTTAATATCTGTTATCATGTTTGATATCTCACCCAAATAAATAAATAAATAAATAATAACAATAGCTGTTATTTATAAATACCTACCATGTGCTAGACAGTGGTAATCCTTACAATAACTTTCTAAGTCAAATGTCATATCATTTATAGTTAATAAAATTGAGGTTGCAAGAGATTACAACTTGTGACAGTTTTGCAGGACAATGGTCAGTTACTCTGTAAGGGTCCTATCTCTCTGCTTCATCTCATCTGTTTGCTGCTGATACAGTCCATTTGAGCCTATATCAACAAAGGTTAACTAAGGACATCAATAATCGCAGGTGGTGTATGAAGGTATTACCAGAGAGTAAGCATCTTGAGGTGATGAAGAAGAGTAAAGAGTGAGAGGCAAATTCTTATTTATGCAAATTCAATTTCAGCCTATAGATGCCAGCCTGCCTCTGAATCCTCCTCCTCCTACCACAGTTTAAAGCTTGGAGTATGGAGTAAATGAATCAAATTAAGGTGTGATGTATAGACCAATTTTTATCCAAGTGTTCTCCAAAGAAACAACTACATTAAAATGGCATGTGCAGCCCTGGCCAGTTTGGTTCAGCAGTTAGAGCGTTGGCCTGCAGTTCTGAGAGACCCGGGTTCGGTTCCCGCTAAGGGCGCGTGCCTCGGTTGCAGTTTGTCCCCGGCCCTGGTCGGTTGTGCGGGTGGCAGCCACTCGATGTGTCCCTTTCACATCGATGTTTCTCTCTCTCTCTCTCTCTGTTCCTCTCTCTCCCTCCCACTCTACCTGAACAAAAAAGTGGAAAAATGTCCTCCGGTGAGGATTAAAAAATAAATAAATACATAAATAAAAAATAAAAATAAAATGGCATGGGCAGCTTGTCAAAATTGCATTTTCCTGGTCTCCACCCAGACCCAGGGTCCTTGCAGATGGGCCCCAGGAATCTGCCTTTTTAACAAACACTCCCTCCTGGCCCAACTCCACCCCTAGGTAACTATTAAACTACAATATTTAAAACCCAGTTCCCTAGAAATATTTCTATATCCTCAATTAACTGTGTATTGTGCTTAGGTGAGAACCATGCATCCCAGAGAGCAGCAACTTTTCTCAGTTTCTCCATTTTAAAGGAAATGGTTGTTATAAATAACCTTTTGACATTATCATGAGGAGTAAAGATAATATATATAAAGTACCACACAACATGCTTGGCACCAAGTAGATGTTAAATACATGGTATCCAAATGGAATTTTACTAACCAATTGTTAGATTTATTGTGTATCACAAAAGACAAGTACACAACTTCAGCATTTATTATGCATCCAGTTTATTCTTAGTGACTTATGTACATTATCTTATTTAATTTTTACAACAATATAAAGTAGGTATTTTTTTCAAAGGAAGAAATAGAGACTTGGAGATTAAGAAATTTAACCAAGGCCACACAACTGATTAGTGATACAAATAGGGCAGAAGGTCTGACTCTAAAAATCATGTTCTTTTCATCTCGACACACTGCCTCTCGGTAAATTCAATAAGCCATCCAACTTTAAAGACCAGAGAAATAAGATGGACAGCTATGGCAACTAACACTGTTGAGGGCCAAAGAGGTAGAATCTGCAGCAAATTATGAAAAGTCAATAAATGCTGAGTTACTTGTGTAAGAGAGGATGAAACTCCTGAACCACTCTGATAGGGGCATGCGCCTTAACTTGTTTTAGAATGAATCGCCACTCAGCCATTCTGACTCCCTTTCTCTGTTTCACTCATGACTAATATTTTTGAAATAGTTGGCCATGTTTTGAAGGACAGTCTGTGAGTACAGACTAACAGGAAGATATCTGATCCATTAAGAAATCAGATCAATGTCCTTAGCCTCGTTAACTCTGCCTGCTAAGCATTGAGTCCTCCCCATAAACAAAATCCTCTTAAAGGCTTCACTTTATCATAGCCAGGGCACAAAAAAGCTAAAGTAGAAAAGAAAAGCATATCTACAGATGAACTGATTTAGCAGGAATATTTTTAAAGAATATTCCATCTAAACAGTATTTACCTAAGTGTATAAATGTTTGCTCAACATTTTAGTATCCAACCCATGACTCAGAATCCTCTTGCAGTAACTCAAAAATAACAGAAACTTTTAATTACAAAATGGTATGGCTGTGACAAGTTTTTACAGTTGCACCCAATAAACTATAAAGTATGTCTTTTAAAAGTCCCTGTACTACTCTAAGTCAATTTATCTTTTAAGTCCTAATCCTGAAAGGTAAATAAACCACTCATAGGTATGATTATTTAATGTTTAAAATCTAGAATGGAGAGGAAGTGTAACTATTCTGATACCTAAAGAAACATTTGGTAATCTAGGGAGAACGAGACTAAAGGCATAGACAGTGTCGTTCTAAAGGTTAGTACAGAATCCTGGGAGAAGGCCAGACTAAAGCAGGCATCTAGTACAAAATAATAAATGGATGAGCAAGCCTCTAAGAACAGACCCATGAAGCCTAGGCAAATGTGTGATTGAGAAAGAAGTTAAAATTTGTTACAATTAGGTTCCAAGTTTCAAATTTAGTTTTTGTGGGTGCTATTAATAACGAATACTGAAAAAAGAGGAGCAAGTTTCAAAGGGACTATGCATTTCACTGGCAGTTTTTAGCAAGCAAAAAAATAAACCAGCTAATAGGTAAGTGAGGGGTATAAATAGGAAGGGTAGATAGTAAGTGAACTCAAAAAAAGTAATGGGAAGCTCCAAGTTTGAGACTTTGAAAGAGAGGAATAGTCCTCATAATAAGATCCAGGTTTTGCCTGTCTTATGCTTTATTTAGATTGAATCATTGTGTTGGTTATTAGGATAGACTATGTGAATTTAGGGATGAAATAGAAACAAACATGTAGGTCAGGAATGGAAAATTTTGAGTATATAAAGAAAGATGCTATTTGAAGAAAGTCCAGAAAGTAAGAAATGACCCTTAGCTCTGCTTCCCAATTACTTGGCCAAGAAATTAATCTCCTCAGCCTGGGAGTCAGGACAGGCTGAGAAGCAGGTTTTTCCATTTTCCTCAGTTTCCAAGTTTGTCTTCATGTAAAAAGAGTTGAGTAGTGGGCTAGGAAACCAAAAAGAAGTAAATTAAGAAAGCGTCAGATTTCCATGTACTCATTATAGTGTCTTGCACATTTGTAGTGAATGAGTTAAGGAAAACGTGAAGAAAGATGATTTAGAATGATCACTATAAAAATGGCCGCTTAGAATCATCAACACCTTAGCATAAATCATTAAAATGCTATGCACACTTCTTTACTGAGCATCCACCATGCCTCAACTCTGTTGATATAAGTGATTTTAAAAGCAAATTCATCTTCTGAAAAAAATTGGATTTATGCTTTTGGGACTTTTTAAATTGATGACTTTTTAAGTTAGGCATTTTAGGGCTTGTACAAGCATTTCCATCAAATTAAAGTGCTGTGGTATCGCCCACCATTACTTAGAACCTGGAAATAAATTTTTTCTTTTCATGTTGCCAACATTCTAACCAATAAAAGAGCTAGTAACAATTGTCGTTATTCTGAATCACAAATACTTCTTAAATCTAGACCTTGTCTTAGTATATATACTGAAGTATTAACAGTAGTTATCTTTGGGAGATGGGATTATGAAGCCATTAATTTTCCAACTTTTTGGTTTTCTATAGTTCAAATTTTTAGAGAATAAGTATTATATGTATAATAAGATTAAAGCAACACCAATTTGTGTGTTGTTGTTATTTTTTAAAAATCTATACAAACCCTGGCCAGGTGGCTCAGTTGTTTAGAGTGTTATCCAGTACACCACAAGGTTGAGGGTTTGATTCTCTGTCAGAGCATTTACCTATGTTGAGGGTTCAAACCCCAGTCAGGACATTTATGGGAGGCAGCTGATCAATGTTTCTCTCTCCCATTGACGTTTCTCTCTCTCCCTTTCTCTCTCTCTCCCTCCCTTCTTCCCTCTCTCTAAATCACTAAACATATCCTCAGGTGAAGATAAAAACAAACAAACAAACAAAAAAACAACTATATGAATTGACTGAATTCATCATGGTAACATAAATTTATATTAGTCCTAAGTTAATTTTAAATGAATAGATTTTTATTTATTTATTTATTTTACCAAAGTATTAAGTTTATTTGGCTCTTCTACTTAAACATATTAAAACTTACAAAGCCTAAGATAAGCAAGCAACAAGTCAGTAAGAGCACAATTTAGAATTCTAACATTTTCACATGGTATACTTGACTATGAAATGCAAAAAAGATTATAAATGTTTAAGTGGAATGACTTCTAAAGATTACACCAGTGTGACCAAATGAAATGATCACATACTGTGGAAGACTACAGAACAGGAGTAAGTATAGAGAGCTCTTCTCCGGGGCTTGAACCCTTAATTGGCCCATCACTGTAGAGGGGAAAAGATAAGTAATAGATTAGGAGGCTCTACATGTAGATAAAACAAATTCTAATTAAAATATCTTAAGACTATTTTAGATATTAATTTGATATTGGAAAGGAGGTCAACTATCATAAAGTAGCTATCTTCATCACAAAAATCCATATATTAAGGATTTACACAATTGGGGGGGGGGAAATCTAGAACTATTCTTTTTGCCTGAGCAAGTAAATGTCTAAAAAGGCTCTCCAAAGTCTTGACTAGAGTCGTCATACTCTGCAATGAAATGCTTGAGTTCTTCAACACACCGCTCACCTATTTCATGTAAATTCTGCCTCAATGCAAACTGTATGGACTTTTCTAATGAAGGATCTTTTTCAATCAGCATTTTCACAACCATCCCAAAAGTTTCACAGTCTTGTCGGTAAACCTGTTCAATCTCTTTGGTTTTTGATGCTATTGCTTTAGAGCGACTGTTAAGCTGACTGTCTTCAAATAATTCTATGCCGTCTGTTGCATTTGACTCAGGTTCTTCTGGCTGGTCAATGAACAATGGTGCTGTGGATCTCGCCTCGTACTCAGAAATTTCAGGTAAGTTACTTTCATCTGCTTTCTCTAGTTTTTCAGCAGCCCACTTACTTGCAGCCTCAGCAAGTTCCTTTTGAGTTAGCTTATTGGATTTGTCTAACACCTTTGATGAAGGAACTGTTGAAGAACTTAAGGATGAAGTGTCTCTTGATGTTTTCAAAGACCAAACAGGTCTCTCTTTACTTCTGCGTTGAGACTGATGGAAAGAGTACGTTTTGCTTCTTTCTGGAGAGTAGCTTCTACTACTGACACTGGAGCCAGATCTGCTGTGTGGAGAATCCTTTCTGATCACAGGTGAGTCTCTTAAAAAAAGAATTTCTCTTTTATGTGGAGACTGGTCTCTCACATAATGGGAAGCGTGGAAACTCTTTCTTCTAGAGCCGCCATCTCTCATGTCCCTGTATTCAGGCTGACGACTTCCAGAATGATCATCCCTTGTCCACTTATAGGCAGATTCATCTCCTCTGTGCGGTGGACCATTTCTTCGATCATGGGAAGAATTGCGGCCCTCGTCATAGTCTCGGTAATCAACCTGACTGTAATATCTATTGCAGCTCCCTTCAACTGGCCTGCCTGGCAGCGGTGGTTTCTTTGGCACACCATCAACTACTCTATGGTCGCCATCGCTGGGGTGATTTCGAGGCGGTGCTCGTTCTCTTGGAAGCCTTTCATCATCATGTCGTCCCTCAGACCACATTTCACCTCTTCTGTAAGCCACAGCCCTGGGCGCGGGGAGACGCCGTAAACGTGGTAAACCGCTCCTCGCCCTTCGCCGCCAGGCACTTCCGGCGCGCGCAAGACGTCAGCAGAAGCGCCAGCGTCTAAATTAATAGATTTTTAGATCCCAATTTCTTTCAGCACAGTTTTGTCCCAAATCATTGATTAATCTCTGTTGATCCATTAGGTGGTCTTTTACATTGTTTGGATTTAGAATTTTTAATGCTTTTTCATGTATCTCTCCATCAGTGCTGGAGCTATGAGGACATAATTATCAATGAGACAAGTGTACAAAGAAGGCCATTAAACAAGTGGTATTTTGCATTGGAAAGATCCTTGAGGTAAACTAATCTTAACATGCATTATTTTCAATAAAATCTCTCCACCCCAAAGATAGTACCACTATCAAGTGTTTATGAAATCTTTTTACATACTCTGGGAAAAGCAAGGAAACTAATATTTTCATTGGAAGTTATCCACGTGTGTAGACATAGTGGAATGCATTAAGGCATGTCATTTCTAGCCAAAATGTAAGGGATGTAGTACTAAGAGTGATGAATCAATTCATCAAAAATCTGATTAAAGTATATAATTGTTTTTTAAGATAAGAAATGATTTAAAGGAATAAATATAGATGGATAACATAAACAAAAACTATACTTAATTTTACATGTCACATCCAATTCTACCAGTGTGTAATATACACCTACCTATTGGTATTTCGTTTTATAAAATTAATTATGGGAAATTCCTCAAATTCACTTTTTGCCAGCTGTGAAAGGTTAACTAATAAAGTAAGCAAGATTTTTTCTTAATCTATGAGGTATGAAACTGGAATCTTTAAATATTTTCATAATCTGATTATTTCACATAACTGCATATTTTTAACTACACTTTAGCCAAAGTTTTGTGCCTGTGTCTTCTCAGAATTTAAAAGCTTTAACCAAATAAATACAGTTTTAAGATGTATAAATAACAAAATCCATCCACTTTTACTTAATACTATTACTTTAGACATCAAAATTTACATTTTAAAATTCATTTAAAAAGTCTATGTGTAACTGTTATCAATGGTTGTTTCTGGGTAATGAAACTTGGTATAATTTTATTCCACTTCTATTTCCTTTTTGTACTTTTCAAAGACAATATTTTACTTTTATAATAAATTGAAAATTAAGAGTAGCATTTTTAGCACATATAAATGCACATAACAGTGTTATATGCACACATATGTTATACACATTGGCATATACACATAACAAATACTTTTGGAACAAATTAAAATTATGAATAATAATCATTACTTATAACCATTAATAGCCACTGACTCCTCTATATGTATTGATATATATTATCCTCAGCAATCACAGGCTATAGGTACTATTATTTTCAGTTAAGGAAATGGAAGGACAGAGTTAATATAACTGACCCAGAGTTGTACAGCTGACTAGTACAGACAGATTTAAACCCAAAGAATTTTACTGTAGAGTACGTGTACTTAACTAAAATATGTGGCTGCTGTTACAGAGCATATTATGGAAGTTTGTAATTTTGAAATGATTTTTCATGCAAGTCTGATTCAGCCCAATGTAGTTCTAATTCAGGATGAAATCTTCCTTGACGATTTTAATGTTTTTGCATAACTGACAAAAAGTATTAGATAAATAAGCTGCAAAAAGATCAAAAGAATGATCATAATAAAAGTCATTTCAACCCTGGCCGGTTTGGTTCAGTGGTTAGAGTGTCGACCTGTGGTCCAGAGAGACCCGGGTTTGGTTCCTGCTAAGGGCACGTACCTCAGTTGCAGTTTGTCCCTGGCCCTGGTTGGGTCGTGTGGGTGGCAACCACTCGATGTGTCCCTTTCATGTCGATGTTTCTCTCTCTTCCTCTCTCTCCCTTTCTCTCCCTCCCACTCTATCTGAACAAAAAAAAAAACAAACAGAAAAATGTCCTCGGGTGAGGATAAAAATAAATAAATAAATAAATAATAGTCATTTCAAGATTAAGAGCTATATCTAATAACCTGATCATAAGAAATATTTTCTTCAAATATTTTAAGCTGAAACCATTATTTCTATTAAGATTCATAGTCTTCCCTATGGAAAAGGGCCTCTTAATAATAACATATTTTGCAGTATATAAAAAAGAGTGAAATAAATCAAATTAAAATCTCCACAATATATTTTATTTCCTCTCTGAATTTCTTCTAGGAAGGAAAATTTGAGAATGTATATAGTTGTTCCATCAATACAAAGTCAAATATAAAAATTAAATCTGAGCCCGACCAGTGTGGCTTAGTGGTTGAGCATCAACCCATGCACCAAGAGGTCGCCAGTCCCATTCCTGGTCAGGGCACATGCCCAGGTTGTGGGCCCCATCCCAAGTGGGGGGCGTGCAGGAGGTGGTCAATCAATGTTCTCTCTCATCGATGTTTCTATCTTTCTCTGTCTCCCTTCCTCTCTCTCTCTTTAATATCAATAAAGAGAAGAAAAAATTAAATCTGAAAAATAAAGTTTCTACATACTTAGTGTAAATAAAACCAAACTATCAGATATTTTTAAACACCTAATTTTATTTTATTGTATTTTTTATTTTAACAAGGAACTTGATATAGATATACCTTAATCAATCTTAGTAGAGCAGACTTAATCAAAGCTGTATCAAATCTTAAAAGAAAACTGCCCTGGCCGGTTTGGCTCAGCGGTTGGAGCATCAGCCTGTGGACCAGAGTCCCGGGTTCAGTTCCCGCTAGAGGCACATACCAAAAAAAAATCTTAAAGCTTTGATAGCTTTTTAAACAAACACATTTAACACACCGTTAAAGTAATATGATAAAAAGTGCTGTGAAAAACATAGGCAATACTTGATCCCAAATGGCTGAGTAACTGAAAGCCACACTCACCTCCTCCCATGACCACATCAAAATTATAACTAAGTTATAGAACAATCAACCTGGATAACCATCTGAAAACTAGCTGAACAGAAGTCCAGAAGAAGCCACATCGAGACTAGTAGAAGGTGTGTAGATGCAAAACCTGGAGAGATGTCTCAGCTATAGACATTACCCCCTGAGGAGTGAGGGATCCCAACCCCATGCCTGTCTTCCCAGCCCAGAGCGCCAGTGCAATAAAGAGAAGTCCACATCTGGCTGTGAAAGTGAACCGGGATTCCATCCGCCCAGGTGAGAAGGAAGACTGCTGGAAACCCACCCGGCATCCTTTTAAAGGGCCTATGCACAGACATATACTTGCAGGCACTCACTCAGGGCTCTGGTGGAGGGACAGTAGTTTGGAGGGTGCCAGAGCCATACAAGGAGAGACTGAGTTATGTGGATTTGGAGAGAAAGCTGGATAGACGTACACTCGTGTCTGTGTTGAGTCCCTCTCCCCCACCCTCAACAGACACCATCTTTCTTGGGTCAAGCATTCACCTCTCAGGGCATTAGCCTGGTACACTAGCCTGGTACACTAGCCCCACCCTGATGACTCCAAGAGACCCTGCTCTACCTCATAGCTGTAAGCTCTGGCCTATGTTGCAGTCTTTCCAGAAAACACTGGTGAGGAATTCTGAGCAGGCTCAAGGGGTGCCAGAGATACACCGGGACAAACTGAGTTGTGTAGCTTTAGAGCGAAGGCCATCTTTCCCCATGCACAATGGGCACCACATTTCCTGAAGTAAGCCTTCCCTTCACACAGCCAAATCTTAATCTGCTTTAGCCTGATGAACTCTTCTAACTCCACCCTGATGACTCCCTGAAACCCTGCTCTGCTGAAAATGTCCATGGACAATGGTGGGTGGCAGTTCACCTTTGTGTACCCTATTGTTAAGTGGCCTCAGACCCAGCACTGATGGCCAGTTTGAATCTGCATCGGTCTGATGAACACCACTTGCCCCTACCTGGTGACTCACTGAGAACCTACCTCACAAAACTCACATACTGTTAGAGGCTCTTTCAGTGACTGAGCCTAATAGGCAGCTAACAGGTGGAGGATAATCTCCAGGAGCCTTGAGCCTTTTGCTGACCTTCCCTAGGGCTCAGTGCTGGTGGAAACTGGCCTTGGAGCATAGCGTGGCCCTACCCACACACAGTCAGACCCAACAGAGACAGTCATAAATTGTTGATTGCTTTCTACCACCAAACAGGTAGCCCAAAGGCAGGCAAAGGCAGCACCTGACACTGACCTGCAGTGGAGTCCCTCTCAATTAGACTTAGAAGCAACACATGTATTGTTGGAATTCAGACCACATCAGACTACAACCCAATTAGCTCCACAAATGGCACACCTAAAGAAAAATCTCAGGACTTCGGTCAAGATGGTGGTGTAGGTAAATGTAGTACTCACCTCCTCCCACAACCACATCAAAATTACAACTAAACTACAGCACAACCATCATTCAGAACTGCCTGAAATCGAGCTGAATGGAAGTCTTACAACTACAAAATTAAAGAAGCAGCCACATTGAGACTGGTAGGAGGGACGGAGGCGCAGACAGGCTGGTCCCATAACTATGTGTGGTGGATAAAAACCAGGAGGGACACCTGGGCTGTGAAGGTCCTCTCAGAAGAGTGAGGGGTCCCTGTCACACACCAGGTGCCCAGCTGAGGGTTCCAGTGCCAGGAAGAGAAGTCCCCATAACTTCTGGGTGTAAACACCAGCAGGAGTCTGACTGGTATGGCTCAGTGGTTGAGCGTCAACCCATGCACTAAGATGTCACCAGTTTGATTCCCAGTCAGGGCACATGCCCAAGTTGTGGGCTGAATCCTCAGTGGGCGCCATGGAAGAGGCAATCAATTGATGTTCTCTCTCATCGCTATTTCTCTCTCTCTCTCCATCTCTCTCCCCCTTTCTCTCTCTCTAAAAATTAATAAAGAAAAAAATTAAAAAAAAAAATCCAGCAGGAACTGAAGCTGAGGGAGACTGAGACTTCTGGAGTCCCAGGCAGCCCCTCTTAAAGGCCCCATGCACAGACTTACTCAGACTTGCTCCCTCTAAGTTCAGAGGGGAGGCAGTATGAAGGCACCAGAGACACACAGGGAAAAACTGGGCTGTTTGGCCTCAGGACGAGGGCTGGAGAGGTAGCGTTCTCCTGGACAGACTTGTTGTGGGAGGCCATTGTTCCGTCGGTGAGCCCTTCCCTGGGGTAGCAGATGGGGGAAGGGGGCACCATATCTGGGATTCCAGCAACCTGGCTCACACTGTTTGCTGCACCCTGGTAATTCCCTTCCCCACCCAACTTTTGGGCCTACCCAAGCTGTTTCAAAAGGCTTTACCATAGGATTGACCTGTCTTGGATCTTGCTTCAGAGTTTCCTAAAATCTCTCAAACAAGCAGCATCTGGTCTCAGCAAGCCCCATACCTCTCGTTAAGTGGCCCAGGCCTGGCACTATAAGTAGCCAGCCTTGGATCACAACTTGGCTTTTCCTGGACATCTCCAAGCCCAGCACAAGAAGCAGCCATCTGAAGATCACTTTTGTAGCTTATGCGAGGTGGCCCTGGATAGAACACAGGCAGTGGCTGACCTTGCCCTAGAGCCAGCACACCCAGAGGACAGCTTCAGACCACATCAAAACACCACCACCCAACCACCTCCACAAGTGACACACTCAATGAGTGGACTCAGTGGGTACCAGAACCTTGATGAAGTAAGTCTTGCTCTGTGTGGTGGGCCCCTACCCAGCTGATCCTCCAAGGTAGTCAGAGGCCAGAGGTCAGTGGGCACAGCCAGTTCTTGCAGCTGATCAGCCAGAGTAAATCCCTCCCATTGATATGCCAGCAGCAATCAAGACTCAATTACAACAGAAGGGTGTATGGTCCACACTAGGGGTACACCTTGAGGACCAAACTGGGATGATCAGAGAGGCTGTGCCACTGGATCTTACAGGACACCTACAATAATAGGCCACCCTATGAAGCCTAGGAGACATAGCAACTCTACCTAATACATAGAAACAATCACAGGAAAGCAGCCAGAGGAGGAGACAAAGAAACATGTCCTAGATGTAAGAACAGAAAAAAACTCCAGAAAAAGAACCAAATAAAATGGAGATAAGCACTCTACTAGATGCAGAGTTCAAAACATTGGTTATAAGGATGCTCAATGAACTGAATGACAACTTCAAGGAACATAGTGAGAACATCAACAACATCAAAAAGGACCAGTCAGAATAAAGGATGCACTAACTGAAATAAAGAATAATTTACACAGATTCAATAGTAGAGTAGGTGAAGCCAGGAAGCAAACCATCAATTTGGAATATAAGGAAGCAAAAAACACCCAATCAGAACAGCAAAAAGAAAAAGCAATCCAAAAAAATGAGGATAGTGTAAGAAGCCTCTGGGACAACTTCAAGAGTGCCCACATTGGCATCAGGTGCCAGAAGGAGAAGAGAGAGAGCAAGAAATTAAAAACCTATTCGGAAAAATAATGACAGAAAACTTCCCTAACTTGGTGAAAGAAACAGACATACAAATCCAGGAAGCACAGAGAGTCCCAAACAAGTTGAACTCAAGGAGGTCCACACCAAGACACATTGTCATCAAAATGTGTCATCAGAGGTTAAATACGAAGAGAGAATCTTAAAAGCAGCAAGAGAAAAGCAGTCCGTTACCTACAAGGGAGCTCCCATAAGGTCAGCTGATTTCTCAAAAGAAACTTTGCAGGCCAGAAAGGAGTGACAAGAGATATTCAAGGTGATGAAAAGCAACGACCTACAACCAAGATTACTCTATCCTGCAAAGCTATCATTTAGAATCAATGGACATATCAAGAGTTTCCCAGACAAGAAAAAGCTAGAGTTCATTACCACCAAACCAGTATTATATAAAATGTTGAAGGGTCTTCTTGAAAGAGAAGAACAAAAATATAAACAATAAAATGGCAATTAATACATATCTATCAACAATTGAATCTATAAACAAATGAGCAAGCAGAACAGAAACAGACTCACAGATACAGATAACATTTTGTTGTTTGCCAGATGGGTGGGTGCTGGAGAGATGGGTGAAAAAGATGAAAGAATTAAGAAGTACAAATTGGTTGTTAAACTGTTGAATCTCAAAAGGAAGTGGGGAGGGAGGGCGGGATGAGATTAACCAAAGAACTATGCATATATGCATAACCAACGGACACTGACAATTGTGTGGGGGAGGGAGGAGAGGGGTGGGATTAGGGAGCAGGGGGTCAATGGGGAAAAAAAGGCGGGACATCTGTAATACATTCCACAATAAAGATGAGTTAAAAAGAAGAAAAAGAGAAAAGAAAAAAGAAAGATCTCAGCAAGCACCAGATCCTGTGGTGGAGAATTCTACTTTGGGGAGTCATCTCTGTGCTCAGCAGCTCTTACGTTATGGTCAGGGTTGATCCTTATAGTCAGCCAGAGGGGCAACACCATCCATGGATGAGTCAACAAAAATCAAGATTCAACCACAACAGGCCCCTTGCCGGTTTTCCTCAGTGGTTAGCACATTGGTCCTTGGACCAAAGAGTCACGGGTTCGATTCCAGTGGGGCATGTACCTTGGTTGTGGTTTGTCCCTGGCCCTGGTTGGGGTCATGCAGGAGGCAACCAGTCAATATGTCCCTCTCAATCAGTGTTTCTCTCTCTCCCCCTCTCTCCCTCCCTCTCTATCTGAAGATAAACAGAAAAATATCCTCAGGTGAGGATTTAAAAAAAAAAGATTCAACTACAACAGGAGGGCTCATATAACCCACACAAGGCTTATTCCTGGAGCACCTAGCTCAGGTAGTCAGGGATACTGCACCACTGAGTCCCACAAGACACCTACTACATAAGGCCACTATACCATACCAAAACTGGGAGACATAGCAGATCTACCTAATGCATAAAAACAAATACAGAGAAGCAGCCAAATGAGGACACAAAGAAACATACCCCAAATAAAAGAACAGGAGACATACCCCCCAAAAGAACTAAATAAAATGAAGGCAAGCAAGCTACAAGATATAGATTTCAAAATGAGGTTAGTTATAAGAATGCTCAAGGAACTCAGAGGAGGAATGGATAAAGTTAGTGTGACCTTAAAGAACTAGTAAACAGCCCTTGCCGGTGTGGCTCAGTTGGTTGGGCATCATCTATTGCACCAAAAGGTCAGCAGTTTGATTCCCAGTCAGGGCACATGCCTGGGTTGCAAGCTTCATCTCTGGTTGGGGGAGTGCAGGAGGCAGCCAATCCATGTTTCTCTGTCATATCAAAGTTTCTTCTCTCTCTCCCCTCTCTCCCTTCCTCTCTCTCTAAAAATCAATAAAAATATTTTTTATAAAGAGCTAATAAACATTAAAAAAAGACATAGAAATCATAAAAAAAAAAAAAAGTCAGAAATGAAGAATACAATATCTGAAATGAAGAATACACCAGGAGCCCTGGCTGGTTTGGCTCAGCAGTTAGAGCATCAGCCTGTGGACCAAAGAGTCTCAGGTTTGATTCTGGCCAAGGGCACATACCTCAATTGTGGTTTGTCACTGACCCCAGTTGGAGTCATGCGGATAACAACCAATCGATGTGTCTCTCTCATAATGATGTTTCTCTCTCTCTCTCTCTCTTTCTCTCTCTCTCTCTCTCTCTCTCCCACTCCCTCCCTCCCTCCCACTCTGTCTGAAGATAAATTTAAAATTTTTTTAAAAAAAGAGAGAATACACTAGGAGGAATCAACTGAAGGCTAGATAAAGCAGAGAATCAAATCAGTGATTTGGAAAATGAGGTATCAGAAAATACCCAATCAGAGTAGCAAAAAAAAAAAAAAAGAGGATAGTCTTAGGGACCTCTGGGGAAACATGAAATGTAATAACATTTGCATCAGAGGGGTAAAAAAAAAAAAAGACAGAAAAGAGAGGTCAAGGGATCAAAAACTTATTTGAAGTAGTAATGGTTAAAATCTTCCCCAAACTGGTGAAGGAAAAAGACACATGTTTGTAGGAACCTGAGAGAAACCCAAACAATAGGAACCAAAAGAGGCCCACACCAAGACACATTATAATAAAATGGCAAAGGTGAAAGACAGAGAATCTTAAAAGCCGAAAGAGAAGGACAAGTTAGTTACTTACAAGGGAGCTCCCACAAGACTCCCAGCTGATTTCCCAACAGAGATATTTCAAGCCGAAAAGATTAACATAAAATATTCAAAAAGTTGAAAAGCTAGGACGTACAACTAAGACTACTCTACATAGAAAGGCTAGCATTTAAAATTGAAGATGAAATAAAGAGCTTCCCAAACAAGAAAAAGCAAAATAATCTCATTACCACCAAACCTGTATTACAAGAAATATTGAGAGTTTCAAAATGGCAATGTAGTAAGTGTATCATTTTCACACCTCCTCCCAGAACCAAATGGGAAATAAAACTAAACTGGGGAACATCACCCTGAATTACCAATTGAGGACTAGCTAGGACCTGCAACTAAGACTACTAAGGCTAGCATTTAAAATTGAAGATGAAATAAAGAGCTTCCCAGACAAGAAAAAGCAAAATAATCTCATTACCACCAAACCAGTATTACAAGAAATATTGAGAGTTTCAAAATGGCAATGGAGTAAGTGTATCATTTTCACACCTCCTTGGTTAAAAGAAGACTTTTAACCAAGAAAGGGCAGAAAACACCTTGAGACTGGTAGGAAGCACAGGGTCACAATAGGGGCTGGCCCTGCCCTACAGATAGCAGGCCAGGGGTATGGAGGCATAGCTCAGCTGCTGGAGGTTCCTCCTGGGAGGAGTGAGGCCTGGACCTGAAGCTGCGCTCCCAAGCCAAGAGTGCCAGAACAAGGAACAGCTGCCCACTATCATACAATGGTGAAAGGTGGTGGGGCTTCTATCTGCTAGGGAGAAATGGAGCCTGCCAGAGGCAAATCCACTATTTTTTATTTTTAAAGAGCCAGAGCACAGGATTTTTGTTCACAGCCTTTCACCTTGGGCTTAGGTGGAGGGAGGGTGGTGCAGACTAGAATCGCCCGAGGAGAGTCTGGTGTGGGAGGCACTGGGGAGAGACATGAAAGAACAGCTGCTGGGATACTGTGCTTGGTCACTCCCACCAGCAGACAGAGGCAGACGGAGGAGGATCTTGAGGTGCCTTGGGATGTTTGCTGACCTGTGCCTGTGCCGCAGGCTGCTAAAAAGCTGGCCTTGGAGTGCAACTTTGCGCCTACCTTGCATAGCCAAACCCAGTGGAGGCAGCCACTAACTGTGGACTGCTTGAAGCTTCAAACAGATTGCTGAGAGGCAAACTTGGACAGCTTCTGACACTGGCTAGCACCAAAGTACCACCTGGGAAGACCAGACCATCACACAAAACAGTCAGCCTCGGACAACATAAGAGCAAGAACCAAAGAGTGATCCCAGCAGGCACTAAACTTTGCCAAGACAAAATCCACATTTTCCCCCCATTATTTTCTTTCTTTTTATTGCTTCAACATTATTATTTTTCTCGCTTTTTCTTTCATATCTCTTCTTTTTCTTTTTATTACTTTATTTTTCTTTCTCTTTTGTCCTTTTCATAATATTTTCCTCCTCCTCCTCCTCCTCCTCCTCCTCCTCCTCCTCCTCCTCCTTCTTCTTCATCACTGTTTTCCTTTTCCTATTATTTATTCTTATTTTTTTCTTCCCTTTCATATTCTTTTTCTCCCCCCTTTTTCTTCTCATATTCTTTTTTCTCTTTTATTATACTTTCTTTCTTTCCTAATTCTCTTTTCTTTTCTGGTTGTTTTTGTGGTGGTTGTTGTTGGGTTCTTTGTATATTTTTTATTTGTTTTTAGTTTTGTTTGGTTTGGTTTTGTTCTGTCAGCACCTGTAAAACAGCTTGCACAATGTGATCAAGGTTGAGCCTCACAGTCAGGCAACCTGAGGGAAAATCCCACCCACAAATGAGACAATAAGAATTAAGACCCAATTACCACAGGAGAGCCCAAATAACCACATAAGGGACATTCCTAGAGCATCTAACTCAAGAGATAAAGGAGACTGCACCATTAGGTCCCAAAGGACACTTACTACATAAGGCTTTCCAACAAAGACTTGGAGTCATAACAGTTCTAGCTAGTACATAGAAACAAACACAAAGAGATAGCCAAAATGGGGAGACAAAGAAACAACCCCTAAATGAAAGAACAGGAGAAATCTTCAGAAAAAGAGCTCAATAAAATGGAGGCAAGCAATTTATCAGACAGAGTTCAAAGTAATGGTTATAAGGAAGCGCAAAGAACTTAGTGAGAACTACAAGGAACCTAATGAGAACTGCAAGTAACTTAGTGGGGACTGTAATCAGCATGAAAAAGGACATAGAAATCATTAATAAGTACCAGTCAGAATTGAAGAATACCATATCTGACATTAATTATATACTGGAAGGAATTCAAAGTAAAC
Organism: Molossus molossus; assembly: GCF_014108415.1. Taxonomy (NCBI): domain Eukaryota; kingdom Metazoa; phylum Chordata; class Mammalia; order Chiroptera; family Molossidae; genus Molossus; species Molossus molossus. The sequence continues at coordinate 73,243,370 of NW_023425344.1, read as the reverse complement.
TGGATGAGCCCTGCCTGGTTTTGTTCAGTGGTTAGAGCATCAGCCTGCAGACCAAACAGTTGTGGATTTGATTCTCATTCAAAGGCATGCACCTGGGTTGTAAGTTTGATCTCCAGCCCTGGTCTGGGTCATGCAGAAGGCAACCAGTTGATGTCTCTCTCATATCAATGTTTCTCTCTTCCTTCCTCCCTTACATTCTAACTAAAAATAAATGGAAAAATATCCTTGGGTGAGGATTAACAATAAATAAATAAACAAATAAATACATACATACATACATACACTGGATGAAGCAGAGGATTGAATCAGCTATTTTTAAGACAAGGTAGAAAAAACACCAAATCAGAGCAACAAAAAGGAAAAAGAATTAAGAAAAAGGAGGATAGTTTAAGGAACGTTAGGACAATATGAAACATAACAATGTCCACATCATAGGGATACCAGAGGAAGAAGAAAGTGAGCAAGGAATAGAAAACCTGTTTATTAAGAAATAATGACAGGCCCTGGCCGGTTTGGCTCAGCAGTTGGAGCATTGGTCTGTGGACCAGAGAGTCCTGGGCTTGGTTTCTACTAGGGGCACGTACTAAAATAATAATAATAATAATAATAATAATAATAATAATAATAATGACAGAAAACTTCCCTAAAAAGTTACACTAGTTCAGGGAGTACAGAGTCCCCCAATCAAGACGAACCTGAAGAGACCCACACTAAGATGCAGTATAATTACAATGGCAAAGATTAAAGACAAAGGGAGAATTTTAAAGGCTGTAAGAGAAAGACAATTACTTACAAGGAAATTATTATTATTATTATTTTTTTATCCTCACCCAAGGATATTTTTCCATTTTTTGTACAGATAGAGTGGGAGGGAGAGAGAGGAAGGGAGAGAGAGTGAGAAACATCGACGTGAAGGGACACATCGAGTGGCTGCCACCCGCACGACCAACCAGGGCCAGGGACAAACTGCAACCGAAGTACGTGCCCTTAGCGGGAACCGAACCCGGGTCTCTCCGGACCGCAGGCCGACGCTCTAACCGCTGAGCCAAACCGGCCAGGGCTCAAGGAAATTCTTATAAGGCTGTCAGCTGACTTTTCAATAGAAACACCACAGGCCAGAAGAGATTGCCATGAAATATTCAAAGTAGTGAAAAGCAAGGACCTGAAACCAACACTACTCTATCCAACAAGGCTATCATTTATAATTGAAGGCCAAAAAAAAGCAGCTTCCCAGACAAAAGAAGGTTAAAGGAGTTCATTACCACCAAACTAGCATTGCAAGAAAGTTAAAGGAACTGCTTTAAGAAAAAGAAATATATATAGAGAGAAACACAGGTATAAAGAAAAAATGTCAATAAATAAGTACTTATCAACAATAACCTTAAATTTAATGGATTAAGTATGCCGTGCCATAAGGTAGCAAAGACATAGGGTAACAAAGTGGATAAGAAAACATGACATATATATGCTGTCTACAAGAGACCCACCTCAGAACAAAAGATTCACCCCAACTGAAAGTAGAGTGATGGAAAAAATATTCCATGGAAAAGGAAATGAAAAAAAAGTTGGGATAGGAATACTCATATCTGACAAAATAGACTTCAAAAACAAAAACCATCACAAGAGACAAACTACAGGTCACTACATAATTCTAAAATGATTGATCCAACAAGAAGACATAATCTTTGTAAACATATATGGTCCCAATATAGGAGCACCTAAAATATAAAAATTACTCTTGGTGGACTTAAAGATAGAGATCAGCAGTAATACAGCCACTATCATCACTGGATCAATTTTCCTCACAAAAAAATTAAGGAAACAGTGACCTTAAATGACATGCTGCATCAGATTAATTTAATTGATATTTACAAAGAATTTCATTCCAAGGCAGCAGAATATACATTTTTCTCAAGTGCAATGGAACATTCTCAAAAATAGACCACATGTTAGGACACAAAATAAGTCTTAACAAGTTCAAGAAGACTGAAATCATACCAAGCATCTTGTCAGATCACAATGATATGAAACTGGAAATCAACTACAATAAAAAACTCAAAAGCACTCAAGCAGCCTGGCTGGTGTGGTTCAGTGGTTAGAGTGTTGGCCCACACACTGAAGGGTCATAGGTTTAATTCCTGTCAAGAAAATGTACCTGGGTTGCAGGTTTAATCCCTGGCCCCTGTTGGGGTGCATGTGGGAGGCAATCGATCAATGTGTCTCTCTCACATCAATGTTTCTCTCTCTCTCTCTCTCTCTCTCTCTCTCTCTCTCTCTGTGTGTGTGTGTGTGTCTCTCTCTGTCTCCCTCTTTATCCCTCCCTACCACTCTCTCTAAAAATCAATGGAAAACATATCCTTGGGTGAGGATTAAAAAGCAAAACAAAAAACAAAACACTCAAGCACATGGAGGCTAAACTGCATGTTATTAAACAATCAATGGATTACCAAGGATACCAAGGAAGAAATAAAGATTACCTGGAAATAACTTAAAATGAACACACAACAACCTCAAATCTATGGGACACAGCAAAACCAGTCCTGAAAAGGAAGTTCATAGCATTACAGGCCTACCTCAAGAAGCAAGAAAAATCTCAAATAAACAATCTAACCCTAAACACAAAATAACTAGAAAGAGAAAATAACACCATAAGCAGAAGGAAAGAAATAATAAAGATCAGAACAGAAATAAATGACAGAGTCTAAAAACAATACAAAAGATCAATAAGAGTTGGTTCTTTGAAAAGATAAACAAGATTGATGAATCTTATTCCAGACTCACCAAGAAACAGAGAGAGGACCCATATAAATAAAATCAGAAATGAAAGAGGCAAAGTAACAACTGACACCACAGAAATACAAATGACAGTAAGAAAATACTATGAACAACTATATGCCAACAAATTTGACAACATGGGCGAAATGGACAAATTCTTATAAACATACTATCATTTAAAACTGAATCAGGAAAAATCAGAAAACTTGAATAGATCGATAACAAAAAATAAAAGACATCCAAATGGAAAAAAGGAAGTAAAACTGTCATTATTTGCAGATGACATGATATTGTACATAGAAAACCATAAAGACTCCACTAAAAAACTATTAGATCTAATAAATGAATTAGGCAAAGTAGCAGGATACAAAATTAATATCCAGAAATTGGTGGCATTTTTATACATTAATAATAGATTCTCAGAAAGAATAATTAAGAAAATAATCCCATTTATTATTGCAACAAAAAAAATAAGGTACCTAGGAATAAATTTCACCAAGGAGGTAAAAGACCTGTACTGGAAAAACTATAGGACAATGAAGAAAGAAATAGAGGAAAATGCAAACAAATTGAAGCATATACCATGTTCATGAACAGGAAGAATTAATATCATTAAAATGTCCATACTTACTGAAGCAATCAATAGATTCAATGCAATTCCTATCAGAATACCAATGGAATATTTCACAGATCTAGAATAAATATTCCAAAAATTTATATGAAACTAATAGCCACAGCCTTAAAGAACACACTACACAAGATGGATTTAACTGATATTTTCACCCCAAAGCAGCACTTTTCAAGTGCACATGGAATATTTTCCAGGATAGACCATATATTAGGACACAAACCAAGTCTCAGTAAATTTAAGAAGATTGAAATATTAAGCTATTTCTCAGACCCCAATTGTATGAAACTAGAAATATATTACAAGAAATAAACTGGAGTCTAAGTAACATGTTACTAAGCAACTAATGGGTTAATAATGAGATCAAAGAAGTAATCAAAAGTTACCTTGAGACAAATGAAAATGAACACATGACAATACAAAAATCTATGGGTTGCAGAAAAGCAGTCCTAAGAAGGAACTTCACAGCAACATAGGCCTACCTCAAGAGACAAGAAAAATCTCAAAACTACAATCCAACCATATACCTATAGGAACTAGAAAAATAACAACAAACTAAACCTAAAGTGAATAGAAGGAAGAAAATAATAAAGAACAGAGTGGAAATCAAAGAAATAGAATTAAAAAAATAAAAAGATCAATGAAGCCAAGAGCTGGTTTGTGAAAAGATAAATAAGATTGATAAATCCTTAACCAGACTCATCAAGAAAAAAATAGAGAGGACCCAAATAAATAAAATAAAAAATGAAAGAAGACAAGTAACTGACACCACAAAATTTAAAGAAAATTATAAAAAACTACTATGAACAACTATTTGCCAACAAATTGGCCAATCAGGAAGAAATGAATAAATTCCTAAAAACATAATTTTACAAAACTAAATCAAGAAGACACAGAAAATCTGAAAAGACTGATGACAAACAATGAAATTAAAGCAGTAATAAAAAATTTCCCCGCCCCGACCAGTTTGCTCAGCAGTTTGAGCATCTGCCTGCGGCCAAAGAGTCGCGGGTTTGCTACCAGTCAAGGGCACGTACCTCGGTTGGGGTTCAGTCCCAGCCCTGGTCAGGGTCATGCAGGAAACAACCAATAGATGTCTCTCTCTCTCTCTCTCTCTCTCTCTCTCTCTCCTTCCTCCCACTCTATCTAAAGATAAATGGAAGAATATCCTCAAGTGAGGATAAAAAAAAAAAAATGTTTTTTTCCCCCAAGAAACAAAAGTCCTGAAATAGATGCTTCACAAGTTAATTTTACCAAGCATTCAAAGAAGAATTAACATCTATTCTTCTCAAACTAAGATTCAAGAGGTGGATGCCTGGCCAGTGTAACTCAGTGGTTAAGCATCGACCCATGCACCAAGAGGTCACCAGTTTGATTCCCAGTCAGGACACATGCCCAGGTTGTGGGCCCGATCCCCAGTGGGGGGCATGCAGGAGGCGGCTCTCATTGATGTTTCTAGTTCTCTCTCCTCTCCCTTCCTCTCTCTCTAAAATCAATAAATAAAAAATATTAAAAATTTTTAAAAAATAAAATTCAAGAGGAGGAAAGACTATACTATGAGGCTATAGTAATCAAAACATGGTACTTGCATAAAAGTACACACATAGATCAATGGAGCAGAATAGAGAGCCCAGAAATAAACCCACACCTATATAGTCAATTAATTTATGACAAAGGAGGCAAGAACATACAATGGGATAAAGACAGCCTATTAAATGAATGTTGTTGGGAAAATTGGAAAGATACAAGCAAAAGTAAAATTAGGCCACCTTCTTACACCATACACAAGAATAAACTCAAAACAGATTAAAGAACGCTCTGGCCAGGTGGCTCAGCGGGTTGGGGTGCTGTCCTATACACTAAAAGGTAGTGCGTTTAATCATCAGTTGGGGTGCATAGGGGAGGCAATTGATTGATGTTTCTCTCTAACATCAATGTTTCTCTTTATCCCCTTTCCCTCTCTCAAAAAAAAACAAAAAAAAAAACCAAAATACAAAAAACATATCCTTGGGTGAAGATTTTAAAAAATGGATTTAAAGGCCTAAATGTAAGACTTGAAACCATAGAATTCCTATATGAAAATGTAGGCAGTAAACTGACATTTCTCTTAGCAACTTTTTTTCTGATATATCTCTTCTGGTAAGAAAAACAAACAAACAAAAAATGAACAAATGGGATGACATCAAAATAAAAAGTTTTTGCACAGCAAAGGAAACCATCAACAAAATGAAAAGATGCCCGGCCAGTGTGGCTCACTGGCTGACTGTCGACACATGCACCAAGTGGTCTCCGGTCCAATTCCCAGTCAGGGCACGTGCCCAGGTTGTGGGCCTGATCCCCAGTGGGGGACATGCAGGAGGCGGCCAATCAATGTTCTCTCTTATAGATGTTTCTATCTCTCTCCCTCTCCCTTCCTCTCTCTCTAAAATCATTAAAAAGAAAAAACTTTTTTTGTTAAATGAAAAGACAATCTAACCCTGTCCAGTGTGGCTCAGCTGGTTGGGCATCGTCATGAGCTCAAAAGTTTGCTGGTTCAGTTCCTGGTTAGGGTACAGGTACAGGTTGCAGACTTGATTCCAGGTAGGGGGCGTGCAAGAGGCAGCAGATTGATGTATCTCTCTAACATGGATGTTTCTTTTCTCTTTCCCTCTCCCTTCTTCTCTCTAAAAATAAAAAAGTAAAAAAAAATTTTTTTTAAAGAAAAGACAACCTTCTGAATGGGAGAAGATATTTGCCATTGTTACATCGATAAGTGGTTAACATCTAAAATTTATAGAGAAATCATACAACTCAACACCAAAAGAACAAACTATCAGAGATCCTAATAGACACTTCTCCAAAGAGGACATACTGATGGCCAATAGACATATGAAAAGATTCTCAGTGTCACTAATCATCAGAGAAATGCAAATTAAAACCACAATGAGATGTCACCTGATACCTGTCAGAGTGGGGAGGATATAAATACAGACTGGTGCATACATTATAAAAAACAGTATAGAGGTTCCTCAAAAAATTAAAAATGTAACTGCCTTATGACCCAGTGATTCTTCTTCTGGGTATATATCTGAAGAAAGCCAAAACACTACTTCAAAAAGATATATGCACCCCTATGTTCACTACAGTGTTATTTACAATAGCCAAGATATGGAAGCAACCCAAGTGCCCATCAATAGACGATTGGATAAAGAGATGTAGGACATATATACAATAAACATTATTTGGCCATAAAATGAATAAAATCTTACCATTTGAAACAATATGAATGGACCTAGAGGGTATTATGCTAGGTGAAATAAGTTAGACAGAAAGGCAAACACCATATGATTTCACTTATATGCAGAATCTAAAGGACGACAACAACAAAAAACAAATAAATAAAACAGAAAAAGACTCATAGACACAGAAAACAAACTAATGGTTACTTTAGGGATTGGGAGTTGAGGGGCTCAGTGAAAAGAAGAAAATAAGAAATAGAAATGGGTAGTTACAAAATAGTCAAAGAATGTAAAGAACATAGAAAATATAGTCAATAGTATTGTAATAACTAAAAAAGGTGCCAGATGGGTACTTGAAATGTCAGGGAATAACTTTGTAAATTATGATTGTTTAATCACTCTGCTATATACCTGAATTTAATATAAAATAATAGTTAATATCAACTGTAATTGAAAAAGTAAATTTAAAAAAATCACACGCAAAGTCACAGTGAGGTAAATGAGGCACATGTTCTAATTTAACATCAACCAAACATCTCATTGAAGGAAATTTATCACATCGTCTTTCTGTGTAGTATTTAGCCAGGCAGGGGGCATCTTTAGTTTTCTTTATATCTATTTGGTTGAGTTCTTGACAAAATTACTGTCTTGTTATATTTAATATAACTTTATGTTACTTATAAGTTGTTTATTAAATTTAAAATATTTAGTACATTTATTAAATTTACTATAAAATATATAAATGATATATATAATAATTAAATCAGTGTGTTATCATTTCAGAATTTAGCCTCTGTAACACTAACGTGTTCCTGGCCCAGAGACAGGAACATATATAAATTTTAAAGAAGAGATCCTGTTGATGTATAAGGGAGCAGAAACCTTGGAGTATAAGGAGAATTTTTACTTTTCTCAGTAAAGTAGAAACACCCCTAGGAAAATTAAAGTCCTATCTATTTCACATATATTTTAATTTGATCAGCGGGGGCAAGCAAGTATCAATCCCTTCTAGAAAAGAAATGAGTGTATTCATTACAACTTGAGCCAAAGTATCAACTGTTACCCATAGATCCAAATATAGTGCCTCCTGGCAAAGAAAGAGCACACAGCCAAAGGCAGAGCTGGTGGAGAGACACCTGATAGCATTGCCCCGAGAAACCTGAGCTAAAGCTTTGCTTGTTGTGGAGACAAATACACTGAAAATCCAGGCAGCAAAGAAATCACATTACCTCAATTTTAGAAAGTTTTTGATGATAGATTTTTAAATCTCCTGACATGTCTTTTTGTTTTACTTTTTATTGTAGAATTTTCAAATATATACAAAATAGAAAAAAGAATATAATGAACTCCCAGTGCATACAATACCCAGCCTCAACAATTACCATCATTTGTATAATTTTAAAGTTGAAACAAGTTGTTTTCTTTTTTTTTTTCCTCACCTGAGGATATTTTTCCATTTTTTGTACAGATAGAGTGGGAGGGAGAGAGAGGAAGGGAGAGAGAGAGAAACAACGACGTGAAGGGACACATCGAGTGGCTGCCACCCGCACAACCAGCCAGGGCCGGGGACAAAACTGCAACTGAAGTACGTGCCCTTAGCAGGAACTGAACCCGGGTCTCTCCGGACTGCCGACGCTCTAACCGCTGAGCCAAACTGGCCAGGGCTAAACAAGTTAAGTTTTATACAAGATTTCACAAACTATTTTTCAGGTTATATGAAGGAGTGTGGGTTTTTGTTCATCCATGTTGCACTTAAAGATACAGTGAGAGAGAGAGGGGTGGAGAGAAAGAGAGAACTTGGCTGTTTGTTTGTTTTTAGATAGAAACTCTCAGGGCAAATGAATCTTTACAAGAACCCCATCAATTAAAACTGAGAATGTTCGAAAATTCACTTTTATTAGTTCAACTACAGACTCTTGGGGACTCATTCATGCTAATAATAAAGCTCAGTAGAAGCTAATGGAAAACCCAGAAGCTTCATTTGTTAATTTATAATAAAGGAAATACTCTGGAATGTTGAGATCATTTTATTTCTGGGAAAATCTAATAGAAAAATAAAATTTAGGTTAGAAGTTTGCTTATCAAGAAGAGAATCAGCATACACAGTGGGGGATAAGGCTAAAGAGACTCTCATCCTGCCCTGGCTAGTTTGGCTCAGCGGTTAGAACGTCGGCCTGCGGTCCGGAGAGACCTGGGTTCGGTTCCCGCTAAGGGCACGTACTTCGGTTGCAGTTTGTCCCCAGCCCTGGTTGGTCGTGCGGGTGGCAGACACTCGATGTGTCCCTTCACGTCGATGTTTCTCTCTCTCTCTCTCCCTTCCTCTCTCTCCCTCCCACTCTATCTGTACAAAAAAATGGAAAAATATCCTCAGGTGAGGATAAAAAAAAAAAGAGAGAGACTCTCATCCTGTTGGGATGCTCAGGTAGGCCCTTCCCTAGTTGGGTGCTTACTTTAGTAGGAGATTTAGGGTGCTCATGACACACCTTCCCCAGGCCCGGGTTGGAGAGCACTAATAAGGGCTTCCTTTTAAACTCTTGTTTGAAGTTTCCTAAATTCCCTTCCTTTTCCTATTACTAAAACACTTGACTCTGAAGATATATACTTTCTAAGATTGTAGTTTACCTACCTGAGTAACATTTTAAGTTCGTGTGTTCCATTTGGAGGAAAAACTCCTAGGCCCCTTGTGGAGGTTCCTCAGCCGTCTACTCAGAGACTGTGGACTCCTCCTGGGTGTGCTACCTATCACCCCGCAGGTCATTTAGATTTGAATACTAGCAAAACAAATTGCCTGCAGATTTTTCCTGTTTTTACAGCTTTCAGAGAAAGGACTTTGGCTTTTTTTTGGTGGTGGTATCGAGGGGAGGGAAGATTGTTAAAGAAAGACTAACCTATAACCCAGTCTCAATGAGAGCTTCTAAAAAATCAGAGTTCTCACTTAGATTTTCAATTTGAACATCAGAAAAGTTTTTTCTGTCATTTTGATAGCTTGTTGATTCTTTTAAAATTTGTTTCTCTATAAGATTAGAAAAACAGCCTGGCCAGTGTGGCTCAGTGGTTGAGCATCGACCCATGCACCAAGAGGTTGCACGTTCAATTCCCGATCAGGGCACATGCCCAGGTTGTGGGCCCGATCCTCAGTGGGGGCATGCAGGAGGCAGCCAATCGATGTTCTCTCTCATTGATGTTTCTGTCTCTCTCTCCATCTCCCTTCCTCTCTTTAAAATCAATAAAGAAAAAAAATTTAAAAAAAGATTAGTAAAACATATTTTTTATTCTTGTTCATGCACATGCTACCAATATATTATTACCAATATATTATAGCTTTTCTTTATCAAAAGATGGAAAATTGAAACAATTTCAAGATTTCTCAATTATAGGATTAAAATTTGTTTTATTAGCTCTCTCTAGTGCTAACAAAGGAGTCAATGAGTCAACAAGGCCCAAAGTTCTATGACTTCCTTCATTGGTTCTAAGTGGCTTCCTTTTTAACCCAACCCTAGTCAATCCAAAAGAATTTGATTTAATCAAACAGCCTGTCTCCTGACATGAATTCTTAAAAATCAATTTCAACCAAAATAATTATATTAGAAGGCACTTGATTCATGCTAATAATAACAATCACCAGAAACTAATGGAAAACCCATTGTACCCTTGAGGATCACCAACACATTCTGATTCTGGCATTTGCAAAGAGTAGTTTCCTCCTCTGCTAGTTTGTTTCAGGACGGTTGGCAAGTAGACCATATAGTGACAAACAGTGGGATGCTGAGGAATTGCCTTGCTGTAGCATTTAGGTATCAGTAATATCTCTGAAATAATGACACTTGGTTATCTCATATGCAAATATAATGTTGATTATAAATAATTTTACTTTCAGTTTTAAAGTTTAAAAAATTCCCTGGTTGGTTCCACAAGATCTAATACAATTTATTTTATTATTTTATTTTTTTTAATCCTCACTTGAGGACATTTTTGCATTTATCTTCAGATCAAGAGAGAGAGAGAGAAACATCGAGTGGTTGCCACCCACACGACCCCAACTGGGGCTGGGGACAAACTGCAACCGAGGTATGTGCCCTTAGTGGAACCGAACCCGGGACTCTCTGGTCCACAGGCTGACACTCTAACCTCTGAGTCAAACTGGCCAGGGCTGCAATTTATTTTTTACCTTCAGATTTATTTACCCGTTTTTATTTTCTCATCTATTAATTGCAACCATTATGGATTGATAAGTGATTTCTTTGAAGAGCCTACCTGTAAAATTACAAAAAAAAATTACCTGACAATATAAGAGCATAATGTTTAGCTCAGAATGGCCTACACATTGAATATAAATACAATGCTTCCCATTCTTCACTTTTCTTCCTTAAAAACCATTAAGTACTGCATTGTAAGTGGTAGCATATGACTTTCTTGAAAATGGAATCTTGCGCCCTGGCCGGTTTGGCTCAGCGGTTAGAGCATCGGCCTGCGGTCCTGAGAGACCCAGGTTCGGTTCCCGCTAAGGGCATGTACCTCGGTTGCAGTTTGTCCCCGGCCCTGGTCGGTTGGGCGGGTGGCAGCCACTCGGTGTGTTCCTTTCACATCAATGTTTCTCTCTCTCTCTCTCTGTTCCTCTCTCTCCCTCCCTCTCTATCTGAACAAAAAATGGAAAAATGTCCTCGGGTGAGGATAAAAAAAAAAAGAAAATGGAATCTTGCAAGTAGAACTGGGTGACATGAGGAAAGACCTTTGGGTATAATTTGTTACCAAATTTGTTACTGTACTATGGAATTATAACAACTGATCATTTTTTAGGCTTTTATTGAAATGCACCCCTGCTTTGGTTACTAAGGGTTTTCACTAGTGAGTGTGTTCTTGTGGGGCAAAGCAATAGAAAGGAAGTAGAAAGTACAGAAAAGAAATATAAGAGAAAAATGAAAGAATACAAGAGAGAAGACCAGAAACACAAAGGAGAAAAGACAAGGAACTTGAAAAAGAAAGTGTGGAATGGTAGAAGACAGAAAATTGCTTAGAAGGAAGAGTGAGAAAGAGAAGAAGCTCTCAGAGGAGCAGTTGAGTTGGTTCTCATAGCCCTGTGATTATTTCTGGCAACAGGACCCCAAGCACCACACCGCAGATAAAAGACTCACATGTTACTGTGGTGATAAATATCCCATTTCCATTATATCCTTTTCATGCTCAAGTTAACTTTGGCTCCTGTTAGTTATTTGTTCCATTTCTGTTACCAAAAGCTGTTCATCTTTTCTTTTTTCTCTTTCTTTTCAATCTTAAAGTAATGAGACTGCTGCTCCTTCACTATCATAAAGCCAGAAAAGAGGAGCAAGCAGATGGTTAGGTGAAAGAATAATGAGGTTTCAGGAACCCTTTGACCCATCGCGTCATCTCCTGAGCCAACAGTGTGCCTCCGCTAAGCTTCTGTAATGCAGGGCTTTATAAGTAAAGTCTCCTTTTACAAGGGAGGAAGCTGTAGTTTGAATGCCTTGCCTATGGCTCCCCAGTGAGTGGATAAAAGTCATAAATAGAACCCAGACCTCCTGACGTCAGATTCAGTGTTCTTTCCACTTCAGGATGCCTAAAAATACAAACAAATAAAAAACTCCCCAAAGCAAATAAAACCGTATCCACTTCCATGTTGTAAGTTACATCTTGGAAATCCGAAGTTTAGCAGGATTAATTTTGGAAAAATTCTAGCTTTTAAAATATACAACACCGGAATCTGGAACAAATGGACTCATTTTAAATGTGTTTGGCTAAATAAAATTTTCTTAAGTTTCCTATCGAGTCTAATAATCTAGTAATACCTTACAGTAATAATTTCACACTGTATGGTCCCTTAGAAAATTTTCTTCTGTCATTTTAAAATTAAAAAACATCTTCAGCCACAATGAGACTTTCTGTGGTTTTATTTATACATTTGACTTAACTCCACTCTATTCCATCAATGCCACCTCTACAAATCTGTCTTGTTGACTCGAGATCTCAGTTTAAATGTCATGTCCCTAGGGCAGCCTTCTGCCACTCTTCAGAGTAAGTTATCCACCCCCACACACTGTGTTCATGCTTTCATAGCACCCGCTCTCTCCCCTCGTAGCCCTTGTTATGATAGTAATTATATAGTAATTTGAGTAATTACAGAGTGGGGCAACAGGTGTGCAGTTGTTTGTATGGAAGATAATAACAATAATTAATAAATAATAATGCAAGAATAAAGTGTGTTTCAAGTCCTCACCACTGTAAACCAACTCCTTTTTGCCCCACCTTGTATTTTTTAATGTCACTGTTGCCTTCCAGACCAGAAACACCACAAGGGCAGAATTTGTTTTTCTTGTTCACTAACATATCCTCAGCACCCACCACAGTGATTGGCACATGGTAGCTACTTAATAAATATTTATTTAATAAGTGAACAGGTGTGTTTCTCAGTATGACCACGTTAAGTTTTTGCTTATTTGGCTGAAGAAGAATCACAAATAATAATAGCTGTTTTTATTGTGTGTCTACTGTGTGTAGTGCACTAGGTTAGCTGACTTACATGCGTATTTTCACAACAACCCTATGAGGTAGCTACAATTTTAAATCACACTGTGGTGAAGAAACTGAAGTTTGGAAAGGTTAAGTAACTTGTCCAAGGTTACCCAGGTAGGGGTTGATGTTTGGCTGATACAGAAACTTAGAAAATAAAAAATGCAAGGAAAATATTATGCCTTTTTTTTCCCAAAGAGTAATCTCTCCTGATTTTTAAATTAACGTTAAACCAACACTGGCAGAAGTGGGAAAAGGAAACTCCTACTTAAAAAAAAAAAAAAAGTCAGTGTCAGATTCTTCCACTTTAATTCCTGCTTAAGAGCTCCTGATTGTAGCATTTTGGCTTTTATGTCTATGAGTTAAATGAAAAGATTTCACATTTTTTATTTCTATAGTCATGTATTAACTAAATAGCTATTTAAAATATCTGAATTTCTATGGGTTCAATATAAATGACATCTTTGCTATTTTTTTGTTTTTCCTAAGAGTACAAAGAAAAACAGAAAAGGAAGTAATGATAGCAAAAGAGGTTGTAGGGAAGAGCCAAGGGAAGTGCTGTGTATTTTTTTAACAGTAATACACTAAGATGTATCAAAATCCGTAATTTTTGCTCTTACTTTGGAGTGACAGCTTTCCCTTCAGTAAGATAATACCTATATCAGTTTCAAAAACATTATTTCTGTTTTATTTTACATCAGTTTGGTTAGGAACCCGGGGGTCTTCCATAAATATTTTATAGGCTCAGAGGCTATAACTTTGTATCTATAAAGTTAACCTCTTACTTTTGTGTTTTGTAGAGAGGCCTATTTCATACTCTTGATCCTTTATTATCAAAGTCTTCAATAAGTTCTGCAACTTTCATATTATTCAGCCTTTATTTTCTGAAATCTGTTATAAGGGGTTAAGACTATTAAGCAAGATATATCATTGAATCACTTTATTATGCTATATCTGCACATTATATAGAAGTCTCACTGCTATTTTTCAGAGATTCTACTAGAAAGCAAGCTACTTGATGAGATTCTTATAGAAATTCTTCAGGTAGTTGAGTAACTAAGCCCTCTTGAGTGGGGCTCAAGATAAATTTTGTTCCCCCCAAAATGAAATCTCCACAAGGCTTGAAAGGTATCTGCTATATACGTAGGTGGGTATTCAATAACTACATGTTGATTTAATTTAAAAGTCTTTATATTAAATCATGATTTAAGGCCATGATTTCTTTTCAAAGCTCAGTGACAATTGGTTTACAAAATTAATATATAGTGCATTAGATTTACTCACATAGAAGAAGAAGCCAATTTCATATTTGCCCATAAGTCCTTAAATAAACAATAAAAAATACAATCATTGGTCAACGACACTGAACTTCTCTTTTTCCTTCAGACTAATTCCTTATTTTGAGGCTTGCCCAAGAATTTCAAGTGGTACCCACTACTTGATCTCTAGAAACTTGGAAATACCTTGAGATAAATAGTACAATTTTATTGAAAGCGAGGTAATCAGCCATGTAGTGCAAAGTAGCTGTTTATTTGGCCAAAATTAGGGATTTTTTTCACATGGAATTTTTTCTGTTCTTCAAAATAACATTGCTAAGGATTTTCATTGTAACTCCATCACTCTAACATTCACTGAGTACATTTACCGTTTATTTATTTTTTTGATAGTTATACATAAGTTTTGGATCTCATATCTCATTTGTTTAATGGGGAATGTAAAAATTGATTAAAGTTTTCCTTTTTAAAATTATACAGTTATTCCTGTACATATAAATAGATTAAAACCATCTATCAACAATGTTGTTCAAAGTTAAGAAAGAGCATCATCTTTATCATGAAGGATACAAACAAACTCTCAGAGAACAAAGTTCTACCCTGCAATTTTAAAAAGGCCTTTGAAGGGGATAGCTTTGGTAGTGTTCCAGAACAGCTGGATCAGAGTGATCCAGTTGAGTATAGAACACTGCAGCCCTGGAGACTTATAAAAATCCACTATAGTGTCTGGAGCAAAGGAATGTGTGATTAACGCTTATGAACCCAACTTTTTATTGGGAGACATCTATCAAAATTTCCTGAGGAAGGAGAGATTGTGCATCTAAAAAGAATAGACAAGCCCTGGCCGGTTTGGTTCAGCGGTTAGAGCGTCAGCCTGCGGTCCAGAGAGACGCAGGTTCGGTTCCCGCTAAGGGCCTGTACCTTGGTCGCAGTTTGTCCCCGGCCCTGGTTGGGTTGTGCGGGTGGCAACCACTCGATATGTCCCTTCCATGTTGATGTTTTTCTCTCTCTTTCTTTCTCTCTCTCCCTCCCACTCTATCTGAACAAAAATATGGAAAAATGTCCTCAAGTGAGGATAAAAAAAAAAAAAAGAATAGACAAGCCCTGGCTGGTTTGGCTCTGTGGTTAGAGCATCGGCCCGCAGACAGGAGAGACTCGGGTTCGTTCCCGCTAAGGGCATGTACCTCAGTTGCAGTTTGTCCCCGGCCCTGGTTGGGGTAGTATGGGTGGCAACCAGTCGATTTGTCTCCCTCACATCAATGTTTCTCTCTGTGTCTTCCCCCCTCTCTTCCTCCCACTCTATCTGAAGATAAATGCAAAAATGTCCTCGAATGAGGATAAAAAATAAATAAATAAAATAAAAAGAATAGACAAGTAGTCTCTGAAATACACAAAAGTTAACACTATTTTCCTTATTTTTTCTCTATTTACTTTGAAGCAAAGATTCTAACATATAATCACCCAGTCTAGTGTGTTAGATTATTGATAATATATTAAAAATCAATACTGAACTTAAGTTTTTTGGGGTTAGCTCTTTCTTTACATCTATGATGAAGAAAAACAACAGATATTTCCAGTTGATCTGTGCTTGGTGATCACAGTTAAACAAAGTAGGAAGCCCTTCATTAAACTATCTAGATAGCTAAAGATGCTGAAGGTTCATTCATTCATTCAAAAATATTTATTGAGTACACACTCTAAGACAGGCACTGTTTGAGATGAATAAACTAATCTATGCCCTTATGGAGTTAACGTTTCAGTGTTTCTGATAAGCAATCAAATAGTTAAAGACATTATTTTCAAGTGGTGATAAATGCTGTAAAGACTGATAAAGCAGGACAAGGAGACAGTGAGAAATGAAGTGAGGGACTGGGTGATATTTTTAGGGCAAGAGCTTTTTGAGGAGGTAACATTTAAGCAGACTGCTGTGTGCCACTGAATATCTGAGAAAGAACATATCAAGTAGGATAAAAGCAAAAGATAAACAAAAACAAGAAGCAAAACAGATCTCGAGAAGGAAATACATTCAATTTGCTTTCAGAACAGCAAAAGGGCAAGTTTTGCTGGGGTAAAAGGAACTAGAAGGAGAGATGTCTGACATGAGATCAGACAAGTAGCCAAAGGCCATATGTCAAGCTTTGTAACTCATGAAGAAGTCTGGATTTCATTTCAGTTTCCAGAAAGGCACTGGAGGAGGACATAATTCCATAAACACAGACTTTTAAAGGTAAAGGTGAATCTGGGAGACCAATTAGGAGAGGGAAGATAGTTTGAATCTAAGCATGGTAGTAGTAGATATGGTAAGAAGTTGTAGAATACTACAAATATTTTGGGAGTGGATCTGAAATATTTGCTAGTGACTTAGATATAGAGTGTAATATATACGTGTGAGTGTGTATGTGTGTGTGTGTGTGTATATATATATATATATATTTTTTTAAAGAAGCAGTAATTGCCCTGGTCGGTTTGATTCAGCCGTTAGAGCATCGGCCCGTGGACCAATGAGTCGCAGATCAATGAGTCACAGGTTTGATTCTGGTCAAGGGCATGTACCCCCGTTGTGGTTCGTCCCTGGCCCTGATTGGGGTCATGTGGGAGGCAACCAGTCAATGTGTCCCTCTCACGTCGATGTTTCTCTCTTTCTCCCTCCCACCCTACCTGAGGAAAAAAATGGAAAAATATCTTTGGGTGAGGATTAAAAAAAAAAGAAGAATCAAGAATTAGTCCAACAGTTTTGCCTTGACCATATGAATGAATGAAGGGCTTTTTGCTGAGGTGTGAAGAGAGGTCAGGGAAATGGAAGAGCAAAGGCTTTTAACAGAAAATCAGAGTGATGCTTGATGATATAAATCTGTATAAAAATTAGAAATAAGAATTCTCCAAATCTTAGTTGCTACATCTTAATGATCACATTTATTCAAAGTTTGGGGACTTTAACATGACATGTTTCTAGAAGAAAATAGGCAAGAGTATCGGGAAGAGATGCTTTTGATTTTCTCTTTTATACATTTCTGTGTTTGTTCAAAGTTTTAAAAAATATCTTGTTTGTGTATTGCTTTTTTTAAAATGTAATATATCAACAAGTCAATAAGAAGTAATTAGTGCCCTGGCCGGTTTGGCTCAGCGGTTGGAGCGTCGGCCTGCGGTACAGAGAGACCCGGGTTCGGTTCCCGCTAAGGGCATGTACCTTGGTTGCAGTTTGTCCCCGGCCCTGATTGGTCGTGCGGGTGGCAGCCAATCGATGTGTCCCTTCACATCGATGTTTCTCTCTCTCTCTCTTCCTCTCCCTCCCTCCCGCTCTATCTGAACAAAAAATGTCCTTGGGTGAGGATTAAAAAAAAAAAAAAAAGAAGTAATTAGTTAAATGAGAGATTATATAGTAAACAGGTAGAAGAAAAATTAAGCTGCATTTACCTACTTTAAATCTATCCAACCTCTAAACCCTTGAATGAGCCTCAGAGGCCAACAGGTGCATCTTCAGATCCCCTTTCTAGCTTTACGTTTGGCACTAACATCAACTTGTTCCTTAGTGTAAAGTTTACTTTCTTTCCCCAGCGGCGCCTTATGCTGTTCCATTTGTAGTATGATATGCCCTGCCTCAGGCTCTAAAATGGTTATGCACATCTATCTCAAAAGCATTTGTCATCTGGCCTAATCCAGTGACTGCTCAAGACCAAACCAAATGGCCTTGATTATCTAAATGAGCCCTGTTTGTTTGCTTTTTGGAACTAGGTAGCAAATTCAAGGGTATTCCAACTTGCCATATTACCTGATGCTTTTGACATGAAATCAGTTAGCATATTAGCTATCATGAAGTCACTCTTTCTGTTTAGATAAGAGAGTAGCCAAAGCTCTTAAGAATATTTTAACAGAGTCCTATAGAGAAGGGATTAGGGTCTCTATTAATATACTCAGTCCCAGGATTCCTGGAACATGGGCTATTCTACTGATCTTTTCCCTCCACATTCTTCCAATGAGTTGCCCTTCTATCCACGCTGGGGTCTTATTTCAAGGGCATCCACTAGCTCACTTATAATGTCAACTTGCTATTTTTAAAGTGTAATTGTCAAATCATTAATTCATTTTATGGTCAGCTTTATTGAGGGGTAATTCTAAATGTACAATTCAACAAGTCTTCCAAATCTATACAGTTGTATAACCACCATCACAATCAAGATACAGAACAATTCCATCATCTCCTCCAAAGTCCCTTCTTTGCCCCTGTAGTCTGTCCCTTCCTTCACCACTGATCTGCTGTCTTTTGCTGTAGTTTTTACCTTTTATAGAAATTCATATAAATGGAATCACACAGTATGTAGTATTTTCTGGATGCTCTCTTTCCCTTCACATAATACTTTTGAGATTCATCCGTGTCATTACATGTGTAAGTAGTTTGTTCCTTCTTATTGCTGTGAAGTATTTTACTGTATTAATATACCATATTTTATTTATTCAGCAGTTGATGGATATTTGAGTAGTTTTTAGCTTATATAAACTTATAAAAAGTTTATAAACTTACTTATAAGTTTTTGTGGGGACATACGCTTCATTTCATTTGAATAAATTCCAAGAAGTAGGATGGCCAAGTTGGGCTTTAATCTACCCTTTTATTATTTGTTTTCTCTTTGTCCCATTTGTTTCCTGTTCTTCCCCAACCCCTTTTATTCTGCATTCTTTTGTATTAATTATTTTTAGTATTCCATTTTGTCTTCATTATTTGTTTACTAGCTTCAGTTTTATTTTATGGTTTCTCATTGGTTTCACATGTTTTTAACTTAGCACAGTGTTTATTCAAATATTATACTGCTTGCCCCATAAGAAACTCATAATAGTATTCTTCCATTTGCCTCCTCCTTTGTGCTATATTTCTTTTTCTTTTTTTATCCTCACCCAAGGACATTTTTCCTATTTCTTATTTTTCTTATTTCTACATATTTTATATACTTTGCAATACACCATCATTTTTGCTATAAACAGTCGATATTCTTTTAAAGAGATTTAAAAATAGAAGAAAAATGCCTTTTATAATTTTTCATCTTTTAACCACTTCTGGGGATCTTTATTCTTTGTCTGGATCCAAGTTTCCATCTGGTATTATTTTTCTTTTGTTCTTATTTTGACCTTTTTTATAGTGTAGGTATGCTTGCGATGAATTTTCTTGGCTTTTATTTGCCTGAAAATGTCTTTATCTCACTTTCATGTTGAAAGAGATTTTTCACTGAGTATCAGTCTTAGGTTGGTAGGTTTCTTTTGTCTTTTTCCTTTCAGTACTTTAAAGATGTCATTTCATGTCTTTCAGCTTGCATGATTTCTGACAAATTTCTGCTGCCCTTTTTATCTTTGTTTCCCAGGATTTCCCTCTCTCTCTCTCCCCCTTAGGCTACCTTCAAGAATTTTGTCTTCATCAGTACATTTAAGCAATGCATTTATGATGTGCTATGGAGTGGTTTTCTTTGTGTTTCTTTTGCTTTGGGTTTGTTGATGTTCTTTGACCCATGGGCTTATATTTTTAATTAACTTTGCAAATTTCTCAGCCATTGCGTCTTCAGTTTTCTGTGTGTCTCTTCACATTCTGGGACTCCATTTGCATGTATGTCAGGACACTTGAAACTGTTCTTCAGGTCATGCTGTTCTGTTCATTATTTTCTGATTGTTTCCCCGTTGGTCATCGTTTTGTATATTACACATGAAATCTCTCCTGTTATGGGTCATTTTTTCCTACGTCTTTGATTGGCTGGTGAACATTGTGAATTTTACACTAATAAGTGCCATATTTTGTTGTATCCCTTTAAGTAGCATAGGAATTTGTTCTCAGACACAGTTAAATTACTTAGAATTAGTTTAATGCTCACAAACTTGTTTTTAAGCATTGTTAGGATGTGTTAATAATAGCCTTTCATCTATGTCTAAGTTACCTCCACTATTAAGGTGATCGTTATGCAATGCCTGTGTATTAGAAGGTTGTTCCATTCAGGCTGGTGGGAACACAAACTATTACCACCTCTGTCCAAACCACAGGAATTATTTGGTTTACAGCTTTCTGATGTTCCTTTACCAACCCTTAAGTAATTTCTTCTTAACATGTGCAGATCAGTACTCAACCAAAACGTTCAGGAGAGCCTTCTGTAGATTTCTGGGGCTCTTTCTTTCTCTGTGTAGCTTGACTCCTGTCCTACAAATTTAACTATCTTCGTCTCCCAGAACATCGATCTCTGCCTCCTCAGTTCATTAAGAACTCTGAGCTCTTACTGGGTTTCATTTCACAGAACTGTGGCTTGGAAAATGCCTCTAGACATTAAGCTAGAGCAAATATAGGGCTCACTTTGTTTTTTCTTCTATCAGGAATGACAGTCTTACATTGCCAGTTGTCCCGTGTTGAAAAGCATTGTTTTGTATACATTTTCCAGTTTTTGGTTAAGAAGAAAAGCAAATTTGGTCCCTGTTAACTCCATCATATCTGGAAGCATAAATCCCAGTAATCCTTTTATTGCTATCAAATAACTCAGTACATTTATAATTAATATATTTATAAGCCACATAAAAAAGAAAAACCTGCAATAATCAAAACACAAACAGGTCTTTATACTATTCATGCAACTCTGATTTCAAATATACAAGCATGTGCTCATATACACAGCCCGTGTGCATTTTGTTATTTTGAAATTAGTTTGTGTCTACCTCTCCATACCTAAGAAGTAAAAATTAAATACGGGAAAAGAGGCAAACATGAACAAGAATAAGCAAAGAGAATTAAAGATAAGGGCAGCTTCACTGTACAAGTGGTCAATGGTTTTTCTTTATCACTCCCAAACCGCTGTGTATATTTCAGAACACCAAGCCATAGCACCAAACTTAGTCTTTTTTTTTTTTCTGTGATCACATAACTAAACTATTTCTTAGTCTTCCTTGGAGTTACATGTAACAAAGTAAATGAATTTTTGCCAGTGGAAAATCAGCAGAAAAGACATGTGCCACTCTCAGGCCTGGATCCTACAAACCTCCACTCACAGTCCAGCGTGCTTTTCCATCCATTGGGTGCCCTTGAACATCACACTGAAAATGACAAAGCAAGGAGAAGGAAGGAACTGAATTCCCACTTGCAGTAAAGCTGCCCACTCATCAGAAATCTCTGTTTTATGTAAGAAAGAAAAGAAACATAAACCATTATGTTAAAGCCACTGATTGGAGGGTTTCGTCTGACACTTAAGCTAGTGCTACCGTAGCATACTGTTCTTCCTCATTTCTTTACGGCTGCTCAAACAAATGAGCTCTATTTCCCCACCCCAAAAATCTGTGTTATTTCTGTTATACCTGTTTATTTGTCAGACTGATGTTGAGAACATTTAATGTGACAAAGCTGTGCAAGGAACCTTTATAGGCATAGGCTTGGGAGTTGATCAGACTTTAGGGTGAGTCCCGGATTGACCTCGTACTAACCATGTGACTAAATTATAGTTCTCTTAGCTGTATAATCAGAATATTAGTTACACTTTAGAAGTGTTTTATAAGGCTTACATAACGTACTACACAGTTTTGCTCAGTGTCTGATGCAGTAGGACTCAAGAGTAGCAAGTACTATTATTCTGTCTTCTATATATTGTTGATGTAGGCCATTTAATAATTTAAAAAGTGTTCTATCATAACTCGGATATGCCATCACTAGAGAGTAATTATAGCGTATAACTTTTTATTAATTACTTCTTCATGAAAACATACCAGAATATTTTCTACACAGATTATAAGGTTAATTTTAGATGAATTATTAATATAGTAAAGGAATAAAATCTTCCTTTCATAGGAATCCCTAGGTGTTATCAATTTTAAAATGAGGAAAGTTCAGATGTGTTATTAATCCTGTGGTTAGCAATCTGAGCTGGGGTTCAATTCAGAGGATTACTTAGGCCCCAAGGCCCCCCTAATCCTGTCGGAGAAGAGATAAGCAGAGTGAGGAAGTGTTTCTGTGCCCTCACCTTTAAGTAATAACAATATTAATGGGTCTCCTCTTTAAAAGTGTCTGCCAAAGTCCCTCAATTCTTAAGATTAAAGTCCAGTGGAATGCTGGAAAACTCTGATTATAGTTTAACTGTCCTAATATTTTTCCAAACTATCTCTCCAATTGAGGTCTATATGACTCTGAGTCTAGGCCTCCAATTCCTACATTTAAAAAGGGTTTTTAATAGTCAAGCTTATCACTCTGTTCCTATTAATCACATTAAAATGCTCTTTTCATGTCCAGTACTGGGTCCATTCCTCTGTGACTTGAGGAGACATCCAGTTCTGAGCTAATGAGCTGCAGCGACCATTGAAACCGTCTTTCCTATACTGAACACCACACCAAACAACTTCAGGAAAAAAAGTACAGCTGTATGCTTAGCACACACATACATGTACAGGAGTGGTTTTTAAATGTTGCTATAAAGTTTTTATATAGCTATTACATGGGGCCTGCAAATGAAAAACAATTTAGTTACATGTGTTATGAAGTAAATCAGTTGCAGCAGAAGAAAAACGCTGAACTGAAAAAATATGCTCTAGAGAGAGAGTAAAGTTCAGGATGTAGTTTTCTTTTTTTTTTTGACTTTTTAATTAAATTTACTTTTGTTATAGATGTTTTTCCTTTTTCCCCATTGTCCCTCCTCCCGATCTCCCCCAACCCCGTCTCCAGCACTGTTGTTCATGTCCATGGTTACGCATCCATGCATATAAGTTCTGTGGTTTCTCTCTCCCCCACCCCTCCATCCAGGATGTAGCTTTTTTGATGTGTTTGTGTGTGTTGGTGGGAAGAAGAAAGAGGGATAGAGAATATGAGTGAAGGTAAGTACACACTGAAGATTATATACTTAATATTGAACATTGATTTTCTTTTTCTTTTTTTTTTTTTTATCCTCACCTGAGGACGTTCTCCCACCTTCTGTTCAGATAGAGTGGGAGGGAGAGAGAGGAAGAGAGAGAGAGAGAGAGAGAGAGAGAGAGAGAGAGAGAGAGAGAACATCGACATGAAAGAGACACATCGAGTGGCTGCCACCTGCACGACCAACCAGGGCCAGGGACAAACTGCAACCGAGGTACATGCCCTTAGCGGGAACCGAACCCGGGTCTCTCTGGATCACAGGCCGACGCTCTAACCGCTGAGCAAAACTGGCCAGGGCGAACATCGATTTTCTATAACCTTCATAAGGAGTGACGAAAATACTGAAGTAATCAACTAGTAACAATAAAAAAATATGTAATTTTGATTCCTCTATGTAATTAGCAAGGCTGAATAAGAGTCTACCTTAATTTATGTAGATAGTCTTTCCGCAAAATAATTAGGGAGTCATTTAAATAATTCAGCAGTTAAATAGGAGACTTTTTAATTTTAATAATTACATTTTTTATTAGACTAGATCTCATCTATATTCAACTATCAGTTAATCAGTTATATGTGTTTATAATTTTATAAGGTAATTCAGACAGGTGAATATAAGATTTAAAAAAATGGACAAATCCAGGGTAAGTCCAACCAACTGTACAGAATGTTGCTGTTTACCATCATAGAAGCAGAATTGTTTTTCTTTCTACCTTTTCCAACATCAAAGTGATCAAAACAATTCAATGGACTGACTCCAGCTGTCTGAAGCCCCACCTCGTGCTGTCAAGCCGCCCTTTCACTTTGAACTCCTTCTGTTATGAGGAAGGTGGCAATCTAAATACTTCAAAATATAAGAAAGGCTTTCATTTGATTTAATTTTTAAAAACACAAAGATGACAGCTACGGAAACCAGGAATTTAAGAAAAAGGAATAACTAATGGCTGTGATTGAACACACACATACGTAACCTGTCGGTGGTGTTCAATTAACTCAATTAAAAACAACAACAACACACACACAGAGGGAAAAAAGACACTTGGAAATGATTTTTATTATTAAATGGTGACTAATATTAACTAATAAACTTGAGCCAAGAATAAAAAAAACCCACAAAGATGAGAGTAATCAGAACTAGGAAGCTTCTAGTTTATAAATATTATTATATTCGAGGAATTAAAACTTTAGGACTTCATAAACAGTTTATATTCCTAAGGAGTTCCATTTTGAATGGTTTTTTTTTATCCTCATCCAAGGACATTTTTGCATTTATCCTCAGATAGAGCTGGAGGGAAAGAGGGAGGAAGAGAGAGAGAAACATCGATGTGGGAGAGACACATCGAGTGGCCGCCACCCACACAACCCCAACCGGGGCTGGGGACAAACTGCAACCTAGGTGCATGCCCTTAGTGGGAACTGAACCCAGGACTCTCTGATCCACAGGCTGATGCTCCAACCGCTGAGCCAAATTGGCCAGGGCCATTTTGAATTTTTTATTGGTATTTATCTAATCTTCACATTTCAAATAGCATTTTTTAAGAGACAGTAAAGTAAAGGAAATAACTGGTCTTTTATCTCTTTCAGACTTCAGAAGGCTAACCATGAAAGAACAATTTCCATGTCAAGACTTGCTTATCAATAGGAGGAACCAATTATCTTGAAATAGCTATATAAGGAACTAAATCACAGGTTGTTGAAAATGGAAACATTATTTCAATGTGAGAGTATATATTTAATCAATTATCTTCATGAATGTATACCTCCCACACATAAAATTTCTAATTTGAAAAATTAACTACAAAAACTCATACGCAATCAAACCTACCAATAAGAACTGCAAAGTATGTAGGAATAATTGAGACAGGCTTAAGAAGAAAAAAACTGAATATAATGCTTATATTTGGGACTAAGAGCAAAATCAAGGTAGAAAAAATGTAGATTAAATATCTCAGAGGAAGCCCTGGCCAGTTTGGCTCAGCGGTTGGAGCGTCGGCCTGCGGTACAGAGAGACCCGGGTTCGGTTCCCGCTAAGGGCACGTGCCTCGGTTGCAGTTTGTCCCTGGCCCTGGTTGGTTGTGCGGGTGGCAGCCACTCGATGTGTCCCTTCACATTGATGTTTCTCTCTCTCTCTCTTCCTCTCTCTCCCTCCTGCTCTATCTGCACAAAAAATGGAAAAATGTCCTCTGGTGAGGATATTAAAAAAAAAAAAAAATCTCAGAGGAAGAACATAGTGAATACAAAAACAACCACTTAAACAACCCTACCACTTTTTCCGTTAAAATGAACTACTATAAATTGATAGCTAAAAATCTTAAATTATTTTAATATTTAAGTAGTTTTAAACAGGTTGCAACAAGTCAGTACTAAATTTGGGTTTTTAGAGTATTTATTATATGACTCAATTGAGATATGAATATCCATTGTTGAGCTCCCAAGTAGTTTAGTTGATCACTTGAAAATTAAAGTTCATCTTTAATTTTTAAAGAACATCTTTAAAGAACATCTAAGACCATTAATCTCAAGCAGTAAGTTATAACATAAGGTAATGTAAATAATGTCTTTATGTATTACTGAAATAATGATAAAAAGTTTTCTCATTTTCCACATGAGAAAATCCAAGGATCTCAAATAAGAACCTCGGCTTTTTTATGGAACCACACAAATGAAGTAATATATTAGTTAGGGTTCTCCAGAGAAACAAAACTAATAGGGTGTGTGTGTGTGTGTGTGTGTGTGTGTGTGTGTGTGGTTTTATTATATGAAATCGATTTACATGATTATAGAGGCCGATTAAGTCCTAAAATCTACAGGGTGAATTGGCAAGCTAGAGACCCAGGAGTATTGATGGTGTAGTTGTAGTACAGAGACGAGCAGGCTAGAGAAGAAGGAAAATCTGATGTCCCAGTTAGACGGGGAATTCTTTCTTACTTGGGAGAGGGTCAGTATTTTTTTCTGTTCAAGCCTTTAATTGGATGAGGCCCATCTAGATTAGGAAGGATAATCTGCTTTACTCTGGTCTGCCTATTTAGATGTTAAGCTTATCCAAAAATACCCTCAGAGAAACACCCAGAATAGCGTTTCATCAAATATCTGGGTATACTGTGGCCCAGTAAAGTTGACACATAAAATTAATCCACACAAATATGATGAGTAGAGTTTTTGGTCACATTTTCTCGAGTCACGCGTCCCTGCACTGATGGTAGTGCAGTGGGGACATCATAACGAGCTGAGTGTGAAAATGTCTGTTAAAATCCTGCCTCCCTAATTTATTCCCTGGGTGACCCTGAACACGCTATTGCTACATGCTTCTGATTCTTGAGTAGTAAATTAGAAATAATAACAGTCCTTATTTCAAACAGTTTTTATTGTTGTGAAGAATAAATTTTTCACTTCCTCCAACAGTTTTCCTGCTAAGTGCTCAGTAACACATATACTAAAACCCTTCTAAAACACTTTGACACATTTATAACACAAATATATCTTATATGTACATAGATCAAGTGGCTTTGAGTGGCTTTTATCAGCCATCAAGAGAATACAAAGAAAAGTAAGGAGATTTAGACATTCCTTTTTCTCAAAGAATGTTTAAACCAATTGTTGTTGGAGAAATGCATGGATTGCCTTTCTCCTTTGCTAGTGGGAGTGGGGTCCTTACCATATCTCGAGAGAAAGAATTTTCTGAGACTCACACAGGAGGGTAAGTGATTTTTATTTGTGAGGAATTACATCCTTAGGTTTGCAAAGTTCCAGTCCTGGAAGAGGTGCAGCTGCGGATTCAGTGGAGCTAGAAGCGAAGTCAGAGCCCACAGTTTCCCTTGCATGAAGGAGCTGGGGCTGGTACAGCATTAGGCTAGTTGCATGCAGTCCATTAGTCCATCATGTGTGAGGGCCCCACGGCTGTGGCCCTGTGGGCGAATGCAGGATCATGAGAGTCCCACAGGCCACAGGCACGAGCAAGAGAGAAAACTCCTTTGTTTAGGAGCTTAGGTATCTCTTATCATCCCAAGCTTGCAGTGGCGACACCTACTCTGGTCAAGGACCTGTTCCCAGGTGTGAGTAACTGGCAAGTACCTTCCCTGTGTCACCCAGACTTTGCTGGACATGCGTCTATTCTCCCCTGTCCAGCCCTGGGGAGTGTTACACTGCAGCTGCACCAATGACATGCCTATAACATCTGGCCTTCCCTGCGCTCCTTTCCAGTTACCCCTCACTAGGTTAGTGACCATGGTATCACAACTGAGGGATTCACTAATATACAGTACTTGGGAAAAAAAGGAAACAATTCAAGATGTTAAAGTACAAGGGGAATAAGAATTCCTGGATTTCCCTGCTACTCTCCATAGCTAAGGATTTGGAAAACTGGATGTTGGGTTTTGTTTTTGTTGAGTGAGGAGAATAGGTAAAGTAAACAGAAAGCTCAAAAATAATAGCAAGAAAGCCAGACAAGCTGGTAGATTAACAAAACAAAGAGAAGGGAGAGGAAGAAAGGATGTGGGGAAAACAAAAATTTTGAATTAAGCATGCAGGGTGAGGGGGTGGTAGTAAAATAAAGGTCCAGAGAAGCCACAGAGTGTAGGGTATTCAGATGGGTTGGCCCTATTCTTTTACATCATCCCACCTTTTCCTGTTTTCTGGCTCACTCCTTACTTCATCTTACTCTATGATTTAAAAAAAAAAATTTCTTTTCTTGATTGATGTTAGAGAGAGAGAGAGAAACATTGATGAGAGAAAACATCGATTGGCCACCTCCTGCATGCCCCCCACGAGGAATCAGGCCCACACCCTGGGCATGTGCCCTGACTGGGAATCGAACTGGCGACCTCTTGGTGCATGGGTCAACGCTCAACCACTGAGCCACACTGGCCGGGCTTAGTCTTTGATTTTGCTGAAGACTCTGTGGATGCCTAGCTCTACTTGCATCTGTCCCCTCATTTCTTCGAGCACTCATGACTCCCTCCTGGCTCAATGCAGGCTCTCATCTGTGTTATTGAGTGAACTCTTGGTGTGACCCCAGGAATGAGCATCCTCATGTGGCCCCTCCTCTACAGCCAGCCCAGGCTGGGCTGGAAGCTAAGTGCCCAGACTCTTATCTTCCAAGCCCTGGCCCAGGTGTGTGGGGTGTCAGAGAATAAGAACAAAGGTTAATTAATGTTAATTACTTAATGTTGTACAATAATGATACTCTACATTTATTGTTACTGTGGCATACAGTTACAACTGTTTTCTTTTTCTTTCTTTTTTAATCCTCACCCAAGGACATTTTTCCATATTTTGTTCAAATAGAGTAGGAGGGTGAGAGAGAGAGAAGCATCGACGTGAGAGGGACACATCGAGTGGTTGCCACCCGCACGACCAACCAGGGCCAGGGACAGACTGCAACCGAGGTACGTGCCATTAGCAGGAACCAAACCCGGGTCTCTCTGGTCCGCAGGCCAACGCTCCAACTGCTGAGCCAAACCGGCCAGGGCGCAACTTTTTCTTATATATTACTTTAAGACATACAGCATTTAGTATGATTAGAGGTGAGAGAGACTGAAGGGCAAACGATTATAATAGTCAGTTGGTGGATTACCAAGGCTTGTAAAAGGAACTGCTCTGAATGGACATTGGTGTGTGTCAGAGAGATGCCTATACAGAGAACGAGCAAGCTTTGGTAACCACAGAGGCAATATAATGAGGGACAGCCCAGTGACAGGTTTTATCACAGGTACTGTCACATGTGGCGGCAGAGAGTGGTAGATTTGGTGGGGACTAAAGCTGAAGCACCAAAGTCTGCTTCCCATGGCGTTATCTTGCACGGCTGGGATTATGTTGGCGATCGAAAACAAAACAAGCAGATTGATTGGAATACCCTTCTAAACGTTTGCTGATACCGCAGGACGAGAAGTGCTTCCTCAGTTGAGGAAAAGCGAAAACAACTTATTGCATCAGTGCAATGCTTCTAACAGCAGCGGTTCTCAACCTTGGGTCGCGACCCCTTCGGGGGTTGAATGACCCTTTCACAGGGGTCGCCTAAGACATAGCAGTAGCAAAATTACAGTGATGAAGTAGCAACAAAAATAATTTTATGGCTGGGGGTCACCACAACATGAGGAACTGTATTAGAGGGTCGTGGCATTAGGAAGGTTGAGAACCAAAGAGACATCCAAACAATTCCTGACTTTTTTTTCCCCAAAAAGATATTGTGATTTCTAAAATTCCCACCAAGGGAAGACAGTAAATTCTAAGTTGACCTTTGGTAGGTACGGTCACTTAACGATGTTTCTGGACCTCTTCGATGAGGGCGGCTTGTTTACACAAGGGAAATGACTATGGCTCGTCACCTACTGTGTGAGTGAATGTTTATTTTTTATTGGGATTTCAGGAATAAACACTTGCTCATGCCTAAGAATGACTCCTACGAAGTTCAGCAACCTGGGTCAAGGAAGGAACAAGTACACAAACTGGGAAAGATCAGAAGTTCTGCCAACTCAGGACTGACTTTTCTGACATGCTGACCGTGCATTGGAGGACTGAGTAACTTGTGAGTTAATTCAGGTCAGATCTTGAAGAGTTTCGGTCTCGCACTCAGGTTCCTGTGCTCTCCGGCGGCAGCGATTGTATAGCGAAATGCCATGTGCTAGGTTTCACTGTGAGCTTTTCCTGTTCATGAGCAGTGAAATTCACAAAAAAAGTAATCTGTTTTAAAAGATTTCAGAGAGCCCTGGCTGGTTTGGCTCAGCGGTTAGAGCGTCGGCCTGCGGTCCGGAGAGACCCGGGTTCGGTTCCCGCTAAGGGCACGTACCTCAGTTGCGGTTTGTCCCCGGCCCTGGTTGGTCATGTGGGTGGCAGCCACTCGATGTGTCCCTTTCACATCAATGTTTCTCTCTCTCTCCCTCCCACTCTGAACAAAAAATGGGAAAATGTCCTCGGGTGAGGATAAAAAATAAATAAATAAATAAATAAATAAATAAATAAAAGATTTCAGAGTGACATTTATGACATGCCCCTGCGTGAAAGGCTGTCTGTTGGGTGCTTTTGCTAAGAGGTAAGGTTTTTTTTTTAAAGACCATTCTTTTACAGTGTAAACAGGAAAGATTGGGAGTGGGTGGATTAGTCAGAGGATGGAGGAGGGAAAGCGTTTGGGGATGGAGACTTATTATGAAAGTCTGAAGTGAGAGAAATAACATTTCTGGCTCAGTTCCCAGCATTGTTTGCTGGACACAATCTGCATGTGAACTGAACAGCGTTCACACCCAACAATCCTGTTTTCCAATCAACTGGGAGTGCATTTAAAGTTTGTATGTGACAGTGCTTTGGAAATGAAAACCTCAGAGGGCTTTACTGGCCTTTGGGGCGCCTGCCCGGAGAACAGAACACACTGAAGCCTTGCTCCCTTCCCTCCTGTCATCTGTGTAAAATGAAAAGGTTTTTCCAAAAGCAAACCAGTAACTTTTTTTTTATTCTGCCTCGAAGACTAACATAGTTGACTCGAAGTGACCAAATGTGTCCCAGAATAATTGGCAGTGAGTTGAGAAATGGTCTCCTTCTGCTGAGTGTCACTTGAGTCGTGCTTTCAAATCGTCAGACTAATTTTCCATGTCCCTGAACCTCAATCTTGCTAAGTTAGGCTTCAGACGAAAACGGGGAAAATAAATGACATCCAGCTGTGACCATGCTACATGCCTCTACATAACCCTAGAGATGTTTATGAGGCTCGGAGTTTTCAGAGAACACGTGAAAACCAATGCAACACGGAGGGACCTGGACAGCATTGTGCTGAGTGAAACCAGCCAGTTAGAGAGAGACAAGCACCACATGATCTCACTTGATTTGGGTTTATCATGAACAAAATAAGTTGTTGATCAGAATAGATAGAAAGACATGGAAGTAGGGAACAGACTGACAAACCTCAGAGGGAAGGTGGCGGGGGGTGAGGGGAAGAGATAAACCAAAGAACTTATATGCACAACCAATGGACACAGACAAGTTTGGGGCAAGCAGGAGGGGCGTGGGAAAAGGGAGGAAGGGGTCAATGGAAGAAAAATGGAGGGACATCTGTAATACTTTTTAAAAAAATTTTTTTTCTTTATTGATTTTAGAGAGAGAGAGGAAGGGAGAGGGATAGAGAGATAGAAACATTGATGAGAGAGAACATCGACTGGCTGCCTCCTGCATGCCCCCCACTGGGGATCAGGCCCACAACCTGGGCATGTGCCCTGACTGGGAATCGAACTTGTGACCTCTTGGTGCATGGGTCGATGCTCAACCACTGAGCCACACCAGCCGGGCACATCTCTAGTACTTTCAACAATAAAGACTGAAAAGAAAGAAAGAAAAGAAAGTCTTTATTGAAATTCCCAGTAAGAATTTGAACCGGCAACAACCAGGAGAATAACAGGAAGAGCAGCCTGTGTCAACACTTGACCTCTTTTGTAGCTTCCAGTGGCAGAGCATCAGGAGAAATCACAGGGGTCATTTGTTGGAAGAATTTTGACAAAGTTCTTACATTTAAATTTAACGTATTTTCTAAAATTGCCAGCTGAGATGAGCTCTGTTGTAGTAATAAAGAACTGTGGCCCTGTCCAGTTTGGCTCAGCGGTTAGAGCGTCGGCCTGTGGTCCAGAGAGACCCGGGTTTGGTTCCCGCTAAGGGCATGTACCTCGGTTGCAGTTTGTCCCTGGCCCTGGTTGGTCGTGTGGGTGGCAGCCACTCGATGTGTCCCTTTCACGTCGATGTTTCTCTCTCTCTTCCTCTCTCTCCCTCCTACTCTGTCTGAACAAAAAATGGAAAAATGTCCTCGGGTGAGGATAAAAAAAAAGAACTATAAGTGCGGAGGCATAGAGACAACTGGAATATAAGAGGGAACTTGCACATTTAACGGAGTAAATATTCTTTTAGCAAGGACAAGAACGTACACTTTAAGACGTGGGAAAATGTTGTCTGTGTCTAAAGAAAATACTAATGAGGTAGCTTCCAAAATCAAGAAGACTAGAAAGATGACTCAAGCTAGTCCCTGCTCCTGCTTCTGCGCTCTGCCCACTTCCTTTTCCTGTTCCTTGCTTTTTTCTGGATTTCGGAATAACCGAAGGGCTAACAGTCACTCTTCTAAATTCATCAGAGGAGAGAGTTGAAGAAGCTTTTCAATTTTTAAATCTATGATCAGTTAAGCCATGATCCAATTAGTTGGTTTTCCATGTACACAAGTATGTATCTTTCTTAATAAAGTAAGAGTCACCATGGTCATTAAATGTGGTGGACAAAAGTCATGGTTTCTTTTTCGTTCTTTCTCAGAATAATGTGGGAGAAGGCTATCCGAAGAGGTTGCGAAGCGTCCTCCCACCACCAGGGAGGGACCTGCTGAGCCGGGGAAAGCTGCCATGACCAAGTCCCATATTCCTTACACGGATGGAGGAGAACACGCTTCCAAGACCTGTGCTTGGCGGTTCTGTGCCAGCTCAGCACTGGCTGTTCTCAAGGGAAAAAATTGTGAAACTTTGCAAACCTGAGTTAGAAGTAGACGTCACAGGTGCCAAGTCATAGTTCATGGTTGAGTGCCGACACTCAGGGAAACCTATGTCAGGTGAAGGACATACTCAGACAGTTACCAGTGTCAGAAGGTAAAGTTCTCCCTCTCAACATCCATTTAAATATGGGTTTTTCCCCCTTAAAAGACATTGGCACTGAAAATGTGACATGCAGAAGAGAAAGTTTCCAGAATAAGGTAGAAATAATCCCACACTTTGGAACAGAAAGGAAATAAAATACTTAGTGGTGAATAAAAATAAAGTTTGGGATGATGAAAATCATACAATATGGGAATGGGAAAAGAAACAATGGAAAAAATTAGAAAACTATAAGCTATAACAGAAAAAATATTTCTACAACCAAATACTGCTATAATTCAGTCCTTATTTTTGCCTTTTCAGTATCAACTCAATTGGAAATATTTCTAATGATGGTCAATATAATATTTTTACTGGCAACTTAAGTTTTTGGCTAAACTTTCTAGAACTATTTAAGGACATTTTGCCTCGCCTGCCTGTAAAAATACATCACTGGGGTATTTTTAACAGCAAAGCCTGGATGAGATAGTCTACTTTCTTGACCTGTCCGATGCTTGTGGCTGTGAGTATCCTCATTTGTAAACCTTTGCTGGTGATTTTTTCCCCCCCAAAATTGACATCGTGTGCATTTTTTTTTTTTTTTTTTTATCCTCATCCGAGGACATTTTTCCATTTTTTGTACAGACAGAGTGGGAGGGAGAGAGAGGAAGAGAGGGAAACATCGATGTGAAGGGACACATCGAGTGGCTGCCACCCGCACGACCAACCAGGGCCGGGGACAAACTGCAACTGAAGTACGTGCCCTTAGCGGGAACCGAACCCGGGTCTCTCCAGACCGCAGGCCGACGCTCTAACTGCTGAGCCAAACCGGCCAGGGCTTGCTTGTGATCTTTTTCCCCTCCAAAATTGACATCGTTTTCATTTTTTTTTTTTAAATGTAGTCACGTGAACATTAAAATATACTACCTATGGCTAAAAGTCCACTTTATATAATTTCATGTCACTGCAGGCATTTTGGTTACTTCTAGAAATAACTGTAGATCTAAGTGATCCTGAAGAAGGATCTGCTCTCTCATGCAGACCAAAGCGGCTGCTGTGTTCCTTTCCTCAAGCTTACACGTGGTGTGTTCCTAACTGGAGAGCCAATAAAGAAATATAACCATGTCTTCTTCATAAAATGAGCTATAGCAGAGGGGGTGTTTTGAGAGGTTATAAAGTACTGGTCTCTACCTCTAAGCAGAAATCCACTCACATCATAGAGATCAGAAATGGCGAGTAAGTGTCATTGCATGTGCTGATTAATTCTCATTGATCAATTGCTGGCGGCTGCATGGAGAATCATATTGATAAGGGTTCAGAGGTTTAGTTCAGGCTCAACAAGAGTGTTTGACTTTGAAATCTTCAGGCATTTTTTTTTCAGAAATGTTAATGAATTTAGAGAAGTTATGGATACATTTGGCAAGAAGCAATGTTCTAGTGGGTAAGCTGCACAGAGATGCATGTCTCCACCCCCCTAAATAGTATTCATTTCAATAAATAAAGTGATTTTTAAAATAAAACAAAAGATCTCTAAGACATTTGGAAGACCTGTTAGTCTCTCCTAGTGTAGTGGTAATTAATTAAGTACTCTAACTCCTAGGTGAGATCAGTTGAGCTCTGGGAATGAAATAAACTTGATCGTGGGAGAAAAGGAATAGTAATTGTGGGCAAGGGACGCTTAGAAGGCTTCCTAAAATGTAAAGTTCTTCTGAGAGATTTGGGCACTCAAAGTTGCCAATGTCTTATCTAGGTCACTGACGAAAATATCAAACAGAACCAGGCCTTGGTTTGACACCTGCTAAACATTATTTATGTCTTGACTCTGACATCAAACCAGTCGTAACTGTGCTATTTATTTCTTGCTTGAGCACCCTTCTGTGTTTCAAGATCGAGAGTGGAGTAGTGCTCTCGGCACTTAGCTGTTAGATTGGCATGAATATACAGCTCTCTGAATTAGCACAGGAATCTTCTTTCAATGACTGTATGTGCTTTTATCTATAATTCTGACATAGTGAAGTTTGTATGAGACAAAGATGAAGAAACTTGTATTTAGCTCTAGCTGACCCTAGTTAATTATGTCATTTTGTGCAAATTGCTTCATTTCTCTGGACCTCAGAAAATGAAAGTTAGCCCTGATCAGCATTTCCCAACCTTTGGCCCTCAAATTCCAGAGGGTCTCATCTACTGCTAAGTGCCTTCAAACGCATATGCCACCCAGAATTGTCTGATGGCATGCCATCCCCACATGTGAAACATTGTGGAGTTAGGATGTTCCAAAGAGGACTTTTGAAAAGGGAAAGTCTGGCATAGGTTATGAGTAAGTTTCCACCTCTCTGTTATCTTTCGACTCATAGACCCCTCTCCTACATTTGACAAAAGTAAGAATATTTGACAAGAGCAAGAACAATCACTTCTATTTTACAGTAAAATAACCTTGAGTCATAGAAAAGTATATTAATTTTCTTCATATTATATAATGGCTTCTTAATGCTATCTTGTAAGTCTGTTTTCTTCACTTTAGTACTATATAAAATCTTTATATTTGGTACCTTTCCCTGATAATAATTAAGCAAGCATGGATGTATGATGATGTTCTTGATTTAATTAAATTGTTGTTCTTTGGTTGACAAATTGCTATGAGAAGCAGTAGCAGACTGTACAAAAAGTTTACTTTCATAAAATATGCAATTTGACTTCTCCCAGAATTGAGTGGTGGAGTTTCAATGCCAGCTAACATGAGCTACGGCATCCTGGCCCTCTGCAGAGCTACCTGACGCCAGATACTCTTTAATAGTGCCAGGAGATATTTCATCTGTGATGTCAAAACTCGCAGAACATTTGAGCTAAGAATGCATGTTATGTACTCAGCAGGGCACCAAAGAAAGTTGCTCAGGTCAAACAGACAAACTGTATTTGGAATTGACGTCATTGAGAGATTAAGCTTCCATTGATATTTTTAAAACGTTAACCTTGGTAAAAATCACAGGTAGAACACATGTAGGGAGCTATATACACACTGATGTCGGGTGTGTTGTTTGATAAATGACAGGAACTGTCGCATTTCTTAGTTGAATGCAGGAAGATATACTTTCTAAGAGTTGATGAGGGTTAAAAAAAAAACCTAACCAGAAAATATGATGTTTCCATCTTAAAAGTGGAGGTTGAGTGGTATAAAACATAATCTCAATAATTCTCTTCTTTCAGATCCCGGACCCTATGTTGTAGGTAAGAGGTAGAGCATGGGTTTATTTTAAGGGATTCACAAATTTATTTAGGCAAAGAGCCTTAACTGTTGACCGACTGAATAATATACTTTTTATATTGAAACCTATATCTTTTTAATTTACATTCTTGTGGCTAATACAATATCAATTCATTAAAACATGCCAGTGAAGTTATGGTATCTTTTTACAGTATCTTTTTATGTTATATATATTATCTTAATCTACTTATCTTAAGAGTTCAAGAGTTATCGCATGGGGGTGGTCTATGAAATTTTGTTTGTAGAGGGCCACCCCTTTGAAAGGTCGGGAACCACTATCTAAATGGACTTCAGGTAGAGTGACAGCCTGGTGGAGAGCTATTTTGGGCAAAGGGGCTCTCTTGCAGCTGCCTGGGTGCTGTGATAAAGGGCAAAGTGTGCTTGAGAAGAAGCAATCTTAACTACCATTCAACCGGCCAGACCAAATTTCAGCTGTAAGAATAGTGTTTGGTGTGAGAAATGATTTTTCTCCCAAATTCAAGGTGTCACCTTATTTTTGAGTTATTAGACCAAAAGAACCATAAAAACAACAGATTCTAAACGTTTTATTTGCTCTTATACCTCTGAATTACTAAGATTTCAAAGTTAGTGAAACTATATAGCAGATATTGCTGTGAGAGGAAGATAATGATCCAGAATTAGCTGGAAGAAATATTAAACAGCTATATGTATAGTAAGTTATGCTTAAGAGAAACTTGTTATGCAAGTGAGGGGACTACCGCCCTCTAGTGGTGCCCGCCCTCTCTCTCTCTCTCTCTCTCTCTCTCTCTCTCTCTCTCTCTCTCTCTCTCTTACCTCAAGTGTCTTAGCTCTTTCCCTGGGAAGTTTCCTCTTATTTATTCAGAGCACAACCATTAAAAAAAAGAAAAAGAAAAAGAAAAAGCTTGTAAAAAAATAATTTTTCTTTTCAGTTACAACTGACATACAATATTAGTTTCAGGTGTACTGCAAATAATGGTTAGACATTTACATAACTTACAAAGTTATCACCCCATTCATAATTATTACAACATTATTGACTATATTCCCTATGCTGTACTTTACTTTCCTGTGGTTGTTTTAACTGGCCATTTGTACATCTTAATCCCTTCCCCTTTTCCACTCATTCCTGCAACCCCCTCCCATCTGGAAACCATCAGGTTGTTCTCTGTACCTATGAGTTTGTTTCTGTTTTCCTTGTTTATTTGTTTTTTAAACATTTCACATAAAAATGAAATTATATGGTATCTCTCCTACTCTGCCTGACTTATTTCACTCACCATAATACCCCATAGGCCCATCCATGTTGCACAAATGGCAAGATTTTATTCTTTTTTATGACTGAGTAATACTCCATTACAAGTGTGAGGCCTGCCGATTCTGTGTCTCTGACCCTCCTACCAGACTCAATGTGACTTCTTCTGTATACTAGTTATAGGAGTTCGGTTCAGCTATTCTTCAGGTGGTTCTCAGTGATGGTTGTTCTATAATTTAGCTGTAATTTTGATGTGGTGGTGGGAGGAGGTGAGCATAGCATTTACCTATTTCACCACCTTGACCAGCAGTCTCCCAATACAGTTTTCATATTCTAAAAGGTTTCATCTCCCACCCTGGCTGGTTTGGCTCAGTGGTTGGAGCATCGGCCTGCGGTCCAGAGAGACCCGGGTTCGGTTCCTGCTAAGGGCACGTACCTCGGTTGCAGTTTGTCACCGGCCCTGGTTGGGTCATGCGGGTGGCAGCCACTCGATGTGTCCCTTTCATGTCAATGTTTCTCTCTCTCTCTCTCTCCCTCCCACTCTATCTGAACAAAAAACAAAAAAATAAAAAATAAAAAAAATAAAAGGTTTCATCTCCCTGGCCGAAAAGCAGACACTCATACCTACTTTTATACATTAGTGAGTTTTGTTTGTTGCTATCATATATTTTTACATTTAACAAAAATATTTGTTGAATATCTGTTACAAAACCATATACATGCAACTATTCATAAAAATACAAGATCATTCTTACTCCTGAAGCAACTTTTAATACAGAAGAGGATATGTACTAACATGAAATTTATGGTAAACATTTTTTACCATTAAGAACGATGTTTAATAATGTTTTAATTTTTTTCCTTTATTGATTTTAGAGAGAAAGTGAGAGGGAGAGAAAGAAAGAAACATCGATGAGAGAGAACATCAATTGGCTGCCTCCTACAGGCCCCTCACTGGGGATCAGGCCCACAACCTGGGCATGTATCCTGGCCAGGAATCGAACCAGTGACTTCTTGGTGCATGGGTCAACGTTCAGCCACTGAGCCACTCCAGCCGGACAATAATATTTTATTTATTAGAAAAATAATTATTTGACCTTACATGCTTAACTCATTGAGAGGAGATGGTTTTCAGTATTTAGCAAATTAATTAATTAATTTATTTATTGTTTAATTTTTGTTTTTTTTATCCTCACCGGAGGACATTTTTCCATTTTTTGTTCAGGTAGAGTGGGAGGGAGGGGGAGAGAGAGAGAGAGTGAGAGAGAGAGAGAGAGAGAGAAACATTGACATGAAAGGGACACATCGAATGGCTGCCACCTGCCGGACCAACCAGGGCCGGGGACAAACTGCAACCGAGGTACATGCCCTTAGTGGGAACTAAACCTGGGTCTCTCTGGACCGAAGGCTGATGCTCTAACCCCTGAGCCAAACCGGCCAGGGCTTAGCAAATTTATTAAAAAGAAAATTATAATGCTAGAAGAGTTACAATGTTAAATGAAATTGCCTTAGGTGTGTGATGGGGGAGATGAAGCAGAAGGAAGGAATATATCCTTGTCTTAGCTGTGTCGCTTATTTATTCCTGCTCTTAACTCACCATATTTACTTGTTTCCTGTCTAGCAAGAATATGAAAGGCTGGTGAGCCATTCCTGCTTCTTTCCTTTCCCAGGTCATTAAAAGAACATTAAAGGACAAATGGTCATTGTCATGCCATGTTTAG
The DNA here is from genome assembly GCF_014108415.1 of Molossus molossus. NCBI lineage: Eukaryota > Metazoa > Chordata > Mammalia > Chiroptera > Molossidae > Molossus > Molossus molossus. The sequence goes on along the minus strand of NW_023425344.1, from coordinate 73,204,301 downwards.
CACATTGTCATGTGCATGAGTGTCTAGAAAATGACTTCCCAGTGGAGTTATACCTCATGACCTCAGATTCCTTGCTCTTTAGGGATAAAGTTGTATGTTAAGAACCGGAATAGAGGTTTTAGAACTGTTTCTATAACCACATTCAGTAAATTCTTATCATACAAGTAAAAGAATATAATTTGTACTAAATAATGCGTTAGAATGTGGACCCACACATTATAACGGCAATTTTCAACCTTTCATCTCATGGCATGCATAAACTAATTACTAAAATTCTGTGGCATGCCAAAATATATATTATATTTTTTGCTGATCTGACCATAAAAAGAGGTAAAATTTTGATTTATTCACACCAGACCATTGTTGCATGAGCTGTTGTCATGTTTTTATTTGACAGTTCAAGGGAAAAGAGGTCAGTGCCCCTGACTAAATAGTCAGGTATCACATGTTTTAAAAATTCTTGTGGCACTCCAGCTGAAAATCACTGCATTCCAGGACTATCTACAGGCAGTCAGCTACTAGTTAAAAAAGACACTTTTACAGATCTAAATATCCCTAAATATTTTTCAGTTTGCCCATGTCTATAATGAGCCTTCTTTGAATTTTAATAGGTATAATATTTTTAATTTAAAAATAGTTTTTGAGTATAATGTGCAAAAATATTTGAAAGAAGATTGATTTATAAGATAGCCTGACTTTGAATAACCTCATGTAAAATTTCTGGGAAATGTAGCTGATTTTACAGGATAAATATGAACTGATCATATGATACCACAGGAAAAATAGGTAATGAACACATCAACTGCATTAATGTAAGTATAATATTCAGATCATATGCACTCTGTCCCAGTCAGGCACAAATGAGGTACTGTGTTCTTGTCTGGGTATCAGAGTTTAATGATATCAACAAATTACAGAGCATTCAGGAGCAGGAAATATTGAAAGCCATAAGGTGAACAGCTGAACATTTGGGGCAAAATACTAAAGATGTAGTGATACTTTAGCTCCTTTCAACTCTATGAAAGACTATGATATAGAAGGAAAGGGAATAGAAGAGGAAAAAGATATTGTGTCTCAATCTATAGTTCAAAAATTCCACTGTTTTCTAAATCAAATATCTCTCAAATGTGTACCTTTCTTTCTTTTCATTTAATATGTCTCCTAGATTTGTCTCAGACTCTTTGTTCTCAATGTTAGTACTTTAATTTGAATTATTCTAATAAATATGTATCTGGTTTTTACTGCTCACCCCTGACCGCATCCGTCTTAATGCTGTTACTACATTATTCTTCTTAACATATTGTTGTCTCGAAGTTACAACAGTTCTGAACTATGGCTGACCATTAAATCCCCCATTCATAATTTATGCTGATTTGAGCCTTTAACTTTATATCCTACAATGTCTGATGGATTATCTACTCAACTTAAGTTGTTCCCTCACTATCCTATATAAATGTCATGTTCTTTGTCAGTTCCATGACTTTTCTTAAGTGATAGCCCTCGTTTTCCCACTCCTAGCCCTCTGTCTGTAACTTTCCCCCTATGCATCGAATCCCTATCCATTCTTTGAGAGTCATTGCATGCCATTCTTTCCTTGAGGGTCCTCTTAAACTATTCTAGCCATAATAATTTTGTATCATAATTCTTTTTCTTTGTACGTGCCCCTAGCGGGAACCGAACCCGGGACTCTCTGGTCCACAGGCCAACGCTCCAACCGCTGAGCCAAACCGGCCAGGGCTGTATCATAATTCTTAAGGTATATTTTAACTATTCTTCAGTACTTGACTTTTTAGTAAGGTGTAGTTACAAAATAATACTTGTTCTATGATATTGCACATCAATCTCATCTGGTCAAATTTTATACTGTTAGGATAGATTGTTGCAGTGATATCCCCAATTTATCCATGCCTCCTTGTATGCCCTTGGATACATTCTCATATAACGACTCTAGACTAGGGCATTTGACATAATTTGGCCATAGAGGTAATGAGCAAATGCAATGTAAAAGAGACTTGAGCCTGGCTGGTGTGGCTCAGTGGTTGAGCATCGACCCATGCACCAAGAGGTCGCAGGTTCAATTCCTGGTCAGGGCACATGCTCAGGTTGTAGGCCCGATCCTCAGTGCGGGGCTTGTAGGAGGCGGCCAGTCGATATTCTCTCTCCCTGAAATCAATAAAGAAAAAAAATTTTTTAAAAAAGAGAGACTTGAGCCCTGGCCGGTTTGGCTCAGCGGTTAGAGCGTCGGCCTGCGGTCCGGAGAGACCCGGGTTCGGTTCCTGCTAAGGGCACGTACCTCGGTTGCAGTTTGTCCCCGGCCCTGGTTGGTTGTGCGGGTGGCGACCACTCGATGTGTCCCTTTCACATCGATGTTTCTCTCTCTCTCTCTCTTCCTCTCTCTCCCTCCCACTCTACCTGAACAAAAAATGGAAAAATGTCCTCGGGTGAGGATGATAAAAAAAAAAAAAAAAAAAGAGAGACTTGAAAAATATCGTACACTAGGACTTATGCTCTTTTGCTTATCTTGGGAATCCTGAGACCAACCATGTGAAAAAGCTTAGGTTCTCCTGATGGGGATGTGTGGCCCAGTGAACCCTCTTCCCTGATTCAGGGTCAATACCAACCAATAGCCAATATCAACTGCCAGACATATGAGTGTGGCTATCCTAGAACCACTAGCCTGCAGATAACCCAAAGAACATATTACAGTTGTATGACTGAACCTGGGCAAGATCAACAGGACTGGCCAACTGACCTTACCAGCTGGCATTGCCAACTCACAGAATATCTAGCTAAAAAATAAAATAAAATTTTAGTTAATAGTATTGTAATGACTATGTGCAGTGCCAGGTGGGTACTTGAAAAGGCATGGGGACCACTTTGTAAAGATTATGATTGTCTAACGCTTATGCTGGACAACTGAAACTAATACAAAATAATATTGAATGTAAACTGTAATTGAAAAATAAAACTTAAAAAAGGTTGTTGTTTTAAGTCTCTACATTTAAGAGTGGCTTGTTTTATAGCAAAAGCTAATGGATATAATAGTTATTTATTAGCCAGATTTTAGTTGGGTATTAGATATTTCAACACCTATAGTATGAGTTATTTGAGAACAAGAACCATGCAATCTTTTCTGAAATCTTCAGGATTTTAGACAGTGTAGATACCAAATGACATTGCATAGGAAATTTGATTAAAATTCTCCTCTAGTAATTTTAATATTGTCTTACTGGCGCAATAAGGATTAAATTACTAATCTTTATACACAATGACATCACTTGCATTTTCTAATTTTAGGTAGAATAAAATTATAAAATATAGAATTTGTGATAAGTATAATCTTGGTATTGTGGTTATAAAGGAGACTAATTCAACAAAATTACTAATACTAAATTTAATACTAATAAGTATATATATGTAGTAATAAAATTACTACTAATAAGTGTATAGTGAGAGGGAATGGGGGAGGGGAGGGAGAGAGAGAGAGAGAGAGAGAGAGAGCGAGCGAGCGAGCAGGTTACCACAAATGCTAAGAATCTGGTGAATCTTAGGTGAAGGGTAATAGATTCATTACACTATTCTTATACTTTTGAAATATATTTGAAAAAAAGAGAGGTAAGAGGCACTACTCACCAAATAATCTAAACCTTTTAATTTGTAAAAGATGTAGGTCACTTGGTTAAAATGGAAGGTCTGTTGGACACTAAGAATGAGCTTCCAGTTACTCTATCAGCTCCACTGTCATCGTTAATTTCCCTCAGGAATGTGTTCTGTAGTCCATGATGAGAAACTCGGAAAGGAAAATGAAAAGTGTTCAATGAAAGTAGTAAACTGAATGGCCAGGAAGAACACTTGGGAATCTCCAGGCTTACCCGTTCTTATATACACATTTCACAAATAGATTCTAAGAATAAATGACTTCCAATATTATTTCTAAAAATAGTGTAGCGCTGACCTATCATTCCACTCTAAGAGCCTGTCTCACTGCAGTGGAGAGCTGTTTGCTTTGCAATTAGTAACTGATGAAAGAGGAAAGAGATTGCACTGCTATTTTTTCCTTTGGGTAGGAGACCCAGAACCGAAACCTAAATCATTCAGTGATCTTCTAAATGTTCAGAGTACTTTACTCTGCAGACTGAGCTGTGGGGTCCTCAGGAATTTAGCACAGTGAGTGACCCCAGTTAAAATTTATCTGAAATTCCCTGACTTCTTTACTACTGTAATGTGTACAAATAAGCAAAAGCAGCAGTTTCTGGAAAAACTCTGGAATGCTACAGAATAACTTGAGATATTTTCTATTTCAGGGAACTTTTATCACAGCAGGAACTTTAATCATTAGTTACAAGATGGTAAAGATACGATTGCATTAAAATACCCAACTAAAACAAGCAAAACAGTCTGAAATCAAACCCCAAATGTTTAGTTCCAAATACTGTAAGAGGGTGAATACTTTAGTCACTTTAGGTACTGATTCCAACATCTTTTTTCAAAGTATTGATTTTGGTAAGACGTACAGCTTAAAAGGGGTGAGTTAATTTTATGCATATGATAGGTTGGACTCAGTTAAAAAATAGTGGCTCTCTTCCTAGATATTCTTAAATGAAGGCATTGAATTCAAAGTTAGAAATGTAAAGCTTTAGCTAATAAAATTGGTGGTTAAATAAAGACCAAAGAGAAAATTCTGGTGGAAAGAGAACTTTCTTGAAAAGTATGCAGTGCTTTCCATTGCTGATGGAAAACATGGCCACAGATAAGACAAAATCGTTCTGTGCCTTGGCCACCTACCCAGTGCTCTGAGTGCAAACCTCTGAAAGTGCCAGGGCTGTTCCTCAGCACCCGTGAACACGATCACTATCGTCAGCACCCGTGAACACAATCACCATCGGAACACGTTTGCCTGAGAACTCTCTTAACACAAACACGGCCAGAGCGTGTAGCTCCAGTGAACATAACAAAGAGTTAGTATACAAAGTACACAAAGAGTAATGCTTTCTTAAGAAAAATAAATAAATACAAGTTTCCCATTTTGATTTTTTAAATATTTATCCTGTAATTTAAACTGGGGTGGGGCCAGGGAGGGATGTTTCTCTCAAAATGCTCAAACATCTGATTTTTTGGGTGTTTCTGTGATATTTTTTTTTTCTTGTATAAATGAGATGACTGAGTCATAATGATTGTTATTTTAAAATATGTTTTACCCTTTCTGACGGAGCCCGAGTGTCATACAATCCCTGGCTCGGCTCCATTCCTTAGCACTCCAGACTGTCACTGGTTGGAAGTGACAAAGTATGTCTTAGCGTTTTCCTATTCATAGAACAGAGGTGATGACCAAAAACGACAGATGGGGCTTGTGCTAATTAGGGTTTAAGTGAAAGTCTTAAACTCCAAGCATTCCCTGTCCTTTGCTAATCAATTTCTATTAATCAACCATACACATACACATACACACACACACACACACACACACACACACACACACACACGAACTGGACAAGGCAAAGTATCTTCTCTTACCTACTAAATAAGAAGTCCTAAATAATTATACATCTCAAAATAAATGAAGCTTAGTATGTCCTTGTAGCTGTTATTCAGGGAATAACACCCATGTAGCATGAAACATTAATTAAGTGTTAATATTTTATATTTACTTAAGAAGAAAGAGGCAACCCACTATCCCACTTACATTTGCTCATAGCTTATAAATGTACCATCCTTTTAATGAAAAAATATGAGTTCTATTAATCTCAATAGGTTAAATTTTAGAGGCCAAGTGCAAGGTGCTATGGAAGCGTATAGAAAGCCATGCCGTACCACTTGACCTTCGGAACCAGGAGATTTTACAGAGAAGTAATGTCTGAACTCAGAACTGAAGGACATTAGGAATAAGGAGCTGAAGACCAGAAGTGATGGGGAAAGGAGGCAAGGAAGAGATGGGAAAGTATTTTAGTGAGAAGTAACAGCATGAGCAAGACCCCAAAGATTAGAGACAGCCTGATGTGAGCCTGGACACCGGGTGAAGAGATGAGCTTGCTATGCCAAATACTGAAGGCAACTCCCATCCTTGTTAGAATTTCAAGCTTTACCCTGAAGGCAATGGGCAACTATTGTAGATTTTTGTAGGTGGGGCAGACAATATTGAAATCACTCTGTCCACATTTGGAAATGGATCAAAGCAATGAAACACTGTTAGAAATACAGTTGACCTTGGAACAATGTGGGGCTAGGGGTGCCAACCTCCCCACCCTCACAGCAGAAAATCCACATATTACTCTTGACTCCCTAAAAACTTAACAGTGTCTGCAATGGGGTTGGTTCCAGGACCCACACGGACACCAAACTCCATAGATGCTCAAGTCCCTTCTATAACATGGAGCAATGCATACAATCGGCCCTCCACATTGTGGGTTCCCAACCGCATATCAAAACTACTGTTTTCCATCTGCAGTTGGTTGACTGGGAGGACAGTAGGAATAAGGAGCTGGCTGTATATTTATTGGGGAAAAAAGTCCACATAGTAGTGAACCCAGTGCAGTTCAAGCCCCTGTTGTTCAAAGGTCAGCTGCACAGTTAAAACACTGTTACAATGATCCGAGCACTAATGATGAAGATTTAAAACAAGGGGTGTAGAGAAGTTGAAAAATATGAAAGAAAGTGATTCTATAGACTGACAGACTTTAGAGGGAAGGGGGTTGAGCGGAGGGAAGAGATAAACCAAGGATTGAAATGCATAACCAATGGGCACAGACAACAGGAGGGGGGAAGGTGTCAATGGGGAAAAAGAGGAGGGACATCTGTAATACTTTCAACAACAAATATACATTTTAAAAAATTAAAAGTGATTCTAAAAGACTTGGTAATTATTTGGAATATAAGAAGAGTGAGAGAATAAGAGAGAGAAAGATTAAAATCTGATGTCTGCAATTCTTACCAGGGCAACCATGTATGGTGGACATATTAATGGTTGTATACGTGGATATGGAGAGAATTCAGGTTCCAGATAAAGATTCAAAAGTCCTCAACATATACTAGAATTAAAACCCTGAGCGTGCGTGAAACCATCTGAGGTGTGCACACGCGACAGGACGAGTAGGCCTCCAGTGTGAAGGTGACCAACATGAAAAGAATGAATTGAGCAAGATGAACAAAACAAACTGAGATGGAAAGTCCAAAGACACACGGGAAAAACCTAGGTTCCACGGTGACAGGGAAATCAGTCGAAGCCAGTGTCACCAGAGTCAATATCATATGGGATTAATATAAATACCAAAGTATCTTCATACTTTTTAATGGCCCATACTTCAGAGATATTGCTTTCCCAGAAATATCTTTTCTTTCCCCTTTACCACCTACTTGGCCACCTCTTTTGAGCAATATTGCAAGCTAAAAAAATTTTATTCCATCAGTATTCAGTGATGTCATTGCAATATATGTATGTGAGTTTTTTTTTAAAGAAAATAGCAATACTAGTAATCATTTTTATTTGAGCAACCAATTTTCCCTCCCTCTCCAGATCTCGAATTACAATCAGAGACATTTTAATCCCCAGTGCTAGGGAGAGTTGTACTTGACCTACACAACCAGAATATTTTAATTTTATCAATACTGAATTTTGGATTCATCATATTTTCTTCTAGGAAATCAAGGAATTTGTGGCCTACCTCCAGTATTTGCATAAGAATTTAAGATTTCCCATATATTACTTCATCCTTGCTTTCATCTTTCTACCCTTTTTCTTGCCCTGACTTAAATTTCCTATTTATCTGATAGTCCATTGCATGCATTTATTTTTGCAAACTGTCAATTATCTTTAATTATATCCACATATATAATTAAATTCCATTTCATCAGTACAAATCTGTGAGATAATAATGTCCATTTAATAAATAAGAAAATTGCCCTGGCCAGTTTGGCTCAGTGGTTGGAGCATCAGCCTATGGACTGAAGGGTTGTGGGTTTGATTCCAGTCAATGGCACCTACCTAAGTTGCAGGTTCAATCCCCAGCCCTGATAAGGGCCATGTGGGAGGCAGCCAATGGATGTGTCTCTCTCACATTGATGTTTCTCTCTCCCTCCCTCCCTCCCACTTTCTGTAAAACAATCAGTGGAAAAATATCCGCGGGTGAGGATTAATAACAACAAAAAATTAAAACTGAAGACTATACCTTGCTGTCTGTTTCATATGCACTACCTAACTTCTAGAGATCAATACATTCTTAGTTCAGTAACCAACTTATTCTTATTTCAGTAACAGTAACTATTTAATAGAAATAGCCTCAGCTTAGTTCTTCAATTTGAGACACTCCTTCAGGAAAGGTGAAGATGCTGAGCAGACTATTGGAGGTGAGTTATTTCCTCATCCTATCTCCACCTCCCACCTCTGCGATGGCAGAGCCCTGAGGCTGCTGCTGCATCATTGGCACCACCTCCTCTTCTCCAAGCACCGTCTCCACCTGCCCCATTGCCCCTCTGCTCACTAAGCCCCATGGGGTTGTGGATGTGATTCTTCCAAACCTTACAGACTGTACTCTCTAGAGCAGCAATTTTCAACTGGTGTGCAAGAATTTTTAGAACATGCAATACTGACTATTTAGTCAGGGGCACTGACCTCTTTTCCCTTAGATTGTCAAATTAAAAAATGACAACAGCCAACACAACAATAGCTGTCCGGTGTAAATGAGACAAAATTATACCTTTTTTTTTTGTCAGATCCACAAAAAATATATATTTTTGGTGTGCTGCAGAATTTTAGTAATCAGTTTATGTGTGCCATGAGATGAAAAAGGTTGAAAATCGCTGCTCTAGAGGTGAGATTGGAATCCTTTCTGCTTCTCATTACATCTCCTATCATTACCTACCCATTCTCTTATAAAAGTAATCCTACTTCTTTGAGGCGTATGCCATTTGGCCTCTATGGCCTGCTAAATTTCCTTTGTCATTCTTATTTATCACTTAGCCACTCTGCTTTGTTCATCAGACTTTTTGGCACCAGCCGGGTCTGTGTGTCTCAGTGGATTGAGCATTGTCCCATGAACTGAGAGGTCCCAGTTCGATTCCCAGTTAAGGCACATGCCCAGATTGCAAGCTGGATCCCCAGTAGGGGGCGCGCAGGAGGCAGCCAATGGATAGTTCTCTCTCACATTGATGTTTCTATCTCTTTCTTCCTCTCTCTCTAAAAAAATCAATAAATACATGTTTTATTTATTTATTTTACTTTTTATTTTTCCATTTTTGTTCAGGTAGAGTGGGAGGGAGGGAGAGGAACATAGAGAGAGAGAGAAACATCGACGTGAAAGGGACACATCCAGTGGTTGCCACCCGCACAACCAACCAGGGCTGGGGACAAACTGCAACCGAGGTACGTGCCCTTAGCGGGAACTGAACCCCGGTCTCTCCGGACCACAGGCCAATGCTCTAACTGCTGAGCCAAACCGGCCAGAGCAATAAATACATGTTTAAAAAAAAATTTTTTTTTTTTTTTTTTTTTTTTACATTTTGGCACCAGACTCAGAGTCTTGGCTCTGCTCCAATTTCTGGCATCATTGTAGGTGACATCCACAGTGTCCTTTCAACACTCCTTACCTCCTGACCTTTCCCACTTCGCCTCAGCTACTTCTTGCCACAGCCACACTCTGGGTCTTTTAATCATCAAAATCACTGATTTTCCAAATTAATAGCTTAAACATTGAGCACTCTCGGCATCATCCCTCATCTTTCTGGCTTGCTTCGGCAACAACTTCCACCTTGAAAATTCTTTGGACCCTCCAATGAAGGACAAGTCCCCATATCTATATCTTCCCCTGTACGTTTAATTTTCCTTCTGTTCAGTTTATTTTCCACGGTCTATAATTTTAAGAACAATTTTGTCAATGCCATAATCTCTCTCTTCTACCTGGCGAAACCCCCTCCAGCGTGATCCTAACTCTTCATTTTTTTCTCCCTTTATCTGGACAATTATGGGGGGAATCACCAGACAGATCACATCAGTACCACCAGAAATGTATGATCACCAACTTCAACTGGGCTCTTAGTGTGGTCCTGAAATCCTAGTGTTTCCCTAAGCAACCTGCTTTCTTTTTTGATTAACTATTTCACATTTCTTTAGTCTCCTGAATTTCTTAGACTATTATCCCATCATCTCTTTCATCCAGATAAAATCAAAGCAATCAATTCCCCATTTCCTCCCAACTCCCACCTACTCTTCTCGTTCTTGCCCAGAGCATCTGAGGGGAGTCTTCTCTTGTCTTGACCGATTTTCCATCTGTGCTCAGGAATCCTTCTCCTGTCTTTCAAAAACCTTCAGATGGGCTTCTCCTTCCTCTTCACTTTGTCATCAACCTCTCTGCTCTTAATGAGATTTTCCTGTGAACATTTCCATTCGTTCAATCATTCTCAGCTTTAAAATAATCCCCTTGCCTCAATTACATAACACATTTTAACATTAACATGTGCAATCTTATTAGCAGTCTCACTATCAGTAAAATATGTAGAACATTTTGAGATACAGCCTCATCAGCTGTACTTTTCCTGTACAGGAGAATGTAACTGCATTATAAAATATTTTCAAGGTTAACTCGCTACTGCCAGCAGGTGGCTCTGTGTCAAAAAGGGAAAAAGGAAGCAAACAAATTACAAGAGCAATCTAAGTTAGGACGCAGGTTCCAGTCATTACTACTTATTCTGTTTATACTTTGATAATTACCACATGAAAGCTGTTTATTCTCCAGAGACCAAGAGACTACACATGTAGAAACAAATAAGGAAAACACTAAAATAAATTAATAATTCTTTCAAGGACATTTCAAACGAGCTTCAGACCTATAATGAGAAGTGTTGTTGCTGTTGTTTTGTGTTTTTAGTTATTTTATTTATTTATAAATATAGCCAAAAAGATAGGTGGGGAAGAACCTAACAAGCTTATTAAAAGGGACTATTGTTTTACATTGATTTTCTGGGACTAGGGCAGAAAGGCTTTGAATATCACTCAGTGTCAAACAAATACATGTATTATAAAATATTAATAAAACAAACATATGGCCCTGGCCGGTGTGGCTAAGTGGTCATAGCATTGTCCTGTGCACCAAAGGGTCGCAGGTTCAATTCCTGGTCAGGGTGCATATGGAAGGCAACTAACTGATGTCTCTCGCAGCAACGCTTTCCACTTTCTCTCCCTCTCTCCCCACCTCTCTCGACTCAGTGAAAACAACAACAACAACAACATATTCTCGATGAGGATTAAAAAGCAAACAAACATCTGTGCACACCACCCATCTCAACAAATAGAACCTTAGATAGCTCTTGAAGGCTATGTGAACAAATTTTTTTTTCCCCCAGAGGCAACACTGTTCTGATTTCGATGTTTATAATTTTGTCATTTCCTTTCTTCTCACTATAAGTTTGCTACACATATGATCCCTAGATATGTACAGTGTTTAGTTTTAGTGTAAAAGAGACTATGCTATGTGAATTCTTCCTTACCATCAGAACGTATATTTGTAAGGTTCATCCATTTTGAGGTTTGTGTCCCATTGTATAAATATACCACAATGTATTACTGAGTCATCACATTTGATTAGTAAAGAACTTATCAACTAAATGCAACCAAAGGCAAAAATAATATAAAATGGATATTAGAAAAAAAATTTATAAGTACAAATTTTGGCCTTTGATAAGTTGCAAAAAATGGAGATTGTAGCATTCATATTTCATCTTGTCTTATTATGTATAGGTTATGTATATAACCAATTGTTTTTTCTTCCTTTTTTCCTTCCCTCTATTGTTGTGTATGATGTGGTTAGTAATGGTTAACTTTAAAAATTAGCCTATATGGAATAAGGTGTCCCTATGTTATTGGAAATAAAACTCATGGAGGAATGATCTATCAAAAGCTGTGAAGGGTATGAGATTTACCCCACTTGAAAGTTAACCTGCCAGACTTCCGGCCAAGATGGCGGCGTAGGTAAACGCGGTATCGCCTCCTCCCACAACCACATCAAAGTTACAACTAAACTACAGAACAACCATCATTCAAAACCACCTGAAATCGAGCTGAATGGAAGTCCTACAACTACGGAATTAAAGCAGCAGCCACATCCAGACTGGTAGGAGGGGCGGAGGCGGACGGGCTCGTCCCACACCCACGTGTGGCGGATAAAAATCAGGAGGACACCTCGGCTGGGAAGGTCCTCCCTGAGGACTGAGGGGTCCCCGTCCCACACCAGGTGCCCAGCTTAGGATTCCAGTGCCAGGAAGAGAAGTCCCCATAACTTCTGACTATAAAAACGAGAGGGAACCGAGGCTGAGGGAGGCTGAGGATGCTGAAGCCCCAGGCAGCTCCTCATAAAGGGCCCCGCGCATGGACTTACTCAAACTACCAACCTCCAGGCTCCAGCATGGGGCAGGCAGCTTGAAAGGCATTGGAGACATATGGAGAAGAACTGAGTTGTTCGGCATTGGGGCAAGGGCTGGAGAGGCAGCTTTCTCTAGGACAGACATGCTGTGAGAGGCCTTTGTTCCTTTGGTGAGCCCTTCCTCCACAGGGCAGGCAGAAGGCCGCATAGCTGGGACTCCAGCAACCTGGCTTAAACTATTTGCCCCACCACGGTGATTCCCTGAGGCCCTGCCCCACCCAACTTTCAGGCCCACCCAAGCTACTGCCAGTTGCTTTACCAAAGGATTGGCCTGTCTAGGATCCTGCTTCAGATTTTCCTAAATTCTTTCAAACAAGCAGCACCTGGTCTCAGCGAGCACCCTACCTCTAGTTAAGTGGCCCCTGGCCTGGCACTAGAAGCAGCCAGCTTTGGTTCACAACTAGGCTTTTCCTGGGCACCTCCAAGTCCAGCACAAGAAGCAGCATCTGCAGACCGCTTTGTAGCTTATGCCTTGTGGCCCCAGGTAGAACAGAGGCAGTGGCTGACCTGGCCCCAGAGCCAGCACACCCAGTGGACAGCTTCAGACCACTGCGAAGCACCATCACCCAACCACCTCCACAAGTGACACACTCAAGGAATGGACGCAGTGGGTACCAGAGTCCTGCTGAGAGAAATCTTGCTCTGTGTGTTGGGCCCCTGCACAGCTGATCATCCAAGAGAGTCAGAGGTCTGTGGTCAGTGGGCACAGCCAGTCCTTGCAACTGATCAGCCTGAGTAAAACCTTCTCATTGATGTGCCAACAGCTTATCAAGACTCAATGGTTGGTGGGTCAAGATGGCAGTGTAGGTAAACGCGGTATTGAGTCCTCCCACAACCACATCAAAATTACAACAGAACTATAATACAGCCATCATTCAGAACCACCTGAAATCGAGCTGAATGGAAGTCCTACAACTACAAAATTAAAGCAGCTGCCACATCGAGACTGGTAGGAGGGACGGAGGTACAGACAGGCTGGTCCCACACCCACGTGTGACGGATAAAAATCAGGAGGGTCACTTTGGCTGGGAAGGTCCTCCCTGAGGAGTGAGGGGTCCCCAGTGCCAGGAAGAAAAGTCCCCATAACTTCTGGCTGTAAAACCAGCGAGAACTGAGTCAGAGGGAGGCTGCTGCCGCAGAAGACCCAGCAGTTCCTTTTAAAGGGCCCGCGCACAGACTTACTCAGACTCGCTCCCTCTGAGCTCTGAGGGGAGGCAGCTTGGTGGGCAGCAGAGAACAGGGAAGAAGTGAGATGTTTGGCTTCTGGACGAGGGCTGAAGGGGCAGCTTTCTCCTGGACAGATGTGCTGGTGGAAGCAGTCTTTCCTTTGGTGAGCCCTTCCCCCACAGGCCAGGCAGAGAGCCGCCACATCTGGCAACCTGGCTCACACTGTTGGCCCCACCCTGGTGATTTCCTGAGGCCCCGCCCCACCCAAATTTCAGGCCCAACCAAGCTGTTTCCAAAGGCTTTACCATAGGATTGGCCTGTCTTGAATCCTGCTTCAGAGTTTGCTAAAATCTCAAACAAGCAGCATCTGGTACCTGAGCCCACCAGTGCACCTGGCACCATCAGGCCAGTGGACGCCCTGTGTCAACACAGACCAGTGCACAGTAGTGGAGCTGTCAAGGTGCTGGTTCCAGAAACCGCAAATAGATGGGAGACCAGCACCATCCCCCGCAGTAGCAGCCCGATCAGAGTCGAGATATACACCCAGCAACAGAGGCTAGGAAGCAGACATCCATCCTCAGGCAACAGAAGCACAGACCAGCAGTAGAGAACTATCCACCACCCACCCTCTCCCCCCCAAAAAAACTACAGCAGAGGCTGAGAAGTAGCTTAGCCCCACTAGGCAGCAGCACTCCCCATCCACCAGCGGTGGGATCAGGGGCTCCATAGGGCCCTGTGCGACCCAGCAGCCCACAAGAGCGGTGCAGAGCCATGGCTCTAGAGGGGCCAGTCTCAGCGAGCCCCACACCTCTCGTTAAGTGGCCCCAGGCCTGGCACTAGAAGCAGCCAGCCTTGGTTCACAACTTGGCTTTACCTGGACACCTCCAAGCCCAGCACAAGAAGCAGCCATCCGCAGTTCACTTTGTAGCTTATGCCGGGTGGCCCTGGATAGAGCACAGGAAGTGGCTGACCTTGCCCCAGAGCCAGCACCCCTGGTGGACAGCTTCAGACCACATCGAAACACCACCACCCAACCACCTCCACGAGTGACACAATCAATAAGTGGACTCAGTGGGTACCAGAACCCTGCTGAAGTAAGTTTGCTCTGTGTGGTGGGTCCCTACACAGCTGATCCTCCAAGGTAGTAGATAGTGGGCACAGCCAGTCCTTGCAGCTGACCAGTCTGAGTAAACCCCTCCTATTGATGTGCCAACAGCAACCAAGACTCAGTTACAAGAGAAGGGTGTGCAGTACACACCAGGGGTGCACCGTGAGGACCCAGTTGGGGTGATCAGGGAGACTGTGCCACTGGATCCTACAGGACACCTACAACAGTAGGCCACCCTACGAAGCCTAGGAGGTATAGCAACTCTGCCTAATACGTAGAAATGATCACAGGAAAGCAGCTAAAATAAGGAGACAAAGAAACATGTCCCAAATGAAAGAAAAGAACAAAACTCCAGGAAAAGAACGAAACAAAATGGAGATAAGCCATCTAACAGATGCAGAGTTCAGAACACAGGTTATAAAGTTGCTCAGGGAACTTGGTGAGACTTCCAAGGGACTTAGTGAGACCTTCAATGAACTTAAGGAGACCTCTGAGGAACTTAGTGAGAACATCAACAACATAAAAAAGGGCCAGTCAGAAATTAAGGATGCACTAACTGAAATAAAGAATAATTTACAGGGAATCAATAGTAGAGTAGGTAAGCCAAGAAGCAAACCATCGATTTGGAATATAAGAAAGCAAAAAACACCCAACTAGAACAGCAAAAACAAAAAAGAATCCAAAAAAATGAGGATAATGTAAGGAGCCTCTGGGACAACTTCAAGCGTGCCAACATTTTCATCATAGGGTGCCTGAAGGAGAAGAGCGAGAACAAGAAGTTGAAAACCTATTTGAAACAATAACGACAGAAAACTTCCCTAACTTGATGAAGGAAACAGACATACAAATCCAGGAAGCACAGAGAGTCCCAAACAAGTTGAACCCAAAGAAGTCCACACCAAGACACATCATCATCAAAATGCAAAAGGTTCAAGACAAAGAGAGAATCTTAAAAGCAGCGAGAGAAAAGCATTCCGTTACCTACAAAGGAGTTCCCATAAGACTGTCAGCTGATGTCTCAAAAGAAGCCTTGCAGGCCAGAAAGGAGTGGCAAGAGATATTCAAAGTGATGAAAAGCAATGACCTACAACCAAGATTACTCTATCCTGCAAAGATGTCATTTCAAATCGATGGCCATATGTAGAGTTTACCAGACAAAGAAAAGCTAAAGGAGTTCATCACCACCAAACCAGTATTATATGAAATGTTGAAGGGTCTTCTTGAAGAAAAAGAAGATAAAAAAAATGAACAAACAAAATGGCAATGAATACATATCTATTGACAACTGAATCTACAAACAAAATGAACAAGAAGAACAGAAACATTCTCATCAATACAGAGAACATTTTGTTGGTTGCCAGATGGGAGGGGGGATGGGGGAGTGGGTGAAAAAGGTAAAGGGATTAAGAAGTGCAGATTGGTTGTTAGACTGACAAACCTCAAAGGAAAGGGGGGTGGGTGGTGGTGGGTGAGAAGAAATAAACCAAAGAACTTATATGCATATATGCATAACCAATGGACACAGACAACAGTGTGGGGAAAGGCAGGAGGGCAGTGGGAGTGGGGAGGAGGGTGTCAATAGGGGGTAAAAGAGCAACATCTGTAATATATTCAACAATAAAGAAAGTTAAAAAAAAAAAAAAGTTAACCTGGCACAAGAATCGAGACTCCTGGATCAAAGATGAAGGGCAGTGTATTACTCACATCAATAGCAGTAGCCAGAGAATCGGCACTTTAACTTATTAATGTCATTTATAGTACCAAAAAATGCAGCCTGGAATCATGTTGCATTGGTTGAGTGTCTCTTCAGTCCCTTTCATCTGGAACAGTCCTCCATCTTCCCTTCACACTTTGAATATTATGGCCAGTTATTTTTGTTGAATATCCCGCATTAAAAAAAGTTGTTCCTCAGGATTAAAATTAGGCATTTGTGGCAGAATCATGGCAGAAGTGACACTATAGTCTTCCGACTAGAAGAGAAGGGAAGGACAGGGACGAGGAACAGGCAAGCGTTGGTTTTGTCAAGTTTGGTGGGTAGGGAATGTATTCCCTGAGCCAGATCTAGGTCACCTTCACCCACAGAGCTTCTGAGACCCAGTTCTTACCCGCTCTAACTACTAAACATGTGACCTTGGGCAAATTATTGACTTATTTGGGAACTACTTTATAAAATAGCAACTGATTAAGTCCTCAAAGAGATTAATAAGGTAATAGGTAATGGGAAGTTTTTTTTTTGTTTTGTTTTTTTTTATCCTCACCTGAGGACATTTTTCCATTTTTTGTTCAGATAGAGCGGGAGGGAGAGAGAGGAAGAGAGAGAGAGAGAGAAACATTGACATGAAGGGACACATCGAGTGGCTGCCACCTGCACGACCAACCAGGGCCGGGGACAAACTGCAACCGAGGTACGTGCCCTTAGCGGGAACCGAACCCGGGTCTCTCTGTACCGCAGGCCGACACTCCAACCGCTGAGCCAAACCTGCCAGGGCGGTAATGGGAAGTTTTTATAGCCAATATTAAACATGACATATCTATAGGTTAAAAAAAGCCCTACATTAATATCATAAATTATATAAAAACTCATTTGTTAAAACTGTAGCAACTATAGCATATATATATATATAGAGAGAGAGAGAGAGAGAGAGAGAGAGAGAGAGAGAGAGAGCATTCTTAGAAAACTAAGAATTGGACGTTAAATGCTTAATCTTTCTTGCATACACATACATGGACAATAAGGCTCATACTTACCTTTGAGCGGTCAGAACTGGATCTGATTTACTCAGATAAGAACAGATATACAGAGCTAAAATCTTTTGCAAGGGTCATAAAATAGTTTTTATCTTTTCTTCTTTCTAACAAGAAAGTCTTAAATACACCCACCCAAACTGAAGATAACACACCATTGTTCTTATAAAACTGTGAGTCACTCTAAGCCTCTGCATTACTGCCAGTTGAAATATTTCCACTGTGTGAAAATAGCCTGATCCATGGTTTCCTAGAGACACTGCTCTAGCTGGAGCGTGATCAGAGCGTGATAACAGTGCTGGGGCAACACTGTCAGCGCTCATAACCCTCCTCTTGAGTGATGGATAAGGCAGTATTCAATTGTCTGGAAGTCCCAGAAGGCTGAAGTACTTTTATGGATTCGTGAAAATGAGCCACATACATTTTTTAAATGAAGTAGAGAAAAATGTGTTTAACTTTCATAGAAAATGTATTGGTGTGAGTAAAATTCTCAACCACTAAAACATCGTTTCTCAACAAAACAAAACCAAAAATCCCCCAAACCAAAAGACATGAAAACTTGCTTGGGTGGAAATGTCACATTGGATTATATCAACTCATAAAGACAGGATGTTGAGTTATCGCCTATTCTCTGCAACGCTGCGGTGCACTCATTGCTGGCAGATGGTGAAGCAATTTGTGTCCTTCCGAGATATCTGGGGAAGGAGATTCTATAATGCCCCTAGGAATTCATTTAGTACTTTACAACCGTTGCTGTCAGGAAACTATTCTTCATATTTAACCTAAATCCCACAAGCCAAAGTTTAGACCCATTTCCTTTGGTTCAGTCCTCAGTGGACCTGGAGAACAGCTGGTCACCATCTGCATAATATTCCTTTATAAATTAGAAGGCTGAGGTTATCCCATAGCCTTCTCTTCTACTGGATAATGACTCCATTCATTTAACCTGTCCTCTTACCACCTATTTGCAAGCCCTTAATCATTTTAATTCATGCCCGTGAATTCTAAGTTTTTCATGTCTCTCATAAATTGTATACAAGGACTTGGATATTTGTACCAGAGCCGAGAGTAATTCTTTCCTTTTTACAATTATGTCCTTAAAACCCTAATGTCATATGTGCTTTTAAATAATATAATGCATTTCCAATCGGTTATTATTTGTGTTCTTTTAAGATTACTGTCATCCTTAGCTAAGCCACATATTCTTGAATTTAGTGTACTTTTTTTTCTTCTTCTGTATTTGGATCTGTTTATGGACATAAATCTTTCTTTTTTTATTTTTCAATTACAGTTTACATTCAATATTATTTTTTACCGGTTTTAGGTGTGCAGCATAGTGATTAGACAATTATATACTTTACAAAGTGTTCCCCTCAATTTTTCCAGTACCCACCTGGCACCATACACAGTTATTGCAATATTATTGACTGTATTTCCTATGCTGTATTTTATATCTCCAGGACTATTTTGTGACTACCAAGAAATATTTATGCTGAATTCTATTTTTTTTCTGATTAGGCCAAAATATCTGATTATAGTGGCAAATACCTTATTCTAATTTGAAATTACCTATGATTTTAAATTATATGCTCTCTAGTCCAATATGATCATCAAATAAAATATGGAAAAATATGAAAATTCAACATAAACTCTACAAAATATTTGGCTTATAGATCAATGATACCTTTGAGGATTTTTTTTTCTTTTTACCCCCTGGGAAAATGTTTCCAATGAATAATAATATTAGCTAGGGGCAGAACATATTCTGTTTGGGGTGTTGCTATATATAGCTGCTGCACTAAGTTCATTCTTCAAGCATCATTATCTTTGCTTGTTGTAGACAGACCAGAGAAGACCCACTGTGAGCTTGTGCCATTGTTACCGAAAAGACTCAGACCGAACACTGGAGGAAGCGAAGAGGTTCCTTTATTCACACGTGCGGAACCAGAGGAGGCAGTCTCCAAATTCTGGGCCCCGAGTTGCAGAGCGTGCCCAGCTTTATAGTGGGCTGGGCAGACATTCTTTAGATGCGAAAGTGGTAAGCAGCCTACAGAAGCAGGAAGCGAAAAGGTCTGGTTATCTCTAGGAAGCAAAAGGGTCTGATTATCTCTAGGAAGCAAAAGGGTCTGGTTATCTCCTGGGTGCTTGCTTTTTCTAAAATAGCGACTTACTTCCTCTATTATTTCCCCCCTTTTGATGCTATTAGCTGCTATTGCTGCCAATTGCATCATTATATAATTGGCTACAGTCTGGATCCTCATACCTCAACAGATGTTGACATCTGTATTGATATTGCTGGAGGGACAATATTTTGGCTGTGGCTCGCCTGGTCATGGTGGACTCTAAAATATGGACTAGAGTCTGCATTATACACGGTCCGAGGGTTACCCCTAGGAGAATGATGGCTAATGGTCCAATTAGTGGGAGCAGCCATCGGAACCAGGTCTGTGTGTCTATTCCCCAATTCAAATTTTCTAATTCTTTGGTTCTGTGCTTTATGTTTTCTCTGAGTTCTCTGACTTTTTGTGTTACGATTCCAGAATGGTTTACAAAGTAGCAGATTCTTCCCTAAGAACATGCAAGTTCCTCCTTTTTCTGCTTTTAGCAGGTCTAAGGCCTGGAGGTTCTGTAGGGTTACTTCTGCCAGTGAATTAATCTGTTGTTGGATGGTGGTCAAGGAGTCAGCTACTGTAGTCATGTCTGCATTAAGTTGGGCAGACAACTTATAGTAGGTAGAGGCAGAGTCCTTTCTCCTGGATTGGTAGGCAAACACAATATTCCCGAGTGGAGTTGCTAGTATTCCGGTATACTGAGTACATGGTACTAGTTCCTGAACCTGTTCTGTGGGGCTGATTTTCTGTAGTGCCTCCCGGAAAGTAGTAAGGTTGGCACCCTTATATATTATCTTTTTCTCCTGTTTCTTCAGCCATCCAGCTATTTCTTCCCGGACCGTCTCAAATTATTCCTGCGTTAAATCACTTAATTGGCGGTTGGTACTCCAACAAACCTGTCTACCCGGGGGCTTGTATGCCTGACAATTTTGACTCTGGTATCCAATGGTCCCTTCCAATTTTCCCGTCATGTATAATTTATTATCCCAGACACATGTGGGGGCCAACCTGGTCGCTGCCCTGGAGATAGCACTGTAGGCATTCCATGGGCATAGCAGTAGCATATGTGAAGGGCTTCACAGCCAGTGTATAGGTTGCTACTCCTCCTGCAAGTCGTATCCTTTCTGTAGGCTTGCTACATTTACATACAGGGGCTTGAATTGGGGCAGGGTCTGCTAAGAAAAGCATACTAAGTATCCAAAAGCACAGACAAGTCCAAGATATGTTCACCCGAGAGCCAGTCGCTCCCAGGTGTTCCATTGTGTTGGGGCTACAGTCATCAGTCCAATTCCTAAGATTATAGCAAAATTTACCATTGCAGTCAGGTACCATCCTGGGCAATTGTCCACTCCTCTGAGCCTCCGTCAATGCCTGGTTTCCTTTTCAGCTTCAGGGTCGGCAACCGTGGCGGCTGGTCCTCTGGGTCCCCGTCTGTCCTCCTGGAATCTGCTGGGTCAGTTGCTCTCTTGGCTCGGCTGTGGTGGATCCAGAGGGTGATTCCTGCAACCTTAAGTGCGGTAGGGGTTATTAGTATGACAAGGTGGGCCTGGTTCATGTGGGTTGGAGGGGTTCCTTTTTCCAGTCTTTAATCCATACATAGTTCCCTGGTTTATGTGAGTGGGCTGCCCCCCTCATGGTAAGGGTACTTGGCCTAATTCGGCCTGATGTATCTGGCTAAGTGTTTCCCCTAGCTTCTGGAGATACTTAGTCTGCCCTGCTCCCCTATAATCCGAAGCTCTCCTCTAGGTAGGGGTAGTATGGCTGGCAGCCTCCCATAAACTAACTCAAATGGTGTATGCCCTGTGTCATTAGGGGTATTTCATACCCTGAATAATGCTAAGGGTAACAGGTCTGGCCAGGGCAGGTCGGTCTCCTGATGGAACTTTGCAAGGGTTTTTTTTAGAGTCCGGTTCATGCGTTCTACCTTTCCTGAGCTCTGAGGGCGATAGGCAGTGTGTAGCTTCCAAGCAATTTTTAACTGTGCTGCTAGTTCCCGGAGCACATTTGCAATAAAAGCCGGCCTGTTGTTGCTGCCAATGGTCATAGGCAACCCAAAGTGGGGGATAATTTCCCTGAGGAGGGTCTTGACTACCTCTCTGCTTTTTTCTGTCCTGGTGGGAATGCTTCTACCCATCCAGAGAAAGTACAGACTAATACGAGTAAGTATCTGTATCCCCGGCTTGGCTTGATCTCAGCAGAGTCAATCTGCAGATCTTCAAAAGGCTGCTGCCCCCTGTGCCATGTTCCAGGAAGCCTTTTCGGGTGACCTGCTGCGTTGTTCCTGGTGCAGGTCAGGCACTGAGCCGTTGCCGCTGCACATAGTCCAGACACGTTAGGGAAGTAATAATACCTCCCGAGTAAGGCCTCTAGAGATGTTTTCCCAGGGTGTGTGCGGGCAAGGCACCGCCTGACGAGACTGCTGGCCTGGCCTTGCGGTATGTAGAGCCGTCCGTCTGGCAGTTTCCATGTGCCGGCAGGTGTTTGAAGGCAGTCCTCTAGTATGGCCCATTTCTGTTCCTCCGGGGTGCAGTCTGGCTGATTGAGGTCCGGTTCTAACAGGGTACCTTCTATGGCTGGGGTATTTGTCGGGGCCTCCCTTTCTGTAGCTGCTGCCTTTGCTGCCTGATCTGCCCTTCTGTTCCCTTGGGCTACTTCTGTCTCTTCCTTCTGGTGGCCCCTGCAGTGCGTTCCTGCTGCTCCCCGAGGGGCATCTGGAGTGGCTGCCGTTGCCGGCGCCTTGTTGAGACCGGGGAGGCCGGGGGCGCTGCTGGTGCAGGTGCTGGCAAGAGAGATGGTGGTGGAGTTTCGATTTGGGGGGGCTGGGGAGCTGTTTTGGGTGCATATGGGGGGGTAAGTGGAATGGCAGTTCTTCCTCTGGGTCACCTTTGAGAATGGGTGGCCGGCGTACCTCCTTAGATTGAGCCATGAGGACGTGGGCAGGGACTGCCTGTGTTTGGCAAGGTGAGGTCTTTCTCTTAGTTCCAGTTACCCCTGCCAACTTTGATTTTTGCCCTGCACAACGTTGGAGCCAACTCGGCACGTCCTGAGCTAGTTCCTGCCATCTATCTATGTAGATGGACTGGTCTGGGTGTCCTCCCTGTCACTATCAGGTGTACTGCTGATATCATTCCTAAATTGAGGGCTCCCTCAGGGGCCAGTCTACTCCAAAAGTAGGCCATTCGGCTTAACGGAAGGTGTCCAATTGGCTCAGGGTCATGCTCGGATCCTGGCCCCAGAACCAGTCAAAGTTCTGCAACATGTAGTCAAGTACTGTTGATGGGCCCCCTCCCATGGTTTCTCCTCCCACAATGGCGCAGACAGAGAAAGGGTAGGGATTTTCGGTTTGCCTGCCTGTCCGCTCCCCTCACGGGGATTTAGGTGCCTCTTACCTTTGGCAGGTCAGTACAAAGCGCTGACTCGGATCAGGTTCGCAGGGAGGGACTGTGTCCCCCAGAACCTGATACTGCCCCGAGCGGTATGAGGTCACCAGGGATCTGCAGGTTGGGGCCCAGTCAGACTCCGTAGGTTTGTACCAGTGGAGTCACACAGACATTCACACTCACTCTCGCATCAACAATCAAATGAGTGTAAACATTCCCTCCCGTTAGGGCTTGCCCTACTGAGGGGCCTGAGAGGTGATCAGTGTCTCCTTCCACCTCAAGGGTGGGCCTGTGCTCGGGCTCCTGGTCCCCGGGGCACTCACCAGTCCTCAAGTTGCTCAGTGCCTGAAACTGGACCCGTTTGTTTCCCCCGGCAGCCCGGGTGGGGCGTGAACCTCGCTGGCAGCTGACCATGGAGCCCAGAACAGGCAGGGACCCAAAATGACCGGGGCGTGAGCTGCTCTCTGTCACAGGGCTCCACAGAGCGCCCGCGGGGACACCTCACCCATGGCAATCGCCTGCTCGTGTGCGTCAATTCCCGGTCAGGGAACCAAAATGTTATGAAAAAGACTCGGACCGAACACTGGAGGAAGCGAAGAGGTTCCTTTATTCACGCATGAGTAACCAGAGGAGGCAGTCTCCAAATTCTGGGCCCCGAGTTGCAGGGCGCACCCAGCTTTATAGCGCGCTGCGGGGACATTTTTTAGATGCGCAAACGGTAAGCAGTTTACAGAAGCAGGAAGCGAAAAGGTCTGGTTGTCTCTAGGAAGCAAAAGGGTCTGGTTATCTCCTGGGGGCTTGCTTTTTCTAAAATAGCGACTTACGTCCACTATCGCCATTTGGCTGTCGTGTGTGCGGGCCTGTTCTGCAGCATGGTTTGATCAGAATATCTCACTCCTTTTGTGTGCCACCGAACTGTGGCTGTGAGCCACAAAATTCTTACCATAACCACAAAAAGCAGTCTGTGCAGAAAGCTCACTGATAGTCCGACTGGAAAGTGACTGAAAGAAAAGCCGGATACTCCGCCAGATTGTGTTTTCTAGCATCATGATTTCCATTCTTGAAGTGATCCTATTCAAGTCAAGATAAATTATATTGATTCTAACCAGTTCTGTCATTCTGCGAAAGCGTTAGATTGGTCCTATGGGATATTATTTCACAGAGACATGTAGTTATTATTCTGTTTTTTTTCCTAGAGTATTTGCCAAATTATTTTGTAAAGATTAAATTGAACTATTTGGAGGGAATAGTTGTTGAACTTTTGAGCCTGCAATTTCTAAGAGGCATTTGGAAGGAAGAGACATTAACTCTGACATTTATAGTTTCTAAAGGGCCCCTTTAAAAAAAGAAAAGAGGCAATGCATTGACTCTTACTAATAGAATTTACATTACCAACAAAATACTAAAGGTGACATTTAAATAACTAAGGTAATGAATCAGTTCTTGATTTTGTCTTTTTAAAAAACATATAGCCACATAGTATGAAACTTTCCAGGGTAATTCTCCATTCTTTTTCAAAAGAAGACTTACAGAGAATGTCCTGTTTTAAGAATTAGGTAATACTTCCTCGTTGCTCTGAGTTGAAAAAAATCTGTGTCTTTTAGTGTTCATTCAGAACTACATGTCACAAAATGACTTTAAAGTTTCTAATTTAACCCTGCTGAATTAAAAAACTGAAACCATGATTTAAAGTTGAAAGGTTTTCACTTAGATGTGTCTCATTTGAACTTAAAGTTTCCTTATAAAATTGGAAATTATTCATATCAATGGTTTTCAAAATTGTTTGCTTGCATAGTCCCCAAAGGACTTTTCATTCATTTATTCAAGAAATACTTTTTCACTGTTGAAAGTATTACAGATGTCCTCCCCTTTCTCCTCCATTGCCCCCCTCCTCCCCGCTCCCACCCCCTTCCTGCTTTTCCCAAACTAATGTCTTTGTGCACTGGTTGTGCATATATGCAAATAAGCTCTTTGGTTTATTTCTTCCCACTCCCCTACCCCCCATCCCTCTGATGTTTCTCAGTCTGTTCCCTACTTCCATGACTCTGGATCTATTTTGATTGACAGTTTATTTTATTCATGATAAACCATAAATAAGTGAGATCACGTGGTACTTGTCTTTCTCTGACTGGTTTATTTCACTCAGCATAATACTCTCCAGGTCCCTCCATATCGTCTCAAAGGGTAAGAGATCTTTCTTTCTTACAGCTGCATAGTATTCCACCATGTATATGTACCACAGCTTTTTTATCCACTCATCTACTGATGGACACTTTGGTTGTTTCCAGATCTTAGCTATTGTAAATAGCACTGCTATGAACATAGGGGTGCATCGATTCTTTCTGATTGATGTTTCAGGAAAAAATATTGTTTTGAGCAGCTATGGACAGGTGCTATTTATTCTATGTTTTTGGGATACATCAGTAAATAAAATAAACCAAGATTCTCAAGCAGCTTACCACTTAGAAACAGATAATAAACATAACTAAATTAAATAATATGTTAGAAAGTGATATGTGTCATAAAAATAAAAAAAATAGAAGAGAAAACGGGAGGTCAGGAATACAAAAGGAGAAAGAAAGAACTGGGAAGTTTGTAGTATTAATAAGATGTGAGCAATACCTTTACAGAACAGAGAGATGGCCAAGTGGGGGAAGAGCATTCCAGACAAAGGGAACAGCCTACGCAAAGACCCTAATGTGGGAGCTTGCCAGGCATGCTCCTGCAAGCCAGTGTTTCTGAAGGAGGGTAAAGGACTGGGGCTGGGTTTAGTAGAATGGGAATTCAGAGAGGCAACGGGGGCCCAGATCCCGAGGGGACCTAGCAACTATTAACAGACTTTGGTTTTAACTCTGAGTAAGATGAGAGGCACTGGAGGATTTTAAGCAGAGAAATAATATGGTCTGAAGTACATTTTTTTTTTTTATCCTCACCCTAGGACATTTTTCCATTTTTTTGTTCAAATAGAGTGGGAGGGAGAGAGAGAAAGAGAGAGAGAGAGAGAAACATTAACATGAAAGGGACACATCGAGTGGTTGCCACCCACATGACCCAACCAGGGCCGGGGACAAACTGCAACCAAGGTACGTGCCCTTAGCAGGAACTGAACCCGGGCCTCTTGGGACCACAGGCCAGCGCTCTAACCACTGAGCCAAACCAGCCAGAGCTGAACTACATTTTTGAAGGATTAGTTGGGTTGCTTTGTTGAGAAAAGACTATATGGCAGTAAAGATGGAGACATCTAAGAAGGCTATTGAATAATTCAAGTAAAAAAAATATGGTGTCTCAGAACAGGCTAAGTGGTCTGATAACGGATTTTTGAAGGTGAGATACACTATCTGGATGCATTGGATATGCAACATGAGGGAAGGAAGAGTAAAGGATGACTCAGGAATAGATAGATAGATAGATAGATAGATAGATAGATAGATAGATAGATAGATAGACAGACAAGCCTGAAGTTCAGAAAAGTAGACTGGGATGGAAATACCCATCTGAGAGTTGTGAACTGTGTTGTTTAAGGCCATTGGGCTGAATGAGATCACAAAGGGAATGAGTTGAGAATGTTGGAGGATCAAAGATGAGCCATGTGGTAAACCAACATTTTGAGGTCGGGGTGAAGAGGAATTAAAAACAAAGGAAATGGAAATTAGAAACAGTGAAAGAGGAATTAAAAACAACAGTGTGGTGAAGTGGGGGGAGGAGGGTGTCAAGGGAGAAAAAGGAGGGATATCTGTAATACTTTCAGCAATAAAGATAAATTAAAAACAACACCCTCCCCCCAAATAAAACCACAAAGGAGACTGAGAAAGCCTTGTGAGGGAAGAGAAACACCATGAGTGAAAAATTTTGTATAAATATTTATATCAAGGAGAAAAGATTAGTCAACTATATGAAATCTGTTGATAGATCAAGTATGATTTGATCGTTGGATTTAGTAACTCTGAAAGTCATTAATAAACTCTACAATAAACTTGTGATATAATGATGGGTGAAAGTCTAATTCTGTAGCATTTAATGGATTAAGGAGAGAAGAGGAGGAGTCAGAGAAACAAGTATGGACACTTTTTGGGAAGTTTTATTAGAAATGAGAGCCAAAAAAGGATGGTAGTTTTTGGAGGGAGTAAGGTTAAAAGGGGGGTATTTTCAAGATAGAAAAAAATAACAGCATGTTTGTATACTGATAGGAAATATTTGGTAGAGATTTAAAAATTGATGATGTATGATCTCACTTATTTGTGAAATATAATGAACAAATAAGCTGATGAACAAAAAGATCCAGAGACATGGAAGTAGGGAACAGACTGACAAACCTCAGAGAGAAGGGTGGTGCGGGAGGGGAGGGATGAGGTTCACCCAAGAACTGATATGCATATACACATCACCAAGGGACAGAGAGCGTGGGGACCGGGTGCGGGGAGCGGGGAGGAGGGTGTCAATGGGAGTGAAAAAGGAGGGACATCTGTAATACTTTCAACAATAAAGACAAAGTTTTCGAAAACTCACGATGTGGAAAGGGGTGGAAAACTGCTGTTCTCAGAGCTGGAGTAGGGAGAGGGTGGGATCTTCATTCAAGTAGAGGCAGCGGCTCCTCCCCAGCATGGCAGCCGTCTGTGCTAACGGGGGGAAGCGGAGTATGTGGTCACATTTTGGGGGAAGGAGATATCTGTGGTGGTGGGAGACTGCGGAGACCCGAGTGATTGGAAAGGACAAGGTCTAGTTCACGATCCTGGAAGTTAATGGCTGAGCAAGGGGGAAGCCCAGGATCACCGTGGAAGAGTTCAAGAACCTGAATCTGCTGACTATGAAGTGCCGCCTTTGGTATGCATTACTGATGCCCTCCTTGCTTTGCCCATCGTACTCTCTGACAGATGAACCGCGTGTTGTTGCCTGTCCTTAGGGGACAGAAAAAGAAATGATCATTGAATAAAAATAGTCATCATTCTTGCTACCCCTCCTCTACAATATATCTAAATCCAGAGCATTCCAACATGGGCCCAAAACACCTCATTTCTAACACCCTGCATGGAAATATCTTTAAGACAGGGAAATATATAAAGTCCTATTGTAGCTTTATGGCGCCTTGCTTGAACGAGGCTTCGCTGACAGCAGATTTTGAGCTTTCCTACATTTGGCACTTTTAGAGACTTTTACACCCTGATACAATATACATAGTAAAATTCAGAGTGGCTGAACCGTTCGCCTCTCTTTTATGCAGTGAAAGGGAAGGTGGGAGAGGAAAATTGGCACGACTCCTTGAGAATGGTCATATTTTCAGGCAGATCAGTTTTAAGAAAAAGCACATATGAAAGCGGAGAATAAGGAAATTGATTCCCTTAAAACTTTCCATGTTCACATTCCTCACGAAAAGCCTTTGTATGCCTTAGTTTGCAGACTGCTGATATTGATGGTTGAAAATTTAAAACCTGGTCATTAACATTCTGTCTGGAAAAAAACCTATCACCACTCAACATATTCAAGATGAATATTTAGGTCAATTCAAACAGAGGGCAAATACAACAAAAAAACATTTGGAGCTCTCCATAAAGAAAGGGGTATTCTTTTTCTAAGTGAAGAATTGTGTTACCCTTTAGAGAACATTTTTATTCTTGAACTTTTATGACACTGTATGGCCCTGGACTGGCCTGGACAATAGATCCAGGAATGGCAATAAATTCACCCACCAGAGTCTGGCCGGTGTGGCTCAGTGGTTGAGCATTAACCCATGCACCAAGAGGTCGGCGGTTCGATTCCTGGTCAGGGCATATGCCCAGGTTGTGGGCCCGATCCCCAGTGGGGGGCATGCAGGAAGCGGCCAATCTATGTTCTCTCTTATCGATGTTTCTATCTCTCTCTCCTTCTCCTTTCCTTTCTTTCTAACATCAGTAAAGAAAAAAAGTTGTTTTTTTTTTTAATAAAGTTACTGATGGGGCCCTGGCCATGTGGCTCAGTAGGTTTAGAGCATCATCCTTTACACCAAAAGGTTTTGGGTTAAATTCCCTGTCAGGGCACATACCTAGGTTGCAGTTTCAATCCCCGGTCTGGGTATACAGGAGGCAACTAATTAATGTTTCTCTCTCTCTCTTCCTTCCTTTCCCTATAAAATAAATTTTAAAAAACATTAAAAAAATAATTGATGGGGAACAGAAAGTGACAACAGCCATCTTGACATTTTATTACTTTTAAGAGCATCTACATAAATATGAGAATTATTAATACATATATTTGCAAGACATTTTATTCATTCTGAATAAAGTTAGTGTTTAATGGGCATATAAACTTTTTACTTAGTTTCAAACCTCCAATGGTCTTATGGACTAGAGACTGAAAGCCACTGTTCTAATCCAATTATTTCCCACATCTTTTTTTTTTTTTATTTGTGAATGCTTACCCGAAGACATTTTTTTTCCATTGACTTTTAGAGAGAGGAAGGGAGGGAGGGAGAGAGGAAGAGAAAGAGAGAGGTCAATTGGTTGCTTCTGCATGCATCCCAACCAGGGCCAGGGATCAAACCTATAACCTAGGTACATGCCCTTGACCAGGAATTGAACCTGTGACCCTTTGGTGTGTGGGCTGATGCTCTAACCGCTGAGCAACACCAGCCAGGGCTCCTTCCTACTTCTTGTGTTATCTTGCTACAAGTAAGCCCATTCTCCAATGGTCAGTCTTGATATATGTCATCTATATTCATGATTCTAAAACTGGGGTTCCTAGGAGAATTAAGAGGAAGCCATCTCTACATATCCTGAAATGCAGTAGCAAGCTCATAGGCTCCTTTATAAACTCAGTCTGAAGTTTTTATTTCAGAAAGGGACAATATAAAATTTATGAAAACATAATTCTATGAAACGTTTCAGTCTCTGTGAATTAGAAAGCATTCTGTTGGGAGTGTCAAAGAAAATGATAAAGATTACTCTGAAAATCAGAGCACTTTAAAAATTCAGAACATAAATTAGTTTGTATGTCATAATATATAAAAATAGGTATTTTTCAGTTAAAGCTATAGTCTCCTAAAAATGTTTTCCTTCATCGAAAAGAGCAAAGGTAAAAATAAAGCACTGAAGGAAAAAATGATTACCAGCATTTTCTCGTCTTAAATCAAAGCACCACCAGAGAGCTATAAAAATTTCTTTTGTGCTTATCCCAGCATCGGTAAGAATGTTCGTGACTGGAAAAATTCATTTCCAAATGCTTTTATGGATTTGTTTTGCCATATGTTTAAAACTAGGCTTCTAACGATTTCCCTGGATACACCAGTGCACTTACGACAGTGCTTATTTCCAAAGGAATATTGGAGAAATATAAGACAAATAACAGTAAGCAAAACACACACATGGGTATTTTACCAATGTAGAGAGACTTAACATCAACCGAAGGGCTTCCTTTAGTCTTCCTTTCTTAACACCTTCACAATGATTTTCATTGTAAAAATTAAAAGGAACATTTAATCACGTGTATTAGTGTTAAAACATATACAATAGTCCATAAAGTATCTAAGCTTAACTTAACAAGTAGCTTACACAGGAAAACCTGCCACAGAGAACAGAGATTCTCATTTCCCTCCAGCTGCTGATCTTGGGACATCTCTTCCTCCTCTCCCTCATACCCCTCCTGCCCTCCATTAGCTCTTCATACCTATCCTCCCTGCACTACTTTAGCACAGAGTCTATGGCAAGAGATGGGTGAGGGCAAACTGGAAGAGGAAGTGGGATTCCCAGAGACTAGCTGGTGTCTGCACACATGCCCTCTAGGAATGAGCAATAATGTCATCATAAGACCATGCAAAGATGAGATCCTGGCACCTGCTACTGCTTTCTGTAAGTGTTTGTCGGATAGGGTGTGATGAGGTGAGATGGAGAAAAGTAATGAGCCAGTGTAAAAAGAAGTTGGATAGGTTTTTAGTGTTTTTCAGTGGGGGACTTGGAAATTTGAGTTAGACAATTCTTCCCTGTCTAAACTCCTGTTTGCATTACCAGACGTGGCTGCAGGTTACTATAGTAATTACAGGCACACTGCAATTCTTATTGTGCCGTGCACTGTTGGGAATGCTTTCTGTGCATTTCGCATAGCTTGTCGTCTTCACTACAATTTCAGGAGATAAATATTATTATTCCCATAAAGGAAACAGATACAGAGAAGTTAAGTAACTTACCAGTCACACTTTCAGTCATTGTGACAGTAAAAACACTCTCCCACATTTCCAGATGCCACACAAGGATAGAGAACTAAGTTGGTTAACAATTAAACATCATTCCACTGTCATCTGGCTTTCATTACTGCAGTTGAGTACTCAGTTGATCCGTATATTAAGATGAGCTGGTTACTTCTGAGTCCTTCCCTCTGGTATTTTGAAATTTCACTACAGTGTGATAAAGAGTGTATTTCTTTTGTCTTTAAATGATTTTTTATTTTTCAGTTACACTTGACATACAATGTTATATTAGTTTCAGGTGTATAACATAGTGATGAGACATTTATATACCTTATGAAATGATCGCCCCGGTAAGTCTAATACCCATCTGGCACCATACATAGTTATTACAGTGTTATTGGCTGTATTCCCTATGCTGTACTTTACATTCCTGTGACTGTTTATATAACTGTCAATTTGCACATCTTAATCCCTTCCCCCTTTTCACTCATTCCCGCAACCCCCCCATCTGGAAACCATCAGTTTATTCTCTGTATCTATGAGTTTATTTCTGTTTTGTTTGTTCATTTATTTTGTTTTATAGATTCCACATATAAGTGAAATCATATGGCATTTGTCTTTCTTTGTCTGACATATTTCACTTAGAATAATACCCTCTAGGTCCATTCATGTTGTCATAAGCAGCAAGGTATTATTCTTTTTTATTAGCTATTATCTCTTTAAATTTCCTCTCCCATTCTCTGTATTTTCTCTCAGTAAAACTTCCATTATGTGTAATGGGGTTTTCTCCCTCTATCCTGTATTTCCTGACCTTTTCTTTCATATCCTTAAGTCTGTAGTTTACATTTTGGTAATTTCTTTAGCTCTGTTACCTTTTAGTGTATTGGTTACCTTTTTAGACATTTCCAATCTGCTATTTAGCCAAAACATTGCGTTTTTAATGTCAATATTATATTTTACATTTTTTGAAATTCATTTTGGTAGTTTTTACAAAAATTCTTAGTTGATTTTGATAATAATTTGTTCTTGCATTATAGTTTCTTTTTGTTTTGTTTTTAATTTTCACCAGAGGATATTTTTCCATTGATTTTTAGAGAGACTGGAAGGGAGGAAGGATGGAGAGAGAGAGAAACATCAATGTGAGAGAGACACATCGATTGGCTGCCTCCCAGGGCCAGGAATTGAACCTGCAACTCAGGTACGTACCCTTGAGTGGGAATCAAACCCGTGACCCTTTGGTCCGAGGGCCAACACTCTAACTGCTGAGCCAAACTGGCCAGGGCCCATTATAGTTTTATTAAATTGTTTTGTATCTTTAAACATACTTATTGCACAGTCTTCTTTGTTGTCAATTCTAATACCTGTAGTTTTTAAGATGTGAATATAGTTTGTTGTTTCTGTTGAGTCTCACAGTGTCCTGTTTTCTCTTGCATTTGGTCATTTTTTACTTTGAGCTAATTTTTCTTGGAAGTTGATCTGTGAGAATTCTTTGCAACTAAGTTTAATGTGCTTTCTTCCAGGGAGCACTACCACCTAGAACTGCTTTAAAATAAATTTTTGCTCTGTTTTTTTTGGGGGGTGGGGGGGTGGGGGGGGGTAAAAAGATAGTGTGAATTTTAGTCAACAAATCCATGTGAGTTGCAGATTTAAAATTAGGGAATTTTTCTTTTCTTCTTTTTTTGTTTTTTGTTTCACTCTTTCTAAAATGTGGCAGGCATTTCCATCTGTAAGGATGGTTAATTTTCTTTTTTCCTAATTCATCTAATAAGAATATTGTCCTTTAAGTGTCTAGACTTTAAGCCAAAGTCTCAGGTCTAAACTCCCGGCCTGGTAGGGCCCCAGCTCTGTCTCCTTACACATGGGTGGTCCATGAAAACCCAGCACTTACTTTCTACTTTCTTGTTGTTTTTGGCCTCTGAAGTTTCCTTAATTCCTTTGCCAGGATTAATCAGTAATCCTTTTGAAAAATATTTTATACAATGTTGTTAGGTGTGTCCTACTAGGAAGGATTTCTCGAAACATCAAGCTGCCACATTTCCAGAAACAGAAGTTAAGACTGGATATCTCAGCAGGGATCAGAACATCAAGTCTCTGCATGCTGTATGCTGTACAACCTGCAGATGTGAACTGGTGGACTTGATATTTTAGGCAATTACAAATGGATAATCCATGAAAAGATCCCTGCAAAGGAAACATAAATGGAAAAAATTAAAATGCAAGCACAGACACACAAAAGAAAATTGCAAAGCTGACTTTCCCCTGGCCCTTCTGTGACAACCATGTTAAGCAGATGATAATCTAATAGGATATGAGAGGAGGAAGTAGTCTAATAAAATGAGTCAAACAATCAAGAAGGCCATCTGAGACATGAATTTGAACCAGGATGATTAGCAACAAGGTCTGTGCTAAGAGAGAATTATACTTTAAGATATTAGGGATTATAGTAATATACATATAATTTCATAGAGAGGAAATACATATTTGCATAACTTAATTTTTTTGGAGACCACGCTGTAATCAACCACCTTATCTTTTTGTAGATAATAAAGAGTTACTGAAGGTTCTGAGGCAAAGAGTAACATGATTATATTTCGATTTACAAGATCAATCTAATTGTAAAATTCATGATGAATCTGAAGGACCAAGACAGCCGATTGATTTCTAGTGGTCTAACTTAATGCTCAGGACATCTTCCTCTTTCTGTATCCTCAAATACAGTTTGATGGCAGTTTCTATCAAACCTGAAAAGTCAGACTGGCTGTTCAATCGGAATTAACATCCGTTATGGTATGTCAGTGTGGTGGCTTCCCGAACTAGGCTTTTATTTTATTTATTTATTATTATTATTATTATTTTCTCTGTTGATTTTATTTTTTTAAATTTTTTTTTCGACAAAAGGAAGTTATTCTTTATTCCAGAAATAGACCTCAACAAGTCACTAGCTTGGTGCTAATTAGAGAGGAGCAGGGCGGGGCATGGTCATGCACTGCTTATTTAAGCACCTACCCACCCAGACCGAACTACTTTAGAAACTCCAACAGCCCTTCTAAATTGTATTCAGAGTGGAACTTTGTGCCTCTGCTAATCAAAGGATACTGCTCCACAACACAGCAATGCCAGGTATCGTAATTAAATCATTTTACTGGAAAAGAAATTACACTTTGACAAAACAAGAACCCTGTTTCCAGTCAGTTGAGCAGATCGTGTCTCCACAACCAACTGTTTAGGGCGGGCCTGGCAGACTGGCCACAGTGTTCAGGCTGAATGCACCGGGGTCCCACAGTGCTTGTGCCATAAGTCGATGGCCTTGCTCACAATTGCATCCGAGCTGTCCTGGGGAATATTTTCCAGAAACTTTGTTATCTTCTCTGAGTTGTTCAGTGCCATTACTTTTATTTTAAAGGTTAATAAAATCTCCACTGCTACAAAAACTAGGATCTTACAGGATCCACTTAACAACTTTATCCCAAACCCTCTGTAAACTGGATTCAGGCAAGCACCCTGCGAAGCACCTGTTGAACCAGAGATCATAAGGAAGTCTGGACACTGCAGAACACATCTTCAGATGACTCAGCAGCCGGCTATCCTCCAGATTCAAGTACTGTTCAAAAGCCTTTGGCAGCTGGGGTAAGGAGTCCCGGTACTTGCTATTCAATTGGTTCACAAAGCAGCGGATGATCCAGTAACAGTCGACACTATCTTCCACCATCTCTTCCATGGCCTTAGCAATGGCAAGAAATACTTCATCTTCTGGCTTCAGTGGGAAGGAGGGACTCCGAGGCAACTTTCCAGACTCCAGCTGATACATGCGAGAAAGACTTCAACCTGAGGTGTGGCATCATTGACAAAGCGAACGACTTTCAGGGCATGAAGGACATCCGAGTACTGCCCCTTGCGATACATCATCACCTGGGCTTGGGACTCATGGTGTAGAGGCAGGATTCCTAGAAGCACCTTCCACACCAATGCACGGTACATGGATGGGAGAGGGAATCTTTGACTAAAAGTACAAAGTTTCTCAATATCCAAACGGTCATCTTTTAGGAGAATTTCTAATGATTTCTTCAACTCCACGAAACCCCACTTTCTCATAATACACTGAACGAAAGTTTCTCTGAGAATCCTCAGTCATGTTTCATCCTCTCCTAGTGCGAACCCGGGGGAGGCCGCGGAACCAGGCCAGGGGCGCCTACCGGCGGGCGGTCTGGCCACGTGGGGTCGCCCGGGGAACGAGGGCGCCACAGCGGGCCTGCGGGGCGGAGGGAACCTGCGGGGAACCAGCGCACGGAGCAGCCCCCAGGAACCAGCGGCCGGCCGCCGCCGCCGCCCTTTCTCTGTTGATTTTAGAGAGAGAGGAAGGGAGAGAGAAATAGAAATATCGATGAAAGAGAACATCGATTGGCCACCTCCTGCATGCCCCACACTGGGGATTTGGCCCACAACCTGGGCATGTGCCCTGACCGGGAATCGAACAGGTGATCTCTTGGTGCATGGGTCGATGCTCAACCACTGAGCTACACCGGCCAGCTAAGTAGGCTTTTAAAATCATGATCCAGAATATTAAACTCATAATCATGAACAAAAACAACAGATCAAATATTTTAAAGTTCAAACGCAACTTCAAAAAAAGTGTTATCAACAGGCCTGAAGCACAGTACATTCTAACTAACCGGAATATTAATTTTACTTTCAGATTATAACTGCTGCGGCCAGTGGTCCAGACTGAAGGAATAAATAAAACTTCAGGCAGAAAGTTTAGTAACTTTTTTTGTTGTTGTTTCCGTATGGAACGTTTCATATTCATTCACAAAATTTTCAGTTCCTATTCCTATTCCTTTCTTTAGAGGAGACAGAAGTCAGGAGATGAAGGACAAGTTGACGGTATTTGCCGGTACAGCACTGCAGGGAGGTAAACAGACACGTGTGCAATGTCCACATTATGCTGCTGTTCTTCGGAGCGGCCCACGGGAGGTCTGAGGTTACACTGTTTTTTATCACCTCAGTGTTCAAAGACTGATTATGTTGCTAAGGATCTCTGTCATTTCTCTGAAACAATTGATTAAAAGCTTAGAGATGGAGAGATAAGATAGAATAATGATACTAAAAGGAAACGTGTCTAGAATTGATTTTCTTTTTTTTTAAGCATAGAGGATAAAGGAGCCAGTGAAAGAGGCGTTGGCTTAACTGAAACTGTTTAACGTGATAACAACAAGGGTGGTCACATTCTTGGTTAGTCATTAATTATTTCAGAAAGCTAAAAATGAACAAAGGCAAATATAACCAACTAAGGAAATCAAGAAGATAATTTACTCCCTGTATGGTACGCATGCGTGCACACACACACACACACACACACACACACACATACATGCATTGACAAAATATCAGTGATTCTCAGTCAATTAAAACACATCCAAACATGTAGATCCAGGGCATAAAGGTTGTGTTAGTTCTGCAAAAGCATGAGGCTGTAAAATAAAACACTGGATTACCCAGAAAATTATTGATGAAAGTACAAGGATCTAATAATGGCCCTTACTTTAGAAACCAAACTAAGTGATCGTTGTATCGTAATGTATTAGCTAAGACTATTTATGCAGCTATCTGATTTTGCCCCATACCATCCACTAAGATGCCCTTGTATGTTCTGGGGGTGGGTTTTCTTTACAGGGAAACAGAAATGAAGGCTTTAAATAGTATTTCCTTCTAACATGTGGCAGAAACCTTATTTCATTTGTTTTTATCTCTAGAGATTGTCAGGGTGCCTGGCATAAAGAAGTGTTTGATAAATTTTCTTTAATGAATTATAACTTTCTCCATTATATTTCTCTCAGCCAAAATGATCATTCAATAGCTATAGTATGCTAATTAATTCCTCACAGAAATTAAGTATCCTTGCAAAGGAGAGGTCCTTCGGTCTCTATGCAGACCTGAGACAAGCAACTGGCTGCGTCCTGGCGGTTCACACGTGTCAAAGGAGGGGGTCTGCTGTGCCTCTTCACCCCAAACAACAATGAACTCCTGAAAAAAAAATCCCAGAATAATTTTTAAAAAGAAAGAAATGACAAAAACCAACATTCATACACGACAGATGATGGAACAAGAATTTTATTATCTTTGCTAATGCCACTTATTCCTATTTTTCCCAGAGGGAGATACAAGATTTGGAGTTACTCCACAAGCCTGAATTCTAGATCAGCCATTTTCTTACCAGTGACCTTAGATAAATTACTTATTCTTTCTGTGCTTTTGATTCTCTCATGCATAAATTAGGGATTATATGTGAAAATCAGCATGAAAGGTTTTGCTTCTATGAAAGAAAGTAAGGCAACTAAATAAAGTATGTTATCTCAATGTCTTTGAATTCTAGTTATTGTGATAAAAAGTCAAAGTGCTATTTTGTGTTTAATAATCTGATTACATAATTTATATTAAGTGACTATGTATCATAATTGTTATTGAGAAATAAATAACATTAACTACAAAAAAGTAAATAAAAAAGTACTCATTTCCTGAGGTCATTGGGAGGATCAAATGAGAAAATACATTTAAAATGTTTAGAATATTATTTGACGTGTAGTAACCAATTAATAAATGTTAGCTACTACTTTTATTCCTGAAACACTCATGAACATGTTATTCATTAGAATCAAATGCCAAAGAAAACTTCTGAGCATGTTAGCACTTTATCATTTATACAAATTATTTTTTCAAGGACACTGAAAATATAACTTGAGAGCATGCATCAAATTAACTTTTCCCAGCGAGAACTGACTACCCCACCATGCACAACCACATAATAAAACCTATGGTCTTCCCTTAACTCTTTTCATGTCCCTCATCTCCTCTGTTAGACTGTAAACACCTGTAAGACAAGGATGGGCTCTGCTTTCATTCACCTCCTAATTCCCAGAGTCTGTCACAGTACCTGGCACTTCATAAATGCTCACTAGATGTTTACTGAATGGACAATTGACAATTACCACATTTCTATCTCTCTTTTGAATAGTCTCCTGAGCATCAGAACCACAGAACTTACACCAACTAGATGACTCCACTTGGATGCCTCATAGTCACCTCACAATGAACCCCCTAGTGTCTCCTCCTTCTGCATTTGACTAGATGTCATACCACAGACGTCTATGACATGTGTTTTCATAACATCACTGTTTTTGTACCATCTCCGGACTTTGCTCCCTCCCTCGCATTGCAACTTTCCTCTTGTCTCTGCATCCTTCCTTCAGTCTTTACATCCTCCCCCTTCTCCAGAATCCAGTACATTCTGCCAGAGCACTCTTAATAAAATGCAAATCTAATCACAATGCTTCTTTGTGTAAAACCCTCTGATGTCATGCCAAAAACGTTTACTTGAATTTTAATTCTTCAGTATGGCATAGTAGGCACTGATTTTTCCTTCTGTCTATATCCAGCCTCCTCTTTGCCATGCTCCAGTTTACCCAGATGTCGTGGCCTAGTTGCCATCTCTGACCAGGTCTTCTGCTCTCACAGATCTGGGACTTTTAAATCTGCTGCTCTCTCTGCTTGGGACATTTTTCCTTCTCTTTACCTAGTCGGCTCTAAAGTTTTGTATCATCTCCTTTCGGAAACATTTTCTAGTCTCTACATTTGGATTCCAGTTTCCATTTTGTGCTCTCAACACAATCCCAGTTTTATCACTGTTTTTTTAGTTTTTAATTTATTTTTTATTATAGATGTCCCTCCCTCCCCCCCCCCTTGACAGCCTCCTCCCCGCTCCAGCCACCCTCCCTACCGCCTTCCCCACACTATTGTCTGTCTGTCGGTTATGCATATGTGCACATAAATTCTTTGGTTCATCTCTTCCCACCTCACCCCTACCCATCTTTCCCCTCTGAGTTTTGTCAGTCTGTTCCCTACTTCCATGTCTCTGGATCTATTTTGTTCATCAGCTTATTTTGTTCATTATATTCCACAAATAAGTGAGTTCATGGGATACTTGTCTTTTTCTTACTGGCTTATTTTGATTTGGTGTTTTTGTTTGTTTGTTTGTTTTAATCCTCTCCTGAGGACATTTTTCCATTTTTTGTTCAGACAGAGTGGGAGGGAGGAGGAGGAAGAGAGAGAGAAATAGAAACATCGATGTGAAAGGGACACATCGAGTGGCTGCCTCCTGAACAACCCAACCAGGGCTGGTGACAAACTGCAACCGAGGTACGTGCCCTTAGCGGGAACCGAACCCAGGCCTCTCTGGACTGCAGGCCAACGCTCTAACAGCTGAACCAAACTGGCCAGGGCCTGAATGGCTTATTTTGCTTACCATAATACTCTCCAGGTCCCTCCATGTCGTCTCTCTCTCTCCTTTTTTTATCCTCACCTGATGACATTTTTCCATTTTTTGTTCAGATAGAGTGGGAGGGAGAGAGAGGGAGAGAGAGGGAGAGAGAGAGAGAGAGAGAGAGAGAGAGAGAGAGACATTGATGTGAAAGGGACACATTGAGTGGCTGCCACCCACGCAACCATCCAGGGCCAGGGACAAATTGCAACTGAGGTACGCGCCTTTAGCGGGAACCAAACCCGGGTCTCTCTGGGCCGCAGGCCGATGCTCTAACCGCTGAGCCAAACCAAAGGGTAAGAAATCTTTCTTTCTTACAGCTACATAGTACTCCATTGTGTATATGTACCACAGTTTTTTTATCCATTCATCTACTGATGGACACTTTGGTTGTTTTCTGATCATATCTATTGTAAATAATGCTGATGTGAACATAGTGATGCATATATTCATCCTGACTGGTTTTTCAGGCTTCTTAAGATATATTCCAAGAAGTGGGATCACTGGATCAAATGGAAGTTCAATTTTTAATTTTTTGAGGTAACACCATATTGTTTTCCATAGTGGCTGCACCAGTCTGCATTCCCACCAGCAGTGCACCAGAGTCCCCTTTTCTCCACACCCTCGTCAGCACTTGTTTGATGATTTGTTCGTGGCAGCCATTCTGACAGGTGTGAGGTGATACCTCATAGTCATTTTAATTTGCATCTCTCTGATGATTAGTGAGTGAGCATTTCTTCATATGTCTCTTGGCCATCTGTATGTCCTGTTTGGAGAATTGTCTATTCAGGTCCTCTGCCCATTTTTTAATTGGATTGTTTGTCTTCCTTTTGTTGAGTTGTATGAGTACGCTATATATTTTGGGAATTAACCCCTTATCTGATGTATCCTTGGCAAATATGTTCTCCCAAAGAGGGGGTTCCCTTTCCATTTTGATGGTTTTTTTTTTTCTTCTTTTCTTTTCTTTTTTGCTGTGCAGAAGCTTTTTACTTTGATGTAGTCCCATTTATTAAATTTTTCCTTTGTTTCTCTTTCCCTAGGCAATGTATTGGTGAAAATTCTGCTATGTATGATGTCTGAGATTTTGCTGCCTACATTTACTTCTAGGATTTTTATGGTTTCATGACTTACATTTAAGTATTTAAAAATATTATTTTTTCTTTATTGATTTTAGAGAGAGAAGAAAGGAGAAGAAGAGAGAGATAGAAACATTGATGAGAGGGAACATCAACTGGCCACCTCCTACATGACCCCCTACTAGGGATATGGCCCACAACCTGGGCATGTGCCCTGACCAAGAATCGAACCAGTGACCTCTTAGTTGCATGGATTG
Organism: Molossus molossus; assembly: GCF_014108415.1. Lineage (NCBI taxonomy): Eukaryota > Metazoa > Chordata > Mammalia > Chiroptera > Molossidae > Molossus > Molossus molossus. The sequence continues at coordinate 73,163,587 of NW_023425344.1, read as the reverse complement.
ATGCTCAACCATTGAGCCACACTGACCAGGCACATTTAAGTATTTTATCCATTGTATATGGTGTAAGTTGGTTTTCTAGTTTCATTTTCATGCCTGTACCTGTTAAATTTTCCACACAACATTCATTGAAGAGACTGTCTTTACTCCATTGTATGCTCTTGCCTCCTTTGTCAAATATTAATTGGGCTTAATGTCTTTGGTTAATTTTTGGGTTCTCTGTTCTGTTCCATTGATCTATCTGCCTGTTCTTGTGCCTGTACCAGGCTGTTTTGATTATGATGAATTTGTAGTATAACCTGGTATCTGAAATTGTGATCCCTCCAATTTTGTTCTTATTTTCCAAGACTGCTGTGGCTATTTGGAACATATAAACTTTGGAGTATTTGAAGAAGAACTAACACCTATTCTCCTCAAACTATTCCAAAAAAATCTAAGGAAAACTTCCAAGCTCTTTTTATGAGGCCAGCATAACCCCAATCCCCAAACCAGGTTAAGACACTACAAAGAAAAAAAATTACAGGTCAATATCCCTGGTGAACATAGACACCAAAATTCTCAACAAAATATTAGCAAATTGGATCCAGCAATATATTAAAAAATTATTCACTGCGACCAAGTAGGATTTATCCCAGGGATGCAAGGCTGGTACAATATTCGCAAATCAATAAATGTGATATACCACATAAACAAAATGAAAGATAAAAATCATATGATCAGCTCTGACCAGTTTGGCTCAGCAGTTGGAACATTGGCCAGAAGATGAAAGAGTCGAGTGTTTGATTCTGGTCAAGGGCACATACCTCACTTGTGGTTCAGTCCCCAGTCCTGGTCAGGGTCTTGTGGGAGGCAACCAATCAATGTGTCTCTCTGACATTGATGTTTCTCTTTCTCTCTCTCCCCCTCCCACTCTATCTGAAGATAAATGGAAAAATATCCTCTGGTGAGGAGTTAAAAAAAGTATATAATCATATTAATAGATGCTGAAAAAGCATTTGACAAAATCCAAGCACCCATTTTTTATAAAAGCTCTTAGCAAAGCGGGAATAGAAGGATCATATATAACAAACCTACAGCCAATATCGTACTCAATAGGCAAAAACTAAAAGCATTTCCCTTAAGAACAGGAACCAGGCAGGGATGCCCACTCTTGCCACTCTTATTCAACACAGTGCTGGAAGTCTTAGCCACCGGGATCAGACAAGAAGAAAACAGGAATAAAAGGTATCCAAATTGGAAAGGAGGAAGTGAAACTGACATTATTCGCAGATGACATGATATTGTACATAAAAAAACCCTAAAGTCTCCACCAAAAAACTACTACATTTAATAAATGAATTTGGCAAAGTATCACTGTCTGTTTTATTTCCTAACACCCACTGTGAGACTATGAGTTCTTGAGGGGAGAGAGGAACGAGCACTAACTGGGGAATCGGGAGATGCAGCCTCTGTTCTCAGCCTTCCTGTCAACCTCAGTCCCACCAGAGACAAATTAGGAATGATGCTGGACCTCAGGTTGATTTTCTTTATTACAGTGCTCACCTAGATTATATTTAGCTGTACTCTCAATAACTCTATAGAAAAAGCTTTAAAATATATTTGCAATATTTTTATTCTATTCCATTTCTGCAAAAGCTGATTTCTATGTGACAAAGTCACTTTAGCAATTCTTACTGATTGCTAGTCATAACTGACAAGGAGACTGATACCCAGTAACTCAGAGCAAAGCAACTGAATCAAGAACATTCTTCTGCCTTCTGCTATATAATTTTCATTAACTAAAATAAATACTATAAAGGCTATTAACAAACAAAACAACCAAGAGTCTTGTAATGCATGAATATAGGGTATAAGGGCCAAACCCAAAAGAGGAAGTAGATACAAGTAGGAAATTTTTCAGGTTTTACCTGTGTTATTGTTTGGGGATTAAAAACATACTTTTAGAGATAGACCGACTGGGTTTAAATCCTGACTCTTTCAATTATTAGCTATATAAACGTGGGCAAGTCTGAGTCTCATTCTCCTTACTATTAAATAGGGATAATAATAATAATGCATATCCCATAGTGGTTTTGTGAGTATTAAATAAATTAATTAATATAAATACTTATAAAATGCCTGGTGCCAGTAAGTTATGTAAGCTATGAATATTATTAAAAGGAAAGAAAGGATAATAACATAATCAACTATAAATTGTGGCCACTGTATTTCAAAAAATTTCAAACATGATATTCTAAAAAATTAATCTATTTGATCAGAAATCATTCCATAATAACTGATTAAACTATTAACTAGAATTATCTGCATGGTATGCCATTAATTATATACATGTTGTAATCTAGACTGGAGAAGAATATAGGGTTTTTCTTTGGGGGAAAAATCCTTAAGCATCACTGAAGAATAATTTTCAACGAGCCATTTGAATTTGGTTGGATAGTAATCACTTCATAAATGAGCAGAATTAAACACATTTAAATTAATAAAAATACCTATAATCAGATGGGGTTATATAAAATTGTTCAAATGAAAGCAAAATGAAACAAAAAATTTTAGTAATGTGTACCTAGACTTACTGCAGAACAGCTTATCTACTATCATGAAAAATTCTTGAAAAAAAAACACCCTGAGCTTATGACAGATATAAACCTGAGTTTTACATTAAAAACACATAACCACTTGGCTTGGAAACCCTACTTGAGATATTTGACAATAATCTCCTGAATTACAGGACCAACAACTCTGTATTGAGCATTGCATTAATCCCAATGGACTAGAACTGAGCATAACTTGAGCTGTGTACATACCTTGGCCTACAGATGGACAGTGAATCATTAGCCAGTTTTCCATACAAATATTTTTGTTTGATTTGGACATCAGATAAAGCAGTTCAACATGTTTCAATTAAAAGCAGTCATAGGGTATCTCTGGAGGAATGATTGTCTGGCAAATACAAGCACAAGTATTGAACACATATGCTAGAAAGGCTGTAGGCATTTTCTTGGATCTAGGGATATAACTTTTAATTAAAAACTGAGCTCAATTTGGACTGTGTATTTATTTACTTATTTTAATGAATCAGTAAGAACATGAGTTACATCTTATGTATCCAATAAATGTTATCCTTCAAAACCAAGCCAAATGCACTGAGAAAGATTTTGGCAGGGACTTAAGAACCACTGGTTTGGTAGTCACTCAAGGCTCAAACTAAATAACATATAGTGAAGTTCAAGCTCAATTTGGAGAATATTTTCCTTTTTTTAAAAAAATACATTTATTTGTTTCCTTTCTATTTAACTTTACTTTTTATTGAATTTATTTGGATTACATTGATTAATAAAATTATATAAGTTTCAGGTGTACAATTCTATAATACATTATCTGTATATTGTATTATGTGTTCACCATCCCAAGTTGGGGAATGTTTTCAAGTTTGATTTTATTCAGGGTGAACTATTCTTTTTCCTTCCTTCCTTCCTTCCTTCCTTCCTTCCTTCCTTCCTTCCTTCCTTCCTTCCTTCCTTCCTTCCTTCCTTTTTCTTCCTTCCTTCCTTCCTTCAAGAGAGGAAGGGGGAGAGAGAGACAGACAGACAGAAACATCGATAAGAGAGAAAAATCAATCAGCCGCCTCATGTGTGCCCCTCACTGGGGATTAAACCTACAAACTAGGCACGTACCCTGACCGGGAATCAAATTGGTGACCTCTTGGTTCATGGGTCAATGCTCTACCACTGAGACACACTGGCCAGGCTGAGCTGTATTTTAAAAAACTGTTTATTGTGGTAGAACGTGTATAACATAAAAGTTACCATTTTAGCCGTTTTTAATTGTACAGTTCAGTGTCTGTCACACATGGTGCATTCCCATTGTGCAGCCTCGCCACCATCTATCTCCAGAAATCTGTCAATGTCCCCAGTGGGTGAGTAGTTTTGGAATATATATAGGTTTGGCTTTTCTCAGATACATTCCCTAAAAATATCTTTTGGGAGGAACTTTTGATTAGTTCACAGTTCCTTAAAAGAAAGTGTATCTGAGTTCACCGCACAAGTTCAATGAGTTCAAATGCAAATTTTGCTATTTCTGTTTTTTAATTCTCTGCTTGGAAGCACTAGAAAATAGCCCTACTAAGAATAAGACATAAAACAGTACTGATGAGCAGAAAGCTACCTTAAATTATATTTTCATTGGATTTAAAACAATTTAAAAATAAAAAATAGTGATAGCATTTATGCAGATGAATGATCAGTATTTCACTTTATCAAATAATTTTTAGTAAGGAAGTTTACTTTAGAAGTTTACCTTATTTTCATCTGATTTTAAGAGAAATGAAAACATTTTCTTGGGTACCTAAAAGTGTGTGGGCCCTAGACACTGGAACTTACTGTGCCTAATAGAATTATTGGCCCTACAGTCAGCCCATTAGATTCTAGGTGGTGTTTGCCAGGCTTCTGGGAAACCTAGTAAAAGCTTTGGTGGCAAAAGACCTTTTGGATTACACCTGCCCGAATAATTTGAGCCAGAAGGGGAATCTGGGAGCATCTGGGAGCCTGAGAATGAGCTAACCTAGAGAAAGCAGAGCTGGGGGACCTGATCTCAGCACTGGATCTAATAGCCTCTCATGGGCCTATACAACACCCCTTTTCCCCCGCATAAGCCTGTATAATTTAGGGTTTTTGTTAAAGAGGATGCTCACTGAAATCAAACTGCTTGATTAAAAACTTAAAAAGAGAAACAAATATTTTGCTCAGGCTGTTACTCTAGGCCCAGATAGAGTCACTTAGACACAGAGTGTTATGGAAGAGGCTCCATAATTCTTTTTAGCCTTTGCAATTGCACTGGTTACCTTGAATTCGTTTTCTTATTTCTCTAATCCATACTGTGATTGGCTGGGAAAGAAAAAAAAGTACTCCTGTCACTTCCTTACTTAAAATCCTTCAGTGACTCCTCACTGCCTTGGGGCATAAACTCTCTAGCATTCGGTCTGGTGGGTTAGACCCTCTCAGACAGGTGTCTCCAGCCCCCAACCCCAGCCCAACAGGCTCCGGTGGTTTACGTCTTAAATGTCTTCTTTGATCTTATGTCAGTGTATTTATTCAAACTTTCCCTGTGCCTGGAATGATTTTCCTTTTCACTATACCTTCTCAACTTGAAGTTTGGGTAGTTGTGTTCAAAAAAGGGTTATCAACTTAGATTATGTCTAAACTCAAAAAGAGAGAATCTAAAGCGTCTCTGGGTTGCTCTAAATGACCACTAATGCACTGCAGATGTGAGCGTTCTTGTCCCCATGATTATGTTTAAATATAGAACCAATGCTTAATCACACCCAAGAAGCAGTGGTGAAGCATGGGTTTGATGGCGTTCTCAAAGAGAAAGGGCTGTATAGAGTTTTTCCCGGTGTCTTTCATTTTTTTCCATCAAGTCATTTAAGACCTATTATGGGCTGGCCTCTGCCCCCCACCTTCAAGCTTATCTACTGATGATTATCTCTAAGAGGCTAACCCTGATCAAGAAGACTAACTGAATGCACAGGTGTCTTTTTTTTTTTAAATCCTATCTAAGGACATTTTTCAATTTTTTGTTCAGATAGAGTGGGAGGGAGAGAGAAGAAGAGAGAAAGAGAGAGAAACATCGACGTGAAAGGGACACATTGAGTGGCTGCCACCCACACAATCTATCCAGGGCCAGGGACAAACTGCAACCGAGATACGCGCCCTTAGCGGGAACCGAACCTGGGTTTCTCTGGACCGCAGTCCAACGCTCTAACCGCTGAGCCAACCCAACCAGGGCTCAGGTGTTTTTCTTAAGGAAGACTTTCCTCCATCCTCAGCAGCCAATCACCTTTATCTCTGTTATCCTTTTATTTTTAAATAACTGCTACTGTTATAGATACTATACCATACTGTAGACATAACTAGCAAATTTGAGTCTGGAGAAGACCATATGATTCTCAAATCCAAAAAATAATTCAAAGACTCTAATTGAATGCTTTAGTGTCCACTAGTACAAACGTGTCCTACTTGTACAAAAAGTCCTCGGTTCCTGCTCTTTGTTCCTCTCCTTTGCCATTTCACATGGTAAGTGTTGCATTTTAGCGAGAACAGTTTTCTCTTGCTGTATTGTTTAGATTTTCCCCCCTCTTGGCTTAATTATTTATTTTCATTTTCCCCTTCTTCATGTTCCCAGAGAGAGCTTTCACTTTCAATCTGCATTTTAAATATTAATGAAGTTTTCTTTCTTATTTGCTTTTTTAGATAAAAAACATAAAGTAGATTTCTTTCCATTTCCTTGGGGACTGTTTTATGCATCCCCAGATGCATGTGCCACACTTTGGGGATTATGGCGACAAGGGATTCTGTGCCTCTTATTAAGCTAATGACTGTCCAGCTACAAACCCAGTGGGAATTGGGCTGGGGTTCTGAGAACCATCTTTCTCTTTGGCCAGCTAGCAGTCTATTAGGCTCTACCAAGAGAGGGTGCTAGGGAGAGACTTCACAGTGGAGGAAGAAAGGGATTTACTCTTCTGTATTGGCTTCAGGTATACAAAATAGTGCTAAGACAATCGTATACGTTACAAGGTGCCTCCCCCATCCTGATATTTCCAGCACTCATCTGTCACCATACGTAGTTATCACTATATTATTGACTACATTCCTTATGCTGTACTCTACATCCTGTGAATATTTTGTAACTGCCAATTTATACTTCTTAATCCTGTCAACTTTCACTCAGTCCCCCAACACCCCTCCTCTCTGGCAACACCAGTCCACTGTCTGTGTCTATGAGTCTGTTTTAATTTTATTTGTTCTTTTACTTTTATTCTTTAAATTCCACATATAAGTGAAATCATGTATTATTTGTCTTTCTCTGACTTATTTCACAGAGCACAATACCCTCTATGTCCATCCATACTGTTGCAAATGATAAGATTTTATTCTTTTTTTTTTTTTTATCCTCACCCGAGGATATTTTTCCATTTTTTGTACAGATAGAGTGGGAGGGAGAGAAAGGAAGGGAGAGAGAGAGAGAAACATCGACGTGAAGGGACACATCGAGTGGCTGCCACCCGCACGACCAACAAGGGCCGGGGACAAACTGCAACCGAAGTACGTGCCCTTAACGGGAACCGAACCCGGGTCTCTCCGGACCGCAGGCCGATGCTCTAACCGCTGAGCCAAACTGGCCAGGGCAAGATTTTATTCTTTATAGTGGCCAATTAATATTCATATATATATCACATCTTCATCACCAACTGTCTATTAATGAGCACTTGTTTTGCTTCCATGTCTTGACTATTGTAAATAATAAAACAAGGGTGCATATATTCTTTCAAATTAGTGTTTTGGGTTTCTTTGATAAATACCCAGAAGTGGAATCACTGAGTCATAAGGCAGTTTCATTTTTAATTTTTTAAGGAACCTCTATACTGTTTTCAGTAGTGGCTGCACCAATCTGCATTCCCACCAATGGTGCATGAGGGTTCCCTTTTCTCCACACCCTTGCCAGTTCTATCCATGAACATGGTATATGAACTTGTCATTTGTGGATTTATTGATGACAGTCATCTGACAGGTATAAGGTGATAACTTATTGTGGTTTTAATTTGCATTTCTCTGATGATTGTGATGTTGAGCATCTTTTCATGTCTATTGACCATCTGTATGTCCTTTTTGGAGAAGTGTCTATTCAGATCCTCTACCCATTTTTTAATTGAATTGTTTTGTTTTTTGGTGTTGAGTAGTGTGAGTTTCTTTCAAATTTTGGACATTAACCCCTTTTAGAAGATGTATCATTGGCGAATATGTTCTCCCATTCAGAAATTGACTTTTTGTTTTGTTGATGGTTTCCTTTGCTATGCCAAAACTTTTTACTTGGATGTAGTCCCACTTGTTTATTTTTTTCTTTTGTTTTCTTTGCCCAAGGAGATATATCAGAAAAAACATTGCTAAGAGAAATGTCTGAAATTCTACTGCCTATGTTTTCTTCTAGGAGTTTTATAATTTGGGAATCTCACATTTAATATTTAATTCATTTTGAGTTTATTCTTGTACATAATGTAAGAAGGTAGTCTAGAATGGATACAAAAGCTATAGTAAATATACACATTGGAGTACTATGCAGCTGTAAAAAAGAAAGATCTCTTATCCTTTGAGATGACATGGAGGGACCTGGAAAGTATTATCCTAAGCGAAATAAGCCAAACAGAGAAAGACAAGTATTATATGATCTCACTTATTTGTGGAATATAATGAACATAACAGTCTGAGAAATGGGGTAGTCCCAGAGATGTGGAAGTGGGGTACAGACTGATAATCCCCAGAAGAGAGGGTGGTGGGGGAGAGATAAACCACAGAACTTATATGCATGTATGCATGAACAATGGACATGGACAACAAAGCTGGGGACAGGGCAGGGAGGGAGGAGGAGGGGGGAATCAGTGGGGGAAAAGGAGAAACATCTGTAACAAAATTAATTAATTAATTATTTTTTAAAAAGTGGTCTAACTTTCGTTTTTTGCATGTATCTATCCAATTTTCCCCATATCATTAATTGAACAGACTGTCTTTACCCCATTGTATGTTCTTGCCTTTTTTTCCCAAATATTAGTTGGCCATTTAGGTATGGGTTTATTTCTGGGCTCAATATTCTGTTTCTTTGATCAATATGTCTATTTTTGTACAAATACCAAGCTGTTTTGACTATAGTCTGATATCAGGTATTGTGATTTCTCCAACTTTGTTCTTCTTTCTCAAGATAGCTGTGGGTATTCAGGGTCTTTTGTGGTTTCATATAAATTTTCAAAATATTTGTTCTAGTTCTATGAAATACAGCATTGGTATCTTGATTGGAATTGTGCTTTGGGTAGTAAAGACATTGTAATGATATTAAGTCCTTCTAGCCATGAACATGGTATATGCTTTCACTTATTTGTATCTTCTTCAATTTCTTTCTTCAGTGTCTTATCATTTTCTGAGGTGTTTAGCCTCCTTGGTTAAATTTATTCCTAGGTATTTTATTTTATATTTTGATGCAGTTGTAAATGGGATCAGTTTCTTAATTTCCTTTTTGGATAGTTCACCATCAGTGTAAAAAATGCAACTGATTTCTGAATATTAATTTTATATCCTACTACTATCCTGAATTCATTTATCAGTTCTAGCAGGTTTTGGTGGAATCTTTAAGATTCTCTATATACAGTACCATGTTATCTGCAAATGATAGTTTTAATTTTTCCTTTCCAATCTAGATGCTTCTTTTTCTCATTCTTGTCTGATTGCTGTGGCTAGGATTTTCAGTGTATGTTGAACAAGAGTGATGAAAAGTAGACATCCCTGCCATGTTTCTGATCTTAAGGAAAACACTTATAGTTTTTCCCCATTGAGTGTGATCTGGGTTTATCATATATGGCTCCTATTGTGTTGAAGTATGTTCCCTCTGTTCTCACTTTGCTGAGAGTTTTTATCATAAATGCACGCTGGATTTTGTCAAATGCTTTTTTAGCATCTGTTGATATGATCATATGACTTTTATCTTTCATTTTGTTTATGTGGTGTATCATGTTACTTGATTTGTGGATATTTTACCGACCTTGCATCCCAGAAACAAATCCTACTTGATCATGGTGTATGATCTTTTTAATGTATTGCTGGATTTGGTATGCTAATATTTTGTTGAGGATTTTTGCATCTAAGTTCATCAGGGATATTTACCTACAAATTTGTTTCTTTGTAGTGTTTTTATCTGGTTTTAGAATTAGGATAATGCTGGCCTAATTAAAAAATGAGCTTGAGAGTCATCCTTCCTCTTGAATTTTTTGGAATAGTTTGAGAAGGATAGATTTTAGTTCTTCTTTGAATGTTTGGTAAAATTCACCTTTGAAGCTATCTGGACCAGGACCTTTTTTTGCTGGGAGTTTTTTAAATTACTGTTTTGATTTCATTGGTTGTAACTGGTCTTCTCCTTCACCAGGTTAGGGAAGTTTTCAACTATTGTTTCTTTAAATCCCTTGCTTTCTCCCTTCTCCTCCTGATACCCCTATGCTATGAGTGTTGTTATGCTTCATATTGTCAGAGATCTGTACACTATCCTCATTTTTAAAAAATTATTATTTTTCTGTCCTGGCTGGTTTGGCTCAGCAGTTAGAGTATTGGCCCATGGACTGGAGAGTCCTGGGTTTAGTTCCCGCTAAGGGAACATACCTCAATTGCAGTTTTCCCCAGCCCCGGTTGGGGTAGAGTGGGTGGCAACCACTCGATGTGTCTCTCTCACATCGATGTTTCTCTCTCTCTCCCTTCCATTCTATCTGAAGATAAATGCAAAAATGTCCTCAGGTGAAGATAAAAATTTTTTATTTTTCTTTTTGCTGCTCTGATTGGTTATTTTCTGCTACCTGTCTTCCAAATAACTGATTTGATTCTCTGCTCCATCTAGCCTGCTGTTGATTCTTTCTAGTGTATTCTTCATTTCAGATATTGAATTCTTCATTTCTGACTGGTTCTTTATTGTGGTTTCTACGTGATTTTTAATTTTTTTTTTATGTTTGCTAACTTTTTTATGAAGTTCTCACTAAGTTCCTTGAGCATCCTTATAACTTTGTATCTCATAGCTTGTTTGCCTCCATTTCATTTAGTTCTTTGAAGCGGGGGAGGTCCTGCTCTTCATTTTGGGCATATTTCTTTCTCTCCCCATTTTGATTGCCTCTCTGCATTTGTTTCTATGTACTAGATATATCTGCTATGCCTTCCAGTCTTAGTATCATGGCCTTATATAGTAAGTGTCTTGTGGGGCTCAGATCATCTGAGCTAGGTGCTCCAGGAATGTCCCTTGTGTGGGAAATGTAAGCCTTCCTGTTATAGTTGAGTCTTGTTTGCTGTTCACTTGAATGTGGGTGGGGTTGCCCTTATGGTGGGTTATCAGGAATGACCAAGACCATAATGTATGAACTGCTATTCAGGGGCTGACTCCACAAATTGGAATTTTCCCCAATAGGGTCTGGTGTTTGCTGAGATCTCCCTTTGGGTATGTCACTTGTGGAGCTAATTGGGTCACACTCTGATGTCATATGAATCTTGCTACTGGTTTTGTTGATTTAGGGCCACTTGAGGGACTCCAGTAGAGGTCAATGTCAGGTTCTACCTATTACTGGCCCTATGATCCTGTTTGGAGCTACATAATGATCCACAGCTTGTGGCTGCCTCTGCTGGGCTTGGGTGTACATGGGAGGGGCCAAGCTGTGCACCTAGGCCAGTTTCCACTAGTACCAAACCTTGGGGACAGGTCAGCAAAAGACTCAGGGAATTCTGAGATCCACCTCTCCTTGCCTGCTGCCTGTTAGGCTCAGTCATTGGCAGAGTCTCTGTCAGCATACGAGTTGTGTGAGGTAGTTTCTCAGTGAGTCGCCAGGTAGAGGTGAATGGTATTTATGAGATTCAGATCCAAATCTAGTGCTAATGCTGGGTCCGAGGCCATCCAACAACAGTGTCAGGGTACACCAAGGTCAGCTGGCACCTACCAAGGGCTTGTAGACATTTGTGGTGGGGTACGGTTTCAGGAAGTCATCAGGGTGAGACCAGCACAATTCATCAGGCCCAAACAGACCAAGATTTGGCCATGTGAAGGGAGGGCTCTTCACAGGAATGGTGATGCTGGTTGAGTGTTCCAGGGGAAAATGGCCCCTCCCAAGAGCCATACAGGTCAGTTTCTCTCAATGTCTGCCCAGACCTCGTGGAAAATCTTCTGCATCATTGGCACCAGGATGGCCACAACCCACTGAAAACATTACAGAGCAAAATCTCAGAAGAGTGTTGCCACTGGGAGTCAGGAGGGTGGAGCCAATGGGTCTCCTGTGGGAGGGTAGAGTGCTGCTGTTCATATTTGAGGTGGCAGGAGAAATGGCCCCTGCCCCTTAGCCACACAATTTAGTCTCAGACTCCTCACAAGTTTGCCCTCAAGATGCCTTCAAGAAAGTCTACACTGACTTCCGGTCAAGATGGGGGCATAGGTAAATGCAGTATCATGTTCTCCCACAACCAAATCAAAGTTACAACTAAACTACAGAACAACCATCATTCAAAGCCACCTGAAATCAAGCTGAATGGAAGTCCTACAACCACAAAATTAAAGAAGAAGCTGCATTGAGACTGGTAAGAAGGGTAGAGGTTGATGGGCTGGTCCCACACTCACGTGTGGCAGATAAAAATCAGGAGGGTACCTCGGTGGGAAGGTCCTCCCTGAGGACTGAGGGGTCCCCGTCCCATACCAGAAGCCCTGCTCAGGGTTCCAGTGCCAAGAAGAGAATCCCCATCACTTCTGGCTGGAAAAGCAGCAGGAACTGAGGCTCAGGGAGGCTGAGGCAGCTGGAGCCCCAGGCAGCTCCACTTAAAGGGCCCACGCACAAATTTACTCGAACTTGCTTCCTCTAAGCTCGAAAGGGAGGCAGCTTGAGGGGCGCCAGAGACATACAGGAAAGAACTCAGCTGTTTGGCATTGGAGAGAGGGCTGGAGAAAGGGCTTTCTCCAGGACAGACGTGCTGTCAGAGGCCTTTGTTCCTTTGGTGAGCCCTTCCCTGGGGCTGCAGACAGCCCCATACCTGGGACTCCAGCAACCTGGCTCACTCTGGTAGCCCCGCCCTCGTGATTCCCCGATGCCCCGCCCTGGTGATTCCCACTCAACTTTCAGGCCCACCCAAGCTGTTGCCAGTTGCTTTACCATAAGATTGGCCTGTCTTGGATCCTGCCACAGGTTTTCCTAAATTCTTTCAAACAAGCAGCATCTGGTCTCAGCTAGCCCCATACCTCTTGTTAAGTAATACACAGAAACAAACACAGGGAGGCCGCCAAAATGAGGAGACAAAGAAACAGGTCCCAAATGAAAGAACAGAACAAAACCCCAGGAAAAGAACTCAGCGAAATGAAGATAAGCAACCTAACAGATGCTGAGTTCAAAATACTGCTTATAAGGATGCTCAATGAACTTAGTGAGGGCATCAAAAGCATAAAAAAGAACCAGTCAGAAATGAAGAGTGCCCAATCAGAAATGAAGGAGTCGCTAACTGAAATAAAGAATAATTTACACAGACTCAATAGTAGAGTAGGTAAAGCCAAGAAGCCAACCATAGATTTGGAATATAAGGACGCAAAAACAAAACAAAACAAACAAAACACTCAATCAGAACAGCACAAAGAAGAAAGAATATAAAAAAAATGAGGAGAGTGTAAGGAGCCTCTGGGACAACTTCAAGCATATCAACATTCACAACTTGGGGGTGCCAGAAGGAGAAGAGAGAGAACAAGAAATCAAAAACCTGTTTGAAACAATAATGGCAGAAAACTTCCCTAACTTGGTGAAGAAAACAGACATACAAGTCCAGGAAGCACAGAGGTCTCAAACAAGATGAACCCCAAGAGGCCCACACCAAGACACATCATCATCAAAATGCAAAAGGTTCAAGACAAAGAGAGAATCTTTAAAGCCGCAAGAGAAGCCCTGGCCAGTTTGAAATGTTTCAGAAACTCATAAAGTCTTGCATTAGCTCAGTTCATCAGATTTTGTCACTTAAAGAATTTACAAGAATTCAGAAAGTATGCCAGTAAGAGAGAGATGATGACAGCAACAACTTGACTTAAGAAGAAAGTCCAGCCCTGGCTGGTTTGGCTCAGCGGTTAGAGTGTTGGCCTGTGGTCCCGAGAGACCCGGTTTCGGTTCCTGCTAAGGGCATGTACCTTGGTTGCAGTTTGTCCCCGGCCCTGGTTGGGTCGTGCGGGTGGCAGCCACTCGATGTGTCCCTTTCACATCAATGTCTCTCTCTCTCTTCCTCTCTTTCCACTCTATCTGAACAAAAAAAATGGAAAAATGTCCTCGAGTAAGGATTAAAAAAAAAAAGCAGCAAAAGAAAAGCAGTTAGTTACCTACAAGGGAGTTCCCATAAGACTGTCAGCTGATTTCTCAAAAGAAATTTTGCAGGCCAGAAGGGAGTGGCAAGAAATATTTAGAGTGATGAAAAGCAAAAACCTACAACCAAGATTACTCTATCCTGCAAAGCTGTTGTTTAGACTTGATGGCCATATAAAGAGTTTCCCAGACAAGGAAAAGCTAAAGGATTTCATCACCACCAAACCAGTATTATATGAAATGTTGAAGGGTCTTCTTGAAGAAAAAGATAAAAAATATGAACAAACAAAATGGCAATGAATAAATATCTATCGACAATGAAATCTAGAAACAAAATGAACAAGCAGAACAGATACATTCTCATAGATCCAGAGAACATTTTGTTGGTTGCCAGATGAGAGGGGGATTGGGGAAATGCATGAAAAAGGTGAAGGGATTAAGAAGTACAAATTGGTTGCTAGACTGACAAACCTCAAAGGGAAGGGAGTTTGGGGGGTGGAAAGAAATAATCCAAAAAACTTATATGCATATATGCATAACCAATGGACACAGACAACAGTGTGGGGGAAAAGCAGGAGGGGGGCGGGAGTGGGGAGGAGGAGGTCAATGGGGGAAAGATGAGGAACATCTGTAATACATTCAACAATAAAGCTAAGTTAAAAAAAAAAAAAAAAAAAAAGGAAGTCTACACCTCAGGTTCAGGCATGACTCCTCCGCAGGGCACAGCAACAGAAAGTCTGGATGGTGGGGTGTGCAGTCCCCCCAGGCTGATACAGTTTGGAGGAAAGTTCTTGACCCAGAAAAGATCATGTCTGTGGGCCATGCAGGAAAGAGACTCAGCACAGGGACCCTGATGGCTGTCCCTTCCGCTCTCTCCCTGGAGCTACACGACTCAGTCTACCCTCACATGATTCCAGTCTGCTCCCACCTTCCCTCCTGCCAGATCCCAGGGTGAATGGCCACAAACGAGATTTTGTGTGCTGGCCCTTAAAGAGAGCACCTGGACCTGGCCGGTGTGGCTCAGTGGATTGAGTGACATCCCATGGACTGAGAGATCTGGGTTCGATTCCCAGTCAGGGCACATGCCCAGGTTGCAGATTCGATCTCTAGTAGGGGGTGTGCAGGAGGCAGCCGATCAATATATCTCTCACATCAATGTTTCCATCTCTCTCTCTCTCTGTCTTCTTCTCTCTCCAAAAAATCAATAAAAACATACTGAAAAAAGAAATAATTAAAAAATAAAGAGGGCACCTGGGTTTCTTGCAGATGCCTCTCTCTCCCTGGAGGATGAAATCGCCACTGATTTTCACAGCCAGATGTTACGTGGATTCCTCCTCCTGACATTGGTGCTCTGGGCTGGGGAGGCCAGCATGGGATCGAGACCCCTCGCTCTTCAGAGAGAAACTCTGCAGCTTAGATATCCTTCAGGGATGTCAGGTACTACCCCCCACCCCCCACCCCTATATATATATCTGTCCTTCCTCCCAGTCTCAATGTAAATCCTTGGTTATAGGACTTCTGTTCAGCTACTCTTCAGTTGGTTATCCAGGTTTATTATTCTGTAATTTAGTTATAATTCCAGTTTGGTCCTCGGAGGAGGTGAATATAACATCTACCTGCTCCACTGCCATCTCCTTTGGTCCCTTAAGGTAATCTATGCCTTTTTAGTCCTTCAGTACCCAGGTAGTATTTTTTTTCTTAAGTTTTCTCTGTTAATATAACTGGCATGTAGTCTCCTATTGGACACTGACTGACCCAGAACCCAGTCTTCTCCATATCAATGACTTCAATACCCTTCTATCATGCTTGTCTTTTTATAAAAAATATTTTTCCTTTATTGATTTTAGAAAGGGAGAAAGAGGTAGAAACATCGACAGAAGAGAACATCAGTTGGCTGCCTCATGCATGCACCCCACTGACCTGGGCATGTGCCCTGACTGGGAATTGAACTGGTGACTTCTTGGTGCAGGGGTTGACGCTAAACCACTGAGCCACACTGGTTGGGCTATAATGCTTGTCTTGCTACATACCCTGCTTACACCAAGTTTAGGTTTATGATCACTATTAATCTCAAATTACTGTGATGACTAATCTATGTGTCAGTTTGACTGGGTGCCTAGATATTTGGCCAGTCATTATTACAAGTGTTTCTGTGAGGTTGGTTTTGGATGGTGTTAACGTTTAAATCGGTGGACTTTGAGTAAAGGATATTACCCCATTGAATGTGGGTGGCTCATCAAGTCAATTAAAAGTCTGAATGGAGCCCTGGCCGGTTTGGCTCAGCGGTTAGAGCGTCGGCCCACGGACCAGAGAGCCCCGGGTTCTGTTCCCGCTAAGGGCAGGTACCTCGGTTGCAGTTTGTCCCCGGCCCCGGTTGGGATCGCGTGGGTGGCAGCCACTCAATGTGTCTCTCTCACGTCGATGTCTCTCTCTCTCTTCCTCCCTCCCTTCCTCCTGCTCTATCTGAAGATGAATGCAAAAATGTCCTTGGGTGAGGATAAAAAAAAGTCTGAATGGAGCAAAAAGACTGGCTTCTTTGAGCAAGAACGAATTCTCTAGCAGATGGCTTGGACTTATCTGCAGCATTGGCACTTCCTGGCCTCCGCCCTGCCAGCCCGCCACATTGATTGTTCCGACGGCCTCTCATCCACTCTGCTACGTTGGCTGGTTTGCCGGAAGCTCTTCTTTTGCCAATCTTGGCAAATATTTATGGGCAAAGTGTTCCTAGGACGCCTCCTTTCTTGAAAAGAACCAGTATATTTTCTCTGTGCTCTCTCTCCTTCTTGCACTTAGCTGACAGAATCACAGTGATATCTGGAGAAATCCCTCACTAAACTATTTGTCAGCTATTGCTGCCAAACTGCCATGTAACAAATCCGCAGCGGCCGACAACAGGCACTTTCGTATCCTCATTCATGAGTAGACTAGAGGGCAACCGGGCCAGCTCGCTTCAGGCTTTCTGTATTTTCATTCTGGGACCACTGGCTACCCAGAGCGTGTTCTTCTCATGGCAAAGCACAGGAATTCAAAAGGGAAAGTCAAACCGCAAGCATACTTAAACCCTCACGTCTGCTAGCATTACCCTGGGCACAGGAAATCACACAGCCAAGTCCTAAATCAAACGGTGGGAAAGTACACTTTTAAAAAAATCACACAAAGATTTATGTTTAAAATATTTACTATCGGGAGAAAGGAAAAATGGCCAAAGGAATTGAAGTTCTTTGTTCTCTTGCTTTTGCCTGAACGTTATCATTATATGCACACAGAGCCAAATTGATTTTTTTCCCCCACAAATTTTGCACAGTGACACAGTAGATTGAATTTACCAATAAAGTAACAAATTAATCACCACCAACATAATTAAATTTTTTTCCCCGCACTAAAAAAAATATGCTTTCACTGAGAAACATTAAAAAATATCTCTACGTGAAGGAGAAAATAAGATAGAAAAAGAAAGATAAAACAGAAAAAAATGAAAAGAGAAAGGTTATCAGGAAATTCGTTTTAAAATGCTTTCTGGGTTTCATCGTGGGCCTTTGAAAAGGTTGCATTTTACAGCATTTCATATAGATTTGCAAACCTTAGCACCTAACACATGTGGTGAGGAATCTGTGTAGTAGATATTTTGAAGCTGGAATGGAAGAAATAATTGATGTAGAGCATTTTTATTTTTTATTTATTTTTATCCTCAGCGGAGGACATTTTTCCATTTTTTGTTCAGGTAGAGTGGGAGGGAGAGAGAGGAACAGAGAGAGAGAGAAACATCGATGTGAAGGGACACATCGAGTGGCTGCCACCCGCACAACCGACCAGGGCCGGGGACAAACTGCAACGGAGGTACGTGCCCTTAGCGGGAACTGAACCCGAGTCTCTCAGGACCGCAGGCCGATGCTCTAACCGCTGAGCCAAACCGGCCAGGGCAGATGTAGAGCATTTTTAAGCAGTTTAGAGAAAGAAGTGACTTGCGGTGATCAGTCCAGGTTGAGGGTCTTCCCAGCTGGGCAAACATGTTGAAGGGTGGTGAAGGAACAGCTTCCCAGTTGCTGCTAACAGGCAACTGAGGCTGGAATGTGTCAAGAATCATCCGAGTTGTACCAGGTAACACTGCCCCTCCCCCATTTTCATATTATCTTCACAAAACCTTTTGCCATGCAGAATTTGTTCCCTTTGTACTTGTATTTTTGATATCTTTTTTTATTTTATTTAATCTTCCTTAAAAGAATGCTAGATGTGGCAGATGAACAAAAGAGTTGGTGTAAAGTTTTCCTTCTAGATCTTCCCACAAATGCATGCCCCCATCCATCCTACAATTCTCCACCCCCTCTCCCCAGCCTCAGCCCAACTTTCCTAAGGGATGGCTCTGCCCAAGTATTCATAAAGAGAAAACAAGAACTTTTCATATGTGACTATGTAAATTTCTATTTCTACTACCCGACAGAGGTTGGTAAAAAATACGAAAAATATCAAGCTCCTATTTAAATGGGTAGAAATCATACTAACTCCTTTGGTCCCAACACTAGCCAGAGCAAAACTTTGATAAGGGGACAAGTTCAGGACACATTAGGCTCAGAGAGAAACAGTCTCAGAGGAAATGACTAACGGAAAAAAGATAAGCAACTCTTGGTAAGATTGTCCAACATTGTTCAATTTAATTTGTATTTCTAAATTTAATTTTGTGCATTTGCAGCACAAGGAAAAAAGTGATATTTGGAAGTATTTATACCAGCCATTAAATTTCAAGTTTATCAGTCTAATTAAACAATGAAGTAATTAGAAGTTCTAAACTTGTAAGGAATGTTCCACAGCGTGTCTTTCTTCATCCGGAAGAAACTTCATCCGGCAGAGTGGTTAGAAACCGAGTCTTTGTGAAGTAGCAGAGCTGAATCTGAGCACTCGAATCACTGACAGCTGTATGACCTTGGGTGCGCTGCTTAATCACTCTAAGCCCTCATTTTCTCTTCTGGGTCTGATAGTGTCTGCATTACAGATGTGCTGTGTGCCTTAAAGAGCCCCCCAACGATCACTATTATGAAATAAGCACCGCAAATATTTGAATTGACTGTAATTTTCTCACTTTATTTAAATTTTTATGGAAATTATTCTCCAAAACTACATATTTATAAGAAGCATATTCAATAATTAGAATTCTCAATTGTATATCTTCTATCCTGCATGGTCTCTGTTTCCCCAAGATTCTCCCCCTCCTTTGCTTTTGACTGCGGGGTTGGTGAGTCTGCAGGGGGGTTTGAGAAAGGGCAGAGCAACAGGGGTCCAGTGACTTCTCTGCTGACTCTTATCCACCCCCCTTGATTTTGGTCTTGAATCTCAAGTACACTTTTGTGGGTCTTGGGGACCTGGTACCACATGGGTTCTTTAGGGTTATTGGGATGGCTTCTCCTCTATGTATGACTTCTTCCCCACCTTCAGGAAAACTTGGGTCATAACTTTGACTATATGAGTTCCATCAAATGCCACTCCTCCACTTGCCAAATTTTTTTAAGATTTATTCTCTCTCTCTCTCTCTTTTTCTTTATTGATTTTTAGAGAGAGAGGAAAGGAGAGGGAAAGAGAGATAGAAACATTGATGAGAGAGAACATTGATTGGCCACCTCCTGTATGCCCCCCACTGGGGGTTTGGCCAACAACCTGGGCATGTGCCCTGGCCGGGCAGGAATCAAACCAGTGGCCTCTTGGTGCATGGGCTGATGCTCAACCAGTGAGCCACACCGGCCAGGCGCCAAATTATTTTTTGAAATGCTTCTTACACTCTTGATGCCTCCCTTGTTTCTTTATCCTTGCTGACTGTACCTCGTGCATACTTTTACTCTTTTTCTTAGTGGGGCTTGAAGACATTATCCTGTATTATGAATATGCCATGTTTAACCAGGTTGGAAATTTGGAAATTTAAACAATAGGATCTAAACAAGATATGAATAGTAAGAAAGAGCACAGAATCTTAAAAATGTCAAGTAAAAGATGTATAAGAATTGTAACCTTTCAGTTTCTGGAGATCAATCCATACATTTACTTTGATCATTTCCTTCATATGATCTTTAAGACAATGCAGGAAAAATCTTAAATACTTATTTTTTAAAGCACATTTTTAACGGAATTTTGTTATCCTTATCTGTTGAATTTATAAACAGGGCTTAATAAATAAGATCCAAAGAATGGAAACTAAGACTAAACAGTCAACTGGCTTAAGTTCAAACTTTCCTTTTTGAAGTTCAAGGGGTGCTAAAAGATGCCTTTGGCTTTGATAAAAGATAAAAGATGCCTTTGATTTTTTAAAAAAAGAATGTAATACTTTGCATTTGCTAAAACTAAAAAAAAATGAACCATGAACAGCAGCTTAAGCTTGGTAGCTAATGTGCAGCAGAACCCTGTTACTTGAGCTGTGTCCCTGAACAGCGCTCTGCTCTCTAGCCTGCTGTTTCAACATACAACTCAACAAAAGGAAAACAAAGAACCCAATTAAAAAATGGGCAGAGGGCCCTGGCCGGTTTGGCTCAGCGGTTAGAGCGTCGGCCTGCGGTCCGGAGAGACCCGGGTTCGGTTCCCGCTAAGGGCACGTACTTCGGTTGCAGTTTGTCCCCGGCCCTGGTTGGTTGTGTGGGTGGCAGCCACTCGATGTGTCCCTTCACGTCGATGTTTCTCTCTCTCTCTCCCTTCCTCTCTCTCCCTCCCACTCTATCTGTACAAAAAATGGAAAAATATCCTCGGGTGAGGGGGAAAAAAAAAAAAATGGGCAGAGGAACTAAATAGACACCTCTCCAAACAGGACATACAAATGGCTAACAGACATATGAAGAAATGCTCAGCATCACTAATCATCAGAGAGATGCAAATTAAAACAACAATGAGGTATCACCTCACACCTGTCACAATGGCCACCATCAACAAATCATCCAACAACAAGTGTTGCCGAGGGTGTGGAGAAAAGGGGACTCTAGTTCACTGCTGGTGGGAATGCAGACTGGTGCAGCCACTATGGAAAACAATATAGTGTTACTTCAAAAATTTAAAAATTGTACTTCCATTTGACCCAGTGATCCCACTTCTAGGAATATACCCTAAAAAGCCTGAAACACCAATCAGAAAGAATATATGTACCCCCATGTTTGTATCAGCACTATTTACAATAGCTAAGATCTGGAAACAGCCCAAATGTCCATCAGTAGACGAATGGCTAAAAAAGCTGTGGTATATGTACACAATGGAGTACTATGCAGCTGTAAGAAAGAAAGATCTCTTATCCTTTGAGACGACATGGAGGGACCTGGAAAGCATTATCCTAAGCAAAACAAGCCAAACAGAGAAAGACAAGTATCATATGATCTCACTTATTTGTGGAATATAATGAACATAACAGTCTGAGGAATGGGATAGTCCCAGAGACGTGGAAGTAGGGTACAGACTGACAATCCCCCGAAGAGGGGGTGGTGAGGGAGAGATAAACCACAGAACTTATATGCATGTATGCATGAACAATGGACATGGACAACAAAGCTGGGGACAGAGTGGGGGGGAGAGGAGAATCAGTGGGGGAAAAAGGAGAAACATCTGTAACAAAAATAAATTAATTAATTAAAACAGGAAATAAAGAAATTTTAAATCAAATAGGATTATCACGACATCCAAAGAAATGGAAGACAAAGATTTGATTCTGGACATTTATAAAACATAGTAGCATATTAATATAAAGTTTAGGTCAATATAATATACAGTTTCATATGAATTTCTATTATTTGTGCAAAAGAAAGCCTGTGTTTTCAAATTGGGACTAACAGGAAGTCTGCAATTAGTAAACTTTCATTAAGCTAAGGTATGCTCTCCTTGGTCTGGCCATTTTGGAAATTGAATGAGGTCACTCAATATTTCGTGAACCACTAAAAAAACCAAAGTGAAAATGTATTAGAATGTACTAAGAAATAAATCACAAAATTCTTAGCAAATTGTCTTTCCAAGTGTTGCATCAAATTATAGAGAACTGGGTCATGTTAACAAAGAGCATAATCAACAGAAGAATAAGTCTTCACGGAAAGGGAATACTTTCACCTGTTACAGCACCTTCTATCGTAGTGATGGGAACCCGAAAATGGTCTTACCGAGTTTTTTCTTTTCTTTTAAGAATTACCCAATACCCAAAGCACATGTCATAAAAACAAATCTGTACAGGAGACACCTTGCCGTGATGGTACCAGTGTTCAGTACATGTTGGTTGCTATGAATGTTAACTGAGTGACAATCTCATGTTAATTTCGCACGTATGTGTATACTTTTCATTCCTTGATTAAACAGAAGTATTTGGTGGAGGCAGGTTGCTCTTTGAAAGGACATAAAACTTGGAGAAGAAATCAAACGGATTTTGAGGAAGGAAGTGAATGGTCAAATGCTCAAAACCACATTAGGGAACGGCAGACTGCCGTGATCACCACACCTGTCTGCCTGACACACGCGCCATGGGCCATAGAAACCATATTAACATTTAGGAAGCACTCGGCTCTTTACAGACTCACATTTACACATAATCTTTCAGTTGATGTTCACAGATGACAAATTTTTAATCATTTATATAAATTCTTTAAACCCCAGGCCTAGTGACAAGCCTGGATCGTTTCCCGGGACTATGGCGGTTCATCCTAATTGAGGTTGTGGCTTCCTATGAGCTATCGAAACTGTTTCCATCAACAAAATGTACGCACTGCCAGGAAACACCATTTCCAGCCTTCGTGGACTAGGTCCCAGAATTTTGGAAACAGCTGATATTTTCTATCCATATGGCTCAGACTCACGAAGAACCAAAGTACTCATGTAACAAAAATGTATCGTAGAGGCCAGAAAAATATTTTTAGTATAACTGTGTTCATTATTTTCTGGAAATTTTTGTTACTTGGGTATAAATGAAAACTATTTCTTCTTTGCTTAAACAAACTATTTTTAAAAATATTCTTGTAGAAGTCTGTTCTGTAAAGGATTGAAGCTTCATCCAACTTATGCGGTCATCTTAGAACTCTCCTGTCACTAGGCTGTTTCCCCTGCAGGCAGGGGCAGCAGATGTTACTGGAGTCGGCGAAACAAGATTGCCTTTGTTCGAAGCAATTTCCTCTCTTTGCATTACAGGCCTGTTTGAAATAATTTTGCCAGAAATCCTACGTGTTTGATATGAAGGCATGCAAAATCAATTTCTAGAATAGATGGTGAAAAAAAAAACCTGCTTAGAAGAAAGGATTTAGATCAGAAATTTGCTTGATATGTATTGTCAGGCTAAAGAAAGCTACACGTACATGTAAATATCGCTCACACTCAAATATTGGATCTGCTGCCTGGTGAGTTTGAGACCTTGGCAAATGAAAGCATTGAGCACCGGGTACACGAGCAGCACAAATACCAGGGTTTGCTATTATTAGTCCCCTGTTGTCCTGGAAGTTTTGTAATACATTTTTATTCTCCAATACCTTCTCTCTCTAGATTTCATGAGGAAAACACACCTCTTTAGATTAACATATTTTCCAAATACATAAAAAATACAGATGCACAAATCATTCTATAAGATACATTTGGGTTGCTTGCCTTCTTTTTTTTTTTTTTAATCCTCACCCGAGGACATTCTTCCATTTTTTGTTCAGGTAGAGTGGGAGGGAGAGAGAGGAAGGAGAGAGAGAGAGAAACATCGACGCGAAGGGACACATCGAGTGGCTGCCACCCACACAACCGACCAGGGCCGGGGACAAACTGCAACCGAGGTACGCGCCCTTAGCGGGAACCGAACCTGGGTCTCTCAGGACCGCAGGCTGATGCTCTAACCGCTGAACCAAACCGGCCAGGGCTGCTTGCCTTCTTGATAACTTCTAGGAAAGTACTTTAACCTCACCAAAAAAAAATTTTCCTGAATTACACTTTTGTCTGCATTACTTTAGCCTGTAAAAAGTAAGTCTATGCTGTGACCTGGGATTATCAGAGAGGGGGGCCTTCCATCGATCTGAGTATCTGGTCCTTGTTGCTAGGTCTGGGGACAAGAACTCTGTGTGTCTTTGGACTTTGTTTTCATGGAAGACAAAGAAATGTCCTGGGCATGGGGAGGGGGATTATATCATTGAGTAGTAGAACAGAGAGTGACTTCAGAGGTAACTAGGCCAACTCTTTTATTTTCCAAGGACCGAGAGGAAACAAGACTCCTCGGGTTCTAGGACAGGGAAAGGCAGAGGCGGGATTCTCCGACCAAGGATGTTAGAATGACCCAGAGGCAACAGTCACTGATTCTGGAACACTCTTGACAAACAATTTAACTTGAATGCTTACTTTCCCCATTCTTAACAGAAGAGCGAAAATGAAATCTCATGAATACGATTCGAATGTTTAAGAATTTGCGCATCCAGAAAGGCTCTCCTGGCGTGCCCCAGTCGGTGACATACCTGTATTCAAGACTGTGCACACCATCTGGAATGTTGTTTTGTGGGAATTAAATGAGATAAAGTATGGCACGCACTTGGTTCAATGTCTGGCCCACAGGAAGCAGTTAACAAATATTAGCTATTTATATGACCATTATTTGCTTACATCTGGGAATCCTCTTTTAGCCAAAGAGCTGAGCAGAAAAAAATATTTACTCACGACTTTGGAGACACTGTATCATTCTTCACAGCATCTGAAAATAAGGAAAATAGCCTTATCACTATTGAAATCGGGGAGAACAAAGACACTAAAGATTTACAAATACATTTCAGTTACCCAGGTAGGTTAGAAGCAGAAAGAGAAACACACCCTTCATTTCCTGCCTCCTCTACCCCGGTTTAAACACTTTGGTTTAAAAGTGTCAGAAGAACTGGCTGGAGGCGGACAAGCTGAGGGAGGGAGCTCCGGCTTGCACGGGAGCAGCCAGACGAAGTAGCAGTGGGTCCTTTGAACACTCCCCTTTACCAAAATAAACAAATAAAGAGGAACTACATGTAGGCTATTTAAAAATATATATATTTAGCTTTCCATTATTAAAGAGATAGGAAATAGCCACTGATACTTATCAAGCAGTAACTACCCGCCAAGCAAGGCACTGAGGGCACTAGCTCGTCCACCCCAAATTCCTGGGCAACTTACCTAATTTCCCCATATCTCTGTTTCCGCATCTATAAGATGGGGATGAAGAATGATGCTGGGCCGTGGCTGGTGTGGCTCCATTGGGTGAGCACCTTCCCGTGCGCTGCAATGTCGCCAGTTCGAGTCCCAGTCAGGGCACTTGCCCAGGTGTGGGTCGCGGGGCGTGCAGGAGGCAACTGGTCGATGTTCCTCCATCACATTGTTGTCTCTCTCTCTAAAAATCAATACAAACATATTTTTTACAAAATGATTCCGGTAAGGGCAAGAAGTTTTGTTTTTGTTTTTTTATCTTCAGCCGAGGACATTTTTCCATTTTTTGTTCAGACAGAGCGGGAGGAAGAGAGAGAGAAACATTAACATGAAAGGGACACATCGAGTGGCTGCCACCTGTATGACCCAACCAGGGCCGGGGACCAACTGCAGCCGAGGTACATGCCCTTAGCGGGAACCGAACCCGGGTCTCTCTGGACGGCAGTCCAATGCTCTAACCGCTGAGCCAAACCGGCCAGGGCAAGAAGTTTTTTTTTTAAATGTAAGTTAAATCTCAGTGAAAGATCATAAATATAGTGTGTTGATTTTGTATAGCTCCCATTTCGTTGGCACTTGATTTTGACTTACATACATCTCTTTGGCAGGTAAGGAGTTAACTATGCCTTTGCAATTAAACTTTGTACAGACTAACATTTATATTTACTTCTATTTCTTAGGTTTACAGTAAATGGGTGCAAGCACATTTTTTAAAGTTTAAAGTGCTTGGAAAAAGGAAAAATTACATGACTGATCGGTTGCTATTGCTGCCCATGAGTATAACTTCCTGGAAGCTGAGAGCCAGCCTGTGATGAAAAGTTTCATGGATAATCTACAAGCCCAGCAGTGCACAGGCAGGTATGTTACTGGATCTGTTCACTGAGCTGTCCTAACTGGAATTAATTTCTGCAGTAAGGAATGAAAATATATTTTTAAAAAACATTTACGCACTGGTTACCAATCAGTATAAAGATGATCAACAAGCTGTACTGGAATCTTCCCCTCCAGGTTTACTTTAAACGATACGGCCCTTCTGAGACGTGAGCGTGAGTAAAATACACCAGCAGCAATGTGAATTCAGAGTCCTTGTAAAAATTGTGGGGAAATATAAACTGAGCCTGGCCGGTGTGGCTCAGTGGTTGAGCGTTGACCCATACACCAAGAGGTCACCAGTTCAATTCCGGGGCAGGACACATGCCCAGATTGTGGGCCAAATCCCCAGTTGGGGGCATGCAGGAGGCAGCCAATCGATGTTCTCTCTCATCAATGTTTCCATCTCTCCCTCTCCCTGCCTCTCTCTCTAAAATCAATAAAGAAAATAAAAGAAATATAAGTTGAGACCATCCATTCATCAGATATATATTAGTGCTGATGATGTCCCTGCTCTCCTCTAGATTCAGAGGATGGCACAGTAAACTAAACAATGAAGTGCCTGCTCTAAGGAGCTTACATTTTACTGGGGCAGACAAATAAAATGCCCCCTGTTGTCAGACACAGTGATGAAGGAACATACAGCAGGTAAAGGATGAGACTGCGGGAGGAGGATTCTGGTGAGGAGGTGGTGAGCCAAGATTTCCCCAAACAGACCCAGTGAAGCACGGAGGTAAACCATGTGCATCTCTATAAAGAGGGTTCACTCATACTAACATTTGCTCACTCTCCAGGAGCCTACGTGTGAGACTTTAAAAATAAATGCACGAGTAGCAATGGGCACACTCAACACCATTAAATTTGACTTTACCCACTGTATGCAAATAGGTCAGGTTATGCATACACAGAGATCCTATAAAATGCCAAGAATAACCAGAAGTCTTTGCAGGCTTGAACTGTTTGGCAGGCATTATTTCATCTAAGAAATGGAGGAAGAGACTTAGGTGGAAGGAAGTCACCTCTTCTCTCATTGGCTTGTCACCCTCAGTTACTCATCATATAAACTCAAAGTGCAGTCACACACGAGGGCGTAGAAGAAACTAGAGACTCCAGAGAGACATAGCACAAGTAAGTGATAATGATTGCCCTCTACAAAGATAAGAAACGAGATAGTCTTTACTCTTGACTCTAGGGCTTTATTTTTATTACTTTCCTAGTCTGTGTGTGACTGAGCTGCTGTCCTGACTCATGTCATTTCACTCACGTGCACCTGGCCTCATTCGGAGCCTCTCTATGTTGGTGGCCAAGTTTAAGTCAAAGGGTAGTTTCTAAGTGAAATATAGGTACAGGAGATTTTAAGAGATTTCTTTTTTTTTTTAATCCTCACCAGAGGACATTTTTCCATTTTTTGTTCAGATAGAGTGGGAGGGAGGGAGAGAGAGAGAGAGAGAGAGAGACATTGATGTGAAAGGGACACATCGAGTGGTTGCCACCCGCACGACCCAACCAGGGCCGGGGACAAACCGCACACAAGGTACGTGCCCTTAGCGGGAACCGAACCCAGGTCTCTCTGGACCACAGGCCGATGCTCTAACCACTGAGCCAAACCGGCTAGGGCAATTTTAAGAGATTTCTAAAAGACCCTTCAAGTGGATATTAACCTAGAAAATACAGTCAATACCAGAGGGAAAATCCTGTCCTAATCAGTTTTGTGAATTGTTCCAGAATTTTCCCAAGTGATGTTTTCAGTGTGTGAGGCAGTAGAGAATGTCATAGTTTTCCACTTTCTTTAACACATCAAATGCTCTTTCTTAGCACAGTGACTAGCACATAGTGACTCTTAGTAAATCTTGGCCATTGCCGTTGTTATAAGTCCTCTCCTCCAGGGCCAGGACTGGGGCTAAGCGAGGCACCCAGGGCACAGTTTAAGGGGACACTTACTCTCAGGGCAGCAAATGCTGATCCTGCACCTGTGGGAGATTTTGAGTACTCCTTGAGAGGAAGGGCCTCTTTTAGTCAAGCAAAAAAAAAAAAGTACTCTATTTATAATATTTTCTATCACTTTAAAGCTCATTTTGTTGATGTGTCCCCATGTTTTGCCAAGAATTGCATTCTATTGTCATTTGGTTTCAAAGATCATTTAAGGTGTTTACTCCAGCTCAGAAATTTGAACTCACAGCTCCCAAAGGATATTTTAATTATTCCTCTTGCTTTGGATTTAATATGAGGCAATCATTTTGTTTGTTTGTTTGTTTTGTTAATCCTCACCCAAGGATATTTCCACTGATTTTTTTAGATAGAGTATAATGGAGGGAGGGAGGGACGGGGGGAGAAAGAGAGAGAAAGAGAGAGGGAGAGAGAGATGTGAAAGAGACATATTGATTGGTTGCCTCCAGAGGATCGAACCTGCAACCCAGGTATGTGCCCTTGACTGGGAATCCAACCCGCTGAGCCAAACTGACCAGGGCTGAGGCAACCATTTAATATGATTATTCACTTGGTCTTTGATAGGAAAATAGATATCTTGCCTTGCTAATTCAAAGTTAAACATCTAGTGTTTGATTAAAATTCGTAACTTACTCAGTTAACAAAAATTCTTATGTTTCTTTATTGTCCTACAATTTAACTCCAACTTGGCAACTTATCCAGAACTGAACTGGAAATGCTCAGGCACACTGAGAATGAGGGAAATGAGCATACTTTACCACCAACTGTTAGTGGGTAGTACACTGCTGTTATTTAATGTCAGTATGTTCAAGAAATTCTCGCCTGGAGAATAACCTCTCATGTGATTGCTTTCTGAATCTAATTGTTGCATTTCAAAACACTGCAGTCTGTGCAATGAGAGCACGCAGATTGTACTCTCATTATTACAGTCAAGTTAAGTTGTAACAAAGAACTGTTGGCAAATTCACAAGCCATCTTTGTTTTCATACTTAAAACTCATAGGCATTAAAAAAAGAAAATAAACTCCACAGGCATATATAAAACTATATCTAGAATTCCTGAGTATGTCTGAAGTTCCTTTTATTTAAGAATAAGAGCTTGCTTGTGTAGGCCAACACTTTCATGAATAAAATAAATTAGGATAAGTAGCAGTTAGCTTCTGGATTGAACTGTAAAATGGTTAAGAATTCCTTACTTGTAAATTTTCTATCTATCAAAATTACTCTCCATCCCTTTCTTCAGTTACCTGCTGAAATCTTTAAGGCGCGTAACAAAATAATTGAATATTAGCCTCCTTCGCTAGAGAGTTACGTTTGGATTGCTGTCACCTTTCTAACATAAACACTAGAATTTCTGAGACCGTTTCACTCTACTCTTACAACAATGTGCAGAATAAAATATTGCCTTAGTTAAAATAAAATGGTTTTATTATGATAGTTTGTATTTTATCAAACTATGACTACAATAAACTATCAAACTACTGCACTGAAATATACCATTGTTATATGAAGTAAAAAGAGCTACAAACCTAGGAGAAAGAAAGAAAATACCTAAGACAGAACTTTTCAAAAACACTGTTTTGTTCCATGTAAAAGGTTTACTTTCTAAACTAGGTTAGCATATATTAAAGCTAACTCTTCTTTTGCATTCAATGACTAAATTCATATGAGTTCATACGTGAAAGTTTCTTTCCAGGGTATTTATTAGTCCTTATTCATGTTTTTTGTTTTGAGACACTATATATCTTATTTTTCAAACAGAATGCTAAGAGGGCCTTTTATTTGCCTGCTGACTCAGGAACTTGACATGACTTTCTCTGCAGCGGAAGGCAGGCCGTGGTTAGTTTCAGGAGTAAAGGAGATCTTTAAGCACCATCAACTTTGAAACTTCCCGTTTCTGTATCATTTCAGGAAATGTGTGCCACTGTCCCTGTCCACACGGGGTCTTAACACAGAATGACAGCCGGAGGGCTCGGAAACCGGGCCAGCGGGAAACACGAGCCAGCGGGACCCTAGAATTTGCCTAGGCCAGTCAAATCATGCTTAGCTCTCTAATCCACCTGGATGTTACTTCCACGTATTATGTAAAGTTGGAATCTAACTGTGTCTAATTTAACTCTTTGGTCTCAGAACCACTTTAGTTTGGTCCCTTCATGTCCCACTGTAAGGTCATGTCTACTGTGTGTGTCGGAGGTTCTGTTTTGAGATGTTATGCTCCTCGGTATGTCTAGTTCTGAACAAAGGGTCACATTCCCTGAATTGCAAGGTTTTCTATATGTCTTGCTATCTGGTCGGTCCAGTCCTTTCCTTGGTTCTTTGCATTTGTCTTGGCTAGCTTGGTCCTCAGCGTTTCCGTTTGAAATTTAGGACCCGTTGTATCTGTAGACTCTCCTGGATTTTGAATACAGAAAATCATTTTGATTGCAAATAAGGATAGTTTTGTCTCTTCTTTTCCGTTCCTTACATATGTTATTTACTGTTTTCGTATCTTAATGAATTAACTAGGCATCCAGGACTATGCTGAATAGTAAGGGTAACAGTGGGGTTCTTGTTATTCCTGACATTAAAGAAAATGCTGCTGTTGGTTTTCCATTATGGATGATATTTACGCTGAGTTTTTTGTAGAGACTAGTACATTTAGGAAGTTTTTCTGTATTTCCAGTTGGCTAAGAGTTTTTTTATTTTTTAAGATTTTTCATCACAAATGAGTGGTTAATTTTATACACTTTTTAAAAGGTGTTTATTTGCATCTACTGAGAAGGTAATATGATTTATTATTTTTCTTTTTTAATCTATTACTATTATACAGATTATACAGATAGATATTTTGTGTTGAAACATCTTCCATTCCTGGGATAAACCGTATCTTGTCATTGTATTTTATTTCTTTTCATACACTACTAAATTTGAATAGCTAATAAGTTATTTAGGGTATTTATATCTAAGTTTATAAGTAAAATTAATCTATAAACTTCCTCTTTTAATATCTACCAACTTTATTCATTTTTCAGTTCTCTGAAACTACTTGTAAAAGCCAAGAATTACCTCTCCCTTGAATTAAGTAAAATTCACCTGTAAAATTATCTGGGTCCTCTAACTTTCATGAATGTAACTAATTACCAATTGGGTTTCTTCGCTGATTATTGTTAAATGCAGGCTCTCAGTTTCTTTTTCATTTGATTGTGCTAGTTTATATACCTCTCAAAAACTTCCCATTTAAGGGCTTAGATTCAGTGTCATAAAGTTATTTGTCGTGGTAGCTTATAAATTGCTAATGATCTGCTCTATCTGCTGCTATGACCTCTTTTTATTTGTAATATTATTTGTGACTTTTCACATATTTCTCCCTTTATCAGTTATACCGGAGATTTGCAATTTGACCTTAAAAAAATAAAAATGTATAGAACTAGCTGCTAGACCCTAGTTTCAAGCACGACATCCCTCCAGTCTCCCATCTTGTGTAAGGATTTTATTCTCCTTCATCCTGAAGGAACTAAACTCCAGGCTGGCCCACCTCTCTTAGAATCTGGACTCTTGCTCACTGCATTTGTTTCTGTTCACTTGGGCTGCAAAGTTTATCTTGCTTTTAATCCTAGGTATATATTTTCTTTTTTTTACTTCATTTTTTATTTTTATGTGCTTGCAGCAGGATGGGTTTATCAAAGAACACGATCTTGAGGGTTTGAGTTCGGTCCAATCACACAAAGCTGGACGCTCACCTCTCCTAGGGCGGGAATAGTACCTCCCTTTCTTCCTCTTCCCCTCTCTCCCTTTTTATTTTCTTTTTTCTCAACTCGTACTATGTGCAAAGCACTGTATTTTACACATAATACTTTCATTACCATTTTACAGGTAAGGAGACTAAAGCTAAGAACAGGCGACTTGCCCAAGACCATTCAGGTAGTGTCGGGGCTGACTCCGAAGCCGCACCTTCCTCACTGCATCCCTTGGTGGGGGCTGAGATATGTTTTACCTTTGTCCTTTTCGTCCATCATCCTCATGAAATAAAGTCTTTAATAAAGTGAGATTATTGGCCCAGCTGGTGTAGCTCACCGATTCACCAAGAGATTGCCAGTTCGATTCCCGGTCAGGGCCCAGGCCCAGGTTGTGGGCCAAATCCCCAGTGGGGGGCATGCAGGGGGCGGCCAATCCATGTTCTTTCTCATTGATGTTTCTGTCTCTCTCCCTCTGCCTTCCTCTCTCTCTAAAATCAATAAAGAAAAAATATTGTAAAAATAATAATAAAGTGAGATTCTTGTGACAGAGATATAGTGCTAAACGCAGGAAGAGGGGAAAATATATATTATTCTAGACACTATCCTCTATTTATCTTCAGCCTCTTTGGTAAATGTCCTTATCTATTTTCACTGGCCATCTAGAAACATTGACTTGAAATTCCTAATGTTAGTCTTTGAGCAAAAGCTTTACAAAATATAGAAAGGATTTTTAGAATTAGTAAATGTTTCCAACTGCATTTACCTTTACTCTTTTTTATTTTTGGCTATAAAAAAAGAGCACATACATCCTGAAAGACAAAAGTCTTCAAGTTTGGGATTTGTAGCTGCAGAAATCAAGAAAACAGACCCTCGTCCAGTAGAAAACATAATTATGCAGTCACTACAGGAATACGATGTGCCAGCACAGCTTCATCAGTGAGCTCTGACTGTTGAAAGGATGTTCTGGGAGGAAAGATAAGCATTTGTCAGATGTTCACAGACCTTTGCCAAGTCTTAGATTTAAAGATATATTTGCAGAGAAATGTAGATAACTACCAACTTATGCCAAGAGTTTTTAAATATCTTCTTTACTTGAGTGAAATGCAATATAAAATAGCATAATGTTGCAAATTAACAACAAACAACCCTTTGTTTTCATGCAGAATTGAGGAGTGTGTCATTTGACCAAATGAGAGGTTATATGTTTACATTTTAATGTTGATCATAATGGATATATAGGAATCTATTTATACAAATACTGTTTATAAGAAAAATATATCATTTCTTTATTGCCGTGGAACCACAGACTTATGACAACAAAAATCAATTTAAAAAACCATGTAAAATCTGCCCTGGCTGGTTTGGCTCAGCGGTTGGAGTGTCGGTCTGCGGACCAGAGAGTCCTGGGTTCAGTTCCTGCTAGGGGCACGTACCAAAAAAAAAAAAAAAAAAAAAATTGTGTAAAGTACTTTCAAATAGAAACTGTAACAAGGAATGACACTTTTCCTACTCTGAAGTTTTTATTTTTATTTCGGTTTGAGATTTTAAACAAATAGATTAAGGTATAAAATTACACTTTTTATTTCTTAGATAAAATATTTTCCTTTATGATCACATACAATGTTTCCGTTTTCAGAAGGAAATCTACTACTTCACATTTTTAATTTACATTTTTGTGCTCTCCTGTCTGTCCCACTAGTTATTTCTACGCTCTGCATTTCTAAGGGACTTGAGAATAGTCTCATTGTTCTGATGGGCAATTCATTTAGTTCCCCAACTTTGAACTTCCTGTATGCACACTTCTTTCCCAAAGAAATTTAGGGCTGTTAATCTTGGAATATTTATTCGTTTACTCCAGTGAATTCTTTTCTCTACAGAGACCATTCCCTCACGCATTGCTATGTGTGACATGTACCACATTTCACTTGGGTGGCGTCTGGACTGGCGAGCGAGAGGGACAGTGCACAGACCTATTAGGGTGACTGCTTCTAGCAAGGAGCACCGTCTCCACTCCACAGCTGGACATGGCAAACCTGGGCCCAGAGGCAGACACCTTAGGAAGCACCATCACCACCATTTTCTGGATCCAGAAGGGTTCTAGATAGGCGACCAGACAGTGGTTTTCAGGCATCCTCTCTCCACAGATAGATAGCATGAATGCATGGACTTGAAATATGAGTTTGGTAATCTAGGGTTGTTTTATTTTTTTCAGATTTTTTAGACAAAGAGAAAGGGAGAGGGAGAGAGAAATAGAAACATTGATAAGAGAGAGAGAAGCATCAACATTGATCAGCTGCCTCTTGCAAGTCCCCCAACAAGGATGGAGGCCACAACCCAGCATGTGCCCTGACCGGGAATTGAGCCAGCGACCTCTTGGTGCATAGGTCGATGCTCAACCCCTGAGCCACACCAGCCATGCAGAAATCTAGGCTTTTATGATTTATGTTTGACCTTTTTTGTGATGTGATTTCAGATGAAATTTTGAGGCTTGAGCCCAACTTTTCTTTTTATCTAATATTCCAATAATATCTTTGAAAGACTTTCTTAGCAGGGAATAAAATATTTAAACTTGCCAGTTTAAATAAATGTTACTTAAGATTTTTATTTACGTAATTACTATAATTATTTATTTTAGTGTGTTCCATTCACAGTGTTTATTCTTTACTATAGAACCAGTTCAAAGTTATTATTATTAATAGCTAATAATTATTAAGTGTTTAGCATTGTTCTAAATGCTTTACATGTATCACCTATTTAAATCCCCAAATCCATATTAGTATCTTGATCTATAAAAAGTGGGATTTAAAATTCAGTGAGATTTTGTTGACTAGGTCAAAAATACACAACTAACTACATGGAAGAACTAAATTGCAAATGAAATTTTTTCTTTCTCAGTTGCCTAATTACTGTAAAACAATCTACAATTAGTGTGTAAAATAATTGTTTAAAAACAATGGAAATGGAATTATACAAATCACAAAAAACACAAAATTATAACGATGTACATCTAGCCAACATAGCTAGAGTTAGAAAACTCCCTGAAATATTAGGAAAGTTTGCTCTCTCTCCCTTGCTCCTCTACAGAGAGAATGGAAGAACACACTCACCATTGTCCCATCTCAACAGAGGTCCCCAAGATGGGGTATGTTTGTGTGGTGCAAGCAACCCAAGAAAGCCAAGCAGCATGGATCAGTAAGAAAGAAAGGAGGGCAATGTTTCCTCAGCCTTTTATTCCTGCAGGGAAAAGCCAGGGGCGAGGGAAGAGAGGGCATGGCAGGTTGGCTTGGTGGCTCACGTTCCTGTTGCAGGTGCCCTGCCCTTGCAACCCGTACCCAACTGTCCTCACAAACCCAGCTGTGTCAGCAAAGCAAACAACAAACCACGTGTCAGACACCATCCATCACACGTGACTAAAGGCAGAGCAAAGGCATCTTCAAATGAAAAGCTCTGACTCCGTCCTCTGGAGGTTGGTGTGCAGATAGCCTTTTACTCGGAAGTCTTTTTATAATAAAATTTGAATTTGGGTATTTCACTGGAATGTTCCAGCAAGTTCTTAAAAAGAGTCATGATGTTATTTCAAGTCATTCCCATATGTTATTAGGATAGTGATTTACAATTCTGGTTTTGAAATATCTTCTAATGTCTCTAGTTATCTTAAAAGATGCCATAAAGTTTTCAAAATGTCCCAAAGAAAAATGTTGAAACATCTCTAGAGGGCTTTAAAAATAATTCCTCCATTTTTCTCTTTCCAGAATCACACAATGCCAAGCTACAAACTCACTTATTTTAATATGAGGGGGAGAGCAGAAATTATTCGTTACATATTTGCATATTTGGACATAAAGTATGAAGATCACAGAATAGAACTAGCTGATTGGCCTGAAATCAAACCAAGTAAGTAGCACAAATGATAGTTGATGAACACGTAGGAAAAATATGTTTCTAGAATGCTTTCTTTCTTCAGGATAATAAAAAAATATAAGATTTTAATTTTACAAAGCTTTATATTGAGAAACAGCAGTTCCGAAAAGTTAAATAAATGCAGTGACCCAGAAAATTTTCTATTTGAGGTAAAAATACAAACACCACAGAAAGAGAATACAAAGATAAACCGATGTGAAGTTTTGTTTTATTTTTTATCCTTCCCCGAGGACCAAGGACATTTTTGCATTTATCCTCAGATAGAGCAGGAGGGCGAGAGGGAGGAAGAGAGAGAGAAACATCAATGTGAGAGAGACACACTGAGTGGTTGCCACCCACATGACCAGAGCGGGGACAAACTGCAACGGAGGCACGTGCCCTTAGTGGGAATTGGACCCAGGTCTCTCTGGTCTGCAGGCCAATGCTCTAACCTCTGAGCCAAACTGGCCAGGGCCCAATGTGAAGTTTTATCATTAGAGCTAACTGGCGATATTGAAGTCAATATTCTTGACCAGTGGAGTTGGATGGGCTTGCCACAGATCTCTATAATGTTTTGACAGTGGATCAGATGTACTTCTCTAACAGAAAACCAAACTGAAAATGACTTGAATGATAAGGAAATAAACTATATCACATAACTGAAAATCCAGAGGTAGAACAGGTTTCCAAGGATGGCTCTATCCACCTTCCTCCTCTGTTGGCTGCATCATGAGGCTGGTAGCCATGTGTTTGCTGCAGTCCCAGCCTCGCAGCCTTGAACAGCAACATTAAGAGGAGATACAATGGGAAGGAGTAAGGGAGAGAAGTGCGTCCGTAAGTGTTCCTGGAAGAATGAAGAAAACTTTCCCAGAAGACCTCAGCACATTTCTCATGTCTCACTAACTCAAATGGAGTCACTTGTCCATTTCTGAATCAATCGCTGGCAAAGGGAAGAACCTGGGAACCATCCAGCCCCTCTGTGAAGTTGGGGGCGGAATCAGTTGTTATGAGGCATGGGATTCTGTAAGAGAGGGGTGGATACATAAACAAAACGGGTCTGTTTGTTCAGAGAGCAAATGGACAAACTGGGCAGGAACCCAATCAAAACCTGCTACTTATTGTTCCGGACAATGGGGAAGAACTGGAAATATCATCACGTTAAACAGACAACAGTGTGTGTTTCTCAGTGAGCTGTAAGTCTTCCTCCAGATGTTTGCCATGTTATCTGTAAATACTAACTAAATATTAATTATATGTCTAAAATCAACATATTTATGACTCGTTTATTATAAAATCATATAAAGATGAAGTTGAAGAAAATACCTATTGGGTCCTTGAAGACCATCTGGCACTTGGTAGACACTCTGCAGACTCTGTTTTATGCACGTTCTCTAGCATGCCTACATGAAATGTATTACTATTTCTATTTTATAGTTGGGGTAACTGAAGCACACAGAGTTTAGGCAATTTTTCCAAGTTCACAGCAGTAGCAATTTTCAAACACAGG
The DNA here is from genome assembly GCF_014108415.1 of Molossus molossus. NCBI lineage: Eukaryota > Metazoa > Chordata > Mammalia > Chiroptera > Molossidae > Molossus > Molossus molossus. The sequence continues at coordinate 73,126,645 of NW_023425344.1, read as the reverse complement.
TCGCTTAATACTATGGCCCAAGTTTCTTGCACTAGATAATGCTAATAACAACAATACCATGATAAATGGCCTATTAACAATAAATATCGCTACTTGCCTTTTGGAAGCATAAGTTCCTTAAAAGTCATCCTTTTTGTTATCAGAGAGTTCTTCTCTGGTGAGACAGAATATTTTACTTTTTGTTCTCATGAAATTTTGCCATTAATATCCAAATGTTTCTTCCGATATCAGAATTTTTATATGGGGTTTTTAATTTTGTGGACATAAAATAGGTGAAAATTAATTTTATCCACTAATTAAGTCAAGATAGATTGCAAATTGTAGAGATAGTATATGTAACCAATTTCACCTTTCAGACATGTTTTTGAGTGCTACGCTGTATTTCATGTTACCTTTTCATTATGTTATTGGAAATGGAATCGCACATTTTCTGAACATATTTCTAGAGTTGAAAGGGATCTTAACATTTGTGATAGCTAGGATATAATTTCAAATAACAGAAATTGAACACAAAAATGATATAAAGAGGATAAAAATTTATATCCTTTGCATGAAAGCCCAATTATATACACTAAAATTTTGTTTTTTTAACATATATGGGAAAGCAATTAAAAGACTAAAATGGTTATAACTATGTAGTAGAACTATTTTTATTTTAGAATTTTTCCATAATATATATTGTTCTCTGACAAAAATATAATAGGTTTAGATAACAAAACATAGTAGTACTTACAGATAAAATATTGATATGATATCTGCTATCACTCTGTCCTATTATTGGTACAAATATGCTTGCTGCCGTACTACTTCAAAATGCCCCTCATCAAAAAAATTTTTGGCTAAATTCCTTACCATAACTCAACATGTAAATCAAGCTTTGCATATTACTCAGACTATGGTTTTAAATAATTAATGTGATCCCTGATTAAGGTCTTAAAAATTAAGCTTTAAAAGAAAGGTTTTTTGTAAAAAAAAATTATTAAGTGGTAAGCATATGTAAGTATATGAGATTATATATGGTATAATATAGAGTTCCAGTGTAAACCTGGGTTTTAGACCTGGTTCTGTCATTAACTTAATAGCAGGTCTTCTAACAAATAACTCTTTTTACAACATAAAATGTAGATTCCACTAGAGGGTGCTTATGTCCCTTTTAGAAGAGTCAAGAATTCCACGACTTTAAAATCATGCTTTAATTCCAGAAATATCAGTAAAAAGTGGAAGCATTATAACTCTTGATTTTATTCTGAAAGTTGATTCTTTGCTCATTTTATTTTAAGCTCTTCCATTTGGCAAAATCCCCGTTTTGGAAGTTGACGGACTTCACCTTCACCAGAGCCTGGCAATCGCGAGATATCTGACCAAAAACACAGGTGATGTGTGTAGTGTGTTTTAAGATTTTTGATAACTGAAAAATAAATAATCTATATCATCTATCTACCTATCTATCTACAGTATTCTTTACACGACTGAACTAAAAAAACTTTATTTTTGAACCAAAGTAATGAGAATATGTCAAAAATATAAAAATTTCTGTTGCACTAACGCATACTTCAACAAGTGAAATTCTTTGGGAGTTCAGACGAGATGGAGATTACTTCTGACTCCACGGACATTTGACTTAGAGTGAAAACGACATCTGAGCTGAGCTGAGAGGACACCTAGAACTTCCAGAGGAAGACTTGGACTTGGGCTTGCCCCTCAGACTTTCCCTGCATCAGGACAGTACGGAGGCTCATTCCAGCAAATGCTCAGCCTCGATTTCAGAGACTGTAACTCAGTCGTCCTGGGGAAGGGCCCAAACGTCTGCATTCCTAACAGTTTCCTCAACAATGAGAATCCCTGGGCTAGAACATTCCAGGCAGAGAGAAAATGGCATAAGAAAAAGAGAAGCACTTGACATTTGGAAAGTGGACAGTAGAAAGGGAAACAGATTGAAAAATAGATTGGGATCCGGTTGGAAAGATTCAGAGTATGGATGTCATTCTTTAAGCAATTGTAGGTTTTTTTAAATTGAGATAATTGTCAATAACATTGTATTATTTTCAGGTGTACAACATAATAATTCTATATATTTATATATTAATAAATGATCATTGGGATAAGTCTAGTTAACATCCATCACCACAGAGTAACAAATATTTCTTGTGATGAGAATTTTTTTTTCAATCCTCACCCAAATATTTTTTCCATTGCTTTTTAGAGAGTGGAAGGTAGGGGAGTGGGCAGGGGAGAGAAAGAGAAACATCGATGTGAGACAGACACATCAACCTGGCCTGGGATCAAACGTGCAACCCAGTTACGTGCCCTTGACTGGGAACTGAACCTGCAACCACTGAGCAAACCAGCCAGGGCAGATGATTTTTATTTTTAATCCTCACCTGAGGATATGTTTATTGATTTTAGAGAGAGTGGGGGAGAGGGAGAGGGAAAGAGAGAGAGGGAGAAACATTGATCGGTTGCCTCCTGTAAGAGCCCCCACTGGGGATCAAACCTGCAACCGAGGTATGTGTGCTGATCATTGTACAGAATGATGATGCTTCAACCAACTGAGCCACCTGGCCAGGGCTTGTGATGAGCACTTTTAAGATCTATTTCCTTAGCAACTTTCAAATATACAATACAGTATTATTAATTATAGTCATCATGCTGCACGTTATATCCCCAAGATTTATTATCTTACAACTGGAAGTTTGTAATTTTTGACTACTTTTACCCATTTCACCAGCCCACACTCCCCCCACCCCCTGCCTTTGGCATTTACCAATCTCTTCTCTGTATTGATGAGTCGGGTTTTTTTAGTTTTGCTTTGTTTTGTGTGTTTTTTTCCTAAGATTCTACATATAAGTGAGATCATACATTATTTAGCTTTCTCTGCCTGACTTCCTTTATAGGTTTTTATCCAGAAAGCTACATAACTATTATTATGAGTTCTGGCTGTACTTTGCATTTGATGAGCACAACTGGGGGTGGGGGTGCACACTTGGATGCCATTAAAATATTTCATACAGTAACAGGAAAGAAGGAGAAAAAACCGAGAAATGTGGAGATAGAATCATCAGAAGGACTAGAAGACAGATACTGTCAGGGGAGGGCTGTGTATCTGAGCAAGAAGGTGTGGGCCAGGCACACGGCAGCTTGGACACGGTCTGCCCTTCTCATAGCTCCTTTTTCTCCTCCTCCTCTGGAAGGAAGGAAGGAAGGAAGGAAGGAAGGAAGGAAGGAAGGCAGGCAGGCAGGCTCCTGACGGTCTATGTCTGTCTTCTCCAGTCAGCCATAACTGACATGCAGACAAGGAATTTATCTCTTTGTTCACTGCTGTAGCCCCAACTGCAGCCGATCTACAGCTGGAGCCCAGTAATTATTTGTTGAATGAATGAAGAAGGAAGAGCTGGTTTAAGGCAGGATGCAAGGACCATTTGGGGACGTGTTGAAAGAAGTTTGAAGGCCAAAAGGATACACAGCAAACTACCCAAAAGGAGGCTGAGCCTGTAGGCCTGGACTTGAGGACTGAAAGTATTGATAAGTAGTCATCTGAATAAAATTCATAGCCCAAACTTGAACGTGGAAGTAAAAGTATGAATGAAAATGAGTGAAGAGAACCTATGATGTCCTGGAAGGACTTTTCAAGGTTAGAAAGAAGAATCAACCTCTGAATATCACACACATAAAATACAGGAAGTTTACAGAAGGACTCTAAATCACCAAAGCATTTCTTTCCCTTTAACATCTTTGCTGAGATGCGATTTGTATACAGTTCATTCATGGTCAGTACACAGTTCCTTGATTTTTAGTAAATGCACACAATTGTATAAAAGCAATCTATCTTAGAATGCTTCCACGCTGAAGAATTTTAAATGGACACCAGTGAGAACATATTTAGGAAGACCAATGATTTCTTAGCAAAATGATGATCAATGAATGGCAAGAGAAAACACACACCTCTATTATTTTAAACTTATAGTTTCTAGCAACAAATGCTCTTGACAAAAACTGCAAAAGTGAAAATACTTCTTTCTATCTAATAAATGAAAGTGTATACACAGGTTATTTATTGTGGGATTGCTTGTATTAGCAAAAGGTTGGAAGCAAACTTAATGAGCGGAGGGTACATACATTGTGGCACTTCTACTGAAGAACCCATGGAGCTGAAAACAGTGAGGAAGTCGAGTGACTCGGAAGGAGAAGTCTCCAGGACAAAGGGGCGAGGCACATATCGCGTGGGATGTTACTCGTGTTTTCATAAAGTCACAATGAAAGAATACAAAAGAAATGAATAGCCCTGGCCAGTTTGGCTCAGCGGTTAGAGTGTCGGCCTGCGGTCCAGAGAGACCAGGGTTCGGTTCCCGCTAAGGGCACGTACCTCGGTTGCAGTTTGTCCCCGGCCCTGGTTGGTCGTGTGGGTGGCGACCACTCGATGTGTCCCTTTCACGTCGATGTTTCTCTTTCTCTCTCCCTCCCACTCTATCTGAACAAAATATCAAAAAATGTCCTCCGGTGAGGATAAAATAATAATAATAATAATAATAAAGATAAGTTTAAAACAAACAAACAAAAGAAATGAATAAAAAATATGGTAGTGGGTAACAGAGCGAAATGAGGTGGATAGGGTCCAGGTGGAAGTTAGTCTTCACTGGATATCGTTTTATATTGTGTTGTATTTTTAAGCCATAGGAATATATTGCCTATTTAAAAGTTAACAGTTTAATTTGGTAAATTAAGTTGAACGTATTTGTGGGCTTAAAATGGCCTCTCTCTATTCCACAGATTTGGCTGGAAAAACAGAACTGGAACAATGTCAAGTGGATGCTATTGTGGACACCTTGGATGATTTCATGTCACGGTTTCCTTGGTCTGAGAAAACACAAGATAAAAAAGTAATGTGATCAGTTTGCTATTACTGTTACCATCATATCTACTTGACAGACATTAGGTTAGGTGTCTTTTAAGGACTTTTTAAAAAAATCAAAGTTAGACAAACCTATATAGTTTTGGGTTTTTAAAAAAAATATGTTTTTATTGATTTTTTAGAGAGAGGAAGGAAGAGAGAGCTAGAAACATCGATGTGAGAGAGAAACATGGATTGGCCGCCTCCTGCATGCTCCCAACTGGGGATCGAGCCTGAAACTTGGGCGTGTGCCCTGAATCGAACCAAGACCTCTCAGTCCACTGGACGATGCTCAGTCCACTGAGCCACACCGGCCAGGTGACAAACCTATAGTTTTAAAAAGTCAAATTATATTAAATGTTTACAACAAAGTGGATTCTCTGCCCTAATCTCAACACAGTAACCCCTAAAATGCAACCCTCTTCTTAACCCTTTTAGCTGTTTCTTTAGGATTTTCACATCTCCGTATTTCTATAGAATATGTAAAAAATGGCTCACTTTGATCCACCAATTTTAGATTCTATGGACTTCTTATTATAGTAATAAAAATTTAACTCTTATGTAGTAATACTCTCTGCTTCCTGTTCCCCCCAAACTCCCCAAATAGTTATATTAAATTTTTTTGGTTAGCCCTGGCCAGTTTGGCTCAGCGGTTAGAGCATCAGCCCACGGACCAGAGAGTCCTGGGTTCGGTTCCTGCTAAGGGCACATACCTCGGTTACAGTTTGTCTCTGGCCCCGGTTGGGGGTTGTGTGGGTGGCAGCCAGTCAATGTGTCTCTCTCACATCAATGTTCCCCCCCACACACACACACACACACTCTATCTGAAGATAAATGCAAAAATGTCCTCAGGTGAGGATAAAAAGCAAATTTTTTTTTTTGTTAAATCAGTATTTGGTGGTTATATTAATATCCCCATACAAACGTTATACAGAAAGATGCATTGTATAATATTTCCTTTCTCACTTTTCCTCTTCAAAGTTAGTAATTGTCTTTTTGCACTTGCTTTATTCTTGTTAAACCTTCCCACACTATCCAATAACCTACCAATCCAGTTTTCCACAGAGTCAGTGCTATGATAGTCTATTATTTCCATCATTCTCTTGGAGGCCTCTGGCCAGAGCCTGCCGCTGTCCTCTGCAGGGCTGTCTGCGTTTTCCGCCATCACAGTTCCCTTCACTGCCATCCCAGGGGTGTCTTTCTCGAGGGGCAGTCCTGTCTCCCGGGTGCCATTCTCTGTCTTTATTTCCTCCTTTATTTGGGGCACACCCTCCAGTATTCCAAAAGTTTAAGTGAAGGTTTGATGACAGTGGATATGATGATGGCAGATGGTATGGATATGTCTCTCTCTGTGTCTCTGGTTTGGTTCCTACAATCTTTGTTGTCATCTTGGATACTTCTTTTGATCCTCTCCTGGGCTCATTCTCCTGGTTTCGGTCCTTGTTTTTGTGGAGAAAGCCTCTAAGAGTTTACTGAGCCTAGGAAAAAGTTTGGGGTCTTATTTGTCTAAAAATGTTTTTATTTCATCTTGATTCTCAGTTCATAATTTGGCTGGATATAGAATTCTATGTGGAAAGTAATATTTCTTTAGTATTTGGAAAACATTTGTGGTCTGCTAGCTGTCAAGAATTCTGAATCCAATCTAATTACTGACTTTTTGTATGTGACCTATTATTTTCTCTCTAAAGCTCCCTCCTCCCCTCCCGTTAATCTTCACCCAAGGATATTTTTCCACTGATTTTCAGATAAAGTGGAAGGGAGAGAGGAAGAGAAACATTGATGTGAGAGAGAGACATTGATTGGTTGTCTCCTGCATGACCCGGAGCAGGGCTGGGGATTGAATCTGCAACCCAGGTATGTGCCCTTGACCAGGAATTGAACCCTCGACCCTTTGGTCCGTGGGCTGATGCTCTGATGGCTGAGCCACACTAGCCAGGGCTCTCTCTAAAGCCTTTTGTTCCACATGCCAGAGACCCCACTGATAGGCAGTCTGTCTACGTATAAGCTTGCCCTTATCTGTTTCTCTGTTTGGTCCCCTTTTGTGGCCACCTCACAAAGGAAAAAGTTCTTTGCGTGTTTGTGATGAGGGTAATATCGTACTTTTGTATGAGAATAACAATGCTCTTACATAAAATCTACCTCAAAAAAAATTTCACAGGACATAATCCAAGCTCATGAGTAAATTATATGAAGAGAGAAGTTGTTTCAGAAATATTGCAAATAACTACAGACTGTCTGATTAATAAGCAGAACCTGGCTAGTACTGTATACAATGAAACGGCGTAGGTTTTTGTATTTGGTCCCCTGGCCTCCTTGTAATGGGTTGCATTGCTGCCACCTTGTGGTCAGGTAAAATTTTCAACAGCAGGATATTGATGCAGTAAAAATGAATAATAATAGTTCTCTTATTACATGTGCTTTAAAAATCTATCAAATATACATAATTATAAATGTTTTAGTATTGATTACTAATAATTCCATTTTGAATTAAAAATTAATTTAAATTTAATTTCAAAGGCAAAATATGTCTCTGGACTTTGGTCACCCTGATAATCTTTGATCTTACCACTAGCATTTCTTTGGTTATACAATGTCTCTGTTTCAGTTTCCTCATCTGAAGAAGAGGGGTGGGGGTGGGATGGAGGATGAGCAGGATTAAAGGAATGTCCATTTCCAGTACTGATTTTGGTAGTGTGGGTTTAAAAACAATGCTTTGGCCCTGGCCGGTTTGGCTCAGCGGTTAGAGCGTCAGCCTGCGGTCTGGAGAGACCCGGGTTCCGTTCCTGCTAAGGGCATGTACCTCAGTTGCACCGGCTCCCGGTTGAGGTCATGTGGGTGGCAGCCAGTCGATGTGTCTCTCTCATGGTGATGTTTCTCTCTCTCTTCCCCACTCTCTCCCTCCCACTCTGTCTGAAGATAAATGCAAAAGTGTCCTTGGGTGAGAATAAAAATAAAAAGAAAAGAAAAAGTAACAGAATTACCCAGGTGAGCGCACAGGAGTTTTTGGAAAGCTGTCCAGCGGTGACATCCCTTTCTGTTCTGGCTGTGCTGGGCAGCCAAGCTGGCATTTCCTTTCCCACGAATGCTGAGCGGAGCGGAGCGGAGCTGTGGCAGGTGCCACACAGCTCTGGGCCCATTGTGTTAGCTCAGAAAGTCTGTGTAAGGGGCAGAAGAACTCATACTGTTTTATTTAAAACTACAAATATATTAACCAGGCAGAGAGAAATTTATGTACCAAGTGGTATAGACCAGTGGAAAGAATATAAAGTAAAAAAAAATAGCGAGATTTCCAGCTTGAGTTTGTAAAATCTGGCAAATATATATAAATATATAATGATGCTCTTGCAAATGGTACTCTACAACTATAAGGCATTGTTACAGTAACCTATATTACCTTGCTGAGTCATAATAATAACAGGAAGCAAATCAACAAATTGATGAGATAGTTATCCACTATCCAACTTACCTCAATAAAGGCTGGATTTTATTACAGGCATACTTCAGAGATATTGTAGGTTTGGTTCCAGACCACTGTAATAAAATGAGTATCTCAATAAAGTGAATCACAAATATTTTGGTTTTCCAGAGCATAAAATTCTGTTTACATTATACTGTAGTCTATTAAATGTGTAATAGCATTATATCTTTAAAAAAAAGTACATACCTTGATTAAAAAATGCTTCATCTGAGCCTGGCTGGTGTGGCTCAGTGGACCGAGGGTCGTCCCATGGTCTGAGAAGTCCTGGTTCGATTGTCAGTTAGAGCACATGCCCGGGTTGTGGGCTCCATCCCCAGTAGGTTGTGCAGGAGGCAGTTGATGGATGTTTCTCGCTCATGTTGATGTTTCTATCTCTCTATCTCTTAAAAACAAACAAACAAACAAAAAACCTTCATCTGAGCCTTCAGTGAGAAATAATCTTTTGCTGGGGGAGGATCTTACCTTGATGCTGATGGCTGTTGACTGACCAGGGCAGTGGCTGCCGAAGGTTGGGGTGGCTGTGTCATTTTCTTAGAATAAAACAACAGTGAGCCCTGGCCGGTGTGACTGACCCTGGTTGAGTGTTGTCCCGGATACCACAAGGTCGTGGTTTCATTTTCGGTCAGGGCACATGCCCAGATTGCGGGTTCGGACCCCAGTCAGGGTGTTTATGGGAGGCAACTGATTGATGTCTCTCTCTCTCTCTTTCTCTAAAATCAGTAAAAACATAAAAAAATAAAATTTAAAAAAAGAACAATGAAGTTTGCCACATGGATTAACTCTTTTTTAAAAATTTTATCCTCACCTGAGAATATTTTTGATATTTTGTTCAGATAGAGTGGGAGAGAGAGAGAGAGAGAGAGAGAAACATCGACGTGAAAGGGACACATCGAGTAGGCGCCACCCGCACGACCCAACCGGGGCCGGGGACAAACTGCAACCGAGGTACATGCCCTTAGCGGGAACTGCACCCTGGTCTCTCCAGACCGCGGGCTGACGCTCTAACCGCTGAGCCAAACCGGCTAGGGCTGGACTAACTCTTCACTTGAACTTTTACAGGCCACTGTAGGCTTACTAATTGGCCTAGTTTCAATACTGTTGTATCTCAGAAAATAGGGAGGCCTGGGAAGAGGGAGCAAGACGGGTGGAGCAGTCAGGACATACTTTATAAATTAAGTTTGCCCTTTTATATGGGTGCAGTTCGGGACTCCCCAAAACAAGTACAATAGTAACATCAAGGATCACTGATCACGGGTCACCATATCAAATATAATAAAAATGAAAAAGCTTAAAATGTTGCAAGAATGACCAAATGTGACGCAGAGATATGAAGTAAGCAAATGCTGCTGGAAAAATGACACCACAGACTTTTCCAACACGGCCGCCACATGCCTTCTAATTGTTAAAAACACGCTCTGCAGAGGGCACCCCAGGGAAGTGCTTGCATAGGTCGTGTGTGAATATTAATCAATTATATACTTTTAATAATATTTCTTTAGTTTGACTTATATTTCATATCCAGGATACAAACCAATCAAAATGTTCACATATAAACAAACACCAAGAAATAGGCCATGCATAAATTATTTGGTCTTCAAAGATTCAAGTAAAAACACAAAGATATATTTTTTTTAATGGATATATCTGTTAATTTTTTTCTAAGGATTTTATTTGGTTTGTATATTACCTTACAGAATGCAGCAAAAGGGGTACTCTAGAGGATGGGTTTTGTAGATAATACTCAAGGCAGACAAATCTCATACTAAGGCCCAATACCAAGCCAAAGAGAAAGTATCCATGAAGGCCCGGAGCACGTGGGTCACTACGGATTACCTCTGGTGGGTGCAAAGGCGAAATGAAAGGCCGACAAACTGGAGGAATCTAGCCTTACAGAATAAAATTAATTTTAGAAATGTAAAAACGTAATAGAATCATTTCTATGAACAACAAGTAAGGTAAAAATCATGAAAAGATTTTATGGGTGAGATGTTTGGTCATTATATAACAAGAAATAAGAACTGGTGACAAAAGTATTTATTGTTTGATCCATGAGTGATAAAGGGATGACTGAGATCTACAGAGAATCAGACCTGAATCTCCATGACGTCATACATTAAAAAACAAAACAAAAACACTAACACATCACTATATCTCGTCCTCTCTGAACTCACGTGGAAAAATAAAGAAAAAATGTACTTCCTTTTTAAATCATGTTATGTATTTTTCTTATTCTTATTCTTAAAGTGGTCTTTTCCTCCCCCTTAGGAGCAGATGTTTCATGAGCTGCTTACACACGACGGACCTCCCCTTCTGCGAGATTTGGACGCGTACTTAGGGGAAAAAGAGTGGTTCACTGGTAACTCCGTGAGTGTGTTGTACATCTTAAAAAACTCAAGTAAATATATATATCTTCATATATATGAAGATAAACCAAAGACATAAACATGTAATGAAAAAAAAAAACGTTACCCAGCCCTGGCCAGTTTGGCTCAGCGGTTAGAGCGTCGGCCTGCGGTCCTGAGAGACCCTGGTTCGGTTCCCGCTAAGGGCGCGTACCTCGGTTGCAGTTTGTCCCCGGCCCTGGTCAGTCGTGCGGGTGGCAGCCACTCGATGTGTCGCTTTCACATCGATGTTTCTCTCTCTCTCTCCTTCCTCTCTCTCCCTCCCACTCTACCTGAATGAAAAATGGAAAAATGTTCTCGGGTGAGGATAAAAAAAAAAAAACAAAAACAAAAAACATTACCCATAGGGCGGGAATAAGAGAGCAGAGATAAAAGCTAAAATTATGTGACTAAACCATTTTTGGTGGACTTAACTTTGAAACCATAAACTAAAATATTTTATATAATTATATAACAACAATCACAAAAACATTTTAGAAAGCTCTCACTGCAAAGCACAATGAAACAAATCTATGTCAAATTGATGCATAGAGTATATAAAGAAGTACTTACATATCCAATTAGTGAAGAACTACTTTAAGAAATAGCATCACATGTAAAACATGGTAATGTGACTATACATCTCACAGACATACTCTCAGGACAAAAATAAATAAAAGTTGTACATTATTTTCAGTGATTGTATTTTTTGGTGGTACTGGTACAGTGGTATTATTTTTCTGACATTATTATACCTGTATTGTGGGGGGAAGGAATAAGAAATTGCGTGGATATCATTGAGAAGCAGGGTCTTCAGTGTGGGAGAAAGATGACATGTAAGATCAGTGAGGTCAAGTAAACATTCTATTTCTGAATGTGGCCTGGATGCAACAGTATAAATTCATGATGTACTTTATCTTAGGATCAAGAAAAATGCATTTAGTATCTCTTTTTCTCGAAACAATGACAAATACGGTAGTCCTGGGCACCCCTAAGACCTAGATTCTAGGCTTCAGATAGAATCACGGCTTCTTATAGAGCGACTCGCTCTCAATTTGGGGCAGGAAATGTAAAAGATGAACTGGGATTGCCTTGTCATACCAGCAGGAAATAAATCATCAAAGACAACTGGGGTTGTGTCAAAAGGTCTCAGAAGTCAACTTGATGATGCCCCAACTGGCCAAAGATAATTCAAGCTATAATAAGAATGTTAACTGCAATGGATTGAAACAAATCAAAATGAATGAATATATGAATATGACAACCACCACTACCACAACCAAACACACATACAAACCCAAGACCAAAATTTCACTGGTTACTTTTATTTATTTTTAAAAATTTTTTATCCTCACCCGAGGACATTCTTTTGCATTTACTTTCAGAGCAAGAGGGAGAGAGGGAGGAAGAGAGAGGGAGAAACATCGATGTGAGAGAGACACATTGACTGGTTGCCACCCACACGACCCCAACCGGGGCTGGGGACAAACTGCAACTGAGGTACGTGCCCTTAGCGGAAACCGAAGCCAGGACTCTGGTCGGCGGGTCAACGCTCTAACCTCTGAGCCAAACCAGCCAGGGCTCACTGGTTACTTTTAGAAGATGCTACAGAACACATTTATTATTCTGAAAACTTAAAAATGAACATAAAAATGGGGGAGTTTGAATAAAGCCAGTTGTACCTCAAGATAACAAAAATTGATGGCTAAACTTTGTCTTCATAAAAACATTTGTTAATAAGTTAGGAGAGATTAAAATATCTTCATTTCCCAACCCCTGGTGAATTAATGTATCAAGGCTTTGAGTATCAATAATTTTTAATATCATAAAAAGTGAGACAACCAGATATTACGGATAGACTGATAGAAGAACACACCACCATCTATGAAGTAATTATGTGGGGAAAAAAATCAAATCTACATCTGATTTACATGCTGTGGTAGGTCAGGGTCCCTGCCTTTAGGGACTAGAAGATAAGACAGACTCTGTTTGTGGCGCTCTTGTGACTGCTCTGATCACGGTGTGCTGGGTCCTTCGGGGGTGAGAAGCAAACTTTCCTCGTCTGACACAGCTTCCCACCTCACCACACAGCCCTCCTCAACAGCCTTTCCTGAAATGTTCCTCTGCCGGCCCTATTGATCGGACCATTTCCAAGGACTTGAAATGTTTTTTCTGTTTTGCCTTCAAGTTCCTTTAGGGACTTTCTCCTGAGCCCATCTCTTTGCACCCTCTCCCTTCCTCACAGTGTTCCAAACACACTGGCGCTCTGTTTATTCCTCAGACACAAACCCACTCCCACCTAAGGGCCTCTGCATGTGCTGTTCCCTCTGCCTGGTTTCATCCCCAGATGGCTGCACATTCTGATCCTTTGTATCGTTCAAGCCGTGGCTTCCATGTCACCTCTTGATGGTCTCCCCTCCCCGACCATGTGAGAGTCCCTCTCCTACTTCAGTTCTTCATCACCCTATCATCACAGTTGTCTTCCTGCTTCTAAAATAAGAGCTGCATCAGAGAAGGGGCTCTAGTCACCTAGAACAATACGGAGCATGCAGTAGGTGCTCCAGAAATGTGTGTTCACTGAAGTCTGAATGCTCTCACCAACACTCTCCTGCTGCCAGGTGTTCAGCAAGCAAGGTCATAAAATACTAACAGTAAGCATTGTTAAATTCCACACAAAAAGCAAGCTACTAGTACACATTTAAACTTCATTCTTTGAGCCAAAGTAACGTCATCCAGATTAATTTCTAGTCACGAAGGGATCAAAAAGTGTACAAAGGTAAAACCTGGCCATCATTTTGGTCCATCTTAGGGTTCCACATACAGCCAGACACTTTTATATTGTCTTCTGATGTGATGCAATATAATGTGTTAGCCAGAAATACTAACTTGAAACTATGAGCTCTCTGGGGACAGTCTGTACCCTATCCCTTCACAGCCTGCAGTGTGAAGAACAGGGTAAACAAGACACGAGAGAATACCACAGTTGCTGAAGACATTGGACAGGACTAGTTTGGAATCTTCAGTGACATGAAACAGGGGGGGCGGGCACTGTTCTGAATTAGAGAGATGAAATGCATGGTCCTGGAATGGAATCTGCTTTGTCCTATGAAGAACATTTTTGGAACAGATGGAAAAGTATTGACCAGGTATTAGATAACATGAAAATATAGCCAGAGAGGTGGAGATTAGTCAAGTTACAAGAGTATATTCTTTAAGGTCTCATCTTAGTAAAAATGCACACACTCGCAGAATACCTTGTACACAGACGTGTTAATATTAGTAACCTCTAGGTGTTGAGAGTATGGTGCTGTCATTTTCTATCACACACGTACTGGACCTTGAATGCCAGATTCTTCTCAATGTCATGGAAAGAGCTTGTGCACAAGGGAGTTGAGCTCCACGAGGGGTTCTTGCGGATGGCTTACCAGGGGCCTTGGCGTGGGTGTAGGGCTTGGGAGTGAGGATGAGGCCAGTTGTCCCACGACCGTCATCTGGTGGTGGTTGATCCTGGGGAAGTCACAGACGTGTTCAGTCAGTGGACCACTCAATGGGCCTGTGATAATGCTTGGGCAAACATTCCAGTTACCACTATTTGAAAAAAACAACTTTGCAGAATATGATGTTAAGAAAGGATGTTACCATTGTACAATCTTTCCTTTAAGGATGTGGTTAGGTTAATTTCAATTACAAAATTTTACTGTAAGCAAGGGGTCAGAAAGGTCTCTAAGATGGAGTTCTGGTCAAGATGGAGTCCAGATGTGACTCACTAACATCTCACTTTTGTAATAACAAAATATTACTTTGAATTAAAAAGAAGTGATTTTTAGATTAAGAAGTTATGCCTTTTATGTTTAAGTTGAAATTTTTGTTTCCTTTAAACTAGGTAACGTGGGCAGATTTCTACTGGGAAATTTGCAGCACCACACTTTTGGTCTTTAAACCTGACTTGTTGGACATCCATCCCAGGCTGGTGATGCTACGGAAGAAAGTCCAAGCCATCCCTGCCATTGCTGACTGGATGCAACTAAGGCCCCAAACCAGACTCTAGGTGATGCCTGCTGCCTCCAGCAATGCTGTTCTTCACAGCAACACAACCATCAGATTAGCTACATCAGCCTGCCTCCTGGGTACACCCTCCCTGCTCCATCGGGACTTCCACTTCTGCCATATTCTTCTTGAAAATAAAAAAAGAGCATTTAGTCGGCCAGTATCCTTTTTTTTTCTTTTCCCAGAATAGTTTCACATCATTTACAACTGAGGAAAAACAGTTTTAGGCAGGCCTCGCCTTTCACTGCTTCTGACATATATGAATTTCAATCATGATAGCTTATTAAATAACACATTTCCCCCCAAAATGGTTTGAACTTCAGTTACCATGGTGTATTAACTGTTATTGCTTAAAGTATAAACCTGGCTGCTAGCTCTTCAGTCCACAAATCACTATGTAAATAAGATGCACAGCAGGACCATGACCGATGACGCCTCTTCTCTCAAAGCCTGTGACTGGTCACTGCACGTTTATTCAGCACAGACCATAGCGTTTAGTGGTATCACCTGTTTGTTTATCAGTGATAAACCATTTGACATTTTACAAAAGTGAATAACTGAAAAAGGGGTCTTACTAACAAAGATGAAAGTACAGTAAATAATAGGTTATAGGTGAATCTCATTACAAAATACTCATCAAGTCAAGGAAGTCTAAAGAAAAGAAAGTGTCTTTTCACAAAATAAACTTAAATAGTACTCTAGATCATGTAGGTAGTAACTTTTCCTTCTTCTTGTGCATGTTCATTTTCCTGTACTTAATTACATTCTGAAAAGCTTTAATAACAATTTAGTAACATACATTTATCTAAAATTATGAAAATTCAAAATACGATAATCAGTCCCATTTGTTTACACAAATCAATTCAAATAAATGCAGTCACAGCAGGTTTCATAAGGAAGTATTTCATCTCAATCATAGCATCACCATAATCTTTTAGGTTGTCCCTTTTCACTGATAGACAACATATTTTGTATTCAAATGTCTCCTTACTGAGAAATTGAGCAAGTGAGAGAGAATATGAATGAAATCAGAACAGAAATTTAATTCCATGTTATAATCAGAAAAAAACCCATATATTTTGGGAATAGTTAAAAAAAAACAATTTATTAATTTTATGGACCATTTATTTTTTGCTTAAGATCACACAAATGGAAACCAAATCTCCCGATACTCCTATCTAACCATTACACAGTAACACCAACAACTACAAACAATATTAAAGTTTCAATATAAATATCTACTTGCCTAAAGTTAAAATTCAATGGGGTTAGGAATACAGTTATAAAAACATATAAGGTATATGTCTTCCATCTCTGTGTGACTTACACCAAAAATGTTCAAGTCGCTTCAGTTGGCAAATATACCTACTCCAACCCCATGACCTTATATGCTCTTTACTAATTAATGGGGTATATTTACTGATATCAGTTCAATGAAGGGGCTAATGAGAATAGACCCTAAGTAATAAATTCCAGATTATTGAGAAATAGACAGTATTAAGCACATAATATGATCTCATTCGTACTCAATATTATCTATTTTTAAGGGTAAAGGGAGAGAGGGTTAGAAACTATTAAAAGGGGTGTGAAAATACAAGTTAGGAAGACAAATATTCTTATTAAGCCCAAGATATGATAAATTATTACAGATAGAACCCAACTACATTTTATTAAAGATAAAAATATGGATTTAACAAAAGAAATAGCCTATCACTGAAGGTACATTAATACAGAAAAGTTATGAGAAAGCAATTGTAAGATTTTAAAAGGTAATTATTTCCCCAAATTTGAGGAAGTGATTCAGGTACTTTGATGCAGGAGGAAGTGGTAATCATATTTTCAGATTCCTTTAGCTGCCATTATACTATAATAAATGGAATATGTTCAACATACCATCAAGATTGGGTAAGTCCACTGAGTCATGAGTTTTCAGAGCCCATCATATCTCAAAAATCACTGTAAGATTAGCCTTCTAACTCCAGAGGACTATATTACCTTCGCATTTTAGCAAGTCAGGATGCCTTGAAAGTACAATCTCCAATAATTAACAAATCTTTGATTTATAAATAACTTTATTTATAATGATATTTACATAATAAAAACAAAGCACATGAAACTCACAAGTTATACAAAGAAACCGATGTGTAATAAAAACAGCAATATAGACTGACAGGCAAAAATTTAAAGAAAGACTTAATAAAGAGTTAAATATCAAGTAGACAACTTTACTTCTTCTAAGTTTCACTTTGTCACCCACACTGAATTGGAATTGAACAATGGCTCTCTCTTCAGGAGGTCCTGTACTGGAAATTCTGGAAACTGGTAAATCATATTTTGATAAGAATGTCGTTAGTAATGTATTTCCATGCAGTACCTAATGCTTCTTTAATAATGAAATCACAGTCTGCTTTGAAGTGAAATAGCCTGTTAATCTGTTCTGCCAGGCTAGAAAAAAATGTCACCAACATTTTAGTGATGTGTGGAGATGTGGCAGAATAAACTACTATTCAGAGTAAATAGAACTGGAGCAGAAGTGACTGGGCAACAGTTTCAAGAGAAGCAAAAGCCAGGAGAGGGAAATCAATGAACACATGCACAATAGGTAGAGTAATATGCACAATTAGTGCAGTGGGGAAATGAACAGAAGGAATTAATTAATCCATGGAGCAAGATAAGGGCTTCTTTAATTACTATTCACTGGAAAACAACTTAGTGCCTAGCCAAACAAATTTGTTTTAACAGAAGTACTTGGGAGGACCTGGGGGTGTTAGTATATGGAATGCCACCTTTAAATTCAGGTTGAGTTCTTGTTGACATTGGTGAACATCTGCTTCAAATAGCAATAAAATGAAAGCTATATAATCTATACAGCTGCATTCTTTAAACTAACGTAATAAAAAAGAACTTCAAATGAGACAAGCAAAAACAAGACTTAAGCATTGTCAAATAAGGCACATGTAAAAATCTACACACATTATCCAGTGAAAGACAATATATATATATTTGGAGGTAGAAATAATTACAAAAATACTGACATTTCTAAAGCATTAGCATATTTGTTACAAACAATCACCAACTAATCCCCATTCAGAAAACTGCTTTGTAAAATGATTATTCAACATCTTTAGGACTACATATTTGTGGCTTTTATTGAAATTTCACATGTGAGCATCGGGAGAATTCAGTTAGTGGCAAAAAAGTTGTCCATACTATGAGAAATGTAATATGGAAATTATAAAAAGTTACAAATGTTCATAAACCCCATGGTCATCATAATGTAAATGTCCTTGAGTGCACCAAGTTGATACTTTGTCATCAGTCAGGAATTCTCAATTCTTATTTCACAGGCCCATTGACGTTTTTAGTAATGTGGCTATATCTGCTGGCATGCTCCCTTCGTCTCCTGCAGGTCAGAAAGTGACAGTAAAAGTTTAATAAAGACACATTATAAAATATATTCTTTCCAATTTTCTCTGCTTTGGTGAATCCTTAATCATCTTTCAAGGCCTGGTTTGCTTAAGTGTCATTTCCTTCAAACACCTTTCCAAATCCCTGTGTATATTAGGGTTACTACTCTGTGCTCATGTTCATAACCACAGCACAGCACCTACATGCTGTTTATGACTTGATATAGACATATAAAGATACACAGACAGATAGTTTGGATCATATCCTATTCAAATCCACAAAGTATTTACTCCTCATGTTTGCTAAGTGAAAACATTCACATAACAAACTGAACAGTGAAAATAAAAACAAAGCCCCCAAATCCTGACCAAACAGAAATCATTTCATCTATACCCTTATTTTCAGTTCCAGGATACAATTACTGACTTAGACTTAACCAACACATCAAAACAAAATTTTGAACACAGAGTAATAGTGAGGATTAAAGTGCTCGCTGTAAATTAACCTTTTCCCAGTGTTTGTCCCATGTTTCAATTAAATGGGAATCCCCACTACCTAGACACTATCCAGGAATTACTCAGGATTTTCTTAGATGTGAAAACATCTGTGTCAAGGGACCACAGAATCAAGTCATTCTTGATTAATTCTGTTAATCACTCAGATTGTTATATTTGTACATCTGTAGCTGCAAATAATCTTATAAATTAGAAATGGCTAAAATATAGCAAAACTAATCACTTCTCTCTCAATCACTTCACCCCCCTCCAAGTTAAAATCTAAAATTATGAGTACTTATATCTACTCTTCTCTTTTTAGTAAAAATCATATGCCCAGAACACAAACTATTGCATTAAACAAACTCTCAGGAAACTCACTGACATCTCTGCCTCGAAATTCCTCTGATTTTAAAAAAGCCTATAAAATCTAACTTGACACTTGTCCTAAACTAACTGACACCATAAATAAATAATTGAACAAATCTAGAATACAACAGACAATACCAATTTACATGACAACAAGACTCCCCAAAATTAAAATATTAGGAATTCAGGAAGAGGAGAAAAAAAGAAAAGGGTGAAGAGACTCTTCTAAATTTATGGATACTAAAGAAATAATACAATAAAATGCAATGTGTGAATTTTCTTTGGATCCTGTTTTTTGTTTTGTTTGTTTTTCATAAAAAAGCTATAAAATACATTAAGGGTGAAAATGGGAAAAATTCAGATATAGACAATATATGATAATATCTGAAAATTAATGTTAATTTTCTTGGATGTAATAATGGTTATTTATTGGCAAGTTAATAATGGCAAGTTAGAGGAATATGTTAAAATATTCAGAATAAAGTGTCATGCCTGCCTACAAGTGATGCTAAAATGGTTCACTGAAAAAACAGAAAGAGGGGTCAAGAGTTGTCTTGGAGGAGGCAGACACTGGTGTCCTCGCAGTGGGACCCCCAAGGAACGATGTGCAACTATGGGCCAAGGTATTTATGCATTCCCTGAATGTTTCCAGGCCAAGTAAGGTTGCAAAGGCGTTTCCACACAAAATGATGAAAACCTTAATGCAAAACGCTTAAGGACAGTATAAGAAATACTGTTGTAAGCAAAAACATGCCTGTATTAGCAAAATACAGAGCTCTTCTGTGTGATGAGAATGGATAGCACTTTGTGAAATGATTCTAAACAAGGACCCTGGGGTCACGACCAAGGAGGCACCTAAAGCTGAGGGGCAATGAGTGACTTGTACTGAGGGAAGAAAAGACTTCCCACCCCACCCCCCAACACAATTTCGGATGGATCAATGACCTGAGCTTGAAACTAGGACTTGTTGAAAATAACACAGACCATCTTCATAAACAAATGGATAGGGATACATGACATAAAAAGCACTAACCAGGCCGTGGCCAGTTTGGTTCTGTGGTCCGGAGAGACCCAGGTTCGGTTCCCACTAAGGCCACGTACCTTGGTTGCAGTTTGTCCCTGGCCCTGGATGGGTGGTGCAGGTGGCAGCCACTCGATGTGTCCCTTTCACATCGATGTTTCTCTCTCTCTCTCTCTCTCTCCCTCCAACTCTATCTGAACAAAAAGTGGAAAAATGTCCTCGGGTAAGGATATGTAAAAAAAAAAAAAAAAAAGCACTAACCAGAAAAATAGACAGATTTGATTACATTAAAATAAATACATCATAAAAAAATAAAAACATAAACTGCAGAGTGGGAGGAGCTATGATGGTTGCATATGACTGACAACAGGAGTGTCCAGGATATGTAGGAACTAAAGCAAAAGACAAACATCTGAATAGAAAAGTGGGTAAAACTACTGAACAGTTGCTTTTAAAATGGAGAAATCCACATGGCCAATAAATATATAAGGTGCTCAAGCTCACTGCTAATCAGAAACTGCATTAAAACCATAGTGATTGCCCTGACCGGTTTGGCTCAGCAGTTAAGAGTGTCAGCCCGTGGACCAATGGGTCTCGGGTTCCATTCCCAGTAAAGGGCATGTGCCTGGGTTGTGGGTTTGATCCCTGGCCCAGGTCGAGGTTGTGCGGGAGGCAGCCAATCGATGATGTCTCTTTCACATCAATGTTTCTCCCTCCCTCCCTCCCACTCTATCTAAAATCAATGGGAAACTATCCTCAGAGAAGAGTAACAACACCACCAAAAACCTGTGATATCTACACAGCAACAAAACTATCGAACTGCAATGGAAAATGGAACATTATACAGCAACAACAATGAATAAACTACAGCTACAGGAAGCTACAACTATGTGAAACAACATGAACTTCACAAGCCAAAGACAAAAAAATAAATACTATATGAATCTGTTTTTAAAGCATTCAAAAGCAGGCAATTTTAAAATAAAAACAAAAGCAGGCAATACTATATTGTTCAGGATGCATCCCAGGTGATACAACTATAAAAATGAAAGCAATGAAATAATTGACTCAAAAGAATGGTAATTACCTCTGAGAAATAAAAGGGGATTATGATCAGGGAAGGGCAAAGGAGGCGCTTCTGGAATGCTGGCAACTTTCTTTTTTTTGGTTAATCCTTACCTGAGGATATTTTTTCCCACTGATTTTGAGATTGGGAGGAAGGGAGAGAGGGACAGGGAGAAAGAGAAAGGAAGGGAGGGCGAGGGACAGAGAGGGGAGAGAAAGAGAAATATTGATGTGAAAGAGACACATCAACCTCCTGCACATAACCCGACTGGGCTGGGGATCAAACCTGCAACCGAGGTAGGTGCCCTTGACTGGGAATTGAACTCTCAACCCTTCAGTGCATGGACCCACGCTCTCATCACTGAGCAACACCAGCCAGGGCAACATTCCTTTTTTTTAAAATACATAGTTTGAATACAATTTTTAAAAAGGTTGATAAAGCATATATTGCAAAATGTTACAACTGTTCAATCATTGTACTTTTATTCATACCATGCTTTCAACACTTTTGTATGACTTTAACATGTTATCAGAAACACCAACCAGACTGAGTCCCCTCCTCAGTTTCTGACTGAGTAGGAATGGAGTTGGGCTTGGGAATTTACATTTCAAACTGGCAATTTCCCAGGTGATGATGTTGCTATCGGTCCACGGTCTGTACTTTGAGAACCACCACTAAGGCAAGCTCCAGAAATACAAAAATCTGACAAGCATATCTGAGAACAATCATGGTCTTAAATCTTTCAGTTTCATGGAAAAGGAGGCATACACATAACAAAAAGCAAATACAGCCTCAATTATAAATACACCTGTGTTTACAGAGGAAAAGGACCACACTGTGAGAGATGAAAAGAAGGGCATACATGTACTCTCATCAGGCCAGTGTCAAATTATTTAAATGAAACCAGGGGCAAAGCTGAAGGCAAAATCATCATATGTAGTTAAGAATTCAAATAAAAGACATTATTGTATCCTTCATCTACCCAATAAACACTTATTGGGAATAATTGATATATAAATAGCTTTAGTAAGACAAAGGAGAAAAAGTTCCTACAGAATAGAAGAGTGATAATGGGAAAATTCTTCATAACTAAACATTTTAAAACTAATGGTCTGAGAGCATAGCTGAAATAACTATTTTTTTTAATGTTTCTAGTTTTTCTATTATTTTATTTAATGAGTTGCCATTTTAACAGACATACCTGACATGAAATAGGTAAAATTTTAGCCTAAGCAAATTTATAAAAACAATTTACATGAATTATAATTGGAAATGACTGAATATACATATCACGACTGTTCTCATCTGAAATACAATTAAAATACCATGAAGAAAAAAGTAGGAGCATTCAACAAAACAGAATGAACATAAGAAAAAGACAACAGTGGAGAGGGAGAGCTGTCAACAAATTTTGTAAGATAAAAAGCAGATAAAAGAATAAAAACTGACTTTAGCAGAATTAACACAGTAAAACCTAAGTGTTGGCAGGTGGTAAAACAATGCAAGGCTATGTACTTCTGCTCAGAACCCCTGCCCTGAACCCCCAAAGCTCAGAACATGAAGGGAATGGGTGCTCCTAAAAGTGGAGAACATACGGAGCAAAACACGTGGAAGAGGTAGGACACACACAGCTTTCCCAGCCGAGCCAGTCATTTACCCCAGATGTACAAAGGAAGGTTTACTCTGAAAATTTTGAACCAAAAGAGCACTGAAAATGGGGACAGTAGAGGACAATGAAGCTGTAGTGGAAATAGAAAAATTAACTATTTGAATACAGCCACAACTTTCCCCTTAGTTCTGAGAATGTAATCAGTAGGCTTATAGTACCTCTCCCACAATCTTCACTTCACAAGAGACTGGAGAACATCATTCTGGGGAAATAAACTAGCCCATGAGAAATGACCTCTTGTTTTATAAAGATTAAGACATTTAATTGCTTTACCAAATACAAAAAGATGGCCTAAAAAAAATCAGGAAAAAAACATTGCCCAATGGAATCTGCCTTATGTGTTCACTCTCACTTTTGCTGGATAATCTGAAATTGGCAAGTTGCCACACCCACATAAAGTCAAGCAATTACTGTTAGTTGTGTAAGTTATGCTCATCCTACTCATCCACAGCCTTAAAGGTCTAACTCAGTTGCTTCTCTCTAATGTCTGCCTCTGCACGCTGGCACAACACCCTAAAATAAATGGAAGGACATACACTGATTTCATCATACATCTTTCTCTCTCTCTGAAGAAAGACTAAAACGCATTGGTCTCTTTATAGTACATAGTGCCTAACAAAATACTGAAACATAGTAAATATTCAACAGAAGTTTGCTAAATTGCAAAAAACCATTATCAATATTAGAAATATCCTTATTAGAATGATAAAGTTGTTTATTTTCTATTAAACTTTACATTAAATAAGAAAAGCAAATGCCGAAGACTGCATGGTAACTTCTGTAAAAAAGAGAAAGAATACATATACTTACTGTTATCTGCGTACAGTAACTGGCAAGGCTCTAAAAAAAAGCTAACATGTCACCTTTAGGGGAAGCGAGGTGATATGGTAGGAGGCTTTGTTTGCCTTTTTATATATTTTGAATTTTGAACTATGTGAATGTGTATCTTTTCATATATATATGTGTTTAAAATTTTAAACAGATAAAAATTTCAAAAATTCTTTTCCAAAAGGTAGAATAAGAGGGTTCTCTTGAAGGTTTTTTCTAGAGCCAACTACTTCAATCTGAAATTATTAAATTTTTGAAAAAATGCATTTGATTGCACTCAAATAAAATTAATGTAAATAAGTTAATATTATTCCATCAAATTTAAATCTTTTGATTCATAAATATCACTTATGTAGTAAATAAATCATAAAATTGTAGATAAAATAATAGATCCAATTTAAATTTATTTCTGGAATGTTTTGGTGTCAGAGATAAGGAATGGAATAGACTGAATTTTCCAAAATTGAAGTGTTTATTTTCATCAATTCGGCAAAATGATCTTACTTATAGTAGCACTTCTGAAATAAGTATGCTTACCTTCTCCCATGCCATCCCTAAATTGTATGCCAGATAAGGACTCAGACCATCTTTGTTATCCCCTTGGTATTGCTAATTTGTCATATTTCCATATGAATCAATATTAAAGTTTCTGCTTATAGACAACTTACCTTCATCTACTGTGGTCATATCTTGCTCTAGTTTCAATTTCTGTTGGTTAATTTTTAGCATGGATTCTTCAATCGTCCCTTGGCTTATTAATTTTATAACTAGTACTTCTCTAAAAAATAAAAAGCCATGTCCATTGGTCACTAAATATAAAATTATTTGGATATATATGAACTATATAAATCTTAAGAGTTCTACAGGAATATTTGAAAATGTGTAACAAATATATCCATAAATTTATTTTTTAAATATGTTTTTATTAATTTTTTTTAGAGAGAGAGATAAAAACATCGATGTGGGAGAGAGACATTGATCAGCTTCCTCCTGCATGTCCCCTATCAACCCACAACCCAGGCCTATGCCTTGACCAGGAATCAAACTGGGACCTCTCAGTCCAAGGGACGATGCTCAATCCACTGAACCACACCAGCCGGGATGTATATCCATAAATTTAAATTTCTTTATTTAAACTACTTGAGATGGACATTTTCTGAGCATGTCACGTTTGTTTACTTATTTTAATTAATTAATTAATGTTAATCCTCACCCAAGGATATTTTTCTATTGATTTTTAGATGGAGTGGAAGGGAAGGAGGGAGAGAGAAACACTGATCATGACCCTTTGGTCCACAGGCCAATGCTCTAACCACTGAACACACTGGCCACGGCTGAGCATGTGACTTTTAAACATACTTTCCTACTGATCCAAGAGAAGAGAGTAAGATTTCTGTACTTTAAAAATTGCTGGGTTGCCTGGCCGGTGTGGCTCAGGGGATTGAGCATCGTCCCATGGACTGAGAGGTCCTGGTTCAATTTTCAGTCAGGGCACGTGCCCAGGTTGTGGGCTTGATCCCCAGTAAGGGGGGGATGCAGGAGACAGTCAATCGATGTCTTTCCCTCACATCGATGTTTCTACCTCTCTCTCCCTTCCTCTCTAAAAAAATAAATAAAAACTTTTTTTTTTAAATTGCTGTGTTTACAACAATCAGTTCTGTATTCAGAACATGCTTTAATTATCAGGTTTCAAGAAATAATTCAGTACAAAAAGGAAGCAGAGTAAAGTGCAAAGATTACATGGGAGGTTTTAGTTCCACACTAGGTACTGATAAATATTTGGTTTATAAATGAATATATCAGTCTTTTGGAAATACTATAAAATACTCCACAAAGAAAACACTGTCTGCTGTTTACATGTGAAAATAGAATTGAAGTGTAGGTATTTTTTTCACCTCTATATGGTCCTTTGTCAAAATTAACTTTCACCTAAAATATCTACAACTCAAATAATCTATTTCCTAAAGAGTAATAGGGTAGTAAAAGTACATATATTACCAAATCTATCTGGCTCTTTTTAATTATTAATTTTTTCAAAGGCACTGGATTACTGATACTATTATTTTATTAGCTGCAGAACTATTTGGGTTGGGGTGGGAGGTTATTTTGTTTTAATTACTAGAAATTGAACATGTTATATAGTGAAGTTCATATTCAACACTGCTGGTATAAAATACATCAGCAGCCATGCTTTGATAAAAATATAAAAACTAAGGCAGGACAGCTGACAGACTATATTCTAATATTCTAAACACATTAAACTTGCATTTGATTAAAAATACATTTTACTGAAAACACTTACTTAGTCTGGCCTACTCTATGGCATCTATCTTCTGCTTGCTTATCATTGTAAGGGTTACAGTCAATATCGTGAAGTATAACAACATTTGCTGAAGTCAGGTTTATTCCTAAGCCACCAGCTTTTGTTGACAGTAGAAACACAAAGATATCCATATCGGTATTAAACTCATCAATTAAATGAATCCTGTAGGATAAATATATTAGGTTAAATCTTACCAAAAGGTATATAGTTAAAATGGAAAACAATCATATTACATGAAAAATAAACCTGAAGATGTAAATACATGCTCTCTGTATTTTAGCTACTTTACCTGCAGCTACTTTATTGAAAGACCTTTCCAATTCACCAATTTCTTTTCTATACCATTTATCTCTACTAAGTCTTACTTAATTATACTATTCAGATTTGATTAATTCTTGAAAGACTGTTTTGTCCTTTGTTTAATATCTCTGGCTTCTCTAAATTCTACATATGGTGTTTTGATCTCTAACCTTCTCAGAAGTCTGTCAGCTGCTACTGGTAGACAATGTAACTATGAACTCAATCTCCAGATCAAGCTGTACTGGAGTAATCTCTTTTAGTATGACTTCCACCCTCGCTCTAATGCAGGGGAAAGTTCACTCTGGCTGATAAAAAATAAACCAAACGATATAATGCAATTTAAACACTCTAGAAGAAGCATTCCCTTTTTAAGACAACTTTTTAAACCAAACTTAATTACCCTTAAAATATGAAAGGCTGAGATTTTACAACAGTCTTGGTTTAAAGATAAGGTGCTTTAGACTTTGAATGATTTTTAAATAGAAAAACACTGATAAGTATATAATTATAAAACTGTTTCAAAATATATTTGTATGCAATTCAGACCAAAAAACATTAAATGAAAAGTTCCTTATCTTAAGTAATGATACAGAAGACTCAAAGCAACACACAATTCTCTCAAATGCTCTAGATGTTTAAAATTCAAACATTTACTCTTGAGGTTAAGATGGATAGATATGTTTTGAAACTAAAGTAAAGTATACCAACCTTTCAGAAATCTGAGTCTTTCCATCTAATCTGAGGTACCTATGCTGATGATGTTTTAAGAGAACCTCTAAAATATCCAGCATCATGGTAAACTGGCTAAATAATACAACTCTATCACCCTGTAAAAATACATATATGTATTAGATACATGAAAAGAAAAGTTATAAGTATCTAATGATTGACTGCTTCTTTAATAAAAATCAAGTAATCATAACTAAGGTAAAATTATTTTAGATTGTATATAAACTTAATTTATAAACTTAACTAAAATTCAATTTTCCGTTTTGATTTGTAAGGACAGTTAATGGAAATAGCTACAAAGTACTATCTGAATTGTGATCTTACAAATTTAAGCTATTTCACATATAAATTGCAGTATTACTTAAATAACTATTTAACAAAGTATCTTCAAAATACTAATTTTGAAGCAACACTACAGACAGTCACCTATAAAATAATGACAAGATTATTTTTTAAAAAACATTAATATAAACGTATTCTACTAACTTGTATTTTTCTTTTGGATGTTCGACAGAAGAAAAGTAATCAGGAAGATATATGCCCATATACAGAGGAACTCCCTTATCTGTGGGGAATACAGTTCAAGATCCCCAGTAGATGCCTACAACAATGGATAGTACCAAACCCTGCATATACTGTTTTTTCCTTACATACATACTTTTTCACTTCAAGGGAAGTACTTTATAGCTTGTCTTTGGCATATCCAAATTATCAGCATAACTACTCTTGCAGTTTGGGGCCATTAATAAATAAAATAAGGGCTACTTGAACACAAGTTCTGCAATACACAGACAATCTGATAACTGACTATAGATCTGATAACCACAAGGACTACTAAGTGACTAATGGGCAAGTAGTGTACACAGTGTAATATACTGAACAAAGGGATGATCCAAGTCCAAGGTGAGACTCGAGCACAAGATTTCATCACAAAACTTAAAACAATGTGCAATTTAAAACTTATGAATTGATTATTTCTGGAATTTTCCATTTAATATTTTTGGACCATGTTTGGCAATTGGTAACTAAAACCATGGAAAGTAAAAGGGCAGATAAGGGGGGCGGGAGGAGACTACTGTATATTCCCCAAATGCTCAAAACACTAGATTCTAGAAGAATGTTGAACAGACGAAGGCTAGAACTTCAAGAAAGTCAAATCATGCTAGAATTGTTTTAAAAAAGTTGAACTAATTGGGAAAATACAAACAAGTAGCATTCTTTTTTAATACCTTTTCTTTCAGTTCAGACAAAAGGCGTCCCAAAACTCGGAATTTTCCAGAATCTAAAATCAAGTCCATGTCTAACTGGAAGTTATTAATGTGTCGATACTGTTTGCAAAGTACATG
Source organism: Molossus molossus (assembly GCF_014108415.1). NCBI lineage: Eukaryota > Metazoa > Chordata > Mammalia > Chiroptera > Molossidae > Molossus > Molossus molossus. The sequence continues at coordinate 73,098,298 of NW_023425344.1, read as the reverse complement.
TAATTCAAAGTCTGTCATAACTTCCATATCTTCAAAGATCAGGTCAGGATTAGCTTCACAATGTGTAGGTTCCTCAAAGCAAAGCAAAACAAAACAAAACAATACACATACTTCAAAATTAAGATAATTTATATGATCAAAACAATCTAATAAAATTGTTCACATATGATAAATCATAGAAATTTTAGGGCAACATATTTAGCAAAGGAAATATTGATTTTTTTGGTACATAAAAGGAGGAGGTCCTTATTGTTTTAGAATAGACATACTGAAATCTTTACAGACTAAATAAAGTCTAGAATTTACTTCAAAATAATCTTGGGGAGGGGTCTAGACAGTACTATACAAAACGAGCAGTGCTCCTCTTGTGCACTGTTGGTGGGACTGCTTACTGATTTAAATGATCATTTGTTTAAATGATCACAGTAACACTATGGAGATATATAAAAAAATAAACAGATCAACTACACAACTCAGTAATTCTACTTCTAGCAATTATCCAAAGAAAACAAAAACACTAACTCAAAATGATATATGCACTTCTAAGTTCACTGCATCATTATTTACAATAGCTAAGATACGGAAGCACCTAGGTGTCCATCGATAGATGAATGGCTAAAGAAGATGAGGTATATATGTACAATGGAATATTACACAGCAATAAAAAAGAACGAAATCTTGCCATTTGCAACAACATGGATGGACCTAGAGGGTATTGTGCTAAGTGAAATAAGTCAGACAAAGACAAATATTATATGGTTTTACTTATATATAGGATGTAAAAACCAAACGAAAACAAAAAAACAAAACAGACTCATAAAAACATAGACCAAAGGGATGGTTGCCCGAGGGGGAAAGAAAGGAGGTAGGTGAAAAAATGAAGAGGAATATAATCGATAATGATGTGATAAGTTTGCAGTGACAGATAATGGACAGAATTAGTGTGTGATCGATCACATTGTAAGGTATAAAAATGTAAAATCACTATACTGTACACCTGAAATTAATATAACTACTATAATATATAAACTATACTTAAATAAATAGATAAAAAAGAATATTAAATAATTAATAGTGTCATTCCAGATAATAACTGTAGAAAATGTGTGAAGGATATACAGGCAGAAGATTTCATTATACAATTCTCTCTACTTTCATGTTTGAAATTTTCCATAGTAAGTTTAAAATAATATTTAAAAAATTTAAAAAACACATGGTTGTTTTCGACAAAATGACCTATAAGGAGAAATAAGGGTAGATGCTAAAGAAGAATGAGGTAAAATAAAGAGTAATGGCTAAAACTGAGAAAATAAGGAAGAAATGAAACAGAGAGAGAGAGAAATGACTCACTACTCAGGCCATAAAATCTGAGAAATCTTTTGGTAAAAATAAATAAATTAATAAAGAAGTGTATTATGAAATCTAGATCAAGAGTTGGCAAACATTTTCTGTAAAGAGCCAGAGAGTAAATATTTTAGACTCTGTAGGCTAAATGATCTCTTTGGCAAATACTCAACTCTGCCTTTATATTAAGAAAGCAATCACAGACAACACTGAAACAAGGATCCTGGCTGGTTTGGCTCAGCAGTCAGAGCATTACGCCCGGACCGAAGGGTCGCAGCTTTGATTCCTGGTCAAGGGCATGTACGTGGGTTGCAAGTTTGTTCCCCAACCCGGAAGAGTCAACCAATCGATGTGTCTGTCTCACATCAATGTTTCTCTCTCTCTCCCTCCCACTCTAAAAATTAATGGGAAAATATCCTCAGGTGAGGATTAACAACAACAACAAAAAAAGACACTGCTACATCTAAGAGGAATAGTTGGCTGACTCCTGATGCAGCATGTCAGTCCTTCTTGGCTCTTATGTCCCCCAAATTATTTTGAACTTTCTCAAAACATATTTTTCTTAAATGTGGTTAAATGGTTATTAGATTAAATGGTTATTACTATGCTTTATGTTCGATGGTCTGATTTTTAGCCTAACAATTTAACCTCATGTTTAACAGTGTTAATAAAGCTTAGTGTTAGCATAAGATGAAATCTTTACCTTCAGCATAAGCTGGGACATTTCCTTGAGTTTTTCAGCTGTGTAATATTGCCGATGTAATAAAGGATGATTGGCCATTTTTCTCAATTGCATCATGACATTGCACATTTCTGTATTTTTTTCTGTGATCCAAAGAGATACATTTAAACACACAAAAAACAAGCTGCTAGCTGTTTGTTGAAATATACTCAATGCAAACAACGTTTAAAAATTTCTCAAATTCGCCCTGGCCAGTTTGGCTCAGCGGTTAGAGTGTCGGCCTGCAGTCCGGAGAGACCCGGGTTCGGTTCCCGCTAAGGGCACGTACTTCGGTTGCAGTTTGTCCCCGGCCCTGGTTGGTCGTGTGGGTGGCAGCCACTCGATGTGTCCCTTCACGTCGATGTTTCTCTCTCTCTCTCCCTTCCTCTCTCTCTCTCCCACTCTATCTGTACAAAAAAATGGAAAAATATCCTCGAGGATTAAAAAAAAAAAAAAAAAATTTTTTCTCAAATTCCAACTAATTTAAAAAAAAATGAAAAGGCCACTATAATATTACTAAACAAAATGCTTTCCCAGTACAAGATTATTTGTCACATAAAACTGTAAAACTTAGATTATACCCAAGTTATTGATAGATTTTTTCATTCTGTTGAAAAGACCCAAATAGAGTTGCTCCTGCTTCTCTGACATTGCACACAACTCAATTTGATCTTTCTTGGGGGGTAGCTGCTTGAGAACCTGAGAAAGGAAACCAGTTTCAGTAAATCATTCAAATAAAGAGGAATGCAGATTTTTTAAAAAGCTATCAAAATAAAAAATATGCAGATAAATTACCTCATCTTTTACTCTTCTGAGAATAAATGGTTTTATAATTTGTTTTGCATGTGCTATTCTCTCCTTTTCATATATACTTTGCTCATCTGCTGATTTCTAAGTAAAATAAGAATATATCCTTTTAGAAATCATTCATTTAAATGATCACAATAATATTATACAACATGAATATCTGAGTTGTTTTCCACAGAGACTCAACTTATTCTAGAGGGAACTTCACACTTGAATTCTGGGATATAATCTACTTCTTAACGCTCCATATGTACTTTGAGGTTTCATGACAAGTAATTGTATATTCTATTGAAGAATAAAATTGAACTGTACTAGGTTCGTTTTCAGAAGTCATTAACTGATGAGTCATTACTGATTACCTACAGAGCTTCATGAAAAAGTGTGTGTGCAAGAGAGAGAAAAGGAGGGAGGTGAGTTGAGGGGTGTGAAAGAGAGGTAAAAAACTTGTATTTATTTGTGGAAAATGGTCCTAAAAGAAAGCTAGTACACAAGCGATGCAAATCATGGTCTAAAAACAGGGATAGTTGCCCTGGCCAGTTTGGCTCAGCGGTTAGAGCGTCGGCCTGTGGTCCGGAGAGACCCGGGTTCGGTTCCCGCTAAGGGCACATACTTCGGTTGCAGTTTGTCCCCGGCCTGGTTGGTCGTGCAGGTGGCAGCCACTCGATGTGTCCCTTCACGTCGATGTTTCTCTCTCTCTCTCTGTTCCTCTCTCTCCCTCCCACTCTATCTGTACAAAAAAAATGGAAAAACATCCTCGGGTGAGGATAAAAAAAATAAATAAATAAAAATAAAAATAAAAACAGGGATAGTTGTTAGTCAAAACCTGTTAATTTTGGAGAATTAAAGAAGTGGAATTTTATTCTAAAATGTGAAGGAATCCACCCAGTCAGCGTGGCTCAGTGGTAGAGCACTGGCCCATGCACCAAGAGGTTGCTGGTTTGATTCCCAGTCGGGGCACATGCCCAGGTTGCAGGCAGCCAATCGCTGTATCTCACTCATTGATGTTTCTCTCTCTTTCTCTCTTCCTTCACCTCTCTCTAAAAGTCAATGAGAACATATATATTTTATTAAACATAAAGGAATCCTCCATATCCTATCAACTACTAGGCCATCAACTGGGGAAAATACATTAGAGTTAAAAAAGCAAGTTAATTGCAGTAGAAGAAAATTCTTGCAAAGTATGTGTGACAGGAGAATCAAGAGTCTATATAAACACTGCTGTATTGAGGAATTTGGAGTTCTTGAAGACTAATACTGTACTTTTTCTAAGCAACTGGGAGAAAATTAACAAGATTTTCATCTAAAATATTTCTTTATTGTAACTTTTTAGAAACTATTAGTTTTGTATTTATGAACTTTTATTTCAAAAGATGTCCCTGTATAGAAATTGTCAACCTTTGCCTAATCCTAGTTTACCTATAAAAAAATGCTAATTTCCTGACTAATTTTAATAAAGAAAAAGTAATAATCAAACTTTCCCCAACTATTATATACCAGAACTCTCCACTAATTTAAAATAGTCATTCTTCAGAAAATTAGGATGTTAAAAACCCAAACTTTTGGACACTGATCAGAGAAGTCACCAATTCAATTCCCACCGTGTTTTGGCTGACTTCTCAACTCACCCAAGGATAAGAATATCAACTATTTAAATTTCATAGTGCATATGCACTGTGAAAACAAGGAAAAAGACAAAATAGAAGAATGACTCAGGTAAAACACAAAGTAACATATTTGGGAGAAAATATAAATTTATGCTTACTGTCTTAGAGGAAAACATTCTTCGTATTTCACTTGTGCTACTACTAAACATGTGTGGCATAACAAAATTCAACAGCGACATGAGTTCTAACAGATTATTCTGTACAGGTGTGCCTGTGAGCAGCAAACGGTTATTTGCCTGTGAATGAAGGTAAAATTAAGATTAGTTTTTTAAATTAGAGCCACATTCTTCTTTTTCTACCCTCCTCAGTGGAGAGAAAAAACTTAAAACCATTATTAATAATGTAACATTTTGTAATGAAAGATCAGTAATTAGAAAAGTTATAGTCTATTCTACTGTAAAGCAGGATGAGTAAAATTAATGGTTTTCTTTTATAAGTAAGTAACCTGCATCCCCAGATCACCTTCATGAGGTAACGAAAGTAGATTATATTTAATATTCAGTTTATCATACAGGACAGAGATGGTAAATTGAGGCTCATGAGCTATGAATGGTTTTTACAACTTTAAAGGGTTGTAAAAAAACAACAAAGAACATGTGACAGAGGCATTAAACTGCTATTTAATGCTTATGTAAAGCATTAAACTTTACAGAAGTTTGCTGACCCCTGATACAAAATACTATCTACATTAAAATACATAATATGAAATGTTATCATAATCGAAAAAATTCACAAAACACTTCCTTACATTAATTGTCATAAGGTGTTGGTAGCGAATGGAGCCCATATTCTTCAGCATATGGCCCTCATCAAAAATTGCGTAATTAAGTTTTAATCGTCGAAAGAGACCACGGTCATCAGAACTGCTGATTGCACAATTATACCTGTCATCAAAAGAAAAAAGGAATCTCTAGGGTTATACCTTTAAGAGCCTGGCTGCTAGTAAGATTTACTGGCTTTGTAAAATTATTATTACTATTTTTTTTTTTTAAATCCTCACCCGAGGACATTTTTCCATTTTTTGTTCAGATAGAGCGGGAGGGAGAGAGAGGTAGAGAGAGAGAGAGAGAAACATCGACGTGAAGGGACACATCGAGTGGCTGCCACCCGCATGACCAACCAGGGCCGGGGACAAACTGCAACCGAGGTACGTGCCCTTAGCGGGAACCGAACCCGGGTCTCTCTGTACCGCAGGCCGACGCTCCAACCACTGAGCCAAACCGGCCAGGGCTATTACTATTTTTTTTATCCTCACCCGAGGACATTTTTGCACCTATCTTCGGGGGGGGGGGGGGGGGCATCGATGCAAGAGAGACACATCGACTGGTTGCCACCCACACGATCCCAACTGGGGCTGGGGACAAACTGCAACCAAGGTACGTGTCCTTTAGTGGGAACCGAACCTGGGACTCTCTGGTCCGCAGGCTGACGCTCTAACCGCTGATCCAAACCGGCCAGTGCTGTAAAATTATCTTTATTTATACACTTCTAATAGCTGGTATCTAAAAGATACCATTATGAACCCTTGGAGCTGGGCCTGTAATGAGCAGAAAAAAAATAAAAAGATACCACTACCTGGTGCTGTAATAAATACTAATGTACTTTATTCAATAATTATTGATGTATATGTAACCAAGTTAAAAAAGCTGCCATAGCCCTGGCCAGTTTCATTCAGCAGTTAGTGTTGGCCCGAGGACCAACGGGTCGCAGGGTTCAATTCCCAGTCAAGGGCCCTGGGTTGCAGGTTCAATCCTGGCCCTGGTTGGAGTCGTGCGGGAGGCAACCAATCGTTGTATCTCTCTCACAGGGATGTTTGTTTCTCTCCCCTCCGTGGTGAGGATTAACAAAAAAGTTGCCATATGTAGCTAAAAAAAAAATTTAAATGTTATACTGTAATCAGACAATTTCTACACACCTAGGAAGAATCCAATTTTGGTAATTTATATGTAATCTGCACTTGTTATACATATCACTTCATGAACTGTTATATTTTAACAAGCAGCAGGAAAAAGGACACTAAGCTAAGACATTTCTGTTAAGAACATAATACTACTGCATTAGATTAGCAGAGCAGATCCAAGAAATAAGTTAATAACAGCTAGCATTACAAGACTATTAAAAAATTGAGTCTATTAAGAAAAAAAATAATTTTGAATAAATTATTTTAACCATGGCCTATAGAAGTCAGTAGAGAAATAATAAAATATCTACTTAATATGCTTAAAATAACCTATATATAAATGATAGCATTAAGTTCTCTGCTAGATATTTATGCCAAATAGCTACTAAGTAATGATTAACTTGTTCAGTTATATTGTCCATCCTTATTTCTATTCTAACCCAAATTTTTCACTGAGATTTCATTGCATTTATTTATTATTTATGTATTATTGATCCTTACCTGAGAATATTTTTCCATTGATTTTTTTTTTTTTTAAGATAAAGTAGAAGGGAGGGAGAGAGGAGAGAGAGAAACAATGATGTGTCCACATCAATTAGTAGCCTGACCAGGGCCAGGATTGAATCTGTAACACAGGCACATGCCCTTGACCAGAAATGGAACCCAAAACCCTTGGGTCCAAAGGCCGAAGCTCTAAATGCTGAGCCAAACTGGTCAGGGCTTGTTGCATTTATTACTAACGCTTACACGTTAGCAATATTGTAAGTCATCTTGGTGAAATATCTTGTGTTATTTTATTATTATTTTGTAAAGAAATGCTTGTTTTTAAAGTTTATTTATTTTAGTTGGTATACAATATTAGTTATATTAGTTTCAGGTGTACAGGACAGTGATTTGACATTTTTATACCTTATAATGTGATCACATACTAATTCTAGTAATCATCTGTCACCATAGAAACTTACCAAATTATTAACTATATTCCCCTTCACCTTTTTTTACCCATCTCCCTACACCTCTCCTCTCTGGCAACCATCCCTCTGGTCCGTTTCTATGAGTCTGTTTCATTTTATTTTTTTTAGATTCTACACATATGTGAAACCATATGGTAATTGCCTTTCTCTGATTTATTTCACTTAGCATAATACCCTCTAGGTTCATTTACATTTCTGCAAATGGCAAGATTTCATTATTTTTATTGTTGTATGATATTCATTGTACATATATACCACATCTTCTCTATCCATTCATCTGTTGATGGAGGTTACTTCCGTATCTTGGCTATTGTAAATAATGATGCAATAAACATAAGAGTGCATATATCTTTTCAAATTAGTGTTTTTATTTTCTTTCAGATAATTCCCAGAAGTGGAATTGCTGAGTTGTAGAGATCTATTTTTCATTTTTTGAGGAATCTCCAGTTTGCTTTCCATAGTGGCTGCACCAATTTGCAGTCCCCAACAGTGAACAAGGGCTCCTTTTCCTCCAAAGCCTTGCCAACACAGGTGATTGTTGCCGTTTTGATAATAGCCATTCTGACTGGTGTGAGGTGGTACATTATTATGGTTTTAATTTGCACTTTCCTGATAATTAGTGATGTTGGAAATCTGTGTCTCTTCTTTGGAGAAATGTCTCTTCATGTCCTTTGTTTATTTTTTTTTGCTATTGAGTTGTATGAGTTTAAATGTTATTTTAACTAAGAGAGTATTATTATAAGACTACACTTTCAATCAAGTGGATAAAACCTTTTCATAACTGCAGTCAGTAACTCACCTGATGTACTAGCAAATAACTGCTATCTTGATGTTACACACCAAGCTAAAAAATGCCTGAATCCTCATCAGAGGTCATTCCATTATTTTTGCTGCACAGTTCTTAGCATAAACTTTCCTTCATATTACTACTAATATTTCTTTCAAATTTGGGAGCTGCACCAAATTTCTTTCCAAATATATTTTCTCAATACTTACGTGGTCACAATTACATTGTATTCTTCATATTTACTATGAATGTTATATCTTATCTGTTTACGTTCCTCTTGAGAACCTGGAATTTAAAACAATATACACATTTTTATTGTACTTACTGTACTTTACTGTATGCTAAAAATTTTAATAAATTTTGAAGTTAAAAGAAAAATGACAGTCTTACCATAGTAACAGAGCACCTTTAAAGTGGGGCACCACAAATTAACTTCCCTTAACCAGTTATCTATAAACAAGAGAGATATTACTTGCACCTGCTTCAATAGGATATGTGTAAGCAGTAAAACGAACACTATAGTTTGACAAGTTGTGCCCAGAAATTATTTTTTTATAAAATAATACAAGGTGACTTAAAAAAAGAAAAAAAATCACAGAGCCTTCCCATTTTATTCCTGATGATTACAATTATTTGAGGTTTTGAGGTGGCATCAAATGAAGGACAGAACGAACCATTGTATTTATAGGTGATTACTGATTTCCAATTAAAAAGACGGTATTTCTGGTTATGTTCACACATACATTCTCTTATTCTATTCTATATCCAATCAATTGAGCAAGAATGTAATGGGGATGAACTCCATACTTTCTGACTCAATAAATGTTTAATTATAAATTTAAATGCACTTAGTTTCTCTTAGTTATTCGTTAAAACAATTCATATTATGGAAACATAATAAATTTTATCAAATGGTCTTTGATGTATAACAGACTTATACTTTAGTTATTTTCTTTATAAGACTTCTAGTACAATCAAACACACATATATCCATAAAGGGGGGGAAAACCAGTAAGGAGACCACAGAAATTATTTGCCTCCATAAACTAAGGAATCACACATACACACATGGCTTTTCTTCTCCCTACATAAAATAGTATAGTCAAGTATGGTTGTCCATAGTACTACAAACCTATAGTTGATGCTGGAACAACGATCAAGTGAGGACCTTTATTACCCTCCTGAAAGAGGTATGCCAGGAATGCAATGGCTTGAATAGTTTTTCCTAGGCCCTAAAATTAAAAGTTCAAAAGACAACATATGAAATGTAAAAATAAACAAAAATCTTAGAAAATACAAAAGGAAAAATATGTATTCCTGGTTTTATTTGATTCCCCATAATGCAACTCTATGAGAATTTCTACTAGGTTCTCAGTTCTCAAAAAAACCAAATTTCCAAATGAAACTACAACTTAGTTTAATGAGGAAGATGTACCATAATTGCAAGTTATTTATTTATTTACTTTTTTATCCTCACCTGAGGACATTTTTTTTTTGCATTTATCTTCAGATACAGTGGAAGGGAACGAGGGAGGGGGGGAGAGAGAGAGAGAAACATCAACATGAGAGAGACACATCGAGTAGCCACCACCTACATGACCCCAACTGGGGCCAGGGACAAACTGCAACCGAGATACGTGCCCTTAGCAGAAACCGAACCTGGGACACTCTGGTCCACAGGCCAATGCTCTAACCATTGAGCAAAACTGGCCAGGGCCCATAACTGGAAGTTAATATGTGACATACATTTATATAGAAGACCTTTGCATTGCATAAAAAGGATGTAATTTTGGTAACTATTTATATAAAGCAAATATTTGATATATACTAAGTGTATATACTAAGTGGGCCTGGCTGTTGTGGCTCAGTAGTTGAGCATCAACCCATACCCCAAGAGGTCACCGGTTTGATTCCCGGTCAGGCCACATGCCCAGGTTGTGGGCCTGATCCCCAGTGGCGGCATGCAGGAGACGGCCAGTCGATGTTCTCTCTCACTGATGTTTCTACCTCTCTCTCCCTCTCTCTTCCTCTCTCTCTAAAATCATTGAAGAAAAAAAAATTATATATATATATATATATATACACTAAGTGGATTGAGGAAAATGTTCCAATGACTAATTAGAGTTAAACATATGCCCCATTAGCTAACAATTCCATTCCTAAAACTATCTTCAGGAGATATGAGAGCATATTTCCATATAAAAAATTGGGTAAGAATGTTCATACCAGCTCTAGTATAACAGCTGAATACTGGAAATAACCTAAATGTCCATCAACATGAGAATGGATAAACAAGTTGTACATGCAGATACATGTAAAAACTCTAATGAATCTCAGTAACTTTGTGATGCATTACAAGAACCCAAAATAAACAGTATATACTGCATGGTCCTATTTATATAACATTCAAAATTAGAAAAAATTAGTATGGTGATAGGCATCCAAATGGTGGTAGTAATAAGGGAATTTTCTGCAATAATGAAAATGTTGATTCTGGGACATGATCACATGGGGGTACATGTATGTAAAAATTGACCAAGCTGAACATTTGCACATTTCACTGCAAGTAAATTATATGCCAATCAAGTTTTAGGATTTTTTAGAAGGCTACTGAGGAGGTTTCATGCGTTGAAACCCATAACACCCAGTGTAATGGACTATATTTCGAGATAGGACCCTCAAGGTAGTAATTAAGGTTAAATAAGGTCACAAAGGTAGGAACCCAATCCCCATCTTAAAAGAAGAGAAAGACATGTCCAGCCAGTGTGGCTTAGTGGATTGAGCATCATCCCATGGACTGACAGGTCCTGGTTTGATTCCTGGTCAGGGCACCTGCCTGGGTTGTGGGCTAGAACCCCAGTAGGAGGCAGCCGATCAATGTTTCTCTCTCTTTCCCTTCCTATCTCTCAAAAAAAAAAAAATCAATAAAAACATATTAAAGAAGGAGGAGGAGGAGGAGGGGGAGGAGGAGGAGGAGGGAGAGGAGGAGAAAGACAGTTTTGGCCAGTGTGGCTCAGCTGGTTAAAGCATCATCCTGTATACCAAAATGTTTTGAGTTCGATACCCAGTTGGGGCAAGAACAGAAGGCAATCAATCAATGTCTCTCACATCGATGTTTCTCTTTTCCCCTCAGCCCCTCTCTAAACATCAATGGGCATATCCTCAGGTGAGGATTTAAAAAAGGAGAGAGAGAAAGAGATACCAAGGATGTGTGACACACAGAAAAGGTCATGTGAAGACATACCAAAAAGTTGGCCATCTACAAACCAAGGAGAGTGGCCTTAGGAGAAACCAAACCTGCCAACACCTTCATCTTAGACTTGCAGCCTCCAGAATGTGAGGAATAAAGTTCTGCTCTCTATGCCACCCAATCTTTGATATTGCTGTGGAAGCCTCAACAGACTAAGACACTAACTTATCACAATAACTGTCCTTTACGGGTTACAAAAACAGGTTCACATAATATACCTCATTTGATACCAAATATAATATTTTTATGACATAAAAATCATTGGTTTATTAATATTGGCTCTGAGAGATTAGGTCATTTGGTAAGCAGCAGAGAGCCCTGAAAGGCAAAGTTGGGAACCAAAACCCAGACTGAATTCCCAAGTGCAGTTTTCCCACAACTGTAATGTTCTATATTCTATATCTAATTGCTAAACCTATTTCGAAATCCAGCATATATTATTCTATCAGATAAATACCATCTTTACTTTAATATGATATATGTGTGGAAATAGTTAAAGCACTCAAGATTACTAGAGGCTAATTGGAAAGCAAAGATCACTATCTTTGTTAACTTTTATTTTGGAAATTGAACACACAATGTAATACACATGTATTATCAATAAACATTTTCTCTGCAGAACATGACTCATTTTTAATAAACACTTTTTAAAAAGTCTGGCTAGAAGAAGGAAGGTAAGATTAAATGTCAAGTTTCTATGTGCCAGTACCTGGACTACTTGCTGCAATAAACTTACCAAGTCTAGTTCAAGCAAATGTAATCTGGAAAAAATAGAAACTCAGAGACATCTAATAAAAGTAAAATAGCTGAAATGATGTTGATGAAGTTGCTGATAAATATATGAATTTATTTACTAACAAGAACAGATATCTGTGATAAATTTTAAAGGCAGCTATGGAAAAGCACATATAGTACAATCTCATTTAGTATTTTACATGTATAAATAATATAAGCATATTTATTAATTTGATAACCAGACAGATAATAAACCCATATTCACTGGGGGTTGGGCAGTGAGGAGGCTAGAGCTAATAAGATAAGCAATAGAAAACCAGGAGGAGTGAAAGGGATATAGATATTGAGGTGAGGAAAATAAACTACAGAGTCAAGGGAAATTTTCATTTTTTAAATGACAGCAAGAATGTCAAATCTTTTCATAAAAAATCCTAGAAATAGAGTTACTACTTACCATTTCATCTGCCAAAATGCCATTGAGTCCATGTTTATGTACCAGTGCCAACCAATTCAAACCAACTTTCTGATAGGGCTTCAGTGATAAACTGATAAAGAGAGTGTTACCAAATGTTATAGAATTATACTTCTCTTAGTTTTCTCACATGAGACTTAGGTTTACAATGCACACAAAAATTGAAATACTAGGTCTAGTCTTACCTTTTAATTTGTTGTTATGAACTATTTATACTTACTTAAGAAAATGAGCCCCAAATATATTTTTTAACTTGTCAAATTTTATTCTGTATTTGTTGATTTATTTCTTCTAGCAACAAGAATTTAAAAAAATATTCCCATATTCAGTCAGAAGGCAATGTCACCAAATTAATAACTGCATTATTAACTACAATAACATATTTCTAAGCTAATATTTATACTATAAAATTGTATTGTAGTGATTTGAATTTTAGCACATTAAGAAACTTAAAGTACGAGGACAAAAACACAAGCATAATTTGCTACTTGCCAGGTTGATTTAATAAACATTTTCTGTATCAATGCCAAGCACCTCTCATGTCAGTGGTATGTCTAACTCTGAAGTATATATGTATGCATGTGTGTATTTATGTTTAAACTATGTATAAATGTAAATTTGATGGACATCAACAAATATCAGTGAGGGAAAAGTAGCAGGCAAGTGTCAAAAACCTTATTTAATTTGGAAATAAGATAAACAGGCCAGTCCCTGGGAATAACTTGTTTGGAAGGTAAAATGGAAGGATTATAATGGATGAAAACAGTAGTTTTTTCCTAAAAGTTCAAGTGGTTAAAAACTAACAGTTATTTACGGACATCTACGATATGCAGATACACAAAGATATGTCATTTACAAACAGTACCTCATTTAATCTTTTAACACCCTATAAAAATAGCTAATATCGTCATTTTAACAGATGAAAAAACCTGAGGCTCAGTAACTTAAAGTTGCATAGCTACAAAATGTATGGCTAAGGTTTTAACTCAGGAAGTCTATCTCACTGGAGAACTCTTTTCTCATTCTGATAAGGACGGCATACAACCTATCTAACATGAAAACCTAGGACACGGCCATGTGTCCAATTCTCCAGCTTTTTATCTGTCCCTTAATTTCCTGTTACACACATCCTAGATGCCCATAGAGAAGGGGCCTGGACATAAAATGGCATAAATACTTAAGGGATCAGATTCTGAAATCAAAACTTTAATTAGAAAAGGGGTAAATGATGTAGAGTAAAATGATAGTCTTCTTAAATCAGAATCTATGTTTCAACAGGTATAATATCCATAAAACATTTCTCATTTGAAAAAAATAAAAAGTATAGGTAGGGAAAAAAATCAGCAGTGTTGCTCAAGTCTTAATTCATTTTAAAGTTCATTGCTTTTTATTTATTTTTTTAAATTTTGTTTTTTATTCTCATCTGAGGACATTTTTACCTTATCTTAAGATAGAGCGGGAGGGAGAGAGGGAGGGGGAGAGAGAACATCAATGTGTGAGAGACACATAGACTGGTTGCCACCCACACGACCCCAACTGGAGCCGGGGTCAAACTGCAACCGAGGCATGTGCCCTTGGTGGGAACCGAACCCGGGACTCTCCAGTCCGCAGGCTGATGCTCTAACCACTGAGCAAAACTGGCCAGGGCTAAAGTTCATTGCTTTTTAGACAAAGTATTTTTTCTATGCCACTACAAAAGAAATAATAAATACAAGATATTATCATAGATATTTTAACTTCCAGATACAAATGAATTCTTTCTACTACAGTAGTGGTGAGAATAAATGCTAGTATTGTAATGTTTACAATATTTAGGCACTTTACTATGGGCTTTACATGCATTATTACTTCATTTAATTTACATTATAAAGTAGATACTATTATCATCCTGATTTCACAGATAAGAAGTTCTCTGGAGCTAAGAGAAGGTAAGTAACTTGTCAAGGTCGTACAGCTAACCAAATCCATGTGTGCAGCGGCAGAGCTGGTATCCAATCCAGGACCGAGCCAGTGCTCAGCACTTAACCACTCTTCTCCCTGACCCACCCATTCTACGCTATGGTCAAAACTGAGGTCTCTATTATTTTTGAATCCTTCACAATGCTAAATCATCCCCCACATTCCATGAAAATGATGACATGTGATGAGGTAGGCATATTACATCACTTATGAATGCATTCAAGGGTGAACATGCTATCCCAATCTAAATCACAAAGAGCCAAGAAATATTCTTAAAAAATAAAAGTTACTAAATTTCTTCATTACCAACACATGTTGAGAAACAAGTCTATAAAAATATTCTTCACTGCACATAAAACTTTAAAAGTAATGAGGGAATTTTGAGAAGAATCTACTACACAGAATTTTTCATTCAAATAAAATTGTTTCATCCACAATCTCAATGCAGCTCTGGTAGCTGTTTTGATCAGGACATTAAAGAGCTTTGAAATGTTTGTTTTAAAAATGTGTGTGTGTATGTATTTGCTCCTCTGCTAAATTGATCTAAATTTCAAGTAACTTTCTATTGCTTAATATCACAACAGTGATGCCTATTCATAATTTTTTTCTTCAGAATGTAAAAGGATCAATGAAAATGCAGTTTTGACAAAGGCCTTAAAAAGATTTTTTTTTTAAAGTATGTTTTCACTGATTTTTTAGAGAGGAAGAGAGAGATAGAAACATCAATCAGCTGCCTCCTGCACTCCCCCTACTGGGGATTGAGCCCACAACCTGGGCATGTGCCCTGACCAGGAATCGAACCGGGACCTCTCAGTCCATGGGTAGACACTCAATGCAGTGAGCCATACCAGCTGGGCACAAAGGCCTTTTAAATCCAATTCACTTGTGACAAATTTTTAAAAGAGAGCAGCTGTGTTCTTTCTCTAGGGGCAGTTCTAATATTTTGATGCTATTCAATCATATCTTCCCTTTATTTCAACATGCTACAGTTTTCTATGATTTTCATGTCTGCACGTGTAGAATGCACATGTAATTGGCCAAGGTTATCCAAGTGATAAGAACTACAGCCCAGGCCTTCCGAATTAGTTAAGTGCTCTCTTCTCAACAGGGACTATAAATATCTTTAAGGTTTTCTTACCTCTCACTAAGAAAAAAAAATTTTTTAAGATTTTTAAGGCCATAAAAGTAAATGAGGCAGCATGTTATTTTGAAATTACTTGTTTTATTAGGGGGGAGGGGAGAATCCATCCAGAATTACTAAGATTTCTCCTCATAGTAAAATTTAAATTAGGTTTAAATCTCTTGTCAGAGAAACCAGTATAAAAATTATTTCTGAAAGGTAAGAAAGGTCTGAAATAGAAACAACAGGAGGCATACAATGTGTTAAATTTAAGTTTAAAATACAGAGAAACACAGGGCTAGAGAGCCTGGTTTGAAAGTAACTCATATGAAACAGATTAAGAATGCTAGTTGACCAAAGGTTTATGTCCCATAAGTGTGACAGGGCTGCTGAAAATACCGCGACAACACTGGTGTATATTAAAACTAGTATTCAAATTACTAAAATATTTACAGCATAGTACTTTGAGTTACTCAAACCACACTTATAGTACAGATTTGCATCACACTACTGTCAAATGGTTTCATATCAACTGTTTAAGAACAGGATAGAAGACCACCCTGTCAAGTTGAGGGAGAATAGGATCTAAAAAATCTTGTTAAATTTAGCCCAGGAAGACAGAACACATTTTATATTAAACACAGAAAAAAATCTTTTCAGTTAAAAGTTTAATAAATTTTAGATAAACTGCTAAAGCTTCAGAGATGGGTACATATCTATGGCATGAAAAAAAAAAAAGGCGATATAAGGTTTTTCTCCTTCAGGTAATTTTAGTTTTGCCATTTTAAAATAAAGATTATGATCATAATGGTTTTGAGATACATAAGAACAATCTTATTTTTCCCTGCAAAGACCTTATTTTTAATGAGAAGTTACAGTATGTAATTCCTTTATTTCTAAAAGACATTTTCCTTCTTATATAATTCATATAAATTTGTAATAGTTTTCTAAAAGTTTATTTTTATAAACAGTTAATACAATTTTGCTTCAAGTAAACTTTGTTACAAAGAATTTGTTTTGTTAAGAAAAAGCCTAATTAATAGCTTTGTGTAAATAAACTGCTTCCCAAGGCAAGGAAACTACTTTAAATGTTTGTATACTAAGAAGTACAGACTTCTTGATGCCTGGACAGTATGAGTAAAACTGCTTGTCCAACTCTAACCTTGGCTAAAAACAAAAACCAAGACAACAAATTTCACCCCCTAAAAGTGCATCTATAAATATTCTATAGAGACTATCTATACAGGTTTTTAGAAGTTGTACTTCGGACTAGATCCTAACAAACAAAAAACTTAAAAAAAAAAAACACCAAAAACACCCCACTTTATCATCTATTAAAAATTCCACTAAAAAATCCTCAGTCTAATGGAAAGGATTATTTATTACTTGATAATATTATTTACAAATAACAAGACTTTGTAAATGTGGATTTAAGAGAGAAATTTTTTTAAGTGATGCAATAAAGCACTTGATTTGTTTAAACTCCAAATTATGATAAAGTAGACTCAACTGGGTAAGTCTTGTAGAGTGAAGAACTCCCCATATCCAATGCTGTAGAACAAGAAGGAGCAGCTCCAACTACACTTTTAGGAGATGAATTTGCTGACATGGCCATAGTTCTTTCTATGCAACAGAGAAAAGAGCTTCTTTGTGAGAACTGCATCACGTTTCCCTACACCATCCCATAGCACCCTAGAAGGGCACAGAAAAGATTGTAGCTTACTATTAAAGGCCAATAACCACACCTTGACTTTTCATTAACCAATGATCAGCAAATATGCTTTGATCATGAACTTGGAAAACTACCAAAATAAGTAAATAAAATCACCAACTAAGGTAATTAATTTTGATGGGGCCCTAGTGCTAATCTTTTTTCTTTAATCCTCACCCGAGGATATGTTTATTGATTTTAGAGAGAGAGGAAGGGAGAAAGAATGAGAGAGAAACATCAATTTGTTGCTTCTGTATGTGCCTGGGCCAGCGATCGAACCCATAACCTAGGTGTGTGCCCTGACTGGGAATCAAACCCGCAACCTTTTTGGTGCACAAGATGACGCTCCAATTAACGAAGCCACCTGGCCAGGGCCCTGGTGCTAGTCTTATTAAATACTTATCAAAAATATCCTGAACAAATGTCACTCATTTTTAAAGTTGCATAACACTGCATAGTGTGTGTATATATATATACATACCATAATTCATTCTAACTGTTCTCTGATTTTTGGAACTTAGATCGTTTCCATGGCCCTGGCCGGTTTGGCTCAGTGGTTAGAGCGTCGGCCTGCGGGCCAGAGATTTTTTCCCATGTTTTTGCCTCTACAATATTATTACAGTAAACAATTTTATACATTTTTTTTAAAGGAAGTATTCTGAAAAGTCTGAGTTCCCAAACCACTTAAAAGTAAATAAACTTTTAAAGAAAGTTCGAAATAATTTCCTCCATACTAATATTCCAACACCATGCAAAATGGGAGTTTTTACAATTACAAAACACTGGTTTAATATGTACTGGTCGTTTGACCAATGTTTCAGTAAAAATAATTCAGCATCTATTTTTCGCAAGAATTATGACAAGGCATTTACTGAAATAACAGTTTGGGGGAACAATCTTTCCTTATATAATCTATTTAATAAAAGTATCCTTTTTATTTTTGATGTGTTTCTACCCTTTAAAAAATTATTTATAAATCTGGGCTTTTGAAAGCATTTAATCATAGATATAGGATATTTCAACCATTTCATTTATGATTAAAAACAGGCACTGGCTGAGAAACTCAGTTGGTTAGAGGGTCATCCTGATATGCTAAGGTTGTGGGTTCAATCCCTGGTCAGGGAGAATAAAGCAATGAATAAATAACTAAGTGGAACAACAGGCTGATGTTTTTATCTCTCTCTCTTTCCCTTCCTCTCTCTCTCTCTCTCTAAAAATCAATTTCAAAAAAGAGAGAAAGATATTGAGCTAACACAGAAATTTTTACACTGATGCAATTAAGCAGCTAATTTTTTTTTTTCCCTGAAGTACCAAATTATGGAAAGGGCTATCTATATAAAACCACCTTTTCAGTTTCTGTGATTATATATGAAATTATCTGTCATCAGATAAGAAAAACATAGGTTATAAAAGAACCATAACATTTCCTCCCTCTAATTTATGATACGATGAAGCAAAATATCCTAACTCAGGGGAGAAGGAAAAATCAATGAAAACCAACTCATATACCACTTATGTGCCATTATAAAAAACCTTGGGTTTCCCTTTTAACATTAGTTTTCATATCACTTCCACATTTAAGTTCCCTAGGCATATTACAGAAATAAGTTCAGAAATTGTATACAACTGTGGTGAAATAATGAATAGATGTGCACAAACAAATATTACCTTTGATTCAAAATGGAGGGTTGTTCTATGTTCCATCCACCTCCATTTCCAGTGAGCATGGTAACTTGTTTTGTCAATTTATTTGAAATGTCTTCACATTTGTTCATAAGCCTTATAACTACATCCCGTTCTTGGATCAATGTTTTACAGTGCCATATCAAATCTTCTGATAAGCCATTAGTTTTGGACATCTTTGTGAACTATGGCATAAAAAAAAAAATAATTTAACAATTCAGATCTAGTAAACAGAAAGCCAGTATTGATTTCTTTCTTTATGAGGGAAAAAGTTTAATTTAAGCTTTTACTTATGACTTTTTTTTTTTTTTTTTTTTTTATCCTCACCCGAGGACATTTTTTCATTTTTTGTACAGATAGAGTGGGAGGGAGAAAGAGAGAGAGAGAGAGAGAGAGGGAAACATCGATGTGAAAGGGACACATCGAGTGGCTGCCACCCGCACGACCAACCAGGGCCGGGGACAAACTGCAACCGAGGTACATGCCCTTAGCGGGAACCGAACCCGGGTCTCTCTGGACCGCAGGCCGACGCTCCAACCGCTGAGCCAAACTGGCCAGGGCTACTTATGACTTTAATCAAGTGCTAAGAAAACCTGATTCTTCATGTTTACATTTAAATTCCCATGTTTCACTTTGATAATCCTGTATCCTCAAACTTAGCACACTGACATAAAATATATTTTTTCCCCAAATACACAATTCCATAATTTTTACTTTGACCCTAGTAGCTGTGCTCTTATAGGAGAAACTCTGAAGTAAATGTTAATGTCTCAACTTTCGTCTTCAAATCTCAGATTCACCTTTTGTACTAAAGGTAATAATACCAAATGTAATAACTACATACCTGATCACCTGCCATTTCTGTCACTTCCTATAACTATATTACTATATGATTAATCTTCCTACAACATATTTTCCCCTATCATCAGTATAATATCTTAGTATTCAAAACTCCAATTATTATTCGTCACTAGATATTTTACTGCTAAGCTTAGAGTATTACTTGGAAAGATACTGCATGAATCAAAGTTAACTATAACCCATTCAAGAATTTGATAAAACATTTAAAAAAATTAATTTCAATACATCTGTTCTGTGTAAATATTCAAATTTATTTCAAAATGTTTTTGTATGTATTTTTCTAAGAACACAATGAATACATCATAATGTAAAAGCTGTAACAGAATTAAAAAGTTGCCATGTAGGTAGCTGAAAAAAATATATGCTGAAGAACATTACAAAAAATACTTTTAGTGAAAGGATTAGAAAGCCAAATAGCCGTCGGAAAGCTTGTGGGCAAAAAGAAAAAGCCCACAATACAGAATGGAATAAAGAAAAATAAAGTAAAATCATCCGTTAGGATAAAACCACACATGATTTTGATTCATGTCAATCTTATTTACATATCCTTTCAGGTTACAACAAGAATCACAATAATAACCCTAAATAATCCCTATGAATGTATTTCTAAATTCATAGAGAATCTCAAGCAATAGAAATTAAATGTTTACTGGATATACTAAGATAATTTCATTAAAATGCAGTTCGTAATAATATATATTTTTTCATATCCAACCTAGACTAAGTTGGTAAGAAACAAAATCTCCAACCTATTAGAAAACCATTATCAATGTACAGCAGGGTTAAAAAAATAAAAAACTTACCACCTCACAAAATGGCATTGTAAAATATATAGTTATCTGCATACTACTTTACATTTTCACTGTGCTTTCCAGAGAAAAGATTTATATGTAAATAGCAGGATATATGAGAATCAGTCCTTTAGAACAAAAAACAGTATCATGCCTATTGTGGTGTGTGTGTGTATTTGTGATGAGTATTTGTGTGAGAAAACCAACAAAAAATTACAGAAAATAAAAAAGGAACACATATTCTGTTTTTTATGTGCTAGAAACTACTAGATGTATTTTATTCACTAACTCACTAAATCCTCACAGCAATTACAAGATCAGTCCACCAATTCTGGATGAATAGATTAAGCTTCAATTTCCAAGGTGAAAAAGCAAGGTAAGAGATTCCAAAATACATGCTCTTTTCTTTTCACTATAACTAGTACCTCCCTAAATAATTAGAATTTAAGAACTTAGAAGTTAAACAAACAAATCAAGAAACTTTTTAACTGCAACCAACTACCATTTATTATGTTCTTAGTTTTAGCCAAGTACTATCCTGACTGGTGAAGGTACCTGGCGTATATACGCAGTCCCTGTCCTCATGTGGTTTATGATAACTGGAAAAGACATGCAACAAATAATTTTATTTTAAGCATAACAACTGGTATTACAAGGGAAAGAATAAATTTCATGGGCACTTTTTCACAAGGAGACTAATATAATCTAGGATCAATGAAGTCCTTTCAGAGTAATAAGGCCAGAAATAAGAATGAACTATTTTGACTCACAGAAGATCAATTCATTAGGTCAGAACCCAAAGAATTAACAGATAAGCTAACATTACAAAAAAGGAAAGAACACACCAACAATGTAACAGTACTGGTGGGAGCATTTAACCTTCTAATTATAACTTTACAGAAAACAACTGGTTCAGAAAAATATGTTCGTGTTAAATTATACCAGGGAGGTTTAATTAGAAAAGTCTAGACTGGGAAGCTATAGGACAAATAATCCAGTTTTTTCTCCAAAGATATTATAGGAAAAGCAAAAAAAAGATAGTCAGATGAGGAACCTACAGATTAAAAGTTACAAAGACCTATCAAGCCATCTCAATATGTGAAACTTATTTGGATCCTAATTCTAATTAACTATAAACAAACAAACAAACACACAAATAAATATTTATGGCATTTATGAGAAACTAGAAATTTGAACACCTGAATGGATATTTTCTCATATTAACAAATTATCGATGATTTTTTATTAGGTGTGACAATGTTACTGTAGTTTAAGGGATTAAAAAAGCTTTTTTGAGTATATATCTCAATTTTTAGGAATAAACTGAAGTCTGAGATTTGCTTAAATATAGTAAGAGATGGAAGGAAGTAGATGAGGGTACTGGTGAAACAAGATCAGGTATCAGCTGGTAACTGAAGGTCCTGATGAGCATTATACTATTCTAGTTTTTATGTTTGAAATTCTTGTATGGGTAATGAAAGGGTAGTCTCCTCACCCTTCTCCCATACAAACCAACCGACATTAGAGATGATCCAAATTATTGCTTCTAGTTTAGAATTTAGATCTATCTCGTAATGATATGCTGTCCATGAACGTAAAACATCAGTAGATTTTCAAGGAGAAAGTAGCACTGAATGATGAATCTATTAGGATTAGGTTCAGTTATGAGTGATAGCAAACCCAAAACATCAGGGGTATAAATAAAACATAAATGTATTTCTTTGTCATATAAACAAGTACTCAAGGAAGCAGTTCAAATAAGGTACAGTGGTTCCAAAACCAAGAATTCTACTTTATTCTTCAATATCATCAATATATGGTTCCCATTATCACAATGACATCTCACCCAACATGAAGAAGGGATCCTTTAAAGATACTTTCCAAAAACCATAATATATTTTTGCTTACATCCCACTGTATAGAACTTTGCCAAATTACCACAAGGAAGGCTGAAAACTGTAGTCTTAATATACTGTGGGTAATGTAACCAGCCATAAATCTGTTTAAAAGCCTAGAGGGGGTTTAAAAAGAGAGAAAAATAGTTTGATCCAACAAAGTGATATAATATGGCTAGAACTGATATTGGGAGAGAAACAGAAAACAACAAATGGTATATACAATATACTTCCAGTGCAAAATATTGTGGATACTTGCAACTAACATTTTATAAGAGCCAGGCAATTAAATGGGCTTTTATTTTAGTTAATCCTTAGACATCCCCAAAGGCCAGTACCATAATTATACCCCACTTACAGATGAAGAAATAGAGAAGTGAATTTGCTTAAGGTTATATAAATAACTGGAAAATATCAAAATTAGAATCCCAAACCAGGCCGTCTTGCTCCACTGTATTCTTCACCCTCCTGGTGAGCACTTACAAAACCAAGGGAATAAATGAAGAGGCATGCATGACATTCAGAAAAAAGAGATTCAATAAAAGACAGACAATAGGATTCCTTAAGGTGTCAAGGAAATGAGATCCCAAGGCCACAGCTGATCAGCTGGCCTATAAAACAACCCGTCTAATTCAGAGTAGTTCATAAGACTCTAAAAAACACTTCCTCGAGAATATAAAAATGCCAAGATACCTTAAGTATCTAAAGACTGAAGGTACATTTAAACATCTGGGGAGGAGTTTAGAGTTGAAGTAACAACTATATAGAAATCTAAGCAAACGGAAAAAAAGAAAATAACTATACAAAATGGTGAGCAAGGAAATAAAGCAAGCATTTAGTATACTACGTGGCTCAGCTCTGAAAGGCATTTACACTGTCATAACAATGTAGATACTAAAAAATGATCACCAAAATTACCATATTGGTAGGGTTGGGAAACAGGAAATGGGCAATAGGGAAGATAGAGAGTGAGAAAAGAGCTAATTCTACAATAATGTTATGATGTCAATGTTATGTCAACAGATAAAGCCTACAACTAAAAAATAAGATTATGTTTTTTATATTACCCAGAGATATGAAAGTCAAAAGAAGTGAAAGAAGTTACCTGTGGTGTGGAAAATAGGCTGGGGAAAGGGATAGATATGGATTTGGAGTAGTACAAGCCTATAGCATTATTTAAAACTTATTAATCTAAATACATGCATAATGATTTAAAAAATCAAAATATGTTTTAAAACCCTAATCTTTAATTCCACTATATCTTCACTAAGTATATGTGTGTGTAAGGAGGGGGGGAGTAACAGGGATGTTGGTGCTTAAGGAAAGGTATAACACTCTTACTATTCTGTTACTATTTTCTAAAGACAAAAAGCATTTAACTATCCTGTAAATTACTTAGCTTCACCAAAACAAATTTAAAAAATACAATGTACTCTGTAAATGTAAGATCTGCTAGTACATTTAAAGTTATTGATGACATAGAAAATATGACTCTATTTATATAATATTAAATATAAAAATGTATGTATAAACAGATGAAAACTAGATGGTTATTAAGTGGTGGGTATCTTTGGTAAAATTTTGACTAAACTTTATTTTCTTCTTTGTTCTTGCAAGTACTGTTTAAATTTTAAACAAGGAAAACAAATCATTTAAAAAAAACTGGTAAAGCTATTTTTCCAGAGAGAAGAAAAAAACAGTAATTGCTATGTGCTGGACAGTTACGTGAAAAAACATCAATATGGCCCTAATAATTATCTCTTTGATAAAAAACTCAAGTATCACTCTAAGAACATTTTCCCTTTAAAAATACCCATAAACTGAGACTTCCGGTCAAGATGGTGGCACAGGTAACTGGGTATCGTGTCCTTCCACAACCACATCAAAGTTACAACTAAACTACAGAACAACCATCATTTAAAACCGCCTGAAATCAAGCTGAATGGAAGTCCTACAACTACGGAATTAAAGCAGCAGCCACATCGAGACTGGTAGGAGGGTTAGAGGCGGACAGGCTGGTCCCACATCCACGTGTGGCGGATAAAAATCAGGAGGACACTTCGGCTGGGAAGGTCCTTCCTGAGGACTGAGGGGTCCCCGTCCCACACCAGGTGCCCTGCTCAGGGTTGCAGTGCCAGGAAGAGAAGTCCCCATAACTTCTGGCTGGAAAAACCAGCGGGAACTGAGGCTCAGGGAGGCTGAGGTGGCTGGAGCCCCAGGCAGCTCCTCTTAAAGGGCCCGCGCACGGACTTAATGGACTCTCTCCAAGCTTGGAGGGGCAGCAGCTCGAGGGGCGGCAGCTCGAGGGGCGCCAGAGACATACAGGGAAGAACTGAGCTGTTTGGCACTGGAGCGAGGGCTGGAGAGGGGGATTTGTCCAGGAAAGACGTGCTGTCAGAGGCCTTTTTGTTCCTTTGGTGAGCCCTTCCCTGGGGCAGCAGACAGCCGCCATATCTGGGACTCCAGCAACCTGGCTCACACTGGTTGCCCCGCCCTGGTGATTCCCTGAGGCTCCGCCCCACCCAAGCTGTTTCCAGCTGCTTAACCATAGGATTGGCCTGTCTTGGATCCTGTTTCAGGTTTTCCTAAATGCTTTCAAACAAGCAGCATCTGGTCTCAGCTAGCCCCATACCTCTCGTTAAGTAATACATAGAAACAAACAAAGGGAGGCAGCCAAAATGAGAAGACAAAGAAACAGGTCCCAAATGAAAGAACAGAACAAAACTCCAGGAAAAGAACTAAGCGAAATGAAGATAAGCAACCTAACAGATGCTGAGTTCAAAATAATGCCTATAAGGATGCTCAATGAACTTACTTAGAACCTCAGCGAACTTAGTGAGGGCCTCAAGAGCATAAAAAAGGACCAGTCAGAAATGAAGGAGGCACTAACTGAAATAAAGAATAATTTACACAGATTCAATAGTAGAGTAGGTAAAGCCAAGAAGCAAACCATCGATTTGGAATATAAGGAAGCAAAAAACACCCAATCAGAACAGCAAAAAGAAAAAAGAATCCAAAAAAAGGAGGATAGTGTAAGGAGCCTCTGGGACAACTTCAAGCGTGCCAACATTCGCATTTTGGGGGTGCCAGAAGGCGAAGAGAGAGAACAAGAAATCAAAAACCTATTTGAAACAATAATGGCAGAAAACTTCCCTAACTTGGTGAAGGAAACAGACATACAAGTCCAGGAAACACAGAGAGTCCCAAACAAGATGAACCCCAAGAGGCCCACACTAAGACACGTCATCATCAAAATGCAAAATATTCAAGACAGAGAGAATCTTAAAACGGCAAGACAAAAGCAGTTAGTTACCTACAAGGGAGTTCCCATAAGACTGTCAGCTGATTTCTCAAAAGAAACTTTGCAGGCCAGAAGGGAGTGGCAAGAAATATTCAGAGTGATGAAAAGCAAGAACCTACAACCAAGATTACTCTATCCTGCAAAGCTGTCATTTAGAATCAATTGTCATATAAAGAGTTTCCCAGACAAGAAAAAGTTAAAGGAGTTTACCACCACCAAACCGTTATTATATGAAATGTTGAAGGGTCTTGAAGAAAAAGATAAAATATATGAACAAACAAAATGGCAATGAATACATAGCTATCGACAATTGAATCTACAAACAAAATGAACACGCAGAACAGAAACATTCTCATCGATACAGAGAACATTTTGTTGGTTGTCAGATGGGAGGGGGGATGGGGGAATGGGTGAAAAAGGTGAAGGGATTAAGAAGAACAAATTGGTTGCTAGACTGACAAACCTCAAAGTGAAGGGGGTTGGGGGGTGGGAAGAAATAAACCAAAGAACTTATATGCATATAGGCATAACCAATGGACACAGACAACAGTGTGGGAAAAGGCAGGAGGAGGGCGGGAGTGGGGAGGAGGGGGTCAATGGGAGAAAAATGAGGAACATCTGTAATACATTCAACAATAAAGATAAAAAAATAAGTGAAACAGCCCTGGCCGGTTTGACTCAGTGGTTAGAGTGTCGACCTGGGGTCCAGAGAGACCTGGGTTTGGTTCCCGCTAAGGGCATATACCTCGGTTGCAGTTTGTTCCCAGCCCTAGTTGGGTCATGCAGGTGGCAACCACTCGATGTGTCCCTTTCACATCGATGTTTTTCTCTCTCTCTCTCTCTTCCTTGCTCTCCCTCCCACACTATCTGAACAAAAAATAGAAAAATGTCCTCAGGTGAGGATTAAAAAAAAAAAAAAAAAAAGTGAAACAAAAAATAAAATTAAAAAAAAATTAAAAACAAATAAAAATACCCATAAACTGAAGTACCTCTCTCTTACCACAGTGTGTCACTCTTACAGCACAAACATTTTTTGAATTTCTACTGGAACAGGACAATTGTTTACCTGTCGATGTTAATTCCCCATCTAACAAGTAACAGTCTTGAGGATAGAATACTAATCTTATTCATTGCTATCAATACCGGGCAGCAGACTACAAAGTACTCAGAAAAAATTTGTAATAAAAAAAATGTTTATCAAACTTATAAAAATTAAAACAAAGCTGAATACTGTAATCTTACACACAAATTTACTGAAGACACTCTTATCAGGAAGAAAGCAGCAGGCATTACAATGCTTTAAGTGACAAATTTAGACAGGATTTTATACTACTACTGGGAAAACAAAGCAAGAAAAGAAAACCCATGATCTGTTTCTAGTAGATGGAACAGCTCTGTGAAGAGCATAAATAAACTAAAAAATGAACTCAACCTGGATTGCATATTAACAATCAAGGAGGAAAACTATATTCTGATTTAAATGTTAAGGAAGTAGATGCATACATGAAGTTTGCAGGTTGAGCTGTCCATGAATCAGTTATGCATGAATAAAATAAAAGATGCAATGTACAGACATAATAGCATCTCTATCACACTTTACACAAAGCCAATAAAAAATTCAGTAAGTGACTGGTGAACGGATAACATCAAACATGTGAAATTTACCAACAAAAATCCCAATTTTGCCATATTAACAGTACATATTTTAAAACTAATGACATTTTTGGCTTGCTATATTTCCAAAGTCTACATGATTTAATGATGTGGTTTCTTATAATAAGCATATACTTTACTGCTATTAAGCTGAAAAATAAGTAAAATGAAAACATGACAAACAATATTTAAGTTTTGATTTAAGAAAAAATGGGTATAAAGCTACAAACATAAACAACCTCATCTAATGCACTAATTTTGTTAAATAATCAAATTTTAGTCATGTAAAATTTTTAAGTCTAATTCTCTAAAAATAAAGTCCTAACAATGATGTATAACTTTTCAAATTTTTTTAAAAGGCAGTACTAACATAAGTTCACATTCAAGTTATTTTTAAAATAAGACAATGAAATACTAATGGTTGCATTTAACCTATGTTATAGAGACTTCAGTTTTAACCAAATTCATAATTAAAACATATGTGTAACTGCTTTGTTGGCTTAGTATGCATTTTAATGAAATATTAATAAAAATTACCAAATTCCAAATCCATAAGACCAAATAAATTTCAACAGTAATGTTAAGAGTTTACTAGACTTTTGCATGCTGTTCTTAATATACAGGATGGGGCAAAAGTAGGTTTAGTTGTTTGTATGAAAAATAATACAATAATAAATAACAATAAAAAATAAACTGTTTCACGTACTCACTACAGCAAACCTACTTTTGCCATACCTTGTATAATGTGTTGTAATTTTCATTAAGTATGACTGAGTAACATAATTAAAATTTCAACTAATTCTCATAGAAATTTTTCTTTTGTTTCATTTTGAAGTTGTTTACAATTACATTACCAAACCTCTGATGAACAGGGAAGGAGTAAATTACATAGCTTTTTACCAAAATATTTGTTCCTTTTCTTGATAATTTTAAGATATTAAATAGCTCTATAATCAGTCATATTCAAAATTCCAAAGTAACTGAAAGTAGAAGCTTAAAGTTCTAAGTTATTAAAACTAAAGCTTATTTACACTGACTTGTTAATTTTAACTATTCATTTCAAAACTTCTTCATTTACCTACTTTGTTCAGGACAGCAAAGCCCTGAATTCACTGAACTCAAGTAGTAAGTTTACCTTTTAAATGTTACATAAAATAATCAACATTTACATGTATAGCTAGCAAAAAATAGTCTTTGTATTCAACTTTTAGAAAGGGGACAAGGTTTAAGTAGGTAACATAATCTACAAATTCATGCAAAGACTAATTTAAACTACGCCAATTAATTAGTAGAGGAAATATGCTTTCTACATGTTAAGTTGCTGAATATTTTTAAAAGCATCTGGCACATAGAACTCTGGTTTAATTTACTGTTACTGTAAGGTATTTGGGCAAGTGGTTACAGTGACTGAACACACTAGTACAGATAACTGCATTCCTTATTAAATAAGTTAGAATCCCAACAAGCCTGAGCAATGAGACCCTGCAATAACATAGGAGACCATTAAAGATGAAAAGAAATTTAAAAAGAAAGAAAAGAAGAACAAGAAAGCCCTTCAGCAAATACTTTAACAAATAAATCACTCAGGCAAAGCTGAACACGTTTTGAAAAGGCCTGCTTTGACAGATGTTCTCTGGATGAGAAAAGGCTTCAAGCAAAACAAATGACTTTTTATAAAGCTGTGAAATACTCGTAATTTTGTTTCTATATTTTTCAAGTATTTTAATGTTTAAATCATGCTTTTACAACCATTGTTCAGGGACCCTCCCATAACACCACTTCAAGACACTAATCAAGGGAACGTATGCTCATATATGTTTGTCACAAGTATAAAATTCATCATAAAAGCAACTTCCTAAATTAGGGAATAAAAACTACCTAAACATTTATAAACCATCAAGAGTTAGTTTATCTTCTAAAGCTGTAAAAAATAATCCTATTGCTTACATGGCAGGGCCTATATATAATTCATGCCACAAATCCCACATTCTCACAAAAGTTTAAGCAAAAATTTAAAAACAGAGTTCTTAGATTTCTCTGTATGAATAAGATTTGCTGACTGTTGACATCTGTAAAACTCAAAATACAGGTATTTTGAATAAAACTCGTTTATAGGAAATCAAATTCCAGAAAACGATCATGCAGAATGTACTTACCAGTGCTTATGCCTTCCCTTCACCTAACGCTTGAATTCTAGGCTTCCACACTTTTCTATCTTTCCAATTAAAAACGCTGCAGCCTGCTACATTCCATAAAATGGCCGCGTTGTTTAACCAAGAAAAACATGTTAGAAATTGAGCTGTCACTTTTAAAAGAAAAAGAAAATAAACAATTGCTTCTTTTGTAGTGAAGCATAAAACACTTAGGCTGGCATTTTGAATCATGGAGCTCCCCTGGACGTTGCTACTGCTCTTCAAGTAGTTGTAGTAAAATTTCTGCCACATTCTTGCTTTCTGCATGGTGTCTCAGCAGTAACAGATCAGAACAGGCTAGCAAACAACTCCTTTCTAAATGAAAGCTCTAATTTCTTCTTCTGCAGTGAAATGAACCAAGTTTCTATGCAAAAGAATGAGTGACAGTATGCCCAGCCAATCAGCTTGGGTTTTTTCAGGAAAATCACCCCTTAATTCATTCAAAATTAGGTCATATGACACTATTTCAAATACTATTGGCTTACAATGAAAGTAATGTTTGACTCTACACAGGATAAGGCCACCCATCTATGCTTCCCTGGGCTGAAGACACATTGACTATAAACGGTACTGTGAATTAAACACACACACACACACAGGGGGAAAAAAAGAATGTAGCCTTACCAGAGCTTCCCAACTATTAAAGGGCCGGAGTTCTGTTATCTTCTGAGCCTTTTTCTGAGAACACTGAGGAATCAAAGTAAGTTCAGCAATTGAAGCATCTTGAAGGAAGTGAAGAATTTTACCTTTATAGCCATCCTCCATCACTTCTTCACCACTACTATAGTCCTCATCTAGTGAGCTACCGGCATCAGAACCTGAATCATATTCAGAGTCTTCAATAACTCTCTTTGGATTAAATACATTTTTTTTACGTTTTTTGTTAAAACCATTTTGTGGTTTCATGGAGCATTTCTGTTTTAGCTTTGCTTTAGTTACACTTTTAGAATAATTTTGACTTCTTGAAGAAACTTCTTTTCCATTTGGAAACTCACTTTGTGAAGCATATTGCATATCTGTATACAAAGAAAGACAAAAATAACTAAATGACAAAGATATAAATTAAATATAAAGATATAACACTTCAAATGAGATAAGAAAAATATTTAAACATTTTTTCCTTCTGAACATAGGATTCAACTATAATTTGTTAAATCTTGATACACACTAAAGAGAAATGCCAAAGTAGAATCTGAAGTTCTACATACAATAAGTTAAAATAGTTAGTTTCAAAAACAGGTAATGACTTCTTTTTTCAAAGTGAATTACATATAAATCCCCATTTTCTAACAAAAGTCCTGAAAATATAAATGGCAGCTGCATATCCACAACATGTCCCAGATTTACTTAGCAGCCCATCCCAATGCCAAAACTGATGGGCAGAGCAAAAACAAGGCTCATCCTAAATTAAAACCTTCCATACTTAATTGTTCCCTTACCATCTCCAACTAGTCTAAGTTCATCATTACTCTAATATTTAAATATATTAAAAGGCACCACTACTTTATCACTGATTAATGGATCATATTCCACAGATTTCTAAGATGCCTGTAGTTGAATATACAGTTATTTAATGTACCAGTAAGAAAATATGTACTAATTAATCTTTACATGATACTTTATTATTTAGAATGTTTTTGCTTTATTTACGCAAAAAGCTTTTAGACCTACACTCTGATTATCATACACCCTCATTCTTGTGCATATATTAAAAAAAAAAAAAAGAACAAAATAAACAGAATAAGGTATTCCTCAAATTTCTTCACACTCATAATCTATCTCTTCTGAATCAATTTTCAGACTCAGAACTGGTAATATTGGTGGCGTTCTTTTCTCCACACAATATCATTCTTTGTGCCATCAAAAGCACTTGTGGTACAGCCTTTCTTAAA
This sequence comes from Molossus molossus, assembly GCF_014108415.1. Lineage (NCBI taxonomy): Eukaryota > Metazoa > Chordata > Mammalia > Chiroptera > Molossidae > Molossus > Molossus molossus. The sequence continues at coordinate 73,066,586 of NW_023425344.1, read as the reverse complement.
AGAAATCATTTTCAAAAAACAAAAAAAACCTAAAGCCAATTATAAAGAGCTCGTATATGTAATTCTTGCTTAAGAATGTTTTTAAACACGTGTGATTCAATTCTTCCCCACTGCTTCTCATATACCATTTGGTTCCTAAAGTTAGTGTTCCACTGTGGGAACAGGGATTTTCTTCCATGCCAGTGATTCCCATTTTGTAAGTTTCTGATACTGGTACTCTGGACACTCATGGAAGTGTAAACTAGGACATCTACATTACATTACAGTGATTATGACACCAGCAATCATTAAGATCCATTTAGAGAGCTGTAATGTTTCTTTTGTACTCAATAAAATATGGTAGTTTACAATAGACATAAATATCTAAGAAAGTTATCCAAACAGAAAAGGATGTTTATTGTTTCATTTTACACTGTCATTAAGAATAAGCCAAAACATTTGGGAACTGCTCATTTAAATTTTTTTTCACATTATCATTTCTAACACCTTTTATAATCCAATTCTCTAATTACTAGATAATAATAGGTTTACTATTTTGTTATATACTAAAATACAGACTATAATAGAAGTATATATTTTCTCTAGTAATAACACAGAATGGATAATTACCTTGATCTTCTGCAAACACTTTTAAAGATTCTAAGGCTTCTGTGTACATCCACTCATGTTCCTTGAGTACATCCCTTAGTTCCTATAAATAAGTTATTGATGTTTTTGTTAAAAATCTAAAATTAGCACCTCACAGAAATATTTTATGCTCTTTTAAAAATAAGAAAATCACCTGAAAACTTAATAGAATTTATCTGATTATTTCACACTTGTTTTTATGCTGTTTTACAAATGCTTTCTGTGTATATAATTTCACCTCTAAAAATATACAACAGTCATCAAAGGGAAAGAAACTTGACATTTTTTGCATTTTTACTTTCCCTATGAAGTGCTCTGAATGTCAGAGGAGATCAAAAAGTGTTTGCTCAATTAAATTTCAACATGCAGCTAGGCTTTTACAAACCGTCAACTTCAAAACATGTAGTTTCAACATATGCAAAGAAGCAGTATAGAAGCAAGATTTTGCATTCAGCTTATTAGAATTAAGAATATGTACTACCTGTACATTTACCTAAATAAATTAAATGCCAAGTACAAAGGTATTCTAAATGTTAAACAAATAATGAGCTTCTATATACAATCGTGGTTAAGAACAGTGGTCTTTTCAGCACTGGCATACTTGGTATGAGTCTTTAACAACTCTGAAAGTATTTTCACTATCTGGCAAATAGAACAAAGCTTACGAAATATTAACACAATGAAATGCAGTATTACACTTTAAAATTCTTTATGAGAAATTTAAAGAAAAAGAATATTTTAAAAAAGTTAAAACAGCCGACTTGGGATTATAGATTGCTTTCTAGATAATTTACATTTTATATATAAGTTCAAAATTGTTACTACAATTATGTTTGTTATGGTTATAATGCTGATACTACAGTTCACAAATAAAGATAAATAATGTAAAGAATTAACAAGCTGTATAAAATATTTTATAATATTAATAAAAATACTTAATTAGAAAAATGCAAGACTCATCCAAAGCTTTTTTATCTCAAACACTATTTTGTAATATAAACATTTAGTGCACATTGATTAAATCTCTGTATGCTGCTCACCTGTTTATCAAAATTGGGAAATTCCTTTTGCAATTTCAATACAATACTTTCCTGCTTTTCCCAATTATTGCTAGATTCTGCAGACTCATTTGACTCCTCTCCCTAATGAGGAAAAGAAGAGAACCAATGTAAGAGATCAAACCCCAGAATCTAAAAACAAATTACATTTGTATTTTGACTTCGTTTGGAAGTTATCACATTTGATCAAAAGAATAAAAAAAAATGTTTCTTTTTGTTCATGTGAAAATTGACAACACATTTAAGTCTTTAAGGATAAAAAAATATTGCTGGTTAAGATCTCTGAAAGACCTTGATTGCATATCCAATAATTGACAACTCAGCTAAAAAGAAAAAACAAAACAAAACTAGAATGTTTCCCAAATTAATTTGAAATAATTTAGGTATATTGAAGTCTCTCCAAGTTAATGGGGGAAAAAAAAATCTCATCTGTGCTCGGTCTCATATTTCCAATTTCAAATACTGTGAGGAAAAAAAAAGTTTACTTTTCCTTCAGTGTTGATTCATAGAATGGCTTAAATATAAATCACTCAGCCAGAACATAAAAGTGATATAACTTATGTGGGCCCTAACCAGGTAGCTCAGTTGGTTAGAGCATTGTCCTGATATGCCAAGGTTGCAGGTTTGATCCCCAGTCAGGGCACATACAAGAATCAATCAATGAATGCATAAATAAGTGGAACAACAAATCAATGTTTTTCTCTCTGTCTAAAAATCAATAAATTAAAAAAAAAAAAAACCCTTATGTGAAACTAAACAATATAAAAATTAAACATCAATCTGGGAATTCCAATTGTGGTTACTCATACACACAATCTCTTTCCTCTTTCTGTGTCACATTTAAGTAAAAAAGATTCCTTGTGTTCATGCCTAAGAAAAATCTTGTATTTCGGCCAATCAAAAAGCACGTATCTGTCTAGTGTGCCTAGAACTGTACTGCTTGCTATTCAAACAAGAGAGAGAAAAATAGTCTCGTACTTTCTCTTCTACCTCCTTTCTTATCCAACAGATGAATTCTATTTTTCTTCTGTCACTACCTAAGATAAATATAAATTGTGAGCCCAGCCAGTGGGGCTCAGTAGTTGAGCATCAACCTATGCACCAGGAGGTAGCCAGTTCGATTCCTGGGCAGGGAACATGCCCAAGTTGTGGGCCCGATCCCCAGTTGGGTGCATGCAGAAGGCAGACAGTCGATGTTCTCTCTCATCAATGTTTCTCCCCCCCCCTTCTTCTCTCTCTAATCAATAAAAAATAAAATAAATTGTGTACTTCACTTGAACACAGGAATAAGATGAGGTCCCGCAAGACAGAGACAAATAAAATGCTACGTACAATGTATGTACAGTACCTCTAGATTTATAATTGAAATTAAAGTTTCATGAACCACTAAAAAAAAATATGAAAGTTCGGAGCAGGAAGAAAACTGCATGTGTTTTTGTAATAGTAAGTGGCCCATTTGGGCTAAAGCACAGAGACTATAGATAGGCTAAAGGCTGAAAAATATGAAGAGATAAACCAAAGAACTCATATGCATATATGCATAACCAACTGACACAGACATTAAGCTGGGGAAGGCAGGAGGGAGGTGGGAGTGGAAAGAAGGGAGTCAATGGGGAGAAAAGGGTCTGTAGTACTTTCAACAATAAAAAAAATTAAAAAACAACCCAGAACTAATGCTGCATAAGGCCTGGAGTACCAAACTGAGGTCATTAATCAGAAGGCAACAGAATTTTGAGAAGGAAGGGGGTGGGAGGTGGAAAGAAATAAGGCAAAGAACTTACATGCATATATGCATTGCCCATGGGCACAGAAAATAGGGTGGTGAAGGTCTGGGGTGGGGTGGGAACTGGGTAGAGGGAGGCAATGGGGTAAAAAAAAAGGGGGTGGGGAACATCTGTAATACTCTCAACAACAAATTTTAAAAAAGAAAGAAAAGAAAATACCTATGCAGTCCAGAGGTTACACCAGAGCTTTATAAAATGCCAGCTGATTGAAGCTTGGACTCAAATCTGTCTCTGTGGGTCCAGGGGTTATAAATTAACCCTGTAGTTATTTTTTTGGTTCCAGAATGCAAAATTGGAACAGGCATATTTGGCAGTGGCAGAAATCCGGTATTACTTGACCCATGGAGTAAGGGCCATTACTTAAGGAAATACCAAATCCAAGTCCTCAGCTTTGCCCCTCTACAGCAGCAGTACCAGCAATACCATTATTCCTAACGGAACTATAGAAACTGACACCACCATCCCATCCCAATGTAATGTGCATCCTTGGCCTATACAAAAGCTGGATGGGTCTTGGAAAATCATTCCAAACAAACAGGTGATGATTCCAGTTGCAGGTGCTATACTAGATGTGATACTTTTTCTGGAGCAGATCAATATAATTATGCAGTTATCAATCTGGCAGATGCTTTCTTCCCTGTCCCAATTAGAAAGGACAAGTAGAAGCAACTTTAAATTGGGCAAGTCAGTGACAGATACACCTTCACCATCTTCAGGGTTTTGGTAACTCTTGCTCTCTTTCATAACATAGTACTCAAAGACTTTGCTTTTGCGCAGTACGTAGAATATCACTTGGTTCTTCTACACTGATGATATCACACTGAATGAACTTGATAAGCAGGAGCAATGGTGTTTTACATGGCCTTAGTAAGATACATATATGTCAGAGTGGGAAATAACCACCCTCAATTCTGGGGCCCATCACTTGCAAGATTTTTATGGCGGTCCAATCCGGAGTATGTTGCACATTCTACTCTTAAACAGAAAGAAGACAACACTTGGTTGGCCTCTGGATACTGGAGGCAAGGTGTACTTCATTGCAATGTGTGCTGCTCTAATCTGTTTATGAATAGCCCTTAAGACTGTCAGTTATGAATAAGATCCAGATTATGAGAAGACTCTGATGTAGGTCGAGGGTGCAGTACAATGTGCTCTGCCACTTGGGCTTTATGACTAGCAAGCAGATGTAATGATTCTCAAAGAATCTGGGTTAATAAGGATGCTATATTAAGTCTCTGGCAAGTCCTAACAGGAAAATCACAGCACAGATCCACATGGTTTTAAGCAAGGTCAGATCTGCTTCAGTGACTACAGTTTGTTCTGCTATAACTTGACATACGCATTTCTAAAAATTACTGTGCTATGCAAAATCATGAAAATAAAAACTAGAGTTATAAACCAATTAACACTGGTTTTACAGTTAGAGGCACAACAATCAAAAGCTTCATCAGTGACACATTAAAAAAAGAGCAAGGAACCTTAAAAAAAGGGGGAGCAATTTTACACACAATGGCTAATACATAAATACTACAATAAATATGGCATGACAAATATGAACTAACATTTTCTTGGGGGTGTTAGCACTGGAAGGGTCACAGCTTGTGAATGTTAGAAGGAGGGCTATCTGAAAATGAACAGAAAGTTGCAACACCAGCTATGGAAGGGCATGGCTCATTGTAATTGTATTATTTCTGCTATCCTGGATGAAACTATAAATAATGAATTAAAAAAACAGATAAATTTATGGGGCTTTGCTAGCTTCCTCCATTCATACTGTATGGTTCCAAATAGAACTGGATGCCATGCCTATTACATTCAGCAGTAAAGCCATCATCTTCAAATTAGTGTGACTGTTTTCAATAATACTTAAATGACCTGATAACTTGTATTATATTGTCATGGTGAAGACTTGGTTTTCTTCATCATCATCACCATCATCATCACCTTTTGCATCTACATGGCCATCATCATCATCTACATGGCCATCGGCTGCAACATGTTTCAAGTCTTCTGTGGCTAAATCAGAATGGGGCCCTTGAAACTCTTCAACATCTTCATTTTCTACCTCCTCAAATCCAACCTGTTTTCCTATGTCAACAACTTGTTTGGAATTTTAAAAATTTCTCTGAAGAATCACAAGTCAAATCAAGGAGAATTTCCTACCACATCTAATGTAATACTCTTATAGTATCACTACAGGCATCTACAAGGGTAGCAATGCTATTCTGATGTTAAATCTCTTCCAAAATTCTGTAACCATATCTGCTATCCTACCTTCAGTAACAGCAATTAACATTTTAAATGTTCACCTTAAATAATAAGCCATAAATGCTGCTGTCATACTTTTATCAAGAGGCTGTAACAGAGATTTTTTTTTAGAAGCAAAAAGAAGAAAAAAGAAATGAATTTTGGTTCAGTTCAGCTTTCGTACAGCGGGACAGACTTGATGCTCTATAAGATTTTAAAAGTTAAGTTTTTTTCATTTTGGAGTTTTGGTTTTATTTTTGTAATAATCCTATATAACAGGTTAAGAGTTAAGTAAAAATATCAAGGCAGATTTGGGCAGTCCACCTGTAATAAATTCTAAGGCTGACTAAGTATTTCTTTTAAAAGGCTCAGTTTGAGAAGTGATAAACTAATACTGACTTGAGCTCCAAGCATCTACCAGACACTGGTAACCAAGCATCACAGCAATGCTACTTTTCCAAGTCTTAAATCCAAGAGTATGTTTTCTGTCTTCAGACTTGGGTACTCTAAAGTATGCATACATAACAGATCCTTGCTTCATTAAACTGAGAATTTAATTCAATGTATAGCCGCCTTCTTCAGTTTACTTCTGTATCACTGTCGGAAAATTATTTTGCAGCTTTCCCATTTGCAGTCGTGGCTTTGTGTGACAGATGATGGCTTATTAATTTGTAGCACTGTTTGAAACTACTAAAGCAACCACTACTGGCACTAAAAGGAGCTACTTCTGTAAGATACGCGACTTCTGTTTAAGGTCTTTATATATAAAGACACAAGTGAAAAAGGCTGCTATGATTTTTTCACTCTTTGGTCTTTAAGTGCTGAACAAACTTTTCTTGTATTGCTTTTTTAAAAATGTATATTTTAATTTAAGTATAGTTAATATAGAATCTTATATTAGTTATATGAGTCTGGTTTTGTTATGTTTTGTTTTCAGATTCCACATGTAAGTAAAATCATTTGTCTTTCTCTGCCTGATTTATTTCACTTAGCATAATAGCTTCTAGATCATCCATGCTGTCACAAATGGCAATGTTTCATTCTTTTTTATTGCTGTGTAATATTCCATTATATATACACACACCACATCTTTTATTATTATTTTTTTTTATCCTCACCCGAGGACATTTTTTCGATATTTTGTTCAGATAGCGTGGGAGGGGGGGAGAGAGAGAGAGAGAGAGAGAAACATCGACGTGAAAGGGACACATCGAGTGGTCGCCACCCACACGACCCAACCAGGGCCAGGACAAACTGCAACCAAGGTACGTGCCCTTAGCGGGAACCGAACCCGGGTCTCTCCAGACCGCAGGCCAACGCTCTAACCGCTGAGCCAAACCGGCCAGGGCTACACACACCACATCTTTATCCATTCATCCATCAATGAACATCTAGGTTGCTTCCATATCTTTGATACTGTAAATAATGCCGCAATGAACATAGGAGTGCATATATCTTTTCATATTAGTATTTCTGTTTCCTTTAGATAAATACCCAAAACTGGAATTTCTGGACTATATGGTATATCCATTTTTAGTTGAGGAAACTCCAAACTATTTTCCATAGAGGCTTTCTACCTGTTCTTAATGACTTCACAGCATTTGAAGGTGGTCCAGTCATATACTTTTATGTTTTTAATTTTTTTAGAGAGAGATAGAAACACTGACCTCCTGCACACCCCCTACCAGGGATCGCGCTCAAACCCGGGCTCTGACCAGGAATTGAACCAGGACCTCTCAGTCTATGGGATGATTCAATCCACTGAGCCACACCGGCTATTTTATTTTTGTGACATCGTGGATTCCTTCAGGATATATCACATGTTCTCATTTCTTTCAAATATTTGTTTCAAGCTTCTCCTCAACACTTAAAACTTTCCTTTTGTATGCACTGCTTGGTATTTTTGAACCAGAATGCTTAGATATGTTTGGGATGTTGAATGACTGCTTTTTTCAAACAGTGAAGTTTACAAATGTGAAACAACCGTAAAATACAACCTCATGGGATACAAACACAGTGAAATGAGGCAGCAAGTAGATATTTTGAGGTGTGTGCATTATTTTATGTATTCCTATGTGGTCCAGTTCGGCTGGGTGTAGTTTTCTGCATATGCTTGGTATCTATCATAAACAAAACTGTACATGGACATTGCAAAATTCAGATAATACTCAAACTGTTCTCTTAACATATCTACTTCATTAGAACAATTCATATTTGTAAAACAGAATGGACTGATCTCTTTGTGAAACAACTGTTGGCTTGATAGGGAGTCCTGAGAGGAGAAAAATGGTTGGCCATGGGACATCAACTGACCATGAGACTTGATCTGTTATGTGATTTGGGTATCTGACCCACCAAGCCTAACACTGAGCATGAGCATCAGCAAATGGAAATGGTATATTTGAGACTGGACATGAGGTACCAATAAGTTGCAAGTACAAATAATAAGGTATAAATAAGTCTCAGACTCAAGGTACAAACAAGTCTCAGACTCAGCTAGTATGTACGGCACTTTGGGGAATTTTTTTAAACTGAATTTACTGGGGTGACACTGGTTAATAAGATTATATAAGTTTCAGGTTTGTGGGGAATTCTTTATGATCGGATTAAGTGAGGGGAAAATCTTGAACTTGGTTTTCAAAGGGTTTACATAATTGTTAGAAGCTGAAAGTGAACAACTACACATATATAAAATCTCATTTAAGAGAGAAGCCCTGTCCACAACTTGGGACAGTGTACCTTGCTGTCCATTTTGTACAGAAAAAGATGGCCAGAGGTACAGATCAATGATATATCATGGACAGTAGCTAAGAAAAAGAACAAGAGTGGAAGATCAGAGACCAGAAGTCTGGGAAAAGCTAAACTTCTTAGGAGCTTTTCTGAAAACAGAATGCAAAACTAATAGTGTTCCATGTGAATACTCAGTAAAGGTTGCAGAGATTTTTAATAATCAGGTAGACAAGATGATCCACTCTGTGAACACCAATAAGATCATAGCCACTTGGATGCTTGCCTAATGGTTCTATATAAAAAAAATGGTATTACAACAGGGACTGGGACTATACATCCAGATCAACAAGATAAGACTTTCCCATAGCAGTATTTATCTGACCACTACTACTACTGAGTACTCAACCTACAAACAGCAGAGCCAACAAAGAGTTCCCATGATAGCACCATTCTCTGGCAGATTCAACCAGTTGTCTGGCGGGAAATTGACTACTTTGAACCCCTTTCATAGGGAAAAGACTGTAATAGAAACTTGCGCTGAGTTTGAATCTATTTTCCCTATTCATCTGCTTCTGGCAATACCAGTAATGGGTTGAACTATGTCCCTTCAAAATTCATATGTTTAATTTTGTACCCCAGTGCCTGAGAATGTGTCCTTATATGGAGACAGGGTCTTTCCTGAGGTAATCAAGTAAAGCTGAGGTCATTAGAGTGAGCCCAAATCTAATGTTTGGTGTCCTTATAAAATGGGGAAATTTGGAGAAAGACATGCATACAGGGAGCATGCAATGTAAAGGTAAAGACAGAGATCTACAAGCCAAGAAACACTAAAGTTGCCAGCAACCTGCCAGAATCTAGGAGAGGGATGGAACAGCCCTCAGAAAGAATCAACCCTTCTGACACCTTTATCGTAGACTTCTGGCCTCCAGAACTGTGAGACAATATATTTCTATTGTTTAAGCTACCAGTTTGTGGTTTGTTATGGCATCCCTAGAGAATTAATATATCTAATACAGATACACAGAAAGCCTGATTCACAGTCATAGTACAACAGTGTTTCTCACCAGGAAGACAAGTACGTCAATGGAATAATGCTCAAGAAGTTCACTGATTTTGCCATGTGCCTCAACACCTAGGAGCAGCTGGCTTACAGACAGTAGTATTATTTAGTGGAAGTTCAGCACATGAACTTGTAGATAACACCATGATGTGCTGTTCAACAGGATGTACAAGCAGGGTAAATGTTTAGAATCAGCAATAATTATGATGCTATTTTCCTATAGTCATTATACGTTAAGTCTATAAGCTAACATGTGGGCCTCATCGCTCACACTACAGCTGTTCCTCATACCTAAAAACCCACTCACAGAATTTCAGTATTAGTTCCCAAGGAAGAATGTTTCTATGTAGGGACATAACCAACTGTCCCACTAAATTAAGGTAGAGAATGCCACCTGAGCTTCTTACACTACCTAAATCACAGTCAAAGAAAGAGCTTACTGTATTAGTTGTAGTGTTTTATTTTGATTTCGATTACCAAGAAATTATGTGGTCTGAGTGCAGAAATAGGGAAGATTATATCTGGTTTCACTGGGAGGCCTCTTAGTAGTTCTATTCATAATATAAGTATAAGTTAATAAAAAACTAGAGTCGCCCTGGCTGGTGTGGCTCAGTCAGTTGGAGTGTTGTCCCATACACCAAAAGGTGTTGGGTAAGATTCCCAGGCAGGGCACATACCCAGGTTGTGGGTTTGATCCCTGGTGGGAATACATGCGAGAGGTAGCTGATTGATATTTCTCTCAAGTTGGTTTCTCTCCCTCTCTCGCTCTCTCTCTCCCCCTCTAAAAATCAGTAAAAAGTTTTAAAAATAATTAATAATAAAATAAAAAACTAGAGTAACCCGCCCTGGCCGGTTTGGCTCAGCAGTTAGAGCGTCCGCCTGCGGTCCGGAGAGACCCGGGTTCGGTTCCCGCTAAGGGCATATACTACCTCGGTTGCAGTTTGTCCCCGGCCCTGGTTGGTCGTGCGGGTGGCAGCCACTCGATGTGTCCCTTTCACATTGATGTTTCCCTCTCTCTCTCTTCCTCTCTCTCCCTCCCACTCTATCTGTACAAAAAATGGAAAAATGTCCTCGGGTGAGGATAAAAAAAAAAAAAAAAAAACTAGAGTAACTCAATAAAGCATAACCACTACTATTTTAGATAACCAGTTAAATATCAAGAGTCATCTAGAAGAGTTATAAGTAGCTGCCACTGGGAAGGAGGAAGTGGTGCTGGTATTGGCAAAAGCAGTTTTTCCTCAGTGTTATATAGCCATATATATGTACAACTTTTGTGAAATAAATTTAAAAGTGTATTATATACCATTAGAATATTTCTTAAAATTAATTTTCTAATTCAGAGATGAGCAATAAATACTAGATAAAAGGAAAACAAGAGTCACAAATGAAATGCAAAAACAGATTCTCTGACGTGGCAGTGAGACAGAAAAAAGAAGATTCATTTAGGTGGATTTTCAGGTCTGATGTTCATAAACAATATATTCTGTGCTTAAGCAGCTAATTTTGATACTGCATTAGGAACATAACTTACATGATCCAGCCTTTTCTTCTTTATGGACTGATCATCATTAAATTCATCTTCCTCATATGTCTCTGAAGAAGAAGATAATTTTCTTTTCCTGGGCCCACCACCTTCTAAAACAGAGAAGAACACTCAAAATTTGCACAGATAAGTATAAGAATAATTAATGCAAAACAAAAGCAAAAATGTTATTATAATGAATACATTTGTAGACAGTTCTCTTGACTTCAGGTCCAATGTTGTTTCTTCGACATAAAATGTATTCCCAGCAAATGTTAACAGAATTAAAGGAAAAATAATCAGAGACTCTTCAGTCTTTTAAAAGTAGAAATCACTGTAATAACGCATTTGTAAACCATCACATTTAATGCTAAAAGTGTACATCATTAAATTGACGAGTAATTCTTCAGAGCGATACTGAGAGGAAGAAGGGTTCTCCCCAGTGACTTAGGGTTCATCAGTAACAAAAAGTTGAGTCCCCTCACAGTGGCTTATCTGAGCAATATCACTGACGTTAATAAATGTCTACTATGTACCAGGCTTTGCAGAGGGCTTTTATAAACTAATGTTTCATTTACTTTCCAAAATAAACTTACAAAGTAGGTAATAGTCTCATTTAACAAATGAAGAGGAACTAAAATAGATAGCTCAATTAATGCTCTTAAACTAAAAATAAGTATAACACAAGAGTCAAACAGTAATAAATATTTGCATATTCTAAAAGAAAAAAAGACTCACTGTAGAGGATTTTAAAAAGCTGTTACTTATTTGTACTTTGTATACAATGATCTTTTTCTTTCAGAGAGCAAATTCCTTAGTTAAACTACTGTGCTAATAGTTAAGTTCACAAAGGTTTAAGATTTCAGTATTAATTATATCAGTACCCTAACTATGCAGTTAGAAATGAAAGTTGTAGAAATATAATATTCAAAATAAATATAAATGTGACAACTTTTAAGTTATAAGCTTGAAAATTTCATAATATAACTATAATAAAATAAACTGAATGCTAGTAACCTTTTAAAGTTTAATACATGTTAGCATAAATATTTTTCAATTTATTTCATAACATAAATGTGCATCATACATATGCCAACTAACTTCCAGCATCCACTTTAAGAAGGGGTAAATATAACCACCACCCCATCATCACCCATATATTTGTTGGGGTTAAGTGAATACTGTTAGGAATAGTCTAAGTCTGAAAAAACTTCAAATTATGTAATTTATGCCATGTGACCTAGACATGTTTCTTTCCTAAAAAACAAAAACTGCTTTGTCAATACAGAATTCTATAGCGTTAAATATTTGTTTATACATCGTTTTTTGGGGGTTTTTTTGGTGTGTTAATATTAGAACACCATATCTTTACATGTATATAAAATGACTAAGGCAAAACTTAGCAATTAAATGTGGGAAAAAATTCAAAACTAAAATTTTAGTACGAAAGGTTATATAACAGCACATGATGCTTGGATACCTATCTCTAAAGCTATTCTATTTATAATTATTAATTAAACATCTACATATCTAAAGAAAACAAATTAACATGCTACACTATACATCTATTTCAAATTATGTGTCTCATAAATTCTCATCTTTTATTGAGAGCACCTATCACCAATTTTAAGGGAGGAAAAAAAAGATGTACCTCAAACCCCAGATATAAAAATAAATCTCATGTAAAGTCAATATTTAAAAATAAAAGATGAACCATGAAACTGATAAAAACATGGACAAAAAAGCAGTTCAACAGAAAATAAAATTAAAAGAGGCTCAACCTAATTAATAATTAAATAAAATAATAATTTTTTTCATCCTAAGATTAAAAAGAGTAGTAAGTGGCCCAGCTGGTGTGGCTCAGTGGATTGAGCGTTGTCCCATAGACTTAGAGGTCCTGGTTCAATGCCCGGTCAGGTCACATGCCCAGGTTGTGGGCTCGATCCCTGGTAGGGGGCGTGCAGGAGCAATGTATCTCTCTCACATCGATGTTTCTAGCTCTCTCTCCCTTAAAAAAAAAAAAAATTTAAAAAATAAAAAAAAGAGTAGTAAATGGAGCCAAGGCAAATAGTGCGAATTAATGCATTGTAATAGCCTTTCTGGAAGGCAACCCTAGAAACACATCTCTTAATTTTAGCTCTATATATCTTTTAGTCCAACAATTAATTCCTTTTCCATGTATTCATTCCACAGAACTGATGGAAATGTTTGCTTAAGCATATATACGAAAATGTTACCAAAATGCCTAAGATGTTAGACAAATTAGAATACACACATAAATGCCACTCTTATAAAAGAGGCACTTAAAAAAAAAGTAAAGATGTCTCTAATAAATAAGTTATAAAACAGCAGGTATAATAGGATAATAAACACATAAAAATGCCTTGCCTATTCTTATACATATAAAGAAGTAGAAAAAATAGCTGGTGAAACTCCTGACAACATCAATAAATTCATATATGTACCTTTTAAAATGAGGGTAAAAATTTTGGATATTATTTTTTGTAACTTAGTATTCATAAAATAAAAACTTTCAGAAAGCAATGTATAAAAGATACCCTTATTATTTAATATGCAAGATGATACTGTCTATCGCAGATAAATTTGTTGTAAAACCAATGTTCAACATCATGGCTTGTGGAATTGTCCAAGATCTCTTACTGGTTATTTAAAAAAGCCTTTTGTTGAAAATTGTCTAAATATACCCAAAATAATTTCCCATCTTAATGATTTCATACACTAAAGATTATGTTATCTTGGTAAGACAAAGCCACCATTCTATGTATAGTACTAAAGATGAAGATGACTGATATGACTGTCCAGTCCTTTCTAAGATGAAGTATGGAAGTTTACTTAAAATACAAGGAAACACTAATTTTTTCCTTTCCTCGTAACTTGCCACTTGACAACATTTTTTTTTTTTTTAATCCTTACCCAAGAACATGTTTTTATTGATTTTGGGGAGGGAGGAAGGGGAGGAGGGAGAGAAACATAGATCAATGACCTCCCATACACAATCTGCAACCTAGTTATGTGCCCTGACTAGGAATCAAACCTGCAACCTTTTGGTGTACAGGACAATGCTCCAAACAACTGAGCCACCAGGCCAGGGCAACGTTTTTTAAAACAGAAATAATATTGAAGTATATTACAGAATGAGAAAGAAAAAAAGTTGAAGTTCAAATTTAATGAGCATTGTAAACCCATGAGGGTAGAGGTTTTGCCCATTTTTCTTCCTTATGCACCCTCGGTGGCTAAAATAGCACCTGGCACGTAGTACTAAGTGCAAAATAAATAACTGTTAAGTTAATGAGTAAGCTGAATAGATATATATTGCTCAAGGGAAAAAAGATTAAATACTAGTGCAGAATAGTTATTCCAGAAAGTTTTCAATGGAAAGATTATGGATTATTGAGGTATGATGTGAACAAGTAAGAATATCTAAACTCTTCCAAACCATTTTGTAACTCAACAGATGGTTATTAAAACTACAAATTTTGGGAATGCAGACTAGTGCAGTCACTACGGAAAACACTATGGTTCTTCCTCAAAAGACTAAAAATTGAACTTCCATTTGACCCAGTGATCCCACTTCTAGGAATATACCCTAAGAAGCCTGAAACACCAATCAGAAAGAATATATGTACCCCTGTGTTCGTAGCAGCACTATTTACAATAGCTAAGATCTGGAAATAGCCCAAATGTCCATCAGTAGACGAATGGCTAAAAAAGCTGTAGTACATATACACAATGGAGCACTATGCAGCTGTAAGAAAAAAAGATCTCTTATCCTTTGAGATAACGTGGAGTGACCTGGAAAGTATTATCCTAAGCAAAATGAGCCAAGCAAAGAAAGCACATATCACATGATCTCACTTATTTGTGGAATATAATGAATATAACAGTCTGAGGAACAGGGTAGTCCCAAAGACGTGGAAGTAGGTCACAGACTGACAATCCTCAGTAGAGGGGTGGGGGGAGATAAACCATAAAACTTATATGCATGTATGCATAACCAATGGACATGGACAACAAAGATGGAGATGGGGAGGAATGGGGAAGAGGGTGTCAATGGAAGAAAAAGGAGAAACATCTGTAACAAAAATTAATTAATTAGTTAATTTTTTAAAAAAACTACAAATTTTTAGAAACTTTTACAATTAGTGCTGGGATATGGTAAGAAGAAAGAGAGTCAACGTTCTCTTATACCATTTCCTATCATCATATGGCAATTATGAGGGACTAATTGCTAATATTTACTATGTACTTACTATGTGTCACAGCAGGAAATTTACACTGACCTCATCACTTCTTTACAACAACCTATCAGTTCAGTACTACAGTACTATTCTTATACTATTTTAGTGCTAAAAGAACAGAGAAACAGAACAGTTACATAACTCCGTCCAAGGCCACACAATAAGTGGAAGAAACACGAGGATCTTATTCTGCATAGGTAGCCCCAACACAGCACAATACTGTTCCCTTGGAGTAGATTAAAGATTTTAAATATTTCATATGGATAAGATAATATCAAGTTTGGAATCCACTCAATACAATATCTGTTGTGGGGGTAAAACATGATGTAGATAACTATTGAAGAGGGATGAGAAGCTCAGGGGAATACACTATATAGTTTCTACTTTTGTGTATTTTTTGGTTTCAGAACAATTTAAAGCTAAAATATGTTCATTTAGGTAAATGGGCATTTATTCACAGTTAATGAAAGAATAAATTGGCAAAACCTTTTTAAAAAGTAGTATGTGCTGGCTAGTGTGGCTCAGTGGTTCAGCATGCACCAAAAGGTCGCTGATTCCATTCCTGGTCAGGGTACCTGCTCAGGATGTGGGCCCAATCCCCAGTGGGGGGCATGTGGGAGGTGGCCAATCAATGTTCTCTCTCATCAATGTTTCTCTCTCTCTCCCTTCCCCTCTCTAACATCAATAAAGAAAAAAAAAAGAATGATTTAGAGAGCTTAGGGAATAAAATAGAACATGGTAAAAAGAATTAGTGATCTAATCTAGAAGTGACTCAGATGAAGAAAAGAGAGAATAGAGAGTTTTTAAAATACGACAGAAATCTATAAAAACTATCTGACTCCATTAGAAAGAGCAGTATTAAAATAATGGGTATACCTGAAGAAAAAAGGGAAAAGAGAACAGAAAGCCTACTGAAACAAATAATAAATGAGAACTTCCAAAACCTATGGAAAGAGCTGGACCCTCAAATCCAAGAAGCTAACAGAGCACCTAATTATCTCAATGCAAAAAGGCCTTATTTAAGGCACATTATGTTAAAGGTGTTAAAAGTTAATGACAAAGAAAGAATTCTCAAGGCAGCCAAGGAAGACTGTAGCCTATAAAAAAAAAAAAAAAATCCATTAGCTATCATCATTTTGCTATGAGTGGAATCAAATATTCAAATATTGAAAAGAGAGTAATCACCAGTCAAGAATAATGTATCTACCAAAATTATCCTTTAGATATGAAGGAGAAATAAAGGCTTTCCCAGACAAACAAAAGCTGAGGGAATTTACCATAAGACCTACATAAGAAATACTGAGTCTCTTCTACCTGAAATAAAAAGACAAAAAGAAACAAAACTGTAAGATAACAGACAGACAAAAGCAAAAAATTGCAACTCTTATTCAGAATAGAGTATTAAATACTTAAATATAATATAAAGGTTAAAGGGGGTGAGGCATTAAAAAAAAACACCATAGCTTCTACAATTTGGAAATGAATACACAGCATAAAAAGGGACAATTTGTAACAACAAAAACATAAACGTGGAAGGGATAAAAAGAACTTAACTTGCACAGGTGAAGGAACATAAGATGAAATCAGAGAAAAAGGACTATTGTACGTATAAATTTTTTTTACATAAACCTAACGGTAACCACAAAACAAAAAGCTAGAACTGAGACACAAAGAAAGAGGAAATGGAAAGAAAAAATTATAGAATATTACCAAACAAAAATAGCAGACAGAAACACAGGGAAAAGAAACAATGGTGACATAGAGCAAACAGAAAACAAAAGATGAAACTGCTATAGTAACTCACCAGATATCAATAATCACCCAAGATGGAAATGGACTAAACTCACCCATTAAAAGACACAGAGTAGCATGATGGATCAAAAAACAAGACCCAATCACGTGTTCTCTCAGGAGCCCCACCTCAGCTTCAAAGACAAACAGGCTCAAAAGGAAGGTGTGGAAGAGGATACTCAAAGCAAATAGCATCCAGAGAAAAACAAGTGTAGCTGTACTTATATAAGATACATTTCGAGATAAAAATGGTAACAAGAGAAAACAATGAACAATTTCTAATTATAAAGGTGATAATACATCAAGAAGATATAATACTTATCAATATACATGCACCCAAACTAGGAACACCAAAATATATAAAGCTAACAGACCTAAAAGAAACTGACAAAAATACAATTATAACAGGGGACCTAAATATCCCATTGACAGCAATGAATAGACCACCCAAACAGAAAATAAATAAGAAAATATCTGCCTTAAGTAACACTTTAGACCAAATAGACATAATTGTTAAATTTGTAAACCTTTCCATCCCCCAAACAACAGAATATATGTTCTCCTCCTGTGCACATGGGACATTCTCAAAGACAGACCATATCTTAGGACACAAAATTAGTCTCAATAAATTTAAGCTTAAATCATACCAAGAATATTCTCTGACCACAACAGTATAAAATTTAAAATTAACTACAAAAAGAAAACTGAAAATACCAAATATATGGAGATTAAACAACATGCTACTGAAGAACTACTAGGACAAAGAAGAAATAAGAGAGTAAAAGATACATGGAGACCAATGAGAATGGCAATATAGCACACCAAAATTTGTGGGATGCAGGAAAAGCAGTACTAAGAGGGAAGTTTATAACATTACACGCCTAACTCAAAAAACAAGAACAATCTCAAGTAAACAATCTAGCATGTGAACTTAAAGAATGTGAAAAAGCCCTGGCCGGTTTGGCTCAGCGGTTAGAGCATCGGCCTGTGGTCCAGAGAGACCCGGGTTCGGTTCCCGCTAAGGGCACATACCTCGGTTGCAGTTTGTCCCCGGCCCTGGTTGGTCTTGCGGGTGGCAGCCACTCGATGTGTCCCTTTCACGTCGATGTCTCTCTCTCTCTCTCTGTTCCTCTCTCTCCCTCCCACTCTATCTGAACAAAAACTGGAAAAATGTCCTCAGGTGAGGATAAAAAAAAATAATAATAAAGAATGTGAAAAAGAACAGCCCGGCCGGCAAGGCTTAGTGTAGTAAGAGGTCGCTGGTTCAATTCCCAGTCAGAGCACATCCGAGTTTTGGGCTTCATTCCCAGTGGGGGACATGCAGGCGGTAGTTGATCAATGTTTCTCTCATTGATGTTTTTATCTATCTCTCCCTCTCCTTTCCTCTCTCTCTAAAACTCAATAAAAAAAAAAAAAAACACACAACACCAGAATTTGGAAAAGAATAAATGAAGTGAAAAGTCACTAGAGGTAAATACTAAAAATCAGAGCAGAATTAAATGAAATAAAGAAACAAAAAGATAATAGAAAAATTTAATGCAGTCCAGCCGGTGTGGCTCAGTGATTGAGCATCGACCCATGAACCAAGAGGTCACTAGTTCGATTCCCTGTCAGGGCACATGCCCAGGTTGTGGGCCAAATCCCCAGTGGAGGGCATGGAGGAGAAGGCCAATCAATGTTCTCTCTCATCAATGTTTCTATCTCTCGCTCCTTCTCCCTTCCTCACTCTCTAAAATCAATAAAGAAAAAAATATATTTTTTTAATTAATGCAACAAAGAGCTGGTTCTTTGAAAAGACGAATAAACTTGACAAACCTTGGCTAGACTCACTATGGAAAAGAAGAAAAATCTCAAATAAATAAAACCAGAAATGAAAGAGAAATTGCTATAGACACCATAGAAATACAAAGAATTATATGAGATTACTGTGAAAGGCTATATGCCACCAAATTCAATAACCTAAAGAAATGGACAACAATCTTCCTAGACTGTACCACGAAGAACTGGAAAACCTAAACATACTGATCAACAGTAAGAAAATTGAAACAATGATCAAAAACCTTCCTAAAAACAAAAGTCAAGGATAAGATGGCTTCCCTAGTGAATTCTACCATTCAATTAAGATGTAATACCTATCATTCTCAAACTCCCCCAAAATTAAAAAGGGAATACTTCTTAACTCACTTTATGGGGCCAACATTAGCTGATACCAAGACCTGGCAAGAAACACACACACACACACACACACACACACACACACAATATAGCTAATGAACAAAGATGTAAAAATCCTAAACAATACTAGCAAATCGAATACAATAATGCATTAAAAAGACAATACATCACAATCAAATGGGGGAGCTTTCCATGGAAGAATGGTTCAACGTGTACACACTGATCAATGTGATAACACCACATGAACAAAATAAAAGATAAAAATTATATGATTATATTAATAGATAAAGAAAAAGCACCTGGTAAGACATGACATCCACTTATGATTAAAACGCTCAATAAAAAGGGTATAGAAGGAAATTATCTCAACATAATAAAGGCCATATAACAAACCCTCAGCTAATATCACATTCAATGGTGAAAAACTGAAAGCTTTTTCTCTAAGATTAGGAACAAGACAAAGATGCTCACTCTTGCCACTGTCATTCAACACAGTACTGGGAGTCCTAGTTACAGCAATCAGGCAAGAGAAATAAATATCAAATTGGGAATGAAGAAGTAAACTCACTTTTTGCAGATAACATGATTCTATATATAGAAA
This sequence comes from Molossus molossus, assembly GCF_014108415.1. NCBI lineage: Eukaryota > Metazoa > Chordata > Mammalia > Chiroptera > Molossidae > Molossus > Molossus molossus. The sequence continues at coordinate 73,046,732 of NW_023425344.1, read as the reverse complement.
ACCTAAAAGACTTAGAAACAATAAATAAATACAGTAAAATATAAATCAATGTACAAAAATCTGCTGCATTCCACCCTAGCCAATATGGCTCAATTGGTTGGTTGAAGTGTTGTCCTGTACACTAAAGGATGGAGGGTTCAATTCCTGGTCAGGGCACATGTGGGAGGCAGCCAACACACCCCGCCCCCTCGCCACCGCCTTCCCTCCTCTCTCTGGAATCAATAAAAAAATTTTTAATTAAAAAGAAAATAAAAAATCTGCTGCATTCCTATATACTAACAATGAAATATCAGAAAAAGAAATGAAGAAAACAATCACATCAGCAATTAAAACAAAAAATGATAATAATATACTTAGGAATACACTTAACAGAGGAAGTGAAGGACCTATACACTGAAAACTATAAGACAGTGTTGAAAGACATTTAAAAAAACCCAAAAAGATATTCTATGTTCATGGATTGGGAAAAAAATCAACATAGTTAAAATGGCCATACTGTCTAAAGCAATATACAGATTTAGTGCAACCCCATAAAATTTGTATGGAACCACACAAGACCCTGAATAACCAAAGCAATCCTGAAGAAAAAAAAAGACAAAGTCAGAGGTATCACACTCCCTGACTTCAAATTATTCTACAAAACAATAAGATACTAACAGAAAAATAAACACACATACCAATGGAACAGAACTGCGAGCCCAGAAATAAGATACTGACAGAAAAATAAACACACATACCAATGGAACAGAACTGTGAGCCCAGAAATAAGCAACATACATGAGCAACTAACTTTTGACAACAGAGCCAAAAACATACCATGGAGAAAGGAAACCCCTTCAATAAATGGTGCTAGGAAAACTGGAAAGCCATATGCAAAAGAATGAAACAATTTCTAGCTGACACTATTCACAAAAATTAACACAAAATGGATTAAAGACTTAACATAAGCCCTGGCCGGTTTGGCTCAGCGGTTAGAGCATCAGCCTGAGGTCCAGAGAGACCCGGGTTCGGTTCCCACTAAGGGCATGTACCTCGGTTGCAGTTTGGTCGTGTGGGTGGCAACCACTCGATGTGTCCCTTTCACGTCGATGTTTCTCTCTCTCTCTCTCTCTCTCTCTCCACTCGATGTGTCCCTTTCACGTCGATGTTTCTCTCTCTCTCTCTCTCTCTCTCTCTCCCTCCCTCCCTCCCTCCCTCCCACTCTATCTGAACAAAATATAAAAAAAAAAAAAAAAAAAAAAAAGACCTCGGGTGAGGATAAAAAAAAAAAAAGACTTAACATAAGACCTGAAAAACTGCCCTGGCCGGTTTGGCTCAGCGGTTACAGCGTCGGCCTGCGGTCCTGAGAGACCAGGGTTCGGTTCCCGCTAAGGGCACGTACCTCGGTTGCAGTTTGTCCCCGGCTCTGGTCGGTTGTGCGGGTGGCAGCCACTCGATGTGTTCCTTTCACGTCGATGTTTCTCTCTCTCTCTCTGTTCCTCTCTCTCCCTCCCACTCTACCTGAACAAAAAATGGAAAAAATGTCCTCTGGTGAGGATAAAAAAAAAAAAAAAAAAAAAAAAAAAAAAAGACCTGAAAAACTAAAATACATAGAAAAAACATAGGTACACAGGTAGTAAACTTATGGATCTGAAGGATCTCAGAGAGGTTTTTATGAACTTGACTCCAAAGGCAAGGGAAGTAAAAGCAAAAATAAATGAATAGATTGCATCAAACTAAAAAGCTGTAAAGTAAGAGAAACCGTCAACAAAACAAAAAGCCAACCAAAGAATGGGAGAAGATGTTTGCAAATCATACCTTCAGTAAGGGTCTAATATCCAAAATATATAAAGGACTCATATAATTCAACAACAAAAAAACAAACAACCCAATTTAAAAATGGACAGAGGAACTGAACAGAGGAACTGCATTTATTTTGTATATATTTTCCCAGAAGAAATACAATGGCCAACAGATGTGTGTAAAGATGCTCAAATTCAGTAGTTATAAGGGAAATGCAAATCAAAACCAGGAGTTAACCTCACCTGTTAGAATAGCTTTTATCAACATAAGAAATAATAAGTGTTGGTGAAGATGTAAAGGAACCTTCATGTATTGCTGGTGGGAATGTAAATTGGTATAGCCACTATGAAAAACATTATGCAAGTTCTCATAATAATAAAAAACAGAGCTACTAGATGCCCCAGCAATCCCTTTTCTGGTAATCTACCTGAAAATTTTGAAAACATTTATTTGTAAAGACAATGTACCTCTATGTTCACTGCAGCACTATTCACAGTAGCCAAGACATGGAAACAACCGAAGTGTCTTCCCATGGATGACTGGGTAAAGAAAATGTGGTACATATATACAATGGAATATTACTATTCCAGGATGAGATATTGCCATTTGCAACAACATGAATGAATCTTGAGAGTATCATGCTAAGGGAATTAAGTCAGATGAAAAAGAACAAGACTATGATTTTACTCATATGTAGAATATAAAACGGAAACAAATGAACAAAAACAAACTCATAGACAGAGACACAGTATGGTGGTTACCAGAGGGTAAAGGAGGTCAACTATATGACGACCAAAGGAGACTAGACTTTGGGTGGTAAGCACACAATGCAGTATATAGAACTGTACACTTGAAACCTATATAATGTTATTAACAAATGTTTACCAAATAGATTTAATTTAAAAAAAAATGCAAACCAGTATTATAATTACATTCATAACCTAGTATATGTGTGTTGTATAATGGTATGTATAAGCAATGGAAAAGATGAAAATGATACAGAACAAATTTAAGATGGTTAATGAAGTATGGGTTTGCTTTCCTTCCTTAAATACATTTTTGGTAGTGAGATTACAAATTATTTTTACCTCTTATGTACAAGTTTTAAAAAATCAAAATAGCATTTACTTTAAAAATTGCTTTTATACTGCAAGCTCCTTCAAATGCATTTATTTTATATCCCAAGCCTGGAACATAGCATAAATATCTACTAAATGAAGGAATGCTGATTACCAGCTAGGACTTTCCACAAGATATTATGTTCCTACTGACTCAGATTTGTAGACCTGTAAATAAAACCACAATGAAATTAGAAAGGATACTTAAGAAAAAATTATATACCTTCCAAAACTTCAGTTATGAGATTTGATCTGTAGAAAACAAACAAAATTACCAATGAAAAGCTATCCTTCCCTTTTTTGGGGGAGTAGGGTCGGGGAGAATCAACCTAGAATATTGGGTTGATTCCCAAATAGCTGTATGACCTTGGGTAAGTAGTCACTTAACCTTATGACTCAGCTTCTTCATCTAAAAATGCAGAACTTATTAATACCTTGTAAGTATCCTATAAAAATTCATGCAGGAACTTAGTAAATTATAAAGCAATATTAAAAATGAAAAGATATTATGTAATAAATCAACATGGCTTGAAACTAAGTCAGGCATACCTGCATCACCAAACATCAGCAAGGCAGCAGCAATTGCTCCATCCATTGTGCTGGTTGATTCAATCAACTAACAGAATAAAAAAAGATTAATATTTTAAAAAATAACACTGAGAATTATTTCATTTACCAAAATATTAAAGAACAAACATATTAAATATATATAAGGTTGGAAAATATGTAATAGTTTTATTTTATTTATATTTTCGTTAATCCTCACCCAAGGATACTTTTTCACTGATTTTTAGATAGAATGGAAGGGAGGGAAGAAAGGAGGGAGAGAGAGAGAAACATCAATGTGAAAGAGACACATCGATTGGTTGACTCCCAGGACTGGGGATCGAACCTGCAAACAAGACACAAGCCCTTGACTGGGAATCGAATTCGCAACTCTTCAGTCATCAGGCTGATGCTCTAACCACTGAACAAACTGGCCAGGGCTGTATGTCATAGTTTTAAATTCATTAAAGTCCTAAGATAAATTCTCAGACAACTTGGTTTATCTAAAAGTATGAACTTATCTAAGCATACCATAAAATGAATCAACTTAACTCATCATCACTACAAAGTAAAAATGAAAACATAAATATATACAGCATATTCAAAGTTTTTGTTATTTTAATTACATGGTGTGCACTGGAGCCTTAAACACTTTTGATATATGTTTCCAGGCACTGAGTGTGTTGTGGGAAGGGAAGGGTAAGAAAAGGTAGGGAGAGGGGAAGACTGACAGACATTTATATTATTCCTTTTTAACGGACATTTAACAGTAGACACTGGCATATCATAATTCTGCAATCATTTTTTAAAAAATCTAATACTTGCCCTGGCCTGTTTGGCTCAGCGGTTAGAGCGTCCACCTGCGGTCCGGAAAGACCCGGGTTCGGTTCCCGCTAAGGGCACGTACCTCGGTTGCAGTTTGTCCCCGGCCCTGGTTGGTCGTGCGGGTGGCAGCCACTCGATGTGTCCCTTTCACATCGATGTTTCCCTCTCTCTCTCTTCCTCTCTCTCCCTCCTACTCTGTCTGTACAAAAAATGGAAAAATGTCCTCGGATGAGGATTAAAAAAAAAAAAAAAAAAATCTAATACTTCCTAGATGAGTAAGATAAAGGGTTCTTTTGATTTGTACTCTATTTCTGAAGTGTCTGAATTTGTTCAAGAACATACTTATATATTACTTCTATAATTAGTGTTTTTCCAAAGATAATTTTCTTAATTGATTTTAGAGAGAGCAAGGGAGAGGGAGAGACAGAAACATGCATGAGAGAGAACATCAAATGGTTGCCTCCTGCATGCCCCCTGCTGGGGATTTGGCCCATAGCCTGGGCATGTGCCCTGCCCAGGAATCGAACCATTGACCACTGGTAGGTTGATGCTCAATTACTGAGCTACATTGGCCGGGCTATAATTAACTTTTTTTTTTCAATCCTCACCAGAGGACATTTTTTTCTATTTATATTCAGATAAAGTGGGAAGGAGGGAGGGAGAGAGCAACATCGACACGAGAGGGACACATACACTGGTTGCCTCCCGCATAACTCTGACCAGGGCCGGGGAAGAACCACAACCGAGGTATGTGCCCTTGACCAAAATTGAACCCGAGACTCATTATTCTGAGGGCTGATGCTCTAACCACTCAGTCAAACTGGCCAGGGCTAATTAACATTTTAAATATAACATTTTTACACAGGTCTGGAACATTTTAATCTCAAAAGAAACTGAATAACCCATAATTTTCTATTGCTAAAGTTTTCTATATTTCCAATAGGTTATTTGTTTTTAAAAGATTTTAGTTTTGCCCTAGCTGGTGGCTCGGTTGGTTGGAGCATCATCCCATACACCAAGAAGGTTGTGGGTTTGATTCCCAGTGAGGGTATTTACCTACGTTTTGGGCATGCAGAAGGCAACCAATCAATGTTTCTCTCTCTGTCTCTCTCCCACTTCCTCTCAAATCAGTGACTATAACTCTGGGTGAGGATTAAAAAAATGTTTTTTTACTTTTTAAAATACACTGTTTTTGTATTAAATATAAATAGGTTCCAATCAAATGAGAATGCTGTCTTCTATACTAGTTTTCCTAATCTTGGAATCTTACATATCCTGCAAGTACTTCTTCCTTTTCAAAATATACAAAGCATATGCTTAACAAGTCTAAGTCTAAATATGTATTTTATAACCTGAATTATTTTATATAGGTCTAAAAACCTGTGTAAAGTAATTTATAAATGTCACCTTTGAAAATCTCTTAAAATGAGAGAGATAGCTTGAAATCCAGATTACCTCAAGAGAGTGCTCTGCTTTGGGGTGAGTGATATGCTAAATTCCAAAAATTTTTGATTGATGAAACATATAAATAAAGTCTGTGTATCAAACCTGTTTTCCCATTAAAATTATAAATTTAGAAATAAATATTTCTACAGGAAAAAAAATCCCCTTGAACCACATAAAAATTTGGTAACAAGCTAAAAAGTATTTTGAAACTGAGATTTGTTTCTTTGAATATTTTAGAACTCCATGTTTATTCTGTTGGAAACTCGTTCCAACACCCCTGTATCTACATTTCTTGTTTTACTTATTCTAGGGAATAAGAAGGAGGTAAATAATACTGCTAGCAGAAAAAAAAAAATGTGCACCCAAGATAACACTGAAGTTTCCTTTAGTTAACACTGAGAAATTATCAAAATGATATTAGGGGGACAAAAAGATTCCTGTTAAAAATGAAACGGAATAGGAATAACTTAATCTACACTTCAGAGCTCAAACTAGCAGGCCCAGAATACCTTCAGTTCAGACTTATTTTGTTTGCCCTGAACGGTATTTTGTTCTTCTGTAGTTACCCATAAAAAGGAATGAAGTACTGATAATCATGGATGAACTTCAAAACCTTATGCTAAGTGAAAAGAGGCCAGTCACAAAAGATCATTATTATATGATCCCATATATGAAATGGCCAGAACAGACCAATCTATAAATTCAGAGACTAGTGGTTGCCTACGGCTAGGGGAGAGAAATGAAGAGTGACTGCTAATAAGTACAAGGTTTCTTTCTGTTTTTTTATCCTCACCCGAGGACATTTTTTCCATTTTTTGTTCAGATAGAGTGGGAGGGAGAGAGAGGAAGAAAGAGAGAGAAAAACATCGATGTGAAAGGGACACATCGAGTAGTTGCCACCCACATGACCCAACCAGGGCCGGGGACAAACTGCACCTGAGGTAGGTGCCCTTAGCAGGAACCGAACCCGGGTCTCTCTGGACTGTAGGCCGATGCTCTAACCACTGAGCAAAACCGGCCAGGGCAGTATAAGGTTTCTTTTTGAAATGATTAAAATGCTCTAAAATTAGATTATAGTGATGGTTGTATAACTCTGTAAATAGAGTAAAAGCTACTAAATTATATACTTTAGATAGGCAATCTTTATAACACTTAAATTATATCTCAATAAAACTATTAAATTGATGATCAACACTAAATAAAAATCCATCCTTTTCACTCTATTTTAAAAATCAGAATGTCAGATAAAAATGGGCTATCATTGATGATCACATGGCCATCTCCTGTAGCAGCTAAAGAGCAACTATTTCTTTTAGAAAGCGCATGTACTATACCTTATACCAGTGTCCACCATAAATATCAATAGCAACCCCTTGTCATTATGAAAAAAAAAGCCTCCTGACATTTGTGAGCTTCTTTGACAGATTGAGGGAGAGGTGAGTATCCCCATTTTAAAACCATTCAAGTACAGCCTGGCCGATGTGTGTGGCTCAGTGGTTGAGTGTAGGTAGACCCATGCACCAAGAGGTTGCCGGTTCAAATGCGGGTCAAGGCACATGCCCAGGTTGTGGACCGAATCCCCAGTGGGGGGCATGCAGGGGGCAGCCAATCTATGTTCTCTCTCATCGATGTTTCTCTCTCTCTCCCCCTCTCCTTCCTCTCTCTCTAAAAGCAATAAAGAAAAAAATATTAAAAAATAAAATAAAACCATTCAAGCACACAAAAATTCACAAGCTAGGTATGAGAGCTATTGGGGAAAACTCACATTATTATATTACTTATAGGCGAATAACCTCACATATTACTAACACTTTCATGTAAATCTCTGGCATTTTCCTTAATTATTACATAAAATAAAAGTTAATAATTATCTTAAAACATAAAGTATCTTTAAAAAACTGACTAAATACAGCACTAGATACAAGAGAGATTTTAATCATCATTACAGCTACAGTATACCAATTACTAAAAAAGGGTATAACCTTAAGTAAATCATTGTCACTTCTTTGTGGGAACAGTTCCTTCAAGGTCTGAAGTTTAGCATCTTTAAGGTCTTCCAATTCTGAAAGATCTTCCAATTCTGAAATATCATCATTATGTCTACCTGCCATGGTAGGAAGGCCTTGGGACTCTTCATCTTCAGATGGCTCAGAACTAAAAATATTTTCAGAGAAAAAAATTTTAATATATTAATATTATTTCATTGTAATTGTGTATATATGTGTGTGTATATATGAAATACAGCATATCTGCAGTTCTTTTCAATATTAAATGAAATCTACATCTGTCAAAAATTAAAACTTTTTCATTTCAAAATGTTTATGTATATAAATCTACATCCCTAAAATCTGTATACTCTGAAAATATCTCAAATTACCTGGGCTGGGATGAAAAAGAACAAAATACTGGCATTTATTTTAAGATACACACACATTTATTGCATGCCCATTTCTCTTTTCTACATTTTTCACCTATTTTCTGCATATCAGATGAGTGTTGTCATGTTGCTTCTGAGAAATTATGAAACCTACACGAATACAGAGAAAAAATAATATTCGTGGCCTAGGTGACTAGAATCTGTGTTAAAACTGAAATGGTCCCATCAATATCAGGAACCAAATAACTTCTTTAGCAAACAGGGAACGTTTATTCCATGAGGCTTTTTTCTACAACTAACTTTAATCATGTTCCATTTCAGTTTATATGTTTAGCCTGTTATAAAAGACATTAGGGGACAAATTTTATTTATCTATTTCCCAAACAAAAAAATATCTCATTTTGAAATTTTTGTTTTCTACCATGGTAGGCATTCTGGATATCAGAGAGTGTATGCAGACTTTGCTATGCAGCTAGTTCTATTTTTTGACAGCTCTCTCAGACACGTATCCAGAACCTGTAGTTTAGTAACTTCTCTATGCCTAGTCACATTAGATCAGTTGTACTTATTAGAGCACTGGCAGGAACATGGTTTTTTTGTTTGTTTGTTTGTGTCAATCCTCACCTGAGGATATTTTTCCATTGATTTTTAGATAGAGTGGAAGGGAGGGAGAGGGAGAGAGAAACATGGATATGAGAAAAACATATCGATTGGTTTCACCTGACCAGGGCCAGGGATCAAACCTGCAACTCAGGTACATGCCCTTGACTGGAATTGAACCCGAGAACCTTTGGCCTACATCCGATACTCCAATCGCTGAACCAAAGCGGCCAGGGCAGGAACATGTATTTTAAGCTTCTTAGGTTGACTTCTTGAACCATGCTCTGACAAGCTGCTCTAAGGTAACAAGGTAAAATCAATCTCTTCCTTTGTCACTATGCCTGTCCTTCAGTATTTGATGACAATTACAAGTGTCTCCCTTTTCATTACACCCAGACTTCTCATTCCTAATGTACTCAACTCTGAATTCTCATTCTGTCTCACTAAGTTCATGTTTCCTATCTGATTTTGTCTCCTAGTTTACTGAGAAATAAAAGTATTCAGTTTGGAATCCTTTTACAATTTCTGCTCTGGACCTCCTCTTTCACAAAACCTTACTCTTCTGCATGACAACCTAACGCTAATGACCAAGAACATGACCATTCAGAGAGACAAACTCATGTGTCTCCTGATGTAAATATTCAGGCTGACGACAAATCTGATCATGCCTTGAATTTAATGTCCAGTTCACAGGAAATACAAACAATAGAGATGGGGGAGAAATAAATCCAATACCATCATGAGGAAATAATCAGAAAAACCTATTTTCTCTAAGAAAATACTTGATCTCCTCAATAAGTTAAAAATGCTTAGAAAAGAGGAGAGGCAGGGAGTAGACTGCTTATGATGAAAACAGAGTTAAGAGTTATTAACATCCAAATGCAGTGCATGTTCCTTGTTGGGATCCTGGTACAAAACATATCAAATCTGAACATAAACTGGGAATGACAGTAAAGATTTATTCACTGATAACAGTATTGGTTTTGGGGGGAGGACGGGGGTTGTATAACTAAGTATTAAAGGGAGAAATGTTGGGATGTTTGTAATTTACTTTAATATATGTCAGCCAATAATAATAATAATTAGCGATTTTGAACAATTGTGCTGCAATAATTTTTAAAACATGCAATACCTAACTATATAGTCAAGGGCACTGACCCCTTTTCCCTTAGATTGTCGAATAGAAAAATCACAAGAGCCAACACAACAATAGCCATCCAGTGTGAATGAATCAAAATTATACCTATTTTTTTTTGTTAGGTCAGCAAAATATAAAATATATTTTTTGGTGTGCCACAGAATTTTAGGAATTAGTTTATGTGTGCAATGAGACAAAAAAAGGTTGAAAACCACTGACAATAATAAATAAAACTAACAGAAAAAAAATGTTACTTGTTAAATCTAAATCCAAGAGATCTCTTTTCCATTACTAGTGTCCCTTAGTGATTTCATCGAACCATACGGCTTTAAGTATCAAATCTATATTCTGGAAGGAGACTTGACTTGGGGCAGTGAACACACAATACAGGGTACAGATTATACAGGTTTCAGGAATTGTGCACCTGAAACCTGTATGATTTTGTTAACCAGGGTCACCCCATTAAATTCAATAAAAAGGAAAAGAGAAAATTTATATTCTGACAACTTCTAAAATTAGGTATGTAACCTAGATCTTTCTCCAGAATTCAAATGTCACATTCAATTGCCTACTTGACATTTCTGCTTATGTCGAAGAAACTTCTCGATCACAGCATATTCAAGACTTAATCTTTCCTTTAAAATGAGCTCCCCTACCACATCCCAGTCTTCTTATCTCAGTTAATTGTAACTTCATTCTTGTAATTGTTCAGGCCAACAATCTTCTGGTCATCCTTGACTCCTTTCTCTCCCGCCTCACATGAAATCCGTCAATAAATCCTCTCTGCTCTACCTTTAAAGTATATGCATAATCTTATCACTTTTCATCATTTTCACAAGTACTAGCCAGGTCTAAACCTTCATCATCTTGCCTGGGTTATTAAAACAACACTCATGCTTCCACTACTGCTCCCCTACAACCTCAAAGACCTTTCAAATATATAAGTCAGATAATTTTACTCCTCTGCTTAATCAGCTTCCCTTCTCATCCAGAATAAAAGACAAACAGCCTATGGGCTTAACATGATTAAGCCCCTCTTCTACCCCTTCTGACTTCAGGAGCTTTACTCTGCATCATTTGCCCCTAACTTTCCAAAAAATGCCAGGTATAAAACCACTTCAGGGTCACTGAACAGGTGATTCCCAATGGCTGAAATACATCCTCTGCCCCCCTTTCCACATGGTTCATTTTCTTACCCCTTTAAGTCTTTGCTCTACTATCATCTTCTCAATGAAGCCTTCTACTAACTGTGCTCTTAAGAAACCATGCACTACCCTTGGCCCTGGACTCCATGTTTTTTCCTTTCCCCTTTTGCCCACAGTATCTATTATTGCACATATAGTATTTTTTATGTTTATTATATTTCTACCTGACTACAATAGAAATTCTGTGCTACCCCACAGAATATGCCTAAAAAATTTAAATGATTTGACTCTGGGACTCAAGAACAAATCATAAAGCAGTTATAAATGAAAAAAGGCATTTGTTAAAATAAATATTCTACCTATGGAGAGTTTTAAAAAATTAAATATCTGCTCTCACTAAATTTACTGAAAATCACTGTTATCCAGAAACACACATACATATACAACCTCTCTACATTTCTAACTTAGGAAAAAATAACTAAGATGTAGCAGGAAAAAGGCAAAAAAGGTATTTAAAATTAAGTAACTTGCCCTGGCTGATTTTGCTCAGTGGTTAGAGCATCAGCCCACGAACCAGAAAGTCCCAGGTTTGGTTCCTGCTAAGGGCACGTACCTCGGTCACAGTTTGTCCCGGTTGGGGTCGTGTGGGTGGCAACCACTCAATGTGTCTCTCTCACATTGATGTTTCTCTCTCTCCCTTCCTCTCTCTCTCTCTCTTTCCCTCCCGCTCTATCTGAAGATAAATGTAAAAATGTCCTAGAGTGAGGATTAAAAAAAAAAAAAAAATTAAGTAACCTTTTCTCAAAAACCCTCTTACATATGCAGATATAATGAATCTATTAAGCTGCTTACACTATAATCACTGTGTCTTTGTTAAATTTTGTCTCTTGAATTGTATTGGAGCAGTTTGGAGAAACAATATCTTCACTGTCAGAAGACAAATCAATATATTGTATTCCTCCTTGATTCTTGAAATATGATATATTTGGTTTTCTTTCGTTCACTGTAGTTTCTGTAACACTAGAATCTTCTGCAAAAAGAAAAAGAGAAAGGCATTTTGAGCAACTTGAAAATAAAACATTTTTGATAATTAGAATCATGAACTAAATATCCTTAACTTCATTCACCATTTCCATTCTAAAACCAAACATTTCTACACCTTTTTAAAGAAAAAAAAAAAATTACTAATCAACTAAGGCTAGTGTTAAATGATTTTCCATTTCACAGGTTATTTATTAGCAAAACCGTGGTGAAAAATTGCAAAAGTGAGGTTTGTGTTTTATATTCTAATCCTTTTCTCTGTGCTTTATTTCCTAGTTCAGGTCTTACCTAAGAGAACATGGACACCAGAGCCTAAAAAACTTGAACTTCAACCCTGTTTCTTAGCCAAATTACTTAATCCTTTAAGCCTCAGTGTCCTCACCTATAAAATATACAGATGCTTAATAATCACAGGGCTAATATATACATAAAATCAGATGATATTAAGCATTTAGTTCAATACTGGCACACAGCCAGTAGCCAATAATCATTCTTACGTAATGGTGGTATTATGGGCTAAATTATGTTCCCTCCAAAATTCATGTTTAAGTTCCGAACCCACAGTACTTCAGAATGTAATGTATTTGGAGATAGGACCTTCAAAGGGGTAACTGAATTAAAATGAGGCCACTAGGGTGGAGCCCTAATCCAATATGACTGATGTCCTCATTAAGAGACAGACACTAAAGATGTGCTGGCATGGAGGAAAGGCCACATGAGGTCACAGCAGGAAGGTGGCAATCTGCAAGCCAAGGAGAAAGGCCTCAAAAGAAGCCAAATCTGCCAACACTTTGATGTTGGGCTTCTTGTCTCCAGACCTGTGGGAAGATTAAATGTCTATTGTTTAAGCTACTCAGTCTGTGATATTTTGTTATCGCAGCCCTCACAAACTAAAAAAACAAAAAACCACTCATCTGTCTGCCCAGAACAGGTGAGTATTCTACCAAGGTCTCCTCTCTTCAAAGGCTGAGTTCCAAAATTATTCTCCCTTATATATTCAAGGAGGAAGAGATCAGATTTAAGGAATTCACGTGAAAGTTAAAGCAGTCAGTTCCTTGGTCTAGTGATCAAAAAAAAAATAAGACCACAGATAACTCTTTACTTCAAAGGTGTCAATTTAAAAAAATGGCTACCTGTTGTGGAATTGTGCACCTGAAATGTGTACAATTTTGATAACCAGAGTCACCTCCAAAAATTCAAAACGGAAAAAAATAGCTACCATTATCTCCTCTTTAGGTGAATTTCAAGTTCTCAAGTAAAACATTTTTAATCCTCCAATAACCCCTAGGGCACACATTTTAACATCATTTTATAAACCCAGGTTGAGAGAAAGCAACTTGTTCAGTTATATAGGAGAAAGCAGATCTGAAATCCAAGCTTGAAAGCCTAAATCTTTCTAGTACTCTAAAACTCTTGTCCTCCCCAGAGGGCACTAAAACAAAAACATTTCTTTACTTCTTACAATGAAGTCCCATCAACACTTAAAAACCCAGCACTGTGGCTCAATAGGTTGAGGCAGTTGTCCCATACACTGAAAGGTCGTGTTCCATTCCCAGTCAGGGAATATGCCCAGGTTGTGGGTTGGATCCTGGGTGTGTACAAGAGGCAATTGATAGATGTTTCTCTCTCTCTCTCTCCCCTCCCGTTCTTCTCTTTCTAAAATCAATGAAAATATCTCTATTAAAAAGCAAATATTTTTCCAAAAGAACAATTTTATAAATGTTGAGTGTGCCCTGGGTTAAGAACTCTACATTGGAACAAAACATAGCTGCGTTAACTGTCATAAATATGAAGATATTTACAAATTCTTATAATTATGTAAAGTAATAAAATTATAATCCAACTCCTGTAAAATAACTATAATGGTACTATATAGATTCTGCTTTCACGAAGTGCTCCTGGTGTATCACACAAATCATACACAAAACTAAAAATTAGATCTTTAACGTATCAAAATTTGACCTAAAGCTAATGTGTATCACCTGAACACTTAAATAATAGTGTCCTGCTTTCTTATATTTTAAAAGGGCTTATGGCAAAATGATTTGGATTGTCTTTTCTTCACAGTCTCTTTATATAAAATGGAGAATAATCTTTTCAAGGTTAGTCATTTAAATGTCTAAGTGCTTGCGGGGCGGGGGGGTGTCTAAAAATTCTGGTGTATTAGGAAAACTAGTTTCTTGAACTTAATTATATATTCTTATTTTCTTTGTCTCCCTTTATTTTATACTACAAAATATATGAAGACATACCAATTTTTAAAACTAATGTTTTAATATGTTTAACTAACAAGACAAAAAATACAAAGGAAAAGTGGCTTACTCTGCATCATGTACTCAGTTACTTAGAGCTTTTACTGGATAGTTTTTATTGGATATATAATATATACCATCAAAATATATACATTAAACATGTATATTGCACTAAACCAAGTGGCATTTAGAGGAAGTAGTTTGATAATATGGAGGTTAAGGAAAGATTACAATACAATAGCATTTCTCAAACTCAGGACCCCTTTGAACTCTTAAAAATTAAAGGTCCCAAAGAGTATGTTCATGTTGGTTATAACTATGACATTTATACTAGAGAACAGAAATTCAGAAAATATTTAAATATTTACTTATTAAACAAACTCTTCATATATTAACAAATATTTTTATGAAAACTACATACCCTCTTTCCTCCCCCATGTCTCACCAAATTTAGTGAGAAGAGAGCAGCATTATTGGCTTGTTTGTTTTGTTGATTTTTTGTTAATTCTCACCCAAGGGTATTTTTTCCACTGACTTTTAGAGAGGAAGGGAGGGATGGGGAGGAGGTGGAAGAGGAAAAGGGGAAGAGGGAGGGCGGGAGAAAGAGAAAAACATAGATGTGAGACACATTGATTGGTTGCCTACCAAATGAGCCGGGACTGGGGCCAGGGATCAAACCTGCAACCCAGGTACGTGCCCTTGATTAGAATCAAACTTGAGACCCTTTGGTGTAAGGGCTGACGCTCTAACCACTGAGACACATCGGCCAGGGTTAGAGCAGTATTGTTTTACATTTGTGAAAATCTCTGGTTTAATAGAAGAGTGCTAGATTTTCTTATCTGTTTCTGCAATTAATCTGCTACAGCATACTGTTTTTGTTTTGGTTTATGCCTCATCAGTTATCTAACTAAGAAAAGGATTATTTCTATAGCCTTTTTACATTATTGTGGATGTTCCTCTTTGACACTAAACCCAAATGTGACAGGTGGTATTTTTTTTTAATATGTTTTTATTGTTTTTTTGGAGAGAGAGGACGGAAGAGAGAAACATTGATGTGAGAGAGAAACATTGATCAGCTGCCTCCTGCACACCCCTTACTGGGCATTGAGCCTGCAACCTGGCTATGTGCTCTAACCGGGAATCGAATTGGGACCCCTCAGTCCATGGGATGCACTCAATCCATTGAGCCACACCGAATGGACAGGTGGTAATATTTTAAAGGTTAAATTTTAGAATCGGAAATCATATGAATAAACTTTTGCATTACATTATATTAAAACCCATTGGTCTACCTTGCACTTTAATAGAATTTTAATCCCTACATTATTTTGTAATACTGTGAATTGGTCATTTGAAAAATATTGGTTCACTCCTTGATTAATGTAGATCTGCTAAATATTGACATATTTCATATTTAAAAATTAGACTCAATAATATCACCACTGATCGCTAAATATGTAGATTGTCAAACTCCCAGTCGTGAATACCTGTTTCCCAAAATCCAAATTTTCCTTTGAAAACTAGAATTTTATGACTAGCAATAAATACTATCAGTTGTCTTCCTTGATATTGCTATTCATTTTTTTTTTAAATGTCTACTAAATACCGAAGTCTGCATAACTATGGTTTGTTGGTCGATCATCCTTTCGAGTAAAAATGGTTTTCTATGGAAAAAAAAATCAAGTTCAGCTTACCACTCAAAGCAATTGCTCAAATGCTTTCCCTTGAAATAACCACTGCATTTCAGTATGTGGCAAAAGGTAGTTCACATTTTGTTTCACAAATATTATAAAAGTGCCTACTGATAAGATGAGGTTTACTGAAATTAGTAATTTTTACTGCTTTATCAGGAATATTCTTAAGTGAAACCGGTATTTAAAAAATCTTTAAGAATACAATGACTACTAGGACAGTTTGGAGTCTTGGCCTAGATTGGTGCTAAAGCACCAGCAGTTTTATCTACCATTGCTTTTGTATAATCACAGTGCAAATATCGACACAGTGGAAAAGGCAAGTAATGTCTTATTACTATGAAAATACTTTTGACCTGAAGGAGCCCAAAGGTTCTTAGATCACACTTTGAAAACTAATGGGATACAGTAAAGATTTGTTTGTATAAAATATCAACTCTCCAAAATAGTCAATAATCTATAATTAGAATAGTGTTGAATATCTAGATTTGTATGGACTATTTTTAGAAATGAGCAAACAGCAAAAATAGCTAAGATATTTCTGATGCAATGATGCTTTTCAACCCAAAGCAAACCAGCATTTTTAAGCAGCAGCACAAAGGAGACAAGGACACACACACACACACACACACACACACACACAAATGAAGATAGGAAAGATGAAAAAACAATTATAAAGACATTGGATACTATTCAACTCTGACATTTGCTGAATGCCTTCTGTATTTAAAGCACTGTTACCAGGAAGTGGGGGATATAAAGGGAAAAAAAGGCAAGTTATAGTTCAACTTGCCGTAAAAAAAAAAAACCACAATAATAGGAGCTAAGTAGCCATGAAAACAAATAACTGTTATGAGATCTAATCTGTAATGCAAGAGAGGAATAAACAAAATGCTATAGGAACATGAGGGAAAACAGCCTGTCCTTTCATATAAAAACAATTTAAAAGCCTGTTATGTTTTGGGGATAGAAGATGATGATAATTTCTTGTTACCAAAGGTAATGGGAACCTAAATAATTAGCATATGCAAGGTCTAAGACTCCAAAATTCCAGGGGGTAATTCCAAATAAAATTCCCCATTAGTGGGGTGCATATGAGAAGACAACTGTACATTCCAAATTTTTCTAGTATACTTATACTCATTCTCATATCTAAGTCTACCATGAAACAAAAGCATTTAAGCATGCCACTGATTTCACCACTTGATTTCACTGATCCAAGATCAAGGACCTCTCATATACAAAACAAAATCACTACAAGGAGATTATGAGTTCAAACAGAAATAGTCTACATAAATTTGATAATCCACAAATAAAGTGATTTCCCAAAGTAAAACGAAAACACATAAGCCTCCATGCTCATCTGGAGACTTAACAAAATATGCCATTTCTGATATTCCTAATTGTGTATTGCTCTACAATAGTTCAATTCTTTAACATGGCAACTGAATTTCAAAGTAGTTCCTTTAAACGGCAAGTAAAACACATCATATATTTGCCCTTTTAAAAGGGTTATTACCAAAACAATAGATTATAAAATTTGGGAGTTTTTAATTTGAATGTCACATTAGATAGGAAAATACCTTTAGCATCTTATAAAAGATACATCAGAACTGTCTCGCTGATGAAGGCTCTGAAAATGAAAAATAAATTCAATACAAGACTGAGGAGTAGTTTCTTACACATCACACTAAGATGAATGAGAAAGAAGAACATAAGTCAAAAAAAAACATAAAGACTTCTGGTCAAGATGGAGGCGAAGGTAAACACGGTATCGCCTCCTCCCACAACTACATCAAAGTTACAACTAAACTACAGAACCACCATGAAATTAAAGATGCAGCCACATTGAGACTGGTAGGGGGGCAGAGGCGCGGACAGGCTGGTCCCATATGCACATGTGGCGAATAAAAATCAGGGTGGGCCCTGGCCGGTTTGGGCTCAGTGGTTAGAGCGTCGGCCTGCGGTCCAGAGACCCGGGAATGGTTCTGCTAAGGGCACGTACCTCGGTTGCAGTTTGTCCCCGGCCCTGGTTGGTCGTGTGGTTGGCAGCCACTCAATGTGTCCCTTTCACATCGATGTTTCTCTCTCTCTCTCTTTCCCCCACTCTTTCTGAACAAAAAATGTCCTCAGGTGAGGATTAAAAAAAAAAAAAAAATCAGGCTGGGAAGGTCCTCCCTGAGGACTGAGGGGTCGCCGTCCACACCACACGCCCAGCTCACGGTTCCAGTGCCAGGAAGAGAAGTCCCCATTAACTTCTGGCTGTAATACCAGCGGGAACTGAGGCTGAGGGAGGCTGTGGTGGCTGAAGCCCCAGGCTGCTCCTCTTAAAGGGCCCGTGCACGGATTTACTTGGACTCACACCCTCCAGGCTCCAACATGGGGGATACAGCTCAAAAGGCACGAGAGACATATGGGGAAGAACTGAGCTGTTTGGCACTGGGGCAAGGGCTGGAGAGGCAGCTTTCTCCTGGATAGACGTGCTGGCAAGCACCTTTGTTCCTTTCATAAGCCCTTCCCCCACAGGGCAGGCTGAGGGCAGCCATACCTGGGACTCCAGCAACCTGGCTCACACCATTTGCCCCACCTCAGTGATTCCCTGAGGCCCTTCACCACCCAACTTTCAGGCCCACCCAAGCTGTTGCTAGTTGCTGTGCCATAGGATTTGGCATGTCTTGGATCCTGCTTCAGATTTTCCTAAACTCTTTCAAACAAGCAACATCTGGTCTCAGCAAGCCCCATATTTCTCATTAAGTGGCCCCAGGCCTGGAAGTAGAAGCAACCAGCCTTGGTTCACAAGTAGGCTTTGCCTGGGCACCTTCAAGCCCAGCACAAGAAGCAGCTATCTGCAGACCGCTTTGTAGCTTCTGCCTGGTGGCCCCAGGTAGAACACCAGGCAGTGGCTGACCTGGCCCCAGAGCCAGCACACCCAGTGGACAGCTTCAGACCACTTCAAAACACCACCACCCAACCACCTCCATAAATAACACACTCAAGGAATGGACTCAGTGGGTACCAGAGCCTTGTTGAAGTAAGTCTTGCTTTATGTGGTGGGCCCCTGCACAGCTGATCATCCAAGGCAGTCAGAGGTCAGTGGCTAGTGGGCACAACCAATCCTTGCATCTGATCAGCCTGAGTAAAACCCTCTCATTGATGTACCAACATTAATCAAGACTCAGTTACAACAGAAGGGTGTACAGTCCACACAAGGAGTGTACCTCGAGGGCCCAGCTGGGAGATCAGGGAAGCTGTGCCACTGGACCTACAGGACATTTACTACAATAGGCCACCCTAGGAAGCCCAGGAGACATAACAACTCTACCTAATACACAAAAACAAACACAGGGAGGCAGCCAAAATGAGGAGACAAAGAAACAGGTCCCAAATGAAAGAACAGAACAAAACTCCAGGAAAAGAACTAACTGAAATGGAGATAAGCAACCTAACAGATGCAAAGTTCAAAACACTGCTTATAAGGATGCTCAATGAACTTAGTGAAAACTTCAATGAACTTAGTGAGGGCCTCAAGAGCATAAAAAAGGATCAGTCAGAAATGAAGGAGGCACTAACTGAAATAAAGAATAATGTACAGAGATTCAATAGTAGAGTAGGTGAAGCCAAGAAGCAAACCATCAATTTGCAATATAAAGAGGCAAAAACACCAATCAGAATAGCAAAAAGACAAAAGAATCCAGCCCTGGCCAGTTTGGCTCAGCGGTTAGAGTGTCGGCTCACAGACCAGAGTCAAAGGTTTGGTTTCCACTAAGGGCACGTACCTCAGTTACAGTTTGTCCCCGGCCCCAGTTTGGGTCATGTGGGTGGCAACCACTCAATGTATCTCTCCCATATCAATGTTTCTCTCTCTCCCCCTCCTGCTGTATCTGAAGATAAATGCAAAAATGTCCTCCAGTGAGGATAAAAAAATAAAAAGGAATCCAAACAAATGAGGACAGTGTAAAGAGCCTCTGTGACAACTTCAAGCGTACCAACATTCACATCTTGGGGCTGCCAGAAGGAGAGAGAGAACAAGAAATTGAAAACCTAGTTTATAACAATGACAGAAAACTTCCCTAACTTGGTGAAGGAAACAGAAGTACATGTCCAGGAAGCACAGACAGTCCCAAACAACATGAACCCCAAGAAGCCTACACCAAGACACACCATCATCAAAATGCAAAAGGTTCAAGACAAAGAGAGAATCTTAAAAGCAGCAAGAGAAAAGCAGTCCATTACCTACAAAGGAGCTCCCACAAGACTGTCAGCTGATTTCTCAAAAGTAACTTTGCAGGCCAGAAAGGAGTGGCAAGAAAATATTCATAGTGATGAAAAGCAAGAACCTACAACCAAGATTACTCTATCCTGCAAAACTGTTATTTAGAATTGATGGCCATTTAGTTTCCCAGACAAGAAAAAGCTAAAGGAGTTCATCAACACCAAACTAGTATTATATGAAATGTTGAAGAGTCTTTTTTTTGGTTTAAATTTTCTATTCATTCATTCATTCATTCATTCATTTTTATCCTCACCAGAGGACATTTTTCCATTTTTTGTTCAAATAGAGTGGGAGGGAGAGAGAGGAAGAGAGTGAGAGAAACATCGATGTGAAAGGGACACACTGAGTGGCTGCCTCCTGCACGACCCAACCAGGGCTGGAGACAAAGTGCAAATGAGGTACGTGCCCTTAGCGGGAACCAAACCCGGGTCTCTCTAGACTTCAGGCCGATGCTCTAACTGCTGAGCCAAACCAGCCAGGGCTGAAGGATCTTCTTGAAGAAAAGGATAAAAAATATAAACAAACAAAATGGCAATAAATACATATCTATCAACAATTGAATCTACAAACAAAATGAACAAGCAAAACAGAAACATTCTCATAGATACAGACATTTTGTTGGTTGTCAGATGGGAGGGGTGTTGAGGAAATGGATGAAAAATATGAAGAGGTTAAGAAGTACAAATTGGGTCCGGGCTAGTTTGGCTCAGCAGTTAGAGCGTCGGCCTGCAGTCCAGAGACCCGGGTTTGGTTCCCACTAAGGGCATGTACCTCGGTTGCAGTTTGTCTACAGCCCCGGGTGACGTTGTGCAGGAGGCAGCCACACGATGTGTCTTTTCACGTCGATGTTTCTCTCTCTCTTTCTTCCTCTCTCTCTCCCTCCCACTCTACCTGAACAAAAATGGAAAAATGTCCTTGGGTGAGGATTTTTAAAAAAAGTGGTATAAATTGGTTGTTAGACTGACAAACCGCAAAGGGAACAGAGGTGGTGGTGGGGGAAAATAAACCAAAGAACTTATATGCATATATGCATAACCAATGGACAAACACAACAGTGTAGGGAAAGGCAGGAGGGGGGCGGGAGCGGGGAGGAGGGGGTCAATAGGGGAAAAAAGAGGAATATCTGTAATATATTCAACAACAAAGATAAGTTTAATAAAAAGAAAAGAGAAATACAAAAAGTGTAAAGGAAAAGAAAGTCATGCTATTAGTGTTGGACAAAGGAAAAGTATTAAACCTGAAAGGTAATTTTAATATCAATTTATATCTAAATAAAAATATAAATATCTCGCCCTGGCCGGTTTGGCTCAGCGGTTAGAGCGTCAGCCTGCGGTCCTGAGAGACCCGGGTTCGGTTCCCGCTAAGGGCGCGTACCTCGGTTGCGGTTTGTCCCCGGCCCTGGTCGGTCGTGCGGGTGGCAACCACTCGATGTGTTCCTTTCACGTCGATGTTTCTCTTTCTCTCTCTGTTCCTCTCTCTCCCTCCCACTCTACCTGAACAAAAAAGGGAAAAATGTCCTCGGGTGAGGATAAAAAATAAAAAGAAAAAAAAAAAGAAAAATATAAATATCTCAACTACATACTAATAATGAAATGCATAAACACTGCAGGACATATAAGGCAAACAGTTAACAGAGATAAATATGAGGCTATAACTCTCTTCTCTGAATAGAGAACAAAAAATAATTAAGATATAGAACAGTACTTTCCCAAATATTTTTGATTAGGACCCACTGTAAGAGATACAGTTTAGATTATAACCCTAAACACACAAATTGTTAGGCAGACATGTATAACTGAAACAAAAGTTTCAGAGGCTTTACTGTAAGTGATATACTTTCATAATTATATTCATTATACTCCATTAAAAAATTAGTTATAACCCTGACCAGTTTGGCTCAGAGGTTAGAGCACTGGCCTGTGGTCCAGAGAGACCCGGGTTCTGTTCCTGCTAAGGGCATGTACCTTGGTTGCAGTTTGTCTCTGGCCTTGGTTAGGTTGTGTGGGTGGCAGCCACTCGATGTGTCCCTTTCACATCGATGTTTATTTCTCTCTCTCTCCCCTCCTCCCTCCCAAAATGTCCACAAAAATGGACAAAAAAATGGAAAAATGTCCTCGGGTAAGGATAAAAAAAAAAAATTAGTTGTATGTATTTTGTCAGGATCCAAGAAACTGAATTTATGATACATTTGTGATCCAGTGGGAAAAAATGATATAAATAATCAAACTTATCTATTAGTTGGCACATCATTATATCTATATTTGGATTATATTATGTCTTCTTTTGAAGTACTCTTAGAACCTTTACAGAAATTGTGCATTAGACCACAATGAAAATTTCAATAAATTCACCAAATAAGAAATATTGCAGACCACATTCTCTGGCCCCAGAAAAGTGATATTAGAAGTAAATGTTAATAAAAACATTAAAGTAAAATTTGAGCCACTTGGAAATTTAAAGAAATAAAAACCATAACACCACTTACTGAAATTTCAGGTAAAAACAGAAGAAAAATCAAGAAAGCTATTACAAAAATCAACAATACATTATATATAAATAAAACATAACACAGCAACAATGAAAATAATGTGGTAGCTCTGGCCAGGTATGGTGACTCAGTTGGTTGGAGTATTGTCCTATACACCAAAAGGTTCCAGGTTTAATTTCTAGTCAGTGTACATACCTAGGTTGCAGATGCAATCCCTAGTCAGGGCTTGTACTGAAGGCAACCGAATGTTTCTCTTTCTCTCTCCCTCTCTCTCTAAAACCAATAAACATATTCTCAGGTGAGGATTTAAAACAACAACAACAACAAAACTTGACCTGGCCGGTACAGTGGTAAAGCATCAGCCCACAGACCAATGAGTCCTGGGTTCAATTCCAGCCAAGGGCACCTACCTCGGTTGTGGTTCATCCCCAGCCCTGGTAGGGGTCGTATAGGTGGCAACCAGCCAATGTGTCCCTCTCACATCAATGTTTCTCTCTCTTTCTACCTGAAGATAAATGGAAAAATGTCCTTGGGTAAGGATAAAAAAAAAAACACTTAAAACAATTAATGTGGTAAGCTAATGTAAGATTAAAGAAACAGATGAATGGGTCATAAGATGCAAATAAAACTTTAATGATATTTCAAATATAAAAAAAAGATTTGTCAATACATATCATAGTTCTGAAACAACTGACTTGTAAATGTCAAAGAGTAAAGGGGAAACCTGTGTCACCCTTTCTGTAGTTCTTATAACAAAATGAATTCCAAATGAGATTATGGCTAAAAAAGGCAACACAAGCCCTGGCCCATGTGGCTCAGTTGGTTGAGCAAGGTCTCATGCACCAAAAGGTTGTTGGTTCGATTCCCAGTCAGGGTACATGCCCAGGATGTAGGCTCAATTCCTAGTTAGGATGAGTATGGGAGTCAATTGGTGGATGTTTCTCTCTCACATTGATGTTTCTTTCTCCCTATCCCTTCCTCTCTCTCTAAAAATCAATAGAAATATATTTTTAAAAAATTTATTATTTGAGCACTGGTCGGTTTTGCTCAGCGGTTAGAGCGTCGGCTTGCGGTCGAGAGAGACCTGGATTTGGTTCCCGCTAAGGGCACGTAACTCGGTTGCAGTTTGTCACCAGCCCTGGTTGGGTCATGCGGGTGGCAACCACTCAATATGTCCCTTTCACATTGATGTTTCTCTCTCTCTCTCCCTCCCTCCCTCCTTCCCACTCTATCTGAACAAAAAATGGAAAAATGTCCTAAGGTGAGGATTAAAAAAAAAAAAATTTATTATTTGAAAAAGTTAACACAAAACCCAACTCATATCCATTAGTTTAGCTATCAAAAAACAAAAACAAAACAAAGACCAACAGAAAATAGCAAGTGTTGGCAAGGATGTGAAGAAACTGGAACTCTGTACACAACTGGTGGGAAAGTAAAATTGTATAGCTGCTATAGAAAACATATGGTGGTTTCTTACATGATCTAGTAATTCTACTTCTGAATATATACCCCAAAGAACTAAAAATAGGGTCTCAAAGATGGATCTGGACACGTATTTCATAGCAGCATTAGTCATAAGGGTCAAAAGATGGAAGCAACCCAAGTATCCATTTATGAATGAATAAACAAAATAAGTATATATATATACACACACACAATGGAGTATTTTTCAGCCTTAAAAAGGAAGGAAATTCTGACATGCTACAAGAAGGATGAAACTTGAAGTCATTATGCAAAGTGAAATAAGTCATTCGCGACAACCACATCAAAATTACAACTAGACTACAGAACAACCATCATTCATAACCTGAAATCAAGTGGAACGGAAGTCCTACAACTACAAAATTAAAGAAGCCACATTGGGACTATTTGGAAGGGCAGAGGAGCAGATGGGCTGGTCCCACACCCATTTGTGAAGGATAAAAATCAGAGGGATACCTCGGCTAGGAAGGTCCTTCCTGAGGAGCAAGGGGTCCCCGTCCCACACCAAGCCCCCCAGCTCAGGGTTCCAGTACCAGAAAAAGAAGTCTGTATAACTTCTCGCTGTAAAAACCAATGGGAATTGAGGCTGAGCTGTTTGGCATCGGGGCGAGAGCTGGAGAGACAGCTTTCTCCAGGACAGACGTGCTGGTGGAGGCCATTGTTCCTTTGGTGAGCCCTTTCCCCATCGGGCCCACAGAAGGCCACCATATCTTGGACTCCAATAATATTGTGTGCCCCGCCCTGGTGATTCCCTGAAGCCCTGCCCCACCCAATTTTCAGGCCCACCCAAGCGGTTTCCCGTAGCTTCACCACAGAATTGGCCTGTCTGCACTCCTGCTTCAAATTTTCCTAAGTTCTCTTACACAAGCATTATCTGGTCTCAGCCGACCCCATACTTCTCGTTAAGTGGCCCCAGGCCTGGCACTAGAAGCAGCCAGCCCTGGTTCACAACTTGGCTTTTCCTGGGCACCTCCAGGTCCAGCACAAGAAGCAGCCATCTGCAGACTACTTTGTAGCTTATGCCTGGTTGCCAAGGAGAAAACACAGGCAGTGGCTGACCCAATGGACAACTTCAGACCATGTTGAAGCACCACCACCCAACCACCTCTATGAGCAACACACCCAAGGGGTGAACTCAGTGGGTACCAGAGGCCTACTGAAATAAGTGTTGCTCTTTGTGGTGGTCGCCTACACAGCTAATCCTTCAAGGTAGTCAGAGGTCAGTGGTTAGTGGCCACAGCCAGTCTTTGCAGCTGATCAGCATGAGTAAATCCTTCCCACTGAGGTGCCAACAGCAAGCAAGACTCAATTACAACAGAAAGGTATACAGTCCATACAAGCGGTGCACCTCGAGGGCCCTGCTGGGGTGATAAAGGGTGCCACTGGACCCTACAAGACATATACTGCAATAGGCCACCCTACAAAGCCCAGGAGACATAGCAACTCCACCTAATACACAAAAACAAACACAGGGAGGCAGCCAAAATGAGGAGACAAACATGTTCCAAATGAAAGAAAAAAACAATACCCCAGGAAAAGACCAAAACAAAATGGAGATAAACACTCTAATAGATGCAGAGTTCAAAACACTGGTTATAAGGATACTCAATGAACCGAGTAAGAACTTCAAGGAACTTAATGAGAACTCCAAGAAACTAAGTGAGAATATCAACAATATAAAAAAGGACCAGTAAGAAATGAAGGATGCGCTAACTGAAAAAAAGAATAATTTACAGGGATTCTGCCATGGCTGGCTTGGCTCAGGGGTTAGAGCATTGGCCTGCAGACCAGAGAGACCCAGGTTCAGTTCCTGCTAATGGAAGGTATCTCTGTTGCAGTTTGTCCCTGGCCCCGATTGGGGTCGTGTGTGTGGCAACCAGTTGATGTGTCTCTCTCGCACTGATGTTTCTCTCTCTCTCTCACTTCCTCCCTTTCTCCCTCCCACTCTAACTGAAAATAAATGCAAAAATGTCCTCGGGTGAGGATTAAAAAAAATGAATAATTTACAGGGAATCGATAGTAGAGCAGGTGAAGCCAAGAAGCAAACTACCGATTTGGATTATAGGGAAGCAAACAACACCCAATCAGAACAGCAAGAAGAAAAATGAATCCAAAAAAATGAGAATACTGTAAGGAGCCTCTGGGACAAACGCAAGCATACTAACATGCGCATCATGGAGGTGCCAGAAGGAGAAGAGAGAGAACGAGAAATGGAAAACCTATTTGAAACAATAATGATAGAAAACTTCCCTAACTTGGTGAAATACAAGTACAGGAAGCACAGAGAGTCCCAAACAAGATGAACCCAAAGAGGTCCACACCACGACACATACATCATCATCAAAATGCAAAAGGTTCAAGACAAAGAGAGAATCTTAAAAGCAGCAAGAGAAAAGCAGTTAGTTACCTACAAGGGAGTTCCCATAAGATTGTCAGCCAATTTCTCAAAAGAAACTTTGCAGATGAGAAGGGAGTGGCAAGAAATATTCAAAGTGGTGAAAAGCATGGACCTACAACCAAGATTACTCTATCCTACAAAGCTATCATTTAGAATCAATGGACATATAAAGTTTCCCAGACAAGAAAAAGCTAAAGGAGTTCATCACCACCAAAGCAGTAATATATGAAATGTTGAAGGGTCTTCTTGAAGAAGAGAAAAACCAAAATATGAACAATAAAATGGCAATAAATACATATCTATCACTAATTGAATCTACAAACAAAATGTACAGCAGAATACAGACTCATAGATACGGATAACTTTTTGTTGGTTGCCAGATGAGAGGGTGGTTGGAAGAATGGGCAAAAATGTAAGGGAAGTGTGGGGAAGGCAGGAGGAGGGCAGGAGTGGGGAGGAGGGGGTCAACAGGGGAAAAAGGAGGCATCTGTAATACTTTCAATAAAAAAGATAAGTTTAAAAAGACAAATCCTGTATGATTCTACTTTTATGACATAGCTACAGTAATCAAATTCACAGAGACAGAAAGTAAGGGTAAGCCCTGGC
The DNA here is from genome assembly GCF_014108415.1 of Molossus molossus. NCBI lineage: Eukaryota > Metazoa > Chordata > Mammalia > Chiroptera > Molossidae > Molossus > Molossus molossus. Next base: position 73,019,524 of record NW_023425344.1, on the reverse strand, counting down.
CAAGTAGCTCAGTTGATTAGAGGGTTGACCCAATATGCCAAGGTTGCAGGTTTGATCTTAAAAGCTGGTCAGGGCACATACAAGAATCAACCAATGAATGCATAAAGTAGAACAACAAATTGATGTTTCTCTTTGTGTATCTCTCTCTCTCCAAAAAGCAATTAAAAAAAAATTTTTTTTTAAAGAAAATACAGGGTAGCTCCCAGGGGTTGAGGGTAGGAGGTAAATTGTTTAATAAATACAAAGTTTCAATTTTGCAAGATGAAGAGTTCTGAAGATTGGTTGTACACTAATGTGAATATGTTTAACACTCCTTAACCTGTACACTTAAAAACAGTTAAGATGATATATTTTATGTTATGTGTATTTTACAACAATTAAAATAAAGTTAACACAGTTGTGCTAGAAGAAAATATGAATAAAGTATTTATGTGGTAGTAGGGAATGCCTGTCCTTCAGGATCTAAAAACAAAAGCCTTAAAGAAAAGAACAAATAGCCCTGGATGGTTTGGTTCAGCAGTTAGAGCATCAGCCTGAGGACCGAAGAGTCTTGGGTTCAATTTTGGTCAAGGGCAGTTTTGTTCCCCAGCCCTGGTCGGGGTCGTGTGGGAGGCAACTAATCGATGTCTCTCGCTCTCTCACATCAATCTCTCTCTCCTTTCCTCCCTATCTGAAGATAAATGGAAAAATATCCTCCAGGGAGGACTGAAAAAAAGAGAAAAGAACAAACTGACCACATAAAAATGTAAAATTTCTCTATAGCAAACAACAAACAGGGAATTAAAAGAAGAAAATTAAAAACTTATAAATCATTTATCAGAAAAAGAGACAAAGAAACATAGAAATACCAAATGGCTAATACACTGAAAATACACTTAATCTTAAAAATAAAGCAATATAATTCCCTACTGGCCTGGTTAGGATTAAAAAGGTTCACAATGCCCTGGCCGGTTTGGCTCAGCGGTTAGAGCGTCGACCTGCGGTCCTGAGAGACCCGGGTTCGGTTCCCGCTAAGGGCATGTACCTCGGTTGCAGTTTGTCCCCGGCCCTGGTCGGTCGTGCGGGTGGCAGCCACTCGATGTGTTCCTTTCGCATCGATGTTTCTCTCTCTCTCTCTCCCTCCCACTCTACCTGAACAAAAAAATGGGAAAATGTCCTCGGGTGAGGATAAAAAAAAAAAAAAAAAAAAAAAAAAAGTTCACAATATTTTGGTCTAGTATTAAAAACCTGACATCTGAAAACCAAGCTGTACTCTGGTGCAAACTGGTAAAATTTTTGTGTAGGTTGATCTAGCAATTACTAAAATATCACTTTTATTCCCTCTGCTCTAACACTTCCATTTCCAGGAATTTTCCGAGATTATACACACGTAAAAATATCTGAGTAAAAGGATGGTCAATACAGCATTTTTTGATAGCAAATAAAAAAAAAGGAAGACAAAAACTAAAATAACCAATATCCATTAGTGGGACTCTACATGAACTACAATATATCTATATAGTAAGATACTCTAGTCATTTTTAAAAAAATTGAGGTATAGCATATTCTATATGAACTGACAGGAATAGTATAAATGCTCCCTTCAATTCACAATGTTGTATCATTTAATTTTTTTATAACATTGTATTTTGAACAATAGGTAAGCATGTAAAGTAAAAAGGTATAAAAAAAAAAAAAAAAAACCACAAAAAAATGTATATTTTAAATGTACCTAAGATTTTTGCTCAAGTATGAGTACTTGTATTTTTCTAATGGAACAATTCAACACTAAATCTTTTACCAAGTACTGATTTTCAGCTTACACTAGCAGACGTTAAGACGCCAGAATGACTATACAAAGATACAGTGATGATTCACATTTTGGATACACACATCTGAAAAAGACTGAGTAACACCTAATGGTTATAGAATCATGACGCTAAAATGCTATCTTCTGTGTCATCATTCGAAGGATCATATCCATTTTACTGTTTGCAGGGCCTTCAGAGAACATCTAGGCAAAGGAAATGAAGTCCAAAACCACTGATGTACCCAAGATTATATCATTTCTTTGTGGCAGAGCAGTGCTCTCTGAAAATTTTTTCTGATAACTAATTTAAAATTCTTCTCTCACTTATTAACAACTGTTACTTTCAACAGAACAACCACATTGAAATGGCAACCACTTTAGATGGCATTTATGTCACCAAGAAAAGAAATTCACCAAGCATATACTAAAACTTTCCTTCATTCCATCCTCAATATATGAACCCATCTATTTTTATTTCCTTCACTCCCCTCCCCACCTAAGATGTCTCTACAAATACTCAATTTTCAACAATCCTGAAACATCTTTTCTTGACATTGCTTCCCTGTCAAGCTGTTTCTTTCTGTCCTTTCTTCAAGAGCAGCCACCTCCTTACCTTTCTATTGAAACAAAGATCAACAGTAATTTTTAATTTCCAAGAATAGTGGTCCCTGATCAGTCCCTATCCAACTTGACTTCTCTACATTTGATACTGTTCACTATACACCAAACTGTAAACTCTTTCGTTAGCTTCCAGGATACTATCATTTCTATGACTACGGTGATCATCTTTTACAAATGTCATTGGTTTCACTTCCTTTGATCATCATTAAATGTTGATGTTTCTTACTATACACCTTGTTAGGACATTTTTAGTTAACTACCACAACTGTGATTCCAAAGTTGATTTCTCAGGCTCCAAACTCCGTTGTACAACCCTATTAGACCTATTTACTGCCCTGGCCAGTTTGGCTCAGCAGTTGAGCGTCGGCCTGCGGACCAGAGAGTCCCGGGTTTGGTTCCCGCTAGGGGCACGTACCACAAAAAAAATAAAATAAATTGACCTCTTTACTTAAATATAAAAGCTAACTCAAATGCAACATGATTTGGTATCGTCCTTCTAAGTGTAATGCCTAATTCAGTTGATAATATCAATCACCCAGCTGTTTAAGCAAGAAAGATTTATCTTTAAACTTTCCCAAATACCATAAAATACATGTCATATATAAATTCTCTAAACTGCCCTGTATCATCCCTGTCATTTCCCTATATTTAGGCTTCAAATGAAATAGCTGCATTGTCTGGTCATATTGAAATGCTCTCCAATCTGTGCCAAATAAAGTCGGTTCTCCCTTCACAACATACAAAGTCTTTAAAAACCCAGCAGTTTATATTTCTCTTTTCAGTTTCATCTATATTGCCCTAAACCTCCTCGTCCATTGATAACCTCCCCCTTTCCATAAACACAGCCCAGACTCTTTAAGTTAACATATATTTTCTCATTTACCGAATAAACAATGATTCATTGCTTAGGGCTCACTCAAAGTCATCTCTCCGTGGCTTTTTCTGATCCTCCCAGGAAGAACGAATGATCATTTGTGAATTGGACTGTGATCCTACACTGTTTAATATCTATTTTAGCTATATATATTTACATGTCCTTTTCCCCTGGTGATCCTTGAGGATCACAAATACATAATGTAATGTTAGGCAGTGATAAAATACATAAGAGTAAAGCTGGGGGTGGAGGGGAATTGTTACTTCAGAAAGAGTGATCAAGGAAAGACCTTCTAAAAAGGGTAACATTTCACTAGGCCCTAATGAAGAAGCTGACTGTCATATGCAAATATGAGCAGAACCTTGGAAGCAGAAGAAAAGCTTGGTCTGTGTTTGGAACTTTCCAGAAATGATGTGGCTGTGTCACAGTAACTAAAGGAGAGTGGTATGAAATAAAATCTTGACCCTGGCCTGAATAGCTCAGTTGGTTGGATGTTGTCCTGTGCACCGAAAGGTTGCCAGTTCAATTTCCAATCGGGGCACATGCCCAGGTTTCGGGCTTGATCCCCAGTAGAAGGCAGCTAATTAATGTTTCCCTCTCACATAGATGTTTCTCTCTCTCTCCCTCTCCCTTCCTTTCTCTCTAAAAATCAGTAAAAATATATATAGAAAAATCTTAATTCAAATTAGATAAACAACAGGATTAGCTTAAAAAGAGTGACTACAGGTAGTATTTTAAAATTCCTATCCCATAACACTCTAACACTCTATTATAAATAAACAAATACAGCAATATCCCACAATGGCAGAATATGAAGTTACCATATGATGATGAAGTAAGATAAACATTTGTATCCCACCGATAATTCTCCAATCCTGTATCAGTCCTGACCTTAAACCTAACTTTGGTATCTTGTGCTCTTCACAGCCCAAAGCCCATACACTTAATGCAGCATCTGCATTCCCCATGCTAAGTTGTCTTTGGTCTACTCCGAAATGCTAGTTTGGGACAAGATTTTGATTCTTAATTTTTAAAGGCATGCCCAATGGCTTACAATGGATATTTCATATCTATCCTGATGTAAAAAACAACCGTTTTTTTCCAACTACCTAACTAAAAATTTTATCATTCATTTTATCTCATTCCTACAAGCAATCTAGTTTACTCTTTTGGGTATTTTTGGTACATGCCCCCAGTGGGAACCAAACCTGGGACTCTCTGGTCCATAGGCCAATGCGCCAACAGCTGAGCCAAACCTGCCAGGGCCCAGCAATCTAGTTTATTTTTTATTTTTTTTTCCTCACCCAAGGACATTTTTCCATTTTTTGTTCAGATAGAGTGAAAAGGAGGGAGAAACATCGACATGAAAGGAACACATCGAGTGGCTGCTACCCGCACAACCAACCAGGGCTGGAGACAAACTGCAACTGAGGTACGTGCCCTTAGCGGGAACCGGACCCGGGTCTCTCTGGACCGCAGGCTGACGCTTTAACCACTGAGCCAAACCGGCCAGGCCCCAGCAATCTAGTTTAAAACGTTGCCCTTTCTTACTTTGAAAACTCTCACATTTCTTTCTTCTCCATTTTTAGTACCATCTTTAAGTTTGAACTATAAAAGCTTCCTAAATGATTTCTCTTCAAACCCTACCCTTTAAAAATATATAGTATTGCCGTGGCTGGTTTGGCTCAGCGATTGAAGCATCAGCCTGTGGACCAGAGAGTCCCGGGTTCGGTTCCCACTAGGGGCACGTACCAAAAAATAAATAAATAAATAATAAAAATATATAGTACTCACAACTTCTAGATTATCTTTTTTTACTAAACTTTCATCATTTTACCTTTCCACCTGAAAAGTCTTTAATAAATCCCTACTACCGCCCTGGCCAGTTTGGCTCAGCGGTTAGAGTGTCGGCCTGCGGTCCGGAGAGACCTGGGTTCGGTTCCCGCTGAGGGCATGTACTTCAGTTGCAGTTTGTCCCCGGCCCTGGTTGGTCGTGCGGGTGGCAGCCACTCTATGTGTCCCTTCACATCGATGTTTCTCTCTCTCTCTCCCTTCCTCTCTCTCCCTCCCATTCTGTCTGTGCAAAAAATGGAAAAATACCCTCAGGTGAGGATTAAAAAAAATAAAAATAAAAAAAAAAATAAATCCCTACTACCTATAATGTAAATTAAAAACTTAGCCATAGTTTTCAAGATTCTTCAAAATTCATAATACATTTACAATAATCTCTTCTTAAAGCAAAGCTCTCTATTCCTAACAGGATGAATTCTCACTATTTCCAAAAGAAACTTAATTTTCTTATTTTCCAGTGTTATCAAGACTGACCATATGATTCCTAAAAGTAATCTCAGTTTCCAAGATGAATTTATGTACCAAAAAACCCGTCTCAATAAAAAGAAGAGAAGCTCCTCAGACAGAAACAAAAAATAAAGCAGAAAAGAATACTCTGATTAGAAAAGGCAATCAAGAATTTATCATTACTAATATTGACAAATAACTAAACACTCCATTGAGTTCCAGTTTACAAAGTGCTTTTATTTTACATACCAAAAAATTGTGGATCTCAGATTTTAAGTTACTTGTCCAATGTCCCATTTAACTATAATGATGAAAAGCAGTTTCTAAGGACTCAAAATCCCATGCCTACAACTCTCCCTGCCCTAACTACATAAGAGACAGATTAATTTATTCACTGTTAAAATAGTAAAGTACCTAGATATTTAGACATTAACTATAGCATGTTATGCAAATCAAATTATCTGTTGAAAGAATAATCACAGGGATTCCCTTCCTGTGCTTAAAATCCTTCAGTGCTTCCCCACATAATTCAGACAAGTTCAAAACTCTTTAGACAAAGCCTTTCAAAATCTGACTCCTAATTACTACTTAATCCGACCGACCAAATCATTCCACCATGTTCCATTGACACCAAAGTATTTAAAAACGTTGTTCCAATGATAACTTGTAGGAACTTTGAAATCACTATTTAAACAGAAGAGTAGCAAACAAAATAGATAACAAGGGTTAAGACATATATATTACTAATCTTGTCAGGGCCACATTCATTTTAAAACTTTGTGAAATAGTGAGTTTTGCATTAAAAGGGAGATTACTGGAATAAACATTAAAATAAATCTTGTAACATATCTTTCACCTCAAGAATTAGATTGCTTGGATTTGCATTCTGGTTTTACCTACTTCCTGACAATTTAACCTCTCTGGCTCTCATGGCTGGAAAATGTGGATATCTCATAGGACTGTCGTGCTAATGAAATGAGAGAATGTGAAGCCTAAGCACTAAGTCTAAACATAGTAAAATTTCAAATATATTCTAATTTTTAACTGTTTGAATAACAGATTAAAATGGAAATGCTAATTCTGGGCTTCTCAAACCCTACTGTCCCTGACAACCTGCTGCAGGTTAAAAATGCTTCATTCACCATGAAAAATACCAATTATTCTTTTGCACTCGGGGATCTCCAGGAAGTCCAGTAGTGGCAAAATCTGAATGTGATCTGATCTTCTTTTGTTCACAGAGGTTGTCTTCAGGCACCTTGAATACTCTAGCTCACAGAAGGTGATCAATATTTTTTGGAGAAATACTGGAATCAGTGTAAACGTGTGGCCAAATAATTAGGTGATTCATAGGACTGACCTAAAGATGACCTAAATTCTGATTTCAACTTTCATCATTGGGCCATATTTCAAGAATTCATATAAAAGTGAAGGAGTTACCGATGGACGCTCAGTAGGAGGTACATGGTGCCTAGGGCAGTCTCAAAACTGTGTTTAAAAGAGCATGGTGAAAGACAATGCATTAACATGTATGACATCAAGAATAAAAATTAGAATCTCTTCTGCCTTCCATCTTTTAAAAAGATCTCTTCATGTCCCATCAATCTGTAACATTGTAACTCACCTGTTTTTTCAGTTATATCTGAATCAGGGGTGCCTGCCCTGCTAACGTCCCCTTCAGCATTCTCTTCTTCAGCACTAAGAGAAATTGGTGAAGAAGGGCCAGGCTGCGAGGGCTGAGGGGTTGCCTCCGGAGCTTCCTCAATCTTACTCCTTTTTTCAAAACGAAAACGGTCCAGGTTGAAAAGATTCATATTGGTAGAAACCACCACCCTGTGGGATTGGGAGTTTTAAATGAACTATCTGCAGGGAGAAAATATACAGAGAAAATGAGGCCATGAAGACAATATAAAATACAAAGCCATAGCACTTCGTTCCCAGGGCAATTAAGAGACCGCAACTGTGCCAGTGGCTCAGGATGACTATTATGGCTGCGCTTCATTGTTAGGCCACAACGATGAGGTGGACAGAGGTATCTTTAAAAAACCTTTCCATTGCTCTTTTCACTCCCCTTCGTTCCCCACCCCCCCACCCCACGCACACCCCTCCTTCCTCAAACCACAAGCTGACCCTCGTGCAACCTCTTACCCCAGCACGCGCAGGCACGTTCCCCACTCCAACCCCCCTGTGAGCCGTGCGCCCGCCCACAGCGAGAGGCTCCCTGCACTACGGTGCTGCCTGCCTGGCGAAAGGACGTGCCAGGGCCCGCGCCTCGGCACTGCGGGGACACAAAGGGGCCAAAGAAGGGGAGCGGCGGAGGCCGTGCTGGCGGGCACCCGCCCGGAAGTTGACGCGGCGCGATCCCAGCTGAGAGGAAGCTGATAGGATCAAGAAAACACAGGGAAGGTTCAGAGGTGGGGAGTGCTGGGGCATCTCTTTTAGTGCTCGCTCTCTTCCTTCCTTCCTTCAGTACTTACAGTCTTGCAGTCTCCGTGCGATGTAACAAAGGTTGAAAAGAAAAAAAATAATTCCTGGCGTGGGCGACGGGAGCCCAGCCGGGACCGTCCAAAATAGCACGGAGAAAGCCAACGAGCGCGTAGTGATGACGCAACACGCAGCAAAGCCTTTTTTCCCTTCCCTAGCGACGCGCGAGCGGAAAATGGTTGGGCGCGCGCTGTTGCCATGGTAACTCGTACCCGCCTCTGCCTGGGAAGAGGGCTTTATGGCCTGTTTCTCTAGGTCAGCTAGAGAGTTCTTAAATAGAACAATAATAAAAAGCACAATGACAATAGGTAGCATATCAATAATATATAATGTTACATATGTTATAATATATGTTAGGTAACATAGAGATAGTATAACAATATTGTGCTAAATGTTTTGTCTATAATAGGAACTCTTACAAAGAAGCCTGAGGAACCTGAGGCCTGCAGATGTTGACTAGTTAATTAGTAAGGAGTTAGAAACGGGGTATGTTCAGCTTCAAAGCATGCAAACTGCCTCCACACCGTTGGCTGGATTGTTCTTAGAGTGGAATATGACAATTCACCTATCTTGATGGAAATATTACCTTAAGAATATTTACTCCCATTCTAACGTTAGAAGAAACAGGCAGTTTTCTGAGTTGTAATTTGCTCCTCTGGTTAAAAAGGAATTACTACAAATCACTAATCTACCAAATACATTGGTCACTGTAAACTTAAATTGCTTTTCTGTTTTATAAATCAGTGTTTTGAGCGGTAACACAAACCCACAAATTTACAAACGTGGGCACACATAAAATAAGTGTCTGGACCCATAAAAGTCAGTATCAAAGCATGAAAAATTGGTGGTTCAGTTGGTTGCAATTTCCATCCCCTGTCAGGGCACATACAAGAATCAACCAATGAATGTGTGAAGAAGTGGAATAACAAATCGATGTTTCTCTCTCTCTCCCCTTTTCTCTAGCTCTCTAAAATCAATCAATAAAAAAGAATACTTGCCTTATATTCAGAGAGATTGAACATTGAAAATGGATCCTACTAGTAAATGACTTTGGAAAAATTATATATAACTTCCCTAAGCCTTAGTTTCCCCATATTCTAAATGTGGTTTGTAATGACTATTAGGACAGTTTTCGGTGACAAATGGAGACTCACATACCATATGTCTAAATATTTAAATATCATAAATAGGACTAACAAAAAATTAAAAATAAAATATATTATATTGTCCTATTTTGAAAATGACCTGGAAAAGGTTGAATTTATGTGTCAGACAAAATGTGAGTGATTCAAGGAGAATTGGTTGGCCCATGTATCCTGCCTTCCCTATGTTACCTGCTCCCACTGTAATAGAATTAGATCCCTTGTGCTCACACATATGGACACACAACTCAAATGTCCAACTCTGACACCACCTAGGGTTGCCATATTTTTTTTAAAAAGGATCCTTTCTGTTTTTTGTTGTTGTTTTTTTATCCTCACCCAAGGACATTTTTCCATTTTTTGTTCAGATAGAATGAGAGGGAGAGAGAGAGAAACATCGACGTGAAAGGGACACATTGAGTGGCTGCCAGCCGCACGACCAACCAGGGCCAGGGACAAACTGCAACCGAGGTACGCGCTCTTAGTGGGAACTGAACCCGGGTCTCTCTGGACCGCAGGCTGACACTCTAACCTCTGAGCCAAACCGGCCAGGGCAAAAGGATCCTTTCTTAAATTTGAATTTTAGATAAACAAGAAATGTTGTTTTTTTTTTTAATCCTCACCCGAGGACATCTTTTCCATTTTTTGTTCAGATAGAGTGGGAGGGAGAGCGAGGGAGAGAGAGAGAGAGAAACATCGATGTGAAAGGGACACATGGAGTGATCACCAACCACATGACCCAACCAGGGCCGGGCACAAACCGTAACCAAGGTAAGTGCCCTTAGCGAGAACCAAACCTGGGTCTCTCTGGACCGCAGGCTGACACTCCAACCCCTGAGCCAAACTGGCCAGGGCAAGAAATTGTCTTTTAGTTCAAGACTATCCCATGTAATATTTAGAATTTAACTTATACCAAAAAATTATCAGTTGTCTGCCTGATGTTCATTTTAACAAGGTATCCAGTATTTTATTTGGCAAACCTACCCATACTCCATTGCTTGGATACCTCTTGGGCATAGGGGCCTTTTACTACATGTTAGGTCTAAGGATATGGATACTGGAAGCGCATTGGCCCTCAACAGGAAGGACCTGGGGAAAAGTCAGTTAGTTTTCTTGGATCTGTGTGAACAGAAATTTCAAAGCTCAAAACCTTGTAGAAAAGTTAAGGCATAGTCTTGGACAGTGTGGCTCAATTGGTTGGAGCTTATCCCATGCATTGAAGAGTGTTGGGTTTGATTTCCAGTCTGGGCACATACCCAGGTTGAGGGTTTGATCCCTGGTTGGGGCACGTGTGGGAGGCAACTGATCAATGTTTCTCTCTTGCATCAATGTCTGTTGGGAAGAAACATAAACCATTTACTCGTAAGTGTCCTTGGTTTAGGGAAGATAAGATTTTGTGATTTACTAGATTGCTTTAAACTGCTTGGCCATTTAGCTATCTGTCTCAGTGTCCCTATTCCACTTGTCCTGGCTTACTAGCTTGTCTCATACTGACCCAAAATACGGTCATTCTCCAAAGTCCAGTTCTTGGTCCTCTACTTCTCTCACTCGACTCTTTCCGAGAGTGGACTGATTATGGTGGTGACTAAATGTGTTTGTCAAATCTTACTCAACTATGGACTTAAAGAGGTTAATTTTACTGTTTATAAATTATAACATATTAAACCTAACATTTTTTTAACTGACTATAAACATTTAATTATTGATATGGAAGAAATATTTAAAAACCACATCTCCCCCTAGAATGCAGAAGAAAAAGACAAAGGGATGAAATTAATGAGATTTAAAGAAATGGTGTAGGAGTCAGAGAACTGAGAACTTTGATTAGTACTATAATCAAAGAAAAGAATCCATATGCACAAATGAACAGAATAAATAATGAAAAATGTAGAATATGTTTATGAGCTCTCATTAATCTGCAAGTGAAAGAGCTCACTGAATTCAAGGCAGAATCAATTAAAAGAAACTATGAACTAAAATATCCTTACCTGAGGACATTTTTACATTTATCTTCAGATAGAGCAGATAGAGAGGGGGAAGAGACAAAGAGAAACATCAATGTGAGAGAAACACATTGAGTGGCTGCCACACACAAGACCTCACCTGGGGCCAAGGACAAAATACAACCGAGGTACGTGCCCTTAGCGGGAACCGAACCCAGGTCTCTCTGGTCCACAGGCCAACACGATAACCACTGAGCCAAACCAGCCAGGGCTTGTTTTTAATTTCTGGGGGAAAAAAATGCCTTGTAAGTTTTTGTTCTTTTGGTTGTTGTTTTTTGGTGTCTGTGTGTGCATGTATGTGCGTGTGTGTGTGTGTTGTTATTTCTTTTTCAGAAAAATCCTGCAGCCCACAAAACGACAAAAAAAAAAAACAAAAAAAAACCTGTCCCCTAGCCAGTGTGGCTCAGTTGGTTGGGCATCGTCCTGTGTGCCAAAGGGTTGCCAGTTGCATTCCTGGTTCAGGGCACATGCTCGGCTGTGGGCTTGATCCCTGGCGAGAGGTGTGCAGGTGGCAACTGAATGATATAGCACTCTTAGATTGATGTTTGCCTTTCTCTTCCTCTCTCCCTTCCTCTCTCTCTCAAAATTAATAAAAATATATTTTTTAATCTATCAAAATTCTACTATATGCCAGAAGGTAATGATACAAAATCTACAAAGATCCGGAGAGAAAGTATTGTGACTCTATTTTTTTTAGATCACATATATATTATTCATTTAGGGAAGAAAAATTCAATTTCATACTTTTAATTCCTGGAAAATATATTTTTCTTAATGTGTTTCTAAAGACATAAATTCAGCTGACAGGGTCAAAAATGAGGATTTCAAGAACAGAGAATTCGTGGTGTAAAAGGATTCCATGAAGACTAAATACAGGACTTAATAATTATAAATATGTATGTTAGCTTTTTGTTGAATAGCAAACAATGACAAAACTTTTGTTTCTTTTCATGTCTTTATTGATCTTTAGAGAGAGAGAGGAAGGGAAACAAAGAGAGAGAGAGAGAAACATCGATGTGAAACATAAATTGGCTTTCTCCAGCATGGCCCTCATGGAGGATAGAGCCAGAAACCCGTGCATGTGCCCTGACTGGGAATAGAATCAGCAGCCTTTTAGTGCATGGGAAAATGCCCACCAACTAAGCCACACTGGCCAGGGCAAACAATCACAAAACTTTAGTTGCATTTAACAATAATCTAAATATAATAATAACTGTGTGGTTCAATTTCAGGCTACAGTGCCTTTCTGCATATAGTACATGCTTAATAAATATGTGTTGAGTAAGTGAATGATAATAATAACTAGGTAAAATGCCTAAGAATACAGATAACCACAAATAAATTTGAAAATAAACTGACTATCTTCAGAATAATACATGCTATGGAAGAACAATATAAACCAGAGATTTTAAATTTCAGAAAAGTGGTGACATAACGTAAGAAAGAAAGAGAAGTAAAAGAAAAAAATTTTCTTAGAAATGAAGATTAACCTAGGTGTAATGCATAGATAAACATAATGGATAATGCCTTAAGAAAAATAGAGTAAAAAGAGAAAGAAACTAAAATAAAAATAGAAAAGGTAAATAGATTTAAAGAGAAAATAATGAATATTGAACACAAGCAAAGAAGATCCAACATAATTACAATAGGAGTCACTACAGAAAAAAACCAAGGCAAAGGCAAAGAAACCTAAAACCTTTAATTCAAAAATTATTTACAGAAAATTATAAAAATTTCAAACTATATATTGAAAGAGAACACTGTGTATCTAAGCACATCAACCCAGATGCCCAAACCAAGACATATTCTAAGAAAACTTAGGCTTTAAAGAGAAACTTTAAAAAGTCCTTGAGGACTTCCAGTCAAGATGGTGGCGCAGGTAAACGCGGTATCGTGACCTCCCACAACCACATCAAAGTTACAACTAAACTACAGAACAACCATCATTCAAAACTGCCTGAAATCAAGCTGAATGGAAGTCCTGCAACTATGGAATTAAAGAAACAGCCACATCGAGACTGGTAGGAGAGATGGAGGCAGACAGGCTGGTCCCACACCCATGTGTGGTGAATAAAAATCAGAAGGCTACCTCGGCTGGGAAGGTCCTCCCTGAGGACTGAGGGGTCCCCATCCCACACCAGGTGTCCCACTCAGGGTTGCAGTGCCTGGAAAAGAATCCCCATAACTTCTGGCTGGGAAAACCAGCAGGAACTTTGGCTCAGGGAGGTTGAGGCACCTGGAGCCCCAGGCAGCTCCTCTTAAAGGGCCTGTGCACAAACTTATCAGACTCACTCTCTCTAAGCTTGGAGGGGAGGCAGCTCGAGGGGCACCAGAGACATACAGGAAAGAATTGAGTTGTTTGGTATTGGAGCCAGGGCTAGAGAGGGGGATTTCTCCGGGACAAACGTGCTGTCAGAGGCTTTGTTCCTTTGGTGAGCCCTTTCCTGGGATGGCAGACAGCCGCCATATCTGGGACTCCAGCAACCTGGCTCATATTGGTTGCCCTGCCCTGATGATTTCCTTAGGCCCCGCCCCACCCAACTTTCAGACCCACCCAAGCTGTTGCCAGTTGCTTAACCATAGGATTGGCCTGTCTTGGATCCTGCTTCAGGTTTTCCTAAATTCTTTCAAACAAGCAGCATCTGGTCTCAGCTAGCCCCATACCTCTCGTTAAGTGATACACAGAAACAAACACAGGGAGGCAGCCAAAATGATGAGACAAAAAAAAAACAGGTCCCAAATGAAAGAACAGAACAAAACCCCAATAAAAGAACTAAGCGAAATGGAGATAAGCAACCTAACAGATACTGAGTTCAAAATACTGCTTATAAGGATACTCAATGAACTTAGAGAGAACCTCAGTGAACTTAGGGAGGGCCTCAAGAGCATAAAAAAGGACCAGTTAGAAATCATGGATACACAGTTAGAATTGAAGGAAGCATTAACTGAAATAAAGAATAATTTACACAGCTTTAATAATAGAGTATGTAAATCCAAGGAGCAAACCATCGATTTGGAATATAAGGAAGCAAAAAATCCCCAATCAGAACAGCAAAAAGAAAAAAGAATTTAAAAAAATGAGGATAGTGTAAGGAGCCTCTGGGACAACTTCAAGCATGCCAACATTTGCATCTTGGGGGTGCCAGAAGGAGAAGAGAGAGAACAAGAAATCAAAGAACTTCAATATTTGAAACAATAATGGCAGAAATCTTCCCTAACTTGGTGAAGGAAACAGTCATACAAGTCCAGGAAGCACAGAGAGTCCCAAACAAGATGAACCCCAAGAGGCCCACACCAAGACACATCATCATCAAAATGCAAAAGGTTCAAGACAAAGAGAGAATCTTAAAAGCAGCAAGAGAAAAGCAGTTAGTTACCTACAAGGGAGTTCCCATAAGACTGTCAGCTGATTTCTCAAAAGAAACTTTGCAGGCCAGATGTAAATGGCAAGAAATATTCAGTGATGAAAAGCAAGAACCTACAACCAAGATTCCTCTATCATGCAAAGCTGTCATTTAGAATCAATGGCCATATAAAGAGTTTCCCAGACAAGAAAAAGTTAAAGGAGTTTATCACCACCAAACCATTATTATATGAAATGTTGAAGGGTCTTTTTGAAGAAAAAGATAAAATATATAAACTAACAAAATGGCAATGAATACATGTCTATCGACAATGGAATCTACAAACAAAATGAACAGGCAGAACAGAAACAATCTCGTAGATACAGAAAACATTTTTTTTTGGTTGCCAGATGGGAGGGGTGTTGGGGGAATGGGTGAAAAAGGTAAAGGGATTAAGAAGTACAAATTGGCCCTGGCCGGTTTGGCTCAGCGGTTAGAGCGTCGGCCTGCGGTCCTGAGAGACCCGGGTTCGGTTCCCGCTAAGGGCACGTACCTCGGTTGCAGTTTGTCCCCGGCCCTGGTCGGTTGTGCGGGTGGCAGCCACTCGATGTGTTCCTTTCACATCGATGTTTCTCTCTCTCTCTGTTCCTCTCTCTCCCTCCCACTCTATCTGAACAAAAAATGGAAAAATGTCCTCGGGTGAGGATAAAAAAAAAAAAAGAATAAAAAAAAAAGAAGTACAAATCGGTTGTTAGACTGACAAACCTCAAAGGGAAGGGTGTTGGAGGGTGGCAAGAAATAAACCAAAGAACTTATATGCATAACCAGTGGACACAGACAACAGTATGGGAAAAGGCAGGAGGGGGGCGGGAGTAGAGAGGAGGGGGTCAATGGGGGAAAAACGAGGAACATCTGTAATACCTTAAACAATAAACATAAAAAAAAAAAAGAAAAAAAATGTTCTTGAAGACCACCAACTTACACCATACTCAAGAATAAAATCAAAATGGATGAAAGACTTAAATGTAGCTCATGAAACCATAAAAATCTTAGAAGAAAATGTAGGCAGAAAAATCTCAGACATCATACATAGCAGAATTTTCACTGATACATCACCTAGGGCAAGAGAAATAAAGAAAAAAAAGTAATAAATGGGTCTACATCAAACTAAAAAACTTCTGCATGGCAAATACAAAGAATTACACCTCAAAACTGCAGAATTCACATTCTTCTCAAGTGCACATGGGACATTCTCAAAGATAGACCACATGTTAGGGCACAAACTAAGTCTCTACAAGTTCAAGAAGATTGAAATCATATCAAGCATCTTCTCAGATCACAATGGCATACTAGAAATCAATTGCAACAAGAACATGAAAAGACATTTGAAAACATGGAGGCTAAATAGCATGTTATTGAACAATGAATGGATTACCATGGAGATCAAGGAAGAAATTAAAAACTTCCTGGAAACCAATGAAAATAAACACACAACATAAAATCTATAAGATGCAGTGAAAGCAGTTCTGAGAGGAAAGTTTATAGCACTACAGACCTACCTTAAGAAGCAAGAAAAATTTCTAATAGACTATCTAACCTCACAACATAAAGAACTAGAAAGCAAACAAGAAGAAAACCCCAGAGAAAGTAGAAGGAAGGAAATAGTAAAGATCAGAGCAGAAATAAATGACATAGAGACCAAAATAAACAATTCAAAGGATCAATGAAACAAAGAGCTGGTTCTTTGAAAAGATAAACAAGGTTGATGGAGCCTTAGGTAGACTCACCAAGAAACAAAGAGAGAGAAGCCAAATACACAAAATCAGAAATGAAAGAGGAGAAATAATAACTGACACCACAGAAATATAAAGATTGTGAACAAATATTATGACCAATTATTTGGCAATGTAAGAAATTTGGCAATCCAAGCAAAATGGACAAATTTCTAGAAACACATAGACTCCCAAAGCTGAACTGGGAAGAGATAGAAAACTTGAACAGACCAATAACAACAAAAGAAGTTGAAGATGTAATCAAGACTCTCCCAGCAAACAAAAGCCCAGGCCCAGACAGCTTCATGGGGGAATTTTACTGAACATTCAAAGAAGAACTAATACCCATTCTCCTCAAACTCTTTCAAAAAATTCAGGAAGAAGGAAGACTTCCAAACTCGTTTTATGAGGCCAGCATCATTCTAATTCCAAATCCAGAAAAAGACACTATAAAGAAAGAAAACTACAGACCAATGTTCCTGATGAACATGGATGCCAAAATACTGAACAAAATATTAGCAAATCGAATACAGCAATACATCAAACAAATTATTCACCATGACCAGGTCGGATTCATCCCAGGATGCAAGGCTGGTACTATATTCATAAATCAATACATGTGATACACCACATAAACAAAATGAAAGATAAAAATCATATTATCATATCAATAGACACTGAAAAAGCATTCGACAAAATCTGGCACCCATTTCTGATAAAAACGCTCATCATCTGGGAATAGACGGATTATATCTCAACATAATAAAAGCCATATATGAAAGACCTAGAGCCAACATCATATTCAATGGGCAAAAATTAAAAGCATTTCCCTTAAGAACAGGAACAAGACAAGAATGCCCATTTTCACCACTCTTATTTAACATAGTACTGGAAATCTTAGCCACAGTAATCAGACATGAAGAAAAAATAAAAAGCATCCAAATGGGAAAGGAGGAAGTGAAACTGTCATTATTGGCAGATTATGTGATACTATACTTAGAAAACCCCAAAGACTCCATCAAAAATTTACTAGACTTAATGAATTTAGTAAAGTAGCAGGATACAAAATTAACGTCAGGAAATCGATGGCATGCTTATACACCAACAATGAACTCACACAGCAAGAAACTAAGTAAACAATCCCATTTACCATCGTAGCAAAAAAATTAAGATACCTAATAATAATCTTAACCAAAGAAATAAAGGACCTATTTGCAGAAAACTACAGGTCATTGAAAAAGGAAATAAAGGAAAATATAAAAAAGTGGAAGCACATACCTTGTTCATGGATTGGAAGAATTAACATCATTGAAATGTCCATACTACCCAAATCAATCATAGATTCAATGCGATCCCCATCAAAATACAACGACATACTTCACAGAACTAGAACAAATACTTCAAAAGTTCATATGGAACCAAAAAAGACCTGAAAATAGCCACAGAAATTTTGAAAAAGAAGAACAAAGCAGGAGGGATCACATTACCAGATTTCAGTTTATACTACAAAGCCACCGTAATCAAAACAGCCTGGTACTGGCACAAGAACAGGCATATAGACCAGTGAAACAGAACAGAGAACCCAGAAATAGACCCAAGGCAATATGCTCAATTAATATTTGACAAAGGTGGCAAGAGCACCCAGTGGAGTTAAGACAGCCTCTTTAATAAATGGTTTTGGGATAATTGGACAGCTACATGCAAAAAAATGAAACTAGACCATCAACTTACACCCTACATAAGAATAAACTCAAAATGGATAAAAGACTTAAATGTGACTCATGAATCCAAAAAAATCCTAGAAGAAACCATAGGCAACAAAATTTCAGACATCATACGCAGCAGAATTTTCACTGATATATCACCTAAGGCAATAGAAACAAAGGAGAAAATGAACACATGAGACTACATCAAACTCAAAAGCTTCTGCACAGCAAAAGATACAATCATCAAAATGAAAAAGCTACACACTGTACGGGAGAGCATAATTGCCAATGATATATCAGATAAGGGGTTAATTTCCAATATATATAGAGTGCTCATACAACTCAACAAAAGGAAGACAAAGAACCCAATTAAAAAATGGGCAGAGAAACTAAATAGACACCTCTCCAAACAGGACATACAAATGGCTAAGAGACATATGAAGAAATGCTCAACATCACTAATCATCAGAGAGATGCAAATTAAAACAACAATGAGGTATCACCTCACACCTGTCAGAATGGCCGCCATCAACAAATCATCAAACAACAAGTGTTGGCAAGGGTGGGGAGAAAAGGGGACTCTAGTCCACTGCTGGTGGGAATGCAGACTGGTGCAGCCACTATGGAAAACAATATGGTATTATCTCAAAAAATAAAAATTGAACTTCCATTTGACCCAGTGATCCCAATTCTAGGAATATACCCTAAGAAGCCTGAAACACCAATCAGAAAGAATATATGTACCCCCATGTTCATAGCAGCACTATTTACAATAGCTAAGATCTGGAAGCAGCCCAAATGTCCATCAGTAGACGAATGGCTAAAAAAGCTGTAGTACATATACACAATGGAGTACTATGCAGCTGTAAGAAAGAAAGATCTCTTATCCTTTGAGATGACATGGAGGGACCTGGAAAGTATTATCCTAAGCAAAACAAGCCAAACAGAGAAAGCACATATCACATGATCTCACTTATTTGTGGAATATAATAAACATAACTGTCTGAGGAATGGGGTAGTCCCAAAGACATGGAAGTGGGGTACAGACTGACAATCCCCAGAAGAGGGGGCAGTGGGGGAGAAATAAACCACAGAACTTATATGCATGTGTGCATGAACAATGGACATGGACAACAAAGCTCGGGATGGGGCGGCAGGGAGGGGTAGGGGGGAATTAGTGCGGGGGGGGGAGAAACATCTGTAATAAAAATAAATAAATTGATTATAAAAAATAAAAATAAAAAAGCAACAAAATAAAACACAAACAAAATAAAAACTTTGTTTAAAAAAATAAAAGGAAAATATTATAGTATATAATTCTTAAGTGATCTGTCAATACACACCTGTTAAAATGGAGAGGGAATGGTAGGAACATATACAAAATAATTAACTTTTTAGTAGTTATATTGGAGTAAATGTATTAGTTGTGGTATTCTGAGACCATTTTGAGTATATTGTTGGATAAGCAAATAAATATCATTTCTGTTTCTTCGAAAATTACCAAAAAGAAGGAAGAAGATACAGATGTGACAAAGGAGTTAGCAAATCCTTAAGTGCAGCATGGTCTTTTCTTTGAATTGGAAATATCAGTAGAAACTTATGAGGTTTTATGCAATCACACATACTAGTTACATATATATATGATGTGTGTGTGTATGTTTCCTATCTGTGTCCACCGAAAAGGCCTAGGAACTGACTAGCCCAATATATATCCCTACCTCCAGGATGGTGGTCTTGAAATACCATTTAGCACCAAAGGAAATCACAACTTTTTGTAAAAAGGACAGATTCCAGTCTGGGATAGGAAATATTCAGAATGAACCTGGAATATTTTTCTGTACCAAAAAGCAAGGAAGTTATCAAAGACCATTAACTAGCATTACTTCAAAAGATCAGGAGTCAACTTCCAGAGGCTTCCACTACTGGCAAAAGATGCGGCGATTTGAACTTTAATAAGATTAAAAATCACAATTTTTTGAAAGCCATCAAATACATGAGTTCTTTATGATTTTTTTTTTTTTTTAACTGGTTGTCTTTGGAGAATGAAAGGAAGAAAATTCATTATCATGGAATCTGGTAAGAAGAGGAAAAGAACCAAGCTTTTATTCCGCCTTTTATAAGTAATCAAATACTAGATGAAGGAAACTGTTTCTTTATAAAAAGTATTCCAATTAGTATATGAGAAAGAAATGATAAAATTTGAATCATTCAGCAAGTGTGGCTCAAATTCTTGACCTGTGAAATCATGAGATACAATCAAATAGCTGTTTTAAACCACTACATTTTGGAGGTAGTTTATGATGCAGTAATAGGTCATTGAAACATCCAAACATTTTTATACTTTTTTGTCTCAAGTATATTGATATTTTAAGTTAGAATCAAAGGGTTCCTTATTTTCCTATCTTAAAATACCTTGACTCAGCAACTGTCTGGAAATCTTAGGCCTATTTCCTAGTCATCTCAGTTTTGGAGCAGCTGAGTTCAAACACCATAATCGAATAGACTTTATTTGTGTGTCCCCATACTTTCTCTCTGCTGGAAGAATTATTTCCCACAATAATATGCAATTCCTCTTTCTCAGTAGTATAAATGAGACTAAAGGCATCTCTTCTTTAGCAATATATACTTAATCACTGAAAAGCATTATCATTTCTAATTTGTGTTTTTATGTAATGCCACATGGTAGTTAAGATGAAGTTTCATGACACCTAAAACCTATATAATTTTAATAACCAATGTCACTCCAATGAATTCAATAAATAAAATTTTTTTAATTAAAAAAAGTTTTATTAGTATAGACTGTGAAATAGAACTGTTTGAATAAGACTACTCAAGCCCTGGCCAGTTTGGCTCAGCGGTTAGAGCGTCGACCTGCGGTCTGAGAGACCCGGGTTTGGTTCCCGCTAAGGGCATGTACCTCGGTTGCAGTTTGTCCCCTGCCCTGGTCGGTTGTGCGGGTGGCAGCCACTCAATGTGTTCCTTTCACATCGATGTTTCTCTCTCTCTCTGTTCCTCTCTCTCCCTCCCACTCTACCTGAACAAAAAATGGAAAAATGTCCTCTGGTGAGGATAAAAAAAAAGACTACTCAAGTATGGTGTCCATAAGGTTGTTTCTGAAAGAGATTAGCATTTGAATTGGTTGTGTTTCATTTAACCCACTAAGGGCCTGAATAGAACACAAAGGTAGAAGAAGGGCAAATTCACTCTCTCTGCTTCAGCTGGAATATCCATCCTCTGCTGTCCTGGTCTCTGGCCTCTGAGCTTGGGCCTTAGACTAGAACTACACCACAAGCTTTCCTGGACCTCCAGCTTGCAGAGTGACTTTGAAAGGGATGGGAGAGAATAATGGAGACTGGATCATAGTGGGGTGCTAGCCATAGTTATAAGAAATGCTGAACATCCTTGCTCTGTTAATCATGATTGCGTTGTTATGATTAAAGAAAGCCCATTCTGACCTGGCTGGAAGCTGTATGCCCCGGGAGTTTACCTCAGGAATGCTCTCCATTCTCCTTACCTGAGAACTGCCCCCAACCCCCTACCCTCACCCTCTGCCCCCAATCATGGAAAGACTTGAGTCATGGGGGGGGTGCACTGTAGACAGCCCACATTCCCCAGCTCCCATTCCTTCCCTGTTCCTGTAATCTCTAACCATTTTACCCATTGATATACCCTTTTACCTACTTCCCCATGTAATACCCAATATAAATGACCAGCTATGGAGGGAGTGGAGGGCAGATCTTTGCATGGTGATCTACCTCGCTGCTCTCCTATACTGCTGGCAATATTGGAATAAATGCTCATATATGATTCAACTGTGTCTCTGCTTACTGTCTCAAGTAGTGACAGGCAGCCTGGACCCACTGTAGTCTGGTTCAATGTCTCAGTCTCCAAAATCAAGTGATCCAATCTCTCAAGATAAATCTCTTTCTATATACTTACATATCCTATTGGTACTGTTTTTCCATAAAACCCTGACTAACAGAGATGACACATTTCTGTTAATTTCCTGTTAGTTTTGAAAAGGGGTCAGTGAAAATGTTTGATAGAATCCTCAAATTTCTTCATTCAATAAGAGGAAAGACTTTGTGGGAATTAAAAGGAATTATTTTCTTTATGTTTTGTTTTTTTTTTTTTAAATCATAAAGCAATTAAAAGAAAGAGCAACCCTTCCAAATTTGAATTGAATTGAATAAGAAACCAAGCAAAATGATAAGCAGCAACAGAGATTAAAATGGAATTTGCAAACCCGGATTCCTTTTTAACTTGATAGTTTTAAAATGTAAACCACACCTGTTTGATAATGGAAACTTGTGTAAACTAATGTCATCTCCTACACACAAAAATGAAATGGAAAATACAAGATACCAGATCATAAAACTAAATAGATCTTTCTTTCTTGGTAACAAGAAACTAAGCCAAATATTACCAATTTGTAAGCAAATACTTCTTTTTCCAGAGTAATCATTCTTAATTTGGGGAGGTAGAGGGGATGGTCATGAACCTCTTCTGAGAATTTAATTTCTAAGAAGTTATGGAATGCATTCCAGAAACTACATATGCACACAATGGATTTTACGTAATTTTATCAGGCTCAAAGAACCCATAGTGCTCTGTGAACTTCACATGAAGAACCCTGACAGCCCTGGCTGGTTTTGCTCAGTGGTTAGAGTGTTGGCCTGCGGACCAAAGAGTCATGGGTTAATTTTCGGTCAAGGGCACGTACCTCAGTTGTGGTTCATCCCCAGCCGGTTTGGGTCATGTGGGAGGCAACCAGTCAATGTGCCCTCTCACTACGATGTTACTCTCTCTCTCCCTCCCTCCCACTTTATCTGAATATAAATGGAAAAATATCTTAGGGTGAGGATTAAAAAAAAGAAAGAAACCCTGACAAAGAGGTCTTCAATCTTTATAACTGGTAGAATCCATCCCTGTACTTTTATTTTTTAATTATTTTATTGATTGATTTTAGAGACAAACAGAGAAAGAGAGAGAAGAAACATTGATTTGTTTTGCTGACTGCATAAATTACATTTCTGGGGAAAAGTAAGAATTAAATTCTAAATACAGCACATAATTTTGATTTTTCAGTAACTTCTCATTAAAGAGCATACATTATGTAGTATCTTTCCTTTCTTAATTTTTTTTTCTTTTTTGTTTGTTTACAGAAATTTTCTTTAACATATCTTTATTGTTGAATGTATTACAGATGTTTCTCATTTTTCCCCTATTGACCCCCCTCCTTTCCACTCCCGCCCTCCTCCTGCCTTTCCCCACACTATTGTCTGTGTCCATTGGTTATGCATATATGCATATAAGTTCTTTGGTTTATTTCTTCCCACCCCAGTCCCCTTCCCTTTGAGGTTTGTCAGTCTAACAACCAGTTTGTACTTCTTTCCCTTCACCTTTTTCACCCATTTCCCCAACCCCCCTCCCATCTGGCAACCAACAAAATGTTCTCTGTATCTATAAAAATATTTCTGTTCTGCCTGTTCGTTTTGTTTGTAGATTCCATTGTTGATAGATATGTATTCATTGCCATTTTGTTTGTTCATATATTTTATCTTTTTCTTCAAAAAGACCCTTCATCATTTCATATAATAACGGTTTGGTGGTGATGAACTCCTTTAACTTTTTCTTGTATGGGAAACTCTTTATATGGCCATCGATTCTAAAGGACAGCTTTGCAGGATAGAGTAATCTTGGTTGTAGGTTCTTGCTTTTCAGTACTCTGAATATTTCTTGCCACTTCCTTCTGGCCTGCAAAGTTTCTTTTGAGACATCAGCTGACAGTCTTATGGGAACTCCCTTGTAGGTAACTAGCTGCCTTTCTCTTGCTGCTTTTAAGATTCTCTCTTTGTCTTGAACCTTTTGCATTTTGATGATGATGTGTCTTGGTGTGGGCCTCTTGGGGTTCATCTTGTTTGGAACTCTCTGTGCTTCCTGGACTTGTGTGTCTGTTTTCTTCATCAAGTCAGAGAAGTTTTCTATCATTATTATTTCAAATAGGTTTTCAAATTCTTGTTCTCTCTCTTCTCCTTCTGGCACCCCAAGTTGTGAATGTTGGTATGCTTGAAGTTGTCCCAGAGGCTTCTTACACTATCTTCATTTTTTTTATACTCTTTTTTCTTTTTGCTGCTCTGATTGGGTGTTTTTGCTTCCTTATATTCCAAATCAATGATTTGCTTCTTGGTTTTACCTTCTGTACTATTGAATCTGTGTAAATTATTCTTTATTTCAGGTAGTGCCTCCTTCATTTCTGACTGTGCATCCTTCATTTCTGACTGGTCCTCTTTTTTTGCTCTTGAGGCCCTCACTAAGTTCATTGATCATCCTTATAATCAGTGTTTTGAACTCTGCATCTCTTAGGTTCCTTATCCCTGTTTTGTTTAGTTCTTTTCCTGGGTATTTGTTCTGCTCTTTCATTTGGGACCTGTTTCTTTGTCTCCTCGTTTTGGCTGCCTCCCTGTGTTTGTTTTTAAGTATTACTTAACAAGAAGTATGGGGCCAGCTGAGACCAGATGCTGCTTGTTTGAAAAAAATCAAGAAAACCTGAATAAGACAGGCCAATCCTATGGTAAAGCAACTGACAACAACTTGGGTGAGCCTGAAAGTTGGGTGGGATGGGGCCTCAGGGAATCACTAGGGCGGGTCAAACAGTGTGAGCCAGGTTGCTGGAGTCCCAGATATGGCGGCTGTCTGCCACCCCAGGGAAGGGTTCCCCAAAGAAGCAAAGGTCCCTGACAGCACATCTGTCCAGGACAAAACCCCCTTTCCAGCCCTTGCCCCAATGCCAAACAACTCAATTCTTCCCCATATGTCTCTGGTGCCTTTCAAGCTGCCTCCCCCTGTGCTGGCGTGTTTATAACCCCATAAATGATGATTGGTAAATTATTGTGCTGTTCCATAATTGATGATTGGGAAAGTCACTGTATGCCCTCTAGCTGAACCTGTTTAGTCAAAACAACATCAGTAAATTGGAATACTCCCTGAACCAAGAAATTGTTGGGAGCCCACTACGTGTCTGACAAGAGTCCACAGAGCTTGGGGGTCTTAAGTCAGAGACTCGACCTTCCCCACAATGTCAAGGAACCAGTCTTACATTGTGTTCGTGCAGCTCGGGGCTAAGTGTGACTCAATGTACCTTGAAATGCCTGAAATACCTGGGTGTTCCTGGGTATTCCTGTTATCCATAAGGCAAACTAATTCTATACAGCATTGCTGTGGCCCTGGGTATTATATCAAGAAGATCCTATTTCCTGTAAGGTATAAAAGGCATGTAATAAAGCATAACGGGACTTCTGGTCAAGATGGTGGGCGCCTGCTGTGGGACAGGGACTCCTCACTCCTCATGGAGGACCTTCCCAGCCGAGGTTTTTCATGGTTTTTTTTTGCATAATCCCTTCACCTTTTGACACATCCCCACAACCCTTTTCTCCTCTCTGACAGCTGTCAGTCTGTTCTCTATATATGAGTCTGTTTCTTTTTCTTTTTTTTCTTTTTTTTTTTGCTAGTTTATTTTGTTCATTAGATTCCACACATGAGTAAAATCATGTGGTACTTGTTTTTGTCTGGCTTATTTCACTTAGCACTATGCTCTCCAGGTCCATCTGTGGTATTGCAAATGGCAGAATTTCCTTCATTTTTATGGCTGAGTAGTATTCCATTATGTAAATATACCACAGCTTTTTATCCACTCATCTACTGATGGACACTTGGGCTGTTTCCAAATCTTGGCTATTGTAAATAATGTTGCAGTGAACATAGGGGTGCATTACTTATGCATGTCTTATAATTGTCATACTAATCTCAACTAGAAACTTGAGTTCAGACACACAAGACCTCAGATTTTTCTCCAAATGTTCTTGTTATTCAGTTTACTCATGACATTGTGTCATCACCATTTTGTTGTTGTCTACGCTAACAATATAAGGATGGTACTTGATACAGCAAATATTCAACTCACACATCCAGGTTCAAATTTTACCATATTTGTACTTGTGGCCTCTCATCTTTGTTGTCATAATTCTTACCTTGAAATTATTCTTATGTGTTTGCCATTTTGCAAATGTCATGTTTCATATGACATTGTAATCAATCCTGTAAATATATTTTTCTTCTTGAATTGGTCTTTACAAAGAGATTCCCTCCCTGTCAAAATAACTTATCCCTTTAGCCATTTCAAATTCTACAAACAACCATAATTCAAAATTCTTTTTATTCCTAGATCTTCTTAAATTTAGTAAAAGCACAGTTTTGGGGATAAATTACATGCTAACATTTTATATTTTTGCACTCTGAAGTTTTCTTACTTCGGTATTTAGTATTATAAATGCTTTACATTCTATATGTCTATACACTTGAACCAAAAACATGGGCTTCAGTAAATAGCTATAGGTGATATATTTATAGTCAGCTTTAATGAGAAAAATGAATTCTTCTTAAGAAAGTAATCAGTTACAAAGTCATTATTATTTAAAGACATCTGGTTCAAATCTAATCTGTTTACTAATCGTCTGATATTCTCTAATTTCTTTGTCTATAATATAGAGCAAATAGTACCTATACTGAAGGGCTTCTGTGAGTTAAATCTAAAATAATTCACGCTTAGAGCAGGACTGCATATAATTGATACCAAGGAAATATTTATTATTTTTAGAGCAAAATTTATCCTCCATAGGGGTTAGGCCTCCAGTAAACAAATTATGTGAAAAATCACTTTTACTTAAAATTACACATGTAAATTCTATATGTCAATCATAAAACACAGTATACATAGATTTGTGTATATAGTATTTCTCATTAATTATTTTAATTTTTTATGTTTTTATTGATTTTTTTTTTTTAGGGAAAGAGAGAAACATCGATGTGAGAGAAAACCATCTATCAGCTGCCTCTTGCATGTCTCCTACTGAGGATCAAGCCTGAAACCCGGGCGTGTGCTCTGACTGGGAATGGAACTGGTGACCTTTTGGTGCATGGGACGACACTCAACCATCTGAGCCGCACCAGCCGGGGCTCATTAATTTATTAATAATTGCTGCTTGCCTACTCCGTGTCAAGGGCTATGAGAGGTACTGGGAAACACAAGAATAAACAAGACTGCCCTGGCCGGTTGCTCTCAACAGTTAGAGCGTCAGCCTGTGGTCCAGAGAGACCTGGGTTCGGTTCCCGCTAAAGGCATGTACCTCGGTTGCAGTTTGTCCCTGGCCCTGGTTGGGTCACGCAGGTGGCAGCCACTCGATGTGTCCCTTCACATCGATATTTCTCTCTCTCTCTCTTCCTCTCTCTCCCTCCCACTCTATCTGAACAAAAAATGGAAAAATGTCCTCGGGTGAGGATAAAAAAAAAAAAAAGAATGAACAAGACTGAGGTGAATCCTCAGATAGCTTAAAGCCTCTCAATGAGGCAATTAACCACAAGTTACAAAGTTACATTATATGCTATAGTAAAATCTGTAATGCTCAAGAGGCTGTGGTAGTTTTGGTGGAGAAAGGCAGGGAGAAAGTAACAGCAGAGTCCTGAAGGATGAATTGAAGTAAACCAGCAGACTCCTTTGCTGATTTATCAAGTGCTGATAAGGAAAGAAGAGACTGAAGTCCATTAGTGGTCATGTATGGGAGTTTTTACCTAACCCTCAGGGCCGGGAAAAGGGTCAAAGTGTTTAAGCAGTTGTTAAGAAAGTTGACTCTGATGTTGCTCAACATTGAATAGGAGTGCAGCAAGACTGAAGGCTTACCTTCACAAAGGGATGACAGCTTATAAAAGTAGAGGGATGGTAAAATTTTAAAACTACTACTTTATAGTCTTAAAATAATATTTTAGGCAAGAATATAATGGATGATGGTAAAAATGAATGGGTGAAAGAATGGTTAGGAATAGGAAAGTCACAGGTATTCAAATTTCATCCTACAGATAATTTAGGAAGGGAAACATGTATCCTCACAATGAAGAGATCTGGGGAATTGACATTATATGCAACTGAATGTAATAAGTACTTGTGGCCCTTGCCGGTTTGGCTCAGTGGTTAGAGTGTCGGCCCGAGGACCAGAGAATCTCAGGTTTTATTCCAGTCAAGGGCATGAACCTCAGTTGTGGTTTGGTTGGGGTCGTGTGGGAGGAAACCAAGTGAGATGTGTCTCACTTTGATGTTTCTCTCTCTCCTCCCCTCCCATTCTGTCTAAAGATAAATAGAAAAATGTCCTTGAGTGAATTTAAAAAAAAAAAAAAAAAGTACTTGTGGGCTGAATTGTTTCACCCCAAAATTCATATGTTGACATCCTAAACCCCAGTATCTCAAAATGTCCCTGTATTTGGAGCTAGGGCCTTTAAAGAGTGAATTAGATAAAATGTGGGCATATGGGTCGACCCAGTTCAGTATAACCGGTTTCCTTATAAGAAGTGGAGATTAGCACACAGCACTCAGAGTAAGACCGTGTGACGACAGGAAAAGATGGCCATGTACCAACCAAGGAGAGCGGCCCTCGGGAGACACCTTGATCTTGGATGTCTAGGCTCCAGAACTGTGAGACAATAAACCCCTGTTATTAAACCACCCAGTCTGTGGTAGTATGTTATGGTAGCCCTAGCAAACTACAAACTTTTGTAAATATTCTTGCCAAAAAAATGTTTAAAATAATCTAGTTTGGTTTCTACCTTACTTCCAAATTACAGGATATACAGGAGATAGAGGAACAAGTTAAACAACACTATCAAGGAACAACCTGATAAAATCAGAATGTGAAACATTCTATGGCAACCGACCTGGACTTGTCAAACAAGTCAAAGTCATACAACAAAAACAGCCTGGCTGGTGTGGCTCAGTGGACTGAGCGTTGTCCCATGGACTGAGAGGTCCCAGTTTGATTCCCAATCAGGGCACATGCCTGGGTTGCAGGCTGGATCCCCAGTAGGCAGCCAATTAATGTCTCTCCCTCACATCGAACGATGTTTCTATCTCTCTCTCCCTTCCTTTCTCTCTAAAAAAAGAAAGAAAGAAAGAAAGAAAGAAAGAAAGAAAGAAAGAAAGAAAGAAAGAAAGAAAGAAAGAAAAACATATTTTAAAAAATAATAAAACAAAAATGATGGTGGGGGTATTCTAATTGAAAAGAGATTAAAGGAACCTGCTAAACAAATGTAACATGTAAACAATAGATTGAGTCCTTTAAGGAAGGATATTTTCATTTTGTGAAAGACATTTTTGGGACAGTTGAGGAAATTTAATATGGACTATACATTAGATAATAGTATGGTATTACTGTGACTTTCCTTAGATGTAATAATGGTGCTGTTTTTATGTAGGAAAATACCCTTATCAAGGTATTCATGTTGAACCATTTAGGAGTAAAGATGTCTGCAATTTCCTCCTAACAGTTTAGGGAGAAAAATGTACATATTATGGACAGAGGAAAAAAGAAGCTTAAGGCAAATGTAGCAAATGTTAATTGGTGAGTCAAGGGAGAAATATATAGGAGATAATTAGATTATTTTTACAGTTTTTAAAGTTCCAATAGAAGCAACAGTGTTTTAGACCAAGATAGTGATAGTGGAAATGGAGAAAAGAGGATACATTTTGAAACAGAATTTTAAAATAGAATTGGCAGGATTTGTTGATAGTTTGAGATGTGGGGGATGTTGGCTGGGGGAGAGAGTTCTGGATGGACAATGATGTAGATGTTGGCTCCCCTGAGACAGGGAATAAAGGAGGGGGAGGTGGTGGAGGAACTAGTCTGGGGAGATGATAAAATCAACTTTGGATAATGACAACCACCAATCAGGATTTCTGGACCTTCAAAGCTGTCATGAACCACATCATGGTGTAGACCTCCTTGAAAGGCCGCCCATTTTCCCCTAGATGACATTTTAATGTAGTTTATGGTTAATTATAAAACCGAGAACTATATTAGGCACATGCAAATACATTACACACGCAATCACCACAACAGTTCAAGAACCTTTGTTCCTCACTGTAAAGCAGGGATAACACATAGTCGTGCTATAAGAAACTTCAGGAAAGCAGGCATCTTGTTGTATCCTGTGTGCCTATGCATATCATACTGCTTGATAACTATTTGTGGAGCTGAATACAACGTGTCTGAAATTTCCCCATGTTTACTTCCTATTCTACCAATAGACAAGCTTGTTTTATGACCAGTTACAATGAAGTTACTGATTTGTCCGTGCCCTAAGGTAAGAATCCAGGATGAACATAACAGAACATATTATATTTATAAAAGACATATATAATTTCATTTAATCTTGACTATAATCATGAAGATGTTGTTTTTACATGTTATAATAAAGAAACTGACTTTGGGAAAATTAAATGGTAGTGATGTAGTCCATGTTTTAGCTGGTAAGAGGCAGAGTTAAGACTGGAAAGCAGACACGGGTTGTTTTCTACTGCTCCACAGCTGCTGTAGAAATGCTGGTTTGAACATTTGCGCTAGAAGAGCCCTGGCAGGTATGACTCAACAGTTAGAGCGTCGGACCAAAGGGTCACGGGTTTGTTCCCAGTCAAGGGTACCTACTTGGGTTGCAGGTTTGATCCCTGGCTCCATTCGGGGTTGTGTGGCAGGCAAAACCAATTGATGTGTCTCTCTCACATCAATGTTTCTCCCCCCCACCCCCATTCCCTTCCACTCTATCTAAAAATCAATGGAAAAATATCCTCTGGTGAGGATTAACGACAACAACAACAAAATCTGAGCAAGAAGAAATGAAACACTTGTGATTTTATGTGATCCTAGACATTGCTCCAGGTAATGGACAATGACACTCTATACAGGTTTCAAGTTTCACTTCTAATTTTAGGCTTGTGGCTTTTCTGAACAGAGAAGGAAATTCATGAAGGGTGAGATGCACCTGTATAAACATATATCATCTTTCACTGGCATTTAGAGGTAGCAAACATTAAATTTATATTTTAAGACCAATTTAAATTTAAGTCTTTATAGAGGGGAAGATAGGTTAGTGATCCATCACAACTCTAATTCAACACCAGTTTAATTTGTTGTCAAAGTACTACCATTTCAAAGGTATTTAAGAATAACTTTCTAGATAGATAATCTTAAAACACATGTCAAAAGATAAGAAATCTTATGTGATAAACACAGTATAGGCAAAATATGTTTTACATGTTCAGTGTGGCTTCATTTGAAAATTTTACAGCACACCTGTTCTCTCCTTTTTTTTTTGTTAATCCTCACCTAAGGATATTTTTCACTTTTCATTTTTTTTTTTTTTTTTTTAAGATAGAGTAGAAAGAAGGGAGGGAGGGAGAGAAAGAGAGAGAAATATTGATGTGAGAGAGATATATCAATTGGCCGCCTCCTGCATGACCGAGACTGGGGCCAGGGATCAAACCTGCAACCTGGGTACATGCCTTTGACTGGGAATCAAACCCATGACCCTTTGGTCTAAGGGCTGATGCCCTAACAACTGAGCCAACTGGCCAGGACCTGTTCCTTTCTCTTAATATCAATTTGAGATACTTCTGAGTGTGACTATAAAAGCACTTTTGAATTAGTGTACTAGGAAGAATTACTCTAGTTTTGTGATTTGTGAATGATTTGTGTGACATTAGAGTCAATATTAACATTGTCTTTGAATGATAAGCAAATTAAAATAATTTAAGGAATTCCTAAAAATGCCTTTGTTCAGAAATACCACTCTTTTACTTAAAATGCCTACCATTCAAGTTATATTTGTGCCTAGCATTACCCTGGTTTTAGATGGTGCTTTAAAACAGTAAGCACTCCTAGAGGGGAAATTAAGTTTCAAGTAAACGTAATGTGTCATTGTGTCTTTTATTCATTCATGTTCATTCCCCTATCACGATCTGTTTTTTTTACAATATGTATTTATTGAGGTATAATTTACATGCAGTTAAATTCACCGTTTTATGTGTACAATTGATGAGTTTTGACAAATATATATGCTCATGTGACCACCACCACAACAAAGACATACAATGTTCTCATCACTCCAAAGGGTTCCCTCTTGTCCTCCTATTATCAGTTTTCTCCCTGATTCCCTAGTCACTGACTTTTTGTCCCAGTAATATTGTTTTATAGGCTAGTTACAATGCTTGGCACACTGTTCTAGGGATACATAGAAATAAGATCTAGTCTCTATAAAGGAAGGGTCTTGTCAAATGGTGGAGACAGACTTGTCAACAGAATATTCCCACAAGGTAAATGCCATTGCAAAGGTACAAATGCCATATCTTGGTAACACAGAAAACATACAACTAACTTTGTGGATATCTAAAAATGCTACAATAAAGGGATGGTAAATAAGTTAAGTTCTGAAAGCATGAGTTGAATTGGGCAAGCAAAAAAGATGCGATAAGACTTTCTGGCTGGAAGCAATATCTGTACATCTACACTAAGTTATGAATGTTTCTGTGTCTTCTGAAGAGGG
Organism: Molossus molossus; assembly: GCF_014108415.1. Classification (NCBI taxonomy): domain Eukaryota; kingdom Metazoa; phylum Chordata; class Mammalia; order Chiroptera; family Molossidae; genus Molossus; species Molossus molossus. The sequence goes on along the minus strand of NW_023425344.1, from coordinate 72,987,073 downwards.
TGGGAAGGTAAGTGTGGATGAAATCAATCTGTTGAAGGTATATGTAACAAAGGTAAGCATTCCAGCCCTCATGCACGTGCACCCCAACTTTAGGCTGCTATGACACATTTTCTGGATGCCTGAGCTAATGAAGTAATCTATCATTAACACTGCCATTTTGTTTTTGCAGTTTAAATTTGATTTTTAATTACATAATGGAAGGCTTGCATTTGAATCATCAGCAAACCATTAAGGAGGTTAACTGAATTTGAAGCATCAACAAACAGATAAAGAGACAGCACAGGAGAACATTTCTTGGGTCCATAGAAATTGTACCTAAATACCACTTCTGTGTAACACAGACGTTTTATCTGGGTGTCGGCTGAATTCTTTCTGTCTTCCTTGCCCCTACTTATTTCCTGATTCATTTTAGAAATGCTTTTGCTATCAAACAAACAAACAAATAAAAACAACAGAAAAACAAACAGTATCTGAAACCATAAGGCCATTAATGGTTTTCTTCACGAGAAGTCTGCTGGTGTTGGATTCAGAATTGGTCAAAATCGCATCAAGGACCCAGATTTTTCTCCCACTTAGTTAGCAACATCCTAAGCATTTCATCCACATATTGCCCTGCGGCTGTTTGGCAGAGAGCTGCGCAATTCCAAATATCACATCCACATTCAAGGCAAGAAGACAGAAGGGGCAGCGCTCTCTTTTTCACTTATTCCACTTATTAGAAATCCGTGCAGAAGGTTGCCCCTCAGTCACTGAACAGAACCGGGTGACATGTGCAGTCCTGGATAAAAGGGAGGCCAGGACAGTAAGAACCTGGTTTTCCTGGCCCTGTAGTAGAAAGTGACGGAGAGAGGAGGATGAGGAATGTTTTTATGTTGATGATCAACAGTGTTTGCCACGCATTCCAACGGTCTTTGAATTCCTATTTAGTAAAGGAAATTGCTAGCCTTAAATTCAAGAGTTCAAGATACTCTCTGTCTGAAATATGTTCCCACATCTTTCTCCCAAAATCATTTGACTTTCAGTTCCTCCCAAGTACCATTCCCCCTTTCCCTTCCTAGCCTTTACTCAAACTGTCCTCTTGCCCTGAAAAACAGTTCCTTGCATTTTGATGATGTCTTGACCTACTTCATTCAGCTGAGGGTCATTTCATGCCCTCCCTCCACCAGGCTCAGTGTTCTTAGATCTTCGAGTGCTTCCCTATCAGGTGTTATCACCACACTAGACTATCATTGCTTATGTGATTCTCTGTCACCCCTCCTAGACTCTCAGCTTTTTGACAGAGCCCATTGAAGCGCTCTTAGAAATAGATGCTCTGCCCTGGCCAGTTTGGCTCAGTGGTTGAGCGTCAGCCTGTGGACCAGGGAGTCCTGGGTTCAGTTCCTGCTAGGGGCATGTACCACCAAACAAAGAAAAAAAAAAATAGATGCTCTATGCCCTGGCCAGTTTAGCTCAGCGGTTAGAGCGTCAGCCTGTGGTCCAGAGAGACCTGGGTTCGGTTCCTGCTAGGGGCAAGTGCCTGTCACAGTTTGTCCCCGGCCCTGGTTGGTCGTGCGGGTGGCAGCCACTTGATGTGTCCCTTTCACGTCGATGTTTCTCTCTCTCTCTTCCTCCCACTCTATCTGAACAAAAAATGGAAAAACGTCCTCGGGTGAGGATAAAAAAAAAAAGAAAGAAAGAAATAGATGTTCTATAAATATTTTGGGAAAAAAAGGAATGAATGACTCGAGCTCAGACTGAAACTTGCCAAGTTGCACTGAATTAAATGAGAAATTATTAGAAAACTAAATAAATTTACTTTTCACAACTTGATATACAAACACCTTTCATAGTTATAGTTGAGTTTGGGGATTAAATTATAGGGGTGGGGGAGCAAATGTAATTGGTCAGATGTGAGCACTTAATAAAAATTCTGGGAAAGGTGTGTTAACCATAATCCCAAATCTATTTTTGCCACTACCGGCCTACATAACAAACTCTTTAAGTGTACCTATTCATTTGATGAAGGATTTCAAAAGTGAGGGGGAAAATCATTATTCCAGCCATGGTTTGTCATTACAGGTCTGGACTGCCGGAGGCATCAAGCCACCCAAAATGTGTATAGCATGAGTCACAAACCAAACATGTCTTTACTGTGCCTGAATTCCAGTTCCTAATCACAGAGTCAGCTATGAACATGACAACGTTTTAAGATAAAAGAACTGATTCTGCAAGGGACAGTTCTTTCTTTCTCACACATTTGAGTATACTTAGGAAAGAGAGTCATAGACTAAAAGATGCATTCAAATAAAATAGTTCACTAGTATGTGATCATATTCTAAATAAGCTCTAAGGCAATAAAATTTTTTAGAAACACTTATTTTTATTTTTTTCAGGTAGAGTGGGAGGGAGGGAAAGAGAGAGAAAAAACATCCATGTGAGATAGACACATCAATTGGTTGCCTCCTGCATGACTCCAACCAGGGCCAGGGATCGAACCCACAAATGAGGTACCTGCCCTAGATGAAGAATTGAACCCTCGACTCTTTGGTCTGAGTTGATGCTCTTAACTGCTGAAACAAACTGGCCAGGGCTTAGAAACATTTTTGAAGCAACTCCCCCACCATTTTATATTCCTTATAAGATAAGGAACAATTGGGCTTATGGGTGGATTCTGTTGTGGTGCATGATAGGCGCACAAATATTTGTTGACTGAATTAATTGACTCAAATAGATACAGATTTTAATTCTGGCTCGGGCTGTGTGAGAGTAGGTGAGTCACTTAACCTAACACTATATTATAATTAATATGTAAATTATATGGTATATTCGAAAGTGATAATTTTACCCTGGGCAGGTACCTCAGTTGGTTGGAGTGTCATCTCCATACACCAAGGTTTCGGTCAGGGCACATACAAGACTCAACCAGTGAATACATAAATAAGTGGCACAACAAATCAATGTCTCCCCCTTCCTCAAATCAATTTTAAAAAAAAAGAAATTTCTGTCCAGCTGGTGTGGCTCAGTGGCTGAGCATTGGCCTATGCATCAAGAGGTCACTGGTTCAATTCCCAGTCAGGACACAAGCCCAGACTGTGGGCCTGATCCCCAGTGGGGGGCATGTAGGAGGCAGCCAGTCAATGTTCTCTCTCATTGATGTTTCCATCTCTTTCTCCCTTTCCCTTCCTCTGTCTCTAAAATCAATAAAGAAAAAGAAATTAAAAAAAAAAAAAAAAAGAATTTTTTTTTGGAAAGAAAAGGGTGAACCAAAATTGAGAAGATCAGGAGTAGGGACGGATGCTTATGTGAGTACATATGTTTGACATATATGAGCCTTCTGTAAAACACTACCATTATTATTCCTTTGATTCTCATATGTAAATTGTAAAGGACAAACACATGACCTTACCCCCTGGATTTTAAGGGAATGACAAGAACTAGCTGCTAATAGATAACCACTGCATTGTATAGATAACCATTGCTTTGTGTATGCAGAAACTGATTGTTCCCTCAGGCATAACAGCTAACTGCAAATATCTGCTTCTGTACGTGCTTGCTTGCTCGCATACCCTTAACCCAAATTCCTTAACAGGGGCTAAGACAACTCTAAAAGCAACCCAACCCCTGAGCTCTGGGCTGCTCTCTCCACTGTGTAGGATGGGACAGTCGCTGCGCGGCTAATAAAGCTCTCTTAATTTGAACCCAGTTTGGAGTCTGAGTCTGGTCTGTCTCGCTGGTCTACAACAAAATGAAAACATTAGATTCAGTGATTCCTAGTGCTTGAAAAATATTTCTGTTCCATTTTAGGATTTAGCTCTCACATCAATGTTTCTCTCTCTTCCTCTCCCTTCCTTTCTCTCTAAAAATCAATTAAAAATGTTTTAAAAATAATTTTTTGGTTTTGTTGTGATTTCTACAAAACTGACTCTAATGATGTGGGGATTATCAAATTAATTTTAAAAATATACTTATTTGTTTAAAAAACAAACTCAAAATAAAGACGTCAATATATTTAAGAAAAAATATATAATAGTATCAAATAATAGATTTCTGTCAGGCCAATTTCCTTTAAATCTTATCTATGTGGTCATTGATTCATGACTGTTTTAAGATATTCAATAAATACTGGCACACAGCCCCATTCTAACAGATTCCAGTTTGAAATTGACATGTTATCATTACTGTCTTGGAAACAAATATTTGCAGCACATGTGTTAGGACCTGTTCCCAAAGATTGCTGAGCATCATTAAAAATAGGTTCTCTTCATTGTTGTAAATTGTAAACCAGAAGCCAGACTGTCAGTCCCAGTTGAGTTTCTACATGAATATTAATTTTTAAATGAAATGAAAGAAGGAAGAAAAAAGAGAAGCCCTTAAATGTTTAAACCAGCTTAACCATCTATAATAGAGGACACAAGAAAGGGTATATATAATGTATGCAGTTTCTATAGTAATCTTACTCTTCCTTAGCCTGCACAAATATCTACATTCAAGCAAAGTGAAATGTACAATAGTCCTAAATGTTGCAATATTCTAATAATCTTCCAGTCTTCATCTTCTTCTATTTATTCTAGCTGGTAAAATTATACTTGCATGAGTTCCAGATGCTTTGGTAGAAAAAAATTCAATAATTTAAAATATATGTATGTGTTATTTATTTATTGGCACATAACAAGTTCTTCTCCAAGCATAGCAGGTCAAAACAACACACATTTATTAATTCACACATTTTTGAGGATCAGGAAACTGGGAATGACTTAGCTGGGTGATTCTGGCTCAAAGTCTCTCATAAGGTATCAATCAAGTTTTTAGTTGAGGCTGTAGTCACCTTAAGACTCAAGTAAAACTGGAGGATCCACTTCCCACCTCACTCAGATAGTTACTTGCAGACTTCAGGTGCTCACTAGTGAACCTGGCAATGGCAAGAGCATCCCAAAATAGAGTGATAGAAGTTTTATAACCTTATATCATTACAGACATGCCACCCATTCTTCTGAATTCCATTGGTCACACAGACTAATCCTAGTGCAGTGTAGGAGAGGACCATACATGGGTTGAGAACCAGGAGGCAGAGATCATTGGAGGACCAGCTTAGAACATCGGTATCACAATATATTTAACGACTAGTCATCAATCCACCCAACTGACTGCCAGATTAGAGTCTAGTGACTTTATACCAAACATTTGTTGATGGAGTATTTAAACAAACAATTATTTCTATCCATTTTTACCAAGAGACCAGCTTTGAATTGGCTTTTCCTTTGCAGAAAGTTTGTCATACTTTGACATGCTTATCATTAAATTGTCTGAAAAAACTTTTAAAACTAATCCAAATGATGAGAATTAAGTAAATGTAGCCCTGGCCGGTTCAGCTCAGCAGTTACAGTGTCAGCCTGTGGACCAGAGAGACCTGGGTTCGGTTCCCGCTAAGGGCACGTACCTCGGTTGCAGTTTGTCCCTGGCCCTGGTTGGTTGTGTGGGTAGCAACCACTCGATGTGTCCCTTTCACATCGACATTTCTCTCTCTCTCTTCCTCTCTCCTCTTCTCTCCCCCTCCTGCTGTATCTGAACAAAAAAATGGAAAAATGTCCTCGGGAGAGGATTAAATAAATAAATAAATGTATAATTTTTGAAGAAACAATTGTTAAAGGGTGATGGGAAAGATGATTTGACCAAGGTATGTCTCAGAGATCTAGAACAAATATCCTCCCCACAATTTTTTTTTTTTTTTTTTTTTTTGCATTTATTTTTAGGTAGAATGGGAAGGAGAGAATGAGGAAGAGAGAGAGAGAAACATCGATGTGAGAAAGACACATCCACTGCCATTTGTATGACCCCAACCAGGGCCAGGGACAAACTGCAACCAAGGTACGTGCCCTTAGACTTAGAGGAAACCGAACCGAGGATTCTGCATGCTGATGCTCTAACCACTGAGCAAAACTGGCCAGGGCCCCAAAAATTTATATGGAACCACAAAAGACCCCAAGTAGCCTCAGCAATCTTGAGAAAAAAGAACAAAGTTGAAGGGATCACAATACCTGATATCAAATAATACTACAAAGCCATCGTAATCAAAACAGCATGATATTGGCACAAGAACAGGCATATAGATCAAGGGAACAGAGTAAAGAGCACAGAAATCAACCCAGTCCATTATGGTCAATTAATATTTGACAAAGAAGGCAAGAATATAAAATGGAAAAATAACAATCTCTTCAATAAATGCTGTTGGGAAAATTGGACAGATACATGCAAAAAATGAAACTAGACCACCAACTTATATCACACACAAGAATAAACTCAAAGTGGATTAAAAATTAAATGTAAGTCACAAACCCATAAATCTTAGTAGAGAACATAGCAAAATTTCAGAAATTTCTTATAGCAGTATTTTTGCTGATATATCTCCTTGGGTAAGGTAAACAAAATAAAAAATAAGGACTACATCAAACTAAAAACCTTTAAAAAAAAATATATATATATATAATCTCGACACTGGAAAAAATGGGGGCAGAATGAATGGAAGCTACACAGACAATCTCCCAGGAGCAAACTGGAATTACAATGAAAATAAAGACAAATCATCAGGAAAAAGCAACAGAAAAGCAACTTGGAGAACCACATAACCAGGGACAGAGTCAATCCTGGTAGGATTGTGAAGGCGTGAGAGGGGGGCTGGGAGCCCACAGAGAGCAGCAGCCTTAGCTGGGAGCAGCGCCCTCCGGTTAAACTCCCAGGCGGCTCCACAGCGCAGAGCCAGGACAGACGCTAAAATAGCCACAGCCACTCACCTTGGACTCCAGCAGAGGGAGGGTGGGCTGGACTGGAACTGTGTGGGGACACTTAGGATTTGGAGGGTGCTCAGAGCTTTTACTGAGTTGCGGCCACGCAGGAGGCAGGATGGTGGTCATCTTACCTCTTCCCAGGGCTCTGGGAGAGGCAGCAGCCCCTCCCTCAAAGATTCAAACCCACCCGGTTGCCATTATGCAAATTGAAACCCATTAACAACCAGCATCTGCCCCACCCTCAGGAAATCCACTTATGCTGAAAACCTGAGGGAGTTTTTCATTCAACTGAGAAACCAAGGCTCTTCAAGTAACCTCTACTGATAGCTTCCAGACAAAAAGCTAGAGGATAACTGTACCATTCCTGGGCTTGCAACTCTAACCAAGAAAGTTAAGACTTGACAATGGTGTTTAAAGTGGGTCCTCCCTGATTCATCCAAACCCAGGAGAGGGAGCCACAAACAGAACACCAATACCCACAGGGAAAATTTGGCAGGCTTCAAAGCCCACTGTGATAGCCAAAATGGTGCAACACAGAAACAAAAGCCAAATGAAAGAACAAGAGGCCTCTACTGAAGATGAGATAAATGAGGTGCAGTTAAGCAAGTTAACAGAACTAGAATTCAGAGCCATGATCTTTTTTTTTTTTTTTTTAATCCTCACCCGAGGACATTTTTCGATATTTTGTTCAGATAGAGGGAGAGGGAGAGAGAGAGAGAGAAACATCGATGTGAAAGCGACACATTGAGTGGCTGCCACCTGCACGACCAACCAGGGCCGGGGACAAACTGCAACCAAGGCACGTGCCTTTAGCAGGAACCGAACCTGGATCTCTCAGGACCGCAGGCCGACGCTCTAACCGCTGAGCCAAACCGGCCAGGGCCAGAGCCATGATCTTGAGGAAGCTCAACAGGATGTGTAAGGACATGAGCACCATAAGTAAAGACATAGAAATGTTGAAAATCAACCAGTTGGAAATTAAAAACCCCCAAGAGGAAATGAAGAATGACATATCAGAAATAAAAAACACATTGGAAGGTCTAAACACCAGAGTAGAGGAAGCTGAGAACTGGATCAGTGAATTAGAAGACAGAGTAGAAAAAATCGACCAATCAGAAAACCAAAAGGAAAAAACAATTAAAAAACAGGAAGACAGTGTAAGAGAACTGTGGAACAACTGGAAACGTAATAATATTCGCATCATAGGAGTCCCCAAAGAAGAAGAAAATGAGCAAGGGTTAGAGAATATATTTGAAGAAATACTGACAGAAAACTTTCCTAACTTGGTGAAGGAAGAAGGCATTCAAGTTCAAGAAACACAGAGAGCCCCAAGTAAGAAGAGCACAAACAGGCCCACACCAAGACATATAGTAATCAAAATGCCAAAAATTAATAACAATAAGAGAATCCTAAAGGCAGCAAGAGATAAGCAACAGGTTATATACAAAGGAACCCCCATAAGGCTCTCAGCTGACTTCTCAACAGAAACACTACAGGTCAGAAGGGAATAGCATGAGGTAATCAAGGTCATGAAAAATAAGGATCTGAATCCAAGACTACTCTACCCAGCAAGGTAACCATTAAAAATAGAATGTCAAATAAAGAGCTTCCCAGATACAAAAAGGCTAAGGGAATACATTAGTACCAAACCAGCACTGCAAGAAATGTTAAAAAGACTGCTGTAATTAACAGGAGAAACAGGAAGAAAAATATAACCACAGTAAACGAAAATGGCAATAAATAAGTACATATCAATAATCACCTTAAATGTAAATGGATTGAATGCTCTGATAAAGAGAAACAGAGTAGCTGAATGGATAAGAAAACATGACTCATCTATATGTTGTTTTCAAGACACCCACCTCACAACAAAAGACTCACATAGGTTGAAAGTGAAGAGATGGAAAAAAATCTTCCAAGCAAACAGAAAGAAAAAAAAAGCCAGGGTAGGAATACTCATATCTGATAAAATAGGTTTCAAAATGAAGGCCATAACTAGAGACAAAAAAGGCCACTATATAATATTGAAAGGATCTATCCAACAGGAAGATATAACCTTGATAAACATATATGTACCCAATATAGGAGCACCAAAATATATTAAAAATCTTCTGGAAGACTTCAAAGGAGAAATTGATAGCAATACAATCATAGCATGAGACTTCAACACCCTGCTGACATCACTGGATAGATCCTCTAGACAAAAAATTAGCAAGGAAACCGAGACTCTAAATGAAGGGCTAGATCAAATGGATTTAATAGATATCTACAAAGAATTACACCTCAAAACTGCAGAATTCACATTCTTCTCAAGTGCACATAGGACATTCTCAAAGATAGACCACATGTTAGGGCACAAATTAAGTCTCTACAAGTTCAAGAAGACTGAAATCATATAAAGCATCTTCTCAGATCACAGTGGCATGAAACTAAAAATCAATTGCAACAAGAACATGCAAAGACATTTGAACACATGGAGGCTAAATAGCATGTTATTAAACAATGACTGGGTTACAGAGGAGATCAAGGAAGAAATTAAAAACTTCCTGAAAACCAATAAAAATGAATGCACAACACTGCAAAATCTTTGGGATGCAGTTAAAGCATTCTGAGAGGGAAGTTCATAGCACTACAGGCCTACCTCAAGAAACAAGAAAAATCTCCAATAGACTATCTAACCTCAAAATTTAAAGAACTAGAAAGCAAACAAAAAGAAAACTCCAGAGAAAGTAGAAGGAAGGAAATAGTAAAGATCAGAGCAGAAATAAATGACATACAGACCAAAAAAACAATTCAAAGGATCAAGGAAACAAAGACCTGGTTTTTAAAAAAGATAAACAAGATTGGTGGACCCTTAGCTAGACTCAACAAGAAACAAAGAGAGAGAACCAAATACACAAAATCAGAAATGAAAGAGGAGAAGTAACAACTAACACCACAGAAATACAAAAGATTGTTAACAACTACTACGAACAATTATATGGCAACAAATTCGACAATCTAAGTGAAATGGACAGATTTCTAGAAACACATAGTCTCCCAAAACTGGACCAGGAAGAGATAGAAAACTTGAACAGACCAATAACAACTAAGGAAATTGAAGAGGTAATCAAGACTCTCCCAGCAAACAAAAGCCCAGGCCCAGATGGCTTCACGGGGGAGTTTTACCGAACATTGTAAAAAGAACTAACACCCATTCTCCTCAAACTATTTCAAAAAATTCAAGAAGAAGGAAGACTTCCAAACTTGTTCTATGAGGCCAGCATAATTCTAATTCCAAAACCAGAAAAAGACACTACAAAGAAAGAAAACCACAGGCCAATATCCCTGATGAACATAGACGCCAAAATCCTGAACAAAATACTAGCAAATCGGATCCAATAATACATCAAAAAAAATTATTCACCATTACCAAGTGGGATTTATTCCAGGGATGTAAGGCTGGTACAATATTTGCAAATCAATAAATGTGATACACCACATAAACAAAATGAAGAATAAAAACCACATGATCATATCAGTAGATGCTGAAAAAGCATTAGACAAAATCCAGCATCCATTTCTGATAAAAACCCTCAGCAATGTAGGAATAGAGGGATCATATCACGACATAATAAAGGCCATATATGAAAGACCTACAGCCAACATCATGCTCAGTGGACAAGAACTAAAAGCATTTCCTTTAAGAACAGGAACAAGACAAGGATGCCCACTTTTGCCACTCTTATTTAACATAGTACTGGAAGTCTTAGCCACAGCAATCAGACATGAGGAAAAAATAAAACGGATCCAACTTGGAAAGGAGGAAGTGAAACTGTCATTATCTGCAGATGACATGATACTATACATAGAAAACCCCAAAACTCCATAAAAAATCTACTAGATTTAATCAATGAATTTGGCAAAGTAGCAGGATACAAAATTAACGTCAAGAAATCGATGGCATTCTTATACACCAACAATGAACTCACAGAGAGAGAAACTAAGTAAACAATCCCATTTACCATCGTGGCAAAAAATTAAGATACCTAGGAATAATCTTAACCAAAGAAATAAAGGACCTATTTGCAGAAAACTACAGATCATTGAAAAAAGAAATAGAGGAAGATATAGAAAAGTGGAAGCACATACCTTGTGATGAATTGGAAGAATTAACATCATTAAAATGTCCATACTACCCAAATCAATCATAGATTCAATGCGATCCCCATCAAAATACCAACGATATACTTCACAGAACTAGAACAAATACTTCAAAAGTTCATATGGAACCAAAAAAGACCCTGAATAGTCATAGCAATCTTGAAAAAGAAGAACAAAGTAGGAGGGATCACATTACCAGATTTCAGGTTATATTACAAAGCCACTGTAATCAAAACAGCCTGGTACTGGCACAAGAACAGGCATATAGACCAGTGGAACAGAAGAGAGAACCCAGAAATTGATCCAAGGCAATATGCTCAATTAATATTTGACAAAGGTGGCAAGAGCATACAGTGGAGTAAAGACAGCCTCTTTAATAAATGGTTTTGGGAAAATTGGACAACTACATGCAAAAAAAAGAAACTAGATCATCAACTTACACCTTACACAGGAATAAACTCAAAATGGATAAAAGACTTAAATGTGACTCATGGATCCAAAAAAAATCTTAGAAGAAACTGTAGGCAACACAATTTCAGACATCATACGCAGCAGAATTTTCACTGATACATCACCTAAGGCAACAGAAATAAAGGAGAAAATGAACACATGGGACTACATCAAACTCAAAAGCTTCTGCACAGCAAAAGATACAATCATCAAAATGGAAAGGCTACCCACTGTATGGGAGAGCATAATTGCCAATGATATATCAGATAAGGGGTTAATTTCCAATATATAGAGAGTGCTCATACAACTCAACAAAAGGAAGACAAAGAACCCAATTAAAAAATGGGCAGAGGAACTAAATAGACACCTCTCCAAACAGGACATACAAATGGCTAAGAGACATAAGAAGAAATGCTCAACATTACTAATCATCAGAGAGATACAAATTAAAACAACAATGAGGTATCACCTCACACCTGTCAGTATGGCCGCCATCAACAAATCATCAAACAACAAGTGCTGGTGAGGGTGTGGAGAAAAGGGGACTCTAGTCCATTGCTGGTGGGAATGCAGACTGGTGCAGCCACTATGGAAAACACTATGGTGTTACCTCAAAAAATTAAAAATTGAACTTCCATTTGACCCAGTGATCCCACTTCTAGGAATATACCCTAAGAAGCCTGAAATGATATGGAGGGACCTGGAAAGTATTATCCTAAGTGAAACAAGCCAAACAGAGAAAGACAAGTATCATATGATCTCACTTATTTGTGGAATATAATGAACATAACTGTCTGAGAAATGGGGTAGTCCCATAGACCTGGAAGTGGGGTGCAGCCTGATAATCCCCAGAAGGGGGGGTCGTGGGGAAGGGATAAACCACAGAACTTATATGTATGTGGGCATGAACAATGGACATGGACAACGGGGTGGGGAGGGAGACCGAGAGGCAATCAGTGGGTGGAAAAGTAGAAACATCTGTAACAAAAATAAATAAATAAATTTATATATATATATATCACCCTGGCTGGTTTGTCTCAGCGGTTTGCACGTTGGCCTGTGGACCAGAGTCCCGGGGTGTGGTTCTTACTAGGGGCACGTACAAAAAAAATACATATATATATATAATGCCCAGCTGGTGTGGCTCAGTGATTGAGCATTGACTCATGCAACCAAGAAGTCACTGGTTTCCCTGGCCGGTTTGTCTCATCGGTTGGAGCGTTGGCCTGCGGTCCAGAGAGACCCGGGTTCGGTTCCCACCAAGGGCATATACCTCGGTTGCAGTTTGTCACCAGCCCTGGTTGGTCGTGCAGGTGGCAGCCACTCGATGTGTCTCTTTCATGTCGATGTTTCTCTCTCTTTCTCCCTCTCTCTCCCTCCCACTCTATCTGAACAAAAAGTGGAAAAATGTCCTCGGGTGAGGATAAAAAAAAAAAGAAGTCACTGGTTGCTGGTTCAATTCCTGGTCAGGGCACATGCCTAGGTTGTGATCCTGATTCCCAGTGGGGTGCCTACAGGAGGCGGCCAATTGATGTTCTCTTTCATTGGTGCTTCTATCTCTCTCTCCCTCTCACTTCCTCTCTCTCTCAAATCAATAAAGAATAAATATATAAATAAATATCTTTTTATTGATTTTTTTAGAGAGAGAGAAAAACATCAATTGCCTGCCTCCTGCATGCCCCCTCCTTGGCATCGAGCCCACAACCTGGGCATAGGATAATACTCTACCAACTGAGCCATACCAGCCAGGGCTAATCTTCCTTAATTTCAGATGCATAAAAGAAACTGCTAAACTCATTAACCAGAGCATTTTAGATATTGCTTCCAGGCAATTATTGTCAGTTTAGGCTCAAATAAATTCTTATGAAAATTCTCTAGACAGAGCTTGCTTCTAGTTGCTAAATGGGGTGCTGCACAACTGATGAATCAGTTAATAAAGACAATTAAATCATAAAAAAAGTCTCTACAGGTTTGAATGTTTCTTATGTCGACAATGTAATATCCACTCTTCTTTGAAAATAAGTTAATTATTCATTATGTGTATAGGTATTTAGCTCTGGCCAGGTTGCTCAGTTGGTTAGAGCATCATCCCAAAACACCGAGATTGCATATTGGTTCTCTGGTCAGGGCACATACAGGAAGCAACCAGTGAATGCATAAATAAGTGGAACAACAAATTGATCTCCCTTCCTCTCTCTAAAATCAATCAATAATAAAAAAAAATAGTCTTAAAATATTTTGGGGGGATTGACTTTATTACTTTGTTTTGCTTCCCTGTAGTTCTTACAATCAACTTACAGGCCTAAATACCAGTGCTCTGTAGAAAAAGACGATGGCAGGTTTTGGGGAGGTTTTTGTACAGCTTTTGATGGCATCTCTTAAATAACTCTGAGAACGTATCAGTGGACTGAGTCTAGATTTCAGAAGTCCAATCAAGCACATGGGCCGATGTGGCTGCTTTCCTAAGTTAACTGTTGTAACGTGTCAGCGAGATAACCAGAGATGCACAGCAGAATTGTAAAGGAGCACTTTTTTTTATCCTCACCCGAGGACATTTTTTGATATTTTGTTCAGATAGAGTGAGAGAAAAAGAGAGAGAGAAACATCGACGTGAAAGGGACACATTGAATAGTTGCCACCCACACAACCCAACCAGGGCCAGGGACAAACTGCATCTGAGGTACGTGCCCTTAGCGGAAACCGAACCCGTGTCTCTCAGGACCGAAGGCCGACGCTCTAACCGCTGAGCCAAACTGGCCAGGGCTAAAGGAGCACTTTATTATATTATACCGGTGGGCTGGGGGGTGGGGTACAGTTTCCCCAAATCCTCAGCCCTGATTGTTCTTGCTTGTCCCCTTTTAAGGACAGGAGCCACATTCCCTTTTGGCTCCCCCTCAGAGGACCAGTACAATAGTGGGTGTGACAGTGATTACGGAAGTCAAAATAAGCATTAGTCACTGGGCTTATGATTTTCAGTTCCTGATACTCAGAAACTGCAAGATACATTCCAACACGCAGGTCAACTATAACCTTAGGCAAAGTTTCTTTACTTCCAGGGGCAATTAACCTATTATTGGAAAAATACCAAGGTCCACTGATAATAAAAATGAAGTCATTCAGTCGCCTTAGCCAAGGGGCCTACATAAGAATGGAATCGAGTTGCCTTAGCCTCGGAGCCCAGGTCATAAGCAGTATGAGAATTAAGTACATAGTGTTACTGGTAAGACAACAAGACCTCGGTTCTTATCTTCTCGAAGGAAAGATTTCAGTCAAGAGACAAAGTGCAGTAAAGCGAGCAAAATGTATTGACTGCAGCAAAAATCGACACTTAGGACAGTGAAACGAGGAAGGGCAGAGAAGAAGCAACAGGAGAGCCTGGGCGGGGCCGCTCTGGCTCCCTGGAGAGTCTGAGAAAAGGGGGCCTTGGAGACAGGATCAGGGGGTGAGCCTGGGACGAGCAGCTGCTGCCCATTGCTGCCCTGGTTGCAAGACTCATGGGGTCCCTTAGAGTTCAGGAGATAGGTGCCCATGGGGCAAGGCAAGGGGGCAGGGGGGAAAGGAGAGGGGGGAGGGAATGGCACCAGCATGCTCCCTGGAGAGAGACAACCCCGGAGCCTTTGTTTTCAGGGGTTTTAAAGGCTGGGCATTTAACAGAGGTCTTAGGGGAGGATCAATAGAATATTCACCAGCTTTATGCTGATGTTCCAAAATAAGATTTATTCTCTTAATTTGTCTGTCCTTGGGTGTGGTTGGCAAATGACACTAATTGGATTTCCTTTATCTGTCCCCAAGTACAGTGATTTAAGCTATTTACTCTCTGGTTGGGGAGGAGAAGTGCAAACCATTTACTTCTAAGTGTCCTTGGTTTAGGGAAGATAGGATTTACTAGGTGGCTGGAGACTGCTGTTTAACTATCTGTCTTAATTTCCATATTCTGCTTGTCCTGGAATTTTTCTTGCTTCTTACTATCCTGTAACATTAGGATTGAATGAGTTAATGAGAAATGACTGTGGATTTTGTTCAAAATATTGTCGATGTTTCAAAGTTTTATTTTGCATTTATAAAGAACCGTTTTTTCTATTCACCTAAGCTGTCTTAACCCATAGCAATTTAGTAGGCTTCCTTTCTGAGACAGAAATAAAACCTCTGTAAATGATCTTTTTCTCCCTGTCTGGCCCTTGTGGAACTCTTGAGTCTCCTTATTGTAGATATAAAAAATGTTCAAACCTGTGGAGAATTTTTATGAGTTTATTTGAGCCAAATTGGTAACAATTGCCAAGAAGCAAAATCTCAACTGATTGAGAAAATGTTCCTGGAAATGGCAGTTTTACCACCTATGTTATACATCAGAATCCGAGGAGAAGACATAAGGGGGTTGGTTACTTGAAATCCACTGGTGATAAATTAGCGAGATGGGAAAGAGCAAAGCCCGGAAATCTCTGAGACTGGATAAAAAGTAAAATGGATAGACACATAGTTCTTTTACATTGGTGGGTATAAGATAACATCCACAGCACACAGAGATAGTATTCAGGAGAACAGGTCGCAATGAGGGGTTCTGTGGCTCTGGCGGGAGGTTGTGCCCTGAGGGGTCTGGAAAAAGGGATTGTTCTGACATTCCAAAGGTATGTTGTCATAAGGCCTGGGTTGCTCAGTTAGTTAGAATGTTGTCCTGATACACCAAAGGTGTGTTATCATAGATGCAAAAAACAATAGACAGGCTCAGTTAAGGTGAAAATTGACCTTTGTCAAGGAACATGCCAGCCTAGGACATGACTACCTGCCATGACTTCTTTGTTTTTCTTTATTGATTTTAGAGAGAGAGGAAGGGAGAGAGAGAGATAGAGAGAAATAGAAACATTGATTGGTTGGCCACCTCCTGCATGCTCCCATCTGGGGATTGGGTCAACAACCTGGGCATGTGCCCTGACCGGGAACTGAATCTGCAACCTCTTGGTGCATGGGTTGATGCTCAACCACTGAGCCACACCGGCCAGGCCTGCTGTGACTTTTAGTTAGGAAATTTTAATTTCAGACCATCCTATGTGGTTACTTTTAGTTTCTGAGTTTGTAAGGCCGCCGTGCAGGCCTCCCCTGAGCTAGTCAGGTTTAGTATGCGGCCCCTTTTTTTGTTCACATTATTTTAACAGCAATATAGTTATTTGTATAGGTTTAAAAAAAAATTTGTCTTCCTTGTTACCAGGACATGATTGGGAACATTGCTTAAACAACTGAGACCTTGACTGGAATAAAATATGTGAGAATAATGTCCACTTAATCTATATGACTTTTAAGAAATAAGATTGATTATACAGAGCAATGCTTACAAAGCCCGTTTTTCTATTTTTATTTATTTTTATATGGTTTTATTGATCAGAGAGAAGAAGGAAGAGGTGGAGGGAGAGGGAGGAAGAGAGGTTGATGTGAGAGAGAGAGAAACATCCATTGGCTGCTTCCTGCACACACTCCGACTGGGGATTGAGCCTGCAACCTGGGCATGTACCCAGAGCAGGAATCAACCAACTGAGCCACACCAGCCAGGGCTACAAAGCCCTTTTGGAAAACTAGCCTGGTATCTGACTTACTGCTTTACAGGTGAGTGGGGAAGGTTACTTTTTTCCTGGCAAGCCCAGGAAACTTAGCATAGTTTGGGGGGAAGGGAGGATTTACCCCAAATTTATAGCTACTGTAGATAAAAGTAATAGGAGGTTCTTGGTTGGCTTCCTAGCCTCAAGAAGTGTTTAAAAGTCTAATCTGAGATTTCTTTCTTTATTTTTTTTTTGTGGTACGTGCCCCTAGCAGGAACCAAACCCGGGACTCTCTGGTCCGCAGGCTGATGCTCAACCGCTGAGCCAAACTGGCCAGGGCTAATCTGAGATTTCTTATGAAAACTTCTAGCAACATTTAAGAAGGCCTAGGTGATAATTTACTTGTGTCAATACCCCTATGTAAATAATCATAATAAATCTAATTATACCAGTTTTATTTTGTGATCAAGAATAATATTTCTTTGTGATTATTTTTGAAAAAAAAAAAAAAAGGTGAGTTACTGGACAAAAATTTTGTGTTTAATGGAAAACTGAATCATTTATAACACATTATCAGATTCAAGCCTGGTTTAAGGTCTTTGAGCTCTTTCGCACATTCTTTGTAAATTACAAATAACTGATAGGCATGCAAACTCTGGTTTTCTGGCAGAGATTTAAATGGCTTCCATCCCCACCTTGTGAAAGAACCAGTTTTGGTACCTACCTGTAAATTGGACTGGATTCAGTTATGCTATGAAATAATCAATCCTTATCAAATTCCTTTGATATCTGACTATAGCCTTCCAAACTGTTTTCATTTTTCTCCCTTTTGCCTGACTTGACATTTTTTTTTTTTTTTTTTTTTATCCTCACCAGAGGATATTTTTCCATATTTTGTACAGATAGAGTGGGAGGGAGAGAGAGGAAGGAGAGAGAGAGAGAAACATCGACGTGAAAGGGACACATCAAGTGGTTGCCACCCGCACGACCAACCAGGGCCGGGGACAAACTGCAACCGAAGTACATGCCCTTAGCGGGAACCGAACCCGGGTCTCTCCGGACCGCAGGCCGACGCTCTAACCGCTGAGCCAAACTGGCCAGGGCCTGACTTGACATTTTGAACCAAAACCGGACTGCCCAAATCCCGGGGCTCGCGGCTGCCTTGCTGAGACCATTTCTGCTGGATTGGGAGCAGCCCTGCAAGCTAAAGCCTGATGACCTTGTCAGCCCAAGGTGTGCCCTGTGACATGCGGATTGTTTGAGCTAAAGGCAACTTTAGCTACAGGCTCAAGAGAAACTTCTGCCTCCCACTTGAACTTACCTTGAAGAATTAGAATGAGAGGTTTTGGCCACAAGATTATCAAAAATAACTTATTTTGACCTATCTATAGGGCAGAGCATACATCTATATACTAAATATCTTTTCTTCTGCCCTGGCCGGTTTGGCTCAGCGGTTAGAGCGTCGGCCTGCGGTCCGGAGAGACCCGGGTTCAGTTCCCGCTAAGGGCATGTACCTTGGTTGCAGTTTGTCCCCGGCCCTGGTTGGGTCGTGTGGGTGGCAACCACTCGATGTGTCGCTTTCACGTCGATGTTTCTCTCTCTCTTTCTCCCTCTCCCTCTATCTGAACAAAATATCGAAAAATGTCCTCGGGTGAGGATAAAAAAAAAAAAAAAAAAAAATCTTTTCTTCTTATGTTTTGCAATGACCCTTTGAAGCCCCCAAGGCACCTTACCTCATCCCTAGGTCAGAAATGTCTTATGTACTCACGTTCCCTTTCTGTCTCTGAACCCCTCCTGCATATGGGGTCTCTGACTCTCATGTATGTGGGGTTCCCATACATATGCATGTATTAAATTTGGTTATTTTCTCTTGCTAATGTGTCTCATGTCTATTTGATCATTAGACCAGCCAGAAGAACCTTGAAAGTAGAGGAAAGTTTGTTTCTTCCCCACAACCTGATAAAAATCTTACAGAACTCACCACTCCAAAAGCGGGTATGTGGGCCCGGTTTCTCCTGGACAAGTCATTGTCTGGACCACTAAGGAAGTCGAGAGAAATGCTTGGGTCAAGCATTCCATTAATAAGATGTAACCAAGCCTGGATAACATCACCAAGAGCACCGACAGCCTAGCTTGAGAGCATAAAACTCAACAAGCCCTGCTGCATGACCAGAAGATTCCCAACAATCTCGTGGAATCCACTGCACTGGTTACACTCAAGGTTCAGCACTTGGCTCTTTACTTTAATATAAAGTTTTATACTGATATTTCTATTTCCTTTGTTTCTATCTCTCTCTCCCTAAAAACAACAACAAAAACATTTTTTTAAAAAATGCATAATTCTCTAGGACCCTAAAATAATTGCCACTTGCCACTACTGCTCAATAGATCGTTTAACTGGTTTTACAGGAAGAATGCTAATAAGAATCCTTGAGATACTATTTTTTCTACCTTGATTCATCCCACTCAGGAAGTTTATGTTGAACTCTGAGTTGTTCAGGATGAATGGTATTCATTTGTCTTGAACAATTGTCATTATCTTGATAATGTTGAACTTCCTCCGAGCCCTGTGTTCCTGGAAAGCAGCAACAATTGGAAGGCTTCCCTCCTTCCTCTTTAGTTTTCCAAAAATGGCTAATTATAAAAGACTACACTGCTGTCACATATTCCTAGGCAAGACCCATCTCCTCCTTCCTCAATGACTCTCTTGTGCATCTGCCTTTATAAAACTCTAGCCTCACTTTCTCTTCTTGAGATGGTACTTACTGATGAACATTCTGCCTATTACAATAGCCCGAATGAAACCATCTCCTTAACTGTCAGGTACATTTTATCTTTCACACTAGGGTTGACTGTATGGGTTTGAGATCAAAACTGCAGTTGAGCTGAAATGTGGCTTTAAAGGGTAGGACAATTATAGCTCCGTTAAACCAGAAATGCAGCCCACTAGCTTAAAAAGTGTTGATTCACCTTTACTATATTTACCTTTATTAAATACTTTTTGGGTGATAGTATCTGTACCAAACAAGGAGGAATAGCAATAAAAATACAATATTTTTATTCCTAAAATAAGGTAGGCTCTGAGCATAGAAATTGTGGCATATCTGCCCCGAGATTTCAAAAAAAGAAACCAAACACAAAAATTTATTTCTTATTTTATTTTATTAAAAAATATATTTACTGAATTTATTAGGGTGACACTGATTAATAAAATTAGATAGGTTTAAGGTGTATAATTCTATAGTACATCATCTGTAAAACACAAGGACTTATTAAGAACATATTTAAGCCCTGGTTGGTTTGGCTCAGCGGTTAGAGCGTTAGGCTGCGGTCCACAGGGACCTGGGTTCGGTTCCCGCTGAGGGCATGTACCTTGGCTGCAGTTTGTCCCCGGCCCTGGTTGGTTCATGTGGGTGGCAGCCACTCGATGTGTCCCTTTCACGTCGATGTTTCTCTCTCTTCCTCTCTCTCCTTCCGGCTCTATCTGAGTAAAAAATGGAAAAATGTCCTCGGGTGAGGATAAAAAAAAAAAAAAAAAAAAAAGAACATATTTAAATTGGATGACGGTATGCCCTAACCAATTCTGTATCATGTTGGGTAATTGCCTGCTATTAAATGATATATTTGAAACTATAATTGAAGCTGATTAATTAATTTTGAAACATTAAAATTAAATTTAATTAAAACCCCACTTTGAGTTGGAACGTGTGAGAAATACCAATAGATGGAAAACAAGTTATGTTTAGAATCTCCACATGTGTTTGGTCACTCCTGAGAGTTGGCACACAGACCTTCTTGCCTCATTGTTGTTATCAATAAAATAATTCATGCTGCCTGCTTTGATTTGGATTTCTGATCATGGGGTCATGAACTGAAAAAAACAAAAACGTGTATGTTTTTGAACTAGAAGGTAGTCAACAGGTGTGAATCAGAGCCAGATGCAGATGTTGAGTCTGAGGCTCAGTAGACTGGTACTGCTTAATGTCTAATTCCTGCAAGACAGAAAACCTTATCCAAGCTATTTTAGACATCCTCTAAGAGGAAGAAATTGAAGAGTAATGATGGCTTACTAAGTACTAGGAAACCCAGGAAGAGGGTGAGCTCAGTGTTACCCATGCAGATGTGCCAGAGGTGAGACATGAACTGCTGGGATCTGGAAGCCACCAAATGTGTGCTGCTAGTCACGACTGCCATTGTCTTCTCAAATGAGATCAAAGAATGATTTGAAAAGTGGGAGGCAACTTGTAGATTGTAGTCAGTGAGGAGGCAGCCAGTAAGCATTTCGGCTCCACAGAAACCAAACTAGATCTTTTATTCTTACAGTTTTATTTTTGTGTACACTTTTGTTTAACAATCACTGAATTTCTAGGCCAGGCTCAGGTAATTGAAGAGCCTTTATAAGTAGTTTATATTGTCTAGAACTAGTGTATGCTGCAAACCCAGTCTGGAGCAAAATGGGAAATAACATCTTTCTAAAGATAGGCTTAGAAATTCTGGTCCAGTAGGTTAAGATGTTTCCTCTCTCTGGTAGCAGGGCTGAGGTATACCTGGCTGCTAGGCCACCATTCACAGGTATAGCCAAGAAAACAGGGTACAGACCACCAAAAACAAGTCCAATCAATCCAGCTCGTGTTATAGTACAGGTTTCACAATTCAAATCACCTGTATTCAATGGTAAACTTATAAAACCTCTGTAAGATATGTCCGCTGTCAAAAACGGGATCACTGCCATTGGTAAAGCAGCAGCTATACGAGCCTGTGTCACATTTAAGATGCGCCAAAAAAGACTGTTTGCTATTAGGCCACTGAGAGCAGCATTAAATCCAACATATGTTGATCCATGTTCAAGTAGATTCCTTTCTGCTTCTGGAAGTTGGTTAATTTTTCTGGTTATGATATCAAAAAGGCTTTCCTTGACAATATCTGGTTCATGATTTTCCATCTTGAGCCTTATGCTCTCCTCCCAGCAGTCACTGCTTCCTCCCCAAACTAGATCTTGGAATTCGAGTGAAAACAATAAGATTATCTGAGAGACATTGAAAGGGTAAGCAAAAAAAAAAAATTTTAATGTACCCATTCTTGAACAAGGGCTGGGGCAGAATTTATGGGAAAATAATTTCTATCACTTCAACAGAGTGAAAGGAAATGTCTAGTACAACGTGAGCAGAAACAAGGCATGATGACAACAGATGTACGTGAATCAGTACAGCCTCGGTGTGCTGAGTGTTTAAAGAACAGGAAGACAGATTGAGGGTGGCAGAGTCTGACTAAAACACTTGTCAGAAGAAAGAAGAGAACAGGAGGAAGTGCAGCGTTGTTGAGGGATTGAGGCAGAAGAAGGAGTCAAACAGGAGTGCAGTTTCCACCTATGTCTTTTTTAGTAATTTTCTTTGCACATAAGATAGTAGAATGAAGTTTTTGTGCTCGTCCTTTCAATTCTGTGTATATGTAATGCTCCTGACCAATTCTTTCAGAAAAGAGTTCAGTCTGAGTTACATTCTTCACTCAATTATGCTTTTCATTTTATGGAAACAGGTGAAACACTTAGAAAAGAACAAGTATACCAAGGAGTTTTTAAATTGAATATGTTCTCAAGAGGTGGAAGATTCATACTGAGATGGTTTTCTTATCTGCACATAATTATTTCCCTTAAAACCTTATAGATTATAGAAATTTTAAAAATTATACAAGAGATTTTCTTTTTCTTTTTTTTTTTATCCTCACCCGAGGACATTTTTCCATTTTTTGTTCAGGTAGAGTGGGAGGGAGAGAGAGGAACAGAGAGAGAGAGAGAAACATCGATGTGAAAGGAACACATCGAGTGGCTGCCACCCGCACAACCGACCAGGGCCAGCGACAAACTGCAACCGAGGTACGTGCCCTTAGCGGGAACCGAACCCGGGTCTCTCAGGACCGCAGGCCGACACTCTAACCACTGAGCCAAACCGGCCAGGGCTACAAGAGATTTTCTTAAATGACTTGCATTTCAAATATTTTTGTCTATATTTGTTATATGTGATAATCCCTGTAGAAGACATTTCAAAATTTTGTTTAAGAGGCTAAAAATAATTTCAATTTCCATGAATAAGAATTATTTTTGTTTTTTGTATTTGTCTAAATGTATAAAGCAATTCTTAAACTACAGTAATTGTTACCATTTAAAAAACCATTTTCCCAAATAGCATAATCAATCTGATATGTTTATAACATATATGTTCAATAATAATAACTAGTCTGAATTTGTCTGTAAGACTAAAATATGGGCCCTGGCCAGTTTGGCTCAGCGGTTAGAGCGTCGGCCTGCGGTTCGGAGAGACCCGGGTTCGGTTCCCGCTAAGGGCACGTACTTCGGTTGCAGTCTGTCCCCCGCCCTGGTTGGTCGTGCAGGTGGCAGCCACTCGATGTGTCCCTTCACGTCGATGTTTCTCACTCTCTCTCTCTTCCTCTCTCTCCCTCCCATTCTATCTATACAAAAAATGGAAAAATATCCTCGGGTGAGGATAAAAAAAAAAAAAGACTAAAATATGGAAGTGTTTAACTTAAATATCCAGCTACAAGGTATTTACTATAACAGAACATTATTTTTTTCCACATCTACCCTTTAAATTCAGTATATCTGTTAGGATATAGTTAAATTTAGTAAAGTGTATAATTAAAATATATCTTAGAAGCAGTTTGTTTATTTATTTATTTATTTATTTATTTATTTATTTTTTGTACGTGCCTCTAGTGGGAACCAAACCCGGGACTCTCTGGTCTGCAGGCCGATGCTCCAAATGCTGAGCCAAACCGGCCAGGGCAGAAACAGTTTAAATTCACTGGAAAACGTAATATCTACTTGTTTTTTGCACATTTTTAGTCTATTCTATTGTAACTTGCTAGGTTCTATTTAAATCCAGCACAGGTATAGACCATGCCTGTATTGCTCAGGGCTTATCTTTAGCATCTAACACAGGACTTGGCACTTGTGCACCTGAAAACAATTTGCTGAATGAATATTTCCAAATCAGTAAAGAGTAAAAAGATAACATTTCAATGCCTCTGGAAGGCAGGAATCTTGACTTTTTCTTTTATTTCCTTCTATTTTTCCTTCCGTTTTCCTCTTTCTTCCTTGCTTTGTCCCTTCTTCCTCCCCTCCCCCTTTCCTTTCCTTTTTTTTAAAAAAAGGAATATATATTAGGTAATCAAGAATACAATTAAAATAATTTTGTGAATGAAATTCCTGTCCACCTAAACACAAACTTTGACTAAATTTGTACATTAACTAATAAAAATCAGGGAAATTAAAAAAATAAATTTTTTTCTTTATTGATTTTAGAAAGAGAGGAAGGGAGAGGGAGCGAGAGATAGAAACATTGATGAGAGAGGACATCGAATGGCCGCCTCCTGCATGCCCCTCACTGGGGACCTGGCCCAAAACTAGGGCATGTGCCCTGACTGGGAAGAAGACCGGAAGTGAAGCGGCGACCTCTTGGTGCGTGGGCAGTGCTCAACCACTGAGCTATGCTGGCCGGGCAAAATCAGAAATTTTAAGCATTTAATTTGTTAGTCAAATTAGAGACTGTTGAGAAACATTAGTCATTCCAAACAGCGCACGTTAGTAGGTACATTTCCCAAACCAATACTCAGTCATTTTCTGCTTTCTGCCCTCTACCTCTGACATACCAATAGTCCCCCTTATCCACAAGGGATATGTTCCAGGATCCCTAGTGGATGTCTGAAACCACAGGTAGTACCAAACCCAATATAGACTATGTTTTTTTCCTAATCATACACAATGAAGCTTAATTTATAAATTAGGTACAATAAGATATTAATAATAACTAATAATAAAATAGAACAATTATAACAACATACTGTGATTCAAGTTATGTGAAAGTGGTGTCTCAAAGTATTTTATTGTACTGTGCTCACTTTTTCACTTAAAGGAAGCAGTTTATGGCTTCTCTTTGGCATATCCAAATTGCTAGCATCACTACTCTCGCACTTTGAGGTCATTGTTAAGTAAAATAAAGGTTACTTGAACACAAGTTATCAGTTGGTCTGATAACTGAGATGGCTACAAAGTGACTAATGGACTAAGTAGCAGGATGGCATGAGATGTCCTAATGCTACTCAGAATGATGCACAATCTAAAATTTATGAATTGTTTATTTGTGAAATTGTCCATTTAATATTTTCGGACTAAGGTTGACTGTGGGTAACTGAAACTGCAGAAAGCAAAACAGTGGATAAAGGGGACTGCCGTATTTCTAGCCTCTAGTCGGAAGATAGTTGAGGTTTTTAATGTCTGGAGGGAGAATTCTTACACTTACTTGCATTTATAATACTATTTAACTTACTGAAGTTGTAAATTTCAAATATAATTACAAATTTTACATTTTAATTTTCTCAAGTACTTCACACAACCAATCAAGGATGGCTTACAAACCCAATAAATCTTTGTAAGCATTTAAATACCACTTACAAATCTGATAAGTTTAAATTTAGAGGTTTACTAATAAATTTTCTTTTAAAATTTGAAATATTGTTTTTCACAATTTTCAAATTAAAATCACAAATCTAATACCAGTCAAATTCATTTACACATTTCAGATTAAGTTCATTAATCTAACAGCACTTAAACATTTCATATTTTTTGTTTGTTTGTTTTTTTAATCCTCACCCGAGGACATTTTTCCATTTTTTGCACAGATAGAGTGGGAGGGAGAGAATGGAAGAGAGAGAGAGAGAGGGAAACATCGACGTGAATGGGACACATCGAGTGGCTGCCACCCGCACGACCAACCAGGGCCAGGGACAAACTGCAACCGAGGTACATGCCCTTAGCGGGAACCGAACCCGGGTCTGTCCGGACCGCAAGCGGACGCTCTAACCGCTGAGCCAAACCGGCCAGGGCTAAACATTTCATATTAAATCACGTTTAACTAAATCACTTTTGTTTTAATCCTCACACAGGAACATTTTTTTGTTTTTTGTTCAGATAGAGTGGGAGGGAGAGACAGTGGAAGAGAGAGAGAGAGAGAAACATCGACATGAAATGGACACATTGAGTGGTTGCCACCCGCACGACCCAACCAGGGCTGGGGACAAACTGCAACCGAGGTACGTGTCCTTAGCAGAAACCGAACCAGGGTCTCTTTGGACCGCAGGCCGACGCTCTAACCGCTGAGCCAAACCGGCCAGGGCTAAGTAAATCACTTTTTTTTTTTTTTTTCCATTTTTTGCACAGATAGAGTGGGAGGAGAGAGAGAGAGAGAGAGAGAGAGAGAAACATCGACATGAAAGGGACACATCGAGTGGCTGCCACCCGCACGACCAACCAGGGCCGGGGACAAACTGCAACCGAGGTACATGCCCTTAGCTGCCCTTAGCGGGAACCGAACCCGGGTCTCTCCGGACCGCAGGCCGACGCTCTGACCGCTGAGCCAAACCGGCCAGGGCTAACAATCACTTTTAATTTGTTACATTATCAGATGATCAGGGGTGCAATATTGCAGGCCCATTGTTGCCCATGCCTGAGACAACAGGTTAGGACTTGGGAACTTTACACAGTTGGAGATTCTGAAGGAACCTAGACGCCACTGACTGGACAATTTCCCCTTAAGACCCAGCTTAAAATTAATTTTTTCTGTAATGTGACTTTCACACCCATGCCATTTTTGTCCAGCTAGTACATTGCATTGATAATCTTCATCATACCCTTTTTTTGTGTGTGTGTGGTATGTGCCCCTAGCGGGAACTGAACTGGGGACGCTCTGGTCCGCAGGCTGACGCTCAACCGTTGAGCCAAACTGGCTAGGGCCCTTTTTTTTTTTATTATTTTTATTTTTTATCCTCACCTGAGAACATTTTAGCATTTACTTTCAGCTAGAGTCCAGGATGGAGAGAGAGAGAGAAACATCGACATGAGATGAGAGAGACACATCGAGTGGCCGCCACCCATACAACCCCAACCAGGACCGGGGACAAACCGCAACTGAGATATGTGCCCTTAGCGGGAACCGAACTTGGCCTCTCTGGTCCACGGGCGACACTGTAACTGCTGAGTCAAATAGTGCAATGTACTGATCTTGGAACATAGAAATACACACCTGAAACCTATATGATCATATTAACCATAAAATTGTTCATTTGTATCTTCCCTAAATATGTCCCTTGTAACAGAATTGTTGGTTGTCTAACCAGTATACTTTTTTTTTTTCATCTTCTAATACCAGTGGATCTAAGTACAGGTACCATTTAAAGAAACTGAAGAGCCAATTACCCAAAGTTGAGAGTCATCAAAGATACAATGCCATTGGAAGAGCAGATGGATAATTTTCAGGATAAGAAAGACCTTGTGCCCTGGCTGGTTTGGCTCAGCGGTTGGAGCGTTGGCCCATGGACCAGAGAGTCCTGGGTTCGGTTCCCGCTAGGGGCACGTACAAAAAAAAAGAAAGACCTTGTTTAGCGGTTCCATCTCTCCATTTCATTCCATTAGAAGGAGACAGCATTTAAGTGATTTCAATCTACTGCAGCAATTTTCAACCGGTGTGCGGCAAGAAATTTTAAAACATGCAATACTTAACTATTTAGTCAGAGGCACTGACCTCTTTTCCCTTAGATTGTCAAATTTAAAAAATGACAACAACTAATATAACAATAGCTGTCTGGTGTGAATGAATAAAAAATATAACTTTTGTTGTTGTCAAATCGTCAAACAATATATTTTATGGTGTGCTGCAGAATTTTGGTAATTAGTTTGTATGTGACATGGGATGAGAAAGGTTGAAAATCACTGCTTCTCTAAAAAGTGTGGAGCAATAGGGATTAATGTCGATCCTTGTACTGTTCTGAAAATCAAATGGGATCATCCTGTGTGAGTTCTTTATAAATTATAAAGTGGTATGATATTTATAAGGTATTATCACTTAAATCTAACACGTATTGAGCATTTACCATAGACCAGGTAAGTGTTTATATAGTTTATGACATTAAATTACATGGTTTCAAAATCTAGATGCACAGTGTAGGTCCTCTGAGTATCTGCATACATACTGATTCATGAGCTCTCCATTTACAGATTATGAATCAGAATAAGTGGCCTTAGATCTGGGTATGTATATGATTCCAATATCCTGAAGTCTTCATAATAACCCTGTAAGGTGATTATTAATTATTATTTCCATTTTCTATATTCACTGAAGAGCTCCAGTGGGCTATAAAAAATTTAAAATTTCCCCTTCTCTGAAACTTTCTATCATTGTATGTTAGAATAACAAATTTTTACTGGGAAATGGAATAGAATTCTTTGTCTTCAAAAAGCTTATAATCTAGTCCAGCTGGTGTGGCTCCATTGGTTGAGCAAAGTCCCATGCACCAAGAGATTGCAGATTCCATTCCTGGTCAGGGCACGTGCCCAGGTTGTGGGCTCGATCCCCAGAATGGAGCGTGCAGGAGGCGGCTAATTGGTGTTTTTCGCTCATTCATCCCTCCCTCTCTCTCTCTTTAAAAATTCAATAGAAACGATATTTTTAAAAAGCTTATAGTTTAGTGAAATACTAAAATAAGGAAATAATTATACTAAAGTGCAGCAAGGGCTACGAAAGACCAAGTTGCAGCTAATGCAGTGATGCAGAAGCAGAATGATCACTCTGCCGGAGGAGAGTGAAGGGGAGGGAAAGCTTTACAAAAACATGAGAGCAGTCCAAACATGCACAAGGGCAAGGATGCATGAACCAGCACAGCATATCGAACGAATAGCAATTAATTTAATATGGCTGTGGGATTGGGTATGCAGTGGGAGGCGTGGGCTTTGGCATCTGACAAACATGGGTTCAGATTCTGACTCTGTCACTTACTACCAGCTAAGGGATCTTGGGCAAATTCATTTAGCCCTACGATCTGAATATTTATGTAATCTCAAAATTCTTATGTTGAAATCCTAACCAGACCTGGCCGGACTCAGTGGTAGAGCGTCGGCCCATAGACCGGAGAATCCTGGGTTCGGTTCCCGCTAATGGCACATACCTCACTTGCAGTTTGTCCCCAGCCCCGGTTGGGGTTGTGTGGGTGGCAACCACTCGAAATGTCTCTCTCTTAAAAAAAAAAAAAAAAGAGCCCAGCTGGTGTGGCTCAGTGGTTGAGCATCGACCCAGGCAGCAGGGGGTCACCGGTTCAATTCCCTGTCGGGCACATGCCCAGGTTGTGGGCCCGATCCCCAGTGGGGTCGTGCAGAGGGTGGCCAATCGATGTTCTCTCTCATTGATGTTTCTCTCTATATATATCCTTTCCTCTCTCTAAAATGAATAAAGAAAAACTATATTTAAAAAGAAAGAAAGAAAGAAAACCTTTAAAAAATAATAATAATAAAAGAGAGTCCACAAAGCTCCCTAGCCCCTTTCACCATGTGAGGACACAACAAGGAGTCTGTGGTCTGGGAGAAACCTCACCTGACACTGCTGGCCCCCTGATCTTGGACTTGCAGCCTCAAGAACTGTGAGAAATAAATTTCTGTTGTTTATAAGCCACCCAGTCTATGGTCTATGGTCTTTTGTTATAGCAGCCTAAACAAACTAAGATATTTAGCCTCCTTGAATGTTAGATTTCTCAGCTAGAATAATGTCAGAACGAGGCGGTGCAGGGTCTCCAGAAGAGCAGGTTTATTGGGAATCAGCCTGCCGGGCTACCTCTAAGGAGAGAGTAGCAACCGGCTTGTACAGACTAGGGGTTTTTAAATTTAGGGTGTGGGGGGGGTCCTTTAGCCGAGGAGATGTGGTCATCTTTGATTGGTCGGGCCTGGGGTCTCCCAAGTTCTTGATTGGTCGGGGACTGGGGTCTCCTGAAACTTGTTTTTCTTGTTGAGCGACGGTTTGCAGTTTTGGGTGGGTTAGGGTGGTTCCATGATTCTGTTCTGGTTCCATCATTCCATTCTGCCTGACTGGAGTGATGGGTTTTGGTTTTCTGGAATGAGAGACATAGGGGAAAGGTTAAACGATAAGAGTGATGGGTTTTGGTTTCTTGCAATGAGAGATTTAGGGCAGTAATATGGAAGTTAAGAGTTTCCATATTACTGCCCCTAGATAACAAACCCTCTCTACCTCTCAGAGTATCTGTCAGTGTTAATGAAAACTTCTTTTTTTTTTTTTAAATCTATGGACAAGCCCTTCTTTTTTTATTATTATTATTTTTTATCCTCACCCGAGGACATTTTTTCATTTTTTGTTCAGATAGAGTGGGAGGGAGAGAGAGGGAGAGAAACATCGACATGGAAGGGACACATCGAGTGGCTGCCACCCCCACAACCCAACCAGGGCCAGGGACAAACTGCAACCGAGGTACATGCCCTTAGCAGGAACTGAGCCTGGGTCTCTCTGGACCGCAGGCTGATCTCTAACCGCTTGAGCCAAACCGGCCAGGGCGAAAACTTCTTATAAATTAATATATATTAACTTATTTTATCCTTCTTTCCCTCCTCCTCCTTCTATTACTATCAGTCCTTTTCATGGAAAGTATTTGGGCTTTATTACCATAGCCAGCCCTTGGAGTGCCACAGAAATGGGAGAAGAGTGTAAACAAATTCGCATTCTACCAGGAGTATTTTTTCAGCAAGAGAAAGATGCATATGAGAACACTGAAGGCAGGCCCTGGCCAGGTACCTCAGCTGGTTAGAGCGTCATCCCGATCCACCACGCCTGCGGGTTCAGTCTGCATGGTCAGGGCACATATAAGAACCAACCAAAGGGTGGTGTATAAATAAGCTGAACAACAAATTGATCTCTCTCTCTCTCTCTCTCTCTCTCTCTCTCTCTCTCTCTCAAATAAAGTAAGGAACACTGGAGGCAAAGAGATCACCTCCTGGACTATTTCTCACTCTAGGTCAGGCACTATAAGGGTATTGCTAATGATGATAGGGATAGGGAGAATAAGATTCAGAGGTATTTAGGAGATTGTTTAACAATAATTATATATATATAATTATTATGTTAAAGACAAAATTAACAAAGGTTATTTATTCATACATTTACAATAAAGAAATCCTCTGCCATCACTTTAATTTCAGCAGGCTTTTTTTTTTAATCCTCACCTGAGGACATTTTTTCCATTTTTTGTTCAGCTAGAGTGGGAGAGAGAGAGAGAAACATCGACGTGAAAGGGACACATCAAGTGGCTGCCACCCCCACAACCCAACCAGGGCCAAGGACAAACTGCAACCAAGGTACATGCCCTTGTCTCTCCATACCGCAGGCCGATGCTCTAACCGCTGAGCCAAATGGGCCAGGGCTAATTTCAGCAGGCTTTCAATGGTGTTAGGAAGGTGTGAGTTTATCTAGTGAAAAGACAGCCTCTGATCGGCAAGCATTTATTAAGGTGAAAGTTTGGACGCAGGGAGGCTTTCTTATTGGTTGTCAGGTACATTTGGCCATAAGAGGGTAAGCAGTTTGGGACTTCCGGTCAAGATGGCGGCGTAAGTAAACGCGGTGTCACCTCTTCCCACAACCACATCAAAATTACAACTAAACTACAACACAACCATCATTCAGAACTGCCTGACACTGAGCTGAATGGAAGTCCTACAACTACGAAATTAAAGAAGCAGAAGGAGCCACATTGAGACCCGTATACAGTGCTTTCAAAGGCTACAAGACATGCCACAAGGCAACATGTTGACAGCAAAGCAGATAGGAGAAAGCAGATATGAAGCCAGAAGGGAAAGAGATTTGGAGAAATGGAAAGAAGTGTGCTCTTTCCACTATATTCTTGTTTTGTAAAGTAGTTAGTTTTTTTTTATCCTCACCCGAGGACATTTTTTGATATTTTGCTCAGATAAAGTGTGAGGGGGAGAGAGAGAGAGAAACATCGATGTGAAAGGGACACATCAAGTGGCTGCCACCTGCACGACCAACCAGGGCTGGGGACAAACTGCAACCGAGGTACATGCCCTTAGCGGGAACCGAACCCGGGTCTCTCCGGACCGCAGGCCGACGCTCTAACCGCTGAGCCAAACCGGCCAGGGCAGGTAGTTAGTTTTTTTATATCGTATGTCACTTATGTTCATATGAAAGGGCGTTAGCAATGCTATTTAAATAAATCAACACTTTAAAAAATTTTTAAAAAAGAGCTCAAGCAGTTTGGGGTCATTTTAAAAGAGGAAGAATTAAGTATAAAATGTTAAGAGTGAAGGGTTTCCTGTGGCTGACCAGTTTCTGGAACAAGTTAGGGTTCATAGGGTGCTTTTTTTGTAGTTAAATTATCATCTCATTGCAGTCCCCATGAGAAGTGGCTGCCATGGCAGGTAGCTTCTCAATTATTTAATATGAAGATTAGAAAAAGTTGGTTCATTCATTTCACTCTGGGGAAAAAAACCTCAAAATTTTTAGTAGATGAAAGAATCCTGTAAGCATTATTGGGCATCATGGTATTACTGTATGTGCCAACTTGGCATATTTCGGGGGTAAGATTTTTAAAGATAGCCCCCATTTTCATCTGTATGCAGATATGCATGAGACATATATTGCTAGAGTTAATTCTCCGTATCACAAGACCATTATCAATCTTACATAATTCATCCTATCTGTTGTGGAGTTTTATGCAAAGATCCAAGAACAAAACTCTTTTTGGATTTAAGTTAGTACGCATGCATGGTTCCCAAGCTTCTGGACTAACATATTATAAAAAGGAATGGAAAAGACCAGAGAAATTTAAAAATATGCTTAGGAAAAAACTGGAACCTCTTTAATCCTACATGTGCTTTAAATCGCTGTTATGTGCTTTGTCTAGGTAAGGCAAAATTTTCCATAAAAGAAATCTTGGCTACAGAATATGCTTGGTAAATCACAGTCTTCTCAAAGCTGCTGGAGATAAGGGGGAAAACTAGTAATGTAATTGCCCATCTAATTAATTCTGGGCACTATTAACAACAATTTTTTGCTGGTTTTGGCAGAAGGGTTTCTTTTTTTTCACTAATCCTATCTCAGCTCCTTTCAAGAGGATTCCTTGAGTTGTATAGGCAAGAAAATGTTCTTTGCCTCCTTTATGTAACTTAGTGTCTCTACTTAAATAAAATGCCTTAAGGAAGAAGAGGTTGCAGAGGAGGTAGGAAGAGAGAGACAAGAACGGGGCTAAAAGGACTTGGTTGTAACAGGCATGTACGTGAGAACCTTTCCAGCCTAAGAACCTCTGGAGGGTGGGGTGGGGTCATCCTGGGATTAATTATGAAGGGATCCTGTCACCTCTGAGTTTGAGCATTTTTTTTTAACCTGTGTCTCTGCAACAAAGAGGCTATTGTACTTCAAAACAAATCCCAAACAATGGCAGGGAAGCCAGGCAAAGGGGGCCAGAGGGGCGGTTGCTCACTGAAAATTTCTGTCGTATTTTCAAGGTAATTGGCTTAATTACACGCCCAAACGAAGTTGTTGTAATTTTAAGGAAACCACAATTAACAGTGATTTCTTTTAAAGCTTTGTAATTAGTTCTTTGTTCTCTCTTTCCTGTAACTAGATCTCTGACAGGATAACTAGGGCCCGAAAAGTTACGGGTCAAGATTTTGTGAAACAAAAGGTACTCTGGACTCGAGGATGGAATTGGGAATATATAGGCACTCTGGCTCTGGTAGGTTAAGAACTAAATAAAGTAAATTCTAAGATTATTAGTTTGTGTTTTTATGGTGCTCCAGATAAAGGCAGTTTAGTAAGTAATTAAAAGCAGGGCCTTTGGAGTCAGACTGCTGGGATTTATTGCTCAACTTTGCCACTAAGGGTGTGATCTTAAGTACAACAAATAGAAACCACCTACAATTGCTCGATTTAATGAAATACAAAGTATTTACCATAAGGGATAAAAACAAAACTATACTCCATTAACCACTCTATATTTGATTTGTATCCTTTTCAACTGTTTTCTAAAAGTTATACTCACCTTTTCAACTTTCCCCCCAAAGTTATAGACACGGTTATCGCAAGGTTAGTATACACACGTTTATCTCATGAAAAAGATGACTCTAGTATTTCTTAACCTTATTAACTATTGGTCTATTTAATGAACACGCAAGTTTCCATTATTTTGCTATTTTGTTGGTACCGTGAATATCTTTATACATAAACTTTAATGTTATTTTGTAAGTCAGATTTCAAACTGGGCTGAAGAATCAAAGAGTATGCATATAATTAATTTAATTTAAAATGCTTTGCCCTGGCCAGTTTGGCTCAGCGGTTAGAGCGTCGGCCTGCGGTCCAGAGAGACCCGGGTTCGGTTCCCACTAAGGGCGCGTACCTCGGTTGCAGTTTGCCCCCGGCCCTGGTTGGTTGTGCGGGTGGCAGCCAACCGATGTCTCCCTTTTGCGTCGATGTTTCTCTCTCTCTCTCTCTCTCTGTTCCACTCTCTCCCTCCCACTTTACCTGAACAAAAAATGGAGAAATGTCCTCGGGAGAGGATAAAAAAAAAAATGTTTTAGAGGTATCATTGACATGTAACATTATATTAGTTTCAGGTGTTCAA
The DNA here is from genome assembly GCF_014108415.1 of Molossus molossus. Classification (NCBI taxonomy): domain Eukaryota; kingdom Metazoa; phylum Chordata; class Mammalia; order Chiroptera; family Molossidae; genus Molossus; species Molossus molossus. The sequence continues at coordinate 72,952,713 of NW_023425344.1, read as the reverse complement.
CACGAAATGGGCATGAGACAGCTCTTTTCTCCCTGGCTGCTTGAGGATCGTCTGCCATCATGAACCACACAGTAACTGTCCAGACCAGGAAGTTTCATGACTGACAGACTACTACAAATGGTCACCAGTGTCCTTCACCCTGGGAAGGCAACAGTACATAGTCCCAAATTTAGGGGAAAAAAACTAGCCAAAACGTACAAGGTCACACCAGATGTCATCTTTGTATTGGATTCAGAACCCATTTTGGTGGTGGCAAAACAACTGGCTTTGGCATGATATTTTATTCCTTGGATTATGCAAAGAAAATGAACCCCAACACCAACTTGCGGGACATGGCCTGTATGAAAAAGAGACCTCCAGAAAGCAGCGGAAGGAATGCCGGAACAGAACGAAGAGACTCAGGGGGACTGCAGAGGCTACTTTGGTGCCAGCAAAAGGAGTAAAAATTCTTCAATGACTTTATCTGTGGGGATTGTGCAGATATCTCAAAAAACTCAAAACTTAAAAAGAAATAGACATGAGACAGATCAGCAGGACAAAATAACCAAATTAAAACATACATATGTATGGGAGACCCACATGTAGGAGAGATCCATAGATAAAAAGGGAACATGGGTATGTATATAAGACATTCTGAGCTAGGAATGAGGTAAGGTGCCTTGAGGGTTTCAAAGGACTATTTTGCAGAATAATAAGAAGAGCAGATGCTTAGTAAATAGAAGATTGTCCTGTAAATACCCTAATCCAAGTTTTTCTCAGGTAGTTAAAGGGAGGTAGCAGAATTTTCTCTTGAGCCTGAAGCTAAAATTGCCTTTAACTCTAAATAAGCCACATAACCACTGAAGCACATCTTGGGGTGCCTTGTTCTGAATCCCCACATTGCAAAATTATCACAAGTGATAATAAAAAAATTACCACACATACCTACAATTTTTTTTCTTGTGATTAGAACTTTTAAGATTTATTCTCTTAACAAATTTTAAAAATACAATAAAATATTATTAACTATAGTCATCATGCTAATGCTATGCATTATATCACTAGGACTTATTTATTTTGTAACTGGAAGTTTGTTCCTTTTGATCACTTTGTCCCATCTCTGCCTCTCCCTCCACAATCACCAATCTGTACTCCATATCTAACAATGCTTTTTATTTCTTATCTTTTTCTTTTTATTCCTCACCCAAAGATATTTTTCCATTGATTTTTCTCTGGACCGCAGGCCGACGCTCTAACTGCTGAGCCAAACCGGCCAGGGCATATTTTTCCATTGATTTTTAGAGAAAGTGGAAGGGAGAGAGGGGGAAAGAGAGAAAATCATCAGTGTGAGAGAGACACATTGATTGGTTACCTCCCACATAACCTTGACCAGACCCAGGGATCGAACCTGCAACCTCGGTTCCTGCCCTTGACTGGAATCATATCTGATACCTTTCAGTCTTTGGGCCGATGTTCTAACAGCTAAGCCAAACTGGCCAATAGATTTCTTATCTTTTTTATAATAACCACTATATCAGGTGTGATGTGACAGCTTGTGGTTTTGATTTGCATCTCCTGGATGATTAGTGATGCTGAACGCATTTTCATGTAGCTATTGCCCATCTGTATGCCTTTTTTAAAAAAAACAAAAACAAACAAAAAAACCCCACATCTATTCATATCCCCTGCTCATTTCAAAAAATTTTTTAAATCATTTTTTATTTTTCAGTTACAATTTACATACACTATTATATTAGTTTCAGGTGCACAACCCAGTGATTAGACATTATATAACTTACTAAGTGATTATCCTGACTAATCTTGTGCCCATCTAATACTATGCATAGTTATTAGAATATTACTGCCTCACTTATATTCCTTATGCTGTACTTTACATCCCTTCACCTTTTTCACCCACCCCCTCAATCCCTCTCCCGTCTGGCAACCATCAACACGTTCTCTGTATGTATGAGTCCGTTTCTGTTCTGCTTGTTCACTTATTTTGTGTTTTTTTTTTTCTTAGATTCAGTTGTTGATAGATATGTATTTATTGCCATTTTATTGTTCATATTTTTAATTTTTTTTTCTTTTTCTTGAAGAAGACCCCTTAACATTTCATATAATACTGGTTTGGTGGCGATGAACTCCTTTAGCTTTTTCTTGTCTGGGAAACTCTTTATCTGTCCTTTGATTCTAAATCATAGCTTTGCTGGGTAGAGTAATCTTGGTTGTAGGTCCTTGCTTTTTATCACTTTAATATTTCTTTCTTTCTTTTTTTTTGTATACTACTTACCAGCTGTGGGACCTTGGCAAGTCACATATTGCTGAGCTTGTTTCCTCAATAAATAGGAGTGGAAACAGTGCCTACTTTTTAATAAGAAGTACAAGGATCAAATGAGATTGAGGCAGGGGCTATGCTATTTTATTCATTCTCCTCTGTTTCTCCAGCACCCAGTAAAATTATCTGGTATACAAAGAATTGATGATCCAAGAACACTGTGAATGTGCTTTGCAAACTGAAAAGGACTATGCAAGCCTTTGATACTACTGTGGGTATTATATAAGGCTACAAGAGTTAACTACTGTTCTAGAGTATTTGCTCTCACCTCGTAGATTGCTCTTTGACCTCCCCTGGCATTTGGTAAAGCTTTCCTTTTCATTTGCCCACCAAAGGTGTTTGTCTCAACACCTTTTTCTACTCTGCTCTTAAGCCACACCAGTTTGGGTATCCCATCTTTACCTATGCGCCTGGCCGCAGAAATGGCAGAGATTGGCTTTGCAGGTCTGACACCTCTTCTCCACTTCCCTGTCGCTGCACAGGTCACACACCAGGCCCTGGCCTTCCCCTCGCAGATTCTCCAGCATCACCTCATTCCTGGCCAAGTGGTCTGTGGTTAAAGCCTTCACTCCACCCGTGGGCAGGTCCACCTGAGCATCACATACTGGACAGAGGATGCCGATCTGTGGCTGCAGGCCTCGTGGCTTGAGTTCCTGGAATATTGACCCCTCATAGCCTGTGTCAGAGTCTCCCCCTCGGATGTCCACTACTGAGAAGGGTTCCGCCTGCTCCAAACACGTGGTGCAAACTGGGTGCAAACATGGCAAGAGCCCGGGGGCTTTGAAAAGCCCCATGCACGAAGGGCAGTGAGTCTTGCCTGAGTTCCCAACGCCAGTCCCACTGGGATGTTTGCCCACGAAGCCCAGCAGCGGCTGCTTCTTTTCTGACATACCCCTTACGTTTGGGCCCAGTATCAGAAAAGGACCTGGGTGGTTCTGTAATGAACCAAAGAGAAAGTTTCCCAAAGAGAAAGTTTCCAGAACTTGAACAGAGACCATGGAGACTCACTCTCCAGCACATCAGAGGGCAAAAGAGAAGATTCCTCAAAGGACCGATCCACAGATCTGCTCAGGAGTGCCCCCTCTTTCCATGGCATCCCATACCAGGCACGCCCGCGCCCTCCTCTGCCCCCCACGTCCTCCCCGGAAGCGCTTCCAGGTCTAGGTCTCGAACTAGTCCTGCAGCCTCCTCCCGGACCCCTACTCCTCTCCCGCCCCACTACCATCCCCCTCCCGCCCCGCCCACTGGTCCTGCGCCCCACCCGCCACAAGCACCACCCTCACCCCCGCGCGATGAGGTAGAGGGGCCTCCCGCTCCTTCCCCCCACCCGGCGCTTGGGGGAGGGCACACCGCCAGCTAGGATGCTGTCCCCATGGGCTCCTCCTCGGTTGCCCACTTTAATATTTCTTGCCACTCCCTTCTGGCTTGCAAAGTTTCTGCTGAGAAATCAGCTGAGAGTTTATGACCCCCTCTTCCCCCCATAGGTAACGAACTGCTTCTTTCTTGCAGTTTTGAGGAGTAGCTCTTTGTCTTGGAGCTTTTTAATTAAAAAAAAAAAAAAAAATCCTCACCCAAGGATATGTTTTTATTGATTTTAGAGAGAGGAAGGGAAAGTGGGGGGGAGAGAAACATTGATGTAAAAGAGAAACTCCAAATGATTACCTCCCATATGTATGTGCCCTGACTGGGGATTGAACCCATGACCCTTTGGTGTATGGGATAGTGCTCCAACAAACTGAGCCACACTGGCCAGGGCAACCTTTTGCATTTTAATTATGATGTATCTGGTTGTGGGTCTCTTTGGGTTAATTTTGTTTGGAACTCTCTGCACTTCCTGGACTTGTATGTATATTTATTCACCAGGCTAGGGAAATGTTCTCTTCTCCTTCCTGTACCCTTATAATGCAAATGTTGGTGTGCTTGATGTAGTCCCAAAGGCTCCTTACACTTTATTTATTTATTTATTTATTTATTCTCACCCGAGAACATTTTTCCATTTTTTGTTCAGGTAGAGTGGGGGTGAGAGAGAGGAACAGAGAGAGAGAGAGAGAAACATCGATGTGAAAGGAACACATCAAGTGGCTGCCACCCGCACAACCGACCAGGGCCTGGGACAAACTGCAACTGAGGTACGCGCCCTTAGCGGGAACCGAACCCGGGTCTCTCAGGACCGCAGGCCGATGCTCTAACCGCTGAAGCAAACCGGCCAGGGCCACTTTATTTATTTATTTGCTGTTCTGATTGGGTGCTTTTTGGTTTTCAAATATTTTTTTAAATTAATTTTGGAGACAGAGGAAAGGAGCGGGAGAGAGAGAGAAACATCTGTGTGAGAGCACATCATCATTGCCTCCTGCACACCCCCTACCAGGGATGGAGCTCACAACCTGGGCATGTGCCCCAAACATAAATTGAATCAGCAACCTTTCAGTCCATGGGGCAAAGCCCAACCAACAGCCACATTGGCCAGGGCTGACTGGGTGTTTTTTGCTTCCTTATATTCCAAATCGCCAATTTGGTTCTCAGCTTCATCTACTTTACCGTTGACTCACTGTAATGTATTCTTTATTTCTGTTAGTGTTTCCTTCATTTCTGACTAGTACTTTTTTATCGTTTTCATGTCATTTTTTATGTTGTTAAAGTTTACTGAGCATCCTTATAACAGTGTTTTGAACTCTGCATCTACGTTGCTTGTCTCCATTTTCTTCAGTGTTTTTTTCTGGAGTTTTGTTCTGTTCTTTCATTTGGAACATGTTTCTTTGACTCCTCATTTTGGCTGCCTCCCTGTGTTTGTTTCTATATATTAGGTAGAGCTGCTATGTCTCCCAGGATTGGTAGAGTGGCTTTATGTAGTAGGTGTGCTGTAGAGTCCAGTGGCACAGCCTCCCCAATCACTGAAGCTGGGAACTCCAGGTGTGTTCCCAACCACCCTGTGGGCTGTGTACCCCCTTTTGTTGTAGTTGAGCCTTGTTTGCTATTGGCACATTAATGGAAGGGATTTGCCCCCATACCGAATGGCTGCAGGGACTAGCTGTGATCACTGACCACCCTAAAGGATCAGCTATTCAGGGCAGAGCTACAGAGCAGGACTTACTTCAGTGGGTCCCTTGAGTGTGCCACTGTGAGTCCCTTGGGTGGTGCTTTGACATGATCTGAAGCTGTTCAACTGGTGCATTCACTCTGGGGCCTCCTGGGAGGTGCTGGCCAAGGTTAGTCGCTGCCTGTGGTCTTCCTGGGGCCATCTAGCACGAGCAACAAAGTAATCTGCAGATGGATTCTACTCGTGCTGGGCTTGGAGGTGTCCAGGTGAGGCCTAGCTGCAAAACAAGACCAGCTGCTGCTAGTGCTGGGCCTGGGACCACTTAGTGAGAGGTACTGGGCATGCTGAGGCCAAATGCTGCTTTGAGAGATTTTAGGAAAGTCTGAAGAATGAGGTAAGACAGGAGATTTGTATGGATGAGCCACTGGAAACAGCTTGGGTGGGCCTGCAAGTTGGGTGGGACAGGGTCTTAGGGAATCACCACATCAGGGCAAACTATGTGAACCGGGTTTATGGAGACTCAGATATGGCACCAGCCTGTCAGCTCTGTGTGTGTGGTGGGGGACAATGGTCTCTGCCAGCACTTCTGTCTGGGAGAAAGCTGCCCCACCCACCTCTTGCCTTGATGCCAGATAATTCAGTTCCTCCTCGTATGTCCCTGGTTCCTTTCAAGCTGCTGCTCCAGTGTTGGAGCTCAGAGGGAGTGAGTGCAGGTAAATTTGTGTGTGGACCTTTTGAGAGGAACTGCCTGGGACTCCAGGGACCCTCAGTCTCAGTCACAATCCCCACTGGTTTTTGCAGCCAGAAGCTATGGGAACTCCTCCTGCTGGCTCTGGAAACTGGGTTGGGAGGCCTTGTGTAGGGCTGAGACCCCTTGCTCTTCAGTGTGGACCTCCACAGCTGAGATATTCCTCCCAATTTTTATCTGCCACACATGGGTGTGGGACCAACCTGTTCTGCATCTCCATACCCCTCCTACCAGTCTGGCTATGGCGTCTCCGCCTCCACCTCCTTTTTTATTAATTTATTTTTGTTACAGATGTTTATCCTTTTTTTTCCCCATTGACACCCTCCTCCCCATCCCCCCCACTCTGTACCTGATTCTGTTGTCTGTGTCCATCGGTTATGCATTATGGCTTCTTCTTTAAATCCCTAGTTTAGGACTTGTATTCAGCTAAATATCACATGTTTCTGAATGATGACTGTTCTGTAATTTAGTTGTCATTTTGTTGTGGTTGTGGGAAGGTTCAAGTACCACATTTCCCTATACTGCCATCCTGAGTGGAAGTCCTCTGCTCATTTTTAAATCAGATTATTGGCTATTTGCTATTGAGTTGTATGATTTCTTCATTTATTTTGGATTTTAACCCTGTATCAGATATATGATTTACAGATATTTTCTCCCATTTGGTAGGTTGCCCTTTCATTTTGTTGGTGGTTTCCTTTGCTGTACGGATTTTTAATTTTATAGTTACTTTCATATCAATTTTTAAAAGATTGTGACAATTTATGCTTTCATTAATAGAGTGTGAAAGAGTTGTCACTTTGTCAATCCATATGGAAATGTTTAGCTTTTTCTTATAGAATATTTCAAATTTAGCCATGGCCGGTTTGGTTCAGTGGTTAGAGTGTCGGCTTGCGGTCCAGAGAGACTCGGGTTCGGTTCCTGCTAAGGGCGCATGCCTCAGCTACGGTTTGTCCCCGGTCCTGGTTGGTCGTGCGGGTGGCAGCCACTGGATGTGTCCCTTTCACGTCGATGTTTCTCTCTCCCTCCCAATCTATCTGAACAAACAAACAAACAAAAAATAGAAGAATGTCCTCAGGTGAGGATTAAAAAAAAATTTCAAGAAATAGAAAATAGTGTATTAAGCTCCTATGGACACAATATCCAATTTCAGCAATTATCAATATGTTGAATTCTTTTGAAGCTATTTCAAACATGACATTTCCCTATGTAAACCAAATATTTTATTTTATTAAAAATTTTTTTTTCCTCTATTGATTTTTCAGAGAGCAAGGAAAGGAGAGGGAGAGAGAGAGCTAGAAACATCTATGAGAGAGAACATTGATTGGCCACCTCTTGCATGCCCACTGGGGATTTGGCCCACAACCTGGGCATGTGCCCTGACTGGGAATCAAACTGGCAACCTCTGGTGCATGGGTCGATGTTCAACCACTAAGCCACATTGGCCAGGTTATAATATTTTCCTTTTAAACCTCATATTGTTGCACTGGACAGTCTGGCTCATAGGTCAGAGTGTCGGCCCGTAGTCCAGAGAGACCTGGGTTCGGTTCCCGCTAAGGGCATGTACCTGGGTTGTAGTTTGTTCCCTGCCCTGGTTGGGTCATGCGGGAGGTGGCCACTCGATGTATCACTTTCACGTTGATGTTTCTCTCTTTCTCTTGCTCTCTCTCCCTCCCACTCTATCTGAACAAAAAATGGAAAAATGTCCTTAGGTGAGGATCAAAAAAATAAATAAGTATATAAACCTCATATTGTCTTTGTTTTGCTAATAGCTATATAGTTAATGCACAATCAACCACTGAGCCACACTAGCTGGGCCAGATATTTTAAATTTTTAATTCTTTTTAATTTTGCTCTCTTTAAAAAAAATATTGATTGATTTTAGGGAGAGAAAAAGAAACATAAATTTGTTGTTCAACTTATTTATACATTCATTAGTTGATTCATTGTGCTCTGATCAGGGATCAAACCTGTAACCTTGGCAAATCAGGATGACATTCTAACCAGCTGAACTACCTGGTCAGGGGTAATTTCGTTTTCTTATAACAATATAGAAACATGATGGTATTTTTTCTCTTTCCTATTATCTCCCAAAGTAAGATAATACAAAATAGAACTTTTAAGAGGTTCCCTATAAAACTTCAGGATAGCCCTGGCCGGTTTGGCTCAGCGGTTAGAGCGTTGGCCTGCGGTCCGGAGAGACCCGGGTTTGGTTCCCACTAAGGGCACGTACTTCGGTTGCAGTTTGTCCCCGGCCCTGGTTGGTCGGCAGCCACTCGATGTGTCCCATTCACATCGATGTTTCTCTCTCTCTCTCTCTCTCTCCCTCCCACTCTATCTGTACAAAAATTGGAAAAATGTCCTCGGGTGAGGATAAAAAAAAAAAAAAAAAATTTCAGGATAGACATGTAAGATTAAACACACCTTTCTTAAAAACAAAACAAAAACAACAACAGGTCAAAATGGAGTCACTTTTGCTAAGCCAAGTCACCAAACCAAAACTTAACAACTAACTTAATTGCAATTCAGCCTCTCCTAGGTGTGGAATTTTAAACCAATCATCAGAATTTCCTGATCAGTGCTAGTGAGATTATCTGCATTTAAAAAACAGTGCTACCCTGACTGGTGTGGCTCAGTGTGGCTCAGTGGGTTGGGCATTGTCCAGTGCACTGAAAGTTGCCAGTTCGATTCCCAGTCAGGGCAAATGCCCAGGTTGCAGGCTTGATCCCCAGTAGGGGGCATTCAAGACGTAGCTGATCAATGTTTTGCTCTCATATTGATGTTTCTCTCTTTCTTTCCCTCTCCCTTCCTCTCTGTCTCAAATCAATAAAAACACATTAAAAAATAATAAAAACAAAAAACCCTTGCCATTTCCTAAGCTCCTAAGATAGACAACCTGCCCTAAGGTAACCCTTTCTTTTCTTTTACTTATAACCTTGTCCCATCCAGTTTTTGCCAATAAACACCTTCCATTTTGTATAACTCCTTGGAGCACCATTTTAGTAGCTATGTGGTTGCTGAGCAATTCATGAATTAATTGATAAAAGCAATTAGATCTTCAAATTTACTCAATTGAATTTTTCAACATTTTTTTAAAACTCTCAGACTTACTTTTTCATTGATTAGCAATCACTGGTTCCCATACCGTGTTGATTTCTGTTGTGTCTCTTTGGTATTGCTGTTATTGGAAATCATGTTGCTATTGGAAATAATACTTTATGAATGAGAAATAAGCTCCTACTCTAGGATGAGATACACCATGTAGAAGCCAACCCTTGGCTTTGCGAGCAGAAATCAGAAGAACCTGTACTGAAAGAAAGGTTGCTGAAATGGCTGTGGCTCCATCCTGCTGGTTTGTTGATACTCTCTAGCTCTCTCTCGAGCAGACAACCAAAGGTGGGGCCCAGTAGCAGCCAAACTATGATTTATGATAAACAAACAAACAAAACAGCGTTAGCATCACAGTCATCACTGGACAGACCCATTAGGGACCAAAAAGAGGCCACATACTAAACCTGACAAGCTCCGGGGAGGCCTACACGGTGGCCTTACAAACTCAGAGACTGAAAGTAACCACATAGGATGCCCTGAATTTAAAGCTTTCCAACTAAAAGCAGGTCACGGCAGGTAGCCATGTCCTAGGCTGGTATTGTCCCTGAGCCTGTCTATTATCTTTTTGTGTCTAGGATAACATACATTTGGAATGTCAGGGTAATTTCCCTTTTTTCCCCCAGACCCCTCAGGGCACAATGATGAACCAGTGCAGGGACCCCAAATCCCCACATTGTTATTGTTAACTGCTAACTATCCTATACCCACAAATGTGAAAGATGTCTGTGTCTATTCATTTTAGTTTTTATCCACTTCCAGAGATTTCCCCACTTTGGTTTCTCCTGCCTCCCTAATCTATCACCAGTAAATTTTATGTAACCTCCATTATGTGTTACCCCCCCCCTTTTTTTTGAAGCAAAACATGTGAATTTATTAAGGAAGCAAAGCAAGAAAATTAATTAAGAATACACTTGTCACCTAGACAATGTGGTTCAGTGGATTGAGCATCACCTCATGCACCAAGAGTTCACTGGTTTGATTCCTGCTCAGGACACATGCCCGGGTTGTGGGCTTGATCCCTAATACAAATCATATAGGAGGCAGCCAATCAATGTTTTTTTCAGTAATGCTTCTATCTTTCTCTCACTCTCCCTTTCTCTCTCTCTCTCTCTCTCTCTAAAATCAATGAAAAGAAAAATTCACTTAGCATAAAGCACTAGTGGGCAACTCAACTAGTCTGAGCATCCCACCTGGTGGGGGTTAAAGGGTTTTATATTTTTCCCCTATAGGTGTCAAGTTTCCTCTGCCAGATGGACTAGATTTCAAGGTCCCCTTCTTATGTGTATGGCTCTTCCCAGAATTTATGAGAACATCTGGTGATTTTATCATGGAAAGTCCCAAGAGTGATGATTTCTTTGTTCAGTGGGTGAAATAATTTCCCCTTTCTTCTTCCTCTTTCCCCTCCTCCAGTTCTAGCAGCTATCTTTCCTGCCTAATACCTCCAAATAATTAGTACATTCTAAAACATCTTATTATGTGTTACCCTTTGATTCTGATAAATAAAATAAATGGTAAAACTGCCCTTTTCGGAGCATTTTTCTCAATCCACTGAGATTTTGCTTCTCAGCAACAATCATCAGTTTGGCTCAAATAAAGTCATAGAAAATTCTTACAGGTTTGGACATTTCTTATGTTGACACCCATCCTGAGGGAAGTGATTCAGATAATACCTCTTTCTACCAAGGGGTGGAGATCAGAGAGCATAGACATTGGAGTCACTAATTCCTTCTTCATCTACTTCACTTCCAACCAAAATGCCTACTTCCATAATCCAAAAGTTATGTAGTCTTCATTTAATTTGCCTAATCCAACCTCTACACAATAATGAGATCTTTTTGAAAGGTAAATTAGATTTTGTTATTTACCTGTTTGAAAGCTGTCAGAAGCTTCTCATTGCCCTGAGAGCATGAGGCAGTATGCAGGTGATATGTTACAGAGGTTTGCACTTGCAATCTGTACGTTTTTTTTCTTCCTCCAAAGTTATTTTTATTGAAGAGAGAGAGAGAGAGAGAGAGAGAGAGAGAGAGAGAGAATTTTGTTGTTTTACTTATTTATGCATTCATTGGTTGATTCTTATATGTGCCAATATAATATTCTCCAAAGGCCTACAAGGCCCGGTCTAACTTTCACGTTGTCTCCATGCCTTTCTGCATCCTGCTCACCCTGCTCTAATCACAATGGGCTGTTTTTCAGGTCCTCCCATGCTTTAGGCTCTTTCCTCACTCAGGATGCTGCTCCTTTGTCTGGGCCATTCCTCTCAAGCTTCACCACAATAGTTACTCTTTATACATCAATTTTTTTCCTTTTGTTTTTTTAATGCTTGCTTCTTTTTTATTTTTCAATTACAGTTTATATTCAGTATTATTTTGTACTAGTTTCAGGTGTACAGCATAGTGGTTAGACAATCATATACTTTACAAAGTGTTCCCCCGATGTTTCCAGTACCCACCTGGCCCCATACACAGCTATTACTATATTATTGACTATATTCCCTATGCTGTACTGTCCCTGTGACTCTTGTAACTACCAATATGCACAGTACTTCTTAATCCCTTCACCTTTTTCATCCAGTGCCCCAACCCACTCTCCTCTGGCAACCATCAGTCTGTTCTCTGTATTTATGAGTCTGTTTCTGTTTTGTTTGTTCATTTATATTTCACATAGAAGTGAAATCACATATTTGTCTTTCTCTGACTGATTTATTTCACGTAGCCTAATACCCTCTAGGTCCATCCATGCTGTCACAATGGTAAGATATTTTTATGGCCAAGTAGTATTCCATTTTATAAATATACCACCAAATTTTAATCCACATGTCTATTGATGGGCACTTGTGTTGCTTCCATATCTTGGTTATTGTAAATAATGCTTCAGTGATCACACAGATGCATATATTTTTTCAAATTAGCTTCTGGATTTCTTTGGATGTATATGCAGAAATGGAATTGCTGGATCAGAAGGCAGTTCCATTTTTTTTTTTTTTTTTTTTTTTATCCTCATCCGAGGACATTTTTTCATTTTTTGTACAGACAGAGTGGGAGGGAGAGAGAGGAAGAGAGAGAGAGGGAAACATCGATGTGAAAGGGACACATCGAGTGGCTGCCACCCGCACGACCAACCAGGGCCGGGGACAAACTGCAACCGAGGTACGTGCCCTTAGCGGGAACCGAACCCGGGTCTCTCCGGACCGCAGGCGGACGCTCTAACTGCTGAGCCAAACCGGCCAGGGCGGCAGTTCCATTTTTAATTTTTGTAATTTTTTTTTTTTTTTCCATCCTCACCCGAGGACATTTTTCCATTTTTTACTCAGATAGAGCGGGAAGGAGAGAGAGGAAGAGAGAGAAACATCGATGTGAAAGGGACACATCGAGTGGCCGCCACCCACATGACCCAACCAGGGCCGGGGACAAACTGCAGCCAAGGTACATGCCCTTAGCGGGAACCGAACCCGGGTCTCTCTGGACCGCAGGCTGACGCTCTAACCGCTGAGCCAAACCGGTCAGGGCCCATTTTTAATTTTTGGAGGACCCTCCATAATGTTTCCACAGAGGCTGCACCAGTCTGCATTCCCACCAAAAGTGCATTCTCGCCAATACTTGTTTGTTGATCATAGCCAATCTGACAGATGTGAGGGGATATCTCATTGTGGTTTTAATTAGCTTTTCCCTGACAGTTAGTGACCTAGAACATTAGATGTGTATATATTTATAATTGTTATATCTCCCTGATGAATTGACTTAAAAAATATGTCATTCTTTGTCTATAGTAATACTTTTGTCTTAAAGTCTATCCTGCCAGATATGACTGTCCTTACTATAGCTCTTTAATGGTTACTAATTGCAATATATATGTACACATTAAACTTTGAATTTAAAATCTGTCAGCATAAACTTGGATCTCTCTTTTGGTATTACTAGGATGTTGTTTAACCTTTGTTTGTAAAATATGAGAACTATTAATTGTATAGGGCCATTGTGAGGATTAAATTAGGCAGTTAAAAGACTTATTAAAACACTGATTGTTGGGCCCCAACTCCAGTGTTTCAGATTGTGTAGTTCTTATGTGTGCCTGAGAATTTGAATTTATAACAAGTACCCTGGTGACAAATATGCCCCTATACTTATAGGAACTTGAGAATCAGTGAAATAAGATAACTTTTTAAACATCTAAAGCAGTTCTGCATACCTCCTTGTAGCTTTTTGGAAAAACTGATTTGGGAGAAAGAGAAAAAACAACAACAAAACATTGATATTGATGGGTTGCCTCCCATATGCACTTTGACTGGAGATAGAACCTGAAACCTGGGGATGTGCCTTGATCCAGAATCAATCTTGTCACCTTTTGGTGTAGGAGATGATGCTCCAACCAACTGAGCCACACTCTCCAGTGGGGGCTACCTCCTTGTTGTTGCTTCTACTCATTTCCTTTATTATGCAAAGTTTATTTATTCTTTGAATAACCTACTCTGTTGGGTTACTTTTGGTGTTGAGTCTAAGAAATTAATATTTATGATTTAGGTCTATTAAAAATAAAGTATCCCACTTTTAGAGCTATAAGGAACATATCAATTTGAAAAACAGAAAATTTATGAAAGATCATTTACAAATCTTTTTTAGTAGAAGACATTTATGGAATTTGAGCTCTATAATTTATCATATTCAATCATATCACAAAAATTAACATTACTACAGAAGATAGAACTAAATCAATTAGTCATAAAACAGAAAAACATTTTCATTGTGGGAAAAAATGATGGTGAACACTACAGATAATTGTGTTAAAGTGTATCAATGGTGATATGACAGATTTGATATTTTAACCTTTTATAAATTTAAGAACTACCTTGAAATTATTATTATTTATTTAATGTTTGATATAATTAATCCACTTTAAAATATCTCTGAAGAATAATACATTTATATAACCCTCACCTTTTATCACCTAGAACTGGGGAACTTCCAAGCCTTTACATGCAAGCTGTTTTTAAAGAAAAAGGTAAATCTCCCTTTAATCCATTGCCTTTGAAAGGTTGTAAGTGGTTCATAACTTTAAAAAAATGTTTTTAAAATAATAAATGAATATCTTGGATTAAATACATTTTTCTTGTTACAAGTTGGTACAGATCCTTGTCATTTTACAGTTTTCATTCTAAATATTAATCTATAGCAACAGTTTTAACTTTTCATCTCATGGCACACATAAGCTAATTGCTAAAATTTTGTGGCACACCAAAAAATATATTTTTTGCCAGTCCCACAAAAAATATGTGTAATTTTGATTGATTTACAAAACAAATAAAAGTAATTACCTATCCCTTTTGCTCCAAAGTGACTTTCTAAAAAATGAGGTGTCTATACCTGTATATAAGGATTTCCGTTACCAAGAATTAAACAATAATGTTCTCCAGGTCCATCCATACTATCGCAAAGGTTAAAATTTTCTTCCTTTTTTATAGCTGAGTAGTATTCCATTGTGTAAATATACCATCGCTCTTTTATCTACTCATCTACTGGTAGATACTTCGACTGCTTCCAAATCTTGGCTGTTGTAAATAGCACTGCAATAAACGTTGGGGTGCATATATTCTCTTGAATTAGTGTTTCGGGTTTCTTTGGATAAATTCCCAGAAGTGGAACTAACTAAACTAACAAGTAAAATAGAGACAGACTCATAGATAGAGAGCAGGCAGACAGCTTTGATGGAGTGAGGGGTGTTGTGGGTGGGTAGGTGGAGAGATTAAGCAAAAAGAAAAAAAAGACAGGGACTCATGGGCATGGACAACACTGTGCTGACTATGGGTGTTGGTAGAGGTGGGAAAGGGTATAGAGAGGATAAGTGGTGTTGGAACAAAATAAAATAAAATAAAAAGAAAAAATAATTAACCAATCAGATGCAACCTTATTATGCTACATGACCAATAAGATGCAATTATGTTATATGACATATATATTTAAGGTTCAAGACAGGGCATTCACAGTGGATGGCTATTGTTGTATTGGCTGTTGTCATGTTTTTTTTTGTTTTGTTTTGTTTTTTATCCTCACCCGAGGACATTTTTCGATATTTTGTTCAGATAGAGTGAGAGGGGGAGAGAGAGAGAGAGAGAAACATCGACGTGAAAGCGACACATCGAGTGGTTGCCACCCACACGACCCAACCAGGGCCGGGGACAAACTGCAACCGAGGTACGTGCCCTTAGCGGGAACTGAACCCGGGTCTGTCAGGACCGCAGGCCGACGCTCTAACCGCTGAGCCAAACCGGCCAGGGCTTTAAAAAATTTTTATCCTCACCCAAGGGCATTTTTGCAGTTATCCTCAGATAGAGAGGGAGGGAGGAAGAGAGAGAGAGAAACATTGATGTGAGAGAGACACGTTGACTGGTTGCCACCCACACGACCCCAACTGGGGCCGAGGACAAACTACAACCAAAGTATGTGCCCTTAGCGGGAACTGAACCCAGGACTCTCTGGTCTACAGGTCAGTGCTGCTCTAACTGCTGAGCCAAACTAGCCAGGGCTATTGTCCTGTTTTTATTTGACAATCTAAGGGAAAAGAGGTCAGTGCCCTGACTAAATAGTCAGGTATTGTACATTTTTGAAATTCTTAGGGTACACTGGTTGAAAATCGCTGGTCTATAGCAACAAGCTGATTCTACAAGAGGGCATTTTTTTTTGCAGTTTGTTTGCTCAAATGTACAAATAAATCTAAAGGACAATATCAACATCTATAATATACGATGGTACTGCTTGTAATTTTGAATGAGCATTTACCCAATATTGAGGTTATAATAATTTAGTTCAAATTTATTCATTTAATATATTTTGACTAGATTCTTATTCCCTTTTCTATTATCAGCACTACTAATGTTATTTTTAAGGTTTTCAGATGTTAACTCCACAGATTTAGGAGCTAGGCTTGCTGGCTAATATCTTACGCTACCTTTCCGAATTGTGTGGCTTTGGGCAATTATCCTCTCTGCGCCTCATTTTCCTCTTTTGTAAAATAAGGACCAAAGAGAGCCCACCTTGTCGGGTTGTTACGATGATCAAATGAAATGATCCTCATAACTGGTATATGTATATACCAGTTAAAACTGTGTTTACTATTTGTAGCTAAGATCCTGTAAGTCTTAACTGTTACTCCTGCTGATACAAGTAGCAATACTACCAGCACTACCTTATCTTTGTAGTGCTTTAGACATTATGGAAAACTTTCACATTTAACACTAGTAGAAACCCTATTGTAATTGATACTGAAGCCGCTTGCAGCGATGTATGCGGAAAGGATTGTGTTAAGTTGCTGTATTCTGCTGTGGCTATTTGCATGGTGCTGAAGTGTCCACACCAGAGCAGTCCTTCCCTTTCCCTGAGGTTGCACAGCAACTCCATTCACTTCTCTCCTCCCCTACTTTTCCCTCCCTTTCCCTTCCTTTTTCCTCCAAACTTTTACTAAACTTTTTATTAAGAGCAAATTTTATTAAACACAAATATTACATTATAAAATCCCTGATTCTTTTCATTTTATTTTCTTACTCATTGATGTCCAGAAAGGTGTAGAAGGAATATTATATGCTAAGGTGTATCATTTTGTGGGAAAGAAGAGCTTTCCATTTAAGAAATACTGTTGCACAGTTTAGAAACCACTGCATAATCTTTTTTTTTTTTTTTTATCCTCACTCTAGGACATTTTTCCATTTTTTGTTCAGATAGACTGGGAGAGAGAGAGAGAGAGAGAGAAACATCGACGTGAAAGGGACACATTGAGTGGCTGCCACCCGCACGACCAACCAGGGCCGGGGACAAACTGCAACGGAGGTATGTGCTCTTAGCGGGAACCGAACCCGGGTCTCTCTGGACCGCAGGCCGACGCTCTAACCGCTGAGCCAAACTGGCCAGGGCACCACTGCATAATCTTAAAAGTGAGTTTTTTTTTAGGAAGTGGATGAAGGGTATTTTCAAATTTGCTAAAGCCTCATGGAAAAAAGTGTGGATGATTATTTATCTACCATGGAAATAGAAGCAAAAAAATGTCCAAATACATAAGTGTATTATTTTAATATTTTTCAAATTATTAAAATACTAATTTAGGAATTATATAATTTTCGTAATGAATTTACAGATATTTAAATGTATTTTCCCACATTTTGAACAATAAATTGTTAGATACCTATTTAAGTGTGAATTGTAAGAATCAAACATATCACAGGACCATTACTTCAGTTCCCTCAGCTGAACCTATAACTAGTCTCTATTACTTTGACCATTAGGCAGTTACACAAGAATTTTAATTTACAGTGTTACTCAATGTCCACTAGGGGGGACCAAACCATAAACAGGAGTATATGCTTCCATTCCCCAAAGTGGCAAAAAACCCAAGCCTGCTATTCACAGATTATTCTTCAAAGTTTCCTGTTGCTAAAAGGCCATCTCTATCAGAATATACAAGCAAATCTATGGCAACACTGAGGAATCAATAGTAGACAAATAGTTTAGAGTAAAGCAAAAGTTGCCTTGAGTCTTTGATCATTTGAAAGTTTAGTCAATTCATAGAAAAGCACTAAACTTATTTTGAAATTGTTCATCTTTTAACAAATACCAAGATGTACACTTGGTATACATCTTTTTTAAAAAATAAAACACAACACCTGACTCATTTGACAAGAAGACAAAGGTGAATTTTGAAATATGACTCAATAAGGTGGTGAGTGAATATATTTTGGATCATGATGAATATTCAGAAATTAATTTTTATTGGAACCATGCCCAATTATTTATTTTTATCAGTGAATAACTAAAATAAACAAAGCCTAAAATTTGTTTGTAATATATAATTTAAAATACCTTACTTTGAAAATAATGTTTTCCAAAGTGAAGTCAACATGTATGTTAGAACTCTGAATTTCAATTTTAATATTTCTGTCACTACTTGAAATCTCTGATTTGTAAAAGCTTTTCACGATTTGAAGCAATGCATTTGCATACTGTTTTGTTCTAGCTTTCTTAAAGCATTTCCTATTTTGTGAGACTTAATATTCAAAGAAAAAGAAAAATGACTTTACTTAATGTAAATATAATTTAATAATCTCATATTGCAATATTTTCTCAAAATAAAAGGTAAACAGATAGGAATGTCTAACTATAGATTCTAAACTTTTTTTAATAAGAGCTTGAATTTTATTGCTAACTTAGTATTAAAAAAACACACAACATGAGCTTGTTTAAAACAATAATAACAATAACAGAACAGTTAAACCTCAAAGATCCCTATCACATCTATTTCCCTGCAAAATACAGAAAGGTATTGCAGAAATGAAATGTCCACTAGATGCCACACTTCCTTTGCAGAGTAAAGCAGCACTTTGGCTTGGCAACTTCATGGAGACAGGGCTGTATCTGGTAACAGGGCCCTAATCCAATTGTCTTTTTCCTTCTACTCTCTCTCTGATGCCCTTCCCCCACTGATATGCCTAATCATCCAAAATTTGCATAGTAGTGATAGCTTGTAAAGGTCTATTGAAATCTTTCTGGAGTAGAGGGACCCTTATATTTACTGATTTTATAGATAAAGTCATTTTAAAACTGAAAAAAAAATCTATCAGTTATTCACATTTTTGGTAGGCTGAATTCAATAATGAAATGAATAGAAATTCTGCAAGTAAAGAAGCAGAAGGCATTAATCTTACCAGCTCCCAGCCTGCCCTGTGAGTCAAATCTAACAGGACTACTGTGTATTCAGAGTACTTATACTTAGTTTGAGTCACAATATTTGATGTACCCGTGAATTATCAATTATGGCATCTTTATGGGAATGTAAGATTAGCAATTGGTGATATAAAATAAATAATATACCTTAATCTTGTGATAGTGTGAGGTCAGTACTGTGTCTTCCTTCAGATTACTAGTCACCTGAGCAATTCTTTCCTAGAACAATGACAACTTTATAGCATTGTGTTTTTCTTACTCTCAAAATCTGTTGAGGATCTGATCGCTATGTCTGGTCATTAAGGAATCTGCAGTACTTTTTTTTTTATCCTCACCCAAGGACATTTTTTCATTTTTTGTTCAGGTAGAGTGGGAGGGAGAGAGAGGAAGGGAGAGAGAGAGAGAAACATCAATGTGAAAGGGACACATCGAGTGGCTGCCACCCGCACAACCGACCAGGGCCGGGGACAAACTGCAACCGAGGTACGCGCCCTTAGCGGGAACCGAACCCGGGTCTCTCTGGACCGCAGGCTGACTCTCTAACTGCTGAGCCAAACCGGCCAGGGCTACAGTACCTTTTTAAAAATCATACTTAAACTGACTTTAGTTGCTAGAGTAACTAGTAAATTTACCAGTTGGCTTGTATTTTTTTTCTTTTATAAATTGATGTGTTTTGAAGATTAATTAATTTTCAGAGAAATGCTTTTCTTTCTTTCTTTTTTTAAATCCTCACCCGAGAACATTTTTGCATTTATCTTCAGATAGAATGGGATGGAGAGAGGGAGGAAGAGAGAGAGAGAAGCATTGATGTGAAAGAGATGCATCCACTCATTGACTGGTTGCCACCCACACAACCCCATCCAGGGCCAGAGATGAACTTCAACCGAGGTATGTGCCATTAGTGGGAACCAAACCCAGGACTCTCTGGTCTGCGGGCCGACGCTCTAACTGCTGAGCCAAACCGGCCAGGGCAGATAAATGCTTTTCAATGTAACTTGTATAAAAGAGTCTCTCTTTTTCTCTCTTGATAACTGACATAAGAGTGATCAAATTTGGCCAGTTTGTAGAAGAAAAAAAAAAATAGGAGAAAAAAACGAAACCTAACAAATCTCCAAACTAAACAACAACAACAACAACAAACAAATCAACAAAACTGCTTTGAATTAGTCTAAAATCTATAACAGGAGTTTATCAAAATAACTCCTGTTGTTTTACATTTTTTCCTAGTTATTTTTTCCCATGTGCATAGCGTCTGTTGTTAAAGATTCCATCCACTGAGAAACACAATGTGTGACGACTTTCCAAAGGAACTAGAGAGAACAAATGGACCAAAATACGATTTTGTGAAAAGGGCTCATGGAAACAAAGCAAGATAATAATGTTTGATACTTGCTAAAAGTGGCTCTAAGAACAGATCCCTCTTAGTTCTAGTTTTATTATGATGGTCTTTTAAGAGTATGCACTGAAAGCCCAAAGGGTTACTTAGAGGTGAAGGACACCCAGAGACTAAATCCTCAAGAAGAACTTTTTGCCCTCATTTGAATGATGCTACTATGGTAAAGAGACGACAATTTATTTCCATTGAATTCTAAGATAGACAGAGTCTGCCTTAATGACAAACTTTACTGTTAACCCTGGGATTTTTGAAGGAAATTTTACCTGTATCAGAAATGGAAAGAAATTGTCAGAAAACGAACATAATTGAGCATCAAGAATATGCTGTGTGTCATTTTAAGCATTGTGGAGAGTATAAATAAAGTTCTCAAGAATTCCTTTTCCAAGTGTCACAAATATAAAAATAGAAATAAATGGAGGCCTTGGGCGGGGTGGCTTAGTTGGTTGGAGTGTCGTCCCCTACATCGAATGGTGGCGGGTTTGATCCCCAGTTGGGGCACCTACAGGAGGCAACTAATTGATGTTCCTCTCTCTCTCTCCCTTCTAAAATCAATAATAATAATAAAAATAAAAACCATGAAAGGAGCCACTTTAAAATGGAGCTGGAGCTGCCATGCCAGAGGAACTGTCCTGCATATTTTATGCCTCAAATCTTTGGGCTGTTTAAACAGGACAAAATAACCTTTTGACTGGGTCTAAACAATACTGTGCCCCAAATAATTGTTTTCAAAGTTAACACGAATTCAGTTGTGATGACAACTGGACTGATGCCTACTGGATTGAACATTAAAAACATTGTTTAGAATTAACATCACTGTGTTATATTATATGCACCAATAGAAATGCCTTTTATTGAGGTAATTGTCCCCCTTCCCTTTCTCATACATACCCATTGCCTTTGTTTCCTAATCAGAACATGATTCTTTTTAAAAAAAAATTTTTTTTCTTTATTGAGTTTTAGAGAGAGGGGAAGGGAGAGGGAGAGAGAGCTAGAAACATCGATGAGAGAAAACATCAACTGGCCGCCTCCTGCATGCCCCCCACTGGGGATCAGGCCCACAACCTGGGCATGTGCCCTGACCAGGAATCAAACTGGCGACCTCTGGTGCATGGGTCGATGCTCAACCACTGAGCCACACTGGCCCGGCCAGGACATGATTCTTACTGATCTCAAATAAATGTTTGTTTTCTCTCACTTTGAAAGGCTTTTATTTTTTATTTTTAGGTTAACACAAGTTAGAGTTAAGCTAAACTAATGCTTGTTGATGAAGATGGGAATGTGTTTAGATCTGGGTCTTGCTAAAAATTAGATCACAGGTGTGTGTGTCGGGGTAGCCTGGTGTGTGTTGGGGTGGAGCGCTCTCCTTAGGGAATCAATAAGATGGTTAAAAATTTAAACTCTAATAGCAGACTATGTTCACTGTTCAAATCCTCAAACAATACATAAGTATTAGTAGAATATCAAAACAGAAATCAACTTGAAATATAAGTTAATATTAATGTTTTTTCTATTACTATAAATGTACATCATAGAAGGAATTTATTCGCAAAGATTTGAATAATTATAATTTGAAAGAATAGTACCTATTAACTACCTACTGTGTGTGTACATCCCCATTCAGGCCTTTGAGTACAAAAGGAAGAACTTGGAAACTCATAAAGGCCCTGGCCAGTTTGGCTCAGCGGTTAGAGTGTCAACCTGTGGTCCACAGAGACCCGGGTTCGGTTCCCGCTAAGGGCATGTACCTTGGCTGCAGTTTGTCCCCGGCCCTGGTTGGGACGTGTGGGTGATGGCCACTCAATGTGTCCCTTTCACATCGATGTTTCTCTCTTCCTCTCTCTCCTTCCCTCTCTATCTGAATAAAAAATGGAAAAATGTCCTCTGGTGAGGATTAAAAAAAAAAAAAAAAAGGAAGAAGCTCATATCTTGGAGATAAGAAAGGCCTAAGTTTTGGGTGTTCAGATGCCTTTTGGGGTTTCCTGAGTCAGTGTACCCTACCTTCTCTCTGCTCACACCCTCTGTCATCCCCTACCAGTGAGTAGGATTAACCAAGAGATTTTATATAATCTTCCTTTAAAAATGGTAAAGAAACAGAAAAGTCTTTAGCAGATCACGCCTTAGGCTTAAGATTTGACTGATCCTCAAAGTTACCTTCAAAAATAAATTCCCCTTCCTTCCAATCTTCTGACTCTATGCCCACCTTCAGGTCCACCCTGGAGGAGTATTAGCATTGAGCAGACCTGTCCAGGCTCAGCTTCTACAGACGGCTTCTTTGCCTTGCCCATAAAAACAGGAGTCACTGCTGTCTGGCCGGTGTGGCTCAGTGGTTGAGCATTGATCCATGCACCAAGAAGTCACTGGTTCGATTTCCAGTCAGGGCACATGCCCAGGGTGCGGGCCTGATCCCCAGTGAGGGGCATGTGGGAGGCAGCCAATCGATGTTCTGTTTCATCAATGTTTCTATCTTTCTCTCCCTCTCCCTGTCCCTCTAAAATTAATAAAGAAAGAAAGAAAAACAAAAAACAAGAGCCACTGCGTATCCCTGAGAAGACAGCCCTGGAAAGTACATTTGTGTTAGGTGCATGCAAATCTTTTCATGGCCATATTTTAAATATTATTGTTCTTTATGCTCCATCAGTAAAGAAAATTACATTGAATATTTTTCATATAGCAGCATTATCTTTTGTGCATATTATAGATACTGTCTTTCCACATTTATATAGTTATAGGGATTACACAGAAAGTAAATTGTATTTTAAAAATTTATTACAATTATATAAGTCATACATACATGTAAACTATTTAAACAAAAGAGATTTGTATTACACAGAAAATGAAAATATTTCTCCTCGTTATGATCCATATTTATTTTAATTTTAATATTATTACACTTTTAAAAACTATGTTTTTATTGATATTTTGAGAGAGAGAGAAAGGGAGAGGGAGAGAGAGAGAAAGAGAGTGAAAAACATTGATGTGAGAGAAAAGCATCACCCTGACTAGGAATCAAACCGGCGATACTTTGGTGCACAGGACGATGCTCAGCCAGCTGAGTCACAAGGGCCAGAGCATTATGATCCCTGTTTAAAGATAACAAATATCAACAACTTCATGCTTTGTAAATATATACATGTAAATTTTGTTTTGTATATTTTACTATAATGTTATAGTAGATTGTAAATATATAAAAAATATATATTATATATTATATAAATAATAAATCAGAAATATAAATGGCAAATACACATATATAAATTTTATGATGTATATTTTACTATAATATTGTAGTACATTTTAATTTTTTTGTTTTTGAGAGGTAATTTTTTTTTCTTTATTGATTTTATTTATTTATTTATTTTTATCCTCACCCGAGGATATTTTTCCATTTTTTGTACAGATAGAGTGGGAGGAAGAGAGAGGAAGGAGAGAGAGAGAGAAACATCGACGTGAAGGGACACATCGAGTAGCTGCCACCCGCACGACCAACCGGGGCCGGGGACGAACTGCAACCGAAGTACGTGCCCTTAGTGGGAACCGAACCTGGGTCTCTCCGGACCGCAGGCTGACGCCTTAACTGCTGAGCCAAACTGGCCAGGGCCTTTATTGATTTTTTTTAGAGAGAGATAGAAACATTGATGAGAGAGAACATCGATTGGCCACCTCCCACATGACCCACACTGGGGATTGGGCCCACAGCCTGGGCATGTGCCCTGACTGAGATTCGAACCAGTGACCTCTTGGTGCATGGGTCAATGCTCAACTACGGAGCCACACCGGCCAGGCAAATTTTAATTATTTTTAAGTGTATAGTTTAGTGACATTAAACAAACATCACCATTACCCATCTCCGAAACTTTAGAATCATTCCATACTAAAGTTCTATACCCATTAAATAATAATTTTCCAGTCATACCTTCTCCCCAATCCAGGTAACCACTGTTCAACTGTCTGTCTCTGTGAATTTGATGACTTTAGGTACCTCATGTAAGGGGGACCATACAATGTTTGTACTTTTGTGTATGGTTTATTTCACTTAGGATAATGTCTCCAAGATTTATTTTGTGGTTTGTGTCAGTTGTAAACATATTTTACACAAACAAAAAAGAGGATATCTAATCTAATTTTTTTTTTAAACAGAGAACTTGCTGAGAAGGTGGCAGTTTAATTATATGACCTCTTCTGTTTCCTTCCAGGCCTGTGGTTCAATCATACTTGATTCTCTTTTATATTCTATTATGAATTGAATTGTGACTGGTATACAAACTGGTATATAAACTTCCTAATAAAGACTGCTTTTAAAATCATAAGTTTAAAGAAGAAGTGCTAGAAAACCAGTGAGAAAGGGCCCAAGTTCCAGTTCAAGATTTGCCAGTGATTAACTATTTGTATAAATGTGTGTGGGGGTGTGTATAGCTGTGTTATAAAGTGTTATATAATGTGTTATAACACATTATAAAGTGTTATGAGCACATTACATAGTCCTGTTACAGTGTCCTATCATTTACCAAATTGTAATTATGTAGTAATCTGTACGATTATTTTCTTTCTTCTGCTTGACTAGAGCTCTGGAAGGAGAAGGTGGATGTCTTTCTGTCTTCTTTATTGCTGGGTCCCCAGGCCTAGGGCATTGCTTGTCTCACAGAATGAATGCCTGCGACTGAGAGACATTCTACATAGCATTTATCGCCTTTGGTCCTCAAAATCATTCTCAAGTGGGTATCATTATGTCCTTTTCTTTTATAGATGAGGAAACTAAGGAGGCAGTCGGGTACATCCCTGGTGTGAGATTACTCAGAGAACAGTAGCAGAGCCTGATGCAAGCCTAGGCTTGGTTAACCCCCCACTCACCACTCCATCCCTTTACTGTGCTGCCTTGACTCTGAAATAAACACCATGTTGTGAATCTTAACCAAAATTTTAAGTAGTGTAAGTACATTTTTTTTATATTAGACTTTGGAATATATTTTTGGACTGTATTTTGACTACAAGAGCATATGTTCTTGTAATTCTGAATATTTCAACAAATTAATGAAATTATAGCCCTGGCTAGTGTGGCTCAGTTGGTTGGAGCATCGTCCTGTACACTGAAAGGTCATGGGTTCTCTTCCTGGTCAGGGCACATACCTAGGTTGAGGTTCCATCCCCGGTCAGGGTGCTTAAGGGAGGCAACCGATTGATGTTTTTTTCTCACACTGATGTTTTTCTCTCCCTCTTCCTCTCTCTCTAAAATCAATAAAGGCATATCTTCAGGTGAGGATTAAAAGATAAATAAAATAAAATATAAAACTACAATGTGAATATCAACTGCTCAAGAAAACTTCAAAATCTTTATCAGCATCTTAGAATGGTTCCTTGTTTCCTGGCCTATTTGAAATTGGATATCAGTTAAACTGTATCCAAACTCTATAAGCCAAATCATTTATTTTCTAGAACAAATATTATGGTAGGCCCTAAGTATACTTTTGCTGTTGTGTTACGAATTAATCTATTTTTTAAATTTAAAAAAATTCTGATGCAGAAAAAGGCTAAGGGAACATTTGATGTTGAACCATATTCCCCTTCTCTAGTTTCACCTGTGTTACAAGTAAGGTAAATTATAAAACAAATACAACATAAAAAGAAGATATGTTATATATACAGTACACATGCATTTATACAAGTATAAAATATCTAGTACATGTGTACTTATGCATTATTTATAAAAGTAACCCATATTTTCTTTTAGGAAAAACTCATTTCTTTTTCCTTCCTTTTCTTCCTTCATTTCACAGAGATCTTTTTAAATTGAGAAGCAATTATTGTTAGGTTGCCCTCAGTTTAGACTGGCTTGGGTGACTGACCCTTTTTAATGCACAGCTGAAACTACATAGAAATGCTACTTAGTGTATGCAATCCCGGTTTTGAATATCTTTTCAGATTTAATGTGTTAACAGAAGTTAAGGGAAGAAAGATGATATAAAAATTATCATTACATGCCCTGGCCAGTTAGGCTCAGCGGTTAGAGCGTCAGCCTGTGGTCCAGAGAGACTCGGATTCGGTTCCCACTAAGGGTACGTACCTCGGTTGCAGTTTGTCCCTGGCCCTTGTTGGTCGTGCGGGTGGCAGACACTCGGTGTGTCCCTTTCACATCAATGTTTCTCTCTGTCTCTCTCCCTCCCACTTTACCTGAACAAAAAATGGAAAAATGTCCTTGGGTGAGGATAAAAAAAAAAAAAGGAAGATTGTCATTGCAAATGCAATCTTTGTCTGTTTCCCACAAAGGGACCCAAGCAAACTCATTAAGTGGGATAAGCAGCCCTAGGACAAGTTAACAACTCATATTGTTTGCTCAGGGCAGTATAACCACAGATAGAGTATAACTTCTGTTATTTAACTCCTGCTACTGCCATGGATGTTTTTGGATAGAGCATGCAGGTGAGCTCAGAAATTCTGATTTCTAGGTTGGAAATAATCTTGTAGAAGATTGCAAAATGGTTACAGGTACAAATTCTTTCTATCCCTCTATATACCTCTTTTTCTTTTGCAGAGGTGGAATCTATTTTTTCATTACTTGAATCTGGGGTATATGACTTGCTTTGAACCATGGGAGAGTAGCAATATAATAGAAATAGAGACTTGACTCATTGCAACTTGCCTTTCTTGCTTTGAGGAATACTGTGACCATCACGACATGAATGATCCTGAGCAAGGCTGGCAGAATAATCATATTTGTGGTTCATGTACCTTGTTGCTTCAGTTGATAACCAGCCAGTCTTCACACATGAGTGAAGGCTTAAATACCAGCTGACTACAGATATATGTAGGGTGGTCAACTCACACTGGTTTGCCTGGAAATCTCGCAGTTTTAGTGCTGAAATTCCATGTCCCAGGAGCCTCCTCAGTCCCAGGTAAACTAAGATGGTTGAACAAGTCGAGACTAGCAGAAGAACCGTCATCTGAACTCAAAACAAATTTCTTACCCACAAAGTCATGAGATAAGTCCTGGTAGTTTTTGTTTAAGTCACTGAGTTTTGGCATAGTTTATTATACAGGAGAAGCTGATACAGACTTTTAGAGACTCATCTAGTTCATTTAACTCATTTTTGAGCTGATTGAGTTGAGCTTTAGAGACGTAAAATGATACATCTATTTGGTAAGTCTTACATTTGTCAACAAAAACAAATCAAAGACAATGTTAAGAAATATTAGGAAATATCTTCCAAGGAACGAATTTGAGTAATAGTTTATAAAAAAATTCCACAACTAATGAATATCAATTTTTTTTTTTATCCTCACCTGAGGACATTTTTCTATATTTTGTTCAGATAGAGTGGGAGGGAGAGAGAGAGAGAGAGAGAGAAACATCGACGTGAAAGGGACACATTGAGTGGCTGCCACCCGCCCAACCCAACCAGGACCGGGGACAAACTGCAACCGAGGTACGCGCCCCTAGCGGGAACCGAACCCGAGTCTCTCTGGACCGCAGGCCGATGCTCTAACCGCTGAGCCAAACTGGCCAGGGCAAATATATAATTATTTATGATATAAATATAGGGAAACTGTACAATGCAACATTTAAGAGCAAAGGTTTTGAAGTCAGGCACATATGAGTTCAAATTCTCCTAGATCATTATGTGCCTTAGGCAATGTATTTAGTCCATCTAATCACTGGTTTCCTCATTTGTGAAATGGGCATATTTGTATGCACCTCATAGGTTTGATAATGTGAGAATTAACTTAATATTATAATATAAACTCCTGTGTACAGTACCTGGTACATATTAAGGACATCATAAATGGTAGCTATTATTATTATAAATATGAAGATCACAAAGTCATTAAAACACTCAAGTTTGTGGTGTTTCAATATCTGGTTTTGGACAATACTAGTAATGACTGTGGATTGAGTCTTCCATAGCTAGTCTAAGATAGAATATAGGGTAAGAAGCAGAGAACCTAATTTTATTTATTTTATACTTCATTTTTTTTCTTATTTCTGTAAATGCCATAAGTATTTACAGATGTAATATTAGAAACTGTGGTTAAGGAATTTGATTTTTTTTTTTTTATCCTCACCCGAGGACATTTTTCCATTTTTTGTTCAGGTAGAGTGGGAGGGAGAGAGAGGAACAGAGAGAGAGAGAGAGAAACATCGATGTGAAAGGGACACATCGAGTGGCTGCCACCCGCACAACCGACCAGGGCCGGGGACAAACTGCAACCGAGGTACATGCCCTTAGCGGGAACCGAACCCGGGTCTCTCAGGACCGCAGGCCGATGCTCTAACCGCTGAGCCAAACCGGCCAGGGCAAGGAATTTGATTTTTAAGAATCTCTTTTCTGATGATAGATATTTGAGAAGAAAAATCCTTTACATATAGACATTACTCAGAAACTTTGTCTCTCTGACCAGGTGGGTCAGGTGGTTGGAACACCTGGTAGACCACAGGGTTGTGAGGTAACAGGTTCGATTCCTGGTCAGGGCACATACAAAGGTTGCACAATCCCCAGTCCAATTGATTTTTCTTTCTCTCATAGATGTTTTTTTCTCTCTCTCCCTTCCTCTCTCTAAAAATCAATGGAAACATATCCTCGGGCAAGGATTAAAACAAACTTTCTCAATCATTTTTATTGCAACTATTAGTCATTTTATTATATGAGAGAGATTCAGATCATTATAAAGGGATGTAACTGAGGGCATTAAATAAGAAAATATTCAACATTAGCAAAATTTGCTTTAAACTGTTTAATGGCTGAAAGGTAACTCAGAAGTCAAAGGATAATAAAATATTCTGACTGAACCTATCATCACAATGAATGGCAAGCTGGTACAGTTAAGAAGCGGAAATCCATTCAGGTAACCAAAAAAAAAAAAAAAGACACCAGCTGTAAACCCCCAGCTGCAGATAGAAGAAAGAAACATCACAGAAGAAGCATCTTAACTTCTCCGTACTGTAGTTTTTGTGAATGACCATTGTAATGTCTCTGGTATGGGAGCACATTGAGAAGAAAAGACAAGATCAACACCGTGACCACACCACAAGCCTCAGGAAAGGCATTGTCAGTTTTTTGTTGAAGGCACATTGTTTAACATTTCACCGAGGAAAATATCCACTGGTATTTCAAGGGCAAAGTTGCATCTCCAGTCTTTCTGCTTACAGTTGCCTTCACAGAAATTCTGTGGTGATCAACCCAACTTTCAATTAAGTGGTATCTCTGTAGGCATCTGATTTAAAAAAATCAATATGTAGAATCTATAGAGAGATTAAACAAAAACAAACAGAAATTATGATTTCTGGATTTGATATTAGCAAGTTTTCATACTGTAGCATAAGACTGTATTTAAGAAAATTGTAGATGTGATTTTATCTCTGTAAATAAAATGTTACTAGATGATAATGTAATTAGGTTTTAATTTGAGTATAAATTAATGTCTTTGTAATAGAATTAATATTTTCTTTTTTTTTAAATAATTTTTTTGTTTATTGATTTTGGAGAGGGAGGAAGGGAGAGCAAGAGATGGAAATATTGAAGAAAGAGAACATTGACTGGCCGCCTCCTGCATGCCCCCACTGAGGATTTGGCCCACAACCTGGGCATGTATCTTGACTAGGAATCAAACCAGTGACCTCTTGGTGCACGGGTTGACACTCAACCACTGAGCCACACCATCCAGGCTAATTAATATTTTCCAACAAAATTGTTATTATGTAGATTAAAACAAAGAAGCTCATTTACATATTTCTTTTGAAGGCAATCATAAGAGAACATTACTTAAATCCTATACATGCAAAATGAATTGCTTGGTGTTTCAAGGTGCCTAAGTGTGGTCTTGCTGGCACAGAGGAAAGCTCTGTTTATCGATAGGACAGGTCTAAGGCACAATAGCAGCAGTACTGGCTTCTCCAAGTAGCCCCACCATGGAGCCTTCATCCTTCCCTGGCAAGACCAGAATAAGTTGGTAGTTCAAATTCCATTGCCCATTCGTCTCCAGAGACTTCAAATGAGGGGGCCAACTCTGATGGTGAGTGCTGGGTTGTAGACTCGTGTCTGCTGTTAATCAGACGGAGTTTGCCTACAGCTCATATTATAGACTCTGGTGAGTGACACTCAGGTGGCATGGCTTTGAGTTTGAACTGATGAACTGACATTATGCAAGTGAAAGCTTGTTACTGGTCCCCTGAGTTTATCAAAAGCCACCAATTACTACTTTGGTGGACTATCTTATGCAGCAGCTAACGTTCACATTTATATTGCCCTTTAAAAACATTTATTTTTATTGTTGAGAGCATTATAGATGTTTCTCATTTTAAGAGCAGGGTCTGATAGTAGGGAAAAAAAGAAGTCTAAGCAGTTTAACATATATGGCTAAAAAATAGCATGTTTTCTTTTGTGATTTGATTAGATGAGCAACCAAAATTTCAATTTTCAATGATCTTACTTAAAAAACATATTTATTTGACTTAGCTAGGTGAAGTATGTGTTTAGAAATGACTCTGCATACTTGAAAATATTTGCCCAGAGAAAGAAAACTGTAAATTTAGAGACTTAAGAGACACCACGTTTTAATAAAGGAGAGCGGGACGGGTGAACATTGTTAGGATATTATAATGTTTATTTGCTGTTGCTCAATAAGCAATCTTTTTGTGAGTTAGTAGTTAGTAGGCTTTACCCAGAGATGCTGTATATCACTGAAGAGCATGACTAAATATTGAGTAAATGGCTTCCCTTTTGAAATGAATAGAAATAAGAAGAGGATCTTGTTCTAAACTCCTCCAACAATTTACATTAAAACTTTTAAACTACAATTCATTTTTAAATAAGGGGGGGCGGCAGAACCTGGGCTCAGCCCAGATTATACTCAAAATATAAATATTTATAGTTTTATAAAACATATTATTCTTTCAAAGCCTTATCAGTGATCAAAAGCTTGCAATAGTTTGCTTTACTTTCACCCCTATGTGCATGTATTTTATATACTGATGACTCTTTTAATCTTGTAAGAACCACATCCAGCAATGAATCACATTCTTTGAGTGAATAATTCAGTCCTTGACGCCAACCTCTGAGGGGGAATATTGTGGTCATGCTGTCTGAACAGTGTGGTAGCTATGGCTACCTATATAATTCTTCGCAATGAAAAAAAGTGACAATGACATTAAATTTAATCAGGTTCCCCTTTTCTGTGGTTCCCACTGGGATGAGCCACTAGTGTCTTGCCTTAAATATTCAAAGGCCTTCCTGAGTAGTTTGCATGTGTTCATATACTGGGACAATGTCCTGCTAATACAGAACAATAGATCTGTCATGTATTTCTCCTGCAAGTAGATGTGAGTCTGAAGTTACCAAGTGTAGGGCTTAAGGGCTGTCTTTCCCTCAGTAACTGTCTTAACTTAAGTCTTAACAATTGGCAGTAAGAAAATGTACATAGACACTAAAGTGTAATGAACTTGATTTTCAGAGTTGGAAACTCAAATGTGTCCAAGAACTATGTTTGCTAAATAATAATAAAGCTGCCTAGCTTCCTAACATCATTTTCAGTCACACTCCATCTGGTATAAAAGGCACAGTACAGAATATCACATGGCTGAAAACACTGAAACACAGCAACTAATATTTATGCCCTTGTACCTCTACAGGACACTCAAGTGTATATCACTTTCTTTTAAATCATAATTGAGAAATTATAAGATGTATTTTATGCCCATCGTGCATCCCTGGGAGGATGGTAAGCTAATTTTTAACGTTCAAAGGATGAAATCAATAAAACAAAATATATGGATGTTCATTATAATTATCTGTGTCTGCAGCAGATCTATGTCATTCATTAAAATTTCTCTGATTGCTCATAACTTTGATGTTGGAGAAACTGAAGAAAGGGAAATAAAAATTAGTTGTTTTCTTTTCTGTCAGGTAGGCAAAACCAAACAAAGTAATAAAAACTTAGCAAAAAACAACATC
Source organism: Molossus molossus (assembly GCF_014108415.1). Lineage (NCBI taxonomy): Eukaryota > Metazoa > Chordata > Mammalia > Chiroptera > Molossidae > Molossus > Molossus molossus. The sequence goes on along the minus strand of NW_023425344.1, from coordinate 72,920,467 downwards.
ATTTCTAGGAAAAGTGCATTTTGAGAGTAATTGCATACATGGTACTTTCTACAATCTAAATGGAGTAATCTTGTCTTGGGTTATATTTAATTTCTTAGTTTCTGATACTAAAAACTGATCTTGACAATCATTAGATAGCATGAATTTAATATTTTTGTGGCATATTATAAATTAATAGTAATATTTCAAAGGTATAACATAGTCATAATAAAATAAAGGTGAACGTAACTAACAATTCTTTCAGACCTTTAAAGATGCTTGCATAATTCTATCGGCTAACTTCCTCGCATTATATATAAATAAAATAGAGGTGGAAATGGAGTCTGTAGTAAATACTGAACATTTCTTTGTTTTTTCTTCTTTTTGAGTCTTAGATTGTATTGAAATCTTAGGGTTCTTTGTCTCATAGAGATGCATGTGTAACTCCTATTAGCATCAATTTCTTTGCATGGAGTGTTAGTTCTTTGTACCATCGAAAGGAAGATTGATTCCTTTACAGCTTTATGTTTTCATTCACTAGGTGGGAATTTGAAGATAGATAATTTAAAATTGTTTCTAATGCCAAAATCACAGTAAAAGAAGTGAGCTTATCATGAATCTATAAGAAATTCTTCCTATAATGACATATCATTGACCTCAGAGTCATAGAAGAGTTCAAGGTCAACCAGAGAGACACTCACAGTGGTCAACTATTTTTGACTGACTGACACTTGTTTTTCTAACCTTTGAAAATGTGATTTCATGTTTATCAAACTTTGACACAAAGCATTGTGTGCAATGTAGAAATAGGGACCTTATGCTATGGTTTTCTAATATAAATTTGACAGACAATATATTGGCATCTTCTTTAGGACAGATCAGTGTCACGGGGGCAGAAGGTCAGGAATGAACAGTCTTATTGAATAGGTTTCAGTCAGAGAAGACAGGTTCCACAGGAAAACCGCCTTTCCAAATGGTCCCATTTGTAGACCTAAGACATTGCAACTCAACTCTCTCTACCCTTCTTATTGTTTGGCATGAGGGAGATAGAACAATCACTAACCTATGCACATATGCCAAAGATGACATGAGAGCATTGTTCGGTATACAATGGAAAGGAATCCAGAGAGACAGTTTTATGTGGGTGCCAAGACTGATCTTAGAAAAAAAAGTAGTAGAAAAAATTTGACTGTATGACTTTTTATGCTTCAGCACTTTATTTTTTCTTTTACATGATTACTGTATTTGAATACTTCTTGCATTTTGTTAGTACAGTGTTAGCTCATAATGTTTAGTGTCTGACCTATTCCAGAAAATCTGAATGTGTCTTGAAGTGTATTATTTTAGTCTTCTTAGCCTACATAATATATACTTGGCTTTTCACCCTAATCTGTCTTCCCTACTCAGTCCTTGCTTTGACCATAAGAACTAAGGTTTGAAGAAATTGTGGGTTTCTTATCCCATTTTTTTTTGCAAATGGGTTTGTTTGCATGGAATCCCTGAATCTGAAGGGATCAATGAGAGACTGGAATGCTGCTTCAGAACCTGGTCTTTGCATTAGGTTTGGTGATTCATTGATATTCTTATGACATTAATAATTATGTTGTTTTAGAAAATAAAACCTTTTGGAAAGGCTCCCTTTAAATAACACATGTTTCTTGAGGGAAAAATAGCCAAAGCAGCAATATATATATACACACACATATGACCTCTTTATATAAAGATTTCAACTGTGGACATCTGGACTATAATCATCATTTCATTATTATAAATTATATTATAATTAATGCCTTGCATTAGAATCTCTTGTAATTGTTGTTGATGCTGAACCCTTTGGAAGTAAGTTGCAGACATCATGATATTTTCTTCTTAAATATCTTAGTATGTGTCTCCCAAAGCAAGGATACTCTCTTATAAAATTTCAATATTACTTCCCTAAGAATTTAAAATTAGTATACTCATAGTTTATAAAATATAGTCCATATTTAGATTTCCTCAATTGTCCCCCCCAAATACCCTTTATATAGCTATACATCCTTTCTCCGTCCTTCCCCTCCCTTTCAATCCAGGGTCCAATCGTGATTACACATTCATATATTTATCATTAGATTAAACAAGACTATTTAAATACTTCTGTTCCCACTGTTTGTTTTACCATGATCTTTATATTTTTGAAGAGTCCAAGCCGATTGTCTTGTAGAATGTTCCACAATACAGATTTTCCTGATTATCTTCTCATGATTAGCTTTAGGTCAACCATTTCTGGCAAGAATACAACATAGGTTATATTGGGGAGATTCACATTGAAATTATACTTTAGTCATTGTGTACAAGTACAATAGGCACATATTCACCGATTTTGAACAACCTATTCAAAATTTTAAAAGTTCTATGTCAGTTGAAATGGCAAAATAATTTATATTTTATTGATTACTGATGAAGTAAAACATTTAATTTTTTAATATTTTTGTTTTGTGAATTTGTTGGTTATTTATTTTAGCCATCAAATATATTAGCTTAATAATGTACTAATACTAGTTTTATCACATTTAATGCAAATATAATCTAAAAGTATTCTCGTTTTATTTTTAAGTGTGAAATTGAAAATAATAAAATAAACTGTTTTTTGTTACTACTTTGTAGATGGCTTCTAGGTGGTTCCTTAGCGTTATTGAACAGTATCACTTGCAAATGCTTCTCACGTGACATTAGTTAACATTTTTTAGTTTATACTTCGCTTTATTTTAGCTTTAATCATTGAGCATCTATAAAATGAGTTTACTAATACACCAACATCAACTCTCTTAATAACTAAGTATCTTTCTGATGATCACTGTGAGTTAAAATAGAAAAATTTTTAGAATTTCGCCCTATTAACACATAATATAGGTATAGACAGTACATTTTCAGAACTTAAAGTTGTCAAAAATTTTAGGCACGAGTAGCGGTAGGCAAATTTTCTGGGCAGGGAGCTGAAGATAGGCTGCAGTGTACGACATGGTGGATTAATCCACAATACAACTAAATTGTTTAACTTAGCTTACTGTAGGACATGGAGAGCAGCAGGAAGAGTAGCCTATAGTCCCCACCCTAAGAAGAAATCCCTGCTTCTCTGAATGTGAAGAGTTGTGTAGCTAGTTTAGTGACAGCTTCGGGGGACCTATAACATTTAACTGTATATTAATGAAATTTATTTCAAAATAGATGTTTACTAGTTAGTAGACATTAGGAAGATGATCAGTTAAAATCTGAAAGAGAATAGAGTATGACTACTAGAGCATCCAAGATGTCCCCCAAAATGGCAAATATTTTGGTAGGTTCTTTTCAAGCTCAAGCACGTGATGTTGATGATTGTCTAACCACCATGTTCTATGCCTGAAACAAATACAAAATATTATTAAGTGTAAACTGTAATGTAAAAAATAAAAAATATATAACAAAACAAAAACAGCATGTGATTTTTGTCAATCTTTAAAGTCCAAGGACATCTTTGTAGTAGATTGTTTCCCAACATGGTTGCCCCTCTCTGGATAAAGAAACTGCATTGCCACCTTGTTGAACTTGGGTAAGGCAGGATGACTTGCCTTGCTGATATCACTTCTGGGTAAAGATTTTTTATGTTCTCTTTCTGTTGTGCTACAATAACTACCTATGATTTTCCCAATAAGATCTATTCTGTAAGGCTGAGATTCCAGAGTGACAACCACGTGGACTAGATTGATAGATGCTTGTGGTGTAACCACTATTTTGAGGGATCATGTATCTCAGAATAATCTAGCCTATTCTGATGCATAAAAACTCTCAAGGATGTACTGTGTTAACCAAGATGGACGTGTATACCAGTAAACAAATTCTCCTTTATTAGGTAAGAATAGAATCCTTACTTCTATTTTGGACATTCTGTGAATAAGAATACTTCCGTGAGCATGTCCATTACATCCTTACACTGAGGCAGAGCTTCAGTGGGAAGTTGAATTATAGACTCAGTCTCTGTCTTGGTCATGAATTGTTGTTCTTTGAGAGTGGACTTTGTTTCACGGAATAGCCATAGCAAAACTGTAATATATAAGGTGGTTACAATTTGCAATTTCAGAAAAATAGCTATGAGTGGGAAAGCAGTTGTCTACTTTCTACCTTCCTCTCCAAAAATAGTGGAAATCCTCACCTTTACATCTGACAAAAAAATCTGAGATTTAAAAAATATATTTTGTGTGATATTTGATGTTATTTTAATAATATCTAGAACATCTTTAATCTATAATATCCTGCAGGTTTTTTCCCCCTGACGACTTAGAATGTTGTCCTTCACCACAGATGTAACTTCTATCTGGCTAACCAAGTTTGGACAAAGCTCAGCAGGATGACTTTAGACTTTGAGGAGTAGAATGCAGTCTTAGACATGTTCTTACCATCTTTGAAACTATTTACATAAAGTTTCAAATCACTGGCTGAAAAGTAAATAATGCTGGCAAACTCCTTGAGTTTCTTGTCTCTCAAAAAGGCTAAAAATACCTACAAAATTAAATTACATTATTTTTATACATATAGATGTACACATTTGTCTTTTTTTTTAATCCTCACCTGAGGAAATTTTTGCATTTATCTTCAGACAGAGTGGAAGGGAGAGAGGAAGGAAGAGAGAGAGAGAAACATCGATGTGAGAGAGACACATCGGCTGGCCGCCACCCACACAACCCCATGGGGCCGGGGACAAACGCAACTGAGGTACGCGCCCCCAGCGGGAACCTATCCCAGGACTCTCTGGTCTGGGGGCTGATGCTCTAACTGCTGAGCCAAACCAACCAGGGCCAGATTTGTCTTTTTTGATCAGGTAACTTTGTAATGTCATAATGATTTTGTTTTGTTAGCTGAGTCTCAAACATAGGCTTGTAGAATTTATTTAAAGAAAGAACTTTCTTCCCTCAGGAGTATTATTAGAATGTAACTTTGTAATCTTTTTGAGGTTCTTGAATTCACTAGTAGACTTTAAAGTTTCAAAACCCAATAGAAATTAATACATTAGCAATATAAACTCATGTGTCTATTTGCATACTAGCTTTTGCTGAAGATATCAAATGTCCAAAATATCTAATAAAACAATCTACCTACACAGGTTAACATTAATCTGAAGGAAAATACACTTAATATTTTTCATTTATCTAATCTTTAATATAGATTAATATATCTATATTAAATATATCTGTTAGGTGATAAATATGTGGGTTTTTGTTTTGTTTTTTTTTCCCCCCATTTAGTGGACATTTGCCAGTTTTGGGGCAGTTCAGCATCTCAGTTTGTCTTTAATCTCCCTGTCAGAAAATCCCCACAGTTTGTGCAGAGACATCTGTTTGATGTAAGATAGAACTCACTTCCCACTGTGGAAACTGAAGAGTTCAGTTTTCCTTCTCCCTGGTGCAGCCAAGGGGCAGGCATGTGCTTTAGACTTGGCCAATCAGACACTTCTCTCTCTCTCTCAGCACTTTGGAATATTGAGTGAAAGACACAGAGAGTAGCAGAAGGTTATTTATTGCTCTGTGGCAATCTGCTCATCAAATCCTTCTTGTTTAGGGACCACTGCGGTGGATTTTTTTAAACTTACCCTCAGGAGTCCCTAGCTCCTATTTTTAAAATTTGATTCTTTAGCCTCTGTCAAGAATCTTCTACTAAAGATACATTCTCTTCCACTGCAGTTAGTCATAGCCGGTTTCTATGGCTTGTAACTAATAAAGATTTCTACTGAAGACAATGGGAAAAGTTAAAGTTTTGTAAACTTGCATGATAATCTGTGGATGTGACGCTCAATTTTAATGTTTAGGTGATTACAAATGAATGCAATAAAGCAACAAAGAGACATCATATTTTAGCCCATCAACAGATTGGTAATTACAAAATAGTCACCAGAATGTAAAGTGCAGCGTAGGAAATAAAGTCAGTAATATTATAATAACTATGCATGGTGCCAGGTGGGTACTGGAAATATCAGGGAGAACTCTTTGCAAAGTATATGATTGTCTAACACTGTGTTGTACACCCGAAACTAACACAATAATATTGAATGTAAACTGTTATTGAAAAAAACAAAAACAACTTAGCCCATCCAATTGGAAAGGATGAAAACAATAGAACCCCCACTAAGAAGAGAAGGGCCAACTTTTTTTTTTTTTTTTTTATCCTCACCCGAGGACATTTTCTCATTTTTTTTGTTCAGGTAGAGTGGGAGGGAGAGAGAAGAACAGAGAGAGAGAGAGAGAAACATCGACATGAAAGGAACACATCGAGTGGCTGCCACCGCACGACTGACCAGGGCCGGGGACAAACTGCAACCGAGGTACGCGCCCTTAGGGGGAACCGAACCCGGGTCTCTCAGGACCGCAGGTCGACGCTCTAACCACTGAGTCAAACCGGCCAGGACCCAACTTTCTTATGCACTGTTGATAGTGTAAATTGATAATACTAATCTCTAATACAGCTTAGCAAAAATCAACATTTAAAATGAGGATATTCTTTGGTTTAGCTTTCTGACTCTGTTAAAAGATACCATGTTCTTTCTTCTCTCTTAACCTCAATTTACTTTTAATCTAGAGTGCTTTAATAAGAAGACTAAATAAAGTTTCCCTTAAGTGAAAAAAAAAGTTAGCTCCAAGTGCTAACTTCTAAAAAGGCAATTGCCCTTGTAAGAAAAGTTATCTGCATAAGGATGTTCACTGAAGCAGTGTGGAGAGCATGCCACTGGCAAAACCTCAAATTAATAAGAACTATGTAAATAGGTTGTAGTGCATCTATACAGTATTGCATTTTGTACTCATTAAAATTCTTAGAAATATCTATATTTGTTGACAGAGAAAAATATCCATGGCATTGTTTGATACGTTTTTATTTTAGAATAACTTAAAAAATGCATTAAAATCTGTATGTCATCTGAAGGGACTTTGAATAGCCACAAAAGTCTTGAAAAAGAAGAACAAAATTGGAGATCTTCTACTTCATAATTTTTTTTTTAATCCTCACCAGAGGACACTTTTTGTATTCATCTTCAGATAGAGTGAGAGGGAGAGGGGGTGGAGGAAAGAGAGAGAAACATTGATGTGAGAGAGACACATTGAGTGGTTGCCACCCACACAACCCAAACCGGGGCGGGGGGAAAACTGCAAGTGAGGTATGTACCCTTAGCGGGAACCAAACCTGGGACTCTCTGGTCCACAAGCCAAAGCTCTAAATGCTGAGCCAAACCAGCCAGGGTTACTTCATGATTTTAGCGGGAACCGAACCCGGGTCTCTCCAGACTGCAGGCCAACACTCTAACCGCTGAGCCAAACCGGCCAGGGCTACTTCATGATTTTAAAACTTACTATGAAGCTATAGTAATCAAAATAAAACTTACTATGAAGCAGTATAGTAATGTACTGCTGGCATAAAGACAGACATACAAACTGATGAAACAGATTAGACAGTCCAAAAATAAAGTCACATACATGGTCAAGTGAATTTCAACAAGCATGCCAACACTGTTCAATGAAGGAAGGGCAGTCTCTTCAACAAATGGTGTTAGGAAAAGTGGATATCTACTTATAAAAAATTAAATTGGATTTTTATTTAATACCATATAACAAAATTAACTCAAATGAATCAAAGACCTAAACCTGAGACCTAAATTAGAAATAGATTTACTATAGAAACAAGCAATTCCACTTATGGATATATATCCAAAAGAATTGAAAGCAGAATCTCAAAGAGATATTTGCTCACTGGTGTTCATAGCAACACTACTCATAATAGCCAAGAGGTGGAAGCCACCCAAATATCCATTGGTAGATGAATAAACAAAATGTGGCGCACGCACACACGCACACACACAATTCAGCTTTAAAAAAGAAAAGAAACTGCTATGGATGGAATGTTTTGTTCCTCACAAATTCATACATTGAAACTCTAATCCCCAGTGTGATAATACTAGGACATGGGGCCTTGGGAGGTAATTAGGTTTTGGATGTCATGAGGGTGGAGCCCACATGATGGAATTGATGTCCTTATAAGAAGAGGAGGAGACTAGAATGCTCTCTCCATCCTGTGAGGACACAGCAAGTAGTCTGCAAGCCCAGTAGAGGGTCTTCATCAGAACCTGACCATGCTGGTGCATTGATCTCAGACTTCCTAACCTCCAGAACTGGGGGAAATAAATGCCTGGTTTTTAGGCCATCCAGTCTACGGTATCTTGTTACAGCCGCCCACGCTGACTAGAACACGGACACCTGGATGAACCTTGAGGACACTGTGCTCAAGTGAAATAAGCCAGTCACAAAAAGATGGGCATATATTGCTTAAATCATTGCTTAAATTGTTCTAGATTTATCCATTGGGAATTCTTTCATGTTGTCTCCTGTGTCATTTTTTTGTTGAGCATTTTCTTGCTTTCTAGCACTAAAACATGCTCCTGAATTGGTCATTTTGCCAAGGACTGGTTCTCTTACTGGAGAATGATATTAGAAGCCAAAGTGTGGGTGTTGGATATGTTCATTGTGGACAGAGCCAGAAAATACAGGTATATATACAAACTGTACACACACACGTATAGCATACGCACATATCTATAATTTAATTCTGTCTTTATCCATCTGTATCTATAGTAATTTTAAATGAGTTTATACTGATGTCTTCAAATCGAATATGGCACTACATTGCTCATTCTTGCCTTCCCTTCTTTTGCCTACATTCTTCTTTTGCAACAGTGAGAAGCCTGGCTGCCATCAATCCCAAAATGTATAGCAATTTCAGAATTATTAACCTGCATGTCTGTGAGAGATGACTTTTTAATTAGATACAGTGTTTATGCACAGTCCTTTTAGTTTTACAGTGTCTAGCCAAAATGTAAAATTATTTAATAAAAATAATTTTCAAGAAAGTGCTTAAATATTATTTTATTAAATATGACTTCAAAATATACTTTAAAAATTATACAAAATAGATACAACTACGTTACGGCTACTAAATTAAAGCACAGAAGGACATAGCAGAAAATGTGGTTAAGCATTTAGCTTATATCCTTTCGATCCACTTACAGGGATGTGTGTGCATGCACACGTGTGCGATGTGTGCATGTATAATACGATGTGTGCATGTACAATACATATATAAAATATTAATAGAACATACACACAAACATACATATGCAAATAGGTGTCTTTATTTCTCTAATTCATGTGCATTATATGACTTGTTTTTTAAAAAATAATTTATTGCTATGTATACATATTGGTCTACTTTTAAGGGTGTTATTTTATGGTGTGATTGTATCACCGTTTATTCACTTATTCTCTTATATACAAATTGGTTGTAGTTTTCTAGGACTGCTGTGACAAGGTAACACAAACCAGGTGGCTTAAAACAAAGGAGTTTGTTGTCTCATAGAGTGGAACCTAGAAGTGTAAAATCAAGATGCCCACTGGCCCTAAGAGAGAATCTTTCCTTTCTTCTACCAGCTCCTGGTGTCTGCTGGCAACCCGTGGTGCCCTTAGCTGGTAGATGCCTCATGGCAGTCACTTGACCGTCCTCTCCTGTGTGGCTTCACATCATCTTCTCTGTGTGTGTGTGCTTCTGCCTTATAAGGACACCACCAGTCGTATTGAATTGAGGCTCGTCCTACTTGACTATGACCTCATTTTAGCTAATCCATAATGACCCTATTTCCAAATAAGGTCATGTTCTGAAGTATAGGAGGTTAGGGCTTCAACATATCTTTTTTATGGATGCAATTCAGCCTATAACAGTGTGGCTTCCTCATATTTTGCTAGCAAAGGCATTGACATAAAGGAAATAATTGTGTATACTTTTTTGTGTACATGCATGATAGAGTCTTCAGATAGCATCTCAGAAGAGAAATTGTTGGGTCAAATGGTAGGCACCTTAAATATTTTGTAACGTTCTGCTAAATTGTCTTTCCGAAAGGATTCATTTATTTGCCATGTTCTCAGTACTGTATGAGAGAGCCTGCTTCCCCACATTCCTATGTTATCATTAAAAAACAAACAAACAAACAAACAAACAAAAAAACTAAAAACCACACACACACACAAAAACACTGCTCTTCTATTAGGACAAAATATTATCTTAACAAAGAGGCAGATAAAGTAGTTTACTTTTCGGTCCTAAAGTAGCCTTGATTGTGTCCTAAATCTCTCAAAGTAAATTTTGTTAACTTTTCCCCAGAACCTTCCTCCCCAGAGTGGCAAAACAAACCAGCTCTTGGGTCTCAAGACAGACCCACCCCTCCTTTCTGTTCACTCATCTGTACTCCAAACCTTGCTCCAACCCAAAACTGTTTTCTGTTCTCAATTAAAAAACAGATGAAAATGAAAAAGTATCCTGGACACATGAATGGATGCAAATAGGCTTTGGGATGGGGGGTAAAATGCTATTTATACTAATAGTTTCGGGACCTCTTTTAAGCTGATTGAAAGTTCATTTTCCACCCCTATTTCTGTAGGCTCTTGAAGAAATGTTCACTGTAGTCTACGAATCGATCTCAGAATTTGGGGAGGGGTACTGTGGAACTTTTCCAGGGGGCAGTGACTCCCCTGTGTAACTTACCATCTCTTGGAGGCTTCCTGGTATCTGTGCCTGTGCTTGGTGCTAGACCTCCAGACACAGTTGATGAGAGCATGCGTGAGAGGCACTTTCACATCTCAGTCACTCACATCTATCCCCTCTCCCCCTCCAGCAGGTGAAAGTTTTCTCCCGTTTTAGAGATAGATCATCCCTAGCTTCACCATGGCTGGCTCTGCCTTTGCATAGGTCATAACCCACCTACCTCCAGAGAGCCGCGGAAGGCTGCCCTAGAGAACTCAGTTGAGTTTGTTTTTGTTTCTGATTTTTTTTTTGTTTGTTTGAGAGAGAGAGAGAGAGGTGAGAGAAAGATTGACTGGCTGCCTCCCATACATGTCCCGACTAGGGGGGTCGACCAGGCATCGAACCCACAGCCTGGGTATGTGCCCTGACTGGAATCAAACCCACCGCCTTTCGGTGCATGGGAGGGCGCTCCAACCAACTGAGCTAGGTATTGATCAGCACACGCATGTGAGGGAACTCCCTGCAGCCAGGAAAAGAACCAGCCAAAAGGATCGGAGGGAACTGTGCCCCGGGAAAGAGCCTGTTCCCATCAGCTGGAATAGAAAACCTCATAATTCACACAGTAGGGGGTGGGAATGGTCTTGTGCACTCTTTGCTTTTCCCCCTGTTCCAGAGGCTGGGGAGTGCTGAGGGGTGGAGCAGCCCACTGGGACATCTTAACTAGATGACGAAGTGACATGTGGAGGATGGCAGGGCCACTCCATCAGCCTTCGACTATACACCTCTGACTGTTTTGAGAAAGAACAGTAAACTTCTTCACATTTGAGCTGCTTTATTAATTGGGTTACCTCCAAACCATACTCTGAGACAAGGACTTGGATGCAGTTAACTTATTTGGGAAGTCATCTCAGCAAGAGAGATAAGAGAGAAAAGTCAATAAAAGACTGCAGTGATGTATGGGTAGTCAACAATGTGGGTGGCATCAGCAGTGTCTGAACAATGTAGTATTATTGTTTTAAGTATGTTTTCTCATGTAAAAGTAGCCCAATAAAATGGAATTTTTCTTATAAAAAGTTATAATTATTTACTATTATGCTCCTGCGATATAGGATTTTTACCATTTCAAAGAGTGGTGCAGAATCACTAGTTTTTTTCATACTGCTTTTAGGAATAAGAATAAGCATCTGTAGTCTGACTTGTTGATGCCAATTACACTTCACAGATTTGGTTGGAAAACATTGACTTATGGCCTTCATGATTTCCGTAATTACCAACTGTTGCATTATTTGATTCAATTTTCAAAGTCTCGTTGATCATTTCTTTCACTGTTACAGACATTCTGCATTGTGGGTTAGCTGATTATACCATAAATTCTTGGCTCTTTAATGTATGTCACGTCACAAATTCCAAGACATCATACCTTAAATATTTTTACTAGTAAATGTAATATCTGTTTTATGTTGGGTAATAAGTTATGAGTCTAGTCCGTGGCCTTTGGCTTCTCATTCAATGCACAGTAGGTGTAAATTAATGTAGCCCCGCACAGCTTTCTGAGGGCTGTAACTAGATTGTGCCTACAGCTGGTTTGCAGTAGAGAAAATTCTCTCTGAAAAGAGCCACCGCTTAGTGCTTGTTCCACACGTAAAGATCCCCTTCTTGGATGGACCACATGTCTCACAGCGTCTACTCTGTTGAACATTTAAGAGAGGTGTTAGAGACGTTCAAGAATTTCAGGTAAGCAATTGTTTACTTTTACGTGGCTGATTATTAGGAAGCTAATTATTTATTATTAAGGTTTGGAAAATGTATTTTTGGGAGATGTGAGTATAAGATTTGATAAACACTTCAAAGTGATTTGGGGGCATGAAGAACGTTAAAAAGTTTTAAAAATCATATTTTGAAAACAATATAAATATTGTTAAGAATATTGAAAAGAATATTATTAAAAATGAATGACCATTTTTTTTTATTTCTAAAAATATTTCTTCAATGACCACACTAGATTTACCATCCAAGCCAGTTTTAACATACCTGGGATTCTGGACACTAGATTATGTATTGATTCCCTCTATTACAATGAGGGTGTCAAAATCTAGCACTACTATATTCCACAGCTGATGCCCAAACCAGAAACTCAACAACTATGTAACTTAGATAAACACTTTCAATGGCAAGGATAACATGGAAGAATATGTGACCAAAGTCTTCTGTTGTGATGGCTAACTGTGGATGAAATGGTACTTATTTTCAGGGCATAAACTTTACAGTATAGAAGAATGCTGCAAGGTGAACTTGTAGGAAAAGAGTTATTCCTGGAAGTATCAGTTAGTATAAATTTATATATAAGGTAATTTGGTAATATCTCTCAAAAATTGAAATACATATGGCTTTGGTCCAGGTATTTCATTGTTAAGAATTTACCCTTTTTGAGCTAATATGTAAAAATATATGTACATGGACGTTCATTTTGGCAGATTATAATGTAAGAACTGGAAGCAATTTAACATATATCCATAGGGAATTATTAAGTAAATTATAGGACAATCATGCATGCAATGACATTGAGCTATTACAAAGAATGAAGGTTTATGTGCCAACATGAAGAATTTCTCAATAAATGTTTATAAGGAAAAAAAAAATATTGCAGAACAACAGGCATATTTTGTTTCTCATATGCATAAAATAAATGTATATGCCCCAGATTTCCTATAATGAGATCCAAGAAATCATTAATTTTACCTACAGAAAGTGAGACAGGGTGTAGTACAATATATTTATTTTAATTTTACTCCCTTTTGTCTATTTGAATTTATTAAAAATACATATGTTGTAAAAATGCATATGTTGTTTTTATAATAATTATATTAAAAGTAATATTGAACTATTTTATAGACCTCCAACTTATAAATAGTGGAACTACAGAAAAACACAACAGCATAGGTTCATTTATATCTTAATATTTTTCAAATACACTGCTTCCAAGGGATGACTTAGGTTAAATTGATGCTTACTAATTTTCAATTATCTCTGATTTTGCTTCTTTTCATTTGGTTTGTTTTGATTATTTAGTTTTGTGTTTTTTAAATCATCTTAATTAATATTAAGTATTATTAATAATACTGTTTTACTAAAGAAGTTTCATATATGCTCTAACCAAATTTAACAGGATCTTTTTTAGTATCTTTTTTTCATCATGTTAAGTTGTTACGAAACAGTAAGCAACACAGAAGCAACAGGTAAATCCTATTTTGGCAGATTTTCCATCATGAATCCAAGGAGATGGGAGGCGGTGGGGAGTGGGTTGGGGGGGGGGGTTGACACAGGACTTGCTGGTAGTGCTTTGTGGGGATCACGAGCTCACCTTTCCTCATTGCACTTAGTCTCTGAGAATGGGTAAGCATGATGTTAGGTGAGCTTTCTCAAAAAGTTCCTTACCGATAGAGTCTCTGCTGTTGCCCAGTTGCATGGATGTTTTGAGAACCACTTCTAGTTTAGAAGGAGAGGCTTATTTGTTTTACGTAATTATTATTAGAGAAGTACTTTTAAAGAATTTTATTCTAATTTACATTTTGGAAAGGGTATAAAGATGCTAATATCAATCCTTTTATCCATTAATCAAACATCTGTGATTCCACCTTCTATAGACAATTGTCAGTATTATAGTATTACTATTTTAGTGCATCTTAAGAAACAAAGCTCTGTTACATGTATCACTTTAGTCTTTCTGCTTCAATTATATAAATTTCCTCTCATTGTTAAAAACTTCTCCTTAACATTTTTTTTTCCAGTACACGTAATATTCTATTCTGAATTTATATTTTGCACACTATCAATCTAAATTTGGATATTTAAGTCAACTTCATTTAATTTAAAAGTCACTTAAAATCTCTTTTAAACCTTATCTATAGTCCTGATGATCATTTTATTTGTTTTCTATTCTTTTAAAAAATTTTGTACATATTTTAGAATAAAACGACCACCCAAGGGTTTTTTTGTTTTGTTTTTATTACTGAAAGTTTCACATATGTACTCAAGTAGGGAAATAAGCCATCTCGGATAAATTGCGGAGTATTCAGAAATTTCAAGGGTAGCTTGGACTGGTAGCATTTACAGATAGTATTTATCTGTGTGTATCTCTGAATAATAAACAAAAAATGCAGGAGAAAAATTAGATTCTTAGGTTGAAATGATTATAGTTCTCATGGACAGTCATTAATTTAGCATAATTCTTATTAATTAGCTTTACAAACAAATGAATTTAAGTATAATCTTTGTTTATTAATAACTTGTTTCACTTTGGATTTCATTTAAAGTAAAGATTCTATTGCTTAAAAATATGTGAAAGGTTATTAAAAAGGTGATTTGATTGTCAAACTACAACTATACAGGGTTAGTAGAGAGAAGCATAAGTAAGTCTTGTTTGTATTATTTACCTCCTAAATCACATAGAAAATATATTTTCTTTCTTTCTTGTTTTTTCCTCACCCAAGGAAATTTTTCCATATTTTGTTCAGATAGAGTGGGAGAGAGAGAGAAGGGGAGACAGAAACATTGATGTGAAAGGGACACATTGAGTGGTTGCCACCCACACGACCCAACCAGGGCCAGGGACAAACTGCAACCGAGGTATGTGCCCTTAGCGGGAACTGAACCTGGGTCTCTCCTGGGTCTCACAGGCCAAAACTCTAACCGCTAAGCCAAACCAGCCAGGGAGAAAATGTATTTTCTTAATAAAAGGGTTGTAGTCATTACTCAGTTTATGCACAAGTAGATTATCCTCTTTGGATATAGGCAGCCTTTGCTTTGCACAGCAGTGTGGGGCAGTAAAAACAACTGCAAATGATCTTAAAATAAGTGGGAAAAAGTTACTATTGTTCTGTGTTTTTGTCAAAAACATTAAAAACTCTCTTACTATTGTTTTCACATGTTAATACATAGTTATACATGTATAGGTTCACACAAATAATAGTAAAACTAATATTTACTGCACTGTAATATAAAATATTAGACATTTTGAGAATTAAAGTGTTTTATTTGTTTGTAAAAACTTATTACATGTTGTTTGAGCAGTGTTTGTCTTTTTGTTTAACTTATAGTAAGGAGTGAGGATTCTTTCCATGTATTGGTGAATTGTCATATATATCTATATATATATATATGTCTCTCTCTCTCTCTCTCTATATATATATATATATTTATCCTCACCAGAGGATATTTTTACATTCATCTTCAGATAGAGCGGGAGGGAGAGAGAGAGAGAAAATCATCGATGTGAAAGAGACACATCAACTGGTTGCCACCCACACAACTCCAACCAGGGCCTGGGACAAACTGCAACTGAGGTACATGCCCTTAGCAGGAACTGAACCCGGGTCTCTCTGGACCACAGGCCGACGCTCTAACTGCTGAGCAAAACCAGCCAGGGCTGAATTATCATATTTTAATTTTATTTTTAAATTAATTAATTAATTAATTAATTATTGTTATAGATGTTTCTCCTCCCCCCCCTCCACTGATTCCCTCCTCCCCCTCCCTCCCGGCCCTGTCCCCAGTTTGTTGTCCATGTCCATTGTTCATGCACACATGCATATAAGTTCTGTGGTTTATCTCTCCCCACCACCTCCTCTTCTGGGGATTGTCAGTCTGTACCCCACTTCCACGTCTCTGGGACTATCCCATTCCTCAGACTGTTATGTTCATTATATTCCACAAATAAGTGAGATCTTATGATACTTGTCTCTGTTTGGCTTGTTTCACTTAGGATAATACTTTCCAGCTCCCCCCCCCCCCCATATCGTCTCAAAGGATAAGAGATCTTTCTTTCTTACAGCTGCATAGTACTCCACTGTGTATATGTACCACCACTTTTTTATCCATTCGTCTACTGATGGACACTTGAGCTGTTTCCAGATCTTAGCTATTGTAAATAGTGCTGCTACGAACATGGGGGTACATGTATTCTTTCTGATTGGTGTTTCAGGCTTCTTAGTGTATGTTCCTAGATATGGGATCACTGGGTCAAATGGAAGTTCAATTTTTAATTTTTTGAGGTAACACCATATTGTTTTCCATAGTGGCTGCACCAGTCTACATTCCCACCCTCAGTGGACTAGAATCCCCTTTTCTCCACACCCTCGCCAACACTTGTTGTTTGATGATTTGTTGATGGCAGCCATTCTGACAGGTGTGAGGTGATACCTCATTGTGGTTTTAATTTGCATCTCTCTGATGATTAGTGATGTTGAGCATTTCTTCATATGTCTCTTAGCCATTTATATGTCCTGTTTGGAGAGGTGTCTATTTAGTTCCTCTGCCCATTTTTTAATTGGGTTCTTTGTCTTCCTTTTGTTGAGTTGTATGAGCACTCTCTATATATTGGAAATTAACCCCTTATGAATTATCATATTTTTTAAAAGTTGTATCAGCTTTAAAAATTTTATTCTATGCATTTCAATGTTGAGAACAATCTCTGAGAATTTCTTTTAAGTGAGGCTTTTAGCTGGAGTCACTTCCTCTGCGATGTCTTTATTACAATAATTTACCCCCATTTATGTTCACTTTCACTAAATTCTCCTTGCTGGACTCTCTATTGGAGACAGTGTCTACATGGTTTACTATTCCTGCTATAATTGCATTTGTGTTTGATTCTAATTTTGCTACCAGCACTTTTACTTATTTTTCATGCTTTTCTTTCTCTCTCTCTTTCTCTTTTGCTGCACTTTCATCGTTGTTGGCCAATTCCCTATTTTGATTATCCATTTTTGTGATATGTCACCAGAGCTCATCACTAGGAGAGAGGAGGACAAAACACAACCACACATTCTCATCTGTTTGTGAAATAAATAACATGCTCAGGGACCGATGATCAACAGACTGAAGAAGTGACGCAATCACTCACACAGGCTGATGCACATCTGCTACTTGTGTAGTGATTTGCAGACTGAAAATCAGCAGAGAAGTTTGTACTTTGGATAATTACTGGGTAATTGGAATTGGAATTGCTGTTGGGGGACAGATGTTATTTGACCAAATCATGGTAACTGAAATCATGTATGTGGGAATCATGCAAAGTCAGGACCATCTGTATTCTCTGCTTAATCTGAAATATCATAAATCCCTCTGAGGTTCTGACACTGGAGTTAAATGAATTACTAATTATCACAAAACAAAGGGATGTGTAAATATCTTGTGTAGTTTGCATGTCCATGTTATTTTTTGACACAATACCGAGGTCAAACATTTTTGTTTGTAAGCTATTATAATTCTTATTGTCGGCATTACTACTCTTAGTATTTTATAAACGTTAAGTATCAAGCATATAGCATTCAGAAATATTCAAACAATATCAAGATGTTTTTATATTTTTACTGTAGACATATTTAGTTAAAGCAAACTGTAGCATTTGAAAAAACATTTTATTTTTAAATAGTTACAGATTCATAGAAAATTGCAAAAGACAGTACAGGGAAATCCTGGGCAGCTTCCCCCACTTCCCCCAGTGGTTACATCCTATGTAACTAGAGCTAAATATCAAAACCAGGGACACGACATCGGTACCACGCCTGCATGCAGTTCTGTCATTTTAATCACATGTGGACATTGGTGTGACCGTCATGGCAAGATACAGAACTGTTTCTTCCCCACAACGGTGTCCCTCGTGCTACCACTGCAGGGTCACCTCTGACTCTTCCCTCCTCCCTCCCTCCCCACCTGGCAACTGCTAATCTCAAATTCTGTCTTTTCAGAAATAACCAAAACTCTGTTCCTTTTTGTTACTAAATAGTATTTCATGGTTAAAGTTTTTGTTTGTATTAAATGTCTGTATTAATTGTATAATATTATTTTAATTTTTTTTTCTTTATGGATATTTAGAGAGAGAGGAAGGGAGAGGGAAAGAGAAATAGAAACATTGATGAGAAAGAACATCAATTGGCCGCCTCCTGCACGCCCCCCACTGGGGATCAGACCCACAACCTGGGCATGTGCCCTGACTGGGAATCAAACCAATGACCTCTTGGTGCATGGGTCGATGCTCAACCATTGAGCAACACTGGTCAGATATCTTTCTATCATTCTTTTTTTGAAGTCATACATTGTTTCTATTCTTCTAATGGTCACTCAAAATCTTTAATATGCATTTTTATTCGAAAAAAATCTTTCAGTTAAAATGCATCTTTACATTTTTGGTAAACTTTCAGAATTTTATAATACATTCTTTGAATCATCCCTTAAATTTGATTTTTAAATCAAACAATTCTTGTCATTCAATAATTATAGAAAATTATCAAGCATCATCTTATTGCATATGTTTCTAATCTATTCTTTCTATTCTCTCCTTCAAGAACTGCTATGTCCTATATGTTAGACATTTTCTTTTTCTTTTTCATGTTTTTCCTCTGTTCTTTTTCATACTTCCCGTTCCTTCGTTTCTCTTACTGCATTACACCTGGGTAGTTTCCTGAGATCTTCCAGTGTTCTAATCTAAAAGAACAGTTACATTTACTCTATTTAATTCATCCTTTACATTTTTAATTGCAATGTTTCATTCCAAAATGTTTCTTTTTCTATTTATCTATTGATTTATTTTCAAAGCAACAAACATTTACTTCTCCCAGTTCTGGATGCTGGAAATCCGAGACCGGAATGCCAGCATGGTCGCCTGGTGAGGGCTGTGACTCCTCCTTGTACTGTCACACGGCAGAGAGGGTGGGAGCTGTCTGGAGTCTCTCTTTTTTAGAAAATTAATTTTTATTGTTGATGTTATTACAGACCACCCCCCCCAACTTTTCCCACCTTGACCCAACACCTACCCCCTTTCACACTGTTGTCTGTGTCCATGGATTATACATATATGTTCTTTGGCTAATCCTTCACCTTCTTTCATCCAACCTGCCTATTTATTTATTTATTTATTTTTTAATCCTCACCCGAGGACATTTTTCAATATTTTGTTCAGAGTGGGAGGGAGAGAGAGGAAGAGAGAGAGAGAGAGAAACATCGACGTGAAAGGGACACATCGAGTGGCCGCCACCCGCACGACCTGACCAGGGCCGGGGACAAACTGCAGCCGAAGTACATGCCCTTAGCGGGAACCGAACCCGGGTCTCTGTAGACCGCAGGCCAACCCTCTAACCGCTGAGCCAAACCGGCCAGGGCTGCCTATTTATTTTTTATATCTTGAGTTTTTATAGTATTCTTACTTTCCTTATAGTTTTTGTTCTTTTTATTATCTCCTTAATATTTTAAAATGTGCTCATTTTATAGTTTCTTTCATATTATCTTCTTATTAGAAGCTTTTGGGTTCTAATCTGTTTGTTTGTTGCAATGTTTTCTGTATTCATGTTGGAGTATTTCCTTTTAGGATTCGTACTTTGGAGTTCATACCATCTTTTCTGATGATTGTGTGTGTATTTATTTGTCCAGGGTTAGAGAATAATGCTGAAAGAAAATAACTGGCAATCAAGAATTCTGTAGTGCTAATTCGGGTAGCTTTGCATTTTCCTCCACTAGTTGTTTTAAATTTAATAGTTGAAAATGAGCTTATGTGCCAATTTTTTGGCTTTAGGATTTCTATCCCGCAAGATAGCACAGACTGAATAATAGCTTTCTCAAATAATTTTTTGTTTTTTAAAAACCTTACAGAGCTCTTGGAAGAGACAGTTTCTTTTTTTGTCTCTTGAACTTTTGGGTAGAATCCTTATCTTACACTGAAGAGACGGTGCTTTTGGGGTCTTACCTTCATGAAAGGTTTTATTTCTATGTCTTTGCAGTGCATGAGTTCAAGGTCACATCTGTTATCCCTGTATGGAAAAGGAAGCCTTAGCCTCTGGCCCCTAGGTCTATAACTCTCCCAGCTCTCTGACTGATCCCATTTGTCTTGTGAACTGTCTGTTCTGGCTTCTTTCTGGCACCTGGATGTTTCTCTTTCTTTTAATAGACATCAGCTGTATATTTAAGCATTTTAGTTATACATGTACTTAGAATTTTAATATTTTTAATATTTTAAAATTATATTTTATTAAAACAATTTAAGTGTAAGCCAACTATTTATTCTAAATATATGGAAACATGGAGACCGTCAAAATTTTATTTTTCATTTATATTCTTGGCCTTTCAGAATAAAAATTTAAGGGGTGATATAACACTTTGTTTCACAAATATTATAAAATGGAAAACTAAGGCCATGGATGTTTTAAAACTGAGATGCCGAGTTCACAAAATAGTGTTCTTGCTATTCCATTCCAAGAAATTAAAAGTGATTAACCGATACACTCCAACTGTAAATCAATCCCATTTCTTCTAATGAAGGATTGGACTGGGAGTTCAGAGGCAATGATGGGGAGGAAAATAGTTATACGTCGCTTATCATAACTTTGGCTTTCAGTTGTTTTTTCCTTGACGATTAAGGCAGTGTTTTATTTTGGGGGTTAGAGTTGCATGTCCAGTGGGAAAAATTGTTTCCATTTTTCTCTTCTTGTGGAGGCACAGGTACATGAAGAAGGGGCAAGAGCACAATGATGTGAACAACCTCTTTTCTAAGGACACACAAGTTCAGACTAAATAATAAAGTTGCTTCCCCAGTGGAACAATAGCTCAGCCTCTGTCACTATGTAGTATGAAGGGTCTAGAAAGATAAGACAAAACTTAATCTCTTAAGAATCTTGTGGAAAAAAGTAGACATTTTTTTCAAATAGAATATGGAAATGTTTACCAATGAGATAAAAGCCTCCAAATTTTTAATTTTAAGTGCTAAATAAGAACTTAATAGCACCAATTTTAACATTATAATCATTCAGTTTGAATCCAAGCTCTGCTACCTACTAACTCTGTTGCTTTTGGGCAAATAACATAAATTCTCTGACTCTCAGTGTATTTATCTATAAAATGACAACAATAATACCAAACTCCCATGCCTGTAGTGAGAGTTCAAATGAAATACACATAAACTATAAAGCACTCAGCACAGTGCCAGCATGGAATGATCTCTGATGCACAATAGCCACTGTTTGGAATGAACAGAGATTTCAGAATCACTTGAAATGGAAAAAAAAAAGCTCCGGAAGACTGGAAATGTGAGGAGCTCATCTCTTATCTAACCAGCTCAAATTCTGGGATTCCTAAGGCAAAACAAGGAGAGGAGATAATATTATTCCCAAAGCTTGAAAATATTACGGTGGGAATTTTTCTATTATGTGAGCCCCAATTTACAGAAAATGAATCCTTGTTTGAGAAGGAAAGAGCAATATTACGTTTTGCAAATGAGTCTCTGTAGGTGCTGTTTGTTAATGTGTTTGCTCTGGTAGAAATACTTTTATTCTCTATTACCTACTTAGGAAAAAAGATTGTAGTAGGAAGAAGTTTTCAGGCAACCATAAATCTCCTTCTGTTCATTTGAACAGAAATTTCCAAGTCCAGATAATGTTTGTAATGATTAGAAAGCATGCATATTCCTTATGAGTAAAGTATTCTATTCCTTACTTTTAATTGGCCTATCCATTTTTTTCAAAGCAAATTTGCATCTGCTGGTCTAGGCTTGGAAGAAACTTACAATTCTCTGATTCTTTGAAAAGGCAGTGGTGACATTGAGTCACCTGAGTTCCATCTCTGGGCAACAATGACAAATGGTCACTTGCAGTGCAAAGATCAAGTGCTGAGAGTGGAGGTCAGCTGCTTTACACGACACCTAATGTGACTGTCATTTCTCAGGGTCCCTAGACCAAGGCAGGGCGGCGACATGGTGTACCCATCACTAAGGTGCCACGTCTGGCATCTAAATGGAGCTCAGTAATTCCAGCGGAGCCAAGTTATTAGAGATCTAATTGCCATTGTCTAATAAATTCTTTTGAGGTCTTTGTGTGTTGGTTTACTTAAGTATTCAATGGATCCAGCTAGAAGCAGTGACTAAAAATATAATTGTTTTGTAAATTTTTATTTTTCAATTCCAAAACACCCTCATGAATTAATGAACAGCATTCAGATAAAATAAGAATATTCATCAATAATGCAAGGTTTTTTTGTGTCATTGGGGGGTATAACCTTACTATACTGTTGATCGGAAACTCTGGGGAAATAACATCTTCTGTAATGCATTTCCACCTTGGATATTCTAGATCATGTTTAGCTGGAGAGTTTGTACTTTGAACAACAATGTTTTTATTCATATCTTATTGCCAATAGAGTTTATTTGAACTCATCATCATCGTAAGCTTATTTCCAGTTATTACTTTCCTGCTTGCCTTCCCCAAACAGGCTGTGAATACTCAGTGGACTTTAAAACAGCAAGGCTAAGTTTCTCTAAAATGAGCAATAATGGACTTGTCCCCAACTAGGGGAACAGAACATAACCTTCCCGAGGAACATTTAGATGTTCCCCAAAAGATTGACTAATAGCAAATGGGGAAATATGAAATTTCTCTAAAGGGGTGAATGCTTCCTTAAGCAACCTGATTGACAGCTCTAGGCTTGCCTAGTGACACTGTCATTTGAGGGACCCTACACTCCCCCACCCCCCAGGTTTTCTGAAGTCTCTCTTGTGTCATAAGGGGACAAACCCCTGTGGTACTGCCGGGCCCCTCTCTGTCAGAGGGCTAAGACCTGGACTAATTCATTGCGGTGCAGTTTAATTAAACTGCACCAGAGTTGTTTCCCTGGTAAAATAAGTGTGGGAAGAGAATGTGTGTCAAAAGGGACATGCCCCTTACTGTGTGTGCTTTATTGTTACACCACAGCTAATATATTGTGGGAATTCCCATGGAGTCAATGATAAACTGTATTATCGAGCTCCATAAAATAGGCATTCTACTAGTGCAGGTTACTGTAGCTCACAATTCTATTAATCCTTCTAATTTATTATATTATAGCTGTATGTGAGGTCTCATAAATTTATTATACCCCTTTCATCTAAAAAAAACAAAAACCTACCATGCTTGTTTCTCCTCTCAAATAAAACCTCTTATTATTTGTTGTGTCTGTCTCTAAAAATGTAATAGCCACTTGTAAGAAAATATAATTACTGGCTGAGAAATGTAAACTGCATTTGACATGTCTTCTACCCTAAAATTAAAAAATTCTATTAAGCCTTGCTATATGAGTACAAACACTGGCGCACGAAGACCCATTGGATTTTTATTTCCAGTTTTGGGGCAATAAGTTCACATAAATGACATCTTTATAATTTTCACTGTTTTCATCATTTTGTTTATGACAAAGGAATTTACTTATAGTACTCTTTCCTCTTTATCATTTACACTGGAGGCCAGTAGAAGGGCCAAGATAACATCTGCTTTGTTTATTTCTACATCTCCAATGCCAAGTACAACACCTGGCACATATTAGAGACTCAATAGATACATGTTAAGTAAATGAGGTGAATGCAATAGAAAATTTAGTGAAAATCTCCATATAATTTTTGTTGTTGTGAATCCTCACCTGAGGATATTTTTCCATTGATTTTTTTTAGATAGAGTGGAAGGGAGGGAGGGAGAGACAGAGAGGAAAGGGAGGGAGAGAAACATCGATGAGAGAGAGAGAAAGACATATTGATTGGTTGCCTCCCACACGACCCTGACGGGCCAGGAACGAACCTGCAACATAAGTACATGCCCTTGGTGGGGAATCAAACCCACGACCCTGGTCTGTGGGCTGATGCTCTAACCACTGAGCAAAATCAGCCAGGGCTCTCCATATAATTTTTACCTGTATATTTATTAACATGTTTATTAATAACAGTTTATTATTTACCAAGTGCACTTGCACAAATATTTGGTTTACTGGTTAAAAGGATAAGCTCTAAAAAAATGTAGGAATAAATTCATTAAGTTATGAAATTTTAGTAGGTTATATTTCCTCTTAATTTTATAAAACTTGATGCCTCAAAATAAGCTAGAGCTTGGGTGTTGAGAATAAGCCAGAGACTCTATGGGCTAGCCCTCATATGATAAGAAGAAATGTGAATTGAGAGACACTTATATCCATTGCTGATCAGAATTATACCTATAAATATGCCGAGAAGAGCTTAGAAATACTTGAATTTTAATTAGGCATCCTCATTTTTCATCCTGAAGTGAAAAGGTGAGTACTGATTGACATAGAAAGACCGGGCACAGGATAGAACTCTATGGAGTTGAAGTTACTATCTCAGATCCTAGGTGAACAGGAAAAATGACAAACTGTTTTTAGCAACTTTTGCTTTAGAGCACTTTATATGAACGGAAATGATTGGTTTCAGTATAGATGGTCAGAATACAAAAGAAGTGAAGATGAGTGGTATTGTGAGCATATTATTAGAAACTTGAGAGATCAAATCAAGCATGGATACGGGACTGTTGTTTTATTTTAAAATTATTTCTATTATGACACAGTTGAGGTAACAATGATAAGGTTAGCTACTTTTCTGGTGTTTACTAGATTTCCCATGTTCCTGTTTTGCAAATGAAGACGTGATATCATTATTTTCCCCATCATTATTTTTTTTTAAATCATTTTTTTTTTTTTTTTGATCCTCACCTGAGGATATTTTTCCATTTTTTGTACAGATAGAGTGGGAGGGAGAGAGACGAAGGAGAGAGAGAAACATCGACATGAAGGGACACATCGAGTGGTCACCACCCGCACGACCGACCAGGGCCGGGGACAAACTGCAACCGAGGTACATGCCCTTAGCGGGAACCGAACCCGGGTCTCTCCGGACCGCAGGCCGACGCTCTAACCACTGAGCCAAATTGGCCAGGGCTTTTAAAAAAAAATCTTAAAACAGGCATGATAAATGTGCCCAGAACTTCAACATGGGTGGTCCCAGTAACACCTTTTATTTCACCTTGGTCCTGGATGCCAGAGCAAATGGATGGGCAGTATCCTGTCATAGGAAAGATCAAAGTTGTTCAGTGATGACAGGAAGTTATGTGGCATAGTAGAACGGCAGGATTTTTTGGAATTTATCAACTCCTGGATCGGAATCCTAGCTCTCTTATTAATTGTGCAAGTGCAAGGAAATAAATTATTTTTTCTGAGCCTTCATAATAGAATTTTAATGAAAATTAAACTAGATAGTATACACCACGTGCTTAGCACAGTTCCTGGCACATAGGAACGTCTCAATAAATAGTTGTAATTACTCATCATTTTTATCTTTGTTCCCAAGATATGTTGGATAATATGACAGAGATATTGAAATAAAACGAGTTTTCTACTATTGGATTCTTAATTCTTTTTACACTTGAATTTACATATTATATCTCCAGAGAACAATGAATTACACTATAGGTTATACGGGAGCAATCCTGCTATTAATCTGCTCTGAGATTTTGACTATCTTCCTTCTCTCTTCACTTGTTGCGTTTCAGAATGAACCAACTCTGTATCTCCACAAAGCCATTAAATGACAGGTACATGATTGGCTGAGGGCAGAGTAAGGGAGGGACCAACTTCTTTAGAACCACTGTCTTTTTTTTTTTTATCCTCACCCGAGGACATTTTTTCCATTTTTTGTTCAGATAGAGTGGGAGGGAGAGAGAGAGAAAGAGAGAGAAACATTGATGTTAAAGGGACACATAGAGTGGCTGCCTCCCGCACGACCCAAGCAAGGTCGGGGACAAACTGCAACCGAGGTTTCGCGCCCTTAGGGGGAACCAAACCCGGGTCTCTCTGGACCGCAGGCCGAGGCTCTAACCGCTGAGCCAAACTGGCCAGGGCCCTTCGCGTCTATCTAAAAATCAATGGAAAAATATCCTTGGGTGAGAATGAACAACAACAAAAATAATAAAGAAAAGAATAGCTTGCCAAAATAATAAAAAAAATATATAACATTTTCCTAACTTTGAAGTGAATGAGACTAATAAATGTCAAATTAATATTTTTACTTTAATTAGAAAACTAATTTCTAAATAACATTAAAGCATAAAGTTTGATATGGAAGAACTTTAAATCACATGGCATTGTTAGAAGGGTGATCATGCTCCATCACAGTAAAACAGCACACCATAGAAAGAACAATACTTCTTAGAAAGGAAGAAACATTCTTAGCACTATTTCCTCATTTGCCAAAATAACTATTTCACTTTCTGTAGATGATGAGCAAATTGAAGGCGCTATCTGCACCTTGCCAAATCAAGGAGGCCCACCTCCCTTAATATTTGCCATTCTGTTATTTTATATTTTAGCTTGCCTTTGATTTGATGCCATGCTTGTGAGTTCTTAGGCAACATTGCTGTTGCAATTTAGATGCCTGAATTCCTAGGACTTCTCGTGTGACTTATAGTAAACCTCTGTAAGCTCTCTGGCCTTCTTCTGGTACATAACTCAGAGTGAGAGTGAACATCTAGAGATAGAGGGCCCAGAAGAAGAGTAACATGATCTTTGACCTGCTTGTGACATACTGTATAAAGATTTTGGAAAATGCTGTCTAGGGTAATCCATCATCAAGCAATTTGGTATAACCTTGATGACCCTGTTCTCTTAGTACAAGTATAATCCTGGTGCAGCTAGTGCTTTGAAAATTTGTATTTACTATATAAAGACATATATCCCAAAGAGCAAAAGACACAAAATGTAAGTTTGTCAGGTAAATTAAAGAGTAGACGTATGAAAAAAGTTGCTTTGTGTTAAAGTTGCTCAGTAGCTGTTTACAGACACTGGGAACAACTTTTTCAAGCCGGTCAACCAGACCTTGCAAGCGACGACGAGTGCTATATTTCTCTTGCTTGTCATACAAGTGTGACATTCATACACATCTCTGACTGTGGTTTGTAGTTCCACAACATTCATAGTTTTCCATTGTGATTGGAAAGATATTTGGAACAAATTTTTAAAAATGAATCTAGGTTCAATTACGTAAAAGCAAGGAACAAAACCTGAGCCAAGGAGTAGAAATGTTTGCCATGTGACAAGGGAACAGTGAGAAGTGGTGGCCATAAATAAGATCCTTGGGGAAAAGACAAAAGTTTTATGCAATCTGAAGAGAAACCAGAGTATTCAATTTCTACTACATTAGTTTACTCACCTTCAGGTCTCACCTCATTGACAGAAGTTGTGCTCTCATTGGTTTGTTGGAGTCCAGCTCGACTCTTCTCCAATTAATTACCCAACCTGCAACATAATCCATGTTTCCAAAGGGCTAATCTGACCCAGTTATGTCCTTACTTTATTTTATTTTATTTTTAAAAAAAATTTTTTATCCTCACCCGAGGACATTTTTCCATTTTTTTGTTCAGATAGGGTGGAAGGGAAAGAGAGGAAGAGAGAGAGAAACATTGATGTGAAAAAGACACATCGAGTGGCTGCCACCCGCATGACCCAACCAGGGCTGGGGACAAACTGCAACCAAGCTATGTGCCCTTGGCAGGAACTGAACCCGGGTCTCTCTGGACCGCAGGCCAACACTCTAACTGCTGAGCCAAACCGGCCAGGGCCTTACTTTATTTTTAATTTAATTTAATTTTTATTTACTTAGTGTTAATCCTCACCTGAGGATATTTTTTCCATTGGTTTTCACAGAGGGTGGAAGGGAGGGATGGAGGGGGAGAGAGGAGAAACATCGATGTAAGAGAGACATATCAATTGGTTGCCTCCTCCATGTGCCCCAACCAGGCTGGGATTGAACCTACAGCCCAAGTATGTACTCTTGACAGGGAATTGAACCTTCGACCCTTCCATGCACAGCTGGTACTCTAACCACTGAGCATGTGGGCCAGGGCTCTCTCTATTTTAATATCAAAGTAAAACATATTTCAGCCACGCTGGGGGGCTCTAGTTGAAGGAGTTTGGGGAAGAAAGAAGACAGCCAGATAGTGGACTCTGGGGGACATACAAACATCTACAGGCTGCAGCTCTGTCTCCAGACCTCCTGACCCTCCAAAAGCCAAGCCAAAGCAAAGGCTCTGAAGGCAAAGAAAGCAGTGCTAAGAGGTGTCCACAGTCACACACAGAAAAGGAAGATTCGCACATTACCCACCTTCTGATGGCAGGAAATACTGGGGTCCTGAAGGTAGCCTAAATATCCTGGGAAGAACGCCCCCAGGAGAAACAAGCTTGACCACTATGGCATCATCAAGGTCCCCCGGACTACCAAGTCAGCCATGAAGAATATAGAAATCAACAATAAACTTGTGTTCACTGTGGATATCAAGGCCAACAAACACCAATCAAACAGCCTGCGAAGAAGCTCTATTATACTGATGTGGCCAAGTTCAATACCCTGATCAGACATGATGGACAGAAGAAGGCTTATGTTCATCTGGCTCCTGACTGTGATGCTTTGGGTGTTGCCAACAAAACTGAGATCATCTAAACTGGGCTGGCTAATTCTAAATAGAAATTTTACACTGCAAATAATAATAATAATAAATAATAATAATAATAAAATCAAAGCAATACTAACCAAAACATAAACAAAAAAAAATCTTTAGTGCTTCACCACCAGCTCATCAACTGGTCTCAACTCATGTCATGATCTTTCCATGACAGTTTCCATTTTTACTGTTGCTACTTCTTGCCCCAGCCACATTGAACTTTCAATTATTCAAAAGTGCCATGTGCACTCTTTTGCTTCCAAGCTTTGCCTTATCTCAGCCTGGATGTTTTATTCCACTTTCTCATCCTTCAGGTCTCAACCTCACATTTTGCTTTACCCAAAGGCACCACTCCCCAGGATACCCTATATGTACTTCCATTGTACCTTTTAATAGCACTATTGTCTCTATACAAAGGGAGAAAAAAATTGAGTGCTTGACCTGCCCAGGGTTACACACCTACAAAATAGCAGAGCCAGACTTTAAATAAAAACTTCAGCCTTCTACCCATTATTTCACAGTAGCCTCACATATGCTTCATTTTAGCTCAATAATTATGAGCTTATGTCGTTCTTTCCTTCAATTTTTATTAATTTATTTTTGTTACAGATGTTTCTCCTTTCCCCCACTAGACACCCTCCCCCAATCCCGCTCCCTAACCGCCCCAGCACTGTTGTCTACGATCATTGGTTATGCATACATGCATATAAATTCTTTGGTTTATCTCACCCATCCCCCACAACCCCCTCTTCTGAGGTTTGTCAGTATGAAACTGTCAGTCTGAACCATAATCCTTTCTATGTCTCTGGGTCTATTTTATTCATCAGTTTATTTTGTTCATTATATTCCACGAATAAGTGAGATCATGTGGTATTTGTCTTTCTCTGATTGGCTTATTTCGCTCAGCATACTGCTCTCCAGGTCGCTCCATGTTGTCTCAAAGGATAAGAGATCTTTCTTTCTTACAGCTGCATAGTACTCCATTGTGTATATGTACCACTACTTTTTTAGCCATTCATCTATTGATGGACTCTTGGGCTGTTTCCAGATCTTAGCTATTGTAAATAGTGCTACTATGAACATGGGGGTACATATATTCTTTCTGATTGGTTTCAGGCTTCTTAGTGTATATTCCTAGATATGGGATCACTGGGTCAAATGGAAGTTCAATTTTTAATTTTTTGAGGTAACACCATATTGTTTTCCATAGTGGCTGCACCAGTCTGCATTCCTACCAGCAGTATATCAGAGTCTCCTTTTCTCCACACCCTCACCAGCACTTGTTGTTTGATGATTTGTTGATGTCAGCCATTCTGATAGGTATGAGGTGATACCTCATAGTTGTTTTCATTTGCATCTCTCAGATGACTAGTGATGTTGAGCATTTTTTTATGTCTCTTGGTCATTTGCATGTCATTTTTTGAGAGGTGTCTATTTAGGTCCTCTGCCCATTTTTAAATTGGGCTCTTTGTCTTCCTTTTGTTAAGTTTTATGAGCACTCTATATATTTTGAAAATTAACCCCTTATCTGATGTATCATTGGCAATTATGCTCTTCCATACAGTGGGTTTCGTTTCCATATTGATGGTTGTTTCTTTTGCTGTACAGGAGCTTTTTACTTTGATGTAGTCCCATGTGTTTATTTTTCCCTTTGTTTCTCTTGCCTTAGGTGTTGTATCAGTGAAAATTCTGCTGCGTGTGATGTCTGAAATGTTGTTCCCTACATTTTCTTCTAGGATTTTTATGGATTCATGAGTCACATTTAAGTCTTTTATCCATTTTGAGTTTATTCTTGTGGATGGTATAAGTTGGTGGTCTAGTTTCATTTTTTTCCATGTAGCTGTGCAATTTTCCCAACACCATTTATTGAAGAAGCTGTCTTTACTTCATTGTATGCTCTTGCCAACTTTGTCAAATATTAATTGAGCATAATCTCTTGGGTCAATTTCCAGGTTCTCTGTACTGTTACATTGATCTATATGCCTTTTTGGTGCCAGTACCAGGCTGTTTTGATTGCAATGGCTTTGTAGTATAACCTGATATCTGGTATTGTGATCCCACCTACTTTGTTCTTTTTCAAGATTGCTGTGGTTATTCGGGGTCTTTTTTGGTTCCATATGAACTGTTGAAGTATTTGCTCTAGTTCTGTGAAATGTGTTGTTGGTATTTTGATAGGGATTGCATTGGATCTATAGATTGCTTTGGGTACTATGGACATTTTTTTTTTTATGAATTTTTTTATTTATTTTTTTGTTACAGATATTTTACCTTTTTACCCCATTGGCACCCCCCACCCCACCCCACCTCCGCCCCGTCCCCGGCTTAGTTGTCCATGTCCATTGGTCATGCATACATGCATATAAGTTCTGTGGTTTATCTCTTCCCACGCCCCCCACCCCCTCTTCTGAGGGATGTCAGTCTGTGCCCTACTTCCATGTGTCTGGGTCTACTGTATTCCTCAGACTGTTATGTTCATTATATTCCGTATATAAGTGAGATCATGTGGTATTTGTCTTTTTCTGCTTGGCTTCTTTCACTTAGGATAATACTTTCCAGGTCCCTCCATGTCGTCTCAAAGGATAAGAGATCTTTCTTTCTTACTGCTGCATAGTACTCCATTGTGTATATGTACCACGGCTTTTTTATCCATTCGTCTACTGGTGGACACTTGGGCTGTTTCTAGATCTTAACTATTGTAAATAGTGCTGCTATGAACATGGGGGTACATATATTCTTCCTGATTGGTGTTTCAGGCTTCTTAGGGTATATTCCCAGCAGTGGAATCACTGGGTCAAATGGTAGTTCAATTTTTAATTTTTTGATGTAGCACCATATTGTTTTCCATAGCGGCTGCACCAGTCTGCATTCCCACCAGCAGTGTATTAGAGTCCCCTTTTCTCCACACCCTCGCCAACACTTGTTGTTTGATGATTTGTTGATGGTGGCCATTCTGACAGGTGTGAGGTGATACCTCATTGTTGTTTTAATTTGCATCTCTCTGATGATTAGTGATGTTGAGCATTTCTTCATATGTCTCTTAGCCATTTGTATGTCCTGTTTGGAGCGGTGTCTATTCAGCTCCTCTGCCCATTTTTTAATTGGGTTCTTTGTCTTCCTTTTGTTGAGTTGTAGGAGTACTCTATAGATATTGGAAATTAACCCCTTATCTGATACATCATTGGCAGTGATGTTCTCCCATACAGTGGGTTGCCTTTCCATTTTGATGATTGTTTCTTTTGCTGTGCAGAAGCTTTTTAGTTTGATGTAGTCCCATGTGTTCATTTTCTCCTTTATTTCTGTTGCCTTAGGTGATGTATCAGTGAAAATTCTGCTCCGTATGATGTTTGAAATTTTGTTGCCTACATTTTCTTCTAGAATTTTTATGGATTCACGGGTCACATTTAAGTCTTTTATCCATTTTGAGTTTATTTTTGTGTATGGTGTAAGTTGATGGTCTAGTTTCATTTTTTTGCATGTAGCTGTCCAATTTTCCCAAAACCATTTATTAAAGAGGCTGTCTTTACTCCACTGTATGCTCTTCCCACCTTTGTCAAATATTAATTGAGCATATTGCCTTGGGTCCATTTCTGGGTTTTCAGTTCTGTTCCACTGGTCTATATGCCTGTTCTTGTGCCAGTACCAGGCTGTTTTGGTTACAGTCGCTTTGTAGTATAACCTGATATCTGGTATTGTGATCCCACCTACTTTGTTCTTTTTTCAAGATTGCTGTGGCTATTCGGGGTCTTTTTCGGTTCCATATGAACTTTTGAAGTATTTGTTCTAGTTCTATGAAATATGTCGTTGGTATTTTGATGGGGATTGCATTGAATCTATAGATTGCTTTGGGTAGTATGGACATTTTAATGATGTTAATTCTTCCAATCCAAGAACAGGGTATGTGCTTCCACTTTTTTATATCTTCCTCTATTTCTTTTTTCAATGACCTGTAGTTTTCTGCAAATAGGTCCTTTACTTCTTTGGTTAAGTTTATTCCTAGGTATCGTAATTTTTTGGCGCGATGGTAAATGGGATTGTTTTTTCAGTTTCTCTTTCTGTGAGTTCATCATTGGTGTACAAGAATGTCGTCGATTTCTTGACGTTAATTTTGTATCCTGCTACTTTGCCAAATTCATTTATTAAGTCTAGTAGATTTTTGATGGAGTCTTTAGGGTTTTCTATGTATAATATCATGTCATCTGCAAATAATGACAGTTTCACTTCCTCCTTTCCAATTTGGATCCCTTTTATTTTCTCTTCATGTCTGATTGCTGTGGCTAAGACTTCCAGTACAATGTTAAATAAGAGTGGCGAAAGTGGACATCCCTGTCTTGTTCCTGCTCTTAATGGAAATGTTTTTAGTTTCTGTCCATTGAGTATGATGTTGGCTGTAGGTCTTTCATATATGGCCTTTATTATGTCGAGATATGATCCCTCTATTCCTACATTGCTGAGCGTTTTTATCAGAAATGGATGCTGTATTTTGTCAAATGCTTTTTCAGCATCTATTGATATGATCATGTGGTTTTTATTCTTCATTTTGTTTATGTGGTGTATCACATTTATTGATTTGCAAATATTGTACCAGCCTTGCATCCCTGGAATGAATCCCACTTGGTCATGGTGAATAATTTTTTTGATGTATTTCTGGATCTGATTTGCTAATATTTTGTTCAGGATTTTGGCGTCTATGTTCATCAGGGATATTGGCCTGTAGTTTTCTTTCTTCGTAGTGTCTTTTTCTGGTTTTGGAATTAGAATTATGCTGGCCTCATAGAACGTGTTTGGAAGTCTTCCTTCTTCCTGAATTTTTTGAAATAGTTTGAGGAGAATGGGTGTTAGTTCTTTTTTGAATGTTCGGTAAAACTCCCCCGTGAAACCATCTGGGCCTGGGCTTTTGTTTGCTGGGAGAGTCTTGATTACCTCTTCAATTTCCTTAGTTGTTATTGGTCTGTTCAAGTTTTCTATCTCTTCCGGGAATAGTTTTGGGAGACTGTGTGTTTCTAGAAATTTGTCCATTTTGCTTAGATTGTCGAATTTGTTGCCATATAGTCGTTCATAGTAGTTGTTAATGATCTTTTGTATTTCTGTGGTATTGGTTGTTACTTCTCTTTCATTTCTGATTTTGTGTATTTGGATTCTCTCTCTTTGTTTCTTGGTGAGTCTAGCTAAGGGTCCATCGATCTTGTTTTTCTTTTCGAAAAACCAGCTCTTTGTTTCATTGATCCTTTGAATTGTTTTTTTGGTCTCTATGTCATTTATTTCTGCTCTGATCTTTACTATTTCCTTCCTTCTACTTGCTCTGGGGTTTTCTTTTTGTTTGCTTTCTAATTCTTTAAGTTGTGAGGTTAGACAGTCCATTAGAAATTTTTCTTGTTTTTTGAGATAGGCGTGTAGTGCTATGAACTTCCCTCTCAGAACTGCTTTCGCTGCATCCCATAGATTTTGTGTTGTTGTGTGTTCATTTTCATTGGTTTCCAGGAAGTTTTTAATTTCTTCCTTGATCTCCTCGGTGACCCATTCATTGTTTAATAACATGCTATTTAGCCTCCATGTGTTGAAATGTCTTTGCATGTTCTTGTTGCAATTGATTTCTAGTTTCATGCCATTGTGATCTGAGAAGATGCTTGATATGATTTCAATCTTCTTGAACTTGTAGAGATTTAGTTTGTGTCCTAT
The DNA here is from genome assembly GCF_014108415.1 of Molossus molossus. NCBI lineage: Eukaryota > Metazoa > Chordata > Mammalia > Chiroptera > Molossidae > Molossus > Molossus molossus. The sequence goes on along the minus strand of NW_023425344.1, from coordinate 72,885,965 downwards.
CATGTAGTCTATCTTTGAGAATGTCCCATGTGCACTTGAGAAGAATGTGTATTCTGTGGTTTTGGGGTGTAATTCTCTGTAGATATCTATTAAATCCATTTGGTCTAGTGCTTCATTTAGAGTCTCTGTTTCCTTGCTAATTTTTTGCCTAGAGGATCTATCCAGTGCTGTCAATGGGGTGTTGAAGTCCCCTGCTATGATTGTATTGTTGTCGGTTTCTCCTTGGAAGTCCTCCAGAGGATTTTTAATATATTTTGGTGCTCCTATATTGGGTGCATATATGTTTATCAAGGTTATATCTTCCTGTTGGATAGATCCTTTCAATATTATATAGTGGCCTTCTTTGTCTCTAGTTATGGTCTTCATTTTGAAATCTATTTTATCAGATATGAGAATTGCTACCCCAGCTTTTTTTTTGCTTTTCATTTGCTTGGAAAATTTTTTTCCATCCCTTCACTTTCAACCTATGTGAGTCTTTTGTTGAGAGGTGGGTCTCTTGTAAACAACATATAGATGAGTCATGCTTTCTTATCCAATCAGCTACTCTGTGTCTTTTTATGGGAGCATTTAATCCATTTACGTTTAAGGTGATTATTGATATGTACTTATTTATTGCCATTTTTGTTTAGTGTGGTTCTATTTTTCTTCCCATTTCTACTGCTAATTACAGCAGTCCTTTTAACATTTCTTGCAGTGCTGGTTTGGTGCTAATGTATTCCCTTAGCCTTTTTTTTGTCTGGGAAGCTCTTTATTTGATCTTCTATTTTGAATGATAGCCTTGCTGGGTAGAGTAGTCTTGGATTCAGATTCTTGTTTTTCATGACTTTGATCACTTCATGCCATTCTCTTCTGGCCTGTAGTGTTTCTTGTGAGAAGTCAGCTGAGAGCCTTATGGGGTTCCCTTTGTAGGTAACCTGTTGCTTATCTCTTGCTGCTTTTAGGATTCTCTCTTTGTCTTTAATTTGTGGCATTTTAATTACTATGTGTCTTGGTGTGGGCCTGTTTGGGTTCTTCTTACTTGGGACTCTCTGTGCTTCTTGAACTTGAATGCCTTCTTCCTTCACCAAATTAGGGAAGTTTTCTGTCACTATTTTTTTGAATGTATTCTCTATCCCTTGCTCATTTTCTTCCTCTTCGGGGACTCCTATGATGCGAATATTATTACGTTTCCAGTTGTCCCATAGTTCTCTTAAGCTGTCTTCCTGTTTTTTAATAGTTTTTTCCTTTTGTTTTTCTGATTGGTTGATTTTTTCTACCCTGTCTTCTAATTCACTTATCCGGTCCTCAGCTTCCCCTACTCTGCTTTTTAAACCTTCCAATGTGTTTTTTCATTTCTGATATGTCATTTTTTATCTCTTCTTGTTGGTTTTTAATTTCCATTTGGCTTATTTTCAGTGTCTCTATGTCCTTACTCATGCTGTTCCACTTTCTCAAGATCATGGCTCTGAATTCTAGGTCTGTTAACATGCCTAATTGCTCCACATTGATCTCATCTTCGGTGGAGGTCTCTTACTCTTTCATTTGGCTTCTGTTTCTGTGTTTCACCATTTTGGCTATCACTGTGGGCTTTGGAGCCTGTCAAGTTCTCCCTGAGGGTGTTGATGTTCTGCTGTTTGTGGCTCCCTCTCCTGTGTTTAGATGAGCGAGGGAGGACCCACGTTGAACACCACTGTCAAGTCTTACTTTCCTGGTTAAAGTTGCCCGTCCAGGAAAGTACTGTTATCCTCTAGCTTTTTGCCTGGAGGCTAGCAGTCGAGGTTACTTGATGAGTTTTGGGTTGTCAGTTGATTGAAAAGCTCCCTCAGGTGCTTAGCACAAGGGGATTTCCCGAAGGTGGGGCAGATGCTAGTTGTTAATGAGTCTCAATTAGCACTTCAGTGGCCCACAGGGTGGGGTTGGATCTCCGAAGGAGGGGCTGCTGCCTCTCCTCAGAGCCCTGGGAAGGAGCAATGTGGCCACCGTCCTGAGTGGCTGCACTCAGCCAAAGCTCTGAGCGCCCTCCAGATCCCCAGTGTCCCGACACAGCCCAGTCCAGTCTGCCCTCCCTCTGCCGGAGCCCAAGGTGAGTGGCTGTGGCTGTTTTAGCCTCTGTCCCGGCTCTCCGCTGTGGAGCCACCTGGGAGTGTGACCGGAAGGCGCCCCTCCCAGCTAAGGCCGCTGCCCAGCTGCCGACCATGGGCTCCCAGCCCCTGTCTCGCGCCTTCGCAAGCCTACCAGGATCGAGTCAGTGTCCCTCGTTGTATGGTCCTCACAAGCTGCTTTTCTGTTGGTTTTTCCCGTCGATTTGTCTGTGTTATAGTTGTAATTCCAGTTTGGTTCTGGGAGACGGTCTGTGAAGCTTCCGTTCACTCCGCCGCCATTTTTTCGCTCTCTGGACATTTTTAATGATGTTAATTCTTCTAATCCATGAGCAAAGTATGTGCTTCTACTTTTAAAAATCTTCCTCTATTTCTTTTTTTAATGTCCTGAAGTTTTGTGCAGATAGGTCTTTTACTTCTATAGTTAAGTTTATTTCTAGGTACCTTTTCTTTTCTAAATTAATTAATTAACTTTTGTTACAGATGTTTCTCCTTTCCCCCCCAGTGATGCCCCCCTCGACCTCTCTCCTCGCCCTGTCCCCATGTCCATTGTTCATGTCCATGTCCATTGTTCATGCATACATGCATATAAGTTCTGTGGTTTACCTCTCCTCCACCACCCCCTTTTCTGGAGATTGTCAGTCTGTACCCCACTTCCAGGTCTCTGAAACTACCCAATTCCTCAGGCTGTTATGTTCATTATATTCCACAAATAAGTAAGATCATATGATACTTGTCTTTCTCTGTTTGGCTTGTTTCGCTTAGGATAATACTTTCCAGGTCCCTCCATGTCATTTAAAAGGATAAGAGATCTTTCTTTCTTACAGCTGCATAGTACTCCATTGTGTATATGTACCACTGCTTTTTTATCCATTTGTCTACTGATGGACATTTGGGCTGTTTCCAGATCTTAGCTATTGTAAATAGTGCTGCTATGAACATGGGGGTACATATATTCTTTCTGATTGGTGTTTCAGGCTTCCTTGATATCTTAATTTTTTTGCTGCAATGGTAAATGGGTTTGTTTTTTTAATTTCTCTTTCTGTTAGTTCATTATTATTGGTACATAAGAATGCTGTCAATTTCTTGATGTTTATTTTGTATCCTGCTACCTTGCCAAATTAATTTATTAAATTTAGTAGATTTTGTTTATGGAGTCTTTAGGTCTTTTTATGTACAATATCATGTCATCTGAGAATAATGACAGTTTCAGTTCCTCCTTTCCAATTTGGATCCCTTTAATTTTTTCTTCATATCTGATTGCTGTGGCTAAGACTTCCAGTACTATGTTAAATAAGAATGGAGAAAAGAGGCATCCCCGTCTTCTTCCTGTTCTTATGAGAAATGCTTTTAGTTTTTGCCCATTGAGTATGATGTTGGCTGTAGGTCTTTCATATATGGCCTTTATTATGTCAAGATATGATTCCTCTATTATCACATTGCTGAGCATTTTTATCAGAAATGGGTGCTGGAATATGTCGAATGCTCTTTCAGCATCTATTGATATGGTTTTTATATTTCATTTTGTTTATGTGATGTATCACATTTATTGATTTATGAATATTGTACCAGCCTTGCATGCCTGGGAGTAATCCCACTTGGTCACGGTGAATAATTTTTTCAATGTATTGCAGGATCCAATTTGCTAGTATTTTGCTAAGGATTTTGGCATCTATATTCATCAGGAATACTGGCCTGTAGTTTTTTTCTTTGTAGTATCTTTATCTGGTTTTGGGACTAGAATTATGCTGGCCTCATAGAACAAGTTGGAAGTCTTCCTTCTTCTCGGATTGTTTGGAATAGTTTGAGGAGAATGGGTGTTAATTCTTCTTTGAATGTTTGGTAAAACTTCCCCATGAAGCCGTCTGGACCTGGGCTTTTGTTTGCTGGGAGAGTCTTGATTACCTCTTCAATTTTCTTAGTTGTTATTGGTCTGTTCAAGTTTTCTCCCTTTTCCTGGTTGTTTTGGGAAACTGTGTGTTTTTAGAAATTTGTCTATTTTGCTTAGATTGTCCAATTTGTTGGCATATAATTGTTCATAGTATTTGTTAATGATCCTTTGTATTTCTGTGATGTTGGTTTTTACTTCTTTTTCATTTCTGATTTTGTTTATTTGGGTCATTTCTCTTTGTTTCTTGGTGAGTCTTGATAAGGGTCCATAAATCTTGTTTATCTCTTCAGAGAACCAACCCTTTGTTTCCTTGATCTTTTGAAAAATTTTTGTTGTTGTTTGTTTCTATGTCATTTATTTTTGCTCTGACCTTTACTATTTCTTTCCTTCTACTTGCTCGGGTTTTCTTTTTATTTGCTTTCTAGTTCTTTAAGTTGTGAGGTTGGATAGTCAATTAGAAATTTTTCTTGTTTCTTGAGGTAGGCCTGTAGTGTTATGAACTTCCCCCTCAGGACTGCTTTCACTGTGTCCCATAGATTTTGTGTTGTTTTGTGCTCATTTTCATTGTTTTCCAGGAATTTTAAAATTTATTCCTTGATCTCCTTGGTAATCCATTCATTGTTCAATAACATGCTATTTAGCCTCCATGTGTTCAAATATCTTTGCATGTTTTTGTTGTAATTGATTTCTAGTTTCATATCATTGTGATCCAAGAAGATGCTTGATATGACTTCAATCTTCTTGAACTTGTAGAGACTTAGTTTGTCTCCTAAGATATGGTTTGTCTTTGAGAATTTCCCATGTGCAGTTGAGAAGAATGTGAATTCTGCAGTTTTGACGTGTAATTCTCTGTAGATATCTATTAAATCCATTTTCTCTAGTGCATCATTTAGAGTCTGTGTTTCCTTGTTAGTTTTTTATCTAGAAGATCTAGCCAGTGATGTCAGTGGGTTGTTAAAGTCCCCTGTTTCGACTGCATTGCTGTCGATTTCTCCTTTGAAGTCCTCCAGAAGATTTTAAATATATTTTGGTGCTCCTATATTGTGTGTATATATGATTACCAAGATTATATCTTCCTGTTGGATAGACCCTTTCAGTATTACATAGTGGCCTTCTTTGTCTCTAGGTATGGCCTTCATTTTGAAATCTATTTTTATCAGATGTGAGTATTGATACCCCAACCTTTTTTCCTTTTCGTTTCCTTGGAAGATTTTTTTCTATCACTTCACTTTCAACCTATGTGAGTCTTTTGTTATGAGGTGGGTCTCTTGTAAACAACATATGTATGATTCATGCTTTCTTATCCAATCAGCTACTCTGTGTCTTTTGATCAGAGTGTTTAATCCATTTACATTTAAGGTGGTTATTGATATGTACTTATTTATTGCCATTTTTGTTTATTGTGGTTATATTTTTCTTCCTGTTTCTTCTGTTAATTACAGCAGTCCTTTTAAAATTTCTTGCAGTGCTGGTTTGGTGCTAATGTATTCCCTTAACCTTTTTTTTTTGTCTGGGAAGCTCTTTATTTCACCTTTTATTTTGAATGATACTCTTGCTGGATAGAGTAGTCTTGAATTCAGATCTTTGTTTTTCATTACCTTAATTCATGCCATTTCTTTCTGGCCTGAAGTGTTTCTGTGGAGAAGTCAGCTGACAGCCTTATGGGGGTTCCTTTGTAGGTAACCTGTTGCTTTTCTCTTGTTACCTTTAGGATTCTATCTTTGTCTTTAATTTTTGGCATTTTAATTATTATGTATCCTGGTGTGGGCCTGTTTGGGTTCTTCTTACTTGGGGCTCTCTGTGCTTCTTGAAATTGAATGCCTTTTTTCTTCACCAAGTTAGGAAAGTTTTCTGTCACTATTCAATTATATTCTCTTATCCTTGCTTATTTTCTTCGTCTTCTGGAACTCCTATGATGTGAATGTTGTTACTGTTCCAGTTGTCCCACAGTTCTCTTAAGCTTTCTTCCTATTTTTTAGTTGTTTTTTCCTTTGGTTTTCTGATTGCATGATTTTTTCCTACCCGGTCTTCTAATTCACGCTGCCTGTGACTGGCCCTGGACAACTGTTTAGAGTTACAAAGTGATTTACAATTTGTGGTTGCCTCTGTTGGGCCTGGTTGTGTGCAGGAAGGATCAAGCTGTGCAACAAGGGTGACTTTTAACAGCACCAGGCCCATGGGCTGGTCAGCAAAAGTCTCAAGGCACCCCAAGGCCAACTTCTACGAGGCCCACCTGCTGGCTACCTGTTAGGCTCAGTCACTGAAATAGCTTCTGGACACACTCACAGTGAGTCACCAGGTAGTGGCAAGTGGTGTTCACCAGATCTGTACAGGTTCAATCTCAGTATCAGTGCTGGGTCTGGGGCACTCAGTAAACATCCCAAGGTATACAAGTCTAGCTGCCACCTGCTGGGTGCTTGCACACCTTTGTGGTATGGTGTGGTCTCAAGGAGTCATCAGGGTAATGCCAGCAAAGTTTATCAGGCCCAACCAGACCAAGATTTGGTCCTGTGAAGGGAGGATTCTTCCCCGCTGAGGTGTGGGAGAGAAAAATTACCCCTAGCCTAGAACCACAGAACTCAGTCTGGCTCAGATTCTGCCAGAAGCCTGATCTGAGCAGGGCAAAGCCTCCAGGAGTTAGGAGAGAAAGAGGTACCAGTTAGGGTTGGAGAAGATGGGGGGAATGGCCCCTGCCCCAGAGCCACACAACTCTATCTGCCCAGAACTTGGCAGACTGCACCACCAGGAGCCTGGAGTGTGGGGCTCCAGATCTCCCATGAGGGTGCAGCACTAGTCAGGTTTACAGGAAAGTTAGGTGAATAACCTTGACCAAAAAGCCACACTGCTTAGTCACTGACACCCCTGAGTCTGCCAGAGCTGTACATGACAGCCCATGCAGCTGACTCAACAGGATGCAAGGTCCGCAGGCTGGGTAGCAGGGAGTCCAGAGGGTGGTGCTATTGCATTCCCCCCGGCTGATGCCACATAAAGGGGCATGTTCCATTGCAGAAAGATGGCATCTGCAGTGTGTGGGAGGAATTCAGCACAGAGGTCCCAGCACCTGTCCTCTCAGCTCTCTCCCCAGAGTCACAAATCCCAGTCTCTCCTTGCACAACTCTAGTTCGTGCTGCCCTCCCTCTGCTGGTGCCCAGGGTCAGTGGCTGTGAATGAGATTTGGGGCACTGGTCCTTTAAGAAGGCACCTATGTTTCTAGTGAACTCTTATCTCTCCCTGATGGATAGAATCCCTGATGATTTTCACAGCCAGATGTTATGTGGGTGCCTCTTCCTGGATCTGGTGTCTGTGCTGGGGAGCCTGGTGTGGGGTTGAGACCCCACTCTCCTCAGAGGTAGTTTGCAGCTGAAACTTCCCTCTGGAATCTCAACACTGCCCATAAGAGCCAGGCCTTTTCATGACTCCGCCCTTCCTGCCAGTCTAGAGTGGATTCTTCTGTCAGTCCTTGTTTATAGGACTAGTGTTCAGTTGGTTATTCAGGTTGACTGTTCTCTATTTTAGTTCTAATTTGTTTGGTCCTGGGAGAAGGTGAGTGTAACATCCACCTACCCTGCTGCCCTCTTGGGTCCCTGGAGCTAGGTTTCTGCAAGTTCTAGATTTCAAATGTTTCTTTCTTCATATACTCACAATACGAGATTGCTGGCATTAATAGAGGCCTCTCATGTGTCTATTACACATACACACACACACACACACACACCACACAGTCTCTCCACTTTATCCTTTAATCTGGGGACATGAGACCTGTATGCCCAGAGGAGGGTAGTAGAGAATGAGGAAGAACATTTTAATTTTTTTAGAGCATGGAGCAAGTTAACCTGAATATCCCAGGCTTTGTGGTTGAGTGACACGATGTAAGAACGTCCTCTTCTCCTGTGTGCTCTCCCTAATTGCGCATCTCTGTTTTTGGAGACTGCCCTGCGGTGAGAACGGGGAGTCAGAGGGAGCTGCACTGCAGCAGCTGCGGATCAGGGCGGTGCGTGTCCTCTCTGCGCCGCCTGCGCACAGACCTGCGCCGCGGCTCTCAACCCCGTGGGCTGCAACGTGCTGCGGCAGCTGACGTGCTGCACCAGGGTAAGGGTATGTGCTCACTGTGTATGGTGGCATGAAAATCCGATGGCTTCAAGTCCCCAAATAATCACAAAACTGCTGATGTATTTATTCAGAATTCCCTTTACTCTTTTTCCTTCCCCCTTCACCATTGTCAGTGAAAAATAACAAAACGAATCTTAGATCTTTCCTTGGAGCAGGTGAAAATAACATGAATTATAAGCCAGAGAATCTTTGGTTAAAATCCTTCCTCCACCATCTGGTAGTAAACTTGGGAAAACCACACAGGAAACAGAGATGGCGGTGCTGACTCCTGGTAGATCTAGCTCATCAAGTGTAAGTTTCTCCCCCTTACCCCTCTTACTTTCTCCTCTTTCTTCCCTACCTCTTCATGGAGTTAATGGCTTGTGAAATTCCCAAACTATGGGGAATAAAGAAAAAGAGAAATACAAAGTAGCCAGGTCATAGTCCCACTGCTTTCTGGGAGTGGGAAACATACATAGAGTATAGGGAGTATCTTTGGACATTCTGTATAAAGTTTATCATTAAACCTTATAACATAATTGGTTTTCTTTTAAAAAAATAGTTTGTGAAGCTTCCTTGTTACAGTTCACTCTGTTCTTTGAAAATCACTAACAGAGAAAAGCACCTAAGTTCTCCCCAAGGCACTAAGTCAGTGGTTCTCAGCTTTGGTTGTACAAGAATACCTGGAGCACTTACAACAATATTTTAAGTAATAAAATCACTTGAAAGTTTCTGCAAACATACAGATGCTAGGGCCTCAACCTAGACTTATTAAATTAGGATCTCTGGGCATTAAGCCTTGGCAGAGCAACATTTTCTAACTTATTGCAATGATGGTTGCAAACCTCGGCCTAACTCATAAACGTCACTGTGGTGTTCATGCCGTGTTGGACTGGGGTCTTAAAATATAATAATAGTTGTGGAAAGTGACTTTTAAAAAAGGCCATTAACCAGTTTAATTTGTTGAATTCAATTGACAAAATGTATTTTAAAACATTATGATTATGACAAAATAGAACTCTCAAGGCCCTCAAAATCCTGTAAATATGATCAATTCTGAAGGGAAGACGTGAACCCGTCTTTTTCTTAGGAGCCCAGAGGGAGTGGCACGGGGAGACTGCTAACGGGACTCAATGAAGGGGTGAAAATCTGCATTTTCTTTTCTAATGACAGAAAGCATTTATAGAATCCACACTTCTGAGAATAAGAAACTAAACATAATACAAATACGACACGCTAAATTCAAGGAAGCTGCTGAAGACGTATGCTTATTGGTCTAAATTGAAATATTAACCCCTTGGAAACTCCTGACATCTATTTAGTCAGAAATGGAAAAGAGCTATCAGATAACAGAGCCTATCCTCCTGGGACCCTCCTGGATTGTGTCTAGTGCCCAGATAGAGGATAACACTCTCCTCCCAGCCCAAAGGCCATCCTCCTAAGTACTCACTTGGCAGGCATCCTGGAAAATGGTGGTGTTGTAAGGGCTAAGTTACTCTTCTCAGAGATCTCTATTGGACATGATAAAGAAAAGAAAAAAAAAACTCAAAGCACAAACTGTATACAATCCAATGTACATTTTAAAGGATGTACTAGTGAGTATTTACATAGTGGGTCAGATTTTCGTCCTGTGAGATTCAAAAGAAGAAAAGAACTCTTTGAGTTGAGAATCTAGCTTATTGTTTTTAGTGATGGCGTTTAGAGACAAGTGATCCAATAGCCACTACTTTTGAAGATCGTGATTTTATAAGCAATGGAAGTTTCAGGTGTCAGTAACCCATGTTGCACTGGTTTAAGGTGATTGTTGATAGTTATTTCAGAGTCCCTTAACACTGCTATTTGTAGAAATAAATCTGACATAAGCCTTGCCAACAGCAGAGACCTCTCTTTTCTTAATTGCAGAAAGCAAACATCCATTGTCAATGCATTGGCAATAAAAAGGCAAAGCATGAAAAGAACTCAGTCTTTTTCTGGGACTCAGTTGACTGATTTATCATCATAGTAAAGCTTACCAAATAAATATTATTATTAATTTAAAAGGCTATTGAATTTTCTCAAAGAACAAATTTCAAATTGTCTCAACAATATGAGTCTTGGCAGAGCACACACTTTTATCAGTTTTAATTATTTTTCTTTTATGTATTTATTCTTTTTTGCATAGACACATCATCATGAATACCAATTAGTAAAAAAACACATTTATTCACAGGTTTATTATTTACCAAACTGGTATTGCCATGAAGATTTCAACAATCTTCAGATGGTGTACAAAGTAATTATATCCTTTTTAAGACTAGTTGTTTCTGAAACAAGGTTTATATGTATATTTTATAAGGATGCTGATACTCAGTCACAATGTTTAATTTACAGAAAAGAGTAAATTAAAAACAAACCCTATGAGACATTTTATGTGCTCAAAAGTTTTAATAACTTTTAATATTTCTTTTCTTCACTTTTTCTCAGTGTATACCTCAAATTTGATGGTCAAATGCTATTGTCAGCTCAGTGGGCTTGACTGCCGCTTGCTCTTGGGGGGTCTTGAGCAGGTTCCCCGCCTGCCTGCTGTGTCAGGATCAGAAACAGAGTGGCTGTAACTCACGGTAAGGTTGAGGATGCCTGGAAATGAACATCACTCACAGTATTGGACTGAGCTTTCTTGTCACAGTCCTGGGTTTTATTTGGGGTACAGGTTGTCACTGCATAGCCAGAACCTGGACAATTTAGAACCCTCTAACAGAAAATACTCCCACTTATAAAACAAAATTTAAATTCTTAAGGTGATTAGTTTTACAAGATATGTTGTTCTATGGTTCATAAGTTTAGTGCAATATTGCTCCATATTAATAACTTTTCCACTTGAAAAGTGATGATTTCAAAAGTGATGATTTAATTAATTTATTCATATTGTTCCTCATTTCAGAAAGAATTCTAGGTGGCTTAAAATAAATGACATGAGATAAAGAAAATGTAAACATGAATAGATAAGTAAAAGATGTAATGCACATAGGGTAATCTATATATTAATTCAAAGTAACACTTTATTCAAACTTAAATGAAATCACAAAATCATATTACATTTTACTTATGAAACAAAAGTGATTTGGAACTATTTTATTAAAATACCCCAAGTTTTAAGTGAGATAATATCACTGTTGTGTGTTTAATAATAGTATAAAATTAGATGTTTAGTTTGCCTTGCTTTTCTAGGGCATGGACAAAGTCACAGAATGAAGGAGGTGTCATATTGGCTTAAGTTTACCAGATTTTTCTTAATAAATGTGTTAACTACAGTCATGGTAAAAACTAGTTGAGAACATGTGACCGTTCTGTATCATAAATACTTTCAAGATTTCTAAGCATTTTCCACATTAGATGAAAACACATGGATTCAAATATATATATATTCAAATATGTAGTTATAGTTTACATTCCATAATTATTATACACATGCACATGTTTTGAATAATAAAATTCTGTTGGCAGCAAAGAATTAAGGAGAAAATGTGGCACCATCACCATAGTAAGTGTCTTTGGGAGCACTGTGCAAATTTGAACGTTGCTCCCAGGTAAAGACAAGAACAAAAATAAAAAATAAAATTAAAACCAAATAACATAAATGCTGTCTTTCTGGAAGTGCACTCTACTTTTAAGTTTTAAAATGTATTTTATACTAATGACCAATTCTATTTCTTACTAATGCTAAGAAACAAGAATAAGAATGTTTTTCCACCCTGGCTGGGTGGCTCAGTTGGTTGGAGTGTTGTCCCATACACCAAAACGTTGCAGGTTTGATTCCTGGTCAGGGCACAAACCTAGGTTGTGGGTTTGATCCCCAGTCAGCGTCCATATGGAAGGCAACCAGTCAATGTTCTCTCTCACACTGATGTCTCTCTCTCTGGTTCTCTCTCTCTCTCTCTCTCCTTTTAAAACAAATCAATAAGCATATCTTTAGGTGAGGATTAAAAAAATAATAATAAAAATAAAAATCTCTTTCCCAATTAAACAATTTAACAAGAGGAAGTTTTTTTTCTTTTACTTTTTGCCAGATAGCTAATCTACTTAAACTCTCAGTTAAAATTTTTTTGTCATTGGAGAGGGATGAGATAAACCAAATAATTTATATGCATGTATGTGTAACCAATGGACATAGACAATAATGCTTGGTGGAGGGTACAGGGAGAAGGGTGTCTGGGGGAAAAGGAGAAACATCTGTAAGAAAAATAAATTAATTAATAAAAAATAAAAAAATAAAATTTTTGTCATCATAGTTTATTGTTTTAAATAAAGCATAATTTAAAGTAGGTCTAGATACAATGAATAAGAGAAATGCACATGTATTAAGTTCTACCAGGTGGTGTTACTTTGTTGTTGTTGGATACAAGAGGTAACAATAAATTCTATGGTACAAATCTTTTTTTTTTTTTTTAAATTATAACTTTATTGTTGAATGTATTACAGATGTACCTTATTTTCCCCCCATTAACCCCCTCCTCCCCAATCCCACACCCCTCCTGTCTTTTCCCACACTGTAGTCTGTGTCCATTGGTTATGCATATATGCATATAAGTTCTTTGGTTTATTTCTTCCCACCCCCCCAAACTCCCTTCCTTTTGAGGTTTGTCAGTCTAGCAACCAATTTGTACTTCTTAATCCCTTCACCTTTTTCACCCATTCCCCCAACCCCCTCCCATCTGGCAACCAACAAAATGTTCTCTATATCTATGAAAATGTTTCTGTTCTGCCTGTTCATTTTGTTTGTAGATTCAATTGTCGATAGATATGTATTCATTGCCATTTTTTTTGTTCATATTTTTTATCTTTTTCTTCAAGAAGACCCTTCAACATTTCATATGATAATGGTTTGGTGGTAAGGAACTCCTTTAGCTTCTCCTCATCTGGGTAACTCTTTATATGGCCTTCGATTCTAAATGACAACTTTGCAGGATAGAGTAATCTTGGTTGTAGGTTCTTGCTTTTCAGCACTCTGAATATTTCTTGCCACACCTTTCTGGCTTGCAAAGTTTCTTTTGAGAAATTAGCTGACAGTCTTATGGGAACTCCCTTGTGGGCAACTAACTGCTTTCTCTTGCTGTTTTTAAGATTCTCTCTTTGTCTTGAATCTTTTGCATTTTGATGATGATGTGTCTTGGTGTGGGTCTCTTGGGGTTCATCTTGTTTGGGACTCCCTGTACTTCCTGGACTTGTATGTCATTTTTTTTCCCACCAAGTTAGGGAAGTTTTCTGCCATTATTGTTTCAAATAGGTTTTTGATTTCTTGTTCTCGCTCTTCTCCTTCTGGCACCCCCAAGATACAAATGTTGGCATGCTTAAAGTTGTCCCAGAGGCTCCTTACACTATCCTCATTTTTTTGGATTCTTTTTTCTTTATGCTGTTCTGATTGGGTGTTTTTTGCTTCCTTAGATTCCAAATTGGTGGTTTGCTTCTTGGCTTTACCTACTCTACTATTGAATCTGTGTAAATTATTCTTTTTTTTTTTTTTTTTTAAATCCTCACCCGAGGACACCCCTTCCATTTTCTGTACAGACAGAGTGGGAGGGAGAGAGAGGAAGAGAGAGAGAAGGAAACATCGATGCGAAAGGGACACATCGAGTGGCTGCCACCCGCACGAACAACCAGGACTGGGGACAAACTGCAACCGAGGTACATGCCCTTAGCGGGAACCGAACCCGGGTCTCTCCGGACCGCAGGCGGACGCTCTAACCGCTGAGCCAAACTGGCCAGGGCTGTAAATTATTCTTTATTTCAGTTAGTGCCTCCTTCATTTCTGACTGTGCATCTTTAATTTCTGGCTGGTCATTTTTTATGCTCTTGAGGCCCTCACTAAGTTCACTGAGGTTCTCACTAAGTTCATTGAGCATCCTTATAAGCAGTATTTTGAACTCAGCATCTGTTAGGTTGCTTATCTCCACTTCGCTTAGTTCTTTTCTTGGGGTTTTGTTCTGTTCTTTCATTTGGGACCTGTTTCTTTGTCTCCTCATTTTGGCTGCCTCTCTGTGTTTGTTTCTGTGTATTACTTAAGGAGAGGTATGGTGCTAGCTGAGACCAGATGCTGCTGTTTGAAAGAATTTAGGAAAACCTGAAGCAGGATCCAAGACAGGCCAATCCTATGCTTAAGCAACTGGCAACAGCTTGGGTGGGCCTGAAAGTTGGGTGGGGCGGGGCCTCAGGGAGTCACCAGGGTGGGGCTACCAGTGTGAGCCAGGTTGCTGGAGTCCCAGATATGGCAGCTGTCTGCCGCCCCAGGGAAGGGCTCACCAAAGGAACAAAAGACTCTGACGGCACATTTGTCCCGAGAAAGCCCCTTCTCCAGCCCTCGCTCCGGTGCCAAAGAGCTCAGTTCTTCCCTGTATGTCTCTGGTGCCCCTCGAGCTGCCTCCCCTCCAAGCTTAGAGGGAGAGAGTCTGATAAGTCCGTGTGCAGGCCCTTTAAGGAGCTGCCTGGGGCTCCAGCCGCCTCAGCCTCCTTGAGCCTCAGTTCCTGCTGGTTTTTCCAGCCAGAAGTTATGGGGATTCTCTTCCTGGCACTGGAACCCTGAGCAGGGTGCCTGGTGTGGGACGGGGACCCGTCAGTCCTCAGGAAGGACCCTCCTAGCCAAGGTGTCGTCCTGATTTTTATCCACCACATGTGGGTGTGGGACCAGCCCCTCCGCTGACACCCCTCCTACCAGTCTCGATGCCGCTGCTTCTTTAATTCCGTAGCTGTAGGACTTCCATTCAGCTTGATTTCAGGCGGCTTTGAATGATGGTTGTTCTGTAGTTTAGTTGTAACTTTGATGTGGTTGTGGGAGGACGCGATACCGCGTTTACCTCCGCCGCCATCTTGACCGGAAGTCTTGGTACAAATCTTGTATCTGTACACACAGACTGTGAAATAAGTGTTGCACCAGATGGCTGCCTTAAAAAAAAAGAGCATATAGGTTAGAGAACTGTTAATAAAAAGCTAAACCATGATATCTATTTCTTTTGTTTTTTTTTTTTAATCCTCACCCGAGGACATTTTCCCATTTTTTTGTTCAGGTAGAGTGGGAGGGAGAGAGAGGAACAGAGAGAGAGGGAGAGAAACATCGACGTGAAAGGGACACATCGAGTGGCTGCCACCCACACGACCGACCAGGGCCAGGGACAAACTGCAACCGAGGTACGCGCCCTTAGCGGGAACCGAACCCGGGTCTCTCAGGACCGCAGGTCGACGCTCTAACTGCTGAGCCAAACTGGCCAGGGCCCATGGTATCTATTTCTATAAGAATAGTCCTTCTGGGAAAAATACTGTTTTAGGTCTCAAAGGAAGACATGTAACATGTGTGCACAGTGTCGGGAAAGAAAGTGAAAGGTACACATGAAATAAACATTTAAGCGGGAGTAAAGAACATGATTCTGGGCAGTTCTAACGAACAGAGGACCCCTAAGGTCAGCATCATGTCTAACATCCCATGGCCTGCGGGGCTGGAAGAAAGGGCTGGCCTTAAATGACCACCTTTAGCCTCAGTTCTTATTCCACGGTTCATACATCAAAATAAACAAGTTCCTTATAGAGAAATGGGAATTGAATGAAATAAATATTCCTCAAGTTAGTCAGTGATTGAACAATTTTGAATTGTTTCACAGGAAGCTCTCATTGGAAGGTCTTTTTTTATTTTTATTTTATTTTTTTAAAGCAAGCCATCACTAGGCACAGACATTATAATATCAAAGCCAATTCTTCCTGAAATGCTGAATAAAGAATAGGAATGCTTAGTGTATAAAAAAAAGTGCAAGATTCCTGGAAGATTTGACTTATGGCTGAGAGGAAAATGAATTAATTTAGTTGTGTAAGCAACTATTTTTTCAAAAGCCTAATTGGTGTATTCAGGTAGTAAAATGAGAAAATCTTGATTTCACTCATATAAAAAAAGAACAGTGATATCACTAGCTACTTATTTCATGAAGAAAACTAAGCCTAAATAGTAGGCCTTTGAAAAGATGGGTTCTGAACATTACATTGTACCACAAACATTGTCTCACAGAGGAAGGACTTGATTTCATTGGACATACTAATTTCAAGCAAAGATGAAAAACATCAAATTTCATTCAGCATAAACAGATGAAAAATGTCTGTAAGTTCTTATTTTATATAACATCATTCTGAGTATCCAAATGTTAGGACAAACACAAAGTTTATGTAGTGGAATGCTTTTTGACACTACTTTCTAAGCAAAAGAGAAATTGTAGATGCATGAAAAAGGAATTAAAACAACCCATTTACTGCTAAATGTTCTAATAGTTGTACAGTATCCTCTGATTTAATGGGTTTTTCAACTTTAGTAGGTGAGCAGAAACCAGCTATCAGGTTATTCTCTAAGACAGCGATTTTCAGCCTTTTTCATCTCATGGCATCATAAACTACATACTAAAATTCTGCAGCACAGCAAAAAATATATTTTATTGCTGATCTGACAAAAAATATGTATAATTTTTATTGATTTACAAATAATAATGATAATAATAGCCTATAGTTTTTGCTCCAAAGTGAGTTTTCTAAAAATCAGGTGCCTATGCTTGTATATAAGGATTTCTGGTATCAAGAATTAACCAGTCAGATGAAACTTTATTATGAGATGTGACCAATACAACTCAACTCTTTTTTTTTTTTAATTCTCACCTGAGGAAATTTTTTTTTGCATTTATCTTTATTTTTAATTTATTTTATTTTATTTTTGTTACAGATGTTTCTCCTTTTTTACCCTGCATTTATCTTTAGATAGAGCGGGAAGAAGCGAGAGAGAGACATCAACGTGAGAGACACATTGAGTGGTTGCCACCCACACAACCCCAACCGGGGCCCAGGACAAACTGCAACCGAGGTACGTGCCCTTAGTGGGAACCGAACCTGGAACTCTCCATTCTGCAGGCCAACACTCTAACCCCTGAGCCAAACCAGCCTGGGTTATGACTCAACTCTTTTATATGACCTACATATTTATTGTCCAAGATAGGGCATTTGCACCGGATAGCGATAGTTGTGCAGGCTGTTGTTATTTTTTATTTGACAATCTAAGGCAAAAGAGGTCAGTGCCCCTGACTAAATAGTCAGGTATTGCATATTTTAAAAATTTTGAGGCACACCAGGTAAAAATCGCTGCTGCTCTAAGACAATAAATAAAGCAAATGTTTAATCACTATGTTGTGCACCTGAAGCTAATTTAACATTGTATGTCAACTGTAATTGAAAAATTATAAAGAAAAAAAGATAAAAGTGATAGCAGAAAAAGAATAATCTAGAAGGAAGAATTCTTTTAAGAATTGTCTTAGCTGCTTTGCTGCCTTATTTTTTATTTTTTTCCAAATCAATATCAAAAAATTTATTACAATGTGCACTTCAATGAATAATATAGAAGACATTTTTTTTTGTATGTGTCCCTAGTGGGAACTGAACCCGGGACTCTCTGGTCTGCAGGCCAACGCTACAACTGCTGAGCCAAACCGGCCAGGGCTCAAAGACATTTTGCATCCCCAAATGACCAACAAACATTTTATAATCTGTATGGAAAGATTAAGCAAAGTTAAGCAATATTGTTTTGTTTTTTTTTATTAATTAATTAATTTTTGTTTACAGATGTTTCTTCTTTTTCCCCCTATTGACACCCTCCTCTTGCCCGCCCCCCCCCCCCAGCATTGTTGTCTATGTCCATTGGTTATGCATATATGCATAAGTTCTTTGGTTTATTTAGTCCCTCCCCCATTCCCCCCTTCCTGAGGTTTGTCAGTCCGAATCCTACTTCTATGTCTCTGGGTCTATTTTGTTCATCACCTTATTTTGTTCATTTTATTCCACAAATAAGTGAGATCATGTGATATTTGTCTTTCTCTGACTGGCTATATTTCATTTAGCATAATACTCTCCAGGTCCCTCCATGTTGTCTCCAAAGATAAGAGATCTGCCCTGGCCGGTTTGGCTCAGCGGTTAGAGCGTTGGCCTGTGGTCCAGAGAGACCCGGGTTCAGTTCCCACTAAGGGCGCAAACCTCGGTTGCGATCTTTCCCCTGCCCTGGTTGGGTCATACGGGTGGCAACCACTCGATGTGTCCCTTTCATGTGGATGTTTCTCTCTCTCTCTCTCCCTCCCACTCTATCTGAACAAAATATTGAAAAATGTCCTCTGGTGAGGATTGAAAAAAAAGATATCTTTCTTTCTTACAGCCACATAGTATTCCATTGTGTATAAGTACCACAGCTTGTTTATCCACTTATCTATTGATGGACACTTGGGCTATTTCCAGATCTTAGCTATTGTAAATAGTATTGCTATGAACATAGTGGTACATATATTCTTTCTGATTGGTGTTCTTAGGCTTCTTAGGATTTATTCCTAGAAGTGGGATCACTGGGTCAAATGGCAGTTCCATTTTTAATTATTTGAGGAAACGCCATAGTGTTTTCCATAGTGGCTGCACCAGTCTGCATTCCCACCAGCAGTGTACTAGAGTCCCCTTTTCTCCACACCCTCGCCAGCACTTGTTGTTTGATGATTTGTTGATGGCGGCCATTCTGACAGGTGTGAGGTGATACCTCATAGTTGTTTTGATTTGCATCTCTCTGATGATTAGTGATGTTGAGCATTTTTTCATAGCTGTCTTACTTTTTAAAAGTGTGTTCATCTCATGGGAGCTAATACCGAGGAACACAAAGTAACACCATCAGTAGTGAACATGGAAGCCTCACCTGTTGACTGCCATCACTGTGAACACGGATGTTCCAGGATCGGCGTTTGCCTTTGACTTGTGCTTCACTCTCTCACAATAGCTACATGACAGCAGAGCAAGTTCTGAGGGATAAGATCTAAGAGCCTAGAGGGGAAAAAAACCAGTAAGACTAATTGTAGAATTCATCTGAGGTAAATCTGTAACCATAAATATATTTTTTTGAAAATTGGTTTCTAAAAAATCCATATTGTGTCTTCATAGTGTCTACAAATTAAAGCATACTGTGTAGGGATAGTTTTTATTTACAATGTTCTTATTAATTGTAATAAACAACACTTATGGAGGTCTAACTCCATGAAATATACTATTTTGTGTGCTTTACATGTATCGTCTCAGTTAATTCTAATAATAGCAGTAGGGAGTAATTACTATCATTATGTCAACTTCACAGGGGGAAACAGAGATAGGTAGTACTTTGCTCAGTCATATGGTCAGTTGTTGGAAGGTGGATAGGCTTTGAACTCCAGAGCCCATGCTTTGCTGCTAGGCCACAGTGAAATACACAGTTCATTCGAAATATAGAAAAAACACTGAGTCATGGTTTGTCATTTAAATACATCTTCAAATAGACTCAGAGATATAGAAAGGAGTGTGGTTCAGACTGACAAACTTCAGAGGAAGGTAGGGGGTGCAGATATGAGATAAACCAAAGAACTTACATGCATGTATGCGTAACCAACGGGCACAGACAACAATGCTTGCAGGGTGGGGGTGGGGGCGGGATAAGGAGGAGGGTGTCTGGTGGGGAAAAGGAGAAACATCTGTAACAAAAATAAATTAATTAATAAAAAAAATTTAAAAATAAATAAGTACATCTTCATATGTGTTTATTTCAGTTCACTGTTTCATCATGTGACAAACACTTCCAGTTGAGCATTGAGGAAAAGAACCTGTGACATTTAAAAATACTATCTGCTATGTGATTGTCTAACCACTGCTCATACCCAAAACTAATACAAAATAATACTGAATGTAAACTGTAATTGAAAAAATAATAGAAATAAAATAAAAATTCTGTCTGCATGTTCAGCAAACCTGGGGAATCAGGAAATATCACAGAAGCCTTAACTTATAGGAATGTTTTAGGCCTCTGCATTTTCTACTGAAAGGTATAACTTGGTCTACTTAGCTTTCATACATCCATAGGAGCACAAGTAAATACAATCAGCAAAATAAGCTACTAGACATAAATATTCTCATCTTGTCTCCAGCCTGCTGCCAGGGCTGGTGTGAGGCTCCAGGAAGTTGGTTGTGGTGGTGGTAACACCTCTCAAGGCAAAGCCACCTATGGTTATATGACAGGGAGTTGTGACTGACATGATTTTTAGCAGCATGGATGGTTTGAGGAAATGGTTGAGGCAGCGGATGTAGCTAGGCAGGGGTACTAGGACAGGCCTCATTAATTCTCACCAGCAGACAGGGTTCCATGTGAGTCTGAATAAAGTGAAATATGGGATATATATTTAACTATCAGGATGTGAGAGAAGTTAAGGGGCAAAGTCACCTAATAGTAATTCAGTTAAAGTGAGGTAGCCTTGTGAAGAGGGAAAAAAGGAATATTTCACTTGATTCTAACACATTTAATTTGTCTTTCAACTACTACAAAGATAATCATTTCAGACAATAGAACGTTCTGTTTCAGTCTCTAATTAGACCTTCCCATTGGATTCTCCACCCCCCTCGGGTTAACAAGAATCAGTCATAGCAGCAATTTCCTATGAAAAAGAAATCCTATCAGGCCCATGTCTGGGTCTGTGGAGCTGATGGATTGCTTCTTTTTTTATAGAGCCAAATCAATTTTGTAGGAATCAGCTTTCAAGTGTATAAATTTCAGTTTGGAAATTATTTCTCGCAATATTTGCTTTCAGTAATTCTTTTTTAAACATTAATTAGCTGAATAAATCCACCGAGGGACACAAAGTGTTTCTGCAAAATAATACGATAATTTGTATTGAAAATGTGATTGAATACGGAGAAGAAATAAAAGAAACAAAAGGATCACAAAGGGCATAACTATTGTAGCTATTCAAAATATGGGATAAAATATACTTATACTTTCTTCTGTTTGATCTAATATATCTAATTTTTTATCCCATTTTCTCTTTCTAACCCTCTATCTTTTCTCAGTTTAGACAGTGTCTCTTCTGTTTATTTGTTACAAAGATTTCATTGGTGACTCTCAGTTCATAATAAATGCTGACAGCTTGCAGAAAGAACTTGCAATTACTGAGGTAAGTTTCAACATTAACAAAAAGTAAGCATTTTCCTACTAGTATGTTTTTGAGCAACATTAAGGGTACAGTCAAGCCTCTTTCTTATAGGCCAACAGATTTTTATTGCTGTGATATTTATATTTTGATAATTTTTATTTTCATCATGCATTTGTAAGTACAGAAATTCAGTTGAATTGATACATGGTCCTATTAAGATAAATGTAAATATCCTTAACTAGGTTATGAAGAAAGGTCTTTGCCTCGTTGAAGAAAAGTTTAATAATATTTTATATCAAGAATGAGATTTAGGTTAATTATCAATCAGAGGTGCTCACTGAGTTGTTTTGCTTGTTGTGGTAACAGATCTGTAATAATGCAAATACATTAGCTACCACATTCAATAATAAGATACAGCGATAATGTACAAAAATTGCTGAGATAAATGTTATAAGTATTGGTGTTTGAATTCCATGGTCTAGGTCTGGATCTTGGTTTGCCACTAAATACTAGAAAGGTCTTGTTGGAGGAAGCTGGTTTATCTGTCCTGGCACCTTTTTTCTACCTGTTTAGTGAGAATAGTGTGTTTGTGTATTAAATATCACAACGCACACGAAAGGATTATTACGTTTTGCCATGTAAAGTTGAATCCATGCCTTGGCACTAATATACACAAAAGAACATTTCCCACATCAAGTAAGAAAATATTAGGGTTGTGATGAACTCCAGTGTTGAAAATGAATGATCACTTGGGAGAAAAGATGACGGCGGGCAGGACTGGAGCGAGGGAGAGTGTGTGAGAGTGTGAGTAAGTGTGAGAGAGAGTGTGAGTGGACATGAGTGTGGATGAGCAACCTCAAGCAGTGCAGAAAGGTGGGGCAGAGGGTTCCTGAGCTGTGGACGGGGAGCAGCTGGCTGCTGCGGTAAGCGGCTTGTCAGGGTGCTTCTTCCTGGGCGGCTGGAAGGCCCCGCCATTTTGGAAGATCCCTGGTCTTCTCTGGGAGGAGGCAGCAGGGAGCAGCTATGGCCAAGTGACTTGAGTCCACCAGTGCACCTTGCACCATCAGACCAGTGGACCCCACTGGGTCAACACGGACCAGCGCACAGCAGTGGTACGGTCAAGGTGCCTGCTTGAGGAAGCAGCAACCGGCTGGGAGCCGAGCACCACCTCCAGCAGCAGTAGAGCCAGCTTGGAAGCTCAGCACCTTCCTCCACAGCAGCAGTGACTTGGGGGGAGTGGAGTCCCACCCCCAACAGCAGCTGAGGCTGGGGAGCCAAGACACACCCCCAGCAGCAGAGGCTCGGGAGCAGACATCCATCCCCAGGCAGCAGCAGCAGCACAGATCAGCAGCTGAGACCCATCCCTAGCAGCATCAGCAGAGGCTGGTTAGGAGCAGTGCCCCAGCCTAAGCAGCAAGCAAGGCTCAGGCAGCTGAGACCCACCCTGATAACTGCAGCAGTGGATTTGGAGTGGAGCCCTCTTCCCCAGCAACAACAAAGTCCCAGAAACTGAGCACCCTCAATCCCCAACATCAGCAGGTGATTGGGAGCTGAAAAGCACCCTCTGGCAACAGCAACAGCAGTAGCAGCACAAATTGTGAGATGACACTTGCCCTCAGTAGCATCAGCAGTGACTGATCAGGAACTGAGCCCCACCAGGCAGCAGCACACCCCAGCAGCACACCACCTAGACTCATGCACCCCAGCAGTGCCTATCATGACAGCCCAATACAAGCTGCCAGTTGTCAGTCCTCCAGAACCCACAGCAGGCAAGAGGCTCCATGCACCAAAACAGTCTGGAGGCACAGCAGCCTTATTTGATACATACTGACCTGCCTACCCATCCCAACATCCCTCACTGGGTCTAGAACTACCAGACTGCTAAAATGGGGAGACAAAGAAACAACACCCAAATGAAAGAAAAGGAGGAATCACCAGAGAGGGAACTACATGAAATGGAAGCAAGCAATTTGTCAGATAAAGAATTCAAAGCAATGATTTTAAGGGTGCTCAAACAATTTAGTGAGAACTACAAGCAACTTAATGAAAATTATAAAGAGCTCAGCGGGAACTACATCAGCATAAAAAAAGAGATAGAAGCTATGAATAACAGTCAAGTGGAACCAAAGAATGACATAGCTGATATGAAAAATACCTTAGAAGGATTCAATAGTAGAATAGAAGAAGCTGAAGACCTAATCAGTGAATTAGAAGACAAATGTAGAAAAAAACACTCAAATAGAGCAGCAAATGGGAAAAAAAATTAAAAAGCAGGAGGAGAGTTTAAGGGGGCTTTGGGACAATACAAAATGTAACAACATTCACATCACAGGAGTACCAGAAGGAGAAGAATCAGAGAAAGGAACAGAGAACCTGTTTGAAGAAATAATGACAAAAAACTTCCCTAAACTGGTGAAGGAAAAAGTCACACAAGTCCAGGAAACACAGAGAGTCCCAAGCAAGATGAGCCCAAAAAGACTCACAACTAGATACATCATAATTAAAATGGCAAACATTAAAGACAAATAAAGACTCTTAAAGGAAGCAAGAGAGAGACAGAAAGTTACCTACAAGGGAGCTCCCATTAGACTGTCAGCTGATTTCTCAATAGAAACACTGCAGGCCAGAAGGGGGTGGCATGAAGTATACAAAGTAACGAAAGGCAAGGATCTGAATCCAAGACTACTCTATCTGGCAAAGCTTTCACTCAAAATTGAAGGAGAAATAAAGAGCTTCACAGACAGAAACAACTAAAGGAATTTACCACCACCAAACCAGCACTGCAAGAAATGCTAAAGGGACTGCTGTAAGGAGAAGAAGAAATAGAGAGAAAGGAATACAGGCATAAAATAAAAATGGCAACTAATAAGTATCTATCAATAATAACCTTAAATGTAAATGGCTTAGATATTCCAATCAAAAAACATAGTATAGCAGATTGGGTAAGAAAACATAACCCATATATATGCTGTCTACAAGAGACCCACCTCACAACAAAATATTCACACAGGATGAAAGTGAAGGGATGGAAAAAAATTTTCCAGGCAAATGGAAATTAAAAAAAAACGCTGGTGGAGCAATACTCATACCTGATAAGATAGACTTCAAAATGAGGGCCATAATACAAGACAAAGAAGGTCACTACATAATATTAAAGGAATCTACCCAACAAGAGATTATAACCCTGGTAAACATATATGCACCAAATATAGGAGCACCAAAATATATTTAAAAACTTCTGGAGGACTTCAAGGGACAGATCAATAGCAATAAAATCATAGTGGATGACTTTAACGCCACACTGACTCCACTGGGTAGATCTTCTAGACAAAAAATTAACAAGAAAACAGAGTCTTTAAATGATGAATTTGATCAGTTGGACTTAACTAATATTTACAGAACATTTTACCCCAAAGATGCAGAATATACATTTTTCTCAAGTGCATACAGGACATTCTCAAAGATAGACCACATGTTAGGACACAAAGTAAGTCTACAAATTCAAGAAGACTGATATCATATCAAGCATCTTCTCAGATCACAATGGCATAAAACTAGAAACCAATTACAGTAAAAACACTCAAAAACATTCAAACACATGGAGTCTAAATAGCATGATATTAAACAACAAATGGGTTACCAATGAGATTAAGAAATAAAAAAATTCCTGGAAACTAATGAAAATGAACACACAACAATTCAAAAATCTATGGGATGCAGCAAAAGCAGTCCTGAGAGGAAAATTAATAGCAATACAGGCTTACCTCAAGAAAGAAGTAAAATTTCTAATAAACTATCTAACTCAACAAATTAAAGATTTAGAAAGAGAACAAAAAGAAAAACCTAGAGTTAGTAGAAGGAAGGAAATAATAAAATTCAGAGCAGAGCCCTGGCCAGTTTGGCTAAGCGGTTAGAGCGTCGGCCTGCGGTCCGGAGAGACCCGGGTTCGGTTCCCGCTAAGGGCACGTACTTCGGTTGCAGTTTGTCCCCGGCCCTGGTTGGTCATGCGGGTGGCAGCCACTCGATGTGTCCCTTTCACATCGATGTTTCTCTCTCTCCCTCCCTTCCTCTCTCTCCCTCCCACTCTATTTGTACAAAAAATGGAAAAATATCCTCCAGTGAGGATAAAAAAAAAAAAAAAATTCAGAGCAGAAATAAATGACATAGAAATTAAAAAACAGTACAAAATAACAATGAAACCAAGAGTTGGTTCTTTGAAAAGATAAACAAGATTGATGGACCTTTAGCAAAGACTCACCAAGAAACAAAGAGAGAAAACCCAAGTTAATAAAATCAGAAATGAAAAAGGTGAACAATGGACACCTTAGAAATACAAAGGATTGTAAGAAAATACTATGAACAATTATGTGCCAACAAATTCGACAACCTAGGGGAAATGAACGAATTCTTAGAATCATATACTATTCCAAAACTCAGCTGGGAAGAGTCAGAAAACCTAAACAGACCAATAACAATTAAGGAAAAAGAAGAAGTAATCAGTTAAATCCCAGAAAACCAAAGCTCTGGTCTGAATGGCTACACAGGGGAGTTTTACCAAACATTCAAAGAACTATCACCTATTCTCCTCAAACTATTCCAAAAAATTCAAGAGGAAGGAAGACTTCCAAGATCTTTTTATGAGGCCAGCATAATCCTAATCCCCAAACCAGATAAAGACACTACAAGGAAAGAAAATTACAGGCCGATATCCCTGATGAACAAAGATGCCAAAATCCTCAACAAAAGCTTAGCAAATTGAATCCAGCAATATATTTAAAAAAATTATACACCACGACCAAGTGGGAATTATCCTAGGGTTGCAAGGCTGGTACAATATTTGTAAATCCATAAATGTGATATACCACATAAAAAAAATAAAAGATAAAAGTCATGTGATCATATCAATAGATGCTGAAAAAGCATTTGACAAAATCCAGCATCCACTTTTGATAAAAATTGTCAGCAAAGTGGGAACAGAAGAATCATATCTCAACATAATAAAGCCCATTTATGACAAGCCTAGAGCCAGCATCATACTCAGTGGGCAAAAACTAAAAGCATTTCCCTTAAGAACAGGAACAAGACAAGGATATCCACTTTCACCACTCTTATTTAACAGAGTACTGGAAGTCTTAGCCACAGCAATCAGACAAGAAAAAATAAAAGGGACCCACATTGGAAAGAAGGAAGTGAAAGTGTCATTATTTGCAGATGACATGATATTGTACATAGAAAACCCTAAAGATTTTATAAAAAAAACTCCTAGATTTAATAAATGATTTCGGCAAAGTAGCAGGATTCAAAATCAACATCCAGAAATCATTGGCATTTTTATATACCAATAATGAACACACAGAAAGAGAAACTAAAAAAAAAAATCCATTTACCATTGCAACAACAACAAAAAAATTAAGATTCCTAGGAATAAACTTAACCAAAAAAATAAAGGACCTGTTTGCAGAAAACTACAGGACATTGAAAAAAGAAACAGAGGAAGATATAAAAAAGTGGAAGCATATACCTTGTTCATGGATTGGAAGAATTAACATCATTAAAATGTCCATACTACACAAAGCAATCTATAGATTCAATGCAATCCCCATTAAAATACCAACGACATATTTCACAGAACTAGAACAAACACTCCAAAAGTTCATATGGAACCAAAAAAGACCTTGTATAGTCACAACAATCTTGAAAAAGAAGAACAAAGTAGGAGGGATCACAATACTGGATATTAGGTTACAGCCTGGTAATGGCACAAGAACAGGCATATAGATCAATAGAATAGAACAGAGAGCCCAGAAATTGACCCAAGACATTATGCTCAATAAATATTTGACAAAGGAGGCAAGAGCATACAATGGAGTGAAGACAGCCTCTTTAATAAATGATGTTGGAAAAATTGGACAGCTAGAGGCAAAAAAAAAAAAAAAAAAAAAAGAGAAAAAGAAAAAGAAAAAAGGAACTAGATCACCAATGTATACAACACATAAGAATAAACTTCAAAATGGATAAAAGACTTAAATATGACTCGTGATCCATAAAAATCCTAGAGAAAAGTGTAACAAAAGCAACAAAATTTCAGACATCATATGCAGCAGAATTTTCACTGATACATCACCTAAGGCAACAGAAAAAAAGGAAAAAATTAATACATGGGACTACATCAAACTAAAAAACTTCTGCATAGCAAAAGAAACAACCATCAAAATGGAAAGGGAACTCACTGTATGGGAGAGCATAATTGCCAGTGATACATCAGATAAGGGGTTAATTTCCAATATATAGAGAGTGCTCATACAACTAAACAAAAGGAAGACAAAGAACCCAATTAAAAAATGGGCAGAGAATCTATAGCTTCAATGCAATCCCCATCAAAATACCAACGGCATACTTCACAGAATTAGAACAAGCACTTCAAAAGTTCATATGGAACCAAAAAAGACCTCAAATAGCCACAGCAATCTTGAAAAAGAAGAACAAAGTTGGAGGGATCACATTACCAGATTTCAGGTTATACTACAAGCCACTGTAATCAAAACAGCCTGGTACTGGCACAAGAACAGGCATATAGACCAGTGGAACACAACAGAGAACCCAGAAATGGACCCAAGGCAATATGCTCAATTAATATTTGACAAAGGTGGCAAGAGCATACAGTGGAGTAAGGACAGCCTCTTTAATAAATGGTGTTGGGAAAATTGGACAGCTACATGCAGAAAAATGAAACTAGACCATCAACTTACACCCTACACAAGAATAAACTCCAAATGGATAAAAGACTTAAATGTGACTCATGAATCCATAAAAATCCTAGAAGAAACTGTAGGCAACAAAATTTTAGACATCATAAGCAGCAGAATTTTCACTGATACATCACCTAAGGCAATAGAAACAAAGGAGAAAATGAACACATGGGACTACATCAAACTAAAAAGCTTCTGCACAGCAAAAGAAACAACCATCAAAATGGAAAGGGAACTCACTGTATGGGAGAGCATAATTGCCAATGATATATCAGATAAGGGATTAATTTCCAATATATATAGAGTGCTCCTACAACTCAACAAAAGGAAGACAAAGAACCCAATTAAAAAATGGGCAGAGGAACTAAATAGACACCTCTCCAAACAGGACATACAAATGGCTAAGAGACATAAGAAGAAATGCTCAACATTACTAATCATCAGAGAGATGCAAATTAAAACAACAATGAAGTATCACCTCACACCTCTCAGAATGGCCGCCATCAACAAATCATCAAACAAGTGTTGGCTAGGGTGTGGAGGAAAGGGGACTCTAGTACACTGCTGGTGGGAATGCAGACTGGTGCAGCCACTATGGAAAACACTATGGTGTTACCTCAGAAAGTTAAAAATTCAATGGCCATTTGACCCAGTGATCCTGCTTCTAGGAATAAATGCTAAAAAGCCTGAAACACCAGTCAGAGAGAATATATGTACCCCTATGTTCATAGCAGCATTATTTACAATTGCTAAGATCTGGAAACAGCTCAACTGCCCATCAGTAGATGAGTGGATAGAAAAGCTGTGGTACATATCCACAATGGAATACTATGTAGCAGTAAGAAAGAACGATTTCTTACCCTTTGAGATGACATGTAGTGACCTGGAGAGTATTATGCTAAGCGAAATAAGCCAGTCAGAGAAAGACAAATGTCACATGATCTCACTTATTTTTAATGAACAATAAGGTGATGAATAAAATAGACCCAGAGACATAGAAATAGGGTTCAGACTGACAAACTTCAGAGAAGGGGGGTAGCATGAGGGAAGAGATAAACCAAAGAACTTATGCATATATGCATAACCAATGGACATAGACAACAATGGTGTGGGGGTTGCGGTGTGGGGGTTCACATGGGAACCAGAGAGGGTGTCAATGGGGGAAAATGAGAAACATCTGTAACAAAAATAAATTAAATAAAAAAAGAAAATGAATTATCAAAATGGAAAATGGAAAGTTTTAAAATGTAGCTTTTTGAGATTTGCCTCTGAGCTTAGGCACAACGGCACGTGTGATAATAACACAGACTGAAAAATTATTAAGAACTAATAATATCCACATTTAAAATAAATTACTATCTCCTTATGAAAAGACAGAGAGAAGGAAGAAAAGAGGCTTAGCATTTTCCTTTTGCATCTACAAACAAAAAATGCTGAGGAACATCAGATCTGAAATGAACTCTTCTCTGTTTCCTCTGTAGGACAGTATGTTTACAGTTTCTAATAGAAGATAAACTAAAATTTTAAGTTGTACATGGAATACATGTCTAAACTTCTATAAAACTACATTCCCTCTTATTTTAGCACTTATTACATTGTTTTATTAGTCATTTTCACATGCTTGGCACTTCTTTCAAACTATGAATTATATTCTCTAAAGATAAGAATAAAAGAAAGAAGGGAAAAAAGAAAAGAAAGAAGGAAATAGGAATATGTCTCTGCCTTATTAATTTAGTAATCATTTATTGTGTGCCTTTTAAATGTCAAGTTTGAGATGTGTAAAGTAACACCAAAAAAAGGCCCTTAATTTCTGAGAATCTAGTCCAGCAGAACATACCAGTAAATGAAATAAGAGGCAGTTGGTTCAAATGCTGGTGGATAAAGATATATAGATGGTGTTTGGGGACTGGAACTTAAAGAGGACTTTTTTGGGATATAAAATTTGAGATAACTCATAAATGAGCTAAATGATGAAGTTGTGGAATGATAGTCCAGACAAGGAAAATAAGCAGTCAAAAAGCACAGAGGCAAGAATCAAGATCACAAGGTCTGACTAGGTTCACTGTGGAATCTAAATTTTGATTTTGAATTTTGAAAGAAACTACTAATGAAATTTGAGTTGGGGAGTGATATATTTAAAATAGAATTGTATAGTTTTATGTTTTATATATAGATATATGACCCATTTTGAGTTAATGTATGAGTTTTAGATTGAGATTTATTTTTCTTCATGTAGATATTCAATGGTTTCCACACCATTTTTTGAAAATACTATTGTCTGAGTCTGAGTTGTTTTTGTTTAATGCCTTCACCTATTTCACCCAGCCTCCCAAGCCCCTCCCCTCTGATGGCTGTTCTCTATATCTATGGGTCTGTTTCTATTTTGTGTTAGTTTATTTTGTTCAATAGATTCCTCATTTAAGTGAAATCATGTGGAATTTGTCCTTCTCTGACTGGCTTAGCATAATACTCTCCAGGTTCATCCATGCTGTCACAAAAGGTAAGATTTCCTTCCTTTTTAAGGCTGAATAGTATTCCATTTTATAAATGTATCACAGCTTTTTTTTAAATTCTCACCTGAGAACACATTTGCATTCATCTTCAGACAGAGTGTGAGGGATGGAGGGAGAGAGAGAGAGAGAAACATTGATGTGAGAGAGACACATCGATTGCCTCCCACATGACCTTACCAAGGCTGGGACTGAACTGAAAACAAAGTATGTGCCCTTGACTGGAATCGAACCCACAGCTCATTGGTCTATGGGCAGATGCTCTAACTGCTGAGTGAAACCAGGCAGGGCGATCACAGCTTTTTTTTTTTAAATCTACTCAACCACAGATGGGTACTTGGGTGACTTCTAAATCTTGGCTATTGTAAATAACACTGAAATGAACATCGGGGTGCATGTATTCTTTCGAATTGGTGTTATGGGTTTATTTGGATATATTTTCAGAAGTGGAATCACTGGATCATAAGGGCACTCCATTTTTAACTTTTTGAGGTAACTCCATATTGCTTTCCACAGTAGCTGCACCAATCTGCATTCCCACCAACAGTTCACAGGGGTTCCCTTTTCTCCACTTCCTTGCCAACACTTGTTTGTTGATTTATTGATGATAGCCATTCTGACAGGTTGGAGGTAATATCTAATTGTGGTTTTAATTTGCATTTCTTTGATGATTAGTGACGTTGAACATATTTTCATATGTCTAGTGGCCATCTGTATGTCTTTTTTCTTTTATCCTCATCCGAGGACATTTTTGCATTTATCTTCAGAGAGAGGGGGAGAGAGAGGGGAGTAAGAGAGAGAGAGAAACATCAACGTGAGAGAGACACATAGAGTGGTTGCCACCCACACGACCCCAACTTGGGTGGGGACAAACTGCAACTGAGGTACATGCCCTTAGTGGGAACCGAACCCAGGACTCTGTGGTCCGCAGGCCAATACTCTAACTGCTGAGCCAAACCAGCCTGGGCTGTATGTCCTCTTTGGAGAAGTGTCTATTCAGGTCCTTTGCCCATTTTTTAATTGGATTGTTTGTTTTTTTGGTGTTGAGTTATATAAGTTCTTTATGAATTTTGGATATTACCCTCTATCAGATGTATCATTGGCGAATATGGTCTCCCATTCAATGGATTATCTTTTTAATTTTTGATAGTTTCCTTTGCTTTGCAAAAGGCTTTTTTGTTTGAGAAGGTAGTCCCATTTGTTTATTTATTTATTTTGTTTTCCTTGCCTGAGGACATATATCAGAAAAAAATATTGCTACAAGTTATGTCCAAGATTTTACTGGCTATGATTTTTTTCTGGGATTTCCATTTATTCATTCAACAAATAATTTTAACCACTTTTTATTTGGTAGGATAGTGCCTTTATATATGTTGTTATTTATTTTAGAGAGAGAGAAGGGAGAGGAAGATAGAAATACCCATGTTTCATCCATCAGCTACCTCCTGCATGCCCCCTACTAGGGATTGAGCCCACAACCTGGGCATGTGACCTGACTGGGAATCCAACAGGGAACCTCTTGGTGTACGGGTTGATGCTCAACCACTGAGCCAAGCTGGTTGGGTAGGATTAGTGCCTTTGAATATGTTGAACAGAAGAGTGGATAAGACAGCATTCAAGATCCATTCTGTTATGAAG
Source organism: Molossus molossus (assembly GCF_014108415.1). Classification (NCBI taxonomy): domain Eukaryota; kingdom Metazoa; phylum Chordata; class Mammalia; order Chiroptera; family Molossidae; genus Molossus; species Molossus molossus. The sequence continues at coordinate 72,854,042 of NW_023425344.1, read as the reverse complement.
CTCACATTCTAGAGGAAGAAGGATAAACAACAAATTGATGCTATGATATAAGTTTAGATAATAATAAGTGCTATGAGAAAAAAAACATTTATTAATAATAGTTAGTAGATGAGAGAGTCACGGTAGATAAGGTGTTTAGTGATGACATGTTTACATATAGAGATGAAATCAGAAGAGCACACTAGGCAAAAAGAAAAGCAAACACAAAAACTTTGAATTGGGAAGCAGTTGGTGACTATGAAGAATACAAAGAAAGCCCTGGCCAGTTTGGCTCAGAGGTTAGAGTGATGGCTCACGGACCAAAGTGTCGCAGGTTCGATTCTGGTCAAAGGCATGTACCTCAGCTGCAGTTCGATTCCCGACCCTGGTTGTGGTCATGCGGGAGGCAACCAATTGGTGTGTCTCTCTCACACCAGTATTTCTCTTTCTCTCTCTCCCTCTCTCTCTCCTCCCCTCCCTCTCTATTTGAAAATCAATGGAAAAATATTCTCGGGCGAGGATAATAAATCTATATCTATATCTATATGTACAGTTATCCCTTGTCACTTTGTGCTTCAACTTTCATGGCTTCACTGCATTGTGTTTTTTTCAAATATATTTATTAAAAAGTTGATCGAGCCCTGGCCAGTTTGGCTCAGCGGTTAGAGCGTCGGCCTGCGGTCTGGAGAGACCCGGGTTCGGTTCCCGCTAAGGGCACGTACTTCGGTTGCAGTTTGTCCCCGGCCCTGGTTGGTCGTGCGGGTGGCAGCCACTCGATGTGTCCCTTCACGTCGATGTCTCTCTCTCTCTCTCCCTTCCTCTCTCTCCCTCCCACTCTATCTGTACAAAAAATGGAAAAATGTCCTCAGGTGAGAATAAAAAAAAAAAAAAAAAAGTTGATCGAGACAGTGAAAATGATGCAGCGTGTGCTCGGTTGTCTGAGTCAATTATACACCCTGTATTACAATTAAAATTAAAATTCCTGTCTGTATGGACTGTAGGCCTATGTCTTTGAGCACCTCAGGAATCCTTCAACGCCATGTGCAACCGCTGGAGTCTGGAACGGATTTACCGCGATAAATAAGGGATGACTGTATACACACACACACACACACACACACACACACACACACACATAAAAAAACAAAAAAGAATACAAAGAAGGCCAGCTTGTGTGACTGGATCATAGTGAGAAGCGGGAGGAATAGGATGGGCTGAGGTTGGAGAGACAGACTGGGATAAATCATTTAGGCAAGAAAAGGTGTTTGCAATTGATTCTGAGTGCGAAGGGAAGCCACTGGTGAGACACAGAGGGAATGTTTGGAGGCCACTGCAGTACTCTCAGGAAAGATGATGGTGACATGGACAAGGGAGGTAGCAACAGAGTGGAAGACACATGGACAGATAAAGGGGATAGTTTTAGGTGGAGCTGGCCAACTTGATACCTGATTAGGAAGTATGTATGTATGATGCAGGGTGTATAAGAGAGAAAGGGAAGTCAGGTTATCTGCTAGGAACTGTGCTTGAACAAATGGTTGGAAGGTGATGCCCTTCATTAGCTAGGGAAAACAAGGAGAGACACAGTTCAGGAACTCAGGGGGAAGAGTTCCAGCACTGAGCTAGCAGAAGAGGCTGAGAACAGAGTCCTTTCCGATCTTGTAACATGGAATGAAAGAGAATAAAGTGTTTCAAGAAAGAAGGAAATTGCTGAAAGTTTAAGTCAGATGAGGACAGAGAAGTAACCATTAGTTTCACATCACGGACATTATTTTCACCTTGACAAGTACGATTTCAGGGGCTGGAGGGGAAATAAACTTGACTGGGTTCAATTGAGGATAAAAAGTGAGATGATAAAATAAGTCAGTGCATCTAGGCATCTCTTGCTGTGAAGGGGTCATGAAAATGAGGTAATAACTGGTAAAGTTATTAAAACACTCAAAGGAGTGTTGTTTAAAATGGCTAGTTTATGTTTATTGGAATGATCCAGTAGTCAGAAGGAGTCTAATAATACATGGAGACTCACAGGGTAATTGCAGACTTAAATTTATTGACATGGGAAGAGGGAATAAAATCCAGAAAGTAAAGGGAAGGCTTAGCATTTTAGGCACTGGGAAACTTTTTTTTTCTATTTCAATTGTAGTAAGAGGAAGGCAGAGAATGTGAGTGCAGATACAGATGAGTTAATAAAGTTGGTGGTGGGAAGTTGAGGGAGTTCCCATCTGATTGCTACTCTTTTCTCAGGGAAGAATGGGGAGAGTTCATGAGCTGGGATGGGGAGGAGGTTTTGGAGGTTTGAAGAGAAAGATCTGAAACTTGTTTCAAATAATGGGAAACGCGGCAGGATTTCTGGCCAATAGTGAGTGCTTGTCTAAGATTAGCGGTCATACATTTAGAGAAAGATCAATCTACATGGTTGTTAATTTTCTCCAAGAACACTCAGCGTCTGTGGCAGAAGCGTAGGGGAGGTAGACAGTTGAGTTTAACCAGAATTGCGGTGTCCTTAAATGGGAAAGAGGGATAAAGATGTTAAAATCAAGTTGATTCTAATGATCGTCCGTGGAACATAGATGGGGAGAGGTAAGAAATGAGGGTGCGAGATGAGGGGAATGGAAAACCGTTCACTTCCCTCCACACGGTTGAATAATTGCTGGCATTGGAGGTGGAGAAAGGGGAGGGGTAGGGAAGGAATGCATGTCAAAAAGGTGGGAACTTCACACTGAGATTTTTTTTTTTTTTGGTGGCATATTTATTAGTGATGCCAAGGTCCAAAGCTATGGCATTGGGCATGGATAAATGAGTTTGGATAGAGGAAAAGAGTAGAGAAGAGACCTAAGAACAGAGAAGGCAAGGGATAAGAAAGCCAATGCCTTTCATAAAATGTTCCCTGGGGGAAGAAATACCCTGGGCAAGTCTGTCCAAAACAGAAACATTCATTATGCCCCACAACAGAATTGTCCCTTCCCCCATCATTTCCATCCCTGAAATCTGTGCTCAGGGCTGTAGCCATGTCTTGGAGCAGTGCTATTTGAAGCATGTTACATCCAGTAGTGCTCAGAGCATGTTACTTTAAAATTTAAATATATATATTTAAGTACATGTTTTTTATATTTTAAAATAGAACATGAAGCTGGGAACACACTTTTCCTTATTTCTCTTGTTCAGTTACTAGGTTTGAACAGCTTTGCCAAACATCTGCAGGTTTAAAAGCAGTTCAAAGTAGGGTAGAAAGAAAAGAAATCCACTTAAAATATCTCCGCTTTGACTCTCACCACTCTGTACAAGGTTCGAATGTGATTTGGACACCAACACACCGAGCTGAGCTTTGTGTGAGGAAGTAAATGTTAGACTGAAACGGGAAACTGGAGCAGGTCATTCTCCTTTTGTTGAGCTTCTCCTCCTTGTCAAACCACTGGGCTGCATGTTGTCGTTCTTGTTTGTCACTGATAGCCTATCACAAAGCCCCTTCTGTTAGGATGCCGTACCTGAAACTCCCACTAGCCAGCAGAGCATAAACACCAAGGTGGAGCCACCTTCCCCAAACCTCTCGCACACAATAGCTGCTGCTGTCACAGCAAGACAATTGAGTGGATCTTATGGTGGTATATTTTTTCCCATCATATGCATGACAGAAAGTCTAATGGACCTTGTTCGTTTCTTGAGTAGCTTTTAAGGCCCTATAAAATGGCCTGTTATCAGTTCCATCAGTGTTCCCTAGATGTCTACCTGGATGTCAGGGAGCCCCACAGTAGCTGTGTTTTCAGTTCTCCCACCAGCAAGGAGAAGATAGGAATTAGCTGAAAAATTAGAGAGAAAGATGATTTGCACCCCAGAAGGGAAGGCTAAACGCTAACGGCTGTTTGTGATGAATAAAATTCACAGCCTTTAAGAATGGAAGGATTAAATAGACTGCATTGGTTTATTAAAGACTTAACTATGTGCCTTCACAAGGACTTCGGACCCTGTCCTTAAGAATAAAAATGTTCAAAACTTGATATAATTTTACACCCAATTTTTGAATATATTATTCTCTTAAGTATAGTGCTAATTACACCCTGGTATGGTCCTGGGAAGGAATGTGAGAACGTGGAGAAGAATAGCAATATAACATCAGAAAGATACTATTTTTAAAATCACCACTCTGAATTTCAGGCATGGCTCGATCATTTTCAAAGACTTAAATGCTGATGTGAATGGAAAAGACTGTTTGACATGCAGAAGGAAAAACTATAGCTGATGCTGATAATGCAGTCTACTTAGTAGGGGTTTCTAGAAACCATTTTTGGCTCCTAGTAATATGTTGGTTCCTAGAAATATTTCCTAGGATTCCTAAAATCTTCTTTTTCCTTCTTAGATGGGACATTCTATTTAGGGCTCCGTACTAAGTATGAAGGTCTAGGAATTTCCTGTCTAGGTTGTTCTTGAGCATAATTCTCAGTTCACAAATTCAGGTGTGCAAACTGATTTCTAGGGCTGTGGGCCATTCATCTCGGTCCATCTGTGGTCTCCTGTCATCTTGCTGGGGATTTGTTTAAGTTGGATGGGGTCACATAGTCCAAGGCATTGGAGTGGGATGCATCCGGCCAAGGAATCATTTGTGGAGTTGCTGGCATCTTCTCATTCCCCTACTCAGGTTGCTAACCACTCAGATGTTTCTTGTTTCTCATCTGATGGCCCCTATCAAATTGGGCAACACTCCCCATCACCTTCCACTCTGCTTTGCCACATGCAAATATTTTTGTTGTTTTTAAACTGCACAAGAGTACAGAAATCCATGATGCTGTCTGTGGCTAGTCTTTCGTGCATTTCTTCTCTGGCTCTACAGAGATCTGCCCAGGACCAGGGTGAGGGTGCATCTCTCCCCCACACATAGACCTCTGCTCTCATAATCTTCTCTTGATGTTCCATCCTCCCATGCTGGAATCTTTTATTAAGTCTTGGGAGAAAGACCGCCTTAATTTCATCATGATTTTTGCTTTGGAGTTATCTTGCACTGTCTCGAGGGATTAGGCTTTAGACTATCAAAGCAGTAACAACGATTTGCAATAATTTTTTTCATCATGACCCAGTATCTTCTGGAATTGAAGAGACTCAAGAGTAGAGCCCTAGGTGACTACAATGTAGAACTCGGCCAATTTTTATTTACAGCTCAGGTTGAGTGTCATTGGCTTTGAACTATCACTGGAGATACTGGTGGCTGAATAGTTGCCATTTCCAGAACTCTGAGCTGGAAATTTTTTTCTATAGCTTGCATTTTTGGAAAACAGAGTTGAAGAATTTTAATTATAACCCTATCGGTAATAAAGCTTATGTGGTTTGCTGGGGGGTGGGGGTGGGGTGGGGAGCGCAGACCATTTGCCTGGATGAGAAAAAGAAGAAGGGGAAACAAAGCGATGGGGCCAAAAATCAGCTATGGTGCCCTACTATGAGCCGGCCATTCGTGCCACATTGCTTTTTACTCAGAATAATAGTCATCCACGTGACAACTTCAACTCAGTTCTTTTAAACTTTGCCCTGTTAATTCCGTGTCTCAATCTCATCCAAAGAGTTTCAATTTATCGAGAAAAATATAAAGAATCAAGTAGTCATCACTATACAATGAATCACCAATTCACTTTACAAATTATTTCAACTAAATAATTCATTCGTTGAGGAAATATACTTTAAAAAGATAAAATAAAAACAAAACAAATTTTTAAAGTTTTGTTTAGCATAATGTCTTTTTAGGTCAAATAAAGAGAAAAATAAATCTTCCAACAGCCTATCATAAAAGCCTTTCGTGGAAAGCACGTAGGGTAAGAGAATCAGTCAAGGTTTATAGTAGCTTTTAATGATGTACTACAAGTTACCAGAGAGTAGAAGCCACCTTTAAAAATAAAGACCAATGCTGACTGGCTTCCCTGTTTTACTCCCAGATGAGAAATATGTAAACACTTTGTATATTGTCCCTTGGTTTTGAGACTGACACAATGCATAGGTCAGTAAAGTCAACAACACTTAAATTGTTAGAAGATTTTTTTCTGAGCCTTCTGGGAATGGTAAAACAGGATACAGTCTTTTATTCTCATTTCCCTTCATGAAATGTACTCTCTTCTTTTTGGAACACATGATAGTTGCTGTGCATACAGATTGGTCCTAACAATGCTTCTCTGACATTTAAGCATTTCACCTTCTATGCAGTACAGCCTGTTTGTCCTTTTAAACTTGGCTGCTGGGCCAAATGCAAAGGAACCACTGTGTGACTTTTTGCTTATCTCCTGTCCCCAAGCCTACAAAGTTAGTGCTTGAGTGTGTCAGGTATCACCTAGGGACTTAAGAACGAGGCTTTTTACAGTTAACCCAATCCCATGACCTGTACTACACTGCCTTTGATTCGAAGGCAGTTTAGTTAACTACCAAGACTGCCTACTATAGTAATCGGAATCAAATTCACCTGAGATGTGGGCACACAATCATTCCTGGTTTTCTGCATAATGGCTTTAGGTATACTCCATTACACTCTGGAAAAAGTTTGCCTGTGGGAGACAGCAATGTTTTTCTTCTTGTATGTGCTGCTTCAGCAGAGCTGTTTTGTTTGGCTTTTCTATTTTTCACTTTTGATTTGGAAATCATTTCAAAATTTCAGAAAAGGTGCAGGAATAATTATAGTTCAAATAACATCTGGATCATCATTTTATCTCATTTGATTTATCATTGGCTCAAATTCTCTCTCACTCCCTTTTTCTGCACACTCTCTTTCAGCATACACATGTATTTGAACCATTTGGGTAACTAAGCTGCATATATCATGATCCTTTACCCCTTAATAATTCTGTGGATATTTCTTAGGAATAGGGATATTCTCTTACATAACCACAGTTCAGCAAACAACTTCAGAACATTTAAGATTGATAGAATACCTTTATCCAATCTGCCATCCTTGTAATGTCAGTTTTAGGAACTGATCCAATACCTTTTTCTCTCTAGCAGAGGATCCACTTTACGGTGCGGTATTGCACGTAGTTGTCATATCTTTGTGGTCTTTTCAAATCCAGAACATTCCACAATCTTCTTTGTCTTTATGCTATTGACAGTTTCGAAGACTACAATCTCCCATATTTTAAATGTTTTATTTTTCAATTACAGTTGAGATTCAATATTATATTGGTTTTAGGTGTACAGGAAGGTAGTTAGTTATATAACTTACAAAGTGATCCCCCAACCTACCTTCCTCCCTTCCTTCCTTCCTTCCTTCCTTCCTTCCTTCCTTCCTTCCTTCCTTCCTTCCTTCCTTCCTTCTTCCCTCTCTCCCTTCCTCCCTCCCTCCCTTCTTCTCCTCCTCCTCCCCTTCCCCTTCCCCTTTCCTCCTCCTCCTCTTCTTTCTTTCTCTCTTTCTTTCTTTCTTTCTTTCTTTCTTTCTTTCTTTCTTTCTTTCTTTCTTCCTTCCTTCCTTCCTTCCTTCCTTCCTTCCTTCCTTCCTTCCTTCCTTCCTTCCTTCCTTCCTTCCTTCCTTCTTTCTTTCTTTCTTTCTTTCTTTCTTTCTTTCTTTCTTTCTTTCTTTCTTTCGTCTGTCTTTCGTCTGTCTTTCTTTCTGTCTTTCATTTTTATCCTTACTTGAGGACATTTTTGCATTTATCTTTAGATTGAGAGGAAGGGAGAGAGGGAGGAATTGAGAAACATTGATGTGAGAGAGATACATCGAGTGGTTGCCACCCACACTACCCCAACCGGGGCTAGGGACAAACTGCAACCAAGGTACATGCCCTTAGCGGGAACCAAACCCGGGACTCTGATCTATGGGCCAATGCTCTAACCGGTGAGCCAAACTGGCCAGGGCCCCCAATCTTTTTTTAAAGAATGTTTGTTCCTCATTTGACATTTATCTGAGATTAACTTATGCTTAGATTCTCATTATGTGTGTTCAGAATACCACATAGGTGATATGATGGCCTTCTCAGGGTATCTCATCTGAAAGCACATGATGTTCATATATTTCTTATTGGTGATGTTAATTTTACTCACCCAATCAATGTATTGCCTGATTTTCCCACTGTATAATGATCATTTCCCCCTTAAAATTAATAAGCAATCTATGGAAAGACAATTTAAGACCATGCAAATAAAAGGCTCTTGATCAAAATTTCTCTCCAGATATATTATCCATCGATGATTCTTGCCTGATCCAATCTTGACTCTGGTGATTACAAAATGCTGATTTCCCAACTCTTGCATTCCCTATTCTTTTACCAGTGGGCATTTAACCTTTCAATGTAATCTAGAGTATTACTTTCTCCTCTACTTATTTATTTATTTGTATTTATCATTGATATAAACCCATGAATTTCATTTTTTTGGAATTGTTTATAATTCGTTTGTGCACTTGATAACTTTGTGCTCTTGTCCTTGATTTGACAAGTGGAAACTTTCAAATTGTCTCCTGAGTCTTTGTAACATACTTCAGTATTTATTTATTTGTTTGGAGCACTTCCTTACTTCTGACTTAACAAGATGTTCTAGCCTCACCTTGTATATTTCCTGTTCCAGGTTGGACTCAGTCATTTCTCCAAGGAGCCCTGATTTCTTTTAATGGGAAATGGTATTATAGACCAAGATCTCTGCACTAGATATACCAAGAGGGCTATTTTTAATAGACTCATAAAATGGAAGATATCCTGAGATTTCACTCAATTGAACTGCGATGTCATTAAATCACTTCAACTGGATTATTCTGAATGTTCAGAAAAAAACACTTAAAGCTTAGATTTTATTTATTTATTTATTTTACTTAAATTAATTAATTTATTTTGTTACAGATGTTTCTCCTTTTCTCCCCACTGATTCTCCCTCCCCCTCCCTCCCCACCCTCACCAGCTTTGTTGTCCATGTTAAAGCTTAGATTTTAAAATATAGAAACATAAATAAATGTATAGCTAATTAACAATGCTTTTTTTTTTTTATCCTCAACCAAGGACATTTTTTCATTTTTTGTTCAGATAGAGAGGGAAGGAGAAACAGAGAGAAACATCGACGTGAAAGGGACACAATCGAGTGGCTGCCACCTGCACGACCCAACCAGGGCCAGGGACAGACTGCAACCGAGGAACATGCCTTTAGCGGGAACCAAACCCGGGTGTCTCTGGACCGCAGGCCAACGCTCTAACCACTGAGCAAAACTGGCCAGGGCAACAGTGCTTTTTGATTATTTCATTTAACAATATAGAGCAATACAAGAAGAAGAGTTAGCTCTAGCATCCTACACTTACTTTATTGTTATGGCTTAGCCATCACTGGCAAGCTTGGTGTCAAGTAGTATTGTGACATTATTGATTTGGTTTGTGGTAATGTCCATTAATGTCTTGCATACAGTAATAACACTCTCATCATAGGACCATGCCTTGCATGGATCACAGGATGGCATATCAGCAGGGACTGTCCTCTAGTGTTGCAAATGCACAGAGAGTGAAGACGATTCTTTTAAGGTTATTTCAACTCCTTAGCTCCAATTTTATTTTCATATACACACTGCCTTTCTAATGGCCAAAGCTCTTAAGCTGATTCTCAAAAAAGTCTGCTTCATTATCAGATTTTCTTCCCCAGATATTTCAGTAGCTTCCTAAGGGAATTTGGCATATTTTCAATTTAAATGTTTTATTAAGAAAAATTATAAATAAAGGGCCTTTTAACCTCAAGTAATAAACTAGAGTTCCTGTATCTGCATTAGGACAATGCCTTGCCTTGTATTAATACTGTTGACCATTTAAATAAACTTATACTAATTCAGATTATAATAAAAGTGTAAATGCCACCTGGGATTACTAAAACCAAGTAGATGTTGATTTTATTTTATTTATTTATTTATTATCCTCACCCGAGGACATTTTGACATTTATTTTCAGAGTGGGAGGGGGAGAGAGAGAGAGAAACAAACATTGATGTGAGAGAGACACATTGACTGGTTGCCATTTGCACAACTCCAACCGGGCCGGGGACAAACTGCAACCGAGATACGTGCCCTTAGCGGAAACCGAACCCGAGTCTCTCTGCTCCGCGGGCCAACGCTCTAACCACTGGGCAAAACCGGCCAGGGCAAGTAGACATTGATTTTAATATGAAGTAATATTTTATAAATAATATAACATTGATAGAGGGCAGAGAGCAATGAACAATTTGCTGTATAATGATAATACAAAGTTGATAATATAAACTACAACACCACAAATATGAATACATTTACCAAACCACAACTGAATATACGCACTCACAATATGCCAGAAAACACCATTATTTAGCCTTCTACTATGTGTAAAGTTTTTCTTTAAATAAATATTTGAGTCCCCTAATTGATTGCAAGTCAGTGGGGAAAACAATCAGGGCCTATAATATACTGTCCTATGAAAAGAGTCTAGAAAATGAGGGGATGTGGGCTTAGGCTTTGTGTTCCTGTTGGGATTGTTTGGGAAACTTCTAAAATTGGCCCAAGGATCAAGGGTACAGTTGTGTTGACCATTAGAATGTGGTAGAAGTGACACACCGCCGCCAGTTCCTGGTGTAGCCCTTAACTGGCCTGGCAGTTTCTGCTTTCTGCCTGTTAGAACCACTCGTCATGTAAGAAGGCTAATTATCCTGACACCACCATGCTGTAGAAGCCATACCTTATGGACAGGCCCTGAAGGATGAGATGAGACCTTATGTGGGGGGAGAGAGAGAGAGAGTGTGTGTGTGTGTGTGAGAAAGAGAGAGAGAGAGAGACACACAGAGAGAGAGAGACAGAGAGACAGAAAGAGACAGAGAGAGAGAGGCAGGCTGCAAGATACCAAAAAGCTGTAGCTGAAGCCATGTGACTAAGAGATGCAGTATCCTGCTGAGCTTTTTCCAAATTTCTGATTTACAAATTGTGAGCAAAATATAAGCATTACTTTAAGTGACTAAGTTTTAGGTTATGTTCTTAAGCAACAATATATAACCCAAACAAAAATATTGAGCAAATTCAATATAACAGGGAACTCCCAAACTGTAAAGTATGATTTGCCTCTTCCCTTATGCCATGGTGCAAGGCAATGTGCTGAGCGATGCTGATAAAAACTGAAAAGATAAATATTACTGGTCCTTGCTATCCAGTAGAGACACACATAACCAACTTTCTATAATAAATACGAGAAATGCAATCATAAAGTAATCTGAGAATATCGAAGGGATAATTTTGTTATTCCATTAGAGATTAGGCATTACAAGGGCAGGGGTTTTTATCTGTTTGGCTCGGAGCAAGTACAAAGAAGAGTGCCTGGTGCATGAGAGATGCTCAAAAGCTATTTGTTGAGTAAACAAATCGCTGACTAATGGAGGAGGTAATGGGCATGTAAACAGTATGGTTCGGAAATAGTGCTGAAAAATTGAGAAAAGAGATGACGTTTAATCTGATCTTGAAGGATGCCCAAAATATTGTTAGGAGGGTTAGCAGGAGAAGAAATCGATAGACCTGGGTGGTGAGTAAAATAGTGCATATGATGCAGTGGCAGTAAAAATGGACTGATATTTATTAGTTAATCAGCCCCTAATTTGAAAAATGTTGGCATCCCACCCCAAATTACAAGCGGTTAGGAACATCTTGAGAGATATTGGAAGTTTAAGTGGGATCAGTTCCCAGGCAGAAGTAATCCTCTAGCACATCCAGGATCCCAGATCTTCTATGACCCAAGAATAGTGGATCCAGAATTGGTTCTTTGAAGCCACTGGCAACATTTCACTCAGTTTTAGGTCCATGAACTTGTTTTATGATCAGCATAGTCTCTTGGCTGGGGATAAATGGAAACTCACCCTACTTATCAACTACTGTTGAAATATAAAGTAATGAAATACTTAGATTTTGTTTTGTATTTGAGAAGGCCACCATTAGTCTTAATGACTAAAAATTTTAGTTTACATTAGTTGACTGTGATTTGTTGAAGGAACTTTGCTCCCTGACCACGTGCATTCATTCATCGATGCACTTATTCATATTTGCTGTGCAATATCTAAAAATATGCCAGAGTAGTATCAATTCTTTAGTTATAAGTTTCAATCCCTATTCAAATAGAAATAATAATAATAAAAGGTAATGGAACCACTCAGGACATTAAAAACATCTTGATCTTTTTTTTTTAATCCTCACCAGAGGAAATTTTTGCATTTATCTTCAAAGTGGAAGGAGACAAGAGGGAAGAGAGAGAGAGAAACATCGATGTGAGAGAGACACATTGAGTGGTTGCCACCCGCACAACCCCAACCGAGGCCGGGGACAAACTGCCACCAAGGTACGTGCCCCTAGTGGGGACTGAACCCAGGACTCTCTGGTCCACAGGCCAACGCTCTAACGGCTAAGACAAACCAGCCAGGACAACATCTTGATCTTTAAATGGATCTTAGATAAACTTTTTCTTTGTCATATTCTGGAGTATATACTATATGCCATATTTAAGTGATTTCAAAAAGTCCTATACCAAGTACCAAGAATCCAAAAAAAGTGGAAAACATAGATTCTGTCTGCATGGGAATTTGAAAGAAAATACTAGATTCAGAATAAGCCCAAATAAACACACAGTCACAAATGAAAGCAATAAATTTAATATATATTAAATATATATGGTAAATGATATATGAACATACCTACCAAGTTAGTGTTAACTTTCAGCTATTTTTGTATCATGAATAGAATTGTTTTAGGAGGGAAGAGTGTCTTCTAAGATAGTCATGACAATCTACCCGGAACTAGTGAAATGATGGTCTCTGCTGCCGTTGTACAGGAGGCAGTTAGAAACAAAAAGGGACATACCAGTCCAGAAGCAACAATATTCCCAAATGAAAGTCAAGCATAAAGTTGGTCAATTAATACCAAATGCTGAAAGAAAACTAATAAAACATTTTTTGTAAATTTTTGTTTCAAACTTCACCATTGAAATAGTATGATCTACTTTTTTTTTTTTTAATCTCTGATTAAGCCATTTTTTTCTATGAATTCTTTCTTTCTTTCTTTTTAATCTTTATTGTTTAATGTAGAATGTATTACAGATGTTCCACACTTTTCCCCCATTGACCCCCTCCTCCCCCCTCCCGCCCCTCCCGCCTTTTCCCACACTATTGTCTGTGTCCATTGGTTATGCATATAAGTTCTTTGGTTTATTTCTTCCCACCTCCCAACCCCTTTCCCTTTGAGGTTTGTCAGTCTAGCAATGAATTTCTACTTCTTAATCCCTTCACCTTTTTCACCCATTCTCCCAACCCCCTCCCATCTGGCAACCAACAAAATGTTCTCTGTATCTATGAGAATGTTTCTGATCTACCTGTTCATTTTGTTTGTAGATTCCATTGTTGATAGATATGAATTCATTGCCATTTTGTTGTTCATATATTTTATCTTTTTCTTCAAAAAGACCCTTCATCATTTCATATAATAACGGTTTGGTGGTGATGAACTCCTTTAACTTTTTCTTGTCTGGGAAAGTCTTTATATGGCCATCAATTCTAAATGACAGCTTTGCAGGATAGAGTAATCTTGGATGTAGGTTCTTGCTTTTCATTACTCTGAATATTTCTTGCCACTCTCTTCTGGCCTGCAAAGTTTCTTTTGAGAAATCACCTGACAGCCTTATGGGTACTTCCTTGTAGGTAACTAGCTGCCTTTCTCTTGCTGCTTTTAGGATTCTCTCTTTGTCTTGAACCTTTTGCATTTTGATGATGATGTGTCTTGGTGTGGGCCTCTTGGGGTTCATCTTGTTTGGGACTCTCTGTGCTTCCTGGACTTGTATGTCTGTTTCCTTCACCAAGTTAGGGAAGTTTTCTGCCATTATTGTTTCAAACAGGTTTTCGATTTCTTGTTCTCACTCTTCTCCTTCTGGCACCCCCAAGATGCGAATGTTGGCACGCTTGAAGTTGTCCCAGAGGCTCCTTACACTATCCTCATTTTTTTGGATTCTTTTTTCTTTTTGCTGTTCTGATTGGGAGTTTTTTGCTTCCTTATATTCCAAATCGATGGTTTGCGTCTTGGATTTACGTACTCTAGTATTGAAGCTGTGTAAATTATTCTTTATTTCAGTTAATGCCTCCTTCGATTCTGACTGGTCCTTTTTTTGCTCTTGAGGCCCTCCCTAAGTTCACTGAGGTTCTCACTAAGTTCATTGAGCATCCTTATAAGCAGTATTTTGAACTCAGCGTCTGTTAGGTTGCTTATCTCCATTTTGCTTAGTTCTTTTCTTGGGGTTTTGTTCTGTTCTTTCCTTTGGGACCTGTTTCTTTGTCTCCTCATTTTGGCTGTCTCTCTGTGTTTGTTTCTGTGTATTACTTAATGAGAAGTATGGGGCTAGCTGAGACCAGATGCTGCTTGTTTGAAAGAATTTAGGAAAAATCTGAAGCAGGATCCAAGACAGGCTAATCCTATGGTTAAGCAAGTGGCAACAGCTTGGGTGGGCCTGAAAGTTGGGTGGGGTGGGGTGGGGCGGGGCCTCAGGAAGTCACCAGGGCGGGGCTACCAATGTGAGCCAGGTTCCTGGAGTCCCAGATATGGCCACTGTCTGCTGCCCCAGGGAAGGGCTCACCAAAGGAACAAAGGCCTCTGACAGCAAGTTTGTCCCGGAGAAAGCCCCCTCTCCAGCCCTCGCTCCAGTGCCAAACAGCTCAGTTCTTCCCTGTATGTCTCTGGCACCCCTCGAGCTGCCTCCCCTCCAAGCTTAGAGGGAGAGAGTCTGATAAGTCCATGCGCGGGCCCTTTAAGGAACTGCCTGGGGCTCCAGCCACCTCAGCCTCCCTGAGCCTCAGTTCCTGCTGGTTTTTCCAGCCAGAAGTTATGGGGACTTCTCTTCCTGGCACTGGAACCCTGAGCGGGGCACTTGGTGTAGGATGGGGACCCCTCAGTCCTCAGGGTGGACCTTCCCAGCCAAAGTATCCTCCTGATTTTTATCCTCCACCCGTGGGTGTGGGGCCAGCCCGTAGCGCTGCCACCCCTCGTGCCTCCGCCCCTCCTACCAGTCTGGATGTGGCTGCTGCTTTAATTCCATAGTTGTAGGACTTCCATTCAGCTTGATTTCAGGCCGTTTTGAATGATGGTTGTTCTGTAGTTTAGTTGTAACTTTGACGTGGTTGTGGGAGGACGCGATATTGCGTTTACCAACGCCGCCATCTTGACCAGAAGTCTGAATCATTTCTTTCTGACAATAATCATATTCTCTCTTCCATTTTAATAAAAAGCACTGGTGAACTAGATACCATGAAATTATAGTTTTTTCCCCCCACTGGCTAAGATTTAGTAAATTGATGATGCTTAACCCCTAACATCAAAACACCCCCAAATATCAATGTTAAAATGTTCTTCAAACAAAACTTGGAAGGGGCTACACACACGATGTCATATCAGAGCAGATAATCACTAACATTAAATTTTATATCACTCCTCTGGATAGCTATTATAGGTAGCAGGTGACTTGGTTCAATTCTTAAACAGGTCTAGACTGTAGAGCCAACTGTCTTATGACTGTGATAGCTGTTTAGGGTGGTTACTCATTCATTGATATTTGGTGCAAGTCCCAGTACTGTTAGGCGACAGGTGCTGCTTCTATAATCTCTGCACAAGAGTCAACATTCTTATTTCATTTTATCATAGCCAGTTCCATGGATGGATAAAATTTTATTATCCTCATGATGCTAATTAGAAGGCATTGAAACATTTCTTTTTAAAAATTGATTTGAGAGAGAACAGAAAAGAGAGAGAGATTAATTTGCTGTTTCACTTATTTATGCATTCATCAGTTGATTCTTGTATGTGCCCTGACCAGGCATTGAACCCAGAACCTTATTGTATCAGGATGATGTTCTAACCAACTGACCCACCTGGCCACAGCAGCACATTTCTGAACTTATTTTCCCAATAAGAATACTTAATGTTTCTAGAGTACATACTATATGCCACAGTGCTAAGCATTTAATAGGCAATATCTGATTTAATCCTTACAGGCACCTATGAACATTATTATCTCTTATTGAAGAGAAACCCAGGCACAGTCATATTGCTATTAACTAGTTGAGAAGAATTTCAAAGTCAGGTTCTACTCCAGAACATTTTTTCTTTTAACCACTGTGCTGACATCAATATGGTTGTTTGTACAACATGAACTGCATATGATATGAAGCTTCTTGTTGGACACTGGATCTTAGAGATAGAACTAATGTAGGTTGAATGGATTTGGGGGAAAAATGATATTTCTTAGTTGTGATGAATGGGTCAGGTCTGACAATTATAAACATGCGAACCTTGATAAAACTTCCAACACATATTGGGAACACATGTTCTAATCACATGAATATAAAGTGTGAAAATTCTATTACATTCACAGAAATTATTTTAAATAGTGAATACATAAAAACTCACTGAAAGTATGTAATAACTGATGAAATTACTTTTCTACTGCCCAAGCAAGAATATAACAAATATCAATTAGAACGTTGCCCTTAAAATCACAATATTAGTGTAAAGAAGTTGGATAGACTTTAAAAATGTTTCAGAAAAGAAAAATAATGATACAGTTTAAGTATCTGAAAAAAGATTACCTGGTAATGGGCCATTTCAAATGAAATAGTCTTGACATAAAGGTCAATTGTAAAGAAATTAGGAAGCTGGTTATAAAATTAAAAGCATTATAAACATGAATTAAATATTTTCTAGCACTGGACACATAAGTATAAATCCATATACAATCTGATTTACTATAAAATCTTACAGTATGACACCAATAAAACCATTCTGTATCAAAAGGGACAAACCCTCGTACTTCCCTCATATGCCATGTGTTACAGGCAGTTTCTTGCACCTGTTGTGGGTGTGTTTCCAGCACTAAAATGATTCATGTACTGAAAAACCATTATAGATACAAATTATCTAGAATTTAAAGCTTTTTTGCATAAATATCTCTAGTATAAATCAGGATACTATAAGCCCAAACAAAATGCTACACAAAAGGCAAACAAGGGTATAACTTTTGAAAGAGTTGGAAGACTTCTATTAGCATATAATAAATTATGACTTCATGTGTGCAAATATCAGACTTTAATAGATGATGAAAAGTTTTGGTAATACTACTTCCATTTATCTTTGTGGGAAACACAAATGTATAGATTTAGACTAAAATCTATAGCAACAAAACTCATGTGGAAAGTAAAACCATTCAAATGTAAAAAGTAATGTCTTATAGCAATATTTTATTAAACTAAACACATTATTATAAAAATTAAAAATAAGAATGTGTGGGGATATAGTAAAATGCCAATAAAAATGTCTAAGAACTGCCAACAATGAACAGTGTTATTCCACAATCAATTCTTCTGCCATTTCTGACATGACTTGGATAAGAAACTCAACCTCTCAAATGTCCATTTTAGTCATAAGAAGGCAGAATAAAATTGCTTACTTCTCTATTAGAGATGCCAAAGAGAACTGTTTACCATTTTACTAAAATGTTATGATAAATGTTGCTCTTTTACACAGAATTTGAATATTGATTAACTTTATAAATGTAAACAGTAAACATTTACCATTATTCCTCTAGGTTCAGATGTGAAGAATCTTACTGAAATTGGGAAAGAAAAGATTCAATACAGCCTTTTCAGTAGTGGAAGAATTATTTGATATGTTAACCCTAAGGAATAAAACTATTGTCATTTTTTTTTTCTACCAGTCTCTTGCTCTTTGGGGACTGTTACTCTTTTAATTTATTGTTCTGTGTTTTAAAAAGCGGAGAGAGATTACAAACCACGTTTAAAGAGTGTATTAAATATAACTTATGGTAAATTAGTAATACCTCTTGAAAAACCATGCTATGAGCTCTCCCATGGTGCTTCCTTTGGGGGAAGATAACTCAATTGTGTTGATTTAAAGGTTCTGTCTAGTTCTTTTAAACATTCCTTTGATGTTGTATTGCTCTGCTAGTAATAGACTGTTATTGCCCTATATTGAGTTTGCAGAGTGAAGGTAAATCTTTCGTGATGTGATTGTGCCACTGCAAACTCAATATTGCTCACAGGGCCTTTATAACTCTCAGCTACATTGTAGCAGAACAGCGCACATTTTCATTTTTACCTTTTTAGACTTTAATCTTTGTTCTGAAGCTGAAAGTATGTATGCTTACATACACTCTATAGTGCTCTTTCTGTGAAGCAGTAACTGATAAGCCAAGAGAACACTGGCAGGTGGATATTTTTCTTTTTCTGAAATTGTCGATTCTATTGTTGATCTTTTTCATTATGTTCTATTAGGGACTCTACTATGTTATTGAAAAAACAGCGCTATTGGGAAAAGCTCAATTCAAGTATCTGTCCAAGTTTCTCGTTTGAAATATTTCTAAGAGCACATAATAATGCTATTAAAAGAGAGTCTCGTGAGGAGCCCTTATCCTACCTTGAAACTCCGATAAATGTGATTTCCCATGTGACAGATCACGCACATAAGACTTGGGTTATCAGAAGTATTAACATAGATAATTGAATATTAACATTGACCTGTTTGGTTGAAAGCAGAAACCTTATGTAATGGCTTATGTTATTATGAGGTCCTTTTGTTAAGTTTCTTGCCGAAAATAGATCTAATTATTTTTCATTGGTGCCTCATTCTACTAGGTTTACACCTGCTTGTAAAGCAGGACAGCATTGGGGTGACTTTGTACGTGTTCATTTTACTTCTTGACACGTGCCTTGTGATTATTACCCTTTTCTTCTGTTATGTTAAAGGGTATGTTCATGCGGTTTTTGAGAAATAATTAGTTGATAAGCAATTTCGGGAAAATAAAGAATATCCACAAGTGGAAGGGGCTATTTTATACATTACAGTAGATTGGGTTTTAAATAACCACACACATTCAGTATATTATTCTGCTAAAGTAGCTAATAGTTATTATTCCAGAAAAGTCAACATTTTCTCTATTATAAAAAGTTTTCATTATTCTCTCCCAAGTTAGTAAAAATAAATAAAATGAAGTCTTTAGTCCTTGGAGATTGGTAAATATGTTATACTGGTCTTATCTTCTTTCTGTTTTCTCCTTCTTGCCATTTCTCTTCTTCACTCTAGGCCTCTTGCAAATGGAAATCTTAAGGACTGTGCAATCATTTACGAAGAGAATCGAAGACACACTTTGTAGAAAGAAACTTTCTGAGGTAATGCTTAATATGCATACTTTTTAAAGATAAATGCATGTTATTTAGAGAGAATGAGTTCATAAATAGAACCAGAATTCCTTGGATGAGACCTTAGAGGGCATCTGACCCAGAAGTTGCAAAGGGATGGCCACTGGGCCAGATAAGGGCTGTGGATGTGATCTATTTGATTCACACATGGCTTTAGTGTGTCTGTTTTTGTTTTAGTTAGGCACCAACATTTTAAAATTGAAGGTTTACCTTAGAATACAATTTTCCATCTTGTTTTGAACAACTGGAAGCTCTGATAATGCTGCCAACACTCTCACCAGGCGCCTGAGTTTGTGGTTCCCATTTTTAGTCTAACTCTAGCACGTGCTCCAACCGCTTCCCTTCGCTCCCTCTGGCCTCTCGCCCACTCTGGCCTCTCGCCTTGGCGTGTCTGTAACAGCATGTCTCCCCACGGCTTTCTTCAGTCGCTCGTCCCGACTTCATAGGACTCTGTCCTGCTCTAATTCGTCCTCTGCCACCTGCTAGCTGCACGAAATCTGCCGTAGTGGTAGCGAGTGTATTTTCAACTGCTCCCCAGTCACTGTGAGCACTGGAAAGGCAGAGGCCATTACTGCATCACTTCTGGCAAAGTGCCTTGCAACTCGGATGTTCTCAATAGATATGTAGTAATGCAGATACTGATATATAGTAATTTAGTGTATGGTTTTTATCTGTTAAATCTTGAAATTTGTACTTATGAAATTTAAATTTTCTATCCAAGTGGTCAAGGAAATAAAATTGGTGGATCAAAGAGCAAAACCGCCTAAGTGAATATCTGAGAAGGGATTATATTATAAGTATTGCAAGATGAACTGTTCAATCACAGCTTAAATCTCTTCAACTAATATCACAGGGATAAAAGTTGCCTCAATCCTACCTCCTGTCTACACATTATCTGTTGGCAATTTAGCATCATTCTATGTTCTCCTTTATATGTGGGTAGGGGACACGTGGGAACTGCATTCCCAGAATCCCCGACAGCCTTGTTCTGGGTTAGATTCCACGAGGAGATGCGTTCATGTCAGGTTTGCGGCGGGAGAGGTGGAAGTCATCATTTTCCTCCTCGGGCAGCAGCAGGCAGACGTGTGGGCTTCTGTAGATATGAGATTTTTCAGCAGCCTCTCAAGCCATTTTTCTGAGAATTACTTGTCTACCAATTAAAATATCTAGAGTATTTCTGCAGATATCACAGGTTTTCATTAGATCAATTATAAGGAGAGTATATTTTCTTTTTATAGAAGAGACTATTTGCAAGACAAACAATGTTTTGGAAAAATAACCTAGGTATGTTTAACTGACACAAATACTCATGATAAAAATATTTAAAAAGTACAATGAAAAAAACCACAAATATTTCCTACCCTCAATCTAAACTCACCATTTAGCAGTATTCTGTATGTCATACATATTTAGTAATTATTTAATCATTTAACTATAAAGAAAAAAGAAAAAGTGTCTTGCTTTTCAGTGAAATCTGGTGTATGTGACAATATTCCTCCTGTGAAATCATTTAAAAGGTGTTTATTATTTGTTGTGAGCATTGTGACAGATCTAGAATGGGTCTGGGTTTCTGCTCAGTAAGTAAGGAAACTGACATGTTACCATTTCCTTTTGCTGTAGGTTTGCTGGAATTTCAGTAAAATTGCTACCGCAACATATTTTAATTAGCCTAAAATTCAATAAGTAAATTTACAGTGGCTGAGTCAGGACCATGAAGTGTGGAAGGCTAGTCCACTGAGGTCTGCTATTGTAAGATAGAGGATTAGTAATACTCACATGAGCCTACTCCTCAAAATCATACCCTGTGCACAAGACAGAGCTGTCTTGATTAGAATTCTAAGTAGTTCTCCTTTGGAAAGATGGTTAGTTTTAGCTGACGGCATGCTTTTTCTTTGCTGTGTTGTATTGCTCTGGGTCCTTGTTGCCTGCTCCATTTCTTGCATCAGATTCTTTCTTCTTCTCCCAGGTGAGAGGATGTAGGTAGACTTTGTGTAGCTTAAAGGCTTTCTGTGAGATGCTGTTCTGTCCTGGTTAATAAAACATAGTTGGATGTATGGTGAAAGCCTTCGGTAATTTGACGTACTTTATGTGCATATGTGAAAATTAGGCTCATTTTTTTAGAACAAATGGATACTATTCATAAACTCTTTTTCTTTCCTCTTCATCCCTAAGGCAACATTTTATAAAACAAGCACATGGAACTAAAAGCAGCAGAACAAAATCTTGATTTACCTCAATCCAACTAATGAGGAACCTGGAAAATGCAGTTGACTAAAAAACTTTATAAAACTTGAATTATTGCAACTAAATTTTCCTTCAGTTTTCAGAGTACCACAAACTATTATTTCATAATAGCATTTTTTGTTAGGAGAATATGCCAACTGTCTCTGTAATAATAATCAAGTGATTATTCTTGATTCATTTTCTTATAGCTTTTGCACCTATGTTACTGTGATCATTTAAAAATCCAGAGTCTAGAAGTCCTAAAATTATGAATCTAATTTGTTAAAAATAAAAACTTTCTTCTTAACAAAACAAGAATATTTACTAATATGTATTCTAATAGATATGTAAACTTTAATTTATAAACACATCTATACTAATATAAATATTTTGCCAAAGCAAAAGTTGAAACTTTCTTTTTGACAATCAAATGCATTTTAAAAATATATAAAATAGTGGTAAGTCCCAAACAATATACAAGTATATAAAACACAATCCTGTCTCCTAATCTTTTACTAGGACTATAAATAATCTCAATAACTTGAAATAGCCCTGGCCTGTTTGGCTCAGCAGTTAGAGTGTCGACCTGCGGTCCAGAGAGACCCAGGTTTGGTTCCCGCTAAGGGCATGTACCTTGGTTGCAGTTTGTCTCCGGTCCTGGTTGGGTTGTGTGGGTGGCAGCCACTCGATGTGTCTCTTTCACGTCGATGTTTCTCTCTCTCTCTCTCTCTCCCCCTCACTCCCTCCCGCTCTGTCTCAACAAAAAATGGAAAAATGTCTTCAGGTAAGGATTAAAATAAATAAATAAGTAAATAAGTTGAATTATATTCTTCCAGTTTCCTCCCCAAAATTTATAATGTATGATTTATATAATGTATGTAGATATCTAAAAATCCTGAGTGGTATAACACTAATTATACTATTCTATAACCTGCGTTTATTTATTTATTTATTTTTGGCTCAACCATATATTGCAGATATCTTTCTATAAGTATATAGGAACTGTAAAATCAGTTTATAAATAAAGTAATAAAAAAATTAAAATGATTACACACAATGAACCTCTGTATTTCATAACTTTGATGAGTTTTAGATTATTTACAATTTATTAGTAAAGTAAATGATTTATAAATCAATTATTGAACACATTTTCTTGAAAGTGTATTCATGATAATGAAAATGGGTTTAAAACATTCCTTATTTTTGCTTA
This sequence comes from Molossus molossus, assembly GCF_014108415.1. Taxonomy (NCBI): domain Eukaryota; kingdom Metazoa; phylum Chordata; class Mammalia; order Chiroptera; family Molossidae; genus Molossus; species Molossus molossus. Next base: position 72,831,457 of record NW_023425344.1, on the reverse strand, counting down.
CTTTTAAAAAATATATCAATTCAGTACTTAAAAATATTATTTATAGAGGTACCCTGTACTTCAACAAATGTGTGTTTAATATAATCTCTAATTGTTATATGATCTATAAAAAATAATTCATAAGTTCCCATAACTTGAAATTCTGAAATTAAAAATCCATTCACATTTGTGCCTCAGTGAATAACAGGGATTGCATTATTACTTATATGTAGGAGAAAAAGAATTAAGATTTTAGGCGCAACTTCACTAGGAGAGTTGTCTAAGAATAGGGGTAATATTTAAAGAAATCTATAACCATCTTGATGTTTTGTAATTATATGGCTAATTTTTTTTCTGACTTACAGTTTCTGTGTGACATAAAAAAAAAGAAGTGAGGTTGCTTGTTGGACTTTTTAGCAAGATTTAAAATATCAATTTTCTTCTTTTTAACATTAATAAATTTAAAATGTTTATTTTTATTTATTTTTCTTAACTCATCTTTATTGTTGAATATATTACAGATGCCCCCTCTTTTTTTCCCCCCAATGACCCCCCTCCTCCTCAATCCTGCCCCCCTCCTGCCTTCCCCACACTATTGTCAGTGTCCATTGGTTATGCATATTTGCATAGAAGTTCTGTGGTTTATCTCATCCTGCCCTCCCTCCCTGCTTCCCTTTGAGGTTCATCAGTCTAACAACAAATTTATACTTCTTAATTCCTTCATCTTTTTCACCCATCTCTCCAGCCTCCTCCCATCTGGCAAGCAACAAAATGTTCTCTGTATCTATGAGTCTGTTTCTGTCCGGCTTGCTCATTTTGTTTGTAGATTCAATTGTTGATAGATATGTATTGTCATTTTATTCTTCATATTTTTGTTCTTCTTCACCTTCAAGAAGACCCTTCAACATTTCATATAATAATGATTTGGTGGTGATGAACTGCTTTAGCTCTTTGTTGTCTGGGAAACTCTTGATATGTCCATTGATTCTAAATGAAAACTTTGCAGGATAGAGTAATCTTGGTTGTAGGTCTTTCTTTTCATCATCTTAAATATCTCTTGCCACTCCTTTCTAGCCTGCAAAGTTTCTTTTGAGAAATCAGCTGACAGTCTTATGGGAGCTCTTTTGTAGGTAACGAACTGCTTTTCTCTTGCTGCTTTTAAGATTCTCTCTTTGTATTTAACCTTTTGCATTTTGATGATGATGTGTCTTGGTGTGGACCTCTTGGGGTTCATCTTGTTTGGGACTCTCTGTGCTTCCTGGACTTGTGTGCCTGTTTCATTCACCAAGTTAGGGAAGTTTTCTGTCATTATTGTTTCAAATAGGTTTTCAATTTCTTGTTCTCACTCTTCTCCTTCTGGCACCCTTATGATGCTAATGTTGGCATGCTTGAAGTTGTCCCAGAGGCTCCTTACACTATCCTCATTTTTTTTTTTTGGATTGTTTTTTCTTTTTGTTGTTCTGATTGGGTGTTTTCCTTATATTCCAAATCAATGGTTTGCTTCTTGGCTTTACCTACTCTACTATTGATTCTTTGTAAATTATTCTTAATTCCAGTTAGTGCATTCTTCATTTCTGACTGGTCCCTTTTGATGTTGTTGATGTTTTCACAAAGTTCCTTGGAGGTCTCCTTAAGTTCCTTAAAGGTCTCACTAAGTTCCTTGAGTAACCTTATAACCAGTGTTTTGAATTCTGCATCTGATTGATTGCTTATCTCCCTTTTGTTTAGTTCTTTTCCTGGAGTTTTGTTCTTTTCTTTCATTTGGGGCATGTTTCTTTGTCTCCTCATTTTGGCTGCTTCCCTGTTATTGTTTCTATGTATTAGAGTTGCTATGTCTCCTAGGCTTCATAGGATGGCCTATTGTTGTAGGTGTCCTGTAGGATCCAGTGGCATAACCTCCCTGATCACTCCAGCTGGGCCCTCGAGGTGCACCCCTAGTGTGGACTGTACACCCTTCTCTTGTAATTGAGTCTTGATTGCTGTTGGCACATCAATGGGAGGGATTTACTCAGACTGATCAGCTGCAAGGACTGGCTGTGCCCACTGACCACTGGCCTCTGTCTCCCTTGAAGGATCAGCTGTGTAGGGGCCCACCACTCAGAGCTAGACTTACTTCAGCAGAGCTCTGGTACCCACTGAGTCTACTCATTGGGTGGTGGTGTTTTGATGTGGCGAAGCTGTCCACTGTGTGTGCTGGCTCTGGGGCAAGGTCAGCCTCTGCCTGTGTTCTACCTGGGGCCACCTGGCATAAGCTCCAAAGTGATCTGCAGATGCCTGCTTCTTGTGCTGGGCTTGGAGGTGCCCAGGAAAAACCAAGTTGTGAACCAAGCCTGGCTGCTTCTAGTGCCAGGCCTGGGGCCACTTAACGAGAGGCATGGGGCTTGCTACGACCAGATGCTGCTTGTTTGGGAGATTTTAGGAAACTCTGAAGCAGGATCCAAGACAGGCCAATCCTATGGTAAAGCCTTTGGAAACAGCTTGGGTGAGCCTGAAATTTGGTTGAGGCAGGGCCTCAGGGAATCACCAGGGTGGGGCAAACAGTGTGAGCCAGGTTGGTGGAGTCCCAGATATGGTGCAGTCTGCCTGCCTTGGTGGGGAAGGGCTCACCAAAGGAACAAAGCTCTGACAACATGTCTGTCCAGGAGAAAGTTGCCTCTCAAGCCCTTGTCCCAAGGCCAAACAGCTTAGTTCTACCCTGTATGTCTTTGGTGCCTCTCAAGCTCCCTCTCCTCTGAGCTTAGAGAGAGAGAAAGCAAGTTCCAGTAAGTCCGTGATCAGGGCCCTTTAAGAGGAGCTGCCTGGGGCTCCAGAAGCCTCAGCCTTTCTCAGCCTCAGTTCCCTCTGGTTTTTGCATCCAGAAGTTATGGGGACTTCTCTTCTTGGTACCAGAACCCTGAGCTGGGCACCTGGTATAGGATGGGGACTCCCCACTCTTCAGGGAGGACCTTCCCAGCTGAGGTATACTACTGATTTTTATCCTCCACATGTGGGTGTGGGACCAGCCTGTCCACGCCTCCGCCCCTTCTACCAGTCTTGATGTGGCTACTTCTTTAATTTTGTAGTTGTAGGACTTCCATTCAGCTTCATTTCAGGCAGTTCTGAATGATGGTTGCAATTTTGATGTCAGTGAATTTAAAATTTTTAGAAAAACTTCCCAGCTTTACTGAGATATAACTGACATATAATTTTCATAAGTTTAAGGTATGTGGCATGTTGATTTGATAGACTTATATATTGGAAAATGATTGCTGCCATAATGTTAGCTAACATTTGCATCACGTCACATAATTATCTTTTTCTGTATGTGGTGAAAACACTGAAGGTCTACTCTTTTATAACCCTCAACTTGATAATAGACTATTATTACCTATGACCACTATGCTGTATATTAGATCCTCAGAACTTATTCATTTTATAACTTAAAGTTTGTACTTTTTGACCAACATCTCGTTTCTGCCCATCCCTCCAAAACCCCAGCCACTGGTAACCACTGGGCTAGTCTCTTGAAACAGATATTTTTTATTGAGAGTTATAAATATGGCCCTGGCCGGTTTGGCTCAGCGGTTAGAGCGTTGGCCTGCGGTACAGAGAGACCCGGGTTCGGTTCCCGCTAAGGGCACGTACCTCGGTTGCAGTTTGTCCTCGGCCCTGGTTGGTCGTGTGGGTGGCAGCCACTCGATGTGTCCCTTCACATCGATGTTTCTCTCTCTCTCTCTCCCTCTCTCTCCCTCCTGCTCTATCTGAACAAAAAATGGAAAAATGTCCTCAGGTGAGGATAAAAAAAAAAAAAAAAAAAAAAGTACAGAGAGTTATAAATACGTAAAACAATGCTATTCTTCTCACTAATAATTTTGTTTTGTAACTCATTTTTATTATTTATGTTAACACATAAAGGATTTCTGTTGTTTTAAAATGAATGAATAAATATTTTAAATACTTCTCAGATTAAATTTGTAACTATAAATATAGCTCACAGAAACAGAAGCTCTTTGAGGAATACCAATACTTTTTAAGAGTGTAAAGAGACCAAAAACACTGAGCAATGCTAAACTGAATTAAAGGAGAAAATTGCATAAAATGAGATAGTAGGATAAAATAATTTTCATATTAAACCTGGGGGGAAATCAAAGAATAATAGAGATCAGAACATTTGACTTCAAAGGCAAGAATTTTGATTTAATATGTAAATTAAACTGTTACAAAGCTAACTTCAAATAAAAATGTAAATTAAATATGGAAAATCAATTGAAATAGTATACTTTCCTTTAAATAATGCCCCACTCCACCATGTTTAAAAATCTCCTGAGGCAGTAATACAAAACCTTAGATTTAGTCCTTAGACTGAATAATAATTAAATTTTCCCAAAATTAAGTAAACACAAAATGAAATCAAAGCATAGTAACGCAGAAAAAAATAGAAAGCAAGCAAAAAAAAAAGAGATCAGAAAATAGATATATTCTTTAAAAAGTCTTATGATGGAAAGAAGTGCCAAAATATAAGTAAAAGTCAAGTTAACTATGTCTCTCAGTGAAAATAAATGAAGAGAAATCAGACAAAAGGTTAGTTTCATTAAGCAGAATAAAATATCAGAATTTACAGAAGCTGAATTGATGCATTGCAAGTTACCCATTTTTAACAAGTTTCATTATGTACAAGACCCTGTGTTATGAACGTCAAGGCCTTAGATGAATTGCAAAGGACATTGTGGTTAATGTGTTTATAGTATAAAATAAAAACATATCCATAGGAATTTTGATGATAAAATTAAGCATAATTTTTAATGATAAAATTTGTCATAGGATATAAAATAATGTTTTCAATTCTTCAGAAGTTTTTAATTACGTTAACTATATATGTTTGAAATGTAGACAAACATAAGCCTTGGCAATGACATTCATTCATATATCTATTTAAGTCAACTCAGTTCAAGTCTTTTTCAAATACATTCAAATTGTCAACTGATGGTCATTGGTGCAAATTCAAGGCCAATAGGAATCCCCAACTGACGTGTGGCGAATAGAAAAGTATTCAGTGCGAAACAGCTCAATTGTTACACAGCGCGGCTGTGAAAACAACAGGGCTGTGAAGCAGTTCTGGGGCAGGCCCCTCTCCAGCTAGACAATTCTGCTCTGCTCCCTGCAGGATTCTTTGTCCTGCTCTGGTCTGTGCCAGTCTGCTCTGGCCTGCGCTGCCTGCGCTGGCCTGCTCTGCTCCAGTGAGACATCTTCAGTGTTTCAGCTCCAGTGTGAGAAAGACGGTCTTTAGTGGAAAGGGAAAGCGCCCTCTCAGGGTCAGGGCCAGGGAGGCACTGACTTTTTTTTTTTATTTTATCGTCACCCGAGGACATTTTTCCATTTTTTGTTCAGGTAGAGTGGGAGGGGGAGAGAGGAACAGAGAGAGAGGAGAGATGTGTCCCTTCACATCGAGTGGCTGCCACCCGAACGACCAACCAGGGCTGGGGACAAACTGCAACTGAGGTAGGTGCCCTTAGCGGGAACCGAACCCCGGTCTCTCCAGACCGCAGGCCGACGCTCTAACCGCTGAGCCAAACCCCGGCCAGGGCAGGCACTGACTTATATGAACAGAAGTCCCTGCCCCTGGTCCCTGATGTATCTGTTCTCATGCAAATAAGGACTCAAATCTTTGCAGTTTGATTAGTCCAAAAGGCATTATAGTGATTGGTCAGAGTGGAGCTGTTCACATTGGCTGGTGAAGATGTTGATGCAGCTCTCATTGGATGGGGAATGCCTCAATCCTACCCGTTGAAATAGATTCCAGGAAGTCCTTCCTAAGGGCTGGCTCAGAAGGCAGGACACAGTGCAGGCAGGCAGTTCAGTGCAGACTTCTCCCTGAAGTGCATTTTGAGTGAGAGGCCTCTGTGCAGAGATGGCCGCTAAGCTCTGTTTTTGAAAGTTTGAGCCCAGCCCTGGCCAATTTGGCTCAGCGGTTGGAGCGTCGGCCTGCGGTCCGAGAGACCTGGGTTCAGTTCCCGCTAAGGGCACGTACCTCGTTGCGGTTTGTCCCCGGCCCTGGTTGGTCGTGCGAATGGCAGCCACTCAATGTGTCCCTTTCACATCGATGTTTCTCTCTCTCTCTCTCTGTTCCTCTCTCTCCCTCCCACTGTACCCGAACCAAAAATGGAAAAATGTCCTCGGGTGAGGATAAAAAAAAAAAAAGAAAGTTTGAGCCCAGTTAATCCCCACGAGCCCCTCTTCGTGGGTGTCTTCTTTTGCAGGGTTCACAAAGTCAATTTATCACTTTGTTAAACAGTAAATATGTATTGAATATTTACTCTGCCCCAGGTACTTTGAAGGTGCTGAGGATAAAGAAATGAGCAAAACAGAACTAACTGGCCGTTAAGAAACTTAGAGTCTAATGGCAGAGAGATAAATATTTAAACATATACAGTTGACCCTTGAAACAACATGGGTTTGAACTGTGTAGGTCTGTTTTACATGGATCTATGGTAGATCAATTGAGCTGCACACTTCAAAACCATATTGTTCAAGGCTCATCTCGGCAGTGGTAATCCGCATGTGCTGAGGGCCCACTGTACCCCCCCACACTGTCACTGCGCTCCAAATGAGCAGCCTGGATGTTGTGAAGTAGCTAGTTGGGGTTTTGAAAGGGCATCCACGAGAATGTGCTATTTGAATGGATCTTTGCACAGTGTATGGAAGAAGGGGCAAAGGAGAAGGTCGTGGAAGGTCATGGAGAAGATGAGGAACTGAGCAGCTCTGGAATTAAATTTTTCTGATACGCCGGAAAGAATGAGAGTGAGGAAGACCATAGCCAGGTGTCACAGTTCAGTGAATGAGGGGGAGTGCTCAGGAGACGGACTAGGGAAACGTCCCGGGCCTGAAGGCTGCTGGGTTTGTTTGCTTTCATAAGTTTAAGGGTTTCTTTTGTTGTTTTAAAAAAGAAAGTAGAAGAGGAATGGTCCCAAAGTTTCATCAGGGGATTAAGGGATACAATCCTAATTCTGAGGTAAAAGGGATGTGAAAGATTTTAAAAAGGCCACCACGTCCCTCCTTGTGGTGAGAAGGTGCCTTGCAGGAAGATGAATTAGCCAGGGGCCCCAGCTGTCAGTTCTGGCACCAAGACCATGCCTCCCACAGGCTGCCCCGGCCTGGACTGAGCGAGCCTAGGCAAGGTGACCTAGGGGCACATGGGACTAGTACTTTGATGGCTGGTTTTGGCTTGAGGACTCCAGGATGCCTCACTGACCCATCCTCAGAAGACAGGACAGTCCGTCTAGTGCGTTTCCCTTTCTCTTTCCATTACTCCATGTCAGACTGTGTCACAGTCTCACGACTCTCCCAGCCTTTGCTGGCTCCTTCCCCCTTTTCTCTCAGAAGAAAATCTTTGTACCTTTAATCCCACTTTAGGTCTGCTTCTCAGAAGACAGACTAACAAAAGAATGGATTCCAGAAGGAAGTGCTTCAGTTCAAGCCCAGAACTGTAGAAACTGCAGAGACCACGGCTAACGGGGGCTCACTGATTGTGGCTCAGCAAATCTCAGTGGCAGGGAGGGAAGGGTTGAGGAAGACCCATTTTCCGAAAATGGAGCAGTTTGAATCAGTTTCAAAAAGGTCAGTCGTTTGCATATTGACAAGTGTTAAACCTACAAAGAGAAAATGTAAGAAAAGATATCATGAAACAGGCATAAAATGTATCAAAAGTGTGTCGCTTGTTTTTGTGTTCTCCAGCACTGACAAGTGAGGAAGGTCCTTTCCTCTTCCTCAAGCACCATTCATTCTTCCCCTTCCTTTAGTGATGGCGGGGACAGATCTTACCCTCACTCCCACTCCGTGATGTCGTTCGGGGTTTTGCTATCAAACCCATTAGTGTGTGGGCTCAGGACCAGGACCAGGATGAGGCAAACCTAAAGTGCAAAGCTTACGGGAGTGAGTCTCCTAGCACCAACCCTGCACTTGTGGGGGGGAGAGTGAGTGCCTCTTCATTTGCCCCCCCCTGGTCCTGGCCTTGTGTAAGCTGTCCAGAAACTCAGAGAAGGGTACAGAATTTATCTGTAAGAACTTTCAGCCCAACTAAGTCAATCCAAAGATTTCACTCCGCTGTTCACACCCCAGGGTCTCTCACAGATGGGCAGAGCTGAGACAAATTATGCTCAGAGATACTTACTCTTCTCTTTGCCCATCAATAATTTTATGTAATGCATTTCAGTTAATATGTAAAAAGGGCTCAAGGAAAGTTTTCTCGGCAAAGTAGGGAAATTGGAGCTGATTCTCTGTACAGGACCCTCCATGACTTTTTCCTTCTAGTAATTAGTAAACCTACTTTCTTATCTCACACCACTTGCTTCCCTGAGTTGTTAACCTCTGCCAGTGGTTTCAGTTCTTCAGTGCAAGAGGTTTGAAGATGATTGTTCAAAGTTTTTAGGGCTCACCCTTTTAGGTAATGTAAATATACACAGTGTATACTGATTTGGGATCATTTAGAAATTTCCAATGTCAGTATTTGATAGAAAAGACAGGTGAGAGGGCATGTTGAAGAGTAAGGAGAAAGTTAACAAAAGTGATAAGATCAGAATGAGAACAATGAAGGTAAATCCAACCAGGTATGAACATGTTTTAACAGAATTAAACATGTCTAACTCACCTTCACATTGGTAGGGACCAGTGTCTTCTAGTGTTCGGTCAGCATTTGGAATGGAAAAGAACAGTTGTGATGAATCAAAGTAAGAATGATTGTCCAGCACTTCTGTAGAAACAACTTTGGCATCATACGATTTATAAGAACCTTCCTAGATGTTCATAGATCAGTAAACATTTTTAAATTTTAAGAAAATTGGGGAAGAGTACTGACAAGGGTTTGCCAAGTACTTTCTGTTAAGTAAAGACATTTATTATCATTATCATTTAACTAAAACTAAGAATTTTAGAATCCCAGAGGAAAGTAGAGTCTTCCCCCAAGAAAGGAAGGTTGGCATTTTATAAACACCTCCCTCTTCTCTCTCTCTAATTTATTCTTTTTGTTGTTAATCCTCACCCAAGGATATTTTTCCACCAATTTTTAGAAAGAGTGGAAGGGAAGGAGGAAAGGGGGGGGGGGAGAGAGAGAGAGAGAGAGAGAGAGAGAGAGAGAGAAACATCTATGTGATAGAGACACATTGATTGGTTCTCTCCCGCACAACTTCGACCAAGGCCAGAGATCAAACCTGCAACTCAGGTATATGCCCTTGACTGGGAATTGAACCCATGACACTTTGGTGTATGGGCCAATGCTCTAACCGCTGAGCCAAAGTGGCAGGGCTCTCAAATTTATTCTTAATATTATTTTCTCTTCTCAAAATAGACTGGTTAAATCTTGGCCACAGGCTGGTCCTTGTTTTCAGATAAACTTTTGGGAACCACAGATTTTCCAACTTACCTTATAAAAAGAAAGAAGTCATGATATTCTAGAAAGATATATATCTACTTTATTCTTTAAAATCTTATGGTGTGTAAAAAAATTCGATACTATTTGGATGGCAGAGATTAAAAAAAAAACATGCCAAATACCACCTATTTTAATACACATTGATTTATTTTACTTTTATAATCCCTATAGTAGAAAACTTAAACTTTCCTCAGCTTTTATTGTCAGAGACCAAATAACTTGTATTCCTATGTTCCTTGAATAATTATCTTACTGATAAAAGTTGCAAATCTTTACTTTGAGAAGACTGGAGGCAGAACACTTGGTGATCTTCTTGTTTTGAGAAGATCAATGCCCCATGTAGTGGGAGATTAGACAGAAGATATTTTCACGACCATTTTAGTATAGTCCGGATGTCAATAACATGACCCATCAGGTGAACTGCAAGAATAAAGCATAGAGGAACATCAACAGCCATCACTCAAACTGAGTCGTTTACAGGTCTCTTTACAACACACCTGCTACTCCAGATGAAATTCTGCTGCTTGCTCTGCAAGGTGCCCTAATTTGCATGGACTTTCAGTGACCTATCTGTAAGCACACAGCAAGCACACACCTGCCTGAGAGGTTGGGCCCTCTGTTTATCTATCATTACTTATGGCATAATAAAGCAAGACAGCTTAAATAAAAACTGCAGACATTAAAGAGGAAATAGGACTAGCAGATGATCAGATTAAGTAAGAGGAGGAGTGTGATAGTGAAAGGGTAAGACACAAACAAAGGTCAAATAAATTGATTTATACCCAGGAAACTCTGTGAGCTTGACAATTTCTTTCATGGAGTTTAAAATACAGCAAGGTAAAATTCTTTCATGTACAGGTTCTGCAAAAAATATATACTGGGTTTGTTGCAGAAAACTTGAGGCCAAGGGAACTTGAGTTCTGGGTGCACAGTTGGCCAATGGGCTCATGAAGAGAAAATGAGCACAGAGCGTCAGGCAAGTTCACGAGGACACTACTTTCTATTTTTGTACAGGCTTCAAATCTTAGTTGAGAAATATTAAGGTGATAAGTACATCTTTTCAATGCACTTTTGAACAGGCAATTTTACGAAGGAAATGATTGTTTCCCTGAAATAAAATTGATTCTATTATACAGGGATGGGCAAAAGTAGGTTGACAGTTGTGATGATATTATATAAAATATAAAATAAATAATATTATTTATTCCTTATTTACAACTTATCTTTTAGGTAATGATGGCTGTTAATTTTTTAGAGACAACTGATTCATAACAATGACAGGTGTAATGTTTTGCCCACCCTGTATAATAGGAATATAAATGGGAACTGTCCCATGGGAAGGTGGGAAACCAGATTGTAAGTCAGGAAACCTGACTTCTGATCTTGACTTTGTTAAAAACCAGCATTGCGTTCCTATGGGGAAACCATAACTATCTCCAGATTATTGTCCCCACTTGCAAAATATAAGGTTTAGACTTGATCTTTAAGTCTCTTTCAGCTCCTAAATGTTACAATGTATGATGTATTTTCTTTCCGCTGAGAAAGCATTTCACATAAATATTCATTTCATTGCAATGAAATTCATTGAAAATTCATTTCACTGAATTTAGAACTAAATTTAGCTAAAATCAGGCTAAAACTTATATACAATTCTGCTCCATGTTAAAGCATTCTAAGGAGTATATGAAAGTGGTTTTGAAGAAAATACATCACTCTACCTCATACAGATATAACAAAATAAAAAATAAGAATTGTTAATGTTAAATAGAATAAAACATTACACCTGTCATTGTTATGAATCAGTTGTCTCTAAAGAAAATCTTCCCACACATCTTTCTATTTTAGTATTTTTTTTTTTAGTTTTCTTTTTCTTTATTGATTTTTAGAGAGAGATGGAGAAGGAGAGAGATAAAAATATCAGTGAGAGAGAACATCTATTGGCCGCCTCCTGTATGCCCCACTGGGGATTAGGTCCACAACCTGGGCATGTGCCCCGACCGGGAATTGAACTGGTGACCTCTTGGTGCATGGGTCAACGCTCAACCACTGAGCCACACCGGCTGGGCTAGTATTTTATTTTTATTTATTTAATTATTATATATTTTTAAAAACACTTTCTTCTAAAGGTAAGTTGTACTAAACGTGTAATCCATCACAGTTAGAAGCTCATTACTGAGGTTGTAGTCAGGAATAAAGTCATAAGAAACAGACTCCTCATGCATTGAGGACCGTGTTCAGGCGTTCTTGCTCCTAGTTTAGGTAGGAAGTGATTTTTCTTTCTATATCTTGGTTGGTTATACATTTGCAAAACCCCGCCATCAATTTCTTCTGGTCTTTAATCTGATCTGTGCCCTGGGCCAGTGAAAGGAAGGCTCTGATCCTCAAAGACAGTAGTCCTCTGACTCTGGTAGGTTTGGCTACCAGAGTCACAGCAGGAAGTAAGCGGACGGGAGGAAACAGTTCAGGGTATTTCTCCCTTGTTGCCCCTGGCTGTGGCTCTGTGGCTGTGTCCTTCTCACTTGGTCTAGAAACATTGCTTCTTCCAATTGCCCAGGAGACTTGCAGGTGTATTGGGTCCCTGTTGTTACTAGTCCCTGGCTGACTCACCATCTCTTACTGGTTCCTTTAATTCTGCCCATAACTATGAAAATAGACCCTTCATTCACTTCTCTTTACAATCTCAATGAGGATGTCTCCTGCTGACTAATACATTATCTTTCAAAATTTTCTAAAGTCTACAGATTTAGCAAAACTATGACATTTTGACATTTGTCCCCCAATAGGTGTACATTGATTTTAAAGTGAGGCTTAAATTTAATAGATACTGTGAATTTTTTTTTTTTTTTTTTTTCATCCTCACCCGAGGACATTTTTCCATTTTTTACTCAGATAGAGCGGGAAGGAGAGAGAGGAAGAGAGAGAAACGTCGATGTGAAAGGGACACATAGAGTGGCCGCCACCCACACGACCCAACCAGGGCCGGGGACAAACTGCAGCCAAGGTACATGCCCTTAGCGGGAACCGAACCCGGGTCTCTGTGGACCGCAGGCTGATGCTCTAACCGCTGAGCCAAACCGGCCAGGGCTAGATACTGTGAATTTTTAAAAACAAAAGTATTACTTAAAAGGCGACATTTCCTTGTAGTGGTAGTAAGCCTTTTATTTACTTTTGTCATTAACTGGGATAACATGTTCACAGCCAATACTAAAAGAATTGGTGATGGGACAGTCTCCATTATGCCTTTTTCTTTCTCTTAGACCTTCCTTCTCACCCTACTGAACAATAAGTCAATCCCTTCTGCACCTTCCCCCCAAAAAGGAAAAAGAAACCTATCCAAATCTTTTTAGATACATTAATTCTTATCAGTGCCACTTTATACCTGAAAGAGCAACAATTTCTATTTTGTGATTTTTTTCAGACTCCTTAACATTTATGTGGCAATCGCTGGTATAAGATTGACTTTCCAGTGTTACCACACAACACATCATAAGGCATCCACAAAAGACGAAAGATACTAGAATAAGCCAACTGATAACTGAGCTTTGATATACTGAGCTGCCATCATCTCTCTTTTCACTTAACGAATTCTTTGAAAGGAAGTTGGAAATAAAAGGCAAGGAGCAAAATGCCCAGTTGCCCAACAGAGATTTCTTTAGACTAAAGATCACCTAACACATTTGTTTCTCCTTCCTTTTTTCTTGTTAACTATGTCTGATCCTGCTGTACAGGTGCTGGTTGATACATTTTTACCCATGCTGCTCCTCCTTTTTCTTCCACTATTAACTCTTCCTAGATGCAGAATGTTTTTGTGACTATTTTATCAAAGAATTGCACCCTTTGGTCGAGTCTTAGAAGCTCCAATCATAGAGCAAAACGAAAAGGCCGTTAAACTTTATAAACTCTTTGACAAAATTATAGCACTGTGGCATTTGGTACAAATTATTATATGCAGCAAGAATATGGTTTTAATTTGCCGAACAAACTTTGGTCGTGTGTGTGTGTATATATATGTGCCGCACTGTGGAACTTCTATAGGGATAACTGTATATTTCAAAAATCAGTGATGTCCATGCCTGTGGTATACTATAAGAGTTTTTCCCTCCCCCTATGCCATTTCTTTTTCTTTCTCCTTTTTTTAAGGGTTAAACTGGGTGGTTTTCAGAGTTTTACAAGAGAACTATTAGTGAAAAACAATCTGATACATTCAACTTACTAAGGCCCTACTCTTTCCCTCTAATCTTTCAGCAGGACCCAAGGGAGGCTAAAGTTTAGATCAGTCTATTCTCCACAAGAACTTTGATTCACTATTAAATTCCGTCTAATGAAGATGACTTTGCCATCCCACGGCCATCAGCAGGCTATGTGTGGGACAATGCAAAACCCACCTTGTATAGAGGAACATTGTTCTTTCTTCTTAGTTACCCCAGGTGAATAGAATCTCATGGAAATTCACATGCACAGGAGACCTGTGAAATCAGTAACAGTATTAATCTCCAGGGTGCCTTGGTGAGTCAAGTTAAGGAAATAACTATTTTGCTTAAGTACACACTTGTTCATGTCTTACAGCATGTCATGTTTATGATAAGAGCAAACAGCTGAGAGAGAGAGAGATTTTTCTCAATGATAAAGCTAAGGTTATAATATAAAATTTAATGTAACTATTTGCAGAGTATGCATTGATCAGAACAAATTTACTTTTCCTTTACTTCTTGCCTTGCAGATTAAAAAGGGAATACACAAGTTTGAAAATGCTGGAGCTCCCTTTAATACTTAAAGAATCCCTGATATGTCAATTATTCATACTGGAAAACAAACTTTGATTCTGAAATAAAGCTATTCTTTTAGATAAAATTCTGTAATCACAATGTTTACTTTCTATACTTATTTATTTACTTTTACTTCTTCACACAATACATTAAAATTAAGCAAACGTAAACAAATACAGCATTATAAATAATTTGTCTGTGGTGAATATTAATCCAAACTAGGACCAGGAACAAAGATTTGTGCTTTTAGGAAGCAGTATAGCACAGTGGTTATATGCATGAGTTCTTATATTCCAGCATATACTACCTATGTAACCCTTGCAAATTACTTAACCTCCCTGGGACTCAGGTTACTTATTTGTAAATTGAGAATTACTTATCTGTAAAACTGCCTCAGTTGTATGCTGATTTGAAGATTTACTGAGATAATACATAAAAAGCACTTAGAAGACTAAACATTAAGTAATAAATGTTACTAATATTAACATTTTATTAATCAGATACTATTCATGCTGTCTGATGGGGGAAAAAACAACTTCAAAGAGATGAAATAGAAATACTTAATACTTAACAGTAGAAATAAATTAATAGCTCTAAAATATAGCATAATTCATATACACTATTTAATGTTTAACATAATGTTAATTCTTAATGTTAAAATATTAATCTGGTTATAAAAACAGGTGATTCCACTCTAGTTGTGATGGAGTAGTTTCTATTAGACCAACCCTCCCATTAATAGTAACAGTAAACTATGGAAAAGAACAGTGCTTATGACATTCTCTCTCTCTCTCTCTCTGTCTCTCTGTCTCTGTCTCTCTGTGTGTGTGTGTGTGTGTGTGTGTTTGTCTGAGAGGATGTAAGGAGTACCTAAAATGGATAGAAATTTGCAGTGTTAATGGCTTAAAAACTTAGAAGACAGAGCTTGAGGCTGCAACCAGGAAGTGAGGGAATATGCTGGGTTGAATATGGTTCCTTCAAAAGTCATATCTATCCTGAGAATATGACCTTATTCGTAAATATAATCTTTGCAGGTACAATTAATTAGATCCTTAAAAGAAGAGGAAAATACTGACACAGACACACACGGAGGGAAATTGTCATGTGAACATGGAGGCAGAGATGGGATATGCAGCCAGAAACCGAGCAATGCCAACTGTGGCTGGCAACCACCAGAACCTATAAAAGACACATAGAGAAGGTTCTCCCTCAGAACCTCCAGAAGAAACCAACCTTGCCAATACTTTGATTTTGGACTTCTAGCCTCCAGAACTATGAGAGAATAAATTTATGTTTTCAGCCACCCAGTTTGTGATATTTTGTTATGGCAGCTCTAGGAAGCTAATACAGGAAGGAATCACAGGAAAGGAAAAAGTCAACAGAGGATACCCCCAATTGGGCCACTATCTCTAGCTGGTGCCTGAATTGCATGTGTATGAAGTAGCTAAGGCTAAAGTAATTGATCAGTCTTTGAACTGTTTTACTCTACAAGGATACAGAGTTTTGAGTTTGAATTAAGCCAAACTAACTGCCTGTGGAAACAACAGACAAAAAAACAACAAAACCCATAATACTCTTTGGGAGAATATAAAAGAATCCAATCTTTACAATATATCACTCACAAGATTACACACACACATACACACACACACACACACACACATATAATGTATCACTCACAGAATACAAATCCAAATTACTAGGCACATGAAAAAAAAAAACACAAAAAACAGAGAAATGCAACCCTCACTCAAGAGGATCAATAACGATTGACTCTTACATGGATTAGATGTTAGAATTATCAGAAATGAATTTTAAATTAACTAGTATAACTATGTTTGAAGACAGAAAGGAAAATATGACTATAGTGAACTAACAAATAAGAAATCTCAGCCAAGAAATAGAACCATTTAAGGTTATAGAACTGAAATCAGGAAAAAGAACCATTAGGAAATTATAGAGGTGAAATATAAAATGTCTGAAATAGTAAAAACCCTGGAAGTTTATCAGAAGACAGAGAAATCATCAGTGAACTTAAAGGTAGATCAACAGAAGTTATTCAATCTGAAGAACAGAAAAAATAAAGATTTTAAAAAGATCAACAGAACCTCACTATCTGTGGGGCAATAGCAAAAAAAGTTTAGCATGGTTAATTGAAGTGGGAAAATATATGACAAATAATGACTCAAAGAACCTTTAAGAATCTCACTGCTGAGCCAACCACACCTAGGCACATTATAATCAAATTGTTTAAAAATAAAGCTAAAGAGAAAATATTACCAGAGAAAAAAGACATATTACATACAGGGTAAGAAAAATACAAATGACTTATAATCAGAAGCAATGATGGGCTGAAAACAATGGAACACCTTTAAGACACTAAAAGAAAACTGTCAAGTCAGACTTCTATATTTAGTAAAAATATAAGGTATTTAGAAAATCCCTTAAAATTTGGAAAGTAAATAACATGCTTCTATTTTTTTTTTCTTTATTGATTTTTAGAGAGGAAGGGAGAGGGAGAGAGATAGAAACATTGATGAGAGAGAACACTGATTGGCTGTCTCCTGCATGCCCCCCACTGAGGATCAGGCCCATAACCTGGGCATATGCCCTGACTGGGAATCGAACCGGTGACCTCTTGGTGCATGGGTCGACGTTCAAACACTGAGCCATACCAGATGAGCCATGCTTCTATTTTTTAACACATCAGAGATATTATCAAGATCAATAATTTGTCTAAAGATAGAGATTGTATTTATAGTTAGCATGTCATTACTTTTGTTTATGAACACCAGGCACTATTTAAGGTCCTATATGGCATTTAGATATAAAGTAATCATGCATCTTATTTTTCACCCGAATGACAGATTTCTAAAAGAGACCAAGAGGTTTCCCTTAAGTTAGCCATTTATGCTCTATAATACTGTTAAAAATATCTCAAGTATTATCTAGATAGTCTCAAATGATTGACTGAATCCTCACCTCCCTTAAATTGGCATTACCCACTTGGACACTGGGTAAGCCTCACATTTATTCAGAAACGTGCACAAAACCACTGATGCTCATCAAGGAGTTAGCTATCATTATATCTTGGCCAACATGCATAGCCACATGTGACTGACAGTCATTTCCTAGCAGCATCTGCTCGTGATCATCACAAAGAGCCCAGATTTGAAAAGGAAATTATTTTGGTTATGGCAAACTGTATGTCTTTTCACTACGAAAAGTCTAGCAACTGAAAAACATTTTATTACTTTTTGTTATTGTTGAATGAGAAGGAAAAAAAATGGTTCATGTTTAAATGGATGGTTCTTAAGAAGTAAGAATTTGCCCTGGCCAGTTTGGCTCAGCAGTTAGAGCATCGGCCTGTGGTCCAGAGAGACCCAGGTTCACTTCCCGCTAAGGGCATGTACCTCGGTTGCAGTTTGTCCCCGGCCCTGGTTGGGTCGTGCAGGTGGCAGCCACTCGATGTGTCCCTTTCACGTCGATGTTTCTCTCTCTCTCTCTCTCCCTTCCTCTCTATCAGAACAAAATATGGAAAAATGTCCTCAGGTGAGGATAGAAAAAAAAGTAAGAATTTGAAAAATCAATATACCAACTTGCATGGTGAACTAAATAATATGACAGTGACTTTTCTTCCTGTTATAGTGCTATTCTTTGTATCTCTAAAAGAAATATTAGACTTCCGGTCAAGATGGCGGCGTAGGTAAACGCGGTATCGCATCCTCCCACAACCACATCAAAGTTATAACTAAACTACAGCACAACCATCATTCAAAACCTCCTGAAATCAAGCTGAATGGAAGTCCTACAAATACAACATTAAAGCAACAGCCGCATCAAGACTGGCAGGAGGGGCGGAGGTGGACAGGCTGGTCCCACACCCAAGTGTGGCGGATAAAAATCAGGAGGATTCCTGGGCTGGGAAGGCCCTTCCTGAGGACTGAGGGGTCCCTGTCCCACACCAGGAGCTCCGCACAGGGTTCCAGTGCCAGGAAGAGAAGTCCCCAAAACTTCTGGCTGGAAAAACCAGCGGGAACTGAGGTTCAGGGAGGCTGAAATGGATGGAGCCCCAGGCAGCTCCTTAAAGGGCCCGCGCACGAACTTATCGTACTCTCTCCCTCTAAGCTTGGAGGGGAGGCAGCTCGAGGGGCGCCAGAGACATACAGAGACCAACTGAGCTGTTCGGCACTGGAGCAAGGGCTGGAGAGGGGGCTTTCTGTGGGACAAACGTGCTGCCAGAGGCCTTTGTTCCTTTGGTGAGCCCTTCCCTGGGGCGGCAGACAGAAGCCATATCTGGGACGCCAGCAACCTGGCTCACACTGGTAGCCCCGCCCTGCTGACTCCCTGAGGCCCCGCCCCACCCAACTTTCAGGCCCACCCAAGCTGTTGCCAGTTGCTTAACCATAGGATTGGCCTGTCTTGGATCCTGCTTCAGGTTTTCCTAAATTTTTTCAAACAAGCAGCATCTGGTCTCAGATAGCCCCATACCTCTCCTCAAGTAATACACAGAAACAAACACAGGGAGGCAGCCAAAACGAGGAGACAAAGAAACAGGTACCAAATAAAAGAACAGAACAATACCCCAGGAAAAGAACTAAGCAAAATGGAGATAAGCAACCTAACAGATGCTGAGTTCAAAACACTGCTTATAAGGATAGTCAATGAACTTAGTGAGAACCTCAGTGAACTTAGTGAGGGCCTCAAGAGCATAAAAAAAGACCAGTCAGAAATGAAGGATGCACAGAGAGAAATGAAGGAGGCACTAACTGAAATAAAGAATAATTTACACAGACTCAGTGGTAGAGTAGGTAAAGCCAAGAAGCAAGCCATCGATTTGGAATATAAGGAAGCAAAAAACACCCAATCAGAACAGCAAAAAGAAAATAGAATCCAAAAAAATGAGGATAGTGTAAGGAACCTCCGGGACAATTTCAAGCATGCCAACATTTGCATCTTGGGGGTGCCAGAAGGAGAGGAGAGAGAAGAAGAAATCGAAAACCTATTTGAAACAATAATGAAGAAAACTTCCCTAACTTGGTGAAAAAAAAACAGACATACAAGTCCAGGAAGCACAGAGAGTCCCAAACAAGATGAACCCCAAGAGGCCCACACCAAGGCACATCATCATCAAAATGCAAAAGTTTCAAGACAAAGAGAGAATCTTTAAAGCAGCAAGAGAAAAGCAGTTAGTTATCTACAAGGGAGCCCCCATAAACTCTCAGCTGATTTCTCAAAAGAAATTTTGCAGGCCAGAAGGGAGTGTCAAGAAATATTCAAAGTGATGAAAAGCAAGAACCTTCAACCAAGATTACTCTATCCTGCAAAGCTGTCATTTAGAATCGATGGCCATATAAAGAGTTTCTCAGACAAGGAAAAGCTAAAGGAGTTCATCACCACCAAACTGTTATTATACAAAATGTTGAAGGGTCTTCTTGAAGAAAAAGATAAAAAATATGAACAAACAAAATGGCAATGAATACATATCTATCAACAATGGAATCTACAAACAAAATGAACAGCAGAACAGAAACATTCTCATAGATATAGAGAACATTTTGTTGGTTGCCAGATGGGAGGGGGGTTGGGGGAATGGGTGAAAAAGGTGAAGGGATTAAGAAGTACCAATTGGTTCCTAGACTGACAAATCTCAAAGGGAAGGGGGGGTTGGAGGGTGGGAAGAAAGAAACCAAAAGAACTTATATGCATATATGCATAACCAATGGACACAGACAACAGTGTGGGGAAAGGCAGGAGGGAGGTGGGAGGAGGGTGAGAGTGGGGAGGAGGGGGGTCAATGGGGGAAAAATGAGGAACATATGTAATACATTCAACAGTAAAGATAAAAAAAAAGGTAAAAAGAAAAAATAAATATAAATAAAATATATATGAAACAACTTCACTGAAGGAAGTAGGTGGGAAAGGTGCTGATCTAAGTGATTTTAGAAATAGGTGAAATCTGTATGACTAATGGCAAAGGAAACTGTTCATCAAACTGTACTATAGTTGAATAAAATTGTTTCTTGAATGAAAAATAAATAAAAGAAATATTAGACATATTTTTGTTCTGTTGGAATGCACAGTTAAGTTTTATTTGCATCTCCTTGTCAAGAACAGGAAAATATCTAGTTTCTAAAGCAGACTTTTAAAAATAAATATTGTAAAGATGCAAAAATTATCCATTTTTTTAACTTCTATTTTTATTTCATTAAGAATTCCTACTTCTGTTTCATAAGCTCCTTTTATTCATTACATTAATTCCAAGTTCTCAAGATTGAAACGACAAACTTTTAGCAACTTTTCACAGCCTAAAAAAAATGTAACTTTATTTTTTAAACATTTGATGATATAATTTTTAATATCCTTTATTTAAAAAAAATTATTTAAACAAACATATTAAAAAAGCTAAAACAGTTCACACAAATCCCCACTCTCTGACTATACCAACCACCAATATGTTCTCTGTATCTATGAACTTGCACTTTTTAAAATAATTTTATTTGTTTTTTTTTTTTTCTTTACTGATTCTTAGAGAGAGGAATGGAGAGGGAGAGAGAGACGGAAACATCGACAAGAGAGAACATTGAATGGCCTCCTCCTGCACTGGGGATTTGGCCCACAACCTGGGCATGTGCCCTGACTGGGACTTAAACCAGCAATCCCTTGTGCATTGGTCGATGCTCAACTACTGAGCCACACTGGCCAAGTTACTACATTGCACTTTTAAGACAATCATACAGTATTTGTCTTTGTCTGACTTAGTTCACTTAGCATAAAGTCTTCAAGTTCCATTTATGTTGTCACAAATGGCAAGATTTCTTTATTTTTATGGTTGAATAATATTCCATTGTATATAATTTACAATTTCTTTATCCATTTAGCCATTATGGACATTTAGGTTGTTTCCGTATCTTAGCTATTATAAATAATACTATAATAAGCATGGGAATATGGGGATGCATATATTTTTGAGTTAGTGTTTTCATTTTTCTTTGGATAAATACCCAGAAGTTGAATTGCTGGACCATATGGTAGTTCTATTTTTAATTATTTGAGGAACCGCCATACCTGTTTTTCATAGTGGCTACACCAATATATATTCTAACCAACAGGTGAACAAGGGTTCCCCTTTTTCCACACCATCATCAATACTTGTTATTTCTAGTCTCTTTTGCAGATAACTATGGGTGAAAGAAGTCACTAGTAATTTTGAAAATAGTTTAAACTACTAATGAAAGCACAAAATTATAAAAATTTGTGCAATGTAGCTGAAGCGGTGTTTAGAGGGAAATTTGTACCTTTAAAATGCTTATATAAGAAAAGAAGAAAAACAGAATATCAATGGGAAGTAGAGAAATTTAATAGTTAACAGCTAGTTATTTTAAAAGATCAACAAAACGGATAATCTCTTAGCTAGAGACACCAAGAAATAAAGGGAATATAAATGATATGTTTGTGTATCAGGAGTAATGAGGGAATATCACTGCAGATCTTATAGAAATTGAAAGGACAATAATATATGGACAGCTTTATGCAATATATTTAACAATTTAGATGAAATGGATAAATTTCTTTAAAAATACAAGTTGTTAAAATTGACAGATAACACAGAAAATCTGATGAGCCCTATGTTACTATAAATTTATCAATTGCTTAGAAAAATGGCATTTTTCCTCTTCTTTTTATTTCATAGCTGATTTTTATACATTGTGTCTTAATGTATTTCGTGTGTACCATGGACCCCTTCTATTGCAGTTAGTTTGGGCTGCTATGACAAAACACCATAGAAACAACATAAATATAGTTCTCACAGTTCTGGAGGCTGGATGTTATGATCCATATGCCAGTGTGGTCAGGTGAGGTCTGTGTTCTGGGTTATGCACTTCCTATTGTATCCTCACAGTGTGGAAAGGGCCAAGGATCTCTTCAGGGCCACTATCATCAACCCACTAATCCCATCAATGAGGGCTCTGTCCTTATCATCTTATCATCCCAAAGGATTTCATCTCGTAAAATATTAGGATTTCAACATACAAATTTGGGAGGGAGGGGGAAAACAAAGATTCAGACCATGGCGCGTTCCTTGGCAGTGAAAGGGAGCCTGTGGATCCTTTCTCAGAATAATGTATAAAAATGCACGTATTCATTAAAAATTAACAAGATTACAAAGGAAAATTATTAGATTGACATATAGCTATCAAATACTTGTTATAGCATTTATGTACTCATTATTAACATACTGAATAATAAGATATATTGGTAAATCTAATAACCATCATTATCTCAGAGTAGTGAGAGTATAAATGTTATTTTGAGATATATGAAGTAACAGTAACAAACTATCAAAATATCTGGAATTGCTAATGGTATGAAATAGGAAAGTGGATGAGTTGCTATTACCTGCATTCAGCAAAGAAATCTTTGAATGAGCAGAGATGGAGGATGGATGAAACTGCTCTAGGAGGAAGGCAAAAACAACAATAAAATAAAAGAATGGTTCAGATGAAAAATGGCACAAGAGAAAGAAACAAAAAACTTGGGTCAATCAGAGGTTGATTATTTTAGTACCTTAGTCCAATGAAAGAAAATCTAGAATGGGATTTTTGGAAAACACCAAAACAGATTTGTTTCCCTTGTTACAGTTAATTATACTGTGTATTTAATCCAGGGTTTTTCTTTGTATAGATATGTGGGGTCTTTGTGCCCTCTAAATACCCCCTTTTTTAAAGAAGGTCAGTTTTGTTATTTTTCAGATGGTTAGTTTGTTTAAATTTGCCCAGGGCCTGAGCCTGGATGCTTGGGGGGGGGGGGGGGGGACAACATTGATGAACTGTATTTGAAAATAAGAAGACTAAACAATAAGATGAAAGATACAGTTGAACAAAGGTTCAGTTAAAAATATGAAGATCTTTGAACTAATTTTCTATTAACTTATAGAAAGAGATGAAATGAAATCAGGTTAGAATGTCCTACCAGGCTTTGATACTCTGGCTCAGCATTACTGTGTGCAGAGCAATAGCTCCATGGCCTTCTCTATTGAATTTAGTTTGTAGAGACCTTCACACATCTGGAATTTTTTAGGTAGATATATATGTTAATAAAATAGAGCTACCATTGAAAGTGATAAGAGAGTACAAAAAATAAAGAACATAGGCTCTATAGTTTAGGGAGGAAAAATTAAAATATTAAGTGAAGGCAAAATAAGTAACAAATAAATAGAAAAGCTTTTAGAAGTTTTTCTTCCCCTCCCCTTCCTCCTCCTTTTTCTTCTTCATGCTTTATTAAGTACAAGGAATAAATCTGAAAATGATTTCTCTTTTCCCCCATCATCTTTGTCATATCCTACTGGCTAGAAACAAGCCACAGGTCCCACTAACACTCAAGGACTGATGATTACAGGATACCAGTATAGGGGCCCCTTGGATCTAACTGCTACAATTGGCTCTCTGGCCCCTAATAATTCATGTATCTCTCATATTTAAAATACATTCACTGACTTCCAAGATTCCCACCAGTTTCATCCCATTATGGCATTAGCTCAAAGTTCATCTAAATCAAGTACAGATGTGGATGAGGTTCCTAAGTATAATCCATTGAGTAAAGCTTCTGGGGCATAATTCCTCTCTATCGAAGAGACTGGGAAACTAAAGAGGCAGTAAGTGACCTGCCTCCAGCAATCCAAACATACAATGGTGGGTGGGCATGGGAAAACAGCTAAAGACATTCTAGTTCAAAAGGAGGGGGAATGGAGGTAAAAAGGAGTTACTGGTCCAAAGCAGTTCTGAAATCCAGTAGGCCAAACTGCAGCCAGAGTTCCTCCATTAGGTTTAAAGGCCTCTGTGGCCTTTAGCTCCATTTTCTGGTTTCTTGGTTCTGCCTTTTGAATAATTATTTTTTTCATGAAAGGCAGCACACATTTGCAACCGAGTAGTTTTATCACTCTGGTTTCTGGCAGCAGAATTTGGGGTGGGGGTCCAACAAACTCCATTTATTTTGTATTCCCTGTCTCTTTCAGTCTAAGCTGGGCGTGTTTCTGCTGACATAATTTTCTTAAGAACTTTGTGGGTCTTCTCTAGATTTCAAAGGGGTTCTGTCCATTAAACAAAAGTCACACCTTTCAGATAAAGACCCTTTTCAGATAATCTTTTTTCTACCTCCTGCTTATATGGCTAAAGGACAATGCCCTTCAACTTCCTAGAGACCCTACAGTCAGATGGAGAGAATCTGTACAGGACACCTTTAATTTCTCCAAACACACTTTTGTGTAACTGAATACTTTGATTTTTTTAAAAAATGAGGTTTTAGCAAAAAGGTTACAGAGGCGGAACTTTTTTTTTTTTTTTACGGAGGAGGCTTTCCTACCTGAATCTTTTAATTTTAGGATCTTTTGCCATCTGGAAAGGCTGAGTATTTCTCAAATCATCTAGACTTGGTTCCTTTTTGTTTATACTTCTTCCTTCAATCTATCTTTTCCCTCTCAGATTTTATTATAAGCAGTAAGAAGAAACCAACTAGCACCTTCAACACTTCGTCTGAGTCTCCCTAGCTATATAATCAAATGTATTACTTACAAGTCCTGTTTTTTACAGAATTGCAGAGACAATATTACAAAACATCCAACCACTACCAAACAAGGATCCCTTTTCCTCCAATTTTCAAGAACATGGTTCACCATTTCCTCTGAGCCCTGTGTGGCAGTGTCTTTGAAGTCCATATTTCTATTACTAGTTTGTTCACTTGCTTTAGGCTTTCTCGATCATGCAAACTTCTCTAAATTCTTCCAGCCTCCACCCACTGCCAAGGTCCAAAGCTGCTCTGCTGTTTTAGATATTTGTTACAGCAGCATTGCACTTCCAGGGATCTGTTTTCTATACTGAACAATAAATTATGACAAACTGACAGTTTACAACAACACATACTTATTATTTTAGAGTTTCCAAGAGTTAGGAGTCCAGGTACAGCATAGTTGAAGCCTCTGCTCTTAGGTCTCATCAAGCATGAATGCAGCTGTTGAATAGAGCTGCAGTCTTTTATCTTTTAGAGACAGAGAGAGAGGAGAGAGAGAGAAAGAGAGAGAGAGAGAGAGAGAGAGAGAGAGAGAGAGAGAGAGAGAGATTGATTTGTTGTTTCACTTATTTATGCATTCATTGGTTGCTTCTTTTATGTGACCTGACCAGAAGTCAAACCCACAACTTTGGCCTATGGGGAGAATGCTCTAACTAACTGAGCTACCCTGCTAGGGCAAGAGCTGCAGTCTTATCAGAGGCTTGACTAAGAGAAGGTTCACTTTAAGCTTCCTCATGCTGTTGGCAGAATTCTTGCCCTTGTGCTTGTAGCCTTGCAGGAATTTGGTTCTGTCCTAAGTATCCACAGAGATATTTGGTCTATGCCAAAAGATCCTTGAAATTTGGTCCTATCTAAAATATCCATGAGCATTTAACAGTAGTTGTTCTCTACCTTCAGCACATGATTCAAGACAGTATCACCCAGGATGGTACAATTTGATATCATGTACCTCTCTATATGATGCATTGAGAAGGATACAATATTGCTACCATGGTATTCTTACCAACAATCAATAATCTGAATTTAATTGTGAGGAAACATCAGATTAATCCCAAATTGAGCACCATTCTAAGATGACTGGCTAGCATTCTTATAAGTGTCATGGTCATGAAAGACAAAGACTGAGGAACGGTACCAGATTATAGCAAAGTGACGTGACATCTAAATGCAGCATGTGACGGTGGATTATATCTTGAATCAGAACCCCCCCCCCCAAGAAAAAACATACAAACACATGAATAGATAGACTGTTTAAGTTTGAATAAGGTCTGTGAATTAGATAATAGTGCTACCTAATGGTAAAGTTAATTTCTAAATTTTAATGATAGTGTTTTGGTTATATGCAATAACATTTATGGAGTCTGGATAAAAGGTATATGGGAATTCTTTGTACTATTTTTGCAACTTTTGTAAATCTAATATTATTTAAAAATAAAAGTTTATAAAATTCTAGAAAATTTTAAAAATATAACAAAAAAGTAGCTCTTGTACTTGGCTTGCTCTTCTCAGCTCATCTACAATATTTATGGAATGTTTACTCTCTGCCAGTTATTCTGCTAAGTTAGATGCAGACATAGTCTGTGCTCCTGGAGTTTGTATTCTGGTGGGGGAAGCTATTTATTTAAAACAATACTTAAGAGTGCAAATAGATGTTTTGCCACTATTGGCTCTTTACCAGGCTAGGCTGCTGGCACAGAATTGAAAAGCACCATAACATCGAGTCTAATGTAAATTTAAGTCCTAACACTCTAATATTAAATCCTAACTCTCTCTACCAATTCACTCTATACTCAGCACTTCCCTATTCATCATTTTATTCACATCCTATATTTTGTGTTAAAGGGCAACTCCCCAAATAAGCAGTAAGAGGTGAAATTAGCTCTCTCTTTTGTTTTTCCATCTTCCCCAGGTCTTTGTGCCCAGTACACAGTACACGTGAAATAACTGTTTATTATAGATTTATCTAAACTCTTTAAAATTTGTACATGTATTTTAAAATTTACAAAATAATATGGAGCCTAAAGTTCCTATAAAATGAACACAAATGTTTCAAAATAAACACTTTACAAATATGCATACATATATGTATATTGCTGTAGATACCAATGTAAGGTGTTGATTGTATATATATTTATGTTCTATTTAAGTTATAAGTACATTTTAAAAATTGAATATCCAGTGACCAGACTGTGTCTATTGTTCATTGCAGAAATAATTCTATCCTATCTTTGAAGTTTTCAAAATCTTTGTTATGAATAGACTTTTTCTCTCTCTTGGGGCCTTTTAATTTTTAATCACTTGTTGTCTCAAATGATGATCATATTTCTGAGAAAGTACTTTATGTAAAAGATGGAACAAGATAGAATTGCCACATACCTTTTTATCTTCTCTGTGAAATTATTTGGACCTAAAGTTGTGGTGACAAGTTTGCTTCTAATAGGTTCTGTTGCCATGGAAGCAGGCCATTGAAAAGAACAAGACCCGTGGCTTCCAAGTTTTTTCATGTTTATATCCATACCCACAAAACATACAAACCTTAGTTTTAGATGGCAAAATATATATAATGACACTTGCTGACCATGCAGAAAAACAAAAGTTATAGGTACTAATATACAGAGCTGAGCTGATCATACATAATAACTTGATCTGAAATAAATTTAAATATATATATTTTTAGGAACCAGAGAAAAGTTATCATTCAGGATCTGAAATGAAAGAAAGGAGGGAAGGAAGGAAAGATGGAAGGAAAAAAAGAAAGAAAACAGCACACTCATCAAGTCTGTGTGTGCTCATAAGGATAAGATCAATGTCCGTCATGTTTTTTCTCTGTATTATTGCTTAGCCCAGTGCATTACACATAATATGTACTCAACAAACATTTGTTGAGTGAATAAAGACATAAGAGTAGCAAACACCAATGCTGGTAGCAAAGGGATTTAATCAACAATGGTGTGGAGAATACAAAGGGAGAAAGTAGCATCTTCAGAGTATCGTGTATGTGAAACCAGCCTGACCTCAGCTAGATCCTCCTACTGGCATGAGAGGTGCTCGGGGAACTGACCCACTGCAGTAGTTACAGTAGAACATACAATGAGCAGCCATCTCTGGACCTGGTTCAGGCAAATAATCAATAATAGGAGATTAAATGGAGCAATACCACCACCCACCATGTGGGTAGGTTATCGGGTTACTGGAAATCCAGGCAGCTAGTCACATGCAAACTGACAACTGTTAACTAAGTGTGTGCCATAGGAATGGTATACACAGTTACAGAAGAAATTCTACAGAGATATACAGGTATCTTTTCTTAGCTATTGCAGAGCTGTTTAAGAATTAGTTTTTGAAATATTCACTCTTCTCCAGACCATGGATATCTTTTTTTAATGGATGTATAAAAAGGGCATAATCTCTTTAAACATTTGAAACATGTATTTTGAGATAATTTTAGACAAAGTTGTGAAAACAGTAGAGGGTTCCGATACAATCTTTGCAAAGCTTCCATTCGTGTTAACACCTTACATAACCATAGTACACTGGTCCAAACCATTGTAACATCAGTACAATAGTGTTAGCTAACCTAAAAACCATATTCAAAACCTTGTTTTTGTTTTTGCTTTTCACCAATATCCTTTCTCTGTTCCAGGAACTATTTCAGGATCCCACATGGCATTTCTGTCTCCTTATCCTTTTCCAGTCTGAAGTCACAACCTGTTAAGAGGAAATTTTTACTTCTCATCTCAATAATATGTTAAAAGTTAAATTTCAACTACTATTATTGATGTTTCTTGGGTCATGCCTGCCTTTTAAAGCACAGCCAAGGAAAGGAACTAAGAGGCTGTTTAACTGGGGAGAAGCCTTACAACTCTTTGTCCTGCAGTCCGGATTCCCTGATAATTACTTTGCATTGTTCAGCTCAACAACTGTGTTCTGCACAGTGGTTGAGGGACCATTCCAGATCACAGGACAACTTATGTATTAACCAGTCACAGCAACGATAAGTGGGATTAGAGAAAAGTAGAAGAGCAAAGAAGAAATCAGGTGGGCTGTGTTCAACAAGATATTCTGCCGATGAGAACTGTATATATTCTAGTAAATTTGCTAGAAATAATAAACCAGCAAATATCCTAGAAATAAACTCAAATAGACATTACCAATACCAGCCTAAGGACAGAGTCTAAGACAGAGCTCCTAAGTTCCGGTGCATACAGGTATCATAAATAAATGGAGTGGGTACAAGAAACAGGACATGTGTGATGATGAAAAGCACAGTGTATGCTGAAAATGACAAGTGTCACCTGCCTCAAAGTCAGGAATGAAATGAGTATATTAGCTCCATTTAGAATTTACACTCAAAATGTGATCCCAGTGTTCCAAGATCCTCAGAGAACTTCTTTCCTTCCCAAGAGAATTTTAGGTAAACATTCTTATTTTTAAGTGTTAGTAACTAGTCAGCCTGTGTGTGCCAATCTAAGAGTTTCTCTTGAAATTCCCTCAAGGCCTTTTTCACTCAAGCAGGGGTAAGTCTTCTTCCAATGCTGTGAAGAAGGAAAAACTGGAGTTTGATCAGTCTTCTCTTGCTTTTACTCCTCCCTGCCATGCCATTAAAGATGGGTTTGAACAGGTGCTTGTGCATCGCTGTTGAGTGGAGTGGTCCTTGCTGATCCAGATCTGACTCTGGCCACGCATGGCTGTCTCACCGACTTCCAACGTCACAGCTCTCACCATTTCACATTCCCGTGCTCAGCCGTTGTTCCCGAATGCCCAGAAACCATGCTAGACTGATGATGTTCAGCAGAGCTTCCAGTATCATCTAGAAGCCTTGATAACATTTTTGTCATTTTTCAGAACTCTAGATTTTAGCCCAGAATCCTGCTTTTCTCAGGGTAATTTTACTTTACTTGATTCTTTGATCTGTCCTACACCTGGGCCTTATTCCATGCCATGGTGCAGACTGCCAATCCCCAGAAGAGGAGGTGGTGGGGGAGAGATAAAGCACAGAACTTATATGCATGTGTGCATGAGCAATGGACATGGATAACAAAGCTGGGGACAGGGTAGGGAGAGAGGGGAAGGGAGGAATCGGGGGGGGGGGGGAAGGAGAAACATCTGTAACAAAAACAAGTTAGTAAATTAATAATAAAAAAAGACACCTCAACTCTATATTTTGAGAAGTAGGGACAAGAGAGGTTGGAACTTCCTTTTTTTTCTCTCAGGAAGCTGAAGATTCTTCACATACATTCATTTACCTCTCCCCAGTAACCAGCTCTTCCAAGGTAGTTTTGCTAAAATAGTAAATAAACAAACAGATAAATAGTCTGATTACAACTTCTTGGAGGACAAAGTGTGCAGGTCACATTACATTTGCATAACCTTGCATATATGTAATGCTATTAATGAGAGTCCTGAAACTAATATTTTCTTTCTGAATTTGCCATTAACTCATTTGCAAAAACAATTTCCAAGGCCTCTTCTAGTTCTATACTTTCATGATTCATATTTGGAAAATAATAAGAACACAAAATTTAAGAGCTACAACTTTAAATCTCGAGAAGACAGATGAATATTATAGACTATTTTTACTATTTCTAAATTTTTACTTTATTTCTTTCTTTTTCAAAACCTTTTCTTTTCTTCTTCAATACACTTATATGGGATCAAAGCTCAGAAAAATATTAAAGAAAGCAAAAAAGAACTGGAGATGGGACAGTCGCATAGGGGAGATTTTAGTAAATCATTGAAAGCTGCACATTAGATGGAGAAATGGTAACTGAATTGGTTGAGCCCACTGATGCGAGCTAATCACCATGCAGACCTATAAGAGATTCATCAATGAAGGCACCGGGTATTATGGAGAATAATGTAGACCCTTTCTCATACCTTAGCAAATAAGAATGTTATTCAGGACCAGGGGACACCTGGGATTTAAGAGTATAGGGGTAAAGTATGAGTCTGAAACATGGTACTTAGTGAAAGTCTTCCTACTGAACTGTGGCACCCTTAGTCACCGCCTTTATTCCTAGAATTTTACATAGAAAACTCTGAATAACCTAGAGAAAAGATCTTGAAGCACTGAAATTTGAACTTCTCCAGGCGGACGGTCCAACCGCTGAGCCAAACTGGTCAGGGCTGAAATTTGAACTTCTCATGGAAGGTGCCTAATATAATGAAAACCAATATCATAGCATACTGTCATAAACACTCAGAATAAGAATAAAGAAAAAAGTTCCTAAAGTCTTTCTGAAGGTAAAACAGGTGATGAATAAGAGATCAAGAATAATAATGGCATTAGACACCTCAAAAGCAAAACTGAAATATAAAGAAAATAGAGCTATACCCTCACACACACACAGACACACACACACACATAAGGAAAAGTAATTCCCGCTCAACTAAGTGTGGGGATAAAGATATTTTCAAACTTTCAGGGTCTCAAAAAGTGACCACCCACACCCCCCCTGAATTGATTGGAGGGTATGTTGTGCCAACATGAGGATGTAGATGAAGAAACAGGAAGAGGCAGAGTCCTAGAAAGAGGGGAAGACATTGTGAAAGGAGCCCTCAGCAAGATGACTGTGTACCAGCCTCAAGCGCAGCCACTCCATACAGAGCAGGAGGATGGAGGAGCTGAACTGATGTCTCCAGGATAGAATCTCTGAAGAAGTAGTAAAGAATTTGGACACCTTTTCGCCAGGTATGTTTGAATTTTGGGGTAACATTAGAGATCGACACATAACAATCCAAAAAATATATATTAACAAGGGAAAAGAATCGTATGAAACATCAATGTAAACTGTAGTATATTTGGCAGCAAACACTATACATAGTCACAATACTGTAAACTCTGACCACTGGTTTAATGAAACAATTGTAATGTTACCAGTGGAAGTGGAGTTCTTGTGCTTTCATGAGGAAAAGAATTTCCTAAGACTCGTACGGGAGGATGATTATTTATTCACTTGGAAATAAACCCCTGGGTTTCCAATATCCCATTTCCCTCTGTCGCGCCATGGAAGAAGTCCAACCATGTCTTCAGCAGGGCCAGAATAAAGGGCCGTGCCCATAGTTTCTGCTCCATATTAAAGTCTAGTCTAGTCCAGCATCCTGCGTGGCCAGGTGGCTGTTGAGGTCACATGGCTAGGAACGAGAATGTGCAAATGCACTGGCAAGGGTGTCATGGAGCAAGAGACAACAAGAGAGAAGAAACTCTTTGCCTGGGGATTTTTAACCAGGATTTTTAATTTGTAGCTTCTTCAAATTACCAATTAACTTTCCAAGATTCTATGTGCTTCTAATAGGGTCCACCCCCTAGTCAATCCGTTGTTCTCCAGACTACAATGACAGGCAAGCATCCCCCCCCCCCCGCAGCACCCTGACTTCTGCACATATGCCCACCTCCCTCCTCATTCCATGCCTCTCTCACAGCTCAGTCCGCACCAGGGAAGGGAGGGACCTTAATCCCCTTGGAGGAACAATGCTGTGTGAAGCTGTAGCTTCGTGGTGAAGATTCCCAGGTGACCATGCTCACAATGTCTGACTTCCCTTTGCTTTCTTTCTTTATTAATATTAACTAGCTAATCATGATGATAACATTAATATAAATATATTGAAAAGCAGAAGGTGGGGTGGGATAGGGTTTCTGAGATTGCTAAATCTGCAACTATCTCCAATGTTATTTAATTTTTAAACTATAAATGTTGACTTCCATAATAAAATAGAAAATAACGATAAACATGGATATACCCATATTTTATGTTGAGTTTCCAAAAATGTCCTTGAAATAATCTTTTTAACTTAAAACCACTACGCATGCTTTCAGAACTGACTACTGCAATGCTGACCCAGCTGTCAGAGCAAGAGCCATGCAGCTACATATTTTAAGATGTCATAGGCAGTCTTCGAATTCTTAAAAGTATTCATCTTAGGCCAAACTCCATCTCTTGTTTAGATTGCTATCCTCTAGCCTCTGGTTTTCAGTGACTGTTTAAACAACTGAAGTTCCTATGGAGTCCTTGGTAACAGGTATCCTTATCCTACATGAAATGGAAAATAGATGATTTGATGAACAAGGGTCTGCTCTAAACAGAATCAGAGGGAGTTACATACCACATTTGTATTATTTGAGCACAAGTTTTATATCTCTTAGCAATCATTTTAAGTTGCTTGTTCTTTCCTCTAACGCTTTGTTCTTCACAGATCTTGTCATGCTCTCTGAATAGAATATCTTTCCCGCTATTAATCTCTCGATCCGTATTTGTGCCTCGATCACACATCCACTTAAAATAAATTTTCTTCATCAAGTCCACTTGAATAGTTCTACTCCACACTGATCATTCCATTATTCCATTTCTCTGAGCGCTGATGTTTTCTGTAACATTAATTTGTACCTGTTTTCATGTCTTCTTTGCATGTGTTGTTATATCTTTTCATCTGCATTGTGTTCCCCTATTATATTGTAAATTCCTTGAGAATGAGGACAATGTCTTTAACTTCATTTGCATATCTCCATGACATCCAGTAGAGAATGCCATTTGAAGGCAGCACTCATTAAATCACATTTTCACTGACAAAATCATGTCTAGCTTAGGAAAATAGTGTTAATGAAGCACTCTATATAGTTTTTATACATATTTTTTCTTTAAAAGTCTTCAGGAAATATACATATACAATATTATGTAGAAGATACATGTTTCAAAAAACATACAACTCAGTGTACTGAAATATAAATTTCAGATGGCATGTAACAGAATAGCATTGATTGATATATATATAGATATATAAATTCAAAGTTGGGAAAATAAAATTAATTTATTCATTCCAGTAATATCCAAAATAAACAAACAATAAAATATTGTAGTACGTTCTTTCTCCCTTAAAAAGTGATCAGCCTAATTTTATAGTTTTACATAAAAATGTAGGTTAAGAATGATATAATTTCTAACAGACTCTGGCTTTCTACAGTATCCAGAATATATATAACCCTTTATCTTGTTTTTAAAAACATTTGCCTCGACCTCTTTTTTTAAATCTCATCAAGATTGCATCAAATTCTCAATTCCAGAATTCTACTTGTTTCCTAAACACAGAATCATAAAACATAAAAGCTGGAAGAGCCCTGGCCGATTTGGCTCAGCGGTTAGAGCATCGGCCTGCGGTCCGGAGAAACCCGGGTTCGGTTCCCGCTAAGGGCACGTACTTCAGTTGCAGTTTGTCCCCGGCCCTGGTTGGTCGTGCGGTGGCAGCCACTCGATGTGTCCCTTTCACATCGATGTTTCTCTCTCTCTGTCTCTTGCTCTCTCTCCCTCCCACTCTATCTGTACAAAAAAAAAAAAAGCTAGAAGAGTTCAAACTCCAACAGTTTCCAAATATGCCAAAGCAACAGAATCAGGAAGGAATTCATAAAATGAATATCCCAAACCCCACTCCCAGCAGTTATCACGTATGAAGTAGGGCTGAGAAATTTGTTTTAACAAGCACCTACTTATTCTTGATGTATTGGTAATTAATTATTTAGTCTGGTTTCTTCATTAAGGATATAAATAAATGAAGACATTATACATATGTGTGTATGTGTGTATGTATATATATGTATTGTAAATATCTTACTGCACTTCAGATCTAGAATTCTAATTCCTAATGCCCCCCTGTTCCCCACCCCCTATTCCCGTGTATTCATCGAACAATCTCATCTTCAAGGCTTTGCCCCAGCCTTGCCCACAGGCTTTCCTACTTAGAAAATCCTCTCTTTTTCTTTCTTGTCAAATCAGAGTTTATAGTGCATATCTATCATGATGCTGTCCTTGATCTCAATTTTATACATTCCTGTTTCTTCACTGAATTCTTTGTTGAATCATTTATCTGACACTGTGTCAGATACCATTGGCATTAAGATTATCTGTGGATAATATTAAATTCTACTCTGGCTTGTGTTCCCATCAAACCGATTAAGAAATCTACCACTGGGGAAAATTCTACTACTGGGAAAATATACTTATTAATGTCAATAAATCCTTACTTATTTGGGGAAGGTGTTTTAACTATTGGAAAACCATATCAGTTATCTTAATAGCCTGAAAGTACTACGATATCTCAGATTCTTAGAAAAGTGATTCTCAAACTTTAATGCACAAATAAGTTACCTGCATTAGAATCTCTTAGTCTGGCCTTATTGTATCTTGACATGTACATATTGTGTTACTATGTAGCTTTTAATTTAATTTTATCTCTCATTACATTTTAAATCTCACAAAACATTCTATCTTCTCCACGTGCCCCATAGCCTCTGTGTGTCATATACATAATAAATGATTAATAAACACTTGAATTGAATAATTAAATTTGTCAAAACTGCTACCTAACTTTCTGATTTTAAAATCTCTTACTAAAGAGCAATGAAGAAAAAAGTTTGATTGCAAGGAACCTGAAATGCACCATAGAAAATCCTTACTCTTCCGTTCATGCCAAGAATTAAAGGTAAGAGAAAGGTAAGAGATGTCATTCTCTTAAAGGGAACTCCACAGCATGTAAAGAATGGGTTTTCTTTTGCTACCATCAACTTCGGTTAACACAATTATTTATGTAAAACTTGCAAATTAAATTACCTTTTTGAAAACAAAATCATCAGTGGTAAATTTTGGAATGTTTAATGCTCACCCATGAAGGATTAATAACTTAGAATAAATGCTTTTGTCCCAGAGGCTTTAGAATATAACTAAAAAGTCACAGGGGCCTGTTCCTCAGGGAAGAGCTTTGTCGGAATCAGTTGCAGAGGACATTTTCCCCATTATCATTGCTGCTAATCAACTTACATCCTTCTATACACATCTAAATGTCGTGTGCGACTGAGGTTTAATAGATCAACAAAGTAGTAGATGATGGGTTCTATCTGACAAAGACACAGGGTCTTAAACCTATTGTAGTAGGTAGTAGAAGGCACTCAGAGGACTTCAGACCTTCATTCCTCCTCAGCTCCTTGTGGAAAATATATCTGGAGAAGTGCAGACTGTTTCAGATCTCCAGAACTCATTTAGACCGTGACTATCATAATTTTACCGAGAATTTCTTCGTTTGGATTAAAACTCAATGTTTCATTTGCTGTAATCACAAACATTATTCTTCTCCGTTTATGAACATGTGGCTATATCATTCTAACTTAATCCATTTATGATTATCCTTCATATCATCTGAAATGCATGTGGAAAAAACAGCCAATAATGTTACAGTTGTACGTTTATTTTTAAAATTTTTGTTTTGGCTCCTCAATAAAATGGGAAGACATTGATTTTGTTTAGAAAATTTGTTATTATCAGAAGACATCTATTTCCAATTTACTTGAAAACTTCTTTCCCTTGCTTATGGTTATTTTATTAGTTACTGTGGACAATATCTCTGAGATATAGGTTGGTATTGTTATGTTCATTTTATGGTTACTACATTTAATCTATTTCATTCTTATCTCTGGTCTCAAGTTTGGGCAATAGGTATCCTGGCAAAAGAGTCCAACTTTCCCACATTTCCCAAGCCCTTTGTTCCATATTTAATAATGGCACCGTCCTCTGAACCATATTATCTCCAAAGGTGTACTGAATTCTGCAGGTTTTCTGGGTGTGAAGGTATAGCCCGTATTTATTACTCCCAGAAAACATTAGCGTTAGGCAGTGATTGAAAATGTCCTACGCGGGTTTTATTCCTAGCGCTCAGTGACGAGGTGAGTCCTTGCTGCTTGCCTGGCTCTATCAGAGACTTTCAATCTGCCCTCCCCCATTTTCTTTATCCCCTGACAAAGAAATTCTCACTTGTTCATAAATGAATTTAATGTTCTCAGATGTAGAGAGGAGCAAAGGAAAGAAAAATAGAGAACTGAGAAGCAACGTGAAGAAGGTTCAGAGTACAGACGGCAGACACACTCCCTGAGTAGTATCAGGGTCTGCCATTAATAGTTGGGTATCTTGGGAGAGTTACTTTACCTCTTCATGCTTCAGTTTCTCCATCTGTAAAATGGGGATAAAAAAACAAAAACAGAATTCTCCTCATACAGTTGTTCTAAGGATTAAAGAAATTAGTATTTGTAAAACACTTAGATATCTAGAATAGCGAGTGATATATAAATAAATAAACAACAGGTGTTCTGGGTGATTGAAATGGACAATGGAGAAATAACTGATTATAGTTTTAGGACTTTACATCATCTTAAGATTTTTAATCATTTTAATATACAAATTTATGGAGAAAAATCAAGGCCCCAATATTTCATACATTTCTTTGTTTCTTTAGGCCATTTAATTAGACAGTGGAAGACAGATCACTGAGTAATTTGGGTATGTTGGAATGGTTACTACAAGAGGCAAAGACTGTTTTTGGAGATCACTAAATCCATCTTGTAAATAAATATGGAAATAATACTTGTTATTTTCTTGGGTAATCTCTTGCACAATTCTACAAGATTATTTGGAAATTCTTGTAAATAAGTCGCTATCGATTTACTAATGAGTGAGTTATTATGTATATCAGTGGTTTTTGCCTACACAAGGAGAACATCCTTTTCCAAAACTCTCCCCTTTCTTTCAGGGGTGGCAAGGCATGAAACTTTAGTACAAACCTTTAAGTAGCACTCTCTCCTTCAGACATTTTGCAATGACTGAAAGTAGGTTTACAAACCAGTAAATCTCTAGGAAAGTATTTTATGAATAAATATATCGTATCACTGTCAAAAGCCACATAGAGCCCTGGCCGGTTTTGCTCAGCGGTTAAAGCGTTGGCCTGCGGTCCAGAAAGACCAGGGTTCGGTTCCCACTAAGGGCAAGTACCTCAGTTGCGGTTTGTTCCCGGCCCTGATTGGGTCATGTGGGTGGCAGCCACTCGATGTGTCCCTTTCATGTCGATGTTTCTCTCTCTCTCTCTCTTCCTCTCTTTCCTCCCACTCTATCTGAACAAAAAATGGAAAGAATGTCCTCGGGAGAGGATAAAAAAAAAAAGCCACATAGAGAGTGTACCTGATTTAGGCTACTTATTTCATCTTCTGATGATAGTGCTGCATGTTCTCTGCCCTAGAATGTCTGATTATGTGGTGGTTGCGGGGGAACCGATGGTTAAATTGAAATCTCCAATGAGAAAAAGCATGCCAGAAAAGCAAACAAATTTAGAAACAAATATAAGTTGTTAAAAGCAAATATATGATTCATGAAAAATATATCTTGGAAGTATACACTTCAAGTCCCCTTTTGGGAAAGTCTATTTTATCCCTACTACTTCATTCTCCATATGAATGGTCCTCAAAATACGAGAAATGCAAAAGATGTCTGACTCGCTAGTGTTTTTCCACTTTTAAAACAGACAAGCAAATGATTTTCTGTGATTTGAATTTGCAGCACTGTTGTAATAAAATCCTTTTTAGTTGTAGGCTTGCACATTTATGTTCAATGAAGAGAAAAGCAACTGATGTCATTTAACTTAATTTTAAATTTGTGGTGCTTTGAAAAACAATGTCTTATATGTACATATGATATATGAACATTCTCATTGATTTAGCATGGATCTCATAAGCTGGGGGATAGAACACTTAGTCAGTCCAATGAAGATATCAGCGCACTCTACCAGTGAGCAATACTTGACACTAAATGCCTCAGGTCAGCTCTAAGAGATCAGAGAAGCATAGGGATCCACTTGTTAAAAACATACACATTAAAAGAGAATACATGGCCCTGGCCAGTTTGGCTCAGCGGTTGGAGCATCGGCCTGCATACCGGAGAGTCCCGGGTTCAGTTCCCACTGAAGCCACGTGCCTCGGTTGCGGTTTGTCCCTGGCCCCAGGTGGAGTCGTGTGGGTGGTGGCTAGTCTATGTATCTCTCTCACATCGATGTTTCTCTCTCTTCCTCCCTCTCTCCTCCCTGCTCTGTTTGAAGATGGATGCAAAAGTGTCCTCCGGTGAGGATTAAAAAAAACAAAAACAAACAAAAGAGATTACATGAAGGATTGGGCTACTGTCATGAAACAGGTCAGAAAAATTCTATTATGGTAAGACATTAGGCTGAGTTTCCAAGGTGTCAAATCCTCACTGATTTTTGACCTTAGTCCATGCGCAATTAAACCCATGTTAGGTAACCCAAGAGTATCAAGTAAAGGCCAAAGAACTTATGGGGAATGAGTTCAATTTTGGATACCTGGAAAATCAACACACTTAAAAAAGTACCATAAAACCCTTCTATTTTCATGACAGAATCTAGGAGAAACCTAATTTCCAAATGACTATTTTTTGAAATGCCTGCATAGATCCCAAGTTTATTTTTAAGAGGCTCAAACTTGCATGCAAACTCTCGAAGTGTAGAGATCCCGCAATAAAACCTCATAAATTATGAACAAGTGATATTTTATCAAAATACAACTTTTTATTTAGGTAACAGAAATTTTAGGCAATACAAAATATAAATAAGAGTTTTCAAAAACCTCATTGGTTAGTTGCATGCTACGATACACTATGCAAAGGTAATTTATACTTGATAGTAACACTGTTCAGTGTAGATCTTAGTTAAATTTTATTACATATGTGAAAATGTGATGATTTTTTTATGGCAGCCACAAGATTTACCAAAAAAAAAAAAAAAAAAGATCGCCTATGGAAATCTAAAATGCTAATTTTTTAATCCAAAGAAGCAATTTAAATATAAATTCATACAAATCTGTGCCTTTATTTTAATAAATATATTATGAAATATCAGTATATTTTAAAAATAAAAATGGTATAAATTAGCCTGATGAGAGTGGTTTTCCCCAAAATGAAGATATCTTCATTACAACTGTGAAGATAACCTGATGTTCTATTTAACTATGTCACAAAACTAAATATTATCAGAGTATGAAAATTATTCAGAAAAAAATCATCTTTGTTGATGTGAGATGTTACTGCTGAAATATTTAAGAACCCAAACCACTAGGCGTGTTTTATACACCAAACTAGATATTCTGAGCCATACCCTGCAGCAGCATTTTAGGCATTCCATAGAGCTAGCAGAACTATTAACAAGCACATGCAAAAAGTGGTGGGATGAATTAAAACTGAATAATTTAGACGATTGATTTATGTGTGACAAGTGTCACTCAAGGAGTTTTATGACATTATTTACATTAAAAAATTGTATGGTAGGTTTTAATTCCAGCTATAAAAATCATTGAATGATTATAACTTTGAAATTAGGTTAAGAAATATAAACATCCACAGTCCTCCAGAGATAATATATCTTTTTAGATTTTAGCTCTAATTGTCATAGTTATGTAAGTAGATACTTGTTAATATAAATAGAGAATGATATTAAGTAAATAACTCTGTATACCGTCATATAATAAACAACTCTCTTTATATTCAGATAATTGTACCAGTTTTGTTGAATACAATTGGTTACATAAAAAATCTGAATAGATCCATATACACATAGTCATTAGCCCTGGTACATTCAGAAAAGAGAACAGGACTTAGAAAGCAGAGGAACTGAGGGTGTGGATCTGCTCACTTACTTGGAATCAAACCTTGAGCCAATTATTTAGCTTCTTTAAGTCTAAATTTATTTATCATGGAAGTTTGGGAAATGGGATACATGATCTTTAAAATTACATCCAACTCGACACTTTTATAATTGTTTACTTTGTATGTGTGTCTTATTAAGAGAGAGGGCGAGTATAAGAAATGAAAATATGTTACATGAAGAGGCTTTCATAAAGAAACAGTATACTCTGAATGTACCTAATTATGCTGGCCAAGGTAGATTTCTTCCCACAGTGCAAAACTGTAATGAATGATCTTTGAGGAAAAGTAGAAAACATACATGATGCTGGGCAATGGTCTTTATATTTTTCCCACACTGGAAAGAAGGTAGGTAGCTGTCAGATACAGACACTTGTCCAAGTTCCAGGGGACCAGGATGCCTTTCTTGCCCTCAGGTCTGTCTCATGAGCGAACCAGAATCCTTTCTGTGAACTCCTTGCCATATTTAACCTGGGGCTCAGAAAGGTTGTTGTTACTTGCAGGTAAAAACATTGGCCAAAGACTCCTAATAGCAAAGTGCATGAACAACTTGAATAGCTCTTTTGTAATGGAGAAAATAAACATAAGGAAATATATTCTACTTCACTTAAAAAATAAAGAAGTACAATAAAAACAATATGAGTTCCTTCTTTTGTCCATCAGACTGGCAAGGATTAAAATGTTATACCCAGATTTTGCGAGAGAGGGAAGTAGGTCTGTTGTTGGGTATGTAAATTACCACAAACAATTTGGAGGGAAATTAGGCAACATATATTAAAACATAAATTGTGTATATCACTTGAACTAGCATCACATTGCTAGATATTTATATTAAGGTAATAAATGTACATGTTAAAGAAGATTTATGCTAAAGGATATTGATTGCAGCATTTAATAAAATAGTGAATATTTAAAATAACATTTATCAATAGAGATAGGATAACTTGTTAATACTTTAAATAATATGACTTATTTATATATTTCTTATGATCTGTCTCATAACACTAACATGTAATCTTCATGAGGCAGAGGCTTTGTCATTGGGATATTTTCTCATACCTGACACAGGAGTTTAATAAGTATGGTTGAATGAGTGAATACATTGAAATGGCAGAGCATAGATATGAAAATATGTTCATGATTTTCTGTTGAAAGAAGAAAAAGAACAAAAGAAATGTCCAGCTGATAATCAAGATAATGAGGATAAAGATGAAATGAACAAATTAATAATATTTCTATGAGAGTTTATTTTTTATTTTTTAACTCATCTTTATTGTTGAATGTATTATAGATGTTTCTCCCTTTTTTCCTCATTGACCCCCTCCTCCTCATTCCCTCCCTCTCCTGTCTTTCCTACACTATTGTTGGTGTCCATTGGTTATGCATATATGCATAGAAGTTCTTTGATTTAGCTCATCCTGCCCTCCTTCCCCTCTTCCCTTTGAAGTTCACCAGTATAACAACCAATTTGTACTTCTTAATTCCTTCATCATTTTCACCCATCCTCCCAGCCACTCCCCACCCCTAATCTGGCAAGCAACAAAAAGTTATCTGTATCTATGAGTTTGTTTCTGTTCTGCTTGCTCATTTTGTTTGTAGATTCAATTGTTCATAGATATGTATGAATTGCCATTTTATTGTTCATATTTTTGTTCTTCTTCGCCTTCAAGAAGACCCTTCAACATTTCATACAATACTGGTTTGGTGGTGATGAATTCCTTTAGCGTTTTTTTTTTTTTTTTTGTCTGGGAAACTCTTGATATGTCCATTGATTCTAAATGGTAGTTTTGCAAGACAGAGTAATCTTGGTTGTAGGTCATTGCTATTCATCACTTTATTTATTATTATTTTTTTTTATTTTTATTTTTTTAAATAATATTTTATTTATTTATTTATTTTGTTACAGATATTTTACCTTTTTACCCCATTGGCACCCTCCACCCTAACCCCCCTCCACCCTGTCCCCGGCTTAGTTGTCCATGTCCATTGGTCATGCATACATGCATATAAGTTCTGTGGTTTATCTCTTC
The DNA here is from genome assembly GCF_014108415.1 of Molossus molossus. Classification (NCBI taxonomy): domain Eukaryota; kingdom Metazoa; phylum Chordata; class Mammalia; order Chiroptera; family Molossidae; genus Molossus; species Molossus molossus. Next base: position 72,789,201 of record NW_023425344.1, on the reverse strand, counting down.
CCACCCCCCCACCCCCCATCCCCTCTTCTGAGGGATGTCAGTCTGTGCCCTACTTCCATGTGTCTGGGTCTACTGTATTCCTCAGACTGTTATGTTCATTATATTCTGTATATAAGTGAGATAATGTGGTATTTGTCTTTTTCTGCTTGGCTTCTTTCACTTAGGATAATACTTTCCAGGTCCCTCCATGTCGTCTCAAAGGATAAGAGATCTTTCTTTCTTACCACTGCATAGTACTCCATTGTGTATATGTACCACAGCTTTTTTTTTTTTTTTTTTTTTTTATGAATTTTTATTTATTTTTTTGTTACAGATATTTTACCTTTTTACCCCATTGGCACCCCCCACCCCACCCCCTCCACCCTGTCCCCGGCTTAGTTGTCCATGTCCATTGGTCATGCATACATGCATATAAGTTCTGTGGTTTATCTCTTCCCACCCCCCCACCCCCCATCCCCTCTTCTGAGGGATGTCAGTCTGTGCCCTACTTCCATGTGTCTGGGTCTACTGTATTCCTCAGACTGTTATGTTCATTATATTCCGTATATAAGTGAGATCATGTGGTATTTGTCTTTTTCTGCTTGGCTTCTTTCACTTAGGATAATACTTTCCAGGTCCCTCCATGTCGTCTCAAAGGATAAGAGATCTTTCTTTCTTACCGCTGCATAGTACTCCATTGTGTATATGTACCACAGCTTTTTGATCCATTCGTCTACTGGTGGACACTTGGGCTGTTTCCAGATCTTAGCTATTGTAAATAGTGCTGCTATGAACATGGGGGTACATATATTCTTCCTGATTGGTGTTTCAGGCTTCTTAGGGTATATTCCCAGCAGTGGGATCACTGGGTCAAATGGAAGTTCAATTTTTAATTTTTTGAGGTAGCACCATATTGTTTTCCATAGCGGTTGCACCAGTCTGCATTCCCACCAGCAGTGTATTAGAGTCCCCTTTTCTCCACACCCTCGCCAACACTTGTTGTTTGATGATTTGTTGATGGCGGCCATTCTGACAGGTGTGAGGTGATACCTCATTGTTGTTTTAATTTGCATCTCTCTGATGATTAGTGATGTTGAGCATTTCTTCATATGTCTCTTGGCCATTTGTATGTCCTGTTTGGAGAGGTGTCTATTCAGCTCCTCTGCCCATTTTTTAATTGGGTTCTTTTTCTTCCTTTTGTGGAGTTGTATGAGCACTCTATATATATTGGAAATTAACCCCTTATCTGATACATCATTAACAATGATGTTCTCCCATACAGTGGGTTCCCTTTCCATTTTGATGATTGTTTCCTTTGCTGTGCAGAAGCTTTTTAGTTTGATGTAGTCCCATGTGTTCATTTTCTCCTTTATTTCTGTTGCCTTAGGTGATGTATCAGTGAAAATTCTGCTCCGTATGATGTCCGAAATTTTGTTGCCTACATTTTCTTCTAGAATTTTTATGGATTCGCGGGTCACATTTAAGTCTTTTATCCATTTTGAGTTTATTTTTGTGTATGGTGTAAGTTGATGGTCTAGTTTCATTTTTTTGCATGTAGTTGTCCAATTTTCCCAACACCGTTTATTAAAGAGGCTGTCTTTACTCCACTGTATGCTCTTGCCACCTTTGTCAAATATTAATTGAGCGTATTGCCTTGGGTCCATTTCTGGGTTTTCAGTTCTGTTCCACTGGTCTATATGCCTGTTCTTGTGCCAGTACCAGGCTGTTTTGGTTACAGTCGCTTTGTAGTATAACCTGATATCTGGTATTGTGATCCCACCTACTTTGTTCTTCTTTTTCAAGATTGCTGTGGCTATTCGGGGTCTTTTTTTGTTCCATATGAACTTTTGAAGTGTTTGTTCTAGTTCTATGAAATATGTCGTTGGTATTTTGATGGGGATTGCATTGAATCTATAGATTGCTTTGGGTAGTATGGACATTTTAATGATGTCAATTCTTCCAATCCATGAACAGGGTATGTGCTTCCACTTTTTTATGTCTTCCTCTATTTCTTTTTTCAATGACCTGTAGTTTTCTGCAAATAGGTCCTTTACTTCTTTGGTTAAGTTTATTCCTAGGTATCGTAATTTTTTTGGAGCGATGGTAAATGGGATTGTTTTTTCAGTTTCTCTTTCTGTGAGTTCATCATTGATGTACAAGAATGCCGTCGATTTCTTGACGTTAATTTTGTATCCTGCTACTTTGCCAAATTCATTTATTAAGTCTAATAGATTTTTGATGGAGTCTTTAGGGTTTTCTATGTACAATATCATGTCATCTGCAAATAATGACAGTTTCACTTCTTCCTTTCCAATTTGGATCCCTTTTATTTTTTCTTCCTGTCTGATTGCTGTGGCTAAGACTTCCAGTACAATGTTAAACAAGAGTGGCGAAAGTGGACATCCCTGTCTTGTTCCTGTTCTTAATGGAAATGTTTTTAGTTTCTGTCCATTGAGTATGATGTTGGCTGTAGGTCTTTCATATATGGCCTTTATTATGTCGAGATATGATCCCTCTATTCCTACATTGCTGAGCGTTTTTATCAGAAATGGATGCTGGATTTTGTCGAATGCTTTTTCAGCATCTATTGATATGATCATGTGGTTTTTATTCTTCATTTTGTTGATGTGGTGTATCACGTTTATTGATTTGCGAATATTGTACCAGCCTTGCATCCCTGGAATGAATCCCACTTGGTCATGGTGAATAATTTTTTTGATGTACTTCTGGATTCGATTTGCTAATATTTTGTTCAGGATTTTGGCGTCTATGTTCATCAGGGATATTGGCTTGTAGTTTTCTTTCTTCGTAGTGTCTTTTTCTGGTTTTGGAATTAGAATTATGCTGGCCTCATAGAACGTGTTTGGAAGTCTTCCTTCTTCTTGAATTTTTTGAAATAGTTTGAGGAGAATGGGTGTTAGTTCTTTTTTGAATGTTCGGTAAAACTCCCCTGTGAAACCATCTGGGCCTGGGCTTTTGTTTGCTGGGAGAGTCTTGATTACCTCTTCAATTTCCTTGGTTGTTATTGGTCTGTTCAAGTTTTCTATCTCTTCCGGGAATAGTTTTGGGAGACTGTGTGTTTCTAGAAATTTGTCCATTTTGCTTAGATTTTCGAATTTGTTGCCATATAGTTGTTCATAGTAGTTGTTAACGATCTTTTGTATTTCCGTGGTGTTGGTTGTTACTTTTCCTCTTTCATTTCTAATTTTGTGTATTTGGGTTCTCTCTCTTTGTTTGTTGGTGAGTCTAGCTAAGGGTCCGTCAATCTTGTTTATCTTTTCGAAAAACCAGCTCTTTGTTTCATTGATCCTTTGAATTGTTTTTTTGGTCTCTATGTCATTTATTTCTGCTCTGATCTTTACTATTTCCTTCCTTCTACTTGCTCTGGGGTTTTCTTTTTGTTTGCTTTCTAGTTCCTTAAGTTGTGAGGTTAGACAGTCAATTAGAAATTTTTCTTGTTTTTTGAGGTAGGCCTGTAGTGCTATGAACTTCCCTCTCAGAACTGCTTTCGCTGCATCCCATAGATTTTGTGTTGTTGTGTGTTCATTTTCATTGGTTTCCAGGAAGTTTTTAATTTCTTCCTTGATCCCGTCGGTGACCCAATCATTGTTTAATAACATGCTATTTAACCTCCATGTGTTGAAATGTCTTTGCATGTTCTTGTTGCAATTGATTTCTAGTTTCATGCCATTGTGATCTGAGAAGATGCTTGATATGATTTCAATCTTCTTGAACTTGTAGAGATTTAGTTTGTGTCCTATCATGTGGTCTATCTTTGAGAATGTCCCATGTGCACTTGAGAAGAATGTGTATTCTGTAGTTTTGGGGTGTAATTCTCTGTAGATATCTATTAAATCCATTTGGTCTAGTGCTTCATTTAGAGTCTCTGTTTCCTTGCTAATTTTTTGCCTAGAGGATCTATCCAGTGCTGTCAACGGGGTGTTGAAGTCCCCTGCTATGATTGTATTGTTGTCGATTTCTCCTTGGAAGTCCTCCAGAAGATTTTTAATATATTTTGGTGCTCCTATATTGGGTGCATATATGTTTATCAAGGTTATATCTTCCTGTTGGATAGATCTTTTCAATATTATGTAGTGGCCATCTTTGTCTCTAGTTATGGTCTTCATTTTGAAATCTATTTTATCAGATATGAGAATTGCTACCCCAGCTTTTTTTTGCTTTCCATTTGCTTGGAAAATTTTTTTCCATCCCTTCACTTTCAACCTATGTGAGTCTTTTGTTGAGAGGTGGGTCTCTTGTAGACAACATATAGATGAGTCATGCTTTCTTATCCAATCAGCTACTCTGTGTCTCTTTATGGGAGCATTCAATCCATTAACGTTTAAGGTGATTATTGATATGTACTTATTTATTGCCATTTTTGTTTAGTGTGGTTCTATTTTTCTTCCCATTTCTACTGCTAATTACAGCAGTCCTTTTAACATTTCATGCAGTGCTGGTTTGGTGCTAATGTACTCCCTTAACCTTTTTTTTGTCTGGGAAGCTCTTTATTTGACCTTCTATTTTGAATGATAGCCTTGCTGGGTAGAGTAGTCTTGGATTCAGATTCTTGTTTTTCATGACTTTGATTACTTCATGCCATTCTCTTCTGGCCTGTAGTGTTTCTTGTGAGAAGTCAGCTGAGAGCCTTATGGGGTTCCCTTTGTAGGTAACCTGTTGCTTATCTCTTGCTGCTTTTAGGATTCTCTCTTTGTCTTTAATTTGTGGCATTTTAATTACTATGTGTCTTGGTGTGGGCCTGTTTGGGTTCTTCTTACTTGGGACTCTCTGTGCTTCTTGAACTTGAATGCCTTCTTCCTTCACCAAATTAGGGAAGTTTTCTCTCACTATGTTTTTGAATATATTCTCTATCCCTTGCTCATTTTCTTCTTCTTCGGGGACTCCTATGATGCGAATATTATTACGTTTCCAGTTGTCCCATAGTTCTCTTAAGCTGTCTTCCTGTTTTTTAATAGTTTTTTCCTTTTGTTTTTCTGATTGGTTGATTTTTTCTACCTTGTCTTCTAATTCACTGATCCGGTCCTCAGCTTCCCCTACTCTGCTTTTTAAACCTTCCAATGTGTTTTTTATTTCTGATATGTCATTTTTTCTCTCTTCTTGTTGGTTTTTAATTTCCAATTGGCTTATTTTCAGTGTCTCTATGTCCTTACTCATGCTGTTCAGCTTCCTCATGATCATGGCTCTGAATTCTAGCTCTGTTAACATGCCTAATTGCTCCGCATTGATCTCATCTTCGGTTGAGGTCTCTTGTTCTTTCATTTGGCTTCTGTTTCTGTGTTTCACCATTTTGGCTATCACTGTGGGCTTTGGAGCCTGTCAAGTTCTCCCTGTGGGTGTTGGTGTTCTGCTGTTTGTGGCTCCCTCTCCTGTGTTTAGATGAGCGAGGGAGGACCCACGTTGAACACCACTGTCAAGTCTTACTTTCCTGGTTAAAGTTGCCAGCCCAGGAAACGTACTGTTATTCTCTAGCTTTTTGCCTGGAGGCTAGCAGTCTAGGTTAATTGATGAGTTTTGGGTTGTCAGTTGATTGAAAAACTCCCTCTGGTGCTCAGCCAAGGGGCTTTCACGAGGGTGGGGCAGATGCTGGTTGTTAGTGAGCCTCAATTAGCACTTCAATGGCCCACAGGGTGGGGTTGGATCTCTGAGGGAGGGGCTGCTGCCTCTCCTCAGAGCCCTGGGAAGGAGCAATATGGCCACCGTCCTGAGTGGCTGCACTCAGCCAAAGCTCTGAGCGCCCTCCAAACCCCGAGTGTCCCGACACAGTTCCAGTCCAGTCCGCCCTCCCTCTGCCGGAGCCCAAGGTGAGTGGCTGTGGCTGTTTCAGCCTCTGTCCCGGCTGCGCTGTGGAGCCGCCTGGGAGTGTAACCCGAGGGCGCTGCTCCCAGCTAAGGCCGCTGCCGAGCTGCCGACCGTGGGCTCCCAGCCCCGTCTCGCGCCTTCGCAAGCCTACCGGGATCGAGTCGGTGTCCCTCGTTGTATGGTCCTCGCAAGCTGCTTTTCTGTTGGTTTTTCCCGTCGATTTGTCTGTGTTATAGTTGTAATTCCAGTTTGGTTCTGGGAGACGGTCTGTGCAGCTCCGTTCACTCCGCCGCCATTTTTCGGTTCTCCTGCTATTCATCACTTTAAATACCTCTTGCCACTTCTTTCTGGCCTGCAAAGTTTCTTTAGAGAAATCAGCTGACAGTCTTATGGGAGCTCCTTTGTAGGTAACAAAATGCTTTTCTCTTGCTACTTTTAAGATTCTCTCTTTGTATTTAACCTTTGGCATTTTGATGATTATGTATCTTGGTGTGGACCTCTTTGGGTTCAACTTGCTTGGGACTCTCTGTGCTTCCTGGACTTGTATGTCTGTTTCCTTCATCAAGTTAGGAAAGTTTTCTGTCATTATTGTTTCAAATAGGTTTTTAATTTCTTGTTCTCTCCCTCTCCTTCAGGGACCCTATTATGCCAGAGTTGGCACGCTTGAAGTTGTCCCAGAGGCTCCTTACACTATCCTCAATTTTTTGGATTCTTTTTTCTTTTTGCTGTTCTGGTTGGGTGTTTTCTGCTTCCTTATATTCCAAATCAATGGTTGCTTCTTGGCTTTACCTATTCTACTATTGATTCCCTGTAAATTATTCTTTTCTGTTGTTGTTGTTCAGATAGAGTGAGAGAGAGAGAGAGAGAGAGAGAGAGGGAGGGAAACATCTATGTGAAAGGGACACATCGAGTGATTGCCACCCGCACAACCCATCCAGGGCCGGGGACAAACTGCAACCGAGGTACGTGCCCTTAGCGGGAACCGAACCTGGGTCTCTCTGGACCGCAGGCCAACGCTCTAACTGCTGAACCAAACTGGCCAGGGCTGTAAATTATTCTTAATTGCAGTTAATGCATCCTTCATTTCTGACTGGTCCTTTTTGATGTTGTTGATGTTTTCACTAAGTTCCTCAGAGGTCCCCTTATGTTCCTTGAAGGTCTCTCCAAGTTCCTTGAGCAACCTTACAACCAGTGTTTTGAATTCTGCGTCTGATTGATTGCTTATCTCCATTTTGTTTATTTCTTTTCCTAAAGACTTGTTCTTTTCTTTCATTTGGGACATGTTTCTTTGTCTCCTCATTTTGGCTGCTGCCCTGTGATTGTTTCTATGTATTAGGAAGAGTTGCTATGCCTTATAGGCTTTGTAGGGTGGCCTATTGTTGTAGGTGTCCTGTAGGATCCAGTGGCACAGTCTCCCTGATCACCTCAGCTGAGCCTTCTACTGTGGACTGTACACCTTTCTGTTGTATTTGAGGCTTGGTTTCTGTTGGCATATCAATGGGAGGGGTTTACTCAGGCTGACCAGCTCCAAGGACTGGCTATGCCCACTGACCATTGACCTCTGACTACCTTGGATGATCAGCTGTGTAGGGGCCCACCACACAGAGCAATACTTATTTCATCAGGTCTCTGGTACCCAATGAGTCCACTCATTGAGTGTGTCATTTGTGGAGGTGGTTGGGGGTTGGCGATTCGATGTGTTCTGAAGCTGTCCACTGGGTGTGCTGGCTCTGGGGCAAGGTCAGCCACTGCCTGTATTCTATCAGGGCCACCCAGCATAAGCTCCAAAGTGATCTGAAGATGGCTACTTCTTGTGCTGGGCTTATATGTGTCCAAGAAGAGCCAGGTTGTGAACCAAGGCTGGCTGCTTCTAGTGCCAGGCCTGGGGCCACTTGATGAGAGGTATGGGGCTCGCCGAGACCAGATGCTGCTTGTTTGAGATTTTAGGAAACTCTGAAGCAGGATTCAAGACAGGCCAATCCTATAGTAAAGCCTTTGGAAACAGCTTGGGTGGACCTGAAATTTGGGTGGGGTGGGGCCTCAGGGAATCACCAGGGCGGGGCAAACGGTGTGAGCCAGGTTGCTGGAGTCCCAGATATGGCGGCTGTCTGCAGCCCCAGGGAAGGGCTCACCAAAGGAACAAAGGCCTCTGACAGCACATCTGTCTAGGACAAAGCTGCCCCTCCAGCCCTCATCCTGAGGCCAAACAACTTAGGTCTTTTCTGTATGTCTCTGGGCCTCTCAAGCTGCCTCCCCTCCAAGCTTAGACAGAGCAAGTTCGAGTAAGTCTGTGCGCGGGCCCTTTAAAAGGCACTGTCTGGGGCTCCCACAGACTCAGCCTCCCTCAGCCTCAGTTCCCACTGGTTTTACAGCCAGAAGTTATGGGGATTCTCTTCCTGGTACTGGAACCCTAAGCTGGGCATTTGGTGTGGGATGGGAACTCCTTAGTCCTCAGGGAGGACCTTCTAGGCCAAGGTACCCTCCTGATTTTTATTCGCCCCCCTCCTACCAGTCTCAATGTGGCAGCTTCTTTAATGTCGTAGTTGTAGGACTTCCATTCAGCTCGATGTCAGATGGTTCTGAATGATGGCTCTTCTGTAGTTTAGTTGTAATTTTGATGTGGTTGTGGGAGGAGGCTATACCGTGTTCGCCTACGCTGCCATCTTGACCAGAAGTCTGAGAGTTTATTTTTTGACTTTAACAATGAGATTTGAAGATTTTTTTTTTATCCTCACCCAAGGACATTTTTTCCATTTTTTGTTCAGATAGAGTGGGAGGGAGAGAGAAAGAGAGAGAAACATCGACGTGAAAGGGACACATCGAGTGGCTGCCACCCGCATGACCCAATAGGGCTGGGGACAAACTGCAACCGAGGTACATGCCCTTAGCGGGAACCAAACCCGGGTCTCTCTGGACCACAGGCTGATGCTCTAACCGCTGAGCCAAACCGGCCAGGGTGAGACCTGAAGATTTATATGAGAAAATAATTGGGTGGTGGTAACTATAAAATGTTTGGAAAAGATGATTAATTGGAATGTTTGTGGATGTGGGAGGTGCTAAGGAAGAGTTTACCCCATAAGATAAATGACATATGATCAAGTTAAAGTAATTGATGTGTTTTATTGGCACTTGAATCAACCAATAGGTCAATGGAACAGAATAGAGCACCCACCAATTTATACAGCCTCGAGAATCAGTTGGTGTTGAGGGGAAGGCTAATTCAGTAAATGGAGCTGAGATGATTGGTTAATGATTTGGAAAGTACCGTATTAAAATTTCCTATTATATTATACTTGCAATATGCATTTTATGTTAACCATAAAAATATCCCATAAAAACTAGAGTGACTAAACCTATATAATGCTGAATTCAAGGATTCCTTAAGTCTAAAGGAAAGGAAGACTTCATAAAGGGAGAAAAATAATAAATTTTACCACAATAATTTGAAACTTTGAATATGAAGAGGCAGAGTAAAAATATAGAAAAATTATTTGTAATAAAGTAATAGAGTTCATAGAAACCTAAATGAACAAAGATATCAATGTAATTCATAAAACATAAGTTAAAGCCCGGCCAGTATGTCTCAGTGGACTGAGTATTGTCTCATGGACTGAGAGGTCCCCATTTGATTGCTGGTCAAGGCACATGCCCAGGTTGCAGGAGGTGGCTGATACATCTTTCTCTCGCACATTGATGTTTCTGTCTGTCTCTCCTTTCCTCTGTCTCTAAAAAAATCAGTAAAAACTTTAAAAAATAAGTTAAAATGGCTAATGAATTTACGAAAAAGTATTTGAAAAGGTATTCTCCAACAATCCAAGGTATGCAGGTTAAACCAGATAGATACCTTTTTAGTTGTTTTAAATAACCAGTATTAGCAAACAAAGGGTAAGACATATCTTCTCACACTGCTCATGGAAAGGTGAATTGGTAGAAACTTTCTGGAAAGAAACTTGGACATCTCCAAATATGCCACATGTTTACAGTTACTTTTAGCATTATTTATTTTAACACAGTTCTTCAAAAGTAAATGATACAGGTATTATTCAAACATGTTAGCATTGTTGAAATGGTGCAGAAAAAGTAGGAATTCTTCTATCCTACTTTCCCACTATTTTCAATAATCCTTACTGTGTTTTCTTACAGGTCTCTTTCACTGGAAAAATATATTATTTGGCTTTGAGTGATTTTTGTTGTTGTTGTTCAACCGCATATTTAGATAAGCAAATATCTTGCTCTGTGGCAACAAAGCACCCTCCAAATCTCAGTGGCTTCATATATAAATGTACACATTTCATGCTGCACAGCCATGCTCCCAAGCGGCGCTGGTGGGATTGAGGCCTGCACGCTGGTGCTCGTCATCTGGAACACATGGTCCCGGGTTTCTGCTGCAGGGGGAGAACGAGGGAGGCCAAGTACTGGCTCCGAATGCTTTCCTTCAGAAATGGCTCCTTGGCCCAAACAGGTCACATAATGTCCATACATGATGGCTGGGGAACACAGGATGTTTGGTAAAGCAGTATTTGTACTAAATGTTTCTGCTATAATATCGTACTTATTGTTTCTTTCTCTTAAAATGTATTTAGCAGACAGGAGCGATGAGCTCAGGCCAGAACTGACTAGATTTCAAGTCGAGATTAAAGGAAAGAGTGTCCAGAGAATCAGGTCAAACAGAGGTGTCTCTGTTTACTAAGTGAAGAGATAACCCTGGACAGGGCTTTCGGCCAACAGGCCCAGAAGATCATTTGAATGTACTTACATGCCACTGAGCTGCACATACTTAAAACATGGTTCACACGGTACATTTTATGTCATGTTATGGATATTTTACCACAATAAAAACCTCTGTAATAATTATCAGTTACACAGAGTGGATCAGACTTGAAATAAAGATTAGATTAAGGCTATTGCCTTCTCACCCAAGCCTGTTACATCAGAGGCCTGGAAGTAACGACCACTGTTGAGAGAGGGAGAAGCGTTGGAAGCACAGTGGGCTTGAAAGCTGTGTCTACCAAAGAACAGAGGTATGGTGAGTAGCACGTGAACCTGACGGGGAGCAAACAGGTCAATGTGTTTGAAGGAATCGTATTATCAAAGATAGCATGGCTCTGGCCTAAAACAATCCTGTTTCTATAAAACAACCTTGGACTTCCCCCCCCCCCAACTTTAATAAGGAATTGTTGACAAATAATAGTTGTATATATTTAAAGCATACGACTTGATGTTTTGATGTAGATATACATCGTAAACTAATCTGCACAATCAAGTTAACGAACATGTTTATCACTTTACTTTCTGACCATTATTTTTTCTTTTATATGGTGAGAATACTTAAGATTTACCCTCATAGCAAATGACTCTCGTGTTACCGTTAGTGGCCATGTCTGTTTATCCTCTTCCAGTTTGTAGTAGTTCCCCAGTCTTGTCTTGATTTTCATGACCATGACATTTTTGAAGATTACAGGCCAAATAGCTTATAGAATGTTCCTTCCTTTATGTCTGATGTTTCCTGTGATTAGATCCAGGTATTGCATCTTCTGTAGGAACATCAGAAATGAGATGCTGTGTTCTTCTCATTGCTCCCTATTAAGTGGTACATGGTTTTGATTTATGTCATTATTGGTGAGGTTAACTTCGATCACCTGATTAAGGTGGTGCCTACCAGACTTTTTCACGGTAAGGTCACATCCTTACAGTCTGTAATTAGTAAGAATTTTGTTGTGTATTCCTTTGAATTAATGTAAGTTTTCTGTTCCTCATCAAATTAAAAATATTTTCATTTATGTATTATATCATTATGGACTCAGGGGTCTGTTTTATTCAATGAGTTGTAATTTATTAGTGTTATTTATTTTGTTGCCAGCATTGTACCCGATTTGGCCAGTGTTATGTGCCTTCAATCTGGCTTCTGTGTCATGGTGAAATGGCATCACTTATAATTTCCTCACTTTTTGGCATAAAAAGATGTTCTAGGTTCACCTTGTATTTTCTTGGCTTCAGCCTTGGGATCAGCCATTCTTCCAAGGAGGTTTGGCTCCTTGTAGTGAGAATTATATTTAAAAAACAGTATCTGGGCTCTAGGTGTACAAATTGCCATTTGAGGGTTACAGTTCCTGGACTTTCTCAGTGGCCAGAGCTAGAAAACACACACACACACACACACACACACAAACCCACACGAGCGCCCGCGTGTTCAAATGTATAAATATTTTGATATCAACCTTATACTTCAAAGCCATGATTTAATCCTCTTATTTCTATTTTCAATCTAACATCACAGGGTTTAATCTAGTTTTCTCCCTTTCTATATTTGTAACTCCCATCTTTGACTATAAGAAACCTGGCTCCCATCACTTTTAATACATTGATTGAGCACGCTCCCTGTATGTAACCAATCCTATGTAGCTGCGGCTTTCCTCCACCCCGCAGCAGTGCGCTCCAGTCTGGGCTCTCGCTCTCTCCTCGGGTTATCACGAATCCCCTTCCTTCTCCCCAACCTATCCCCCCACCCCTCCCACTGTGGGCACATATCTTCCTTGGCCCCATTAATGGATTTGAATCGAATTGTTTAGGAAGAAAAGAAAGAGAGAAAAGGGAAGGGAATGGGAGGTGAAGAAATGGGAAAGAAAGAGAGAAGAGTGAAAGATGGGAAAGAAAAAGTAGGAAAGAGAAACAGTAAAAAGAAGAGAAAGGGGAATGTCACAGATTCTTTACAGCCCAGTGACTGGCCACTGGACACTGTCAAGAAGGCCGCATAAAACTATCGCAAAGCTGCACACTCTGTTCAGGGGAGGAAGAACTGCTCCCTGTCCCTTGTCTTCCATCCCCACGGGGCATTCGCTCCCCTGTTTCTGGTCGCATCACCTGCATTATGTAAGGCACGCCCTAGGGAAGCTGCAGACCCTGAAGCCCAGGCAGGCCAATGAGCAGCAGGGGTGGTCTCTCTGCATTAGGGGGCCCTGCATCTCATTCTGAAGCAGCGACAACAGCAACAGTAGCAAATGGTCTCGATGACACACAAGCCACTGCAGTAGCCATTCTGACAGGAAAACCAAGCAGACGTGTGAACCTGGAGGGATCATGACACTGATCTTGTACAGTCCATCTCTTTCCTGAGAGAAAAAAGGCAAGTCAAATTCTTGGAGCTAGTGGCCCGTTGCAGTCTCCTAGAATTGAATTGACCAAGCTACAGCTCATCTCTTACTGTTTGTCCCAGAGCTTTAATTATTACTAATAACTTCTTCTAGCATCACATATACTAATTTCTCTCTTTTCAGATAGCGCTTCAGCAGCTTGGTTGGCTCACCGTGGCGTGACCCAGACCTCCATCCTCAAGTGGTTTGAGCCCTTGGTTACCATTTCTAAAGGACGAGGGTTTTTTCTATTGTCCACCTACAGTTATCTGGTCATGGAAGTATGAAGAGACCCCACAGCGCCTCCTCTGGATTCCTCATGGACATCAGGGTGGTTACTCCAGCCTCTGCTTGTTGCTTTTCTGGCATGAGAAGTCTGCCGCCGAGCACAGACGTCTTGAGAGAAACCACGGTAAACCCGAACACTGCATCCTGGTTCTCCAGATTTGTGTGTTCTAACTATTGGGAACACATTTGGGGCATTATTAGTTAAAGTAGCTAGTGTTACCAGTAATGGAGTGTTTCACTGAGGCCAAAGCTCTGAGCTAAACTTCCACCTTTATAGAAAATCAAAATAATAATTACATGAAAATTAAGCCACAGAGCACTTTAGTTGATACTTACCTGGTCTCTGACTATTCACAAATGATTTCAAAGTTGTAATGTCAAAATATGGACTGGTAGGTTCGGTAACGGGCATAATAATATTAATAGTTTTAATCATGTAGAATATTCTATCTTCAATTTGCTAAAATTGTCATTACTATTATTATCAGCAGTGGCAGTCATATTCAGGTACCCCATCTCAGACCTCTCTGAGTGGGCCTGGACAAAGTAAAATGGTAAGTGTCTCCTGTCTTGGGGTCCGGGGAGTTATTCAAGCAGTCAACACTGACATAGAAAAGTATAATCTCATTTGTAATGGTGAGGTAATGCATGCAAAATAAAAATAATTTCTATAATACACATACTAATTTCCTTTCCTAAATAGTGTCCCATAACCACTTTGATTTTGAAGGAACATGAGAAAAAATTGATTTTTCTTCAATACTATTGGTTTTTCTATGCCTCAGATCAGTGGTTCTCAAGTGGTGCAATTCTGCCCCCCGAGGACATGTGGCCAATTGAGCCCAAAATGTCAGTAGTGCTAAGGAACTCTAACTTAGGTTATATTTTAAACTTCCTTCTTTAATATGGCTTAGTTTGTAGTTAAAACCCAACGCAATACAAACCAAAATAAAATAAACCACTACAAAGTGGGGGGAGTGACTAAAGCGAATTGTGAATTGGCAGTGATAGGATTCCTGATATTAAAACACAGCTAAAGAGATTTATCACTCTCCTAAGTATATATTATCTACTAAAACAGTAAAGCCAGCTTTATTTTCACAGTTGTTCTGCACTCATCTAGTCCTCATCCTGGTTTTCAGAATGGAGTATCAAATACCAGATGTTTCCCAGGTTTCACATTCTCATAAACGCCATCATCAAAAATGAGGTGAAGGCAGACATTTGCTTCTAGCAAAGGAAAATCCCCCCAAGATATGCATGGCTGGAGAGTCTGCGTGCAGCGATGGGGGCGGTCATAACCACACAGCCATAGAGCTGGTGGGAAGAAAGCCAAAGTCTCTTGGTGTCCCACAGGCTTGCCAAGCACTCACAGCTGTTTGAGAGGTGTTAGATAACACCTAGACACCCCATGTGTCTGCAGTTTTCCTCAGAGCTACTCTGGGATTAGAGAATAGAACTGTGTGAAAGTGTAAAGTCACAACGTAAGGAAGGCACAACGTGTACTTTCTTGCTGCCTTAACACAGACTCTATTGACTTTAGGGAACCTCACCCTATTCTTACAAACTTGGCAAGCATTAAAAAAACACACACAAAACCACCAGCCTGGCTCACCTGGTGTTTTTTTCTTCTTTTTCTTTTCTTTCTTTCTTTCTTTTTCCTTCTCCAAGTATATTCAAGTTTTGGGGGGAGGTTCAGACTTGCTAGTCCGGAAGAAAGTTGGTTGTAGTCCTTGTGTTCCGGGCAGTGTAACTGATACAAAAATCTCCATGTGCATTTGGGCAATGCATGTAAGAAGGCTCCTCCGAGGGTGTCACTATGTCTTACCATTTGGCTAGAGAATAAGCAAAATAAATTTATTCTTATTTGGAATAATCCTTTAAAAGTTAAATGGTTCTATTAAAAGCCAAACTTTATTTCAATTTATTTTTTATCCTTACTCGAGGACATTTCTCCACTGATCTTCAGACAGATTAGGAGGGAGGGAGAGAGGGAGAGAGAGAGAAACATTGATGCGAGAGAGACACATCAACTGGTTGCCTCCTGTGCGACCCTGACCAGGGCCGGGGACAACTTGCGACCGAGGCATGTGCCCTTGGCTGGAATCAAACCCAGGTCTCATTGGTTCATGGGCTATCGCTCCAACCGCCTAGCCAAACCGGCCAGTAAAAGCCTAAAATGTATAAATACAATTAAACATCACTGATATGAACTAGTTATAGGCAAGACCCATAATAAATTCAAGAAGTGCTCAAAAGAAAAGCAATGCCCTAACTTCCAAGTACTTACAATCATTTTTAACAATGCTAACAAAATTCTTCTGAAGAAAGAATATTCCAGAAAATTGCTTTGGTGCTCTGAAGTATAATCAACAGCATGTATCTTAATTTAAAAAGTTGTGTGTTAACGTCATTAAAATAATATGTGGTCATTAAGTAGGTTAACCATGTCCACAGATGTGGTGCTTTTACTACTGATTTGTCAACCAAACTCTTTCTTTGGAGATTAGGCAAAGGAAAAAATTTAGTTCAGACTAAGGAAATTGATAAAAATGACAAATTGTAAGAGTTGTAAATTAGTAAGATATACTATACTATACAAAAGAGAGATTCTACTGGGAAAGAAAAAAAAAAGGATGTTGCACTTGGCCAGTCAGCAGTTAGGAATGGCTTCAGGGGAAAGAGAAACAAGCCGACAGGGGACCGAGGAGCTCTACGGGAGAGGAGGCCAGGGAGGTGAGGATAACGAACTTGTGAGATCCAGGACACTGAAGATGGAGGCCGACGATGGTCACTGTTGTCTCCGGGAGGTAAAACTACACCGTCAGCCTGAAGTTGGTAAAGATTGTGAAATCTGGAACAGTCATTCATTCGCTTGGAGAGCACTGAAGAGAGCTGACAGGAGAAATCAAAGTGTTGCTAGTTTAGGCTGAAAACCTTAAAAGCACAACAATAAAAAAGAGCCAATGATAGGGACATCTGAAACAAAAATAAAATCGCATTAATACATCCAGGACCTGTATTCATTAAAGACAATGTCTGACGCGGATCTTGTTTGATCTGTCCCCTCTTAGCAGTCTGCATGCGTCTGGTGAGTGGCTTCCTTCCGCGTCAGCGTGGCAGGTGAGAAGACCCCTTTCAGTCAGCTTTCCGGTGCTGAGCAGCAGAGCCCGGTCTTGTCTTCTACGAACTGGTTTGGTTGTACATCAGTCTCAGCAGCCACAGCACTTTTAATGAGGCAATTTGTTGTGCAATCCAAATTTTAAATTAGCTTATAAGGTTAATTTTTCACTTATAGACAACCACAGGTTTGGGGAAGAAAGGATAGGAGTAAAAGGAAAAAGATACAAATATAGAATTAACAGGCAACATGTTTTGCATCGAACTAAAAAAATCATTCCTCTTAATCCAATCTTGGTTAAAGAGCCATTGTAATCCTTCCACAATTTAACTACCCATTTTTAATAGGACCTTGTTGATCTAAGATCCACTAGTTACAAAATTCAGATAGGTCCTGGTTTAAATATCTTCCAAGTTCAATGAAGAAAGCTATGTTAAGCAAGATGACAGTATAAATAAGGTTAAAGAATGAATATTAAGCTACTTATGAGTATAAAATATTTTAACACCTCTTCCAGAATTTAATAGGTCTTTATACCATATAAAACTGATATACTGATGTAAAATAATCCAAAAGTCCTGCCTCACAAAGGCCCAGGATTCAACTGAAGATACTAACAGTGTATATGGTCAGTTTCATCTACTCCAGTGTGTTTCACACAATAAGTGTATTAGACTCAATGGTGCAAGATTCTTGACCATGGTAGCGTCTTGATATTACTGGGAGAGCTTTAAAATGCTATTCTCCAGAGAGTCTAATTTAAATTGTTGGAGCAGGGCTCATCTATTCCTTACTTTTAAAATTTCCCTAGATGAGGCCCTGGCTTGGTGGCTCAGTTGGTTAGAGCATTGTCTCCATACACCAAGGTTGTGGGTCAATCCCCGGTCAGAGTACATACAAGAATCAGCCAATGAATGCGTAAATAAGTGGCATAACAAACCTCTCTCTCTCTCTCTCTCTCTCTCTCTCTCTCTTTCTCTCTCTCTCTCCCTCTCTCTCTCTCTCTCTCTCTCTCCCCCTTTCAAATCAATAAATAAAATTTAGAAAATCTTCCCAGATAAGTTTAATGGATGGCTAGGTATGAGAAGCACTCTTGGTACATTGTAAAAACAAATTACTTGATCATAGGCAGCATTTACAAAATGAAATACAATATATATATAGGAAGAGTAATCTTAATTTGTAAAACTGTTGCATTGGCTATGTTTGTGAGTGTCAGTATGTGGACACAAGTATTTACTTGGTTTGCTATCTAAAATTTTTTGACTCTGTATTATACTGATCCATTTTCATTAAATAAATAAGATTAAAAGACCTCATTTGGACCTTCATTCAAAGAAACAGCAGAATTTTGTTCTAGATAAAATATATTTTACTGTCAAAAGAACATAGCCAAAGCATTGGATTTATGACTAATAATTTACTGAAGAAAGAGGTGCAAGAATCTAACCTAGTTTTATGTTAGATTGGTTGGGAAAATAAGTTCTTGAGATGATGACTGGATGTGGTCCTATGTGCAAAAACATTTCAAATCACTTGTATCTTTATTTTAGCACATTGAATGCATTAGTATTTAATACTGAAATTATTTCTTCCCTATTTTAGTCAAAATTTGATGGGATGTGCTGCCTTTTGAATGTTGTGTGAACATCTTCTCATCTTTTAATGCACTAATTCTCTTAATCATCTGAAGCGCCCTGGAAGATCTTGTTTAGCATTTTTGGTAATAAATAAAGCACAGAAGGAGAAGGGGTGGGTAAAATAAAATATCAGTTCCTGGAGTCACGTGGGTGGATGTCGGTTTTAGATTTGAGAAATTATAGGCTCCACGATAAATATTTCAGACTGCTGACTACAATGAAAAGTAATTAAAGCAGCTATGACAACAGGTGCTGTATGGGGAAAGGGTGCCTTTTATCATGAGGTTGTGGGTGCATGTGCTAAACGTGCTCATCGTTTTCTCTTTTCCATTATTCACCAAATACCCTGGGGAGATTATTCTATTGCCAGCACTTATAGGATATAATGAAACCACATTAAATATGTATCTGATTGCTACCAACTGTGTGGAAAGCGTATGCTAACTATGGTTATGTGCGGCAAGTGTAGGGCCAGCGAAGTTTGACTTCACTGTGACTTCTTTGTGCTCGACCCACGGGCCTTCACTGTTCCGTTGACCTTTAATTCGAGCATCGGATAGCCTTTTATTAGTTTGTTTGTTAAATGAAAACTTTAGGAGGGTTGTAATGAGATATACACTCCTTTTAGACCTAAGGGTTTCCATATAGGGAACTCCTAAACATATGGCCTATGAACAGCAACGATGGAAAAGGATTTTAATCTTATCAGTTTTAATTTCATATTTCTTTGGAATATTGAACACCATATTTCACAACGCATCTCAGTTGAACTCCTTCCAACTTACAGACTTCATTCTCCTTAAAAGCAAAAAGAAAAGTCTTTTTAAAATAATAAAGTGGTTCAATTTTGGTTAACAAGGAACTATGTCCATAGTAAATGTCTACAATGAGGTAATGAATAACAGAGTGTTTTCTAAAATAAAATGTTCTACAAAATGACTTGTGATAATGCTTTTTTTAAAAAAATTTTTATTTTCTTAGCAGTTAACAAAGATAAAGTTTCTAATCTTTTCCTCCTACTTGTATAGAGATGATTATAATGAAATGGTTATCAAACTGCTGCATTAAATGTAGGAGTAACTTTTGTGTATATATTATCTATTTTTTATTATAACTTTTCCTTTTAAAAGGATACATATTCTCCCAAGATTATAAAGGTTCAGAAGTCACTTCTGTATATATTTAGATCAGTACTTGTTCATAGATGGCAACAACTTTATGGTGTATAGTTAGGTTTACTAACCTCAGAAGAAAAAAAGAAACAATTAAATCTGATAATGCATAGTAATCTTTAATTATTTTACTAAAAATCTAATGAAATAAATTTAAAGATTAAATACCTTCAATTTGCATACAATATTGGCATCTTTATAATGTTTCAAATAAATTTGCTATCAAAATACCTGAGAGCTTTGAAAATGTATAAAATTTGACGAGAAACTATATCTGCTGTATGTTGTAGCATTGTAAATACAGGATAATAAGAATATTGGTGAAGAAAAAGAGATTTTGAATCTACCCTGAATTTTAAATCATTTATTTAAACAAATGTTTACAGTTGAGTGCCTACTACGTGTCTGGCCCTGGGTCAAGCGTTTAAGACAACCAGGCTGAATGAGGGCACTCTTGTTGATCCGGGAAATTGTATTTTTCTCCCAGAGTGGGAGTTGTGGAACCATCGTCCAACCCTGTCCAGTGCTTGGGATGATTGATCTGAAAGGCAGAGATTCTCTACAGTTATACCTCTGCTTTGGAGAAAATCCCCTGGGCATATGCTTTAGACTCAGTGGGTCCCACAATTAAGTGGAATAGAGCCACTGAGAAGAATGGAGATTTTTTCATTAAAATTGACCTAGAACATTTTATAAAATATGTTTTTATTGATTTTAGAGAGAGAGAGAAAGGGGAAGGGAGAGAGAGAAACATCAACCAGCCCTCCCGCTGGGGATGGAGCCCGCATCCTGGGCACGTGCCCTACTGGGAATCGAACTGGCAGCTCGGTGTGCACAGGATGATGCCCGACCAACTGAGCCACACCTGCCAGGACCGACCTAGAACTTTCTTTTTTCTTTTTTCGACCTAGAGCTTTCTGATGCTTATAGGCATTATAGCAGAATTCTGCAATACAGGGGTGGGCAAGAGTAGGTTTCAGTTCGTATGGGAAAAGACATGCAGGTTATGGCTATTGCAGTTATCTCTGGTTTTACATGCTCACTGTAAACCTCCTTGTGCCCACCCCTGTACATAAACCGTAGCACTCCTGCCTTATGGTTGAGAAGAGGTTAACTAGGTTTTGTTATTATTTACCTGAAATCTTGTATTCGTTGACGAGTGTGCTGGGCAGTGGGGTTACAAGTGAAAGAGAGAGACACCATTCCTGCCCTCATGGAGCGTATGCAGATCTAGTAGGGAAGACGAAGAGGGAGCAGTCCAGTAGTTACAGTCCAGTGTGTAACTGCTGGGAACACGGGTGCCTAGCTCAGCCCTGAGACTGGTGGTGGTGAGCACTTAGCAAAGGCTGTCGGTTGAACAAAGACCTGTAAAAACAAGTTAGAAAATTTTGAGGGCCTGGGAGAACGGAGGAAAGTCTTCCATGCAAAGAGAATAGCAAGTGGCCTCTGGGAAAGATTTAGGAAGAAGAAAGATCTGTTTGCCTGGATCACAGGAAGTGGGGCTGGAGGCAGAATCAGGGACTTATTACCTGGGTTAAGAGTTTGAATTTTGTCCTAAGGGCAATGCAGAACCATCTAAATATAGTGAGCCGTGCAAAAATTTTACAAAATCATTATAATAAAAAGAAAAGGGCAAAAGATAGGTGGCAGAGAGAGGTGAGCTGGAGATGGTGGCAATCAGTTAGATAAAATATTTTTGAAGAGAGACCTAGAGCATGGCAGCAGTGGGGATTAAATGGAGACATGTGAGCTGTTTAGGAGTTAGTGTAGGAAGAATTGAATGCCACTCATGTGAAGAATGCAGGAGAGTCCTGGCCGGTTTGGCTCAGTGGTTAGAGCATTGGCCTGTGGACCAAGGAGTCCTAGGTTCAATTCCGGCCAAGGGCACATACCTCAGTTGCGGTTCATCTCTGGCCCCAACCATTGTGTGGGTGGCAACCAATCAATATGTCTCTCTCACATTGATGTTTCTCTCTCTCTCTCTCTCCTCCTCCCCCTCCCACTCTATCTGAAGATAAATGTAAAAATACCTTCAGATGAAGATTTAAAAAGAATGCAGGAGAGAGAAGAATCAAGTATGACTTCTGGATTCCTACCTGGAGTAACCCGCATGTATAGTGGTGCTATTGCCCAATATAAGAGAAACACAGGAGAGAAGAAAGGTTTGTGTAATTGGTTTGGAAATACTGCGCTTAAAGTGCTTCTTGAACCTACAAGAAGTACTTGGAGTGGAGTGATCAGTGGTAAATAAAGCCATGAGAATGTGTGTATGTCATTGCTGAGAATGAGTGTACGTCCTTGCTTAGAAAGTGTGCAAAGGGGGGTGGGGTGGAATAGGTCTGGACTACAACAAAATATAAAACATACATAAATACAGAGGAACGCGAACTTGAATTTGAGAAGAGTCAGAGATCTAAAAAGCAAAGTATGAAAGTCCAGGACAACAAAAGCCAGCAACAGAGGGAAGTGGTGGCCAGCAACCTGTGTGGCCAAGTAAGATGACTACGAGTATTTTACAAATGTTCGTTGGGCTTAGACACAAGACCTTTTGTTGATTAGCCAGGGCATATGGAACATCTGTATTATATGTTAAGTGTGGCCATGTTCTTGCTGTCCTAGTGCCAGGATTCTCTAAGCACTACACTGGGCATTTTAGATGCACGGCCTCATGTGACCGTCACAACAGCCCTATGATCCGGTATTATGGAGTCCATTTTACACGCGAGGAAGTCAAGCGTACAAAACGTGTTTTGAGCCACAGAGACTTACAGTTGAATGTAGATTTGCTTTTCTCTCTATACCACTCTGTCTCCTAGGAGTTCTGGCCCAGTACCTGAGGATGTGCGACCGATCCTGATCTCTTTTTAATTGAGTTTGTGCTGACACCTGGCTCCCACCTTATAATCCAGTTTGGACTTCAGCGTTATTGTTCTCTGTCCAACTTTGCCTTGGAAATCTGCACAGAGCAGGGTTTCTAAATAGCACTCCTATTGATATTTTGGGCCAGATAACCATTTGTTGTGGGATGTTAAGCAGCATCCTGACCTCTAGCCACTAGATGCCAAGTTGCACTCACTCACTCTTAAATAAAAAATGTCCCCACACATTGCCCAATGTCCCTAGGGCGCAAAATTGCCCCCAGTTGAAGTTCACTAGCCTAGAGCCACAGTGCACTAAGCGCTGAAGCACGGCCTTGCTCTTCCTCCCCTTCCTCTCTTCCTCTTCCACACCACCAAGCAACTGGAACCCAGTCTCGGCCGCTGGACAAGTGGCTGTGTTGCCCTCTCCAATCACCACTGGTCCCAACTTGGATTCTGAATAGTCTTCCCCTGGATATACTGCTGCTGAGCTCCACCTGCCTACAGGGAAGAATGTGTTACACCACCTAAAACCTCCCTCCTAGTGGCCTTTGCCATATTTCCCCCTAACTCAGTTTGTTGCTGAACTGTGTTTCTTCTTCATTCCTGCAGCCAAACACCTCCCTCTCTAAAGTCTAGTTTAAGGTCCAAAGGCGGCTTTCTATTTCTTCTGCTGAACTTAACCAGGCAGTTCCTGTCCCTATTCCAAAATATGAGCCTTTGTAACATTAGTAATAACACAAGTGAGTTTAAGAGGGAGGGTATAGCAGCCCTAGAGACAGTTTCCAAAGCATCTCTACTTTCATTTTTAAAAAAACCTATTATAGCTTCAGCACCCATCAGTTTAAATCCACTTCCAAACTTTATTTTCTGTACTATCCCTTGGAGTAATTTCTCAAGTAAAGTTGTGCCTCATTTAATATTTACTATGTATTAAATTGCCTTTTTAAAATTCTAGGGTTACATACTAATTTCAGAATTAAGTATATCAGTAAATAAGATGATGTCCTTTGGCATACTCAAATCAATGCTTTCTATCTTTAATTATCACCCTCACAGGTTTTGTGTTCTCATACTTGGGCTTTTCTTTTTCTAGAGCTATCCAGAAGCTTTCTCCTCTTCTTGATTATTTCAGTTGTCATCAGCTTAATTCTCTCTTATTTTATGCTTGTTTTAGGCTTGGCAGACAAAACTGCAGGCAGTGTTCCAGATGCAGATGCACTGGGATTTTGCTTTTTGTTTTTATAAGCGTAAACTAATATTTTCTGTTATAAACATTCTTTCTGTTGATTTTTAATACTGGGCCATATTGGCCAATTTCATTAAAATTTTTAAAAAGACATTTTATTTGATAAAGTATTCAGTCTCTCTCATTGATGACATTTTATGTTAAATTCCTTCTTCAACATCAGATGATTTATTTTGCTAGTTTATGTTATGAATCAACTACATCTACGTGTCCCCTATGTATAGGTATCTATTTGTAATTTGAATATGCATCACCGAGCTCTAGTTTGTAAGATGATTACATCCCTAAGGTTAAGTCTGGTCTCTTTTGAAAATGTATCATTCTGATGTCAACCATCCAGGAAAACTAAGGTATAATTTATTTAGGTAGGTGAGGGAATAGTATTAAGTGTTCTTGAAAGTTTATTCTCTTAAACCTAGATTCAATGACTCTAACACTAAGGGGAGTTCCTCGGCAGCAGGAATTAAGAGTATAAATAACATTAATCATAACCGAATGATTCTTATGTGTAAGGCCAATAAGAAATTTATAGTTTCATTTGATCTCACAGTAACCATAGATGCGGGGGGTGGGGGTTACTTTTTATTACCTCTATTTTGTAGCTGGGGAAATTCAGACAGAGAGTTTAAGTAATATGTCCAAAGTCACTCAGGTAGTAAGTGGAGAATTGGGATATAAAGTCAGATCTGCTTAAATTCAAAATCTCCAAGCTAAGCCAATAGATTCCTAAAGCGTGTACAATGGTGGCAGGCTAGGAGCAAGACGGGAACATTACTAGAGCATTTTGTCAGACTACTATCCGATAGAAACACAATACAAATCATATGTATAGTTTAAAATTTTCTAGTAGCTACTTTAAAATAAAAAAAGAAACAGCCTGGCTGGTGTGGCTCAGTGGCTGAGCACTGACCTATGCCCCGGTTTCAGGCTCGATGCCCATTAAGGGTTGTTCAGGAGGCAGCCAATGGATGTTGATGTTCTTTCTCTCATCAGGGTTTCTCTTTCTCCTACTCCCTTTCTCTTTCTCTAAAATAAGTCAATAAAAATTAAAAAAATAAAATAAAAAAGAAACAGACTAAAATAATTCTGTGTATTTTTATTTAACTTAACCTAATATGTCAAAAATATAATTTTAATATGTAATCTGTTATTACTAATGAGGTATTTTACATTCTTTTTGTGTCAGGTCTTTGAAATCCAGCATGGGTTTTACACTTTCAGCACATCTCAATTGGAACTACGCATGTTTCAAGTGCTTAATAGTCTCTCGTATTAGCACAGCTCAAGAGACCTCAAACCAGGTTTGGGGAAATTTGTATTTTAAAGATTGTCATTTTATCTCACTTTGAAATTTTTTTTCATATTTATTATTGAATGTATTACAGATGTTCCTCATTTTTCCCCCATTGACACCCTCCTCCCCACTCCCACCCCCCTCCTGCCTTTCCCCACACTGTTGTCTGTGTCCATTGGTTATGCATATATGCATATAAGTTCTTTTGGTTTATTTCTTCCCACCCTCCAACCCCCCCTTCCCTTTGAGGTTTGTCAGTCTAGGAACCAATTGGTACTTCTTAATCCCTTCAACTTTTTCACCCATTCCCCAAAACCCCCTCCTGGTAACCAACATCTGGCAACCAACAAAATGTTCTCTGATATCTATGAGAATGTTTCTGTTCTGCTGTTCATTTTGTTTGTAGATTCCATTATTGATAGATATGTATTCATTGCCATTTTGTTTGTTCATATTTTTTATCTTTTTTTTCAAGAAGACTCTTCAACATTTCATATAATAATGGTTTGGTGGTGATGAACTCCTTTAGCTTTTCCTTGTCTGAGAAACTCTTTATATGGCCATCAATTCTAAATGACAGCTTTGCAGAATAAAGTAATCTTGGTTGTAGGTTCTTGCTTTTCATCACTCTGAATATTTCTTACCACTCCCTTCTGGCCTGCAAAGTTTCTTTTGAAAAATCAGCTGACAGTCTTATAGGGGCTTCCTTGTAGGCAACTAACTGCTTTTCTCTTGCTGTTTTAAGATTCTCTCTTTGTCTTCAACATTTTGCATTTTGATGATGATGTGTCTTGGTATGGGCTCTTGGGGTTCATCTTGTTTGGGACTCTCTGTGTTTCCTGGACTTGTATGTCTGTTTCCTTCACCAAGTTAGGGAAGTTTTCTGCTATTATTGTTTCAAATAGGTTTTTGATTTCTTGTTCTCTCTCTTCGCCTTCTGGCACCCCCAAAATGCGAATGTTAGCATGCTTGAAGTTGCCCCAGAGGCTCTTTACACTATCCTCATATTTTTTAGATTCTTTTTTCTTCTTGCTGTTCTGATTGGGTGTTTTTTGCTTCCTTATATTCCAAACCGATGGTTTGTTTCTTGGTTTTACCTACTCTACCACTGAATCTGTGTAAATTATTCTTTATTTCAGTTAATGCCTCCTTCATTTCTGACTGTGCATCCATCATTTCTGATTGGTCCTTTTTTATGCTCTTGAGTCCCTCACTAAGCTTGCTGAGGTTCTCACTAAGTTCATTGAGTATTCCTTATAAGCAGTATTTTGAACTCAGCATCTGTTAGGTTGCTTATCTCCATTTGGCTTCGTTCTTTTCTTGGGGTTTTGTTCTGTTCTTTTATTTGGGACCTGTTTCTTTGTCTCCTCATTTTGGCTGCCTCCCTGTGTTTGTTTCTGTGTATTACTTGAGGAGAGGTATGGGGCTATCTGAGACCAGATGCTGCTCGTTTGAAAGAATTTAGAAAAACCTGAAGCAGAATCCAAGACAGGCCAATCCTATGGTTAAGCAACTGGCAACAGCTTGGGTGGGCCTGAAAGTTGAGTGGGAATCACCAGGGCGGGGCTACCAGTGTGAGCCAGGTTGCTGGAGTCCCAGATATGGCGGCTGCCGCCCCAGGGAAGGGCTCACCAAAGGAACAAAGGCCTCTGAGAGTGAATCTGTCCAGGAGAAAGCCCCCTCTCCAGCCCTCGCTTTAATTCCAAACAGCTCAGTTGCTCCCTGTATGTCTCTGGTGCCCCTCAAGCTGCCTCCCCTCCAAGCTTAGAGGGAGAGAGTCCGATAAGACCGTGCACGGGCCCTTTAACAGGAGCTGCCTGGGGCTCCAGCTTCCCTGAGCCTCAGTTCCTGCTGGTTTTTTCAGCCAGAAGTTATGGGGATTCTCTTACTGGCACTAGAAGCCTGAGTGGGGCACTGGGTGTGGGACAGGGACCCCTCAGTCCTCGGGGAGGACCTTCCCAGCCGAGGTGTCCTCCTGATTTTTATCCGCCACACTTGGGTGTGGGACCAGCCTGTCCGCCTCTGCCCCTCCTACCAGTCTGGATGTGGCTGCTGCTTTTAATTCCGTAGATGTAGGACTTCCATTCAGCTAGATTTTAGGTGGTTTTGAATGATGGTTGTTCTGTAGTTTAGTTGTACCTTTGATGTGGTTGTGGGAGGACGCGATACCGTGTTTACCTACGCCGCCATGTTGACCCGAAGTCTCTCACTTTTAAATTTTTTCTGGCTTTGAGTAATTTTGTGTTTGAATGATCCAGTCTTAAATGGTTGATGAGGCTTAGTAACACCCCTACCTCTGTTAGTGGCCAACACAATGGAGGCTGGTGATAAGAAGCCTGAAACACCAGTCAGAAATCATATATGTACCCCATATATAGCAGCACTATTTACAATTGCTAAGATCAGCCCAAGTGTCCATCAAGAGATGAGTGGATAAAAAAGCTGTGGTACATATACACAATGGAATACTATGCAGCTGTGATAAGAAAGATCTTACTACTTACTATGATAAGAAAGATCTCTTATCCTTTGAGACAACATGGAGGGATCTTGAGAGTATTATGCTAAGTGATAAGCCAATCAGAGAAAGATAAATACCACATGATCTCACTTATTTGTGGAATATAATTAACAAAATAAGATGATGAACAAAATTGACCCAGAGACATAGAAAGGAGTACAGTTTCTTACTGACAAACCTCAGAGGAGGGGGTCGGGGGGATGGAAGAGATGAACTAAAGAACTTATATGCATGTATGTATAACCAATGGACACAGACAACAATGCTGGGGGAGGGGGGCGTGGGATGGGGAAGAGTGTGTCTTGGGGGGAGGGAGAAACATCTGTAACAAAAATAAATTAATAAAAATTGAAGAAAAAATAATGGAGGCAGGTGAAACTAGTCAATAATTCTGAAGAGAAAGGTGAAATCAAGGTATAAAAGTCAGGATTTTAGATCGAGCTGGTCCTTCTCTATCACAAATGCAGGAATTTTATTTTCTTAGGAAGTTAATAATTGCCTGAAATTGATTACAACAGTTTCGAATTTGAGTGATTTTTCTGTATATTAGTCTTTGATCTTTCCTTTCTTGCCTAATGATTTTTTATTTATCTGGTAAATTTACAAATAGATGGCTTTCTGAGAAGTGTAGACACAGCCTTTTTTCTAAGATTTTTTCTAAGATTAATCCAGTAAGTGATCTGGAAGTGGCGATTAGTCTCTCCTCACAGTCATCTCCATCAGCTACCCCCACCAAATCAATGCCAAAAATGCAACAGGGTCGATGGCAACAAACCTCCAACATGACTGGTATGCAGTAGTCTTTTCTCCTTAGACATTTTAGTGCCACTGTGGTTTAAAAGCACTCCTAGAAGTAGAATTCAGAAGTTATTAATAGACAATTGGGCAAGAAAACCAGCCTCCCAGAGCTGCTGACAATACTTAGGAACAAGAACAGATTCACAAAATGAACCGGGTGCATTACCAAAACAAAGAAAAAAGCTGTTTACAATGAAGAACTTTGATAAGGTGTACTTTTACCAGTAAGATATTTCAAGACAGCTCGGCCGGTGTGGCTCAGTGGTTGAGCATCGACCCATGCACCAAGAGGTCACTGGTTTGATTCTCGATCAGAGCACATGACTGGGTTGTGGGCCAAACCCCTAGTGGGGGCGGGGCGTGCAGGAGGCAGCCAATAGATGTTCTCTCTCATCGATGTTTCTGTCTCTCTCTCTCTCTTCCTTCCTCTCTCTCTGAAAATAATTAAAGAAAAAAAAAGAAGATATTTTAAGACATTCGTAATGTAATCATGGTTTGGGGTAAATAAATAAAGAATGACAATTGTAAATTTTGCAATAAATAATTCTTTTGAATCTTGCATTTTTTGAAATCTCATTACAAATGGCATTGTGAAGGGAAAACCTGGATTCCATCAATAGAAGGAAGATAATTTGTGGCAATGTACTATACATGAAAATGTGTATAGAAGAACATTCTCAATATTCATCCTCATTTCTGGATGAAATCTTTAAAAAGTTTTCCCTTTTCTATATTCTTCCTTGTTCATGACATATCCATTTGTAACTCAAAGGTGGAAGTGAGTTTACAGGAGATACGCAGCATGTAGAAAATAGGTCTATATTTGATGGCCCCTGAGGTGATCAAGACTGGTATTGTGACTTAGATATCAATGGGAAACACAGCAAAGACAGCTAAGAGGACAGAATAGCAAAGTATGATACAGTGAGTAGGCATACATTTGACTTTGCGATTTGTACCAGGCCAGCTAACAACTAGAATCTGAAGCTCCATCTCCACTATTTCTTGAACAGACTTAAACATGGAAAGTAGTTGGCTTTGAAGTGATTAAGTTACTTGATTCTCTTTACTTTCGCATGTAACCTTATCTCCTAAAACCAAAGCAGATGCTAATCTGGGAAGCATTTCAGTTTAATTTCCAAGCATGTAAGGTGTTCTGTTCTGACAAATTTCTCTAATTTGTCAACTCAGTATCACTGAGACTAGATCCTCCACAAAACAGCAACAACCCAAAGGACAATGGTAAATGCGAGTGGAGATCAGAGACGCGTGTGTCCTTGATCCCGCGAACTGAACAGTGCCGCTGTCTTTGCCGCCTCCCTCCCCCAGTGAAAAGGCAGAAGCCCAAGGAAATGGAAATGGACATTGTCTTTTCAAATAGGTCAATAGTTTGAATCTAGTCCAGCTCCCGATTACCGAAGTTTTTATTACTGTTTGGGAAATTTAAGTGTAACTATCTTGGAACTAGAAGACTTCGCAGGGAAGCAAAACACGGAAAGCTTTGAAAGGTATTTTCTTTCCTCTCTTTACTGCCTTTACGTATTCAAATAAAGAAGCCTAAAAAGGAAGATTTTACTGACATCCCTCATGATACTGTTTCTCAGAAAATCATAAGTCAGCCTGCCCCTGTTTTTGTTTTTACTACCATTAAAATTCACCAAAAGAAAAAAATTATCTTTAACAAGGTCAGGCCAGTTTCTCAGTTCTTTGCATAACAGCTTTTTAATTGGACTAAGAGACATCTCATGGGGAAAATATTTTGCCTTTACTGAAGAAGAAACTTGATTGTACCTGGATAATTCATCCCTTGCCCTGGGCAGACAGCGAAGGGCAAGCTCTCCATATGCTGAATGGCATTCCACAGTGGCATGAGCACACAGGCAGGTTTTGTGGCTGTTAATACTTGTTCCCATGAGAGAGAGGGACATTTTCACGTCTCAAAATTTTCCTAGAGTTTTTTTTCTTTCCTTTTATAGATAAATTTTACTGATCTATGGCAACATACTAATATAAATTTAGTGGGCTTTAACTAGTACCTATAAAGTCACAAAATCCCTTTGCATCTACCTACCTGATCCTGCCTAAAACAAAGCAAAACAAAGAAACACCCCAGCTCCTTAAAATGGTGCTGCAGCTGATGTCCTGTTGCAGGGGTGAAGACCTTTCTTCTACCAAGGGTCATTTGGATATTTATAACATCATTCACGGGCCATACAAAATTATCCACTTAAAAATTGACCTGCTGTATTTGGTCAGGCTAATTTGGTGAGGCATGTGATGTTAGCTGGTATTGATTTCAGGGGCCTTATACGGCCCTCGGGCCAGACATTCCCTGCCCAGACTGGGTTCAGTACGTATCACAATCGCATCATTAAATAAACCTCTGTTTGTAAATGGTATAAATTGTCCCCTGCAGGGTGAGAATTGCCAAACGTCCCAAACTCAAGTATACTCCAAAATCTGCCTCATTCATCTGCTTCCTAGACAGAAATTCTCATTATTAAATTCTCTGTTTCACTTAGACTGAATAGGGAGAACTGTTTTCTACCGGAGGCTCCTGTTAAAAGGAAAATGCACCCCATATACAAGATACATAATTTTGCTCTGATTATATCAATGGTCTTTGATCTCCCCTATATAGCAGTGAGTGCTGTGGGTGTGGAAGTTCTCCTCATTTAAATGTTTAACTCCTCATCTTCTCTACCACTCCCAATCTATCCACCAAATACTTGATCCTGCTGAAATGAAAGAATCAGAGGATTGGGGAATTGTTGGACCTTTAAGCTTTTCTGAAAAGGTAAGAAGTTGTCCTATTTGTATACAAAGTCTTTCAAAGGAAAACTTTTGACAGCAACTCATGTATACCAAACTTCCTGGTGGGAAAAAAAATCTCTTATTCCTTAATTAAGTTTAGAGCCACTATAAAAATAACCAAAAGCAATTAAGAAGGAGTTAAAGACTCACAGGAAAAACATCCCTACAAGTTAAGAAAGCACCAGTGCAATATTTTCTTGATGAGAAAATTCTAACCCAGAATTTCTTCAAACTGAGGAGTGAAAAGTTAACGTAGTTTTAGATTACCATATACTTGAATATAATCTGTAACAGTGACATCTGGTGGCTTTTATTATAATGCTGTGGCATCTTGTGTGCAAAGCCATGCCATAATGAAATGGAATTGTAACATAGCTTTGTGCCTTATGCATGACAAAACAAACAGATGCATATTTACTTTTTCCCAAAGTATGCCTTATGCACTTGGTGCATCAAAATGTCAAATACTTTTGCAAGATCACACATTTGAGACTTTCAGATAACAATGCAAATTACAAATTAATATTTTAACCTTAAACTTTTTAAGTCACACTATCATGAACTTACAGGCTTTAAATTTATGTGTATTTAACTTGCCTTTATTTTCCTTGTGTTAATGGAGTGCAGGTTCAGATTGGCATACTCTTTCATAGCTGCTTCCAACACCAGTCTGTCACTCACAGCAGCTAAAACCCCAGGTCGTCTGGAATAAATTTAATTCATTGCCCTCTTGAGCTCCACCAGGGCTAAATGAAGAGGGAAGGGTGAATAGGTGAATCTCAGTCTTTCTCTCACCGTGTTAAATGTTAATGGTGACCTTGACTTACCCATGTGCACTTCTCCCCTCCCCCTGCTCCTGAGGTCTAGCAATCCATAGTCTGAAAAATTTTCAAACACAATGATAAAACTAGACTATATGTTAGCAATAAAGATTCTTTAAAAAATGATCATGTTTTAGCTCCATGGAGTTTTTAAATACTATCTTCCTACTTGCACTTTTTCACTGGTTGGAGAACAGTCAAGAGATTGATTTCTTTGGCAAGTCCCAGCTCTTAAACTTCTTTGATAGTCCCTTTGGAAATGTTGGCAGAAGCAGAACTCCCCTGCAAGGATTTTTACCATGAAGGGACGTTTAATCTTGTATTTTCTGTAGGTTGGGCACTCAGATCATTTATTTTAGGTAACCTATAGTGTTTAATTGGCACGAGTCTGGAGAAAAAATGTGGCTCCAGTGGCAACATTTGCACGTGTGTGTGCAAGTTGAAGGTGATCTAAGCCAAACTGATGGTGTTTCCCATTGAAATGAGCTATTTTTAAGTATATGTAAATCAGCAAATCCAATCAGCTCACTTCAGCAACCTGCAATTTCTGCTTTTATTTTCTTTCTGTCAGGAAAGAAAATAAAAATGCTATGTTAAGTAACAGCACTTATCAAGGGGAATACTTTATTAGAGAGGCAGAGAAACAAACTACAGTCAAGAAGGTTTTCTTCAAGTAACTGCATTGCATTATCAACAATTTATTGTTTCCACAACACTAAATTGCGAATATATTCAGGCAAAGAAATGACTAGACGTAGATGCCATTTTGTGAATAGGCCATGCTGTGGAGCTGTCAACCCACACAATAAATCGATACTAATAGTCAGTTTTATTATCTCCTAATCCTTCTTGGGGATAAGGAATTCTATTTCCAGGTATATCTAATCTGTGAAATAATGGATCAGGATTAGTGTCAGTCTGCTCTTTATGATTGTTTATCTCAGTTCCCATATAAAGCAGAAGACTCCTTGATGAACTTTTGCAGTCTCAGGAACTATCTAAACATAGAAATCTCCAAGTTGATGATTCCGTGTTTCTGCTAACTGCCAGACTGATAACTATCATTTAACCGGATGTCCCGTAGACATCTCAAACTTAACATGTCCAAGGAATTCATAATCTCCCCACCAAAGCATCTTCTCCCACAGTATTCACCACCTGATTCAATGGCAGCTTCATTCTTCTAGTAGCTCACTCCAAATACCTGAGTCATCCCTGACTCTTTTCCTTGTCTCATAACCCATACCCAGTCCAATCTATCAGCAAATCTGTTAGTTTTCTACCACCAAAATGTATCCTGATTCAATCACTTCTTACCACTCTCTCATAATTATCGTTGCCAAGCAACTATTTTCATTCGCCTGATAGTCTACTCTTTACCCTACTGTATAATCTCATTTCAGCAGCCAGGAAAATCCTTTTCAATCTAAATTATACCTTCTCATGCAGAGCAAATTTGTATAATTGCTTGGAAGGCTCTAGAATCTAGCGTCAGTTAGTCCTTCTCTATTTCCTTTATCTCCTACAATAGCCTCCTTTACTTAAGTTTCAACAACTGGGCCTTCTGGCTTTTACTGGGCTATACCACCCTGCTGTCGCTCTGGGGCCTCTGCGGTTCCTATACCCTCTGCTTAGAACATTCTCTTCCTAGACAGTGTCTTTGCTTGCTCTCTCATTTTCTGTAAATTTTTGTGTGAAAAATCTCACCATCTCAGTGAAGTTTTCTGGGTCCATCCTCCACCCACCCCTGTGCCGGCTCTCTTCCTTCTCTGGAATTTCCTCCATTTATCATCAACTGTCATTTTATATATTTTATTGATGTCTTTGTTTATTGTCTGTTTATCTCCTTATTTCCCAGAATACAAACTCACAAGGAGATTAATGTCTGTTTTGTTTACTGATTTATTCTCAGCACATAAAATAATGCCGGGAACATAATAAAAACTCAATAAATGTTTATTGAGTGAATGAATGGATTTGGTTACCTGTACTACATCTTGTACACTCATTTCTTCAAAGAAAAGAACTTTCAGGTTAATTGGGTATGTAGCATCATGTTTTTGATTAATCTGCTCTAAAAAGCAATTGTTGGTACTATAGAGCTCCAAAACTACTAAATTCACCACACTAGCCTTTTCAGTCATTGAAAACCAGCTAGGGGAATCTATGAATTAATAGCCATTCCGTTCTGCCTTTATTTCTATTGACTCCAAGAAATCCTTGAAACGCATGTTCTGTCTTGTTTTTGAGGGCAAACAAATGTTAATTTGCAAATTAGACACTTCTGTTGCCCAAATGTGACACTGCCTAGCACGTTAAAGGTTAGTCACTTATTCTGGTTACCTATTGCTGCATAACATATTACCCAAAACATCAATTTGCTCATAAATCTCAACTGGGGAAAGGCTTGGCAGAGATAGCTTGTCTCTGCTAGTCTTAGCATCCTCTAGAATGGCTCAAAGGCTGGGGCTGGAGTCATCAGAAAGCTTGCAGTTGACATTACCTATGGGCTGATACCGCAGCTAGAACACCTTGACATGTTTCCACAGATGGTTCGGGCTTCCTCGATAGACTAGGTTCCAAAGGTAAACATTCCCAAGAGCGAAGCTTAGGTAGAAGCCACATCACCTATTGTGAGCCAGCCATGGACATCATGCAATGTCACTTCTTCTGCATTCCCTTTGTCAAGGCCATCCAAAGGCCTGTCTGATTTCAAGGCAAGGAGAAAGAGGGTCTACCTCTTGATGGGGAAGTGGTAAGATTCTGAAAGAGCAGGTGGGACCAGAAATATTGTTATGGTAATTTTTAGAAAATGTAACTTGTCATAGCTACTACATGGTATTTTCGGTGATTTGAGCTCTACATGGACTAAAATGATAGTCTCTTGATAGAGTTCATGGTGAAGACCTAGGATTTCCATGTTGTCTCTCAAATGACTAACCAATGTACTGCTGTCATACGGTAGGTAGCATGGTAGTTTTAACATATGTCCACGAATTATTTACACTCTCCCCATCAAGAAATGAAACCTCTATCTCCTCCCTTTGAATATGGGCTGGCCTTAGTGACTGGATTGCAGCCAGTACAATTCAGCTGAAGAAGCATTGTGTGAATTCCAAGGCAGCTTTTACTTTCGTCACTAGAACGCTTGTTTTTAGGACTATGAGCTGCCACATAGAAAGTTGAACTCTTCTTAGACCTCCTTGCTGTGAGGAAGCTGAGGCCATGCTCAGAGACTGTATAGGAACTCCGGTTAACAGTGCAGCTGAGATCCCAGCTGGCAGCCAACATCCAGTGCCAGCTATGAGAGCAAGTCATCTTAGACGTCCATCCTAGGTGAGCCCCGATGACTGCAGCCCTACCTGTATCTGACTGCCACCACATGAGGGACCCCAAGTGAGAACTGACTGGCCAAATCCTTCCAAAATTTCTAACTCACAAAATGATGAGCAAAATACATTGGCTATTTTAAGCCACTAAATTGGGAAGTGATTTGTTATTTAGCAAAGATAAACAAATATGTAAGGATAATGGCCAAGAGTCGAATTTTTGTTTGAGAGCTAAAATTACAATCTTCAGTTCTACATTTGCTGTACACAGCATAGGCTGGGTTTTTTTTTTTCCTTTTTTTTTTTTAATCTTTATTGTTGAATGTAGAATGTATTACAGATGTTCCTCATTTTTCCCCCATTGACACCCTCCTCTTCACTCCAGCCCCCCTCCCGCCTTTTCCCACACTATTGTCTGTATCCATTGGTTATGCATATAAATTCTTTGGTTTATTTCTTCCCATCCCCCAACCCCTTTCCCTTTGAGTTTGTCAGTCTAGCAATGAATTTCTACTTCTTAATCCCTTCACCTTTTTCACCCATTCTCCCAAACCCCCTCCCATCTGGCAACCAACAAAATGTTCTCTGTATCTATGAGAATGTTTCTGTTCTGCCTGTTCATTTTGTTTGTAGATTCCATTGTCGATAGATATGTATTCATTGCCAGTTTGTTTGTTCATATATTTTATCTTTTTCTTCAAAAAGACCCTTCATCATTTCATATAATAACGGATTAGTGGTGATGAACTCCTTTAACTTTTTTTTTGTCTGGGAAACTCTTTATATGGTCATCGATTCTAAATGACAGCTTTGCAGGATAGAGTAATCTTGGTTGTAGATTCTTGCTTTTCATCACTCTGATATTTCTTGCCACTCCCTTCTGGCTTGCAAAGTTTCTTTTGAGAAAGCTGACAGCCTTATGGGAACTCCCTTGTAGGTAACTAGCTGCCTTTCTCTTGGCTGCTTTTAAGATTCTCTCTTTGTCTTCAACATTTTGCATTTTGATGATGATGTGTCTTGGTGTGGGCCTCTTGGGGTTCATCTTGTTTGGGACTCTCTGTGCTCCCTGCACTTTATGTCTGTTTCCTTCACCACGTTAGGAAAGTTTTCTGCCATTATTGTTTCAAACAGGTTTTCAATTTCTTGTTCTCGCTCTTCTCCTTCTGGCACCCCCAAGATGTGAATATTGGCACGCTTGAAGTTGTCCCAGAGGCTCCTTACACTATCCTCCTTTTTTTGGATTCTTTTTTCTTTTTGCTGTTCTGATTGGGCGTTTTTTGCTTTCTTATAGTCCAAATCAATGATTTGCTTCTTGGATTTACATACTCTACTATTGAATCTGTGCAAATTATTCTTTATTTAAGTTAATGCCTCCTTCATTTCTGACTGTGCATCCATCATTTCTGACTGGTCCTTTTTTATGCTCTTGAGGCCCTCACTAAGCTCGCTGAGGTTCTCACTGAGTTCATTGAGCATCCTTATAAGCAGTATTTTGAACTCAGCATCTGTTAGGTTGCTTATCTCCATTTCGCTTAGTTCTTTTCCTGGGTTTTGTTCTGTTCTTTTATTTGGGACCTGTTTCTTTGTCTCCTCATTTTGGCTGCCTCCCTATGTTTATTTCTGTGTATTACTTGAGGAGAGGTATGGGGCTATCTGAGACCAGATGCTGCTTGTTTGAAAGAATTTAGGATAAATCTGAAGCAGAATCCAAGACAGGCCAATCCTATGGTTAACCAACTGGCAACAGCTTGGGTGGGCCTGAAAGTTGGGTGGGGCAGGGCCTCAGGGAGTCAGCAGGGCGGGGCTACCAGTGTGAGCCAGGTTGCTGGAGTCCCTGATATGGCTTCTGTCTGCCGCCCCAGGGAAGGGCTCACCAAAGGAACAAAGGCCTCTGGCAGCATGTTTGTCCCGCAGAAAGCCCCCTCTCCAGCCCTCGCTCCAGTGCCCAACAGCTCAGTTCTTCCCTGTATGTCTCTGGTGCCCCTCGAGCTGCCTCCCCTCCAAGCTTAGAGGGACAGAGTCCGATAAGTCCGTGCGCCGGCCCTTTAAGAGGAGCTGCCTGGGGCTCAAGCCACGTCAGCTTCCCTGAGCCTCAGTTCCCGCTGGTTTTTCCAGCCAGAAGTTACGGGGATTCTCTTCCTGGCACTGGAACCCTGAGCGGGGCAACTGGTGTAGGCTGGTTTTAATGATTAAAACTTTTATTTATATTTTTTGTAGTAAAATAATTTCAGAATCAGAGCGAAACCTCTTCAATTTATCGAATTTTCAATCGTAATCCTTTCACAAGATTGTGAACCAGCTGGTCTGTGTACAAATAAACATGAGGTTATTCTTACACAAATTTCATCCAAGTCTCTCTGTAGCTGGAGAATATCATCAAAGTGTATTGAGTCCACAATTATAGTTCAAGTGAATTGCTTAATATATTTTTTAAAATAGTTTTTTCTTGATTTGAGAGAGAGGAAGGGAGAGGGAGAGAGAGATAGAAACATCGATGAGAAAGAAACATTGATCACTGCCTCCTGCATACCTCCTACTGGGGATTGAGCCTGCAACCCAGACATGTGCCCTGACCAGGAATAGAGCCAGTGACCTCTGAAATAATTTGTTAAACTAGTGTGTGTGTGTTATACTATTTTAATCCAATTTTTATGTTGAAAGTCAACCCTCAGTTAGATCTTTTAAAAGTGAGAATGTTAGTAAATATTAACGCGCTTTTAAAAATGACATCCCTCACACACCAAAAAGCAACAATAAAATGCATCTCAAAGTTAGAGAAATATTGGAGTGGCAGACTGAAAATTGTGAGGCAGATAAGAAGAAAATAAAAAGAATTAGTTCAAAAAGTTGATCTAGTATTTTCTGTTGATGAAGAATTTTTAAAAATCATAGTAGCAATGTACATATTGACTTTTTTTCATTGTTTCTCATTTAGGGTTGGAGTGTTATAACCATACAAATTTATTTTTTCCAAGTATAAACTAAACATTATTTACTTAACTTCTTTCTTGATGGAATAGATACAAAGCGTGGGGCTGGAGAATATTGCAATTAAGAAAACTCTTTCCTCCCGGTGTGTTCCCGAACACTTCTGCATTCTAAGAATTGTACTTTGGGTGTATCCAGAGCAAATCTCAATTGTTACAGTCATTTAAAATAATATCTAGTGTGTAGTGATCCAACTTCCTACAAATAAGAGGGGAAGTATATATTTTAGTAAAAAAAATGATTGAACCATAAGACTCAGGAAAGATAAATGCTCAAATTTTGTCTCTCTCTCTCTTTTTTTTTAACCATTTTTTACTCTTAACATATATTTGAGCATCCCACTCCTCCCTCTTCATACTTTGAATGAAATATGGAAATATTGTACTGAGTTCCACTTCTGTAGCTTCGTTAAATAATGAAACATGTTTATAATTATTTTATACACACATTGCTTCACTATTTATCCAGTGATAAGTCCATTTTATAAAAGTTGTTTTTCATTTTCAGATGTAAAAAACCGGAGATCACTTTGTTGCCTTTGGGACTCAGCTAACTAAAATGGTTTACGATTTCAAACAGCTCCAAATCCCCATCGTGTGTCTGCGTGTGCGCCTGCACGTGTACACCTGTCTGTGTGGGTAAATAAGAGGCATGCCAGGCAGCATAAAACATTCACTGCAGAGAGGTCCTGAATCTGGTTTGGCAAATCAGGATGCCACTGTGTATGAGGGTATTACTTACACGAGCGGCAGCTGTTCTTGTGACTCTAACATTAAACACATTGGCTAAGTATATTCTGAAGCCAGTGATAAACAAGTGTCTCAAAGATACATCCATACAACAGCACATGTTTAGCCTTTTATGCACTACAATGGGTGTCCCACATCAGCTTTCTTCTTCTTCAGGTTTCCTGCAGCCCCCCTGACTGTCCCTGTCACCCAGTGCCAGATGGGAAGTGAGAGCTCAGCTGATCCACCTCTTTGTGGTGGAAACCCCCAGAGCTTCAGCTCCAGGCTACAGGTTACCGAAGCCATCATGAAAAATTCAGAGCTGATATTAACAAGTCTGCCGAAAGTAAAGCGGGTGTCACATTATCCACCCTGCCTTTCAGTTAACACTAAAGCTACTGTTGCCAAAAGAAGAAATGCATACTTGCTGTGTTTGTGTTCAAAACTATTTGGGTTGTGCTAGGCAGGTTCAGAAGGAAGAGGGAAGATGTAAAGAAGAGAGGAAGATCTAACAGTTGAATTACTGAGGGTGGCAGAGAAGTAGAACAGCGAGTTGGGAGGAAGCGGCCTCTTCATACTTTGAATGAAATATGGAAATATTGTACTGACCTCCACTTCTGCAGCTTCCTTAAATAATTAAACATGTTTATAATTATTTTATACACACATTGCTTCGATATTTACCTAGTGATAAGTTCATTTTTAGAAAAGTGCCTTAAAAAAGACTTAGTATCCTCTAGAAAATGTTTGAGCTACTAAAAAAAAAAAAAAAAGACTAGTGATCAGTTATTGAAAACTTGCTATGTTCCAAGCATTGTTCTGAACACTTTTCATGCACCACCTCACTTACGTCTCACAACAAGCGAATA
Source organism: Molossus molossus (assembly GCF_014108415.1). NCBI lineage: Eukaryota > Metazoa > Chordata > Mammalia > Chiroptera > Molossidae > Molossus > Molossus molossus. The sequence continues at coordinate 72,749,782 of NW_023425344.1, read as the reverse complement.
AGGTAGGTAGTAGTTATTATTAGCACCACTTTACAGATGAGGAAACTGAGGCACTGGAAGGTTAAGTAACCTGCCCTGGTCGTGTAGTAACTGGCAGATTTAAATCCAGGCCGTCTCTTTCCAGATCCCATACACTTAACCACTACTCTTTCACATCTGCTTACTCACTTATAGTTCAAAGAATACAGAGAAAGTCAAAGGACACTGTAATACCCTACTGCCTTCCCAAAGCAGTGGACATTTCGTACCTTTCAAACTAAACGTTTTACAGATGAAGTTGACTTCTTTGTTGGCAACCAACCTCAGCCCTACTACCCTTGAATTTTCGTCAGAGGCAACTATTATCATGAGTTTGGTGTATATTTTTAAATGTAATTTTATGTAAATACATATATAGTGTGATACCACCCTGCAAAAATATTTCTACAGCTTTCCCTTTTGCCCTCGACATTTGATTTTTGAGTCCTATTCATATTAAAGATAAAACTTTAAAAGAAAGCCTAGAGAACTATGTGAGTTTGTGAGAATTTAATGGGGAGGGGGAAAGCCTTGCAATAATCCAGCCATAGGCTACAGTACATATATTACCTCAGGAGCTGAATGGGATTTAATGGGAGCACATAGGAGGTCTTAGCATGAATGCAATGATTTAGTAGCTAGACATACACATCAGCCAACTGTCAACCTCCTTTGATTCCCACTCCCCTTTCTAATGAAACGAGGGGGCCAGGCCTCATCAGAAACTCTAAAGAAAATACTTTGAATCTCTTTACAATTAAGACATTTCTTTTTCTTTTCTCTTTCTTTTCAAAGTGTACTCATTTATGTTACCATCAGATCGTAAAGTCATTCCTGAAATTTCTTCAAGGTTAAAAATGTTTTTCAACTCCAACGTTGTAACACATACAATTTAAATCAAGTCTAGCTATTGTGAAACTTTTCTAGTGAAGATTCCAAACAGATCAGAACATAGGCAGGTTTTCTCCTTGCTTCCAACAGATAGAAGCTAAGGGAAGAAAATATTAAGCGAACTGACTATACATGATTTGACCACAACCCAACCCTCTTGGTAATCTAAGCAAGAGCTATTTAGTTGTAAAGCCCAGAACATTATCCGGGACTCGTTATTCTTAGTTTAACCCTGTTGTAGCTTTAAAACACAGTCTTTAAAGACAGGAAGGAGGACAGGAGACAGGAGGGGTCAGCAGAGTAATCAGAAATATCAGTAGATAATATGATTATTATTCTCTAGCTTATGTGAGCTTTATTAATGTAAACAAGAAGTATAACCAAGCTGAACGCTACCATATAATAAAGTATTTCACCATAAAATCATTAGCAGATTTGATTTGTGCTAGTTATTGCCATTTACTCAAAATTCACCAGTTGAAGGCCAAGAATAAGATTTATCTCTACCAACACTAGAATTTCACATACATTTATCTACAACCCAATTTTAATCTCAAAATCAAAATAGCTGTGCTATGTTTGATTTTAAGAGAACAATTTCATCGGAGAGTAATGTAAAAATTCTGATTAACTTCAAGAGCAGTGCGGACTGCTTGATAGTCATAAATCTTGCCCTAGTTTGCAAGAATCAAATACCAATGCCAAAATTACAACTGAATGCAAAACAAAATTCTAATTTTTTTTATTGGCATGTGTGGGTTTTTACCCTCATTTATTTGTCAACATTTGTACTTTATGACAGTGTCTCAGTGTGCAGTCATTCAAGTGCAACCTGAAATCATAGTAATTGGAAATGGATAATCTTTTTCTTCTTTTTCCCTTTAGCTGATAAAAACTTTTCAGTTACTCTAATACTGAGCAGGGTTGGCAAGATAGTCATTTTATTAAAACTTTTTTTCCTGCTTTTAGAGAGAGAGGAAGGGAGAGGGAGAGAGAGATATAAAAACATCGATGAGAGAGAACATCAATTGGCCGCCTCCTGCATGCCCCCCACAACCTGGGCATGTGCCCTGACTGGGAATTGAACTGGCAATCTCTTGGTGCATGGGTCAATGCTCAACCACTGAGCCACACCGGCTGGGCAAGATAGTCATTTTATTTTATTTTAATTATTATTATTTTTATCCTCACCTGAGGACATTTTTTTCCATTTTTTATTCAGATAGAGTGGGAGGGAGAGAGAGAGAGAGAAACATCGACATGAAAGGGACACAGAGTGGCTGCCACCCACACAACCAACCAGGGCTGGGGACAAACTGCAACTGAGGTATGCGCCCTTAGTGGGAACTGAACCTGGGTCTCTCTGGACCGCAGGCCGACGCTCTAACTGCTGAGCCAAACTCTCTAATGGCCAGTGCTAAGATAGTCATTTTAAATGTCATTTGAAAATACATTGAGTAGAATATAATATCTCATTCCTGAATTTATCAGCTGAATGTTTCTGGGTAGTGGTCTCTAACTTCTAGGACTTAACCCCAATTTCCAAGACTTAAGACTTGAAAATAATTCTAACCCATATTCAGTACCATTTATGACGGGCATTATTTTATCTTTCTTTTCATGACAGCTAACAGGAAGACTTCTGTTTTATTTATGAATCTAATTCCTCAGATAACTTGTACTGCCTTGAAATACTGAATATTCTCATTTATCCAGCTAGACTGACAGTGACCTGAGGACCACCCTTCTTTTACACATAGTAGGTACTCAGTACATTTTTAGATATTGGGAAATTTTATTGATTTGATTCAAAATTTAAATCTATAATTTATATTATTTTTGCATTTTAAATCACCACTACAAAATTTCTATGATTGGTTTGCAGACTTTGAAGTTATTTAGTTTTCATATAACAACTTAAACTAGGTAGGCGATTTTGATAATTTTATGTGATATATAACAAACCTTGAACTTATATTACAAGTTCTTCCTTAGAATTTAGGTTTACAAATATCAGTTCTTAATTACAGGTCTATGAAGAACAGGCATACATTTCTATTTTTTAGATTAAAAAGTGAGTCACAGAGAAGTTCAGCAACAACATATTTAATTTAGTACCACATATGTATCCCCCCTGAAACCTATGTCTTCTGTGATCCTATTTAGATTTAATTTTAAAATATTTTTAGCAAAGATTCATTTAATAGAGCTGGATTATATCTCCAATATACTTAAAAATGAACATAAGAGAAATATAGTCTTATTTTGGGTATAGTTTTATTAATACAATGACCAAGTTTCTATTACTAAAATAAATGCTCAAAATAATTATCTTGATAATCAATATACTTATAAACTTTTTTTTTCTGTGAAGGTAGATTTTTACTATAATTCTTAAGCTTTGCAAGTGACCTTCAGAGATAAGGACCTAAGTATAATTATGCCAACATATTTAAAACATGTAGTCAATTTGGCAGAGGAAAGGTAGATGAGGACCCATACTTTCAAGCAGTAATCTGTTTAGAAGCAATTTGACCCTAGGAGAGTGGGCTTAGCCCAGGCTTTCTGATGTCTTTCATCCCAGCAGAGGTTGAAAACAAACATATGTTATTTCACAGATCTAACCTCATATCCTTACACATGCGATCAGTCAAAATTTACACATAAACAAGATTTTATTATACTATGGTTGGTTGTCAGGACCCTGGTAGAAAAAGGCCATAGCTACTGAGAATTCACAGAAACCCTTTGTTGTCCAACTTTGTGAAAATGAGCTAGTTAGTTGGCTTGAAAAGAATCTGCTTAATACATACTACATACAACCTGATATAGAAGTAACCATGAAAATCACTAACAAGAATTTGACCAAACATATTGATGCTGTCTCTATTATTTTATAGAACTACAGTCATGGAAACATTTTTAGTGCATTTTTGTGACATAAAACTTCATGGCAGAAACCGTGATTTCTATCCTAATGAAAATATGAGCTGGGAAAAAATTTCCTGTTAAAATTTTTCACTTTTAACGAACATAATCATATAATATTTTTTCTTTTAGACTATCAGTCTAGTGTTTAAAAGAGCATTTAAATGATTACATTAGAATAATCTCTTTGATAATGAGACTATTGAGTCCAAATGCAACGGATATGCCACAAAGGTTATTAAACTTTTATTTTTCTAAAAATTTCCATGATTCATCTCACATTCTGCTGTCAAATGTTGGCACAATTAACATAATGAGACCAATTAATAATTCACTGACTTTTTTATTTAAGTTGTGTCTTTGATGGTTATGAATGACACCCATTTTTTGTTTTTTAATTTGCCAAGTCTTTATTTCCTTACTACTTAATCTGTTACTAACATGGTCCTGGCAGCTTTTATACCCTTTTATTGTTTACTGAATAAATAATTGACGGCTGAGCTATAGAACATCCTTTCCCGCTTTCGCTGCCTTTCCACTAGAAATGCCATCTCCAGCTCCTTTCACTGCTTTAAGCTTAGAGTCCTGGGGATAAAGTACAAGTTTGGGGAAAAATTAAATTTAAAAAAAAGTAAACTAAGGTTAATATTCCAGTTGAAGCTTGTATCTCCTTGAAAAATTCCCAAAAGATCAATGGAACTAGTGAAACAGTAGTTTTTAGGATCCAGCGGAAAATTCCCAGTTATGCGGGGCTGGATATGAGGCTGGGAAGGGACTGAAAGACTGGAAGAAAATGGTAAGAGCAAAGGATTCTCATTATGAAGTTCTTGTATCATATAAAAGCAGGTAGTGGGTCTAAAGAGATGAAAATTGAGTATTTGGAGTTTCAAATTTTGGAACACATCTGACAAGAGTCAGGATTAGTACTGAGAATAAGTGGAAATCAAGGTCATTGAAACTACAAAATCCGGGCATGTCTGGGTTTTTGGATGAATCATTAACAGCAATGTATAAATCTTGATGATCACTTGCTTGACGTTAATATGCAGCTAGTAACTTCTAGTTACTACTCAGGCGGGCTGGCTCCAGAGCCTTTTATTTAACCACCATGTATCATAACCCTTTACATATGGATGATGAAGTCAAGCTATGATGAGCCATGGAGAGTCGGCTCAGGAAAACACGACTCTGAAGTGTACTCCATTTCCAGGTAAAACATGGCCCAAGTAGACAAAGAGAAACATCTCAACACAAAGACAGACGTATGCAGTGCAGTCCCATTCATTACAATATTTCTTAGGTGGAAATGCTGATTTCCAGAAAGAAAATAATTGATTAAGATTGGATTTGCTCCCTATTCGTAGATGAATGCCGTTTGCTTCAGGTGGAAAGGCGAGAGGCGGTGCTGTGCTGGGAAACCATTATTTGCTCCCAGAAAGTACATGACCGTGACCTCCCCAGCGTCTCCCTTCCTCCTACAGCAGTTCCTCTCCAGTTGTATCTTCCCACACTTCCGGTAACAGGACTCTTTTTTATTATGAAGGAGGTCATCCACGTGTTTAGGTGGAACAGACTTCTTTCCACAAAGGTGGGCATGTGACCCAGCCTGGAAAATCAGAGTAGCGCATTCCCTCGGCTACAGGGTTTGGTTCAGCAGTCAAGCGGCTCAAGCAGAGCCACTCTGACCTTCCTCAGGACTTTGCTGAGAAAACAAGAAAGAGGGATCTTCTTCTGTCTGGGATTGCTAATTAAAAGCGCTGTAACCCAGAGCTAACAGTGGTCATTTAGAGAGTGGAGAATTTTTTAGAGTGGTAAAAGAATAGAATAAAAACATGGAGAGATGGGAAAATGAGGCTGGAAAGATAGGCAGGGGTCTTATTGATTCTAAAGCACTTGTGTGACAAGTAGATTGAATGTCCTTTTGTAGGTTTGGCCGGTCCACTTTTTTTTTTTTTTTTAAAGAAAATAAGTGTCATTAATGTGGGGATAGATAGGAATATGAAGAGATGGAAGAAACAGAGCAGTTCAGTGGCTATAGCTATTTTCCTGACAATAAATAGTAATAGTTTGGACTGTGGTATTGACAGTGGTGCTGGACAAAATGGTGCAAGACTACATTGGTGATAGAATTAGTAAGACCTAATGAATAATAATTTGAAACAGAGAGAAAAGAATCAAGAATCACTCACAACTTTCTGGCGTAGGACCTTGTAATGATGTGTGAACCATTAACAGAGATTGGGGATAAAAGTCAAAAAGACTTTGAAGGGAACTAGAATAAACAATGAATTTGAAGGTGTTCAGCTGGAAAAGTCTGTATCATCACATGAAGAAGTCCTGAAATCATTATAAAGGTACTACAAGTCTGAAGTCCCGAATTACAGAAGTTAGGGTGAGATTGTAGAAGTGGAAGTCATCAACATATGGGTGGTAATTAAAGTCATTGATATAAATGAGGTTACCCAGGGAGAATAGATTGTATAAGAAGAATAGATTGTCAGTGGAATAAAAAACCTGTTACAGAGGATAAAGAAAATCAAGGAGAGTATTGGTGACTTGGAAACCTAGAAAAAGAGACTTTCAATAGCTGTTGGGAAGTCAAGGAATTTAAGTATTAACAGTATACTTTGTCACTTAGGGGGTTACCTTGACTTTAGAGTAAAGTTTCTGTGCAGTGATAGAGCACAAGTCAAATTACATTGGTTTGAGAAGTTAAGTGGAGGTGGAGAAAAGTCAGGGTATCAGCTATTAAGACTTAGATGTGGATGAAAAGCAAGGTAGTACATAGAGAAAAACAAGAATGTGAAAGGGACTTTTGTCTGTTTGTTTAGTTTTTTAGATGCAAAATTTGAGGGAAGAAACAATAATGGATAGATCAAGATCTCTGAAAAACTGAGATGAGATCTAGAACACAGGTAGAAAGATTCTTCTTTTCTCCTGATGCCTCTGTTAATGTGACCAGGTTATTGTCTAATTTTAACTTCTGTAAATAGGTCATTTTTTTTTTTTTTTTTTATCCTCACCTGAGGATATTTTTCCATATTTTGTACAGATAGAGTGGGAGGGAGAGAGAGGAAGGGAGAGAGAGAGAGAAACATCGACGTGAAGGGACACATCGAGTGGCTGCCACCCGCACGACCAACCAGGGCCGGGGACCAACTGCAACCGAAGTACGTGCCCTTAGCGGGAACCGAACCCCGGTCTCTCCGGACCGCAGGCCGACGCTCTAACCGCTGAGCCAAACCGGCCAGGGCAAATAGGTCATTTTTAAAAGATCTTTTCATGAGAATTCAATTTTATAATGACAGGTTTATAGCTTTTAGAAATGACTATAGTAGATAAAAAAAAGAATTATATGCATTCCCAACCACCTTATCTTAGATTCACACACACATAATATATTTTCAGTAAAACCATAAGCAACTACTATTACAGTGTACAATTTTAAACACTAAGTTGTTGATTCTTTACAACATGGGGGACACTCCATTTATATTTTATTCATGTTTCACTTACATTGTTTAATATCAGATCTTCTGCCTAGGAATATTAGTAGCCTCAATCTTTAACCTCAATATTTTAGTTTTAACTTACATTCATTGCACTCTAGTCATTTTTGTCTTTGTAATTAAATTTAGAAGGAACCAAAGTCCTCCACTCCTAAAATGGTAGACATTTAGTTTTTCTAATTGGTAATATTTTTTGTTGGGCTTTATTTACCAGCTGAGATCTCAAGTAAAACCTGTTTTTGTTATGAATTCTTTGCGTTCAAAGTTTTCTTTTAATTTAATTTTTATAAATGCTGATTTTAAAATATGCATGCTTTTTGCTTTAGATATTATATATGTTATTATATATGATGGAACAAATAATATATAAAGTAATTTTGGTTTACATACTGTAAAAATATATTATTCTTGACATATCTTTTAAATTAAAATAGAATTTATCTTTGTAGCAACTTAAATATTGAGTCACAGTATATTTACATATAATGACAATCTAATAAATTATATTGTTTGAAACTGACTTTTAGAAATTTTTAAAAATTTATGTAAGTTGATTTCTTTAAAGACAGTTTGCACACATCACATGTGTTCAGTTAAGATTTTATGAACTAACCCAAAGAATATTGCTGCACTTAGTTTGTTGATATTCAAAAAAGTCAACAAATGCACCTTTAAAGTTCACCTACTGATATAAACACAAATCATGTTTTGCTCCTGGCATGAACCCACAAGATATAATTCAGATATGGTAAATTTATGTCAAATGACAGTCACATAGATCATTGGCCAAAAAGAACATCAATAGAAGAAAGAGCAAATTTAATGTTGAAACTGACGTCGATTGAAATAATCTTATCTAAATTGCAGAAACAAAGATTAGTTTACAGTGTGCACTTTACATAAGAAGTTGAGGTCCTCCCTAATCTAACCAACAATGAAAGAGCTCTTGACTGAGGAGGGTATGCTTTGTTCCTATTCTCCCTTCCTTCTCAGCTCCATCGGTGCCTGAACACGTAAGAAATCGGTATTAGAAAGAAAGAAAAAGCATAGAATATTTAAAGTTCAGGAGATTGAAATGATGGTTAAGCACTGGAGGGCCTTCCTTAAAGTTTTCCTGATGCTGGTTGTTGTTTAATCTCAGAACAGCTCCCATGGGGAAAGGATTAAACAGAAGCGCGCATGGTTACAAAATATAAGAAAAAACAAAATGCTTTTTCTAATTGTGCTATTACAAACACAAAAACACCACACAATTACATTTCCTTGGGATAAAAAATATATACAAGGAGACTGAATTTGAAATACACATGAGAATTCTGGAGCAACTTGGACTGGTGATCTTAAAATCCAAGAGTTGTCTTTGTTCTTTAATTGACTCCTTCACGGATGAGGGAAAGCTCAGCCTCTCATCCCTGCTGTTTGACACCTCCGTGAGCTTTTGTGCCTTTTAGCAATGTTCTTACAACTGCTGGCAGAAAAACTGAGCAACACTTAGTTAAAGAAACGAAATCCCACACCCCCCTCTCCTATGGATCAGCAGTAGATGCATACACAATGAATGTGGCTTGGGGTCTAAATCAATGATGCTGTTTCCAGTGAATATCTCTCACTCTTAATATTGATCTTCATTGAACAATAGATGTAGGTTCCTTTTCTGTATTTTAACCCTTCTATTTTAGGGTGGGGTCAGGGTAGAGATTTTGAAAAACACCTGGAAAAAGACAGTGAGTCATCAAGACAATGGTGTAGTTTTGCCTTATGGGAAAGACCAGGGCAGCCGAGAGCTTCAGGTTTGAATAATTTGCAAAAAGCCTGGTTATGCCTGCCCTTTCTTTGCCATCCTCTTCTATTTGCCTCCAGTGTAAAATGGAAGAACAACTCTTTTGATAAAGAGGGATTTAATTTAAGCCCTTTAAAGATAAGCAGGATTATAAATATATATTTTAAGAAATATAAACTTCTGGTAAAGAATAAAAATATTTCTTCATCAAAGAAATCATCTTGTAAGAGACCATTCCAGTTTGATTGTAACACTTAAGAAAACTAAAATAGGTGGAGTGTTTTACAATTTACTAAGTATTTTTGCATATATTAACCCATTTAATTTTTACAATAATGTTATAATTTAGCTAAGACTACTTTACAGAAGAGAAAACTGAGGTCCAAAGAGATTAAGTAATCTGCTAGAGACCATTCAGCTGGTAAGTATGTAGCACAAATATAGGAACTTAAACCCAGGTCTCCAAAGCAAATGCTTTTCCAATATATTATGATGTCTCCTAAAATGACATACTTCACCCCATTTTGATTAATATGACCTCTTTTAATTCAAATGATATTTTTCCCCCAAAGGTCTACAGTTTAGAAAAAATTCTCACGTGAAGCTATATATTGAGGGTGCTGAGGGATGTATGTAATACACAGTGTCCTCAACAGCATCAGTGTTATGATCTGTCAGGTTTTGTCTGTTGCTTATTTGTTTATTAATGTCATCCCTTGGTTACTTCCAAAATGATCAGTGGTGCACCAAAAATAACCTACCAAAAAACAGTAAATCCTACCCAAAAGCTAGTTTACATTAGTAGTTAAAAGTATAGACTCTGCAGTGAGCCCGTCCAGTTCAAAGCCGGCTCTATCGTTTGGCAGCTATCACTCAGGCAGGCTACTGAACATCTCAGTGCTTCGATCATCTCACCTGTGAGATGGAGGATTTGGGGAGAACCTAGCTCAGAAGATGGTTGTGAAGATTATGTGAGATTATACCATAAAGTTGCTACTACAATGGCACACAGTAAGTACTCAATAAATACTACTATTATATTATTAAAAAGAAAGAGAGTTTCAACGTCTCCCTGGGGGCAGAACTTGGCATTGATTTTTATTTTCTTCTTGGCAATGCCAGGCTTTCTACTTTGTGATATCTAAGGCCCAATGATATTTCTAGGTGAGGTCAACGTGAGGAAAATCATACTGTGTGCTCAAAATCCCCATCCCATTCTTAATATTGTTAGGTAATTAAATTTTATAAGAGTTAAGGGAGAAGATACAATTTCAACCTCAGCCTCAATGATAGCAAATCAAGGTTGTGTATAGGTTGATTATATGCATATAAGCCTTTGGTCATTTTTTAATCTTCTGAAAAAGAGATGTTTTTCCTACTGGCTGCCACTCTGATCCATTGTTTAGGTGTATTCAACGTGGCTAACAGCCGTCTGGCTTCTGGCCTCACTTCTTCTCAATAAAATAAATGTAGACTGTCAGTAATCAATTCCAAACATGGTTTTGATCTTGTTATTAAGCTCATAATCCAGTAGTTAGCTTTTTTTTTTTCTTTATTGATTTTAGAGAGGAAGGGAGAAGGAGGAAGAGATATAAACATTGATGAGAGAGAACATCAATTGGCTGCCTCCTGTATGCCCCCCACTGGGGATTTGGCACATGCCCAGATAATGATACTTAAAATATATAAATTATGTACCAAGCACTGTCCTAAGCACTATACATACAGTGTTGCATCTAAATCTCACTATAACTCCATAAAAAGTATGCATTAATTCTCCCATTTTATGGAATCTCAGAGAGTAAAACTGACTTTGCAAAAGTAGAAAACCCACAATGCAAAACACATTTGTTTGTTTCTAAAGTCCATGCTCCACATATGCACCGATCTGAGTACATGAAAGACAGACCTATCATATTTGCAAGTCACAAAAATCTTACTGGTCTGGCTAATCTATTAATGACTAAATGAAAATATTTTATGGGCTGCAATTAAGGGCTGAAACATGAGTGCCATGAAATAGGCCTAAATATAAATTCCTATACCGCAGTTAAAAAATAATCAATTAGCCCAGCTGGTGTGGCTCATGGTTGAGAGTCGACCCATGCACCAAAAGGTCGCTAGTTTGATTCCCAGTTAGGGCATATGCCCAGGTTGTGGGCCCGATCCCCAGTGGGGTACATGTTGTCTCTCATCAATGTTTCTATCTCTCTTTTTCCCTTCCTCTCTCTCTCTCTAAAATCAATAAAAAAAAAAAAATCAATTAAACATGAAAAAGACATAGAAGACCTACCTTAATGGTATGTGTTTCTTAAAATGCTTTAATCATTTTATGTGACTGAAAGGTCAATTTAAGTCAATAGTGTAACTAAGTACTTAAGAAAGCCAATGTAAATGTTGACTACGTTAATAGCATATTCCTTAGGTCATTTAAAGTCAACAAAAGTAAAACTCCACTGTGCCATGCAGAATTATGACTAATTCTGGGTGCTCCCCTTTAAGACGGACACTGATAAACTTAAGATGCATACAGAGATCAGTAAGGGGCTAGACACAATGTCAAATGAGAATTTATTCAGCAAACAGGGATTTATTGGTCTAGGGAAGAGAAGATTGGGGAATGAAGGATGCAGAGATATTTGACCCGTGGAAGGGCAGACTTTGTATTATTTTATAGAACAGAAAAAAGAGTCCGATAGGCACAAAATATAGTAGAGTTAATGTCAGCCCACTCGGAATACCTCCCTATTCAGTTGCTCAACAGGGGAAGGGAGAGAGACACAAAATAATGAGGTTTGTATTTGTTTGTGTTCATAATACCTGCTCAGGGAAGTCCGGATGAATCTTTTAAGGGATTCTCTCAAAAGAGATGATTGAAAACCACTCAGAAGATTGCCTTATATAAGAAAATTGAAGCAAATGATTTCTAAGTAGTCTTGCCCACTTTAAGAAAGTATGAAGATTATTCTTTCTTGCTCAGTTATATTTTCCCATAATAAATTCTGTTAGGAATGTTACACTCATTCCTTATTCTTATATAACATCCTTTTCCTTCATCAAAATTCTATAAAACAGTAGAGTTTTGTTTTTCAATTACAGTTGACATTAAATATTGTATTAGTTACAGGTGTACAGCATAGTGGCCAAAAATTTATATAACTTCTGAAGTGATCCCCTGATAAGTCTAGTCCTCTCCTGGCACCATATATAGTTCTTACAGTATGATTGATTATATTCCCTATGCTGTACTTGATATCCTTGTGAATGTTTTGTAACTGCCAATTTGTACTTCTTAATCCCTTCAGAAATGGTAGTATTTCTGTAAAATTGTTCTAAACTGTCCACCTGGATTCATCCATTTCAATCACTCCCTGATTTCCCATCAATGTCACTAAGTCTTTCGTTTGTGATTTCAGCCCTGGGTGTACCGTCCCTTCAAAATGTAATTTGTTGCACATGTTTCTATAACTTGGCTTGAAAAATATTTGATAATGAGTGTTAACTTGTAAACGTTAAGAGCTTCTAGCAAACAGCTGATTGCTATTATTAACATTTTTATCTATTTGCCTTTGTTATTCCTCAACTGTTAGGTGCTAAATTTGTGGGAAGTAATGGCTTCATTTGAAAATGAGTCCAACGATTAGGAAACATTTTGTTCCTCTTAAAGATTTTTTTTTATAAATAAAAATCATTAATGTATAAGTCATGGAAACACCCCAAAATGACCCCAAGTGTTTAGAAAGTATTTACTTAGAAATATTCCTGTCGGATAGTTTTACCTGTTTAACCGATGATGCATACTCTTGAAAAGTTCTTCCACAGATTTTTCTTATAAGTCCTTGTATTTTTTGACGTTAGAGTTTGTAATGGGTGAAAATGTTTGCATGGTGAGGAGTTAGTTTCTAATGAACCACAGCTTGTTCATTGAAAACAGAGTTGAACCATTTTGAGTACTTCTGAAAGCTGAAAGTTAATGTTTAAAATCACTGAAGGGAAGGTGGAGCCTTTTTTCAAAGCCATAAAAAGGAATAATTGAGATGACACACCACAGTATGCATTTTATACTGTTGAATGATGGCAGCTTCACTTTTGGCTCCATGCCCCAGAGGCCTAGCACACCCGGGGAGTATTGTAAAAGCTTCCTAACGCACACCCTGGCGTGTGTGTGCCCACTTTTACAGCCAGCAATAATTTTAAAGGAACATACAGTACCTACTAGGAAGCTTTTTCAGTCGACAAGATGTAAATAAATAAGAATACAAACCTTTAGTGTAATAGTATTATAATAAGTGAATAAATAGCAATCATGTTTTGAAATATTAATCAAATAGCAACTATTAACAATTTTAGATCCTTTATTAAAATATTTAGATTCTAAACACTTTCTGATAATGGTAAGATCATAAAAATTTTATTATCTGGATGAGTAATCCTATAATCTTCTTGAAAATTGTTTTCTACTACTTTTCAGTCTAGTCACTTAATGGCCACATGGAGTACTACATTTTTCAAAAGAAAATGAGTAAGTTACTCTCTTTTGGGGATATAATGTCATACCAACTTCAGTAGAATTGCTAATACTCCTTACAGTTAATATTTTTTTCAATCAGGTTGCTAAAAACGTTTAAATCCTCAAATTATACCAAAATAAATAAAAGATAAGAAATCTTATTATCTGGGACAATTTTTTATTCTTTAGCAACTGGTTGAACCATCTACAACATTCATAAGAATTTACCATCCATTGGGGTAGATCCAGGCTTTGTGTGGACTTGAGTTTACACAATCTGATGAGTTGGAAGTTGCCTCTTTGAAAACATAAATACACAATTAGATAGGAAAGTAAATAATGAAGATTAAAAAATTAATAAGTTACTGGATACTGAGAGATGCAGCCCACTGTCTTCTAAAATGTCTTTAGGCAATTTATCAAAAAGTTTACATAGAAATGCTTCCTGATTCAGTATGTCTTTCCTTCTCCACTTGGAACTCTCCACAAGTTCCAGTACCAAGTGCTCAAGGTGCCCATGCAAGAGTGGGGTCCTGAAACTTAAACTCTATTAGTTTTATGGTAACTCTGCCTCTGCTGTCAGTATAGATATTGATGGAAGCAAGTGGTAAGTATTGTTTCTGGCCCTGCCCCCTTCAGAGATAATATTTCTAGGTTCTACTCAAGACTGTAGGCCAGATTTGGATTAAGGTTAAGAGCTCAACTCTTAGAGGAAAATTATTAAAATGTTTTTATTTTATAATTTTATTTTATTTTTTTGGTACGTGCCCCTAGTGGAACTAAACCCGAGACTCTGTGGTCCGCAGGCCAATGTTCCAACTGCTGAGCCAAACCGGCCAGGGCTTATTTTATAATTTTGATTATATTTCACTGTTATCATGGGAGAGATTAATGTAAAGAAATGGGAACAATCCATCTTTTCAAAGATTATGATTCTGAACCAAAATATGAACTAAGAATATTGAAAGCATTTTTATTTTTAACCTTCTACAGTAGACATATTTGTGTGTAACTTCATAATTATAGTAACAACACAATAATAACTGGGTTGTAATTCCTGTCAATGAATTCTCTAAGAAACCAGATGCCATTTTGATGCTACAGACACATTAAGAAGGGATTAAACTTCTGAGAGGATTTTAATAAGATCGACCCACAGGACTGGAGTCCACCCTTAAGGAGTCAGATAATTTAATATTCGCCAGTGGGCAGGTTTGGAGGGGTTCAACATTGAATCAGAGAACAACCAGGAAGTTAGGCCTGGATCCCTTGTAGTAACTTGAGGTTTATTCAAAGCAAAGCAAGCAAACAAACAAAAAACATTAGAGGGTTTTGAGCAGAGGAATGTCATGATATGACTTATGCTTCAAAAAAAGATCACTCTATTACTATGTTGATAATAGATGATAGGAGGCAAAGGCAAAGTCAGGAAGTGGTTTTTACTGTAGTTTAGACAAGAGGTGATGGCAGTGGTTGTACTTCAGATACACTGTGAACGTAGAGCAAAGAGGATTTGTGTGGTGGATTGCATGTCAAGAGTGAGAGAAAGAGAGGACTTACAGATGAAATCAAGATTTTTTACCTGAGCAGTTGGACAAGTTGCCTAAAACAGGGAAGACTGCATATGTAGCATGTTTAGCCAAGAACAATCAGGAATTCAGTTTTTTATTTTAAGATTTTTTAAATTGATTTTTAGAGAGAGAGGGAACTATTGAGAGTGAAACATTGATTGGCTGCTTCCTGCATGACCCCCACCAGGCATCGAACCCATAACGTGGGCATGTGCCCTGACTGGGAATCAAACTGGCAACTTTTCACTGCATGGACAACACCCAACCATGCAATGGAGCCAGGGCAGAAAGATAGTTTTTGACATATTAACTTTGGCATGCCAATTGGCCATCGAAGAGGAGATGCCAAGTGGAAAGTTCTAAGGACCAAACTGTAGTTTAGGAAGGCAACCCAGACTGGAGGTAAGAGATTATAGACAGTATTTAAAGTCATGTGGTCAGAGGAACTCATCCAGTGAGCAAACATGTATAGAGAAGTCCAAAGACCGAACGCTGGGACACTGGTATTTAGGAATCAGGTGAATAATTAGGAACTAGCAAGGAAGATTGAAGTAGTATTGCCAGGCAGGTAGCTGGGAAAGGGGGACAATGGGTACTAAGCAAGTACGGGCGGGATATTTTGATTCCACACACACATTAAACTGGGAAAGCGTTTGTTCGGGGTCCTACAGGAAGATGTAGGTTCCTATCACACTCTCAGTCAGTGCACAGTGACCTAGGAGGGCTGAGTATTGTATTCAGGGGCTGTGATCCAAGAAGCCTATGGTTCTATCTGTAAAATATGCCCAGGGTCCCCAGGTCTTATCTCTGTATGAATGACCAAGCAGAGAGAAGAATGAGGTCACATAGAAATGGGGGAAAGGCAACCTATAGCTAGCTCCTCTCTCCTCTAAAGATTCTATTGCTTGTCATGGCTTTAGTTCAGATGACTCTTGACCATTCATGCGTCACTATTTGAGGTCCCACAACCACCTCATATTCAGTCTGTTTCAAATTGAACAACTCCTGTTTGTCTTTTTGTCTCCTGTTGGTAGTGGATGTGAGGTTCTCGTGGTGTCATGAGGAAAAGCATTTTCAGGGACTCACAAGAGAGGATGATTTATTCAGGGAGCAAGATTTTTCTTCTTAAAATTAATTAATTAATTGTTAATCCTCACCTGAGGATATTTTTCCATTGCTTTTTAGATACAGTGGGAGGAAGGGAGAAAGGGAGGGAAGAGAGGGAGACATCAATGTGAGAGAGACAGCTATTGGTTGCCTCCCACATGACCCCAAATGGGGCCAGGGATGAAGCCTGCAACCCACGTACATGCCCTTGACTGGCAATTGAACTCATGACCTTTGGTCCACGGGCCTATGCTCTAACCACTGAACCACACCAGCTAGGGCATAGGAAGCCAACTTAAAGGAGGTCCCCAGTGTGCCATCTCTGTCCATCTCACCATGGACAAATCAGGGCCAGAAACGGAGTCAATGTTCAGAGACTCCGTGCCATATTAAAGCTTAGTTCAGTCCCGCAGCTGGCTGGTTTAGCTTGTGTTCTCGGCTATAATCCATGCTGCGCTGCAGTATCCAGGCTCCTGTGGAGTCCACGTGGCCAGGAGGCTGCTACGGCCACAGGGCTATGGAGAGAAAATAGGCCACTGCCAGCGTGGGACATGAGCAAGAGAGAGAAGCTCTTTGTCTCCTGGGATTAAAACCAAGAGCTTTTTAAAAATAACCAATTAATTTCCCAAGTTTTCATGGGCTTGCATTGGGTCCAGCCCCTCAGCCAATGATCTTTTCCCCAGGGTAGGCTCACAGGCCTCTAGGGTCTAGCACCTCCCCCTGTGCCATTTTGACTTCACTGCGCATGTCCTTCTCTCCCTCACCACACCCTCCCTCTCACATTTATACCAGGTCATGAGCTAAGACTTACATATATTGTCCTCTTTAATCCTTTAACTGCCTTAGGAAGTAAGAACTATTAGTTGTCCCCATTTTTTTCTGATGTAGAAATTAAGATTAGAGAGGGTATCCCTAAAAATCACAGTGACAATTTGTGTAGGAACCCCAACAAGGTTTTTCTGACTCCATAGTTCTCTTTCTAACCACTGTGTCCTATGTTGCTTTGTCTATTATTATTTTTTCATACCTAGCACTAAGGATAGTATTTGATTGTTAAATAAACCTGAATAGTTGGCTATACAATCTAAATTCACCAATGGCTACAAAAACTTCTATTTGCTTTAGTATGTATGAGAAACCACTAGTGTTATCACTCTTTTCTCTATATCAGTTTAGGTAATTATACTAAATATTCCATATAAAAATTTTTCTGATTATAAATGTTTTCTGTAAACCAAATTTAGCTGAGATAATCAATATTTCTTTCAAAGCAAATGACAACACTGTTGTGAGATAAAAATACACACACACACACACACACGCAATACTGTTCAATCTTTTATATCAAAGGTAGAAAAGAATGCATAGGGATTAGATTAATATTGGATATTTTTAGTTATTTATTACTGAAATTTTATTTGAGTGCTTTATTTCTTCAATAAAGGAGAGCCAGGAAAGTGTTGATCAATAAGTTGTAAAGTAAAATTTAAAAAAAAGATAGAAACCTTATTTTGATTTTCTTTTACATTTTACATGAATACAAAGTAACTCTTTACAAGGAAAGCAACCATTTTGTAATTTTTTCCTAAGATAAAATGGAACATTATTAGAAACTTTTCTGTTTTTTTCCTCAGGCTTAGAATGCCAATTAAATAAAATTAGAGAATTTAATAGTTAAAAAACAATTTTAGCTTTGTACTCTCTACTAAATTTTTTCTGTGAACTTAAAACTGCTCTAATAATTCATCTATTAATCTTTTTAAAGCCACATAATTTTAGAATAATTTTTTTGTATAGAATTTTATGAGTTTATTTGGGCCAAACTGAAGACATACTGAGAGCAAGATCTCAAATGCTCTTAGAATAATTTTTAACCTAGAGCTCAGTTGATTATTAGATTATCTCAAAGTCTAACAATACGCTTTAGCTCAGTGCTTTTTCAACCTTATCTATCTGAATATTATAACTCTTGGGGAACATTAAAAACCTGGGCACCCCCAACTCTGTGAATATACTCAATGTCACTTGAATTTATAATATATAAATTATGTTTCAAATAAAATATTTTTGTTGTTGTTAGTATTCACCCAAGAATATTATCCATTGATTTTTAGAGAGACTAGAAGGGAGGGAGGGAGAAAGGGGGGGGGGACATCGATGTGAGAGGGATATCAATTGGTTGCCTCCTGCATGTGCCCTGACCAGGGCCAGAGATTAAACCTGCAACCCAGGTACATGCCCTTGACTAGAATCGAACACATGACCTTTTGGTCCGTGGGCCAACGCTCTAACCACTGAGCCAAATCAGCTAGGGCTAAAATAATTTTTTTAATGTTGGTGCCGAGGTTTCACTCTGGACTAATTAAATTGGAATCATTCCAAGAAAGGTTAAGGCATCCACAGATTCTAGTGCGCAGCCAGAGGCTAAAACTAGTGGTTTAACTTGTCCTATTTCATTAAAAATAGTAGTTAACATTAATCATTTTTTTAGGATTAATTCTGGCAAATTAGTTGCTTAAAAGCAAAAACGGTTTCAATCTCCAACTTTGTTTAGGTCCATTATAAGTCTTCAAAATTGAATATATAAGAATAAAATTCTTTGGAAATAACGAAAAGCAGCCTAGTTGCTTTTAACTGACTTCAATGTGGTAAAAGAATATGCTTATTTCATACTAAAAAGAAAGGCAAAATTCTCACAGAAGTATATTCAGAACCAAAAAGACTATTCTGCAGAGGAGATGGGGTAGGGGTGGTATTCACTCTGCAATTCGGAAGATCAGCAAGACCTATCAGAAGGGTCTGGACTGCACTGGCAAGTGAAACTTCTCTGTAGATGTAGATAACACAGATTGTCCATGAGTCAGCACAGGCATCCTGGACATCGTGCTGAAAATGGGTTGTTCATGACATGAGTTTACTGGTGGAAAGGCAAGGATTCCATAATGGAATATATATTGTTTGCAGACTTCTTTTCCTCCTTTTCTTTCCTAGCATCACTTACCCTTCCAGAAATCTACTTCCTTCAGGAGATACCCAGTAAAACAGAACTTACCTCTCAAATGACCTGCTCAAGCCTACCCTTTGTTAGTATACCAGCTCTGGACTTCTCTCTCCATCTATTCAAGTCCATCATGAGGTCAACATTGTGAACACTGTGGTTGTTTTCCCTACTTTAACCTTTTCCCATTGTAACAAAGATGGACTCTAAATGTATGTTATTCAAGTTAATATTACTTCTTTTAATACAATGATTGGTTCATGGGTTAGTGCATATATATCCTAATTTAGTCCAATCAGAGTGGAGCTCAAGACAACTGTTTTATTATTGGGGGAAAACACGCTTTCTCCCTCTGGATGTAAACGAGGAAGCCTGCAGCTCTGTGAACCGCTGAAAGCTAGATTGTTTGCATTAGGGAAGCCAAGCTGAGGACAAAGTCAACCCATGTTGTTGGACAGAGTGGAGAAAATTGTAGAGGAGAAGATGAAGAGTCCTAATAACATTGTGGAAATTTGGATCAAATCATGTGCAAACCCTCAGATCTCAGAGCTTCTCCATTAGGAAATGATGAATTCCCTTCAGTGTATTATTCATTTTAAGGGCGACTTTTGTTGCTTGCATGCAAAAACACATTTTAACCAATATGGCTATTATGTGTGAAACTTCATTTATTAGTTTAAAAAAATAAAATTAAGGATCAATATCATATTTTGGCATATTATCCACTTTCTCAGGGTATGTAAATTTAAATAAGGAAATGCCTAACACCATTTTAAAAAATAAAATGAGTCCGGCTGGTGTGGCTCATTGGTTGAACGTCGACCCATGCACCAAGAGGTCGCCGGTTTGATTCTCGGTCAGGGCACATGCCCAGGTTGTGGGCCTGATCCCCAGTGGGGGCATACTGAAGGTAGCCACTCAATGTTCTCTCTCATTGATGTTTCTATCTCTCATTTCCTCTCTATCTAAAATCAATAAAGTATAAATATAAAAGAGTAAAAAATAATAAAATGAATGGCCCTCAGACTATTAGGGATGGGACTCTTAATGGACAGAGAGGCCTTCTCAAATAAAAACACTCCTAAGGAGGATCATCTTGGCCTCTGTTTCATGTCCAACAGAACCTGCTTTCTTTTTGATATTGTTTCTGTTACTTCTATAATGGTGCCCGCTTGTCCAACTATTACCATTACCCTGATCATCACCAGATATATCCTTCTCTCAATCTATCTCTACTTATCTCTCTCCTTATTGTTTTATCCGAACCCTCACTGTTGTTCCAGGACTAGATTAATTTAAGTCTTCACTTTCACATCCTGAATACCAAACCTTCAGGACACTAAATAACTAATCAATTAATCCAAGTCAACTTCCTAATAGCTAGGTAGGTTTTCGCAGATTATACATTAAATTTTAAGCATGCCCCAGGATCTTCCTTATTTAATCTACAGATTATTCTTTTTTTTTTTTTATCCTCATCCATTTTTTGTACAGATAGAGTGGGAGGGAGATAGAGGAAGAGAGAAAGAGAGAGAAACATCGACGTGAAAGAGACACATCGAGTGGATGCCACCCGCACAACCAACCAGGGCCGGGGACAAACTGCAACCGAGGTACATGCCCTTAGCGGGAACCGAACCCGGGTCTCTCTGGACCGCAGGCTGACACTCTAACCGCTGAGCCAAACCGGCCAGGGCTACAGATTATTCTTAATGGTTGTAATCTGGTAGAAGAAATCACCAAGAAAAGATGGGTGGCAACTTTAGTGGACATCCTCAGACCACCCTGAAGAAGCTGATGTGACCAGGAGACTGAACTAGAAAATTCTGGAAGAATGGAAGTGAAGCACAGTTTGGAAAGAACTGGGTGTTTAAGTGTGTTAAGGTGGGATGAAAGGAGACAATGTATTGAATAGGGGAGCAGAAAGAATTTTACTCATTGGTGAAGAGGGTAGGAAAGTGGATTACTGTCAGAAAATCAGCAATCAGACTCAAAATTACAAAAATTCAACCAAAAGTTTAATTATATATATTATATATATAAATACATATATATATTACATCTAAACATAACACAAAAAGGTAGAACAAAAGTCATGTAAAAATTAAAGTGCTAGCAAAGGCCATCAGTATGTATGATCAAATATAACTAAAAAGAAAAGTAACCAATAAATTTAGAATGAATAGGTTACTACTCATTTTTACCATTCTAGATCTCCATCCTTGGCTTTTTTTTTTCCATATACATATCTTTTTTTTTCCTGCCAGACACTAGAATAAGAGTTTTATCTTTGTGCTTTTTATGATGATTAAAAAAAAAAAAAAACTGTTTAGATTCACTCTATGAAAGGGCCACATCCTTGAGAACACCTGCCCTGGCTGTTAACCGATTATTATTAAGCGAGGCAAATGACATGAAGTCAGTTACAATAAAGTGTAAATAAAAAAGTTTATGGCAGGGTGTGTAAAGCAAAAGAAAGAAAAAGAAAAAAAAGAAAAAGAAATTAATCACCGAGGCAAAGCAAGAACAGATCCAAAGGTCATTTTTTTCTTCACTTAAATGGCTCATTAGATACTTTGACTTGATTAAAAATTGTGTTCATGTTTAAAACTTTCAACTTGCTGAGATCATAACTGATTAACTTTTGTGTGACTTCTAGTGAATCATTTCTATTCATTTTCAAAATAAAATTTGTTTACTAATAGCCCAGCTGGTATGGCTCAGTGGGTTGAGCATCATCCCATGCACCATGAGGTCACCAGTTTGATTCCTGGTCAGGGCACATGGCTGGGTTTAGGGCTCCGATCCCCAGTAGGAAGTGTGCAGGAGGCAGTCAATCAATTTTTCTCTCTCATCCATGTTTCTATCTCTCTCTCCCTCTCCCTTCCTCTCTCTGAAATCAAGAAAAACATTTTTAAAAAATGTGTTTACTAATGAGCTTTTTTCTACAAGGAGTCTGAGCAGTAAATATCAGCCAAGAACATTTTAAGATTTGTGCTTTTTTGCAGTTGTAATTTCTCCCAAGACATAAAAATTTCAGTTTTCTGTGTTCACCCTAAATAATATCTATATTTAATTGAGAACCAGAGTTATTGTAAGAATTTAGCAAAAAGAGAGAATTATTATTATTTTTAATAATTTTTATTAATCTATTTTTGTTACAGATGTTTCTCCTTTTTTTCCCCATTGACACCCTCCTCCCCATCCCCCCCACCCCATACCTGGCTTTGTTGTCCGTGTCCATCGGTTATGCGTACATGCATATAAGTTCTGTGGTTTATCTTTCCTTTCCCCACCACCCCCTCTTCTGAGGGTTGTCAGTCTGTAACCTACTTCCATGTCTCTGGGTCTATCCAATTCCTCAGACTGTTATGTTCATTATATTCTACAAATAAGTGAGATCATGTGATATTTGTCTTCTTTGCTTGGCTTGTTTCGCTTAGGATAATTCTCTCCAGGTCCCTCCATATCGTCTCAAAGGATAAGAGATCTTTCTTTTTTACAGCTTCATAGTACTCCATTGTGTAAATGTACCACTGCTTTTTTATCCATTCGTCTACTGATGGACACTTGGGCTGTTTCCAGATCTTAGTTATTGTAAATAGTGCTGCTATGAACATGGGGGTACATATATTCTTTCTGATTGGTGTTTCAGGCTTCTTAGGATATGTTTTTAGAAGTGGGATCACTGGGTCAAATGGTAATTCAATTTTTGATTTTTTTGAGGAAACACCATACTGTTTTCCATAGTGGCTGCACCAGTCTGCATTCCCACCAGCAGTGTACTAGAGTCCCCTTTTCTCCACACCCTTGCCAACACTTATTGTTTGATGATTTGTTGATGGCAGCCATTCTGAAAGGTGTGAGGTGATACCTCATTGTTGTTTTAATTTGCATCTCTCTGATGATTAGTGATGTTGAGCATTTCTTCATATGTCTCTTGGCCATTTGTATGTCCTGTTTGGAGAGGTGTCTAATTAGGTCCTCTGCCCATTTTTTAATTGGGTTCTTTGTCTTCCTTTTGTTGAGTTGTATGAGCACTCTATATATATTGAAAATTAACCCCTTATCTGATATATCATTGGCAATTATGCTCTCCCATACAGTGTGTTGCCTTTGGTGGTTGTTTCTTTTGCTGTGCAGAAGCTTTTTAGTTTAATGTAGTCCCATGTGTTCCTTTTTTCCTTTGTTTCTTTGCCTTAGGTGATGTATCAGTGAAAATTCTGCTGCATATAATGTCCATAATTTTGTTGCCTACATTTTCTTCTAGGATTTTTATGGATTCACGGGTCACATTTAAGTCTTTTATCTATTTTGAGTTTATTTTTGTGTATGGTGTAAGTTGATGGTCTAGTTTCATTTTTTTTGCATGTAGATGTCCAATTTTTCCAGCACCACTTATTAAAGAGGCTGTCTTTACTCCATTGTATGCTCTTGCCTCCTTTGTCAAATATTGATTGAGCATAATGTCTTGGGTCCATTTCTGGGTTCTCTGTTCTGTTCCACTGGTCTATATGCCTGTTCTTGTGCTAGTACCAGGCTGTTTTGATTACAGAAGCTTTGTAGTATAATCTGATATCTGATATTGTGATGAGAATTATTTTTTGATTGTCCTCTTTCTCAACATCATGTGCACCCTATCTTACATGACCTGAGAATTTAGGAGACAACTAAGAATTGCAGGAAACATTCTACTCAATGCCAATTAAACAATGTTAAGTAAGCACTTACTATATACCAGTCAGTATGCTAAATGTTGCAGGGCTATAAACATAAACTATATATTTTGTATCATTGACAGTGTCAGTGGGTGGTTAGGGTGTGGTTAGATCCACCACAGTTTCTATTATTCACTATCACCTATTCCAGATAAGCACACAATCTAAAGAAAAGCACGACATCTAATATTGTAAAGTACCTTCTACACACATACACTATTGAGAGCACTCCCCCTAACATGATTGCCAGCGCTAAGGTTCTTCTACCTTGGCTCTTGTACTGAAAGCAACTTAGAGTTTGGTAAGGGAGAAAACGCATTCAGAAAATTTGCAAATTCAGGAAAAGCACACCCTTTCACATAAAGTAATATAATACGGAACGTGTCTTTCTACCTTTCTTGTTTTCTAACTACCATCTGGATACTTTTCTTCTGAACCTCCCTTTTGTACTCTAAATCCTTTGGGCAAAATCTATTTTCTTAGAGCTTGTGTGTCAGATCACAATGGTTTATGTTTTGGCCAATTTATTATGAAAACTTAGACTCTTCCAGCCAATGTCAACCTGAAGACTCATAGGCATAATGTTCTAGACTTTGACTCCAATCTTTTCCTCTTTCATTGGGTCTTAGATATGCCAATTAAGTCATCATGTGTGAATTCTAATTTCTCTTTAGCATCCATAGTATATACATTTTGAACCACCAAAATGAGTCAACCTCCATCCCTCTTCATTTACTTTCTCTGGTAACAATTTGTTTTTTTACAGTCCCAACTGCTATTTTTTTAAGTATTCATTTTCTAATTTCACTTTTTAAATGAATAAACGATAAGACTGACTTGAGGGGGTGTGCATTTCTGTGATTTTTAACACATGTATGAATTCATATAACTATCTCCACAATCAAGGTATAAAATAATTCCATCACATTCATTTTTATTTTTTGTTAATCCACATCCGAGGATTATTTTTTCCATTGATTTTTAGAGAGAGTGGAAGGGAGGGAGGGAGGGAAAGAGAGAGAGAAGAAGAAGGGGAGAGAGAGAGAGAAAGAGAAGAGAGAGAAAGAGAGAGAAATATTAATATGAGAGAAACACATTGATTAGTTGCCTCCTGCATGTGCCCTGACCAGGGCTGGGGATTGAACCTGCAACCCAAGTACATGCCCTTGACTGGGAATCAAACCTGTGACTCTTTGGTGTGTGGGCCAATGCTCCAACCATTGAGCAACACTGGCTAGCATTCATTATTTTTAATTGTTTATTTTCTTATTTGGGTGGTTTGAGAATTCCTTATGTATTCTGTACAGATATATTTTGTTTGATGTATGAATTGCAAATATTATCTTCCAGTTTTTACTTTGTCTTTTTTATTCTCTTAATAGTGTATTTGCAGGGCCCTGGCCGGTTTTACTCAGTGGTTAGAGCATCGGCCCTCGGACCAGAGAGTCCTGGGTTCGGTTCCCACTAAGGGCACATACCTAGGTTACAGTTTGTCCCCAGCCCCGGTTGGGGTTGTGTGGGTGGCAGCCAGTTGATGTGTCTCTCTCACATCGATGTTTCTCTGTTTCTCTCTTCCTCCCTCTCTCCCTCCCACTCTATCTGAAGATAAATGCAAAAAATGTCCTCGGGTGAGGATTAAAAAAAAAAATCAGAAATAGTGTATTTGCAGGGCAAAACTTAATTTTGATGAATTTTAATTTATCAATTTATTTTTTAATGGATCATGATTTTTTTTTTTTTATCATTTAAAGTATTACAGATGTCCCACTTTTTTCTCCCATTAACCCCTCCTCCCCGCTCCCACTTCCCCCCTCGTTTCCCTAACCTACTGTCTGTGTCCACTGTAGTGCATGTATGCCTGTAAGTTCTTTGGTTCATCTCTGCACACCCCTCCCACCCCCATCCCTCTGAGGTTTGTCAGTCTGCTATGACTCTGGATCTATTTTGATCGATAGCTTATTTTGTTCCTCATGTTCCATGACTCTGGATCTATTTTGATCGATAGCTTATTTTGCTCCTCATGTTCCATAAATAAGTGAGATTATGTGGTATTTGTCTTTCTCTGACTGGCTAATTTTGCTCAGCATAATACTCTCCAGGTCTCTCCATGTTGTCTCAAAGGTGAATCATGCTTTTGGTGTTGATTTTAAGAATTTTTTAAACATTATTAAGGTCACAACATTTTATTCCCCTGTTTCCTTCTAAAAAATTTTTATAGTTTGATGTGTTATATTTATATCACAATCCACTTTGAGTTAGTTTTGACATAAACTGTGGAGTTCAGGTTAAGGTTGTTGTTTTCTTAAAATATGAATGCCCAATTGTTCCAATATGATTTATTGGAAAGATCATTTTTTTCAAATGAATTAACTTTGCACCTTTGTCAAAACCAATTGACCTTATCTGTGTGGGCCTAATTCTGGATGCTCTATTCTGTTTCATTGCTCTATGTGGCTATCCTTTTGCCAAAATGACAATTTACTGATTAATGTAGTGTTATGGCAATTCTTAGAATCAGGTGTGTAAGCTACACAATTCTGTTCCTTTCTTAAAAAAAAAAAAAAAAATTGTTTTGGCGATTCAAATTCCTTTGCCTTTCCATATAAATTTAGAATCAGTTTGTCTATATCTACACAAATTCCTGCTTGGATTTTGATATAATCTGTATATCATTTGAGGAAAAGTGACATGTTAACTATATTGAATCTGCCATCTATGAACAGGGTAAATCTCTTGATTTATTTAGGTTTCCTTTGATTTCTTCAATCAGTGTTTTGAAGTTGTTAGATTTATTCTTAAATATTTCATTTTTGGGATTTATTATGAATGCTATTTTTTTTTTTAATTTGAGCTTTCAATTGTTCATTGCTAGTAATTTTTGAGTGTTGAACTTGCAACCTTGCTAAACTCACATTAGAGTTCTAAAACCTTTTTTGTTACTTCCATGAGAATTTTGCATATACAAGCATGTCATCTGTAAATAAGAGGAGATTAATTCTTACATCCCAATCTGTTGACTTGCCTTATTGTACTGGCTCGGACTTCCGGTACAATGCTGAATAAAAGTGGTGAGAATAGACAGTTCTGCCTTATTTTTTGTCTCACTGGGAACACATTTATTATTTTAACACGAACCCTGATGTTCATTGTAAATCTTGCCACTTCCGTTTTCAAGGTGTTTGCAGCGCTGTCAAGATCAATACCATGTGGCATGCTGTTTCGAATCAGATCTTTGTATATGCAGCTCTCCGGTTAGTCCTCAAGAACAGGCACAACTTTATGAGTTTGACTTCTTGATTTTTCTCTTCACCATGATCTCCCCTACTCCTCCAGCTCCCATAGCCCCCTTTTCTGATCCTTTATACAGAAAACTGGGGCTTTGGTTTCCTTTGTCTGCCATGTTCTTCTCGTGACTGTGTCTGCATATACAGCCAGGCAGCTGGAGGACAGAGAAAGAAACAAAACCATGGGATCCAGGCCACACTCTAAGGACCATAACTCTCTTGTTACAGAGTTTTAGGTACCTCCCTGGCTATGACCACTATCCGGGGGCTGGGGTAGGAGAGGAGGGAAAAATCATAATTTAAATAATTTTAAAAGCAAGGAATTTCCTCTAGCCCATAAGATTCCTTTTCCCCACAATTCCTCTTGCAGAAAGAGAGGGCTTCTCCTAGAGCTATTTTGCTCCTCATCCATGCATACTTTTGGTTTAGAGCTTCCCTTGAGTCTGTGCCAATGATGCTAAAAGGAAAAATATAGGAACTTCCGATCCTGGCCTCCTTCCTCAGTCTTCCTGCTGAGGTTTACGTTCAGCATCTTCATGTGGCTGCTTCAGCATTTGCACTTGCATTTAGTGCGAGAAACATTGTAGAGTGTTCTTACTCCATCTTCCTCAGAACTAACTGCATGCTTTCTCAAGTACTCTTAGTCCACAGTTTATTGATTGAATTTGGGATTTTCATTGTACTCTAATAGATCTTTGCAGTTTATAAATGGATTTATAGACTTTAAAATAAACTTCACATGGATAATATCATGTGATCCTTACAAGCCTATAAGTTTGACTAGAAACAGGAACTAAGGTTCAAGGAGTCCACATTCATACTGGTAAAACTTAGTAGAAAAATGACTAGAGGTCTGACCTCCCAATTCTAACATGAGCTCTTCACATCACAATATTCTTTTAGGTTACTTTGATTCGTCCTCTTTCATATTTCTCTTTGATGGTACTATCTAGTGTGAAAATATAAATGAGCAATGTACCGGGACCTTAACTCAGACTTAATTAAGTGCTGAGGATTCTGAGCAGAGAGAATCCTTTTTTCTGGGCTTTTATTTCCATTTGACGTAACTTTTCTCACAACTCTACAGTTGAAGACCTATTCAATCTCTATTACCTATATAAAACTGATCCCATCTTTACTACCGGAATTAGCTACAATGATGACTAAATGGCCAGTGTAAGAGAAGGATTCATGTTCTAGTCTTTCTCAGCTCCACTCAGCTGCAAGCTGTCATTCATTTAGCAGTTACTATATTCCAAATACTTTGCTGGTGTAGCAGGTAAAAGAAGAATGAGGGATACTCCTGGATTTAATGAGCTCTCAGTCTAGCAGGAGTAGGGAAACGTTTTCCTGCAGAGGGCCATTTGGATATTTATAACATCATTCGTGGGCCACACAAAATTATCAACTTAAAAATTAGCCTGTTATATTTGGTCAGGCTAATTCGGTGAGGTGTGTGATGTTAGCTGGTACTGATTTCGGGGTCCTTATGGGGCCTGCAGGCCGGACGTTACCCACTCCTGGGAGACAAATAAAGTCATTGCTTTGACAAATACTGACAAATATTTATTGTCTGCTCATCATGTGCCATGCACTGTGATAAGCCCACAATATGGATAAATCTATAAAGTAATAAAATTATCATACCACCTGACAAATGAAAAAGCAAAACTCTAGAGAGGTTAAGTAACACATCCAGGGTCATACCATGTGGCAAGTGGTGATGCCAGAGTTTGAACCCAGGTGCCTAAATATTAAGTGATTAGATACCAGGTGTCCTAATGACACATCAGATTCTCCCCACTATTGTTTCCTTGAAGTTAATTAAACATTGTTTTGTTTTTGTTCAAAGAGTTCATCATTCTGACTCTCAGCAGAGAAGTTGCTAGTGCTCCTTAAAGAAAATGCAATGTGTCTAAAACTGACCTCCTTCCCACACACCAAAGCTGCTGCTTCTGCTGTGGTTCTCATCTCAGGCCATGGCAACTCCATTCTTCTAATTGTTTAGACCAAAAATGTCGGTGTGCTCTTCATCTCCTCTCTTTCTCTCACGTCTTCTTTCAGTATTCAGCCAACACATTTAAACTATGTCCAGGGTTTGACAACTTCTCACCATTCACACTAATTACCTGACCTAAGTCATCAACTTCTCTCACCTATTTGCCACCCCAGCCCTAAAATCTTAGGCAAAACTAATCTGGTTGTAAATCGAGACATAATTTCACAATGAAAAATATTCCCAAAGGACAGGTTATTATCACTTCATAATATTTGTTCCACTTTGCAATACTAAAATAGGCTTTCTTACTCCTTTATATCTGACTGTGACTTAATCTTGGAGATCGTTGCTTTATTCATAAACTATATATGCAGTAATTGTTTATCACTATTTTGCTCCTTCAAGAGAACAGAAAGAGATCTTGTTGCATCAAGATCTATTTTTAAAAAATCAGATATTTCAGTGAATGTCTAAAAACCTGTAAGTTAGGAAAATTGTGATCTGACTTGGAGTCAAATAGAATGTCAACCTTCTGCAACTACAAAGAAATCCACATCATTTAATTTAATGACCTTCAAGTACGTTGTCTTTAGAGAATTAAATTACAAAGGGGTATTAATTTTAGCTTAATTTATGTTAGCCTTAATTTTCAGAAAATTAAGTATATTTTCTGGAAACATACTTTTATAAACAATACTTTTCACCTGTAGAGCACCTTTCCCTTTTGTACCTTTGCCCTACAAACTGTGGGGGAAATTGATGATGCACTCCAAAGGTCCTGGTGTTCTTATGATAGTCTTATACTTCCTGACTTTCTGGGGTTGGATGAGCCTTGTGAATAGATCTGACCAGAATCAGGAGCAGAAGGGATATGTGTCGGTTCCAAGCAGATCATAAGATTGCCTCCAGACCCCTCTTTCCCTCTGTATTTAGTAACTAGCAATATTGGAGATGATGGTTACACTGTCATTCTGGATCGCTAAATGATCACAAGCTAAGCCACACCTGACCTGTTATGGTTTTGTGTCATGAACAATAAAGAAACTTTTGTTGCTTAGTCACTGAGATTGTTACCACAGCATATCCTGGCCTAACCAGATAGATGCATATACATTATATGATCTTATGTGTTAACTTAGAATATATATATGTGTCTATCTATCTATCTATCTATCTATCTATCATCTATCTATCTATCTATCTATCTATCTATCTATCTATCTATCTAGATACACATACATATGTATATTCTTATGTGAGTCTCACAATAACCTCTGAGGTAGGACGCTCAGGTTTAATTGTTCTTTCTACTCCACTTTTATAGATAAAGATTCTGAGACTCAGAGAGGTAAATATTTTTTCACTAGGTACACAGAATTAATAAATGAAAAAATTAGGAATAAAACTTAAAAGTATTGACTTCACATCTACTGCTTTTTATTTTATTTTTAATATTTGGTTAATCCTCACCAAATGGATATATTTTTTCCATTGATTCTTGGAGAGAGTGGAAGGGAGAAAGGGAGGGAGGGGGAGAGAGAGAGAACCATCAATGTGAGAGAGACACAGCGGTTGACTGCCTCCCACACACACACTGACCTTGGTAGGATGGGATCGATGGAACCTGAAAAGCAGGTACCTGCCCTTGACCGTGCCTTTGACCAGGAATCAAACCCACCACCCTTCCATCTGCAGGCCGATACTCTAACCGCTGAGGAAAAACCAGCCAGAGCTCTACTGCTTTTTTTTTTTTAATTTAATTAATTAATTAATTTTTGTTACAGATGTTTCTCCTTGAGATAGTGAACTTTTCTTTTTCTTTTTTGTTCAGGTAGAGTGGGAGGGAGAGAGAGGAAGAGAGAGAGAGAAAAACATCGACGTGAAAGGGACACATCGAATGGCCACCACCCACATGACCAAGTGAAAGGGACACATCGAATGGCCGCCACCCGCACGACCAACCAGGGCCAGGGACAAACTGCAACCAAGGCACGCGCCCTTAGCGGGAACCGAACCCGGGTCTCCCTGGACCGTAGGCCAATGCTCTAACCACTGAACCAAACCGGCCAGGGCTCTACTGCTTTTTTAAAAAGATATTACTCTAAACACAGAATCTTCTACTTCTAATTCTTGATGGAAGCATTTTCAAGTTGAAAAATTTCCAAGTTGAATGCTACGTGTCATAATTTATATAAAAAATATCATAATTCAGTATAATAACTCATGTTACCCCACATCTGTGATAACTTGTCTTGGTCTTTTCATTGAGCAGAGTAGCCATGAGAAAGATAATACAGGAAGATGATAAACACTGCTTTTTAAAGTTCATACTTTAAAACCACCGGCTATGTTTGCATAAACTTTTAAAATAATGTTTATTCACACAAAGTGGTGCTTTGATCGCACTAACTTTGTGTCCATAACATATCCTTATGGCAGTCCTCTGCTGTGAAGCTCCGTTTCCTTGAATGGCAGAACTATGCAGCAGTTTCTCTCTTCCAGGAAGGTCTACCTTAAGAGATTTCTTAAAGGAAAACAGAAATAGTTTACATTGAGATTAGCTGGTTTAAAAACAGTATCAAAAACACGTTACTACTATCTCGAATTTGGTACATGAACAGAAGTGGGAAAGGTTTTCAGACCTGGATCTTTCAGTAATCTTTGTTTCTGAAAGCCTACACCCTGTACAAGTATTCTGGAGCAATTATTAACCACACAATGAGCCTGCGAGACAGCAGATGCGAGGCTCCCCTTTCCCTCCCTTTTTACCTCCTCAGTCAAACATATTTGTTGAGTACATATTTATCTACTTAAAAAATGAAGAGGAAAAAACCCTGTTACCTCCCTTCTAACAGGAAGTGAGCAGGACTTCTCTTCATAGGCTATAAAAATATTGACAGGAGATAATGGGCCTGTATAAGATACTGGTGGGAAGTGAGTTAATAATCACAGGATCGAACTGCAGGGAGCTTCAGATGCTGCCTAAAACCAGAACAGCAATGAATACTGTTTTTGTTAATAACTAGCTGGTGACAGAAATCTCTTTCAACCTTGCCTTCCTGGAATTGGAAAATACAATGCTAGAGAGAGATATATAGTAATAAGATATACCTATCTTATTTATATCCATGAATTAATTTTCCACAAATATAATAAAGAAAGAAGCATCCTCTTTATGAGGGAAAAAGACCAGCTCGCTAAATTTTTCTAAATTAAAATGACAAGTATCGGAGGATAAAATTCTCTTTTTAAACTACTGCCAGAAATTAAACTAATTTAGCCAAACACTATGACTTACCTCAATGAATTATCTAGAGAATTTTCTCTTTTGAAAATGTTACTATAGTTTAATATTCTTATAAGCCTTACATGTTAGAACTTTTCAGGAACCCCAGAAGTTTTCATAGAGCTTAAGAAGACAAAGGTGCTTGAAGCATCAGGATCACAGCCCTTTGAGGGAGAGCTAGGGATGCTCTGTAACGTAGACCATCAATGTCTACATTTCTTTAGAAATTAAACTTCCAAAGGGGCCAACCACGCTCTGAAAATAGGTTTTATCCTTCTCCTGAAGCATAAATCTTTACTGCCTTTCTGTATAAACCAAACTGAAAAGATACGATGCATCATTATATGTAATGATTAACCCCCTATTTGCCAGCTGTCTGATAAATACCTGTAGACTCGAGCAGACATTAAGCAACCACAAGTCATACAGGTGCAAATCCCTTCTGCAAGTTTTGCAGTAGTAATCTCTCTCTCTCTCTCATTATTATTTTAACCAATGCCTTATTCATTAATTTTTTTAATTTATGGGGTAACTTGACATAATTTAAAGCTTCTGCTGTCCATGAAGCATACAGTGGTGAAACAGTCAGTTAAAAATGAAACTAGTTTACTGTTGAAAAATTCAGGAGGACCCAGTGAAAGGATCAAATACCTTGGTAAACTTCAGGACACAGTTCTCATTGGTTCGTTTCATTTCCTCTATTGTTCTTTGTAAAAGTCCCTCAAACCAGTTTACAAGAATGATGGACCAAAATTATTCCCAGGAGTGAAGCCAGCATCTTTGGGAGAATTTCGTTTATTGCCTGGAGGAAAATAAACTGGAAAGGGTACATGACGGAAAGAAACAGAAAGAACTGAAGATTGTTTTAAAAGAGAAATTATCCTGCAATGTTTATTGCTGAGCGGCGACCTGGTGTGGGAGGCAGCGGCGCCGCTCTGGGTTGCAGTCCAGGTGAACCCGGAGAGGGAACTCCCGAAGCCCCGCCAGCCCCGCGGGCTGCAGCAGGGAGCCTTCTGAGAAAAGACGTGTCGATGAGCTCTGATGCCAACGATAATGGGAGTATTAAATGAAGGCTACTGTAGTAAGGTGCCTGCCCGGGGAAGAATTCTGACCGCGGAAGAAATAGAGATCTCTGACTCTGGATCAAACAGATGGGCTGATGCTGACCCGCATCAGTGATCCCGAGTTGATTAACCGAGATTAGGAGGCGAAAGTCGGCAGCGCAGCCACCGAAACACGGCTGGGTATTTTTGTCAGGAGAGAGGGGGGCGGGAAAAAAGAATAGGGGAGAAAAACCCCTTCGGTTCCTACTGACAGCAGATCCGGTTTCCCCAGCTCTGTGCCGCCCACCCGCACCTCCCGCCTCTGCTCCAGCCCCAGGCCGGGGTTAAGGGGCGATGCCCGCAGCTGCTCCCACAGGAGGCGCTGCGGAGTTTCCAATCTCGGCAGGACCAGCTAGTACCGCCCTGGCCGGCTCGGGAGGGCCGAGCCCCTGCTCGCCCGCAGCGGAGAGGGTGTTCGGGGCTTGCCCCGCAGGGGCGGAGACGAAGAGGGAAAAGCAGAGGAACGGAGGCCCATGAGGTTAGGGTGATGTTGGTAAAGGAGCAAAGACGCGAGACAAAACCACCAGTTATGAAGGATAAGTATTAGGAAACAAAGATCGAGGGCTGAGGAGAGGAGAAAGTGGGGAAGGGACCAAAGGATGACAGGAGAACTAAGGGGAAATGGTAGGGAAATGGAAGCGGGAAGAAGAGAGGAATGAGAAGCAGGTGAGCGCTTACAGGAAAGACGGCGTGCAGAAGGGATACCGCGCCAGCAAACGCAGGGACAGAACAAGTCAGGGGAAAGGGTCGCGCGGTGTGACCCCATGGGCCGCTGTTGTCAGGTCTCCGTGGTGCGGTGTCAGCGCAGAAGCAACCTCCCAAAAGCTGGTCTAAGGAAGGGCATTTGTCCTGCCAGACAAACCCTGCAAGGGCATATGGGTGTATTAACTAGGATACCAACATGTGAGTAAGACTTTGCCCTGACCCCAGGGGCTCCCAGAAAAGCGCTTCCAAGAACAGCTGCAATGTCCTTTGTTGGGAGAACCACTGGAGCACAGAGGAGAGAGCTTGAACCTCTACTTTGGGAGTCCAGAGGTTACCAAAAAAAGTTAAAACTTCTACAAGGCCTTTCTAACAGGGCGGGAGAACCTGTTTTCAAGGCAGAGAGAGAGAGAGGGGGGTTCAAGTATTGGCTACAATCAATCCAGTCTATTTTTGTTTATTTGTTTGATTATCTTGATTGTTGAAGAGTATTACAGAGGTTCCCCCCCCCCACCAGAGGTTCCCCCCCCCCACCCCCCCCCCACCCCCCACCCCCCCGAGAAAGCAAAAGCCAGAGGAGGAATTGTGTGGCAGATCTCACAGAGGCCTAGTGACCTTGATTCTTTCTCACTTCTCTCCCATGGTCATGATCTGCCTACAAGAGGGTCAAAGTCAAATTAGATATGGGTTCCTCCCCGCAAAGGGCTAGCCCTTTAAAAAGAGATCAGCAATTCCAGTGAACTGTGTAGAGCTTTGCATGAAAAATGGAAAAAGTTGAATCTTCACCAGACTTTGAGGGACTGGGGAGGCACCCAGAGGTGAGCTGAGAGGTGAAAACAGGCTTTTGAGGAAAACCCTTAGGTAACAAGATGGATTATTTTCTTCTTTATTTTCCAGGAGTGTGGAGCTGGAGAGGGATCCACCAAGAGAAACATTCATGTAACATGCCTGGCACCTAGAAAAGTTCTCCAGAGACGCTTCCAAATGGACTCTACTAAATCACTCCTGCCCTTCCGTAGTCCCAGAGAAGCCTTGACTCCCTCATGAATAGAGTCCTTGGCTGAGTAACCATGCCTCCCCACCCCCATCCCTCCGGTCCTTGAATACATGAGAAAACGTTGAAACAAAACCAATGCTCTTGGCCTGGGCAGATCACACCTCTCTTTGTTGATAGCAAAATGGGGCATGGCACAGGAAATATGGTCATTTTCACAGTAAGGCTATGCCATAGCTTTAGCTTCCTTTCTAGAAATAGGAGCCATTTAGAGCTTCCAAAATAGTGAGGGGACGTTTGGCCAGATGGGTGATGTGGTATTATAATGCAGGATATATAAGGAAGCAGTGTGGATTTAGGTCTTGGCAAATGGGGTTCTGAACTAAATCCTTAGTAGCTGTCCTGGTATAGAGGTGGGGAGAAGGAGCAATGGGGGATGCATATGCTGTGGGGAAATGTCTAGGCATGACAGAAAGTACAAACTTTACCCATTGGTCCTAAAATGTGGCCTATGTAACAGCTTGCAATCTTTCCTCTTTTGATTAGAAATATATTCTGCTTTTCAAGTACCACCTACTCTCCCTTTCACTCCTTGGGGTGGGGGCTGAAAGCACCTAACTCACAAATAATATGGAAGAGATTGCTTTATACCAACAAATAGAAGTATTATAAAATGGGGTGCTGGTTCATGATAGATAAAGAACAGAACTTTTCACAATAGGTGCTTTTCAGACATTGAACCACTCAGACGGTGGTAAAAGTTTGGAGAAAGGTTTAAGGGGAGAAAGCCAATAGCTCAGATGACCAGGTGAATAAAAAATGTATGTTATCACTGAATGAATCCACAGCTACAAATGTAGCAGGTTAATTTACTTCTCCCTCCAAAAGAAACAATAAAAGTTAAAGCCTCTTTTTCTTACCATTCGTACAAGCTTAAATAGAGCAACAATTTTGGGAAATGACCTGCTTTGGGGCCCTTACTCTTCAGGACACAGTTTTATATCACATTCTTTAGCTTTATCCCCTAGCTTACATGTATTTGGATGGATTATTCTAGATGAGAGCAGAAAGGAATTTCTGTATAGAATAAGAGTTACTCATGTCCAGTGTCAGGTAATCAAAGAGAAAGGCTGGCATTCTAAATGAAAGTTATTTTAACCAGTTGACTGGAATCTATCACCTGGAAGTAGGCCTCATCCATGGCCATCTTCAAAGAAATATCTCTTTCTGGAGCAAATGTAAAAAAGGAAGAGTTCAGGAATTTCTATCACCCAGAAGTTACCAAGAATAGGAGGAGAGGGTGTAAGGTGACTGGCTGAAAACATGCACCTGAGGCAGGTGAGTGTTGTGGAACGAACACTGAGCGCAGACTCAGAGCAGACCTGGGTTGCCATGGTCATAGTTTCTGTGGTACCAAAGCTACATTTCCTTTAGCAGGCAATTTAGTTTCTCACAGCCTCAGTTTCTTCTGGTATGAAGTAATGACTGCAATTTCACTAACAACTTCTAAGAAACAAAATAAAGGTATCCACTGAGCTCTAAAGGAAGAGATTGGGACTGTGGTTGAGTTGAAGCTTAGCACTGAGGGTTTCAAACCACTTGGAATCTCTAATTTTTTTTATTAATTTATTTTTGTTACAGGTGTTTCTCCTTTTTTCCCCATTGACACCCTCCTCCCCATCCCCCCCACCCCGTCCCCAGCTTTGTTGTCCTTGACCATCAGTTATGCATACATGCATCTAAGTTCTGTGGTTTATCCCCGCCCCCCCCCCCCAATCCCTCTTCTGAGAATTATCAGTCTGTACCTACTTCCACGTCTCTGGATCTACCCTGAGGAATCTGTAATATTTTTAAGGGAAACAGTGAAATAATAATAAACATAGGACTACAAAGCTGGTTGGCCCAAAGCTGGTAGCAAGAATACCATTCTCACCTAGGGCATGAAGCTTCTTTTCCATGTTTCACTCTGAGATTCCACCAAGTTCTCAGTACTGTAAGGGTGGGCTCTATTCTATTGGTGTGTTTCTCTCAAGCAGGTTAATCCTTGTGGTACTCTGACATCAGTACCCAGTAAGTGCCCATTTATTGATGAAAAAAAAGGGAGATGTGGGAATATGAGTAAGAGGCAGTCGAGCAAGACTTTGGAAGGAATAAAAAAATTACTCACCAAAGGAAATCACACTTATTTCATGAGATCATTGTCTTCTAACTCATAAAATTGTTTTTTTGCATTGAGATTATCATTACAGTATTAGTACAAGGGAATTACTACTTCAGTTAGGTTATAGGTGGCTGACTCTTCCATGGAAGCCAAGGGCCCAGTGAATTCATGCTGGAGTTATTATAGAGTGGCATGACTTAGTCTACCTACCTTAAACCAAAGGCTTCGTGACAACTTGACCCTGTCCCCTGAGAAAATTTTTACTCCCTGCTTTTCACAAGCACTCACTGGGTATGATTTTGGCTTCTCTCACTGAGCCAGGGGGTAGAGGTCTTGTACCTAGTGGTCTGATGTCCCAATGCCTCCAAGGCAGCTGGTATCACTTCAGAGTTGAGATACCTCAAGCCTGGAGCATACTGTCCAAGGCCCCATAGTCGGACAGCAATGAAATCAGGCTTATGGGCTCCAAAAAGCTAAGTTGATTGCTTCAATCTTCTTGGAAAAATGACTGAGTATTATAAAAGGAGGCAAAAGAAGATTCTTTACACAGTGTTTACGTTCATAAGCTATTTCAAAAAGAGGACCTAACAGGAACTCCTTCAGATCACTGTTTTTGATAGTGTAGTCCTGGGCTGCACCAGATTCACCTGGCAATCCTGTGTGCGGATTCTGGCATTCTTCTTTGACCTACTGAATTAACATCTCTTAGATGATAAAATTTGAAGAAAAAAGTATTTGTACATGTCTGCTAGGTTATTTCCTGAAACAGATACAAGTTATTGAAAATTAAAAGAACTGACTTTCTACCTTCCTGGACACCTGGTGGCTCTGTGTCTTCAGATCTCTCCTAGTTTTGTGGCCTTTAAGGTTAAGTTACACATGATGCCTACTCCATCCTCAACTGCTAGTTCACTCCTGCCTCAAGGTTGAGGATCCTTCCCAATCCTAACCCTTCTCCCACCAACATCTCAGCACCAAGAGTTTGTAGGAGCCAGAATGTAGGAAGGATTGTGAACTGTCTCTAGAAGAGACAAGTAAGTGGTCAGTGGCCCAACAGATCAACCTATCTGTTGGCTTGAGAAATCCCAAGACAGCCACCTCAGATCCTAGCTCACACACCTTCCTTCATCATTCTGACAGCAGCAAGGCCTGGGGAACCAGCTGGCCACCAGAACACCATTTCTTTTGATCTGATCTCTTAACTCTTTAATCAGAATTGCTAAAAAGCAGTACTTATATTGGAGAGCATCTCATTTTTCATCTCTATGGAGGAAACTTCTGGTTTCTCTGGGGAAAAGCATGAACTTGTAGCATGGGCCTGGCCTCACTGCAGATTAGGCAACAAAAACCTGTTTTATTTCCTTGTTTATTTGGGGGCCAGAGAAAGCAGGACCGAAATAGGAAGAGGAACACAGGGATGCAAAGAAGCCCCAAATCTTTCTACCAAAATGCTTACTTTTGCTCTTCTTTATTTAAAGAGCTGAATAGGGTAAAAAAAGTCATATACCTATGCCCCAGCTCTAGATTGTGGGAGACAAAGCCGGTGCACTGTCCAATTAACGTTTAAATTCTCAGAACTGCAACAGCATCCAACTATCTAAAGAATATAGAA
This sequence comes from Molossus molossus, assembly GCF_014108415.1. Classification (NCBI taxonomy): domain Eukaryota; kingdom Metazoa; phylum Chordata; class Mammalia; order Chiroptera; family Molossidae; genus Molossus; species Molossus molossus. The sequence goes on along the minus strand of NW_023425344.1, from coordinate 72,710,611 downwards.
GATTTTCGGAGAGGGGAGGGACTGAAGAACTGTATCTTCGACTAGAAAAGGTGAATGGATCTTTCACTACAAGCTGTGGGCGGGCAGTCTCGCAGGTCGGAGAGCAGGGCATTTGCAAGGCCCCTTTCGAGGGAGGGAGGATGCTCATGCTTACTGGTCTCGGTTCACTGCTTCAGGTGCCTCAGCCCCAGCCTAACTTTTCCTGGACAACCCCGCAGCTCTCCCGCCGCCGCCTCCTCCAGCTTCCCCTCCCCTTGGCATTGCTTGGCTTTAACTTTGCGCAGCTTCTTTTCTTGCCGGGCTGGTTGCTGGGAGGTGCAGTGGGCAGTGGCGGCTCCCGCTGCGAAGCTGGGGGAGGAGAGGGGCCCAGGCCGGGCACGGGAGGCAGCGAGAGATGCTCGCTTCTGTGAGTTCTGCCGGTGGGGGGCCAAGGAAGGCTGTCGACTAGGAGGAGGCCGACGTGGAGGAGGCCGGGAGGGGTGATGGTGGTGTTAAATGTGGCCGCGCAGCTCCCCGGGGAGCTGCCTGAAAGGAGAGTGCGCTCACCAGCTGACAGCGCGTGCTCCGCTCCAGACGCTCCGCACCGCGGCCAGGAGCCTCTGCCAGCCCCTCTATTGTCAGCCGGTCTCTAATTAAGAAACACTCACATTACGGCAAACCACCCCCACGCTTCTTGGTTCCTGTCCTTTTCTTTATCTTCCCCCGACTTCTCTCCTCCTCTGCGTCCCAGAATTTAACCCATTCTCCTTCGTTCGCCTTTTCTTGTTAGGGGCCTAGTACAAGAGGAGGGACCTCGGTGGCTGGCATTTGGGACTCTGGGCCGCCTAGGATGAGGGTGGCTAGCCGAAGGAGTGAAGAACAGCGAGGAAAACTTACACCTTTGTTATATATATCCAGCCTCCACCCCCAATCTTCCCTTCTCACAAAACCAACTGCAAGTAATTCAATTACAAGAGGTCATTTGTAAACTCTCACCAGTACGTACTTGCTTGTTTTTCCAGGTTGCAATGCACAAGTCTAGGTTGCAATTGACAAGTGGGGTCTGCACTTTTGTTTCCAATTCTAACTTCGGTTTGGAACAGCCGAGACGAGGTTGATCATCTCTTTCTTGAACTTTCAAATGAACAAAGAAGAAAAATAATTACAAGATGTTCTTTGATAAAAGACGGCTATTGGTTCAGGTTTAGATCTCTAAAATCAATATGCCTAATGAAGGCATTGGCCCTGCCTTGGTTAAGAGTAAGGAAATTAACTCCCCCTCTTTTTCTGGTCAAGACCCCCCAGTTAGCAATGTTCCAAACAGAACGTGCTTAAACTTGTCAGTTGCCAAAAATAATCTCCCTTCAGCTTTCTGTGAAATCAAATAAATTTCTTAAAGTGTGGTGAGTCAAAACCATCCACAAATAAATGTGATGGTGGGTTAGAAGGCAACGGCAGAATATAAAGCAAGTTGCTTAAAGTATGAAAAACTTTAGAAAGCACCAGCCGTGTCACCAAAGACTAACCCGATTTATCTATCTTCATTACTTTAAGAAATGCTGCCTCTTTGTTTGTTTGGGTGATATTAAGCATGCTTAACTTGCACACATAGTTGATTCCTTTGCTAGTATCTTGGATACTTGGATCTGACTTTGGAAGGTAGAAGCTAATTGCTAATAATGGAGAGAAAGGAACCAGTCAGCATGGCAGGAGTGGTCTGGCATATGGGGAATGAGTGCTCAGAAATACTCAATATTCAAGTTTCCAAAATATTAATGAGATTATAGCAACCTGCAGCTATATGTTACAGCTTGTTAATGGAGTGTAAGAGAGCGAAGTGCCAAACGTTTGTTATGCAAACTCCACAGCAGACCTTAAAATGGAAATGTGATTGTACATCTCTTTCAAAGAAATGCCAGCATAAGAAGAAAGAATTAGAATGAAGGAAAGAAATGAGGTTAAAGTCCTCATTTGAACTTTGAACACTTCATTTGCCACAAAGGGATTTGGCTTTTTGTGCATGTCTTGATGGGTTAAAACAACTCATCTGCACTTTCAGTCAGTGTGATACAGAATTTCCAATCCATATTTAGTTTTTCTCATGAGAAGAAATGTCAAGTGACTTCCTTAAATGAAGTTGGTGTTACCTCCAACTTGTGTATAATACAACTAACATTTAAATATCTGGCTGTTATTGTGGTACAAGAAGAAAAAACCCTCTGGACATTTGCATAGTGTTGTTAGCTCCTATCCACAGATTTTCTTAGAGAAAAATTTGTGGGTGCATTGACCTCGTGGATGGGAGTAGTAAGATCCGGTTCTAGATATTTACAATTCGTATCTGTGTAATTTGGGTGAAGTCAGGGGCAGGGGCATTTATAAAAAGATGGGAAAGGTGTTCTTGATGTCATTTCTGTTTTAAAATTTGTCTAAGTCCAAGAAAAGAACAGTAATAACTTTGGAAGAGTATTTTTCCTTTGGTTAACACAAAATGAGAATAAAGGTTTTTGAAAATGAAGTATAGTTTTCTTTGAGAAAAAAATCAAAACGTTTTCTTAGTCCTGTCTTTCCCCTACTCAGATTCATAACAGGTAAAAGCATTTTCCATCCTCTTCTCTCTCCTTACACACATGCACACATACACACCAAGCCAAATGACTATAAAAATATGTGTGCGCTCATCCTACAAGGTTGCTGTATGTCCATGCCTGTTGAGTCTGCTTATTGAGAGCTGAGTGGAAATGTGTTAGAAGCAATCGCTTGATTTATTCAGTAGCCAGGAGATTCCTGATGTTTATCTTGAGCACAGCAAACTCAGTGGGTGCAAAAGGTTATCTAAGGAATAGGTGCATTGTTTCTGCCCCTGGAAAGTGTCTCCAGCCGCTGCTCACCTCTCCCAGAGAGCTGGCGGAGGCTTTCTATGGCTTCCCTGGACCTTACGCATCAGCTAGCTGAAAGCCATGTCTACCCAGGTAGTCAGAAGCGGATTCCGCAGTTCTTTACCCTAGACCAGAACTTCGCTCCCCGGAGCATTACTTTTTCTGCACCCAGTTTATGGGGCTCTCCTCTTTTCAAGACGCTGCAGAGAAAGGGGGATGAAGGAGCAATTAAAATAACCGCCTCTCACTTTCTGTCCCGCTTCCTTGCTGTCGCAATTTGTTATATCAATGAAGATACAAAATATAAAATATTTGGTTTAAGATCAACCTCCCAAAATCAGTTTATCCAGTGGAAAGTCGCCCATCTTCAGTTTAATAAATAGTTCTACTTCCACATTTGCCAAATACATTTTTAAAATTCCGCTTTCTACTCTGTCCACATTGTATTAGCTTTTTCAAAATTATGATCCTGAGACCCAGAATAGGCTATTACTTAGTGAGAACCCTAAGGTGAGAGAGGTAGTGCACTGTTTAGTTTCTGCAACTGGCTAAAAATGTAGTTAAATGATTTCTACATAAGAACCAATTCAGAAGGAAAAAATAAAAGCAAACATCAGCGACATTGGCAGAAACAGAATCGATTGTAAAGAAAAAAATGAATGGAGGTCAACAATCTCGTAGGACAACTGCATGTTTCTAATTTTTGAATCAATTAATCTCAACCCCTTTCCCTCAAGTTCGTTTCCATTGTTCTTTTTCTCTTTGCCTTCAAACCCACCCCTCCCCAGAAAGAGGGAAGTAGTAAGGAAGGGAGAGAAGATGGGAGAGAGAATGGGCTTGTACTGTGAATTTGACCTTAAGAAAAGCTTTCTGCTTGGCTGAGGTTTTTAGTGAGTGGAAATAGGTAACCCTAGTTAAAGTTCACTACTCCTGGGAAGTCCTAGGAGACCCAAGACACGTGTCTTCCCTTGCAGAGGTTGTGGGGTTAGGAGTGAGGAACACTGGAAAGATCCTGACTATCCAAGAAGCAAAACTGTTGCAAATTCGGGGGTTTTGTCTCACAATTTGATCTGGCGATCGTTTTTCTGACCTCAGGGTTTCTGGTTCTATTTGAAGATACAAGGTTTATAACGGAATTTTCTTCAAAACTCTTAGATCGCATATATTCACATTTAATGGAAGACCGTTAAAGTCTTCAAGGTTATTTGTACACCGTTTTCAATGCTTATATTAGAATGGAATAAGTGACAAATAAAAGTTATTTTCAAGTTTATTTTTATCATTTTCAAAAGGAAATACATAAAACAATGGCAATGGCTTTGCTAACTTAAAATAAAATGATCTCAAGTAGAAAACGTAAAAAAATCAAGATAAGTAGAAATGGTAGCAAACACTCGATAATAAATAAGTTTTCTAACATTAACAAAGCAAAAATAAAATTGACCAAATGCTTTTGACACTACTGGATATGTTTTTTTAAATTTTAATTTTTTAAAACAAACATTTGCAAAGAGCTTAAGGGTTATAAGTGGCCGTGTTTTAAAAAAACAAAACAAAACTGGTCTGCAATTGGCAGTTGAGTTTGTCCCGGAGCCGGTAGCAGCAGCGGCTGATAAAGTGCGTGCGCCAAGTTTCCTAAAAGACGCCAACTTTCTCGCCATCCGATATACATACTGGGTATGTTTATACAATATATAAACTTCAAAGTTCCCTGTTTTCAAACAATTCCATAGTCAAAAGTTATTCACGGTGGATGTCTTAACTTTGAGTTTAATAATGCATTTTGGGAAACAATTTGGGAATACCAACTCTCCCACACGTGAGTGCGCACAACACACAGGAATGGATGCCCAGGGCATAGAATAAATTAAACACAAACCAGCGATAGAGAAGATGCCATGTTTTAGCAGCATATTGGCAGCAGGGAACTAGAATAATGATGCCATATATGGGTACATATACTTAATTATACCTTACCTATCTATAGGGGGAGCAGAAGGTGGGAGGGAAGAACACAAGTTTCCATCAAACAATATTGGACAATAGGAAGTTTGGAATAGCGGCGGCTTTTGCAAACCATCAAATGTAGCTGCCATTTGAAGCCAAGTCGTTACAAAAACAACGACCGCAGGCAAGCAAACATGAAAAGGGTATGGGGATCTTGAACCGCTTGCGGGGCTTCCCGCGCACTGGAAAAGGGAGATTTTGTTTCTGTCTGTTTTCAGGGTTTGTCACCTTCCTAACTTGCCTCATCCGAGTCACTGTAATGGGAATGGGGGGAAAACTCCCCATCGCTTCTGTGAGACCGGGGCGAAGTTTTGCTACTTTCCTCCTGCACTGGCTGCAGGATGCCCCCGGACAGCGAAGGCGACAGGTTCTTTTGCGCCATCATCGCCGTCAGGGCGCTGTCCTCGAAAGCTGAGAAGTGCAAAGCGTCCAGCTGCACGGAGTATCCTCCCGCGGCGGCCGGGGCCGAAAAGCGAGTCCGGCAACTTCCGGGTTGGGTCGGCCGCTGGCCCGCTCCGGAGGCCGGCTGTGCCCCTGCTGCTGCCGCGGTGCCGGCACCGCCTTCATAGGAGGCGGCGGCGCGAAGGTGGTGGTGCTCGCTCTTGCAAGACGGCGGCGGCGGCGGCGGCTGCTCCCCGCTGCCGGGCGTTTGTAGCAGCTCGGACAAGGCGTTGATGTAGATCTGGGCCATCTGCAGGGTCTCGTACTTGGACAGCTTCTTGTCGTTGTTGAAAGACGGGATAACGTTGCGCAGCTGGTCGAAGGCGTGGTTCAGGCCGTGCATCCTGCGTCGCTCCCTGGCGTTGGCCGCCAGCCGCCTTTGCTTCTGGACCCCATTCACCTGTTTGCTGGAAGGGGCGCGCTGGCGGCTGCAGCCCAGCTCATCTACCACCACCCCGCCTTTCAGCTTGCACAGCTGTTCCCGCACTTTGACCGGGCCGGGGCTCTTGCTATTGCTGCCGCCGCCGCCGCTTCTCCTCACCAGCTCTCCCCGGCTGTCCACGTCCTCCCGGGGCGCCGCGGCCTCGGAGGCACCCAGCTCGGGGGAATGCAGCAAGTACTGGGCGGCGCGTGCCGTGCAGATGCCCTGCAAGGTGGGAGCCAGCCAGGCGCGTGGGTCGGTGCTGTCCAGGAGGGACAGCTCGGCTGGGTAGACGGGATGCTCTCTCGTCTGCAGGGTCGCAGGTGGCTGTGGCGGCTGCGGGAGGTGGTGCGGCTGTGGATGACGATGGTGGGCCCCTAACTCCTTCACTTCAGCCCACTCTTCTACGTGCAGCAGGCGGGACATTGCACTGCAGAGGCTCGGAGGCGCCGGGTCGGAGGAGGCACTGGCAAACCAGCCCAACAAAAAAAAACCCTTCCCGGGTCTCTACTGCAATGTCTTATTTTTTTTCCTCCTCGACCCTCCCCCACCCACTCGGAGATCACACACCAGGTCGCGTGCAACGAAGCTTCTCCGGTTGCTGTAGGCGCTGCGCCCCTTTAAAAAGCGGCACGCGCCAGTGCGGCTCCCCCCGCTCCTCTCCCAGCCCCCTCCTCGCGCCAGTCGCGTGTCTGCTCAGCCAATGGAGGGCGCGGGCAGGCGCGTGCGAGCAGCCAATCAAAGAGTTTTTACACCCGGCGAAAAGTTGCTGCGTACTAGGGACTCAGGCGCCAGCTCTAAGTATCTCCCCCCCCCCCCCCCCCCCCCCCCGTTTTCAAGTTCGTTAGATTCATATGTTAATTGCGGGTTGTAATTCGACTCCGGGGTTGTGTCGCCACGCCTGCGGCAGGGGTGCGTGGGCCCACGCGGAGCGGACTCTCGGTTGCAGTCGGAGACGACTCTAGTTAGACGTGCGCGGCCGCGAGCCGGCGGAGGGCTCCAGGCCTGGATGGACGCACCTGGGTCCCGGAGGACTCGCGGCCAAGAGAAGCGCTCCTGCCCTTTGCAGCCAACATGCTGGGATCGCTGTTCCCACTTTTTGCGCCCAGACAATTTAAATCTCTCATGTGTAATATACACGTATACATGTACTACATGCATGTAAATATTTCATAGGTATGTAGATGTATAATTGCTAAATGATACAGATAATATAAAAAGTTAAAAATGAAACTGTCTTTCAATGTCATCTCTCGCTTTTGTTCCACTTCATATAATCTTTTTCTTAATGGAAAGTAAAACCGTGGCACAGCTATAGAATGTACCAAAGTGCAGATGCCTCAACCCTCTGTCCCCCTTTCCCAGCACCCTGCGGCCAACTAGTATGATTATCTGCAGAAAAGTCTCTTCTGAGTAGTTTTAGGGCCGGGCTATTTTACTGGGTCCATGCCCACGGTAGGACTCCATACTAAATGCAGAGCCAGAAGGACCCAAAGGAGAATGAAAGGCGCTTTTAAGATACAGAATCTCGGAGTTTACCTACCTCTGTTTCAGGAGCCCTGGGTTAAATACGGCGTGTGGCTTCTCTGGCAACGCCCAGAAACCACAGCCTCACCCTCTCCACCCTACTACATTTGGTTGGGTTGTGCTTTCCCTCACGATTGCCCTTCTCTTCCCTTCCCCAGGGGCAGATCTCTAAAAGCCCAGGAGGTCCGGGGCCAAGCTGCAACCATGCTCCCAGGTGAGCACCTCAGTCTCGTCCCAGTCGCCCGGTCTCTTGCAGTCACTGCAAAAAGCCAATCAGAAACGCCCCAGCCTTGGGCACGCCCCAGCTTGCGCCCAACACCGCCTCATTTCGGGGCGCTTGCTATGGATCCTGGGGCCCAATAGTGAGTATCCAACCTGCTGCTGCTCGTTCAGCTCAGTACTTTAACCGCGTCTGTGGTCCGGATAGCAGTCTCTTCCTCCAGAGAAGATGGTGAAGAGAAAAGCCAGCAGAGAGAGAGCTCTGTGGTACAAGAAACCCTTGTGCCCAGAATCGACAGCAAGTTCTCCCTGGTATTCGCAGCGACTTGATCTAACCTGCCATTTAGAACTCCTTGGACAAAAGAATCTCTGAGACTGGATTGGATTATATATATGTATTCATATTTATATTCTATAGTACATCCTACCGATGTATTCTATAACAGCGATTTTCAACCAGTGTGCCACAAGAATTTTTAAAACATGCAATACCTGGCTATTTAATCAGGGGCACTAACTAACCTCTTTTCCCTTAGATTGTCAAATAAAAAAATGATAATAGCCAACACAATAGCTGTACAGTGTAGATGAATAAAAATTATACCTATCTTTTGTGTCAGAAGGACAAAAAATTTTTTTGTGTGTGCCACAGAATTTTAGTAATTAGTTTACGTGTGCCATGAGCTGAAAAAGGTTGAAAATTGTTGAAAATTGTTACTCCATACTATCTTGTACCCGTCTATACTTTTTTTTTTTAATCCTCACCCGAAGACATTTTTTCATTACTTTGTTCAGATAGAGTGGGAGGGAGGGAGAGAGAGAGAGAGAGAAACATCGATGTGAAAGGAGTGGTTGCCAACCACACGACCCAACCAGGGCAGGGGACAAATTGCAACCAAGGTATGTGCCCTTAGCAGGAACCAAACCCCGGTCTCTCTGGACTGCAGGCCGACGCTCTAACCGCTGAGCCAAACTGGCCAGGGTGAATTCTCAGGTTTTAATGACTATCCCATTCACAAAAACTCAAAGAATTTCTCCATGGGTGCCAAAAATGGAATATTAACATGAAATACATTCTCTTAGGGGTTATTTAAAATAAAAATTTCCAAGTCATGATGAATTCTCCTAAGCAGTGAGAATTCTTCAACTCCCAAGCATATCCAGTCACCCTATCTATGAACCAGACCTCACTTTTTCCTTTTTCGTTAGTTACTCACAAAAGGGAAGCACTGATATCACCAAGAACTGTAAGGGTCAGGGACACCTGGTCAAGTAACTTATGCTTTCTTGGACCTGCTTGGGTTGGAGGATCCAGAATGTACCATTTCCACAATACGAAGGATTGCTATTTTGCACCTCCCCCCAACTTATGACTTGATGTGATATCCAGATCAGGGTGAGTAGCTCCAGTTGTGTGGTCACTTAATATCCCTTGGTTATGAGTGGAGTCTCCTCTAAGGCCCAGTGACACGCCATAATCTACTTCTGGAGTGGTGACTAGTTCTGTTGTAGATGGCATAGCCTTGCTCCAAGCTCTTGGAAGTAGTGCTGTGATTCTTCTACTGGGGCTTGCAAAAGACTCTAACTGGCAGCCTTATGCTCCACAAATACCTCTAGCACCATGGGATTGGCTGAGTCATAGATCTAAGGGACAAGGATGCTTGTTCCATAGCTTAAATCTGCTACAAAGCCTCACTCAAAATTAGTTGCTGTCTCAGTCAACTGATAATTAAGTCAGAGCTATATTCCAGAACGTGGCATATGCTTCTCAAAATCCAAAGAGTACTGCCAGGCATAATGCTTTTCTCAGTGCTAAAAGGTACAAGGAGTAAATAACTTGGCCATTTCTTTAGGGTTGTTTTAGCATGTCACAAACTTCTGAATCCTAAACACATCACCAATTTGACAGGATCCTGGATCTTTGTAGGGTTAATCTCCCACACCCTGGCCACATCTGCCTCATGGGATATTCCTTATAAAGCCACTTTCTGCTTCCCAGATCCAATTAAAATGATGTCATCAGTAGAATGGACCACTATGATGTTCTACAGAAAGTCCAGATGAACAAGAATGTTCACATGATCCCAGGTCATGATTGTGAATGTACTGTTTTTCATGCAAGTGAATCTGAACTGCTTCTAATCATCCTTCCTGGTAGATTCACCAGATCAATAGTTGCACAATGAGTGCAACTGTGGCCCCACAATTGAGATCGATTGGGGCTACCACTTGGTTATGGTTCACAGTAGTCTGCAGTTATCTTCCATGATCTATCCGATTTTTGCAGGCCTCAGACCAGAAAATTAAATAGGGATGTGATAGAGACACTCCTTTGACATCCAGTGGTGCACAGCTTAAAGAGGGACACTAAATCTCTGTAGTTCTGGCCAATGTGCAACACTGTTCTGTTTTATTTATTTATTTATTTATTTTTATTTTTTTAATCCTCACCCGAGGATATTTTCCATTTTTTTTTGTACAGATAGAGTGGGAGGGAGAGAGAGAGGAAGGGAGAGAGAGAGAGAAACATCGACGTGAAGGGACACATCGAGTGGCTGCCACCCGCACGACCAACCAGGACCGGGGACAAACTGCAACCGAAGTACGTGCCCTTAGCGGGAACCGAACCTGGGTCTCTCCGGACTGCAGGCCAACTCTCTAACCGCTGAGCCAAACCGGCCAGGGCAACACTGTTCTGTTTTACTATCTTGGAGGGGGGCACACTTTCAGAGGCTTTCGCTTGGCTTCTTCTGCCACTATGGATTTTAATCCAAGGGTTAGGGAGAAAATGTGCATTTTCTGACAGCTGCTAAGCATATCCATCTAATTTATGCACTTGGAGACTGGAGAAATGACCACAGTCTTGGCACCCATTGGACCTCTATCAGATGAACTTGGGAAGGATTCTGTTTATCCACCTGGTCTTCAAATGCTTCTACCGTAACAAAGATCTATGATGACATTTTGGTTTTCTTGATATAGGGTCAGCACATCCTTTTTCCAACAAAAACTTTAATAGTCTATGTAATTTTATTTTCCAGGTATATTATATTTCCCAGGTAAAACTAGTTTAGGTCTGTTTGCAAAAGGTTGGAAAGAATCTTTAGAGGGACCTAGTATTCCTTTCTAATGATTGACTTAAGCTTGCCCAGGGGTAGAAACTAGAAAAATACTAGTAAATTTTTATTTTGATGACTGACATCAATTTTTGGCCTACCTACTTTTGGTCTTTCTGGTTACATAGATCAAGCAATACCCTTGTTGGCTACCTGTATTCATTTCCTATTGCGATTATAGCAAATGTTGTGGTTATGGTTATCCAGGGAAACAGAATTAATAAGAGATTCTATATATATTTATGTGTTTTGAGGAATTGGTTCACAATGTTGTAGGAGCTGGTGAGTCTGAAATCTGTAGAGTAGACCAGCAGGCTGCAGACTCAGGCAGGCGTTGCATGCTGAGGGCTTACGGCAGAATTTCTTCTCTAGGAGACCTCAATTTGTGTTCTTTAGGCCTCCAACTAATTGGAGGAAACTTACCTACATTATTGAGGCTAATTACTTTTACTTAAAGAATTGTAAACTGGCTGTAGATATTAACCACATCTACAAAATACCTTCACAGAAACACCAGATTAGGGTTTGATTGAATAACTGGGTACTCGAGCCTAGCCAAGTTGATACATATAACTAACCATCATAACAAATAGCAAAAATCATATTGGCTTACAGCCATACAAATATATTACTTTACAGTTATGGAGGTTAGAGATTTCGGGTCAGTCTCACTGGGCCAAAATGAAGGTGTTAGGGGACAGAACCCATTTCCTTGTGTTTTCCAACTCCTAGTGGCCACCTATACCTCTTGGCTCACGGTCCTTTTCTTCATCTTTAAAGCCAGCAGCTCCTTCCTTCCTTCCTTCCTTCCTTCCTTCCTTCCTTCCTTCCTTCCTTCCTTCCTTCCTTCCTTCCTTCCTTCCTCCCCCCCCCCTTTCTTTCTTTCTTTTTGATCCTCACCTGAGGGTGTTTTTACATTAATCTTCAGATAGAGATGGAGGGAGAAAGGGAGGAAGAGAGAGAGAGAGAGACATCTATGGGTTGCCACCCGCACAACCCCAAATGGGGCTGGGGACAAACAGCAACTGAGGTACCTGCCCATGGCTGGAATTGAACCCAGGACTCTTTGGTCCAAGGTGGTGCTCTTACCACTGAGCCATACCTGCCAGGGCAGCATAGCATCTTTAAATCTCTCTCTCCCTCCCCCTCTCCCTCTTTCCCACACACCTCTGCTTCTTTTGTGACATCCCCTGCTCTGACTCTGCCTCCTCTACCTTACTTTACTGGGCACACCCAGATAATCCATTGTAATCTCTCCGTCTCAAGATTCTTAACGTAATCCCATTGTAAATCCCTTTTGCCATGAAAAGTAACAAACTCACAGTTTCCAGGGGATTGAAAGGTGGACATCTTTGGGGGAAATCCATTATTCATCCTACCATACTACCCATCTGTTGTGCTTCTGGAAACAATGAGGTCTATCAGCTATTGACACAGATCCCTGGGGGTTAGGGCCCCTGATTCCTGTTCTGGTTTTGCTTCCCAATATAGTACAATATACCTCATTTTATTGTGCTTTGCTTTATCGCTCTTTACAGATGCTGTGTTTTTTACAAATTGAAGGCAAGATCCACCACCAACAAAAAGATTGCAACTCGATTGAGGTACTTCCTTCACTGTGATGGTCTGGAACCAAACTCGCAATATCTCTGAGGTATACCTGTAATTACATCCATCTTACCTTTAACAGTTAAGAGACACCACCTGGCCCCTACTATTCCAGAGTCATGCCGTTCAGTTGACACCGATGAGCTCATGGCAGCTATCCTGACTCTACATCTCAGATTAAAAAGGACAGACTCATTGACTTTTCTCAACAATGCCAGTGCCCCACAAGAGCATTCTCCTTTTTGATCTAGTGAAGAGTGTTTCTTCGTCGCTCTCCTGGGAGACATAGTCTGTTAATGAACTCGCTGGTCTTAAGCATTAACTCCACTGAAGCATAGCCTCCTCTCTAAGCCTTTCCCCTCCTTGAAAACTTTGATAAAGCTCTTCTGGCATTTCTATCTCATTTACTCTAGGTCAATGCTTCTCCTGAGTTTAAGAAATCCATCCCAGCATAATATTTGGACTTCTAGGACATTCAAGCCTGAGTTATGGGAGTTCCCCTAGGTATTGCAGAACTTTTGGTGAATAGTTCCTGCTTCCATAATAAGAATAGTATTTCTCTAGGTGGGCCATGCTGAATCTTGACCCTAGCTCTGTGCCTACAAACCACGAGAAAGGTGAGGCGAATCATGATGGGTGTAAGAATTATCTTGTGAGGCATCTTACTGGAAAGAGGTCTCTGCATGGTCTCCAGGCAAGGGGCGTGGACTATTCTTGAATAATGGAATGTGGGCCATTCAGGAGGCCTAGATGGCTCAGCAGAAGATGGGGATCCAAGCACATGCACCCATATATTTTCATTCTGTCTCAGGTTCCCATTTCTTCTCTATCAGGGCCTGGAACTTCGCGTAGTAGATTTGCTAGGGCAGTGTGAGCCTTCTTTACAATACTGCTACTCTCACAATCAGACCTGATTTTCAGTCTGAATTGTCCTCTGGCTTCAGTCAATGTGGGTGTCATAGAAGTTTCCTGGATTTGACATTGTGTCCTGAGTTGGTGGTTTTGAGCCCACCTTTTTCTTACAGTGCTGTATCCATGGTACTGAATCTACCATATCTGCCGTCTTTTATGACACCATGCTGCCATATCTCTTGAATGGCAGAGATAGTGCATAAACTCAGTATATCCCCTTCCTCCTGCCTCCTGTCCCAGTTCGCCATGGATGAGACACTTAGTGATAGTGACCCTGCAGCATGCCAGGGGTTACCACAGTCACGTCGCTCACAGGGCAGTCTTTGTTGCTATCTGACCAGTGAGTGATCCAATTCCAGAATTCCATCGGGGTCCTGCTTCCCAGACACTTCCAGTATGAAGTACTTCAGCTTGGGTTCTCCCAAAAGAAGATGCTCAGATAAGGATTCACATGGTGGTAAAATGGGTACTTGCTTTAAAATTACGTGTTATCATAACTGCATATTGATATTTTATATATTTGATGGCACACATGCTCTATTTCTCAATTAATTTTTAAATCTCTTCTTGTACTCTATAATGAAGTAAATTCCAGATGAAGTGAAAGCTAAATATAAAAACAAAATTATAAATATGTCTAGAGGGTAATGTAAGTATTTTACTGACACCGAGCATTCTATGCATGAAATTACTGGAAGATTTAATAATTCAATAATCCATTGAATATTTTAAAATTAATACTTTTTAATAATAAGAGTTCCACAAACTATAGTACATAAAAACTAAAAGAACATTTTCTGTGTACAAAAATCATAAAAGTTAGAAGTAAGTGATAAACTGGAAAAAATACTTGCAACAAATTTTATACACAGTGAGTTAATAAACATAATATAAAAAGAAACTATAAAACCTGATAAGAAAATGACTAGTTCCTGATAGAAAAACAGCCAAAAGATAAGAGCAGGTAATTCATGAAGGAGCAGTAAAAAAAAGTCCATAAAGATGAAAAACATATTCAACCAGGAAATGAAAATGAAAACAATAAGAGAGTTTCAGTTAATTGTTTCAGATTAAGCACGCAGATGCCCTCCTCAAACGTCATTAATATGACAGGAAAAGGACCCAAAAAGCATAAACCCAAAGAGAATGGCTAGAGAGACAGTAACATAAAAGATGTCAACTAATTTTGCAAAATGGAAACAGATGAATGGGTGATAATTGACTCAGCAGAACTGAGAAAGCCTATACTTTGGTCTGCAAGGAAAGCCAGGCAGACCAGTTCCTGCTCCAAGTCCCCGAAGATATACAGCTGCTGAAGGCCCCTGGTATCTCTGAAGGTAGGGGTGAGGAAAGGGTTGTTGGAGGAGAGCCTGCAACCTAATCTTGCTACTGATGTGCATGAAATTTAGACATCTTTATATTTCTTAGGCTCCTTGATTACCTCTTTCCATTCTAAATCGAGCCCCCGCTGCTTGTACCTCACAGAAGCTTCCAAAATATTTTCATCTGTACAACTGCCATTGGGACAACCTTTGTATCTATTTTAAAGACAGAATTTCTGTGTGCACCATGCACTTGATAAGACTGACGCTCTTGGCACCACTTGAAGTTACCTCTCAGAATGCCTCTGTAAGTGGAGGTTTCTAAGTAGTGAGTCTGACAATCAGTTCCGTTTAGGAAAACATACTAACAGTTCTCTGGGATACTTTGTGGAAAGTAAAAGACTTCCCTGAATTTATTTAATGTGTATATATTGAGCACTCCGTGTACACAACACAACACAATACAAAGCAAACAGATTTAAGACTTGACCCTTGCGAAAACCTGCAAGTCTTAAATTTGGTTTTTGGATTCTCTTAAGCTGAAGACCATGCTCCTTAGCGTGGCTTCTGAGACTGCACGGGGTTGTTCCTACCCATCCTATACCCCACTTCCTACCTTCCTCGTGTTTGCTTCCAGGGCTCCCTTGGACCTGCGTTAAGTTTATTCAGCCACTTTGGCATCTCCGTCTCAGATGAGCTTTGCTTTCTCTCACTGAAGGATGACGGCTGGTCTCGCTGTCTGAACGGGTCTGTACTCTCCACCTCGATTCCCCAAACTTGTACTCACTGTTAGCTCAAGCTTTTTACTTCTTCCAGTGAGCCTTGTGAGACCCAAGTAAAACCAGGCTCAGCTTCTTTGTTCTATACTCTCGTTGCTTCTTATTCATTTCTTTCAGGGACTTACTGTCACTAAGTAATTACACATGTATTGGTGTGATGATTTGTTTCATGTCTTTCTCTGACCCCAAGTGTGAACTCCATGATTTTGCTCACAATGTTGTGTCCATGGCTTAGCAGAGTGTCTGGAACGTGGCGGCACTCAATCAACATGAATGGAAAGAAAGACTACCTTCACGTTTGATTTTGTTTTATTAGTTTCTTCGAAGAATGGTTTAGTTGCTGCAAAGTTTTGATCTAGTGAAAAAATAGTATTCTCTGTGTAGATATTAAGGTCACAGATGTATTGTTCTGTTTGTGGGAAGTAACAATGGGAACTGTGGGATTACATTTACACTAGGGGCAGTTGTAACCATCTTCTTGGGGGTGATTTGTGTATATTCAGTTTGAAATAAATTTTGTTAAGTAAAATTTATTTCTGCTTATTTGAGTTGGTCACATAGAATATTGATAACCCTCAGTATCTGTTTCAGATACTAACAGGTACACTATTTTTTTTTTTATCCTCACCCGAGGACATTTTTCCATTTTTTTGTTCAGATATAGTGGGAGGGAGAGAGAGGAGGAGGAGGAGAGAGAGAAACATCGACATGAAAGGGACACATCGAGTGCCACCCACACAACCAACCAGGGCCAGGGACAAACTGCAATTGAAGTACGCGCCCTTAGCGGGAACCAAACCTGGTCTCTTTGGACCGCAGGCCAACGCTCTAACCACTGAACCAAACCTGCCAGGGCAACAGGTACACTATTAACATTGAAGAGTTCTTTATATTTCCAGACTTTATAAAGACCATAAAACGATTCATAGAGAAGAATTGAAGTCACACAAAAGAGAAAAACCAGTTACAATTTACTAGGCAGAAATTTAAGCATAACTATATACGTAGTATATGAGAAAGGGCACACGGTGATATTCCTGTTAGGAACTTCCATCTCTCATGAAGGGAGCTTGCGGATCTGTCTCTCTTGGAACCATTTAGATGATCCTCATTCGTAACCCAAGGGCTGTAATCCACTGACTTCCTTTATTTCCCACACTTATTCATACCTTACTGGGTTCAGTAAGAACAATCACTTTAAAAAAAAGAGCAGTCCTTGATGCCAACAGTAGAGTTCTGAGTCTGTTTGAAAGTGTGCAGAGTTCAGTCTTTCATTACAGAAACTGCCCCGGTCTCCCCACCATTGTGTCTACTGGCCCAGTTCCATCTACTGCTGGAACTTCTAATGTGAATTCTGTGAAAAGCCTGGCACTTCTGCCAGCGATGTGAAGAGGCTGGTCTTTGCATTCAGTGACCTCTTTCTGCAAAACGCCGCCTGCATTACTCTTTTCTCTCCTGTGGTCTTTCATTCTGCCATCTTTTCATCCTGGCGTAGCAGTGGGAGAGTTAATTGCCCCTGACTTTTGGAAAAGAGGCGCACTTTGCAGATTGAGGTTAAACTGGAATACTCACCGTCTCACTATCAAACACCCCCTTGGCTGCCCTTGTCTGGAGTGTGTCTATAGTAATTGTTTCTAGCTCACCTACATGTCATCTATGAGAAGAAATGTCTTTTCCCTGTCGGTAGCCCTGAGCATGCAAAGGCAGAAAAACTATGAGTTAAAGTAATTTATTTTTATTACCAATTTGTAATCACCAAAGAAGGGATTAGAATTCACCCAGGGAGAGAATTTATTGACACATTTTTATTGATAAAATAATGTACAGAAAAAATTTTGAAAAAAATTCTCTGAAAAAAGAAAATTGTATCAACCAAGCTAGTAAAAAGATATGGGTGCAGGTAAAGAAGGGTTTTCTATTTTGGGCTGGCTGTGTAAGTGACATCAGCGATACTGAGGATTTTACTTCTGAAAAAGAAACTGGGATGTAATATTGCAGCTCACAAGAAAGCCTACTTAAGACAAACACCGTGTGCTCATAGGTGACTCCATCTCCCGCCCAGCGGTTTTCATCCTGATACCAACTCCAATATCTTAATCTGTTTCCCAACTTGGAGCAGTCTATTCTTCTTTTTCAGCTACCATGACCTGAAGATCATCTTATTTCATATGCTTGGCCTGTCATTTCAGCAACAGCTTTTCTTCCTGGCGTGAGCCTGCTCTTTGCTGGGTCCTTTGGCTTAGTGCCTCTGACCTTGGGTGGCTGGAACTCTGAGTCCCCCTGGCTCCCTTCCCACAGCACGTGGTGACGACAAACTGTAAGATGCTGTTTTGCTTTATAGAGTATTAAAATAAAAAGTTAATATCATAGCCTTAAGAAAAGTGTTGTGAATTTCTCAGTTCACTGAGTTGGTATATTAGGTTAAGCTATTCTGACATATAACAAGAAGGAGATGGTGAATTATTTTTCATTTCATTTAAAAATATTTAAAAAACTGATATAAACATTCAATCAATATTGTTCCTATACACCTCTTTCCTTGTGCTGGGAACCTGAGGAATGGATTATAGTTGAAATTTTCTATTCAGGCTTAAGATCTCACTCCAGAGCTTATGGGATGCCAATTCTATCTGATCTTTGGGTACATAACCATCATTCTCTTCACTCAAGAGATCTTTTATAGAAACTTCATGCTAGTCCTGAAGGTCCATAGTAATATGCTCTTAGTTTTGGAAAAGCTGGTGTACTCTAAGTAGAAAGACAAAAGTTTTTTTTTTTCTTTTTTCTTAAAGGATTACTGGGTGTCAATGGCTCCGTAGGAACCCTATTTAAACTTCTACCCTGGACTGAGAGTCCGTGTGTCAATCTGGGCTAGAGTCCTCTAGTGAGACTGAACTCAAAATAGATCCGCCAATCCATAACTCATTTTGAATGACCAGAAATGGAAGACCAGGCTAGAGCTTTGCCATGTGGGATTCCTCAGTGGTGTGTGTGTGTGTGTGTGTGTGTGTGTGTGTGTGCGCGCGCGCGTGTGTGTGTACGGTCAATATATGAGACTTGTAAGCCAGGAACACATTTTATCACAGGTCTGTTGGACAGACAGGGTCAGGCAGTCAGGGATGGCTTGTGTTTTTTAAATCGGGCCAGTGTCTTTTTTAACCAAATCCTCTTGCTCTATCGTGGGAGGCATGTTCTCCCTTGAAGTGGCTGGTGACTGCTTTGGCAGCCAGAGCTCAGGTGACTCCCTGAATCATTACTGTCTGGTTAGTTTTCTGGGGCCAAGAGTGGGCTCTCTACAATGGGCCCGAGGGAAAGCTTTCCATCAAGGGGCTGACTGGTGTCTGGCTCTAATGGCTTATTAATGGTGAAATGTCTATATGGCAGTAGGACCCTTAATTTGGTCCTCTGGATTATATCCTCGTCATATTTGAAGCATCATAATTCCCATTCTAAAACCAGATATCCAGGAAACTTGCATGTACTTCATCTTCTTTGTACCATTCGTGGATATGAATATATCCGTTTGGTAAATTATAGTACTGTATTTAGTAGGGAGAAGGAAAAACTCATGGAAAATGGGGGTGATTAAAAATAACCAAGTTACAAAGTACTTTCACATACATTTTCACTTGAGTCTCACAACAACCCTGTGAGGTAGGTATAGTATATACTATTTTTATTTTTATTTTGCAAAGAAAGACACCCAAAACTAGAGATGTTAAGTGATGTGCCCACCATCATGAGAAATGCCAGGACCCCAACTTGAAGCCATGTATTCCAACTTCACAGCTCGATTCCACCTTTCAGCAACTACAACCCGAAGGCTACCAGTTTGATGCCATAACAGGGAAGGCGCTTGGTAACTGAACATCTAGCTTGTTTAAAAATCAGGTGGTTTAGAAATAATATTTTAGTAAGCAGAATCCATAGGATCACCACTTTCAGGGTACCCCTGGGGCCTGTTGCTTTTTGGCTTGAATCTTGTGGGTGGCTTTGGCATATTAGAAGATCATCTGTGAGTCAGCCTGGGCACGTAGGAGCTCCAGAGATGAGGGGATTCTCGTGGCCATCATTACAATGCTGTAGGACTTACCACACTGTTTAATTGTCTGACTTCCCCACTGGAGTATAAACTTCTTAGGGAAAAGCACTGTGACTTATACATCATTATGTTCTCAGAATTTAATACAGTGTTGGTCACATAACTGGTCCTCAATAAAAATTGGTTGAATTCTCAAGGGATTGGGATGTTTCATGAAATGCTTCAATATTTTACTTGTAAGAAATTGATTTACATGGAAGAGATATTATAGGTGAATGTGGAACTGGGTATAAGAAAAACTCAGTTATTTTGGTGGGGGGCAGTATACGCAAGCACTTCTATTCCAGGGTGTAATCTCATGATTCAAGTGATCTTTGTCTACAATGACAAATTTACTCAATATGAATTCAAACTGGTGGCTCAACCTTAGTCAGGGATCTGTGCAAAATGTAGGTATTTGATGGTCATTGAGGGTAAAGGGAATGTCCCTTGGCATGAAGAAAAGTGGATCATTTTGGTAAATATGAAGATAATGTTGTTTTAGTAATATGGAGAGAGCTCTGTGATAAAAATTCTCCAAAGATAATTAATCACGATCACCAGTAGTTCAAAAAGGGTTGGAAGAGGCCTCTGTCTTTTTCTGGTTTAGTTCTACCAAGGCACATTCTCCTTGGTCCTCCGCATCTTCCTAGACACTTGGCTATCAAAAGTCCTAAGAACCGTAGTTGAGATTGTGGTAAATCTTGAACAGGTAGAAACTGGAGGACAATATTGTTGTGGTACAGCGTGAATGCTCTTAACCAGGACATATGGGCAAGACATCCACTGCATAGATGCGTCCCTCCAAGGCTAATGTGCTGCCTCCAAGATACCCAGGGCCAGTGGTTGAAAGCAGGAGTCCTGATGTTGCTCTTCTATGGGTGGAGTGCAACCAAGATTTTGGGCATCACAACCTGGTGAGTTCTACTTCTTTTGAACGGAGCAAGACTTTTTAACTTAGGATATAGTACATCAGCTCACCAGTTATGGGTGCTCAGGATCTAGTTAGTGGTCCTGAAATCAATAGGCAGGAAAGAGATCAGCAGCTCTGGTGCTGGTTGAGGTTATGGGTCATCCAGAGGTCCTCCCAGTTGTGATGATTGGTGCAGGCCATGACTTGATGCCTGGCTTCTCCAGGTATTAGTGCCAAGTTTCAAACATGGCCTTAATGGCCAAGCATTCCTTCTTTCAGAGGTTGTAGTTTCATTCTGCAGTGATGAAGCCTGAAGGGAAAGAAAGTATAAGGTCACACCAAGGTTGATTTCAGACAATGTTTGGCTTTCCATGGTCCTACTATTACTTGTTAGGGCTTGACTCCACTTTAAGGGTCCTTCGTTTACAAAGGGAAGCATGATGATAACTGTTGCAAACCTACCATGTAGGGCTACCCCAGGCTACATAGGTTTCTGGACCCCAGGCAGCCATGAGAAAGCAGAGCATACTGGTTGCTGGGTCACTAGAACCTGTTTTGGGGAGGACCTTGGAGTTCAGCCAGGTCTGGGTTAAGATACATTAGTAGTTTACACTAGATGAGGCCTTGGATATCTTCATCAGAAAATAAAGTCAGCATCGCCCTCACATGGAGAGTTCGTAGAGCATTCTATTGAAGTTGGTCTTGGCACACTCATGTACAATATCCTGGAAGGCCTGCTTCCTGATGTCTTAAATCTCAGATCTTTACTTTGAGTTATTAGTTTTAGACCATGCATGAGCTTTAAAGCACCACTAGTTAATGATAAATACATAAATCCTACTTAAGTTGTAATCATTAATCCAATTTGATATTATTAAATGCATTTTAACTTACTCATTTAAACACATGCTCTTAACTCCCCCCTTCCGAAACCTAAGGGGTAGTCCTCATGATTCAGCCGTATATAATAGAATCGTAAAGATTTAGGTCCACAGCAGGAACCTCGAACCTGGGTGCACATCGTGAAGCTTAACTCTGTCCAGCTTCAGAGGGATTAGTGTGACTCTTGCCTCTATTTCCTTTTGGGGAGAATTTGTGGCCTGGTTTTATGCATATAAAAATCTTTGCTAGTGTAATAGAAATAAAGAAGACTAAGAGTTTTTAACAGTGTTAGTAGATTGATAGCACTTACCAGTTAACTGAATTAAATAACCATATGTCATCAGGGCAAATGGTTTGACTGGGCTAAATATAGAAATCAGCTCCAAAGACTTTAGAAGACATCAGGATTGCCCAAGTGGAGCTCTGTGAACACTAATTCCAAGAAATGGGTTTTATCGTTAAGCAGATTTGGGAAACCACTGCATAATATCTACCTCTCTTGAAGACTTAAGTTATATAAGTTTTAAAGGCTCTGGGAAGTCTCGTAGTAAATAATCATATTTAACTATGTTTAACTCAGTATGTCTCCAACATTTCAACGTGGAGTTAAGTTTTTGAGTAATATGCATTAACATCCTATAGAACGGCTGCTACATAGAACACATTTTAGGAAATTCTGGACTAGTAAGTGAAGTGAAAGAAAACACTCATTTTCAAAAATATATTTTTTTTTCTATAAAAAATAAACTAACCAATTACTAATTTTTTATTACTACAGTTGTCTTAGAATTAAGGTAGGTTCTTTGGACAATGAAAAATGCACTTTTATAAGACATGAATTCTGCCCACAATCTGGTTAGGAAGATTACAAAAAATAAAACACAACAGCTGAAGAGTCCATGGTAAATAAGTTAATGCAGCAAGAAGTTAGATAATGCAGACTAATAGATTTACTAGTTCTAGAGAGGAAAATCAAGTACTGGAATAATGAAAGAAGTCATGGAGAAGGAAGGACTCGTTTCATGAGGATGGCTAAAATTTTGATGGGTTGTGGGCAATTTTAATTAAGGACAAGAATATACAAACTTTTAGGGCCCTATGGCTCCTGGAAGAAAGAAGAAATGTGTCAAACAATACTTTATTACAATGTCATAATTTACTTCTGATACTATATCTTGAAGCCTTCCCACCCGGGGACAGAAGGTTCCAGAAGTATAGTTTTCTTTGATTCGTCCTATACTTCTTTAGAGTTCTTACCTGGTAAATTACCTCGAGTTGATTAAATGTCTGTTGTCTGTGATAGTCTCATTGATGGCAGGGAGAATAATATTTCATTTATTTTTATATCTTCAGAAACGAATATATTTTTATCCCTATCATTTGGTCCATGGTAGGCCCTTAATAAATATTTGTTTGACTGTGTGAGGGATCAGTGAAACAATTATATGGCAGAAAATTGGATGTTGCATCAGGGAATAATGAGCAGAATAAGAAGGGGTAGGCCCTTGAAAACTGGGCAGAAGAGTAGGAAAGAGGAAATCAGTAAATCTTTCTACAATAACCATGGACAGAAAGCATTATTTATGATGAATGGAATGAAACTGGCAGTGATGTACAGGTTGGAGAAACAAAAGACCAGGTGATGAACTGAAATTATTATTAAAGCAATCTAGTTACAAAAAGGTACGTGTCAGCACCGAGGCACTGAGAATATAGGAGAAAGGGCATGCGTGCCAGGCCGTGGGTCTCTGAAGCTGGCTGCTTGAAGGATCCAGAAGCATGAGGGAAATTGTATTTTTTTAAAGTTTAATAATACCTAAATTTTATTGAATGTTTGTTATAGGTTGTACCAGGCACTTTGGTTTAGTCTCTAATTCAATCTCATTTATTCCCCAGGGTAATTGGATGAAGTGGGAACTATTATCATTTTTATTTTACTGCTCAGGAAATGGGTGAGAGAGATGTAGAAAGATGTTCAAAGCCACCCTGGTAGGAGTAAGCGGAGTTAGGATTGGAACCAGATCCATTTCACCTCAGAGCTCATGCTCTTAACCCCAGTCACCTCTAGCAATGGGATGGATATTTGTTCTTTTCACAGAAACAGTAGAAGAAAAGAGATGCGTTTTGGTTATTAGAATTGTGAGATGATCACTGGAAAATACTAACATGATATCTCTAACAGCTTACAGCTTGATTTAATAAATGATCAGCTTTTCACGTGGTCTATTCATTAACACATTGTTTAAACTTATAGCTCCATCAGTCATGTGGAGGGACTTCCTCTGGGTGGACAGGACACGTTAGGAAGCCAGGAAATGCCCAGTGAGGTACACCCAAGACAGTGGCCTGGAGACCAAAGGCAAGTGGCTGCCTACTAAGAGTACCACACCATCCAGGGGAGTCCTGGGAGGCTGAGGGTGACCTGTGGGCTTGCAAGACCTGCAGTTAGAGGGAATTATTCAACCCTCAAGATTCTAAGGGCCACACAAAGGCAATGCTGTGCTTTTCTTCATTTTCTCTTTGACCAGCTCACCGAGGCTCTCGGGACTGGGTGAGATGTGGTGTTTTATGTTGTTTTTAATCTTTAGGAAAGTCTTCGATCTGCTTTTCTCATTGTTGCATTTATACTTTGCAGTGGTTTAAATGCTAATCACAAGCAAAGTATGCAAAAAAAAAAAAAAAAAGGGCAGCCACATACACACAAACAGTGACTTTGTGTGGTATATTTGAAAAGGGGCTGATTTTAAAGACAGAAAAAAACTTGGACGAGGACTATCAACATCCCGAATGTCATTCTGTTTCTCTTTCTCGTGCTCGTGCTGTCTCTCAAGGCTTTCTGGATAATACATCACAGAAATTTGAGTGAAATTCTATGATTTTATTTTGATATTACTGATGTATGTGAGTAGCACACAACTGCCTTGATCTCTCAGTTGTTTGAGATTTTCAATTATTTTATTTGTTTAAGAAAATGGGAGAAAACTGAAAGAGAGAAAAAGTCATGCACGAGTTTAACTGATCACTCTAGAAACAGCTGCATATTCCGCTGTGTGTGAACAGGGCTCAGGGATTCTACCTTTCATTCCAGACCGCGGGCTGACTGAAACCCTTTGTTCAAGCGAGACTGTCGGAGCCGTGCTTGGCATAGCCCACTAACAAAACCTGCCCACTCACCTAGATGTGCTCATGGCCTCTAGCACAAATCTTTTAAACAAGAGTTTAGTTTTTATACTGAATACCAACTAACAAAAGCAATGATAATGAATGGGGTACCAGTAGTCCAGAGGCATACAAGTAACGCAAACAGAGCAAAGCAGAAATTAGGAAGTCTCAGGCAAGCACAACATAAAATAAATATCACCATAGTGGTAGATACACACTACTGTTTAATTGATCTGTTAGGAAATCAATATTACATTAGATTATAGCTTCCTATGCACTGGAAACAATCTAGCATTTACTATTTATCACAGTCATTTTTTAACAAAAACTTGTACCGAAGTTCTCAATGTGCCCCTTATGTAGTGTTTCTAAAAGTTGCTGATAAGAAAAGTCTTTTGAATAGATAGCACTTCCTCCCTCCCTCCCACTCCCTCTCTGCAAATTCATCTTTTCCCATTTACTGTTAATTTACTTACCTCAAACCACCAGAATCCCACTGCAAGACTACAGTGAAGTCAGACCTGACGTTATACTTTCTATCTCTAGAAAACTTGTGCAGACATTTGAGACCCGGTGGTACGGTAAACTTTGTTGGAAGGGATTTATCAACTGGAAATACTTTTAAGGAACACAGAAAATCAGATGTGAGGGGCATTAATATAAAAAATGGACTAATGCTTTCCTTATTCCTTCAGTATTTTGAGCTATTTACATTTTGTTTTTTATTTATCCCATAGATTCTATCTTGTTGCAGAAATTCTGACCATGACTTTTGACCCTAAATATGCACAAATGTTGCAAGTAGAAATGGAAAATCTCGCATGCTTTATGATAGCAAAGAGGTACAATATACATACTGCAGCAAAGAGGTTAAAGCAATGCATAATCAGAAGACTTCAATATAAACACTACAGATTAGTTAAGTGAAAACCATGCTAAATTTATCTGCTCCGTACTTTGGTAATTTGTGTTTTTAAATGTTTTCTTTTCAATTCTTGTGAGGTAACAGTGATACCTCGTGAAATTTTTTTTCTTTTTATGTGTAATGCACACCACACACCCCCACACACACAGAGTCAAAGTCAATGGCAGTGGGTGGTTTATGTCAGGGCTGGTTTTGACGCTCCTCTCCCAGAATAAGATAAATGTAAGTGATGAAGAGCTCCTGGGGTTGGTTGAACTCATTTTGTATTCAGCACTCTGCCTGGCCCCTTTCTCATCTCTTTCTCCCTCTTTGTATGTTCAAGCCTACTTGAGTTTCTTTTTTCTTTTGTAGAACTTGGTTCTTTTGATGTGTTTCAGGGCACGCCCTGTGGCAAAGACAACTTCCCAGGAATCGGAAACATAGCGCACAGGTCTGAAACAGCTCCTGTGCGGTAGCCAGAAAGGTTCAGGACAGAAGCTGTTTTTCTGCCTTTAAAAAAAGCATCAAAACACATTAACAAGGGAACAAACATGCAATATAGTCTCAATCTATGATTTTAAAGAAAATGTACTATAAAAGTTAGTTGCAAAATAGGTATTTGGTGACATTTTTAATCTGGATTGAGCCCATGATAGAGATTTAACCTGATTTAAATGTAAATGCGTGTGTCTACATGCATTTATATATTTGCTAGTTGAACCTAATTTCCCCTATAATTATAAATTAATTTGTTTGTGTTTTACTGCAGTTATGGCATTCACAGAGCTGAGGTTTTCATGGTGCGTGGTTCTCAGCTGTCGGTTAAAATGTGGGGGGACAGCACAGCGCTTTTACCACTTGTCTATAAAGTTGAAAGAAATGCTGCTGGAACTATTGTAAAACTACTGTTAGATGTCACTATCTATAATATTAATAGAAAGTCTACACCGAAGGAGGAGTTAATTATTTTATGCCTCATATCAGTATTTCTATGTCCATAAATTAGAAATATTTAATAAACTAGTGTTATGTTTTATTTAAAATATCTCTGTTTACTCACATATTGTACTTTATGTGGCAAGTCTTTCAGGACTGTGTCACTGAATTAGAACTTGGAACTGAAAATAAAAAACAGAAAATAAGGAAAAAGTGCAGTTTAAGTTTACACATACACAAACTTATCACCTTAAGATGTTCAAATAATAGTTACATTTGATTTTTATGCAAGTCTCACGAAGAAATATTGTTTAAAACCAAAACAACTGGAAAAGCAAAGAAGTAGAAATTCGATATTTATCTGGTTTGATTGATTTAAAAAAGCAATCTATATTAATTAGGTGTATTGTTTACTTTTATATAAATGAGTTCATGTTTGTATATTGCTAGGCCTACTGAAAACTAGTTACTCACTGAATAATAGATCTAGAAAAAAATGGACATTTGACCAGCAATCAGTTGATTTTTTCAATAAAATTAGATTCAGTTTAGTAAATGTATTGAGTACTATTTATGTGTGTGTGTACTAATGACATTATCTATTAAGGCCTAGGAAAATAATTAGTGGGTATCACTGAATTCACTCAGCATTTTCCAAGGCATTTTATGCTTAGATAACCAATCAAGCAGCTAATTGCCAAAGTTCATTTTAACTTTGGTCTTTATATCCACAGCTTAAAGAAACAGAGGAAATGATTTTGGAAATGATTCAATTATTCAAACATTGGTCAAATACATATTTTAAACAATAATATGGGAGGATTATTTTAACAAATTAGGAATAACTGTAAAATAACTTTTATAACTATAATGTATCTTGAGTTCCTTCCACGTGTATCCATGTTACTATTTGTGACTATTTGCATAACTATCTATAAATAAAAAAAAATGCTTTCTCTTTGATAATAAAAAAGGGTGGGAGTTCAGAATAGTCATTTAAATGCTATCTGAAAAATTTAACATGGCTGTTTTACTTAAAACAAAACCCAAAATTTTAATACAATATGAATACACATAGAAGAGTACAAAAATGAATTTTTATTTGTCTGATGCAACATAAACTAATCCTGTTTCTTTCCTTAATGTTACACATTGCTTTTAGAAACTGTATGCGTCCCAATTATTTGATCCTAAATTTAATAAGATATGCAGGCAGGAAGGTACCAGGCATTGCCACACTTTCCAGCTGTACGGCACTGGCTGCCTGCAAAGGGTCATCTCATGTCCTCGTCCTGATTCTAAATGTCAGTGAAAGGCACAGGTTCGGAAGGAGCAGTGCACGGGGCCTCTCAGTCACTAGAAATCTTGTCCTGCCATAGTTATAGTTGTTTTCTACCTCTGCCTTCTTTTCTGCACAGGTGCTATCTTTGACCTATAAAATGACATTGGAATTTGGCATGCCAGTTACCAGACTAGCATTCTTCATAGGATTTCTCTAGTATCTCACTGAAAATTATTACAGCCAGATTTACAGAAACAACGTGGGAAAACAGATGTCTATAAATTATTTCAAATGTTTCTTTTCGAACAAAAGCAAGACACAACATTTGGATTAGACGTTAGTTGACTGAATTCAATTGGATTTTAAATATGATTTTTAATTACATAAAGAGTGAAAGGGTATACTTGAGATAATACCACATCTACCCAAATAACACTCACTGGTTACTTCAATTAATTGCATTGTCCAGATAATCACATAGATTCTATATCACTACTGAATTGTGAAATGGTTCAATTACTCCAAATTTTACTATTAGCTACCTTCCCCAAACTTTATTTATTTTAAAAACGAATAGTTGCTTGGCCCAATTTAATGTTTTCTGTTATTTTATTTCTATCCACTCCCCTGTCCCCTGCCCCCACCAATAGCTCTATATCTTTTTCAAAAGAACATTAAACTGGTGTTCTGTACAGTTTCACCTTGAGCTCACAATCAATTTTTAAGGACTTTAGGGATCATCTATTCTAAACCTCTCATTCTACAAAGGAGGCAGTCTTAGAGACTTTACATGACTTTTATCATTCAGATCTAGTAGCATAGTAGGTCCTCAACAAAGATGTGCTGACTGAAGGAATCGATGTAGAGGCACATAAATACAATACCATAGTATTTAAGACATTGCATTACAAACAGTTATTTACAATAATAAAATTTCTTAAACACTATCTTAGCTACAACACCATGAGGTAGGGACCATTAATAGACTCAGCAACTGTAGAAACTATTTAACGAATGAGATTACGTTTAGAATCACCAAGTGGTCTGCCCCAGATCAGACAGCTAAGCAGTGGAAGAGCTGAGATTTGAATTCCCGCCTTCGGATTTCTGAGCCTTGGTGAGTAACCACTGTGCATAATGTTTTATAACCTGCTTTTCTCTCTCTTTCACCTTTTCCCACTCTGGGATAAAAGTCAGGACATGGTGCTTTCTTTGTAAGCCCAGCATGGTTGAATAACAAACAGAACTTTATAAATGATGGCCTCATGAATGAACCCGGGACTCCGGCTCACAAGTCCAACTCTCTTTCTACACCATCTCCTCTCTGAAGGTGGGAGGTGGCCTCTGAGATGACAGAGGAAGACAAATCTCTAAGGTACAGACAGGCTTCAAATCATTTGAACCAGCAAAACGTATACTGTGTTGTCAATAACTTATGTGAGAGCAATTCTGCCGAATAATGACAGACTTTGTTAGTTTCCTGATATACCTGATGCAGAAGGAGTCAACATCACGTGGGCAACGCATGGCCTACAAACTCAGGTGTGCCTTACACGTGACTCTGGGAATTCAGTCACAGTCATTAGGGAGGTTCTTAGCTATTTCCCCACACGTGCCCTCCAATGGAGTTCGTGCCAAGGTCCTGGGTCCTTCAACACTGCCACCATGTCCAGGGGGTTTTTGCTTCTGTTCATGTTTTGCAATTAGGAGCCTTCGAGAGACAGCAATCCACCCTACTGAGCTTCCTCTCGGGGCCCCTTTTCAGGGCCCCTTTCACAGAGAGCTCCCTCTCCCCAACCCACTGCCTCCTCCCTCCTTTCTTTATTTTGGGAGACATTTTTGTCCCTCTTCCTTCTTTTTTAATTTTCCATTTTTTGTTCAGATAGAGTGGGAGGGAGAGAGAGGAAGAGAGAGACATCAACATGAAAGGGACACATTGAGTGGCTGCCACCCGCACGACCAACCAGGGCCGGGGACAAACTGCAACCGAGGTACGTGCCCTCAGCGGGAACCGAACCCGGGTCTCTCTGGGCCGAGTTTTTAACCGCTGAGCCAAACTGGCCAGGGCATCACTCTTCCTTCTTAATGCTCTCGGAGTAACTGTGGCACCGCTGCCTCTCCAGATCTAACATGGCCCCTCCGAAAACTCCAGCCGCACCAGAGGCAGATGAGCTCCTCGGTCTGCTCTCCGCTCTGCAAACCCGGGGCAGAGGCCGGATGCAGCTCTGTGCTCGCCCCGGCCGGAGGGAAAACTGCAGAAAGCAGCACATACTGTGCATTAGTATTTCAAAAGCAACCCACCCCAATTGCTTTTTAAATTAATGCATACATGCTTTTGAACACAGTCACTCTCAAGATGAAATTATAATTGTTAGTTTGTAAGGGCCTTTCTTTGTGTCTTTCCAAGGACAAACCTCCTTGCCGTCCCCCCACTGGTGGCTACGGAGACTTTCCTCTGCGGGGCTCTAGGAAAGGCAGCTACCGCGTGTGTTCTCCGTCCTGGAGAAAGTAAATCAGAGCTTCTAGTAAAAGAAGTTCTTTGTAAGAATACGCATTAGACGTAGTAATGCACTTTGTTATGAAAATCAGTATGTACTTCTACATATAAGTGGAATTATATCAGTACCTCACAATTAATATGAATAACTACTATATTAATAATGATTAATAACACATTGAAGTTGACTAGCAACGCAACACCTGTTTGAAGTTGGTCAGAAGACAGGTGATCCGGTTGGACCTGGCCTAGTCAGGTGAGCCTTTACAGAGGAGCAGGCCCTCCAGAGGGAGGGGAGCCTCGAAGCCTAAGAGAGCTACGGAAGTGGCCACGTGGAAAGGAGCTGTGAGTGGCTTGACCAACAGCCAGAGAGAGAACAGGGGCATCCAACCTACAAGGCAGGAACTGGGTTCCTCCAACGAGTAAACTTGGAGGAGTACCCCTGGTCCAGATAGGAACGTGGCTTCGCTGGCCTTTATTTCAGCTTTGTGAGCCCCTGAGCAGAGAACAAACTTGGACGCTTCCACACAGGCCCTCAACTCTTTCCCCAGCAGCTGTCACATGACTGCCTCAAACTAAGCTTATACACAGTCAAAATAACACACTCATGGTTTTACATGAACCACTTGCTGTTAATATACTTGCTTTTAAGACTCGTAACGGCATCATATACATAGTCCTATGTAAATCAGATATTCATATCTCAAGGTTAAAAATATTTACACAAGAAAAAGCCTATATTACTCAGTTGGTTTTAAGAAGGATAACAAAAATATATTAAAGAAATACCATAATTGTAATGTTTAAAAATTATATTAAACATAGAAGGTAAATTTGAAATGTTGTACTGTTGGAGATTTATTGATACTTATTTAAATAAGTACCAAGTTTAAGTTTAAATTGCAGAAGCATGATTTTTTCTTTTTAGCAAAATGTACATCATTACCTTTCAGTTTATTTCTTCTGTCTCTTGTAATTTTTTACATATGGAAACCTGTCATTAAATGGAAATTAAGTAACTATATATAATTTCTTTTTGATAGATGCTATATGTCAACACACAATATTTTCCTTCATGATGTTTCTGTAAATGTTTTAGCCTTATTATGATTTCCCTAAAGTATTTTCCTTTAAAAATTTCTTTTGTTTTTGCATTTTTCTTCTGTTATAGACATACTAATACATACTAAGATAACAATGTATTATGAAAAAAGTTATTATCTTGAATACTGTTCAAAATATTTAGCATTAAAAATATGATTTATGATTCTGCTCATTGTGTTCTTAAATATTTGTATCTCTACACTAAAGAATATATTCTTACGTGAAACACATGTCAGTGATAATTTAAACTCATTGTGGAACTTAGTTATCATTTCTGATCTACTGGGCCATTAGATTTTGTTTTCCAAAGTAAATACGATGATAACAAGAATTGAATATTTTGTGGGAGTAGTTCAAGGTGATGAACTGGGGAGAGTGAAAGTTATTAGTTCTTTCCCTCTTCCTCCGACAATGTTCTCATTCCGAAGCGTCTCCCGACTCCTCCATTCCCAGAGAATACTGTAGTGGAGCAACAGATGCCAGGGATTGTAAGGGGCGGAGGGGGTTGGGGAGAAAAGGAAGAAACTGGCCAGGCACAATTTAAATCCTGAGGGCATGTGGCCATGTTATTTAATTTGAGCTGCATTATGCAAAACAAAACAAAAATTATCTGCAAGTTGGCAAGCCGGCTGATGGTGCAATGGGAGGAAGAAACCGAGTTAGCACGCAGCAGATTTAAGACATGCTCGCCGAGGAGCTTTGAAGAAAGCAAGCGGCACGACCCCCATCCTCAGGCATAAATAAACCGCAAACAGACTCATTTGCCATGAAAGATGAAATGTGGAGGTGCCCTGGCGCCTGGGTCTCTGCCTCTCCATGGCTCCTTTACCCAAGTCGTTCTGGTGGGTTTTTGTGTCCCAAAGTTGTCCCTATGCAAACAACAGGTTGAATATTGTAGGTGTGGGTTATTAAAGTGTCCCTGGGACAATGGCAGTCTGTGTCCCATTTGTAACGCTTGGATTAATCTTTGGAAAGTGCACACAAAATGTGACATGATGTTGGCTTCCAACATTATTCAGTCTGCATAGCAGCAACTGCTGCCCTGTCTCCCTGGAAATAAAACTCCACAGACGTATCACCGCCATCCGAAAAGGAGCCTATCATTTATGCTCAAGATTGGGGACACACTCATAGAATTTCTGTTAGGAGTTTGATTTTATAGTTTGGAAAAGCATTTGCGATGGAAACATATTATATTCTATCGTCTTATGCACAGTCTCCCTGAAGAAAATCTACAATCAGATCAATCATATTGGGGCGGGGGGGAGGGGGGTTGCAAATGGGAGAAGTAAGAAAGCCTGTATCTTTGGAAGAGAATTCCACAAGTTTAGGTTGATAACCCAGAGCTGGTCCCTGAGGAATGGCAGGATTCTGAGCACCTTCCCTGTTCTCGCCTCATTTTCTGGTTTTGCCTGAAAGCTGGAGAGGAGGCCAAGGTGGGAGAACTGCATGACGAGAGCATGCTGAGAAGCGAGGGTGTTCCTGGTTCTTCTTCTCCCCTCTCCCACATCCTCGGAGCTCCGGAGCTTGGGCTCAGCTTCGCCTCATTGTTCATCTGAAAATCTTTTTGAGCTGTGTCTTGTTCACAAAAGTACTAAGTAGCTTTGTGGAATTTTGGAGGAGGTTCTCTCCAATCATGTGTTTCTGAGTGCATCTCAGTATTACACTTTTAGAACTCGGATAATAGGAATAGAGAGAAAAGGCATGTTACATTATAGCTAGCCATCAGTGAAGATCTGAATTCTCACAGAAGTGAGTTGAAAAATATTCCCTCTTATTTATGACAAATCAGACATTGGAAATTGTATTGGGAATTGCTTAACAAAACGGAATTAGGCAAAAAACAAACAAACAAAAAAAACCCCCAAAAACTAAAAGTCAGGACATATTCTAAAACAGTAGCTTTTCAACTGTGTTATAGATCAAGCTTTATGTTCATTCTTAGAATCTAATTACTCAAGTGCATTTTTGTTGTTGTTGTTCTCATAGGGAAGTAGGACATGACTAATGCAGGTTAGGAATGTTTTCTCTCAAATTCTGTGTTACAGACACTTTCTTGCACAGCAAGTCCTTGAATATCATCATTTGGTTATAATGTGGATGAGAAAAAAATTCAGTTCCTGATCAGGCCACTCACTCACTGTGTGGGGTTTGCATGTTCTCCCCATGTCTGCGTGGATTTTTCCCAGAAACTCCGGTTTCTTCCTACGTCCCAAAGATGCGCCGGCGAGGCAAATGGCGTGTTTATGTTGTCCCAGTGTTCGTGAGTGTGGGTGTGGGTGGCCCTGTGATGGAAGGGCGTCTGTCCAGGGTGGGTCCCACCTTGAGCCCTGAGCCTCTGGCCCCACCTGCATGCAACCCTGAACTGGAATCAGTGGGTTGGAAAATAATGATCTTACTTGTTTCCATTCATCTTTCTCAAGTGTATGTATAGCTCACATTCATTTCAATGTGCTTAATATTAGAATTATTTGGTGTATTTATTTAGAAGTTTAGTGACCCTTTGGGACCATAAGTATGCTGTAGAAATTTAACTTAACTTGTTCTTATATTAATTAGCCCACGGTAAAATTGGTTTTGATATATGTTGTTTTAATGAAAATCACGGTTTCCAAGAAGTGATCCAAGACATTGAGGACTTACTGTATTACTTTGTATATGGGCCCATCAAAACATCAAAAAAAAAGTTGAATGTTCAGTGTTTGGTCTAGAACAGTCATCCATTTTCATCATTTATTTCCTTTTAATACGTAAGTTTTATAAATTTTAAGCTATAAAGTAAATTCATGTTTAAACTACTGCTTTAATTTCTTTGGCATACTGGGAATCGACTAAAGTTTTGTTTGGAAAATAAGTTTCCATTGGAAAAATAGGTCAAAATACTAGTTAATGAGGTTTGCAGCTACATTGTATAAACCCTGCTTCAGAATTTACCTAGAAGAGGTGGGGAAATTGATGAAATCTGAAGTCCAGTGCTTTGAAGAGCCTTCTGGAGCAGTAGGTGTTTCGCTGGACAGAGGAACAGGTGGTACCTCCATCTGAGGCTCTCCGAAGCTACAGTGGATTTCTCCCCCCTCCCTCCCTCACTCATTGAGATAACAGGGGTGGTGCTGAGGCTATACGTTGGGTCACAAATATCCTTGTTGTATAGACTCTACCATTGCATATTGTCTTTTTTTAAATTAATTTTTTAGAGAGAGAAAGGGAGGGGGGGGGAGAGAGAGAGAGAGAGAGAGGAACATCAATTTGTTTTTGTACTTATTTATGGTTATTTGGTGATTCTTGCATGTGCCCTGACCAGGGGATCACACTCACAACCTTGGCTTATCCAGACGGCACGCTAACCAACGAGCAACGGGGCCAGGGCCACGTAGTGCCTTTTCTGGATGAATCTTCCTTCTTGGGTTTTGGTTTTCACCTGTGACATGTCTACTTAGACCCAGCGTTCCAATATTTGCACTGGTTTATATTGTCCTGCTGTTCCCTTTATTCAGAGTAAAAGATGGGGTGTAAGGGGTGTGGTAGGGTTACCCGGCATGATTTTTACTCTGGGTGGGCCAAAGGTAAAAGAAAAGTACTGATAGTAATGTAGATGGGGAAGAAAATGGCCCAACTCATAATTTTGCATCAACCAACTCAGTTTTCATGTTTGGGGTATAAGCCAAATGAAACCCTGACTTCCAAGAAGAGGTGGTTTAAGGAGGTGGAGACAGTAGGTGAGAGGGAGCCAGGTGTCCTGGGCGATTAGAGGCATCAGCAGACTAACCTCAAAACATCACTTTTGGGGGGAACAAGCATTTTCACCAAGAATTGAAAAGGTTATGGAGAGAACTGGGATTAAAACTGAGTTTCTTTTGGCTGAGAAAAACCTTTATTTTTATTTTAAAAAGTTTTTTTTTTTTTTTTTAACCTGAGGACTTGGGCAATGGGTTGGAACTAAGAAGTGTTATAATTATATAAATTATGTACATCTAAAAATGATGTGGACAAGATATTCTCATTTCTTTTCAGTTTTATATCGATGAGCTAAGAAAAAAAAAACCCACAAAATACCACCACCTGCTATCAATCTTTTAGAAAGTACACTGTAAGTCAGCTATATTTATAGGTTTTACATCCATCCTTGTAAAGGCAGTAAACATTAAAATAACCTTAAGGACTTAAATGGTGGGCTCCCCTACCACTACAGAGGAAAATAAAGCACGTTAAGATCATTTCTTTTTCAAGAGGGCTTGAGTTGTCACAAACCGATATAACCCCAGAAGCCTGAGGATTTAAAGCAAAATCTTGACAAATGGTACCACAGCGCCACCACCTGGCCTTGTAGAAGACAGCAGGGAGTCCCAGTGTAATGGAGGAGGACAAAAGTTAATGTTTTCTCTTCCTAGAACAACTAAAGAAAGGAAAAGAAGGGACTCTCTCCGTGCAGTCCTGTATTTGTCACTGCTTCAACTGACAACACATGTCTATCGTGCCAGAAACTGCCTTTCTCTTTTTCTGTTTCTATTTTAACTTGGAAAATGAACACACTTTTTTTTTTTTTTATCCTCACCAGAGGACATGTTTCCATTTTTTGTTCAAATGGGGGGGGGGGGGGAGAAACATCGATGTGAAAGGAACACATCGAGTGGCTGCCACCCACACAACCAACCAGGGCGGGGACAAACTGCATGCAACCGAGGTACGCGCCCTTAGCGGGAACCGAACCCGGGTCTCTCTGTATCGCAGGCCGAAGCTCCAACTGCTGAGCCAAACCGCCCAGGGCTGAACACACTTTTGTGTGTGGATAAAACCTTAAAAAAAATCTCTTTCACGTTAGCAGTCTTTCCGTTTTCTTATTGCAGATTTAATTTAAAAGTTTCTTTTTTTGGAATAAAATGAATACTTCTAAAGTTGAGTGTTTAAAACTTTTTTACTTTCTATTGAAAAGTTTCACAAGATTGTGCAAAATTGCCAAGTATCAGAGTGGTTAATACATATCTTTTCATTTGTTCATCTCTTTCAGCCAAGACCTTATAGAATTGGCTTCAAAGATAAAAATGTTAGCTTTTACCGGACTCTAGCAACGTTTACCTTTGATTGGTTCCTGCATTATATTAAACAGAAACGTGTACAGATTAACACTATGACACTATTTCGAGCATGTGGACAAGGAACTGTTTTCAGGGCCTTGATTGAATGTTAAGACATTAGATCCCTTCTGCAGTACTATGAGGTGTGTTCTGTTACTATTCCCATATGATGCATGAGGAATGAAACACAGAGACATTCAGTAAGTTGTCCAGGATAACATGGCTGACGAATGACAGATTTAAACTCTGGCTTTAAGACTCCATGTTCTTGATAATGACATTACATCTATTGTCTCAGGATACCAGTATTCTAAAAATATTTAGAATTTTATGCTCTTTCATATTATTGCATTTCCTCTTTGTATAAGAACCTATTTAATGTAAAAATATCACTTTTGAAAATTATAATAATATTTCAACAATAAATAATAATAATAGGCTAGCCTAAAAAGCAGCTATGATGTGTACCTTTCTTTCCTCCCCATGGAACAATATACTATGTGTTCAAAATAAGTGACTTGTAAAGGGGCTTCTAGAAATGGAACATTTTGTAAATTAAGGACTTTTTATTTTACCTTATTTTCTCTCTTAGCTTCTAAATAATAACATTAATTACACCATTCATGCTCATTTTATGAGAGTGTTCTAAAGAATGATTAAAAGACACCACTGTTTTTATTTTTGTAAGAATCAGAGAAACTGTTCAGTTTTTTGATACTTGCTGAAATATTTGGAATTTTCTAAAATTCTCCAGAGGTTAAATTCTTCTGACACTTTTTTAGAGAGCCTGTGGAAATTTAAGTCTTATATAACATTTAGCCTCCAAAATTACTCTCATACTGATCTTAGCTGACTTTTTTTTTTCTTTCAAATGTAGTACAAAGGTCCCATATTATTCTAATGGGGAGTGAAAAATATGTGACCATGTGGAGTTTTTTACGTTAATTCCAGTCAATGTTTTATGAACAAAAATAGGAAAAAGAAGACACCAAAAATGTTATAGAAATGTACTGTTTTCGCCCTGGTCAGTGTGGGTCAGTGGTTAGAGTGTCAGCTGGCTCACTGAAGGGTCACAGGTTTGATTCCCAGTCAAGGGCATGTACCTGGATTGCACCCAGCCCTGGTTGGGGTTGTGCAGGAGACCACCAATCAATGTATTTCTCTCACATCGATGTCTCTTTCTCCCTCTCTCTTTCCCTCCCTTCCACTCTCTTTTAAAAAACAAACAAACATGCCCTGGCTGGTTCGGCGCCGGTCTGGCTCAGCGGTTGGAGTGTCGGCCTGCAGTCCAGAGAGACCCGGGTTCAGTTCCCGCTAAGGGCATGTACCTCGGTTGCAGTTTGTCCCTGGCCCTGGTTGGGTCGTGCGGGTGGCAACCACTCGATGTGTCCCTTTCACATCAATGTTTCTCTCTCTCTCTCCCCCCCACCCCTCTCTTCCTCCCACTCTATCTGAACATAAAATGGAAAAATGTCCTCGGGTGAGGATATTAAAACAAACAAACAAACAAAAATCAATGGAAAAAATCCTCCAGTGAGGATTAACAACAAAGAAATGTATTTTTTTCTGTGCTGGTGCTGGAACGGAAAATTGATTTTGACCAAGTTCACATTGGGGTCACTGGCTAAGTTACCTTTTGGTATGTGGACAGGTGGCAACATTAGCTCAACATCAGGCTAACCATTCCAAAGTGAAGTCACAATTGGAACATTAGCATTATTTATTTTTTTAAAAACCCTAGTTATTAGTTGATGTGAAGGTTGGACATTATCTTAAATATTTCCAAATATTTTTACATATAGATATAGATTAAAATTTTCACTTATTTCCTGTTTAATGTCATAGTAGCTAATTTAGATGAAATTTAAAAATGTAAACATTTAGAATAGCAATTAAGATTATTTTATCTGGTTATTTACTGAAAGTTTGAACCAGAAAAACTTCAGGCCATCTGTCTGGCATTTGTATGTGTTGAGGCCACGGGCCTGTTTCTATCTGGAAACAGCGCAAGAGGGCGGAGATGCTGATCCGTTTCCAACCAGAGAACCAGGAGAAAACACTTTAGGTTTCTTCTGAGTACATAGTACACTGATTTTTATTTCAATAATGCCGTAAAATGTTTCCTTTCTAGAATACTCTGGGGAGAAAGCAGCCGAGAGGGGCTGCGGGGCACCGGGGCCGCGGAGGACCCGCAGTCGGGCGGTGGCTTCCTCCTCGCGCGCCCTGGTGCCGCGCCCGCCCCGCCGCCCGGTGCAGCGCGCAGGCTGGGACCGGGCCGGGCTAGGTTGTCGGTTCGCGTGCGCCGCGGTGGCCGCAGCCGCGCTGTTCCTCGGGGTCGCCCTGCGCCCCGCCTGTCCATCGCGGCGCCAGCCGGCTCAGGCGCGCGAAGTCTGCAGCCTGCTGCCCAGGAGCGAGCTGGACGCCACTGCGGGGCTTTGGGCCCTGCATTCTTACCGGCCTGGAGAAGATTCCACATACTCATTCTTTGAGGTTATCCTCATGGAGCCATTCCATACAGCCCTCAGAAGGGGTCCTGGCACCGGCGGATCGCCAGACCAGTCCCCCGCGCCGGGAGACGCGAGGGCTGACCTCTGCGGGCCGAGAGCGGCCTGGGAAGGGCCGCAGGGCCCACCGCACGGTTGGCGGTTCTCGCGCGCAGCCTGGAGCGGGCGCGGGGCTCTCCAGCTCCGCCCTTACCGCTAATGCAAGTCAGGTCTGTCAAGTTCTTACCTAATAAACAATTAGGACAGTCGAAAAAAATAGTTTGAAAAAAACAATGAAGTTTTGATGTTGTTCGATCCAATAGGAAGTCACTAGATAATTTATCCTCGAATATCTTTTAGATCATAGAACTTGGCTACTCAAAAATGTCATTACCCATTAAGTAACTTCCCACCTTCTTACCTTGAGAATTCAATTCTGAATGTTTTGGCCAAACCCAGGTTTTACATTTTCATGTCCTGCTGAATACAGGGTTGGGCAAAAGTAGATTTACAGTTGTTTGCATGGAAAATAATACGATAGGAGATAATAAAACAAGAATAAAGTGTTCTCATGTACTCACAATTGTAAATCTACTTTTGCCCCACCCTGTCCATCCACCTGGTTATTGACCTGCATTTCAAATATGATATTTCTAAAACAAAATACCTTATTTACTCCACATACAAAACATTCAGCCTTGGATCTCTGTCATGAAGTTGGAATCTTCCTTCACTTTCTGCAGCTGAGCCAGAACTAGTACCTGTGTGAGCGTATTTCACATTTCAACTTGACCTCTTCGTAACGCACCTTGTTCATCTCGTGACATTCCGTCACTCCAACAGTAATAATTCACTGACACCCTCGTATGCCAGAGAAAGCAATGAAGGAAAATAGTGAAAGCCCCTGCCCTCGATTTGCTTACATTATAGTGGAATGAGAAAGACAATGATAATAAGTAAATTCTATAGTAGGTTAGAAGGTGATATGTGTTATGAAGAACTGAGCCGTGGAAGGGGAATGGGACATGTTGGGAGAAGTGGTTGTAGCTTTAAATAGGATGCTTTGGGTAGGCCTCACTGACTCTGGATTTTGACCTGATAATTTTTTTAAACGCTGTGTTAGATACAACCTTGTTTATCATCCTGAATCTAAGCAATCACCAAATGATCTTAATTTTTTCAGGAAAATCAATGTGCTTTTCTTTTTACTTTGACCGTTTTTTTGGTCTTGTTCAGCCTGTTGTTTCATCTTTAGATCATGACTGAGTTGACTCCACGTCTAGGGCAGTCAGGTCAGGGTGGCCCCATGAAGCCAGGGGAGTGTGGGTGGAACAGATGAGGCGACTCCTAGATGCGGTGCGTTAAATCTCACAATGCTCCATGTTCTTGCCCTACCTCGTCTGCCAGCTGTTTGCAGCAGACGCACCGGAGAACTCCAAAATCCTCGGGTGTAAGGGAGCCACTGGACAGAAGAAACTTGGGTCCTAAATCACCACCTGGAAGACAACTTTCTGCTTGTCTTTGAAATTTATGCGAGTGCAAAATAATCTATTTTGTTAAGCCACTGAGGTTTGCTGGGGCAGGGCAGGGGCAATTTTTAAAATAGCAGGTAGCATTATTTACCCTAACTAACATGTCCTTCCTCTGCATTTCACATTCCACTGGGACACCCCGTTAAAGTTAACTTTTGTTTGGTCCCACACCGAATGATCACACAGCTGTTTATTCATGTTACATCAAACCTACAACTGTGGTTACCTCCAACTATCTGTCTTCCTGCGGCTGCACAGAGGCTGCTGGGAATGGCTGGGAAAATTACTCCTGTACAGGTCAGGCCACAGCAAGGTCATGGAGTCCAGCTCAACTGAGCCCTCAAAGCCCTCAGTCCATCGGTGCTGCTCCCATTCTTTATTCTTCTAAAATCTGACACTTGACCCTCACCGATGCTCTGCTTCCTCCAGCTTATAGAAAACAGAATCCAGCAGAGCTCACACTACACATCCTGGAACTGAACGTAGAAACTTACTGACTTCACACGCATCCTTACATTTGTCCATGAAGTTACAATAAAATGGGTCCCTTCTCCTATTGAAGACCAACTGGGCCCTGGACCCCATCCCTTATTACCTTTTGAATAACCATGTGCTATTAAAAAATTTTTTTTTTCTCTATTGATTTTAGAGTGAGAGGAAGAGAGAGGGAGAATGAGATGGAACCATTGATGAGAGAGAATATCGACTGGCTGCCTCCTGTACACGCCTAACTGGGGATCTGGCTCACAGCCTGGGCATGTGCCCTGACCGGGAATCAAACCAGCGACCTCTTAGTGCATGGGTCAACCACTGAGCCACACCTGCCAGGTCACTTTATTTATTTTTATTATTATTATATTTTCTTTATTGATTTTTAGAGAGAGAGGAAGGGAGAAGGAAAGAGAGAGAAACATCCATGAGAGAGAACATTGATTGGCCGCCTCCTGCATGCCCCCCACTGGGGATTTGGCCCACAACCTGGGCATGTGCCCTCATTGGGAATTGAACCAGCAACCTCCTGGTGCATGGGTCGATGCTCAACCACTGAGCCACACCAGCTGGGCACCACGTGCTATTGTATTTCAACTTTGACCTCATTACTGGTTCCCTCCAATAAGGAGGATTTTCATTTAAATGTGCTCAAGCTTCTCCTATCTTGGAAACAGACAGCCTCCTTGGATCCCATTTCTTTCTCTAGGCATAGCTCCTTTGATCTCCTCTTTCATCACCACGTTCCTTGGAAGAACAGTGTATAAGCCCTTCCACTTCTTTCACCGAATGCAGCCTGGCTCCAGTGTGCGCCACTCTCCTGAACCTGTTCTTGCCAACACAGTTCTGAAGCCTTCACGCTTCTAGTTCTCACGGGTACGTTTCCTTCTCTGAGTGGGACTTGAAAATACTGACCACTCTGTGTTGAAATACTCCCTTTCCTGGCTCTAAGACTACTTGCTCCTATCGTTTTTCTTTCTCATTCTCTTTTAGCTAGCTCTTCTGTCCTTTGTTCTATTTCATTTTATGTATACTCTTCACCTGAGGATCTGTTTATTGATGAGAGGAAGAGAGAGACACAGAAGGAGACATCGGTGTGAGAGAGAAACATTTATTGGTTGCCTCTCGTATGCACCCCGACTGGGGACTGCACACACAACCTAAGTATGTGCCCCAACGGGAATCGAACCAGCAACACTTTCTGTGCACAGGAAGATGTTTCAACCAATCAAGCCACCTGGTCGGGGTACCTCTTCTGTCCTTGGATCAAAAGTTGATCTTCCTCAGGGTTCTATGTCCAGGCTTTATTTTCTGCTAAGTAGATCTGCATCTTTCTTATTTAAAAAATTTTTAAAATATGTTTTTATTGATTTTTAGAGAGAGAGGAAGGGAGAGAGAGAGAGAGAGAAACATCCATCAGCTGCACACCCTCTACTGAGGATCGAACCTACAACCTGGGGATGTGCCCTGACTGGGAATCAGGGGACGACACTCAATCCACTGAGCCACACTGGCCGGGCAAGCCCCTTATTTCTTAAAATGATCTTTCATAATTTCACTTGCACTAAATACTTAAGAAAATAGCTCAAGCCCAGACCCAGGCCCTATTCTCACCACTACCGTCTCCAGAATATTTTCCCTTCTATCTCTGCTGCTTCTACCAGAGACTAGGACTCTTCCTCTGCTGTCACGCAAGGCTAACTGATCCACGTTCTCTGCTCTTGTTCCACTCCACGACTCTCTCCTAGGGAAGTGAGAGTGATTTCTTTTATAGATTTATTCATTTTTCAATTGATTTTTAGAGTGAAAGGGAGAGAGAGAGAGACATTGATGTCAGAAACATTGGTCGGCTGCTTCCTGCACACCCCGAGCCGAGGTGCTCAGGGAGGCGGGAGGGTGGGGGGGTGGAAGACACCCTGAGCCACACTGGGCAGTGCTAGAATGAATTTTAAAAATAAGAATACAATCAGGTCACTATTCCATTCTAAGCTCTTCAAGGGTTTCTTAGTGATGCCGAGAACTTTATTCCTTAAAAATGTGAATTCTTTACAGTGATTTATGAAGCACATCAAGGCCTGCTTTATTTTTATTCATTTTATTTTATTCTCCTTTACCCCTAAGTTCCAGCTTGGCTTGCTTGGCTTCCTTTAGTCCCTGGAACAAATCTTGTTCTCTGGCTTCAGGCCACCTGGTCGAACAAAGCCCCATTTCTTCCGCCTGGGTGACTCTCAATTATCTCTCTGCTCCAGCTTAGAATCCCAGGTAGGGAGCTCTTCCTACCCTTGTTCTGGGTTGCAAATCACCTTGCATTGCCATGACCACAGCACCGTCCCAACTTATTGTCATTGCCGGTTAAATTGCCTGTCTTCCCCAGTAGACGGTAAACACCATCATATTTCTAATATTCACAGCTGTTCAAAGATGGAAAAGACTGTAAGAGAGACCAGCCTTGAACATTCGGTAGATGTTTGGATTTGATTTTTATAGTTTTGTCATGTTACGTCCTAACTGCTCTTCACGGGCCACATGTTACGGCCCAATTACTTGATCATTTTTCAGATATACCCCGTGTCTTCTTCCTCTGTGACTTGAATCATGTCTTTCCCTTAAAGTGTTTTTCCTTAACTATACCCGTGGGAATTATACTCCTTTGTAAGCCCAGTTTCCAAACTGTCTTCTCCACCAAGAGATTTTAATTCCCTGGTGAGGAAAGATCTTGCCTTTCTTTGAATTCTCAAAACA
The DNA here is from genome assembly GCF_014108415.1 of Molossus molossus. Lineage (NCBI taxonomy): Eukaryota > Metazoa > Chordata > Mammalia > Chiroptera > Molossidae > Molossus > Molossus molossus. Next base: position 72,667,322 of record NW_023425344.1, on the reverse strand, counting down.
CGGGACTATTTTTAAGTACTTATCAGATATCACTTAAAACTGCTGTATTTCGATGAAAGGGTGTCCAGAAGAGCACTCTCTCTCCCTCCTCTGGATCCCTGTTACGGAGCACACCATGCTTGCCTTGTGTTGTAGTTTGGTGTGTACACAGCATCTCTGCCAGAACAGCGCTGAGAGTCCTGCGTGTCTGAATGCAGCGCACCGCCCAGCATCTTGTTCACATATAGAGACAATGGACTCTCCGAATATAGTGGTGGAATGCAGCATCAAACCAGTTCTTCCCCCTTATCTCCTGTCTGTCTCCATAGGACCTCCTCTTCCGATCCAAATAGCCTACTTGTCAAGGACAGCTTCCCATTTCCTCTTTGCACGTTGCTTTTTTAGTCTACATTCATTTTCTAATTGTTCAAATCCTACCTCCTTGGCTCACATGTTGCTTCTCTGTGAAGGCTGCCTTAGTGCTTTCTGCCAGAAGAGATTTTGGCTAAGGTGCTCAGTCATTAGTTAGTGGGCTACAGGAATACCATGGCAGAAATTCCAGGATAGAGCCACCTGCTCTGAGAAGTGACTTGGTAAGATTATCCAGTAAGGTGCCTAGGAGGGATGTGATCTGAGAAGGAGTGGTGCTGGGCAGAAGTACTGCAATGGCTCCAGGCAGGGGCGAACGTGGGCTGGAACCTGTCTCAGGGCAGTGGGGCTGCTAAAAGCAGGTCAGGTAGTAGAGCGTTATGTAAGCTGACTCAGTAGGGGTTTGTTCCTCTGCTTCTGCTAGAGAGACTCTGAGACAGAGGGAATGAGACCGGAAAGGTCGCTGGCACCATTTGCAGAGGGAAAGAATGCAGGATGATGAGCCCGTTGCTGGTCTTTGGCAGGCTGTGCTGTAGATGCTCACCTGGCAGGTGTTTCTCCCAATCCGTTTACGTTTGCTAGGCTATCACAATGCACGCATCATCTGTATTCGTCTTTTATAACTATTTTACCCCCCACTTGTGGTTTCTGTATCAAACATATACTCAGCGACTGAGGACCAGTTGATTTTTATGACCCTCCTCCCCATCTCTTTTTGATCCTGGGAGCCGCCTGTTGTGGTGCAAGGGACAAGGATTTCTGACTTGGAGAGATGTGGGTTTGAAGTCTGTTTCGGTCACTTACTACTTGTGTAAACTTGGCCCAATTATTGAACTTTCCAGAGTCTTAGACTTTGTTTTGTTTGTTTTAAAACTGTTCAATGAGTCCCAGCAACAGCAAATGTACAGAGGTGTGGGAATCGAGGGAGACACACGTACAGGGCCCAGCGCTGAGCCCGCACAGGGTGTGCCTGCCCCCCCCCCCCCCCAGGAGAGCACACCTACTGGCCTGCAAGGACAAGAACTGAGCCATATACGCAACTTACTTCTTCACATGAAATCATTGTAACTGAGGGTATATGCCACGGGCTTCATCAAGTGCAATTCAGAAACACAAACCTCTGCAAACTTTGAAACAAAATTCTTACATTGTGTAGTTATTCAGTACAACATGTGTACACAGTTTGTGTGCTGTTCTCTTTTAAAGGAGAGAAAGACTAGTTGTGTAAGACTTTGGGACTCATGGCTTATATTTATTTATTTATTTTTAAATTCTTTTTTTTATTCTTTATTGATTTTAGAGAGAGAGGAAGTGAGAGGGAGAGAGAGGGAAATATCGATGAAAGAGAACATGGATTGGCTGCATCCTGCATGCCCCCCCCCCCCCTGGAATGGGGCCCACAACCTGGGCATGTGTCCTGACTGGGAATCAAACCAGTAACCTCATGTTGCATGGGTTGACGCTCAACCACTGAGCCACACTGGTCGGACATGGCTTATATTTTTAAGGCGAGGCTGAGTGGCAAGAGTAAATTGCATGGGATTATATTCTCATTTCTTTCTCCTTAGAATCAAGAAATCATCTTTGACCTCTTAAAAGTGAACCACTGTCATGACCTCAATAGTTCAAGTCAGCAGGCAATACCCAGAATGAAATTCAAATAGTGTTTCTGATGGCAACTGATTGATGAAAACTCACCTCTTAAACTGTTAAAGAATAGGATTGGTGATGATGAGTATTTCAGACCTTTCTATTCCCTTATAGTACTTTGTGTCTGCGGATGCCTTCTGCACCCTCAAGCGAAAGTGACTCGGAACTAAAAGCACACAGCAGTTATGGAGCCAAACACAGTTAGTTGCACGGGTATTTGATTTGACTTCTAGTGCCAAGTATAGTGGCTTTCACATAGCAGGTGTTCGCAGTGTTCAGGCTAATTTCAGTTTGTTCCTTTTCTAAGACAGGTCTGCATTTAGAAACGTTTTTTGGATACCTTTCCAGGTCTGTCTGCTGCGTGGCCACTGCAGCGAGCGTAGTGCAAGGGGACTTTGCTCTAGTGCATTCTCTCCCAAGGACATTGAAGACATCGGTCTGCTTCAAGTCCCAATGATAAGATTTGAGTCACTGTCTTACAGGGCAGGTTGGTCAATTCTGGGCCTTCACTGTGTGGGAAATACGGTAACTGTTATGTGGGAAAAAGGAGTAAAGCCTGTTCTGTAGCATTTCAAAGAGGCAGTGGGGGCGACTTTCAACACAGCACACAGACCCGCGGTAAAGAACACTGACAATTCGATTAAAATGGTTGACTACTATAATGGGCTGCCTCAGAAAACATTTGTGTGCAGGTTTGGTCATCTGTCAGTAATGTGCTATTGGAGAATGAGGGCAATCTTTACTGGAAGTCGAATCCAGGAAGAGATCAAAGCAGAGCCGCCCTCATGGAAGCCCAGGGGATCTGGCCTTGCCCGGTGGCACCCCACATCCTGAGAAAGAGAAGCTCTCAGAAGCTGGGGAGCACAGTTTGAAAACCATGGACTCTGGCGGATCCCTCAGGTCCCCTCCACATGTTAAAAATCCACCATCCAGTCTCCTAATGAAGGAAAATAAAGAAGAAGTTCTCAATTCTATAATTTCTTCTCCTTAAACCTCCCAACTTAAAAGAAAAATGTAGACGAACAAAACAGATAACCGTCTGACTTCAGCACTTTTCGGCAGAATTATTTCTACCTTTCTAGCGCCTGAAGTTGAAAAATCAATCATATTTGACTTCTTTTTCTCTATTATATTCTATATCTAGTTAATTAAGTTCTGATTCTTCCTTCAAAACATGTCTACTGCCTGTATCTTCTTTCCTTTCTTGGGCTGCCACAGAGGTTCGGCTCATATCTGAATTGTGGCACACGCCTTTTATTTTTTTAAAATTAAACTTATTGGGGTGACACTGTTTAATAAAATTATATAGGATTCAAGTGTATAATTTTGCGATGCATCATCTGTATATTGCATCGTGTGCCCATCACCCAAAGTCAAAGAGCGACCAGGCAAGAGAAAGAAATAAAAGGCCTCCAAATTGGGAACGAAGAAATAAAATTGTCACTTTTTGCAGATGGTATGTTTCTCTATATATAACCCCCAAAGACTCCACCAAAAACTATCAGAAACAATAAACAAGTACAGAAAAGTTGCAGCATGCAAACATCAATGTACGCAAGTCCACTGCATTCCTATATACTAACAGTGAAATTTCAGAAAAAGAAATGGAAAAAAGCAATTCCTTTTGTTACTGCAACCAAAAGAATAAAATACCTAGGAATAAACTTAGTACACGCCTTTAATTGACCTCCAGTCCATTCTATTCTATGAATTACTATCAGCTTCAATTTTTCAAACAACCTCTTTTTAAAAAATTATTTATTTATTTTTTTTATCTTCACTCGAGAACATTTTTGCAATTATCTTCAGATAGGGTGGGAGGGAGAGAAGGAGGAAGAGAGAGAGAGAGAGAAACATCAACATGAGACAGACACATCTACAACCGAGGCACATGCCCCTAGTGGGAACTGAACCCGGGTTTCTCTGGTCCGTGGGCCGACGCTCTAACTGCTGAGCCAAACCGGGCAGGGCTCAAACAACCTCTTTAAGGGCATGTTTCTCCTTTGGTCAAATTCTTCCGTGGCCCCCCACTGCCCATGAGGGGGTCTCCAGGCAGTCCGTGGTTGTGAGCCTCTGTGAACACCAGCCCAGCTCCAGTCTCTCTCTGACGGTTCAAGGGCGGCAGTTTAAAGGGAGGCATGGCCAGCAGCTGGATCACCACGCACTTTTCCATAACATTCAAAATGGTAGCAGATAACTAGGCCCAAGGCGGGTGGGCAAGTGGGAACAGTTATGTTCCCAAGACTGATTTGCATCTGCTTTGTCATCAACCAGTTGGATCTAGTAACAGGCATTGCACTTCGCTCGAAACACTCCAGTGGTTTCCCACGTCTCGAAGGATAAAAGCCCAAATCCCAAGAGCAATACATTAAGCCTTATAATGCGGGCCGTGCGTTACTTTTCTGAGCTCTCCTACTGCCCTCTTTCTCATCACCCATTCTGGTCTAGACACATTGAGCTCTCTTCTTCAAACATACCCAACACACTCCCACCTCAGAGCTTTTGTCCTAGCTCTTCCCCAAGTCTGGGATGTTCTTCCGGAGACAGCAACCTGGCCAATTCCCTCACTCCCTTGAAGGCTTCAGTCAAATATCAACTGATCAGTGTGGCTTCCCCTGGTCACCTTATGTAAATAGGAAATCCCCACTCTCACTCTGGCCTTCCTGCTCCTCCTCTTTATTTTTCTCTACGGCACTTATCATCTAATACATACTTCACTTATTGCCTGTCGTCGCCATGGATTGTGAACTCCACGAGGGCAGAGATTTCTGCCTTGTTTACAGGTGTGTCCCCAGCACCTAGAACAGTGTCTTGAGTATAGTGGGGCCTCAGTGAGCACGTTGAATACATGAACACGTGCATGAACGAATGAACGTGATGCAGTATCATCTTGAGTGCAGCTTAGCGGCTTTCCACAATCTCCCCAATGCTTTACTTCCTGCTATTTCTGGACACGAGGCTCCTTCCAGACATCGTGGGCTCCTGGCTCACCCTTCCGCCCTCTGCCTTGATGCCCCTTTGCATTCTTCTGACCTCTCCCTTCTGATTAGGCTCAATTTCCACTTATTCCATGAAACCATCCATAAAAGATTTTCTGTCTGGCACTAATTTGACAATTAAATGCACTCTGAATCATGATATAACTAACATTATTGTCTTCTGATGTTATTCAAACCATGAATTTTTGTTTAACTTTTCAAATGTTTGTATTTTGTTTCTCTCACTTTGGAAGCTCTCCAAGGAAAGGCCAGATGTCAATGCAGACAACTGCTCATGGGCAGATTCTGGCCGGGGGCTCACCCCACCGCACTCAGAGAGTGGGGATCCATGCCTCAGCTCTAGAACGGCTTTGGGCCCGGGGGTGTGCCTTGGCACACCAGCTAGGAGATCTCTGCCCTAGGGTGCCTTGCTCATAGTAGGTGCTCAGAAAGTGTTCGCTGATGGACTGATCTTTTTTTTCAACATTTTACAATTTTTCAATTATAGTTGACATTCATTCAATATTATTTGTTAGTTCCATGGACTGACTAATCCTGTGTGATTGTTTCATTCCTAACATTCTCTCTTCACCCTTATTAAAGTTTATGCATGGGTACTAGTAGTATTTTTTTTTTTTAAAGAGATACAAAATCATTATGATGGAATAAGAATTGAAAACTTTGTTTAATGATGAACAAGAAAGAATGAATTGAAATATATTAATTGGTGATTGAGCTGTGTTATAGGACTTACCATGTTAATTGGACACATCAAACACTTTGGAGGCCACACATGTGGGAAGTGGTACTGTATACATTTTATAAAGTCATTTTTTAAAACATAATATTTCCATTGAGAAATCTGAGTGAGTGAAAAAAGTTTTAAAATGCTTAGTTATGCAGCATTGAATCTAGGAGTCCCAATTACATGTCTATCTTGCTGTACTGCTTAGTTACTATTATTAAAAAAAAATTCTTTTCTTTATTGATTTTAGAGAGAGAGGAAGGGAGAGGGAGAGAGAGATAGAAACATCAATGAGAGAAAACATCAATTAGCCGCCTCCTGCATGTCCCCCACTGGGGATCGGGCCCACAACCTGGGCATGTGCCCTGACTGGGAATCGAACCAGTGACCTCTTGGTGCATGGGTTGATGCTCAACCACTGACCCACACTGGCCGGCCGGCTTAGTTATTTTTAACTTATTTTAACATGTTGATTTGGAAAGAAGTATTGTACTAATTAAAAAAACAGTATGGGTGAATGAAGCTCTGTATTTGATATTTAATGTCAATTAGATATGTAATGTTATTATAATCCATCTAACAACTAATGTTCAAAGCTTTTTTAAGCATTGCCTAGAGAAGTACTTGAGCATGTTAGGTAGTCAATAACCACTTCTAGAATAAAAGAGTCAAATGAGATGAGCTGGCTATGTGACGCCTCGATTTTCAACTTAATTTTAATGTTTTTATTACTAAAAATAATCTTTTAGCCAAATTTCAAAAACAGATAATAGAGGGCTAACATTGATTTGAAAGTCAACTTTAATATATTTCTGGAGAGGATGTTCATATGAACTATCAATTCCTTATTTGTCTAGTGTGCAATAGATACAGGTACCCTTGCTCCAGCAAATGGCTGTGATCCTGAAAAGTTTCATATAACTAAAATTTTTGTAATTAAATCTTATTTTACTACATTGTACAAACTAATTCTTAGAGATCCCCCTATTATGAATTTTTTGTGTATGGAATACACACGCTATGATTTGTTTATTGATGCCCAATTTTAAAAATTAAAAATAGCCACAGATGTAGGGTACTGAGTTCCTAAAATATTTCAGTAACCTCAATTTAAAAATAAAATATGACAACTTTAAGAATTAAACTTTGCCTTCTCCTCCTGTTCCCAATCTTGTGACAGGCAAAATATTTACTAAAAGCAATGTTTCTCAACCTTTCTTTGATTCTGATGTTATGTTATTCTTTGATTTTGTGACATATGTTGCTTCTGCTAAAGCAGTTGTTAGGAAAGCTTAATTCGTTTTTAATTAATGAGAATGAATATTGTCCTGAAAATTTTGTGAATTTCGATCACATCACAGATCGTTTCTTTTGAAACAGTGGCCGTCCGGAGGTGGGAGCCCGGATTGCTCCCGAAGGAAGCCAGGCCTCACACCTCGCCGGGGCCAGACAGCAGCCTGCGGCGGGAACGTGTCCAGATGCGCGTTGAACTCCAGGAAACGTGCAAAGTCAGTCAAAAAGTGCCACCTGATTCTCAGTTATATGTAATAACAAATCAGGGAAGAGCGCTTAGATAGCAACAAAAAAATTCTCAAATTTGAACGAGTTCTTTGTTACGAGGAGTGCAGGGAAACAAACCAGGGCGCGGAGGACGCGGCGTTTGGGAGATTCGGGCGGGAAGGTGAGGCCGCCCCAGGCGGCTCCGCGTGCCCGCAGGCTGGGCTGTGCTGCTGGGACCGAGGCCGCCTCTGCAGCTCGAGAAAACCGAGCTTCCACGAAGCGTCTGTCCTTCCGGCCGTGTGTGTGGGCTGGAGGCCGTTGTTATGGTGGGGAGTCCGCAAAACACAATACATTCATCAGGCTCCTTGGTCACTGGGTAGCCTGCGTCTGAGATGACAGGAGCTTTGGTTGCAATATAAATAAAAGTTATTAGATGTTGAAAAGTAGCCCTGGCCTGTTGGGCTCAGCGGTCAGAGCGTTGGCCAGTGGACCAAAGGGTTGTGGGTTTGATTCCTGGTCAAGGGCACGTACCTGGGTTGCAGGTTCGATCCCTGGTCCTTGTGAGGGCACATGTGGGAGGCAACCAATCCATGTGTCTGCCTCACATCCCCTCCCACTCTATCTGAAAACCAGCGGGGAAATATCCTCAGCTGAGGATTAACAACAACAAAAAAGTTGAGAAGTAGCCTGGACAAGATTGACTGAGTTGGTCGGTTGGAAGCAAAAACCCTGTAGAGCCCTATCACCATGAGCCCTGCAGGGATAGAATATAGTGCTGCTGTCTGTGTCATTGCGAACTGGACACCTGAGGGTAGGAGTCACTCTCTGAATGGTAGCAGGCATTGATACCTCTGGCTTATGGTAATTTTCACATTTCTGAAAATTTGGCCTCCTGGTCTGGCATCTTGGGAAATATCCAAGTCTTCCCTGGGGAGGTAATCTGAATCTAAGGACAGACTCAGCCTTTGAGAACTACCAAGATGGGTTGTTCCAGTCAGTGGGATTGTCTGGGCCCAAAGATGGCTGTGCTGATTTGGGGTGACTCATTGTGCCACCTCAGAAAGTCTGTAAGATGCCATCTGTATCTGCCTGTTGCTATGGGGCAAGGAAAGGAGTCGGGGGTAGAACCCATCCAGAACCATTCCGAAACTTGTATCTTCATTTCTGCCACCGGGGACTGCTTAGCACAGAGCCTTTCACGTAACAGGTGTTCAGCAGCACTCATAGGACTGAATGAAATGGATCTAAGTAGCTTTATTTCCTGATTTTTCAGTATCAGGTAAGTCATTTCCACCCAAGGGAGCTCATATATGCTCTCTCACGGGAAGATACGTATTAACATTTGTTGAAATAGTAACTATGCCCATAATTACTAGCCATTTATTAGTATCTGATCACAGGATTGGGAATAGGATTTGTTTTTAGAAATAAAAACATTGTAGAAGAAAGCCACATTTTAGTGAGCCTCTTGTGTTTTATCGATTATCATGAAACGTATGTTTAAGGATAAAACCTATGTTTACTAGCACAAAAGTTCTTAGTTCTGCCTTATGTACTATGTCATAATACAGAATATGTATCACTATTATAAATATTCTGATTATAAAAAACTAATAATATGCTAATTAGATAACTAATAATTTGTTAGTGTGGCTTAGAAAGCATTTTGTTGGCTATATGAAAATTCTCAATTTTTTTCTTTTTCATTGATGAAGCAAAGTACCATTCAGTAAAGTCTATTTTTAAAAGTATTTATTCAGTTCACAACCAATCCCAAACTAAATGAAATAAAAAATAGCATAATTAAGAAAATGACAAATTGCCTGTAGTTTGATATGTATGAAGAAAGGAGGTCTTACAATTTTCTAATATATAGTTAAATCAAAACCTGTGCATAAGTTCTGAGTGATTGAAAGTGACAACTTGTTCTCTTAGTGATTCACTGAAGGAATATATTGGTTATCTGAGAAGAAGAAAGCACACGGACATAAGGTATTTGTCTTGTTTTGAAATAGCCAGGTTGGCGTAAGTGGTGGGAACCAGGACAAACAGACTAAAGGAAGTAGCAGTGAGTAGACAGAGCAGGACCTGGACTGATTGCTGTCAAGAGCCATGACCTTGGGCAAGTAGCAGGAGGCACTCACTTTCTCACATGTGAAAGGAGCAGTTGAAATGGGTGCTCTGTGTGATCCCAGACAGGAAGGGTCCTGGGGATTTGCAGCCTAGGCTGGGCCAGAGGAGTGGGTGGAGGAATTGTACCTGAGCCACCCCTACATTTACAATCCATGAGAACCTGTGAATGTGACTGCATGTGACATGGCAGAGTTAAAAAAAAAGAAAAAAAAGACCCAGTTTTAAGTCTCACATTGTCAAACTTGTGGGCAAGTCTCAGCTTCTTGGCATCTTATGTTCCCTTATTTGTAAAATGAGGGAGATGGTCTAGATCTCTATAGTTTCTCCTGGTTCCAACATCTAAAAACGTCATGTTTACTGGAATTTTAGAACAGCAGAAATTTTAATCTAAATTGAATATATTTTAGATAGAAAACCATTCAGTAAGCTAAATGCTAGATGAATTAAATACTGTTCAGATGCAGTAATATATTAGAATTTAGAGGCAATTAATTTTCAAATTAATAGATTCAGCATGATGAATATTTCTCTAACAGCAAAGCAATTATTAATACATAAATTCTAAGTTTAATAATTACCTTTAATTTTCTTTTTTTTGATGCAACAAACCCTCATTCTGCTATTATAACGTTTGCATCGTTTACATGAAACAGGATAAATCTCTCCCCAAAAAGTGCTCACAGAGACATTTATAAAAGAAAACAAATATTGTGTTTGCTCAAATAGTCTCAAATAGCAGAAAAGCAGTCTTTCATTGGTTTAGGACATCACTTAGTATTGTTTTTAGAGAGCCACTCATTGTGGCAAAGTTCTGCTAGTACAACTTAATGTACTTTATGCTTTAATTAACTTCAGATAAATTTTTAGAAAAATTCAGTTCAATATGTGAGGGAGTAAGCATTTTCAAATTTTATAGTTAAGACTTCAATGGTATGAGAGCAAGTTTAGAAAACATTTTTATTAGACAAATTATTTAGACAAATTATACACAGAAAGCTCTGCCACTCATAACCGAGGCCTCCAAAAAGTGTTTTGTGTATTTGTATAATAGGCAATACATCAAAATAGGCCTATTTTAAATATTGTACATGATTAACAGTTTGATAGCTAAAATCACTGAAACATCTGGTATGTCCCTCTATAGATTTTTGTAAAGATTTTTTCTTGTTTTAAAATCAGAGTCGTGGATGAGATCATGAATGTTACAAGGGAAAACAAGTTGTGCATGCACTTAGGTACTTGTTACCCTGGAAACAAAATGGTTTTTGCATGATAAGAAATTTTTCTGCCTTACACAGTAGACAATATTTGAAGATTTAGTACAAAAACAGTGACAGTACAAGATGCTCCCCAGAACAGAAATAGCATCAAAATATAATATACCTTAAGAATATACCTTTTAATTTCTCCTAAAGCAAATCACATAGGTTGATTCCTACATCAATCCTAGCCACAGAATGAATTAGATTAAAATAAGTGTATGGCTGCTAAGAACACAGGATAAATTCTTGCTTCCTACTTATCACAGCGTAATTTAAGGATTACAAACAAAGTTCATTCTACATCTCTAACAGGTAAGAATGCTACTTTAAAAGGGTTGTGCACAAAGAGGCACTGTTTTTGCTGTCATCCTTCTATACACTTGGCACTACTGTAAAAAATACGTAACTCCTCCAAATAGAACTGAATAAAAAAGGGGGTCAAGTGGAGAGCCCAGGATGGTTATTCTATTTTCTTCTTTAGGATAATGTATGACAGTCATTAAGGCCACATCAATATATTTTTTTTAAGGGCTCCCACCTCTCCCCAAACTACAGTTGTATTGATTGGCTTACTGCTTTGGAAGAGACTTTATCAACCTTCAATGATCTACGTTTAAACTCTTAGAGAAGTCTATGTACTGTTGTGGATGTGGTTCGGCTAATAGCTTTTTCCGTTTAGATAATTAATTAAAAGTAAAATGATCAAGGTTAGCTTTATACACTGCTGAGTAACAAATGCAAAACCTATTCAAATGTGTTACATCTAGGAACAAATATTAAATCGCCCTGGATGTTTTTAATAACAAAAGTATAAAATAGTCTCTGGTGGCAAACAATGCGAATCAGAATAACATTAAAGCAACCTGCCTTTTCTAACTGAAAAGACCCCCTGCACTATACATAGTTCCTGTATACAATACTTTATTATTTTTTTTAAAACTAAAGCTTTATTAAATGAATTGCAATAGCAATGGCCGCCTTTCAATATATATACACATTTTATAGGTGCATATATATGTATATGTATGAGATACTAATTTATTGAACACAAGAGAGGCTTCTGCCATATGATAAAGTTTACTGTACATGAGAAAAAACTTTTTAATACTGTACAATCACATAAAGGTCATATGCACTGTTGCAGTGCAAGAGTAATTTTAACTGTAGTCTTGACTGGCATATTAATGGCTTTTTTGTAATCCTACAAAATTGCATTCTCGTATTATGTGGCCTGAATGGTCTTTGAAGTATTTGATAGACACTGCAGGGGTTGCCTTTGGTCCACAGTTAAAGGACACTCAACAGCAGTGGAGCATTGTATGGATGCAGCAGCAGAATGTAAAAGACGGAAGTTATTGCAATTATATCTTCAAAAACAGAGAAATGTTACGTAAGAGGCCTTTATGGAAAACTAATCCTTCATGTACTCTTAGTATACTCAGTGCACATTTCCTATACTTGAAGTACAGTATATGAAAAGCGGACTAATAGGATCCTAGTATACTATATTCTGGGGGAACAAATTGAGTAATGAATCAAAGTGGAAGGAAATGTATCAGAAGAGAGGGAAAGAGAGAAAGAAATAGAGGAGGGAGGAGGGAGAAGGAACTAGAATTGTTACTAATAATCCTGGTTAAAAAGAATGTTACATCCATGTTAGTCCCACAACATCACAGCTGCTCCTTGCAAAGGGAGTCCTACAAAAGCGACAGTGAACAGATTTTGTCTGATGCTCATATGGAGGTGCCTCGGTCTGGATCACTCCCCAGATTGAGCCCCAGGGTGGGAGTTGGTTGATAAGGAATAGATGACATTGTTTTTATAGGACTCCTGAAAAAGCCCCCGTTAGGAGCCCTGTGCCTAAAAGGGCCAGTTCGGTGCTCAGGCACGTTGCCAAAAGCGAAACCAGAGGCAGCTTTAGCGGACAGTGTGCGGCTAAGAGTCTGGATCTGCTCTGGGATAAAGGTTGTTGTGGTAATATGAGTGTTCCTGAAATCACTGATTTGCTCCAGTGCTTGTCGTGTTGGCAAAGTGTCAATGTCCAGAGGGGTCAAGTCAATTGACGAGGTGGAAAACTGTTTATGGGGGCTGTCGTCATCTGTGCACAAGCTATTTACACGTCTATGGAGGTGCTCCAGGTCAATTTCCTTGTCATCCTGGAGATGAAGAAAAAGAAGATAAGGTTCTCATCAGTACTAGCTTCCATGGTTAAAAAAAAAGTAGTTCAGCAAACATGATATGTAATGAACTGAACTTTAGGGTTTATTCATTTAACAAGTATTTATTGAGCACCTAATATGAGCCAGGCACTGTCCTAGGTTCTGGGGGTACCAATAGGATTCTGAGATAAGGTTATCTATAATAAATATTGTTCTTGCAGTAAAAGTTTTAAAACAAGCATATTCCACATGCAACCACAAAATATGGGAGAAGTAGGTAGGTAATTGCCTTCTATAAGAGTAGGGACAGACCCAGTCAAAATTGTACAAATAAAAAGTATGGTTTTGGCCACTCATCCCTCCACCCCCACCTCTTCTTTACACATGCTTCTTCCTTTTTCAGGGTGTCTTATTACAAGTTAGATATTTATTCCTTTCCACCCCTCACTTCTAACTCTAACTTTCTATTTTTAGAGACAAGTGATACAATATGCTGATATGCTAGTTCACACTAGAGTGTTAGTGACTATTATAATGTTATTTCTCCTTAGTCTAGAGAACATGAAACAGTGTTTGGACAGAGGAACATTTAACACAAGAGAATCAATTTAAAATTTAGGGACTTCATACACTTAAGCTCCCTAGTACCTAAATGAGGCAATATTGTGAGGTCAGTGAGATTTACAGAGACCCCTACAAGTCCTGATGTGTGAGTGGCAGTTTTAGGTTAGGGTCAGGTATATACCACATAGCCTCTAAATCAAAGATACTTTGAGCTATGATAATGGAATCTTAGTAAAAAGGTGCTTAATAAAGAAAAAGAAAGTAAAACTTCAGATTTCTGGAGTTGAAACCAATTCATAAATCCCTTTGGATTTTCACTAAATGTGAGCATTAAAGCTCAATATTTTAAAAATAAAACTGGCAAGAAATAAAATTGTCCTTTGTATCAGTCTTATTTATAGCCAAGTTCAATAAATCAAATTTGTGAGGATTTAAAAATATCTACTAACCATAAAAGAAAAGATTTGTTCATAAGGTCTAGATTAGCTGTCATGAGTTAGAATAGAGTATGTATTTTTTTTATTGTGCTATTATAGTGCTAAGTGAAAAATATCTTGAGTGCATCACTGTTTTCCTTCTCTTTGCTCATTTCAAAATTCAATAAAAATATCCATTAATGCAGTGTTATCACTGAGACTTTAGAGGGTTGAAAAATAATTTTATGGTTCCCACAGCAACTATAATGTAGTCATCCATCAACAGATATAGTAATGCAAAAATTTAATATCATATATAGTAATTCAACATATAAGGAGCTTGGGGAGTCCTTAATTTCCAGATTTTTGAGAACATGAAGTCTCGGCTATAATGTTGCATTAATGTGGTCTTTTGCATTGAATCAATGTCAGTAGAGATATAAGAAGCTTATTCCACAAAGAAAATACTACAATAAAACCTGATTCGTTTTTAGTTCACACTTCACTAATTTAGAATGTATGATTATTCAGACAAGTAGGAAGCTAAGATTTATCTTTGCTAAGCCAGGCTTTTCCTTCTAAAAGGTGCTGGTCAGTTTTGCATATAAGGTGGAAGGAATCCTTAGGCTAGAAAATAACATGTTTCAAAGAATACATTAACATTCAAAAATTTGTATCCACACGAGAAGCCATTTTTATTTGTGCATTAAAGCAGACACTTCCAGGACTGGCTCTAGGCATCAGTTAGCCAAGGTCTAGTTACAGAAGGTTTAAACTGTCCTTTGGAACCATCTAGAAATCTAATCACTCAGCATATTTATGTTGTTTTCATTTTAATTCATGAAGTTTTAGTGAATATGATTTTATTATTTCAAAAATTTCCACATTTTTGGTCCAGCGGAAATAAGATGGTTATAAATGCCATAATTTTTTATGAAAACAAGGCACATACGCCACTTTAAGAGAACTATTATGTATAATTCTGTAAGCATTCTCTCAGATCTCTGGAAAAAATTTAATATGGCCTTGGAGTTGAGCTAACTCAAGAATAAAGGAGAAATATTGAATTTTACATGATTCCATGGTGTGGATTTAAACTTAGGGTCAGCAGAGCTGAACACATCATTACTTCTCTTAGGTCTACAAACAGAGAGGGGGCAGCAGTCACTGTGGTGAAGAGAAAGTTCTAATTATTTTAGTGTATAGTTGGATTTCTTAGGCTGAAGCTTAGAGACATAAGTCATTTACCTATAGGTTAAACAGCTAATGGAAATAAAAAGATAAGCATCTTTGTGAACTGGTCAAGTTCACAATCACAGCCTTCATTGAATTAAATTCTATCCTGAGGTTTGGGAGAATTTCAAAGCCCATTATGGCACATAAAATCATCAGTCTTTCAGACATTATATAGTCTCCTCTTCATTTATCTGGGATGTCCTAAAATGGAAATTGGTATTGGTCTTACCAAGTTTTAGATGACACAAATCAATCTTCACTTTTCAAGGAAAGAAGAAACAAGGACCGCCCCCAACCCTCCCTCCCCTTCCTTGCAAACCCGTTGGCTCCACTTAGTACCCAAGCTCCCAGTCAAGTACCTCTTTGGACGGGACCCTGGAGCCTTTCCTCTTGTTCCACCACGTCTCCAGCATGGCTATAAAGCAGGAGAGGACAATTCCAGCAGCCAGGATACAAAAAACCCCTGCAAAGCTCTTTATGTCCAGGGCACCTCCTTTCTGCTTTGTGTCCACTGAGGAGTACAGGTCACACTGGCCATTCTTTGGCCACCACTTGTGCTTCAGGATGTCCATGTCACCGTTCTGCTGAAGCTCCAGGATCCTTGGGGTAAAGAACACGGTCACGTGTTACAGATATTGCTTCAGTCCACAGCACATCCATTTATAACCCCAGCTCTAAAGGACGGTAGCCTTCCAGGAGAAACGAATATATAGATCAGCCTGCAGATGGAATGCTAGCACCGTCAAAGCATGATGGCTTTGATTCTGCAGACAGTTGTACCATGTTGCTTTCCCTCCTCCTCCCTTCATCTCTTCTTCTTCTTTTTTTTTGGTTTCATTCTATAATCCAAAATATCTCCCCCACCCCCAGTTTGTCGCAACGTGCTTTTACAATTACATTTCAGAGGCACTGTTTTTATGTGGATTCAAGCTGCTGCAGTTCAGTGTTCCTTCCCTACATGCAGAATGACACTCCGGGTCTTAATGCTTTTATGAAGAACGCTTTGCCGCTTAGAGCAAGAGGCTGGCATAATGTCGCCCAGCATATGCTTCACACAAAGAAATTCAATTAAAAAGACTTCTATTATTTAACACAGTGTGGGAGAAAGCCTTGGGACAAATTTGAAGTTGATAAAATATTTCATTTTTGGTTTTTCACACAACTGATCTAGGTTCCCTTTCAGTGCCAAAGGGGAAATAATCTTACCTTGGAGAACAAGAAGAAAAGTTGACCAGAGGCTTTCAGAAGTAGTTAAATTCAAATAAGAAATATCTTTTTTCTTCTTCTTTTCTTTCCCCCTGAGGCTGGGGGTAGCTGCAAAGACTGCAGTTTTTTTTTTCAGTGTGATATTCACAGGGGCTTTATTCTCAATTCCAAGTACTCTTTTGGCGCTAAGACCTGCCTCGCTCCGGCCCTCCCCCTCAGCTGCACCCATTCTCCCAGGGCACGACCAATCAGCGCCAAAGCTACCAGCCTGTCCGGGGTGAGCACCATCTTCAGGGTCCCCTAGAATTTCTTGCCCTAACAGCTCAGAGTGCTCATCCAGGACGCGTAAACGCTCTATCCCGTGTGTTATCTCCTGAGAGCAGATCTCACGGCTGTGGGTGCACACGAGCTCATAGGGGTGGTGTTTGGAGAGTGGGGCTGGGCGTGCTCAGGTGCACACACCTTTGTGTGGTAGGCCCTTCCCTGTGCAGGACACAGCTAGATGTGGGAGAGAGGGGCCCAGAGCCTAATGCCTGTGTCGCCGAGTCAGTACAGAATTCCTAGCTAGTCACAAATTAGAAACTCAAGCCTGGCTTCCTAGGGTAAGGAAGATATATTTGTCAAGATAAGAGGATAGAATATGCTTTATCTGATAGTGCTTAGCCTGATGTATATAACTTTTACATACTAAGACTTCAAGTATATGGACCCATACTTACGCTCTTGCCCTGGGTCTTGGATTATTTGGAGAGAAACTGCTTAAAAACTTTAGAGAGAAACTATGCCTATCTGGAGGGAGTAAATAATTCACTTTTGGTGATATTTTACCTGTTTACCTGTTTCATGTCATCCATGGGTCTGTAAGAATGAGCTAAACGAACATGTTGGGGGCAGGATCAACATTCAACCTGAGTAAGGAAGTATTCCTTTGAGTATTCCCACAGTCTCACCCACAGCGCCCCCTGCTGACACTCCAGGAACCTCACTCACAACCTGGACTTTTTTTGGTTATGATGTTCTTCTTAAATTTTCACTTTATTTTTTCCATCACCATCATCATTTATCCCCTCTGTGACCTCTTTCACCCCACTCCCAATCAACACACTGTTGTCCATGACAACCTGGACTTCTTTCTCAGGAAACTGATCTAACATTCTGTTGTTTCAGTGTTGCTTTAAAAAATAGCAGTTAATTTGATGAATTAAATTTACTAAAATCATTATGACTATTAATGGATTCATAATATAAATGGATCACCTTCATTCCAGCCTCCATCCTAGACACAGTCATTCGCATTTAGAAAACACAGAATTTCTAAAAGGGCCTTCCGTGGGACTAGTACCTAGAGGGCTTTGGCAAGAAAAGGGTCCGTCTCATGGCCATTAACTTAAAAAAAAATACCCTCTTGGAAATTTACAAAAAGTCAGCTAGTAAAGGCTATAAGAAGACTTGCAGGTAAGAAAACATACGTGATTTTGTTTAATTCAGCATTTCCTAAACTTGTCTGACTTTTGTTCCCCTTTTCTCATTGTTCTCCTCCAATAACTTAACCCGTAGAGCTAGAGATTTGAGGAATGCACTCGAGAAGTAGCGCCTTGATCCAAAGGAACAACTACTTGTCGTAATCTGCGACAGTGTTAGGTGTCACACACACGTAATCACAACATCAACCTGCTTGCTTGGCTTGTCACTGAATACTGTTTCAGTGACATTAGCAACTTTCTAGGTATTTGCCTACCTAAAGACACTAGGTAGGCTGGATACCACTGAGTATCTTAAAGGAAAAATTCACTCATATCTAAAAAAAAATTCTTTTTAAATTTGAGTTTATGGGAACATGTAGGAATAAAAGGAAACTATGACAGCATTTGCTTAATGTGAATACATCTGGGCACAAAATGAGCTCCCTGGTTCCCCTACCCTCCTGTGCCCACCGCCCGATATTAGTGTCTGTGGAAGTGGAAGAGTTTCCCTTCATAGTGCGTATCATCATTCGTGATTACCTGTGGCTACTTGGCTAACGCCTGTGTGCTCACCATCTTCCATTCCGCCCAACAGAGCAAGCACATACGTATTGACTGAATATACTCAACTGCTTTTGGTAAATGGAGCCTGCTCTAAGAGTCTACCTTTTTCTTATCATTGATGCTATTTTCTAATTTATTCCATTCTCTCCTATTCCCTTATCCATTCAATAAATATTAGAAAGTGATTTTAGGCCAGACACTTTCTTGGGTAGAAAATTTTTGTTAAACCACAACTGCACATTCAGCCAGAATGGCCTGGGCAACACCGTGAAATCATCTCTTTTTAATGCCCTCCATTCATGTTAATTTATTCTTTCATTCATTCACATACTCATTCAGGAACTGATGATGGCCTACACTATCTCTTCAGCAGTGTCTGGCATCACCGACAATGTGTCTTTATTATTTCTACACCTAGAAATGCTGTGGTTTTAAGAAGTCATCGGAAGAATACAGAGTCTATGTCACCCATTTTGATTCTAACAGTACCAGGTCTTGATCTCTATCATACCACAGAGATCTCTACACATGGTTCATCTCACGGTCATTGAGGCACAGTGGCTAAGGCACTGCAGGGGGACCTCATCTCTGGGGCACACAGAGCACACGGGCCATAGGATCCCCCAGTCCAACTCTGACTAGCCCACAACAGATTCCAGGATATTGGCTTTCATGGAATAGAAGTATAGGAAGGGAATGAAAGTGTCTCTAAGCCCAGAGTTTTGCTATACATTTTAGCTAAAAGATGTAGCGCTCCTAGAAATTTCATCAAAAGGTTTCACTACATTCTCTTTGTTACTATTTAAACCAATTTAAAGATTAGATAAAAAAGGTTAGCACAGTCTAATGCACTTCCTTAAAGGCGAATGGGACGAGTCCTTATAATACATGAAGAGACATTTTTTTCTTTTCAAATATTCAAAAACACTCCCACCTTTCAATGAGACTTAAAATAACACCTAAAGGAAAGTTTTGCCTTTTAATTCACTATAAGCAACATCGATGTGTGTGTGTATATGTGTGTGTGTGTAACAATGCAATAATTTAGTTGCAAAATTCTTAATGCAATGAAAATTTTTAGTTCTATAGAATGATAGTTTTTGTTATACGTGCAACTTCCACAAGATGGCAGTCTTTGCTCATAGAGAGCAAAGTGTTACTGCAGGCATGGCTGTGGGTTTGAAAGGCATGAAGTATAAACTTCATGTAGTAAACATTTAAACCATTAGAAATACTGTTGGATAGTAGACTGTGATGAACAATGGCATGTGTTAAATCTCTTCTTGGAGTGTGGTCAGAAAAATTCCTTCCATTTTTTTTTTTTTTTTTACCTCAGAGTGGTTATAGTAATACTTATTTTCTAGTTATTATGGTGAAAATTAACGAGTCCACACACAAAAGCATCTTGATTATTGCTTGGCACTTAGTAGGCCATCAAAACTCAAAAGCTAGAACTATTACTGTCAGCACATGAGACAACCATTTTTCCTTTGGATCAGTTCTGGGACATACTGCTTAACAGACAGTTTATATTCCCAGACGAATCAATCAGTGATTTATTCGCCGACAAGAACATTGCTTTTCCTTCTTTTGTCCAAAAGTATTACAACATTTGTAATTTCATTGAACAGAAAAGTCTCAGAAGTCCATAAAACCTAGCTTCAACTTGAAAATGGCTAATAGATCAACCCAGTATGCATTACATTCTTTATTGATATAAATGAGCAAGTTTCAGGGGGAATGAGCAGGGAAGCAAAATCTTTCATATTCAAATAAAAATACTCAGAAGGTTTGAGGTATTCATTTTGAAAAGCTTTTCACTTACTTGGAAGTTAATAGCCTCATTTGCCTGCAAGAAATGCACTAATTATTGATCACTTACCATCCCTTAATCACTACTCTAAAAATTGATTTTCAAATTAATTTACTTATAACAAAATGGTTTGCCAAAAGTTGGATGTAAATTTCCCACATAGGTAATTTTGATTTTGCCTTTGAATACTATAACAGTCTATAGGTTCCTTTCTAATTTTCTTTCTTTAATTCCTCATCCGAGGATATTTTTTCATTTATCTAAGAATAGAGTGTGAGAGAGGGAGAGAGAGGGAAGGAGGGAGACAGAGGTAGAGGTAGAGATAAAGAGAGAGAGAGAGAGAGAGAGAGAGAGAGAGAGAGAGAGAAAGAGATCCATTGGTTGCCTCCAGCACCAGGGGCCAGGACCAAACCGCACTCGAGGTAAGTGCCCTTGAATGGAATCAAACCTCTGACTCTTTGGTACCCAGGCTGATGCTCCAACTGCTGAGCCAAGCTGGCCAGGGCCTGTGACTCTTTTGTAATTGAAATTACTTGCTCACATTCACAGAAGCATGAACTACTAGAATACAAAACACTGAAGATCTCTATTCCGTCTCCTGCCCTCTGCCCATTCTATGGATGAGAAAACAGAATCATGCAGAACAAAAATTCCTCCAAATTACCATATTCAAAACACAGAGGTTATTTACGTATCACACTAGGGAAGCCAGAGATAGAGGGCTGAGAGCTCCGGCCACTGCAGGCCCTGCCTGCCTGTCTGGAGGGCTGAATGGATCAATATTTTATCAATATTCTAGTACATCATCTTAGACATATCTGTTGGGAAGCACTGTTGTAGAGATTAAATGACATTTTTTAGTGACTCACACAGAGTCAATGGTTGAGCTGGGGTCAGAACTCCCGTCTGCCTTCCAGCATATTTCCTTCTGCCATATACTTAGAGGAAAGCAATCTCTTCTAGTTTCCAAAATTTGTGAGAGTCTGAGTAAAACTGTTATCGCTATATTTCCTCTAAAGATCAAACAATAGAACTGTAGCATGATTACAAATTTATTCATAGTACAATTTGGGTGTGCAAAGAAAATGTAGCTTTTCTTTTGTAACTTAATTGATCTTCCTCCGGAGGACTGGGCCCTCTGAAGAGCTAGAACAAAACTAAAATTAGCTCAGTATGATTTAAAATTTAATCTGATCTAATAATTTAGCATGTCTCCAGCTTTAGCTCAATTTACTGGAGAGAATTACTCAATCCTTCGATTCCTGCTGTTTCTCCTGCTCTTTTCAAAGATGGCATTAGGACTTTTGGGGGATGACTCTGTATCCTCTGTATTGAGATTTTGGGGGCGAGGGCCCTGGCCTCTTGCTGGTCTTTGGATTTGCTCTGGCAACTCTCCTTTGAGGTGCAATGGGCCCGGGCTGCTGAAGTTGGCAGAGGTGTTAAGTTTGCTAAAGTTGGCTCATGTCTTTCTCATTTCCTTTAGGGCTTGTGGGCTTCTCCCTGCTGACCTGGCCTCCTTTGTCTCTCTGAGGAGCTGTGTACCTTCTCTACCTTCTGCCATTTCCTTCATCCATCTCCAAACTATTCTGTAGCCCTTCAGGCACTGCAATGACATCACATACGTGGAGGGTCCCTAGAGTCATCTGTGGGCTCTAACTCAGCATTCACATCACGTGGGAGCAGGAGAGGCCTAGGAAGGAAGCTCGAACCCTTGCTTTCCCCTAACCATGCAGCTCTGGCTTCCCAACCATCTGAGGTCTTCTCTGTTGGTACAGAGCCTGCTGTGACCAGGGAACTCCTCTCAGAGATGCTAAGGAGAAGAGAAGCATCAGGCCCTCTACCCTTGGTGGGTATTTCAGTCTAACGCCCCTCTTCTTGCCCAGCTCCCATCTCCTGCACTCTGCTGGGAAACTGGCCAGAGTGGTGCTGCTTCCCTTTTCTCTCCTGGACACCCTTCTTACATCCCACCTCTGCAAACTGCTGGGCCTGTCACAGTGGAAGGGGGATTTAACCACGTAGTGATAGAAACTCTACGATCTGAGACCCCCCATGCATTTCTTCAATTTGGAAGCATTGAGGAAACATGGAGTTAGGGATTGGTGAGGATGAAAATACAACATTCTACTGTCTTAAAAACAACGATCTGTTATATACATATGAGTTTTATATAACCAAAATTAAAAAAGATATGATAGAGTCTCATTGCTTATTAATGTCTAATGTCACTTATCACTGAGAAAGAAATTTGGGACTAAATGAAAAAAATATTTTTGAGTAAATCGGTTTTGGCCCAGAACACGTACATTATTAAATGCATTTGCTAGGTTCTCACAAAATTTCCTCTCCACGGTTACTGAGAAAGGATTAATAATAGCATGTAGAGGATTTTCAGAAAAATGTCAGCTCCATAGGCTTTCATTCATTCATCATTTCTTTCATTCTGGTCTTGGAAAATGGAGGTAAATTGGATTGAAGCAGAAACACGTATCAAAGATTCAGATTTAGTATCCAATTAAGTGTAGCACTCTGATTGGCATATCCCATAGCACTATTTGAAAGACTTGTGAAAACAAACTCTGTCAACTTTCTGTGAATCAGGTACTGGTTGATTTTTTTTTTTTTTTTTTTAAAGCTTACAACCACATTTATTAGAAAAAATATTATCACTTGGCAGTTCCCTCCTTTCAAGGTGAAAGATTTGCTCCAAGGCACTGTTCTTTCTGTTTTCATCAAATTCCCTTCAACATGGCAGGAATCCCAACTCCATGCAGGCTCACAGGCCACGGCGGGACTGAGTTCCACCACAAACCCAACACAGCGAGCGCTCCACAGGAGCCGTGAAGCCGCGTGCAGAAGCCCAGCCCATTCTCTCCGTCCAGATGGTTCTGGAGCGGGAGCAGCTGGGGAACTGGGCCACCAGAACTCCCCCAGCTACAGCAGCCGTGGAGTTTGCCTGTGGGGCTTGCACATCACCTTTTCTTCACAAACTTCTGTCTGGGAGGATTAGGATTTACCCGTCTCCTCCCGGCTCCCGAAGGGCTGTCTAGGCGCGCAGGGTGGATGACTGGCTGGAGATGTGTTCTCTGCAAAGGGAGATACCACAGCTGTGTAGTCAGGGGCAAACACATCAGTTTTCTGCCTGACCTT
Source organism: Molossus molossus (assembly GCF_014108415.1). Classification (NCBI taxonomy): domain Eukaryota; kingdom Metazoa; phylum Chordata; class Mammalia; order Chiroptera; family Molossidae; genus Molossus; species Molossus molossus. The sequence goes on along the minus strand of NW_023425344.1, from coordinate 72,644,138 downwards.
GCAGAACAGCCGCAGTTGAGGCAAGAGCAGGTCTTCAGTCAGATGAAGGTTAAGGGCATATTTGCCCCCACGGGGAGTGAGAAGAGAACGGGAATACCGAATACCGCCGGCCCCGGGATTCAGCGCCTGTAAGACGGTGCACTGCTCCCAGTCCCGCTGGGTCTGCTGCTGCTGCTGCGGGGAATCACCGCCACTGTCATCACTACCTTCATCTTTCCCTTCTTCAGGGCCATTCTCTTCCTTCTCCTCCTCACTTGGAACATCCTCCCCTTCTCAATCAGCAGCTCCTGCAGGTCACAATCAATATCAGGCACAGGGTTTCTCCAGAACAGGAAGGAACCGAATTCCGCGTCCTCAGGATCACCGGCGGGTGTTCGTGCGTGTTCTACTGCTTCTCGTGGGGGTGTGGGCTTCGGGGGCAGATGGAAACCAGGAATGTGTGGAGGAGTTGAACTGATGGGCTCACGTTAACCATTTCTGGTTCTTGTTTTCAGCGTGGCGTCCCAACACACTCTGCTTCCAGCTGGTCGGCAAGTGCCTGTACTCGGTCTGGGCTGGAGGCTCCAGTTTTCTTGGGAAACTCAGGCACCGGTCGCAGGTATTAAGGGCTCCTCAAAAGGCAGCCTGTAGGGCAGGAGGGGGAGTCACCTGCACACGGTATCTCGCTGACCACACCCCGGGATGGTGTAGCTGTTCTTCCCAATGTCCTGCAGAGCCCCAGGAAAGCCCAGGCGTCCGCTACAATGTGTTCCACCCGCGCCTTCTACTGCTCTGTCCCACGCAGGGCCTCTGGGAGCCGGGAAGAGCAGCTGCCACTTGGCCTTCTGGCCGCCCTGCCCGCACCTCCCTGTTCAGACCACCTGCGGGCTTGCACAGCCGCTGTGGGGCTGTGGGCGGGGTCAAACCTTGGAGCCCGAATACCTGAGGAAATACACTGCAGTATCCTATCCAGGCCTTTGTGCTTAAAAAAAACCCAAAAATCATTAACTGTAAAATCTTGTTGTGGGGGAGGGGAGGGCCTAGGTGGGAATAAATGGTGATAGACAGAAACTTGATGTGGTGAACACACAATGCAGTGTACAGATAATTAGCATTGTGCAACTGAAACCTGTATAATTTTGTTAACCAGTGTCATCCCAATTATTCAATGGAAAGGAAAACAAAACAAAAAAAGTAAAGCCTGTATATATTCTCATTGTTAAAAGTCAGTCAATACAGATAATCTAATTTAATGATCACAAGCCTAAAAAATAGGTACTATTTATTGTACAGTCAAGGGACAGCTACTCAAGACAACCAAGCACAGCTATCATGGCTAGTTGGTGGTTGTAACAAAATTAACAACCCTTGATATTTTTTCTTAAGCAAAATCTCGTAATAATCAATAGTCATATTAAGTACAGCAAATATTTATTGATAACATCTAATGTCTCAGTAATACCAAATAGCCTAAGAGAGACTATTAGAAGCTACAGTATTTTGTTTGTTTAAATTGGATTTTAACTAGTACTTCTAGTTATTTGAGCCTAATGCCATTTGCTTAAATTTAATAAACTAAGATTGTCTAAAATCATATAGATTATTATGGTGTTTCAAATAAGTTCAGAAATAATCATTTTTTTTAGACCAGAAACTAGCAAAGTTTTTGTGTTGAGGGTCAAATGGTCAGTTTCAGACTGAGGGCTGCAGGGTCTCTGCTGCAGCTCCTCAGCTCTGCCTCTGTCACCAGGAAAACAGCCCTGGGCCACATTGGGCCTGCTGGCTATAGTTATTGACATGGTTTAGACCCCCATCTCCCACTAAATAACTCTACGAGGTCAACAATTTTCCATTTTACTGATATATTGAAGTTCAGAGGGCTTAAATGACTTGGGCAAAGTCACATCATTAGAGAATATCAGAGTTTGTTTTAAAGCTATAGAATTTGTAGTAATGAAAGAAAACCTCCCAATAATGAAAACTCTAGGACCAGATGGCCTCACTGGAGAACTCTACAAACATTTAAGGTAGAATTAACACCAATCTTCCTCAAACTTTTCCACAATATCAAGAAGGAAGGAATACTTTCAAACTCATTCTATGAAGCCAGCATTACTTTGATACCAAAACCAGATAAAGATACCACAAAAAAATTATAGACTAATATCCACGATGAATAAAGATGCAAAAATCCTCAAGAAAATATTAGCAAACCAAATTCAAGAACACATTAAAAGGATTATACATCATGACCAAGTTTGATTTATCTTTGGGATACAAGGATGGTTCAAAATATGGAAATCAATAAATGTAATATATCACATCAATAAAATGAAAGATAAAAATCAACGATTATCTCAACAGATTCAGATAAATCATCTGACAAACTATAACATTCTTTCATGACAAAAGCCCTTAACAGATTGGGTATAGAAGGAACATATCTCAACATCATGAAGCCCATATACAAAAAACCATAGCTAACATCATACTCAATGGAGAAAAATTGAATGTGTTTCCTCTAAGATCAAGAACAGGACAGAATGTACACTCTCATCACTTTTATTCAATATAGTACTGGATGTCTTAGCTAGAGCAAATAGGAAAGACAGAAAAAAAATGCATCCAAATCAGAAAGGAAGAAATGCTGTTTGCTGATGATATAATCTCATGTATAGAAAGTCCTAGTAAATCCAGAGTCAATAAAAAGAAACTGTTGGAATTAATCAACTATTTTGGTAGAGTGGCAGGATACAAAATCACCATATTGAGATCAAATGCATTCCTCTACAGTAATGATGATGCATCTGAAAAAGAAATAAAGAAAGCAATCCCATTCATAATAGCACAAAAAACGTAAAATACTTAGAAATTAATTTAGCCAAGGGAGTGAAAGATCTATACAATGAAAACTGCAAGATGTTGCTGAAATTGTAGACAACACAAACAAGTGGAAAAACACCCTGTATTCATGAATCAGAAGAATTAATATTGTTAAAATGGCCATTATACCCAAAGCCATCTACAGATTCAACGCAATCCTGGCATTTTTCACAGAAATAGAAGAAACAATCCATCACAAAAGACCACAAATAACCAAAGCAATCCTGAGAAAAAAGAACAAAGCCAAAGGCATTGTGCTTTTGGATACACTACAAAGCCATAGTAATAAGAACAGTATGGTACTGGCACAAAATAGACACATATACCAATGGAACAGAATAGAAATTCCAGAATTGAATCACAGTATATATGGTCAACTAATTTTTGACAAGGGAGCTAAGAATACCAAATGAGGAAAGGGTAGTCTCTTAAACAAATGGTGATAGAAAAACTGGAGAGACACATGTAGAACAATAGAATTGAACCTCCACCTCACACCACTCATAAAAATAACTCAAAATGGATAAAGACTTAAACATGAAATCTGATTCCATGAAACTCATAGACAAAATGTAGGTAAAAAGCCCATCAACATTGGTCTTAGCAATGATTTTTTGAATATGACACAACAAACAACAAAAGCAAAAATCAATAAATGGGACTATATTAAATGCAAAAACTTTTGCACAGCAATAGAAAATGGAAAGGCAACCTACAGAAGAGTAGAATTAGTGCAAACCATATATTGGACAAGGGTCAATATCTAAAATATATAAAGTACTCAGTCAACTTAATAATAAAAAATCCAAACAGTTCGATTAAAAAAGAAATGGCACAAGAAGTAAATAAACATTTTTCCAAAAAGGACATCAAAATGGTCAAAAGATACATGAAAAGATACTCAATATCACTAATTATCAAGGAAATGCAAATCAAAACCACAATGAGATAGCAACTCACACCTGTTAGAGTGACTGTCATCAAGAAGACAAGAAATAACAGGTGTTGGTGAAGATATGGTAGAAGGAAACCCTTATACATTATAAGTGGGAATATAAATTGGTTCAACAACTATAGAAAACAGCATAAAGTTTCCTCAAAAAATTTTAAAATAAATCTGCCATATGATCCAGCAATTTCACTTCTGGGTATACTCAAAGGAAATGAAAATAGGATTTCCATGAAATTCATTTATGCTCATGTTTATTTCACAATAGCCAAGATATGGAAACAATCCAAATGCCCATCAATGGATGAATAGAAAAACAAGTGTTAATACACACAGTGAAATATTTTGTCATGAGAAAGAAGGATATCCTTCCATTTGCAATAAAGGATGAATGTTGAGGACATCAAGCTAAGGAAAATAAATCAGACAGGGAAAGACGAGTATTGTATGAAATCACTTATTTGTAGAATTAAAAAAAGTTAACTCCGTGAAAAACAGAGAATAAAATGGTGGTTATAGGGGGATGGGTGTGGGGGTAAGAGTGATGGTGTTTCAAGGTATAAACTAGCAACAAGAAGTAAGTAAGTGATAGAGACCTAATGTACAGTATAATGAATATAGACAATAATACTGTACTATATATAATGTGATAAATATTGCTACATTGGCAATCATATTACAATATATAAATATGTCAAAGTAATATGCTGTACACCTTTAACTTTCATGGGGTTACATGTCAAATTTATTTAATTTAAAAAAACCCACAGAGATTTTGATTCTTATTCCAGTGCTTTCAACTATGTACATATAGTAATTAATATGTAGTAATGCCTATTATTAATGGATGTACCTTTAAATCAGTACAGAGTTATTGTGTGTTGATTTTGTAAATTACAATGTAGTGAAAGAATTTTATGTTCACACTGTATATTAACAATGGCAGCATAATCATTTATGTGAATTTTGGATTTCCTTGGTTTTCTGATTATCTGGAACAGACATCTAACGATATAATCCTGACACTTCTGGTCAAGATGGCGGCGTAGGTAAATGCGGTATCGCGTCCTCCCACAACCACATCAAAGTTACAACTAAACTACAGAACAACCATCATTCAAAACTGCCCGAAATCAAGCTGAATGGAAGTCCTACAACTACAGAAATAAAGCAGCAGCCACATCCAGACTGGTAGGAGGGGCAGAGGCTGAGGGCTCGTCCCACACCCACGTGTGGCGGATAAAAATCAGGAGGACACCTCAGCTGAGAAGGTCCTCCCTGAGGACTGAGGGGTCCCTGTCCCACACCAGATGCCCTGCTCAGGGTTCCAGTAAGAGAATTCCCATCATTTCTGGCTGGAAAAACCAGTGGGAACTGAGGCTCAGGGAAGCTGACATGGCTGGAGCCCCAGGCAGCTCCTTAAAGGGCCCGCGCACAGACTTGTCGGACTCTCTCCCTCTAAGCTTGGAGGGGAGGCAGCTCGAGGGGCACCAAAGACATACAGAGAAGAACTGAGCTGTTTGTCACTGGAGCGAGGGTTGGAGAGGGGGCTTTCTGTGGGACAAACGTGCTGTCAGAGGCCTTTGTTCCTTTGGTGAGCCCTTCCCAGGGGCGGCAGACAGCCACCATATCTGAGACTCCAGCAACCTGGTTCACACTGGTTGCCCCACCCTGGTGATTCCCTGAGGCCCCGCCTCACCCAACTAGCAGGCCCACCCAAGCTGTTGCCAGTTGCTTAACCATAGGATTGGCCTATCTTGGATCCTACTGCAGGTTTTCCTAATTTCTCTCAAACAAGCAGCATCTGGTCTCAGATAGCCACATACCTCTTGTTAAGTAATACACAGAAACAAACACAGGGAGGCAGCCAAAATGAGGAGACAAAGAAACAGGTCCCAAATGAAAGAACAGAACAAAACCCCAAGAAAAGAACTAAGTGAAATGGAGATAAGCAACCTAACAGAGGCTGAGTTCAAAATACTGCTTATAAGGATGCTCAATGAACTTAGTGAGGGCTTCAAGAGCATAAAAAAGGACCAGTCAGAAATGAAGGAGGCATTAACTGAAATAAAGAATAATTTACACAGATTCAATAGTAGAGTACGTAAATCCAAGAAGCAAACCATTGATTTGGAATATAAGGAAGCAAAAAACACCCGATCAGAACAGCAAAAAGAAAAAAGAATCCAAAAAAGTGACGTTAGTGTAAGGAGCCTCTGGGACAACCTCAAGCGTGCCAACATTCGCATTTTGGGGGTATCAGAAGGAGAAGACAAAGAACAAAAAATTGAAAACCTGTTTAAAATAATAATGGCAGAAGGCTTTCCTAACTTGGTGAAGGAAACAGACATACAAATCCAGGAAGCACAGAGAGTCCCAAACAAGATGAACCTCAAGAGGCCCACACCAAAACACATCATCATCAAAATGCAAAATGTTGATGACAAAGAGAGAATCTTAAAAGCAGCAAGAGAAAAGCAGTTAGTTACCTACAAGGGAGTTCCCATAAGGCTGTCAGCTGATTTCTCAAAAGAAACTTTGCAGGCCAGAAGGGAGTGGCGAAAATATTCAAAGTGATGAAAAGCAAGAACCTTCAACCAAGATTACTCTATCCTGCAAAGCTGTCCTTTAGAATCGATGGACATATAAAGACTTTCCCAGACAAGAAAAAGTTAAAGGAGTTCATCACTACCAAACTGTTATTATATGAAATGATGAAGGGTCTTTTTGAAGAAAAAGATAAAATATATGAACAAACAAAATGGCAATGAATACATATCTATCGACAATGGAATCTACAAACAAAATGAACAAGCAAAGCAGAAACATTCTCATAGATACAGAGAACATTTTGTTGGTTGCCAGATGGGAGGGGGGTTGGGGGAATGGGTGAAAAAGGTGAGGGGATTAAGAAGTACAAATTCATTGCTAGACTGACAAACCTCAAAGGGAAAGGGGTTGGGGGGTGGGAAGAAATAAACCAAAGAACTTATATGCATAACCAATGGACACAGACAGTAGTGTGGGAAAAGGTGGGAGGGTGGCAGGAGAGGGGAGGAGGGGGTCAATGGGGGAAAAAATGAGGAACATCTGTAATACATTCAACAATAAAGATTAAAAATAAAATAAAATAAAGATATAATCCTGAGATTGGGACTGCCCATGTTCCAAAAGAGCGACTGCTTTTATTATTCACGACCAGGTAGTTATTGCCTGAGACCTGTACTGCATTTGCTGAATCACTTTTTAGGCAACAGAAGCTTTATCTTGAAATCAAATGGACATGAACAGATATTATACTACTAAAAGCAAATTTCAGGTAAACAATTATAATTTACTAAGAATGGGTGAAACAATCAACGGAGCCAGAAAAGGTGGCATCTCGAAAAATATAAAATAGTTTTTAATTATGTGTGACTAGAAGTACTGTAAACTAATTAGAAGTTTTTCCAGAGTTGGTAAAAAAATTACTATAGATGATTAATGAGAATGACAGCATGTTTATACTGGAAGGAAATGGGAGATGAGATTATATTTGACTCCTGCCCAGTGAGGTGAGGTGGCCTGCCCAGCTCTCCAGGACAGGGCCACATCAACAGGCTGAATTTAATTATAAGCTCAGTCACTGAAGAAGGCTGCATGTCAGAAACCTGTATAAAAAGAGAAGTTTCCTGTGTTGCTTCAAACCTGATACCTCACTTTCAAATTTAAAAAAGATAATTTGATAACATCTTTAATTGGTCAGATCTGGCTTTCTTATTAAGAAAATAGTGTCCATGTCCTTATGTAGTCAGTAATGTCTTCCTAAGGCATCCATTTTTCTGTGTGTGGGAAATGAATTCTAAACTTTATCCAGATGACTGTTTTCCAAAGAAATAACAATAACAAATGCATGCATAGCACTACAAAGTTTATAAAGCACTCATCAAAAACATTGCATATAATTTCATTTGCTTCCTATAATAACCTTGTGAGGGAGGAATTATATTGATTGATTAAATGATTCATTGTCCCTCCTCCCCACCCACTCCTTATTCTTATAAAAGGCTGATGTTATTAAGCTTTTGTTTAAAAGCTGAGGAGATTGAAGATAAGAGATAAAAATTTCCCAGGTCCACAGGCTGGTAAATGGTCCAGCCAGTTCTCATACCCAGGTCTTCCCGCTTCTGCATTTTGTTTTGTTTTGAATATTCCAAGATCTTTATTATTGCTAAAGAAAATCAGTATAAATGGAAGCTGTCTCTTTATTTCCTGCTACATTATTAACTGAGGATTTGAATACTCCAGTTCCTTGGATAACATGCATTTCATTGTATCCATTTACAAACATTATACTTCATGTAACACATCCTTATATCCCCAGAGAGTCACATGAATATCGCATGAGTTCATTAATCTCTTTGCTATTAAACGTCAGATGAATTCATTATCATGAAGTACTTAGGGGACTGCCAATTTTATCAAAACAAGGTAGACAATAACATGATGGTTACCAGAGGGGAAGGGGGTAAGAGGAGGTAGTAAAAAGGGGTGAACTATATGGTGAAGGAAGGAGATTTGACTTTGGGTGGTAAATACACAATGTAATATACAGATGATGTATCACAGAATTGTACACTTGAAACCTATATAATTTTATTAACCAATGTCACTCCAATAAATTTGATTAAAAAAGAAAGCAACACAGAGAAATACAGTAAATAAAATCTACTACATGGTTAGATTTATATAGTCACCAAGGCAATGTGTTGAAAATAAGAAAGTCCCTACTCAATGTGAGTAAACATTGTGAAGTTTTAATCTATGTAATGCATACTTCCATAGTTACCCCAATGACATATTCCCTTTAGAGTTTAAACAATAGCTCACACTATTTATTAACCAAGACAACTATTTTGAAAACTCTGCATTATTTAATATTTAACACTTAAAACAATTTTTATGTTCAAATATTGATGAGATTTTTTTTTTTTTTTTTTGTTAGCTCTAAGAATCATCATACTTTATAGATGTTGTTTGGCTGAAGATGAACCTTCCAGTTGAAATAAATGATGCAAATACAAATTGATCTCTGGCGGTTAGAGTCATCTCCTTCCACCACAAGGCTTGCACAGCTTAAGGGGGCAAAATCAGCCTTGTTCACAGGGAAGCAATTGCTTGAAAAATCAAATTAGCAACATGACGGATCTCACGACTTTGGTGACTAGTGAACTTTAATTATTATATATTTTATGTGTTTATGCTGGCAGTAAAAGTCAAGCACTCATTATAGAAATGGCAGACATGATCTTTCATAAAATGAGTGCTGGGCAGCAAATGAATAGATAATCAGGATAATGAAAGCAAGCCAGAAAGATGCTGGAGAGCTGAAAAGACCCCAGCAATGGCTCCCACTGAGATAGAGGGCATAATTGCAATTGGAAAGAGAACACTTTTGGTGATCTTTTAAAATGTCAGCTTCATCCTTAAGCTCAGTGTGATATTTGGGTTATAGGGCAAAGGGGAAAAATTCTTTCATTCTGCAGTGAGAAACTGGCAGTGATCATCTCTGCTTATAGTTGCTATTCAGGCAATACAACATTTTCTTGTACAGACATTTCAAATGCATGCTTATGAAAAGGGTCACAGAGTCAAACTTATTTAGATTAGTACTTTATATACACTTTATGAGTATTTTCATATCTTTGAGTTTGACAACTAAACCTTACAATAAGTAGGATGTTGAAGTATGAGCTGTGTATAAGTGGATAAAAATTGCGATATGTATCTTTGGCACAGTATTAGGAGAGAGATAAGGAAAAGAAAACTTTTGAATGAACAAACATTCTCCTGACCATTTGCAAACACTGAATGTTTTATAAGTTGAGGAGAAATAAATATATGGAAGGAATTCATTATTCTAAGAGCTGTTATGGTAGTAGGTACTTTAATAATGAGAATTCTTTCACAATGCAAATAATATCTAACTCAGAGGTTGGATATTAATATATGCTTTAAAATGATCCTGGCATATTTGTATTAAAGCTAGTAGATAAATTCAGTGTAATTAAAATCCTCAACCAAGAGTTAGATCTTTGATAATAGTACAAATTTATGACAATAGTTCCATGGTTTTACCCATATTTTCATGGATGGTAAAATTATATTCTAACGTTTTTTTGTGTTTTGTATTATTCCAACTCTACTGGACAAGTGTTTCAAGTTTTTTTTTAGTAAAGACCATTACAACAACAACATAACATAAACCTTTCTCAAATTGACTAGAACCATAGAAAAACAGTCACAGTCTCTTTATTTTAGATGTTTAAAAAAAGTGAATCCTACTTTCTGACTTCTTTCCATCATGAATTTGAATGTGCTATGTTTCTATAAAGGGGGGGGGGACCCCAAACCATTTCTTGGATGATTATCTGCAATTATTATTATTATTATTTTTTTTATCCTCACCCGAGGATATTTTTCCACTTTTCTGTAATGGATAGAGTGGGAGGGAGAGAGAGGAAGGGAGAGAGAGAGAGAGAAACATCGATGTGAAGGGACACATTGAGTGGCTGCCACCCGCACGACCAACCAGGGCCGGGGACAAACTGCAACCGAAGTACGTGCCCTTAGCGGGAACCGAACCCGGGTCTCTCAGGACCGCCGGCTGACGCTCTAACCGCTGAGCCAAACCGGCCAGGGCGATTATCTGCAATTATTTTACTGTGTAAAGCCACTGCAGTGTGATTATGGGTTTAGCACAGTGAAAGGCACTGTGCAAAAGGGTCACCAAATCTTGCTTTTGGAACCATGGGTAGTTTAGGGACAACCTTTAAGAGTAAGTGTTGTCTAACAGGCCTCATAATGAAACCTACCTTGCTGGCACTTTGATCTTGGACCTCAAGTCTTCAGAACGTTGAGAAATAATTTTCTGTTGTTTAAGCAACCCGGTCTATGGTATTTTGTTGTAGCAGCCCAAGAATATTAATACACATGGGTTGCGAAGCATAGAGCACAACAGCAAGTATCATGATTTCAGAGCATGGCTGTCAGTTAGGAGCAACTTTCCTATTCAGCACTCTCCTAATTCTCTTCTGACTTTCTCTTACTCCCTCTGACTCATGCTCGGGATAGGTCTCAGACATAGAACCTGCAGTATTTATGCTTTTTCTTCTCCCTGTCAATATTTAAGATGCTAACAATAAAGATAAGAGTGGAAATAAATGACATGGAGACTATATAAATAATACAAAAGATCAATAAAACCAAGAGTTGGTTCTTTGAAAAGATAAACAAGATTGATAAGCCTTTAACCAGACTCATCAAGAAAAAAAAAGAGAGCACCTAAATATACAAAATCAGGCTTAAAAGAGGAGAAGTAACAACTGGTACCACAGAAATACAAAGGACTGTAAGAAAATATTATGAAGTTTCCTTTAAAAATTAACAATTGAACTGCCTTATGACCCAATGAGTCCACCTCTGGGACTATATCTGAAGGAACCCAAAACATTGACTTGAAAGAATATATGCATCCCTATTTACAATAGACAAGATTTGGAAGCAGCCCAAGTGTCCATCAGTAGATGGCTGGATTAAAAAAGCTGTGGTCCATTTACACAATGGAATACTGCTTGGCCGTAAAGAAGAAGGACATTGTACCTTTTGCAACAGCATTGATGGACCTAGAGAGTATTATGCTAAATGAAGTAAGCCAGTTAGAGAAAGACAAAAACCATATGATTTCACTTATATGTGGAATCTAATGAACAAAATAAACAAACAAAATAGAAATAGACTCACAGATACAGAGAACAGACTGACAGCTATCAGAGTATAGGGGGCTTAGGGGACTGGGTGAAAAAGGTAAAGGAATTAAGGGGAAAAATACCCTCATAGAGACAACAGTATGGCGATTACCAGAAGGAAAGGGGTGGATGGGGGGGGGTAGAAGAGGGTAAAGGGGGGAGAAATGATGATGGAAGGAGACTAGACTTTAGGTGGTGAACACACAATGCAATGTATTGATGTTGTATTATAGAATTGTACACTTGAGATGTACATGATTTTATTAACCAGTATCACCCCAATAAATTCAATTAAAATATTTAAGATGCCTTTAAAAACTAGAACACATATAAATATATCTTTCTTTTTAAAAGATCATTTTATAATTTGCAAAGTATTTGTATTGTCATTATCTTGCTTTTATTACACAGTCCACATTTAAAGCAAGTCCTCTACTTTGTCGTTTGCTTTAATAAGCAAAGTCTTCCTTTATAAACTTCCATTGATTTAACTTCTATGATGTGAAATTTCTGTATTTGGGATGTCATAGCAACATAAAAAAACATTTTCTAATAAAATTGTGTAGACAAGAGTGTGGGGAGGAAGATATTTAAACTACTTAAAAAACAAAAACTCTTTTTAAGTACTTCACATATGGTAACCTGATATTTCAAACTTGAGAAATGATTTGAAGCAAACTAAATACAAATCATTATTTCATACAAAACCTTCAAAACCTTTATTTTGGATGGTATTAGTTAATTTTACTTCAGTTGGTAGGAGCCAATCTTCATTAAAAATATAGTATCATCAGATGTGTAACATTGGATTTCAGGTTAATACTAAACACCCACTCCTTGGGTATATGTTAGTAAGTAGGAACACACATTTTAGATAGATTACATGGATTCCTTAAGTAGTTTCAGGAATAAGTCTTATTTGAAATAGAAGTATTATTGGCTGTCTTTTTTTTTTTTTTTCCATAAGGCAGCAAACTAAGGTACTCTAATATAAATGGTTATTTATAAAAAATTACATAATGTGGTATAAAGTAGCAGTGAGACTCATCTAATTCCACGCAGAAAGGATAATTGATGTGTTACTGCTCTACTTCACAATTTAGTTTTCCCACGCATGGGAGATATGCTGGGAATTAGTCTATTCCATCTTCTTAATGAGACTTATCTATTACCTCAGATAATGTGTCTATTTTCTTCAAGCAGCAGGACTAACCGCTTTACTGGAGTAAAGTTTACAGCTGTTATTAGGGAAAAAAATTACCAATAAATATCAAGAGAATAGTCTTGTTTTTCCATGTACCTGTGTGTTCAGACAAAATGAAATGGCATGGAGATGCTACTGTTATGAAAGAGATGTTGACTCCCACAGTTCCTGTGCAAGCTCATGAGAGCAGCTTGCTATTTTCCATAATAATAGCAAGAGCTATATGCATGGCAATGTTTACTTACTTGATGATATTATGGGAGGCTTCAATAACTCTAAGAAGAGGCTGGATAAAAATCGAGTGTCATTTAGTCCTGATAACAATTGTCAGAAGGACTGTGTGGCTGGTTTCTTTATTCAGAAATAGGTCCGGTAATACCATATATGTGTAGTATGAAATGGAGGCATTTGCAAAGCCTGCTATTTCTCTACTTTACCTCAAACATGCCATAATCAGCCTTTCAAATCTGTTCCAAATCTTGGTGAATTAGAAGTGAAAGCAAACCACCCAAGTGGGGATCTGAAATATTGATAAAAGCTTTGATGAGTCATTGTGGGAGTGCAATTTACCTATGTTTGAATAGCCTGTTATATTTTTCAGTAACTAAATTGCTCAGAATATTAGTAAACTGTGAAAAATTTTACCTTGTATATGGTGGTGGCAATAGTGGAGACTATAATGTATTTGTTTCTAGATGAGTAAAAAGTCTAAAACGCTCTGATAAAGGATCACCAGGTAAAACTCATGTCATATAGATCACTGCCAAGTAGTGGCATCTCATATACAATCCATGGGCACATTACCAGAGCAACAGGGTAATGTAAAAACAGATCCATGTTGTAGATATCATTTCTCTAGTTGGCTTACTTTCTAGGAGAGGCTATGTTCTATGAGACTATAGTGAATGTCCTTTGAAGTGATTTTCCTGTAGTTATAATGAAAAAAAGAAGATGTATGCTCTTATCCAGTTCTTGTAGTGAGGCATAATCTGCCACACAAATCAGAAGAAATTAAAATATAAGAATTGTTTCTAGATTCCTTGTGACATTGTGCACCAAGTTACCTCTGAGTGAGTCTCAGTGATGGTCCACAGAACCGTGGAGGTCTCCCTGGATCTTCCATATATAAGAATGGTATAAGATGCATGAACGAGATAAGCTGATATCAGTGAACATCTCAGGTAGAGTATGGCAGAAAGAGGATGTTATTGGTTAATGTCACTAATCATAACCTGAGACCACTGGGCAGAGTGCCTAGGTTTCTGAATTTTAAAAATAATTTTTAACATTTGGATTCCACTTTCTTTCAGCTCTGGGAAAAGGCTGCCTGTAGGCACACAGAAAGGAAGTATGGCAAACAACTTCCAGGGAGATCATATCTAATAAATGATGGCAGGGTGCAGTACATCCCAGCAGCCCTCTGAGAATCAATGGTAACTAGTTTCTCTTTCATCTTCTTCTCCTACCCCATGTCAGCCTTATCACGTTTGCTTGTGATAAATCAGGATATGATCCATATAGAAAACCAAGGCTGCAAAGGGTCAAAAGGTATAACTCCAATACACCAGGTGTGTTAGTGAACAAAAAATAAATGGATAATATGGATTCTACTCACAAAACTATTTGCAAGTCTGCAGGTGGACGGAAGGCATAGGCATAATAAACAGTGATCAAGGAGAAGTCAAAGCATGACAGTGAGGTACAGAAAAAGGTTTAGGACACGTGAAGGAGGGGGCATAATTTAAGAATTTTGGAAAAGAGAGTATAACAGTTAATAGAATGAGTATTAGAGTTAAACTAACTTCTGTGGAATCCTTGTTTCATTACTTCTTGAATGTGTACCGGCAAAGAAATATGACCCCTTTGAGCTTCAGGTTTTCTAATCCATAGAATGCAATAATAACAACCTTAAATTGTATTGTGTGTGCAAAGTACTCAGCATGATATCTGACATATATTAAGTCCTCAATCCCAGGTAGCCCTTATTTTAATCATTATAAAGACTAATATGTTGTGTCCATGATGACATACTAGAGTGCATTTGCAATAGGGTTTTCAACTTCTCTTTTTGGAACTAAATACTGACATAGACAATGGTTAAATCCAAATCCACAATTCTGTCTAAGGTCAAACGTCCATTCTGATAGTTTAGCCAAGAAAATAAATCGAATGTCAACATGTGAAGTATTGAGACTGTGGGTGAAGAAGCAGACAGCTGTGAAAAGGCTAGGAAAACAGGGAGGTAGTAGGGATGACAGCATGAAGCTTTTAGGAGGCCAAGACAGGGGTCAGAGGCCTTGTGAAGACGGCAGAGACAGCCTCAATTTCAGTGTCATCATTTACTAAGTTCTTAAACATGTTTTCACTAACCTTTCACCGACCTGGGTTTAGTTTGAGGGACAGAATACGATTTGGGTTGAGGACACTTCATTTCAATAGAAGTAGCTCACTCTCCAGAAATCTTGTCAAGTTGAGACTGAGGATGCCATAAAAGGCCCTGTCACTGCACAGCAAACTCACAGCTGCACAGGAAACAACACAGTAAATCACTGTCCTTCCCCTGAAGGCTGTAATCAATAATGCCCCAGGAGCATTTCCCCCCAAGAACCAATAACTGCCTGGAACTGTGGGAGACCCATTATAACACTGAAAATTTGATGTGGAAAAATGAGAGGAATAAAATAGTCCACTCACTAAAAAGAAAAATACATGAAAAATCACACTAACATAGATTTAATTAAGAAGGCTTATTCTTACCCTGGGGAAGTCCCTATATTCAGAAGCCAGCCACAGATCAACAAAGGGCACAATGAGCAGATTTTTTTGTTATTTGTGAGAATCTGACTCTTAGACACTTCATAAGAAAAAATTTTAAATTTTATCCTGGGCAGAAGAAACAAGGTTGTCAACTGATACTCAAGATTCAAAATACTTGATCTTGTTGTCAGTAATGTTAAAAATGTTCCTGTATTGACAATGTCAGTTCATTTTCACTTATATGAGCTTTTGGGGACTCAAGAATGACTCTGGCTCAGGCATAAAATTGACCTGGGAATTCTAGATAGGAATGTTGCAGCATAATGGACCCTAGCGGTTAATCCACCTCTAGTTATCCTTGTGACCCATCCCCTAGCAACTCTTCCAACCTTTCCACAGTTTCCAAATACTGACATGCACTTCCACTGATTCTTAGCAGAAGATCTTACTTCCTACTTTATTGAGCAGATTAAGCCACTGGGTAAAAACTCCCTAATCACTTTCAAGGGGTTTCATTCTCTCTTCCTTCCATCCTAACTCTGAGTGATTCCAAAATGATGGCAGAGTGAATGGAAGATAGAGAGACCATCTCCCAGGACCAAACTGGAATTACAACTAAAATAAAGACAAATGATCAGGATCAATGAAACAAAGAACAGGTTCTTCAAAAAGATAAATAAGATTGATGGACCCTTAGCTAAACTCACCAAGAAACAAAGAGAGAGAAACCAAATACACAAAATCAAAAATGAAAGAGGAGAAATAACAACTAACACCACAGAAATAAAGGATCATTAACAAATACTATGAATAATTATACAGCAAGGAGTTGGACGATCTAAGTAAAATGGACAAATTTCTAGAAACACATAGTCTCCCAAAACTGAACCGGGAAGAGATAGAAAACTTGAACAGAACAATAACAACAAAAGAAATTAAAGATGTAATCAAGACTCTCCCAGCAAACAAAAGCTCAGTACCGGACAGCTTCCCGGGTAACTTTTACTGAACATTCAAAAAAGAACTAACACCCATCCTCAAACTATTCCAAAAAATTCAAGAAGAAGGAAGACTTCCAAACTCGTTTTACGAGGGCAGCATGCTTCTTATTCCAAAACCAGATAAAGACACTACAAAGAAAGAAAACTATAGGCCGTTATCACTGATGAACACAGATGCCAAAATCCTGAACAAAATACTAGCAAATCGGCCCAGCAATACATCAAAAAAATTATTCACAATGACCAAGTGGGATTCACCCCAGGGATGCAAGGCTGGTACAATTTCACAAATCAATAAATGTGATACACCACAAAAACAAAATGAGGATAAAAACCATATGATCATATGAATAGGTACTGAAAAAGCATTTGACAAAAATCAGCACCCATTTCTGATAAAAATGCTCGGCAGTGTGGGAATAGAGGAATCATATCTCAACAAAATGAAGGCTATATATGAAAAACCTATAGCCAACATAATACTCAATGTGTAAAAACTAAAAACATTTCCCTTAAGAACAGGAAAAAGACAGAAATGCCCACTTTTGCCACTCTTATTTAACATAGTACTGTTAGCCACAACAATCAGACGCGAAGAAAAAAATAAAAGGGATCCAAATTGGAAAGGAGGAAGTGAAACTATCATTATTTGTAGATGACATAATATTGTACATAGAAAACCCTAAAGACTCCATCAAAAATCTCCTAGACTTAAATGAATTTGGCAAAGTAGCAGGATACAAACTTAACGTCAAGAAATTGATGGCATTCTTGTAGACCAATGATGAACTCACAGAAAGGAAAACTTTAAAAAATCCCATTTACCATCACGGCAAAAAAATTAAGATACCTAGGAATAAACATAATCAAAGAAGTAAAGGACCTATTTGTAGAAAACTACAGGACATTGAAAAAAGAAATAGAGGAAGATATAAAAGGGTGAAAGCATATACCATGTTCATGGATTGGAAGAATTAACATCATTAAAATGTCCATACTACGCAAAGCAATCTATAGATTCAATGCAATCCCCATCAAAATACCAATGACATATTTCACAGAACTAGAACAAATACTTCAAAAGTTCCTATGGAACCAAAAAAGACCCCGAATAGCCACAGCAATCTTGAAAAAGAAAGACAAAGTAGGTGGGATCACAATACCAGATATCAGGTTATTCTACAAAGCTACTGCAATCAAAACAGCCTGGTACTGACATAAGAACAGGCATGTAGATCAATGGAATGGAACAGAGAACCCAGAAATTGACCCAAGACATTATGCTCAATTAATATTTGACAAAGGTGGCAAAAGCATACAATGGAGTAAAGACAGCCTCTTTAATAAATGGTGTTGGGAAAATTGGACAGCTACATGCAAAAATATGAAACTAGACCATCAATTACACCATACACAAGAATAAACTCAAAATGGATAAAAGACTTAAATGTGACTCTTGAATCCATAAAAATCCTAGAAGAAAATGTAGGCAACAAAATTTCAGACATCATATGCAGCAGAATTTTCACTGATACATCACTTAAGGCAACAGAAACAAAGGAAAAAATGAACACGTGGGACTACATCAAACCAAAAATCTTCTGCACAGCAAAAGAAACAACCATCAAAATGGAAAGGGAACTCACTATATAGGGGAGCATAATTGCCAATGATACATCAGATAAAGGGTTAATTTTCAAAATTTATGGAATGCTCATACAACTCAACAAAAGGTAGACAAGAATCCCATTAAAAAATAGGCAGAGGACCTAAATAGAGACCTCTCCAAACTGGACATACAAATGGTCAAGAGACATATGAAAAAATGCTCAACCTCACTAATCATCAGAGAGATGCAAATTAAAACAATGAGGTATCACCTCACACCTGTCAGAATGGCCACCATCAACAAATCATCAAACAACAAGTGTTGGCGAGGGTGTGGAGAAAAGGGGATTCTAGTACACTGCTGGTGGGAATGCAGACTGGTGCAGCCACTATGGAAAACAGTATGGTGTTTCCTCAAAAAAATAAAAAATTGAATTGCCATTTACAGTGATCCCACTTCTAGGAATATACCCTAAGAAGCCTGAAACACCAATCGGAAAGAATATATGTACCCTCATGTTCATAGCAGCACTATTTACAATAGGTAAGATCTGGAAACAGCCCAAGTGTCCATCAATAGATAAGTGGATATAAAATCTGTGGTACATATATACAATGGAATACTATGCAGCTGTAAGAAAGAAAGATCTCTTATTCTTTGAGACAATATAGAGGATCCTGGAGAGTATTATGCTAAGTGAAATAAGCCAATCAGAGATAGACAAATACCACATGATCTCACTTATTTGTGGAATATAATGAATTAGGTGGGCTGATGAATGAAATAGACCCAGAAACATAGAAAGGAGTATGGTTCAGACTGACAAACCTCAGGGTAGGGGGGTGGGGAGGGTGGATGAGATGAACCAAAGAACTTATATGCATGTATGCATAACCAATCGATATAGACAACAATGCTAGGGGGGGTAGGTGGACAGGATGGGGAGGAGAGCGTCTAGTGGGGAAAAAAGGAGAAACATTTGTAACAAAAATAAATTAATAAAAATTGGGGGGGAAAAAAAGAGTGTCCCTAATCTTGGTCAAGGTTAACTTTCAACAATAAGCCTTTATCTCAAACTATATGTGACTATTCTAGGTATCACTCACTTGTATGATCATCATAATCCCTTACATTTCTTTGGTTATACACTAGAGATTTTGACTTACTAGTTCTGGGTTGGTATCTGGGAATCTATAGTTTTAAACATCATTCTCCCCAGGGGATTCTGAAAATCAGGCTGGATTGGGGAAAACCAGAGATTTATCCATCCTTTGAATTCTCTCCAGAAGGTTGCTTATAAATATCTAATGACTGTTTTGTTCCTTCTCTAAAGTGATTTGTTTTACCTCTTCCAATGGATTGCAGGCTCCTTAGGTCAGGTAATAGTGTCTTTGGATCTCTGTGTGCTCTATAGTACTTACTATGGTAGTTTTCACATAGGATGCACACAATCAATATGCTGAATGGAAGGAAAGCCAAGGAAGGGACACTATATAATCTGTGCTCACAGGTGGCAGTAAGCAGTAATAATTGCTAACCGTTTCTCACATTTATTGAGCACCTATTTCTTCACCTGCATTACTCACTTCACAGATTCACTTATGTAATTCTTGAAAGCATGCCAATGAGGTTGTTACTGATTTAATCTTCATTTTCATATACTTAGAAACCAGGACCAGGGAAGTGGAGTGATCTGTGTAAGATCAAAAAGTTAAAAGAGTCTTTTAAAAATTTTTGGCAGGGAGAAGGAAAACAAAAAGCCCCCACCCAAAGGGCATCACAGAGGTTCATTAAAGAACTGTTACTTAATTCTGTAGAAGGAGGGTGAGACTACTTTGGCAAAGGGATTGAAGAAAGTGTTCTAAAGGAGGTGGTTATTTGAAGGGAAGCTCTAAGTTATTGAGGCGGAGAGAAAGGGGGCATACATGTTTTAGGAGCAGGAACAGTGTGCTAGGAAGCATGGCAGTAGTGAGATAGTAGCTGGAATTTGCCTCCGGTGGCTGCATCCCTCGGAGGAGGCTCAGGGGCACCCCCTCTCTTTCCTGCCTACCTGCTTCCAAGATTGGAAAAAAAAAAAAAAGACAGCTGAGTGACTGGCCAGCTCTATGAAGCATGGATATTAATTGTGATTATTTTCCATTTTCCAATCAGTCACTACACTTTCATTTTCCCCTTGAAAAATCATCTTCCTCCTTCCTAATCCATATCTCATTTTGTCAACGATCCTTTTCCTTTATATTTGCAACTTTAAAGTCTTCTAATTCAATCGACCTTCTAAAAGCCCTCGTATCAGGACATTTTGAACAACACCGAAGAGCAAATTTAAAGTAACAAAATAAAACAAAACTGAAATGGTTTTAAAAGTCTCACCGATCTCTGTCCCACCCCCACCCCCACACTGAAGGAAGAATAAAAAGTTGGCATCCCGGCCCCCATCTAATCTACCTAACCTATCTAATAAAGTGAAGAAAATCTTTGAGATAAAGGTAATACTTTGAGTTGAGGTCAGATGTGACTGTGGCTGAAGTATACATGTGCCTAGCCAATAGTATCTCTGGTTTACTTAATATTTATTACTTGGCAAAAATTCTTGACTACCACAAAGAAATAGGAAGATATAACACATTCATCACAATGGTCGATGTTTTCTTCTAGGCCTCTTGTTTAACACGAAAACAAAAACAAAAACAAAAAGAAGAAAACATGAAGAGTAGTCCCGTGCAGCTCCTTGTCCCTTATTTCTGTTGGGCTCCACACAGGCCAGACCTTGCAGGCACACATTGAGGAGTTAGAACGAGAGTAATGATAAAAATCGTGGGGCATTTTGAAGGAAGTATGCTTTCTATCTTATGTACATGCCTTTAAACAAAACTTGGGTTTAGAATCCTATAATCATTTCGTGCCTTTAGACAATTTTCTCACTGGCAGAAGTGACTCTGGCCTCCGGTTCAAAGACACGTTCCAACTAATTACAACCGGCCTCCTCAAAACTCCCCAAGGAATCATCTGAATGATGCAGAGATGTTCTTGTTCCCAAATTCCATTCTGCCTTTCAGTTTCTGAAGCCTTATAGATCTTTCTGGGTAAAAAACAAACAAACACACATTCCATTGATGTTCACAGGGGGTAATAATTTACACTTAAAAACCCCATAGACAAATTAACTGGTGGCCACAAAATCTACGAGGCTTTCAGGATGGATGCTTGTGCTACTCTATGCATCCATCTCTGCCCAGGTTGTGGATGGCGGCTAGGCAGATCCACACAGCATCTCCAAACACTGTCTCAGCTCAGTTAAACTTCAGAATTAAGTCAAACCTTTTTTTGTGTAACTGTGATGAATTTTTTTTTTTTTTTGGTACGTGCCCCTAGTGGGAACTGAACCTGGGACTCTCTGGTCCGCAGGCCAAGCTCCAACCGCTGAGCCAAATTGGCCAGGGCGCTGTCATGAATTTAATAGCTCATCTGTTCTTGATGGTAAATGAATGACACTTTTGGTGTAACACTTTTTTACGCTTATTAATTTTTCTAAATATTTATCAAAATTTCCTTAAGTTGTTAGATATCACATACTCCTCAAAACCTACTAATCCCCGAACCAATACAACTAAATAGTCTTTTGAGTAGAAAACATTTGCTCTGCTACTTAAAAAAGTAGTACTTACCTTATGGTGACACAGTGAGAATTAATAAGATGTCTTAATTTTTGAATATTTTTAAGATAAATGATTTCAAATATCAGGTAATTTAGTTTTTAGTTTTAGTATTTAGTTTTGCACTGGATAATATAACAAATTCACTTTAATTAAAAAAAATTAAATTGGTTTTAGAGAGAGAGAGAGAGAGAGAGAAACATTGATCAGTTGTCTGCCCCGACATGTGCCCCAGCTGGGGATCAGCCCGAAACTTGAGCATGAGCCCTGACCGGGAGTTGAACCTGCCACCTTTGATGTAGGAGACGATGCTCCAACCAACTGAGCCACCCAGCCAGGCCACTTTGATTTTTCGTATGCTGTTTCTCTGAATGACTTAAAGCATTTTATTTTTTGTTGTTAATTTTTTTGTTTTAAGTTAATTAATTTATTTTTGTTACAGATGTTTCTCCTTTCTCCCCCATTTACACCCTCCTCCCTGCTCCTGTCCCCCCTCCCTTTACAGTATATTTGTCTATGTCCACTGGTTATACATATATACATATAAGTTGACTTAGAACATTTTATATATAACACTCTACTTGGACAAAGATATGTATAGCAGTTTTAGTATATATAAGGTGATTAGTCTTTATAAAATGTGTAAAACTAAGTCAAAAATGATTATCAGCTTTTGTCAAAGTGCCTTATATGGCATAAAGTTTATTTAACAAACAATTATAAGCAGCTACTAGGTGCCAGGCACTAAGCTGGTATTAGAGAACAATGATAAGCAACAGGAGATGGTCTTTGCCTTGACCAAGCTACAGCCCATTGGTGGACATTGGTAATAATAAATAATCACACAAATGTAATATTACAACTGAGAGAAGAGCTACACATGAGAGTTATTTGTGGAGTCTATACTAATGGTATTTGATTCATTCAGAAAATTTCAGGGGTCAGAGGAGATACATATGTGTTTTGGAACAGTCTTCTCATTCTTCAAAAAATTAAACCAGCCCTGGCCGGTTTGGCTCAAAGGTTAGAGCATCGGCCTGCGGTCCGGAGAGACCCGGGTTTGGTTTCCGCTAAGGGCATATACCTCGGTTGCAGTTTGTCCCCGGCCCTGGTTGGTCATGCGGGTGGCAGCCACTCGATGTGTCCCTTTCACATCGATGTTTCTCTCTCTCTCTCTTCCTCTCTCTCCCTCCCACTCTATCTGTGCAAAAAAAAAAAAAATGGAAAAATGTCCTCGGGTGAGGATAAAAACAAAACAAAAACAAACAAACAAAAAATTAAACCAAACAAAGCAGAATGGAAGAAAGTTATAGACAGAGGCACTTTTTGATTGTCAATTAAATTACATGTACTTTTGAACAATTGCTTCCAACTTTATTTCAGTGGAGTAACAGGACTTTGGAAAAATCTTTCTGAAAAGTGTTATGGTGTGTTCTAATGGATGTCACGCCACAGTTTTAAAAAAAAGTATTATGTACCTTTTGCCAGATTTAGTTAGAAAAGATTACTCTTGTCTAATATAATACACACACTTACACACAAACAAGGTGAGAGTGAAAAAACATTCTCTTCCAACTCTTGGTAAAATATCTGTGACATACTTGCCAAAACTTGCATCTATTAAAGAAAATTAATTTCTTAGGGAATTTTTAAGTGAGAAACACAGTTGACCAATTAAAAGAATTGCAATGGACAAACCATCAGCACTACAAGTCCATTTTAATAACTAAACTAAGCAAATGAAATAGTCTCACTATGTAACAAAAATGGTCTGAAAAGAATGTTAGTTTAAAATGATGCATCACAATAGACTGTATTGACTGGCTTAAATAATGTTCACAGCAAACATAAAACAAAGCTGTCATGACTACCTTTGGGCTTTGAATCTTTCTTTTTTGTTCAGTGTTTTCTACTTTCTCACATCTTGGTAGTCTTGCTGAGACCAAATCCAGGAATGAAAACATTCCCTGAAACAACTGTTCCTGAGAAAGACTGCAGTCCAAATGTAAAACCCCAAGTTCAAGAATTTGTAGAAAAGACGTGTGTTAGCCGGTGCACGTTGAGAGAGTTGACTATCCTACCTTGTGACATTTAACCAAGTCACACAGTAACCCAGCTAAGGTGTCATAAATATGGCATAGCTTTATGTGACCGTGACAGCAACAGCCGTGGCATTGTATTCGTTCTTATAGCTATTTCTAGTGTAAGCACTAGGCACATGGTTACACAATACATGTTTGTGAAGTGAATATTTAGTAACTTCCTCTTTCCAACACACAAAATAATTTTTATGACTCAGAAACTTGAGGATATGCTTGCCTTTTACTCTTTCTCAATTTAAAAAATTAGAATTTAGAATATACCAAAGACCTATGTGTGTCCCTAGAGAATTTTCTGGTTCTTTGGCACACAGTCACCTGTTGCTCATTGTTAGGTTAACTGCAGCAGTTCTCTTTACCTTGGGGTTTCTTTCAGAGCTGACAGAATCAGACAATCAAGCCCCTGCTGCCAACACAGGGGGAGGCTAACTGGGGACCACTCCAGGAAGTCCATTAATAATCATAGTCTCATGCTTTTTTCCCTTTGTTGGAAAAAGTTGACTTTGTCAACAACAACAACAAAGAAAAAGAAAAAGCAACATACCATGGCTAAAGCAATTGCAATTTTCATCTTCATTTTAATTACAAATGTAATTTTCATTTTTAAACAATACATTTAATTGGATAGTTAAACCTGGCTCTATATTTAGCTTCTGAGTCAATAGGAAAGAAAAGTTGGCTTAGCTCATATTTTGCTTTTTAGGATCAAGTGCAAATGTAAAGGGAAGTTCATTTCTCAAGCTTCATAAACTGTGAATTTCACTTATAAGAGTATTTGCTATTAGGATTAAAGGGCCACCCCAGCTCTTTGGATATCTTTCCTCCAAAAATATTCCTCATCCTTACTGACATGAGCAAAATATCATATATTTTTATTTTTATATTTTTTTAAGAGAGGAAGGGGAGAGAGAGAGAAACATTGATGTGAAAGAGAAACACCCACTGGCCACCTCCTGTACTCACCCCAGCTGGGGACAGAACCCGCAACCCGGGCATGTGCCCTTGACTGGGAATGGAACCAGCAACCTTCGGTGCATGGGATGACGCCTAACCAACAGAGCCCCACGGGTAGGGCTTAATGTCATATATGTGCATCAGTGTCTGCTGTGTAATCTACTTCGTTAAACCTAGGAAGTTAGAATTCTGAGGTTCAGGGGTGTAATAAACAACTAGCAGGTAACACTTTTCCTCTTACAGAATTGACTTCTCACTTTTGTCTAAGTCTGCTAAAATCTGCTGTGATTTAGCAAAGCAGATGTACTTCGAATTGTTTACAAGGTCAACAATAACATTCTTAAGATGAAATTTACTTTTCATGGGCTTTTTTTTTTTTTGACTTTTTAAAAATTAAATTTATTGAGGTTGACCTGGGCCCCGAGGCTGAGGCGACTCGATTCCATTCTTCTGTAGGCCCCTTGGCTAAGGCGACTGAATGACTCCATGTTTATCATCAATGGACCTTCCTTAATAATTTTTCAATAATGGGTTAATTACTCCTAGAAGTAAAGGAGTTTTGCCTCAGATTATAGTTGCTCCACATGTTGAGAGGCATTTGTAGTTTCTGAGTACTGGTAACTGCAGGCATTTGCAGGTACTCATGAGCCCGGTGAATGATGCTCATTCTGACTTCTGTGATCGCTGTCACGCCCACTATTGTAACTGTCCTCGGAGGGAGGGGGGAAAAGGAGGATGGGGCTTCTGTCTTTAAAATCAGACGAGCAAGAAGAATCGTGGCTGCTGATCTGAGGGGAGACTATGCCCTCCACAGCCCGCCGGTGAGAACAAAGCGCTCCTTTACAATTTGGCTGTGTGTCTCTGATTATCTCGCTGACACATTATAACAAGGTGACATTGGTTAATAAGATTATATAGATTTCAAGTGTACATTTCTATGATACATGGTCTATATTGCATTGTGTGCCCATGACCCAAAGTCAATTCATCTTCCATCACCATATATTAGGCCCCCTTTACCCTTCACTATCCCTGACCCCCCTTCCCTCTGGTCTGTGTCTATGAGCTTCAGTTTTATATTCCACATATGAGTGAAATCATACGGTTCTTAGTTTTTTCAGACTGACTTATTTCACTTAGCATAATATTCTCAAGATCTATCCATGTTGTTGCAAATGGTAGCATTGCATCTTTTCTTATGCCTGACTGGTATTTCATAGTGTATATGTACCACATCTTCCTTAAGTATCCTATTGAAGGACACTTAGTTTGTTTCCAAGTCATGGCCACCATGAATAATGCTTTAATGAACGTATAGGTGCATATATCTTTGCAAATAAATGTTTTCAAAATTTTGGAGTAGATGCCCAGAATAGGGATTATTGGGTCATATGATAACTCTATTCTTAATTTATTGAGAAACCACTGCCATACTGTTTCCCATAGTGGCTGTACCAGTCTACATTCCCACCAGCAGTGAATGAAGGTTATTTTTCCTCCACACCTCTCTAACATGCATTATTACCCTACTTGCTTATAATAGCCATTCTAACAGGTGTGAACTGCTATCTCATTGTAGTTTTGATTTGCATTTCCTTAATATCTAGTGAATTTGAGCATCTTTTCACATATCTGTGGGCCATTTGTATGTCTTTGTGGGAGGAGTGTCTGTTCAGGTCCTCTGCCCATTTTTTTTTTTATTGGACTGTTTGTTTGGTTTTGAGTTGTACAAGTTCTTTATATATAGGATATTAACCCCTTGTCAGATATGTTGTTTGCAAATATCTTCTCCCATTGGGTTGGTTGCCTTTTTGTTCTGTTGTCATTTTTTTTCCCCCTGTAAAGAAGCTTTTTAGTTTGATATAGTCCCATTCATTTATTTTTGCCTTTACTTCCCTTGTCTTTGGGATCAAATTTATAAAATCTTCTCTAAGACAAAGATCCATAAGTTTAGTACTTATGTTTTCTTTTATGTAGCTTATTGTTTCAGATCTTATATTTAGGTCTTTGATCCATTTTGAGTTAATTTTTGTGCATGGGGACAAACTGGTTTATAGGCTTTTTCCCCCTTGAAAATCCACACTGAATCAAGCAGTTAGTCTTGATAAAATGATGACGATGAGAGCAACAATAAAAGTTACTGCAGCTTAGGATTTCTGAGTACTTCTATGATACTAGATCATATGCTAAGTGCTTTACACACAATCTTTAATTCATCCTCAGAAAACCCTATGAGAAAGTTACGAATAATATATCGACTTTACAGCTGAAGGGACTGATGTTCAGAGAGGTTTGTGTGCTCACTCGGTGAGGGCAGGACTTGTGGTCTTGCCTGTTGCCAGTGCCTGGAACAGCTCTTGGCACTTACTGGATATAAGCACTCAGTACATATTCCTAGACCGGATGAATGAATGAATTAGTATGTGGGATACATATGGGGGACAGTCAAGAAGGTTCTAAAGGGTGAAATTGACAATAATAAAATATAGAATAACAGCTTTAAAAATAATTGTGAGAGGAGTAATGAAGAAGGCCAGATAGAGAAGGTCACAACACGTTTCTCAATCCGAAGTTTTCCGGACTTGGCCTGCTCATCACAGCCACTTGGGGATCATTTTTTATCTTAAAGTAATATATTGATGCTATAAGAAAGCAACAACAACCCTGTGTATAAATTAAAAAGTAAAAATCCCACATTTCTCTTTTTTTCTCTCTCAAACTTATTTCTAAGAATTTGTCACTATTAATAGTTCAACATGTGTCTAGTATACACCCACTCGTGAATATACAAATTATAAGCACTTTTTATGTTTTACTAAGATCATACCATAAAATGTTGTATAATATATTTTAAATTTAAGAATAATGTATGCTGTATACATCTGTCAATGTCAGAATTTCAATCAAATGTATAGACAAGCTATCATTTACCTGAATAATCTCCTTCTGATGGATGTGCAAATGTGTTTTTCTAAAATAAAATATAAACAAAGCTTCAGTAAAAATCCTTGTATGTATCCCCTTCTACACTTACTCAGGTATATTGGCTAGATACATTTTCTAGAAGTAAAATGATCAAGCCTAAGGGTAAGATATTAAGAACCATTGTCCATTTCCTCCAAAAAAGCTGGGGCAGTGTACTTGCGAAGCTTTTTAAAGATACGGTCTCCTGGGCCTACAGGTCCACTGAATCAAAACCTTGGTAAACCGAGCCTGAGACTCTCTCTATTATTATTATTAGTTTTGGTTATCCTCATGCAAAGATACTTTTTCCATTGACTTTTAGAGAGAGTGGAAGGGAGGGAGAAAGGAGCGGGGAGAGAGAGATAGAGAGATAGAGAGAGAGATAGAGAGAGAGAAAGAAAGAAACTTTGAATATCGATGTGAGAGAGACACATTGATTGGTTGCCTCCTACACTCACCTCAACCAGGGCCGGGGATCAAACCTGCAACCCAGGTACATGCTCTTGACCATGAATTGAACCTGAGACCCTTTGGCTCTAACTACTAGGCCACACTGGTCAGGGCTCTCTCTTTCTCTCGCCTTTTTCTTTTTATCCTCACTCGAGGACATTTTTCCATTTTTTTTTTGTTCAGATAGAGTAGGAGGGAGAGAGAGCAGGATAGAGAGAGAGAGAAACATCGATGTGAAAGGGACACATTGAGTGGCTGCCTCCTGCGCTACCCAACCAGGGCCAGGGACAAACTGCAACCACGGTACGTGCCCTTAGTGGGAACCGAACCCTGGACTTTCTGGACCGCAGGCTGACGCTCTAACCGCTGAGCCAAACTGGCCAGGGCTCTCTCTATATATATATATTTTAAAGGTTTCCAGGTAAAACCAGTCAGGTGTGAAACCACTGATCTAGATCATTCTCTTCCTTTTGGGCAAAGTGTGACGGAGACGAAAACAAGAATGTATAGAAATTGTTTATTGAAATGATATAAACACTGGATTATCAATAATCCGGTGAATAATAATTTTTATTGTTTTCATATATATTATTTTAATTCAGCTTCATAATCACTCTTTTCATGTAAACAGTACAGAGAAGAGAACTGAAGGTCAGAAAACTCAAGATCACTAAAATGTGTAAGGATAGACCCAAGCCTGGAATTCAGGGCCTTAGAATCTAAGTCCTCTCCTTCCTCCTGCCCCCTACCATTACACTACATAGCAAAGTGGATTATCACTGTATCCTATTAGAAATATATGGGTTGTCTCGTAGTTCTGTGGCTAAAAAGACAGCCAGTTGTCTGACTGTAACATAAGCCATAAATAAGCATCTGTATCTATATACTTTATCTCAAAAGATCTGAGGCTGTGACTGTAGCAACTTTAGCAGCCAGACTGAATAACGTCTCTAAAAGTCTTTTTGTGAAAGATAAGTGATTGGGACAATAGAAGTGGACAAAGGAAACAGCTGCTCTACATGGATTAGAAAACTAAGTCTAATCAGAATGCAGAGGGTGGACAGGCCAGCTCCCAGCAGCTCCCTGGGGTTCTGCCAGCTCATTGGAAGGCGGAGCTGCTGCCTGAGCTCTGAAGTATTTCACTCAACAAAGCCTCAATCAAGGTAAATCAACTTAAAACCTACATTTCAAGAAAATTCCTGCCTGAACAAAGAGGTGAGATGGCATTTCATGAAGGTGAACTTTATCGAGTTATTATAACTATTACATGAAATAGAGAATATGAGAATGGTCTTTATTATTAGCATTTACACCTGGCTCAGAATTAGGAAAGCAATCAGGCCAAGCAAAAGCTGAGATCCAGGCTTGCAGATGAGCAGAAGAAAAGGAAACTAATATTTGTTAAGCTCTTGGAATTTATTAGGCATTATGACTTACGTTCTCTGAGGCTCCTCCCTAGGGCAAGGAGGCGAAGGCAGAATATGGCAGAGAAATGAGTCAATACAGCCAAGGGAAAATCAGAGACGTTCATGCAACCTCAAATAGACCAGGGTTGGAGGCAATCACCAGTATATTTCCTAGGGGGTGAATTTGCTAAAATAAATTTGTCACAGGTGCTGCCATTTTAGCTGGGTGGGGTAGCAGAGGTGACATCATTCTGGGCAACAGTGACCCCTCTTCCTCCAAGCTGGGAGTCCTTGAAAGTATGTATTCAAGTGTGTGTCAAGTTAGGGACAGATAAATGACCAGATCTGAAATGATGT
Source organism: Molossus molossus (assembly GCF_014108415.1). Taxonomy (NCBI): domain Eukaryota; kingdom Metazoa; phylum Chordata; class Mammalia; order Chiroptera; family Molossidae; genus Molossus; species Molossus molossus. Next base: position 72,614,086 of record NW_023425344.1, on the reverse strand, counting down.
GTCTAATTCGTTCCCTCTTAAAAATAGGAACATCCCAAGAGCTTTTCCCCTTTAGGAATTTCTACACCTCTGTTGAGAGGGCCAATCATCAACTATGGGTAGTGAGGGAAGTTAGAGGAAGACGAAATCACCTACCTCCTCATGGCATAAGGAGAGAAAAAGCAAGATGATTTCTATATAGAGATTGCTTTCCGGATGATGAAGAAATTGTACCTACTTTGTGGCAGAGACCCAAATTGCTGTGCAGTTTCTAGAAGGAGATAGATAGAGTTTAAGCATATGAGTGGGTTGAATGCAAACATACAGAGAGAGAATGAATGTCTTTTCTACAGAGGAAGCGTGATGCGCGAGAAAGGAATGTCTCAGTCTTAAGCAACAACTGTGAAGTTGCTGCAAGTTTCCCTGAGCCCTACTGAAGAACTGTGTCCTTTTCCCTTTACCATCCCCGGAGGCGACTCCTCCACTGACCCAGGCACAGAAACAAGGATGGGTTCTCTCCTTTAGGACAACAGATCCATCCTGTTATCTTCAGAGCTAAAGACTCAAGTGCTTTCTAGGGGGAAACAACGACATTCTTATTAAAATCTTCGTTGTTTTCCGTCTTCCTGTCATGTTTCTCTTTCTCTCTCAGGTTAAATGTTAGTTACCCAGTCCTGGGGTCCTAGGTGCTTTGCTTTTCTCCTTCTGGCCTCTCTTGCCAAATACTCTCATTCATTCTCATAGCTTTAATGACTATTGTCATGTTGATAAATCACAAATTTATGTCACCTGTCCTGAAGGTTCTCTAAGCATCAAATGCCCATTGGGATCTCCACATTATGTGCTCAGTCTAAATATATTTGATCTTATTCTCCAGTTGAGCATATCTGAAATCATCCCTTTGCCATAAACGAGGTCTCCCTTCACCCAGTTGCTTTTTCGGGCACCATAAAGTAATCCTTCACTCCTTCTTCTTCTTCCATCTTCACATTCTGCCATTGATCTATTAGATACAAGTCTATTCAGCATCTATTAATTCTGCCCCTAAATATATTTAACGTCCATCTACTTCTTGTATCTCCACAGTCATTTTTGTGGGTCAAGCCACTACCAATTCCAGCCTGGATTATCACATTAACTTTTATTTTATTTTATTTTTTATCCTCATCCTAGGACATTTTTGCATTTCTCTTCAGATAAAGCGGGAGGGAGAGAGGGAGGAAGAGAGAGAGAAACATCGATGCAAGACAGACAAATTGACTGGTTGCCACCAGGGCCGGGGACAAACTGCAACTGAGGTACGTGCCCTTAGTGGGAACCGAACCCAGGTCTCTCTGGTCCGTGGGCCAACACTACTGCTGAGCCAAACCGGCCAGGGCTCATATTAACTTTTCATCTGGTTTAAACATTTCCATGATCTCCCTTCCCAATAGGCTCTGTACATAAATCTCGAGGGTTCCTTACAAGTATAAACCATATCACGTGATTTCCATGCTTATAACCCTCGTGTGGCTTCACACTGCACTTGGTATAAAAGATGAAGTCCTTGATGGGACCACAAGCTTGCGCGGTCAACCTCCCTTCCTACCACTGTGGCCTTATCCCTCACTGAAGTCTTATTCCTTTCCATCTGTCTTCCTACACTCTAATTACACTGACATAACGGTCTGAATTTCACAGTCTCTTTCCAAAGGCTCATCACATGCTGTTTCCTCTGTTGAGAACAGGTTGTCTCCACTCTTCCCTTGGCTAATAGCCACGAATCCTCTGGGTTTCCGCTCAAGGCTCTCGTCTTAAATCTTCCACCTGGAACTGACATAATCCGGGCTGTTCATATTCTCGGTCAAGGCCAGGCACGTGGCCACACCTGAGGGTAACAGGACTGGGATACGATCTTCCATAAGGGATATGAGTAAAATATTGATGAACATTACATAGTCTACAACAATTAACTTACAAGGAGACTAAACAGATAAGCAGATGTATTAAGTTTCCTTGTTCTTTGTTGGCATTATATAAAATAAATGTGGGAACATAGTGGTTTTGTGCTGATAAGAAACTTGACTATATCTTCATATCTTATTTCAATAAAAGAAAATAAGAACTAAATTATTACTGGATGCATTCAGTTTTTCTGAGAGATAAAATCTTCCTAAAAAAGGACCAGTTGGGGATACACTAATAAAAGTCCCTTTGCAGGGTGGCATTCACTATTTACTGAAGTACATAAGCTGAAATGTTTAATTAATGTTTAATATGCTAATGAAAATTCAAACATTTTAAATGCAACCTTCTGATGATGATGCCATTTGTGCTTTTGTCTAATTCAAATCTGGTGGTAAAAATTTAAGATGTAGAAGATAGGATAATGTCAACCCACGCTGCCCCCCCTAGATACATATAGAGAGGGAGAACATATATGTCTATACTGAGGGTCACAGAAAGTCACTTTTCACAAAATCTTTTGTATCCTAAAAAAGTTCTTTGCAGAAATTTGCGGATAGAGATTAACTTGTCATGAAGTCCCTATTTTACTTGGAAATATAATTTTAATCATAATAGCATCATTATAAAAGGAAAGGAAATAACATTTTTTTTTTGAGTCTTTACTATGACCCCATGTATACAATTCTCCAAATAACCCCAGGAAATCACGTTATTAGCTCCATTTTACAGCTAAGGATCATTAGGTGCTGAGAGATTAATAATGTTCCAAATGCCACCCAAGATGGTAAATGGCAGGGAAGGATAAAACCCTAAATTTGTCTGACTGCAAAGCCCAATCCATTACCTCAGTGATGATGATCCAGCAGACCTTGTAAGTTCTTAAATCAAAGTTCATCCACAGTCTCCGTTTTTGGGCTCACTGATCTTTTTATTGAGCCAATTTAGGCAATAATAAAGACCCAATCTGCAGGCTTAACCAAAACACAGTCTAAAAATTAAAGCTATGACCAGGCTTTTATTTTTCTTATATTTAGTACAATATTCTAATCTACTAAAAAAATCATATAGGACTGTATCCTTTACATTGGCAGAGAGGATCAGGTGAAGGGGGAGGGTCCATTGTTATTTTAAAAGCCCCATTAGACTGTCTCAATATAAATTTAAAGGGCCTGATATAGGAAAAGCAAACTGCAATTTGAGCAGGATTAACTCCTGCAAAACATCATACAGAGGCAGCATGGTTAATGGGGATAAAGGCATGGACTCAGGAATCAGAATTCCTGGTTCAAAATCTGGCTTCACTATTATCAGCTGTGTGGCTTTGGACAACTTCTCTTTGCTCTGATTTCCTCATTTGTAAGATGAAGAGCATAATAAAACACATCTCCTGGGCTGGGTACAAGCATTATATGAAGAATGTTATACTAGATCTTAAAAAATAAGCCACATTTTTATTAGGTCATGTTCACTGATGCACTCATTATTTATTGAGTATTTACTGTGTGCTAAAAATTGTCATGTGTAACTCTGGCCAAAACAGGGCACCTCAGGAACCTCTTAAAAAATTAATTTTTGGAAGTATAATTGTATGTATTTCGCAAACAGAATTTCCCCCTAGACTACCAATGCCTTTACTCATTAAAAAACAAAACAAAAACGAAAATATGATCTCAGCACTGAGATTATATTAAATTAAAAATAATTTTTCTACTCTTTCTTTTTCGCACTCTTTACTGAATTAATTATCTCCAAGCGGAGTACACAAAATACTAGGTGTATGTCAGTGGATGTTATCACAAACAACAACAAAACTGAAATAAAGATAAAGAAAAATTTCCTGTTCCTTAATACTTACCTTAAAACATAGTAACTAATTTTAGATTTTCACTATCGTGGTTGTGTAGGTTTCACTATAGTGGTCATGTGGTTATCCTGAACCTGTTTCTACCAAATAAGTTAATACAGAAAAAAAACATTATTTTGCCCTGGCTGGTTTGGCTCAGCGGTTGGAGCGTTGGCCTGCAGTCTGGAGAGACCCGGGTTCGGTTCCCACTAAGGGCACGTACCTCAGCTGCAGTTTATCTCTGGCCACTTGATGTGTCCCTTTCATGTCGCTGTTTCTCTCTCTCTCTCTCCCTCCCACTCTATCTGAACAAAATATTGAAAAATGTCCTCAGGTAAGGATTAAAAACAAACAAAATATTATTTTATTGACTAGGTAAATGATAACATTACTCTGAAAAAAATGTGCTTTATTCTTTGAGGAACCCTATCATATAATGCCTTTTATACATACTTTGAATCATAATTTGAGCTGGGAACAGTTCCATCATTTTTATAAAGAACACGGATTACATTGATTTAATGTAGGAAAAAATACATTTCCCGAAGTGGCAATATCAGTTTTCCCAGGTCCCAGATGGGAAGGGAAATGTATAGTAAATTAATAGTTGGTGATTTTATTTCTTTTTCCTAAAGAAGATTTGGCCTCTGAATGAAAAAAAGGTTATACACAGAAAGTAAATTGTTGGTTATATACATATCACTTATTTTTAGCTTGCCCACAGTATTGGAGATTGAGTTAAAGACAGAAAGGTAAAAATTCTATTTGAATAACTAAGGCCCAAGACTACTGGGCAACATCGCTGAACACAGTGTCTCCTTTGTGTAGTCAAATGTGTTACAACTTAGAGAAACGGTGCCTTTGTACAGTGATTTGATTTGCTTAGAGAACAACATTCCTTTTTCTTTGGTCTTCTTTTATATTTTCCTTCACCACTCATCATTCAGGCTTTGCCTCTGATTAAGCCAGCGCTGTGAATTCGGATTTGACAATGCTTGCTTGCAATTTGACAATGCATCTCGGGCTCAAGATGACAGGCAGGAGTATTTCATGTACTCAGGCTTTACTGGTATTTCCAAAAGTTATATGCACACCTGCATATCGCGGCAACATTGTACCTGGATGACTACAACTCAAAATGAGTTGGTGGCAAAGGCTTATTTATTTATGTTTAGTGTTGCTTTTGTAGCCACACAAAATATTTTATTAAAAGTTTCAAATTTATTCTGGTACCTTCTAAAGGACAAAAGTTTCTATGTCAGAGCAAAAATTAATGGTTTGCAATGTTTTCTGTTGAACCTTTCTCTGAAGTTTGCCTTAAAAAAAGATTTAAAATGAGCTTTTCCTGTAGAACATCCTGACATCTTTATTTGTTACAATTTGTGTTTCCTTACTAGCATGTTACACTCCCATCTCGGAGAGAAACAAGATCAGACCACAGTTGTCTGTTGTCTGGGCTGTTGTAATTCTCCAAGTTCATTTCTCAGCTGGTAATTGGTGATCCAGTTCAAAAAGGAAACATAATGTTTTGTGATTTTAAATTTAATTTTATGTGGGAGAAACTGTGGGATGTTCATGGTAGTGACCTTATATATATCATCAAATTTTATAACATTTGATTTAATTAAGGAAAATAACAAACTCACCACCCACAATCTTGCTGTGTCTACAGTTCACCTATCTTACCAGAAAGCAAATGACTTTATACTTATGAAAATGGCTTTAAAAATAGATGAACAAATCAGAAATATGAGCCTCATCTCATGATTAGTTCTTCTTAGGAAAAGGAGAAAGTGAGAGTAAGAAATGAAAGAAAAAATAGTGTTGAGGGGGCATTCACCAAGAATTTAGTTTCCTCCAGGTACATGGTTGAGTACTCTCATACATGTTAAGTCAACTATTCTTCCCAGCTTCTTCTGAAGGAGAACTATTAATGGTCTGGTTTTACAAATTAATGTTTGAGTACTTTACCCAGCAGAAATAAGCAGAGTTCTGATGCAAATCTGAGGAGGTCTTAACTCTTAAACCTACCTACATGATTAAAGGACCTTTTTATAGAGAGAATACCTTTGGGAAGAGTTAAAAAATGGTTTAGGGCAAGGTAAAATTCAAATGGTAATAATGGTTAATGAAAATTAGCTTTGCTGCTTGCTCCATGGCCGGGGACATCCCTATTCTTCTGTTGGCCCTTCATAAATCAATGCATTCTGAAAACTTCAGAGGGAGATGATTACTTACATTGATGGAATGTGCCTGGTCACAGTGTACATGGCACCAATAAACCCATGTTTGAAACCTGATGCTGAACTCTAACCTATGGTTACTTACAGATGACTATTAATAGTTGCAAGAAAATTGAAAAGAAATGAAAATTCAAGCTCTGAGTTCTCTGGGATTTGGGGGAGTCCCTGTCCATGGACATATGTTTATAAATAGGTAGTGAGGTAGGCCCCTAGGTAGACAGATAGAACTATTTGAATGTCTGTTAGTCTCATTACAGGTAATTAAAGTGGAGAACATCCACCTGTGTTTTAATAGGCAGCCCTCTGCAGAAACACGCCCCCAGGGAAAATTTCTGTGTTAGAAACGTGTTTGGGTCTACCTTCTGAACCAGAAAGCCAGAGCATCTTGGAGTGTCTGACACAGGGCTAGGCAGGAATTTGTTGTTTTGCCGCTGTGGGGATGCATACAACGGGGCTGAAGGACTCCCATGCTGATACCACACTGGGGTTTTCAAGGGCACGGAGAAGAACCTAAGTGTCCATCTTATGGAAGCCAGATAGCAGTACTTGTACATAGATATGCAGAGCTGCATTACCTGAGAGTGACCAATTACTCACAGAGACAAACACTACGAAACCTAAACAAACATTCTAAAAAACCTCCCTGGTTGATGGTGGCGTGTAGTAACAGCAATATAAACTCTCGGATTCTTAAGAAGCAATACTCACATTGATTTCAGTTAACAAAAGAGTAGAACTATGTTAGTTTTTTTTTTTTCTTTTTTAAAAAATTAGATCTATTGGGGTGACATTGGTTAGTGAAATTACATAGATTTGAAGTGTACAGTTCCGACACATCGTCTGTGTTATCGGACTGTTAATGCTGCTTAGCCCTGAGCATGTTTCCCCACGTGAGTGCTTTCCATTCAAATAAGCCTTTCTGGCAACAGAAACGAAGGAGAAAATGAACACATGGGACTACATCAAACTCAAAAGCTTCTGCACAGCAAAAGATACAATCATCAAAACAAAAAGGCAACCCACTGTATGGGAGAGCATAATTGCCAATAATACATCAGATAAGGGGTTAATTTCCAATGTATATAGAGTGCTCATACAGCTCAACAAAAGGAAGACAAAGAACCCAATTAAAAAATGGGCAGAGGAACCAAATAGACACCTCTCCAAACAGGATATACAAATGGCTAAGAAACATATGAAGAAATGCTCAACATCACTAATCATCAGAGAGATGCAAATTAAAACAACAATGAGGTATCACCTCACACCTGTCAGAATGGCCGCCATCAACGAATCATCAAACAACAAGTGTTGGCAAAGGTGTGGAGAAAAGGGGACTCTAGTCCACTGCTGGTGGGAATGCAGATTGGTGCAGCCACTATGGAAAAAAATAGGGTGTTACCTCAAAAAATCAAAAATTGAACTTCCATTTGACCCAGTGATCCCACTTCTAGGAATATACCCTAAGAAGCCTGAAACACCAATCAGAAAGAATATATGTACCCCCATGTTTGTAGCAGCACTATTTACAATAGCTAAGATCTGGAAACAGCCCAAGTGTCCATCAGTAGACGAATGGATAAAAAAGCAGTGGTACATATACACAATGGAGTACTATGCAGCTGTAAGAAAGAAAGATCTCTTATCCTTTGAGACGACATGGAGGAACCTGGAAAGTATTATCCTAAGCGAAGCAAGCCAAACAGAGAAAGACAAGTATCATATGATCTCACTTATTTATGGAATATAATGAACATAACAGTCTCAGGGATGGGATAGTCCCAGAGATGTGGAGGTGGGGTATAGACTGACAATCGCCAGAAGAGGGGGTGGTGGGGGAGAGATAAACCACAGAACTTATATGCATGTGTACATGAACACTGGACATGGACAACAAAGCTGGGTCAGGCAGGGAGAGGGAGGGGGGAAAAAGGGGGAAAAGGAGAAACATCTGTAACAAAAATAAATAAATTAATTAAAAAGAAAAATACCCAAATAGGTCTTTCTCTTTTACTTTTGGTTTCTCTTCTCCTTTCTTGATTTTTTAAACAAGTGGCCCCACATGTGCACGACAAAGCAAATGTTTGCTTGCAATGTGTTGTTTTCTTAGCACCGTTATGGAAGAAAGGTAAGAAAAGGACATTTGTACTACAGCAGTGTGAGAAGCTGTCCTTTTCAAAAGCATTTTTGCAATGTGACCATTAGCTGCTGATGGAGTTGCCATGGTTATAAGAGGTCCACTGTGGGAGAAATCTTCATTTATTATCAGATTTTGACAGCAGTGGTCAGAATGCTTGATGGGGGAAAAATAAGAACAGCAACATAAAAGAGCCTTGTCCATTTAGCCACACAAAGAGTTTAGTTATAACATAAAAAATAAAAATTCAACAGTAGAGTCATGGGTGAGTTGAGTGCCAAGAAAAATCTTGCTCTTGAAATAAAATGTATTCTTGCAAATAGCAGAGGCAGAAAATGATAAGCTTGTAAAGAAGCAGGAAAGAAGTGGGCAGCAGGCGTAAACTTAACTGAGCTGATCATGATTAAATTATTTCATGCAATAGTTTACAGCGGTGGCGTTGCTCTCTTATGCACTCTTTCTCATGTCAGACTCTGGGTGATCTAAGCCACTACTCAAAGTGTTACTGAGCTTCATGTGTCTTTCGGTATTTTAGTACAAGGAAAAGCCTTTCTACGAAATGTCCCTAAAAACCCTGGATATATTCTCACATAAAAAGTACACTAAAGGCCATTACCTGGGCCTCACTACTATGGAGTCTCATCCTCCATGGAAAGCTATGCTAGGCATAGCTTTGGTCTCAGTACCATACTAGGAATTTGATTTTTTTTTTAAACCTCTTTAGAATAACAGCTAATTTCTCTTGATAAACAAGGGTCTGTCCCTTGTCTCAGAAAGTATAAATACATAATAAACTATATAGAATGTACTGCTGGTTAGTGGAGGGGGAGAGATCATACCTCCCTGCTGGATTCCGACTGAACGTGAGTCTGAAGCTTCTCGGTCTGCCCAGCTCGCCACAGACAGTCCGCCCACAGAGAGGGCTGTCCTGACTCCAGCTTTGGGCATGAAAGCCAGCAGATGGAGGGAAAGGGGGCTGCTAGCAGTGGCACGTGCATGGTGCTTTCGGCAGGACAGAGGATAAATGAAGGATCCCGAGGGGAAGGAAGCCTGCACACCTGAAACATCTCCAAACGGCAGGCTCCGCGCTCACATCCACGCTGTCGCTCCTGCGTGATGGAAACGCGTCCCCACGCGGGGTCTTTTCCGAAGGCCCCACCCTGGGTCCTGGGGCTTTGCCTTTCCGTTGCCCTGCCACCGTCTCCCTCTTCTCCACAACAATGGACTCGGTAGGCTTTAAAACCTATACGATTTCATAGCGGCTTAAGGGCATTCAGCCGACAGACACCTTACAAATCAGACACAGCCCAGCCCCGCGGATCTCCCTCCGCCGCGCACCGGTTCTCACCGTCACCAGTGTCCTCACAGACTGGTTGATATTTGCTGATGACTCTTTGCACTCGGATTCTCATCACCTTTGCTCCATGGAAACGACTCTCCTGAGGTCACTAATGACTCAGCCATTGACTGCAGCAGATCATTTCAGGGTGACCCCCTCGGCCTCCTCTCTCAGCCGCAGCGGGGGCTCCCGTCTAACTTGCTCCCGCGGCCGTCTGGTTTATGGAGCACCGTACACATGTCAGGCATATAGCTGAGTTTTTGCAACAACTCGTGCGGTAGGTGCAGGTCAGGAAACTGAGATGGGGAGTTCAAGGTACTCACCGAGGAGCTAGCTCCTGGCCAAACAGTTAGGATTAACTTCTCAGGGCCAGTCACAGGCTTTGCCTCGCAGGCCTGGCAGGGCCAAGCTGCCCTCCCCGCACCAGCCCTGTGCCCAGCCGCTGCGCTGCAGTCTGCTGGGGGAGCTGCCGCCAAGGCCTCAGTCCCTCAGTCCTTCCGGCTGGCGCGCTCTCGGGCATCTTTGCGCTTCAGCCCACGTGCCCTCATCGGGCCTTCAGGGAGGCCTTTCTCAGGCTCCTCTCCTGGGAACTCCTTTTGGGGGAGGGCAGGGGGAAACCTTGAAGACACTTTCCCTCCTCTGATTCAGGACTCAGAGCTTTGCCACTCCTACCCCCTTTCCCTTCATCTTGTCCCAACCCCCAGGTCCACGAAACTACGGGAGCCTTATACTTGGCTCCCTCGGCAGTAATGACCCGATGTCTGTTGATCCATCTGATCCTTGATCTGCGTGCCAGTCTTTGTGGGAAGATGAGATGAGGAGAGGTGGGGTGTGGGGGAGGGTGGGAGAAGGGAGGTAGTAGTCTTTCTAGTTTAGCCCCTTATACTATTGCAGGAAGTGATTTTAAAGGCTTAATTACTTCACTGTTACTTTCATTTTTGGCTTCTCGCTGCAACCGACTACTCCAGCTCGCTGAGCTCCGGAGCCGGACCTGGTTCACAGAGCAGGAACTGGAGCCAGGAGGACAGTCAGTCTGTTTGACTGAAACAGTCGGAGCTCTAACCACTACCCAGCGTGCTCTATACTTTCCCAGGAAGTTTTTCGAGTTACTTCCATGGGATCCATATCTTGTCTTTCTTCAGTCTTGTGCATTTTTAGTTTAGGAGATTTAGTCTCTCCTATGAATTTCATTACCGCTTGTGAGCTGGTGACTCTTCAATCTTTATTGCCAGCCCTAATCTCTCTTCTGAGCTCAGAATGATAATTCTGTCTATGAGATATGTCTGCCTGGATATTCAGGAGGCAACTTATTCATTTATACATTCATTCACGCATTCATCATTCATATATTTAATAAACATTTCTTGGGTACTTCCTGTGTTCCAGCCTCTGTATTGGGCTCTAGAGATACAGGAGTGAATAAGAAAGCAGTCTCTGCTGCTTTAAAACTTGCACAAATACAATTGCAGAGACAGAAGTTGAACATGAATATTTACTTATACATGTGCTGAGTGCTAGGAATCAAAGTGCAGAGTGCAGAGTGCTATAGAGTATACAAAGGGAGCCCCCAACTTAGCTTGCTGCTTCAACCAATGCTTCTCTGAGGAAGTAGTATTAGTAGGATTTAGCAAGAAAGAGCAGGGGAGGGAGGAGGAAGGTCTCAGGCAGCAGGGGTGGTATTGAAGAATAGAGAGGGGACAGTTGGGTTGAAGAGATGGCATGATTCTGGAAATACCTGGACATCCAGAGGTCTTCATTTCTTTTCTAAATTTTAGCTTGAACCTACAGGTTTTCAGTCTTATTCCATCTTGGATCTCCAGCCCATACATTGAAATCTATGAATAGATCTTGATATTCCTCAGCAGATCTTTAAGCTTGTTATGGTGTAAATATTCTCTACTTTAGCTCTCAGATATCTATTCTGGCTTCTTCTTCAGTCATCCACCCTCCACGGGAAAACTAGGCCAACACCAATTCTCCCTCTACTTTTCTTCTCACTAGTTCCTCTTTCAGTTTCTTTGTTCCTCTGCCCACAGTCCCTCTCTTTGTAATTACAAGGCTTTAATAAAAGGATCAGTAGGCAACACAGGATGGAGAAATGACATAATACTGGATTGTTTTAATGGCTTACTTATCTATTAGATATTAGCTATATAATATAGGACAAGTAAGCTATATATTATTTTCAAAAATAATTTTTAAATAAAATATTTGATGCCTATAAAAATATATGCAATATATATTTAAGTTAAAAAAGCATAATATGTAACCACTGTGTACCTACCACCCAATATAAAAACTATAGGCTATATAATAAAGGGCAGCTGACTACCTAGTCTATATTCCTTCCCATGGCAAAGATGGTCTTTGCCTGACTTACAGAAGATGGCGATCCAGCATCTGCTTGAAAATTTCCCTAGCAGACATGGTTTCTTGGAAATAGCATAGGGTGTTTTAAAGGCAGGGATATCTGTCCTTTGTAAATATTATAAAAGTTTACAAAGTGAGTTTGGATGATAGTGAAACTTCTATAGTATCTATTTTGATTCTTTTACATTTATACCATGACTTTTCATTTTCACTTCAACAGTAACTCCTTTAACTGCCTAAAACTTCCTTCAATAATGAGGCTTATTCTAGTGGAGGGAATATTTATCTGTTGACAGAGTCTTAGAAGTGGTGGTAGTAAGTTCTTTAAAATGGACTTTGCCTTCAAAAAGACAGGTCAAACCACAGACATTGTGAAGAAGGTGGTCAGCATTTCATTGGTTGCCAGTCTTTAATTTTAACTGAATGAATAAAAATTGAGAATATTTTATAGTCTGTGATTCTTAGAACACAATATTTATATGAATTTACTCAAATTGTTGTTGAGGTATTTTTATATACTCTAGGGAACACTAATGTTCATAAAAGTAATTGAAAATAAATATTTTTAAAATTAAGATAGAATCGACATATTAGTTCAGGTGTACAAATATAATGACTCAATATTTGTATATATTATAAAATGAGTAATAAGTCTAGTTAACATCTATCACTTGGCATAGTTACACAATTTTTTGGAAATAAATATCTTAAAACATTTTTTTTCTTTATTGATATTAGGGAGAGAGGGAGAGGGAGAGAGAGATAGAAACATTGATGAGAGAGAACATCGATTGGCTGCCTCCTGAATGCTCCCCACTGGGATCAGGCCCACAACCTGGGCATGTGCCCTGACTGGGAATTGAATTGGTGAACTCTTGGTGCATGGGTTGATGCTCAACCACTGAGCCATACTGGCCGGGTGGGGATAAATATCTTGAATTGAATGACTTGGGCTGCACCTATATCTAATATTTAGTCAGTAGGGCCCCAACTGATTGTTTATAACAAACATCCATGGTGATTGGTCCATACTCTATTCTGCCTGGTTTGTGCTTCATTGCTTGGTTGGTGTATGCCTTCATTCTAATTTCTCTATGCTTATAAAATACAGTTGTTAAATACTTGCAATATCCATCTTCAGTGCCAGTTGAAGAAATGACTTTACCATTGATGTATTTAATAATTCATTAACCATTTCTTAAAAATTATTAAGTATCTCTTTTGTGATGCTTTTGGTAATACTAAGATTCTTAAACCATGGTCTCTATTCATGAGTTCGTCACACGGTAATGGCTAATTATAGCACCACACGATGAATGTTGTATCAGCAATAGGTATGAAACACTATGGAGAAACAGGCAAGGGCATAATTTTTGTGAGTCCTTATGATTAACTTTTACTGAGTGCTTAAGTTTGATTTTATTGTGTCCTTTATAATTTTTTTTATGTGTCCTTTATAATTTGACATACTCTGCTAGGTAAGTATTTTATGTATGTTATCTCACTGAGTACTCATAGCAACCTTTCGGAATAGATATCATTACGGTCCCATTTACTGAGAAAGGAGCTGAGTCATAAAAGGCTTGGTGCGAACAATATCTCACCAGTGGTGTAGTTGGGATCTGAATCCATGTTTCCTAACTCCAGACTCTAGAACTAAACTCTCTTCAATTTTCATTGACGCCTTTGAGCCACCCATTACCTACCATATATATGTGTATATATAGATACACACACACACATTTTTTGGCTATACTCTGTCTTTTTTTGACTGTGCTAATTCTAAGAGCTACAAGAATCATTTTGCTGGGTTCAGAATACCACCACAACCTGTAAAATGTCCTCAGGAAGATCTCTGAAATACACATCATTATGAGTGTAAGTCTCAACAAAGTTTAACTGTTATCAATCATTGAAAATAGTCTTGGGTTTCTTGTGAGACTCCAATAAATAATGGAGCATAATCTCAATAATCTGAACTTTAAAATATAGGGTATAATAAAGAAGTTGAAGTTTGCTTTACTGGCAAATCTCTGGATGCAAACATTACATCTTATGTTCACCCTGTAAATCCCATAGACAGTTCAGGGGGATAAAAAAAACAATTATGTTGTCCTTGCTATGGTCTGTAAACACAAAGCACTCAAAGAGGCCTATAAACCCATCAAAGCTATCATTTATCTCAGCCGCTGTAGAGATTTTTGAAGTAACTTATGTTTAAGTGAAACTCTGTGTTTTAAGAAATTATTATGAAGTCATTCAATACCTTCTTTTTTTGCCCTTTTGACTTTCAACAACACGGCAAAAGGTCACATTTGGCTAATTTTTATGTGACTAAATAATATCCTGAAGAAAAGTGGCGTAGGCTTTTGCAAGCTGGCTCCATTTAATGATGTTTGTGAGGTATCCAGATGCCTGATTCCAATGTAGTCTAAATTCTCTGCATGGTGTCTGTTGCATAGAAACTGCCCAATAAGTGTCTGTGACCATTTCCCTCACTCTTGCTCTGTATTTACTTCCTGATCATTTTGCTAATTATTATGTTGTTTAGAGGATGAACAGAGGAAATAAAAGGAGATAAAATTAAGTTGGCAAATTATACAGGCCTTTAGAATGTTTGGTCTAAAATTTTGGTAGGGGAGATTAATGTAAGGTTTTTAGACCATCTGAGGACTTGCCTGATACAGATCATTGTTCCCCATCCTCATTAATGTTGCACCCAAAGTTGACTGAGGCTGCCCATTATTCTGGATAAGATGGAGGGCTGCTGCTAGGGAATGGACTACCTGCAATGGAAAGTTCTTTTTATGTATCTTTTGTCTTTTTTTTGCAGTCATTTTTGCTGGACTCTAACTCTCTAAACCAACTGTTGCACTTTGTTCTTTTGAATCATTAAAATCAAATGTTATATTCAGAAGCAGGGTAGACTTCCTCCTAAGAGATTTGATCTTTAACGACCCTACAGTAAAACGGACTTCACCAAAGAATACTGTAGGGTGGTGGGAAGTCGAACATGTGGTTCGAGGAATAGAGACAGCAGCCGAGATCAGGGAGAGAAATCTGCAGTGTTAAATGCGGGAGGGAAAGAACAGCTGGGAGAGAATGGAAACCATCAGGGAGCCAAACAGTCTGTGAAGAAATGTCCAGGAAAAGATGATTTTTCTGTCTGCTGAAATGGACTGCCCATGACTTGCTGAAGAGTATGTGGGTTAATCACCTGAATTTTGTGAGTTCTATCCAGATTATTAGTCAGGTGGAGGGTGTCACACCTAATGTTTGTTTTTAGGTCTAGTGATGGATGGGTATGATGTCATCATTATTATTACTTGTGTCTGTTAAATGTGTGGTAAAGCTATAGATCTCATGGTAGACCTGAATTGCCCTGTGGATCAGATTCTTTATCATCATAAGATTTGTAATAACACTACCTTGTGAGTGGAAATAACCTACTATGAATGGAAAATGAAAACCCCAAATACTTTAATAGTTGTAATATGGGCAAGGAAAAAAAAAAAGCTTTATTTATTAAAAAAACTGGGCTTTGGAGAACTCAGCAGTCTTTCACAATTAAGAAAATACAGACCTTGGATTGATATAAATTACAGTCTTCTGGTTTTGTTCTAAGGAACAAAAGGAAAGGGAGAAAGACTAGAAAAAAAATAACTTGTTCAAACCTTGCAGTTGCTTAATCCACCTAAATTTGCACTAAATCCTTCTATTTATCTTGTCAAACTTATAAGATTGGGTTGAGTAGGTTCAATCTAATACAAAAAGAATTTAGCTAGATCCATAAGGAGGAAAATAAACCTTAACCATTCTCTTCTCCTTTAAGTGCACATGTTAATCTGAAATATTTGCAATGTATTATCAAAGATGTATTATCATTTTTCAAAGATGAAAATTCTGGGAAAGAAAAATATGACATAACTGAATGGAATTATCACATTTTCCTCAACCTCATATAAGTATTATCATCCAAAGGTTTTCAAATAATTTTTATATTTCCTCATTTAATCTTCCATGGCCAACTATGATTTATCTTTAGCACAAGGTCCATTTGATGCATGAAGAGCCTGGGTAAGCCTCTATGAACTTCTAAGAGTTATGAGTAAAGCTGAGAATAAAGTCATAGAATTTGAGAATCAGAAAGGACATTAATCACATGGAGATAGTAGAGAGATTAAGTGACTGGACCCTTGTTTTAGAGCTGGTCATGATCAGTAGAACCTGTGTCCCGACCCCCAGTTTTGTGTTCTATCCTCTGCACTGCTCTGACTCTGATGGATCTATTTCGAAGATCTCATTCCATGTCTGCGATCAGTTAGTTGCCTTAATTTCTGTTGATTGACCATCCAGCATGGGTTAAAACTAAAACTGTGTGTAGAATTTCAAAACTTGTCCAACAAGTCTTTATTGAGTACCTGCTCTCTGCCAGGTACTTTCTAAGTGCTTTGGATACATAAATAAACAAAAGAAAAATGGTCCCTGCTCTCCTGGAACTTAGAATGACATTAAAGCAAACTATACTATAAAGGAAATCCTTGGCTTTTCTTAAAATGCATCAACTTAAGATTTCTGACCATTAAATTACTAGAACTTTGCTTGAGCTTGGAGTAGTTCTCAATTTACTTAGAACAGTTATTTTCAGAGGTCTGACTGAGCAGTTCCTCAAGTGATATAGAACCACTGGTAAAATTCCAATATGTCTCTCTTCTTTCTTCATATACAAACATGATTGGAAATGTCATTTTTGTCTTAACTTTATTCATGGAGCTTCCCCCCTGGAAATGCATACAGGTGCACACATACAAGCATGCAACTATATATATTTTATTTGAATTCTTACGGAAGTCTTTCATGGCTCAACTACAAAGCACTGTATCTCTGAAATACTTTGTACTCTATTTTCACAACCATCATAGCCTTTCTTATATTATACAGTCACTTGCATATATCTGTCTCTCACTCTATAATTAAAATTCCCTCAAGAGAGCAAGTAGCAGTGCCCAGAATGTTCTCATTGAATTATGGTTGAATTGTTTTAACCTTTCGACTGCCCTCCAATCTAACCATCAAAATAACTTTTTAGGATTCTTTATCCTGGAACTTGATTCTATAGAAGACCTAAGCCACCTTTTCAGAGATACTCACTGACTAGAATTTATAATTGGAATAAGCAGCCAAAACACTCCAAACCAGAAACAGCATATAATTATGATCTGAAGTACATATGTTTGCAAATTTAGATGGAAATAGACACAGAAAAATGGAAATAACTGTTTCAGGGAGATAGAAAAATGGCAAACTTTTTTAAATTCAAATTTATTTTAAAATTACAGCAAATATATTTTAAAAAGATAATGTAACAGTGCTTAAACTGTGCTCACAAGGAGGAAGGCAAGAGTTCTGAAGTGTTCAGTTTCAATTCTTTATTAGTCAATTATTATTAAAAAAAAAAACCCTATTACAGCATCAATATGAGCATCAGGGAAAAAGCTATTCCTATTACATCCATTGACCCTAAAGAAATTTAACACTACAAAAGTGACAATAAGAAATCAACTTCAAAAACCCAAACCGGGAGAACATGCCACTTCTTACTCTCCCATGAAGTCCCAATGGAACAAGAATGAAAAAAAACAAACAAACCAGTGTTGTCATTTAATTAGTTATTTTTGTATCTACGTCCAGTATGGCAAACACAAAATGAATTGAGAAAAAGGTTTTTCACTTTAATTAGACTTTTCAAAGGAAGAGATAGGAAGAACTGACTCTGCAAAGCAGAGCTATAAAGAAAACTCTCACTGAATAGTTAGCAGGAAAGCATTTAATTATTGAAGCTGATAAAGCACTTTGTGAAGACTCCTTTATCTAGTTGAGACTGACTAATTCTCAGCGCATATTCTTTAAGCACGGGTAAAAGGAACTTCAGTTTTATTTTGACCCTAACTAAATTTTATCAGTCATGAGCTAAAGGTAAGAAATGACATTGATCCAGCAATCTTTTCGCTGAAAACGTTTTATAAAGTTCTGTTGTGTATATGTAAATTCCTGAGTTTGAGCAATAGCCGTTACATTCATATTAAAACTGAAGAGCAATTCAGTAGACGAAGCATGGAAGAAAGGCTAGTCTTAGAGAAAGAAGGGGAACTAAAGGGTTAATATTTAAGTATGTACTTAATTTTAAAAGGTGAAAGTACTCATATATATAGTAAGTACTGGCTGTCTATTTTAAAAAAAGATAATTTTAAAGCTTCATTGAATATAACCAGTATAAAATTAACCCCTTATTATAATTATTGTCTTTTTAGTGAAAGGTGTTTACATGCATAATATATTCAGTTGACAATAGTGTTGAAATATTTAATTAGGTGCCTGTAATATGTTGAGTGATTTGCTCATAGATTACAGAATAGACAGATGACCCAGAGGAACTTTTCTGAACTCTGGCCCCAATTCTGTTTTGGCTCTACAGTGATAATTCAGTTGTAACAAATAATTATTTTTAGGAATATTTAGCAGTGAGCAGCTGGGTTGTTTTCCTCATTATTTCCTTATCTCTTATCCCTAATGCATGTGTGAATGATACAAAGTTCTGTTTGCTTTTCTTGCCTACGCACGTACACATTCTTACTCTTGTACACGCAAGTATATTCACACTTAACTCCAGATGTACAGAATTATGTAGTGTATGCAAGCAAGCACATATTGAAGAAGTAAGAGAGTTGAAAAAATGGCAAAATATACATGTAGCAACCTATGTTGAGGATTCAGTATAATTTATAAAAATATATAAATGGAGAAAATAGAGTTGTGTGTGAAGGGTAGAGAAAGAACAGGAATGATTTAGTTAAGTGACAGCTTAGAATGGAAAAGTTCAATCCAAGTGAATAGGAACTGTTCATCAGATTTGCTCTTGAGCCTTGTACAGTAAAACAGAGTGAACCTCTTGTTCTAAGGTTTAGCTTTTTCTAAGTCTTTCTGGGTAGCCCTGTCGAAAATGTCACCCGTCTTATCATTCTTTATCCCATCACTCTGCTTATTTTTCTTAATAGCTAACATTCTATAATATAGTCATTTTCTTTCTTTTATAATGCACCTGGTTGGCACAATATAAGCCTCATCAATACAGGAATTTTACATCTCTTTTCTACTATTTTGTCTTCACCACTAGAACAATGACTGGGAAATAGTAGACATTCATTAATTATTTGTTGAGTGAGTGAATAAGTAAATGACTTAAAGTCCACCTCAACTCCTCAGCTACTTTTAAAAAGGCAGGAAACGCCCTGGCCGGTTTGGCTCAGCGGTTAGAGCGTCCGCCTGCGGTCCGGAGAGACCCGGGTTCGGTTCCCGCTAAGGGCACGTACCTCGGTTGCAGTTTGTCCCCGGCCCTGGTTGGTCGTGCGGGTGGCAACCACTCGATGTGTCCCTTTCACATCGATGTTTCCCTCTCTCTCTCTCTTCCTCTCTCTCCCTCCCACTCTATCTGTACAAAAAATGGAAAAATGTCTTCGGGTGAGGAAAAAAAAAAAAAAAAAAAAAAAAAAGGCAGGAAAAAAAAAAGAGGAAACACTATCAAGGAGAAGATTAAAAATGTTCTAACCGACAGCTCAGAATTCTGGAAGCATTAATGTTCTCTAGGCCAGAGGTGAGTGACTGGGTCTAAAATGAACTTAATATATATTTTTTTTTTGAAAAGGAAAAGATTATTGCAAATTGAATTCCAAGTCTAAAGAAGTAGTAACCCCAGAATCATTAGAGAATCCTCATCTAACTGGAAAACTTTACCTAATTTTGACTCATTTGATAGTATTAGAAGGTAAACTACTGATTTCAAGAAACCAAGAGGTCAACAGAAACTCTTGCATTAGTGAAACTGGAAAGTAAACCAAAAATACATAAATAACCAATTATTTAAAAATCTTCTTAAATTCTAAGGAGATTTATAAGGTGCTATAGCATATATAACAATGGGGTATAACTCAGTAGGAATGGTCAATCAATTCTTCCTGTAAGTGGAAATATCATCTGTACTTTAAACGGTAACCACAATGACAGGATAATTTGTTATCCACATGGAAAAAAACTTAAAAGTGGATCACTGCCTCACACCATACACAAAAATAAATCATAAGTAAAGAGCAAATGTGAAAAACAAACAAAAATAAATATATTTAGAAAACATATTTTGGATAAGGAAGGATTTCTTAAAGAAGACACAAGTACAAACCATAAGGAAAAGATGAATAAACTCAATAAAATAAATGACAATAAAATTAGAACTTCCCTGTATGAAAAGATATTATGAAAAAAGTGAAAGTTAAACCACAAAGTGGTGGAAAATATTTATAACACATAAAACAGCAAAGGAATAGGATCTCTAAAATATAAAAAGAACTCTATTCTTCAATACAAAGTGTAAAGTAACCAATTATAAAAATGGGTTAAGATATTAACAAGCAATTCACAACAGAGAAAACCCAAATTGAAAACTAACATGAAAATAAATGTGCTCAATTAGGGGGAAAAAACAGACACCACCAAAAAATAAAAACAAACCCTAGAAGTTCCAGTGAGACAACTTTTAATTCCATTTCATGTAACACAGATTTAAAAAGTGTGATAATAGAAAATAATTAGTGAGAAGGTATGGCTTTCCCCTTCATTTTCCTTAGCTCTTTGTTCAAATATCACTTTTTCCATGTAGTTTTCTCTGATCTCTCTGGAACTGCACCTCTCACTCCAGGAGTCTCTCCCTCTCTTCCTTGCTTTATTTTTATCTACAGAACTGTCCCCAGCTGACCATATTATGTGTCTTATTTATTTCTTTTCTGCCCATGTTTGAATGCAAGCTCCACTTAGGCAGAATGTTTTATAAATTTGGTTTACTGCTATATACTTAATGTCTAGAACAGTGTCTGTCACATGGGTACATAACACAAATGAGCAATTTACTTCTATAAACTGCTATGGCAGTGCCAAATGATACATTTTAGGAAGCTATTTCCCAGTAATGTTGAAGATGTGCTTCCCATAAAGCAGTGTTTCCAATGCAGGTATGTTCTCTCAGATAAACTCCTGTAAACTTGCCAAAGGAGATGTGTACAACAATGTTCATTTTAGCATTATAGTAAGAGCAAAATGTTGCAAGGAGACTACAAACACCCATCCATAGAATAATAAGCACATTTTAACACGTTCCTACATTGGAATACTGCACAGCAGCTAAGGCAAATGAACTAGATCATGGATACATTTCAAAATCACAATGTTGAAAGTAATAGAAAAGTTGCAGAATGAAGTACACAGTTTGCTACTAATTTTAAAAGAAACAATATATTATTTATGAATGCACTGATAAATTTAGAAACACTTATAATTTAATACATTTATTTTATTAAATTTAAAAATTTTATTTCATTAAATCATTTATTTACTAAATGTCTAAATGAATAAGTTTATAAACATGCATGGTAGATTAGGTTACCTCTAGGGAAAGAAAGGAGAATCGGGTCAGGTAAGACTACAGTCAAGGCTTTTTATTTGTAATTCTGATTTCTTAAGCAGGCTGCTGAATATATGGGTATTTGATATTTGATTCTCTCTAGTGCTTTTTAGATGAATTTGATAAATATATATGAGGTAACAGCAACAGGATTTGTTAATGGATTGAACCAGAGAAGAGTAGATAAATAAGATTTAGATATTGTAATTCACTCTATTTTAGAGAAACTAAATATATATCCAAATTAATAATCACTATGGAAAAGAATTCTATGTTTTATAAAAGGACCCAATGCAGGGTTCTTTTCAATATAGGCATCCTTTGTGTATGAAATCTATTCATAAGAAATTAATGTATAACAAGTTCAATTGCATTGAGCAAGATATACCTAGAGTTGAAATTTTTGAAAATTTTATGTTATTAGTAATAACTTGTAAAAATGAGCAATTTAATAATAAAAGTCTAAAAATGTATTAAGCTGGCATAGAATAACTTCTCTGGGACTATTCTAATAAAGATAGTTAATAAATTCCACATAGAAGTGGCTCACAGCTAGAAATATAAGACCACAGTTTATGTCAGATTACTTAATGCATCTTCTGAATCTGTAGATTACTTGTATAGAATATAAATTAATAAAGTGTCTTAAACCTGCAGAGTCATTTTACATTTTTAAAAGCAAAGCCCACTGAGAAGTTTTTATTCACCTTGAAAAGAGATAAAAGTTAATCTTGAATTTTAAAAAAATGGTATATCTTTTTTTCTGTTCAAGATAATATAAATTGTAACAATCATCAGAGCTCAAATTCCCATATTCTTTTTTTTCAACTGAGTCGTAAAATATAAAATTGTTTTCTACGCATTACTCATCCAGAGCTAGAAAGCGGGTTCCTGGGATATACTTATGCTTATAAAAGAACCAGTCTGAAATGATTCCCTTGGTGCTTCTGAGTTATTGTTCTACAGGGTTTATACTTTTTTTTCCTGGACACAACTTATTTCAAGGAAGTTTTCATGGAAGTCAGATCTTAAATCTCTGCCGGGTAGCCCTGCAAGCTTGAGCTCTAGGAACATTCATACTCTTGTAGAAATAAAGAAATAATGATTTGATCTCAAATCATCCCTTTTCCTATTTCCCTGGTAGATGGAAGTGCAGAAGTCAAGTGATATGATTGCTCAATACAGCCAGGAATAAAATATATTTATACCAATCAAATTACCTTTTGTTCAAACTATTTTTTATTTCTTTTTCCTCTCAGCATGCATGGATTGAAGGAAGCTCTCTTCACTAGGAATAAGTCTATCATGAAATGTCAAAAACGGTAACTCTCTGTGAAGGTTACTTATTAAGAATTTGCGACGGTTCATTTTACAATGACACCTTCATATTCAGCGGTGCCAGCATTTGGAGCAGCAATCCAGAATCAATTCATCTTGGCATTAAAAGAAGAAGAAAATAAAAAAGCAAAGGAAAGAATTGGTAGCTTTACAAGAGCATATGGAGTCATTCAAAGATGAAACAGATTCATTATGGCGCACCCACGCAATCCTTTTCCAAAGCGTGCTTCCAACCTCATCTTAAGCAGCAGGCACGGCTGCACTGTCGGTATGAACAGCGATCGCCCACAGGAATACAAAACAGCCTTAATGCCTCATTTGCTTAAGCTGCAAGACTATTTCATATAGTTGGATGGGACTGCTGAATCCTTAGATAAAGTTGCCCTAGGGCATGGGACTTCGGGTGAGAGAAAGAAGACAAGAGTCCCTTCAAAAAATATTTTACCTAGAATTACTTCCTTTTAAACCTACAACCAAGCCCTTGGAAAGACATTGCTAATGTACCCTGCAGACTGAATGATGAAGTATGGAATGAGCTACTCTTGGGACTGGAGCTATGCCATTCACAAATTACAGTAGCTATCTTTCCTAGTCACATGTTCTCTAAGGTGACTTTAAAAAAATGACAATTGAGTTAATTGAAATGTTCAAGAGTGAATTCTTCATAGTGAAACTGAAGTTTCTCAAAAGATAATTAGTGAAAATTACCAAAAACCCCCACACAGGTTAGGATAAGCTTTGTTTATATATGGCAATGAAGAAATCTCTCCATTGGCCTATCTAGGAAAGTCCAGGTAAAACCTGCTCGGCATTGGAGTTATTCATGATGTCATATACATAGAAAGAGGATTGAAAGTTCTCCAAATGCAAAATGAGACAGCAGGAAGTTATTTAAAAAGCACATATTTTCAACTAAATTTGGATTATTAAAAAAATAGTATAGTTGATCCTGTTGATTTTCTAATCTTACTGCCAAAAACTCTCCTCTTTACTGTGTAATAATACATATTTGCCTGATATATTCAATCCAGTTGAATAAGGACAATGTCTAGAAAGTCATTGGATGTGAGTTGGTTAAAAGTCTAGGTTCTGAGCAGATGCATCACACTTCAGAATGCACACCTAGTTGATATGAATACTGGAATCCTGGTTCACAAGGTTTTGAACTATATCAAAGTAGGGAAAGTCTGAACATCATTTATTCTCTTGAACTTCACATCATAAATTACAACCAATTTTAAGGAAAAAAATTATTGAAACAAAACACAAAAAGTCTTCTTCAACTCTTCTACTTTTCATATTCCAGGGCTCTAGTTCCCACACTCAAGGTTCTCACTTTCAGAATCATATTATTATATTGCTGTAGAGTACAATGAAGGGCTTCTGGCTTAGGAACCCTGAGTTTTAATTCCAGCTTCTTCAATGACCAACTACGTGACCCTAGGGCAAGCTACATGGCCACTTTGAACCTCAGGTTATCATTTACAAAACATAGACAGGACTGTCGATGGGACTCTCCCGAGGAATCTATAATAAATGCTCAGCGCCAGTGTTCTTCCCACAATTTAACTTTTAAGAAACTTAAGGAGAACATATACTTTTCCCTCCTTAAAGGTAGCAAATACCTTAATTAACCTATAAAAAGTGGTAACATCAAGGTTAATACTTTGATATTTCAAATTGAGTCTTAGCTGTCAAATTGCTTCTATTTAATCAAAAATACTGAATCCATTCCAAATGCTTTAATTGTATCTTACTTGACCTAAACCTGTGTTTTAAAAATAGATAATTCTCTTTACATTTTTTTCCAAGTTGGTCTCTCAAATACTTCTTGCAAAAACAGTATTTTCTGTAAATGCTTGCAAGTATTTATTTCAATGCTTCTTCTAATACAGTACTTCATTGATGATGAATTAATATTAATTCACTGGTGCTGAATTAATTAATACATGACAATAATAATAGTAATAGATATTTACAAGTTGGTAATAGTAACAGGTGTTGACAAGTTGATGAGCTAATATTTGAGTAAGAGTCACTTTACGTAATTTGTCATGTAATTTTCATAACCACGACCAAAAGCAGGAGTTGTGGTCACTTCTTTTCACAGGAGGGAATTCAGCCTTAGGGAAATTTAGAAGCTTCCCTAAAGTCACACAATAAATGGCAGAACTAGGGCCTGAACCCAGGCTTGCCAATTACCAAAGTATTAACATTTAACTCATCATACCAATTACTTTGTTAAACAGGAATCTCTTAGTGGAAAGTTTTAAGTGTGATCTTTAAGCAACCTGGAGATGAATACTTTTGGAATTAAATAGATGGACACAAACTTCTTTAAAAAAAAACAAAAACTTTAAAATGGAAAACTTTGAAACTTAACTTATTCCTAATGGAACTGAAATTTACTATAATTTAACATTACAACACGTTCGTCCATTACTAATGAATCTTTAAGCCTCATTTTGCTTTCTTAACAGACCTATTAAGAACCAAAGTCCCTTCGTCTTTGATGAAACTTTAGTTCCAGTTATCACCTCAGGTAGCACATTTCACTTCTGTGACTAGAACTAGAACCTACATTTACTGTTATATATTTATTTTCATGTACTTATTATAAAAATAATAAATATATTTTTTTCTCAGATACTGTGGATAAGTATGGTTTATTAAATTCTGAAGAGACAAGCTGTTGTGTTGGTCTGTAAAATGTGGTTATAATTCAGTTAAGTTTGTGTATGCTTGTTGGTTACATGTCTTAATTTAATATTTTGATGGGTTGTTAGCATAAATATCTAATTTAATAGAATAAAACAAACATGCATTTGGAAATTCAAAGCAATTCATATAATCATTTTGAAGGAGGAGAAAAGAAATGTCCATATAGTAACTTATAAAAACCTATGGCAAAATGTTGAAAAGTGAGCCTGAAAAATCTAATTGCTTTTCTTGGGATATGTACAGGAAAGTTATAATTAAGAGTTTTAAAAGTGCAGTGACCAAAATATGTTGTAAACTTTTATGGTAAGCATAGACCTATAAGTAGAACACAGAAAATTTAAAAATAGAAAATAAAGGTATTTCTTTTTCAAGTAATTGACTGATATTCTAGGCATTTGTCACTGTATCTTCCTCTTGATAGTAAATTAAAATATGGATGGATGGTAACTGATACTTGGCATGGAGGAAATCCACTTGACTTCCAATGAAAGCACTTTCATACCAAATGAACTTAACAGACCAAATTCCTAAAGTCTCAAGTGAATGTCACAGTCATTTGCCATGTCTGTCTTTTGACACTAGACCATATAACCTGAGTTCTTAAACTTGATATGTAGCCTACACACTCTCTGTTTCTTGTTCACAAGAATCAGAATGATGAGTCTGTGAACGTACATTCTTCAACACAGTGCATGAAGGATTTTGACGAAAAGCCAGCAAACTAGTCAACTTTTCAGAAAAGAACTGTTTCTCACTGCTTATAGAAACAACCATTTGCTCTATTCAGTCATGAAATAATGAAAATATCAGAAACAATTGCACTCACTTTCATTAAAATGGTCACTTTAAAATCCTTGTCTTAAATACCACATGATCTCACTTATTTGTGGAATATAATGAACATAACAGTCTGAGGAATAGGGTAGACTCAGAGACATGGAAGTAGGGTACAGACTGACAACACTCAGAAGAGAGAGTGGTGGGGGGAGGGAAGAGATAAACCACAGAACTTATATGCATGTATGCATAACCAATGGACATGGACAACAAAGCCGGGTATGGGGTGGGGAGGGGGATGGGGAGGAGGATGTCAAAGGGGGAAAAAGGAGAAACATCTGTAACAAAAATAAAATAAAAAAAAATAATAAAAAAATAAAAAAATGAACAACAACAAAAAAGCAAAAAAAGAAAAATAAATAAAATCCTTTAAACATTAGTTGCTTAATATTTGTATAACAGTCTAAAGATTTATAGCTTCATTTTCTTTTCTTTTTTTTTTATCCTCACCCGAGGACATTTTTGCATCTATCTTTAGATAGAGCAGGAGTGAGAGAGGAATGAAAAGAGAGAGAAACGTCAATGTGAAAGAGACACATCTACTGGTTGCCACCCACACGACCCCAACTGGGGCTGGGGACAAACCGCAACCGAGGCATGTGTCCTTAGCGGGGACCAAACCCAGGGCTCTCTGGTCTACAGGCTGATGTTGTAACTGCTGAGCCAAACTGGCCAGGGCATAGCTTTATTTTCTTATAAGAACTTAAGTATTTTATAGAATGACAGAATGCTTAGAAAGTTACAGTGTGTTAATGAACTCTGACATTAGTTCTTTCTTCAAAAATCCATGCTTGAATCTATCTATAATGTGGAAATCATTATATTTGTATGATCTCTGTATAAGCTTATGTAAGCAAGTTTATAATAATTAAAATACTATAATGCTGGCTATGGTATATGTTATGATAAAAGTGAACATTTGAGATTATAGAGGAGGGAGTGATTAACGGGGACAGGAAAAGCTTTGTGGATAAAAGTGACATTTCAGGAGGACCTTGGAAGAAGTTGAAGATTTTGACAGGGGCGAAATAAGCCAGTCAGAGAAAGAGAAGTATCACATGATCTCACTTTTTTATGGAACATCATGAACAAAATAAGCTGTCAATCAAAACAGATCCAGAGTCATGGAAGTAGGGAACAGACTGACAAACCTCAGAGGGATGGAGGGTGGGAGGGGTAGGAAGAGATAAACCAAAGAACTTATATGCATATATGCACAACTAATGGACACAGACATTAGGTTGGGGAAAGCAGGAGAGGGGTGGGGGCAGAGAAGAGGGGGTCAATGGGGGAAAGAGAGGGGCATCTGTAATACTTTCAACAATAAAAAAATAAATTAATTAAAACAAACAAATGTCAAATTTGATATGAAAAATAAACCTGGAATTTGGCAATTATTTGAAAGGTTCCAGTAACATTTTAAGACAATTTCAAGATTGTAGTCTTTTTCATTCCTCTGTGTGAATATCAGTTTGGTTTTACTCATTGTTGTAAATGCCAAGTGAGAAGAAAATTTCAGGAAATATCAAATCTCGCAGCTACATCAAATAGCATGACTTCTAGAGAGGGAGGATTAAGTAAGACAGCGAGGAAGTCATCTTTATTTTTGCAGAGGGAAGTTTTAGAAGTGGTGATGTTGATCACTGAGAGTGAAAGGAACTGAATGTGAGGTAGGAAATGATAAGAGCTGATGCAGACGCGGACTGGTAGTTCAAGAGACGCCAAGCTAAGGAAAGAAATCAAGAGATTCAAAATTGGAAGAAGGCAAAGATCAGGGCCAGCTGAGTAAAGAATGAACAATATAGACGGGTGAGAGAGATGGTCAGCGTATAGATTTCAAACAGGTTATACCCCATGAGTTGAGAAAAAAGTCTAGCTTTGGCAATAGAATTTAGTAAGCATTAACACAGAATGATTATGGTTATTGATATAGGTAAGAAACCCATCTTAAATAATGTATAAATATGTTCTTTGTAAAATTAGTGTTGTCTCATCAAGAAATCTCAGTGTGTTCTCTGGCTTGAAATATGTTAAAACAAATATGTGTACATCTATTTTATAGAGCTTTGCAAATTACAGAGAATTTTCAAACACATTATCACATTAAATGGCCACATAACCAATAACAGGAAGGTGGCATTATTTCCTTCTTCAATTGAAGAGAAGGTTAATGGCTTGGAGAGGCTAAATGACTCAGTGAAGGACCAATGTCTATGAAATGAGAAAGTGGGTACTTTTTAAAAAAATCCTTACCTGAGGATATGTTTATTGATTTTTAGAGAAAGAGAGACAGAGAGAGAAACATCAATGTGAGAAAGAAACATAGACAGTTGCCTCCCATACAGAGATTGAACCCACAACCTAGGCATGTATCCTGACTGGAATTGAACATGCAACCTTTTGGTTACGGGCTGACACTTCAATCAACCAACTGAGCCACCCGGCCAGGACACAAAGGGCACTTTTAATCTCCTTGTTTAATGCTCTCTGGCTGTCTCCTCATCAGATTGTTTGAGTCCTTCTCCAGTAATTGTCTGTCGAAGAACGGACATACATAAGTAGAGAAATAAAGCCTAACATTGACAACATGCAGGTAATTTTCAGTGCAATCTCACACGTCACCCTGACCATAGAGCGGCATAAGGTGGCTGTCCTGAGCTTTCCTAATTCCACTGTGGTAGCATTATTGTTCATTTCTGTCTTCTTATTCCTCTGGTATTTATAAAAGTAAATTTGCAGTACTTATTTGACTTGTACAGAAGAAAATCTCTGAACATAAGCATTCTGTCTTCTTAGTTCTATACTTCTCAACACAAATTACTCTTCTTGCATTTTGATTTACTTTACTTGGGTTGTGTCAATATCATCCAGTCCTACACAAAATGAGGATACATTTTTTTTTTTTTAATCCTCAACCGAGGACATTTTTCCATTTTTTGTTCAGATAGAGCGGGAGGGAGAGAGAGGAAGAGAGAGAGAGAGAAACATTGATGTCAAGGGACACATCGAGTGGCTGCCACCCGCACGACCAACCAGGGCCGGGGACAAACTGCAACCGAGGTACGTGCCCTTAGCGGGAACCGAACCCAGGTCTCTCTGTACCGCAGGCCGACGCTCCAACCGCTGAGCCAGACCGGCCAGGGCTGAGGATACATTTTTAAAAAATACACAAAGTTGAGGCTAAATGCCTCAGTTATGAAAAATGCACCAAAGTATTTCCAGCCTCTCATGTCCTTCCATAGCACTCAGTTGCTCACCATTTCTGACATTTCTTTGACACAAATATTTGAAGTTTGAGATCTTGGAGGTGACCATCTCCAGATAATTACGAATTCATGATGTGTGAGTATTTGAGGTGAAATGAAAAATAAGGTAATCAAACATAAAAAGATGAAGTTACTCTGAGAACAGTTTAATGGGTATTGATGTTGATGTCATGTAAGAAAATGGATGAAGAAAAAGAAAATTTTGATTCAATAATGTAGCCATTAACTTTAAAATATGGAGGGCCATCTGGAAGGTGGCAATAATATAGATGTTTGTTTTTTAAGGTCATGAATTAAAAAAAAAATTAAAATCAAGGAGATACGTCAGTAGAAGATTTGCAAAGTATTGAAACTGTATCCCTATATGGATTGGGGGACCCAGGGCCTATACCTGAGACTGCTCCAACGGAAGAGTTGTTATATGTAGGAAGTAAGTTTTTCATCAGTATGAGAAGGTGGAAGACCCACTGAAGTGAAAGAGATACGTGGCACCTTGATATTGATCAAGGAGAAGGTTCTGATGGCTCTGGGGTAAAGACAAATGAGAAAGTTGATGGGGTATGCGGCCAGGGAACAGGACAGGATTAAATAGGGGTGAGTGCATTGCCCTGTATGGGAGAGAGTATCTCAGTAAAGAAAGTGTAATTGAGAGGAAGGGCAATGGGCTGAAGGTGAAGATGAGAGACGTGTAGAGTGATTGGTGAATACAAAATCCTGTGTCTTGTGAATTGTTTCCTCTCTTTGTAATATATACAAAGGTTAGCCTTATTTCCTCCTTGGTCCCAAACTCCCCTTCCTTTTCATTAAAGTCTTCCTGTGCTTGTCGTCCCTCTCTTAGGGCACTTCTGGCCATTTTTAGCCTTGACCTATACAGTGCTTTGCTCTTTGTTTTCCTATCATATTACCTGTCTTTGTTTGTATTTCTTGGATCCTCTGGGACTGATTATCTATTAAAGGCTGATTTATAGTTGTTGTCTATTTAATATGCTTATTTAAGATGTTTTGCTTTATAGTAAGGAGGCATTTACACAGTATTTATTTATTTATTTTAGGTTTTTATGGTCTCAAGTGATTGGTGGCATGGTTTCTTCACCGTGTTGCATATTACTGTGGCCCTTGACTGATGGTAAAAACTAAATCTCTCTGTCTCACAGAGCAATAGGCTATTAATAATTTGCCACAGCATTTCAATATTTTTAGTGTGAAATTTTATAGGTACAGAAAAAAAATGATATGCTGCTACTCTTAACCATGCTCAGAACATTACCATTAAAATATATACATACTTTCCTCTAAACATTATTTAGATTGCTTCCTCAGCTTTTTGATATATAAAATGAAAAATTTCATGATGTTAAACACTTTAAATAAAAAGCAAAACAGCTTGGTAATTTTACAAAGAACCACCCTTAGGGGCTATGTATTTTTCAGGTCATAATTCTTCAACCAATCTTCATTTGAGTCAAACACATCTATCCCTGTCTTTTTAGATTCCCATATTATATCAACAGGGTCTTATTGGGTGAAGCAGATGTCAGAGATGTCAAACAAATGTTCAGTTTCCTTCATCCAGATAATACTGAGAATTACACAGTTTCTAAATGCAACACTAATCTTGGCTTTATGAGCTTTCGTTTGCTTCCGGAAGCTAATAAAAATAAGTAAACTGCTTCAAAATGTTACACACATTCAAGTCTGTACTTTTAGAATTGCTTGCTAATGCAAAATCAACCTTTAGAAACCTTTAGCATGTTTATTTAAAAGAAATGGGCAAACTCCGGGACAGATGGATTGATTTGTGGAAATGTACAGCATAACATAGAGGATCTTAATCAAACAGGCTAACTGTTAACTGCTCTCCCTAAATTAATAGCATCTTTTCACCATGTTTATGTTACAATAAGTAATAAAATTTGTAGAAAATGGTAAAAATTAATAAATGAGTTAATGAAGGCGTTCCTAATTACAATCTGCATGAGAAAACACAGTTAACTACTACTGTTTAGTAAATAAGGCCAATCTGCAAAAACTGTAAATAGTTCGTGAAAAATAACATGTTTATTCCCTCATTCAATGAAGAAAACTCTGAATATTTATCATGTGCAAGTTATTGCTGTGCAGTATAGAGGAGGAATCAAGAGCTTTGAATGTAGTAGAGAGAACATGTCTTCTCTTCTAAGAAAATGTCATTATATTACACATGATTAAGACAAAAGATTATTTACACAATGGCTTAAATGGCATGAGGCCGAGTATACATGATTTCAAATACTCAAATTCAAATTAAACACATCAAAACAAATATAAAATATTATTTAATGATTATCAAATTAAATGGCTACGGCGAAGAGCTATGAATAATAATAACTAAAATGTATTGAGCAGATGCAACAGATGCATCCTTAGTGTTTTACATGTGCTAAACTCACAGCTTTCTTCTAATTCCTCCATGAGGGCGTTTGTGGGGCCTCCTCCAGGCATGTCCCCACCTCTGTACTTTTGCATTTGTTGCTCCCTCTTACTGTGGGTGTCCATGTGGCTTGCTCCCTCGCTTTCCTCAGATCACCACTCAAACATCTCAGTAAGGCTTCTTCCTTTTCTAAGTTCGCACGCAACCCACCCCCTAAATTTTATCCCTTTTTTGGGTCTCTTTTTTCTCTTAGCAAATAGCTCTTATTGACATACTGTGTATTTTATTATTTGTATTTTTATTGCCTTTCCCACTCTTCGAATGTATGTTCTGCAAAGGTAAGACTTATTCTTTACTGTGCTTTATCAATGGTACCTAGAATAATACTAGGCGTACAGTAAGTGTTCAATGACTATTTGTTAAGAGAATGAATGTGGTCAGCACTGTTATATTCCCACACTCAGTTTACATGTTAACAAATATCTTTATATTTCAATATATATTACTTTTTATTTATAAAATTACATAAGATAATATCCCTTGTGTATGTGTCTGTGTACATATACATACACATATAGACATTTTCATTTTAATATGCTGGGATATATCCATGTGTATGTTTGTGTGTACACAGACACACACACACATATATAGATGTATTCCAGAATGTGTGTATATAACATATATACACACACAGATACATATGTAGAATAAGATGTATCTTATAATTTATGTATCTTGTATTCAATATCTTATATATCATATATGTGTGTGTGTATATATATACATATTGTGTGTGTGTATGTGTGTGTGTGTGTGTGTGTGTGTATATATATATATCCTTAAATGCAAATGAAAGTAAAATAGTCTCTAGCATGTAATCATAGGCATCTAGTTCAGGTAACAAATATTATGATTTATTTTCTATTTTTAAAATGTGAAATAGATAGCACACACCATTTTTTTTTTTTTGGTATGTGCTCCGAACCCAGGACCTTCTGGTCCATAGGCCGATGCTCCAACTGCTGAGCCAAACCGGCCAGGGTACACACATCATTTTTGATTTGGACATACAGCTACCATTTATAAAGCATTTATAAATTATAATGCTAAAATTACTACAATAATATTTCCTACTTATTTTATAAATAAAAATACTGAAGCTAGTAAAGTTAAATAACTAGTCTAGGTCACAAGCTGCAATTGGAACTTAGGTCTGTCTGTAGCCAAACCCTATGCTATGGGTTGCCTGGCTATGTTCCTTGGTTTACTATTGCAAGTGTAATGAACTGTGTACATTTTAATTATTTTCTGTTTTTTAAACTTCTGTACCCAGACCTATTGATCGTATTAAAATGAAAATAGCAATCATAACATGGCTTAAATTTTCTAATTATTTTTTGAGAAAACAGGAAAAGAAGCATTTCATTACTTCAAGCTCTGAAAAAACTTGTCTTAATCTGCTATTTGTCAACGTTTAAAGAAGATCATCACTAATTTTCACTTTAGAAATTTTAAAGTAAGCAATTAAATCAACTATGAAAACAGATATTTCAGGACAAATTAAAGATGTCATCCATTTGTATTTCATGTTTGAAATAAACTAAATAACTTGACATTAAGAGCTATTGCACAAATCTGGTAATGAGAGAAAAATTGTCAAGTGTTTATTAAAAGCCAAGCAGATTAGTTACATACTTCAATAAAAAGCTTGTATAAGACTACATTGTCATATTTTTTTAAATGAAGGCTTAATATATATACTTAGTGCATTCTGTTGGAATGATTATGTAGTTTAACTTCCCCAGTGAGAAGAAAGACTAGAAAGTGTTAAGAGGGTATACTCAGAATTGAACTTTGATAAGCCAATCTCATTTAACTTTGTGATGAGAATTTTTTTCTAGTTTAATTGTTTATAATTTTCCTCAAGAACTTACTCATGACAGCTCATTAGGAGAGCAATTTGCCAGTTTTTATCAAAAGGCTTCAAAATGTTCAGACCCTCTGATTTAGTAATACATTTCTGGAAATATATAAGATAATAATTTGAAGTTTAGGAATAGTTTTATACACAAATGTGATCGCTGTAATGTCATTTTATTTTTAAATACTGTAAATGACATAACTAATGCGTACTCCTTAAATAATGCTGTATATACAGGAAAGAGTGATGAGGCTCCTCCCAGAAGCCCCCGTATCCACCCCCCACCATAGGCCATGTCAACAGCATATTTTTTGTGGCCTTGAGACATTAACTTGAAGCAACTATATTATATACAGATTCACCCACAACACTGTATTACATAAATGGGATCATGGCATAGGATCAATGATTTTTTCTTTTTTTTTAATACTCACCCGAGGACATTTTTGCATTTATCTTCAGATAGAGAAGGAGGGAGGGAGGAAGGGAGGGAGAGAGAGAGAGAGAGAGAGAGAAACATGGACTCAAGAGAGACACATCGACTGGCTGCCCCCACACAATCCCAACCAGGGGGCCGGGGAAAGACTGCAACCGAGGTACATGCCCTTAGTGGAAACTGAACCCGGGCCTCTCTGGTCCACAAGCCAATGCTCAAACTGCTGAGCCAAACTGGCCAGGGCAGATCAATGATTTTTAAAGGAGTAAAAAAGAGGAATTCTTACATAAAGTTTGGTTCAGCCACTGTAGAACTGTAATACAGACTTTAAAATGTTTATAAAAACATAAAATATGTTATTTTATAGTACCAAGAGCAACATATACAGTTATATGAATTGTAGTTATGTATGTGTGTGTGTGTATGTATATATACACACACACATTCATATACATTCCAAAATAAAATAAAGTTTTATCCTTTATCTTTTAGTGATAGATTATTGGGATTTAGTGTTTATCTTTCTAACTTTTCTATGTTTTTCAAATCTGTAGTGGCAAATGCAATAGTTAGTTAGATTTTAAAAATATGCTAATTAGCCCTGGGCAGTGTGGCTCAGTTGGTTGGAGCATTGCCCACATAACGAAAGGTTTCAGGTTTGATTCCTGGTCAGGGCATGTACGGAAGGCAACCAATTGATGTTCTCTCTCACATCAATGTTTCTCTCTCTTTCTCCCTCCCCCTCTCTCAAAAATCAGTAAGTATATCCTCAGGTGAGGATGAAAATAAATAAATAAAGAAAAAAATGCTACTTAAAAAAAGGGGGAGGAAGAGTTTATGTCATGCCCAAACAGTCAAGAAGCAACAGCTTTTATTTCTCTGTGCGGAACAGAAATTTTGAATAAAGAAGAAAATGCATGTGTTCCGTTTTTAAGATTACATTTACATGAGATCATTTTATTTTGAGGTTTTTTTTTTGCTGGGGACAAGGAGGAAATACTGAATTTAACTCATATTCTCAAGATTAGTTCATGAATGGGTAGAGTCACTCTCTACATCTTTTCAGAAGTTCATGGGAGCCTGAACTGGAATAAATAGAAGATTAACTTTGTTATGCAAATTTATTTGTTAATCATGTATTTATCAAAAACTATTAAGTGCGTATTACATGCCAAATATTGTAGCACAACTGAATTCTCTCCCAGATGCTCCTTAAGGTAGGTATTAGATATTTACATATATTTACATCTATGGGTATCTAACACCATGTCTGGAAGAGAGTTGTCACCTAATAAGCGTTTGCTGAATGGAAGAATCAAGTATGAAAAATCATATAAAACCACCACAATAACATTACATCTCTCATACAATTGAGAAAACCAAGGCTGAATAATGGACTCCTGGTCTCGCAGCAAGCTAGAAATGGACCAAGTTTGTAATACTAACTCTATTGTATAACAATAATATGCTCAGGTATTCTATTTTTCACTTTTACAGGCTGAATTGTATCCCCCAACAGTCATAAATTGAAGTCCCAATCCCCAGTACCTCAGAATGTGACTGTATTTGGAGGCAGAATCTTTAAAGAGGTAGTTAAGTTAAAATGAAGCCATTAGAATGGGTCCTAGTCAGATATAACTGGTACCCGTCTAAGATTAACTGGGACATTGACATGTTCACGGGGAAAACCAGGTGACAACACAGGGAAAAGATGATCATTTACAAACCCAGAAGAGAGGCCTCAGAAGAAACTCACTCCACTGACACTTTCATCTTAGAATTCTATTTTCCAGAATGATAAGAAAATAAATCTCTGTTGTTTGGGCCACCCCGTCTGTGGTACTTTGTGTGGTAGCCCGAGCAAACTGATACACTACCTCTCCCACTAACTGTAGAGCGAAGCATTCCATGTCTTCCACAAGGTGTCAATGTGTTGAATTACTGAGTCAATATATTAAACTGTGCTGCAAAATTAGGATAAAACAATCTACCTTTAAAAATTATAATAAAGATTCAAATAT
The DNA here is from genome assembly GCF_014108415.1 of Molossus molossus. Lineage (NCBI taxonomy): Eukaryota > Metazoa > Chordata > Mammalia > Chiroptera > Molossidae > Molossus > Molossus molossus. Next base: position 72,577,767 of record NW_023425344.1, on the reverse strand, counting down.
ATATATAATGCCCTTTGTAGTGCCAGGAACATAGAATTATCACTTAATTCTAGCCAGTGGGGACACACAGGAAGAAGTAGAGGAAACTTTCCAGATGTACAAGGCATTGTTGAGGGAGAGCAGTCTAGGCTGATGTGACAGCATGAGTCCAGGGAGGAAGGCATCAAAGACAACACGATTTGTTCAGGGGATCAGATAATAGTGTAGCTTGCCTGGAGCTGGTGGTAGGGCAGAGATAAAGCTGGAAATGTATGCTTTGGCCAAAGTAAACTCAACACAACACTTATCACCACTCCACAGGGTGAAGTACTATTCCATTAAGTTTAGGGATCTGCACTGCAGCTCCATAGAGAAGGAGAAAACACATGCTATATTCTTCTAGTAGCCGTGATTCTACTTTGAGAAAGCAGTTTCATAACCAAGCCTCTTAGACCCCCTTTATCTCCTCATTATCAGCTCTTGACCTCAATTTATACTCAATCGACAAACTATCAGATGTGAATTCCTTCTCTTTCTATATATCTATATCTATATCTATATCTATATCTATTACAACGGAGGAAATATCATACTTTTCATCATAGGCCAATTCCTCATCTTATTTTTATTCAAGAAAATCCTTATTCTTATTCAAGGATTTCTCTCCTTGTCTGACCATTTTCCTCTCCTATATCATCTTTCCCTCTCTATGAGATCACCCCTATTAGCATACAGATAAATCATAATTTTTTTCATTTTCAAAAGTATCCTTGATCCCAGTCCCACTTTCCAGCACCCACTCTATTTCTTTGCTCTCTTTTATTGCAGAAATACTTGAATATATTGTCTATACTTACAATATCAATTTCTCTTCTCCCATCCTCTCTTAAACTCATTTAAATCAGAGTAATTGGATCTTTATCCTCATAATTCTTCCAACACTTCTCTTGTTGAAGACCACAGTGACCTCTACATTATGATTCCAGTGGACATTTCGAATCCTTATCCATTAAGTAAATCCTTCTCTAATTATTTTTTTTTCTTTTCTTGCATTATAGGATGCTACACCACTTTTTAAAAAAAATTTTATTTCTGCTTCCCTGGCCATTCCTTCTTTTTATTCTTAAAAAAAAAATTTACCTTTATTGTTGAAAGTATTACAGATGCCCCCCCTTTCCCCCTTATTGACCCCTCCCTCCACCGCCCTTCTCCTTCACTGCACTATCCATTGGTTATGTACATATGCATATAAGTTCTTTGGTTTATCTCTTCCTGTCCCTTCTCCCCCCTTCCCTCTGAGGTTCGTGTCAGTCTGTTCTCTACTTCCATGTCTCTGGATCTATTTTGTTCTTCATTTTATTTTGTCCATTGGATTCTACATGTAAGTGAGATCACATGATACTTGTCTTTCTCTGAGTGGCTTATTTTGCTTAGCATAATACCCTCCAGGTCCCTTCATGCTTTCTCAAAGGATAGGAGATCCTGGCCATTCCTCCTTGATGTCCCTTTGATCCCACTTCTTAATATGAGAGTGCTTCAGACTGCAGTCCCTGGCCCTTTTCTCTTTTGCTAATAACTCCCACATCTATATTTCCAACTCCCTAGAATTTCAGGCAACTCAAGTTTAATATATCCCAAACTGAGCTCCTGCTCTTCCCCTTTGACCCCAGGGCAACCTAGTTTTTCTGCGTTTTTTTTCCGTGTCTCCTGACAATCTCCATTTTTTCATGTGTGAAGGACAAACATTTGAGAGACATCCTTTCTCTTATCTCATCTCATCATAAACGTCTCTCTCTCTCTCAAACTCCACATCCAATTCATCAAAATTCAAATATATCCAGACTCTGAACACTTTACGCCGTCTCTACTGGTATTATCTATGTCCAAGGTAATATATTTCCTCTAGATTATCATAATGGCCTCCTAACTCTTCTCCCAGCTTCTATTTTTTCCACTCTCAATCTTTTTTTCAAGGAAACAGCCAGATCACATTTCTTCTGTGCTTAAAACCCTACAAGAGTTCCTCATTTCCCTCAGAGTAAATGCCAGGATCCTTATGGTAGCCTACAGAGCCCAGAACTGTCTGGCCCAAGATGACCTCTTTGACCTCATCCTCTACTTCTCTCCTTCCTCTCTTTCTCCACTCCAGCTGCACTGGCCTCATTGCTATTTCTTCAGTACACCAGGTATACATCCCGTCACTGGGTAAGCCCTATGAAGCATCCCCCAGATCTACAAGGCTTACCTCACATTTCCTCCAAGTCTTTAGTCACATGTAATTTATCAAGGAGACCTTCCCTGACCACTCTTTTTAAAATTGCAAACTAGCCTGGCTGGTGTGGCTCAGTGGCTTGAGCACCGTCCCATGGACTAAGAAATCCCGGTTCAATTCCCGGTCAGGGCACATGCCCAGGTTTCAGGCTTGATCTCCAGTAGGGGGCGTGCAGGAGGCAGCCCACGGATGCTTCTCCCTCACATCTACGTTTCTATCTCTCTCTCTCTAAAAACAACAATAAAAACATATTTAAAATTGCAAGCTACCTACCCTATGCCATAACTCCCTACATTTACGTTTTTTATAGCATGCTGTCTCCTAATGTTTTATATAATTTACTTAATTGTGGTGTTCAGAATGTGTTTCCTGTCTCTTCCAACCAAAACGTAGAAGTGAAGATTGTTTCTTTTTTGGTTATTTGGTTCCTGAAGCTAATAGTTGTTTACATTTCCATTTTAGCACACACTTAAGAATTTTACACCTTGACAAACACTAATTTACTCCATGTATTTCTCATCATCAAGTGGATAGTGAACACAGAGAGTTAACTGATTTGTCTGAAATCACAGGTTTCAAGAACCATTTCATGCATAAGAATAAAAGTTCTGTTGGCCTATGATGCTATGCTCTAGCACCAGCAGCAATCAATTATGATGAACTGTGGAGTGCAAGGTGCTGAACAATTTATTTTGAAATATGGTAACTCTTCTCTGGTGTATTCACATTCTGCTTACTTTAAATTACTCTTGAGTTTCAAAATACTGTCCCGTCTGAAGCTATTAAGTGCTGATAAACATTAGCATTATTCAGTTGACGGAAGCTATTTTTCAGCGATGCGTGGAAATTGTTTCCAACCTTTGGTTAGAAAATGCTTTATTATTATTGCTTGTATGATACTGTTTTTATTTTGCAATTTAACCTTGAAAAAATAACATAGATAGTCCATGAACAACTATGAAATACTTAGAAACTTATTACCTGAGCAATGATTAATACAAAGTTGGATAAATGAGCCATTTCTTCCTGCTCCTCGTTGCCCCCTCTCTCTCTCCTAAATCTTGTACTATTCCTAAGAAGTAGTAGAGCAGGTTGGCTAGATATATGAGCTTTCTATTCATTGGAGCCACCCTCTGAAATAAGTAGTATTACTATCCTTATCCACAAGATGAGAGGATAAGTATTGGTACTTATTTCAGAGGGTAGCAGTGAAAATTAAATTCCTACATGATAAGCCCTCTTCTAAGTGCTTTATACATAGTAAGTGCTCAATAAATCTCAGCTTTCACTACAACTTCAAGAGCTCGATACCTTTTATTATTAAAATACAGAAGAGGTATTATTATGGTATAAGATACTTATAATAACTACTAACCACAAATCACTGTTATGCTCTTAGTGATTTTCAGATGAGAAGCTTTCTGTCAAAAGACCCTTAAATAATATGATATAATTTTAGTTATTTAGCTCAAGGTTTTTCAAAGTTATACCAGACTTTATTTCACCCCTAAGAAATTTATTACCTTTGATGGGTGGGAGGGACACACACACACACACACACACACACACACACACACACAATGTCATAGTCCATGTTTCTTGTGAAATGTTTAAATGAGTTGAAAAAATAGTCAAAAATCAGTTTGACTTTATTACTTATATTTTATATAAGTAAAACCCCCTTTTCCAGTTATAACAGATTAATAGATAAGTCCCATATGATATAATAAACACACTAATAGAGACAAATCTATCCATCCACCCCTCTCTTCACCTTCTAACACATTTCTTATAAAACTTTCAAAATAAAAAAAGCTCTAATTATAAAGAGATGTACTTAATATAGTTGGAAATTTCCAAAAAATTGTAAACTCATTTTTAGATCCCAATTGTGAATAAAAAATATGTATTCATTTATTTCTTCAAAGATGATTAAAATACTATTTGGACCGTTTCTCTTAAATTAATTAAATTTCCTATATAAGAAAAGATAACAGTCAAGTGACCTCATAATATTTAGAGAAATCACTTTTATGCCCTGAAAGATCCAATATAACCAGATATTTTGTTTATAATCCATTATGGGAGAGTTTAAATGGAAACTAAAACAAGGAATAAAATGTTAATTTCTTATACATTCATCCTGATCGCTGATTACAGAAGGGTTTGAAGCCTGAAACAGATCGAATGTTGTACCCATTAATATTTTTTTCTTTTAAAGCAAAAAGATTAATCCTGGAGACTGTCGATCATTGTACCGCACTGCTATACACTACAATACATCACTCAAGTATGGCCTGCACTTAAATGTAATTAGTTGAAAATGAATTTGAATACTCAAAGTAGTGATGGATTTTAATAGGGTTTCTGATGATCTTATCTACCTCTCCCGAGGGTGGGGCAAACAGGGGGTCGAGCCGGGGAACCCCAGAAGTGCCTACAGCCAAGATAGACAGAATTAACTCTCACTCTGCGCTTCAGGGGGTAACACCTGGCAGCAAAAGCAGACGTGTTGTCCGAGTAGCAAACCCTTCTTCAAGATAGAGCCAAAGTGTCAAAACTGTAGGAGTCAAATATTCCATGAGTCAGAGGGGCAAATTTTGGGTACACAATGGAAGACAAGAAGCCGTAAGTTTAAAAAATGAAGGATTAGAAAAGAATTTACAGAAGGAAAGCTGGAGCCGGAGGAGCGGGGTCACTCGCTGGTGCTCTGAGGGGCGTGTACTACCCATAGAACACGAACAGCGTATTCTAAGGTATAACTAAGCACACATGGAGTTTGATCACACAGAGTCTAGGATTTTATGGAGTACTTCATAAGTATTGTTAACTGCTACTTCTTGAAGGCATTTGAGTTTGCAACTCTTGGGGATTATTGCTTAGCAAAAGACCAGAATATCCAAGGCTGTTTTGTTGTTGTTGTTGTTGAAAGTATTACAGATGTCCCCCCACCCCCACAGGCTGTTTTATTATTATTTTTTATCCTCACCCGAGGATATTTTTCCATTTTTTTCCATTTTTTTGTACAGATAGAGTGGGAGGGAGAGAGAGGAAGGGAAAGAGAGTGAGAAACATCGACAGGCTGTTTTATTATTATTTTTTATCCTCACCCGAGGATATTTTTCCATTTTTTTCCATTTTTTGTACAGATAGAGTGGGAGGGAGAGAGAGGAAGGGAGAGAGAGTGAGAAACATCGACGTGAAGGGACACATCGAGTGGCTGCCACCCGAACGACCAACCAGGGCTGGGGACAAACTGCAACCGAGGTACGTGCCCTTAGCAGGAACTGAACCCGGGTCTCTCCGGACCGCAGGCCGACGCTCTAACCGCTGAGCCAAACCGGCCAGGGCTCCACAGGCTGTTTTAAACCAAATGTCTTGTTTCATGGATTGGTCGTGTTTAAAGGACAGTCCAGGGATTTGGCCAGAAAAACAAATAAAAAAAGGTCTATCTATATTCATTAGAATTGCTGGGAATGGCCCAATAGTCAAGACATTAAAAAAAAAAAAAAAAAAAAAAGGAGATGGTTACTGAAAACGTTAAGATGACCATGTTATGTCACACAGCATGTAGGATTGTCATGATGTAAAAATGAGAAAATAGATATTAAAGTACGATCTTGGAACAAAAAGGCTCTAGAACAAATGGAGGATATGGCAATAATTGTGATTCAATTTTACATTGTGATGGGAAGGCAGTTAAGGTCTTAACATAATCTTAATTTATGGACAACTAAAATAATTTTCTTCCTAGCATAAAGAATTTATAGATTTTTCTACAAGCACCTTTTTGGGTGCTTGTAGTATATAAAGGACTTCCTGATGTAGAGAAACACTGAGGAATAAAAGACAGTCTTGACTTCAATGGCAGAAGTTGATTAACGGGCATAGCTGCTCTGGTTAATGTCTCCCGTTCGTGATCTATCTGACAAATGTAGGTAGGGGGGTGTTGCTGTTCTTTGTCAGCTGCCAATACGTAGTGCACTTGAGTCTTCTCACATTTCTCATTAAGGCTGAAACTAATTTAAACTAGTTCTTCTGCTGATAAATAGTATTCTGTGCCATTTACAGATACTACACAAAACCATTATAGAGACTCTATATAGGCACAAGTCAAGTATAAAGCTTTACCTATGTAATCTCCTTATCGTCCTTTTACATTAAACCTTTTTTTAAAAACAACAACAACAACAACAACAACAACAACAACAACAGGGTTATCTTTAGTTACCAAGGAAAAAAAAGATTATAATTTTTAATTTTCAAAGCTGATGTGAGAAGAGGATTGTGCCTATGAGGCAACACTGTCCCAGTGTGAAAGACAGACGACCTCCAATTTGGTTAGGCAGCTGCAGGGTAAGCAAGTGCACAGCAGGTGGCGCAATAATGGAGGAACGGCTGGGCTTTTACCCAGACTAAAGAACTCATAAATGATTGCAATACATAGGGTATTTTCCTCTGCAGGGTAAATATTTAACAGCAACAATTAGTCCTAAAATTAGAAAAAAAAATATTTCTGGAAATAAATCCATGGAATGATTAGCATGGCAACTGTGAAACAGTTAATGTTTGTGGAGCCTGAGGCAAAAGCAGAAACAGTGGCTGGCATACCGCCTTTCTAAACATTTACAATTATAAATCAAGCTATTACATTTTAAAATAAAATATAGTCTTTAATCGCAGCTGCATGACTCTCTTCTCTTCCCACTTCCAGCTATTTCCTGCCCCAGTGAAGATCTTGCCAATATGCATGAGGACTTGCCTGGAGCACCACCCATCCCCCCTCAGCCAGACAGGCCCGACCTCCCCAGGCAGAGGGAGTTGCAACAGTGTATGATTCTTCTCCAGAGCATGCGCTGGGGACAAACCGCCTACAAGCCCAGACAAGGGGGTTAAGACAGTTTGGGTAGAGCTTTCGGGGCTCTGGACACTTGGAATACGGTCTAGTGGGAATCCTGTGAAAGAAATGTGGAGTGGAAATATAAACATTTTGAGAAGGAATGACTTCAAAGAATACATACGACCTGGAAAAACAGATAAACTTTCTCCAAGCATCCTCTTGACCATCATTCCATGAAATAAAAGTTATAACGGTGTGTTACGTGCATGCTATGCAAGGGGATGAGGTACAGCAGACACGAGTCTAACTCTAACCTCGGGATTGGCTCGGAGACTGAACGTTGTACAGTGAGTTTCATTATCTTTTAAACTTTCCGGACAGTGTAGTAAATTTCATGTGCATCACTAAAATTTTAGAAAATATGCAGGAATTTCAGCAGGGTTTCAAAATAATTTTGGTAGAATATATATATATTTTAATCCTCACCTGAAGGCATTTTTCCATTTTTTGTTCAGATTGAGTGGGAGGGGGAGAGAGAGAGAGAAACATCAATGTGAAAGGGGCACATCGAGTGGTTGCCACCGGTGCAACCCAACCAGGGCCGGGGACAAACTGCAACCGAGGTACAGGCCTTTAGCAGCAACCAAACCTGGGTCTCTCTGGACCGCAGGCCGACGTTCTAACCGCTGAGCCAAACCGTCCAGGGCTAGAATATTATTTTTAATGATAGTAATAATAATAACCAGCATTTTATTATAGTATACATTAGCAAAAAAAAATGCTACTTTAAATATAGAAAGACAAGAAATGTGTTTCCCCGCAGAAATTTTTGGTTGACTAGTGCTCGGAGATATTGGCTATTTATGATGATAAGGTTTACATATATGATTCCATCATAAACACAATGTGTCTCATATAGAAAGCATATTTAGAACTGTGACCCCACATTAACTCAGGCTGTCTTTGTCTAATATTATTTTTGAATTTTTTTCCTCATTAGAAATTGATATCTAATAGAGGAACAGTAGTGGCAATAAAACATGATGTACTATAATAAAGTGTAAAGTATAATATAATATAATATAAAACAAATTCTCATAGTAAAAGCATTAACATTTCATTCCCTGGGATTTCCCTCATTAAGCACTCCAAGCTATTTTGTACCTGCTAATAGAAACAGAAAGTTAGAAAAATAAGACCCCAAATGGTCAAAACAGGTGTCACAAGTAAATCTGCAAAGCTCATATACTAGGATAGCAACAACTTCTCATTTTAGAAAAAAAGTTTTATGAATTTATTTATCTCATTTTTTATAGCATACGTCTTTCTCCATAGGAGAAACACTACAAATAACTCTGCTCTGAATTCTTCCCTGGTCCACTGATGTTGAGCCTTTCTGTCCTGTCTCGGGCCATTGCACACTGGCAACACCAGGGAGAAACAAACCACGGTGTCCACGGAATAAAATACTATTCACGGCAATTAGCACACATAATTTTAATTAGTTTTTTATGTCTCTACTTACTTTTTGCCTGGTAGCTCTTTACAGGCTGAGACCTTGTTTTATTTATCTTTGAACCCTGAGAACTTAGTACAGTGACTAGTGCCTAGTATATCCTTAATTAATATTTGCTGAAATAAATTGCACTTGAAATAGCATATTATAAAAGGGAGCATTAAAAAGGGAGGTAGCAAAAACAATAAAAAGTGAGAGCAAAGAGTCTGATAGCAACTAGAAACACACAATATAAAAACCAGACAGTAGAACTCAAAGGTCATTGAGTACAGGAGAAAACAATTATGTACATCTCAGGAATACCTAATGGTATCATAGTATGAAAGCACAGCAAGAGAATACATTTTCCTAATGATCATCCCAGATTAAAATACTTTGTTTATAAAGGCAGAGAAGTGTGTAATATTGAGCAGAAGGCTTTAGGTATGTGGAAAGTTATAAAAATGACTTGGTGGCAGAACACTGAAACGTTACTTAGCTGTTATCAGCCATAGTTAGTACCTAACAATCCATTGTGTCTCTGGTTTTTATGTGGACAAAGAGAAAAATGCTACTTTTTAAGCATCCAAAGTTCAAGGGAACATCTTCAAGATAGCAAAGGTGAAAGGCATTGCTACATTTAATCATCATAAAGTGAAATAGTCCCGAAATATGTCACTGAGTAGTGAGAAATGTTTGGAGTCCCATCAAAGCACTGAGTTTGTTCTACACCGTATTACGTTAAATCTTTTTTCACATGGCGAATTTAAACAAGTAAACAAAATAATGATTACGTGGCTCCATAAATTCAATTCTCTGATTTCATTTTTGTCATAGAATAAAAGCTATTATGGTGTTTACATAAAAATGTAGTTTAAAATTAGATGGCTAACATATTAATCAGTATATTCACGCAAAACCTGGTTAAGAGGGCATTTTCAAAAAATAGAAGTAACAGTGATTTATTTTCATGGCACCTTGGTGACGGACAGCATGGTTTTTCTTAGGACTCTCAACTCTTAAAGTCACCGCTCCCTATGAAAGCCATCTCAGCAGACACCTCCCTTGATATTTACACCCATAAAAGGTACTTCATGTTAGAATTATACTTCTTCAAAAGCAGTAAAGATAAGTCTTCTCCATAGGTGGTACCTCTTGGTTATCACTAAGGCCATGAAGAGCACAGATTTAAAAAAAAAAAGGAAGAAAAATCGAACAGTTATAATGAGAACCTGGATGTACTCTGTCAAACGATTCTACTCCCTAGTAGTTATGCCATGTTAGTCTGTCATCTTTCAAAACCAGTTTAAACACACCGTTTCTTTCAAGAAACCTTCCCTTTTGCTTCCCAGTCTGTTAAATGCTCTTTTTCTCTGTTCTATTTAAAAACCCATATACACCTCTGACTTATCTCTTACCATGATATACTGGACTGTTTTATTTATTTTTCTTTTCAATCAGTTGGAGTAAGCTAATTGGAGGCAAGGGTCATCTTATTTCTCTTTGTGTTTCAAATTAGAACATCTGATACCAACCTGAAATCTGACGATTATTAAAGAAGTGTCGAACATTTTAAAATAACTTCATAATGATTTTATTTCTTTCTGTCTTTCTTGTATTAATGCTGTAGGTCAATTTTTAAAGGCAGCTGTGTTTTTAAAGGAAGATTCTGGAAACTGCTGTTAGGAAGCCATCTTAATCATTTGGAAAACTACTTGATCTTATTGCGTTTGTTATCTTATTTAGGTGAGACCCAGAGGGTCTATGAGACTATATGTGACTGAAAGTTGAGGTCTACAATAAGGCAGGAAAACTATATCAACATCATGGTGCACTTAAAGGCCTTACTAGTAGCCCCGTCACTGTCCTCTGAACTTATATTCTCTATAATTATAATATGATTAATTAATTAAACAAACAGGTATTGAGTACCTTCCATACACACATCAATGTTCTAGGTGCTTAAAATATTTATTGTACTCTTCAGTTCATCCAAGCCCCACAAAATGATACCCTCTGAAACTCTTTAGCTGCTCAAATATCACTCTGAAAAATATCATACTATCATAATATACATGTCACATAATATACCAATTATTTTCTTGTCAATTTTTCCTTTCATATGGCAAGTTCCTAGAAGGAAGACAGTATGCATTAATTCAGTACGTTCTAAGTCCAAATTCATTAAAAGTCATACAGAAGATGCTCGAATTCATTGAATTAATGAAACTGCATTTTACCAGCATAAAATTGACATGGACTGCTATGTTAGGACAGTGCTGAGAGAAAAGATGTGGCAAATTAAAATAAAGACAATATTAAGAAAAGAAACATATTATTTCAACAGACATTTATTGACCACATCTTACGTTCACGGCATTTTGGGAACTGAAATAGAAGCCAGTTACGGTGCCTGCACATCTGGACCTATGGTCCATAGAGGACACGGTCTACTATCTCTGCAGTAGGAATGAGTCAGCACAGAATGAACTTACTTAAAAAAGAAGCAGTCTAAGAACCAAATTATGGAAACTAAGTGAAATTCCACATGGCTGAGGAATAGAGATGTTTCATGAAGGAAGTAGTGAAAAAACAGGGTGATATGTAAATTTTAGAGTTTCTTCAGGAACACTGAACGTACCCCGAATGGGGTTGAGATTAGAACAGATGTGGCCATGGTGGTAAATTAAGCTGAACATTTAAGAGGAGAAATCACTTGAGAAGACACAAAAACAACTTGATGAATGTGCAGCTCAGAGCACTTAGCGTTATAAAAACCAGCTTTAACAGAGAAATAAGTCAGACAGAAAAATTTAAGAACCATACGATTTCATGCATACGTGGGATATAAAACCGAAAACAACAAATGAACAAACAAGAAAAACAAACCAAAACTCATAGACACAGACGTCTAACAGTATGATGGTTATCAGAGGGGAGGTAGTCAAGAGTAAAAGGGGTCAAATCTGTGGTGACGGAAGATGATTTGACTCTGGATGATGGGCACACAAGGCAATATACAGATCATGTGTCATAGAACCCTACACTTGAAGCCTATATAATCTTAGGAACCAATGTTAGTCCAACAAATTTAATAAAAAGGGGAAAAAAAGGTACTTCATTGGTACCTGAATTAGGTGCCAAGTATAACCACAAATAATTGATTTTGCGGTGACGGAGCACACGGAATGGAGTAGTTCTTACTACTATCAGTGTACTGGCCTTGTGAGGAGAATGGAGAACAGATACATATTAAAAAACCCACTTTAGCCCAGCCAATGTGGCTCAGTGGGCTGAGCGTTGTCTTGTGGACTGAAAGGTCCCGGTTTGATTCCCGGTCAGGGCACATGCCTGGGTTTCATGGTCAATCCCAAGTAGGGGGTGTGCAGGAGACAGCTGATTGATGTTTCTCTCTCACATCAATGTTTCTACTTCTCTCTTTGAAAAATCAATAAAAACATATTAAAAAACAAAAAACAAAAACCACCTTAAAGTGAGCTGAAAGATGTCACACTAACAAGTATGGAGGGTGAGTAAAGCCAGGACACAGTGAAGTGCAGTTGGAGTACATTCATATCTAGGAAATATTGGTAGTTGACAGGCCCAAATGTTGGAGATGGAGTGATGGAGCTGGACTCAAAACCTACTACTGCCTGTCAGGGAAATACGTCAGGTCAGCCTGTTCTTCTGAGAATGAAGGTGTTTATTTGTTTTTGTTTTTTAATGTTTTTTTATCCTTACCCAAGGACATTTTTTTTTCTTTTGCATTCATTTTCAGATAGAGTGGGAGGGAGAGACGGAGGAAGAGAGAGAGAGAAACATCGATGTGAGAGAGACACATCAACTGGCTGCCACCCACACAACCCTCCCGGGGCCGGGGACAAACTGCAATGGAGGTACATGCCCTTAGTGGGAACCGAACCCAGGCCTCTCCGGTCTGTGGGCCAACGCTCTAACCGCTGAGCAAAACTGGCCAGGACTGTTTATTTGGTTTTTAACTCAGGCCAGTTATACCAGACCCTATCCCACTTACAATAACAATCTATTTAGGCGCAAAAAAGATGTTTAGGAAGGACGGTATAAATGAGTAGTTTGGGAGAAAAACACGAGACAAATAAATCAAAATAGTATCTTGATGGCTTGCTGATCTGAAGCCTACATATGATTGCAAAGAACAAAACCAAGGGTGTGTTTACTGGTTTGTACAAAAGTGTCTATCAGACTGGTTGATGCTTTAGCTTCCTGGCCCAGTGGTCTGAACATCTATGGAAGGGCATCACAGACCGAGAATAGCAAGTTCAGAAAAGGAGTTAAAAAGTAAAGGACAAATTGCTACGATGAACATTGAAACTGGATGATATGGGGGTGTGCATCCCCTTTCTTACGTGCTTTATTACAATTCATATCATTAAAACACAATCTTAGAAGGTCTTCTGCAAATAATCCTCATAGTGCTATAAGACACCTCACACCTAATCTTGTGAAGAGTATGATAACCACCTCTAATCACATATATACTTGGTTTTGTTTTATTTTAGCTTCTGTTAAATGTATTTTAGGTACTTTACATCTGCTTTTTTTGTTGTTGTTGAATCCTCACAGCAGTCTGTCCTATGCATTAGGTTCTAATATCCTCATGAAACAGATAAGGAAATTGAGCCTCCGAAGAGCTGAGTTAATGCTGAAGGTCATATAGTTAATGAGCTGCAGAGCAAGTAGATCTGATCCAAATTAGGGGAACTCCAAAGGCTCAAATGTCCCATTTTCTAGGACGGATCGCCCTATTTTCATGTCTCCACCTGCCCCAACATGTTCCTTCATCCATTGGATATAGGTTTCCCACCTCATTAAAGAACAACTCTACACTCCTAGTCGTTCAGACCAACAGCCTTGGAGTCATGCTTGACTATTTCTTTCAAACCCCACATTCAATTTGTTAGTCCATTTTGTCTTGTCTGTTCAGGATTGGACCACTTCATATACTGTTTGCTACTAAGTCTGTGGTCCAAAACAGGCCCCCTAAGTGGTCTCCCTGCTTCTTTGCCCACTGTAGCTTGCCCCAAACAAAGCATTCATCACGATCTTTTAAAATTTTGATTCAGATAGCACTATTTCTTTGCTTGAAACTTTCTAATGTCTTTCCACCTTACTTAAATTAAAAGCAAAGTCCACATTATTCAGCAATTCCACTTCTGGGTATTTATCTGAAGAAAATGAGATTGTTAATTCAAAAATTACATACACACCCATGTTCATTACAGCTTTATTTACGATAGCCAAGACACAAAAACAACCTAAGTGTCCATCAATGGATGAATAGATAAAGAAAATGTGGCATGTATTATGCAATATTATTTAGCCATAAAAAAGGACAAAATATTACCCGGCTGGTGTGGCTCAGTGGTTGAGCATCAACTCGTGTACCAAGAGGTCACTGGTTCGATTCCTGATCAGGGCCCATGCCCAGGTTATGGGCCTGATCCCCAGTGGGGGGCATGCAGGAGACAGCCAATCAATGTTACCTTTCACTGATGTTTCTCTCTCTCTCTCCCAAATCAATAAAGAAAAAAATTTAAAAAAACCTACAAAATATTATTGTTTGCACTAACATGGATGGACCTTGAGGGCATTATGGTAAGTGAAATGTCAGAGAGGGAAAGACAAATATTGTGTGATTTCACTCATATGTGGAATCTAAAAAAAAAAAAAATAACAACAGCAAGAAGAAAAAAGCAAACAAAAAATCTAGCTCACAGGCACAGAGAACAGATTGGTGGCTACCAGAGGTATGGGATGGGGGGATGGGTAATATGAAGGGGGTCAAAAGATACAAATGTCCAGTTATAAAGTAAGTAAGTCACGGGGATATACCATACAGCATAGGGACTATTGTTAATAATACTGTATTGCATATTTGAAAATTGCTAAGAGAGTACATCTTAATTCTCACAATAAAAAATAACTTTTTAAATAAGTAAGCTGATGGATATTAACTAGACTTATTGTGGTAATCATTTTGCAATATATAAATATTGAATCATTATGTTGTATACCTGAATGTAATATAATGCTATGTCAATTATGTCTTAGTAAACAAACAAACAAACCCCGAAGTTCTGTCATCGGCTTATAAAGTTGTAGATGATCTGGCCCTGGGCCTCCCCTTGACTTCAACTCCTATCACTTTCTCTCTTGCTCACTGTGCTCTACGTTTTTGCTGTTTCTTGAATATGCTAATCATGCCACTTCAGGGCCTTTGCATTGCTGGTCCCCTGTCCCAGATTTCTGCTCTGTCAGGTTTCTGCTCTGTCACTTCATCAGAGAGTCTATCCTTGACCATTATATATAAATTATTAACCACTGACCTACTCCCCACACCCCCCACCTCCCCCCTTGCCTTGCATTATGCCCTCTATAGTACTAGAATACAGGTTTCATAAAAGCAGGATATTTTTTAGCAGAAATATTTTTTAAACCAGGTGATGTATGAAAAAAGTTACCTCCTATAGCATAGACGAAAGCAATCTCTCACCACTTCTCAGGGAGACAACATGTGTTACTACCTTTCATATGAGAAATTATCCAAGTGAGTCCACCAACACATTAGTTTTAGCGTGCCTTCCTGAACTATAGAAATCAGGGATATTGACAGAAGAGATTTTCTAGTCTATGTGTATCATCATTCTTATTATTTAATTCATAGTAGAAAATCACTGGAGGATATTTTTCCATTTTTTGTTCAGAGTGGGAGGGAGAGAGAGGAAGAGAGAGAGAGAGAAACATTCGACGTGAAAGGGGCACATCGAGTGGCTGCCACCCGCATGATCAACCAGGGCCTGGGACAAACCACAACCGAGGTACGTGCCCTTAGCAGAAACCGAACCCGGGTCTCTCTGGACTGCCGGCTGTTGCTCCAACCACTGAGCCAAACCGGCCAGGGCATGGTGTGGATGGTGTTTTTACTTTTTTTTGTGGTATATGCCCCTACCGGGAACCGAACCTGGGACTCTCTGGTCCGCAGGCCGACGTTCAACTGCTGAGCCAAACTGGCCAGGGCTGGATGGTGTTTTTAATGGTTGAGCTTGGGCAGCCAAAATGCCACTCTCAAGAGGTTTTGGGGGACATAGCAGATGGAAAATGTTGAGAGGACTCTTCATGAACACCCAATATAACCCACAGAAAGAATCCCATGTAATAACTGTGTGAAATGTTGAAGGGAAGCCAGAGACCATATAAGGCATAAACTGGTGAATCTGAAGTTCTTATAGATGATGTGGCCTCGTTTGATGACATGGTGAGGTTTGTAGAAATTTGGATTGCAATAGCATGAGAAAACCAACTGATGGTAAAACTCAGAATTAGACTTAACAGCAGACCAAATCATTTGTTTTAAAGTTGGCCTGGTATTTGTTCCATGTATGCGTGGCTGTCTGTGGTGTCACACGGACAGTGGGTTACCTCGATATCTGCTTTAGGTGCAGAGAGACATGCTTTTAAGGGAGCTGTCTTCATTAGTGGAGGTTGCTTCCTTATTTAGGAATTAAACAAGCTGTGTGTTCTCAGTTAGTTAAATGAAACAGTTCATGATTTGTGGACAGCTTAGCTAGACTCTAATTGTTTTGTTTTCTAAAGAAAAAGCACTCCTATCCCTTCATGAGGGGTTAGTTTGATTTGATACGACTGGACCAAGAAATTACAGAGACAACAGTACTTTTTTGAGTGAGTAGGGTTTTTAAAAACATCACTGTCAGTTTTGATAGTCTAATATGAACTCTCTTGCTACTAAGAACACTGCTGTCAATGTAAAAATGGAGAGAGTTGCCATTCCTCTTTTTTTTCAAGACAGCTGAAAACTCTCTTCTACCTTTTCCCAATTAGCCTTCTAGCCTTGCTGAGCCCGAGCAAGGTTCTGAGCTCTGCCTTTGTCAATGGCCATCTATCTGCTTTGAAGAAATGGTCTCAGGAGCTTTCTTTAGAAGCAGATTAAGGTAGAGGTTACCATGCTGCAAAAAAAGAAAGTCACCGAAACCTCCAAGAGATTTTAAAATTTCATTTATTCAACAAATGTTTATTAAACATCTATTATGAGGCAGACACTGTTCTTGGTTCTGGGTATGCTACCACGAATAAAGCAGACAGTAATCCATGCATATTTTGGAAGGGATAAAGAGAAACAAACACATATGTAATATATCTACTATGTCAGATGGTATGATACTGGGAACAATAAAGCAGGGTGGGGGTGGGGCGTACCAGGGTTGGGAGGAACAGGCTTCCAACTTAAGTAGGTTGGTCAATGCTGGACTCAATGAGAAAGTAATATTTTTGCAAAGACCTAAAAGATATGGGGGAATACGTCATATAGATATCTGAAAAAAGAACAAGAGCCTTTTAGACAGAGAAAACATAAGTGCCGTGGCCTTGAGGCAGGACCCTGCCTGGGGTGCTCCGTGGACAGCAAGGAAGGAGCACGAGGGGAGAGGGGAAGAAGCTCAGGCCAGAGGCCACAGAGGCAAGAGGGGCAGCTTTGAGGCTGTGAACCACAGAGATAACTTTGCTTTGATTCTGAGAGGGAAATGTCATTGGAGAACTCTGAACCGAGCTGAGCTACCACCCCACTTAAGTTTCATAAGGATCCTGCTGGCCGCTTTGTTGAGGATTGGTGTAGGGGAGCGAGAGGAGAAGCAGGGCTGTGCCATTCGTGGCTGAATGCACAGGGATTCTCATTATTCATGGTAGTGATGGTCCTCGTGCACTGACTTAGTGAATACTGAGGCATCGTTCCTAGGGGAAATATGGGGTTAGGCTCTCGTGAGCCTCTGGTAACAACAACAAAAAACCAGACCAATACATAACCTTGTTTTATGACTGTTTCTGTCTAAAGGCATCTTATTTAATAGATATATTTTTTGATTTGCTACCTCTGAATGCCAACAGTACTATAATTTAAGACTGAATGAAGCTTATCTCATATACTTAGTTTCTCTGTAGGATACACCACAGCTCTTCTGCATTTAGGACTACTAGACAGTACTTCAGTACTATTCTGGGCCATTTTAAATAGCAAAATCACACAAAAGTACACAACAATGCAAGAAATATAACACTTAGCAGATTACAGCAAGAGCATGTTTACTCTATGCGAGCTGAAGCAAGATGGCAGCAAGTCCCCTTATTGGGCCTTACCTGGGAAGCTGAGTGTCAGGCAGCTCAGTTTTTTGTTGTTTGCTACTCTGCACATGTCTGCAAATGACTGAAAAGTGTTGTATTGATTTTAGCGTTACAAATACATTTTGGTGAGTAAGTGCATTCCCAAATACAGAACTGTGAATAATGAGGGTTGACTACAATATTCTGTCAAGCGACAATCCCCCATTTTGTTTCTACATGTCTTCTGATAACTTCTGTCCTGAACTCTTTCCAAGGATGCTTGTCTAGCAAACAGCTTTGGGAGACAGAGGTAGTACTTTCTTTCTGTTCAGGTGACCAATTTTTTTTTTTTTTCTGGCTAGATTACAGAGATAATGTCTCTGTCTTGGGCAAATTTGGGGCAGGTTTTCTAGCAGTCCCTGTGTAATACTGGGGTTCCCTAAGCCCATGGTGTGAGCAGGATCCATCTGGCCTGTCTCTGCGTTAGCTCCATTGCTCTGGGGGGCCGGGGGGACCCGTGAAAACGTGAAGATCATGCTGCTTGCTCTGCCATGAGTCATCAAGTCCTTCACTTCTGATCCAGGAGTTGGGTGTCTTCTCGGCCTCTATGAAGCTGACTTGTATAAAACCTCAGACCCTTCACAATTGTTGATAAAATCATAACTTTTACATCTGATTCTTAAAATACTTTTTACAATGTGGTCTACAAGTTTGAGGGGTGAGTGCTTATCTACTGGCCCCTTTAATAATGAGCATTTCTCACATTTCTTGATAGGAGCTTCTACAAAAATAGTAAAATAAATTATTAATCCACAATCATCCACTTGGATTAAATAGGGTCGCTCTTCCTTTTTTTGAATTGTGGAAAATGTTCTTTTTGCTGACTTCAAGCATGTCTTGCAATATAAAACTCTAGGTGACTCTGTGTCTAGTGGCAAGTCAAAATAACACCATATAAATATGGTTTCATTTGAAGAAAAAACGTATACTATGAGAAATAACCGTAATTTTACACTTATAGGAGCTATTTTGACCGAGATAGCATTCTAACTGACACAAAACACTGAATAAATGTAACTAGAAATACAAGATTCCCTCCTGTTTTTTATACAAGAATACCCTTTGTTAGAAATAATTCATATGGATAATGCTCTAAAATTCAACTGTATGCCAGAGTCCTTTTTTTTTTTTTTTAAAGAAAGACCTCTAACTATGGATCAGAATAAAGAATTACTGATAGTGCCTGGCTGGTGTGGCTCAGTGGTTGAGCACGGACCCATGCACCAAGAGGTCGCCGGCTCGATTCCCAGTCAGGGCACATGCCCAGGTTGTGGGCCTAGTGCCCAGCAGGAGGTGGTCAATCCATGTTTTCTCTCATCAATGTCTCTCTCTCCCTCTCCCTTCCCCTCTCTCTAAAATCAATAAAGAAAAATTATAAAAAAAAAGAATTATTGATAGTGCTTTATTCTTGACACTATTATCATAACATTGCTTGTATTCTAAATGTAAAATAATGATTCATATATTAAAGTTATTTTTTAAAAAATAAATCAGAGATTCTATTATGAAAAGAGGCCATCAAAATCTTAATTTAAAATCATATAGTACAATCAGGTCAAATTTTATATCTTGGTAGGGTTTTCAATTTGAGAACTAGCTCTCAGATCCCCAGTACTGAGCCCTTTTAACAGTGAAATCTAATTTAAAATATAAAGGAAATTGAGAAAGGAATTGAAATGTCCACTGATGACTCAGCTATGTTTGAGTCTGCACTCTGCCTACTAAATCGTCATTATACTTCCCTTCCTGATGACTTATTCCAGTCTGCAATCATCTAATGCAGAGAAATTTATGGTAAAATGTGAAATCTAAAATGTCTAAAAAATGGAATAGAACCTTCCATTCATAACATCTATCAAATTAAAGCTTTCTCTTTTAATTCCAGAACTTTCTATTTGACAAACTGAGTTTCACTTTGTATAATATTTTAAAACTAAATATGAATAATGACTATATGCCCAAAATACACAGAAAAGCTGATTTGTGGATGAGTACATAACCTGCTTTTTCTCTAGCAAGTACTCACCAGGGAGGAAAGGGTGATAACAATTTTGGATACAAGTTGTATTCATCTGTCTCATCTTCACCAATAAATGTGGGACCTCCACTCTCTTATAGCTTCCTTCCTAGTTTTGGGAACCACCTGTGAAAGTTTTCCATGACGTTCTGGACCTTGGGAAGCCAGGGGGACCCTTTTCTCCCAGTCTGATAAACGCACCTCCTTCACTCAATTGCTACCGTCACTGCCAGGGCTGTGCTGATGCCGGGCTGGCTCTGCCTTCTGTCTGTCTGCTCCACTGCCCTGGGGTCTCTACTGAAGTGTGGAGAATACCGTATCCATGATGCTGTTCTTTGTTAACTGGTTGTAAAGCTTTGTTAACATGTGCTCTCAAGTTCTTGCACATATTTTAGGTAGAAGTAATTATTTCAGTTCTTTGTTCAGTTTTTCTCCTTAAAAAAAAATCACTAGAGATGGGGCATGATATAATACTAAAATTGCTCTTGCGCCCTGATAACGAGGACACTGCTATTCAGCTGAGCATCCTCATCCCAACGACTAACTCCTTCCCTGGAGGCCACTCAGAATCCGAAGGCACAGTTACCTTGGTGGCCTATTTCACCAGCCAGGGATTAAAAGTATGGAATTTGGAATCAGGCTGTCAAGGTTTGAATATCAGATCTATCACTTGCTACCCCTATGATCTTGGGAAAGTCACTTAACCTCTTTGTAATCTTCAGTTTTTTTCCTCTGCAAATAGGGTAGCTGTGAGGAAAAAATGACAATACACGTAAAGAATAGTACCTACATCTAGTATGCCCTGTTTAGGTGTTTGCTATTAAAATGATTAAAGTTGCATTATTTCAATACTAAACAATAACATGATTTTAATAACTACAAAAGTTCCTATAGTTAACTTCTATTGACCATGTTCCAGACATGTCTAATTTTTATCTTTTTTCTGCAATTATGAAACCTTTTTTTCACCAGAGTATATTATCATTATATTTTAATCACCTACCAACTGAAGGTGTTGGAATCAGTCCAACATATTAGCCCAAAAAAGAGGGTTTATCTCATGCTCCAAGAGTAATAAAAAATCACATAAAAATATTACCCTAAGATACAAACACAAAGCCTGTTTCCTGCTCCTGAAAATCCCAATCTCTCTTTGCAGAAGAAGGTAAGAGCAAGAACCCTTGTGTACAGGATCCCAGTGGAAGTACAAATGAATGGTCCATTTCAGCTCAATACTCGTTCTGAAGACGATCCAGGTCACTGACTGGGTACAAATAAAGTTCTTCTTTGTTTCAACTCAATTACTAATGAACACCCTGATTACCCTCAAAAGTAAATAGGCGGCTGTATTGGGTTCACAAGAAATCTGTACTTTAGGCAATCTAACTATAGATTTCCACCCTCGGTATAGCTTCCAGATAGTCCCCCAAGGACAGACTCCAGTAGAACATTTTGAATAAGAACCCAACCACAGAAAAAAACAAAAAACAAATAAGAACCACTGCTCTGAATATGAGTTCTTTGAAGTTGGGGCAGAGGTGTTTGGAAGCACAGGGATCAGAATTTTTCCTAAATCTGTGCTTGAGCCTTTGTAAGGCTAAACCAAGGTTTGTTTTTTTTTTTCTTTTTTTTTCATCCAGCAACTATATTATGGCAGAAGGCATTTATGTCCTATCAAACCAAGTACTGCCATGATAAAATATTTATAGTAGATACAATTTTTATGGTTGGTGGGAACTCTTCATCCATAACAATAGTTCAACAAGTCATTTGATCTTAGTTTAACATCAGCATTTACTCAATATTTGTTAAAACATGTACAATGCCCTAAGTAGCATTACATAAAATACACATTATTTTAAACACATTAAAGTATTATTATAATTACTATAAATATAAGCTAAAATGAGTTCCTACTAATGTAAAACCAAGAAAGAATTAGAAGCAAAGAATTATAAGAAAATACTATACAGAAAGGGATAAGAATATGAATAAAATATTACCTGAAGCTAAGGCGAGCTGAAGAAGAATTTTTTACCCTTAAATAGGCATTATCAATATATACTCTCCTAGATAGTTACTCAGGTGCCAGACTTCTATACATTCCACAGGCCCAAAGCATAGCAACTGACAATATACTGATACCTTTCTCCCCCTGGGGTAGCAAAACATCTATGAAAAAAATCGCACCTTTGAAGCTACCTGAACCAAGAACTGATAAATGAGCTTTTCTGAAACAGTGGATAGTGTAAACAGGTCCAAGGAAAATGAAATTTCTTATGAAATATTTGATTGAAATGACAGCTAGAATCAGTGGTACCTCCCTGCCATAGCAATCCTTTCAGTATAGTAATTATGAAATAAATATGACAAGGGAAATGCATGCTGGGAGTATGAAATGTAGTGAGTGTGTGTGTATGTGTGTGTATGAATGAGGGTGTATGAGTTTGTTTAAAGTGTGATGTGTGTATGTAGAAGAGTAAAGATGAGTAATTTAATTCTGTAATAAGCAAATCTGCCAAAAATCTCAATTCTTTGTGTATTGGTGATTTACCTTATAATTTCCAAAGTACACTGCATGTACTTTGTTTTATTTGATGAAGGTACTTGCATGTGGATGAACAGACTACATTTATTTCATTTAGACATTTGGACATAATCATCTGTAGTTGTTTTAAGATGATAATTTTTCAAAAATAATAATTGGGTTAACTAATATGAACATATTCATACATTTTAGGGTTTTTTTCTTGTCCCCTACTCTTCACATTTTAAGGCACATTTGGTTTTAATATCTCCACAGAATGTAGAATACAATTAAGATCGAAAATATTTCTTCAATGGAAAATGAATTTAAATTGCTTTCACTAAGATAAAAAAAAAAAAAGAAAAAAATATATAAATAAATAAATAAATAAATAAATTGCTTTCACTTAGAATATATTTATCTTTTTTAACACATTAATTTGGGAGGAAAAAAGTTCACTAGAATGACTACTGACTCCAGTAAACACCTTTTTCTTTTTCTCAGAAATAATTGACTCCTAGATGCAATTACTTTCATTATTATAAAATAAAATTGATATCTTAATAAAATTGTTAAAGTTTTAAATTTGCTTTGATGTAGATAAGATATATATTTAAAATGTTTTTAT
Organism: Molossus molossus; assembly: GCF_014108415.1. Taxonomy (NCBI): domain Eukaryota; kingdom Metazoa; phylum Chordata; class Mammalia; order Chiroptera; family Molossidae; genus Molossus; species Molossus molossus. The sequence goes on along the minus strand of NW_023425344.1, from coordinate 72,554,799 downwards.
GACTTCTATATCTTGGAAGTCATCATGATTTTTTAATTTAAAAATCTCAGGACAATTAAATTTTCTATAGAATATTTTTAATAGAAAATTTGTTTATTAATATTAAAATTATGCTAATAAAATATATATCAAAGAAAAAATATTTTCTGAACTGTATAAGTATATATTTCACTATGTCTTTTCGGTTTGTAAATCTAGAACTATGCTAATAGTTAGACGGTCCATGAAGAATTAATAAACACCAAAAAACTATTAATATTTGTAAGAGTTCATGATGATGAGTAGGTGAGATCATGAGGTATTTATAATAATTTAATCTGTCTAAAGGTTCCATATGTGGTTGTAACATTTCAATATAAGGATTTAAGCACAGTTAAAATAACAATCCTAATTTTAGGGCTTTAAATAACATTCAGATTAAAAAAAATTTTTTTAGAAGGAATTAAATATTATTTCTGGAAATAGAGCAAGCAAGTATATAATATAGATCTTTTGGCTTTTACTGGGGGGTTGGGAAGGCTTTATAATTTCTCTTAGTTTTGGGTTTCTAAACTGGATCTGTTAGATGGAGGTTTTCTATGTCTACCATAATTTCTTGAATATTACTTTAGGAAAAATATGCTGAGGAATATATGAGCTGAAGAAATTCATAAAGTTATATAAATACCTCCCTCCCCCACAAAGAAAAATACAACTTAGCCTTTTCTGTTATTCTCATCTGTGACTTTAAAACAAACACTTCAGGTTTCCATATTTTATGAATTTACTTTTGAGAAGAGATTTGGCATACTAATTATTATGTATAATTTAATTTTCTTAGATTACACTTTATGCAAGACTTGAAATTGAAGCAACTCCAATAGGAGGCCCATCCTTACAGACACTGGTATCCTCTGACTCTAAAATAAATTTCTGTGGTTTTCTCTAGTGTGTAGTTCTCAAGTATGGTTAAGATCAAACGCTAGAGTAAAGAGCAGGTAAATATGACACAGGTGTTCTGTTGGGTGACATGTTTAGTAGTCTAGCAAGAATGATAAAAGAGTAATGGGTCTGGAGTTCTGAGTAGTTCCCTGCAGTTTCCATTGAGTTTATTTTTGGTCAAAGCAGGAGTTTTCATTATGTTCATTGTTGCACAGTATTAGAGTTCATGCAAAAATTCATCAACAGCATCCATTAGTAGAGTCCATTTAAATCCCTGATTATTGGGAAGGAAGATGTAATAAATAATCACTTATTTGCTAATACTGGGAGCAGTAGAATTTTCAATTGGCTCCTTACCTTCTTCAAAAAAGTTTTTATTACATTTTTCTTCATGCTTTTTTTAAAAATTCTATATACTTATTTTGTGGTCCTACACTGTGCTGATCTTTTAAGGTATCTGCCCTGGTGGTTTCCTCAGTGGTTAGAACATCAACCTGCAGACTGAAGGGTTGTGGGTTCGATTCCAGCTCAAGGGCATGTACCAGGGTTGCAGGTTGATTCCAGGCCCTGTTTGGGAGGCAACCAATCAATGTATCTCTCTTACATGTATGCTTCTCTCTCTCCCTCCCTTGCTCCCTCCCTTCTATTCTATTAAAAAAAAAAAAAATCAATGGAAAAATATCCTTGGGTGAAGATTAACAACAACAACCAAAAATTTAAAGTATCCCCTAGGAATAAACTTAACCGAAGAAGTAAAGTACTTATTTGCAGAAAACTACAGGACATTGAAAAAAGAAATAGAGGAAGATATAAAAAAGTGGAAGCACATACCTTGTTCATGGATTGGAAGAATTAACATCATTAAAATGTCCATATTACCCAAAGCAATCTATAGATTCAATGCCATCCCCATCAAAATACCAATAACATATTTCACAGAACTAGAACAAATACTTCAAAAGTTTATATGGAACCAAAAAGACCCCAAATAGCCACACCAATCTTGAAAAAGAAAGACAAAGTAGGTGGGATCACAATACCAGATATCAGGTTATACTACAAAGCTACTGTAATCAAAGCAGCCTGGAACTGACACATGAACAGGCATATAGACCAGTGGAACAGAACAGAGAACCCAGAAATGAACTTAAGACATTACACTCAATTAATATTTGACAAAGGAGGCAACAGCATATAATGGAGTAAAGACAGCCTCTTTAATAAATGGTGTTGGGAAAATTGGACAGCTACATGCAAAAATGTGAAACTAGACCACCAACTTACACCATACACAAGAATAAATTCAAAATGGATAAAATACTTAAATGTGACTCTTGAATCCATAAAAATCCTAGAAGAAAATGTAAGCAACAAAATTTCGGACATCATATGCAGCAGAATTTTCACTGATACCTCATCTAAGGCAACAGTAACAAAGGAAAAAATGAACACATGGGACTACATCAAACTCAAAAGCTTCTGCACAGCAAAAGAAACAAACAGCAAAATGGAAAGGCAACCCACTGTATGGGAGAGTATCATTATACATCAGATAAGAGGTTAATTTCCAAAATATAAAGAGTACTCATACAACTCAACAAAAGGAAGACAAAGAACCCAATTAAAAAATGGGCAGAGGAACTAAATAGACACCTCTCCAAACAGGACATACAAATGGCTAAGAGACATATGAAGAAATACACATCACTAATCATCAGAAAGATGCAAATTAAAACAACAATGAGGTATCACCTCACACCTGTCAGAATGGCCGTCACCAACAAATCATGAAACAACAAGTGTTGTCGAGGGTGTGGAGAAAAGGGGACTCTAGTACACTGCTGGTGGGAAAGCAAACTGGTGCAGCCACTATGGAAAACACTATGGTGTTACCTCAAAAAATTGAACTGCCATTTGACCCAGTGATCCCACTTCTAGGAATATACCCTAATAACCCTGAAACACCAATCAGAAAGAATATATGTACCCCCATGTTCATAGTAGCACTATTTACAATAGCTAAGATCTGGAAACAGCCCAAGTGTCCATCAGTAGATGAATGGATCAAAAAGCAGTGGTACATATACACAATGGAGTACTATGCAGCTGTAAGAAAGAAAGATCTCTTATCCTTTGAGACGACATGGAGGGACCTAGAAAGTATTATCCTAAGCGAAACAAGCCAAGCAGAGAAAGACAAATATCACATGATCTCACTTATTTGTGGAATATAATGAGCATAATAGTCTGAGGAATAGGGTAGACCCAAAGACACGGAAGTAGGGTATAGACTGACAACCCTCAGAAGAGGGAGTGGTGGGGGGAAGAAAGAGATAAACCACAGAACTTATATGCATGTACACACAACCGATGGACATGGACAACAGAACCGGGTTTGGGGTGGGGGGGTGGGGAGGGGGGTGTCAATGGGGAAAGAAAAGGAGAAACATCTGTAGCAAAAATAAATTAATAAAAAAAATTTAAAGTATCCATTTATGTGCATTTATTCTATTTTTATTCTCTTGTATCTATTGTTTTATCAGGCAGTTTCCATATTCTGGTACTACATGTGCTTTCCCCTTACTCAGGCACTGTCGTCTCCAATAATAGCAATCAAGGCAGATCATTCTGACAAATGTGTGTCAGAAAAAGCCTGCTGTGACTTTGAAATATTGAAAGTGACTGATAACATAATGTGTACAGCAGAATAAATTCATACAAATGGAAGTTTTAGCTGAGCAGTCAACGAATGAACTGAACACAGTGTCAGGACTGGGCCCGAAAGCTCTGGGTGTCAGTGGTCGCAATGGCAAATTGCTAAATGCACTTTGCGAAGTGTTTTATGAATAAAGCAGGGCCAGAGCTTTATCATTTTTCTTTGTGCTTTGGCTTCTGCAGGAAACACAATGAAGTGATGTTCCCTTAAAAACTTTCTGGCTTTGGAAGTGTTTAAGAAGATAAGGCACTAAGGGCAGTTGGGAAATATGATAAGAGAGGTAACGTGACCACTAAACATAGACCATGAAAAGGCTGGCTACTATACAGACAGCTGGGCTACAATATACCCACTTATTAAGAAACACCCAGGAAATGATAATAAAAAAAACCCCTTCACTTGCAATTTGCTATAACCTGCCCTCCTTTTGGAAATGCCCTTACTGACATTTAAAATTGATTGCTCTGAAGAAGGAAATAAAACTAACTCCTAGTGTTTGAACATTACATAGACGGCAAATACTGTTTTCACATGTGTGAAACACACTGACTTTACATATGTCTAGCTAACTGCTGCTTGCCTGTGTGCAGTGCTCCTATAAAATCAGACACATCGACGTTGTGTAGGTTTCAGCAGGAGTGGGGCTCTCGTCCATGAGAGGAACTACATCTTTCTGCACTAATGGCAGGTTGTTTAGACAAAGAGATTGACTTGACGAGGCAATCAAACCAGTGGGGGAAAACAATCTCTTGCTTTCTTTCCCTCTGTCTCACCTCCTTCTCCTCTCTCTTCCTCCCCACTTTCCTCTTAGGTAGCTATATTTAGAAGGCAGTTTATTCTTCCACAGGGGTGTCAAGGCTAGAGGTACGAGGTAAGACATTTTGTGAGTATTCTGTTGGCAATTTTCACGCATATAAAATAGAACACTTCTGGGCAGCGTTATAAATATAGGTATTACAGAATGTGCCTCAATCCATGTTCTTTTTAGAAGTGTGAATGAATTTAGTGCTCTCTGGTTTCAGAGTTCAAGAGTGCAAGCCTGAGATACACTGGTGTTGGCAGGTGCCTTAGGAGATGTTGCCAAATATATTAACTATTAAAAATGGAACTTGCCTTCTCTGCCATTATAAATGTGACTCCTTCGAGAAGACTGACCACTGGGTGAGAGTGCGACAGTGTGGGGAAGGCTTGGAGATTGTTCTAACAACACTGTTCTCATCTTTTGTCCCAGAGCTTTTTCTGGTTTGTGTTTTTTGTTCCACATTTCTCCTTTATGTCTCAAGTATTCTCCCCCTCCTGCCTTTTCACTGTTAAGTTAGGTAGCTATCATCTCTCATCTCAATTATTGTAATATATTTCTGATTGGCCTCCCAGCTGCTAGAATCTTGCTCCCAGATAATCAATAATCAATACTACAGGCAGAGTGAATATTATAAAATGTAAGCCTTCTATATCTGATCTCACTTAAAAACCTCTGATGGTGTCCCATCATCCTCAGGGTCAAGTCTGCACTCTCTGACCAGGCATCTCAGGCCACCATGAGAAAGGCGGGGTCCTCCCATGCACCTTTGGACACCTCCTTAGGCTCCTTGGCTGCTACTTCCTGATTCATACTCAATTTCACATGGTGTCTCTTTTCCCTGTTCCATCTATTTAGAATGTAGGTTACTTCATCAACTATATTAGTGTGCTGGGGCTGCCATAACAAACTACAACAAACTGGGTACTTAAATGACAAATTTATTGTCTTACAGTTCTGGAGGCCGGAAGTCCTAGGTTAAGTTGTCAGAAGGGTTGGTTTCTTCTGACCCCTCTCTCCTTGGCTTGTAGATGGCCACCTTCTCCCTGTGTCATTAACCTGGTTTTCCTTCTGAACATATTAGTGTCCTAACTGAACATTCCTATACAAATAGCAGTCATATTTAATTAGGGCCCATCCTAATTACTTCAAATGGATAAAATACCTAATTGTAATGTGTGAAATTATAAAAATCCTAGAAGAAAATGTAGACAGAAAAATCTCAGACATCATAGATAGTGGAATTTTCACTGATATATCACCTAGGGCAAGAGAAACACAGGAAAAAAATTTAGAAGTGGGACTACATCAAACTTAAAAGCTTCTTCATGGTGAAAGAAACCAGCATCAAAATGAAAAGATAACCTATTCTCTGGGAGAACATATTTGCCAATGATACATTGGATAAGGGGTTAATATCCAAAATATATAGAGTACTCATACAACTCAACAAAAGCAAGACAAACAATCCAATTGAAAAATGGGCAGAGGACCTGAATAGACACTATGGGTTGGGACTTCAACATGTGAATTTCAGGCGACACAATTCAGCCAATGACATCAACCAACTTCAATTGTTCTTTAAATTGTGTCTGTTCAGTGCAATTCCACTAGAAAGCTGTCCTGATACTTTCGCCTAGGTTCCATACTGTTTCTCTGTGTTCCCAGAATACACATCACACTGAAGAGAAAAGAGCCCATTCACTTGCTTGCCTTTCCTCCTAGAGAGCAAGCTGGTTAGAGGCTGGGAATGTGTGTCGGTCATAGCTGTAAATCCACTGCCTAGCACAGTGTCTGGCACACTGTAGGGGGTTAATAAATATTTGTTGAATTGGATGAAGCATTGCTAGTTTGTGTGTTTTTTTTTCCCTTTTCTTTGCATATCAATTTACACTAAACTTGGAACATATTAAGTGTACTATATAGGGCTGATTCCACTGGTTTCCATATAAATTTCCCTTTCAGCTTGACTATCAAATTCTTATTGCATTTGAAACTTATTTTTCATATGAGCCTGTAGTGTGACTGCATCAAAATAGGCATACAAATGGGAATACTGAGGTCAGTCATATAAGGTCCCGCTTTACACAGTCTGCCTAATAGCAGTTGCATGGATTTCCAGGAGTAAAAGTATAGAAGAAAGGAAAGCTTAAGAGTTTAAAAATACTCTTCCCCAGGTGTTTCATTGTGGAGCCTATCTGTACAGCATAAGCTCCACCCAGTACCCGAATCCTTTTGGAAGTCTTCGCGTGCAATTCCACAGCTCTAAATTTGAAATCCCGTGTTGTCAAAGACTGACTCTCGTCATTCTCCTGGGCTGCTTGCAAAACTGGTGGTACACACAGGCCGTGTTTGGTGGAGAAGAAAATAAACGCTCTAACCTGTGGGAACAAACCAACTGGTTGTCTACTGTCAGGGTTGAGATGGGTTTTCAATGTTGGCAATGGATGTAAGAAACTCTGAAGGTGACATCCAGTGGCCCATTATTTCAATCTTTTCTAAGGGGATTTCCCTACCACCTTTTGTTAGATTATGCAGACTATGTATTACAGAGGTAGCCAGTTTTCAGAGAAATTATTTCACAGATAGTGGTCATAATGGCTATTTGAGACCTCAAATGGTCACCTTCACATTTGAATAAGACAGAGTCCAATCATTTTGCATTCAGTAAGCTGGAGCCACAGGCTTTGTTTCAGAATGGATTTTTTTTTTAAAGTATGCATATAAAAGGTTTTAAGGGACAACTTCTTTTAGAGCTTTCAGTTTGTTACCCTTTTTATTTTAATCATTGATAACACAGAAAAGCTTTGCTTGAAGATTTTTTTAAAAGCTTCTTTTTGAACAGAATATATTTCTCATTTACTTTTTACTTTTTTTTTGTTTTACATGCACTGAAGGTCAAAAACCTTCTCTGCTTTAAAGTAGGACACAGAACTCTGCATAAACCATCCCAGAGGACTTGTTTTTGAGACGTGAGGAATGTGAATGCAGAGTCAGCAGCCGCTTGGAAATGGTAATGTTTCATATACTTTATCAAGCACCGAGTTGCCTGAAAAAGGAACTAGGCAGAATCTGGTACCGCGAGTTGCTTACACATGTATTATGGTTTTTGTTCCTTTTCCTTGCCTCCACCTCTCCACAGTAAATTTGAGTAAGTAATTACAATTCCAAGTCTTTTAGATTTCAGGGGAAAAAAATATTTAGGAGACTTAACAGAGGATGCTCAATTTTTATTTTGTTAAGTACGGACATTATAAAAAAAAAATCTGTGTTCCTTTCCTAAATGAAAGGACATTTAATTCCCCATATATAAAATGGCTATAATCTCAGAACAAAAAATAGTTCTTTAAACAGATTTGATTGATTTAACACCTGACTACATTGTCTTTATTTATTTATTTATTTATTTATTTATTTATTTATTTATTTCATTTCACAATGGGCTAGTGAACATCTTAGAATTGGCACTGTCTGTGGTGGACAGGCGCTAGAAGTTGGCAATAAAAGTGAGTGGATTTCACCTTATGGGCAGGGTACTAAAAATGCGGTGGGCAGTTGAGTTAGCCAGAGGAAATGTGAGTGAGGAGTGGAGGTCCCCAGGGGGAAGCAGACACCTGGAGGAAGCCAGTGCCTTGGAATGCCCTCAGTGAGGGGAGCAGAGAGTGTACATGATGAGCTTGGGGCCCGGCAAGTGTGGCTCAATGGTTGAGCATCGACCCATGTACCAAGGGGTCGCCAGTTCAATTCCCGGTCAGGGCACATGCCCAAGTTATGGGCCCAATCCCCAGTGAGTGGCATGCAGGAGGCAGCCAATCGATGTTCTTTCTCACTGATGTTTCTATCTCTCTCTCCCTCTTCCTTCATCTCTCTCCAAAATCAATAAAGAAAAAAAACAGATGAGTTTGAGGAGGCGGGAGAGGCTGGATAAGAACCTTGTAGGATCCTTGCTGCCTCTTCTGTTTTTCTTTTTGTCTTCATTGTGCCTGACTCAAAAGTTACATATCAGTTTAAAGTTTTGGAGCTGGACGAGGATTTTAGAGTTATTAGTTTATGGGGTAGAAGTAAAAACACATGACTGACTGTAGGGAAAGTTGGGATTTTCTATAATCCACACTCTGCCAGATGTGACTATAGAACTGTGGCCCATTTAGTTTCCTCGCAGGGGCTTTGTTTCCTCACAGCAACCTGCCTAAAGACGGCTGTGAAACAGATGACAACTTATCACTCTTAGTTTTAGGAGTCTGTGGTTCCATAACTTGAAGTTAACAAGGGACCAATAGACCTGATGATGTGATGCAGGGAGAAAACACTAGGGATATAGCTTTGGAGATACAGTAGGAAGCTTGTTGTTTCTTTAAAAAAAAAAAATCGTATTTTAAATAACATTAAATTTTTCATCACCCTCCATGGAAAACAAATAAGATTTAGTTACTATAAGAGACAGAGTTTCTACTTCCAAGGAACTATTTTGGTAGTAAGAGAAAACAAATATGATACTTTGTTAGAATAAAGATAATGGCAAAATAGGGTTAGGTGAAAACCTGAAAGATTTTTAACCACTATGCCAGTTAATATGTTTTGAAGTCCCTGTAGGCAAAGAACTATTTGAGACACTAGATCAGGTCAGAGAAGTCAGCAGATTAGTAACAAGGATACTGCTGAGACCACAAGAACAACCACCGCCAGAGAAGGATTTGAGAAACAGTGTCATGTGTTAACATAGCAGTTGGGAAAATCGCCATTGGGTGCTGAAGAAGAGCTTGTGGTGGAGGAGGAGGAGGGAATTAAACAAGTGGAACTGAGGAAGAATGCAGACGGACATTATAACTTTAACTGCTTAGCCCATTGCATAATTTAGATTATAGATTCAATACCAAAGTATTTTCCCCTTATGGTCTCTGAACTTTTTTTTTTTTTAAATTTGTAAAATATGTACCAAAATCCTTCCCTAAGGACATTGCATAAGAATTAAATGAGGCAATATAGAATGGGAGTAATCTATGCTGGATTAAATATGAAGATAAAATACTTTTTTAAAAGGGGAAGAGAGTAAAGAAGCAGGAAAAAAGATGCAAGGGAGAGAATGAGACAGAAACTAGCAAAGGCTGTATTAGAGCAGTTATTCTCACAGTGTAGACTCTAAACCCCCAGGGTAAACCTCTCCTGGAACTTGTTCCAGATGCCGGTTAGACACACCTATGAATCAGATATCTGGGGCTGGGCCCAAAAAACTGTCTTAACACGCCCACCAGGGTATCCTGATGCTCGCTGAAGTTTGAGAACATCTGCATTAGAGTCAACCATAGGCATAGCTGGAGCTCTCTGGAGCTAGTTCATGTATTCAAGTAGGAAAAAGCTATCAAGCACCAACTCTGTTTACAAGGATTGCTCTAGATCCCGAGGACATGGAGATTGCATTATCTTGTCATTACTTAAAAGAAATTGTTTTTTTCTTTATTGATTTTAGAGAGAGAGGAAGGGAGAGGGAGAGAGAGAGAGACATATCAATGAGAGAGAACATTGATTGGCTGCCTCCTGCACGCCCCCCACTGGGGATTTGGCCCACAACCTGGGCATGTGCCCCGACCACGAATCGAACTGGTGATGTCTTGGTCGATGCTCAACCACTGAGCCACACCGGCTGGGTTCTTGTCATTACTTTTTAGGTACTTTTCCAGTTCTTACTTTACTAGTGCCTCTTCCTCTTTGTCTTCTAATATCCATCCTTGGGGCTTGGCTCCCTTTTTGCTGCACATATTTTCTCTTGATCCCCCTCCCCCTCGCTTGTTACTTTGTATTGATACATTCTAAATCTCTATATCTCCCCTTCATGTTACCCAGTCGCCTTTCTCATACTTTCAACAGTTTTCAGATATACCCCTTGGTGTCACTACAAATTCAATATGTGCACACTCTTCTTTTCATTCTGCCCTTATTCTGTGCTCTTACTTGTAGTTTTTCCCACTGAGTATATGGTATTGTCCTTCTGTCTGTGTTCCTACTTTAACTAGAGCATACTGGTGAAGGGCATGACTTCTGGAGTCAGGGTTCAGATCCCATTCCAGCCATTTATTAACTATACCTTGAACAGTTTACTTAACCTCTCTACATGTCATTGTCCTTGATGGGATGGTAATAACAATGATCTTTTCAGGTGTTGTGAGGATAAAGGGAGTCAGTCCATGGAAAACTTTCAGAAGAGCACACAAGAAATGTACAATACATGATAGTATTATTCTGGATATTATAGGTGATTAGTCTTTCTAATTTGTTCCTATATTTTCCAATATCTGTTTATTCTTTGTTCAGATTTGTCATAGGGGTCATTATAATGGACTCTCCAACATCTTTTCTGCCCCATTAAATAGTGTCAGCTATGAATGTGTGTTCCTGTGGGGATCTGCCCAGTCCACAGGTAAATATATGACCTAAGATGAACTAATGAAGCTGAAGAGACAAATTTATATTCATGCTTGAGAGGAGAGATTTCTCACTCCCCTCCACTGACTGAAACACATTGTCCCTATTGCTGCTGTGAGCATCCTTCCATCACAAGGCAGGTGAGGATAGTTCTACTTCACTCACCAAGTATGGGAGAGGGGAGAGGTGGAAGGAACCTCGGTCCCTGAGAACATTACCCTGTTGATTCTCTGAATCTACCAACCCTGAAGATATTTACCCCTGTGATGGTTTGCTATGTGAGATAAATTTCTGAGGAAAATTTGATCTGGGATTTCTTTTCTTATAGTCAAGAACATATAACTAAATCCTTAGCTCTTCTCATTCTTAGATATTAGGCTCTTTATAAAAGGTGCCTACTTTTTCTGCTTCTGTAGCCCCCACCCCCCATTTTAGTGGATATCTCAAATAATTTAAGCATCTCTTTCTAACTACTGTTGAAGAAATCTCTGAAATCATCAAGCCCCAAATCCTTCAATCAGTGCTCAAGGCTTTCATAGCTAGTACCTTCTACCTATCAAATTGTAATTTTTATTATTTTGTCTTTCTTCTAAATTTCACCTTTCTATATCTTAGTTCCTGTCTGATAAAAATGTGAAATTACCAAATCCAAGGCCAAAGTCCTAATTTCCCTGGCTCTTAACCTATTTCTGGCACATGCTTGACCAACTCCGTTAACAGTACCTCCATCAACTTATTTATTTGTTCAGAAGAATAAGTTTCCCTGATTTCCTCACCCACCATATCCATACCTTTTGCTGGTACTATCCGTTTTATAGCTGTGATAAACTGGAACTTGTTACTTTTCCTCATCTCAATTATACCACCCTAGAAAAAGCCATCATCATCTCTCCGTTGGACTACTGCACTAGCTTCCCAACGTATCTTCCTACATTGACACTTGCTTACTGCTTCTGGTCCATCCTTCCTTCCTACCATATTTCTCTGTGTACTTTAACAGCCTGAGATAATAAATATTCTTCTTTCTGAAACTTCCGTGGCTTGCCTTTGTTATTAGGAAAAAAAATCTGTAGTCTATGTAATCTGTACACTATGTTTTTCACGGTTCTACAATACATCTGGCCCCAACTAACTCTTTACCTTCCTTTCATACTACTCTCTCTCGAGTTCATTTTCATATTACTCTCAGAGTTTGTTTGTTCTGTGCCACACCAGATTCCTTGCCATTTTAAAACTCTCCAAGCTGGTTCTCACTTCAAAGCTTCCACAAAACCTGTGCATAGAATACTCTTCCTCCACATTTTACATTCAAGATTATAATAAAATATTGCCCCCTCAGAAAGGTCTTTTGTGACCCACTTCCACACTTATCATCTTTATTATTTGTCCCAGTTACATTTTCTTCATTGCATGTTTTCCAATATGAAATTACCCTGTTTGTTTTCTTGTTTATTGTATGTTTCTTTCTCCAGTGCAATGTAAACTCCAGGAAAGCAATAACCTTGTCCCTCATGTTCAATATTTTACCCCTAGGAAAACAAAATAGTATCAAACACTAAGTAGTTGCTCAACAATATTTGTTTGTCAATTGAATAAACATGAATTCTATTCTCTAGGAAGTTGTTTCTCTTAGTAATCACAAATAAGAATAGGATTGTCTATTTTCCCCTCAAACATTACTTAAAAAGAATTTATCAAACATCTACTAGGAATGTAACAACTATTTATTATGTAAGATAATCAAGGAAGAATAAGATAGGTTTTATAATTCTTTCTAAGCTAAGAATTTAGAACTTTTAAAATGTTAAGTTACAAATATAAGAAATGATTAATTAACAAAAAAAATAGCATATGTGGTACAGAGAAGGTAAAACACAGAAACACAATGAAGGATTTAGTAAAAGCTGCATGTTCTAGGAATACATCGAGGGTGAGTCATGATCTAAAATGCACAGAATGCATAATAGTGAGGAAAGAAAGAGGTAATTGTGTACCCAGACACACTGGACTGAGATGCAACTAGGTTAGTGACTGTGGAATGAAAAGGAGAGAAAATAAAAAGGGACATTTGAAAACCATTTTTGCCTCAACATGTTTTATTTCTACTATGTCTTTAAAAAAAATCCTCTTATTGATTTCAGAGAGAATGAGAGAGAGAGAGAGAGAGAGAGAGAGAGAGAGAGAGAGAGAGAGAGACACATCAGTGTGAGGGAGAATTGTCAATGTGAGAGAAACATCAATTAGTTGCCTCCTGTACACACCCCGATCAGCGATTGAATTGGCAACCTAGGTATGTACCCTGACTTGGAATTGAACCCACAACCTTTTTTGGTTTTGTTGTATGGGATAACACTCCAACCAACTGAGCCATTTGGCCAGGGTATCTCTATGCCCTTTTAATGAGCTGTGTTTCTGGCTTTCGTTATCTCAACGGAGAGTTTGCCTACGTCCATATCCATTGTTCCAACCGCTCCCTCAGGTTTCCACCCTGCATTGCCATCTGTCTGGCATAGTCTCTACCTTTCCCTACATGAGTGCATCATCGCCAAAGCCTCAAATTGGACATGCCTTGATGGAAATGAGCACTTTCACTTTCAAATCTCTTTTCTCTCCTGGCTTTTTTTCTGTGAATGACTTCCTTGTCACTCAAACAGCCAGGCTAAGGATTTCAAAATCATGTTTGGCTCCCTTTTCCCCATCTCTGTGTCAGCTGATGGTCAACATGGTTACCTTTACAATGTCTCTCCTTTGCCTTCTGTTTCCATTACCTTCATTTTAGTGCAAGTCTTTTACTCTTCTTAAGGGATTCACGCATCCATTCATTCAGTTAACATTCATCTAAGATCTACTATGTGGTAGGCTTTCTTCTACATACTTGGAATGCATCTCTGAATAAAGCAGACAGAAATCCCTGTCTTCTTAGAGTTTACATTATAAATGCAGCAACACCTTCCTAACTAGTACCCTTCCTGCCAGTCGGCTTCTTTCATGGCATACATTTGTTCTAGACCGATCAAAAGGCAGACTTCTTCTTACAGGTAGTTTTTACTAAATTCTTCAGTGACTTCCATGCCCTAAATTCACAGAGCTCGGCCTGCTACTAAGGGCTCCTGGGTTCTGGTCTGTTCTATCTCCTCAACCTAATGAAGTATTCAGTGTTACTTTACTGAATGTGTTATCATTGGGAGGTAATTTGTTTGAAAAATTTCTGCAGTTGCTAAGAAACACAGAACAGAAGATATTCACAATAGTAAAATTCATGTCGATTAGCTCAGAGAATACGGGAGACTACCTAGAAGGGCCATGCTGGCTTCTGCAGGGAGTGCTTGGTTAATTAATAGAAAAAAAACAACCTCAATATTTGATTAAAATAATCAGAATAAAAATGATACTACCCAAAACATTATTTTGGAAAAAAATTAAAAACCTTGATAGGACAGAAAGCCTACCATATATATATTTTTCAGGTTGCTGGCTCATCCCATCATGCCTCCAGGTCTCACGTGGAACGCTGACAAGAATCTCACTAAGGCAACATTTTTATATACATTAGTTGAGACCCATAAGATATAAAATAAAAGCATGTTGGATTTCAGTCATTTTTAATAGTTAGTGATAGTTACTGAGATTATTTCAAACATAAATAGCTCTATAAAATGACAGTTGTAGAATGGATTATTAAGAAAAAAGTGAATGCACACTTTGGAGTATATCTTTCTCTTTTTGAAGTAGATGCTAAAGCAGGAAATTATGTCCATCAAGACAAAAATCATTGGTGCTTCTGTTACACATCATTCTGGGCTGTAGGGACCCATAAATGTTACACTATATGGAAATATTCTATTTTTATCTTAGCCATACCTTAGTTCTAGAAATAGTAGGTTCTGTTTCATATCAGTAAGCATTTACATGTGAGTAGACAATTATGATATCAGTATTTTTGAGCTGCTCAAGGAAATAGTTAATGAGATAGAGAAAAGGCAATTATGGAGTCCACCAATTAAAAAGTCATGATGAATGAAAACTTCCATACAGGAAGAATTATGGTTTCAGTCAAGTATAGTCTTAAACTATTTGTAGCAAAATAAGATAAGACAGAGAGAAAATAATTTCAATGTCTTCCCACAGCTTTCAGTACTTTTATTGTTTAGTTCTGATCAGCTGATGCAAGACAACTTCGGGTTCAGATGGCTCTGCCTGCTCATTGTACAGGAGGACTCTCACTGTTAGCGTGCTGTTTAAGTTTCTGAGTCACCTGAATTTCACGTGAAAAGGCAGCTACCTGAGAAGGCATGACGACAATTTGATGCTTGTTATTCTGGTGCACACTGGTGCATGTGCTTAGGCTTGTGAAAGTAAAAACTAGGGTATTATAGTGTTTGACAGATGGGTTCAAGCCTGGCTCTGCCACTTACCGGCTTTAGGGCAACCTTTGAAAACTGTGACTCAGTTCCTCATCTGCAAAATGAGTCTAATCATAGTATCACCTTGAAAGATTATTGTGAGAGTTAAATGACTTAGGATATAGCACCTGGCCCATGGTAAGTCTTCAATGAACGTTAATTATCATTTTAGGCTATAGTGTAGTTTCTCTATAAGTTAGGGATAATGCAATCCATAGCAATCTAACATGTGTGCAACTTTTTCTGTATGTCTATACAATAATGATATCTTTGAAACAGAAATGTTCTAGTCAAGTTTATGACTCTGTTAAACATATTTATTCACTGATACTTCTGACTCTTTTATGTAAGATATAAGTGTGCTTCAGCAAACATTTATTTTACTAGTAAGTTTTAGGGATAAAAAGCTGATTTTTAAATAAAAAGTACCAGCAGAAAAGGGCAGCGGTGGAACACTGGACTGGGAGCCTAGAACCCCAGGGCGTGTTCTGACCAAGGGTTAGATTTCGGACAGGTCACCCAACACCCCCTCAGTTTCATCTATGTTAAGTAGGAGTCGTCTAAATGCATGCCAAAGTCTCATTCATGTCTCCTATTGTATGGTTATTTCTTCTATCTACATAATTATCATGGAAGCACATGTGCTCATTTGCATGTACCATCCTTAAAATATTTTAAGGGCCCATAAAAGAGTAGCACATTCTTTGATTATCCTCAATGACATCAAATTTTCCCTTTAAGAGATTGAATTTTTAAAACAGCAAAAAAATGACTTGGGGCGAAGTCTGGTGAGTAAAATGGGTATTTTGAGTGGGAAAATGTGATGTAAGTAGAATGAAATTAAAGTGTTATGAGGGAGGCTGAGACTCTGGAATGTGTGTATGTGTGTGTGTTCAATACATGTGAATGTATGTGTACTTTCAAGCTTAGAAATATAGTTTTGATTTCTGAAATGTTTGTTAAAAACTCATCCTTTAGTCACACCTAATTTATGCCACTCGAATAACTTTGCCTTTTGTAAAACAACTGCTTTTTAAATGTAACAACAGTACTTACTGAGAAGTAGCAACAGCACGCATTTTATTTTTAGGAAAGGCTGATCCGACTTGCTTCTTGCTAAGGTCCAACGTCGTGGGCTCATTATCCAGCTGAAACACTGCTTTGCACCTCGCCGTCATTTATCTTCCCGGTACCTCAACACTTTCCTCAGAAAAGTCTAATAAAGTCGTTTGCTTATAAACGGTGCTCTTATACCTTGGATGAAGTGTTGCCCAAACGCTATGCGATGTTTAAGTACAAAGAAAACAATCCTGTACCACTTCACAGCCTACTCCAGGGGATTGTGCTGTCTGAGGCTGGGTTCCTGTTCAGCAGCGACAACGCTGTATGATTCTTAAGAGTTCAGGCTTGTAATTTTCTCTAAAGTTGGCTACTGCTTTGCAAGATTCATAAAACTGATCTCAAATCATACAGAGCCATTGTGATAAATATTTTTGGAAAATTTACACACTGAACATGTATCATCAACTGTACTTATACTCCCACTTATTTAGACCAAACACTGAAATGAATGTAAATTACTCATGTTCTCCACTGGAATCAGAAGTCTGGGTGATGGGTAAAGCCCACAAGATCTTAGTCATAATAGCTCCACGAGGAGTCATGAAACAGAAAAAAAAAAAAAAAAAAAAAAAAGACTAACAAATAAGCTACCTCATTTTTCTTTTTTGTTGACATTTTCTGAATTCAACATTCTAAGTCGAAAACAAGAGTTTTAGAAGGGGGTTGCTCTGAAATAGAAATAGTACATTCCTTTCAAAGGTTTCCAGAGGCTAATCCTTATTTAATATACACACAGGGTGGAACAAAAGTAGGTTTATAGTGGTTGTGTGGAAAATAATATAATTAATAAATAATAATACACGAATAAACTGTGTTTTGTGTACTCACAACTGTAAACCTACTTGTGCCTCACCCTGTATATTATGAGGACATTAATTTCCTTGAATACTTTATAAGTTAAAATATATATATTATTATTTTAATTAAAAATATATACATATATATATTATTACTTTATTCTACTCCTATTTCTCTTTAAAGTGAACCTTCAATGTCCTCTTTCTTTTGTTCTGTGACTCCTCATTTTTCTTTTTTACTTTATTTAAACATGCCCCTCTAAACTATCTTGGTTCTGTGACCTAGAAAATGGGGCTGTAATAAAACCAGTTGGTTTCAGTGGTGTGTGTACATGTTTATATACATATATGTATACATTTGTATATACACACAAATATAGATAGAGTATATATACATATATGTATGTATATCATTTTTAAAAATAATATTTGGTGTGTGAGAGAGAATAACACTACTAGGAACATGCACATGTGAGTTGAACAACCATGAAACAAAAATCTATAAGCTGGAATCTTATAAGTTGTTTAAAATAAATATCTACTGGGTAGTGAATTATCACATTGCTATTTTAAAATAATCTTTGCTTTCCTAGAAATTACTTTCCAGTGGGTTTCACCTACAGGTAAAATTGGGCTGATGCAAAAGGTGTAGTAGATGATCCAGAAGGAAAAATAATGGAGTTGGAGGTAGAGAGGAGGGGACTGTTTGTGGCCATTTGAATCTGACATCCTTTCCCTTTCAGGTTCCTGATCGCATGCACGCTTCTCATTTCCACCAAGTCCTGTCCAGTCCTCTTCAAATTGTACCTTTTTTCCTAATCTTTTCTCTCATTTTCATTCAGAGTATTGTCACTGTTCACAGCTGGAGTTCTATAGCAGCCTTGTAAACGGCCTTCCTCAGTTAAGCTCTCTCTCTGTCTAACCCAACACCTTGGGCCCCTGAGATGCGATTCAGATATTCTCCTCAGAGCCCCACAAAGCCAGTGTGGGGTCCTGAGTGAGGACATAGCTTCGACCTGGGTTTGAGTACCAACTCCACTTGTCATTAGTTGCGACCTTAGTAATATACTTAACTGAGTCTCAGTCTGCCACATAATGGCAAAGATGATATGAAATACATCAGGTGTTTTGTGTAGTAGGTGCTTAATAAACAGCAGCTATCGATACTCTGGTACCACACATTTATTTTCAGCTTCTCTCTCTATATCCCGTCAACATTCTCTCCAGTGAAGTTGTTCCTTTTTATTGTTCTTTCAAACACACATGACTGTTTTCTTTGATTTCCTCATGTGACTAATTTTGGAGCCATTAACTGGGCAATCAGTGGAGATTATTATTTTTTCTCTTCCTGAAAAGGGAACAAAGCACTTTGTAAGTGTCTCATTCTGGTTGGGGGATGAAAGCATTAGAGCTGTATGCTTTGAGGTTAGAATATTGTCTACCTTCCTTGTGAGACTGAAAGTATAAAACTTATTACAGAAGAGAGCTGGAGAGAAAAGCAGATGTGTGATACATTTGTTTTTTTTTTCTTCTCAGTTTTTTTATTGACTATGAAAAATGAAAGAAATCAAGAAATAAAAAAAAATTATTATGATAAGAGGAGATGAAGACTTTTTATTTGTTTTTATTTATTTAATTTTTTTATCCTCACCGGAGGACATTTTTCCATTTTTTGTTCAGGTAGAGTGGGGGGGAGAGAGGAACAGAGAGAGAGAGAGAGAAACATCGATGTGAAAGGGACACATCGAGTGGCTGCCACCCGCACAACCGACCAGGGCCGGGGACAAACTGCAACCGAGGTACATGCCCTTAGCAGGAACCGAACCCGGGTCTCTCAGGACCGCAGGCCGATGCTCTAACCGCTGAGCCAAACCGGCCAGGGCGAGATGAAGACTTTTTAAATATTAAGCAAGCACAAAGCTAGGTATTTAATTTATTTGAGTATAAGTAAATACAATGATCTTTGACCAAAAAGTTAGGTAGATCTTTTATTCATTCATTAAATATTTATTGAATACTTACTTTATGCTAGTATGAAGGGAGGCATTAGGGATATATGGATATATGCTTGGATTCAAGGTGTTTGTTAACATGAGGCAGGACCAAAAGGTAAATTATAAGACATTTTAAAATAGGTGGAGATACAGAGATCTAATGTTCTTTTCGGAGTCCAAAAAATTATAAAGTAAAGCAGTAAATTTTCTAACAGTTAATAGTGTAAGGGTAAAAATAGACTATATTTAAGGCATTTAAAGCTAATTCAACAAATAAAAATAGCCATTTATAGTTACTTTTCAAGAATGAAAATATATCATAAATCAAGGATTATGATTAATTTTATCCTCTGAGAGAGAGAGAGAGAGAGAGAGAGAGAGAGAGAGAAAATGCCTTTGAAACACAGGGATAGGCAATCCCTTCGAAACACAGCTTGTCAGTTTTTGGAGCCAGACTGGATTTGAATGTCAGCTCTAATACTCAATAGCTTTGTAAAATTAGACTAATTACTTACATCATTATGTTTCAGTTTCTGTGTCTATAAAATGCAGATAATAATACTACTCATTTTGTAGTTTGCCACATTTAAGAACTCAGAGTCTGGCACACACAAAACATTATATAGTATGTTTGAAATTCTTGATATATTGTTTATGTGTCTGTGCCACTCTCATGAATCCAACAAAATCATTCTCTGTGAGGTTTTAAATATGTCCTTGTTTTTGTGCCACTAGGTGGTTCTATTCCCAAAGTTTAGGAATAAAAGCCAACAGGCAAAAAAGGGACTCTTCTACAGATGAAAATAAAATTAGACCCATGCAGTAATTCTTCCTTGACACCCACTCAAATCTGAGAAGAGAGGTGAGCTGATACTAAAAGCTCACCTTTTAGCCTTATGAATAGTTAAGGTTATAAAATCAACACAGGAGTCAATTTTATCAATAGCGTAATAATTTTACTCTAAATAATTTAGTTATCGTCTATTATTAAATGTCTTTAATGAAACACCTTTTGACTAAAAAGTATTTTTATACTAAGAACTATTATGAAACAAGGGCTACATAAAACATTTGCTGAACTGAAGTAAAAGGCCTGAACTTGGAAAACTTTAAGACACCGAAGAAGGAAACTGAAGAAAACAGAAATAATTGGACAGATATACTCTGTTCATTAACAGGAAGAATGAGAGAGTTGTTAAAATGTCCATACTACCCAAAGCAACCTACAGCCTCAATACAATTCCTATCAAAATACCAATGTCATTTTTCACAGAACTAGAACGAATAATTCTAAAATTTATA
Source organism: Molossus molossus (assembly GCF_014108415.1). Lineage (NCBI taxonomy): Eukaryota > Metazoa > Chordata > Mammalia > Chiroptera > Molossidae > Molossus > Molossus molossus. Next base: position 72,534,325 of record NW_023425344.1, on the reverse strand, counting down.
TGGAACCACAAAAGACCTCAAATAGCCATATCAACCTTGAGAAAGAAGAACAATGTTGGAGGTGCCATACTACCTGGTATCAAACTATACTACAAGGCTATAGTAATCAAAACAGCATAGTACTGGCATTAAAATGGACAAATAGATCAATGGAACAGAACAGAGACCAGAAATAAAACCATAGCTATGAGGTTAACTAATCTGCAACAAAGGAGGCAAGAATATACAATGAGATAAAGACAGTCTCTTCAATAAAAGATGTTGGGAACACTGGACAGATACATGCAATAAATAAATAAATAAATAAATAAATAAATAAATAAATAGATAAATAAATAAATAAATAAAAGAAATTAGATCACGTTCTTACATCATATACAAAAATAAACTCAAAATGGGTTAGAGAGTTAAATGTAAGATCTGAAACCTTAAAAACCCTAGAAGAAATCAAAGGCAATGTACTCTTTGATATCGGTCTTATGTTTTTGGATATGTTTCCTAGGGTAAAACCAACAAAAACAAAAATAAACAAATGGGACTGACTACATTAAAATAAAAAGCTTTTGCAGAGCAAAGGAAATCATCGACATAACAAAAAGGTAACCTACTGAATGGGAGAAGATATTTGCAAATGACATATTCAGTAAGGGACTGATATTCAAAACATATAAGGATCTCATATAGCTCAACATCAAATAAATAAACAATCAGATTAAAAATGAGCCGAGGACACACATATTATTTTCAGCTGTTCCCTGGAGTACGTTTACTCAGAAATAAAATCTCAGTTAGGTAAAACACAACAGGGACAATAATAAATGGAACACGTGATGTATTGAACATTCCTTTAATTGCTATTGTTTGTGTATTGATTTTATTGTCTTCATTTAAAAAAATTTTTTTTGGCATAAAAGACCCATAAATTGGGTCTGGAAACAAAATATATCTATAGTGAAGAAAAAGCCATTAATCACAATTAAGAAACTTCTTTTTCTCGACTACCTGGTTCATGTTAAGATACATTTACCTTTTCTGTGGTCTTCCACTATAAAACCTGGTATTCCCTTTCTTTCTATTATGCATCCCAGCATCAGTTCTAAATTCATAAAAGCAATGGTGTGCTTCTTTGCTTAGAAGTATCTCTTCTATTAGTTTCTTTCTCCTCATTTCTCCTTACCCAATCTAGCCAGGCCTTTATCTCAGGCCCTTGGAGTTTGTTCTAGTATATGCCTATTTGAATCCATCCTTCTTATCAAACCAGATTAACTTTCCCTTAACTATCATCTTTATCCACTTACTCCTGGGTTTCAGAACTAGACAATAGGTTCTTGTAGCTAGCTGCATGTGACCTACAAAATGAGTTCTAAACTTCAAATTTCCTTTCCAATTAACTTGATGTCCTTATTGGTCCTCAACACATTATGCTCTCTCCTACTTGTATTCTGTTGCTTTCATTGGTTCTCTAAGAATTATCTATTTTTTCCATTCAATCTATAAGTATTTTCTTCTGATCCTTCAAGGTCAAGTTTAAGGCTTACTCCTCTGGAGAACTTGCGTTCATGTTTCCTTTGATTAACTATTTTCTCTGTATGGTATTTACATATTTAAATATATCAACTACACAATTTAAAACAACATAAATAAGCAATACCGACACTATATATAAGTAAATATCATTGTTTTATATGTATGGGTCTTATCTCCAACTAGACTGCAAATGCTTTGCAGGTAGATTCAACTATGGGATAATCGATTTTCCAGCTTGTTCCCCTTAGAATCTACTCATCAGTAAATGTACTTAGATCGATTAATTATTATCCATATCTTAATACTTTACTTTCCAATTTATGTAGATTTCATTTTTTTGTCTTAGAATTGTTAAGAACCCCAAAGGGCCAGTGGTAGATAATTTTATTCTGCATAATTTTTTATTCCCATCTTCCCTTTATGTAGACCACATGTATCCGACCCAGTGAGTCTGGGCTTGGCCTTGAGACTCTTTAGTTAGTGGCCTGTTGGCAGATGTGACACATGCCACATCTACAAGGAGCACGAGGGGCACTGCAGGTCTCTGTCAGCCTCCTTTCAACTGCTCTTTGCAATGAAAGCAGCTTGTCCCAGACCGGACTGCTTCTCCAGCTCGGGCCCTGGATTGAGGAGTTGCATAGAGAAGACCGGGGGTTGACCCACAACTTGCAGTAGAACTCACCAAGTCACAGCCCTTACATTTCATAAAAAAAAATACGTTCTTTTTTTTTGGATATTTTTGTTCAGATAGAGTGTGGGGTGGGGTGGGGTGGAGAAAACATTGATGTGAAAGGGACACATTGAATAGCTGCCACCCGCACAACCCAACCAGGACCGGGGACAAACTGCAACTGAGGTACATGCCCTTAGTGGGAACCGAACAAGGGTCTCTCGGGACCGCAGGCCAATGCTCTAACCGCTGAGCCAAACCGGCCAGAGCAAGAAATATGTTCTTTAAGGTCACTGATACTCTGGGTGTTTACTGTACAGAAAAGCTGACAAACACAGGATCTTATAGTTCATCTAACTGCCTGTTTTGCAGATAAGGAGAGAGACCTAGATTTTTAGTTAGCTAATGGAAGAGATATAACATAAATTCTGACTTATTAAAAAAATTTTAAAAACACAAAACACCCGACTTTTGGTTATCCTAGAATTTGGAGGAATACAACTCAAATTGTTTGAAATTTGGGGCATTAATACTACCTTAAACTGCCCTCTTGGTTGGGTATTAGCTTTTAGAAAATACATAGAGGTATACTAGAAAATAAACAAAATGTACTGTCAGTGTCAAATGGAATATACTTCTACCTGAAACATATTACCACTCTTTCCTCTTTCTTAGGTCCAAGCTATGGTAGCAGACAGAATGGAATGCAGTGATCTTGTGAGGTCCTTTCAGGCCCAAGTCTTTCATACATATTGTTAATATTATGAAGAAGTCTCTTATATATTTTGACACGAAGTGATGGACTGTGATATTCTTACCCTTTTTCTTTTCAAAACTCAGCTGGAAATATCCCAATCATTATGTGCTTCAGTACATCAGAACCTGAACTTGGTCCTGAGGTTTTTGTTATCATATGTTGTTCTTAGAAATAAATTAATTTTGCTAACTATTTTTGCTAAAAACTTAGAGACTAAATTGCTCAACTAAGCTCTAAAGAAATTGTTAGTGGACTTTCTTTTGTGTATCAATTTTTGAGAGTAAAACCAGTTATGTGCAACAATATTTTCCCTTTTATGGGAAAAAACAATAATGTAGTACATGTTTTACTAAATGAATGTCATATAACTACCTTTTTTGCTGCTATTTAGTATGCTTCTTTTAACAAAGGACACAAAATATAATACACTAAATAGGATAACCAAGTGGATTTTCTTTTTCTATACTTTCTTTTCTTTATTTAGACCACACACAGATCTTACCTTTGTGAGAAAACATCCCGGTAAGGACTGCCATGCTGCAATGCAATGCCGTATCCCCGATCTGCAACAGTGTTCCCAATGGTGTAAAAGGAACAATCTGGGTCATTGATAGCCACATACTCCAATACAGCTGCATCCCACACAAACGCATAATTTCCATATTTTACCTATAAAAATATGAAGAACATAGGATTTATGTTAGAAATATTGTTATAGAGACAGGATAGAAAATTGCATTAGTATATATTCAATTGTGTAACATATAATAGGACCTATACTTCTAAGCACCTATTCTGAATGAGAATTTGGCTTTTGGTTAATTTATAGCTCTGTTCTCCTGGGAGCTTGGTAAAATTAGAATGTTAACTATGTATCCAGGCACCATTGCTTATAGTGAAATGACCCCTGTGTAGTAAATGTCATCTGGATTGAGAGCACAATAAATACATGAAAGGAAACCATGTCTTTGAGCTCCTCTGAATGCAATATTCTCGTACTTGGGCCTGTTTCTTTGGTGATCCTGGAACTTAAGCTTTTGGAATTGTTACAAGAGATCTTGATTCCTGTGGATTATTATGCTTCTAAGGCATGTAGGTGTTGACCCCGCCAAATATGGGTATCATCTCCTTGCAGCTGACCTATATTCTAAATGAATGCTGCAGGTACAACTCACATTAAAGAGAAATAATCAACACTGCCCTGCTGGTAAGATATATTTCTTTACCTATGTCCTAAATTAATCTATTGCAAAATATGGTTTAAGCACTCTAGCAGCTGGATTGAGAAAAAACCCCTTCAGTGAGCATTATAATAATAAATAAAATAATTATACAACTTTCTTATTACTATTTAGGAAACATAACTTTATTCTGATTTGTTTATATTCTCTTTTAGTGATTATTTATTTTTCTCTCAGTAATCACTCATATCCTAAGTTGCAAATTAATCAAAAATAAAAAACAATTTTAATCAAGTTTATTTAGAAAATTATTATATAGAAATATAAAACTTAATGAATTCATCAAATACACAGAATAATTATATAAAATATTCAGTCTGTTCCGTGAAAGGGAAAGTAATTTCCTGGTATATGTGATTAGGGAAGAATAAAAATAAATATAAATACAGATAGTTGAAGTGATGTCAGCAAGATAGCGGATTAGGAGATCCCCAGATTTGTTCTCCCACAGAAACAACAATTTGACAGCAATCAGTGAATAGAAGTGCCCTTATGAGCTTTGGAATCTAGGTTGTGAAACTCTTATAGAGTCCAGGATTGAGGAAGAACACTTTGAGAAGGCATGCCCATGCCCCTGTGGTTGGCTGAGCAACTGTAGTCCTGGATGCAGTCCCAGAAGTAGCCCTATCCCCCTGTGGACTTGGCTGCAGATCTGTAAAGATACAAGGTAAGGAAGCCACTAATACCACTTCTATTCAAAATCATCCTGGAAGTGCTAGCCATAGGAAAGAGGCAAGAAAAAAGGGGATCCAAATCAAAAAGGAAGAAGTGGAATTATCTTTCTCTCTCTCTCTCTTTTTTTTATCCTCACCCAAGGACATTTTCGCATTTTTCTTCAGATAAGGCAGGAGGGAGAGAGGGAGGAAGAGAGAGAGAGAAACATCGATGTGAGAGAGACACATCAACTGGCTGCCACCCACACAACCCCAACCAGGGCTTGGCAAACTGCAACCGAGGTACATGCCCTTGGTGGGAACCGAACCCAGGACTCTGGTCTGTGGGCCGACACTCTAACCGCTGAGCCAAACCGGCCAGGATGGAATTATCTCTTTTTGCATATGACAGGATCATACATGTAGAAAATTCTAAAGACTAAATAAACAACAAAAAAGTTTAAACTAACAAACAAATTCAGTAAAGTTGCATGATACAAAATCAACATACAAAAATCAATAGAATTTTTATATATGAACAATGAATTATACAAAAATAAAATTGAAATAAACTTATTAATGATGGCCACAAAAATAATAAAATACTTAGGAAGAAACTTAGAGGTGAAAGACTTGTACCCTGAAAATTACAAGAGTGATGAAGGCAATTAAAGAAAAGTAAATGGAAAGAATTCTGTATTCATAGTTTAGAACAATTAATATTGTTAAAATCTGTATCCTATGCAAAGTGATCTACAGATTCAATGCCATCCTTATCAGAATACCAGTGGCATTTCTTACAGAAGTAGAAAAAAATCCTAAAATTTATATGTAACCACAAAGGACTCAAAATAGCCAAAACAATCTCAAACAAGAAGAACAAAGCTGAATGTGTCATGCTACCTGATTTCAAAATATGTTACAAAACTACAGAAATCAAAACAGTATAGTACTGACATAAAAACAGACATAGAGATCAATGGACCAGAATAGAGATCCCAGAAATAGATCCACACTTTAATGTTCAAATGATCTTCTACAAAGTTGCTGAGAACATGCAATGGGAAAATAAATGCTTTTCCAATAAATGGTGTTGGGAAAACTGGATGTCCACAGGCAGAAGAATGAAATTGAACTCATATTTCACAATATATATAAAGAAACCACTCAAAATGGATTAAAACATAAATGTAAATCTTGAAATCATAAAACTCCTAGAAGAAAACATAGGAAAAGTGTCTTGACATTGGTTTGGACAATGATTTTTTAATATGACACAACCAAAAACACAGGCAACAAAAGTAAAAATAAACCAATGAAATTGCATCAAGTTAAGAAGCTTCTGCACAGCAAATGAAACACTCAACAGAGTAAAAAAGGCAAGCTATGGAATAGGGCAACATTTTAAATCCCTATATCTGATAAAAATTTAATATCCAAAATCTATGCGGGACTCCTAAAACTGAATAGCCAAAACAAAACAACAACAAGAGAGAAAACTTGAACAGACCAATAACAACTAAGGAAATTGAAGAGGTAATCAAGACTCTCCCAGCAAACAAAAGCCAAGGCCCAGATGGCTTCACGGGGGAGTTTTACCGAACATTCAAAGAAGAACTAACACCCATTCTCCTCAAACTCTTTCAAAAAATTCAAGAAGAAGGAAGACTTCCAAACACGTTCTATGAGGCCAGCATAATTCTAATTCCAAAACCAGAAAAAGACACTATGAAGAAAGAAAACTACAGGCCAATATCCCTGATGAACATAGATGCCAAAAATCCTTAACAAAATATTAGCAAATCGGATCCAGAAATACATCACAAAAATTATTCACCATGGCCACGTGGGATTCATTCCAGGGATGCAAGGCTGGTACAATATTCGCAAATCAATAAATGTGATACACCACATAAATAAGATGAAGAATAAAAACCACATGATCATATCAATAGATGCTGAAAAAGCATTCGACAAAATCCAGCATCCATTTCTGATAAAAACGCTCAGCAATGTGGGAATAGAGGGATCATATCTCGACATAATAAAGGCCATATATGAAAGACCTACCGCCAACATCATACTCAATGGACAGAAACTAAAAACATTTCCATTAAGAACAGGAATATTATAGGGATGTCCACTTTCGCCACTCTTATTTAACATTGTACTGGAAGTCTTAGCCACAGCAATCAGACATGAAGAAAAAATAAAAGGCATCCAAATTGGAAAAGAGGAAGTGAAACTGTCATTATTTGCAGATGACATGATATTATACATAGAAAACCCTAAAGACTCCATCAAAAATCTACTAGACTTAATAAATGAATTTGGCAAAATAGCAGGATACAAAATTAACGTCAAGAAGTCGACGGCAATCTTGTATACCAATGATCAACTCACAGAAAGAGAAACTGAAAAAACAATCCCATTTACCATCGCGCCAAAAAAATTAAGATACCTAGGAATAAACTTAACCAAAGAAGTAAAGGACCTATTTGCAGAAAACTACAGGTCATTGAAAAAAGAAATAGAGGAAGATATAAAAAAGTGGAAGCACATACCCTGTTCATGGATTGGAAGAATTAACATAATTAAAATGTCCATACTACCCAAAGCAATCTATAGATTCAATGCAATCCCCATCAAAATACCAACGACATATTTCATAGAACTAGAACAAATACTTCAAAAGTTCATATGGAACCAAAAAAGACCCCGAATAGCCACAGCAATCTTGAAAAAGAAGGACAAAGTAGGTAGGATCACAATACCAGATATCAGGTTATACTACAAAGCGACAGTAACCAAAACAGCCTGGTACTGGCACAAGAACAGGCATATAGACCAGTGGAACAGAACTGAAAACCCAGAAATGGACCCAAGGCAATACGCTCAACAAATATTTGACAAAGGTGGCAAGAGCATACAGTGGAGTAAAGACAGCCTCTTTAATAAATGGTGTTGGGAAAATTGGACAGCTACATGCAAAAATATGAAACTAGACCATCAACTTACACCATACACAAAAATAAACTCAAAATGGATAAAAGACTTAAATGTGACCCATGAATCCATAAAAATTCTAGAAGAAAATGTAGGCAACAAAATTTCGGACATCATATGGAGCAGAATTTTCACTGATACATCACCTAAGGCAACAGAAACAAAGGAAAAAATGAACACATGGGACTACATCAAACTAAAAAGCTTCTGCAAAGCAAAAGAAACAATCATCAAAATGGAAAGGCAACTCACTGTATGGGAGAACATCATTGCCAATGATGTATCAGATAAGGGGTTAATTTCCAATATATATAGAGTGCTCATCCAACTCAACAAAAGGAAGACAAAGAACCCAATTAAAAAATGGGCAGAGGAGCTGAATAGACACCTCTCCAAACAGGACATACAAATGGCCAAGAGACATATGAAGAAATGCTCAACATCACTAATCATCAGAGAGATGCAAATTAAAACAACAATGAGGTATCACCTCACACCTGTCAGAATGGCCGCCATCAACAATCATCAAACAACAAGTGTTGGCGAGGGTGTGGAGAAAAGGGGATTCTAATACACTGCTAGTGGGGATGCAGACTGGTGCAGCACTATGGAAAACAATATGGTGTTACTTCAAAACATTAAAAATTGAACTTCCATTTGACCCAGTGATCCCACTTCTAGGAATATACCCTAAGAAGCCTGGAACACCAATCATAAAGAATATATGTACCCCCATGTTCATAGTAGCACTATTTACAATAGCTAAGATCTGGAAACAGCCCAAGTGTCCATCAGTAGACAAATGAATAAAAAAGCTGTGGTACATATACACAATGGAGTACTGTGCAGCTTTAAGAAAGAAAGATCTCTTATCCTTTGAGACAACATGGAGGGACCTGGAAAGTATTATCCTAAGTGAAATAAGCCAAGCAGAAAAAGACAAATACCACATGATCTCACTCACGGAATATAATGAACATAACAGTCTGAGAAATATGGTAGACCCAGAAACATGGAAGTAGGGCACAGACTGACATCCCTCAGAAGAGGGGATGGGGGGATGGGGGGGTGGGAAGAGATAAACCACAGAACTTATATGCATGTATGCATGACCAATGGACATGGACAACTAAGCCGGGGACGGGGCGGGAGTGGGGTGGGGAGGGGGGTGCCAATGGGGTAACAAAGGTGAAATATCTGTAACAAAAAAAAAAAAAAAAATTAAAAAAAAAAAAGTAACTGGATTAAGAATGAAAAAAAACCCACATTAGTTAAAGAGGACATACAGAAGGGGAAAGATATACAAAGAGCTATTCAACATCACTAATCATCAGAGAAATTAATGTAAATGAAACTGCAATGAGATATTATCTCACATCTGTTCAAATGGTTTTTATAAAAAATGCATAAGTATTTGGTGAAAATGTGGAGAAAAGGGAACATTTGCACATTATTGGAGGGAATGTAAATTGGTGCAGCTATTATGGAGGTTCCTCAAAAAATTAAAAATAGAAAGCTACCACATGATTCAACAATCCCAATACTGGGGATATATCCAAAGGAAATGAAATCAGTACCTCAAAGAGATATCTGCATTCCCATGTCCATTACATTATTCACAAGAGCCAAGATATGAAAACAACCTAAATGTTTCTTAATGGATGAATTGATAAAGGAAATATGTAATAGAATATAACTTGTCCTTACAAAAGAAGAAAATTCTTCCATTTGCAACAACATGGATGAACTCGGAAGGCATTACATTAAGTGAAATAAGCTAGACAAAAAAAGTCAAATACTATATAACCTCACTTATATGTGGAATCTAAACAGTTGAACTCATAGAAGTACAGGGTAGAATCGTGGTTGCCAGAGTTTGGGGGGTGGGGGAAATGGAGAGATACTGGTCAAAATATACAAAATTTCATGTAGGCAAAATGAATAAATTCTGAAGATTTAATGTAGAGCATGGTGAGTATAGTTAACAATACTAAATTGTACACTTGAAATTTGCCAAGAGGGTAGATCTTTTTTCTTTTTATTTATTTATTTATTTATTTTTTAATCCTCAGTCGAGGACATTTTTCCATATTTTGTTCAGATAGAGTCAGAGGGAGGGAGGGAGACAGAGAGAGAGAGAAAGAAACATCGACGTGAAAGGGACACATCGAGTGGTTGCCACCCACACGACCCAACCACTGCCGGGGACAAACTGCAACCGAGGTACATGCCCTTAGCGGAAACCGAACCCGGGTCTCTCTGGCCGATGCTCTAACCGCTGAGCCAAACTGGCCAGGGCTCTTTTAAAAAAATATTTTTTCTTTATTGATTTTTTGAGAGAAGGGAAAGGAGAGAGAGAAAGCTAGAAACATTGATGAGACAGAACATTGACTGGCCGCCTTCTGCATGTCCCCCACTGAAGATAGGCCCACAACCCAGGCATGTGCCCTGACCAGGAATTGAATCGGCAACCTCTTGGTGCGTGGGTCAACACTCAACCAGTGAGCTACACTGGCCGGGCTGAGCTATACTGGCCGGGCGAGGGTAGATCTTAAGTGGTCTTATGACAAACAAAACAAAAAAGGTAACTGTGTGAGGTGACATATGTTAACTAGATTCACTGTGATCATTTTATAATGTATATATCTCTCAAAACCAAAATATACCTAAGTAATTTTAGGTATTTGTACACCTAAATATATATACAAGTTTTCGGCCATTTACCTCAGTAAAGCTTAAAAATATAGACAGAGACGAAATGAAATAAAATGTTCAGAAATAGGTTAACAATTGTGAATGATCCTACAGGGATAAAATTAAAACATCAATAACTTTGATACTTTCCTGGAGGAAAAATGACCAAATATTCTTAAGAAGTAGAAACATCTGTTTCACAGAGAAAGAGCTTAAATAACCTTGATTACTAAACTATGAGAAACACCCAGAAATCTTAGTTTGTTCTCTCAAGAAGTATCAGCAGACATTTTTAAATGATACCATACAAGAACAATGTAGTATTGTTAGACAGGAAGAGCAGCGCTGCTTCAGCATTGGCGTTAAATATCTTGTGAGGCTTTATACAATTTTTAAATGGTCTTTCAACAGACACCAAGAAGAATTTTGACAAAACCGAAAAACTTTATCTGTCTAAATATACCCACCTAGTAAAGTAGGAGTAAAGAAATTCTTTAATGAGGTATGGAATACTACCTCAAAGAGCAAAGCTATTAGAAGCTGAAACTCTAATGGCAGTACCATTAAATTCAAGAAAATGATGCCTACTATTACCTTTAAGGTGGCCAAGTGTACATGATGGAACAGGATTTGACTTTGGGTAGTGGGGCCCACAATGTAATAAACAGATCATGCATCACAGAAATGTAGCTATATTATCTTATTAACCAATGTCACCTCAATAAATTTAATTAAAAAATAAAAAACACATTATTGTGATCATTTTAGCCTAGACAACAAGGCAGGAAACAAAAATATGATTTCAAGCTATTAACACAAAATTATTATTATTTGATGACATATGTCTAAAGCTTGTAATAATGGCCTGGCAGTGTTGCTCAGTGGTTGAGCACTGACCCATTCACCAAGAGGTCGCTGGTTTGATTCCTGGTCAGGGTATAAGCCCAGGTTGTGGGTCCAGTGAGGAGCACACAGGAGGTGGCCAATTGATGTTCTCTCTCATCGATGTTTCTCTCTCTCTCTCCCTCTCCCTTCCTCTCTTTCTCTAATATCAATAAAGAAAAAAAATAATAAAGTTCTAAATAATGAACTTGAAAAATAAAGATTTCAAAAAATATATCTATGTAAATAGATGTATGCAAAACAATTACTTTTTTATTACTATATCAATAAAATATAGTTTGAGTAAAAATATTCATTTACACTAAACATAAATACTTAGAAATAAATTTAATAATAAATGACTAAGGACTAAATAAAGAAAATTTCAGTACTTTACTGAATAAAGGGGATGTAAACTTGTTTCTACAAAAGATGTAACATATTCCTAAAGAAATAGATGCATAATTTTAAATGTCAGTTTTTCTTAGGTTATTTGATACTTAATGCAATCTAAATAAAATGTTCAATGAGTATTTTAAAATTTATTAAAATATTTGCATACTTAATTGTAAGAAAACAGATAAAATAGCAAAGAAACTTTGAAAATATAATATAATGATAAGAGAGTTAGAATACCAAGTAGTGATAATGTTACAAAGCTTAAAAATTAAATAGCATGGAATTTGTCAGCAAATAGAAATCTGTGGAATAGACAAAAAAAGTCTACAAAACTGATAAAAGTACATAAATGTCATATGTAGACTGTATTACAAAGTCATAATTCAAATCAATATGGCAAATATAAAATATTTTAATAAATAGAGTGAGACAGGTGTTTATTTCAAAAAGACTAGTATTAAAGCACGGTGTCACATTATATACGAAATAAATTTCTTTAGTGTAATAAATTCATTATCATAAAAAAGAACACAGTTTCAAAAAATCTACAAAACTAGAAAAACATGTAAAACAGTATTTTTCTGATGCTGGGAAAAAAGTGGGATATGTTTAAACATAAAAGTAAAGAAAAAACACAAATAAATATTTGATGTATTTACTGCCTTTTAAATATATTTTCTTAGACGAGGCCAATGCTCGATACTAAGTAAAAAGTTTTGCCAGAAAAATATTTTAAATCCTTTAGACCAGTTTGCCGTGCTCAGTGAATACTTAACATCAAACCAAGAGATATTGAAACAGATAAAAGTTATTTCCCTGAAAAAATCATTCCATGCAACTACTCATGGACTGTTTAGTATATAGTTAGGGACTAGGGTTCAGTGCTTCTCAAAATGTGGTGCTAAATTCAATACCATTAGAATTATCAGGGAAATCTTGTTAAATGTAAACTTCAGATATTACTCCAACTTTTTACATCGAAATGGTTGATGTTCCAGGCCTGGGAATATGCATTTTGACAATTTTGAAAATTGAAAATCTTGACAGCTGATGTATACCAATTAAAAAAAATTTTTTTTTCTTTATTGATTTTAGAGAGAGAGGGGAAGGAAGAGGGAGCGAGAGATAAGGGAGAACATCGACTGGCCGCCTCCTGCATGCCCCCCACCGGGGATTTGGCTTACAACCTGGGCATGTGCCCTGACCGGGAATCGAACTAGTGACCTCTTGGTGCATGGGTTAATGCTCCAAGACCCACATCAGCCGGGCTGATGTATACCTATTTTTGATAAAAATTTGTTTTACTAAAAATGAGTAATATAATCAGGAATAATTTTATATACATGAAGCTTGATATGATTAGAAAAGCTGACAGATTCTTGGCGTGTTGGTGTGGGAGTTTTCCTCTTTATTGATTACCTATATCCACATGATTTTCCTTCAGTCCTTCCACCCTTTCTTTGATTTTTTGCACTAATCACTGCAGGAGAGAAAAAATAATTTCCCTCTACCCTTCTGGAGTCTTAGCTGAGACCTCTATAATGAGAGGAAAGCAAACAGAGGTTTATCCCCATGTATACCTCAAGTGGAGTTAAGTCAGATAAAAATGAGTAACTCAAAGGAATTGTTTAGAATTCAGTATTAAATACCATCTAAATAGGGAAGGGGCAGGGGGAAGCAGGCTTCCTAAGGGAGAGTGAGTGGTTTTAGGACAGAGAAATGGCCTTTAGGAGAATGGGTAGGAACTATGACAGTTTGTGTCAAAGTTTGTTTGGGTGTGGTGTTGACGTCTAGTTTCTTCTCATTGGATGAGAGTCATTATCCCTGCTTGATGAAATGCCTCTGGAGGAAATTTGTGACAACTGGGTTTCTTTTCTCTTTAGACAAATAAGGGGGGTGGTTCAGAGAAATCCTCTCCCTGCTTTTGCTATTTTTCAAGTACTTTACAGCTCAAAATAATTAATATGCCAGAAAGTCACATTTTGTGGTGGCATTTTGTGCTACCCTTGATCCCCAACTTTCCTATCAGTTTTTAGCCAGCTGCATCTAAACCCATGGTAACAGAGCAATAGCAGTGACCTTGAAGCCTCCTCTAACAACCTACTTTGCTGCTATTTTCTTCTGTTTCAAACACCACTCAGGCCTCCTGGATCCCCTTGCAGCTTCTTTACAGCCCTCACGGGACCTCCCCTGTTGGGGACATACTGCTTTTCTGTTGGAAAGTGTTCCCACGTGGTTGCTGCTGCTTTGTGAGCTGTAGTGCTCTATTTAAATGTACAGTAACATTATCCTTGCCATTATATACATGTTTCTTGTAATTCTAATGCTACAAAGCATTGTGAATGCATTTTTAAGTAGAAAACCATTAAAACAGTATGATTCTAGCCTGTAGCAATCCTAAAAAATGTTGCATAGTAACCCAAACTATGTTAGCTTTCAAAAATATTCCTGGCTTTTTTCATCTACTAAAACATATAATCAATGTCTTTTGGATGGGTTTTAACATTACATTAAAGCTATCTAGACAGTAACTCATCAACAAAACCTGAAGTCATTTTTCAACAGAATACATAATTGAAGATTTGGTGCAGAACATTTTCAATACTAGTTGATGGATATTAATTACTTCAGCACTGTCAACTAGCCTTAGTTCCTGAGCTCATGTTTGGATAAGCAGCTGAATTGTGGGTCATTGTTTTATTTATCAGTAGATTCCATGCCAGCCGAGTGCTTCATACCAGATTAAACAGAGGGCAAACGTGAATCTCAGAGCTCCATGTCAATATAGTCCAGACCCCATGTGTGAGGAAGAGTAAAGACTCCAAAGAGACATCTACCTCCAATATGATGGATATCTGGTCCTCAGAGGAGAGATACCAAAATGTTAGCCTGGGATGAGTTTCTCACTGCTGAGATAATGCTAGGAGCTAGGTTTTGTTCCATTTCTACCACAATCTTTCTTTGAATGCCACCTCACTAACAATCATTATGCATTCATTTTAAAATCCTGAAAGTGAGCACTGGCCAGTTTTGCTCAGCTGTTAGAGCATCGGCCTGCAGACCAGAGAGTCCTAGGTTTGGTTCCCGCTAAGGACATGTACCTTGGTTGGAGTTTGTCCCCGCACCGGTTGGGGTCGTATGGGTGGCGACCACTCAGTGTGTCTCTCTCGTGTCGATATTTCTCTCTCTCTCTCCCCCCCTCCCTCCCACTCTATCTGAAGATAAATGCAAAAAAATGTCCTTGGGTGAGGGTTAAAAAAAAAATTCCTGAAAGTGAGTAAAACATGGGCCTCTCCCCTCAAGCTGCTTACATCTCGCTAGTGGAGACAGGTCAGGTGCTAATTGCTGGAACACAAAGCATAGTGTACTAAGCACCATAGAAGAAGCTTGACGTGTTCAAGGGGTATAAAGAAAGGGAAACTTAGTTCTCATTGAGGGGGATCAGAACAGCCTGCTCAAATATTCTGGCAACTGAAACAGCTATACAAGAAAACCCCAAACATTTAAGTGCCGTGTCTTTTAGTGCCTAACTGACTAACCATAGATACCCTTTGGAGACCATTTCTTGTTCAGGCACACTCTTTTAACCTTCTAGTTTTCTGCAATTTTCCATCTGTCAGGCGAAAAACTGTAAACACTCCATGTTATTTTCTCAAATATTTGCATTTCTTGCCAAGCAAACTGAAGGATGGGAAAATATTTCAAAATCTACACCTGTGCTCCTCACCATATTATGCATTATGGCCCATTTCTCTTCCGCTGTAGAATCTTCTTGTTCTGCACGCTCTGTTCCAACATCATTCTCATGACTTAATGTCGAAGGTACTTTTCTTTACAATTCATTAAGCTGCAGTCTCTGTAATAACTGCAGAAGCCAAGACCATAAACAAACAGACTTCCACTACTTTCACCACTAACTGCTATCCCGATGACTTTGGTCTTAATTAGGAAACCATATTCTTTCTCATACAAATCTTTAATTTAGTGAATTCTTTAAAAGCTCAGTTAAAAATCTCTAGCTACAAAAAGACATCAATGATGATCCTTTTTTTATTAAAAAAAAAATTCACTGGGAACAATTTTGGAAAGATGACATTTAAACCAGAGAGTAAGATAAGACTTCCCCTTACTGGAGAAGAATCCTCACTCTGTCCTCCATTTCTTCCTCCTGATAGTAATTAACACCTTATAAAACATATTTTCACTCTTAAAAGTGCCCTTTACACATAAATTTATTTGTTCTTTACAACACTGTGAAGCTGATTTTCACAGGGATACCTAACTCATAGGTGCAGCAATGGAGCTGGATGAAAAATCATACCAATTATTAGTGGTAGATTTGGAATTTGAGCTCAAGGTCATCTTTTATGCTTTTTTCACCACATTAAAGATACATTTCTGTGAGATATTTGCCATAGGAATGCCAAAATGTTTCAGATATGGTAGTCTTTGCTTTCAAGGCATAACCTATCTAGTTTGACAAATATTTATGTAAATACAAATAATAAATAATGCACATAGTATGCGATGAAAACCATGACAGGAATGCAATCTCTTTAATGCTATGTGATCACACTTTTAAGATAAATAAGAGTTGAGCTTTACAAAAACAGGTTGTTTGCCCAGCTGGTGTGGCGCAGTGGTTGAGCGTTGACCCATGCACCAAGAGGTTGTTGGTTCGATTCCTGGTCAGGGCACTTGCCCAGGTTGTAGGCCTGATCTCCCAGTGGGAGGAACATGCAGGGGGCAGCCAATCAGTGTTCTCTCTCATTGATGTTTCTATCTCTCTCTCCTCCTTTCCTCTCTCTCTGAAATCAATAAAGAAAACAAAACAAAAACAAAAAACCAGGTTGTTTACCTGTCAAACTCATTGGACCCCTGAAGCCTGTTGATTTTGTGACCATTGTTATCTAGGCATTTCTGATTTTCAGGATTAAAACCAAAGCAAAGATTTTTTTCAAATTAAAATAAAGGCTGTGGGATGGAAATTTATTATTATTATTTTTTTTAATCACCAAACAAAAATTAAGAGAAAGATGCAGGAGAAACATATTCTAACCTTGCACGCTAAGCTGCTAACTTCTTTACTATTTAAACCAATGGTCAGTGGGAGATAACATGATTGTGAATTATGGGTGCAAAGAGTTATGATTAGCCCAGCACAGATCTACAGTGGTCCTCATAATTTATTGCCCACATAAGTTCTTAAGACAAGAATGGCTTTAATGTTTATGACATATAGTTCTTGATGGTGGCCTCTCCCACTATGGGCAAATTAATGATTTAGCATCATTCATCAATTCTTGTGAATTTATCCAGCACAATAAATTATGCCCAAAACTTTTAGTGCTTAAGACTGACTTTTAAAATATATATGGTTTTGCTCATTGCTGCCTTAATTGTTGGCCTACCATATTTTATCTGCTTTTACTGTGAAATTTGAATTTGTGCTCCGAGATAGGCATCACAGTGCACAAGGGAGATGTGAATATGTTTAAATTTTCACAAGGGAGATGTGAATAAGTTTAAAATAAATATCTACTTATTTATATAATATCTTTTAACTTAGAAAAAAGTAGTGTGTCTATCTCTAGATCTTATCTTTTGCCTCTCTTTTTTGAGGCAATTGGAATATAAATTCCTTTTTAAAGTTTTTGAAAGCACTCTGGGAATGTAAAAAAACTAGACACCACTTCATTTTCCTCCACTGAAAACATTATCTTCAAACAAATGGCTGCTAGGGTCTAGAAGACGTAGGTTACGGAGGCCTGAAGTTCTGGACAATTCCGTGTGGAAAAGAACGCAATCTCTCCTTTAGGTTGGATGAGTGCCTGAGAAACCCGGGGGAACTTCTAAGGGGAGGCAGGGAAGAAACTAAATTTGGAGGAATGTGTGGTTCATAGAAATCTGTGGGCCTCAAGTCCTCTTGCCCTCCTTCCTTACATGTGTTCCTGTGAACATGACTGTTCTGTTGCTTTTAAATTGGCCAGGAAGGAGTTGAATAGGTGGGCAAGATCTACCAGTTCTGGAGTCTGGGACAGACCAGAAGACTAGAAAGCCCCCAGCTTCTTTCAGGTGCCTCAGAAGGGGTGTTGGTGAATCACTTTCTTCTGTACTACTGGCCCCAAAGGACAGAGGACATTTCATTTTCAGCAGTTTGCAAGACTGTCAATCCCTAGGATAATCTAACAATCCATCTCGAGTCTCCACAAATTGACAAAGAAAAATAACGACCCATACGGTGAGTGCCACAGTTAGAGAGGGAAACAAGAATTGGAACGAGCACAGAAAATTTTGAGGCAATAGCACTGTGGTGATAGTAAGATTCCAATTTTAAAAGAAAAATATACAGAGCACTTAACCGGATTTAACTGTGAGTCTAAACAAGTCTATGGGGCTACAAACTAACAGACAATCCTCAATTTCTTGAACAAAAATGGAATTGATGAAAATGCTCATAAATGTCCTGCAGGGTCTAATGGAAGAATCAGGGTGAGCACTGTCCAGTTTGCCTGGGATGGCCTAGCTGCAGCACACAAAGACCTGTCAAGGGAGACCTTCCTGGGAGGCAAAAAGTCCAGGTTTTGGCAATGAGTTCAGAAAATCAGGGGGAAGTGCAAAATCCACACAGCAGCTTAAAGGATAGGGCTGAAACGGACTATTTTTGTAGCAGATAGATA
This sequence comes from Molossus molossus, assembly GCF_014108415.1. Lineage (NCBI taxonomy): Eukaryota > Metazoa > Chordata > Mammalia > Chiroptera > Molossidae > Molossus > Molossus molossus. Next base: position 72,515,816 of record NW_023425344.1, on the reverse strand, counting down.
TGACTCAGATTATCTGCCTTCTCCAGTGGCTGTCTCTATTTCCCCCCTCAGTGCGTGTGTTGGCAATTGTAACTTGCTGTTGACAATAATGAATCCTCCATTGTTCTGTGCTGAGACAAGTGTGCAACCTAAGTGCATTGTAATCATGACTGTTAACAGTCCTTTGCCTGTATAATGACTGTTGTTCTTGGTATCAAGTTTATGCTAATTTAATTTGTAACATTGTAAATGCAGTGATAAAAATGAGAATGGTTATAATACTAATACCAGCATGACCCAGACATTAACCAAAAAAAAAAAAGGCTAAATAACTATTATCTTATAATAGAAGGACACAAATAACCCAAACAGCATCCTGCATAAGATGCAGAAAAGAATTTGGAATTAGGTGTGGGAAAGGAAATGCCGAAAGCACTCACAGATTCTAAATCAATCAGAAGCGTTTGTGTCTCCCGAAAGACACCAATGCTCAGTTGAAAATAGTAGCCGTGGAATTAGTTTTGGCATATCACATGAACAAACAAACATTATTGTATTGTTCCCCTGATAGCTCTATGAAACTGTGTAAAGCTATTTTTTCCCGATTCTGAGGTTTCAAATAAAACGCTCTGTGGAAAAAGGAAGAAACTGTGATAATAGGGGAGTAGAACCTTCACAATGTAGAGTTCATTCTTTCAGATCTCATGTTTTCCACGGTCAAGTTGTATGTACCTAGTGACCACACTCAGACATTCACACAAAAGATCCCTCCAGTCCTTAGGTATTTTGATTTTAAAAATTTAGTGTCAAACTATCTTCTTGATTTCTATGAAGGTTTTAATAAAATTGCATAATAAAACATAAAAGCCTACTGGTACTCAATTTTAAGACTTCAGTCCTCTCTCTGAATATTCTGAAGAAATGGCCCCATAAAATTTGGCAAATTCCGTTCAGTGGGTGGGCTTCTTATCAAAGAAAATATAATGATCTTATTTGAAGTATGTTCTGCACACCTTGTACATGACACTGCAAACAAGGGACATGGTGTGCTTACCGATAATAGTGAGGTTTTCACAATTTAAATTTTTGGTTACTTTTCAGTTTTCTCACAATGTGCAGAAGCACTTATAAACTTTTTTAGTTAATAGAAACGCAGAAGATGGCTTTCTTAGACATACATCGACAAAATGGCTATTAATTTTTAAAACATTAGATTGCCATAAAATCACATTTTCCAATGTGAGACAAGAAGAGTGTCCTCTGATTTGGAAATACATTCAGGATGACAATGAAGAAAAAAATGGGATTATAGTAAAATGGGAAATATATGCTATTCTTCCAAACTTGTTTGCTGATTTTGGAAGAAACCATAGGGTGCCCGGAAAAAGGTAAACTGACTGCACCTTGGTTGTTCAATTTTATGACAAAAATTTGTAGTAAAAAAAGTGACATAGTTTTTAAAATAAGACTACTTCAGAACAACAATGAAAAGATGGCCAACAGGAAAAGGCAGCCACGTGAGACAGGACTTTCTCAATTTCTTTACTAAAATGGTGACATCTTTGCAATCCAGCACTGATTTCACCAATTCAAATGACCTCGGTAGACTTTAAAATCATTTTCCTATGAAAGAGAACTCTAGCTTATGATGACATCCATTGTGCTTCAGAGTGTCTAAAACTGATGGACATCTTAGCCATATTCAGCATGTAGGATGAATTTATCGATGCAAAGATTGTGATGAACAAAAACTGGTCTTTGAAATCAAGCTTATAGAATTAAAATATATAAACTATTTTTTTGGAGATCTAGAAACTAATTCCTACAAGTTATCATACCTGCTATGGTTAATAAGTACACTCCTAAGTATTTCATGCTCAACCACTGTCGTTAAGGCATATTTCGCTCGATGTCATCACACTGGAATGCCACCTGGATCGGTGTAACACGGGCTTGATAAGAGCAGAGTGCAAGCCAAAGGGAAATTTGTTTGAATATATTCAGTGTTACCGCTGAATAAAAGAAAAGGAGAATAGCCTAAAGTTTGCAGGCAATTCAGAGAAGTATTATTGGAAATGGAAAGAGAGGAGTCAAATTATCTCACCATATTATGGGATAGAAATGTGTCATTGTTATTTGTTTTTAAATATAGTGAATAGCACTTGTGTATTTATGTTCCCCTTTTAAACATCTTACACTTATGTGTCTTAAATATAGCCCACAATATCTGAATATCCAAAAGAGTTAGAGTAAAAATAACTTCTTTTTAAGAGAACAGAAAGAAAATGTATTAAAATATTGTTACATTTTAACCACATATTACTTGTTTAATTAGTACTACATCAGTCAAAACTATTTGACAGTTAAATAATCCCATTGTTTTATTTTAATAATAGCATTTTGTAATAAGAAATAAATAACACAGAATGATGTGTAATTTCAAATAAATGTTAGTTTCATGTTAAAGTAATAATATGTATATATAATTGTGCATTACACATTATATTATTATGTTCTTTTTGTTTGTGTAGTTGTGGTCTGGGTTGTTACTCTAAAAATTTGGTAAACATGTTAATAAATGTTGGTATAATTGGTCGCGTGGGAGAAAATCAAATCAAATATTTTTCTTATTCCAAATAAAAAAGTTTTCAGTTGGACAAAATAGTTCAAAATAAAATATGAAGAGCCATACAAGAAAAACAGGGGTAGCATATATAATATAGGGAAACATATTGACATTTTAACCAACATATGAAATTCAGAAAAATATATATAAAGCAGACATTTTTACATAAAACATTTTCAAACACCTTTGCATGGCAAAAGATATATACACAAACTAAACAAAAGGCCAGTAGATTTGCAAAAAAAAAGGAACTCAAGGAACAGAGTATTGGTATTTATAAATATACATTGTTTCTCTAACTACCAAGAAAAAAATAGAGGATGCAAAATAAAAATGAATAAATTGTTTGGAGAGGCAATTCAAATGGAACAATATACATGTCCAATAAACATATGAAAATACCAAAAACTCTAGTGGTTAGGTGAGTGCAGAATAAAATTACAGTAGGTTACCACATTATATCTATTGCTCCGACAATATCTACTGCTAGTGGTGATGCAAGGAAAAGTGTGGAAATGAGTGGAAAATGATAAAAAAAAAAGAGGAAATGAGAAAGTGTTATACTCTTTTTAAAAAAGAAAACATCTATCCAAATTTTTAAAAAGGGATGACTTTGACCTAGCAATTCCATTTCCAGGAATCTATCCAAGAAAAATAAAATTTTCAGATTAATGTATAAAAATATTCAGTAATGTATAAAAATATTCATTGTTTACTATGGCACCAAACTGGAAACAGTGGTGATGCTCATTAATGATGCATTTCTACCATGAAAAATTATGGAAACATTAAAAGGAATCTATTAGAGCGATACAATGTGCCAGAGAGGGATTTCTATGATGTATTTGCAGAATGAGGAAAAGCAAGGTGCAAGAATTATTATGATGTAATCCTATTTTTTTAAATAAACAAAAATTATATAAATATATGGCAATATGAATATACATGTTACTATAATATTATAAATACTTATAGATAAATACAGAAAAATACAATGTATTCCATTAATTACCTTTTGAGCATGGTAAATATGGATGGAGGTAGAGGAGGAGAGAAAAATAGGGGAAAGCCAAGTTAAAAGGCAAAAGTAAAACCAATGCTCTAAAAATGGAATTTATATCTTTATGAAAATCACACACATGTATAAATAAAATATGTAATTAAAAAAGTTGTTTTTAAAGTTAGGTTTATTGATATCTAATTTACATAGAGTCAAATTGACCATTTTGGGGTGAACAGTAAAAAATACTACCCCAGCCAGTGTGGCTCAGTGGTTGAGCCAAGAGGTTGCCGGTTCGATTCCCAGTCAGGGCACATGCCCAGGTTGTGGCCCAAATCCCCAGTGGGGGGCGTGCAGGAGGCGACCAATCGATGTTCTCTCTCATTGATGTTTCTACCTCTCTCTCCCTCTCCTTTCCTCTCTATATAAAATCAATAAAGAAAAAAAAAATTGTAAAAACCTAAATAAAATACTGAAATACTTTTTATTAATATTTAGAATTTTTAAATGACATCATTAACATATATAGTAAAGTTATAGTTACCTTTAAGTCCTATATTGCTTTATAAACTTCTAAGTGTTATGTTGATTCATAAGTCTGTAAGTATTAGGGTATTCATAAGTACAAACTTATAATTACTTTGCTCTAATAACTGATTTATTTGATTCAGTCTGCAAGAGCTATTGGTATATACTTAATGTTAATAAAAAATCAGAATAATATGTTCATAGAAAATTATAATGGCTGAGGCTTGGAAAAATGCATAAAAATATATGCTAAATTGCTAGGTCTTGCAAATAATCCATCTACACCTCCCTTCCTGAGCCACTCTTTGTATCTGTATGTGTGTGCGTATTCTGAAAGGATACTAGGTAGAAAGTTTACTTTGGAAATTGTAATGTAAAATCAAATCTTAGAATAAGTTAGATACCTCAACTTCCAAAAGAAGCCAAATTTATCTTCAAGTGCGCTCACTTTTTGCATTAAGCACATTTATTCGTATTTCTCATTCTTAACTGGTTTATATTCTTTCTTGCCCTCAGTTCTTAGACACTCATTTCCTTTGCTTCAAATATTTTTCTGCCCATTCTGTTCTCTCAGGCTTACTCTCTTCTATCCCCTTTCTGTCACTTACTCCGGGAAGTTCTTGACCTCCAGCCTGGGGTTAGTGCCCCTCCCATCTGACTCTCTATCCCTTGTAGGTACTCTTATCACAATGCTTTAGAATGCTGTATTACATCTGCCTTTTCATTCTGCTCGACCTTATATAACTGTAAACTCCTGGAAGGCTGGGACCGCAGCCTTTTCTTTTTTATTTATTTATTTATTTATTTATTTTAATTATTTTATTTTATTTTATTTTTATCCTCACCCGAGGATATTTTTCCATTTTTTGTACAGATAGAGTGGGAGGGAGAGAGAGAGGAAGGGAGAGAGAGAGAAACATCGACGTGAAGGAACACATCGAGTGGCTGCCACCCGCACGACCAACCAGGGCCAGGGACAAAGTGCAACCGAAGTACGTGCCCTTAGCGGGAACCGAACCCGGGTCTCTCCGGACCGCAGGCTGACGCTCCAACCGCTGAGCCAAACTGGCCAGGGCCCGCGGCCTTTTCATTCCCACCATTGTCTCGCCCATGCCTAACACAGGGTCTAATCTTGTCAGGAGCAAGACATCATGCATACTTCTTGTTTATGAAGATTTACTTCATTTATTTATCTCTCTCTTTTTTTTGTTGTTACTAAGACCACCATACTTTGAGCCCCCTATTCATTCATTCATTTATTTTTTTTTGAGCCCCCTATTCATTTAATAATCATACTCTCATTCTCAACATTGATAAGAAGAACCAAGTAATGACAAAAGTTTGTGACAGCTCAATATTTCTTCCATATTCAGACCACAGTGTTTTATCAGGACAAAGGTATGCAAGGGACTATGATCAAGTTAGACCACCTTCTATGAAACAGCATAGCTCCAAAGACACCTCAAGTGGAAGTGTGACCCAGGCAGCACTGCTCCGTAGAACGTCTGAAAGGGCGGTGGGTTCTGTCCTTATACTGTCCCATATGGTGGCCCCTAGCCACATATGGCCAACGAGCACCTGAAAGGTGGGTAATGTGACCCAGGAACTGAATTTTATATTTCATTTAATTTTAAAATTTAAGTAGTGAGTAGTGACTACAAGGGGCTAGTAACTACAATTAGAAGATATTTGTTGCTATGGAAGACTTTGACTCTTCACCCTTCTAGAATCACCAGAGAACAAAACTTTTTAGCATATAACATACAGGTTTGGATTTCTGCAAGCTTTGGATTTCTAATGAACTCTTTCATATGTATACATTATGAGTCCCAATTATATCAAAAGCATTTTGAGGGCTGAGGACCTCTGGACTCACTGTACAGATGATACTGAGCTGAATGAATTGCTCCAAGAAGGAACACATTTATATGAGGTGAGAGGGAAAAACTCAGCATTTGACTATTAAGCAAGTGCCTATGCAGTGTCACAAACCTCCCTGAAAAACAAAGTGGAAAGATTGTCTTCTAAAATGAAGTGGAAAAATGAGTGAACTAAGTCTTAGATTATGACTTGATACTTGGTAATATCACTCACTGCTCAGGAAAGATTTTAAATTACTAAATTCAGCATTTTCACATTATTACTTTGTCACGTTGTGGAAACATGATGACATTTCAAGATGATGGTAGTTCACAGTCTATTACACATTACAGAAGAGCATTAAAAAGGAATTTATATGGTGATTGGTTGTCACAATTCGGTAGCACACCAACTGCTTGGCCCAGCAGTGAGAAAATAAAGATGTAAAGGCTTATTCATTGGCCAGAAATTAAACAGAGCAAATCCCAGTAAGAACTTTACAAGAAATACTTTAGAAGTTTCACTGAAGCCTCAAAAATACAGCAAAAAGCCTGTCTTGGTTGGTCTAATCTTGCATAGATTCAAATACTAATCTTTCTTATAGATGAACTTTTGGAAACTACGAGAATGCAAACACACCTCAGCTCTTGGAGTGGGAGTGATAACTATGCTATTGCGAAAGACGGCCCTCCGTTATGGAGCAGTTCTCAATTAATTTATAAGAGAGTAAGGGATGAGGAAAGAATACAAGCCTGGGGAATAGGAACGCGGAAAAAAAGGCATGAAAATACTACATGTTCCAGAATATCCACGTATTTATGATAGGATATGTAGAGAAGGGCTGAGTTAGGAACTTTCTAGTATGTGCTGTTTTCAGTTCTTATCATCTGACTATGCTGTATTCAATCCAAATCACTTAATCCAATCATTTAATCTAATCTAAGTCATAATCATGTTATATTTAATCCAAATCAATCCAAATACCACAGTAGTCATTTGTAGCATTTTTACAGACATAAACTTTACATATCATGAAAAGCATTGTTCTTAAATGTCTAACTTAATGAGTTTTGATTTAAATTAGTACACCCATAAATCCACAACACCAATTAAGACACAACATTTCCATCACCCTAGAAATTTTCCTTGCCCTCTGCCAGTCAGACTTCACCTTCTAAGACCCGACTGTTCATTCTGATTTCTGTCACCAAGATAGATTAGTTTGTGTCAGTTTCGGAGCATCATATAAACGAATCCAGATGGTATGTACTCTTCTGTCTCTGGCTTCTTTTGGACAACACAGTACTTCTGAGATACAATCACATTGGTTTGTGTATCAGTAATTCCTTCTTTAGCATCTCCTGCAGTACCGTGGTCTGAATAAACCAGTATTTGTTTTTCCATTCCCTGATTGTTGGGCATTTGGGTTGCTTTCAGTTTGGAGCTATTACAAATAAATCTGCTGTAAACACAGTTGCATGAGTCTTGTGGATGAAAGTTTTCATCTTTCCTGAGTAAATACGTAGGATTGGAGGTGCTGGGTCACAGGCTAGAGATATGTTAGTTTATGAAGAAACTGTCAAACAGATTTCCAAAGTGGTTTCTGCATATTTTACATCATCAATAATCTGCGAGTTCTAGCTGCTCTACATTCTTGCCAATATTTGGCATCATTTGTCTTCTAAATTGTCGATATTCCACTGGATGTGAAAAATAAATGATTGTGGTTTTCATTAGCATTTTCTTGAGGCCTAATGCTGTTAGTTAAACATATTTTCATTTGTTTATTGAAAATTTGTTCATTTTGAAGTGACTGTTAAAGTCTTTTGCTAATTTTCATTGAACTATTTGTCTTTTTGCTATTGTTTTTAGTTCTTCATATATTGAGCTACAAGGTAAGATATATATATATATATATATATATATATATATATATATACACACACACACACACACACACACACACACACTAGCAAATATTTTCCCGGTTGTGTGGCTTTTTACTTTCTTAACAGTGTCTTTGACAAGTAGAAATATTTCTTTTTATTTTGACAAAATGCAATGCATTAACTTCTTTGTAAGGAAATCGTGTTTGTCTTGAGACGGTCATTTTGGATTTTAATAAAATACCCAATATGTGTGCTCAGCCCTTCTAAATTGGCGGGACTCAAAAGTGCAGACTTTGCCTACTCTGCAGGGCAAGGCAACAAGCTCTACAGAGCTCTTTTAGCCCAAATCTTTTCCACCGGTGGTTTCTCCCCCGTGCACACATCGTTCAGGATCAGCAAAGAATCTGAGAATAGTTTGTATGTAGATTTGAGGGTTCTTTCTATGTGGCTCTCTTCCTTCTGATATTCCCTCTTAATTTTCAGATGTTTGGCAGCCCAAACTCTATCTTGTGACAGAGCAAGCTAATAAAACGGAAATTTCTTCTTGAGTTTTAGCTGTCTTGAGCTGTACGTGGACTTGGAAGTATGCTCAGGGGGAAGCCATATCAATTCACCTCTCTCCTTGTGCAGTTTCCTTCTTTCAAGGATCACATCGCCTCTGGTTTCTGCCCGCTTCTCTGAAAGGGTTAGTGTGATACAAATACTGGATTGGAGGGTCATTATTGGGCATGTATATAATCACATTGTTTTCCAGCAGATTGAGGGGAGCAAATGGAAGTCATAGTTTTAGAATTATTGTACCACACACTTAAGTGATGCATTTGGAAGTGAAATTTACTTAGGAGAATATTACATGGAGTTTCAATGATGAAAATAGTTTCATAGTGAGACTTATTGAATCATCTAAAAGCTTTTGTCACTTAAAGAAATGCCTGCAATTTTCTTGTAATCTATTTACCTGAAGTACAGCTGAAGTGACTGGCCTAACTCCACATTTGAGGTGAAACGCTTTTAACTCTCCTTGTGCTTACAAGTGCCCATTAGTGGCAGTGCTTTAAAGGCTTCTCGCTCCAGATTGCTTCTGCGGGGTCTCTTGGGGAACAGGTACACCAAACAGGGTGCTGCAGAGATTCACATGCAAACCCCCCCAATCATGCTGGCTGGATACAGCGCTCTGAAAATTCTGGAATGGACGTAGGAACAAAATAGCTTGTTTAACCCAGTATATAATTTTATAGTTGAGATTACATGTGTTGTCATTGAGAAATGAAAATTATCATAAAGGGTAGGAGTTATTTAATGACAGGTTAGAGTGAGTCTTGAAGAAATTATAAATAAGAAACAATATATATACAGTATCCTCATTTTTAAAGCTACATTTTATCCTATTCTTACTGCATCTTTTCTTTATTTTATTTTATTTTATTTTTTTTATCCTCACCCGAGGACATTTTTTTCCATTTTTTGTTCAGACAGAGCGGGAGGGAGAGAGAGGAAGAGAGAGAGAGAGAAACATCGATGTGAAGGGACACATCGAGTGGTTGCCACCCGCACGACCAACCAGGGCCGGGGACAAACTGCAACCGAGGTACATGCCCTTAGCGGGAACCGAACCCGGGTCTCTCTGTACCACAGGCCGACGCTCCAACCTCTGAGCCAAACCGGCCAGGGCTGCATCTTTTCTTTAAAAATACACATACATGTGCACACACACACACACACACACACACACACACACACACACACACTTCTGCACTATTTTGTCTGAATAAGACACAGAAGCAGAAACAGAGCTAGTGAACAAGATAAACAGACAGAGATATATTTATGTTTGTGTCTAGAAGTCCATTATATTACCCTGCCTTCAAGGAGAATGCATTTTAGTAGAAGCAACAAAAATGTAAAAAGTACATATTAGAATGCAAATATAAACAATAATTATAATCATGTCCATAGAGGGAAAACCATTTAGGATTAGGTTGGATCTTTTACATAAGCAAGATTAATCAGGAGAAATTTGTTGGAAAAGAAGCAAAATAAATCAAGAGAGAAAGGTAATTATTTATTGTTTTGTCAGCAAGAGACCACTTAGAGATCGTGATTTAAGAAAAATATACCTCTTTGCTTAGAAGAGCAAAATAGACATGAAAGAGAATGAATTAGGGAGGAAGGATGAAAAAGAATGAGTATGTGAGGGAAAGAGAGACAGAGAATTGAGAGAAAGAGTCATGGGAGGAGCGATGGCAGCTGGTAGAGATTGAGTAATTTCATAAAGTTCAGAATGGAACTATAATGATAAGTAATAGTGTTTGGTACTTAAGAACAAGAAGTTAGAGTCAGACTGCCTGGGCATGAAATGGGAAACGGGACATCCTTCTCAGTGAACAATGTTAACTTCCATGAGCTTTAGTTTCAGTCCCTAACTCAGCTGTCAGACCGGTTATACAGAGAACATATAAAGCAGGTAATAACCCATTGTCTGTTAATAGTAAACTGTCCATATTTTTTTGGTCTTTCCTCTTGGTATTATTGAAGAATCAAGCAAGCTTCCGTCCATTAAGTCAGGGACAACTCACAGAAAGCTTTCAATACATCAGTTTATATTTGATCCAGAGGTGTCTCTTGTTGCAGGGGAAGTAGCAACACATACTGAAGCACAGCGGGTAAAAACACAGCTGGAGAGTGTAACATAAAAATAAGGGACTAAAATAAGGCTTTAAAATGAATACCTATGCAAGGATTTTCACTGAAGCCAAAAGACATAGTTGAATTCAGAAAGGAGAAAGAAGCAGCTGAACCTGCAAGCTAACACATTTGGAAGGCAAAAGAGGATAGGCAACGAAGAAGGCCTTGGGATGCCTGGGTGGCGTGAGGGAGCTGCTGGAGGACTGCTCAGATAAGGGTGCTGAACAATAGAGCTGTCTGTGAAGGAATTACAGGAAGTTGCCTCCTAGGAAAGAGAAATCATAAGTGAGCAAGTAAGTATTAAAATTCATTCTGCGGGCGAGTCAGGCAACACGATCTTATACATAAGTTTAAAATATATTTACTCCTAATGCATCCTTGGAGAAGATAGGGAGTCTCTTGCATGACCACTTCCCCATCAACAAGAAGAACGGAAAACATTTATCATGATGTTTTGAGCTGTAGATTTTCAAAGTGAAAACACATAAAAACCAACCACAAATAAGAATATCTTTAACAAACAGCTGATCAAAAATACATAAGAAAAATTACGTAAGAAAAGCTTCAATAAAGTGGATTAATATTCCATTTGTTTAAAAAAGTAGTTGACTTTGGGAGGTGTTATGTGTCTATTGTTTGGTGTTGTTTGTTTGTTTAATTAAATGAAGCTGAGAATCCCATGTTTACTTAAACACAATTAACATATCGCTTTAAAACATATTTTCACTTGAGATTACTGCTGTGAAAATGTGATTATTTCTGTATAATAATACATCTGTTCAATCTCTACTGATAATTTTCTTTTATAATTTTTGCATGCCCATGAGCAATATACTTCTTATCAAATTATACACTTACACACTAAACCAAAATGCCAAATATCAAAGCAAACACATTAACTACGGAGACAGACATATTTTTAAATTAAATATACCAGCTATAAACGAGATCAATAGTCAATCAATTATGTTGTACATAAAACAGCTTTATAAATGTCCATGTGATAAATTAAATCTGACTTATTTGAAACTAATATCCAAGAATAAGACATCACTTTTTCTTCAGTAATATTTAACTGATATGGCAAACTAGATAGTTTTTAAACAAAATACTGAGTATCACTTAATACTATAAAACAAAACAATACAAAACATTGTAGTGTAATTTTTACTTGTATCCAGAAAAAATGTCGTAAAATGATAAGTAGGGTCTTCTTAATTTAGTTTTTATTTTTTAGGGGATCCAAATGAGTATTATTAGTAATATTAGTAGTAGTATCCTAAGAAGAACTTATACATGAAATATATTCTATTATAATATTTTTAGAAATTATAAAGATTTATCAGAGCCATTTACCTCTGAATGGCTTAATACTGAACTAGAAAATAAACAGAAGGCAAAAGGTAATTAAAGGGAAGGACACAAGTTTGGGAGCTAGATTGCATTTTAAACTCAGTTTTGCTACCTAGATATTGAATGAACATAAATAGTTAATTTAACTACCTGTGACTTCAGTTTTCTCATTTATTAAAAGGGTGTCATAATACCTTCCTTGTAGGGTTTTGAACATTAGCGATAAGGCAGAGAAAAAAGAATTATCTAGCACAGTACCTGTCACAGTTTTTAGGTGATTAATAAAGTGGCAGGTAGAAGTATTTGTTATTAACATCATTGGTGAATAGCAAATTATAACTTGAACAATTTATTTGCACTTTATACAATGTTAACATGGAAATATAAGTGACATAATACCAAGAGAATCTTAGAATAGTAGAAGGATATTTTTGGGATGACATTAATTTTGTGAGGGAAAGTTAGCTGTGCAAACTTCTAGAGCAGCAAAAAGCCCAACAAGCACAAAGAAATCAGGGCTAAGTCACCATAATAGCTCTCAAGAGAGTGATAATGGTAGAAGAATAATAATAACACAAACACTTTAATTAAGTTCTTACTGTATCCCAGGCACTGGGGCACTGTGTAAAATGCTTACCATGCATAGTTTCATTAATTTTTACAGCAACTCTAGGAGTGGTATTATTCTTTTCCTCATTTTACAAATATTGGGACTGAGTGAAGATTAGAGAGGATCAATATTTTGCTCAAATTTATGCAGCAAGTAAACAGTATGTTGGACTTTGCTCCTTCATCACAGACACCATACTTGTCCCAGTGGTGGAGAAATTATGTAATGAGTAAAAAGAAGGCAAAAAAAATTATGTATGTCTGCCTGGCCAGTGTGGTTCAGTGGCTTGAGTGTCGTCCCATGTACTGAGAGGTCCCAGTTCAATTCCTGGTCAGGGCACATGCCCAGGTTGTGGGTTCGATCCCCAGTCAGGGTATGCAGGAGGCAGCCAACGGATATTTCTCTCTCACATCGATATCTCTTATTTCTTACTCCTTTCTTCCTCGCTCTCTAAAAAAATATCAGTTAAAGCATATTAAAAATATATATCTTAAAAAAAGTATATATGCCATGTAACGTTACAAATTGAATTCTCTATAGCCACAGCAGGGTGTCAGAGAGATCACAACTCACTGCTGTAGAATTGCTTGGCTCGTTGGCATTGAAGGGGGGACTGGAGTCTCAGGTGCTCCTAGTAGGCTTCCTAAAGAGTTGAAAGTCAAGTGGGATCCTGAAGGACAGGGCTCCAAGGTCATCATCCTGAGAGAAGAGTGGGCACTTGAAAAAGCAAGGAAGGGCAGGATTATGAATGTTGCTGAAGCTGAGGCGGAAAAGTTGGGACATCATTCTGCATATAACGTGCACGATGAGCCTGCTGGAGAGTTCAAGCCCCGCCTCTCAATCAGGCCAAGCCTGATCCCGTGTCTTGTTGTGTTGCCGAAAAGCAAGCCCAGTGTTGCCATATTTTCTGATTTGTTTAGAAAAGCCCCAAATCCACATTTTGAAGAGGAAATATCCTTATTTTGATTTAGTGTCAGGGAATGTAAATATTTTTAGACGCTGCTCAGGCTTTGGGCTCCAGGACAGCAGCACAGGGAGCCCTGGGGCTTCTGCGAGCCATCTGCTCTAGGCAGTTGCATGTGTGACTGCAATCTCTAAAAGGAGGCTGCTCGCTGGTTTCAGTGGGGCTGCTGGGTGGGTATGTTTCAGAATAAGAGCTTGTGCTGACACAAGAAAAAATGGACAGTTACTCTAGGGGTTGGTGCATTTTATGTTTGCCTTCTCTCTTGAATAGTTCTTGTAAAACACAAGGATGTGAAGACTAGATGCCTGTAATTTTGAGAGCAACACCGTGTGTGTCAGCATTGGTTGACAGGTTATCCAGAGCTTGGCAGCCTAATCTTTTGAAGTCCTGTGTGATATCAGTGAGAATTAAAGGAGAGGCAGACATTTAAAACATAATGAACATGTACAAAGAACCTGTCATTCCAATGGCAGAAGAAATTTCAATTTGCCCTTGTGGGTTTCATTTTGTTTTGTAAATGTTCTTTAGTTTATTCATTTAAAACCAGTGTCTCTCTTCCTAACCTCCTTTTCCTACCCCTCTCTCCATCTTCTCTTCCCCTAATAAGGCAGAATTTTTTTTTTTAATCCTCACCTGAGGATATTTTTCCATTTATCTTCAGATAGAGTGTGAGGGGGGAAGAGAGGAAGGAAGAAAAAGAGAGAGAGAGAGAGAGAGAGAGAGAGAGAGAGAGAAACATCAATATGAAAAAGACACATCAGTTGGTTGCCTCCAACATGACCCCAACCAGGGCCGGGGACCAAACCTCAACCAAGGTACATGCCCTTGATCAGAATTGAACCCGCGACTCTTTGGTCCTTCCGCCACCTAGCCAAAACCCACAAGGGCTACACAGTAATTTTTAGTTGTAGAAATCACCTCTTATAATTTGCCATACACCATATCAGTATAACCCAAGTTGTAGCATCTTGGATAATTCTTTTTATTTGTAGTTTTCAAAAAAGAAATTTCTTATGAATATTTTTATTATCAAATTGAATGCCTACTGAATTATTTTCTAGATTAAACATAAAGTAGTAACAAAGGTTAAATTAGGATTATCATTTCTGGATTTGGGGTCTTCTTTGGGTTTACCTAGTTTTTCATGAAGAAATGATGATCCGATAACCACTTTTAGTGATCTATAAAATGTTCTATAATAACATTCCTTTTAAGGAATCGACATCCACCTCACTGAATTTTTATTTTTTTTGAAAACTTAGCTTTGAATGATCAAATGCATCCATCTGTAATTTCCTCATTATTTTAGACATGGAATTTTAGCAGAGTATAACAGAAAAATATCATCATAATGTAACATAAGTTCTTTTTAAAAATGGAATAAAATATCTAAATAGGAAGTTAATCCTAGAATACAAATATCTAAATTGGAATGGATGAGAGAAAAAGTAAGAAACATTGAGAATAGTAGAAATTCTAAAATCCCACTAATACTAACATAAAGCCTTGAATAAATTTCAAGAAGTTGTTAGCTAGAAAAAGAAATTACATATTTTTAAATAAACTCTAACTGAAATTTAATAATTCTTTCAATTATGAATTAGGCAAAAATCACAGTAGTATTGGTAGTACATGTGCCTTTGCTACCAACAGAAATTACACTTCTTTTCACATGACGATATATATTACTGAAGATATCACAAAATATAATTTATGCTAATCATGACTTCAGAATTTAGATACTTATTGAATGTGATGCTGGATCAGTTTATTGAATCACTCACAAAGAACTATACTATTGGATCATATATTTTAGTATTTTGATAACAAAATTTTAATAGAATTGGTTTCCTTTGTAATCCCATGCATGCAATTTAATACAATTTTAGGTGTAGTTTCATAAGCTTTAACAGGTTCCAAGAGCAGTGTGTGGCACAAAGGTTCACTCCATAGGCGTCCAGAGGTGGAGAGTAGAGTGAACACACAGAAAGAAATAACACGAGGAAACTTCCAAGAGCAGAGGAGATCCAAGCCTTTAGATTAAATGATTTCACAGTTAAGATCAAAGTGTGGAAAGTGATTAGCTCTCTTGGGAGGAAAGTGGGACTGTCTAGAGGAGGAATAATTTACTATAATTACTTCTTCTTTATTTGAAGTTTTAAACAACCTGAATATATTCTAGAATACTTTTTTAAAAGTATATATGTATGAGGTTAAAAAAGGACAGAGAGAGAAGAAAGGGAAATAAAAGGTGATACCAAATACCTTGGTGTTCCTGGAGAAAGCCCATGCTAGGGAGGCTCAGCCACTGAGCCACAGACCGTCATGGGCCACATGTGCAGACACCACAAGTCTGAATTTTGTGACAGGTCCAGTGAAACTGGAGACTTTGCCACCAGGCTGCCCTAGGACTGAGCCCCAGCTCACCACTGATGAGGCTCACTAGCCTTCTTAACTTCAACTTCTCCATTTTTAAAATTAGAGTAATATTATCTTATAAGATTGATACCAGATGAGAACTAATTCAACTCCATGCATGTTAGATGTCTCGAACAGTATTTGATATATAGTAAACACAGATATGGCAATCATCGTGATCATTAATCTTATGTTGAAAGCTAGGACAAGCACTGAAGGATTTCCACCGAAACCACTTGATGGCAAAGGGATAATGATCCGAATGAAATCCAGAGTGTAGGCATGGAGGTATTATCATGTAGATGAGTGGAAGCAGTGGAGATAAGGAGAAGGATTTGAGATATGTTCAGAGGACAGATTTCCCCAGATTTGATGAGCAGTTACGTCCTGATTATGAAATATCTGTGATGATCCCCAGATACCTGAACTGGTTGACTGAGAGGCTGGTGGTGCCATCTACAGGAAGGCTGGGTTTGGAGCAAAAGGTCATACATTTAGTTTTTGCTTTGTGGCAATTAAGATGTCTAGGGACACTCAAGGGGTCCAAGTGGTCAAGTCCAATTGGTGATTGGATGTAAGTCAGTGTTCAGGGGTAGGCACTCCTCTGGAGATGCAGGTTTGGCTATCGTCAATTGAAGAAATGTTAGTAAACTCATGAACTGATATGAAATCGCCCAGTGAGAGAGAGTATGAGAAGTGAGTAGAGGGCTCAGAATCACATGAACAATTTAAACAAGAAAACCTTTTGTGTATTCAGTAATTAAAGATGAATATTTCATGTGCATTCCTTGACTCTTAATTTTATTTTATTCTCCTACAAAATGAGAAAAAAAACTAAAAACTAGAAAATAATAGGTCAATTAATAAAAGAAATAATTCTCATATAGAAGAGTAAAATTTGAACCACTAGGGGGAAATCTGAAAGAAAAATAAAAGAAGGAAAAAATTTCAAAAGCTCTCCTTAAATGAAATGCTTACCAAAAGGTAGTACTTTCAGTCTATTAGGTGTGTCTGTCAATACCCCATATACCTTCCCATTTAAGGTCCAGTTTTCAAGATATTCACTTTATTTTTCCCGTGTGTGTGTGTGTGTGTGTGTGTGTGTGTGTGTGCTTAAACCAACAAACACGATAACAGTATTATTTTTTACTTTTGTTTGTTGGTTTACTTGCAACATTACCTCATAAGGTCAAGGGTCTTCAAAAGGCAAGCATCTTCTATTTAATATATTTTTTGAAAATGTTTTTCCCAAGGTAAGGTCATTTAGTAAGTTAAGAAATTTTTGGTTATATTTTTATTCACAAACAGTTATGTTTTCCTATTTTTATTTCATTTGTGATCTAACACCAGAATCCTAAAACTCTTAAATTTAATAGAGGATTTTTTTTTTTAAGGTCTCTAGAAATGTTTTGGCATTTTCCATCTGCTTCCTGTGGTTGCCAAATCCAATAACACTGTTTATAGATGTTTGCTGGTTGGTTTGCTTTTTTTTTTTTTTTTTATCACTACTCTTCACACTTTTGAAGTTCTAGTTGTTGAGACTGTGTAGTTTTCAAAAAGCTTGAAGGCTCAGTGTTAGCTGTCAGTTGCTAGTGCATAAGCCTGGAGGTAAATCCAAAGGTGAGAATTGAAGGACAATGATGTGTTTGGAAACTGATTGGGGCAGAATGGGCCGTGTGATGAGGACCCTGGAAAATTGGAAGAGAGGGGGATGTTCAGTTATTTATGTCTGATTCTGACCTTTGTCATTTCTTATTTATGTAATGTTGACCAAATTGCTGACCTTTTTAAACCTCCTTTTTTCATGTGTAAGATAGAAATGGTAAAACTACCTAATTGTTGTGGGGTGGAATGTTTATACATTATCAAGGACTATGACAAGCACATAATAAAAAAAATCTAAAGAGAATCTGTTTTATCTTCCTCTGATTATTACTTAGCATTGAGAGAATTCCTAAGAACTGGGACAATATTAATAATAAGAAGAAAACGGTTCCCAGCATAAGAAAAGCTAACACTGATTTTTTCAAGCAAGGATAAGTGGGGAAAAATAAATAGCAAGTAAATTATAAAGAATAATTATTTAATATATCGATATATGTATTATAGGTTAAATAATGTCCTCCCAAAATTCATTTCTACATGGGAACTCACTATGTGACCTTATTTGGAAATAGGGCCTTTGCAGATGTAATTAAGGTTTATCTTTCTTACATAGAGATAAGGATTAGGATGAGTCCTCAATCCAATGACAATATTCTTATGAAAGAAATAAAAGGACACTAAGACACAGAAAAGAAGGTGATGTGAAGACAGAGGCGAAAATTGGAGTTGTATTGGCACAGCCAAGGAATACCTGGAGCCACCCGAGCTAGGCGAGGAAGGAGGGATTCTTTCTCAGACTCCAGACAGAGTGTGCCTGCCAACATCGTGGTTTCAAACTTCTGGCTGCAGAGCTATGAGAGAATAAGTTCCTGTTGTGGTACTGTAACAAGTTTGTGTAACTTGTTATGGCAGTCTCAGGAAACTAATAGGATGCCCCATAACACTTTTCTAATTTGCTGGGGATTTGTTCTTTCTCATCCTTTAAAGACCCAAGGAGTCCTTTATTCACACAATTTGAATATTATTCTCACAATTTCATTCCTTTTAATTTTTTTCTCCTTATGTTTTTCCTGGAGAAAACCCAAAATATATAGCGAGTAAGATCTTTATTAGAAAAGTGGGGTATGGAGAGGTAAATGCATTTTTTAAGTGTCAGAAACAATAAACAGTTACTTTGGGTAAATGCCTGGAAACATAGTTACTTATCATTTTCCTCCTGATAAAAAATCTAAAGCAAAGTATAATGAGAAACAAGTTAAAACAATAACTTTTAGTTAAGTGGGACAGTATGGTAAGGATGCCCTCCATCTCCCCCTACAAAAAAATAAAAATAAAAAAAAGTTTGTTCACATCCTAATCTCTGGAAATGTGAATAGGTTGCTTTACATTACAAATGGGACTTTGTAGATGTGATTAAAGTAAGGATTTTGAGACAAAGTTATCCAGTTGGGCCTAATGTAATTACAAGAGTCTTTTTTTTTTTTTGCATTTTTCTTTATCCAGATAGAGTGGGAGGGAGAGAGAAAGAGAAACATTGATGTGAGAGAGACACATCGAGTGGTTGCCACTCACACGACCCCAACTGGGGCCAGGGACAAACTGCAACCAAGGTACGTGCCCTTAGCGGGAACTGAACCCTGGGCTCTCCAGTCTGAGCTGATGCTCTAACCGCTGAGCCAAACTGGCCAGGGCACAAGAGTCTTTTTAGGAGGGTCGGAGATTGGGAGAGATGGAGATGTTATGCTGCTGGCTTTGACGATGGAGGTAGAGGCCATGAGCCAAGAAATGTAGATGGTTTCTAGATGCGGGAAAAGATGAAGGAACGGCCTCTCCTAGATTCTCCAGAAAGAACACACCTGTTGACATCCTAATTTTAGCCTGTAAGAGCCCTTTCAAGCTTTGACCTCCAGAACTGTGAGATGACGCATTTCCCTGCTGTTTGAAGCCACTGTTCTGTTGCAGAGCAATAGGAAGCCAGTACATGGAGCACAAAAATGTGCACGGATTTAATGAAACATTTCAAGCCCAGAATCTCCTCTCTCTCAAGAGTTGATACTTTGTCTTCAACTATGAGAAAAAGAGAATAAACTGCTACCTAAAAACAGGAACTCCTGAGAAAATCATAAGCCCCGCTCATTCTAGTGCATAAGCTGAGTGTCACATCACATCACACTAGTCATCAATGCAGGATTAAGACAGACTTTCCAGAGATGAGAGCCCTGGACTAATAAGCAGACCCAGAATTCAGCCCTGTCACTAGCAGGTTGTAGGCTCCAGACAACACCTGACTGTCGTGACGTCCTGTTTTCCACCTGCACATGAGGAGGATGGACATTTGGTCCTCTCCAATGTCAACAAATGGCACGACAAACAAAATCGGAGTTAAGAGGGTTGGTTCCATTATTCCCTAACACTCGCCTTTCATGAAACTACCCATTTCAAACATTTTCTACGTCCAGATTTACTCTCACGTACTTATGGGTATACAATCTATCTAGTTTATGGAACACTCGGTCGACTGGAACGGAGGCTCTGGATATATGTTGAGTTCTGGTTTATTATACCCGAAACTCACTTTCCATTTTTCTCACTGCTGGCTTTCTGGCAATTAACTAGTCTATGCTTTACAGAGTGTTTTTAAAATGTGTCAAGAAAAGCGGTGATGCTCATTTAAAATATGGCATTATTACACGTGAAAGTGAAACCGCCTGAAGCATCCACGCCTGGCACGAACTCGTAAACCGCCTCACGTGGGAAGAGTAAGTTTTACTCCAGCCTTCAGCCCGTTAAGGCTACGTGGCCAAAGCACAGGCCGGGAAAACAGCGCCTTTCTCAAAATGCTCGGAAAACAATTACTGTGCTCTCAGTGGTGGCCGCTGCACCAGCGCATTAGAACACCCCACCCCTCGTGTGGGAAACGGGGGAGGAGAATAAAATAACAGTCCATTTGGTACAGTTTAATGAAAGCTTCTCACACCGTCTGCATGTTCCATCGACTGGGTGATGAGGCTGTATTATGTTTCATTTAACGTCCCAGAGACTCAGCCGAGCAAACGTTGGCAGCATGTCACTGAGAAGTCTCACCACGACGCACACCCGAAAAGGAATGTTTGGATCAATATTCGCTGAAGCCATTGGCACTCATTCTCCTTCATACTCGCTGTACATCTCAGCTCTGTCATGTGTCTTCTACAAAAATAAAATAAAAAAGGAAGAAATAGAGCTGACATCCCAGAGATGTAAGCTCGGCCCAGTCTCCAAACTAATTTTTGGAAGGCCGTGATTAGCAGGAACATAGATCAGAGCATTGGAGAGGGTCCACATGGTGCAAGCAGGGCGTTTTAGCTACCATCCTCAGTCTTATTTGCCTGATGATCAATGAGCCTTTGGTGATAAAGAAGAGACAGGGCTAAGGACATGAAGATGTGATGGAGTCAGGTGCCTGAGAGGAATGTTGAGCAAACCTTACAAAAGATGTTGACTCTCTTTTGGCCCAGATGGAGCCTAAGGGAGACCGGTGCACACAGGTCGTGTGAAGGCATCATAAGCGAAGCAGATTCACTGTGACGTTAATAGAGCTCAAGTGTTAGAACCCGTCACTTGCTTGGCAAAATTAACACATTTTCATTACAATCGGTCAAGACCACTGTCTTTCTTTTCTACACGGACTTTCTCCTCTATCACACTCCCTTTGACCAGGTGGCAGTGGAGTAGCCTTAGGTATTATTATTATTATTTTTGCATCAGACTGAGATGACGTTGAGTATATTTTAAATAAATGCAGCAAGAAAATGTTAGTTGATTTGTACTCTGACCTGCTATAGGGCTGATGTGCTGAGTTTCCTGACAAAAAGGTGCAAGGCTGAGTGCTGTACTGTGACAGGATCCTGTCCTCTGGTGTTCGACACTGTAACAACGTGAGCGACTGCGGAGACAGTGTGAACTATTCAGAGCCAAACGCTAGTCTGTGAAATGTTTTTCCAGATCTGACAGTTCATATATGAAATAAACTTGATAGAGTTTTTCCCCAATTTGCAATAATTCTAAAAATTTACATGTCAGAACCAATATCAAGTTGTGAATCTGGAAGAAGCTATTTTAGACTGCCAATAATAAAAAAAAAATTGGTTTTGTCACCACACTACTGGAAAGACTTATCTTTCTAATCTCTCCACAGAAAATAATCTTATAAATTCCTTCATAAAGAGGAAATCAGTGAGCATACAGACAGAAAATCATAGAGGAAAACTATTATTGAGGGGGCCTAAGAGGGAATGGAAACAACACAATGTCACTTTTCTGAAATCTATGCTGTTTATCAGAGCTCTTAAGTTTGTAATGTGATGTGATCTCTTCTCGATTGTAAGTAAATATTTATTTTTGTATCTAATTCCAAATGTGTAATTTTGTATTATTTTTTTTAAAGTAGTCTTTTCTCTTTCGATTGAAAAAGCTTTAGGCCTCACAAAACCTGGACAAGCTCCTATGAGAAGGCAATCGAAATCTGCACGGTGGGCTAAAAAATATCCTAACAGTCTCTCAATATATTGATTTTTCTTTCCCCAGGAAAGCATTTAAAAAAAATATATACATCTGACGAATTGGAAATGCTCGACAGCAGATGGAAGCGCAGCCTTGTGAAGGCGAGACCAGCCTTCTCCTGAATGTTGATGGCAGTGTGGGGGATAGCAGTGCTCGTGTTGCTATGGCTGTTAAGATGAAACCACAGAAGAGCTGATAAAACATCATTAGGTGTAGCCGCGGACCTCTTTGCAAGGGAAGCTCTCAAACAGCAGCCGGCCCTGAATCAAAACTGCTGCACAGACATGCAGAGAGCAATTACTGGGAAAATGCCGTCTCTTTGCAAATCTTAATCTGCCTCTGTAATTTTCTTGGCATCAACACTCCCTTCTAAATAATTGTGCCCATTTTATTGTTATTACCAGTCACATTTTCTTCTTAAAGTCAAAACAGAAAACAATATGACCTGAGTTAAGTAGATATTAAATGCAAATGTGCTTCCTAATGATATTAGGACTTCTCCAGAAAGCTGACGAAACTGCTTACACAGTTTATAAAGCAGAGAAGCTATTATGGCCTGTGCTGTTTGATTGGTAGAAGGGCCACGGAAGACTTGAGGTTAACGTGTGGTTCATGCTCACTTTATGTTCCATGAGGGGAAGGACTCTGGGTTTTTTCTCACCATTTTATTCCCAATAACTCCTGTGGTAGCTGGCATACCGCAGAAGCTACATATATTTGTTGAATGACTAGATATGTACCAAATTAGGCATTTTGTAATAGTATTTTTTTTTTTTTGCCACAAAATTAGAAAACATTTCCTGATAAAATTTCAAATGTACTTTAATAAATGCATGAGAATAAATTTTCAGTTTTCATTCTTAATATTGTAAATCTTGACTTAATTTGGGGGAAATTATCCTCTTGTTTTATCTTTGGTTTAACTCATATTTTTTATGTTCATTATTTATTATTTATTTTTTGAAGAAAAGAATCCCTTAATCACCATAGTTTTCTTGTGGCTACCTTTGAATTTAAAGGTGATTCCTTCCTTGTAAATATTGTCATGACAAATCCCTGATGTCCATGCCCCTTTGCAAAGCACAGACATTTATTAGGAAATCCATAACTGTTTTGCACTTATTCATATTTCTGTGTCCCACAGTAGGCTTAAAGATATTTGAGGGACTCCTAAGTGAAACAAGCCAAACAGAGAAAGACAAGTTTCATATGATATCACTTATTTGTGGAATATAATGAACATAACAGTCTGAGGAAGGGGGTAGTCCCAGAGACGCGGAAGTGGCGTACAGACTGACAATCCCCTAAACAGGGGGGTGGTGGGGGAGAGATAAACCACAGAACTTATATGCATGTATGCATGAACAGTGGACTTGGACAACAAACTGGGGAAAGGGCAGGGAGGGAGGGGGAGGGGGGAATCAGTGGAGGGAAAAGGAGAAACATCTGTAACAAAAATTAATTAATAAAAAATATATATATATATAAGAAAAAGGAAAACTAAAAAAAAAAGATATTTGAGGGTTTGTTTAGTACGCACTCAATAAGTGCTCGAAATAGCACAGAAGTAGCACAGTCTCACTGTATATGTTAAACCACATAATGTTCAAGAAATATATTTTTTGGGAAAGATACTTTTCTGATTGAAACCTCTTTCTGCACTACTAACAATACAGACCTAGGCAATTTGAATATTCTTCAAGCTATTTTTTTTTTTTTTAGGTCAGTAAACAGAAACAATCTTTCTGTTTCATCATTTTTTTCTTCTCTTTTATGTTCCCATTACCAGGAAAATTGTTTCCCTCTTCTTTTTTGTGACACTTTTCGCCCTGGTTTCTTGTCCCCCAGCCAAAGTATGAATCACCCGAATATATGCTGAACACTTAACCACATAGATGTCCTTTTTCCTTTGGAAAAACATGTCTTATAGAAAATGCTTGGATCCAGAGAAAAATAACAACAGCAGCAATAAAAGAATATGAATATACATGGAATAACTAGCAATACAGGCCCATTAAAAAGTTAAGGAGGGCAAATGTGTTCACAAACTACATATATGTGTACCTCACATGGGCAATATTCTAACTGCATTTGAAAAATAAATGGAGAATGTAATAGCTTTTAACACAAAAAAAGCAAAATGATGCTTGTAAGGTTTTCAAATATGTGGGATGTTACTTAACAAAAGATCGTAAGTTCATTAAGACACTATTTGTAAAACAAATGTATTTACTATTTACATTTCTAATTGTCCTGACCATCACTTAAGTGACATTTTATGCTCTAATCTCTCCTATTCCCCCCAACCCCCAAAGAGGAGCTATTTTCTTTTGTCAGCAGACTTTTGTTTGTGGGTTTGAGCAGGAGAGTTGTGGAATGAGTCAGAGGGCACAACTGTAGCTGCCCATAGGCAGTGAATTCATTGGGTGGAAAGAGGGAATGTGAGTAGAAAATTGACTGCCTGATGCTGCCAGCCACATCCCTGCTCAAAGTAATTCTGCTAAACTCTAGAGAGGGTAGCGTGGTGGCCGGAATAACTTGAATACAACTCAGAGAGTGCCTTTAGGTCTCAAAACATATATGAAAATTTTTACATGTGAACAATGTTAAATTATTCTTGTTCACTTTGTATCATGGGACATGAGAGTCAAGGAAAATCTACAGGAAGTTTTAATAAATGTCATTAGTTCTCAATTATACATGTTAGCATAATTATATTAATACGTATTTAACTCAAATTATCAAATAAGACTGCTAAAACTCAAAAAGGTTAGGAATATAACCTATATAGTTTCCTTCTTTTTTTTTTATTTGAATGGGAAAAGTGATAAAGAAAAATATAAAGGCCTTAGTTAAGTAATCAGACTGTAATATTAAAATGCAGAATTAATTTTACTTTATCTGTAAATGTTTCTGAAAAATTTTGAGGCTCTAAAATACTTCTCTATTAATTACCAAAAAATCCATCTTTTCATGAGATGTCAGAGTGGGGTTCAGAGAGTAGAAATCAGACACAAATGAAACCAGTGTATTCACCCCTAACATTAGCTTGTTTAATTCTCTTAACAATCATGTGAGGAAAAAAAAACTATTATTATCCCCATTTTGCAGGTGAGGGAATTGAGATCCAGGCAGATTAAGTAATCTGCCTCAAACCACATTCCTAAAAAATGACAGGCTTGGGAAGGAATTGGACCTAGTCTGCAAAGCCTCCAAAGCTTACATACTCCAATATACCATGGACATTAGGTTTGTGAGAATATAAAGTAACACTATATACAGTCATTGTCATCAAAAATTTAGAATCTCCTTGGAAAAATAAGACAAGTTATACACACATACCAAAAAAAAAACAACAACAAATCAAAGCGCATGCCAAAATGTGTGGTATAGAAGAAGTAACAGGTGTAAAGTGAGAACATCAACTACTGCTTACATTGTTACACTGGTGTGGTAAACTGTCACATCAGTGGCCCCCAGTGAACTACACCTCCCAGTATTCATGTCCTCATGCAGTCACCTCACACGTTGACTGTGGGACATGCCTGTGACCTGTTTTGACGAATGGAACACTAATAAGCATGATGAAAGCAGAAGCTTGAGGCTTATCCTCTTGGAACATGCTCTCTTAGGTCCCTGAGCCACCATGTGAAAAGGTCTGGTTACCCTGCCAGAGAAGACATGTAGTAATAGAGTGAGATCTTCAGTTAGGTCCCAGCTGTCTAGCAGCCATGTCAGCTAAGACATCAGACAGGTGATGGAAGGAGCCAGCCTCAGACACCACTTTGAGCTGAAGAGCTGCCCAGCTGGTCCCAGGCCAGTCTTTAGAATCGTGAGAAATAAGAAATCATTATTGTTTCAATTCATTGAGTTTTGGTAGTGATCTGTTACACAGCCACAGATATATGAGACAACTGGTAAAGCACTTTAAAGGTTGTAACATCTGTCTTTTTTATCTTATTTAATCCTCAATATAACCCCACAATCATTTTAATAAGAAGGAAATTGAAGCTTTGAAACTTGAAATGATTTGCCCAAGGTCATAGAGGGAATAAAGGGCGAAATTCATACTTAATACAGGCTTTCTGACATGTGGTTGCATACAATTTCCACTGCAAGAAGGATAAATGATGCTGGGAGAGATCGGTGTGGAATGGCACAGCCCGAGGAAGTACAATTTGATTTGAGCCTTTGGAGGAAAGGCAGGCATTAAACAGGAGTCATGAATTTCAAACACTCTTCAGAATTCCTCATTTTGTACATATGGGGAAGTGAACAATATCAATTTAAAGATGAACTATTACCATTTCCTATCCCCACCGTCTTCCAATCATTACAGTCTCCTTCATTGAGTACCTACCATAGTCAAAGGAACTGCTCACGATTTCTTTAATTTTCATAATAGTCCTGAAAAGATTCCTCTACTTTATAAATATACTAAGGCTCAGTGATCTATGTTTAGCCAGTATGTTGTAGAGATGGAATTCAAATCTATCTTTTGGCTTCTAACCCTGATTTATTTCTCTGTGCATGGAATTTGAACCTTCTGCAGAGGTCCAGGGCTAAGTGAATGTTGCAAGTTCGCAAAGGAACATGTTTTGTGCATAAGGAGAACTGATTTCCTATTTAGCATACTAGAGGTGTACTAAACACTTATCATCCCTGTTCTTAGAAATCACACAAAGGGGAACTGGATCTCTTTCAGAAGAATAAAGGGGTGCAGCAGCAACAATTTTAAAGGATAGTCTGTACTGTATTTTTCTATGCAGGGCCCGGGAGAAGGAATCTCATAAATGTCCTGCTCATTCATCTTTCAAGTTATGCTTGGTCCATAAACAGGTTCACGGCTGCTCTGTAGCAGGTTTTTTTTTTGTTTTTGTTTTTGCAGCTGTCCTAATTGCTGTTATGAAGAGAAAGGGAGGATACAGCAGACCAACCCTAGTATGCCTTGTTTAATACGATCGTGTGTGTTCACACCTTGAACACAGCGCCTGGCACGTAACAAACACTCAGTGCTGGTTTTCTTTCTCCTGTTTCACCTAGAAGGAATATTAAACAATGTTCCTCAATATTCTAATCTTACTCAAAGTACTTTAAAGAAATTGTGCAATAGCATCTTAGTACATAAAATATATGGAGAAAATATGAGCAAAATCATATTGGTAGCAATAAATAAATAAATAAACGTACAAAGTTAACCTAAGACATTCCAGCCTTAGAACAGCAGGTCTGCCAGTTGTGTGTGTGTGTGTGTGTGTGTGTGTGTGTGTGTCCTGTGAGGTGCTAAGGACTGTTCTAGGTACATGTATCCATGAACAAGACCTACAAACACCTCGGCCCTGCTGGAGCCTACATTCTAGAATGGAATAATGCATACCCACTGTATCTTGCCGTTCAATTGAACATGAGGACTCTCAAGTGTTTACAATTTGCACAATGATACAGCCCCGAGAAAATAAGTGAAAGGCTACAACTTAGTAAAATACGTGCTGTGGGCTTTGTATCTCACATAAAAAAGCCAGCCTCCCCATGCTTTGATCTGGAAATGGAATATAACAATGGGAATAAATACTACTGTAGGTGTGGTGATGTGTCTGAGATGTAGCCATGGAAACCAGGGGGTGAGTAAATGAATTCCACTGAGTGTACCTATCATTTACCATACATACTTTATAAGAAGGGTTTCATTTTTTTAGATTGAGTTAAATAAGATGTTAGATATATGACAATCAGAAGGCTCACAAGCTTACTATTATTGAAAACTCTGTATTCAAACAGGAAATATGTAACATTTAAAGAGTGGAGCAGAGAGGAAAAAAATGATAACATAATGAGGTGTCTAAGATTACGTTAAATTATATATGTGCTTAAGGAGAGAAGAAAATGATTGAAAAATGAATTCCGAAGCCCTCTATGAAACTCAGAGCATATCATGGAAATTGCTAGAGCAAAGCTCACACACCTGGACCAACCTTGTCTTAGATCATCTTGATAGCCCAGCTTCTAAGTGATTGCAACTCTTTCAGAATGTGGCTTTCACTGGATTTTGCATTTTTAATATGAAACACATATATCAATTGTTTTAAGATTTTGCCAACATTTTTTTAAATTGAATTTATTGGGGTGATATATCATTTAAAAAAATTTAACACATAAGTAAGTTCTGAATAAAATAAAAACACATCACAATCCAGGTCGGATGATCTTTCAAGCACTCTAACTTGACCTTTTCCCAGAGAGGAAGGCCAACTAATAATCATTGGTTTCTCATTTGCTTTCTGATGTTTAAATTAGTTAAAAATAGCTTGAAAATATTTCTATAACCAAATACCATGAAATCTTTTCTGCCTTTAAGCCTGATCCACCTGCCACCCCAATGTCCTTTCCCGGTGACCTAGATGGCTACCAGGTATGGAGAGTACACTTCTTCTTTTTTTTTTTAATCCTCACCGGAGGACATTTTTCCATTCTTTGTTTAGATAGAGTGGGAGGGAGAGAGAGGAAGAGAGAGAGAGAAACATCGACGTGAATGGGACACATCGAGTGGCTGCCACACGCACGACACAACCAGGGCCGGGGACAAACTGCAATCGAGGTACATGCCCTTAGCGGGAACCGAACCCGGGTCTCTCTGAAGCGCAGGTCGACGCTCTAACCACTGAGCATCTGGCTACGGTGGCAGTACACTTCTTAAACTATGTTCCTGAAAATTTGCTTGCTGCCTCCTTATATAATTTCACAAATTCATCTATCCCCCCCCCTTTTTTTGTAACACACTGGGTCTTTTTTAAGTCTCTTCTTAAAATTTTCTGTATTTTTCATTTCATACATTTGCATATTGAGCTATGCATTACTACGTATAGCGTTTCCTATAAAATAAAAACCAGTTTTAAAAATAATTTCACTTTCAACTTAATTTTTTCTTCTATAATACGTGTATTCAAAGCAAAATTTTATTACAGACGATATGATACTGTTTAATTTCGTTAGTCTGAAACCTCTGCAAATTTTTCAATGTAAGGCTTTAACATTTTCAGGTTGGACCCAAAAAAGGCACAACTCTTTCTATACTGTTTCTGAGATTTTTGCCCAAGTTCAGTTTCATGTAAAGCTGGACTACTCAAAGGAAGATTAATTTGGAATCTAATTTGGAGGGAGAGCCCACAGGATGTGTGAGGAGAGGAAGAGAGGAGCTAAGGCTCTCTCAGGCTAGGCTTCTCCAGAAGCAGAAACTGAGACAGTTTGAAGTGAAGTGATTTATTTAGGAAGGGTTCACTGGAGAAACTGCGAAGGTGATAATGGAAGCAGGACAGGGAAGGGGGAAGTCAAGCAAGGGTGTGATTTCAGGTAAATTTTGGAAGAGGGAAGCTTTAGCTCAGTCCTGCAGGAGGACTCTGGCTAAGAAGTGATGCCTCAGAGTCTTTCTTGATTTGACAAAAGAAACTGGGTTTTCATACGCATGCCAATCAGTTGTTCACTGAAGTCCACTTCAGGGAGGGCTAACCTTCCAGACACCCAGCTTGGTATGGGTTTGGGCAAAGTATATCTCTATAGTGTCTCCCCAAGAGAGGGGCAAGTGTTAGTAAATCTTGGGCAGGGGTAGAGGTGGGGTAGGGGTAGCAAGGAGGGGAGCAAAGTATAACAAAGTAACAAGTGTCTCAGGGCTTTGGCAGCACAAAGGTGTCTGCTGCAATCATATGTAACAGGCATAGTTTGCGGCTGCGTTGCTCCGAAGGCTCCATTCCAAACTCCCTGAATCAGAAACCTCTCTCTAACAACTTCCCCTTTTGATTTTTACACACATTAAACTTTTAAGAAGCACTGATATAGAATACCCTCCCTGATGCTTTTTTCCCCCAAGGACTTAAAGCCTTTTTTTTGTTGAGAGAGAGAGAGAGAGAGAGAGAGAGAGATATCAATTTGTTGTTCAACCCATTTAAGCATTTATTGGTTGATTATTGTATGACTGGGGATTGAACCTGCAACTCTGGTGTATTGGGACGATGCTCTATCCTGAGCTACTGGCCAGGGCCTGTTTCAAGGACTGAACAAAATGATGTTGTAAGGTACTTTGTAAATGGTTATTACTTTATTACAAGAATGATGATGATGATGATGATGATTTTACTGCATCTACCCACTACAGCACTTTTATTTTTATACCAAAACAGTGGGATTATTAACCAGCCTCCTCTACGAGACTGTTTCTCTAGAGGGGAGGAACTGGAGTTTTGGGTGAGAAATTTTGTTGTTGCTCAGGCTCTAATAAAGCAAATCCCTTCTTTTTGCTGGTGGAGGGTCTTGCCTTCAATTTGTAAAAAAACCCAAAACAAAAACAAACAAACAAAAACAACAGCACAGCATTTGTGAAGTGCAGTAAATGAGGTACACCTCTATTTGAGTTAGGCTGTTGAAACAGGAAGAGTTCATTAAGAAGGCAAAAAACCAGGAGAGGCTGAAGGACATCATGAAAATATTAAGAGCATTTTGGGAATGTTTACCTTATTTGGAAATGGTTCAGATATTCAATGAACACCCATGATTTATTTAAACTTGGAAGCTCTGGCATCCCTGGGCATGCAGTGCCGCTAACACTCCCAGCCGCTTAGCACCCACACAGTTTTACAAATTCCTAGAGGGGCAATGTCATTCCCTTGAGGACTGTGGAACTCGTCAGGGAAAGAAAATGTTTCCACTTAATTGTGTGCCCTTCTCTTCCTAGAGAATATAGTGCCTCACACAGATGAGACTCAACGCATGTTTATTAAAAAAAAATCAGCACCATCTTAGATAGTCCATTGTCTCAGTTAAATTCACAATGATCACGGCTGCAAGGTCATTACTATTTTTGTCCTGTAGGTGAGGACACTGAACCTGGAGGAGGACGAGTATGTTTTCCCAAGCTAGAAAGAACTAGTTTAAATCTATTTTAGATTGATCCTCAGGCTCATACCTTCACATTTCGCCAAGGAACCTGAATAAATAAAGGCTTTTATAAATGAATGAGTTCATTTTTGTGAATGCCAGTCTGCTGTCAGTTGGTACAATGAAGCACAGGAAAGGCTAATTTCCAGAAGACAATTCACAGACGGCCTATACATTGAAATTCCAAACACAGTTTAATTGTTCCTAGAGTTAGTTTGGAGTGCCTCCAAAACCCACCAACAATGCTGGGAACAGGGCAGTGGCCTTGGCCAGACGTCTGCTGCTCCATTCTCCATCTGAGGAGAAGAATGGACCACTGAGCAGCCACGGGAGAAAGTTCCACCGCTGTTCAGAGAAGTCTGGCTCCAAACGAATCAAAGGGCGTTTGTTAGGTTTGTGCCTCTTAGTTCCCAACACAGTGTGCTGTCTACTTGTCTTACATTTGCCCTTTCTTCAGAGTTGATGATTATTTTCTCTTATTTTAGATAAGGGCATTTGAAGAGAGATATATACTTCTAAGACCAATTAAAAATTTTTGTTTTTTACATTTCAATATGTGTGAAATTTGGGTACAGCTTTCGTCTGAGGTTAGAAGACAGCTTTCCCCACTTTTTGTCAGAGAACTTGTAAATGTAATTGTTACTGCTTTCACCAGTGTTATTAAATACCCAGATAACATGATGAAAGGCTAACATTTCAACTTAAGTTGATTAAGAGGCAGTTAACAATATGACAGTATAATGCAACTGTGCAGTAACCAAAAAGTTATTGTGTATATAAGATTGTGGGGAAATAAAGACATCAGATTCAAATATACCATAAGTGTATATTTATTGCTGAACAATGACCATTCTTTAATGTTCCTATAAACTATCAGGGTTTTTAAAACTTGGGCACGAACTGAAGAGCCTCTCAGCAGGCAGATTCCCAGGCATCACCCTCGATGCTCTGACTCGGAAGGTGTGCAGGGGAGAGTGGGGCAGGGGCGTGGCAGAGACTGTGTGGCCGCTGCTCTGCAGACTGCTCTCCACAGTGCCCAAGAAGGGAGCTACGTACTTCTGCACGTATTTCTTCAATATGCTTCCAATGATCTAACCTTGAAAGTTGAGACACAAAGTGAATAGGAAGTGCTACATTTTTCAAAGTCAGGCTTATGAATGCATAATTTATATAAAATAAAATGTGCTCTTTTTAATTGTACAGTTTGATGTGCTTTGAAAAGTGCACATAATCATGTAATCATGACCACAATCAAGCAATAAAAATTTCCCCACCTTCAAAAATTCCCTCACCCTCTAGCAATTCATCTCCCCCTCCCATCTCTAGTCCTTGGCAACTACGGATTTGTCATTGTGGTTTTACTTTTTCTATGAATATATTATAAATGGTAATGGAGTGTATACAACCTTTGAGTCTGGGATTCTTTGACTTAGTTTAGTGCTTTTGAGATTCACCCACAATAGTGTATTGTATTTATATCTATAGCTCTATAGATAGAATTTGTTTCCTTTCATTGATGAGTAGTATTCTATTATTTATTTGCTTTTCCAATCTCTAAATAATGGATGTTTGGGTTGTTTCCAGTTTGGGGATATTATGATTAAAGTTGCTATGAATATCTTAATACAGGTCTTTGTGTGATATTAAATTCTGAATGGAAATATTCTAAAAAATTTTTATCCCATTACAAAAAATCTGAATTAGGCAGTGAATATATATTATTTCAACTGCGTCATGAATTACAAGGCAACTATACTTGTCAGCAGGGTCTGGCCAGAAGGAGACTCTCATAAAGCAGAATAAATAGTTGAGTGACTGACTATTAGTTATATGATCTGTCTTCTACTTTGGTTTAAAGAAGGAGTAAATTACTGAGAAAAACCCCTTAATTATTTAACAAATACACATATTTATCATATACACTAAAGTAACTCTGAATTAGATATTGATTTATTTCCACATGTCACATGAGTAAATTAAGGAACATAGACATTACATAACTTGCCCAAGTAATACGTAAAGTCAAGATGGGAACCCAGGCAATCTGCCTTTATACTCCAAGCATTTCACTGCTCCTTGATGTTTCCATCTATATGTCTGATGTCCAAACATTGGAGAAAATGCCATGTAAAGAAGCTGGCTCTGCTCTGAAAATGTAAGATTACGAGAGGTGCTCTATGTGAGAATTCTGTGACCTGGTGGCCAGAGACCAGGGCTGCCACAGATGGTTTTAAACCTATCTCATCACTGAGGCCTAAGCTTATTCCTTTGACACTCCCTGTCAGGAACCATAAGGAACAAACCAAATGAACTATGGCCCCGAAGGAGTAATCGATATGACATCCATTGTTAGTCACACCCATCCTGAGAGGCCACATGCATGGATCAATGACAACTGCCAGGTCTGAGGACAGTGGGGCAGTGAGGGGCCTGGGCAATGGGTGCTATTTTCATCATGTCTTTGATAATATATAGCTAGTAAATGAGTTTATTTTATTTTAAAATTTGATGTGAAAAGAGTGGCTAATTCTGTTAAACCACATTGACGAACTAGAGAACTTTACAATAAATTATTGAATGTAGCAACAAAAACCTATAGAGGTAAATGTATGTTTGGTTACATGAGTAAAAAAATTTCCCATCCAATGTCAGGCAACACAAATTAAGGCAGTTTAAATGTCCAAAGGCTCTTGTAATAAATCATAGAATTATCAGAGCTAGGACAGTTTGGTATGACTTATTCATAAGTCATAGAGCAGTGTCATTTTAGCTACCTATGTCTATTAATCAAAATCTTCTATCTGAATTTCCAGATAGAATGGTTTAATTTGCAGATATACAAAGTTCATGGAGGACCAGGTGAGAATACATGTTTAAGCAATAAGAAATCCAGGTGGGAATGCTATTTGTTTAGTCTCTGCCCAAAGTTTGGTTCCTCTTCCTCTTAGGCACAGGGCTAAAATACATCGTCTAACCTTCCTTGGTGAGCCCGTGCTACTGAGTTCTTGCCATTTTAATGTGGTTGGAAGAACTCTGGGTCTGACTCCTAACTTCACTGTACCTCCCAAATCTTCCTCTCTCCCTTTCCACTGTTCCCTACTCCTTCCTTTTCTCCCAGCCATATGTGAGAATCTGGTAGATGACACTAGTGCCCTAGGAAAAATAAATCAGCTGAAGGAAAAAGCCTGGTTCCCTGAATGATTGTGTGGAACAAAGCTCCTTACCACTACGTTGCTCTCTGAGATGAGCCAGGAGAAAACCTTACTGGGTTACAACACCAAGATTTGCTAATTCTAACTAATATAGCACTTTAAAATTATACCCTCAGTCCTAAAAAGGGCAAGGTCATAAGAATGATTGTGTGAAGTAGCATGGTAACCTGATGCTATACATAGCTGCTTATAGGAAAATTGATCCCAATTATGAATCTTGTGAAGAAGGCATAGACTCAGCTCTGTGATACCAAAAAAGAAAGAGGGTAGATATATGCTAGGAATAATTATTTGCTTAAAAAGTTTTTTCTTTTCTGCATGTAAATTATAATTTTCAGGGAATAATTTTTTTTTTTACTCATCTGCATTTCCCTAATGATTTTGTTAGAGAATGATTGATACTCAAATTTGGTTTGCATCTAAAACCTTTGTCCTTTTAATAAAATAGGTTTGTTTGTTCATACATCAGAGGTGAGAAAAGACTGATCATATTTTGCTACTTGAAAATTTAAGCTTGTGTCCACTAAAAGTGTATATTTTTCATTGAAATTTTTATAATTATAGTTTTACATGTGGTTATAAGAAATGATACAGATTCCTTGTACAATTTGTCTAGTTTCCCTTGATGGTGGCATTTTGTAAAACTATGCTACAATATTCATTCAGGATATTGATAGTATTGATGAAATTCATCAATTGTGTTCAGGTTTTCCCAATTTTGTGTGTTTGTGTGTGTGTGCATTTGCATTAACTTCTATACAGTTTTATTATCTGTAGTAGTAAAGTTCTAAAGTTTCTAAAGTTTTTCATAATCTTTATTTTTATTGTTTACTTTCAAGGAATCTTATAAAACAACATCTCTTAGTAAGGAAACATTTAAATAAATTTCTGCAGTTCCCTCAGTTTCACTTGTTTCTTTTTATTCATTTAAATTAAAGAACAATTAATAATAATACTTTAAAAATAACACAAAAATATGTAAATAATGTATTTTTAACCTCAGACATAGACATATATTTGTCTATCTACAGAGATATATGTCTATCCATAGACGTAGACTGACTCTTAGACTGGATGTATCACGGAAGGATCGGCATTATGTGCTTCTTGCATAATCCGCACCTAGATATACTTTTATATCCATTAGTGTCTCCTCTTATACTTATGTACCTTTACTGCAAAAGTTATATTTCTATTTGTAAAATACATTTAATTATATGCTTTATCATTTCAATAGATAAAGAGCATTTATTTGACAAATACTTTATGGGATGCTGAAATCCAGATAATCAGGTTGAACAGTTACAAATTGATTTGAATATACATTAGGGAAGCAGCGGCGTGTGTTTGTAGTTTGGCATTGTCTTTTCCTGAAATTCCACTGTTGCAGTTTTGGAAACCCTCATCCATCCCCCATTCATTTTCTGCAAAAACTACCCCACCTCCGTTATCCAGATAGACCATGATTTATAGGAGCCATATTTTCAAAACAGACAATTGTGGTGTCTACTTCTAATACGTACAGTGCAAATCGACAGGTCAAACAAAGAGAAGATGCCTAAAAAGAGTACACTCGTTATTGTTCAGCCTTGGGATAGTAGTCACTTATTTAAAAGCAGATTTTGAGCTTTTGTGTACTGTTGACATGGTAAGATAATCAAGTCCATGCGACTGTCAATTTCCTTGCCAAACATCATACTACTTTTGACATATATCTAAAGTGACTGGAAAGTTCACTCAGTGTGACCCTGACTTTATTTCTTCCCTAGGTGTTGTCTAAAGACCACTCAACAGAATAGAATAAACCCTTCAAGTCCAGAGATTTGAGAGAGAGGAAAGAAAAATGAAACAATGAAAAAAACACTCATTACGCAGATGACACCAGAGTGCTGTTTTTCTCTTAAAGAATGTCAGTCATGTAAAGTCAGGGAAGTTTATACTTTGACAAATTTTTATGAATAGTTTTCAAATTTATACAGTTTTTAAAAGAAAACCCTTTTCTCCAGGATTTGACTAACTGGCTTAATAGCATTATTTATTTTATATAAAAAGTATATAAAAATAATAGTTGAGTAGGCTAAGTTTCTAAATTATTTAGTTACAACTGTAAAGTTTTATGTAAATATAATATGATTTACTTTCTTTTTTTTTTTTTTTATTTTTATTTTTTTATCCTCACCCGAGGATATTTTTCCATTTTTTTGTACAGATAGAGTGGGAGGGAGAGAGAGGAAGGGAGAGAGAGACAGAAACATCGACGTGAAGGGACACATTGAGTGGCTGCCATCCGCACGACCAACCAGGGCCGGGAACAAACTGCAACCGAAGTACGTGCCCTTAGCCGGAACCGAACCCGGGTCTCTCCGGACCGCAGGCCGACGCTCTAACCGCTGAGCCAAACCGGCCAGGGCTGATTTACTTTCTTGGTAGTAGCAGGCCATACAAATTTTTCCTCCATCCATGTGAACTTAACATATTTTTTTCATTCTTCATTTTTTCACTGTTTGTTTCATAGGTTTGAGATCAGTGTCACAATGTTAAAATGTAACATCTCTTAAGCATATCTGTTAATACTATAAGAAACATATTATAATAAATGGTAAATTTGATCACACCAGATCTTATAGATAAAAAAATTATTATAATCTAAATTAATCAAAGCTAGTTTTGTTGTTGTTGTTAATCTTCATCTGAGAATATTTTTCCATTGATGTTTAGATAGAGGGTAAAGGAGGGAGGGAGGGGGGAAAGAGAGAGAGAGAGAAAGAGAGATCAATGTGAAAGAGAAACATTGTTTGGTTGCCTCCCACAAGGGGCAGGATCAAACCCACAACACTTCTGTTCACAGGCCAACACTCCAATGGCTGAGCCAAACCATCAGGCCTAATCAAAGCTTTTTTTCATGGTATATTTTCCTTCAAATATTTAAGCTCATCTGTGCACTCAGACACATTAAGGATACAGTAAAACAAGTCTACAGAGAACTTATGGCCCCATTTCCCTCAAGATATGGCTTCGCTTTATGGGAATAAGATTATGTTTTTTAACATACTATTTCTATACTGCATTCAATTTATAATAGGTTCTGGGTTTTTTCTCTCCTGGGATTCAAAAACAGTTTCTAAGAAATGAAGCTACAAGATCAACATTCTCCACACTAGAACTGTTGGGCCAGTTTTATTTTTAGTACATGTTTACATGGCATTTAGAAAACATAAGTTTGTTCACTTTGCCTTTATTACTGAATGTTTACTTATATAAAAGTGATTATTCACAATTCAGAGCCAAAATGAGACCATGACATGAAACAGATTTAAAAGAAGGGGACCAGCAGTGCATGTGAATAATATATGCAATACTGTATTTAAAAGTCAAAGAAACAGGTTAGAGCATGGTACAGGATACATACATAAAATACATATGAAATCTAACATTTATTTTAAAATTTGCACATGCTTAACCTAAGTCCATCAATTTTTGAAGACTTCCTTAATGGCATTTATAATGATTTAATATATTTCCTTGCAAGTACTAGGTTTTATTTAGTCTCTTATGTTTGGACATTTAAATTATTTGCATTTTTTCACAACTATAAAAATAATATGATAAACACCATATAAAAAATTGACTCATGTCCATGATTTCTTGACATGAAATTTGTGGTTAAAAAATATGCATTTTTAGGGCTTCCTTCTGTTAGTGCTCTCTAGAAAGTTGGTATTAATTTAAAATCTCCTTAGTTTGCTTTTAATTTTTTATTATGAAAATTTTAAAACATGGTACAAGCAGAGAAATAGTGTAATAAGCCAGTATTAACTCATTTCTCACCTTCAACAATTATCAACAGGTGTCCAATCTTATTTTATTTTCCATCTGAACCTCTTCTCCTGGTCCCAGAGTATTTTGAAGTAAATCCCAAATATCATGTAATTTACTGCATAAATATATTTTTAAATGCTCATAGAAAACTTAAGCATTAATATAAGGCCAATAACTATATAAAAGAAGGTTGCTCAAGAGGAATAAGAGATTCTGAAAACATTTATTCTTATAATAAACAGAAACACTCTCATCAAAGTAGAAAATGGGAAGAATACCTAAAGAAAACAATATAACAGTGTATGATAATCCATGATAAGTCTATATTTAATATATATGTATAAAAAATAAGGACATTTAATCAAGGGAAGAGAGAAAAGAAAAATGTGAACTTCTAAGAATAATGTCAAGTGGGCTAAAATCTAAAATGAAATGTAATGAGAATTGAGATAAACAGAGGGAAGAAAAAGACTTTCATAATCAAATTTTCAGCAAAGAGAACAAAGACTAGGCTCAGTTTGTGGCAGATGATGTCATGACAAATGAAAAAAAAGTAACAGTAGATTTCTAGTTTCTTTTTCTTTTGCTTCTACATTCTTCATGAATAGAAGTAATTCAACACAGAAATGGTAGAACAAAATGAGTGAAAGGAAATTTTTTTAGTTTAAGAAAGATCAAAAGACAGTAAGAGTTCATGTCTTAGATCCAAACATATTATATCCAACAGATAAAGTCACAAAATCATTATTACTAATGTCTCCAGAATTTATATGTATTAGTATTGGTTCCATAAAATGTTAGATAGACAAATGGTGGTTCATTTTTCAAACAGGTAATGACTCTAGTGTACAGTTGAGTATGAATGTTATTAATTCATAGCAAAATTTAGGACAGATGATTAAGAATATTTTTTTAACACTTTAGAAATTAAATAGTAAATACTTGCAGATGTCTTATGTTGGACAAACATGTCTTTCTACATGACAAACATGTAAAAGCAAAATAATTTCCTTTTAAGAAAAAATAAATGTACTAAGCTAGGAGTGCATGAGAATGTTGTTGATCCTTTAACACACCTTCCTTAATAAACTTGGGGATTAGATTTTTGATGAAAGGGTTTAATAACTTGGGCTAGTCTACCTCAAAGATAATTTAATGGACTCATGACAACCTGCAAGCATTTAAACCAGTCAGGACAAACTACTTTGTCTTCTTTACAATTTTTTAAATATACCCTGATGATTTTATTATCAGGTTATGTGCAGTTGATATTGCATCAACAAGTCTAGGGTCACAAAATTGATGTATTTAGTCCTGGCTAGTGTGGTTTAGTTGGTTGAGTATTGTCCTGCGTAGTTCAACTCCCAATTGGGGCACAAGCCTGGGTTATGGATTCTATACCCGGTAGGGGGCATGCAGGAGGCAGCCCATGTAAATTTTACTTACTTTAATATTTCTCTCTCTTCCTCTCCCTTCCTCTCTTTCTAAAAATCAATAAAAACATCTTTAAAAAATGTATATATTTAAAAATCAGTCTTGTTTATTCAAAATGGGTCTCAATAGACTTTGGTGGTACTAAGCTCTTAAGCAGATCTCAATACAGAGAAAGCAATGGGAAATAAACCCCTATCCTTTTTAAAAAATTTAAAGCTATAATTGACATTCAATATTATATTAGTTTCAGTTGTATAGCCTAGTGATTGGACATTTATGTAACTTATGAAATGGTCCCCGAATAAGTCTAACACTCCCCTGACACTATACATAGTTATTACAATATTATTCACTGTATTTCCTATGCTCTCCTTCATGTTCTCTTTTCCAGTCCACCATTTTTATTAGAATTTTGCATGAAGATGTAGAAGACAATTTTATTAGAACACACACTACTGAAAGGAATAATCAACAAATTAGAAGACTGAAAAAAAAAACAACCAACAAAACACAAGATGAAATATGTTAAAATAAAATAAAATGGGGACCAGGCTTGAAAAATCTTCCGAGTAGACAAAGCCAGCTTATTCCACCTTATTATTTCAGGAATGTAGGAGAAAGTTAACTTAGATAGTTCTTGCAGATGCCTCTGACAATCATAAATAAAATTTAAGTCATCTTCCTAAAATGATATAAGCTAATCACTTCATGTAATCCCCCGCTGTCTGCTAACCCTTTTGTAACAACCAAT
Source organism: Molossus molossus (assembly GCF_014108415.1). Lineage (NCBI taxonomy): Eukaryota > Metazoa > Chordata > Mammalia > Chiroptera > Molossidae > Molossus > Molossus molossus. Next base: position 72,475,616 of record NW_023425344.1, on the reverse strand, counting down.
CACTGTAAAGATTAAACAGTGTCTTCATTTCCATTTTCGAAACTATCTTCAGGTTATGCTTCTGGCTTCACACCAGTTGTGGGTTTGATGTCTCTCTGTTTACAGTTTGTTCCCCATCCAATAAAACATTCATATTAAGTAAAGCTCTCCAAATTTTCTTTAAAAAACAAATCATAAGAATAAATGTAAACCTCTTCAAAAATCAGCTATAAAAAAAACAACAGGCGTGCCTAGAACCAAATTAACAAGCGTTTCCATAAAAAACACCCTTAAACGTTTCAGCTGATGAGAAGCTCAGTATAACCATCAGTGTGTTATGACTTCCAAAAATGTAGATGGAATTTTTAAATGAGGTGTGGATAACAAGGGCAGCAAAGTGATTAAGAGCCAGAGAACACTGGTATTAGCTGTCTCCTTATGCAAGGTGCTTTACCTCTCTTGCCATTGTCTACAAAGCTGTCATCTGGTGCCTGACTAACTGACTCACCTCTCAACCTTGCTTAGGCTTTTCCAGCCACACTGGACTGCTTGTTCTCCCTAAACACTCCCAACTCTCCCACGTTCATACCACTGTGGGGCCTTTTCTGCTAGCCCTTCCCTCTTCCTGGCTCACTGTCTCACTAGGCACCCACTTGGCTCACTCCCTTATTTCATTCAGTTTTGTTTTAATGTCACCTCTCTATGAGAACTTTGTCGTACCTGCATATCTAACTTCCACCCCCTGCCCAAAACTTCTACCTCAGCACTCTTTGTACCTTTGTACACTGTATTTTTTAATAGCACGTATCTCAGTGTTGTTATATTATTTCTTGCTTAGTTATCCATTTCTTTCATGAGGGTACCTGGCATCCATGGTACTAATATTGATAACGACTAACACTCATGAGATCACTACTGTGCACCAGGAACTACTGTAAATGTTTCAATATAGCTTGATAATATTGAAGGCAAATCTTAAAGCCCCATTTGCAATGGAAGAAACTGGGGTATTGGGAGGCTGTTATTTTTCCGCGAGTCACAGGAGTAGTAAATAGCAGAGTCTGTATTTAAATCCAGGAAGTCCGGCTCTGGCTCTATCGTTGTGCTAAAGTAGTTGTTAGCTAACATTTTTCTAGATGACTAAATATAAAATTTATATAAAATAGTACATTCAGAGTATATGTATCTCAAATATCTAGGTCAATGCATGACATATAATAAATAAGCACTAAATGTTCACCATAGAAAAATATGGTGACATATTGGAACGTGTCTATTAAAGAGTGCCCCAAATAAAGAAAGTTCCAGAATTATGCCATTCGATAAGAAGTTTATAGAATATGGGAAATTCTGACTGGTGAAAATCTTAATGTGGGCTTCTAGTAATCTTCAAATGCCTGAATGCCCAGAGGGTAGAAAAAAGACAGGTGGGCCCTGGCCGGTTTGGCTCAGTGGTTAGAGTGTTGGTCCGCGGACCAGAGAGTCCTGGGTTTGGTTCTAGCGAAGGGCATGTACCTCAGTTGCAGTTTGTCCCCGGCCCTGGTTGGGGTCGTGTAGGTGGTGACCAGTCGATGTGTCTCTCTCACATTGATGTTTCTCTCTCTCTCTCTTCCTCCTTCTCTCCCTCCTGCTCTATCTGAAGATGAATGCAAAAATGTCCTCAGGTGATGATAAACAAAAACAAAAAAAGACAGGTGAACACAATTTATAAAGAATGGTATTTTTTCAACACCTTCTAAGGATGAACTTTCCCATAAATATTACTGACCCAAGGGTCCCGGTCAGCCTTTTTAAGCAGTGATACCTAAAATGCCAGCATAAGTTTAATATCAGCAGGAGCTCTCCGAAATTCTGCTCTGAGAACATCTACTTTTACAGTCTTTACCTTCCATCTGTCAGTTTGTGAAAGTGTTGTCCTCACAGGTGTATTTGTAGCTTGTCTTTATAAAATGTACAGAAATCGTTTTAGATGTAAAAAACCTTAGAAAGAGCCAGGAAAGTCGAAGATGAGTGAAGAAAGGGAGTTAACAGTTGAGGCATTTTCTAACTGTATCCTTACAACAGTCTATGAGAGGTAAGTGTTTTCTGTTTTCACGCATGAAGTTCAAGGAAATTGAATAATTTCTTCAGGTGGGTTGTAGAGCAAGTAAAGGCAACTGTGTAGTTTGACAACAGATCAGCCTGATGTAAAACCTGTGACCATTCTACCACATTGAATTACTATTCATTTTCTTCCAGAAGGAGTAACAAAATAAAATTACTCATGGGCTCAATGGTAGGCTCATACATTTTGGTTTCACAAATTACTTAAATTTGTTTGGCAGAAAACCCTCTCTCTGTACAGTAACAACTTCAACAATGCCGTGTGATAAAACACTCCTTAAAAAAAAATAAAAATTCTGTGGAGCACACATAAAATTCCCTACCTATGGATGTATTCTTTTTCTTTTGAACTTATCTTTATTATTGAATGTATTGCAGATGTTCCCCATTTATGCCCCCATTGGACCCCTCTGCCTTCCCACACTGTTGTCTGTGTCCATTGGTTAGGCACATATGCATATAAGTTCGTTGGTTTATGTCTTCCATGCCCCCCCATCCTCTTCCCTTTGAGGTTTGTCATCTAACGACCAATTTGTACTTCTTTACCCCTTCATCTTTCCCACCCATCTCCCCTGTGGATGTATTTATCCTCAAATCTGACCAATGGACACTGATTTTCCAAATTCCAGTAGCATGAATTTGAATTTTGAACATTTCCCTTTTTTAGCACATGAAGTATGACATATGAAATGCATTGAATATGCTTCAAACACACAACCTCTAATACAAAGGATCATGTGAACACGTGTTTTAATGAATAATGTCAATGTAACAGGATAACATTGAACCGGAAGCTGGGGAGTGACGTGCAGAGTTGGTTCCCATGACTAGTAGGAACTTGGTCCATCCCACCATTAGGAAACTGTCTCATTTTCTTTGAATAAGACTCAAACCCTCCCTACCATGACCTGCTCTCCTCTCCAGCTTCATTGTACGCCATTCTGCCATCACTCGCATCACAGCCACACTGACCTCCCTCCTATTTCTAGCATAAAACACATTCTTCTCTATCTCTTGGCCTTGAATGTGCTAGTCTCTCCCAGTTCTTCTTGTGGCTGCCCATTCTCGCCCTTCCCAATTCAGCTGTAAAATGTCACGTACTCAGAAACCCTTTCCCTGGTCATCCAATCTAAAGGGACTGTTTCCATCTCAGTTTAAAATTTCTATTGCCTTCTTTCATAGCGTACATTGCAGATAGCAATTTCCATTTGTTTAGTTCTTCATGTTTGTCTGCCTCTGCGCTAGAACATAGGCTTCATGAAAGCAGAGACTTAGTCCATCGCATTGACCACTGTGGCCCCGGGCCTGGTGCACAGCCTGACTCACAGGGGGTGCTTACTGAATACACTGAGCGAACGAGTGGATGGAAGGATGTTACAGTTATCAAGAGGTAAGTAACTCTCCTAGGTAGTGTGATTTCTTGAGTAGCATCATAAGATTAAAGTTCACCAATTTAGATGTAAAGCTGAGCAGTTTTATAAATCTGGCAGACTGCCCCTTCAAAGGTATCATTAGAAGAGGTGTTTTGGGGGTCATCTAGCCACGAGTCGAAGTGCCGGTCTGCCACTCACTTAACCTCTCTGGGCCCAAGTCTCTCTTAATTTGTAAAATGAAGCTAACATTCAGGACTCAATTTGAGAATATATGTGATATGCAAGGCATAACCTACTTGCTAAATAATAGGTAATTGTTATTATCACCAAGATGTATACTTTATGATGAACTAGATTATATTAAAAATAGAGATAAATTCCCAAATTTGGTTTTATTCATGTATACTTTAAATGCTAATACTATCTTAAGCTTTTATAAATAATTTCTGAATGAGCTCATCTCTTCCATACATCATACAATATTAGAGAACAAGTATAATTAGTGTGATTTTACTAATGAGAAAATAGAATCATAAATACTATGTTCCCAGTGATTACAAAGTAATCACTAGGCCTTAGAACTCAGGCAACCTATATCTAATTTGTTGTACTTTCCTCTGAAATGTGACTAGCATGAAAACATCATAACAGCATTTGATGTAATACAGAGGATGTATAAAAATAATAAAGCAGAGTCCAGACATGTAGAATCAATAGATGAAAGTATTACTGATAATTGCTAAAGATTTTAGAAGGCAAGCTTATAGTCCTTATAGTGGTTGTATTTCCATGTTTTGGCATTTGTTATAGAATCTGCATAACATGTCCTCCTGGTAATAAAACCATGTCTGTTTCAAGATCACCCAACAGACAAGTCAGTACAACTACTGAGATGGCAGGATGTCAGAATGCCACACTGTCGTAAGGGTCTAGGCTCCTTATCTGTAAGGGTAAGGATCTAGGGAGTGCATCTCTCTCTCACACGCCCTCACTCTTATTCCTAGTCCATTTGATATTCTTACAAGCTGAAGGTACTGTCTGCCGAGACATTAATATATTCAATTTTATTGCCAACTAGCTGAAACTGAACAAATATTTTCAGCAATTTTATTTTCACTCACTCATGCTGACAACTTAGATTATGCCAGTACCTAGGATAATATATTTTTTTCTTCTTGTTTCTTCAGGGCTTTGTGTATAATGTGCGTTAATGCATAATAATCAGTGAAAAATAACTGAAAAATACTTCCAGTGTTTACCAACATTCTAAAGCCTTTTGCCTCTGTTGGTATCTCAGAAAAGTTTATAAAACAATGTCAGTTTTTAAAAGACTGCTTTTATTAAGTTTAGGTTTATCTTATTTTTTCTTCTCCTTCTTCTTTCCTTCCACCAAAGGCTACAGATATTACTTTGCCTCCCAATTACCTGAGAGCTGAAACGCTTACAGTCACAGATGTATGCCATCAAAGTACAATTTGAGCTGTAGGAAATGTTGGTAGCAAAGTAGCATGTTTTCCATTTCATTCCAGTACTGTTTCTTCTGTTCAGTTTCCAGAGGGGATTCCGGGGAGGGAAGCCGCGACAGTCAGGGACCTGTCACGAAGGAACCGCTCGAGGTTTACAAACACCCGATATCAAAGCTGGAAGTAAACTGCAGAAAGGAGCGTGTGATAGCTCCAAACGTTTGGTCTGCAATCTGAGTGATGGCACTGAGGACCTCTTAGTATCTGCAGCCATGATGGGTGGCACCCGGAGACAAGAAGGCTAGGACTACGGGTCCTAGGACAGGAGAAGCATGGGCAGAAGAGGGTTTCAGCCATGTCAGGAGCCTGGGCAGGACAGGGCAGTAGTGGAAGACCGTAGGTCTTTCTGCTGTCCTACTACTTAACAAGAAGGCGGCGGCTTAGGCTGCCCTGAGCTCCTCCTGCCTTCGAGCTTTCCCCTCGGGCCACCTCCTCCTGGTGGGCAATGCCTGAACCCTTCACACTTCCTTCAGTACTGTCCTCTGGGGAGAGGAGAGCCACCAGAAATCACCGCTCCCCTTACCTTATTGACTTTATGACTTCACCCATTCCTGGCTCCTTTCTTTTCTTTTAATTTCCAGTGGGAAAAGGCAGAAATAATGGGAGTGATCTTTCTTATTCTACTATATGGGTACATTGCAAATTTGTGGTTTAATCCTGGCAACAAAGCCTATATATTTTATCGACACCATCAGCATTGGTGACTATTTGCTGGAGTTATTGCTCGCTCCAGTAATTTCGTCCACATTTGTTCTGTCTCCCAGCAGAATCCAGGGGAAGAATTACTGAAACAGGAGAAAAGGCTCTTTGCTGGGGCTCGGTTCTGGTGAGTCATCAAAGTCTGAATCCAGGATGGCACAATATTTTACTCGAATATTTATGGAGTACTGCTAGACATTATTCGAGGTGCCAGAAACACAGCAATGAATACAACAGAGGAGACAGACAGGGTCCCCGAAGTCCCCGCCCAGTCTAGTGAGAGGAGACATAACATAAAAATAACTTTCATAGTGGTAAATAAATTGAAGGAAAGTAAAGGTCAAAGTAAGAGGGAGTGACTCAGATTGCACAGGGTGGAGGAAACATTTGAGCCTGAACAGAAAGCTGGAAAAATATCGGATGTGCCCATGGGCTCAATTTAGGAAAATGTAATGTTCCCAGGAAGTTCATATAAAATGTCCTTTAAAGTCTCCCATATGCATTGTACATAACATTTTTTTGCAATGAAAAGTCAGAATGGTGGAAGGCCCCAAGTTAAAGGACAATTTTGTGTCATGTTATTTTATGATTCAGCATTATTGGTGTCATGACATGAACAATTAGTTAATTTTTAAGAGTTAAATATATATATATTTTTTTAATCTTCATCTGAGGACATTTTTCCATTTTTGTTCAGATAGAGTGAGAGGGAGAGACAGAGAGAGAAACATCGATGTGAAAGGGACACATCGAGTGGTTGCCACCTGCACAACACAACCAGGGCCGGGGACAAACTGCAACCAAGGGACATGCCCTTAGTGGGAACCGAACCTGGTCTCTCTGGACTGCAGGCTGAGCAAAACCGGCCAGGGCAAGAGTTAAATATTTAAAAGTCTTATCCTTTGGTCTTTAAGACCAAGCATCATACTTTTATAACAACTCCCAAACAGGATTACATGGATATTTTCCTGAAAAATGAGAGCCATGGCTCTTAAGGTGGCCCAGCAAGACCTGGTGTAAATGTCATAAAGCCTATAAATGATTGCGAAGTGGTTGTGAAAATATCAGATATTCTTTGGAAAGATTTTCAGAATCAAATAGAACCACGACACAGAGAGAACTCTTCTTCCCCCATCTGAGTTTTATTTTTTCTTCTTGCCGTGAGAAATGGGAGCCAGAGCTTGTGTTTGAAGAGATAAAAAGCCCAGTCACTTAACACTCAGTCTCTCCATAAACAGAATGGAATCCACTTGTACCCTCAAAGCACTGAGTCCTTACAATTTAAGGGCTGCTTTATGGGGTGTTTTCTGGGAACCATTAGAGTCATATTGTTAACTTTTATAATTCTATAGCTCTCAAGACAATTTCTGAATGCTTTGAACAAAAGGCACACTGACATTGTGGGGTTAACTGTCTGCGTGCACCATGCCTTTTGGGGAAGTGTCTTTGGGATTTCATTGTCTTCCTTCTGCCTTTTAAAATCTAATATACTTTCATTTTGCTGAGTTCCTCCGCGGTGCCTCTCAATGACATTTCCTGGTGTTGGGTAAACACATTCTTTTTCTTTGTCGAGTCCTCATGTTCCTTTTCACTCAGGTTTTAGGAACTTTCAATGATGTTAGGGAAAGCACGTTCATACTCTCTTAATGTAATTTTAAATGCCAATAAAAATGTTTAGTGATAAAAATGCTAATACATTTATGGCTCAGGGCTTCACTTTCCTTACCCATGAAATTCAGAAGTTGATATTTAACAAACTGAAAATTCTGTGGTTCGGTGAGAGACAAAGCTATAAATGACTTCTAAAAATTGCATTCATAAAAGATGCTGAAGAGAGAGGGTGGCTGCCGCTGTTCTCTCAGGTTTGCAGGGGACAGCTGCAGCCAGACTTCTATATGGACGAAGAGGATACCTGCCATTTTCCAGGGGTAAAGTATCTCTCTCTCGGGCCCGAGCTCTGTTTAAGCCAAAGGCTTTCTTTCCGGAAAGTAAAATTAATCTCTTCCCTTCCATACCATATTCTAACTGATTTCAACCCTATTTTTTTCCCAGTGGATCAAGTTCAATATTGCTTTAGGTCTTTCACACCTGTTTCTCTTTCTGCCTGGAGTGAGCTTTCTCTTTCTCCTTCTGCTTGGCTGTTTCTCAGAACTTCCATGAGCTTCCTCGTTCCTAGCTTTTAATGACGAGCCACCATTCAAACTTGACCAGATAGCGGAAGACAGTCTCTAAGGTTGAAAGTCACTAGAACAATCAAGATAAAAAGCAACTAAAAGAAACAATATATGCAAGGAGAAAAATATCTTAAAGGCAAGTCAAAAATATAGTGACCCCAATGAAAGAACTGTTCTTATTGACTGAGAGCTAAGAAACATTGCCGTAATGAAATCTTGGATTCTATAGAAAATGTAACATTTAGAGAACAGAAGCAACAAAACACTGTGGAAGTTAAAAAATATATATATATATGATAGCAAAAACGAAAACCAGACATTTGGTAAGAAGAGAAAATCTCCAAAATAAAGCACACACAAAGCTTTTTCTTGCACTAGCCTCAAAAACAGTAATTTCTCCAAGGGTCCCTGATTCCTTTACTGAAGAACAGTATTTAGAAACAAGAATCTAGGTGTAATTTAAAAATAACAAATAAAAACTTTGAAAAAGAGAGTATAAGTAATAAAGTAAACCTGAATTTATTATTAAAAATATTTATTCAGTTTCATGTTGCAGAAATGCATTAAAATAGAAAATATAATTATCTAGAAATTATTGATATATGGAAATGTATTTAATATCTATGTCATACAGATAAAAATAAGATAAAAGAAATATATGTGATAAAAGGAGAAAACTAATATATTATAGTATGAATCAGTGGTTAAAACAAGAGGCTAAATCGCCCTGGCCGGTTTGGCTCAGCAGTTAGAGCGTCGGCCTGCGGTCCAGAGAGACCGGGTTCAGTTCCCGCTGAGGGCACGTATCTCGGTTGTAGTTTGTCCCCGGCCCTGGTTGGTCGTGCAGGCCACAGCCACTCAATGTGTCCCGTTCACATCGATGTTTCTCTCTCTCTCTCTCTTCCTCTCTCTCCCTCCCATTCTATCTGAACAAAAAATGGAAAAAAATGTCCTTGGGTGAGGATAAAAAAACAAAACAAACAAACACAAAACCAAGAGGCTAAATATTTTGTATTGAAAGATAATTTTATGGGTGTATTATACCACTTGTGCTTGGTCAATAAAAGATAAGGATTAATTTTCTCTTAGACTACAAAACAACTGCACAAAAAAGATGGAATAGTAAAAGGAGGCATCAATTCTCCATATATCTTTGTTCTATTTCCATTCAAATACAATTTGCGGGTGAATTCTTGACTTGCCTTTTAGCCGGTTTCATTTCATAGGAATCAAGTGAATAATGAGGAAAGCTGCTACTAAATTTAATTCTGGAAATATTTAATAAAAGCAAATTATATTTTCTTTTGTCAATTGAGATAGAATTTAATCTGTGCCTTTCTTTGATGGTAATTATCACTTGCCAACATGCATCATTTCTTCACATGATTTGTCTTATTAGAAGGCAAAATTCCTTGAAAGTACAATCTGTCTTACTCATCTTAATATTCTTCAAACACCTGTTATTTCAAGGTACATAATAGAAGTAAACAAACACTAAATAAAGGTAGAAATTAAATGAAACAATTACTACTCTGTCAAACAAAAATCATAGGAACCTTGGAGAAGGAACTGTTGCTATTGGTAAATTCTTAATAACTATGGATAGATATGTTGGGATGAGTCATCTGAACACTTTTAGCTTTCAGGAGAGCAATTTAAAAAAATCAGAGAATACGTAAACATAATCCCATGGCCATATACCAGAAAGAGTTGTCAAGATTTCAAAAAACATAGTCAGTAATATTGTAATAACTATGTATGCTGTCAGATGGGTACTAGATTTATCAGGATGATCACTTAGTAAGTTATACAATGTCCAATCATTGGGTTATACACCTGAAACTAATATAATATTGTATGTCAACTGTAATTGAAAAATAAAAAAAATATTTTTATTTAAAAATTAAAAAAAATTTTTAAATTGATTTTAGAGAGAGAGAAAGGGAGAGGAAGAGAGAGATTGAAACATTGATAAGAGAGAACATCGACTGGCTGCCTCTTGCATGCCCCCTTGGGGATTTGGCTCACCACCTGAGCATGTGCTCTGACTGGGAATTGAACAGGCAACATCTTGGTGCATGCGTTGATGCTTAACCACTGAGCTACACTGGCTGGGTATTAAAAAATTTAATGCTGACATTATTGCAGGTGTCCCCCTCCCCCACTTTGCCTACCTCTACCCATCCTTGCCTCTTCCTCCTTTGGCTTTTACCCCACTATTGTCCGTGTCCATGCGGTATGCATATATGTATTTAGCTAATCCCTTCACCTTTTTTATATAGTCACCCCCACATCCCTACCCTTCAGACACTGGCCAGTCTTAAAAAAAAAGAAAGGAAATTTTTTAAAAATAATGAAACATGTACAATTACTTTGCTCTCACTTAAAAGTATTGACATGATTTTTAGTGAGAAAAAAATTTACGATGAATATAGTAAAATATAGGATTCTTTTAAAATGTTGCTTATTTCACCTTTAGACTTTGTGTGTAATTATAAATAAAGGAAGATAAATATATTAGGGCAATATATGCAATGCTTTTTATTGTTAGTGGTATATAATCAGTGCTGTCTAGAGATGGCGAAACATTGAACAGATTACAGATGTGATCCAGAAAGTGATGTGGGCAAACTCTGAGAAATCAGTGGTGTGGTAAAGCTAAAAGACTTTGAACAATACTTTTTGCAGAAAATTGGGTGAATTTTTTTTTTTCTCAAAATGGGCAATGACTCCTGGGAAATATATATTTAATCCTCAACTGAGGATATTTCTTCACTGACTTTCAGATAGAGTGATAGGAAGGGGGAGAGAGAGAAACATTGATGTGAGAGAGACACATTGACTGGTTGCCTCCCACACAACCCCAACCAGGGCTGGGTATCAAACTGCAATGGAGGTATGTGCCCTTGACCAGAATTGAACCCTTGACTCTTTGGTCCATGGGCCAATGATTTAACGGCTGAGCCAAACCAGCCAGGGCTCCTGGGAAATATTTTAGGGTCCACCCTTGAACAAATATGTCACTTCTAGATTCTTTGAAAAGATAAGAGTAATTATAGGAAACAAGAAACATCGTGGGTCCATTAAGAACAAGTCATGGCAAACTAACATCATTTCCTTAGAGACAGGGTCCCTAGACTGGAAGTAATGAAGGCTATAGTAATATTTCTATGTAAAGTAATATATAATATAAATATATATAAATTCAACATAGTGCTTTCAATTATTTTTGTCAGTAAGAAAGTAACATATGCTGGATAATACAATCGAATAGGTTTTAGAATTAAGCATTGTATGAAAATGTATTATTTGTTGCACTCGTGTCAACATTAGGTTCTTGCATGTCACTGTATTTAACTCTAACCTTCAAATGCAATTTTCTATTAATGGCTTTAATGAATACTCAGTAGGTACACTTCAAAAATTTGTAGAATACTTAAAGGTGGAGAGAATAAAAAAAACTAAGGAACAAATAGAAAGGTATAAATGTATAGACTGTTTGCTGAGAAGAAACTGGCTGAATAGGCAGTGCTAGGAAAGAAGATCTGAGCATTTGAGCATATAACAACCTCAACAGATGTCACCTGTGTGGTGTGGCTTTCAAGGTATAGCAATGCATGTCTGAGCTGTCAGACCAATGTCCTGAAAGTATTGTGTTCAGCTTTGGGAACAGTAACTTAGGAAAGACACTGACAAAACGGTTAATTCAGAAAAATTACATTTTCAGAAAAGTATGGCATCAGAGAAACAAAGAGAGGTTTAGTTTAGGAAGAATTTTAATGCTAAATATCTGAAGGGTTTATGCTTGTTCCGAGGGCAACCAAGCAGTGGATGGATGATGTGGGGAGACAGACTTGGGTATAGTGTAAGAAAGGCTCTTAAAACCTGGACTGTTCAAAAGTGAAATGGCTGGGCTTGTGAGGATTGGAGAAAGGCTTCTCCATATCCTGGGAGGTTATAATCAATTACTCCTAAGGTCCTTGCTCGTTCTAATGTTTTTGACCCTCTATTTAGTAAATAAATGTTTTTGAAAAGCTTCCTAAATTATATTTTATAGTTACCCTTCTGTAAATCTTAAACGGAAGGTCGGCCTACTCATAGAACCAAGCATCCAAAAATACTGTGATATACTAAAAATTGTCTGTTAACACTGGTCTCCAGACATAATTCCATTTTTATTCACCGTAACACATTTTTCAGTATTATTCCTGGATTCTTTGTCCTAGCTTTCTCGATCAAAACATTTTGTTGCCCACAACCATCTGGACTTATTGGTGGGCAGATTTTAGACTGAAATGATATCCCACTGCCTCAGCTACTTGGAAGTAAACTAGACAATCTGATAAATTATCTTACAACATTCTTGATACACAGAAGCCACCAGGCAAAATTCCCATCAAACATGTTGAAGCTATTCATATTTTTGGAGATGCCCAGTTCACTAACAAACATATCTATCAAAGAAAGATAAGTTCAAAAAACAAATAAAAATAGTAATTTTGTATAAAATTAACATCCCCGAGCAAATGTCTCAAGTAATATTTGTTTTTAAGTATAACAAATTCATTGAGTAGTGATGCAGTGGCTAAAAAAAAAAATATTATAATGCCACTTTCCCAGGACTGTATATTTTGAATTCTAAAATTTAATATTTAATAATTTGATATCCTTAGAAAGTTTTACCCAAATAACTTACTATATAAAAAAGAAATCATAGAGGCTGTTTGCTTCTAACTAATTCAATTTTGTTTACTATTTTGGGGTTGTTGTTTGGTCAAAAATATTTATTAAAAATATTTATGATGACCCTTGTATGTTTCAGACAATATTCGAGGTTCTTAAAATAAATCGGCGAGGAAGAGAGACAAAAAATCCTGCTCTCATACAGCTTACATTTAGTACAGGAAAACAGTGAGTACATATAATATTTAAGTACATTTTATGTTCGAAAGTTATATATGCCATGGTGAAAAAAATAAATCCGGGAAGGAGTATATGAAATGCTAAATTGTGAGGGACATTGCATTTAAAAATAGGGAGGTCAAGGAAGGCCTCAGTGAGCAGATGACCTTGAGCAGAGACTAAAAGATGGTTAAGGATCCAGCCATGGAACCCTCTGGGGAAGAACACTCCGGGAAGAGGAAAAAGCCAGTGAAAAGGCTTTGAAGGGGGATATACTCGGCATGTTCAAGAAACAGCCAGAGACCAGAAGAACCAAGTCAAACAGATAACCAGATGGGAAGACACAGATGATCTGTGGCATGAGACTACAGCAGAAGAGTGGAGAAGCAGGGAGACCAGGTAGGAGGCTATTAGAAGAGTCCAGGGAAGAAATGATACTGGCTTGGACTAGGATAATAGCAGTGGAGGTGGTGAGAACATGTATGTGATCTTAAATTTAAAAAAAAAAAAGCATTTGCTGACAGATCATACATGGGATATGAGAGAAAGAGTGAAGTCGAGAAGGATTTCAAGGCTTTCGGACCAAGAAATTTAAGAAAAAGATTTATTACTTAACTGAGAAATAAAAGATAAAGGGTAGAGCAACTGTTGAGTGTTAGATATAATAAGTTTGAAAAGTGGATATTTAGCAGCTACACGATGAGTAGAAAATATCAAATGAATAAATATTTTTGGCTAATTAGATCATTCAGTGGTTCTCATAGCCTACCTACTTAAAAAATGTGCTTGTTGGCCAAAAACAAAATGAAAAAGCAATTCTAAGATACAGTTCTTGATTTTCACATAATATTTTACCAAGACATAAAAAATATTATGGACAGTTTAAGAAGCACAAGGTTGAAAAATGAGACTTGGGTCATATATTATTGTGTACAATATATGGAGCAATTTCCAAAAGAAGTCAGATTCACACACTTATTTACAACCCCTCATGTAGAAAAGGAATTTGTCTAAAATTGCAGATATTATTTAATGCCAAGTCCCAAATGGGGAAATGATAAGACTATCACTGTGGCTAGAATTACATAAATGTGTGTGTCCTTTATGGTGTTAACATGGTGAAGGAGAATATTGATATGGAGCTGAAAAGGTAATAAAAGCTTCTTCTGCTTCACAGCTCAAGTGTAGTATTTCACTTGACTGTAATTCATAAGTTTCCTGCAGGCTAGATGTTTTATGCATCGAGTTAAACACACAAAAGTATTAAACGCAATACATTTCTGACAGTGATATACTTTGTGGTGGAAACTCCATCACCTTTCCCTGATGCTGAGCAGATGGGCCATTCAAGCTTAACATCTGAGGTGAGAACTGGCAAACAGCTGTGTCTGGTGGGCCTCACTGCCGGGGAGGGGGATGCAATAATTAGTGAGTATTTCTTTCCCACGAAGTGTCCTATGTTATTTAAAAATAAATTTTGTATTTCATACTACAAAGCCCTTATTTTTTGACGGGTTTTTAAAAAGTTAAACTCAGGGAATTAATATATATTCTCCCTCATTAAGGTGAGTTACAACTAATGTGCTACATTTAGGGACATGGGACATTTACCTGGTAATTTCTCAGAATCATGACTAGATCTCATGCTGTGAATGGGGACTCTCAGTGTCAAACTCCATTTCATAGCCCTTTAAACTCCAAATAACATAGATCTAATGTGTTATTTTGGACTCACATATTTAAGAAAATACTGTTTGGATATCGTCAGAGATTAGCAGGTAAATTCTCCTGAAACATTGCACAGAATTTGTAACTAATTCTAAGAAGAAAAAAATAAGTTTAAGTATTGAAAAATAAAAAGAATTCAGAACCAGCCTCCCAGTGACCACATTATGTTGTAATATTCAGGCATAAATTATACAATCTGGTAACAGTTATATCTGCACATAGTATAGACACATTGTATACACAAGCACACATCATGGATTTATACCACTGGCAGAATTGTTCATCTGCTTGTGTTATATATTTTTTATCTAATATAATATTTTAAACTTAAATATTAAGAGTATTCAACGAAGGCTCTGTGTCTGTCTGCCTTTATGGCTTCCATCCCCTCTATTTTTTTCTTTCTTTCCTATCTTGTTTTCTGCCTCCTTTCCAGGGTGTAGACTAGGTTGAGGTGAGTAAAGCATTTGGCTTAGGCAAAGAAATTGAAAGGAGCACTAAACTTAGTAATCAAAGCAAATATTATTTTTTTAATCTTCACCTGAGGATATTTTTACATTTACCTTCAGATAGAGTGGGAAGGAGAAAGAGAGAGAGAGAAGCATTGACGTGAGAGAGACTGGTCGTCTCCCAAACAACCCGATGAGGGCCGGGGGCGAAATGCAACCGAAGTACATGCCCTCGGCCAGAATCAAACCTGTGACTCTTTGGTCCTTGGGCCAATGCTCTAACTGCTGAGCCAAATCAGCCAGGGTGCCAATACTTTTTTAATGCAGTATTTAAAAAAAAATATATATATATATAAATAAGTAAATAAAATTTCTGTGATATTGTAAATAAAAACTGGGTCTGTCAATGCCATGTGGAGCCATGTCTCTGTATAATGACTACTGATCTTTTTGGCACCCCCTTATATTATGCCCCTGGGGTGAGTGCCAAACTTGCTTGACCCTAGCCTGGACCTGCTCTGTCCTTCCTGCTTTGCTTCCCAGCCTTCCAGACAAATACTACAGAACAAGAACATACAATCGATCACAATCGATCATTCTACCAACCTAAATGCACAAAATTCCACATGCCAACTTCCTCTGATCGAAGTAATAGATTCTGTTAAATAAACACACACAACGAGACTGAGATCATTAGGCAGAAAAGTGTTGAGACCTATTCTACTTGTAAAACAAAGTATTTTACTGACAGGCTTTTGAGACAGTGAATAAGCCGTACCATTCAGAATATAATAAAAATGAAAATAAATAGTCCCTTGAAGAACTGTCTATGAGGACCCAGGCTTGAAAATTTGGGGTCTGAATTCATGAGTAAGCTCAGATTGATTGCTGTTAAAAATGATTTTAGTTATTCAAGTTAGAAAGAAAGACAAAGAATCAAGTTTTGAACTGAGCTATTTAATTTAATTTGCTAGAGGTTGAGATGCTGTAGAGACATAGGGATAAGCTGATAAATCAAGTATGGATCCTGACCTAAGTAGTATACCATCTTGAAGGGCAGATAGACACAATTATGATATTAAGAGGTAACAAGCTTTGCAGATGGATAAATTATAAAGATGAATACATTATTAATAAATTATTAAATTATTATTCAGGGGGGAAGAAAGTATTTTAGGCAAGAGAATCAGGAATGACTTCACAATAACGACTGAGACGGTCCTTGAAAATGAACAGCCAGTGGACAGAAAAAAACAAGTGCAGTGGAAGAAGGGGACCCTGATGGAAGAAATGAACAACACCTGATATGTGAGAAGATTGAGGATATAAGCGAAAATCAGTAAAACTTATTTCGATTGGAATATGAGGCATGTGAAATGTAAAAAGAAAAAGACACCTAGATGAATGCCTAGCACAAAATAGGTGTTCAATAAAATTTTTTCAAGAGAAAATAATGAATGGATAAATAAATGAAAACTGAAAGGAAGGACAAGCCAAATTGTAGAGCCCTTTGTCTGCCAGGACAAGCAAATTGCCCTTGAGAGAAAGTGGAGCGCAGACGGTTTGGTTTTTGAACAAAGACGGATTGCTATCAGAACGTCCTGAGGGAAGATTCCTATATGGGAGGGGGCCAACCAGTTAGTTATTTCTATAGTCCAGGAGGGCAGTAACAGTGACATGAATTACTAAATTGGAAGTAGAAATGAAAAGGAGGGAATAAATGGAAGAGATGCTGCAGAAGCAGGATTGATAGTTAAAGTAATTAATTGGCTCTGGTAAGAAAGATGAAAGTAATAAAGAAGACTCCTCAATTTCCAGCCTGGATGACAGGAAGGATATTGGTGCTTTTAACAGAAATAAAGAACACGGAAAGATAAGCATCAACTTGCAAAGGAAGATAATTAGTTCGGTGCTAGACATCGAGCTGGCAGGAGCCTTGGCAGGGCATCCAGGTAGAGATGTTCAGCAAGCAGATAAGTGTTGTCTTGTTCCTAAAACATAAATGCCATCACAATGGGAGACGCAACATTTGCCACTTGATGTGCCCTTCACTTAACCTCTACTTTCTGATTAATTGCATGTAAGGAGCAAAGATAGCGAAGGTTTTGTTCCTTTGTGTTTAAGCATTCAAGAAAATCATGTACATTTATTAAAAAGCCTGGTAGCATCCATTAAAGTGATAAAAAGATTTTAGATTACTTAGATGTACCCGAGGAAGGATACCTAAAGCCAGTCTCTGAATGATGTGAGTGGCTTACTTGGACTTAACTATAGCCTAGGCCATTGGTTTTCAAACTTTAATTGCAGCAGAACCACCTGAAGATCTTGTTAAAATAGAATTTCCAGCCCCACTGCAAGAGTCTCTGATTAGGTAGTTCTGAAGGGGTCTAAGAATGTGTATTCCTCATAAGTTCCCAGGGGGTGTCAAGGCTGATGGTCCAGAGCCCACACTTTGGAAATCACTAGTCTAGGACAAGGGCTTCCAAATAATGCCCAGAAGAGTGGTTCTCAGAAGATAATCTGTGAGCAATCTTCAGCAGGAACATCTGAATTGCTTATTAAAAATTTAATTCTTGCTATCTCATCCCAGACCCAGTGAATCTTAATCTGGGTTCAGAGTTTGGAAATGGGTATTTTGGGCAGCCTTTGTGGGTAATTCTTAGTATTGCTAGCAGATGAGGACCACTCAAATTGTGATGTGGATTTATTGAGCTTTGGGAGGACATTAGAGACTTGTTCTACAATTGTGGTAGGAGGAGCAAGTGACCAGGAGTTAAGAGATATGGGCTGTAGTCATAAATCTTGACACTAATTTTCTGTGTGGCCTTAGATAAATTACTTAATCTCTTTAAATATAATTTCCTCATCTATAAAATAAAATAATTAAACTGGAAACTCTTCAGGTCTATGACTGTGATGAATTCTGGGAAAAGCCATGGATAATGGTCAGAGACAAATACTCCCAGAGAGTTTAAGAGAGCCAACACATCTCGATTGTGTGGGTCAGAATAGCCTGGTTTCGTTTTTTGTTTTGTTATATTATACACACCTCTCCCCTCCTTCTGACTTGCCTCTGTTGCTGGATGTAGGTTGTTAGTTTATTGGTCTCGTCTATCTTTGAGAATCCCGCTTGGGTGAGCAATTTGGGGGGCTGGATTGACCAGCGAACACAATCTATTTTCTACTGGAGTAAATGATGCAAATTATAGTGATTCAAGTTTGTTAGCCACATATTGCCTTTTAAAATGAATATTAAAATAGAACTTAAATCGATATGTTCCAAATCACACACACTAGAATGGCCACTATAAAATTCAAAACAAATAAGTGATGGTGAGGATGTGAAAAAATTGGTGGGTATGTGAAATGGTGCAGCCACTATAGAAAACAGTGTGTAGTTCCTAAAAAATTAAAAATAAAACTACCATATGATCCAGCAATTCCACTTCTAGATATATCCGTAAAAGAATCAAAAGCAGAGACTCAATATATTTGTAGTAGCATTATTTACAATAGCCAAAGGTAGAAGCAATGCAGGTACCTATTGATCAATGTGCGAGTAAACAAAATGTGGTATGTGCATACAATGAAACACTATTTAGCCTTTAAAAAGGAGGGACATTCTACAACATGGACGAACCTTGAGGCATTATGCTAAGTGAAATAAACCTGCCACAAAAAGACACATTCTTTATGATTCCACTTATGTGAAATAGTTAAAGTAGTCACATTCATAAAGATACAAAGCAGAATTGGGTTTCCAGGAGTTTGGAGAGGAAGATATGGGGGAGTTATTGTTTAATGGGTACAGAATTTTAGTTTAACAATATAATAACTTTTCCTGAGATGAATGTTGTTGGTGGTTATATAGCAATATGAATGTACTAAATGTCATTAAACTGTATAATTAAAAATGGTTAAGTACAGCATAGAAAATATAGTGAATAATATTGTAATAACTATGTATGCTGCCAGGTGGGTACTGGAAATATCAGGGGGAATATTTTGCAAAGGGTCTGATTGTCTATCCAGTTTACTGTACACCTGAAAGTAATACAAAATAATATTGAATATAAAGTAATACAAAATAATATTGAATATAATTGAAAAAACTGAAATTGAAAAAAAGAAATTGTCTTTAAAAAATAAAAATAAATGGATAAGATACATTTTGTTATGCATGTTTTACAATTTAAAGTAATATAAAATTTTTAATTTCAATAAAATATATTTATGTTGAATGTTAAATGTAAAAATTATTCATGTTTTATGTTCAGATTATATTACAAACTAATTCTTTATGATATAAAAAGGGAAGCTCTATCCTTAGTTATGGAGTTTTTAAAAACTTATTTGTACTTTTGGATTTCGGTATTTTACATTATATGTAATAGAAGAAATAAAGGGGAAATTGAAAAAGCAGGCTGTTTTCTACCAAACCTAAAGTATGGTTTATACTGTAATATATTTATTGCCCCCAAATACTATCAAGGTATATAATTTTATTTATTTTATCGTCTCCCAGACTGAGTCAGTGCCAGGTGGCAGAGCCATAAAAGACTTTGCGAAACACATTGATTTAAAATAAGAAAATAAGAGTTATAGTTATTTAACAAGAAAGGTGGAGTTTGCAATCAGAAGCTTTGGTGCCCAAGATGACAATTAATCTGAGCAATGTAAAAGGAGAGGATTGCTGGAAATCATGGCGTCTATGTTTTAGTAGGAGAACGGGATTCAGAAGCTGAGAAGAAAATCACAGTAAAGCACTGACCACATAAATCACAGCAAGAGGAGAGGGAAGGCCCTGGGAGAAATATACAAGGACAACCAGGGGCTGGATTCACAGGCATGCTAATGAAACTTTCACAGAACCCGAATTCTCTTTCTGTGGGACAGAGTTTCAATAGAAACTGAAACTATGTGTTATCCAGGTGTATAGCTTATTGTAATGGAAACAAATACATAGGCATGAAGGTCCAATATCTTAATTAGAAATATCTGTAAAAGAATGATTCAAAACTTTGAGCCTTTTCAGTATATACCTTTTTTTAAAAAAATAATTTTTCTCTATTGATTTTAGAGAGAGACAGAAAGGGAAAGGAAGAGAGAGAGAGACAGAGAGAAACATCGACGAGCGAGAACATCTATTGGCGCCTCCTGCATGCCCCCCACTGGGGATCAGGCCCCAAACCTGGGCATGTGCCCTGACCGGGAATCAAACTGGCGACCTTTTGGTGCATGGGTCGACGCTCAACCACTGAGCCACACCAGCTGGGCACAGTATATATCTTTTACTAGGAAACTAAGTTTTATAAAACTGCTATTTATATTAATAGTCTTAGGGATAAAAAGGGAGACAGCAAATAGTGGACAGCTTACAGGCATATTTAGAAAACCAGTTAGCTTTGCCCATTTTTCACAGAGTAAATGCTGCTCCTTGAAATTAATGCCTGGCAAAGGAAATTTTGTCTTGTAAAGTGTACCCTTGGGCCTTACCAAGATTTATGTTAGGACCTGACTAGATTGTGTTTATTTGCCAGGACCTCGACTTAGCTGACAGTGTAAATGCAGATGTGGGCACAAATCGGAACAGAAAAGCCTGATGGGTTAGAAGCAGAGTTACAGAAAAAACAAAGTACTATTATTAATGTGTTTAAAAAGAGTTATTAAAAGTGATAATAACAAGCCACTAGAAAAAGGAGCAAAAGAAATAACTTAGTAATATATAGATGATATACAAAAACCAATGAATATTTGAAAAACGAGTTCAACAATCAGAAAAGTAAAAATAAAAAACAACAACTTTCCATTCATCGTTTTGGGAAAAAAGAAAAAAAAAAAAAAGAGTAACATCATTTAATTCTGGCAACTTCAGGCAAGAAAGTGGGAAAACAAAACTCTCTTATTGAATTGATAGTAGAAATTGATTGCTACAACATTTTTCAGAGACTACTTTGAGAGTTGTTATTAAATTTGTAAATGTACATGATCCTTAACCCACAAGCCTTCTTTTAGGACTTAGGACTGTAATTATAAAAGCACATTATATATATATATATATATATATATATATATATATATATATATTGCTTATCATAGCTGCTTTTAGGGGAAAATATAAGAAACATTCAAAGTCTTCATCAAGGGCAATCCTTTGATAAATTATAGTAATTCGTGGAATATTTTTAAGACATCAAAATGATGTATCGACATATATGCAAACCTGAAAGCTATTTATAACAGAAATTGAAAAGACCAAGTTTGCAAAAAACACAGTTCATTTTTAAAAAGTCAGTAAGGAAACCAAACAAAAAACTGCATGCATCTGTATGCCTATTAAATATAGGAGAAAGTCATGCAGCTATACCACGAGGGATAGTTTTAAAGGTAAATTGGATAGGTAGAGTGAGCTAATGTAAAAATTATAGTGGGATTACAGTTTTTACTTTTCTGCTCTAACAGAAAATTTTAAGGATGTAAATGCACTTTCAACTTTGGGAAGTAAATTTGAGAGTAAGAACTAAACTAGATGATACCTGCCCCTGCAGGTGTCTTTGATCCACAGGCAGAGACTGTACATCCCATCCCCTTCACTTTCTTGTAGCACTGTGATGGTTAATTTTGTGTGCCATCCTGACTGAGCCACAGGATGCCTAGATATTTGGTTAAACATTATTTCTTGGTGTGTCTCTTAGTGTTTCTGGAAGAGATTAGGATTTGAACTGGTGGACTGAATAAAGCTGTTGGCCCTCCCCAATGTGGGTCAGCAATATTTAACCTTCAGAGGGAGGAAGGTTGAATTTTGTCTGACTGACTGAGCTGGGACATTGGTCTGCTCTTTCCTCTTTGTGAACGGGAATTTACACCATCAGTGTTCATGTTCTCAGGCCTTCTGACTCAGACTGGAATTTAAATCATTGGCTTTCCTGAGTCTCCAGTTTATAGACTGCTGATTGTGGGACCTCTCAGACTCTATAAGCTTGTGAGCCAATTCTTTATAATAAATCTCACTGTGTGTCTATGTGTGTGTGTGTTTCTACAAGTTGTGGTTAGTCTGGTCATTTATTTATTTATTTATTTATTTATTTATTTATTTATTTATTTTTAGAGAGAGAGAGAGAGAGAGAGGAAGGGAGAAGGGGGGAGAGAGAAAGAGAGAGAGAGACATCTATTGGTTGTCTCCTGCATGCACCCCAACTGGGGACTAAACCTGCAACCTGGGCATGTGCCCTGACCAGGAATTGAACCGGCGACCTTTCAGTGCACAGGGTAACACTCAATCAATTGAGCCACCAGCCAGGGTTGATTATTCATATCTGTAATAAGGGCCTAACCCTGATTTTAAGGTTTTTGTATTATCAACTTATCAATACACATATGTGTGTGTGTGTACACACACGTAATATGTTTTAGATATTAACCATTATATATAAAACTATGTATTCTATATAGGATATATAATTGATACATATCCTATTAGTCCAAAAACCCATTATTCAACCACCTAATATCAGACTAATTGCTTTTTGTTTTCTGCATGGCACTGTGTTCTGCTCACCTTTGTGCTTCTTCTTCAGGCTGTCTTTTCTATAGTTATTTCTATCTCTCTTTTACTTAATTAAATCCTACTTATTCCAAGTTTAACATTACTTCTTCTAGGAAGTCTTTGTGATCTGAACTAGCTTCATCTCCTGGGCTAAGCTTTGTTGACTTTCTCTGTTTTCTCATATTACCTTGTAACCTTGTACATCTTTCTCTGAATAGCTATTATTCTGGGTTTTACTGCACGACTAGACTAATCCAACTCAGCATCCTCTGTGCCTAACATCATTTCTGGTACTTAGCAGCCTTTGAATAAAAAAAAGTTTGTTGATTAAAGGAATGAGTGACTAAACAGATGAATTGGAATTTAGTGTAGCTAATTAAAAGAAGAATTGGAGCAAGTCTGGCTTTCATCATGGATTAAACCACTATATAGAAAAAGCAATTTAAAAAATTCATGCTCTGTCAATAGTGGGTATCTTAATAATAGTAGTGTTATCTTTATAAACATAAAATGTTTATGTTTACATAAACAATTTTCACTTGAATTTATAGAATGTATGTATATTTTTTCCCTGGGCATCTAAGAAAAAATCCTTACTTCCAGTTTGCTTTGTGTGCTTATAAGACCTGACGTAGTCTAACTCAAGTTAAAATGTTTACCACTGCCTAAGAAGTATATGGTTTTAGGTTTCTCCTTTCCTCCTTGGGAAAATATCTAATCAAGGCTAATTTTGATTTCAGACATCCATGAAGGTTATTAGAAACAAAACGAAGGTGTAAAAAACAAACTTAAAAAGCACCCAACCCCAGGCACTAACGATGCATTGGCAGGGCTGCTGGAAATGGTATCTGTGTGTTTTTTTATTCTCCCACTTGTACAGAAAGAAGAGTGATCTTCACTGTGTGATAACTGCCAGGCCTAAAAGCTCTGTTTCCCAAAGATTCAAAAATGTGCCAGTGGGCTCTCTGCTCCCAGATGCAGGTAAAGTGCTAAAGTGTATCACACATGGTTGGGATTATTTGGCAAAAGAGCAAATGTAAGAAATGCACTGCTACCTCTAAGCCCAGCGATATGACAGCCCAGGACTCTTGGTATTCTCATGGACCCTAAGATGCTGAGTATTTTGTCTTGTTCTCCCTCAAGTTGTGTTCAGTCTGATTATTCACTTCTATGATAAGGACCTAACCCTGATTTTAAGTTTTGTACTTATTAGTATACTACCAAGTCACTTCCTGGAGCTCAAGTTAGCTCTTACCCTCTCTCTGCTGCTAGCTCATGAATTACCACCCACTTTGGCATTTTTAGTCAATGTCAAATGATGCTATAGAACTCTAGGAGAAAGAGGAATGTAACAACCCAAAAAGAAGAAGGCCACTGTGGTTCACCGGTCTGAAGCATAGAAGACCAGGAATTACTCTATGTAAAACTATGTAACACTCAAAATTTGTTTTCTACTCAGCCTTTTAGAAAATGTAACTTGGTTCCCCCTTATTGCATCCTTAGCTGTGAGAAGCAATGCCCTCACATCTCCCAGCTGCTGGAAAGACTGCTCAGCCAGGCCTCCACCTGCCCTTGCCAGTACGCTCCTGTGAGGTGTTCACTCTCCTGCCCCGCTATGCTCACCATCCTACCATTACAACTTGGCTACAGCCTAAAGCCTGTCTTGGCTCTAGGCCCTTGAATACTTGTCATCATAAAAAATTAAAACCTTCCAAGTCATTCCTCATTTCTTATTGATTTGGATCTGCACACCCCCTGGTGCTGACCAAGTCTCCCATTCCTCTGCAACTGTCTACACCCTGTCGTCACCATGACTCCTATATCTAGGTCGATCTTATGATTTGTGGTTGTGATGGGAATGATCTTGAAAGTGAATTAAAGATTCTAGGACCAATTCTGATGTGTGGAGGCAGGGGCAGTCCCACACCAGCAATTCTCAGACAGCGGCTGGGTATCCCACAGTTCAACTCAATTCTGACATTGTCTACAGGAGATAGTTTAGATGTCACAGGTTAAGCATTCAGAAGCCAATGGCAAGTCCAGGTTGTCTCCTGTGCTTCTTACTGACTATAGATTGGAGGTGCCAATGATCGTCTCCTTGAGTTTGAATAATTTGCTAGAGTGGTTCAGAGACCTCAGAGAAACTGTTTATTTACTAAATTACTGGTTTATCATCAAAGAATATAACTCAGAAGCAGCCAAAATGGAAGAGATGTATAGGACAAGGCATGAGGAAAGGGCATGGAGTTCCATGCTGTCTCAAAATGTGTTTTCCCCAATCCTACATGTATATACCAACCTGGAAACAGTCAGAACCCTGTCCTTTTGAGGTTTTATGGAGGCTCCATTCCATAGGTATGAATGATTAAACTGTTGGACATGGGTGATGGATCTCTCCAGGAATTTGGGGATGAGACTGAAAGTTCCAGTCCTCCAATCACATGGTTTGTTTCCCAGTCAACCAGCTCCATCCTTAGGTGCAGTCCCAAAGTCACCTCATTAACATAATAAAAGACACCTTTGTCACTCTCCTCACTTAGAAAATTCCATGGGTTTTAGGGGCTCTGTGCCAGAATCAGGAGAAAGACCAAATAAATATTTCTTATTATAAATCAAAATATCACAGGGATTCTATTAATAACAGTGGGTCACCTGGAAAAACCAAGACTGTCCCAAACCAAGACATATGATCACTCTGCACATACTTTTCAATCAGTTTTTTTTTTTTTAAATATTTTCTTCTACCATTGTTAGCTAAGGAGAACCTGCTTGTCTTCTGGGGATACCATGTTACTTATGGTCTTCTTAAGTGGTGGCTATTTATTCTCTTCTGCCACATTATTACTTACTGGATAAGGGGTAGTTGTCCTCCTTTCCCCTTGAACTACTTCTAGACCTTTGTCTCTAAAGTCCTCTAGCTTTGAAGGTCATGCTATCAGACTATGTATAACCTGCTACTCATGCATATTGCAGTCATCTGCTGACTCTGTCACTCCTCCAAGACTGCTTGAAGATTTTATCATTTGGTCCTCTGTCGCTCTCTCAAATACTAGTTCTGTGGTTATTTTTGTAATTTGATTATTCACCTAG
Organism: Molossus molossus; assembly: GCF_014108415.1. Taxonomy (NCBI): domain Eukaryota; kingdom Metazoa; phylum Chordata; class Mammalia; order Chiroptera; family Molossidae; genus Molossus; species Molossus molossus. The sequence goes on along the minus strand of NW_023425344.1, from coordinate 72,450,050 downwards.
ACATCCTTGGGTTTCTCAGTCTCTTGGGTTCCTATTTTCCAAAGATTGTATCTTTTCTCCTACCTCAGCCACCCACTCCCATGTCATATTTCCAATGCCAGGACTCTCTTTATCATCTCAATTTCAAATGTGTCATCACAGAACCAACTTCATATTATTTCCAATCCTGTCCTTGCTCTTCTGGTTCATGACTCCAGTTCTCTAGGTCCATCCAGACCTACAGTTCATTGTTCATCCTCAATCTCCTTATGTCATCACTTTCCTCCGACACAGCTCAGATTTCCTGCTTCATAATAACAACAATTTCTTTAAATTCACTTTCAACTCCCTCACCTCATGGTCTTTGACCATGCTTATCTAGCAAACACCAACTCTGGCGAAATCTACTCTCTGTCGACTCCATACTTACATTCAGGCAGATGACAATGATGAGAGAAAAACACAATCATGCTGACTTGTCCTAATTTATAGCCATGACTACTACTACTGCAAAAGGGCCTTTAGTCTTTCTAGGAATCCCATTATATTTCACTGGTTTACTATTCCACCCATTCTCCAGAACAACCATTCTTACCTTCTCTTTCTTCAAATCTCCACAATATCTATCCTGCTGCTTACACTTTGGTGATGGCCTTGGTTCTTGTTTTTTTTTTAGTAAATACAAGTAGTCAAGAATGAACTTCCACTTGTTCCCACCACCATATCTTCCAAGCTATCTGCCTGAATATCTATTGGCTCTACCTTCTCTCCTCTTACTGCAGAGGGAATGTGCTCCTAAGTCTAAAGTCCAGTTGTGCAGTGGATCCCGTGGCTTATCACCTACTCAAAAACAGTTCTCTAGCAGTTCTGCTACGTCTCTCCAGCATCATGAGTTTTCCATTCTATCAATAAAGAGACACTGTATATATCTAGTTTTATAAAAACAAGTTTCCTCAAACTTCACATCTCACTCCAGGAACGCCTCCCATTACTCATCAGTTCCTTGTGGCAAAGCTCCTTTAAAATGCACCTGTTCTCATAAGCTCCACAGCATGTCTTCTCACTCTTTTTTCTCTCCAATATGATTCTGATTTCTTCTTCCTTCACCCTACCAGATCTGCTTTTCACCCCACCAGTGACTGCTGGCTGCCAAATGAATCATTAATTCTCCATCTTCATCATGCTTGATCCATGAGCATCATCTGACAGACAGTTGGTCATTTGAAATTCTTTGAAACACTTTTTTTTCTATTTGGCTTCCAAATAACCACTTTTGGTTTTTCTCCTGTCTCATAAGCTGATCCTTTCCTGACTCTGTTATACCCTTTTTATCTCTCCCTCCTCTAAATATTAAATTGTCCCAGAGAGCAGTCTTTAGCTATCTTTCTTCCATAGACATGCATCCTTGGTGATATCATCAAGTTTTATGATTTTAAATACAAACTCTATGCCAATAATTCCCAAATGTTTATTTCTATCTAGAACTCTCCTGAACACCTAACTCATATATGCAGCAGCTTTCTTGGCATCTTTGCCTGGATAAAATTAATCAGCATTTCCTATTAATTATCATGCCAAAGGCAAATTTTCATTTGGCTTCTCAAATCTGCTCTTCCTATACTTTTCTCAATCTCAAAAAAAAAAAAGGCGACTTATTGCAACTTGCTTTCAAAAAAATTTTTTTTGGATGTTAATAATTTTCAGTGCTCATACTAGACTTCACTGGGCTTTGCTATTCATAATTATTTCTAGAGAAGAATTTTTAATAACTGTTTAAAATTAATTCATTTATGTTATTGATCTATTTTCTAGATTTATGCACGATTGCACTGTAACCTCCATCTTATGTAAATGGGCATTTTTATGGTGGATTAGTTTGTGGAGTTTCTTCCTCCAGGGAGGATTGCATTCCAGAGCTTCCAGTACTAAGCATTTCTCTTTGCATGTTTCCTTATTCTAGACTCTTGTGAAAGAAAGATATAGAGATACCTTCAAAATATATTCAAATTCAACTACTTGTCACCAGTTGCACCATCGCCACTCTGGTCCACCCCCATTGCGTCTCACTTGGATTAGAGCAGCGCCTCCTCACTGGTCTCCTTGCTTCCAGTCTTGACCCCCCCCTACCCCCACTTTCCACATAGCACCTAGAGTGGACCCTTACAAAGTAAAGAGTTCACGTCACTCTTCTGTTCACATCCCTCCCTTGGTTTCCCATCTCATAGTAAAAGTCAGAATCATTTAAATGGCTCACAAAATATTGTATCAGTGATGCTTAACCTTTGTTGTGAATCAGAATCACCTGAAGGGATTTAAGATCTTCAGATGCTTTCTATTCCTCAAATAAGATACAACTGGAACTGCGGTGGAGCCCAAGCATTTTGTCTAACTCCCACTGTGATGTTTCTTATCCCTCTGTCTTAACCACCTTCTATACCTCCTTTCTGTGCACCTGCTCCAGTAACAGTGGTCTTCTTGACATTCCTCTCCATAATGCCAAGCTTGCTTCCACCCTAGGAGTTTTGCAATTAGTGCTCCTCCAGCCCAGAGCACTTCCCATCCCTCCTCTCTCCCACTGTCTGCATGACTCATACCCTGTTCTTTTTCAGGTATCTTATTCAAATGTCACTTTCTTAGAGATGCCTTTGAGACCACCCAATATATAATGGCAACAGTTTTCTTTTTGCTTCTGCTCCCTTTCATTCTTACCCTTCCAGTTTCTCTCTGCAGCACATAGGCATGTGCTTGTTTTCTCTCCACTACAGTACAATCCATTTGGGCAGGAACTTTAGTTCTGTTGTGCCTCTCAAAGCCTAGAACTGTGCCTGGTAAATAACAGCTGCTCACTGGCTATGTGTCGAATAAATAAGTTCAATCCACCCAGTTTTTCAGCCAGAGATGAATAAAATGAGTGAGCTTACCTTGCATAGGGTGTGAAATTTGCCTTTCTGCCACAATGCTCCAAAATCTTTGATATTGGCCCATTGAAGATGATCAGTCTTTTTCATCTTGGCTTTCATTTCAATCCTCCAGTTTTCCAGCTAGGATGAGAGCTGGGCCCTGAAGCCCAGAAGCTTGGCAGGGGACTTGCTGCCCCACCTGAACCTGTCAGTTTCCCTTTCCCCACACTGCTCTGGGACTTAAGTAGACTAATAGTGTTGTTGCAAATTGATCTTTCTGATTGAATAATGCTGCTGCCAGCATCACCACCCACCTCCCGGTTGCCATAGTATCCCTCAGAGTTCATATCCCCAACTAACTATGTAGGCTGAAGTATCATTGACTTATCATTGCGATCCTCTGGCTAGGGCAGAAATTCTAATCCTACCAGGAAATCCTGCTTTTCTTTTCTTCCCTAGCAATTTTGATTGCTGAGATTCTGGAATAATTTGTTCTTTAATATCTGAATTAAAATAGGTTATCAGGAAATGAATATTGCCCTCTTAATAAACAGATTTCTCTACTTTAGTGCTATACACAGATATGTTATTCCTAGTCAGATCCTCACCTGTGACCTACAATTTCTCTATCTATTCTCAGAATTACCTGTCTCATGTCCCAATTTCTCCTAAAACAAAATGATAGACTAAATTTCCATCAATGTGCTAATGCCAGTTTAAAGTTATACTCTTCCAAGATGTATCTGGGTTTTAACAGAGATTGATTTTTGATGGTGTAATTTCAGAATTACCAGGTTACCCTCACAACCTCCTAACTGGTTTCCAGCTTCTACATTGACACCTTCAGTTTTTCTCAATGCAGCAGAAATGATTTACCAAAATAGTAGTTGGGTCATGTTATCTTCTGTTCAAAAGTGTCATGTCTCACATGTAGTAAAAGCCGACTTAAAATGTTCCATACACACATGATCATATAGATATAAATATAGATATAGATATATAGGTATATGTAGATAGATATATAGATATACACACACATATATAATAAACAAATAATGTAATAAACAAAATAAGCTGATTTACAAAATAAATCAGAGACATGTAAGTAGGGAACAGACTGAAAAACCTCAGAGGGAAAGGGGGAGGTGGGAAGAGATAAATCAAAGAACTGATATGCATATATGCATAACCAGTGGTCACAGACAACAGTGTGGTGAAGGCAGGGGAGACAGAAGTCGGGAGGAGGGTGTCAATGAAGGAAAAAAGGACGAAATCTGTAATACTTACAAGAATAAAGATAAAAAAGATAAATAAAATGTTCCATACAGCGTTGCATTGGAACTTCTCAGACTTTAGCGTGCTTATGAATTACCTGGGAATCTTGTTAGAATGAAATTCACATCCAGAAGACCTGAGATGAGGCCTAAGAGTCTGTACTTCTACCAAGTTCTCAGGCGATGGTGATTCAGCTAGTTCCCAGGACAACACTGTAAAAAGATCCTATAGCATTTGCCTTCTCCCCACCACCTGGTCCTCCACCTCTCTGACCTTGTTACACTTCTGATAGTATCCCTTATTTGGAGCTACACTGGCCTCTGTCATAGTTAGAATATCCAGACAGGTATGCACCTAGAACCTTTTCATTGGCTGACCCCTCTGTCTGAAAACAGTTCAACTTCACCCAGATCTCTCTCTCTCTCTCTCTCTCTCTCTCTCCCCCCGCCCCTTCCTCCCTCTCCTGGAGCCCTCTCTTCCCCACCTGCGTCAAGTCTTTATTCTAGTGTATGTTCCTAGTGAAGACTTCCCTTGCCATTTGATGTAACATAGCAGGTCATCTTCTCCATGCCCCCGACTCGATTTTTCTCCTTAACACTTACACTACTAAAATACAACACACTGCATTTATCTTGTTTATTGTCTGCTTCCTCCACTAGAATGTAATCTCCATGAAGGCATTTTGTTTTCATTTATGTTCACTCCAATGACTAAAATACTGGCTGATACATAGCAGGTGCTCAATAAATATCTGCTGAATAAATGCACTATAATTAAGTTATATTTTTCTCACTTTTACTACTTATGTGAAAAGTCTTGGGAAGAGGAAAATAAAAACAAGTTTGTTCTAGATTAATTAGGCTAGTTTGGTTTAGGTGAATGTCTCCCAAGAATAGGAGGTCAGACTCATTTACTTAATCCTCATTTATATAGGTGTCTTCAGTAAGAGCGGAATGGAGATGTTAGAAGGGATCAGGATCTACTTTAAAATGAGAAACCTAATGAGACTAGTAGCACAATTAAGAACAAACAGACATTAATTGGATCTATAAAGTTATAATTAGATTGTGAGGATTGTTTTTCACAATGAGGCAGGCTTACCTGGAAGGCAGCTACTGTACACTGTCTATATAAATTTCTGTCAAAGATACTGTAGAAGTTTGGTCTTTTGTGGAACATTGACCTCTGAGGTCCTTTCTACCTGCACAAAGAAGCCAGTGTCAGAGGATAGGCAGCTGCTATGTGAGATTGTAAGGCTAGTTGCTTGAGGAAGAATCCGCAACCACATTTCACGTGTACTCAACTTCACGGATTCCCGGTGAGCATTAGGGGGTGAGAAGGTTATTGTTTGTTGGCTAGTTGGTTTTGTTTTCACAGAAGCGAACCAATACCTTGCAGACTAAATCAAAATACATTTTATTATTACTACCTATTCTCTGTCTAATCAAGTGTCACCTGTCTGGGATTTTGGTTGAAAGAAATATAGCGAGTGAAGCAAACGTAGGTTCACTTTTTTGAGTATGCAAAACACAGAGTTCACTCTTATTATTATTTATTGATTATTGTGTTATTTTTCCTGTGAACCTACTTTTTCAATCCCTGTATACGATTGCAAATTTCATTTTCATATTTTCCATTATGAATTCATAAGGACATTTTTTAATATTCCTCTAGTAAATTAGAAAACTGAATAAATGTGGTGTGATAAATACTGAGAGACTTGATTTGCAGTTTTAAGCTTGTAAGTCCAGTTCCTAGATCAGTGCCTGGAACCTAACTGGGACTTAGCAAGAGTATCAGGGAACAGAAATTGTTCTTTACTTTTACTGTATTATCTTTTTTATTATGTCACAATTTTAAGTCAACCTTAGGAATATGAAATAATAATGCTTTGCAGTTAGTTACAAATCCCTCAGATACACATTCTCTCATGTAATCTTTAGGATCATCTTATGAGTTGATGGCTCTAATCATACTATTTATTGATGCTTCTACATATATTATTATTTTTTTCTGTATTGATTTTAGAGAGAGAGGAAGTGAGAGGAAGAGAGAGACAGAAACATTAATGGGAGAGAACATCAATTGGCCCCATCCTGCATGCCCCCCATTGGGGATCAGGCCCACAACCTGGGCATGTGCCCTGACCGGGAATTGAACTGGCGACCTCTTGGTGCATGGGTCACCGCTCAACCACTGAGCCACACTAGCCGGGCCTACATATATTATTTTTTAAAGTAATGACAAAAACCATAAGAGGTAGGAATTCCTTATAACCATGATGAAAAACCTGGGGTCTAGAGATTTGAAGTAACTTATCACATGTATACATTTTATTAAAAACAAACTGAATTCAAACCCAGGTTGATGTACCTGCAAAGCCCATACTGTGATCATTTTACAGATGGGTAAAGTGAGTCTTAGAAAAGCCAAGTGATTTGCCCAAACTTATACAGCTAAGAACTGGAAAACCAGCTAGAGTTCTTTCTTCTCTTCACAACATATTTTTATTGATTTATATATTTGTTTGTTTATTTATTTATTTTTGCATTTACCTTCAGATAGAGAGGGAAGGAGAGAGGGAGGAAGAGAGAGAAAAACATTGATGTGAGAGAGGCACATCAACTGGCTGCCACCCACACAACTCATGTGGCTGGGGACAAACTACAACAGAGGTACGTGCCCTTAGCTGAAACCAAACCTGAACTCTCTGGTATGCAGGCTGATGCTCTAACTGCTGCGCCAAACTGACCAGGGCCATAATATATTTTTAAAAAAATGTATGGCATTTAACAACAGCATAAGAGATACAATCTCAAGTTGAAAGGTCATGAAATGCTGCACAGTCAAAGGAAAAAAAAAAACAACTAGAAAAGCCTAAAGAATAGTTAAATTTCTCAGTACATGCTGCAAAATTATTAATAGTCTAGTTGAAAACACCTTGATTTCATAGAATCTCCGATTGGAATTTTCTCAGTGTGGATATTTACAATTTACTTTTACATATACACAAATGTCAAATTAAATTCCATATGGTTAAAAGAAATAAAGTTAAAAAAAAAATAGAAGACGAAAAAATCCAGAAAATGTAGAATACTATATGTGCATACTTTGAAAAGTATTTTCTTGAACAATACTGAAGACCTTAGACTAGAAACATGTACATCTTAATACATCTATGACTATTAAAGCTTCTAGGTGGCAATTGATATCTTATATATTTATGATTTATATATTATTCTGAAAATACCAGGAAAAAGGAGGTATACCCAGTTTGTAGTAATACAAAGACTGTAAGGAATGTGGGTTGTGTGTATGTTCAAGAATATAAGAATAAAACAAGGCCTTGTCTACTTGTATCTACTTGACTGACTATCTCAGAAGGTCACAAGAGTCTTTCTTGGTTTCACAATTTCTATCTTTTACATACTCTTGCCCAATCCCCATACATCAGCTATAGTGATCCTCTTGAAAGGTAAAAATAAATCATGACGTTCCTCTCTTTCAATAGCATTCTTTTTGCCATTCAAGTAAAATCCAAATTATTAACCAAGGACAAAAAGGTCCTATATGATCTATTTCCCGCTTACTACCCTTCTTCTGTGTTCTCTCATTCAACATGCTCCAGCTATGTTGATTTAAAATAAGTTCTGAGGACGTGCCTTCAGCTCTTCGCCCATGCTGTACTGTGTGTGGGTGCCTTGTCCCTCTCGCTTCTCCAAGATCAGCCCTGGTCAGGCAGATCACAGCTACTATTTTATCTTCTCAGGGAAGCTTACATGAGCACCGTACCTCAAGTGGATTCTCTTTTTAATTTCTACAATAGCACCCAATTTGTTTATTTCATGGCATTTATCAAATGTGAACCATTTTGTTTGATTATATATTTTAGTTAGCATTTCTATCTCTCTCACCAGACTCTGTAAATCATGAATACAGTGACCATTTCTCTGTGGTTAAGCTCATCTCCAGTTCCTAGATCAGTGCCTGGTACCTACCTGGGACTTCGCAAATATTGAATGAATAAATAAATAATGACTGAGTGAATATATAAATTAAAAATATTTTATTTGGATTCTATCTGCTGGGAGAAAAAATAAAATTTCTCTGGAATAATATGGTATAATAAGAGGTTGTACAGTGTGGGGAATTTTGGCTTCTAAAATGAAATAGAAATATAAACTATAAATAGCCATTTATACTTATCTTCAAGAAAACAAGTTTATTTTAATTGTAGAAAGTTTGAAGAAAAATAAGTCTTTCAGAAAACATTTAGTATACTATTCTGAGGCTTAAATTAATTTACATCCTATGAGTAACTAGTAAACTCTAAAATGACTACCCTCCCTTCTCCCCCAGAAAATATATAGGTCTCTTCACCCACCCACTCTCCCTCTCCTCCTCCTAACTCCTTGCTAACTGGGGGACACCATGTTGCACTTCTAGGAGCCAATGGACCTCTTGAGAACAATAAAAAGGAAACACTTTAGGATCGATACCTGGGCCCTAGGAAACAGGAATTAATATAATAAGGGTGAAGAGTTGGAAGCCATTGCTAATATTTCAAGGAAAGTCACCTCCTTAGGCAGTACTTGGAGAGAGGTTTATGTCAGCATCATCAATTTAAAAAAAATAATGATATCAATGTAGCAAAAATTACTGGGCTGACTCTAGGGGACCACAGCAACAGCAGCAGCAGATAAATAACATCATATAAAACGGCACAGAATAATGCTAGAACCTGTGGCAGAATAACATTTATAGTCATCAAAACATTCTCCAACATAGCATTATTGAGTTTGATTTTGAACAAGGAACTCAGACATGGGGCCCAAATTATTCTGCCGTGGAAGGTTACAGAGAAAATAGTATATACCACCATTACTGCTATTAGGGACATTCATTCACTCATTCATTAATTCATCCATTCACTCGTTCACTCATTCATTCATTTGTTCATTCCATAATTATTTATTAAATATCAACCATTGTGATTTTTACTGGAACAATTTTAAGCAAAAACCATTCAGTCCTCTCATGGAGTCTGATGGGGCCCGAGAAAGACAGCATTACTGTTGTGTACATGTTAATAAACCACAGCCCAGAATAAAAACCAGCTTCCTGTTTGTAACACAAGGGACTGCTTCCTAAGCTCCCCCTCTGTCTGATAAAATAACTTCTAAATGATAGTTGTATAAAAATATGATATAAATATTTTCACTTTGGGAAATAGAAACAGACATTTGTACAAATCTTGTTGACAAGATTAACATGTACTCACAGATAGCTTCACATAATTATAAGTAAAAGTAAGGTTTTCATCCCAAAACAAATGCAGTAAAGAAAATACTCTACGTCATGGGAAAGCATTGAATAACTGGGGTAATATTTGGAACGAGATTTGTAAAATCTTTTCAGTCTTCATGGGTGTATGTCTCTGAGCCTGTTCTGAACAAAATGCCAGCTCAATACAGCTTTGGAATTCTATTGGAAATGGATCCTTTAGACAAGCGATTTTCAGTTGTTTTCACCTCATGGTTCATAAACTAATTACTGAAATTCTGCAGCACACCAAAAATATTTTATTTTGCTGACCTGACCAAAAAACAAAACAAAACAAAATAAAACACAGGTATAGTTTTGATAGCTTCACACTGGACGGCTATTGTTGTGTTGTAGCCAGTACCTTTTGAATTCCTGCTTGGGACTCCAGAACGTTATTCTCTGATCCGTTGCTTCGGTTGATCATCCGCCACATTTGGGAGTACATGCTGTCCCTCTCAAAAGGATTCATCCCCTTCATGCGCACATGCTCATATACTGCAGAGTCCAGGACCGTGCCATAAGGGATGTCTGTCTGCTTGGAAAGGTCCTGGAGAGACCTTAATTATTAGGAGAGAAGAGAGACACAAGAAAGAGTACTGAATATTTTCAAGTGGAAATAAAGTTAAAGGAAGCAAGGAGCAATATATATAAAATACAGGTGTCAAATTGCTCTTCTCATTTTGTTGATTCTTAATATTAAGATGTGATATATGAAGAGAATTGCTATCAGAATGTATGGCACACTGCAAGTCCTAAGAAAAAATTACTACTGAAAGAAAGGGGATGATTTCTAGTGGTTAGGCAATGTTTTTTATTGAGAACCTGCAGTACAAAATAGCAAATCAATCAGCAATCTCGTCAAAGGGAAGACAAAGTTCAATTGATAGATAATCATATAAATACGTAGTTTTAAAAAAAATTATTTCAATATATTATAAGCTTTAAGCCTATGTTCTTTTAGGTGGCAAGGCTTAACTACATTTATAAAATAATTACATTTTGCATAAACAACATGTTTTAAGGAGAAGAGTATACTTAAAAATTAGTTTTTATGATAGTCATTGCTTACTGAGTGGCAACTGACATACATTATCCTCACCAGTGCCTCATGTTCAGAATTGTTTTACCCATTTTATAGACAAGGAAACTTAAGTTGTGAGAATAAAGGACTTGATGCATGTGACACATTTCAGTGAGGGATTAGATAGGGTTCAAATGTAGAACTGACTGGCTCCAAAGGCCATGTTATTTCTACTGCAAGATTCTGACTCTTATTTCTGTATTTATTTTGCTATTATTTGATTAAAGCGTGTGTGTGTGTGTGTGTGTGTGTGTGTGTGTGTGATAGAGAGAGAGAGAGAGAGAAAAGAAACTCTTATTTGTATTCAAATGGAATAAAGCCCATGCTTCTGGAAAGCTAAATATGTTTTTAGCTTTCTCTTTTACAGAATAATGCTCCAGGATTTTCAAATCAATCTTGAGTTACAGACAATATCTACATTCCTGAATCATCTCTAATTGGTGGCCAATTTCCTTACCTTTGAGTTTCAGAGCCACTCTGTACTTTCCTAGAGAACCAGCGACCTCTCCACTGGAATTCACTGAATTTGTGTAGGTGCCCAGCTCTAATGACTGACATAAAGAACAAATATGTGTCTTTGGCATAGTGTTCAGAATGAGATGCCAGCATGCTTCAGCCTCACTAGTCTCTGAGAATGGGAGTAGGTGCTCTGAAACACTAGACCATCTTTTGAGCAAGAATAAATGACCACAGCTCTCCAACCAGGAGCCATGACTCTCACGGTCTGTGTACCTCTGACCTTTTGGTCTGTTTCTAGATGGAGTTTGCTAATGATTTCCTGGGGGTCTTTGCAACCAACAATAAACAGCATTGGTAAGGGCATTGAGAATCCTCTTGCAGGTCACCAGTTTCTGTCACGTACAGAATTGTGCTGTAAACAATAAATTATGGTCTGTGTTTGTTAGAGAAGTATTTATACCAATTTCTAATAGTAACTTTTAGCAAAATTTAACCTGCATCTTATTGTGTTTTATGTTGTTGATATATATCATTTACTGTATAAAACCACCATGAGAATTCCTTTTGTTTCCACACTTTTGCTGCATAAAATAGTGCATTTAAAAACTACTTTTTTTTAAATTTTTTTATCCTCACGCGAGGACATTTTTCCATTTTTTGTTCAGGTAGAGTGGGAGGGAGAGAGAGGAACAGAAAGAGAGAGAGAGAAACTTCGACGTGAAAGGGACACATCGAGTGGCTGCCACCCGCACGACCGCCCAGGGCCGGGGACAAACTGCAACCAAGGTACGTGCCCTTAGTGGGAACCGAACCCGGGTCTCTGTACCGCAGGCCGACGCTCTAACCGCTGAGCCAAACCGGCCAGGGCTAAAAACTACTTTTTAAGAGGACTAATTTTCTAGGATAATCTATAACTATTGATATTATTCTATCATTTATAAAAGATAAAGTGACAGTATAAATGAACAATTGAGGGCAAAAGCAGAAATATTAGTGAGCTACATGGAGCTAGGATCCAACTTAAGACAAGAGTAACAGGGCATTTGCTCCTGGGACATACCATAATTTTCTTGGTAATTATGTAGCAATAAGAATTTTGTTTTAAAAGAATAATTTATGTCTTACTACTGTTTCAAGTAATAGGATTAAAACTATATTCAAAATGTTAACATTGAAAAATATTTCCCACTGTATAGAGGGAGATACTCTGGTAACACGGGTGAAAGAAACAAAATATATCTATATAGGTTATAACAGCAGGCCTCATTTATTAAATTTCTATATGTACAAGGGTTAGACTAGGTAGATGTATGGAGCTTGCACCTTCTAGAACCTGAAGGTCTATGGCTGGAGAAGGCCATGTTAGGGTTTGTCAGAAGCCCTCCCAGGATAGCCCTGGCCAGGTAGCTCAGTTGGTCAGAGCATCCTCCTGATATGCCAAGGTTGCAAGGTTCAATCCCCAATCAGGGCATATATAAGAATCAACCAATGACTGTATAAATAACTGGAATAACAAGTCAATGTCTTCCCCCTACCTTCCTTTCTCTTTCTAAAATCAATCAATCAATAAAACACACACACACCAAAAACCCATCCAGGATAGGACTGGCCACTGGCTGCTTAGTGGTTCCAGCAATCACTCTTGATTATAATTTTCAGACTTCAACTTGGTAATGCTGAGATCATAGTCTAGGTGTGAAATTTTTCTATGCTGATGTTTTAATATACAACTGGTTCATCCAAGTAGTCACACTAGTAAAATACTATTAAATAAACACCTATTCTTAGTTTTACATGAAAAAAAAAAAAAAGAAATTAAATGTTGGGATCTTTAATATAAACAGATTTCTACAACATAGCATCACCTTAAATAATAGCTTTACAACTTTAATGTATAATATTCTTACAATACAAAGAGTTCATTTGGAAAACTGCTTTGTACACAATATATTTTTAAAGGACTATCTTAATATATTGCCTATGTGAAGTCCCTGATTCCAGAAAAAGGCAGTTTATTTTCAACATACTTCAAATTTAGAAGAGAAGAGCATGTTGTAAGTTAGAACAAAGGCACGTTCCCTCTAGCTTCATTCCTGATATCACGTCGGCTTACACATTTGCCTTGAGATATGCTTGCAATAAAAATTATAGTTCATCTGACTCAGTGTCATTGCATCACAGTAAACCAAGATAGCAGAGGCTGTTTTAGGAGCCAAACACAAAAAGAGAGTGCCTATTTTCAGTGGCCATTTTGCATTTTCATGCTGATAAGATTTCATAGCTAGATATGCAGAAATGCTATGGCCTTATGATCCCCTGAAAGAAATCTAACAGGTTGTTCTAGAAGTGCTTATTCTCAAATACTGCACCTGAAGGCCAACTTCTGAGTATATCTTATTTAGACATGCCAAAATCATTGTTTTAAAATGCAAAACGAGGAGAGATTCCAAAATGGCGGTGGAGTGAATGGAAGCTACACAGACCATCTCCCAGGACCAAACTGGAATTACAACTAAAATAAAGACAAATTGTTTGGAAAAAGCAACAGAAAAGCAGCTTGCGAGGACCATATAAACAGGGACATTGAGTCGATCCTGGTAGAATTGCGGAGAAGTGAGAGTGGTGCTGGGGGCCCACAGACAGCAGCGGCCTTAGCTGTGAGCAGCGCCCTCAGGGTTAAAATCCTAAGCCCACTCCACAGTGCAGAGCCAGGACAGAGGCTAAAATAGCCACAGCCACTCACCTTGGGCTCTGGCAGAGGGAGGGTGGACTGGACTGGAACTGTGTGGGGACACTTGCGATTTGGAGGGTGCTCAGAGCTTATGCTGAGTTGCAGCCACAAAGGACGGTGGTCATCTTACTCCTTCCCAGGGCTCTGGGGAGAGGTGGCAGCCCCTCCCTCGGAGATTCAACCCCCGCCCCAGGTGGGCCATTGAAATGCAAATTGAGGCTCATTAACAACCAGCATCTGTCTCACCCTTGGGAAATCCTCTTATGCTGAACACCTGAGGGAGTTTTGCATTCAGCTGAGAACCCAAGGCTCTTCAAGTAACCACGACTAATAGCCTCCAAGCAAAAAGCTAGAGGATAACTGAACTGTACCGGGGCTTGCAAATCTACCCAGGAAATAAGACTTGACAGTGGTGTTTAATGTGGGTCCTCCCACACTCATCCAAACCCAGTAGAGGGATCCACAAACAGCAGAACACCAACACCCATAGAGAAAATTTGGCTCCAAAACCTACTGAGATAGCCAAAATGGTGAAGCAAAGAAACAAATCCCGAATGAAAGAACAAGAGACCGCTACCAAAGATGAGATAAATGAAATGTGTTAAGCAAGTTATCAGAGGTAGAATTCAGAGCGATGATCCCGAGGAAGCTCAACAGCATGAGCAAGGACATCAACACCAGGAGTAAATACATAGAAATATTGAAAATCAAACAATTAAAAATGAAAAGCAACCAAGAAGAAATAAAGAACGACATAGCAGGAAGATATAAAAAAAATGAAACCACATACCTTGTTCATGGATTGGAAGAATTAACATTATTAAAATGTTCATATTACCAAAAGCAATCTATAGATTCAATGCAATCTCCATCAAAATACCAATGACATATTTCACAGAACCAGGACAAATACTTCAAAAGTTCATATAGAACTAAAAAAGACCCCAAATAGCCACAGCAATCTTGAAAAAGAAGAACAAAGTAGGTGGGATCACACTACCATACATCAGGTTATTCTACAAACCTACTGTAATCAAAACAGCCTGGTACTGGCACAACAACAGGCATATAGACCAGTGGAACAGAACAGAGAACCCAGAAATTGATCCAAGACATTATGCTCAATTAATATTTGACAAAGGTGGCAAGAGCATACAATGGAGTACAGACAGCCTCTTTAATAAATGATGTTGGGAAAATTGGACCGCTACATGCAAAAAAAAAAAAAAAAAAAAGAAAAAAAAAAAGAATCTAGACCATCAACTTACATCATACACAAGAATAAACTCAAAATGAATAAAAGACTTAAATGTGACTCATGAATCCATAAAAATCCTAGAAGAAAATGTAGGCAACAAAATTTCAGACATCATACGCAGCAGAATTTTCACTGCTATATCACCCAAGGCAACAGAAACAAAGGAGAAAATGAACACATGGGACTACATCAAACTCAAAAGCTCTGCACAGCAAAAGAAACAACTGTCAAAATGGAAAGGCAACCCACTGTATGGGAGAGCATAATTGCCAATGATACATCAGATAAGGGGTTAATTTCCAAAATATATGGAGTACTCAGACATCTCAACAAAAGGAAGACAAAGAACCCAATTAAAAAATGGGCAGAGGAACTAAATAGACACCTCTCCAAACAGGACATACAAATACCTAAGAGACATATGAAAAACTGTGCAACATCACTAATCATCAGAGAGATGCAAATTAAAACAACAATGAGGTATCATTGCACACCTGTCAGAATGGCTGCCATCAACAAATCATCAAATAACAAGGGTTGGCGAGGGTGTGGAGAAAAGGAGACTTTAGTACACTGCTGGTGGGAATGCAGACTGGTGTAGCCACTATGGAAAACACTATGGTGTTACCTCAAAAAATTAAAAATTGAATTGCCATTTGACCCAGTGATCCCACTTCCAGGAATATACCCTAAGAAGCCTGAAACACCAATCAGAAAGAATATATGTACCCCATGTTCATAGTGGCACTATTTATAATAGCTAATTTGTGGAAACAGCCCAAGTGTCCATCAGTAGACGAATGGATAAAAAAACAGTGGTACATATACACAATGGAGTACTATGCAGATGTAAGAAAGAAAGATCTCTTATTCTTTGAGATGACATGGAGGGACCTGGAGAGTATTATCCTAAGCGAAACAAGCCAAGTAGAGAAAGACAAATATCACATGATCTCACTTATTTGTGGAATATAATGACCATAACAGTCTGAGTAACAGAGTAGACCCAGAGACGTGGAATAGGTTACAGACTGGCAATCTTCAGAAGAGGTGTGGGGGGCGTGGGGGGTAAACCACAGAACTTATATGCATGTATGCATAACCGATGGACATGGACAACAAAGCTAGGGACAGTGTGGGAGGGATGGGGAAGAGGGTGTCAATGAGGAAAAAAGGAGAAACATCTGTAACAAAAATAAATTAATAAAAATAAATAAATAAAATAAAATGCAAAACAATTCTAAACCAATTAATAAGTACCTAATATATTAATTAATTTACCATAGCACATACTGATTTTTTTTTAACAATTGGCAATGTTTACCCTAGCTATAAAAGGATTGGGTAAATCTAGAGTATTCTAGAAAGGGTTAACCGTGGATATGCTCATAGTATAATATTTGATTTCTCCACCTAACCACACAGATCCTAAATATACTCACATAAACTCAGTGAACTATTATTCTGTGCATCTGTTGACACTGAGACCCCCTCTCCCAAACCCAAATCCCCAGTCATGCGCATAGAGTGAAAAACAAATGTCTATGGCTGTATGTGGTGCTGGGTAAAAGAAACAAAGGCTTTGCCACTCTCCTCTGCCTTATTTCTCATTTACTGCAATGCTTGTTTTATGCCTTGCACTGGTGTCCTGTAAGACTAGCAGCCTAGTACTGAACAACACTGAGAGCTGATAGGTAGGTGCCATTTGTGTGAACATTACGTATCCCGAGACAGTGTATAATATAGGGCACTTCTGTGAATTTTAGAAATTTGAGTGGATCTAAACTAATTTCAAACTTTTTCCGTGAGAAACCCTTTCTATTTAAAACCCCTCAAGCACTGAAAATTAATTTGGATACATATGATAGTCTGGCATTAGATATACCTGATATCAATAGGTTTGACATTGGGTATTTTTCTTTAAATTTAAAATTTTTCTCTTTATTACATTTTTTTCCCATCACCATTTATCCCCCCCTACACCCTCTTCCACCTCCCCCACTCCCTCCTGCAATCACCACACTGTTGTCTGTGTCCATAAATCTTTCTCTCTTTTTCCTTTCCTGCTCAGTCGCCCAACCCCAGGATCGCCCCACACCAGAGCTCTTGGCCTGCTCTCTGTTTATGAATGTGTCTTTATTTTGCTTCTTAGGTCAGTTTTTAGAGAAAGACAAGTGCCATATGATTTTACTCATATGTGGAATTTAGTGACATTAGGTACATTTTAATGTCAAGATCTATTATTTGTGAGCTGTGTGATGTTAGGTACCCCTTTAACCTTAGTTTCCTCAACTAGGAATGGAGAGAGTAACAGTGTCCTCCTCACTGTTATGTGAGAGATAATGAGAGACCTGTCACATCAGTTTTTAATGATGTTACCTATTGTTTTTATATGAAGATTATTGTTATAATACATCCTCTCCCCATAATGACCTATGTAATGATCTCTAATGGATGCATGTGTGTGTGTGTCTGGATAACTCCTTATAAAACTTGTTGAAGAGGAGATGCATAAACTAAAGTCACCTAATGTCTCATTTCCTTTCCAAGTATAAGGTGATATAGATGTATGATACTAAATGGTCATAACTTTCTTCATAGAAAACTGTTTGGGACATTTATATGACTTTGTTAATGAAATTATGTTATAATAAAGATGATAAAAATACATTTCTAAAATTCTCAACAAGTTAAAAATCTAATGTGCATCCCCTCTTTAGTGAACTTTCACTCATATTTTTACCTATTTTCCTTTAACAAGAGTATAGATTTTACCAATACAAACTTTAAAATAACTCTAATAAACCTCTTTTTCCCTTCCTTCCTTCCTTCCTTCCTTCCTTCCTTCCTTCCTTCCTTCCTTCCTTCCTTCCTTCCTTCCTTCCTTCCTCCCTCCCTCCTCCCTCCCTCCCTCCCTCCCTTCCATCCATCCCATCTTAGATCAGGATTTTCCCCTCGCACTCTCTCCAGTTTTTTACTCTGGCTTTCAGTACCTGCCAAAGGCCAGATATTGTAGCTCCAAGAGTCCTTTAGCCACCACATAACAGCCTGCCTGGTGCCCAATGCTGCATTAGTGGCAGCAGCTGAGAGCTGCTGTAGGAGCAGTACGGAGGCAGGTTTTGCAGCATGGAAAGTGTTCCATAACTTAAAACTTAAAAGAACAACTAATATGGCATCAGCATGAGAATTAGTGTCACTGAGACACAAGAAGCATGCAGAAGTGTTGGGAAACAAAGTGGTCAGGTAAGGTAGGCCTGATACTTAGAGGTACTGTCTAGAGCTGTGCACGGGGCAACTTTTCTAAAAACATGGGTTTGGAAAAATGTAAAGATTTGAATTTCAATCCTTGGACAAATTATCTAAAATTCTTCAAATTGCAATTTCTTTCCCTATGAAACAGAGGAAAACAATACATTTGAAATAAGGCGTCTAGAGGTTTGCAGTAGATAATGCTTGTGAGACACTTAGCATAGTACTTAGCTCTCGTAAGTGCTCAATTACTGCAGCTGCTTTTATTAACTTTATTATTATTACTACTATTATTTTATTCTCTTTGTTTTACTACTATCATCACTAATATTCTGTTCTCTATGGTTTCTTGAACTGCCACCTCCTAATTTTCCCACCGATTAGATTCATTCTCAGCTAACCCCTCTTCCTCACCAATGGCCTTTCCAACTCCCCCACTCCATCTAATCTTTCATCAAGTCCTGCACATTTTACCATGTTGCAAATCTGTCACTATCTGTGCTTTTCCATTGCCAATGCACTCATAATTTCTACCTAGAAAATTGTGTCAAAGCCTTTTCCCCATTTCTATTCTCACCCACCTCTAATCCATTCTCCCTGCACCAGAGCTAGAATGTCCTCGTTGATACGCAAATCTGACCCTGTCCCTGCCTTACTGGAATATTTCCTTTATCCTTCACTGCCCTTAGAAAATTGTTCAAACTTCCTAGCATTCAAGATCCTTCAAAAATTTGGCCTATTTTTTCCCGCTTTCACAGAAACAACCTTTTGCCTCATTCATATTCACATCATAAGGCAAACAGACCATTTCATCATTCCTTTGCCTTTGCACAGCAACATGTCTTGGTAGGTGTTTTCTCAGCATCAGATGTTTCCTTATCTACTTGGCAAATTCTTTCCCTTCAAGTTCAAACTCCACTGCCTCATCAGTGTGCTTCTAGTACTTAGAATGTGTTCACATTTTAGCATTGTTTTGAAATTTTACTTCTTTGTCTACCTAGTTGAAATATATGTTTCTGATTCTCAGGATAATTATTATTTCGTTCATCTTTGAAACTCAGAGTCCAGCCCAGAACCTGGAAAATAGTCAACAACCAATGAGCTCATTTGTGTTGGCCACTCTTCTTTACTAGATGCACACTGTCTTCTGGGAAAGCCTGCATTCCCATTAAGCTAGCATTGCATAAAAACGGGACTTTATGATATACTATCAGACATTCTGTGGATGACTAATCATGGCCAGGAGTATTTTATAGTTAATTAAAAAAACAACACCACATTTTTTAAAAGGAAGTTTTGAAAATTTTCTCTGTAATAAAATAAGCTGCAATAGTTTTATCAGACTTCCAGTGAAAACATTTTGCCATTTATGTGAAATCAATAACTTCAGAGGCAAGGCAAATTAAAAAATCCCAAACAGATAGACTAAAACCAAGTATTTGGAAAAGCTGAGGTTACAGTCCATGATTCTAGCAGACACAGGACTGGGACAAGGTGGAATGTCAGTTCCTGAAAGGAACACTTATCCAAGCAGTGTGGAAACTGAGCAGACAAGTAGTGGCCGGCTTGCTGAGTGATTTCTGGCTGAAGTATTAGAAGGTAGAGGGCGAAGAAAATTGCTCAACAAAGTTTGCTAACTGAAATGATTTAAAAATAAAAAGGAAATCACAGTTTTCATAGCTAAAGAAGAAATAAGCACCAGAACAAGGAGAGAAGAGTCACTTTTGATAATACTGAATACTATTACAGACAATGAAATTTGAAGATATTTTCTTTCAAGGGTTGATGTATTTAAATAAAGAGGAGGAAGGAGAATATGTACGCTCTACTTATAAAACAACAAAACAAGTGCCGGGGAAAGTCTTTCCATCTTCCCATTTAGAGAAGAACCAATGGCCACTTGTCCTTTGGGAAACTACATTCTCCTTCTTAATAGTTGATCTCTTTTGTGAAGTTTCCCAAACTGCTCAGATACAAGTTTGTAAAGGATGTCTGATAAAATATAAGGGTATCAAGGGTAATGATGGGGTAAGCAGGACTCTAACACTTCTTGATGTAAAAAGAAAATTTTGTTTGCATCTAGCTTAGTCCATACCGATGAGATCAGTGAGAGCTTTTTTATAACTTAAAAAAAAAAATTAATATATTTTAGGGATTTTTCCATGTTGCCACATATAAACCTATCTTTTATTCTCCAATTTAAAAAATTTTTTTAAAGTTTTTTTATTGTTTAAAGTATCACAGATGTCCCCCCTTTTTCCCCATTGACCCCCTCCTTCGTACTTCCACTCCTGCCTTCCCCAGCCTAGTGTCCCTGTAGACTGGTTGTGCATATATGCGTATAAGTTCTTTGGTTTATCTCTTCCCTCCCCTCCCACCCCCCATCTCTCTGAGGTTTGTCAGTCTGCTCCCTACTTCTATGATTCTGGATCTCTTTTGGTCGACAGCTTATTATGTTCATCATGTTCCACAAATAAGTGAGATTATAGCAGCACTATTTACAATTGTTAAAATCTGGAAACAGCCTAAGTGCCCATAAGTAGATGAGTAGATAAAGAGCTGTGGTACATATACACAATGGAACACTATGCAACTGTAAGAAAGAAAGATCTCTTATCCTTTGAGAGGGCATGAAGAAACCTGGAGAGTATTATGCTAAGCAAAATAAGCCACTCAAAGAAAGACAAGTCCCACATGATCTCCAGACTGGTGCAGCCATTATGGAAAATAATATGGTGTTTCCTCAAACACTTAAAAATGGAACTGCCACTTGACCCAGTGATCCTACTTCTTGGAATATATCCTAAGAAGCCTGAAACACCAATCAGGAAGACTGTATGCACCCCTATGTTCAGTGAGAGCTATTTTAAGTGCATAAGAATGCCACTATTTAATAAAAGCAAGCCTAGGGGAGAGTCAAATGTTCTTTAGCACTATAATGCTAGGTTTCTTACTTTTAAAAGATGGAAGTCAAAGTCATGTTAGTAGAAGAAATAAGGTTCTCTCATCGAAGATTAGACTGTATAGCCTAAAAGCATAATTTGTGGGCAAGGGAACTCAGGAGGAACCCAGCCCCAGCTATCTCTGGTGGAGAGAATGTACTAGCACCGAAGGGATTGTGTTTTCCTTGCCCTAATGATGCCAGAAGTTTGTCCTTTCAGTACAGCAGATGCCTGAAGTCTGAGGCCAACAAGTTTGAATGATACAGGGCAGAGGGCTAGGACTCCTTTACTTGTGGAGACAAAAAAAATTTCCTAAGGGAGGCCCTCTGGATGGAGAGTGCTTTAGAAGAAGGGCCATATAAAGACCAAAGAGGACTGGGGATTTACAGAGGGGACTTAGCAGATGAGGGCGGTTCCATGTGGGAGGCTCAATTAAGGTCTACGTGCTATAGCCTTCTCCAGTCCCTGTTCTGTCCCTCTCCCCGCTCCTGCCCTACATCCCTCACCTGCCCTCACACCTGCCCTTATGCTACAACAGGGTAAATTAGATAAAAGGTAGCTTCAGGTCTTTGTTCTCTGCACTTCCTTAGAATACCTATGTGATCTTTATTTTTAAGAGCAATTTAAATATCCATCACAATGTCCGGTGTGCTTTATTTAGAAAACATGTGTAGCAGTACTCAGGAAGTACTACACGGTGGATGACTAGCCATGGAAGATTGCAGCCCAGCGGATGACTCTCAAGTCTTTCCTGACAGATTGAGAAATAGGTATGCACCCTCTCCCTTACTGAGTCACCAGGGACCCCTATTTGCCATGTGGCATAGAGAGGACGGTCATAGGTTATATTAGAAATTCATATAAAATAGATGCCCTTGAGAAAGATGGATGTCATGGACTACCTAGGGGAACATCCTATCCACATATACTTGGAGAGACTTGCACTTCCCATACACATTTTTATTTACATTTTAATGATTATATGTTTTCAATTACAGTGGACATTCAATATTATTTTAGTTTCAGGAATACAGCATAGTGATTAGACATTTATATAACTTACAAAGTGATCCCCTTGATAAGTCTAGTACCACACACATTTAAAAGTTGATTCATACTTTGGATATGGTAGGTCATTTTAGAGAACCCAAAGAAAGATGGAAACACTCTGTCCTTCTTACTGCTGATAGGCATAATTAACAAGAATTGTTAAACTTTCTCCAAAATAATAATAGTTTACAAATGTAGGAAAATCATCACTTCAAAATCTGATTGTCTTATCTGACTTG
Organism: Molossus molossus; assembly: GCF_014108415.1. Taxonomy (NCBI): domain Eukaryota; kingdom Metazoa; phylum Chordata; class Mammalia; order Chiroptera; family Molossidae; genus Molossus; species Molossus molossus. The sequence continues at coordinate 72,427,562 of NW_023425344.1, read as the reverse complement.
TTGACCCACATTATAAGCTAGGGAGTAATTTTCTAACATCATGAATCCTACTATGTAGCAGACATTATATTTTTCTACCTGCTGACAGAATTGTCATTATAGCCCATTTTCTATTTTTAATGGCCTATTAGTAAAATATAGTAGTCTCTAATAATATATAGATGTGTATATGAATTAAGCAAAACTCCATTGCAAAAGGCCCAGTATTTTGTGAATTTAATTATTTTTTAATTTTCCTATACAGTTTGTTTCTTAAGTAGTATAAAAAGGATGCATTTATTGACCCACGACAATATGAACAAATATGGAGTTGTACTAAATTTGTGTGGCCAACATTTCATTATATCACCATTGTTAGCTAATAGTAAAATTTATGTTAACACTATATACTCAAACAATCCAATAGACTTCCATAGTAGAAGGGTGGATTTTTATGTTCTTATAGCATTGAAAATACAGGAAGGACTTTACTAATTCCCATGAATGTCCCTGAAGGTCAACAAATTTCTAAAAGAATCATAATCAAATCATAACATCAGAGTTGAAAGAGTTCCTGGAGGTATTGCTTAATTCAATAATGTACCTTAAGACTCATAAACCAGCCTCCAAAACAGACTTTTTTTCCTAACGTATTTTAATGACTTAGAAAACTTAAGACCAAGAAGCCCTTCCTCATGCCCAACCTAAAACCCTCTTATTTCCCATAAGCCTCTGATTGTGTGTGTTCTCAGTGAAAATGGACAATAGTTACTCACCACCTCTAGTACAATATTTCATTATGTAATAAAACACTTCTTTTTCATTTTCAGCCTTTAGCCTTCTCCTTGTTGAGTTAGACACTAAATTCTGTTAGCGCTTACCCACAGGCTCTATTACTCATTTTGTTACATTGTTATTAACTAAGCCCTATTTTTCTCTTCTACAGCAATTTTTGCATAATTGATGGACCTTATAAGTCGGTCATGGTAATCTTATAAAAGGCCTGAACAACTTTGACATTGCTAGGTGACTTGGGTCATTTTCTTTTAAAACACCACTGCTACATTCCACATTTATAATAGACATATGATTCATTCTGAAACTGCCTTCATCCTGAAATTTTGAACTATCACCGAAACACATACACACACAGCGTTTGTTTGTTCCATCTCTGAGTGAAATGTCACATATTTGTCCCTATTAAACTTCATTTCACTTATAATTACCTTGTTTAGTTTGTCAAGGTCCTTAAGAATTCTTATAGCGTGGTTCTAGTTAATAATCACCCCTACTCAGTATAAAGTAATCTGCATATTTAATAGGCTTATTCTCTATCCCATACTTCCAATCAACACTGAAAATGTTAATTAGAATCAGGGCTAGCCCTGACTTATAGAAAAATCCTTTATTTAATACACCCTCCAAGGCTGACATCGAATCATCGATCACCACCTCACATATGGCCCACTAACAAGCTGTGATACAATAATACATAATAATTACCACCCAAAACAATGACCCAAGTAAAATAGAGTGTGGATTCAAGTGAGGAGTCAATAGTAATTAGTAATTTTTTTCCTACACGATTTTTAAAGAGATTAAAACATTAATCACATTATGAGATTATTCATAGTGGAAAGAAATAACTAAAGAGAAAGAAGTTACCAGGAATAACAGTAGGACTAATTCAATAGCCTACTTAAAGACTCAGTGAAACTATATTGTCAAAGTAAACTGGAAGGTCGTTGCATTAGTAAAGATTCTAATGAATCTAACTAAATTAAAAAAATCCTGGCTCTTCATAATACAGAGCAGGGGACCACGTTTCTGCTGATAATTTCAAGTGTCCTAAATACAAAGGCACTTTTTCTTCTTCCCAGTGCAGTAGATCGGTAGATTTCTCCAAAAAAAAAGCTTATTTTTTAAAGAATCATTCAGAGAAATTATCCTCTATTCCTAAGTAGGTGATATTTCTTTTTTGTGGGCTTCCACGTAAAAGAAGGTCTAAACTGCATGTCGCGAAGCTCAGAGTCAGGTCTTATGAACAGCCACTCAGATTATACAAGTCCAAACTCTTTCTGCAAATGTGCCCTCTGCCCTTCACCCAGCAGCACACCTTGAGAATCTGCGGCATCGCCCTCGGAAAATGACAATCTTCATCTGAAAAAGCAACCCAGCCAGCTGGCTGCAGCTCTGTTCTCTACCTTTCCCGTGACCTTTTGTGATTTGGGGCATCTGGTGATTTCCAACCTTGCCCTTGGGTTAAAAGATTAGGATTTGGGAAAAGGGGCTGTAGTAGGAGTTTGTGTAGTGTGTGTGTGTGTGTGTGTGTGTGTGTGTGTGTGTGTGTAGGAGTGGAGGAGAGAGCCATTAAAAACAAATTGACTATCTTTAGATGGGGAGCTTGTGGCGGAACTAAGAGGGTAGAAAACTAATAGGGTCAAACAGATCCTTAGGGGAGGGTAGAGGTCAGCACACCAAGATTGCTGGCGTGATGGAGAGGGCAGAAAGGCAAGGTGGGAACAGGAAACAGAAAGAGAAAAAAGATAAGACAATATTGCAACATAAAAATTTCTTTTCAGATCTGCCTTTCAATGTAGGGTTTCCTTTATTAGGGTATCTATGTATTTGTATCAGGTATCTCAGACTATGCTTTTTTATTTTTATAGTTCTGTAATTGATATTCTTGCTTATTAAAAATCACTTTTCAGTCTCCAGAAATTGTAAGTATTTAACAAGGCCTATTAAATAAAATAATGGTATCCATAGTGCCCTGCAAGTAATTACTAGACCTTTAAAAATCATTGTAAAGTTCCAGACTGTTTAAACAGATTTTTAACAGTAATCAGCATGGTCATATGACTCCCAGTTAAAAGAGACTTGAGTTTATCTGGATTTGTTCTTTTGGAGTAGTTTTAGGTTCATAGCAAAATGTAGAGGAAGGTACAGAGGTTTCCCATGTACCCCCTGCCCTCATCATGCACAGCCTCCCCGGTTACCAACACCTCCACCATAATAGCATATTCATTACAACTGGTGATCCTACATCAACATGCCATGATCACCCCAAATCCAGGGTTTACATTAGAATTCACTCTCAGTGTTACACATTGAGCAGATTTGGACAAATACATAACGACAAGTATCCATCGTTACAGGAACACAGAGTATTTTACTGCCCTAACATGCTCTGTGTTCCACCTGTTCATCCCCTCCACCAATGAAGTTTTTGCTATCTCCATAGTTTTGCCTCTAATTCTTTTTTTATAAATGAAAAATCCTGACTGTATCTCAGACCTTGCTTACCAAGATATCTCATTTGTATAGTTGATATGGAACTTAATAGCTGGAGGGAAATTGAAAATAATTAAAACTGTGTAAATGAATATTTGTGGCGTGAGAGAAGAAATGGACCACATTTTTTCAAGACAGAAAACTAAGGTACACACTGGTATAAGAACCTGGCTTATCTAGTAGCAGGAAAGAGGACTTGAACACTTGTTCCTCAGTCTCCAGTCTCCTTCAGCAATGTTTTGCCAAACACTCCAGACTTCCCGGCCCGCTGTTGCTGATTTCCATCACCTGTTACGGTCACTTCGCCATGCCCCTACTCAACCGGCTCCTTCAGCATGACTCAGCAGACTGCTCCCGAGTGGGGTTTTACCATCTCCACATACTTGTGGTAGATAAAATTGATTGATTCAGCTGACTTCAGGTAAGAATGGAAAATATCAAGAAATAGAGGAGAGACAGGAATTTACATTATTGAGTCCTTAATAAGTGTCTAGGCTTAGATGGCTAGGCTTGGGGCGAAAGAAAGGAGGATTTGACTTGTTGAGAAGGATTCAGCTTGTCCAGAAGAAGGAGGTCATCTTAGGGGTTGTGGGAGCTTATCAATTCGCCAAAGTTTTCATCTTGTTGAGCTCAGTGTAAGTATCATCCATAGCAATGCTAATATAGCCCTGTTCCTGGGAGTCACAAATAAAATGGGAGACAACTTTTTATTAGATGCTCACTGAAGGGTGGCTTTGAAAGACCAACACACTTCTGAGGATTTTTATTTTTATTTATTTTTGTGTATTATTTATTATTTTAGAGAGAGAGGAAGGGAGAGAAACATCAATTAGCTGCCCCCTGCATGCCCCCTACTGGGAATCAAGCCCACAACCCAGGCATGTGTCCTGACCGGGAATTGAACTGAGATCCCTCAGTCCATGGGATGATGCTCAATCCACTGAGCCATGCCAGCCAGGCTATTTTTATTTTTCATAAAGAAAGACAATGTCTTGTCTGTAACATCTAGGTTGGCTATATGTTTGTAAACATCTGTCACTGTAGCACTTAAGGGCTTTGACAAGTAAGCCGTTCCAACACTGAGTAGTATAGAGTGAGGAGATGGATGTCTTCCCTGTCCGTAGAGCCGGCACACTCTGAGCTAAGGCTGTATACTGTTCTGTACTAAACTGAAGCAGAAGAGATGAATCAGGCCCAGCTCACTTCAGTCACCTTGAGCTTGGCTGCTCCTAATAGAGTGTGCAATTCCCTGCTGAGAGCTATAAAACAGCTTCCTACTAGAAGACTGACTAAGGAAAGCCAGAGAGCATACCATTTTGGTCTCTCTCTCTTATCCGGGGACAACAGGACAAAGAAATGGCTTTCGTATATCTTTCTGATTTTTTTTTATCATCATCCGAGGATATGTTTATTGATGTTTTTAGAGAGAAGGAACAAAGAGAGAGAGATGTGAGAGAAACACTGATCCGCTGCCTCCTATACATGCCTGACTGGGGATTGAACCCGCAGCCTAGGTATGTGCCCTGACCAAGAATCGAACCCAAAATCTTATTTTGGTGTATTGGACTATGCTCCAACCAACTAAGCCACCCAGCCAGGGTGTATCTCTCTGACTTTCTATGATTTATATGATTTGTATAAACAAGTCATGGCCAGATTCTATGACATCCCTTTCCGGCTCGGTCACTTAATGAATATGCACTTGTAACCAACTATGTACTCGATAAGGCACTGTACTGATACAAAGGTAATAAAACCACCCTTAAGAACATACATTTTAATTAGGAAGGTAAAACAACTAGAATAATACTCCAATACAAGGCTAGATGTAGTTCAGGGTGTAAGTGAGGTAGATGCAAAGTGGTTCAAAAACAGGTGATTTTCAATATAGTTATGAATGCGATGGGGAACGCTACATACAAGGAGTGGTACATGAGCTGTGTGCTATGAGAGGGTAATTAAAGATGAATTAAAAGAGAAAACTTGCCTCACAAAGATATCCTGACTCAGGTGGGGTGCTAGTCACTATCAGTAGTAGCTCTAGTTTTGTGACAGTTAATCAAGCTAAGGTGAGACAACGGAGTGAATCATTCTGTTAAATCCTCATTTATGTGTAATTTCTGATTCGGCTTGCTGACAGCCAGACCTTTACCTTTGGGGGGTGTGGAGGATTAAGCAGTAGGGCGAGCAGACTACAGGCAGTGAGGGAGACCGTGGCCCAGGCAGTGGCTGCTGTGTCAGAAGCCATAGTAGCAGCAGCAACTTTGAGGTGCAGGTGAACCAGGTAGAAAACTTAGTGTACGAAATTGTAGTCAAAATGATAAAAAAAAAAAAAGGTTATTAGCACCATAAAAGATGGGGTGCAGAGAACAGTCCAAAGAATGTACATGAGCTTCTGGAGAGCAGGTAGAAAAATGAAAGCAAATGTTATGTATTTATGCTATGCCTTCTTTCCTTCCTTCCTTCCTTTTTATATATAATAAACTTGTGAAGTTGAACCCATTCTCTTTTTACCCTTAGGGAAAATAAGGTTTCAATGATTATGGAAAATGACAAGATCATTCAGGTAATAAGTGGCAGAAACTCTGAATGTAGATTATTATTTTTTGTATACATCATCTCTGGTGCCTGCTTCTAGGATACCATGTAACTTAGAGTGATCGGGAAGTAATTTAGCTAAATATTATTTTGCCATTAATTCTTTTCTGCAAAACGTTTTATGTTTCAATAAAACATAATGACCCAGACATTTGTCATGTATTCATTTGTTTATTTATTTCAATCAGTAAAGGTTCAGTATATTTGCTAATTATAGATTATATGATCCACTGGTTAAGACAAAGATTCCAGTGCCAGATTGCTGGGATTTACTACCCTAGCTTTTAGTTTTGTCATCTTCAGTTGGAGATAAAAATAATTTATTCCTAATAGGCTATTATGAAAATGAGAAAACCTACACAAAGCATTAGGAAAGTGTCCGTCACATAGCAAGCACCCAGTAAATGTTAGCTGCTCTTCTTATTAACGCTCCATGCCAGGCACTCTAAGAGTCATTAGGAACACAACTATAGACGTGGCATAGTCCTTGCCTTTGAAGAATTAACACTCTCAAAGAGAAGACAGATGCATATTAACTGATTGTGCCTGGGCAAATGGAAGGTTCCAGAAGAGGAGAGCTCTGGGTAATTTCAGGAAAAGGGAACAGTATGTAAACTCCACAGAAGCATGAAATGTCCTACGAGTTTGGCTTGACTGGAGCACAAACAAGTATGAAACGGGTTACTTGGTGCCCATAGACAGAAAGGAGGCTGATGAGCTTTTGAAGGGTTCAATGTGCTCTGCTGATGGCGCTGGACTTCAGTTTGATGGGAAGAGGTAAAGATGGAGGTTTCCAAGCCAATTTTGAGGATGGAAGAAAATAACTGACTGGACTCCACACTCTTAAGGGTAAACTTGGAGAAGAGAATGGATAGAAGGAAGCAGTAGTTGAGAAAAGAGAATAAGAAGTGAAGTAGCAGGCAGGGAAAGCCAGGATATTTGTCTGCCTCATATCAAGAGAAGAAAGAAAATTTAAAAAAAAACAAACAAACCCAAAAAACAAAAACAAGACTTAAGGGGGGAAAAAGGTGGATAAGAAATAGGAGAGGGCAATATAGTTAGCCTCTACTTCATTTTGTTAACCAAACAATGTAATCCACCAAACATGCTAAAGAAGAAAAATCACATGAGCATATCATTTAATGGGGGGAAAAGCATTTGACAAAATCCAACACTGGCTCTTGATTAAACACACACACACACACACACACACACACACACACACACACAACTAGAAACAGATAGAAAGGAATTCCTCTACCTCGTAGAGAATATCTACAAAAACCTACAGCCAGCATCATACCTAACAGTGAAAGGCTGGCTGCTTTCCCCAGGTGAAGCACAAGACGGAGGTGCCCACGGTCACCACTCTAAATTGACCTAGGACCTGAGAGGTTCTAGCCAACAGAGAAAAGTTAACAAAAGAAAATAAAAAGCATAAAGATAAGAAAGACAAAAACACAACTGCTCAGTTTTGTAAACGGCATGAAGGTTTACATAGAAAATTCTAAATAGCCTACCAAAATTTCCTAGAATTCACAGGAAGATCACAAGATAAATTCGGCATATAAAATCAACTGCATTTTTAAATTAGCAGCAAATATGTGGAAACCAAAATTAAAAATCCAATGCCATTTACAATCACTGTGAAAGAAATAAATACTTAGGCACAAAGCTAATGTGTATGAGACTTATATGATGTAAATTACAAAGTGCTGATGGAATAAGTTAAAGATGTAAATTAATAGAGAGATATACCATGTTTATAAATTGGAAGACTCAGTATAGTACAGATGGGAATTATCCCCAAAAGGATATATAGATTTAAGCAATTCCTATAAATACTAGCAATACTTTTTGTAAATGTAGACAAGATTATTCTGACATTTATGTGGAAAGGGAAAGGAAATAGAATAGCTAAAATAATTCTGGGGGAAAAAAGTGGGAGGAATCCCTGTAACTTGATTTCAAGTTACAGCAATCAAAACTTTGTATTACTGGCAGAGTGACAGATACATAGGTCAATGGAACAGGCCAGGGAACCCAGACATAGACTCACACAGTAGGGCCAACTGATATTTTTCAGTACAAAGGTGCACAAGCAATTAAATGAAGGAAAGATAGTCTTTTTTCAACAAATGCTGCTGAAAAATATCCATAGGCAAAACAATGAACCTCAACCTGAACTTCATACCTAATACAAATCTTAGCTCAAACTGCATTATAGATTTAAATATGAAATGTAAAACTAGAAAACTTTCAGAAGAAAACTGGAACTTTTTTGGGATCTAGGATTTAGTGTAGTCTTAGCCAGACAACAAAAGCATACTCCGTTAAAAAAAAAAGGATAAATTGGGCTTCAACAAAATTCAAATCTTTTGGTCTATGTGTGACCCTGTAAAGAGAATGAAAAGACAAGCAACAAACTAGGAGGAAATATTTGCAAACCACATATCTGACAAAAGGACTTGTGTCTAGAATATGTAAAGAATGCTCAACAGTAAAAGAAAACCCAAATAATCCAATTAAAATGGACAAAAGACATGAAGAGACCTTTTGTGGAAGAGGATATAAGGATGAAAAAATGTTCAACATCACTAGCCACTAGGGAAATGCAAACTAAGACCACCATAAGATACTGCTACACACCTCTCAGAATGGCTAAAATAAAATTAAAAAATGATGACAACATCAACTGCTGGAAGGTTACAGAGACTCTGGATCTCCCGTACATTGTTGGAGAAACTGTAAAATGGTATAGCCACTCTGGAAAGTATCTTGGCAGTTTCTTAAAATCTAATCATACACTTACCACACTATCTAGCAATTGCACACGTGGGTATTTATGCCAAAAAAATGAAAACATATCCACACAAAAACCTGCACATAAATGTTCTTATCAGCTTTATTTGTAATAGCTAAGGACTGGAAACAACACAAATGCCATGCAACAGGTAAACTGTTAAACAAACTGGTACATCCATACCATAAATTACCACTTGGCAATAAAAATCAATAAACTATTGGTGCATGCAACAATTTGGATGGATCTCAAGGGAATTATGCTGAATTAAAAACAAAAATACTCAATTTCAAAAGGCTACATCCTGTGTGAGTCAACTTATACAACACTCTCAAATGACAAAAATTATAGGAATGAAGAACATAATAGTGGTTGCCAAGTAATGGGGGGTGGGGTGGGAATGAGGAGTTAGGACTATAAAGGGGTAGAAAGAGAATTTTGTTAACGACAGTACAGTACTGTATCTGCATTGCAGGGGTGGTTATACATCCTACTCTTGTGATAAAAGTGACATGGTGCTATATGAACATATTATACACATGTTAAGTTCCTGGTTTTGATATTTTACCGCAATTATTTAAGATGTAACCATTGGGGGAAACTAGGAGAAAGGTACATGGCACATCTCTGTACTCATATCCTCGCAATTTCCTGTGTATATATAATTACCTCAAAATAAACAGTTAAAAGAAAGTTTGCTTAAATATTTACAGTTTATTGCTACGTGACAGATTATGGATTATTAATCCTTAGTCCTTCAGAATTTTACTATACTTCCCTATTTTCTCAAAATAGACTTGTATTACTTTAATAAAAATAAAATACATTAAAATGGAATAAAAATAAGCCTGACTTGTTTTTTGATGTCTCAAGGCTAAAAGTAATTAGCAGGCAGGATGGAGTCTGTGAATAACAGACCTTGACATGTAACTTTTCTACAGAAATGCATCTGAAATGTTGCCTAAGCAGAGTGATTTCTAGACTCTCCTAACATAGTAATTCTCTTTTTCCTACCTATTTAGCAAACAGGTAGCAAACCACATCCTCTCTTTATACATCTTTTTAAACTAAAAAATAAACTGAGGCTATATTCCTGCATTCACTAGAAATAAAAATTTAGCCGAGAGATGCCATGTTTCTGAAGCCAAAGTTTTAATAAATTACATTTAATACATAGAAATTTTCTAATTAAATAGCCTTTGAAACAAGAAGATACGTTGGTCAGATTTATATCAAGTAGAGACATGCTTGTTAAAAGCCATCAATGTATATACATTAGACACTTCTAATGACTTTCCATACACTCCTACACCTATTCCCATAGATAAGGCTGTCTTTCTGAAATGATGTCTCTCTGTTATCTGCAAAAAAAAAATCCAAATTCCTTAACCAGCTTTATCATGCCCTTCAGGATGTGGTCCCTCCCTCCTTTTCTATTGTATTTACAACCACTCGCAGATCAGCCATCCCAGTCCAGGAAGGAAATTAACATAGTTTGATCATTTGCCCTTTGCTAGACACTATCCTAGGAGTTTCATATCTCTGTTGTGTTTGCAAATGCCCCCCAGTAAGCCACCCCTTCAGCCTGTTGGAATTCATCCTTCAAGATCAAATGCTCAGATGATACCTCAGAGAAGCTCTGGGGCGTCTGACAGTTTCTTTCTTTCTCCTCCCCCTCTTCTCCATGTACTGAGTGAAATCACTCCTTCCCTTGTGCTCCCACAGCATTTTATAAATAAATCTATCAAAGCCCCCTGTGTCATTAAATTCTACATTGCTATCTCTCCAAACAGATTATGATTCAGGGATACTACTTAAATAGCTTTATGGATTACATGCCGAGCATAATGTTTAAATTTTATATAGACATATAATTAGTTGAACAAAATGCACGAAGCTAATATATTTACATAGGAGTTTTTATAGTTAGGAATTCCTCTGCTTCCAAAAGTGTGATTGTAATGATCTCTTTCAATACTGACTTGCTAAAGATAGTTATATATTCCTTGAGGGCAGAGAAAAGGTAGAAATCATTTCATTATAGAGTACTTGCCGTCGGAACCTGTCTCTACTGATACGCTACGGAAAACTGATCTCCTTGAGCGGATAGAATGTTTATGAATCTCTCTTTGCATATGCTTGGAAAGAAATCTGTCCCAAATTAGTTTGATTTAGTGGCTGCATTAACTCAGTATTTTGTTTAGTCCAACTTCAACCATATGGAGAATGACAGCATTCATTTAAAAGTGTGGTAGGATGTTGGGATCCCTTTGAATAGGATCAAGCTCACTTAGAGCCCTAGGAAATGAAAGACCTCAAGTTTTACCACCAAAGAGCAATCTGACTAAAATTATTAATGACTATAACTGTATATGTATAAATTCCCCTGCAGTTATTTTAACTTTCAAATGCAAAATAAGTATGTTTTTTAAAATTGCATCACAGCAAAGATGAATGGAGCTGATGCTGATGATGTTATGACCCAATGTTTGCTCTGCAAATTCCTTCAAAGCTTCACATGGTCCATTTCACCATTGCTACGTTTAACCTGGTTACCGACAGAAAAAAGGACATTCCATTTTCTAGGTATTTGAAAAACAATTTAGCTACATGTTCTTAAAGTTCAACAACAGTGGAAAAGCTTGTGTCATTAGAGTCTTGTAAAAATTGCATATTTTTCCTTGCGACTGAACTGTGCATCTCAACATTGTCTCACCCCAACTATCACAGTTTGTCATAGTTACACTGAGCTGCCCCATCATTGAAGGAATATGAAATTAAACTCATGAGTTATCTTTTCCAGGGCAAATGCACTTTCAAAATTTTTATTAATGACAAGTGCCAACCAGAAGCCTAGATGCCAATAAATATCTAATTTTGAAAAAGGGGTAGCTTTTATAAAATGTATTAAGCTTCCTAAGAATATATTTATTGAGTTGCTCTTACCAAACTATCAGCTTCTGTCAACAAAGTATTCAAAAGTAGCTGCTTTCCTCCCCTTCTTATTCACATCCCCCTCGTCACCTCTACCTCTTCTGGTCTGGAGAAGCGACTTTGAATTTTGGGGAAGAAGATACGGTTGGTATATGTGTGCTAATGGCAGAGCAAAATTGGGCTGGAAAAAGGTGTACTGACAAGTATTGCTTCATTTAGCGATGAGCAAAACTTGTGAATATAAATGATTAGGAAGCATGACATTAGATGGCATTGGAAAAAAGTTTCTGTTTTTTCTAAGAAAAATCAGACTTGGATTTCCCAAGAAAATTTTATATTAGTTGCAGATAGAACTCTGAATGTTTTCTTTCTTTCTTTTTTTTTTTATCCTCACCCAAGGACATTTTCCCATTTTTTGTTCAGATAGAGTGAGAGGGGGAGAGAGAGAGAGAGAAACATCGATGTGGCTGCCACCAGCATGACCAACCAGGGCCGGGGACAAACTGCAACCGAGGTACGTGCCCTTAGCGGGAACCAAACCCGGAACTCTCTGGACCGCAGGCCGATGCTCTAACCACTGAGCCAAACCGGCCAGGGCAAAACTCTGAATGTTTTCAAGAAACATCGAAAGCAATTATGTTTACCAAAATAGCTGAGGCATGAAGTTAGAAGGTACCTTCATGTTTGGGAGGTGAATGAGGCTTCTTTTAATTTATTTGGCCCCGATTTTCCCCTTTCAAAATTAATCTAGTGATAATATTAGCAGGAAGGGAAGATTTATTATACCCACTGTTGATGTTTAATAATGTCAGCCGGCATTAGGAAGATATGTTTTTAAAAAATGAATATTCAGTTATTTTAAACTATGAAACTATACTTGAAGAAAACACCATGTGAAGTTATAATCTTTTCCATTAGATTTATTTTTAGAAAAACCTAATGGGTGTAAAAATCTGATAGAGGCTTTTGCTCCCACTGCTATTGCATGCCAGTCTAAATACAAATCAATGCTGGCAAAGTCGGTAATGACTAAATAGTTCACACACACGCACCATGAGGTCTACAACCTCAGTGAAGCAGTGACTCAAGCAAACAACCTGTAAGCACAGACACTGGATAAGGAGAAAATCCAGTAGGTGGTTTTGGATTAGTATTTATAACTTATGTCACGTATAGAACTGGCTATCAGGGTAATAAATTAAGGGAGTATAAGATTTTACACCGAAGATATAATTGGGAAAATGATTTGAGGAGCATGATTTGATGAGAGAAGTTGGAAAAACCATTTTCATAAGTGGATGAAAAAAATGTACTGTCTATTGCCATTATTAGGTGAATTTTGGGATTTCAATTTGTATACCACAAGCAATTAAAACTACTTTAGTTCTTTCCAGATCAATAATTCTTCATTTCATTTGCAGTATTGTGCTATATAACATAGCAGTTTGTGGCTAATGGGCTTCATTTATATATTTTTAAAAGACAAGAACTCATGTGTTTCCTTTTCAGAATAAGTTAAATCTTCATGAATTCCTTGATAAATCTGATTATTCTAATTTTGAGTGGTCAGTTTTGTTGAGAAACGAATGTGTTTCAACTTTAGGAAGAGTCAAACTACCTTGTTTTTGGATGAATAAAACATTTCCAGGGCAATTTTGTTAAAAGAATATATAGAATGTTATGTTCTAAAAAGGCAGAAGTTGCATCATGGTGCTGATTATGGCTTGAAACTACAAAAGCAAAACTGGCCATGGCCAGTCAAAGGTCTTGGGGTTCTTGGGGCTCAGGTAAATGCTATCGGTGAACTGAGACATCCACTTAGGTAACTTTTAGGATTTAAGTGAATGTACCATAATTAATAACAACTTACCACAATTGCAGCTGGAAAAACAGCAGCTATAATGACCACATTAGGTATAAGGTAGTGAAGAGATAGCCAGAAAGTAGTTTTATCTCTGGATAGCTTCTCTCTCTCTCTCTCTCTCTCTCTCTCTCTCTCTCTCCTCCTCCTCCTCCTCCTCCTCCTCCTCCTCTCCCACTTTCTCCACCTCTCTCCCTACCTATCATCAATCTATCAATTAATCACTTATTGTCTGTCTATTTACTCAGACTGTGAATAATGGGACAGACTCAAGGCAAAGATTTATAGTATCAAAGTTGAATTACATATATTTTAGTATGATTCCTTTTCCTTCCTTTTTACAATGCTGCCCAGACATAGTCATACATTGTGGAGGTTAAAATTTTGAATATATGTTATCCTTCCAGGAAAATGTGGGAAGCAATGTTCAAATTATTCCCAGAATTTTATTTAATTTTAAAAAATGCTCTACTAATACTCTATTTTCAGGAGTTGGACTATCATGTGATATCTGTATATCACAAAATTAAGTCTTTACTCAAAAGTAAGTCATACATTTTTACTAGAAGCCATGTACTTATTTAAATGCTTTGGCACGCCTGTCATGTCTTACGTTTTGTGGCTACTGGAATCTTTGTCTACTTACTGGATGGAGCTTTCAATGCGGGTGATAGTGAGGAAAGCAGCAAGGTTTGCTGTGTAAGATGAGATGACAATCAAAGCAAATAGCCACCAAGCTCCCATCATCATCCGGGTAGCCAGAGTTGTGTAAGGGACCTCCCCACCTGTGGAAAGAAGCAAAGAGAATAAAAGAACATCAACAAGTATTTACTGAGAATTCTGATGTCATACACGTTCAGTACCAAGTAAATTCTTATATATAACATCAGCACAGATCTCTGTATTTTACTTATGTTCATTCATTATTTTATATTTAATTCTCTTATATGAGACTATGTGAGACCTTGTCAAAAAGAAGCATGATAAATATTTAGTACACTATGTTTAAATAATATTTCTTCCACCTTTTTATTCAACCCTAGATTAATTACCCTCTTATTATAATCCCAGACATACATGTTATTTCTAAGGGCTGAATTATTCACTAGTTAGGTGATATTAATGCTATTATGCTTCTGTTTAATACAACTTTTTCAGACTTCTAGTTCAATAAATAATATTGAAGATTATTTTTGGTTAAATACCATAGAATGATAGGTTACTAATGATCCTGGGATCATACATATTACTATTGGCTTCAGCATCATCACATGTTTTGTTTTCCTAGTTGACCAGCCCCTCTTCACAATCTTGTAGGATCTTCCTCTTCATCTTCCAAATGTTGGAGTGCCTTTGGGCTCATCTCTTGATTGTGTCTATTCTCTGTCCACATCTTTACCCCAGTTAATCTCAAGTCCCCTGACTTTGAATATCATCCACAATGTACTTTGATAACTCTCAGATTTGTATTTCAAGCTCCAGTCTTTCCAGAAAGCTATAGATAAATGCTTACATGATTTCCACTAGGAGTCTAATGGCCATTTCAGATGTATTACATTTAAAACAAAATGCTTCTTTTTCACTCCTAAATTAACACTCAAGTCCACCCTATCTCAGTGAATAGGAGCACCCTTCACTGTATGTGTCTCAGACCAAATACTTAGACATTTTCCAGCATCCCATCTAGTAGAAAGTCTTGTTACCTTTACCTTCAAACTACATACCAAATCCTAACTCATCTAATCACTTCTAGTTCTATCACGTCCTCTTTGACCGTACTGCTAAGCCATTTAAATGATTTACTGTTAACATCCTGGGCACAAGCACTCCTAATTAATTAATTAATTTTAATCCTCACCTGAGGATATTTTTCTATTTATCTTCAGATAGAATGGGAAGGAGAGAGAGAGAGAGAGAAACATCAATATGAGAGGGACCCATTGACTGGTTGCCTCCCGCATGACCCTGACCAGGCTGGGGACAGAACTGCAACTGAGGGACGTGCCCTTGACCAGAATCGAACCCAGAACTCATTGGTCCACGGGCTGATCTGATGCTCTACCACTGAGCCAAACTGGCCAGGGCAATTAATTTATTTTTTAATTGAATTTTGGGGTGACACTGGTTAACAAAGTTATATAGGTTCAGGTGCACAATTCCACAACACATCATCTGAACACTATATTTTGTGTTCACCAACCCCAGTCAAGTCTCCTTTCAAGCACTTTAAAAATGAGAATGAGGTCAAAATATTCCCGATCAAAAATTCCAGTAGATTCCCATCACTCTTTTTTTAAAAAATGTTTTATTTTATTTTTTAGAGAGAGAGGAAGGGAGAGAGAGATAGAATCATCAATGTGAGAGAGAAATATCAATTGGCTGCCTCCTTCATGTCCCCCACTGGGGACCAATTCCCTTATCTGGACAGGTGTCCTGATCAAGAATCAAACCTGGACCTCTTAGTCCATGTGACAACGCTCAACCTACTGACCACACTGGCTGGGCAATTCCTGTCACTCTTGGAAAAAAAAAATCCAAGATCTCTACCAAGGCATACCAGTGCCTACATGACCTAATAGCAGGTCAACTTTCTGATCTTATTTCTTATTCCACTCTCTTGATTATCTTCTTGCAGCTCCTTCTATGCAGATTCTTGTCCTAGGGCTCATGCACTAGCAATTTTTTTATGCCAAGAATTCTCTCTTTAATTTAAAAATGATCTTCCCCTTCAATTTATTCAAGTTTCTGCTCAGATGATACTTCTTTACCAACACTTTATTAACACTATATCGAAAATAACTCCCCACAACCCCATACTCCCAATCTTCTTTTCAAAAATCATATTTCATCATATTTTATATATGTTTATTTATTTTTATTCCTCACAATATAGTTTCTGATATAGCAACAGTTTCTGTCCCATCTTAACTGGGTAAATATTTGGTGAATGAATATATGTTTCATGTAAAATTAATTTCTAAAAGAAATTCAGTATGTGCTAATAATAAAAATAAACCAAGGAGATATAATGCTAGATTTGCCTAGGTCCATCAATTGTGAATGACTTAAAAGGATTCAATTAATTATACTATCAGGCAGATTTGTATGCCAATAATTATTTCTCACCATGTAATATCTAAATTTTCAGTATAGTTCTAATATACCCTTTGGTTATGTACTGAACTATTTTCCTGATATAATAAACTAAGAGCAGGCTAACCTCTGATATCTGATACACATTTCTCAAAAGCAATTATAATGCATTTCAGATACTCTCTTCTTCAAGGCAAATATTCACTCAATTTTTAAAAGATAAAAGCAAAAGGAAATATTTTTAAATTTACATCTCATCCTCCTGCACAAAACGACTAACTGAAAAACAATAAAACATGAACAAGATGATAGCTAAAGACTGAAAGATGTTAATGTGCATAACAAAGATGGAACAAGAACTTAATGACTAAAAAGGCAAATTAAAGGCTAGTTTAATAAAATCTTCAATCTTTAATAGAATTGTTATCAAAGAATATTTGTTGACCTTCTTCATCATGGCATATAATCCGCACTTTGGGTAATTCAAATATTCTTGTAGAATCTAAATAAAGTAATACTTTATTTGATATCTGCAGTTACAAATCAAATGCTAAAAGTAATGGGAGTATTGATTTCCATAATTTTGGTAATTCTGAACAATCCTATTGACAACAACTAGAAAAATTGAACATGTAATGCATTTAAGAGTTAAAGAGGCAGCTGTGGTTGGTTGCTTAGTGGTTAGAGCATAGGCCCATGGACCAAAGAGTCATGGGTTCGATTCCAAGTCAAGGGCACACACCTTGGTTGCCAGTTTGATCCTTAGCCCTGGTTGGGACTGTGCAGAAAGCAACCAATCAAAGACACATTGATGTTTCTCTTTCTCTCTACCCCCTCCCTTCCATTCTATCTAAAAAAAAAAAAAAAAAAAAAAAAAAAATCAATAGAAAAATATCCTTGGGCAAGGATTAAAAAAAAAGGGCTTAAGAGGCAGTAAAAAATTACAACACCAAGATCTTGAAGAAAACAAAACATAAATGTGACCTGATATTTAGAACTACTTTTCTCAGTGGGATAAATGCCTATTTATCATGAGGAAGCCAAGAGACTGAAAAGCTAAACAATACTTTTGAAAGCCTTCAAAGGTTAAGCGGCTATAACAATTAAGGCTCAGGGCTTGCCACACAGGGATAGGACTAAGAAAACCAGGAAATCTTCATGCTCTTGGAAATCAATAATTGCAAGTCTATTAAGCCATGGATCAAAGAAAAATCACAAGAGAAATAAGAAAATATTTTGAACTTTATAATAATAAAAATACCCCATACCAAAACTCTGTAAGTTTTAATAGCTGATGGGATGCCGCTAAATTTGTGTTTAGAGAGAAATTCATAGCTTATAATGTATAAGAAAAGAAGGCTGAAAATCAATGAGCTTATCAATTTAAAATTTCAAAAATTTAAGGTCAATCTAAAGACCAGAGAAGCAAGAAAAGAATAAATATAAGAGCAAAAATTAATAAAATAGACAAAAAATACAATAGAGAAGGTTGATCTAATAGTAGCTTGGTCACTTGAAAAGACCTATAAAAACTATTAATATTGACCATAAAGTTAGGTAAAAGCACAAAAAATAAATATTAGGAGTAAAAAGGGTACTTTGTTATAGATATTATAGCCATTAGAAAGATAAAATGAGGACATTTTTATGTATAATTTTATGCCATTAATTTGAAAATTGAGATATGTCTAAATTCCTAGAAAAATTACCACCAAAAGAAATAGAAAAATTGAATGATCTTACAACTATTAAAGACTTTGAATCCACAATGATAAGGTACACACCAAAAAACTCAAGGCCAGTGGCCTTACTGGAAAACTCTAACAAAAGTTTTAGTAAAATTAACTCTAATTTTACACAACTTTTCCTGATATTAGAAAAAAAGCAAAACACTATTTCATGCATTTTATAGATAAGGCACAACTTTGATAACAACTGTGACAAATAACTATAAGAAAGAAAAATTACAGGGCAATCTTTCATGACTGTAGGCACAAAAACTTAAAATAAATTAGCAAAGTGAAAATTGCAATAAATAAACATGTTGGGTTTATTATATGAAAGCAAGGGTTGGTTTGGCACTCAGAAATCAACCATTGGAATTTACTACACCAATAATATAAAGGAATAAAATCCTGTAACCATCTTGGTAGATGCAGAAAAGGCACATACAAAAGTCAATATCCAGTCTTAAAAAACCACCTAGAAATAATCCAGTGAAGTAAAAATAAAATAATTATTCTTAGTCTCATAAAGAGTACTTGCAGAAAACCTACAGCAAACATCATACTTAAAAATAAAATAAGTATTTTTAAAGACTGTCTATCCCTGGCTGGTTTGGCTCAGTGGTTAGATTGTCAGCCCATGATCAATTCCCAGTCAAGGGCACATAATTGGGTTGCAGGTTCCATCCCCGGCCTTGGTCAAGGTCTTGCAAGAGGCAGTCAATCAGTGATCAATGTTTCTCTCTCTCTCTCCCTCCCCCCCCACCCCTTTCTCCCTTTTTTCCCCTCCCTTCCTCATACTCTATTTAAAAAAAATCAGTGGAAATATATTCTTTGTGAAGATTAACAAACAAACAAAAAATACTGTTTAAAGGCTATATATAAGCTGTTAGCACGTCTGTTCAATTGAAGGTACTAAATAATGTGGTGCCAATAAGGCAAAAATAATTGTCCTGCCTGGTGTGGCTTAGTTGGTTGGAGCGTTGTCCTGTACACCAAAAGGTGGTGAGTTTGATTCCCATCAGGGCACATGCCCAGGTTGCAGGGTGTGTGCAGGAGGCAACCAATTGATGTTTCTCTCTCACATTGATGCTTCTATTTCTCTCTCTCCCTTTCTCTCTTTAAATTAAAAATAAAAAGACAAAATAATTTAAAATACTTAAATATTGGAAGGAATAAAATAAAAGTTATGAACTGGAGATGATATGAATATGTATGTAGAAAACCCAAGAAAATATGGTATAAACTACTAAAATTAAGTTAGTTATTAGTTTTCTATGGTACAATGCTCAAAAATCAATCAGATATGTATATATCAGCAATAAACTCTTAAAACATGAAATTTAAAAAATGTATATTTGCAATGAAAAACATCAGATACCTAGGAATAAAAATGTGGAAGACTTCTACATGAAAATCTATTAAACTTCTTTCACTGAAATAAAAGAAGTTTAATTAAATGAACAAATATATCATGTTTATTGATCACAAGACTCAGTATTATAAAGATATAAATTCTTCACAAGTTGATTTATAGATTCAGTAAACTGAATAAAAATCTCAGGTTCTTTGTGTGAAGAGGAGAGAGAGAGGAAGAAGAGAGAGAGAAACGCTGAATGTAAAATTTATATGAAATTTCAAAAGGACAAAAATAACCAAGACATGTCCAATAAGAAAAAGACGGGTTCCAGCTGACTATAGCTTTGTATAGTAATTAAAACGGTGTAGTATTTGTACAAGGAAAGACCAAATCAATGAAAATTATCCATGTGTACCTAAACACCTGGTTTATGCCCTGTTGGCAGTGTGATACCATACAGCTAGAGAGGTCTTTCCAATAAGTATTACTAGGTCAATCCGGATATATGTGAAAAATAATAAAACTTGTCTCATAACTTATGACATTTACAAAAATCAATGTCATGTGGCTTATGATATAAAGTATAAACATTAAAACTTCTAGAAAATGATATATATGAATATATCCATGTCCTGGCCAGATAGCTCAGTCAGTTGGAGCATTATATAGATACAAGATAGATAGATGATAGACAGATAGATAGATAGACAGATAGATAGATAGACAGATAGATAGATAGATGATAGATGATAGA
The DNA here is from genome assembly GCF_014108415.1 of Molossus molossus. Classification (NCBI taxonomy): domain Eukaryota; kingdom Metazoa; phylum Chordata; class Mammalia; order Chiroptera; family Molossidae; genus Molossus; species Molossus molossus. The sequence continues at coordinate 72,407,162 of NW_023425344.1, read as the reverse complement.
TAGAGAGATAGATGATATAGATAGATAATATCAACAAAGATTTCTTGAACAGAGCAAAAAATGCCCTAGCACAAAAGGAAAGATTGATAAATTTCACTGTAGTAATACATTATAGTTCAAAAGACACCATTAAGAGAGTAAAAATACAAGCCACCATGGAAGATATTTGCAATACACATAGCTTAATCAGTATATATTAATAAGTTCTATAAAGTAGACAATAATTAGAAAAATGAGTGAGAGATTTCATAAAAGATAACCAAAAGGTCAATAATTATGTGAAAAGGTGGCAATCTCATTGCTTATCAGGATATACAAACTAAAAGAAAAATGTAATGCCACTTCATGGCCACCAGAATGATCAAAATAAAGCAATAGTATCTAGCATTAGCAAGGATGTGGAGATACCAGAATGCTTGCACCATTTTGGGGATTGTACATTGGTTTAATCACTTTGGTAAACAATTTGGCAGTGTTTCTGAAACTATCATATGCATATCTTAAGAATCAGCAATTCCACTTCTTATCTTAGGTGTATACCCTAAAGACGAATATGTGTACCAAGTGACATACACAGAAATGTTCATAGCAACATTATTCATAACAGCTCCAAACTGGAAAAAGCCTAAACATTCTTGAAAAGTAGAATGTATACATAAATTATAGTATATTTATGTAATGGAATATTATACAGCAATGAAAATGAACAGATTTCATTTGTATATAACACCATAAATTGATTTTGCAAACTAAAATTTGAGTAAAACAATGCACACTGTGCCCTGGCCAGTCTGGCTCAGCGGTTAGAGCATCGGCCTGCGGTCCGGAGAGACCCAGGTTTGGTTCCCGCTAAGGGCACGTACTTCGGTTGCAGTTTGTCCCTGACCCTGGTTGGGTTGTGTGGGTGGCAGCCACTCGATGTGTCCCTTCACGTCGATGTTTCTCTCTCTCTCTCTCCCTTCTTCTCTCTCCCTCCCACTCTATCTGTACAAAAAATGGAAAAATATCCTCGGGTGAGGATAAAAAAAAAAAAAAAAAAAAAGAATGCACACTGTATAATAGTTTTACCAAAACAAGCAACATGAGTAGTAGTGCTGAGAATCACCTTTCGCGTTATAGAATAATAGTTGAGCTAGGGCAATGGGTGCCACGTCACTGGTAATGTTATATCTTTTCCTAGGTAGTAATTATCCAGGTGTTCTATTGCTGCTAATTCCTTGAGCAGCACATTTAAGTTTTCTTCACTTTTCTGTATGTCAATAATATTTTACAATTAAAAAACTAAATAGAGAGGAAAGAAAAGGGTGAGTTTAACAAAGACCATTATTTTCTTTTCTCTCTTTTTTTTTTCCTTTATGTGCACATTTGAAAAAAATAAGTATTTTCTTAGATTCAGGATGCTAGAGGAGACAATCAAGTAAAAGACAAAAAATTATCTGCTAAATTAAAAACACAACCCCACTTTGATAAGGCACGGCAGAAATTAGGCTGGCAATTCCAGACACATCAGGGTGTGCAAAGGTCTGAGATGGGTGTTTTGATTCCTATCGCGCCTGGGGAGTGAGAAGCCTCCTTATGTCACTCACAGAAGCATGTGAAATTTCTGTTTTCCAAAGTGACCCCTCTATTGTAAGGAAAATCTTTTTGACACAGATTTGCATTTTGATGCGACTGGTTTGCCACATCAAAAATACGTCAACCTTGTGGCTGTATATATTATCTTGCTTATAAAAGTTGTTAAAGAGAATAAAATAATGTTTTGCCCTCAGGCAAGACTGTGAAACTTGATCATTTCATCTGAGTCAGGCAATAGTTTTTTGCTCTAAGTCTCAGTCTGTGCAGGTATATATATATCTTGGAGTCTGCCTAAAAATATGAAGAGTAATTAATTGTTTAAGATTCTACAATTTGGCCATTTGGTAAATCAGCTTTTCATGGGTTTACAAACTCACAAAGTGTTTATTATACAATCTGAGACTGTGAAAGTCTTTTATGAAATATGATTAAGATAAAAACAGAACAAAAATTACTACTTTTCTTTATAAATATTATTTTTTTAAGGAGTTGGATCCTAATTGGTTTATTTAGCAAAATGGCTAAAAACTCATAGCAAATAAAACATTTCCAATATTAGGAACAACCAAATATGCTCAAGTAAGCTGGTCATTTGGAGTGTCAATACATAATAGAATGTTTTACACTTGTAAAATAACAATTTAGAAAATACAAAGGATATTATTGGAAATTACTCATTGCCAGGACAGTGTTTTATATTTAAGGATGGGAGAGAATGTCTCCTAAATGCTCAAGGTATGTCAGTCATATTTACATACTAGTCTATTTGTGAAGTCCATTCATAAATAGTCAAGTTGAGAGAGTGACCGTGACCGGATTTGTGAACGCTGCAGGGTTTTTTCCTTTGCTGGAGCGTGCAGGGGTAGGAAAGGGGCATGCGCGCCATGGCTGGCTTGCCGCTGGCCACAGGTTAGTAGGGCCGCTATCCGAACCCACTGTAAAGTAGGGCAGGTTTCAATAATTGAAAAAAAGGGAAAACTGAAAACAAGCTGATATAAATGAACTTGAGAATATATCGCTAGTGACAATTACACAGAAGAAAGAATGACTTTAAATATACGCTACCTGCTTCCCCCTACTGAAGGCCACAGAGCTTTCCGGCAGCGCTCACACATTTTCAGGCTTCAGTAACGATTTCCCTCCCTTGCCCTTTTAGCCTGGGCGTGATAACAGCTTCCTCTGTCACTAATGGGTTTGGACCAACCTTGTTACTTTTTTTTTTTTTTTTTGGTATGTGTCACTGGCGGGAACCAAACCCGGGACTCTCTGGTCCGCAGGCCAACGCTCCAACCTGCCAGGGCAACCCATGTTACTTGTTCAAAACTCTACCATCATTGTAAAGTCTTTTAGTACATTTTCCTCAATTTCTCAGACTGAACACACTACTCATTTCCTACGTGGTAGTGTGTTTGGTCCCAGGAAACCGAACCACAGAAGTGGCATTCTGGAACTGAATGGCTCACACATCTGTTAGTGCATATTGGTAGGAAATGGAATACAAACAGTCCACAGCCTAAGGTGACATTATGATTATTCAAGTCACCACCAGTGTTGGCATTGGATGAAGTACAGGTGGAATGCAAAAACTTGGGAGACCAAGTGGCGGTGGAGATGACAGTGACTTTAAAGATTGTGGTCCTGGCGAACTGCTCTGAAGCCCCTGAATAATACAAAAGGTAAAGGAGAAATGGAAAGCAATGAATACCCAACTTAGAAAGAAGGTAACTTTGAAAGTCTTGATGGCATCTCTGAAGGGGTCTCAAACTGGATAGTTTCAGGGCAGATATGACTGAAGATGAGATTAAGGTTTGACTGTAAAGATAGCACAATTCAATCACCAATTAAATCTCTGCAATATAAGGTCTCTAGGGAAGGAAATAGCACTAATAAAAATTTGAGCTTTCAAATTCCCTCTGAAGCTCCTTGGTATTGAAAGCAACCCCTCATCCCTTCTGAGGGCATCAGCCTTCTTCTGTATAAATGCTCCTCAATAACTGGGTCTTGGGACTCCCATTCTCTTCTGGATTCACCCCTCATTGCCTTCAGGTTACAAGTTAGATTCCGATCTAACTAAATCAGAGAAGTATAAATTTGTTGTTGTTTTTTTTTTACCAAAAAGAATGCACATATTGATTAGGGCAAATACATTGTCATGGGTGATAATAATCTTGGATTTTATATTTAATGTGTTGACTTGATACTTGGGGGTGATGGTAGCAATTTGTTAGAATAGCTAATTGAAGGATGGACCAATAATAAATGGATGCGGAGGCAGTCTACACACACCTTCTCTGGTATACTGTGAAGATTTGGAAAGATGGGAGTATTGAGAAATAGGTTGCTGTTCTGAGCAACCTATTCATCTCCCTGACTATACACAAGAGAAACACTCTCTATGCAAAGAGATAAAGACATGCATGAAGCGGGCATGGAGCACAGCACAGCCATCTCTGAAGTGTTCTGTGTGCTTGTCCTCTGTAGGCCTGAGATGGCATTGGGATCATCACAATACAATTGGATGCTTTGATATCAAAATGAATTAGTATCCCAGGTCGAGAGAGGCTAAGTGGACAGTGTAACTATCAGAGACAAGGTGAAATGACCATAATAAGCCATGGCTATTTATGAATGGTAATTGGAGTGTATTGACCTTCAGAGATGGATAGCAATAGCTTATCACAACATTCCTAAATATGAAATAGGCAACCTACTAATACGCTTCTTGATATTGATGAGCACAACAATTCCAGAGTTAAGAGTAGAAATCTAGTCTCAGTTGCTGAGTGGGAAATTTGGAGCTGCTTATTCAATTCCTAGAACTGATCCAGTTTATGGATCTAGGAAGCCAACATTGAAGGAGAGGCCAGGTTAGTATTTTTTGATATTTCTTTTTTCACATTTTTCTTAAGTAATTTTTAATATTAATAGTTATGCCACAGGCCACACTTCACATTTTGTATCTTATTTATTATATTTTCACTGACTGAATAACATTCACCAGTCAAATGCACTATAGCTTAAGTATCCTATTAGTTTTGAAAATTTAGAAATTTTATGCTGCCATATATTACATTGTTATAATTTTTTTTTGAAACAATTCAAGATGAAAAGCTATTTGGTGAAATAAATTATTTTTGATGTTATATACAAGTGTTAAGAATTTTCAAATGCATTTAATAACATAATTTATTAAACAAATAGTAATAAGTAATGTCACTACTGTATGTCTTTCTGAAGTGTTGACATTTCAGTTGAACGACAAAATATTGTTCTGGGCTGGCTGATATATTTATTTGCAGATAAGCAAAAGTAGGCTAGACGGCATTAGATCATGTAATTGAGTGGCAATTTCCTGTAAATAGGAACAATTCTCTAACTTAATATTTACATTTACATAGAAATTATAATACATGTGAAGTTACTTACAAACTGCATCACTTTTCCATCTGTTTAACATTAAACTCCTGTTTTGAAGAGTTCTTTATCAGTAACAAATTTCAAAACTCTGTAGAGTTTTATATCAGAATATAAATTATAGAGTTCTATATCAGAATACATTATAACATACTGTATTTCACTTTGTCTTAATAGAGTTCTTTCTCATATACAAATGCCATATATATATACTTAGCTGAAATAAGAATGTTCTTCTGACAAAAAAAGCGGGGGGGATAATCTTTGTAATTCATGACACTTCAGATTTAACACAAGAAGTTTAGTTTACTAAATCCAGTACCATGGAATATTTCTGATGCACAGAATTGAAAAATGTCAAATTAAAAATTAATTATAATAAAATTAAATGGGTGCTGATTACCACATAAACCTTATATGCCGATTTTAACTTAACTTCTAAGTGTCAATTGCTATATCTCATATTTAAAATAACTGAAAACATTACAAAAAGTAATGCTTGGCAGCTTTTTACTTTCATAATGTTTTCATCACTCCAGCTCATATGAAATTCTCACTCTTTCTAATGAGCTAGGGAATAAAAGCAGCCAATTGAAAGTCAATTTTTCTATGTGATACTATAAAACTAAAACATTTCAGATGTTAGTAATTCATTTAAAAGGGGGATTTCAGGTTCTGTGTGTGTAAGGTGGACTATAATATAGCTTACACAAGTTGTACCTCTAATAGTAGTAAAAAATTTTGAGGATAAGTTGCATTGAAACAGAAGCTCCCTGAAGTGCAATGTTAACAACATATGGATGAGCAACATATATAGTGTTTAACATTCATCCCCACCATGAGCTGGTTTATTTTTATTTCTCCAAGGATAGCAGCAGTGGTGATATTTCAACACACTTGCTGCAAATCCTTTCAATGCCATTGTTAATAAGCTGGTTGTTACATAACAGGAAAGGAGCAAAAGGAAGGCCAGATAATGTAGGCACGCCATTTGCCAGGAAGCTGCAGTTTAACACTCTCCAGGTCTGTTCCCCGCAGATCCTGGGAAAAGGGACTGGACAAAGGAAGAATTGATGCATGCCCATTAAGGTCTAGGTAACACATAGAAGACACTTGCCTGTCAGTCACACCTGAGAACAGATCATTGGTCAGAATAGGCATGGTCACTGCAAATGCAAGAAGATTTGATATTGAAACTCCGGAACAAAAAAGTTCCCTCTCCTGACTCTTGCTTGCCTGTGCTTCTGGCTCTCTTGTAGTAGGGGGTGCACTTCCCTGTATTTGCCCACATGGCTCCCAGCCTTGTGGACCCCACACACAATGGACTAATGGACTACAGCTAGCCTGATGCCGTGCCAGACTCAACTCCACCATGGAACAGAAACTTTGGACACTGGCTTTGCTTCTAGCTCTGCTGAATCCCCAGCTGCAGCTCTTCCAGGACTTATTTAAGGGAAATGGGAGTTTGGAAAACAAGGGATGTAATTCCATAGAAATAAAAATTACTCATTCTCCAGTGTGAGTCTTAGGAAATTCTTCTCTCAAGATATTGTAAGAACCTGACCCCCATCACCCCGGGGGGAAAGGGATCCCCCACTTCCATCAGTGGATTCCCTACTTCTGCTGATAATGCTTTCTCTAGGTCTCATTTAATCAAGACTCTGTTTTTCCTCCTGTACTAATTGCTTTGTATTCAATTCTACCGGAAACATGATCATAGCATGACTAAACTGCATTATATCTATTTAAAGTAACTTGATCTAAATGAACTCTTTTGGGGCAGATGAATAAATCTTTTAGAACACTAATTAGCAAAATCCTTTTTTATGAAACTAGTTAACATGTCTTGAACTGGTAAATGTACTCTTTTAGAGATTCTGGAATGAAATTGAAATTAGAAGCTCTTTTCTACTTTTTAAAAGTATTTTTTTTAATAAAGAAGTTTCTAAATATTTGAAATTGACCAGTTTAGTTGGAAGGCATGGTAGTGTGTATAGCTATATGCTGACATTTCCACTGATTCACAGATCAGCCTTTTATGGCATTAATGGTTAACGAGAGCAGCTTTAGCACAAAGCACAATGGATCAGTGTGCCGCACATCTTTGACTTTCCTGCCATTTTAATTTGCAACCAAAACATGTATTTGTTTATTGCTTTTTCTGTTTCCTTTCCCAATATCTATCAAAAGAACTTTTGTAAGTTTCAATGGCAAAAAATAAGACTTTGAATCTTCATAGATATGCTAGTAGATTTTTTAGTGCCTAAGACTCAAGAGCCTAAGTTGAAGATTTTGGTAAAAGATATAAGTGTATAGTATACAGACCTTTTCTATCTGATACAATAACACTAAAATATTTGAAATTTAGTAATTTAATTTCAAAAGGGGGAAAGATATCCAAACCAAGCCCTCAAAATCTTCAAAAAGTTTTCAGGTAGTTTGGTTCAGGGATGCCCTCCAATGTTTAAAGTCAATTTATATGTCATCCCTTTGTATTCTCATCTCTACCATATCTAATGTCTAACAAAGTATGTGCTTGATACTTCAGGTGCTTGTTTCTATTTTTAATACACCAATATATATCAATTGCTTTTCTGTTCGTCAAAAAACAAAAACAAAAAAACAAAACAACCCCCCCCCCCCAAAAAAAAAACCAAAGGGCATAGTTTGGACAAGGAAAATATATCCAAATACCATTTCATGGAGGCCTTAGAGTTACTCTTTTCCTTCTGGCACTATTTTTCTTGTTCCTACCGATGTCACTGCAGAACTGGCTGGGAAAGGTGCTCAAGGAGGAAATGTCTGGATGACGACTCGTTTATCAAACAGCATGAAGCAGGATGGCAGTGGACTCAGGCCTGCCACTCCGTAGTGATGTATTAGCTTTTAATGTTTTAAAATAATTATAGCAAGGCCTAAGCCACTATTTAAAACTATTATATAAATTCTAGTGCCATTATCAACCCCCTTTTTCAGGAAATCAATCAATCACTTGTTCAAAGGAAAATTGCACCCATTTTACCAATCCCAGGGGCATGAAAGTTCAAAGGGTAAACAACAGCTGTCAACAGGAATCCAAAGTGAAGTTTTTAATTACCTCTGGAATTTCTGAGGCTGGCTCTTAAAGTAGGCCTTATGCAGGAGTGTATCATGATTTCCACAGGGTCAGAGAATGCCAATACACGTTCAATCAGTTGCAATCATGATAAGAGAGCCAGAAGTAAGTCTAAAATAATGTTTAGTTTAATCCTCACCCAGACATGCATTTCTTTTTTTAATGTGAGAACACATGGCTTTTATTTATTTATTAAAAAAAAAATTTTTTTTTTATCCTCACCCAAGAACATTTTGTTTTGTTTTTTTTTTTTGTTTTTTTTTTTTGCATTCATCTTCAGATAGAGTGGGAAGGAAAGAGGGAGAAAGCGAGAGAGAGAGAAACATCAATGTGAGAGAGACACATCGAGTGGTTGCCACCCACACGACCCCAACCAGGGCCAGGGACAGACTGCAACCGAGTTACATGCCCTTAGTGGGAACCGAAGCCAGGACTCTCTGGTCTGCAAGCCCATGCTCTAACTGCTGAGCCAAACTGGCCAGGGCAGAACACATGGCTTTGAATCAGAATCCAATCTTGAGATACTGGCTTATCATATGACATACTTGAAATAATATCTACTAAAATCTAATGTATTAGCCTAGTAATCAATAAATAATATGTAATATTTTTATACATGGTATGCAAGTCTCCATATTCTTTCTCTCTCTTTTTTTTGCTTTTATTTATTTATTTTTTATTAATGAATTTATTTTTGTTATAGATGCTTCTGCTTTCCCCCACCGGACCCCCTCCTCCCTATCCCCCACCCCAAGCATTGTTGTTTATGTCCATTGGTTGCCCATATGTGCATATAAGTTCTTTGGTTTATCTCATCCCTCCCTCAGCACCCCCCCCCCCTTTGTTTGTTTTATTTTGCTTTGAGAGAGGGAGAAAGAGAGAGAAACAACGATTGGTTGCCTCCCGCCTGAACCCTGACTGGGATGGAACCTGCAACATGGGTACGTGCCCTAACCCAAAATTGAACCCATGACCTTTTGGTATATGAAATGATGCTCCAACCAACTGATGCTCCACACCAGCCAGGGCTAAAATAAAATGCAATTCAAATCCAACAAACTGTTAACTATGACTAGAGATTTGTTTCAAAGCATAACTCAATTACTGAGCACATATTAACATTTACAATTTGAGTCCGGCCAGTGTGGCTCAGCGGTTGAGCTGTTGACCCATGTACCAGAAAGTTTTCGGTTCAATTCCCGGTCAGGGCACATGACCAGGTTGTGGGCTAGATCCCCAGTGGGGAGCATGCAGGAGGCGGCCAATCAATGTTCTTCCTCATTGATGTTTCTATCTCTCCCTCCCTCTCACTTCCTCTCTCTCTAAAATCAATAAAGGAAAAAAATAAAAAAAATAAAAGATTTACAATTTGATGGAGAAGAAGAGGATCACTTAACACTATGAATTTAGGCTTTCAAAAACAATTTCAGACTTCAGAATTTTGAACTTCCTCTTTTTCCCGTTTTCCAGACAACTTATGGTTAAGTTCTTAGGAGAACATCTTAAAGACCAGAAGAGAGAAATGGATTCCTCTCTGGTATCTTTTCAGTCTATTCTTCTGATTAATTGGTTGGAAAATGGCTAAAGAAATGAGATTTTTGTGTGCTGGTGTTCCAGGAAATTTATTAGAATAAAATATAAACATTTTAATCAGTATATGGACTCTATTCAGATAGATTTCAGTAATACAGACAGATCTGTAATTGAAGAACATAAAATAATTCATATAATAAATAGTGATTTCCACAATACTGCTGATTGAGCAAGCAAATATGTATGAATCACATATCATGGGCTTCTCTGTTTCTGAATGTAAATATATTAAGTTGAATGCATTTTAGAATTCCACAGGCAGCTTAATGCTTTTATTTAAAGAATATCTCCTCCTCCCCCATCTCCTCCTCCTTCTATTTCAATGTGTTATTTGGGTGTGGTTTCTAGATTCTCCCAGGAAGTTCTAAAGACATTTTCGATCTAGGGCCTCTTTAGTCACTGAGTGACTTGGGACTTGGGTTGAATTGGCGAGCAATGGAAAAATTAGGAAATAATTTCATGTTGTGGGGTGAAGTGGGTAAATCAAAGCCATGGATGTAATAAAGTAGGAAGTGGGGTCAGGGAAGAGAGGGATTAGGGTAAAATTGCAAAACAAAAAACCTCTTAAACTTGAGCCAAAATCAGGAATAAGGAAAGTATAAAGCAACTATCAGGAAACAAAGTAATAAAAGCCCTTACTTACTGAGTATTTACTAATACACCAGGCATTGTGTTAAGTGTTTTGTAAACATTTTCTTATTAATCTTCACAGCAGCTTTATAAAATGATTAGCAAAGCAAGGTTTGGTTTCCTCAGCCAAGGTCCAGATCACAGAAGAACAAGGACAGATGTTTCACGCTCACAGTCTCACAGAGGTAAGGGAAAAGGCCATGCAGAGAGTGACATATATCGAAGAATCTAGGAAGCCTTGTGGTGTCTCCTCCAAGGACAATTCCTACATCAATTGTTCTGATTTATTATTGCTACTTCACGTTCTTCCTCTGTTCTCCTCAGTGATAAGAATGATTAGGTTTACTGTGGGCTGACAGGCCAAACATTTAAGACAGATTCAAGCAAACAAAATAAAGAGTAAGAGCTTAGATTTTTGGAAGACTCAAGAAAAAAAAATCCCCATTATTTTGTTTTGGGGATAATTTATTAAGACCAAGATGCTTTTGATACTGTTGTAATTAGCTGGTTATCAATAACGGGAAGGGAGCAAAGGGTGAGGTCAGATGTTATAGGCAAATCATTTGGATGGACAACTTCACCAGGAAGCTGCAAATGTCACACTCCCCAGGGAGGGAAGAGATCCAACAAAAGAAAGATAGACGCATGACCAGTGAAGTTGGAGTGACGCAGGAACGATATCTGCCTTTTTATCTCACCTGGGAACAGAGGTCATTGGCCAGAATGGGCATGGCGAATGCAAGCATGTGGAAATTTGGAGGATACACAATGCCCTAAACAAAGGAATTTGCTCTCTTTTCCTCCTCTTGGGACTCTTGGTGCACTTGTCTAGTGACATTTAGGACTCTTGGCTTCCTGGCATTCGCCCCGTGGCCCAGGCCATGCAGGCTCCACACACAATGGATTAACGGACTGCAGCAGGGAAATGCAGACTGACTAGCATGATACCAGACTGGACCCAGCTGCAACATGGAAAATACATTCTGGACATTGGCTCTGATTTGAGCTCTACTGAAAGCCCAGTTATACTTCTTCTATGACTGGACAAAGGGAAATGGGACTTTGGAAACACAGAGGTGTAATTCCACACAAATAAACCTTTCTACTATATCTCGTTCTCCTGTGCACATCTCAGAAAATTCCATTTCTCTGGATATCTCAAGAACACCCCCCACCCCCAACAGCAACCAGGGGAGACAAGGCGTGCTCCCCTTGGATAACACTTTCTTAGATGAAAGTAGGAAGCAATAGATTTAAAACATGAGCAATATAATTAATAGATGATCTTGGAGTATTTGCCATATCGAAGATAGAAGGAAGGCAATATTGAATAAATAATGAAGAAAAGAAGTAGGTGAAAAGCTCTTGGCTCAGACTTGTTCTGAGACGTGGACTGGAAGTCTATATTTGGGATATCTCAACAAATGCACTTTTTATTTTAATAGTGCCATTATAAACTTTTAATCGAATCATTAAAAGATTATAAGTCCCTCCCTGGCTGGTTTGGCAGAGTGGTTAGAGTGTCCACCCGCGGACCAATGAGACCTGGGTTTGATTCCAGCCAAGGGCACGTACCTCGGTTGCAGTTTGTCCCTGGACCTGGTTGGGATCATGTGGGTGGTGACCAGTTGTTGTGTCTCTCTCACGTCAATGTTTCTTTCTCTCTCTCTCTATCACTCTCTTTCCCTCCTAATCTGTCTAAAGATAAATGGAAAAATGTCCTCCGGTGAGGATTAAAAAAAAAAAAGACTGTAACCCCAATTATTGAAATTGTAAATGGCTGATTATTTTCTTTTTAAATTACTTTGACAACTTTGTAACTAAACTTAGACACAATGGGTTATGCCGGTGAATAAAAAAAACTTTCAATATGTTTTACATTCAAACAAAATAGTGAGTTACATTTTTTGTTTCCCCTTTCCCTGAAGACATTTCTTCACCTTGGTTCTCTACACAGACTTATTGAAAATAGAAAAAAATATGTATTTTGTCCTTCGTCCAAGTTTCAGAAACTTAGAAATTTCTACTGTGCACATATGGCAATACACAAGGGACCCCTGCAATTGTTTGAGAATTCAGGTTGTTATTCAAAAATCAGACATACTGTGCAGTGAAGATATTATCAGGGGAATTGCTGTTAATATTAATTGCAGTCATCTGACTTAGTTCTTATACAATCTTCTGCAATGTTCAATGTTCCTTTTTTTTTTTTTTTTTATCATGTTGCTCACGGTACAAATTTATTCTAATTCTACCATGGAATGAACTTTTAAGCAAACAGATTCTTTATAAAATATTTGACACTTGCAGACAAATCATGAAATTCATACTAATCATTGGATGATAGCCATTTTTGTGGTTTAACACACTTCTTAGAATCTTACTCTGCCTAATAATCTTTGGTGGCTCTGGAAATATAGCTTGAAAATTATTTGCATATATATATATATATATATAGTTTTTTATCCTCACCCAAGGACATTCTTTTATTTTTTGTTCAGATAGAGTGGGAGGGAGAGAGAGGAAGGGAGAGAGAAACATCAATGTGAAAGGGATACATCGAGTGGCTGCCTCCCGCATGACCCCAACCGATGCTAGGGACAAACTGCAACCAAGGTACATACCCTTAGCGCAAACCGAACCTGGGTCTCTCTGGACCGCAGGCCATTGCTCTAACCGCTGAGCCAAGCAGGCCAGGACTTGCTGTTTTATATATTTTTTCAAATGAAATGAAAAAGTTGTTGTGATCAGATAACCTATTTATGTAAATTTGGATCAGCTATATTTTTTCTTCAGTTTTCTGTTTATGGAGAAGTGGATATTTCTTCCCCCAATTACCATTTTGAACAACACAATCTTCCTTTATAGTTTGGTATCTAAAAGTTTTGTTGCTATATTTTAAATGATTGGAATAGCCTCACTTCATTACATGGTATAGTTTATACCTTTATAAACACCAATACTACACATTTAAATGGTTGAGCTAACTTACAGGTTACTTTTGTCTGTGTTTTTAACATTAAATTGGTGATGACAGATTCTAAACATGTCTCTCTAACTAATATATTTTAAATGTTGTCATGCTTTATGTTCAAGCAATTTCGCTCATCTATTTTTTTAAATAGTTCCTAAACATCTAGTGAAATAATGTAAAGTTTAATTTTACATTATATTGTTACTATTGTTTTCATAAACAAATCTTTTAAAATTATATTGAAATCTATATACTATTAATTATTTAAAAAATGTGTCATCAGGAAAACAAACAATTCAATTAAAAATTGGCAAAGGACTTGAATGGACACTTCTTCAAAGAGGACATACAGATGGCCAGGAGGCAAATGAAAAAATGCTCAATGTCACTAATCATCAGAGAGATGCAAATTAAAACTACAATGAGCTATTACCTCATATCTGCCAGAATCACTACCATCAATAAATCAACAAACAAAAAGTGCTGGCAAGGATGTGGAGAAAAGAGAAACCTAGTGCACTGCTGGTGGGAATGCAGACAGGTGAAGCCACTGTAGAAAACAATATGGTGTTTTCTCCAAAAATAAAAAATGGAACTTTATGACTCAATGATCCCACTTCTGGGTACATATCCTAAGAATCCCAAAACACCAATCAGAAAGAATATATGCACCCATGTGTTCATAGCAGCACTATCTACAATAGCCAAGCTATGGAAACAGCCCAGGTGCCCATTAGTAGATGAGTGAATAAAAAAGCTGTGGTACATATATACAATGGAATACTATGCAGCTGTAAGAAAGATCTCTTATCCTTTGAGATGACACGGAGGGACCTGGAGAGCATTATGCTAAGTGAAATAAGCCAATCAGAGAAAGACAAATATCACATGATCTCACTTATATGTGGAATCTAATGAACAAAATAAACTGATGAACAAAATAGGACCAGAGGCATGGATACATGGAATAGATTGACAGATCTCAAAGGGGAGAGGGGTGGGAGGACTGGAAGAGATTAACTAAAAAACATATATGGCCCTGGCCAATTTGGCTCAGTGGTTAGAGCGTCAGCCTGCGGTCCAGAGAGACCCGGGTTCAGTTCTCGCTAAGGGCATGTACTTCAGTTGCAGTTTGTCCCTGGCCCTGGTTGGTCGTGCAGGTGGCAGCCACTCGATATGTCCCTTTTATGTCGATGTTTCTCTCTCTTCCTCCCACTCTGTCTGAACAAAAAATGGAAGAATGTCCTCGGGTGAGGATAAAAAAAAACAAAAAACATATATGCATATATGCATAGCCTATAGACACAGACAGTAATGTGGTGAAGGCCTGGGGGCGGCGGGAGTGGGGGCTGGATGGAGAGAGGCAAAGGTTGGGAAAATGAGAGACATCTGTAACATTGTCAACAACAAAAAAATGTGTAGTATGTAGTATGGTGCAATGTTTTGTTGAAAGTATCAAAATCTTAGAAATGTATATATACATATATCATTTAACTCAGAAGATGAATATCTAGATTAAATTCTTAATAAAATAACCAAGAATGAGTACAAATATTGAATAACTAGAATGATTTTTTAAAAATTTTATAAACATGTAATAATTGGGAATTTGCCAAAAATAGTTTATATATATATTAATACACACACATACACATACATATGTATACAGCATATACATAATACAAATTTTTATGTAGGTGGTAGATAAAGCTACAAAAGAATACCTAAAGGAATAAATCAATGTTCAGGACATATTGTTAATTTAATTTAAAAATCATCATATAGAGCATGAAACCATTATTATATATTTATATATTAATATATTTTCTTTATAATGACACCCATTCAGGTCTATTTCTATATAATGATACCCATTCACTCTCCTTTTTCAATTCTTCCTTTTATTTATCTATTGTTTTGTTGTGATGGTGGTGGTTTATGTTCTTCAGTACCACTTCAGCTGCTCTCCTTTAATAGTCTGTCATAATCTCCACCCTTCATGCCAGCTCGAAGAAGCACAGATCATTTAGTTATTTGGATGAAATGCTGTTGTTAAATTTAAGTATGAAGTCTAATCTAACACAGCTCTTTCATTGTGATTTTGATAATCTCCCTGAAGGGCACAGAGGCATTTTGCTGCTTCTTACAGAGAGTTATTTTCTACCAGATCATTTGCTGATAAAACTCTAATCGGCATGAACAAAATATTAAATTGGGGAGAAGAAATGACAATATATAAACTGATGAATATAAAGTTCTTTTTAAACTTGAAAAAAAAATGCAACCCTGAGAATTGTTTCAAGCTTAAATTTCCACATTTTTCTGTGTGAAGGGGAAGTTTTTCAGGTAAAGCATCTTGATAAGCACTAACATACCAAACAGAAGATCAAAGGTACCAGGTCAAAGCACTTAGCAATCTGCCTGGGAGGATCCCTCTAGCTTCATCTCAGCCTGCAAACCTCGCAGAGCTCCACAATTCCTACCGTTGCTTGTTTTTTGTACCTTAGTCAACAATGTTTTAAAAATGAAGAAACACCAATCAGAAAGAATATATATACCCCTATGTTCATAGCAGCACTATTCACACTAGCTAAGATCTGGAAACAGCCCAAGTGTCCATCAATAGATGAGTGGATAAAAAAGCTGTAGTACATATACACAATGGAATACTATGCAGCTGTAAGAAAGAGAGATCTCTTAGCCTTTGAAACGACCTGGAGGGACCTGGAAAGTATAATGCTAAGCGAGATAAGCCAATCATAGAAAGACAAGTATCACGTGATCTCACTTATTTGTGGAATATAATGAACAATACAAACTGATGAACAAAACAGACCCAGAGACATGGAAGTGGGGTACAGACTGACAAACCTCAGAGGAGGGGGTGGAATTGGGAGGAGGGTGTCAATGGGGGAAAAAGGAGAAAAATCTGCAACAAAAATAAATTAATAAAAACAAACAAACAAACAAACAAACAAACAAACAAAAAACCTAACTAGAGGGTTATGGAATGCAGCACAGTTGGAAAAGCCTTTCACATGAAGAAACTGCTCAAAAGCTGCAAGTAGTGGCATTATTTTTCTCATAACCTCTACATAAGAAGCAGCCCTACCCTGTGCCCTTCAGAGAGATTATCAAAATATCACCTGCACAGAAGCAAAAGGAAGGAAGAAAAAAAAACATTTAAAGTCTTTTCTAAGAAATTTGTTTTATTTTATTTATATATTTTTAATTAAACTTATTGGAGTGACCTTGGTTAATAGGACCCACATAGGTTCCAAGTGGACATTTCTAGGGTACAAGACCTGTGTACCGCACTGTGACAGATGCTACAATTTAAAAATTAAATCAATATTTTTCAAAGAGGACTTAATATCTTTATTCTACCTGGTTGTTCTCATTTTTCACTTTCTTTGTACTCTCTGATTTCAAATATGTTTAATTATATTGCCAAAGACTTATAAAATAAATTAGACCAGAAAATACACATCTAACAAACCTTGTGTTTGCTGGTTTATTTCAATATCATTTTAAAATTGAGCTGCATTTTTATAATGTCATAAAGGAAAAGAAAATGTAAAAATCTCTAATTTTAAATGAAAATCCTTATCTTGTAGGACTCTTTAGCTACTACTTAAAAGCAAAAAACAAAAACAACAGCAACCCAGAAACAATATAGCTTGTATATTTTGTTGTTTAAAATGATTTACTGAGACACATAAGGAGCCAAAAATAAAGAAAGTACCAGAGGGAGTGTTCCCCTTTATCAAAAAGATAGCAGAACGATGGCAATGGGCAGGACTGGAAGGAGGGTGAGTGTGTGAGAGAGTGAGCAAGTGTGTGAGAGAGTGTGAGTGGACGTGAATGTGGACGACCAAACCTGAGAAGTGCAGAGACACGGAGCAGAAGGTTCCTGTGCTGTGGATGGGAGCAGCCGGCTACCGCGGTAAGCAGCCCTTCGGGGCGCTTCTCCTTGCACCATGGGGAGGTCCCACCATGTTGGAAGATCCCGGGTCTTCCCTGGGAGGAGGCAGTGGGAGTGGCTAGGGCCCAGCAACCTGAGCTCACCAGTACACTTGGCACCATCGGATCAGTGGACACCCTGTGTCAACACAGACCGGTGAACAGTAGTGGAGCTCCCAAGGTGCCGGTTGCAGAAGCCGCAGACAGTCCGGACGGAGCCCAGCACCATCCCCTATAGTAGCAGCTCGATAAGAGTTGAGATATACCTCCAGCAACAGAGGCTGGGAAGCTGACATCCATCCCCAGGCAACAGAAGCACAGACCAGCAGCTGCGACCCATCCCCCAAAAATACAACAAAAGCTGAGCAGGAGTTGAGCCTCACTGGGCAGCAGTACTCCCCAGCCACCAGCTGCAGGACCTGAGGCTCCACAGAGGCCTGTGCAATCCAGTAGCTCACAAGTGCAGTGGAAAGCCAGAGCTCCAGAGACTGGTGCGATCCAGCTGCCCACCCGCAGGACCTGCAGGGTGCAGGTCACCAGAAAGGCCTGTGTGACCCAGCAGGGACTGTGCCATCTACAATCCCTTGGGACCTGTGGGGTGCTGCAGCACCAGAGAGGCCTGCGTGACCCAGCAGGGACAGCGCAATCTAGATACCCATGGGGTCTGTGGGGTGCTGAAGCACCAGAGAGGCCTGCATGACGCAGCAGAAACTGTGCCATCCAGTTACCCGTGGGACCAGCGGGGTGCTGCAGCACCAGAGAGGCCTGTGCAATTCAGCAGGGACAGCACGATCTAGTTACCCACGGGGCCTATGGGGTGCTGAAACACCAGAGAGGCCTGTGCGATCTAGTTACCCGCAGGACCTGTGGGGTGCTGAAACACCAGAGAGGCCTGCACAACCCAGCAGGGACTCTGCCATACAGTTACCCACGGGACCTGCCATGTGCTGAAGCACCAGAGAGGCCTGCACACCCCAGCAGGGACTTGCAATCTAGTTACCTGCGGGATGTGTGGGGTGCTGAAGCACCAGAGAGGCCTGTGCCACCCAGCAGCCCATAACATAGGCATAGAGCCGGGTCCCCAAAGGGACTGTGCCATCCAGTTACCCATGGAACCTGCAGGGTGCTGGGGCACCAGGAAGGCCAGTGCGACTCAGCTGCACACAAGATAGGCATAGAGGATGTAAAAAATAGAGGTGGAGTGAATAGAAGCTACACAGATGATCTCCCAGGACCAAACGGGAATTACAACTAAAATAAAGACAAATCTTTGAGAAAAAGCAACAGAAAAGTAGCAGGACAGGACCATATAACCAGGGACGCTGGTAGGATCTGTGGAGGTGAAAAGGGTGGCTGGCTGGAAGCCCATGGACAAGAGCAGTCTTAGCTGTGAGCAGTGTCTTGGGGATGAAGACCAAGCCCACTCCACAGCACAGAGAGTCAGGACAGAGCACTAAAATAGCCACAGCCACTCACCTGGGGGCTATGGCAGAGGGAGGGAAGACTGGGCTGGAACTCTGTGGCAACACCCTGGATTTGGAGGGCACACAGACTTTTGCTGAGTTGTAGCCGCAAAGGACGGTGCCCAGTGTGCTCCTTCCTAGAGCTGTGGGGAAAAGCAGCAGCCCTCCTCCCTTGCAGATTCAGCCTTTCCCAGGTGAGACAAAGAAATGCAAATTGAGGCTCATTAATAAACCAGCATCTATCCCACCCTCTGGAAATCCTCTTATGCAGAACACCAGGGCTACATTCCAAGGTCCTGAGTAACTGAGACTACTAGCCACCAGAAAAAAGCTAGAGGATAACTGAACCTTTCCTGGGCTTGCAAATCTACCAGGAAAGTTAAGACTAGACATTGGTGTTTAATGTGGGCCCACCGAGGCTCATCCAAACTCAGGAGAGGGAGCCACAAACAGCAGAATACCAACACCCACAGGGAAAATTTTGCAAGCTCCAAAACACACTGAGATAGCCCAAATGATGAAACAAAGAAACAAATCCCAAATGAAAGAACAAGAAAACTCTATCAAAGATGAGATCAATAAATTGCTACTAAGCAAATTATCTGAGGTAGAGTTCAGAGCCATGAGATTGAGGAAGCTCAACAGCATGAGTAAGGACATCAGCAGCATTAGTAAAGATATACAAACTTTGAAAACCAACCAAGTGGAAATGAAGAATGACATAGATGAAATTAAGAACACATTGGAAGGACTAACAAGCAGAGTAGAGGAAGCTGAGGACTGGATCAGTGAATTAGAAGACAGGGTAGAAAAAAATCAACCAATCAGAAAACCAAGAGTAAAATAATCACTTAAAAAACACAAAGAAAGCTTAAGAGAACTGTGGGATAACTAGAAACGTAATAACATTTGCATCATAGGAGTCCACAAAGAGGAAGAAAATGGGCAGGGGTTAGAGAATATATTTGAAGAAATAGTGACAGAAAACTTTCCTAACTTGGTGAAGGAAGAAGGCATTCAAGTTCAGGTAGCACAGAGAGCCCCAAGTAAGAACCCAAACAGGCCCACAACAAGACACATAGTAATTAACATGCCAAAAATTAAAGACAAAGAGAGAATCCTAAAGGCAGCAAGAGATAAGCAACAGGTTACCTACAAAGGAAACCCCAAAAGGCTCTCAGCTGACTTTTTAACAGAAACACTACAGGCCAGAAGGGAATGGCATGAAGTAATCAAGGTCATGAAAAACAACGATCTGAATCCAAGACTACTCTATCCAGCAAGGATATCATTTAAAATAGAAGGACAAATAAAGAGCTTTCCAGACAAAAAAAGGTTAAGGACATATATTAACACCAAAAAAGAACTGCAAGATATGCTGAAAGGACTACTGAAATTAGTAGGAAAAATAGGAAGAAAAATAGAACCACACTAAACAAAAATGGCAATAAATAAGTACATATCAATTATCACCTTAAATGTAAATAGTTTGAATGCTCTGATAAAAAGACACAGAGTAGCTGACTGGATAAGAAAGCATGACTCACATATATGTTGTTTACAAGAAACCCACCTCACAACAAAAGACTCACATAGGTTGAGAGTGAAGGGATGGAAAAAAATCTTTCAAGCAAATGGAAAGCAAAGAAATCTGGGGTATCAATACTCATATCTGATAAAGTAGATTTCAAAATGAGAGCCATAACTAGAGACAAAGAAGGCCACTACATAATATTGAAAGGATCTATCCAACAGGAAGATATAACCTTGATAAACATATATGCACCCAATTTAGGAGCACCAACATATATTACAAATCTTTGGAGGACTTCAAAAGAGAAATCAACAGCAATACAATCATAGCAGGGAACTTTAATACCCCGCTGACATCACTGGATAGACCTCCTAGACAAAAAATTAACAAGGAAACACAGACTCTAGATGAAGTACTAGATTAAATTGATTTAATAGATATCTACAAAGAATTACATTCCCAAACTGCAGAATTCACATTCTTATCAAGTGCACATGGGACATTCTCAAAGATAGACCACATGTTAGGACACAAACTAAGTCTCTACAAGTTCAAGAAGATTGAAATCATATCAAGCATCTTCTCAGATCACAATGGCATGAAACTAGAAATCAATTGCAACAAAACAAGCAAAGACATTTGAAAACATGGAGGCTAAATAGCATGTTATTGAACAATGAATGGGTTACCATGGAGATCAAGGAAGAAATTAAAACTTCCTGGAAACCAATAAAAATGAACACACAACAACACAAAATCTATGGGATGCAGCAAAAGCAGTTCTGAGAGGGAATTTCATAGCACTATAGGCCTACCTCAAGAAGCAAGAAAAATCTCTAATACACTATCTAACCTCACAACTTATAGAACTAGAAAGCAAACAGAAAGAAAACCCCAGAGCAAGTAGAAGAAAGGAAATAGCAAAGATCAGAGTAGAAATAAATGACATGGAGACCAAAAAAGCAATTCAAAGGGTCAATGAAACAAAGAGCTGGTTCTTCGAAAAGATAAGCAAAATTGATGGACCCTTAGCTAAACTCATCAAGAAACAAAGAGAGAGAACCCAAATACACAAAATCAAAATAATAACTGACACCACAGAAATACAAAGGATTGGTAACAAATATTACGAACAATTATATGGCAACGAATTTGACAATCTAACTGAAATGGACAAATTTCTAGAAACACACAGTCTCCCAAAACTGAACTGGGAAGAGATAGACCAATAACTTGAACAGACCAATAACAACAAAAGAAATTGAAGATGTAATCAAGACTCTCCCAGAGAACAAAAGTCCAGGCCTTGATGGCTTCACAGGGGAATTTTACCGAACATTCAAAGAAGAACTAATAACCATTCTCCTCAAACTATTTCAAAAATTTCAAGAAGAAGGAAGACTTCCAAACTCGTTTTATGAGGCCAGCATAATTCTAATTCTAAAACCAGAAAAAGACACTACAAAGAAAGAAAACCACAGGCCAATACCCCTGATGAACATAGATGCCAAAATCATGAACAAAATACTAGCAAATCAATTCCAGCAATATATCAAAAAAAATTATGCACCATGACCAAGTGGGATTCATCCCAGGAATGCAAAGCTGGTATACTATATACAAATAAATAAATGCGATACACCATGTAAACAAAATGAAAGATAAAAATCATATCATCATATCAATAGACACTGAAAAAGCATTCAACAAAATCCAGCACCCATTTCTGATAAAAATGCTCAGCAATCTGGGAATAGAGGGACTATATCTCGACATAATAAAGGCCATATATGAAAGACCTATAGCCAACATCATACTCAATGGGCATACAATAAAAGCATTTCCCTTAAGAACAGGAACAAGACAAGGATGCCCATTTTTGCCACTCTTATTTAACATAGTACTAGAAATCTTAGGCACAGCAATCAGACAGGAAGAAAAAATAAAAGGAATCAAATGGGAAAAAAGGAAGTGAAACTGTCATTATTTGCAGATGACATAATACCATATGTAGAAAACCCCAAAGACTCCATCAAAAATTTA
Source organism: Molossus molossus (assembly GCF_014108415.1). Classification (NCBI taxonomy): domain Eukaryota; kingdom Metazoa; phylum Chordata; class Mammalia; order Chiroptera; family Molossidae; genus Molossus; species Molossus molossus. The sequence goes on along the minus strand of NW_023425344.1, from coordinate 72,384,858 downwards.
CTAGACTTAATGAATTTGGCAAAGTAGTAGGATACAAAATTAATGTCAAGAAATTGATGGCATTCTTATACACCAATGATGAACTCATAGAAAGAGAAACTAAGAAAACAATCCCATTTATCATCATAGAAAAAAATTAAGATACCTAGGAATAAACTTAACAAAAAAAAAACTTAACCATTGAAAAAAGAAATAGAGGAAGATATAAAAAAGTGGAAGCACATACCTTGTTCATGGATTGGAAGAATTAACATAATTAAAATGTCCATATTACCCAAAGCAATCTATAGATCAATGCAATTCCCATCAAAATACCAACGACATACTTCACAGAACTAGAACAAATACTTCAAAAGTTCATATGGAACCAAAAAAGACCTCGAATAACCATAGCAATCTTGGAAAAGAAAAAGAAAGTTAGAGGGATCACATTACCAGATTTCAGGTTATACTACAAAGCCGCTGTAATCAAAACAACCTGGTACTGGCACAAGAACAGGCATATGGACCAGTGGAACAGAACAGAGAACCCAGAAATGGACCCAAGGGAATATGCTCAATTAATATTTGACAAAGGTGGCAAGAGCATACAGTAGAGTAAAGACAGCCTCTTTAATAAATTGTGTTGGGAAAACTGGACAGCTACATGCAAAAAAATAAAATTAGACCATCAATTTACACCACAAGAATAAACTCAAAATGGATAAAAGAGTTAAATGTGACTCATGAATCCATAAAAATCCTAGAAGAAACTGTAGGCAACAAAATTTCAGAAATCCTATGCAGCAGAATTTTCACTGATACATCACTTAAGGCAACAGAAACAAAGGAGAAAATGAACACATTGGACTATATCAAACTCAAAAGCTTCTGCACAGTAAAAGATACAATCATCAAAATGGAAAGACAACCCACTGTGTGGGAGAGCATAATTGCCAATGATATATCAGATAAGAGGTTAATTTCCAATATATATTGAGTGCTCAGACATCTCAACAAAAGGAAGTCAAAGAATCCAATTAAAAAATGGTCAGAGGAACTAAATAGATACCTCTCCAAACAGAACATACAAATGGCTAAAAGACATATGAAGAAATGCTCAACATCAATAATCATCAGAGAGATGCAAATTAAAACAACAATGAGGTATCACCTCACACCTGTCAGAATGACCGCCATCAACAAATCATCAAACAAGTGTTGGTGAGGGTGTGGAGAAAAGGGGACTCTAGTACACTGCCGGTGGGAATGCAGACTGGTGCAGCCACTATGGAAAAGAATATGGTGTTACCTCAAAAAATTAAAAATTGAATTGCCATTTGACCCAGTGATCCCCCTTCTAGGAATATACCCTAAGAAGCCTGAAACACCAATCAGAAAGAATGTATATACTCCCATGTTTGTAGCAGCACTATTTACAAAAGCTAAGATCTGGAAACAGCCCAAGTGTCTATCAGTAGATGAATGGATAAAAAAGCAGTGGTACATATACACAATGGAGTACTATGCAGCTGTAAGAAAGAAAGATCTCTTATCCTTTGAGATGACATGGAGGAACCTGGAAAGTATTATTCTAAGTGAAACAAGCCAAGCAGAGAAAGTCAAATATCACATGAACTCACTTACTTGTGGAATATAATGAACATAACATTCTGAGGAATGGGGTAGTCCTAGAGATGTGGAAGTGGGGTACAGACTGACAACCCCCAGAAAAGGGGGTGGTGGGGGAGAGATAAACCACAGAACTTATATGCATGTGTACATGAACAATGTACATGGACAACAAAGCTAGAGACCTGGCGGGGGAGGGGAAATCAGTGGGGGGAAAAGGAGAAATATCCATAACAAAAATAAATAAAATAATTAATAAACATAAATAAATAAATAAATAAAATAAAATAAAATGATTTTCTTTTGATTATGCCACCTGGGCATTATACAATATTTGTTTTCAACTTTATCAATTAGTACTATAAAGTATATTAAACTATAATCTCACACAAGGAAAAGGCATTCTCCTATTGGAAAAAAATATATATAGTGATGAATTATAAACTCATTAACACTTTATAATGCTATTTTCTTGGTATATACCTTGGATATGAGCTCATGTTACCAGTTACAATTTTCTCAGTTGATAAGCTACCTCAATTTAATGATAGCCTCAGATTTGAGGTTTAAATTGCATTGCAGTCAAGTCTTGGATGGAAACATGTAAGCCTAGCCAGCTCACAAGTTTGATCTCTGCAATTACTGTTCATCTCAGCTTTCCTGGGTGTAAGTGCATGTTAAATTGCCTTTTAGTGCCAGAAATGAGTTTTCTCAGCCAAAATATTCGTTTTTGGTTCATCAGTTAGATATGTATTCTGTGTAATTTAATAGCACAAAAGTTGCTCATTCCAACTCAAAGTACCCATCTTAGACACTGCGTGTGGCCAGCTTCATTATCTTGCATCGTTATTAAAAATATGTTTCTGGTATTAAAGCAAGTATGAATGCTTATGCTTTTAATAAATTATTCTGGTCACCAAATATAATTTTCAACTCGCTTAATCTAACTCAAGTCAGCATTTGTAGAATGTCAATTGGGTCAATACTAGCTCAGAAAAAAGTGAAAAATCAATGAACATCAGGGTGAACATTTTAATTTTTACTCTTTAACCTAAACCATTTCCTGTATTTGGAAGAATGAATACTAAAGACTCATTTTAAAATATTTAGTTTTCAAAAGTGTCACTAGTCTATACAACCATTCCTAACAATGACAGGGGGACCAATTGCACAATTTCCTGATGTCAACAGAAGGTTCAACCAGTTTTTCTTCTGGTTTAGAGATTAAGTATAGCCCCAGGAGATAAACTGCACATTTTCAAAAGAAGGTGTTTCTGGGTGGAGAGGGGAATGCTGAGTTTATGGATTCCCACTGTGGCTAAAGCTAGTGTCTGTTTAATCTTTTACTCCAGATGGCCTTTTGTGACCAAATGACTGAGGATTTAAAACTCAAGAACATTTTTTAATCAAAGTGCTAGCCTTGACAAGGAAAATTGGGAGTAAAATATTATTGATTTATTTTTCTGTGAGAGAAGCAAGAGTCCAGTATTATTGTGAATGTTAGCAGATTTTAAAAACTTTTTAGATCAAGGAACGTATACATAAATTTTAAGTAAACACAAGTAATAAGAAAAATCTTCAGTTCCTTTACAAGAAGAATTTTCTATAGAGAAGATTATAACTGATGATTTGGGAACAAGGAATTTATTTAATCCTATGTTGAAAAAAAGATATTATTGGCAGTTTGGTTAGGTAGAGAAAAAATTGTATATATAAAAAATCATATATAATTTATATGTTAAAAAACAAAACTAATTAATGTAAAATACTATTTAATGTTCCCAGAAAGATAACAGGAGGTTGACTGAGAAGGAGGAAATAAACCGAGAATGCTCTTCTCTCTGCTCCCTCCTGACCAAGAGCACTGGGGAAGATTACTTAGAAAAGAATGGTTTTCTCAGGCTGTCACCAAAAATAAAGCTGGGAATCATGTGCACCTCTTGACTTACTGTTGATACGTTGTCTGCGGTGCATAAACATGTTTGCTTGATCTGCTGAGTAGAAAGGAGTGTGGCTAGATCTAGGAGCTAAGGTTTTTCAAAAGGTTCAATGGATGGATATATTTTGAAAGTAACATATATATATACCTACATAGATAAACATTCATACACTTATAAATATATAATCTACAGTTTTTAAAAAACAATTATTAAATTTTCAATTATGCTGAAGAATTTAAAAACAGAACAGACATAGAATAATTGCTCAGTTAATTCCCTCTGTAACAATTTATGTGTGCCTGTTTTTTTTTTTTTCTTTATATGTATGTTCATATTGAGTTTTTTAGAGAAAAAGGAAGTGGGGGAGAGAGAGAGAGAGAGAGATATGGATGTGAGAAGCATCTATCAACTGCCTCCTGCACGTCCCCTACTGGGGATTGAGCCCACAACCTGGGCATATACCCTGGTCCAGAATCAGACTGGTACTTCTTGGTGCATGGGACGACACTCAATCCACTGAGCCACATTAGCCGGGGTGTGTCTAAGTTTTTGTCCTGCCACTCTGCTAAAAACACTCCAGTGATTCTTCATTATTGCAAAGTAGAAGCTAATGTCTATAGTGCCTATCTCATCTGAATCCATGGACCTCCTAACCTCAGCTACTAGTCAGCTATTCTTTTGACCTCTTGGAAAAGGCCCTTTGCCTATCTGACTCCCTATACATAACCACCATTACCCCAGCTATCTATACAGCATATTCCTTCCTATCCGCCAGGTTTTTGCTGCAACATCAAATTCTCAAAGAGGCTTTCTTCAATGAGCCCATTTAAAATTGCAACTCTTCACATGTATTTGAAACTCCTCTCACTCTGGCTACTTTTTCTATGGTATTTGAGTTCTGACATACTGTGCAATTTATTTATGGATCTTGCGTATTATTTGTTTCCTGTCTTTCTTCACTTGCTTACATACAAACTGTATGAGGGCTTACACTTGTTTCTCTCATGCAGGTATCCCCAGGAGCTTGAAGGGTGTCTGTTACATTATAAACATTCAATAAATGTAGAATACTTTAATAATTTTTAATTTGGACACAAAATCGTTTTACGATAAAACATGTTTAATCTGAAAAGAAATGTTTCTCTCCATTTATAAAATTATATATAAAAGACAGTCAGCTGAAGGGATATGTATTACGGAGGAATTGAGTCATGTATAACAGAGCTCTCATATATTCCTTAAGATGTCTAATAAAAAATAATGAATTTGGCTAGTCATTTGTCTATATGAAAAAATAATGTAATATAATTCTAAAGACAAATTCTGTTTGTTGTTGTCTCCGCAGAATAAACTAGTTTTCTGGAAAAGTAACAATGACATTTCACTTATTTCAATATCTGTTATGACAACAAATGCATGACAAACCTAGCACTCTCTTTTGTTCAAGAGAGCATTAAATAAAGGAAGTTTATTTCCAATGTAAAATTTGTAGTCAGTGGTGTAGTTAATTAAGAGAAAATGTCAATAGAACTTAACATTGTCACAGGGTAATGGTTCCTGCTGCTAGATATATGTCAAGAGAAAGATAAATACGATGGAGTGATTTATTAAGGAGTGCCACACTCCAGGCAACGCATTTCCAGAGGATTAGAACACTCCTTGGGTGGTGATGTAATGCAGAGGACTGAAGACTAAGTGACTTAACGCTTTGAATAGTATAAAAATAGCACAGAAACATGGTGCTTGCAGACAGTCTCTGCTGATATAGCGAAATTACTTTTATATTTAGAAAGAAGAGACTGTCATGACATTAAAAAGGATCTAAGTTAGAATAGAATGCCATCAACAATTCTTCATGACTTTGCAGATAATGCAATGATATAGAGAGGTTATACCATTTTAAAATTTAAGAGAAAACATTGTAGGACAACCTTCATTTTAAAAAATAGACATCTCAAAGAATTCTACTATTCCAGGCAACAAAAATTGCCACTTTAGGAACTTGGTAATTTTCCTCAGCAAAACTATTAAAATTATTTTTGGAAAAAACATTTAAAAGTCTTTTATTCCTTTTCAATAATTGTAATAATATAATATACTTTTTAAAATTATTAATTTTGATCAACTAATACCAAAGATGGTTTTAATTAAACACATGTTCTAAAGATTTTTAAAAATTGATTTTAGAAAGAGGGAAAGGGAGAGGGAGACAGAACAAAACAAAAGCATCGATGTGAGAGTGAAACATTGATCGGCTGTCTCCTACATGCTCCCTACTGTGGGCTGAGCTCACAACCTGGGCATGTGCCTGACCAGGAATCAAACTGGCGACCATTCAGTGCACGGGACAGTGACCAACCAATTGAGTCACACTGGCCAAGGCAAAGATGGTTTTAATTTAAAATCAATTTTTTGAATAGTGGACTGGTATGTTCTTCAAATTTAACTCAGAATATTATTATGTGCTTTGATTTTCTCAGATAAAAGTCACAAATATTATTGATTATAGACATATAATTTTTACCTTAAAATTAACCTTGTATCTGGTTTTACACATTCTAGTACTGCAATAATATAAAATACTGGGATCATACACTAAACTATATTATTTATAACTTTCCTATGCATTATATTTCAAAGGTATTTACAATATAAGTATTACGTATGTGTTAACAATAAAACCGTAGTTCAGCAATTCTCTTAAGTTTAAAGGCATTCTATTAATTAAATAAAAAACTTAGTAGCATAGTAGTTAACATAAGTTATATTTATATAATGAATAAAAATATTGCTTTTAGTGTTATTTATATATTCAACTATTGAGTAATTATTTATATTACAAAAGAATGAAACTATACACTATCTTATACCATACATTCAACTCAATAACAAAAACCCTCCCCCAAAAATCAATTAAAAACTGGGTAGAGAATCTGCATAGATATTTTTCCAAATAAGACAAACAGAGCCTCCAAAGACTGAATATACAAAGTAGAGGCATTCTTGGGAAAAATTTATAATTTGACTCTATTTGGGTTCATTAATTTGTTGCATCTTTGGCCATGTTGTGCTATATACAGTTTATTACAAATCCTGTGTGGTAATGATGTGCTCACACAGGAGAACATTTTCTTAAAGTTCTTCAGACCTAGTTGAATAACAAAGTTATTATGAATTTGTTAGCATATGGTTTTTATTATAAGCATTTTCTTTAGCTAGATTAGTTTTCCTAATACATTTCATTATGCCTAATTACAATATGCTTCCTTAAAATAATGCTTATTTTCTGTAAGATAATGATGAGTATATAAAGCATTTAAAACAATGTGGCTGATTCCATTTCTTGCTGTGGCCTGCAAAAACAACGAGGAAATAACAATTATAGTGTTGAGTGTCTATTTTGTGTCATGCACACAGTTTTAAGCACCTGATGAAGTATGTAATCATTATCTGGGGAACTGAAGCACCTAGAGGTTAAGAAATTTGTCCAGTATAACATTGCAAGTAAGTGGTAGATTACCAGATTTAAAACAGATCTCTCTCAAGAAAACACAAAGATATCTAAACGGTTGTTTAACCCTGGTCGGGTAACTCAGTTGGTTAGAGTGTTGTCCCAGTAAGCCAAGGTTGTGGGTTTGATCCTCAATCAGGACACATACAAGAATCAATCAGTGAATGCATAACTAAGTGGAACAACAAATTGATGTTTCTCTCTCTCAAATCAATCAATAAAAATTAAGAAAAAAATAAAAATGATAAAAACTGGACAATTCATTGTTATTAGGTAAAAAATATTGGTTCCTAGTCTGTATTCCTTTCTTTAATAGGTCATGAATAGGCATGTATTTGACCTAATTCAGTATACCAAATAGGAGCATGTCTGCAAATCCCATGCCCATCATGTCTGGCGCTTTCCTCAGCATGGTAATCACACTATGATGGAGCAGTGTGTCTATTAGTTTGCTGCTCTTGTACATTGAAAGCTCCGTAAAGAAAGACAGACACCATGCTGTCCTACTCCACCTTGTGACTAGATAAGTACTCCTTATTTAATGTCCAAGCACACGTTTCCAAGAGAACGAAGACTTTAAACAAGTAAAGTCAGAAGAGTAATTTTAGAACGTAGTAAAGTAGAGCTTAAACAAGATATAAACAGTAAGTGCTAGAAAACAATGGAAGCTGACAGAACAAACTGTGTAGCTGTCCCAAATGGACTGTTAATTTAGAGTCTAAGAGCCAGAGTTGTAAATATAAAGAAACTCTATAAATTTTGGTCACAGCCACAAATCAAAGACCAATTCCACATGTCCACATTTTATGTGAAAGTTGGGTTATCACTGGTTTTTTGTTAAATCTTGGTACAAAAAAGAACAATTACCGTAAAAGTGTAGTTTATAAATAAGGGACACTGATTAGATATATAGAAAGATATATAATGTGAATTTATACTTTATATTACACATTGGAATTTCTCTGTCTTCTAATTGTGAAAAATTCAAGTAAAAGCTGTGCCACAGCTAAGAGTATTTAACAAAAGTATCACAAGACTTTATTGCCCGTCACTTATGTAAATCGGAGACGGGAATCCTAAATTCAGCACCACGTGCACTCTAGTTGGCTTGTCAGCATGCATCTTAGAGCCTGGTTCAATGCCAAGGGTCTTAATTTACAAAACAGATTGATTGAAAACTGTGGTCAGCTGCCCATACTTTCAGAAATAGAACCATCATATTAAACTTTTAACTACAGATTAATGGGTGAATGAGAAAAATGGATTTTGGTCAAACAAAAACTGAATTTCTAAATTTGTATTCTAAACTGATGGCCTTTGCTATCACCTGTAGTCCCTTGATCCCAATACTTTGACTTTGATCAATCCTAAATCACCTTTAAAGTAAATTTATCTTTGGTGATGTCTGTCCCTATTGTTATTACTTAAACTGAGAGGTATTGTGATATGGTACTATAAAAACAATGAATATACCAATGACATCTGCCTTTTTCTATCATTTCTATTTATATTTAAAAAATATTTTCTTATAGTACTTTGGGTAAAAAGAAAAATCAACTCAGAATATCTTAACATCATCTTTTGATCTTTGTTAATGTCTTTGTTAAACTCCCTTGTTTTGTTAAATACTAAAATAGTGTTTTTAATCATGGCATATATTCATAAGTAGTTTGAAGTAGTTCCGACACTGTTGTTTGTATCAGTTCTTTTTTTTTTTTTTTTCTAAATATTTTATAAGCAGGAATCTGAATGTTCTTTGATCACTTTTAATTCTTCAAAAGTCCAGTTCAGTATGAGAAAGGATTTTCTGGCTCAAATCATGAAGAGCTGGTGTTGAAATAGGTGAAACTTGGGGCACATTGCGTGCATATAGTTAATGGATAATTGCTTAGAGCTCATTACATTTCATTGGGAATGTAAGCTATGGATTCACATGTTAGCATCATGGCAATGTTTTCTAGTCACACAAATTACTTGCTTGCTCCCCATACCCATAATTATAGAGTTTGGACAGTCTTTGAAAGCTTAAAAGTTCAACTTTTTTTTTTCTTTAGTGGGGGAAAATTTTGGTGATAGAAAGAAAATAAGCACCTTGTCATGTTTGAAGTCAGCATGGGGAAATTCTCAAGTGACTGTGACAGCACTCAGAGAGCTTGGCACTCTCTTCGTTATGGACTGCCAATCATAATTAGCAACACCAGAGACGTTGTTCAACCCTAAATAATAATTACTGAGAGCCTTTTTGAGTTAATACCTGTAAGAAAGAAACGTAGAAAGAAACTTGTCTCTGTAGACCAGTTAACCTAAAGCTGGGAATTACTCTCATTTTCCTCATGTTCATTAGGGTCAGTAAACAACAGGTATCCAATACCATTTTTGTTACATTCAAATTTATGTGAAATATCAGATTAACATTACAAAAGAATAATTTTAGTGACTGCATTTCAAGGCTTTAATCCTTAGGGTTTTTGTGACTAAGACATTGGTAAATTACCTAAATTTGATATCTACAACTATTGAAATGGATTTCTTTTCTAGGTAACCTCCTATGCAAAGTTTTAAAGAGATGCACTCTCATCAATAGTCTCTTCTGATGCTTAATGCAATAGAGAATGTCTAACTCTTCTTTTTGTGGAAATGAGAATGTTGTGATTCTCTGTAACAGTGTAATCCATCTGGCAGTGGGAAGAACTCTTTATTTTCTTCCAAAAATTGTCCTGGGAGCTCAAAACCAGTGGGTTGCCTCTCATGTTAACTCTTGTGCAATAGCCATCAAGTTATTTTCTACCATTCCTCAAGGTCCTTTGTTCCATTCGTTACTAGCATCTGTGGACTTATTTGATCTTTAAGAAAGCTACCAAAGGAATTTTTCTTTTTTACTCTTTCCAATAATTCTGTCTGCTCCTCTCATCAGAAGTAGTTTATTTGGTTCCAATTTGGCTACAGCCCACTTACATGGTGCTGAACAATCCTGCAAGATTTCTTTATTTATGTCCATATTAAAATCATCTAGGTTGGGCATGTCATACAGTATACCGAAGAAATATGTATTAAACCAGTTAATGGAGTGATTTCTTGTTTTCCTTTTGCTCTTCCTGTTCCTGGCATAGAGTTGGTACAGAATAAATGCTTGCTGGTAAGTAAACATATGTGATAGCTCCAAATATTTTACATGACTATAAATATTTATATTTTATAGAATCAGAAAAAAACATCTGAGGTAAAGTCCAAAATTTCCTTGAAAATTACTTTTTAAGTAAACAGAAAACAAATCACATACAACCGCATGTGTGAACAAGTCATAGAGGCTCTCCATGGCCCAGATGTTATTAAGAGTCACTGCCCATTAACTAAATATAAGGGATCTTCAAAAATCAAACCCCAGATTTTTAAAAATTATGTTTATTGTGGAGAGATGCATGTAGACATGGAGATAAGGGAAGATATAAAATGGCAAAATAACATGCATAAAATTGGTCTCTCATTCATGCATTTAACTACCTAATTCACAAGCTCTAATGTTCCAGCCAAACAGATGTACTAAGTTTATCTCAATAATGGACCATACTGCTTTTGCACAGTTGGATTCCCTGAGCTGTTTTTTTGAAATGCTTTGAAGTGACAGATTAAGACAAAAAATCAGGATTAGTAAACAACTCAAATATATTTAGAATATTTCTGCTTTTAGCTGTCCCTGAACTCTTCTTTCAGAAATCTATCTAATAACACATGAAATGTCTCTTTATCCCTATTCAAATTGGTCTAGTGGTTCAATAAAGATTGTAATTTTGAAATAACAGCTCTTTATCTTATTAAAAAGTTATATTTTCTTGGAAATTATTAGTAATTACAATTCCATCACCTGTGTATGGACACTGCCATGGATTGATTCTCTTTTGCACAGTGTTTATGAGCCCTGTCTTAATTTATTTTCAATCAAAGTGTAAAGATGCTCTTGGTATCATTTAATGAATTCACCTTTTTATTGTTAGCAAGTGGAAGAATAGCAGCATTTCAAAGATGAAGTAATCATATGCAATTCAGCATTATCCATCATTACGAATTTGTACAAATGTACAATCAACCTCCAGGCTGTGCAACTTATTTCAGAGCACAGTTGGGATAGAAAAGTGCTTAACATACTTATAACTTTGATATCTGCTGCATCTTTACAGAACCAGAAAACCATGCTAACCGTATGGGTAATTTTACTTATCTTTTTGTCTTGGGTGTGCTCCACAATTTACTGAAATTTGGCTACCTGGAAGCAAAATTCAAAAAGCCAATCCATAAGCATGTCAACATCCTAAAAAATAAGGCCTCAACCAGAGACCTTATTTATATGTTTATCATCTTAGTTACTCGGTAAAAATATACCAGTAGAGTTTTAGGTAATCCAGGAACAGACTGTAATCTAATAAACACAATACTGTTGTTAACTTTATGCTTGATTTAGTTAAGTATTTAACATTTATTTATTCATTTAGTTGATCAGTATGCATTTATTAAATACCTAATATGTACAAGACACTGAATTATAGGCAAAAGGACTATCAAGATAAAAAGGACATGGCCTTATGTTCAAAGGACTTTGTTGGGGACAAATGAAAAAGAAAGGTAATCATACTATTGCTGTTAAGAACAATAACTATATCTTAGGGAGCATAGAAGATGGTCCCTAATCCTAGCAAAGACTTCCTGAAAAAATGAGATCAAAGCAAGAATTATATGTGTTTTTTAATTTAAAATTAATTATTATTATTTTTAATCCTCACCTGAGGATATTTTCCCAATGAATTTTAGACAGAGTGGGAGGAAGGGGGGGGGGAGAGAGAGAGAGAGAGAGAGAGAGAGAGAGATGTGAGTGAGGAATATTGATTGGTTGCTTTCTGCACAACCCTGACAGGAGCCAAGGATCGAATCCTGCAACCCAGGTATGTGCCCTTGACCAGGAATTGAACCCACAAACCTTCAGTCCATGGGCCAATGCTCCAACCGCTGAGCAAAACCAGCCAGGGCTAACCATTTTAATTATCATAACAGAGCTATAAGGTGGGCACAATCACGATGTTCCCTGCAATAGGAACTCACATCATCATACAGGTTTGTGATCCAAACATGGACCCTAACATTCTTCTATTACATTTATTACATTGACTCTTTTATCTCCCCGTGGACTAACTTCTATGAAGACATCAACCATCGTGTTTTGAGAAAGACCATACTGTCCCATAAAAAGAGAACATGAAAGTAAACTGAGGCTACCATCGTGACACAGCATCAACGACCAGACATGAGTTCCACTTTCAGACTTTAAGTTGTCTAGCTGAGGCCTCAGACATCATTGAGTAGACAAGCCATCCTTACTATGTCTTGTCTAAACTTCTGACCCACAGAACTGGTAGGTTTTGGAGGAATTTGTTATGCAGCTATAATCACAGGAACACTACCAATAACAAGCTTATTGTTAGATCCAATGACTACCTTTCTAACTTGATTTTTGAAATGTTTAACACAGATGACAAAACTCTCCATCTTTAAATACTGGTTTTAATTAGTATGTATTCTACTACATGCTATATATACATGGTACTTGTATCATTCTCATCATTCCCTATCAATTACCACTGAGAGCTCCTGTACCCATTCCTTTCCTTAGGCCCTTGTCTTAGGACCTCTCTAGGCCAGTGGTTCGCAATTAGGAGTATGCAGTTTAAAACAATCACTCTGTTTGATCTCACTTCCATGGCTTCAATTATCTCCTATATGCTAATATCTTCTAAATATACATTTATCTCAGAAGACTCTCATGTGCTTCTGAAAAATATATCAAACCACTAACAAACATTAGAAATATCCTTGGATAGTTCAGAGATAATCTCAAACTTAATACACACCAAAATGAATGTATCACCGTTCCCATCACACTTACTCTTTCTGTTTTTTTATTTTATCAGTAGAAGACATTAACATCTAAATTCCCAATCCAGAACCCTAGGATAAAACTGCCTCATTTTCCTCCTTTAGTATCAATCACCATATCACTATTTAATTAATCAAGTTCCAGTGATTCCAGTTCACTAATACCCTTCTCTTGATTTCCAATACCAGCTTTCCTTTGTGGAAGCCACATAAAATCTTCATTGAGTTATTATGATACTCTTAAAATGTGACTCACTTTCCACATTGCCCTTTTCAAAATATTTCTATAGTAGAAGTTCAACCGTGTTTTTCTTTATTTGATAATTTTAAATAGTGGATCATTTCCCTAAGGATCCAGTTCAAACTCTTGATAATAACAAATATATCTTCAACCTCATCTTTACCAGCTCTATTCTGCATAGTGTACCCTAATTTCTCTCTCACTTCTTTGTATTAAATTTTAACTTTCCAATCTATGTCTCCTTTTCCCATTCTCTTCTTCAACAAGCTCTTTAAACAGTTGATTAATTTTGTCTCTCTTTATGTAGTCTAATTCAAAGCCTTTTTTGCCACATTAAGATATATTGAACCTTTGTATCCCTTTGTTCTCATAACAGTCTGTGCTTATATCTGTCACAGCACTGTCTACCATACTAAATTTGTTTTCTTACAGTTTGTGTCCCACTAGCCTTATAGCTCAATGATGGCAAAAACTCTATGGTTCACAGTTATATACTCAGTGTCTAGTAAATTTCTGTCTTAAATAAATAGTGTGGATTAAATATCCACTGGATTAGTGATTAATGAATTGACTAAAAATGTCTGTGACAAATATGACCTTAGAGCCCTTGATATGAAAAGGCAGAGGGAGAGGCATACTTACAAAAGTTTACAAGACAGATAAGAAGTGAGAAAGTGAAGATGAAGAGTCAACAAACCTTGTGATTGGTTAAGTGAGAAGGGAAAGAATGAAATTCAATGGAAGATCCAATAGCAAGAATGAGTAAAAAGTAAGATGCTATTAAGAGTTGTAAATATTAAGGTAAAAGTATCATGTGTCTCCTATGTGTCATGTATTTCTCCTCTTCAATATATGTGATAAGTTTGTAAGAAACTATTAATTGCCTAAGTATCTTATTATTTCATTCTCCATGAAGGTAGTTGTCTCAATTAAGGAGTTCAATAAATATTATCTTATTCTAAAATGCTTATACAAAGAATTCACTAGTTTAGGGCAGCTTAAATATTGAATATAAAATAAAGCCATTTTTAGAATATAATAAAATTGTAAGCTGAACCATTGTTAAATATTATATATTAAAGAAAAGATGAAATATACAGTGTATTATTAGAATCTTAAATTAATCAAGTCTTTTCACTGTCAATGACTATTTTTAATACGTGAAATAATGTCTCTGAACAAAGAACACGTTCTAACATCTCTTACATATGTAAATAATTTAACAGTATGTGCCCTGCTACTAAATAGTTTCATCCCAGTAAAGCTATTTCTCAGAATGTCAGAGTTTAGGGAGGATTTTGAGTTTCTTGTAAACCTTACCTCCGACATTCATTTTTGACCTTGTTGAAGATAATAACATCAAAACATAATGAATTACTTTTTTGTTGAAAACCTGCTGTGTTCAAGATCCACTAGGGAAAAGTAGGAAATGTTCTATTCTAAGCATTTCTGTGAAGGCCCTTTTGAACATCATCATCAGGTACAGATATATCACATTATTCACTGAAATCATGGCAATCGAAACATCACATTTCTTTTTCATATGCAAATGTACTTTTCCTCCTTACCTTGCTGCACAAAGGATCCATACACAAACCACATGGAGTTGTAGAGAGTAGTAGAACTCATCGATCCCATTTGTAATCGTGGGGGATTTAGCCAATTCAAAAGGTAGACCAGAAGACCCACAAGAAGGACGGTGCCCGCAATGCAAGCCCATAGGGAGAGATCGAATGGTGCAAGACAGGCAAACATGTCCACTGTCTTTTCAGCCCTTCGAAGCAGGACGCCCACTGAGTAGTCCATGTAACGTGTTGTAAAGTCCACCACATTCTCACGATCTGGGGTGATGGTTAAAGCAGAAATCCCTATGTCAGCTCTCTGGGAAATTGAAAGAGAAAAGAATGCATTAATGGTGTGAAAAACAATTTGATTTGTGGCACTTTGGCTTGCCTTGAGGGGAAAAAATAGATGCCTCAGGCAACATCTCGTGTCTTTTTTATATAATCTGAAAAACACCGCAGAGACTTCTTAGAGGAGAGCTACTGGTGATTTTGCATTTCTTAACTGCAAACCATGAGTCAGACAAATTACCCTGTTCATATTATCAGTGAAATAAGCGTGTGATATCAGTGAAGAATGTTTTAGACACAGATAATACCGGAAGGAAATTGTCTTTTTTCCTGGGGTCATTTTATCAAAGTCTTCATTAACACAGTAGCAAAGGAAAAACTTATTCTAAAAAATTCTTTCTGAGAAAATGTTGCTGAGATATTCAATATGTCCTTAACACGTAAATTATTAGGTAGTTTATTTTAACAACTCAACATAGCATTCTACCCTTTGTTTAGATTTCTCTGTATCAAAATTTATATTACTGAGCTCCAAACATATTAGTTTGTTAGAACATTCACAAAGCACACTTATGCCATATGATAGAGGTCTCAACCATGATTTTTATTGTCTAAACCTCAGACATATTTTAATGAACAATTAAAGACTAAGAAGACAGATAATTCTTCTTGGAGTTTTAACCTTTCTTCTCAGTTTGTGTCTCCTTAGATTGAGTGATAATCCTCAAACTACAGCATATGCTATTTTATTTATTTAAAGTGCACAGCCTAATTGCGATGAGAACACTAAAAAAATGACTTACATTTAAATTGTATGACATGAGAAGCATATTTAAACATATACAAGATGGCATCTTCTTTGAAATAATGATCTGTAGCTGTGATTAAAGCTGTGGGAAACTCCTTCCAGACAAATGTGAACAATACTAAATTATTTGTTGAACATTTTCATTATTTTTCTTTTTTATTGTTTTATGATACAATATACAAACTGATTCCTTTTGGGACAAAAACAAATGAAAAATAACATGCCTAGTATAATGCTAAATCAACTTATATAAATCTAATCTCTGAAGAAATGGTCACAAAAATGTTCTAGCTAAATTTAATACTTGTGTGTGTGCATATATATTTACATATATACATACATATTCAGTTCTCACAGTTAATAAGTATAGAAGTCATATTAAAGCTTATATTTTCTTACTTCTAAGCCTGTGCTCATACATAACACTATACCATATTGCAAGAAGTCATTCATTTTCCAAATGACCATATCATTCATAATTAAGGTAACTGGTATAAGTATAATTTTATCTTAGCAAAGTCTAAAATGTTGCTTTTAAAAACTGTACTATTTACATTGCAACAAAGCCATATTAATATAAGTACCATGAGTTTAGAATTAACTGAGAAGTATTAAACTTAATAATTACTATATGAAAATGAACTTTCAGAGAAATAATTATTTATAGCTAGATATTAGGAATTGGGTCTCTTCAGACTGAAAATCTAACCTGGATCCTTGGCTCTCCATTTTTTTTTTTTATCTTTTCTGTTTTTGTAAAATGTAACTATGTTTAGTATGTTTAGTACTGTGAGCTGAATCATTATTTTAATCCTATGGTGAATAAATAACTCTCCCAGAGTCAATTAGGCTCTCAGAAGGTACATTTACTTTTTCAGGACATTAAAGTACTATGGATCAGTAATTTACTACAGTAAACCCTTGATTTTGGGGCCCTCGAATTAAAGGACTTGGGATTTAATGTCCATATGTCATATGTGAAAATTAGCACCCTGTTAATTTATAAATGCTTTTAACCAAGATTTGCTTATAATTTAATTAACGTGTTATATTTTTGTTGTTGATTCACTGTTATTTTAAACAAATTTTAGTGAATAGGCCATATGTTAGAAAAAACACTGTAGTGATTTTGCTTCCTGACATAAAGAAATATTACATATCTACAACTACAAATAATTACTTGTCATCTTTCTATGGAAAACTTCTTTTTTTTTTTTTTGGTACGTGCCCGTAGTGGGAACCGAACCCAGTCTGCAGGTCGACGCTCCAACTGCTGAACCAAACCAGACAGGGCTATGGAAAACTTCTTAAACTCTGGTTTACTTTCAACACTTGCCTATTCTGTTCTCAACGAGAAATTCCAGTCTTCCTGTGGAGGGCATAGCGGAATCACACAGGGTGGGGGAAAAGGAGCTTTACAGTTGTGAGTACGTGAAACGGTTTATTCTTGTGTTATTATTAATTATTGTATTATTTTCCATATGAATAACATTAAACCTACTTTTGCCCCACCCTGTATAATGGGCTTTTCAAAATGCACAAGTACTTTTACACGGACACACCATATATACACATGCACACACCTTTTCCCCTCTCTGAGATTGGCATGTACTTTTCTTTTTTTTTTTTTTTTTTTTTATCCTCACCCGAGGACATTTTTGCAATTTTTGTACAGATAGAGTGGGAGGGAGAGAGAGGGAGAGAGAGAGAGAGAAACATCGACGTGAAAGGGACACATCGAGTGGCTGCCACCCACACGACCGACCAGGGCCGGGGACAAACTGCAACCGAAGTACATGCCCTTAGCGGGAACCGAACCCGGGTCTCTCCAGACCGCAGACCAACGCTCTAACCGCTGAGCCAAACCGGCCAGGGCTGGCATGTACTTTTCTAAGGAAGTGTCTGACTCCGTCCTTCAGAAACAGTGATGCAGCAGACCACTGTGTTTGATATGAGTAGGTGATAGTCTTTACTTGTATTAGAGAACCTGCACTAAAACAGAAAAAAGGCCAAGAACCACTGATTCCAAATGATAGCTCTAAAACTTGTTGAATATCTCCAAACAAACAAACAAAAGTGATTAAAGACAAATAATTATTACTACATGTATCTATCTATCTATCTATCTATCTATCTATCATCTTTCTTTCTTATTTATGTATGTATGTATGTATGTATGTATGTATGAATATGTCAACTCATTGGTCCAATTTTGTACCATGACATTTCAAATCTCTACCCTCCTAAAACTTTTATTTATTTTTTAAAAATTAAAAAAAAATTTTTTTTCCTTTATTAAATTTAGAGAGAGGAGGTGAGAGGGAGAGATAGACAGAAACATCGATGAGAGAGAACACCAATTGGCCACCTCCTGCATGCCCCTCACTGGGGATCAGACCTACAACTTGGGCATGTGTCCTGACCAGGAATTGAACTGGCGACCTCTTGATGCATGGGTCAACACTCAACCACTGAACCACACAGGCTGAACTACCCTCTTAAAACTTTTAATGTTTTCACTTGCCCCTTATCTCTTGGACAATGACCTCACTGCTGTTTTGTAGAGAACGTAGAGGACAGATTAAAGTTGACACTTACTTTTACCTCTCAACCTATATCTCACACCCAGCCTATTGTATTTAACCTCTGTTTACAGCAGAGGAGTTATCCTCCTTACTGTCTGATGCCAATCCCTCCCTTTCAGAAATGCTAACTCCTGTCTTTTATGTATTCAACATCATCCTATAAACTGTAGATTTCCTATGAAAAAATTATGTAACTCTTGTTCATTAGAGAAAGCCTTTGCTTCTATTCTCTGTGACCTTTGATTCCCATTACTATCTGTTCTCTCTCCATTTTTCATAGTCAATTTTCTTACAGATTTGTTTCTATTTGTACACCTCTCAGTGCACTGGGAATGCTCTTTTGTACCCATATTGTTGAGTACTTATTACTCAATGGACACAGCACATCTTTTTTTTTTTCTTATCCTCACCTGAGGACATTTTTCCATTTTTTGTTCAGATAGAGTGGGAGGGAGGGAGAGAACGAGAGAGAGAGAGAGAGAGAGAGAGAGATCGAAGTAAAAGGGACACATTGAGTGGTTGCCACCCGTACGGCCCAACCAGGGCCAGGGACAAACTGCAACAGAGGTAGATGTTCCTAGCGGAACCGAACCTGGGTCTCTCTGGACCGCAGGCTGACGCTCTAACCACTGAGCCAAACTGGCCAGGGCGACATAGCACATCTTAATCTTTGCTGAATCAAATGGACATAATTTAGTGCTCATCTGTTCAGGCTTCTTGACAACATTTAGCAGTGATGATTGCTCCTTCCATCACAAACACTCTTTTCCTTAGATTTTTATGACATAATATAAGCCTCTTTTTTAGTTCCCTTTTCAAGCTTATATTGACAACCCTCTGTATCTGTCATACCCTTTTCTCATTCAAGATCCTCTGCCCATGCAATTCCATCATGTCCATGACTTCAAGGGTTTTCATCTACATACATATTTACAAATTTATATTTCAAACTGAATGGTAGGGTCAAGACTGATTTATGAACAACATAACTAACATTTCTATTAGATATCTCAAAAACATCTCAAATTTAACATGGCCAATACCATATTCATGATGTTCAACTCTAACCAGTCCTCTTCCAATGTTTCCTGCCTCAATAAATGTCTTTCTACTTCAGTTTTAAAATACTGTGGACTCATTACCTTTCCCAGTCTTATGCCCCTTATCTTGTCTGTCTCTATTTATTTTACCTCGTGGGAATCCTAATTTCCTTTCACTTCTCTACTATTTATAGCTCTCATCATTGCTTTTCTGGGCTTTTTATGAGTCCACCTGAAATCTATCTTTACTCTTCTCCAACCTTCCTATTGCAGCGAAATAACCTTCCTATAGGGGAAAGTCTGACTTTCCTGTGCCACAGTTGAAAGGTTTTCAATAGATTTACATTGCTCTTAGGAAAAAGACGAAAGTCTTTAACATAGTCTGGACATCTTTAGATAGACTATGTCCAATATATTCATACTGAACCATTTTCTTTTCCAACACTTTGTCCTGATGCATGCTCTTCCCACTGTCTGAATTGACCCTCCCAAAACTTCTTCAAGTAAACTCTTAATCATATTCATTAATCTGGCTCAATTATCACTTCCTCAGGGAGGCTATCCGTGACTCCCTTTGATAAAAGTAATAATTCTTATTGTTTATAGTATCAGAAGTCTATGTCACTCATTTCTCTAGCAGTTATGACAGTTATAATTTTAAACATATTTGTATGATTCTTTGAATAATATCTGACTCTTGTATTAGACTGTAACTCTATGAAGACAGGGATTGTGACTTTGCTTCTTTAAAAATTTTTTTTTCTTTTATTGATTTGAGAGAGAGAGGAAGGGAGAGGGAGAGAGAGATAGAAACATCGATGAGAGAGAACATTGATTGGTCGCCTCCTCAATGCCCCTCACTGGGGATTGGGCCCACAACCTGGGCATGTGCCCTGACTGGGAATCGAACCAGGGACCTCTTGGTGCATGGGTCAGTGCTCAACCACTGAGCCATACAGACCGGGCGTGACTTTGCTTTTTTAAATTAGAAATATTCTTGGTATCTACCACATGTGTTCGGCAAAGAGTCATGAACAATAAATATTTGCTTCACATATGAATGAATAAAGATGGAACATTTACTAGATGTTTATTACCCAATTCTTATATATATTTTTTCTTTATTTAAAGAGATAATGAGAGAACATGCCTCCTGCATGCCCCTCACTGAGGATTGGGCCTACAGCTTGGGCATGTGCTCCTACTGGGAATTGAACCAGTGACCTCTTGGTACATGGACTGATGCTCAACCACTGAGCCACACTGGCCCGGCCCCAATTCTTATATTTCTATACTTTTTATATCTCTCTACTTCTCAGCATTCCCAATAGAGAGGAGCTTTAAAAGAATAGAAAGAAAATGATAAAATAAATGTTTACTAAGTTTTATAGCAGTGATAAGACATTTATATCTTGATGAATTACTTCAATAATTAAAATGAGGTTCTAGGTTTATCAATATGTTTATATTTATGTTACTTGGCATTAGCTAAGGTAATTAAGAGTTTAACATAGTAGAGTCAATATATTACAAAACATTACATGACAAATGTTTAATGTAAAAATGATAATTTCAATTTTGGTAAGAATTAGCAATAAGACTGGAATATGAGTAATGTTTTCAAACTATTTTAATTATAACAGTCATAACTTTTTTTGAAAGGCAATATAAGGTTTGCATTCTTTCAAGTCAGACAAGGATATGATACAAAGGAAGATGACTAATAAGCCATATATTTGTTGAAACTTAGAAGTTTAACCTTAAGTTGAAAAACATTTGCTCTAAATTTAATCTGGAATAAATGACCCTATTGAATAAATAATTATCTAATTTATACTTGAAAATAATGCTAAGAACATTATATTAATCATATTAAAGTTATACATTTATTTAATACTTCCTATATACCTAATGCCTTGTTATGTACTCTATAGACATTATTTTATTTACAATTAAAACAAATCTAATTGCCTCTTTACAATATGCATAATTTACATTTGAAAAATTCTAATTATTATAAAGCTTTTACTTGATACTGAATTGATGTGTGCTGCCTTATAACATCTAAATGTCTTAGTTTTGTCATCTGTATATCACATTATTAATTTAAATAGATCACCCCATGACAATCTTTCAAATACTTAAAGAACAGTATCTTATTCCTCATTAGAAAATATTATTTTAAACCTACAAATAATTTGCTTATTCAATCACTCTTTCCAGGATATGATTTCCATATTCCTCAAAATACTAGCCATCCCTTGTGAACATAGTAAATTCATCAATGTTTCCTTAACTGATATGGACTACATAGGATTTCTTTTTAATGTTATTGGAGCTTGAATCATTTTTATTAGGTAAATTACAATATTTCTTTATGGTAAACTTAGTGTCAAGTAAATGAAACATTATCAGCCTATAAGTTCTCATGAATCCTATGCAACTGATTTTGAAGCAAGTGTTGGATTTTACATTTGTTCCTCATTGATTTCATGTTTTGGTTCTTTGTATCCTTCACATCTGTCTGAAATATTTTGAATCTTTACCTATTATTCATTATATCAACTTTTTCTACTAGCTTTGAGCTATTTGTAAGTTTGAGAAGCAAGCCTTTAATTCTTTATTCACATTACTAGTAAAATATTGATGAAAATTATATGAGCAAGTTCAAAGCATTGCAACTTGCCTCTAAAGTTCAAAGTTCTACCCACTTTGGTGATAGCTCATTAGTTAACACTCTCTGTGTTTTTTCTATGAGTATTATTTACTATACTATGAGCCAGTTTTCACCATATAGTTTTTAAGTTCTTTGCAAAAGGCATTACTGAACTGAAAATACACGTGTAATCAGATATTCATCTTTTCATGAATAGTTAATGTTATCAAAAAAGAAAATGAACTGTTAATTTTTTTTTTTTTTACCACCTACAACATGTCTGATTAATAATTCATTCTGATCAAACTCACCGCTCTGTCAGAATAAATTTTCTAGTTCTGAATATGCCAATCTCGATGCCATCTCTCTTTTTCATGTTGTGTCCATATTATTCCTAGTAACTCATATATCATCTCAGGAAAGGCATTCATTCCCCCAGGATATCTTTCATTTGGACCTGGGAATTCTAACTTATTAAAAGGACCTATCACAATCTTCAATTCTCTTAAAATCTGTTCCCCTTCATTCTCACCTTAAATACTTTTTGCACAAAGTGGAAGAAAATTAATTACTGAAGAGTTTTGGCACATATTTGACAAGCCATAGGTCTATCTCTGCCTAATCCACTTCTTCAACCGTACATGCTCTGTTACTCTTCACAAGAATACATTGTTCATAGACTTTTTAAATTTCTTGAAAGTTTTCTTAAATATCATTTTATACTTTTTGATTTTCAAATAATGTTTTAGTGTAAACATTCTAAGTTTACCTGGAGAGAGTGGGCACTGAAGAAATGCTAAAGGAGGAAGGAGAGTGCAGAGGAAGGGGAAGGACCGAGGAAGAAAGGATGGAGGGAAGAAGGAAGGGAGAATGTATTCAAGTCTTACTTCTTCAATTAATGAAATGTGACATGACTTTGGGCAAGTAGCCAAACTTTCATCATTTTAGATTACTCATGCTAAAAATTATTTATTGAGAACCTTGTTTATATGATTTTGCTATGCTTGCTAATATAGGAATATAAATGTTTTGTTCTAAAGACTTGTAGTCAAAGATTTTAAAGGTCAACAGAATATTCCCAGTAAATACAGTATATAAATTATTACCATTCATAGGAGAAATCAAACTGCAAAGTACGGAGAGTAAGAAAAATGACCAGACTATCAAATTAATTACAAATTATTAATTTTCTCAAAGTCAAGTTTGATATATTTATTTGAAATAAAAACATAGATTTATTTTAAAATGTCACTGTTATAAATTAATAGTGTAGTTTCACTACAAACACATAACACAACATCAGGTAGAATCAATAAATGGTTGTTAAAGTAGCTTTTATTCAGAAATTAAGATCACACATAGTTAATCCAGAAAAATTTAAAAGAACAAAAAGTTATAAAGAAGACATTCAAATCCCAATAAGGCAACTACTACTGAAATTCCCTTAGTGTTCTCACAAGTTTACTTTTACATTTCTATGTAAGGTATTTGTGAGCTCACTGAAAGAATAGCATTAATTTGATTATATGATATGGCAACTAACAACCCAATCCAGATGAATACCAAACATATTTTATTAGTATGGCTATTACCACTGCTATTTAAAACTTATACCATACTTACTTTTCCCTACTTTCCAACGATTAAGTTATCTTCACAAATACCTTGTGAAGTAAATACTAATATTATCTCCATTTTATAGATAAAAAATTTGAGACACAGATTTCCAGAAAAATGTCTGTTGACTTATTTTCTCTTTGCCATGTGTTAAAAGAAACAGATCTCTCTCTCTCTCTCTCCCCACCCCCCATCCTTCTCCATCTCTCATCTCAAAATCTAGCTCTTGGAGGATGAGAACTCTGTGTTCTATATTTTGTCTATTCTCCACAATGCCAGCCATGCATTAGGACCCAATAAATGCTTATTGAATGCCAAGTTAAAAGCAAGCTACTAAGTTACTTATAAATTGAAGTAAGTCAGGCATTATTCTGCAGCATTAAAAGGGATTTGAAAATAACACTGTTTCTGCAGTCCTCGAGAGGAAATGATACCAGCTTCAAAGAAAAGGCCCATCAGGAAGAGTTTTTAGTCATTAGAAACTTCTCTAACTTCCTGAGAAGTCATCTTAAGGCTGCCTGTGCACAGAGCATATAGAAGCAATCTCTGCCTGAAATACCCAAACTGCAAATCCACATTTCAATAAAATGCAAACTAAGGATAATGACTAGAATTGAGTGAATTTTTATTTTCATTACAGTAGAATTTTCAATCATTTAAGAATTCACTTAAGATTGCTATTATAGATGTTTTTATAGCTCTGCAGGGGGAGGGGGAATATAAATTCCCTGTAAATGAGAGAGAACTAGCTTCCAGAAACAGTTTGTCTCGATGAGAAGTGAATCTATAGTGGCTGTGCTTCTAGTGATTCCATGAAGTATTAAATGAAATATAACTTGAGTAAGAGGTACATTCAGATGACCTTGATTGGAAGTTTCTGTAGTCACCCCCCTCCCTTGATACCATTCAGTCTTATGTGCTCAGGTGTTTGTTTTAATCAAGGAAATCTTGACTTATTTTAAAGCCTATCCCTATAACATAATCAAGTTACCAAGAAAAACTCAGAATCATTAAGACTTAAAACAACTGAAATCTAAAGTATCCAAATAGCAGGCAAGAGTAAACACATATTCTCTTTCAAGGTATGGCTCTCTCTAAATATTCATTCTGATATTAGTATGTGAATTTAAATCAAATTCCTCAAATGGGGTTGTTATGGTCACTGCTAACTGTTAGTGAATATTTAAGATTTCAAATACGGTTTTGATGTTGTAATAAAGGATGTTGCTATTTCTTTTGAACATGAAAGTTAACCTTTGTGTTGAGCGGTTAAGGTACTCAACCTTGCAAAAGCACAGGGCAAGAGGGGCTGCATTCTCCATGGCATCGATACCTTCCCAGACCATGACACATTTTAAATATGCTCTTCCTCTGCTTACAATCTCCAGACCAACATAGACTAATGTTTTTTTTGAAATGAGCATCCTAAATAAAAATGGCCAGTCTATCTAAACATAATGCCTAAGATTGTATCTATAGGTCCATAAAGAATTTCATAGTTCAAATGCCCTTTAAACGTTACTTAGAATAGCCTCATCCAATTGTGCACTCTCTTTTATGCCTGGAAGTTCTCTTTCTCATTAATTTTACCCCCAAACTATGACCAGAGATAGATGAAAATCTAGGTAATAGATGGCATTTCAATAGCCAGCAGTGGATTTCAGGATTTATATATCCTCAAGTTATGAGATTTTTCTCATCATAGCACCAGTCTTTATATCACCTTGGCTTTGACTGATGTAGTAGTCTGTTAATTTATATCCTATAACCCACTGCATCTTTTTTAATTCTACACTTTTACTGACATTTTATTTGTCTTTTCCAACAAGTTCCCTTTAAACCTAAGAGCCATTCCTGGACGCATCGTACCCATTGGCAAATACTCTCTGTTCTTTAGCTTTGATTCAAGGCTTATTATTCACTACTTATCTGTGCTTGCCATCTATTAGACCAAGTACTTAATGATTCAAGTTCTTTATCTGATTGAATTGCTCCTTACTGTTTGCAATGTCTGCCAATTAAGCATCACCTGCAAATTTAGAAAATTGCTCCTACAACCATTCACTAAGTGATTTGCATTTACATAATTTATCTCCTTTCACAGATCTCCTTCTCCTTCATCAGTGTTAAAATCTTTCCTTATCAACAACAAATTTTTTTGGTCAATTTTTTCTTCTTCTTCTACTACACACACAGCTGTGTGGTCTCTCAGATCTATACTCCAGCTCCATCTTATATTTATATCAAGTGAATTATTTTTGAACACTCACCATTCGGTCATGAACACATACATTCTTATAACCACATGTACTTTTTGAACTTCCTGCTTGACAACAGCTGACATACTTTGGGAAACTCAGTCAGTCCATTAATGCTTGTTTAGTCTAATTTAAGAATTAAAATTATAGTCATTGTCCAATTTAGTGCTATGATGGCTTCTTTTCTCTTCACACATTTTTATCCTGACTCCCTTTGCAAAGCTACGTTTTCATTTCACACAGCTTGTGAGCATATATCACTGGGCAGGTGTATGTGTGGGGAGGAGCTCTTTGGTGAGTAAAATTTTACTGATGGACACAAATATTTTCAAGTCTGGCTTGCAATAATGGGAAAAAAATAACCAAAATATGAAAGAATTTTTTTTGTAATGGTGCAGCATATTTGATAGTCTTTAGGCACCCACTGAGGACTCTTTATCCACAGCACTGTTCCTCATACTGGGCCTTCTCCTGACTCCACTGGGCACCTTGCTCAAGAGGCAGCATCTGGCCTTGTCTGAGTGAATTAGCTCTGCTTCCTCTAGACCAGTGGTTCTCAACCTTCCGAATGCCGCAACCCTTTAATACAGTTCCTCATGTTGTGGTGAGCCCCAACCATAAAATTATTTTTGTTGCTACTTCATAACTGTAATTTTGCTACTGTTATGTCTTAGGTGACCCCTGTGAAAGGGTCGTTCAACCTCCAAAGAGGTCGCAACCCACAGGTTGACCAAGGGAATTATTCCAAACTTCACTTCTTAGGAAATGGAGATGAGAATGGAGATAAATGCTGTGCCTCCTAAAACTTGTGGTGGAACATACATGTCAAACCACAGGTCTATCTTTATGTCCGATGCCTTCCCAACTGCTCCTAGTATTCCCCTTTCCAGTGCAGATGGGATCCTCTAAACCCTTCTTCCCAAGTGAGCTCTCTCTTCCCTGGAGCTTTTTTGTCTCTAACACCAGTCCTCCTTATCCAGGCTCAAGTGCAATATTTTAGGGCCTTAAATAACTATTCTGTGCACGATATTCATGTTAACCTAACCCACCCAAATTAGTTTTTATAATGGAGGTGAGGGGAACACTTATATTTCCTAAACATGTTTTTTTAGCCATAGACAGCATGCACATGGGTTCTACATGAACATTTACTAATTGTTCCTACAAAATTCCAGTAGGATGCTCTTCAGGTACCACGAAATGAAACAGCCACAGCCACACTCTGTATCTCTGTTGCTTTTTCCAATCTGCCCTCTTTCTGTAGTCCCTGTTTCTGTCCTTGGCTGTCCACTTGCTCGTTTTCCTCTGACACAGTTCTCACCGAGTCTCAACAACCCCTTTCTCTTCTCCTGCAGGTTATTAAGTTCTAGTAATTATATCTTTGAATATTGTTTTCTCAAAATCATCTTTTTTGTTAATCTATTGCTACAGTTTTAGTTTAGACACACTTTTATTCCTCTCTAGACTTGGAAAAGCTATTTATCTTTTTCCTTCTTTGCTGCATGCATCCTTAGCCCTACCTCAGTGATCTTTCATAAACATAAATTAAGTCCCATTTCTTTCTTATGTAAAAACCTTTTATAATTTTTACCATCTAAATGGTGAAGTCTGAAGCAGCATGGCAAACATGCTTTCATAATTATTCCTATTGTTGCCTCTCACACTCCTACTTGTCTTCAGGACCCGGCTCAGATTTCTCTCCTTCTGTGAAATCTTTTCAACGCTACAGGCAGAGGCTGCCACTCCGCTCCTGGGTTGCCATGGCATCTTGTATGTACTACCCTATGGCATTTATAGCTTTGTGTTTTAATTATTTATTTACACAGTTGTCTTCCCTGTACACTATGAGATTTTTAAAGGCAATAACAATGTCTTCCTCTCCTTTGAATTTATGATGATGCTAGGCACATTGCCCAGAATGTTGCAGGAACTCAAATATGTGTGGGGATAAATGGATGAATATAGGGCATTCTGCTTGGCATACAAAGTAAACGAAACCTCAGCCTCCTGGCTTCCAAAAGAGAACTATACAAAGAAAAGACTTCTATATCTATATACCTATACCTACACCTACACTTGAGCCTATACCTAAACTTCTACCTACACCTACATCTAAACCTATACCTATACCCAAACCTATACCTATACCTAAACCTATACCTATATCTAAACTTATACCTATACCTAAACCTATACTTATAACTATACCTAAACCTATATTTAAATTTATACTGGTACCTTTTACTGACCTAGACCTATACCTAAACCTAAACCTATACCCATACCTAAACCTAAACCTAAACCTAAACCTAAATTTATACCTAAATTTATACCTAAATTTATACCTAAATTTATACCTAAATTTATACCTAAATTTATACCTAAATTTATACCTAAATTTATACCTATACCTATACCTATACCTATACCTATACCTATACCTATACCTATACCTATCTAGCTCATGTTTCAAAAGACTAGTTTGAAAATAAGTGAAATAGGTGTTTTTATAGAAAAATTACCAGGAGATGGGGATGGTTTGAAAGCCTTATGGAGCACAGCATGAATTTAGCTGAGGTTAAAAATTTAGGAAGATTAACTGAGTAAGGATAGCCAAAGCAGATTGAAGCTGAATGTGATCTATATGGAGTGTGATAAAATGTAAGTGGGAAATGAAGTAGACTGCAGAAAATAATACATGCCTTTCTAAGGTGTTTCCATTTTTCTTAGATATGAGAAGAGACATGTTTTTAAGAAAAAATTGAGATATTTTGAGAAGTTTAGCGATACAAATATTTTTAGTCACTCCCCAAATCCTTCTCCATATAATTTTATATTTGTCTTCTACTCATACGTATCCAAACTCCACCTGAACCTTCTTTGACTGTACTGGTCTTAAAAACCTGAGAACTGTTACTGAGTAATAGTTTCCTCACTGTCACGTGACTTAGTTTATTAAAATACTTTTCAAACCAAACTTACACTGTTTCCTTATGTAAACTCCTAAGAGAATTCAGCACTTGGACTCTGGATCCAAACTGCCTGGGTTTGAATCATGAATTCTCTACAATGTGGCTAAATGACCATGGGCAAGTTCTATTAGCTCTCTAATTCTGTCTCATCAGCAATGTTGAGATAATAGTATCTACATCATAGGGATGTGGATACTGAGAGCTAATAAGTGCACAGTATATAGACTTTTACCAGCAATAGTAAGCTCTATATAAGTGCTAATAATTGTTATCTGGTCAATTTCAAACCATTGTTTTTCATTTCCTGAGGTACTTGTGTTAATTGCCAGAGCTGTCAAATATATTGCTGACTATAATATGAGCCTCTAATTCTAGTGATGTTCTATTTTTATTATAAAACATAGCATATAAAATAGTTCCAAACCATATAACACAGAGCTATAGCTTTTTTCTTATAAAATCACTAACCATTTATATTTCATATATATGCCTTATTTTTTACCTTTATTAATTGTTCTATTCCAGGACAACAGATTTCCTTTTAGATTTATATTGTCTATCAGTTTCCTCTTTTGAAGTTCTAAGTTCATATCTTTTATAGCATTACCCACTGGGTAACATTTCCTCATGGATCTAAGACCTCTCATGTACTGGTGAAGAAGTAGCGAGACAGCAAAGCTAAAAATGCATCATACCTTTCTAAACATGTTCTAGCCTATGCTTGTAATTTAATTATTACAGTTTTTGATTTGCTAATGATTCAAATTTTTTGCCCTGGCCAGTTTGGCTCAGAGGTTAGAATATTGGCCCAAAGAGTCAAACTCGTGGACCAAAGAGTCATGAGTTCGATTCTGACCAAGGGCACATACCTCAATTGCAGTTCATCCCTGGCCCTGGCTGAGGTCGTGCGGGAGGCAACCAATGTGCTGCTCTCATGTCAATGTTTCTCTCGCTCTTCCTCTCTCTCCCTCCCTCCCATTCTTTCTGAGATATATGGAAAAATACTCTCTGGTGAGGATTTAAAAAATTAAAATAAATGATTAAAATTTTTGTGTACATGTAACCACAGCTGGTATCCATGTAATGTATACCATTATTATTATTTTTTTAATAAATTTTTTATTTATTTTTTTGTTACAGATATTTTACCTTTTTTACCCCATTGGCACCCCCCTCCCCACCCCACCCCCGCCCCATCTCCGGCTTAGTTGTCCATGTCCATTGGTCATGCATACATGCATATAAGTTCTGTGGTTTATCTCTTCCCACCCCCCACCCCCTTTTCTGAGGGATGTCAGTAGGTGCCCTACTTCCATGTTTCTGGGTCTACTGTATTCCTCAGACTGTTATGTTCATTATATTCTGTATATAAGTGAGATCATGTGGTATTTGTCTTTTTCTGCTTGGCTTCTTTCATTTAGGATAATACTTTCCAGGTCCCTCCATGTTGTCTCAGAGGATAAGAGATCTTTCTTTCTTACCGCTGCATAGTACTCCATTGTGTATATGTACCACAGCTTTTTTATCCATTCGTCTACTGATGGACACTTGGGCTGTTTCCAGATCTTAGCTATTGTAAACAGTGCTGCTATGAACATGGGGGTACATATATTCTTCCTGATTGGTGTTTCAGGCTTCTTAGGGTATATTCCTAGCAGTGGGATCACTGGGTCAAATGGAAGTTCAATTTTTAATGTTTTGAGGTAACACCATATTGTTTTCCACAGCGGCTGCACCAGTCGGCATTCCCACCAGCAGTGTATTAGAGTCCCCTTTTCTCCACACCCTCGCCAATGAAAATGAACACACAACAACACAAAATCTATGGGATGCAGCGAAAGCAGTTCTGAGAGGGAAGTTCATAGCACTACAGGCCTACCTCAAAAAACAAGAAAAATTTCTAATTGACTGTCTAACCTCACAACTTAAAGAATTAGAAAGCAAACAAAAAGAAAACCCCAGAGCAAGTAGAAGGAAGGAAATAGTAAAGATCAGAGCAGAAATAAATGATATAGAGACCAAAAAAAACAATTCAAAGGATCAATGAAACAAAGAGCTGGTTTTTCGAAAAGTTATACCATTATTTTTAAGCCTTTCAAAGAATCTTTTGCTTTACCTGTCCCATATCTATTCTCCCGATCTTCTGATAACAGCATCCCAACTTCCTCGCGGGATCAGCGTTCCCCCACGCCTACTTCAAGCGATTGCACCGAGCTACTGCTACCCTAAGTGCTCAAGGCGGACACACACACAGGCCTGGCACTGGAACACTGCCCTCCTGACTATCTCAGTGCTGAAACTGTGTATGAAACCAAGGCTTTTCATAAAAACTGTTGGTAAAAGAGAATCTATGGCCCTGCCGGGCGGCACAGTTGGTTTGAGTATCATTGTCCCATGCACCAAAAGGTTGAGGGTTCGATTCATGGTCAGGTGCAGAAGAGAGGCAACTGATCAAAATTTCTTTCTCACATTGATGTTTGCCTCTCTCCCTTTCCCTCTCTCTCTTTCTCCTTCCCTCCCTCTCTAAAATATCAATGGAAAACATATTCTCTGGTGAAGATTAAAAAAAGAGAGAGAAAGAATCTATGTTGATATTGGGATAGGTAGGAGACTGAAACTGAAGTCTGGACTTGCTGAAAGTCACTTTGCTGATGCAAAAGAAGAGTCCACCTGAGAACTGGGACAGCACAATGAAAAGCAGAGCTGATGAAGGGAGCAGATAGAAGCCCTGAAGAAATAAGTCTGGATCTAATCCCTGGATAGTGGTGAGGCATTCACTTCAGTTGGACTATCATTTGAAACCAAAGACCTCTAATTAACTTAGCTTAGAAAGTATGAGAAGATTAATTCTATGCTAATTAGCCTCAGATGTATCACTCCATCCCAGGTACCCCACCTGAACTCCAGACCCATATCAAATTACTTCCTTAATTTCTGTTTGGATAGCTCCAAGAAGGTATATTCATGGTAGTTAAGAGACTGGGGTCTGATGTTAAACAACTTAAACTCATATTCCAGTTCTTCTATTTATTAGCTATGTGACCTTGAGGAAGTTACTTAAACTTCTGTGCCTGGCTTTGATTATATATATAATGGGATATAATTATCTATCTATCTATCTATCTATTAATTTTTGAGGATATTTGCGAGGACTAAATGAGCCAGTACTCATAGGCTTTGGAATAGCATCAGCTATTTTAAAATGTTAATAACTATTATTACTCATCTCCAAAATATTAGTTTTGGTTCTGAACTCTCCACTCTCTACCCAAATATTCCTTGTTTAGTTCTCCTTATGCTGGTAAATGATCCCACTTTCAATTCAATCGTGGCAAAGTGGGAGTGACTGAATGCAGTGAGCTATAAGGAGCAAAAAGCCTAAAGTTATAAGAGCAAGAGCCCACAATTTAGCCTTATAATAAGACGAACATTTCTTTTAGAGAAGGCTAAACTTGGCTATCGTAGGTTGATTGATTTTATTAAAGAACAATGAGATCTCATTGAAAGATTTAATAACAGGAATGTTGTTTAATATATGTCATAAAAGATCACTTGACTGCTATTCATTCTTTGATATAAAAATATTTCCTAGATACTGAGTTTTCAGTGGTAAATCAAATGTATAAACTCATTGCCCCAATTAAGCTTACATTTTAGCAGAAGACAAGTGAACAGGTAGGTACATAGCAAGATGGAGACAGATGTTACACAGAACAATAAACCAAGATAAGGGAAGACAGGTAGTACAGAGGGTAGAAGTTTGATGAGGGTGGCCATGGAAGGCCTCTCTAATAATAACTTTTCAGCAGAGACTGGGAAAAAAACAAAATAGAAAGAAAGATATCTGGGGGGAGAGCATTCTAGAAAGATAGTTTGGGAATTTCAAAAGGCCGAATTCAGCAAGTGGAGGAAGAGAGAGGAGGGCTGTGGGCTTGAAGCATGGGCGTGAGGGAGAAACAGAGGAGGTCACAAGGGAATGAGGCAGAGTATGTAGATAACTTTAGGGATGGTTTTTACTCTGAGTTGCATGAAAAGCATATCCAATGGCTTTCTACAAAAGTGTGACTAGATCACTCAACTGCTGTGTTAAAAAATATTGAAGGTACTCAAGAGTGGAAAGGGGGAGAATGACTGGAAATCTATAGCTGCAATGCAGCTGAGAGATGTTCATGTCTACAAGGAAGGTAGTGAGTGGAGCTGGGGGAAATGGGAACAAAACAGGAAGTCTTTTTCTGCTTCTGTGGTTGAAAAGATGATACAAAGCCTTGAGTGAGAAGATATCATTGGCTTTCCTCTTTCTCTTTGCTCATCTAACCTGTCAGCAGATCCTGTCAGTTTGTCTTTAAAATATATGTTGAACTCATTATATTTTTTAAACACATAACCCGAGGAAGACTTTACCAATCTATCAGAGTCAGCAGATAAGAAGAGGCCTATTTGCCTTCCCTGAAACACATTTCCTCAATTCATTTTCTTGGTTATTCTTCAAAATAACAATTCCATGGGTGTGGACAGTGCTACTCAAAGAGGCTAAAACTCTCCTAGGCTCACCTGGCTAGTATATGTGATAACGATATCCACAGTGAATGTTCTGTTCTAATCCAAAATCACTTTGCTGCCTTTAAGGATAAGAGAATATGTGGAAGGATTTTGAGGTTGACGAGTAAGAGAACAAGGAACTCACACTAGATTCGCATAATCTTTGCAGTAAACTATGAGCTTTAGTAACTAAAAATGAGAAGAATGTCAAGGATGGAGAGTCAGACTAAAAGTGGAAACTTGAAAAGTATGGGAAATATTTGGAATAGCCATTGTGGAAGTGAAAATAAAGAATCGAGATCGAATGAATTAAAGGACATTGGCAAATCAGTAAAGGCTCTATTGATCACATTAGCTACTATGGTGTAGTCATGAACTCAGTCAGCCACATGCCATGACCTTCTGTAGAGGGTACCCAATGTGCATGTGTAGGATCATAGGGTGGGAATGGGGAGGAACACAGGAGGTACAGAAAAAGAACAAGAGCTTTAGGATACACTGGGGAAAAAAGTTATCCTTATTTTGAGTTTCCATGAAGTGAAAATTTACTTCAATCACTTTCATGATTGACTAGAGACCATGAAGTATCTTTGTATTCTCAGATACCCAAGGAATCTGATTTCTGTTCTTCATTAATGAAACTATATACATGTGACTTCCCTATTGTTTTGTTAATTACATGCTTGCTTTCTATGGGGGCACTTGTCTTATCACCCCCACTAGGCAGACTTCACAATATTTTCTTTTCATGTGCTGAAAACTTTGAGACCTGGCTAAATACTCCTCTTCACTCCAAACCTAGCAACCTCCTACTAAATTTCAGTATCAATGTTAATGTCTCTTACATTAAAACAAAATAGACTTTAATTCTTAAAGTAGTTTTGATTTATAGAAAAATTAAACATAAAGTACAAAAAGTTCCCATATACCATCTCTCTCCCTGGAGTGCCATTCCTCATCCCCACCCCCAACCCTGCTCACCAGCTTCTTCCTATTATTAACACCTTGCATTAGTGTGGTACATTTGTTACATTTGATGAACCAATGTGGGTATTATTATTAATTAAAGTCAGTTGTTTATTTTAGGGTACATGTTTTCAATAGGTTTTGACAAATGTATAATATCATGTATCCACCATTACAGAGTCATACAAAATAGTTTCACAGTCCCAAAACTCTCCTGTGATCTACCTATTCATCCCTCCCTCTCTTGCCTTATTTTGGGGCATTTTAAACTCCAATTCCTTTTGTCTTCTTGACTATTCTATTATGCCCACAAGTTCAATGTCTATATTTCAGTCTCTGGTTATTTCCTTTTATCCTACTAGATCTTTCATATCTTCACTATACTTCACCTGTTTTTCAACTTCATATTTACATTCTGATTAATTATTCCAAAATTTTATCCAGGTCTACCTCCCCAGTCATGACCATGCTTCTTTGAACACTTTAGTTTTTCTTTCTTCTCATTTAATTTCCTTGCCAAGT
Source organism: Molossus molossus (assembly GCF_014108415.1). NCBI lineage: Eukaryota > Metazoa > Chordata > Mammalia > Chiroptera > Molossidae > Molossus > Molossus molossus. The sequence goes on along the minus strand of NW_023425344.1, from coordinate 72,349,817 downwards.
TTATCCAACATAACTCAGCCTTAATATGTATGTTTTAATCTTCCATCCTTTTACACTGGACATTTATTTTCAGCTGAAGAAAGTGACACTATGGTGCAGACTAGTAGCAATGAAAAGTGGCAGTTTTCGATAAACTTCAGCTCAATCCTTAGCACCACTGATTCATCCTTTTATCTATTTTGATTTACCAGTCACCACCACTGTCCTCAATATCTAAGTCTCCCAATCTTCTGTAGACTATTACATAATACCTGTCCCCATTAATGTCAACTGACTTTATCTCCTATTTTTATTAAAAAAAATTGAAGCAATGAGATACGATCTTCTTCAACCTTCAAACCTCTTGCCTATAGATTTAAAGATTACCAGACACATTCTCACAATGTTGTTGTTTTATTTTTTCCAATTTTAAAGAAACAGGTTTACCCCATCAAAATCTATTCACAATCTAAGATATTATTCTATCTTCTCTGGGATCTTTATCCCTCGCATATTAACTTCCTTTGCATATATTAAATTCTCTTTTATTTTCCTTCCTCACTTTATAATTATACTCAGGTTTCTCTCAATTGAAAAACAAACAAGATGACAAAAATTCCACAAAAATGAATAAATGTTTCAACTATTATCATTTTTTTCTCTTCTCTTTCCCATCCAGACTTTCTGAAAGAGTAATGTATGTATGTTATGTTGAAGCATGTGACTCCAGGTTTTTCCATCATCTTTTGCAGTCTGGCTTCTTTCCCCACTGTGCTACCAAAACAGTTTAGGCTTAACTCACCAACTTCCTAATAGGCAACCTTGTGGACATGTGAAAATCCTTATGATAGATATTTTTGACATTGCTAGTCATAGCTTAGATTTTGAAACTCTCTTAGCTTAACTGACCTCTTCTTCCATGCTTTGGACCTTCTTTGACTTGTTTATTCTGAATTGTTTTTTCTTTACAAACATTTCTTCTGTTAATTCTTAAATGGTGTCTTTCTTAGGGCTTCATCCTAAAATCAGCCTGGTAATCTTCTCACTATGTTTTCTTTCAACAATCTCATGCACTTTCATGCTATTAACTACCACTCCCGGGCTGATTCCTCCCCAATGTATGCCTCTTATTGGGTGGGCTTCTTTGTTGAGCTTCACAATTCTACATATCTGTGAATTTTCCCTGGCACATCCAACTCATCCTAAACTGACCTCATCCCTTTCCTCTCTATATCTTTTTTAGCAATATTCTTCATGATTAGTTACACATGATCCTCTTATTAATTATGAATGTACTATTCACATACTATACACTTATACGTTATCCTAGAATCTTCCCTTCCTTTTGCCTTAGTCACTAACTTCTGTTAATCCTACCTCCTTTATGTCTTTAATTCCATATTTTACCCCATTCATATTATTAGTGCCTTAGGACACAGTCTCATCACTTATTGCTTGGAGTGGTACAAAGACCTCCTAAACCTTGGCTTGCTTCCTATGCTATTTTTCACCTTTCTGCCTTTGCTTAAATTCTTTTGTCTGTCAGTAGACATCCTTTGCTTTCTGTCAATCTCATTTTACCTAGATGTTTACCACTTGTTATTCTGTAATTCCCATACATATTTCTTCCTTTAGAATGTTTACCTTATTTTATCCCCAGGGGTTTCTTAGTGTTCCATTCATGCCTCTAGCATTGCACTTCCCGCATTATACTGTAATTATCTAATTCAATGCTTGTGTTTCCCATTGAGCTAAGGGATACTTGAGGGAAAGAACCATGTTTTATTTATCCTTGTGTCTCTGGTACCTAGCATAGCACATAGCACATAGATACCATCCATGAAAAGTGTCTGTTATAGATGTTATTATCTTATTCACACCTGCATTCCTATATAGAGTCTTGACCATGGCATTAATTAGTATGTGTTTAAATATATATATATTTAAATATAAATATAAATATGAAATCACCAAGTAAATATATGTTTTCTATGTTGAATGCATTAATAAAATAGAATATTTATGACAGAAAATTATTTACCTTTTAAAACTAAAGAGTTGCTGAACTTCGTGTCAACAATATAAATGAGAAAACCCCTTCCATTTTCATCTATTTTGAATAAGTCTTCTATAAAATAACAAAATGATAGCAATCTAATCTTGAGGCTAATCCCTACCTTAGTCAAACAAAAAAACAAACACTTGTTTGGTTTTTAACCATGTCCCTCAATTCCTAGAAATCCTACCATGTAATATGTAGAAATTCACTGTGTCTATTATCAAGAAAACATTTTAATGATCTAGAATTTGACAAATTAAGTTCATCTTCCTTTTGCTTTTTTATATTTTTACATAAAACCGTGTGACTTATAAGAGGATTGTAGAAATATCAGTGTTTCCATGGTTCCTTTGGTGCTTCAGATAACATCTGCACCAAAAGCCACATCGTAAGAAAATTTTGCGTGTATACCAGAGCTGCCCTTATTTTATAAAGTAAAAGAAGGTAATTGTGTAAGGGATGAGGAACATAAGAAACACCAAGGTCTTGTTTTCAGGAGTATCATTTTTAGTAAAGATTACTTATATAAACTGAGAATATGGAAATTTATTTCTTATCAAGCTACATATATTGGTTTGCTGCGTGGAAAGTCTTCTAATACCTAAGGTATGACTACCCAACTCTGAAAGCTGACGAGTTAAAAAAATGCTACGCAAACAAAGAACTAAATAATGCAACATCCAGCTGTCTAACTCATAGCCATCTCTTTTTTTCTTAATTTTTTGGTACTTCTAAGCTTGATAGACTTTTATTTCCTATGTAAACTTCTCTGTGGTCTTCTTACTTCTTCTGCTTTTTCCCTTTAAACCAGGAGAAAATAATTTATCGGTCATATTAATTCACCCATAACAATTGCTCCTATACTGAGCAGAACATCTCTCTCATTTATCTATTTCACATTGAAACATCTTTTGGCCATATCTGTGTTCTCATAAATTTTAAGAACACATTAATTGCAGAAAGTTATAAAAGTAGTGAGGTACATAAGAAATAGAGAAGATATTGCTATATTTTTAGTTTTTAAATAGACTCCATATATACATGAAGCAATCATTTTCTCTCTCTGGCTGTATTTTCCTCTCTAAAAATTATGTATGTACTAAAACCCTGACACCTAGTTTTATGGGGAGGCCCTTTAACATGAAATCAACCAACTCTGAAGCCCTAGTGCCACCCCTTGAAATCACTGTGAGACAATCATATGAACTCAGACACTTCCCATGTATCCTCTTGGACTCTTTTTTTTTAAATGTGATGGTGTGTCCATAATAATCATCATGACAAAGACTCTGAGAAACATTCTTTTAGTTTTGGTTTCCCCTTCGGAAGACAGATAATTAACCTTGTTGATTTTAGAAGTCTCATTGTCATGGATGGAGGTATTTATTGGCAATATTTACTGTTATTTAAAATATACTTAGATTCATAAAAATGTTTACTCTAATAAAAATATATAGCAATAATTACTTTTCTGGAGCTCTGTCATAACATACTGAGTGATTTCAATGGTGTTATTTTGCTTTATAGTAGTTACTAAGCCTGATAAAGTTTTAATATAATAAGTATTGTTGGGTAATCAAAATTACTTTATGATATTTTACTGCACTATTAATTTACAATTGAATCAATATTTTAAATTGCTGAAAATTAAAACTTCCATCTCAATTGGTAAAAGTAAGGTGACTTTTTGTACCCCCACATCTTAGTAGTCATTCTGTAATGCTAACTACACTTTCCTTCTAAAAATGTTCATATTCCCTTGGCTTTTACGGCACCACATTCTCTCACTTTTTTTCCCGTCTCTCTGACCACTCCAGACACTGCTATGTTTGTTTATCTTCCTCCCCCTGCTTAGTGTTTCACAAAACCTAGTCAGAATGGCTAAATATCTTCTGAATAAAATGAAAATCCAGTTGCAATAAATGCTTTATGGTTCTTCTGGCTAAACTCATACATGTGTCAGTTAACTTCTTTAAGCCTCAATTTTTACTTTGTAAAAGGACCCAGGAGAAGTTGAAGTTATCATACAATACATACATGCTCTTACACACAAATGAAAACAATTATATTGATTGTTTATGAAGAACAACCTACTACCACTTGTTTGGTTCTTATATAATAAAGCTGAAAATGTTATAATAAATTATAGTTGGAAATGACCTTCCCATTAATACACTTGTACTGCTTATTTCACTGGTATAGAAGCAAGTCTTAAAGGGCAAGTACACAAACCAAATTAAAAGAGCATTAACAGACTCTAATGCTTTTTACTGATAGTGTGCATTTAGCAAGTGAAATTTGTTAGCACAATAAATCTTAAAGATTGTATCTACTTTTTCTATAAAATAAATTTGTATAATGCCTTTTTCTTTTCTTTACTCTTATTTTACCCTAATTGCTTATCTGGGTTCAGATCTGGCAGGACCTATCAGAAATACAAAGAAGATAGAACATTGGGTTTGTGGGTTTACAATAATGGAATATAAGATAAATTGTAATTGTTTTAATAAGAAGGATGAAGATTGATCATTCATTCCCTTTTTTAATAAAAATACTGAAATCAATGTTTTTCAAATAAAATTCCACATGTAATTGAATCATTAAATAACTTGATCACATTAAAATTTTATAGGCTATAAGAACAGCTTAGTCAGATCCTTTATTTTTCTGAATAATTTAATCATTTCAGTAATAATTCCGGTTCTGGCAATGATGAAATAGTTTTTATTGGATTAACTCAACAAAGAATAAAAATTGTAAATTCTGGATCAAATATTTGTAAAAATTGAAAGGTCTTCTGATTAACCCAACCAGGCAGAAACTGTAGGGTATTCAACCCTTAAAAATAGTAACTGCATGGAGTGAGATCCACTTTTAAATGGCTTATTCACTGAGGACCCACCTCAGTTGAGGTGACAAGGAGAAGCCACAGTGCAAGCAGAAAGTCAGAATCTTATTAGATTAATATGTTAGAGGAAGGAGTTTGCAGCAGCCACGGTAGCCAGAAATCAACAGGGTAATCACAGAAAGAAGGGAACCATGAAGGAATGAGCCCCAGATCTGTACATAAACTACTCTCATATCCTTGGCTGACTCCTAAACTGCACATGTATAAGAATGAAATCCGTAGAAAGCAACTCCATAAAGCTAAAAGAGCTGAACAACAGATTACAGTTGCTGTCCATGATGGGAGATAGAGATTGAATTTTGAGTCCCTCTAAATTAGAAGGGTTTAATGAGAACTATAGCCTTTGCACAGAAACTCTAGAAGACTATGTTTAGGACTAAAGGGACTGCCAACACCAAGGGGTTTGCCCTAGGAACTAAGGTAAAATTAAAACAAACAAACAAACAAACAAACAAACAAATAAACAAAAGACATGCCTTAACAATGTGTAAAACCAAATATCCACAAATTCAAAGGACACAGATAGGAATTTAATAGCCTAGTGAAACAAAAATCAATCCTTTTCAAAGAATACATTTTCAGAGACATAATCTCAAATCTCAACAATGGATCAATCATAGTGTTCAGTTCCAATCAAATGTGAAGAAGCAGGAATGTAAAGAACTATGAAAATGTGATCTATGGTTAATAGAAAAAAACTGTCAATATAAATTTATCATGGGATGGCAGAGATGTTGAAGTTTTAACAGACAAGGACTTTAAAACAGCCATTATAACAACTATGATTACAGACTCACAAGAAAAGATGGTCATAATGACTACAAAGATGGGGAATCTCAGCAGAGAAATGGAAATTATTTTTTAAAACCTGAAATTCTAGAACTGAAAAATAAGCTATCTAGAATAAAAAGGGTACTGAATGGACTTAACAGAAAATTGGAGATTGCAAAGAAAGAGCCGATAAACCTGAAAGCAGATCAAGATAAATGATCCCATCTAAAGGTTAGAGAGTAAAAATATTTTAATGAAATAAATAAGACCTTAGTGACTCAGAGACGTTAAGGGTTATAAATTAAATATTCTGTGAGACTCAACTTGAGAGGAAAAAGAAAAGACAGTAGAAAAGATATTTGTAGAAATAATTGTCAACATTTATTAAATGTTATGAAATATATACCAGAAGCTCAGTGAGGCCCTAGCAGGATTAAATACAAAGAAAACCACATTTAGACACATCATAGTTAAACATCAAAAGTAAAAAGAGGTGGTACATTTACACAATAAAATACTACTAGGCCATAAAAAAGAAGGAACTCTTACTCTTTACTGCAGCATGGATAAACCTGGAGATCATATGGACCTGGGGAGCATTAAGCCAGTCAGAGAAAGACAAGTAGCATATGATTTCACTCATATGTGGAATCTAATGTACAAATTGAATTAACAAGCAAAATAGAGACAGACATATAGATAGCAGATTGACAGCTGTGGGAGTGGGGGGGGGGCGGTTGGGGAGGAGGAGTATTGAGCAAAAATTAAAAAAAAAATAATAAAAAAGAGAAAAATGTCTCATGAACACAGACAACAGTGTGATGATTGCCAGAGTGAAGGAGGTGGGGTATGGAGGGAGGTGGAAGAGGGTATAAGGGGAATAAATGATGATGGATGGAGACCTGACTTAGGGTGGTGAACACACAATACAGTATACAGATGATCTGTTGTATAAATGGGCACCAGAACCCATATAATTTTGTTAACCAGTGTCACTCCAATAAATTCAATTAAAAGGAAAAAAATAAGAATTTTTAAAAAAATGATAAGAGAATTGCAAAAAGGCCAACTCAGTAAAACACACACAATACACATGTATAAATTACGGTCAACTTCTCATCAGAAACAATATTTGGCAAAAGACAATAAAATGGCATCTTTAAAGTGATGAATATTAAACAAAAACTTTTATTTGTGTTGATGGATATTATCTAGACTTACTGTAGTTATCATTTTTTCAATATATGCATATAGGAAATCACTACATTATGTAACTGAAATAAACATAATGCATGTCAATTACATCTCAATTTTAAAAAATTTATTATTGCATAGAAAATTGTTGAATGATAAATTTATTTTGAGTTTTAAAATAAAAGGTTGTTCTTCATTTAAAATCACCAGTCTTGATTTTAGAACTAATAATATTATATCCACAATTTCCCTTTAGACAATTTAAAAGTATGAAGAAAAGGATATTTTGATTATACGTCACTATCTTCTGAGACTCTCAGTGTTCTTGTTAAATGTTAACCAATACCAGCAATGTCCCTATTTGAAAGCACAAAGACAAAAAAGATCTAGAAAAAGTAGCCACCTGTCAGATTGGAGTTTGATGTATACTACCAATACTATTAAAAATGAAAGTACACCAGCCATTTTGAGGCAAATAAAAGCTGAGTATATACGCCACTTGTAGGACTGAACTTCAAGCTCTTCTAAAGGATGTTCTTCAGGATGAAGTAAATGATACCAGGTAGGAGCCCACATATGTAGAAAGAAATAAAGAACCCCAGAACTATCAGGGAAGTGGTCAGATACTGGAAACGATCTTTAGCTCCCTATTTGCACAGTATGAAAGACAACTGATTGCTTAAATAAAAGACAGGACATTTTACTGTGGAGTTCATAAAACATAAATATGTGGCCACAATAGTACAAAGGACAAGGTCAGTGTAAATTGAATTACATTGCTGTCGGCTTATTACTTTTAAAATCTGAAAATGATATAATATTAATCTAGATAGCATGTAATAAGGTAAGAATGCATATTATAGTCCCTAAACTAACCACTGACAAATAAAACCACAAAGAAATGCAGCTAAAAAGCCAAAAGAGAAAATAAAATCAAACACTAAAAACATTAACCCCAAGAAAGGCAAGAAAAGAAGGAACACAGGAAGAAGATGGGACACATACGAATCAAGTAGTAAATTGTAGACCTGAACCAGACTATTTAACAATTAATCAGGAAGACATAATAATTAAAAATGTATATGAACTAATGAAAGAGCTTCAGAAAATGTAGTAAACCTACAGAAATATAGACTAGGAAGTAGAGAAGTTTAAACACCTCTCTGGGAATTGAAAGACCAAGTTCAAAAATAGAAGTAAAAATGGATTTACCTTATTTATACATTTATATCCTAAAAGTAATAATGATTAGTTCCTAGGTGATCAGGACTGTAAATTGCATTGTATCTTCATTATGTACCATATCCTGACAAAATGTTTAGAGTATAAATTTGACAAAGGTAAGTCTTTGTTCTAGATACTCTGCTATCATAGGAAATATTCTAAAATCTAGCTTTATTTTGTCATTAAATTTTCTTCCAACAAAATTCATAAAATAGTATTGCCTAAGACTTAGTCATTCAATACCTTGTACTTATTTTATATTAAATTAGCTTCAAGGAGTATAGTTAAACCTTTAGATACATGATAAATAAACAAATAATTAATTACATGCCTACCTTAAAGACTAATTCTCCTACCAAGCCATTCCATGTCCCATCTTCCTGTGGGCTTCCATACTTGTGATCCGGTGCAACGTAAATTTCATAGTTAAAGCCCAGGTAGTTAGATAAGGCATCCAAAACATCAATGGAGAAGCCCTGGTATTTCTTCGGCTTACCCAGGACATTTTCAGAGACCATTACAAAAGGTTCTTCCTACAGGGAAATAAGAGAAATCCGTCATGTCAATCTATATTGCTCCTTAAAAGATGAATTCTTCCAAGAGTTTTGCTTACAGTCTAAAAATTGCTTTTGCACTCTGAGAGAATTAACTTGTTAATATAACTTGTGTGTTGTTAATGCAGCATATTATTGAACAGTATTTAATTACCCAACTTCTTGTCAGCTCTCATTTAATTACAGATGCACCACTTAACGACAGGCATACATTCTGAGACGTGTCCTTGAGCAATTGTGTCATCTTTCAAACATTGTAGAGCACACTTACACAAACATGGACGGTACAGCCTATTACACACTTAGGCTCTATGGTACAGTCTATTGCTCCTAGGCTACAAGCCCGTACCATATATCAACACACAAAACAACATGGAATTAGATCAAGCACAAGAGAAAGTGATGCAATCAACACATGGTAAATATAAGATGTATGAGGTGGCTGCAGGTATAACGTGGCATACTGTTTTACAGTAAACAATTTTTTAATATAAGTATATAGAGTATACTGTAAAATAATAATAAAAAGCATGTTATTGTAAGTGCATAAACAAGTAACAGTTGTTTATTATCATTATCAAGTATTGTGTACTATACATAATTGTACGTGCTATATTCTTATACAACAGTCAACACAGGTTTGTTTACACCAGCATCACCACAAACATGTGTGTAACACTTTGCACTAGGCCATTTTTGATGGTCACCAGACAATAGCAACTTTTCTTCTACATTATGATTTTATGGTACCACTGTTGTATGTGCATTCCATTGTTGACCGAAACATTATTATTCAGGGCATGACTGTACTATCATATCAAAAATGAGGTGTAAGTGACTATAAGACTTCCGGGGCTATGATTCATTTTCCTTGTCATCTTAGGACTAATCTGAGTCATAAATAATCAAATCATATTAAGGAAACCATAACTTGATTATATCTTTTCTCAGGCATTTATGATCTATATATGTCAAAAATATGTAAAATCATATTTTAACAGATATAATCTACATAAAACTTTCTGAAAAGATAAAAAAATTCTAAGAACATATAATTTAGCTAAAATTTATAGCATCACATTTCCTGGGCATTATTTGCTAAGCAATTTTGGAATTTGGATATAAACACACCATTTCGTTGCATAAAATAGATTCTTTACTATTGCTATGAAAAATTCACTTATCTTTCTGGTAGTTAGTAATTTATAAATTCAGCAAATTTGTTTCTGCCTACACCTCTTTTACCTTTTTGTCTCCTTACAGGTAACAAATAGGCCTCTTTCACTTATTAGAACTCTTCGTGTTAAGAAAGCTCCATAGTTTGAAACATGCTGGCAGAATACCAAAAATTAGATAATCTATTCCTTAATTTTCTAAACTTGTTCAGAAATCTTTCTGCAACAATAATATTTACAGATAACTCTTCACAGTGTATATTGTTCATCCAGCCCTCTGGGTAGGTTAAAATCTATCCTGAGTCTAAACCAAAATATCCAAAGGTTTTATCTTCAGATTGTTTTTCTTTAGAGACTCACAAAATAGCCTTCATTGAGTTGAAAATAATACTTTGCTTTGCCTTTAATTCAAACACTAAGTAAATGCCTTATAAAATCACTGTATCTATTATAGGAATTATTACTCACCGTGACTTTCAGTTTTCCCCTAAAACTTACCATGAGATCAGTTTTCGAATTGTTTAGAGCCAAGAGAGCTTAATCTTGCTTTCATAATGCCTTTTTTTAAATAATGAAAATAATGTAACTGAGTATTGCAGTATCCCTTTTTACTTTGAATACCCAGAAGATGAGTTCTAAGTTTGATGCTCATCTACAACTATGTTGGTATTGTGATATCTGTAATTTTTTAAAATCTTGATTTTCTAAAGTACATTTGATGTTTTTTTCTCTTTTAAAAATGTTTGTCTTGTTTGTTTATATCTTTGTGCAAAATAAATCAGCAAACGAACAGTTAAATAAAGGAGGTGACTTCTATTTGTCCCCTAGTAGATGTTCTTCCTTCTTTACTAGTTACAACTTTTAAGATATTTTAGCATCGCCCTGGCCAGTTTGACTCAGCAGTTAGAACAAGGCCCACGGAGCAGAGTTGTGGGTTTGATTCTGGTCAAGGGCATGTACCTCGGTTGGGTTCAGTTTCCGGCCCTGGTGGGGGTCGTGGGGGAGGCAACCAGCCAATGTCTGTCCCTTTCACATCAATGTTTCTCCCTCTCTCTCTTCCTCACACTCTGTCTGAAGATAAATGGAAAAATATCCTCAGGTGAGGATTAAAAAAAAAAAAGAAATTTTAGCACTACTGAGAATAAATGTCCATAGTTTTCTTTTCTTTTAGACAAGGTGAGAGACCATCTGACTAATTATGGTCAATTTTATGTAAACAAGGTGCTTTGTGCAACTTTTCTTGCATGTTTTCTACTTCTTTTTCACTGGAATGAGCTTGTAAAGGCTGGAACTCTGGTAGCTATCTTAGATGACACACAGCAGAGAAACAGGACAGAAGTTTATGTCCTTGACACTTGATATATTATAACAGAATTCACTAACTTTCTAGGGTTCTAGAATATAAGAAAATTTTTTCTATCTCTGTTTGTTGTTGTTAAACTCCTGATATTTTTTCATATTATCGTAGTATTTTTTTATTAATTTATTTTTGTTACAGATGTTTCTCCTCCCCCCCCCCCCCCACTGACACCCTCCTCCATCCCCAGCTTTGTTGTCTATGTCCATTGTTCATGCATACATGCATATAAGTTCTGTGGTTTATCTCCCCTCCCCCCAACTCCTCTGAGGATTGTCAATCTGCACCCTACTTCTATGACTCTGGGTCTATTTTGTTCATCAGTTTGTTTAGTTCATTATATTCCAGAAATAAGTGAGATTATGTGATATTTGTCTTTGTCTGCTTGCCTTGCTTCGCTTAGGATAATACTTTCCAGGTCCCTCCACATCGTCTCAAAGGATAAGAGATCTTTCTTTCTTACAGCTGCATAGTACTCCATTGTGTACATGTACCACAGCTCTTTTATCCTCTAGTGTACTGATCAATACTTGGGCTGTTTCCAGATCTTAGTTATTGTAAATAGTGCTGCTATGAACATGGGGGGTACATATATTCTTTCTGATTAGTGTTTCAGGCTTCTTAGGGTATATTCCTAGAAGTAGGATCACTGGGTCAAATGGCAGTTCAATTTTTAATTTTTTGAGGTAACATCATAGTGTTTTCCATAGTAGTTGCACCAGTCTGCATTCCCACCAGCAGTGTACTAGGGTCCTCTTTTCTCCATACCCTCGCCAGCACTTGTTGTTTGATGATTTGTTGATGGTGGCCATTATGACAAATGTAAAGTGATACCTCATTGTTGTTTTAATTTGCATCTCTCTGATGATTAGTGATGTTGAGCATTTTTTCATATTATAGTAGTATTTGATGCTAATGAACATTGCGGTAGGTTAATAAATATGAGGTTTTGAGAATAAATAAAAATTTTTAAAAATACTTGTTTAATCTAAATGACATCAAATAAGTAAAAGATAAAAAATTAATCATTTTTTTAATATTATGTGTAAAATTCAGAACAACTTGATGAGTCCAAATATTTTATATATTTTAAAATACACAGCTGGGCTGGTGTGGCTCAGTGGTTGAATATCGACCCATGCACCAAGAGGTCACTGGGTCAATTCCTAGTTAGTGCACATGCCCAGGTTGTGGGCCAAATCCCCAGTGGGGGGCATGCAAGAGGTGGCTGATCGATGTTCTCTCTCATTGATGTTTCTATCTTTCTCTCCCTCTCCCTTCCTCTCTCTCTAAAATCATAAAGAAAAATAAATAAAGTGCACAACAAACTTCCAGATAATTGGCAGAATTTGCTACTGTTCATTTTGTTGTTTGCACAAAATATAGACCTAGCCAATGTCTATGCTTTGCTCAAATACTCGAAAGTCGATCATGAGGTTGTTCAAATCAGAATGTATTAAATTATTCCAAGATAGAGATCATATTCAAAGAGTATGTAAACACAATAAAAAAATTCTAGAATTCCTGGGCATTGATTATTTACATTATATTATAAACACTGCCAGTAGAGAGTGAGTACTTATTTTCTTATGCTCATCTGATTTATTTCTATATTTTTAACATCTACTCACTGACAAACCAATGGAAAGATGGTTCATGAAAGATCTTATTTGAATAGTACCTATACAAAAAACTTTGGACCAGATGTATTCTCTGTTTATCCATGGCTTTCGAGGTCTAACAAATCTCTTAAGCTTAGCAGCAATTTAATCACAAGGAAATTGAATAACACTCTCTAAGGTAACAAACAATTAAGACTACCAAGGAACTGTACTGTAGAGCTAAATAAGCCACATGACAGAAATAATATCTGAATGTATGCTTTAACATAAAATATTAGTGATTCTTTTTTGTTTTTCTTAGTATCTCTTTAGACAAATTATTTAATATGTTAAATTACATTAGATTTTAATATGCTAAATTTCCTCTAGAAATTATTTTAAATTCCAGCTGATAAGTAAATTCCCTAGGCAAATAGATCCCTTTCAGAGGTCTGCTGTCAAAATCTGGTCCAACTAACAACAGGTAGAATTGACTAAAAGCACACAATAGAAATGGTTATACTAAGAATTCTTTTAAAGAGGGTGAGTGATTTATTGATGAACATATTTTTGAAGTTTTATGCCCTAAATAAACCCTTATTATATCCCATAACTTTCTTCTAGGCTAATGTATTTAAGTTGTGTTTTTAAGCTCTATTACAGATTTGGATCACTATTTATCCTACCTCAAACCAGTTGTGCTTTATGAGAACAATCAGCCAATATAGTTAAAATCATAGCAACAGAAATTAGATTGAAGCTCTGGAACTTATAATAGAAAAGACACTTATTCCTTTTCCAGACCGCAGGCCAATGCTCCAACCGCTGAGCCAAACCGGCCAGGGCGACACTTGTTCCTTTTCTAAGGCAACAATACTGAGCTTGGTTTAATCATTTTTATCCATGCATCTATTTCCAAAATTTATTCACTCATTGACTCATCCATTTGATATGCATAGAGCAGCTACTCAATATAGTGAGAGATATGGTCAATGAGCGGCCACTTTCAAAATAATTTTAACCTAGTATAGAGAAAAGTTATATACTCAAAAAATATTAAGCATAACAAAAGCAATGCACATCATAACTGGGAAAAACGAAACACCAGGGAAACAAAATGGACTCCAAAAGAAAAAGAAAATCACCATTTTGGGAATTACTGGCTTTGTACTATATGAACAAATTAAAAAAAATTAGAAACAGAAGTTTCAACTCAAGTTCACACAACAAGTTACAGAAGAGGAAGGCATCATGATTACCTTACTCCACCTTTATCTCCTGGGACCTCAAAATGTTCAGCCTATGAATTAAAATCTAAGATAACATCATTGTCTCAAATTTTAATTCAAGTTAAGGTGATGTGAGACTGATAGAGACTCCGGATGCCTGACAGAAAACAAAGACACAATCCTCTCTGGAAAAAAGTAAATTCATTTTAAATCCTATGTTATTCCTTTAAGTAAGTGTTTGAACAATATTCAAAGCAAAAGTTAAAGATATTCTATAAAAGGAAATTACATTTCATGTAGAGAACCAGCAGAAACAGTATTCAACAGAAACAGATCGTTGCAACCTCAGACACTGAAATTTTCAGATGCATATTATAAACATGTTTACCATGTTTAAAGAGCACTTTTTCTAATTGACAGGAAATTGGACTATAGGAAATCTCATTGCAGAATTTAAAAAGAATTAAACAGAAATTTAAGAATTAGAAAAGACAATGATCACAGTTAACGACTTAATGACTGAGTTTATCAGCAGATTAGAAATAGCTGGAGAAATAATCAGTGACCTGTTATAGATCAGAGTTCATATCCAGGGTACAAAAGAATAAACAAATAGAGATTGCAGAGAAAAAGTAAAGAGATGAAAAAGAAAGAGATGAGTGAGAGGTAGTCTGATAATTCAGGATATGAAGAGAAACATGCACAAGGAAAAACAGCTGCTATGGCCCTGACAATATTCTATTTTTTGTTCTGGGCAGTGATTACATGGATGTTACTTTATTATTCACTGATTAATAATTTAAGCTCTTTTTCCCCCCTGTATTGGTGTTACATTGCAATATAAATAATAATAAAGAAAAAGTATGTTAAATGAGACCGAATAATGGAGGGCATTGAAGTCATATGAAGGTTTCTGTCTCACTTGGCATGGAACAGGAGCTTTATGAAAGGGAAATAGCATAATTACAAAGTAGTTCCGAGAGCAGAGTACAGCATGAATTGCAGCAGAATCAAGGACTAGGGGTCTTTTGCAACAGTGTAGTTTCCAGGAGATTATATACATATATATATTTATATTTATATATACATATTTAGATTTTTATATATACATATTTATACACATATATATATTTTAAATTTTTTTCTTTATTGATTTTAGAGAGAGAGGAAGGGAGAGGGAGAGACAGAAACTTCGACGAGAGAGAACATCGATCAGCCGCCTCCTGCATGCCCTACACTGGGGATTTGGCCCACAACCTGGGCATGTGCCCTGACCAGGAATTGAACCAGTGACCTTTTGCTGCATGGGTCGATGCTCAGCCACTGAGCCACACCGGTCAGGCACCAGGAGATTATATTTAACATATATTTTCAAAGTGTATGTAGGTAGCTTTGAGTCTTCTGTTATAAGGGCCGAGAGGGAAAAGGAAATAATAAAATGCTGCCTTTAAAATTCGTTTTCTAGCAGTTGGTTTCAGAGTATTAATAGGACTGAGTCCAAGCGGGTGAAAACCTGTCTGCTATTAAATGAAAACAAAAGGCAGATTTAGATTTGCTGATCATTTGGATGACAAATTCTCTAAGTACAATCCTCGGCAACTGGAATAAATGAAGCTTTCATAGAATGCCTGTAGTTTATCAGTCTAAGTGCATTAGCGTGAGGATCCATAGACCTGCTTGTAGAAAAGAGTGTTTCAGTGGTGGATAATTTTCGTATTATCAAAGATTTATTCACATCACTTGTTGGGTTATTAGATAATAACTTCATAATTCTGAATTTGTACTCAGTCATTTAAAAAATCTCATGCTAATTGCTACGTGATTTACAACACTGTTTGCAACTTGCAGATTCTGTAGTTAATTCCCATATTTTAATAACGATGCAATATTGCTTGCTAGTGATCGAGCTTGAAAAAAGGCATCTAAAGTTTTAGATAGGTACAGGGGACAAGCCCTACTGCCAAGCCTTTCCCGAGACCTGCTAAGAGGTTTTAATATGCACAGCTTCACAGAATGCCAGATCGCTAAAACTAGGAATGAGTCACTGGATATTCCTTACAATTCTGCTCACATATGCAACTCAAAGACATTAAAAGAGAATGAGAATATTTCTTAATAGCCTGTTTAAAAATTTTGCCCCCATAAAACATGTTACTGACTGAAGCAAACAAGAGTTGTCTTTATGTACAGTGTGAGCTCATATTTTGCTTAGGGATGACACTTTCCACTGTGATACATGCAGAATTAATGATCGCTATTCTCCAAAAAACCAAAAACAAAAAAATCTCATTACCTATTATGGACCATACATGAATATTAAAAATTTCTGTAAGTTAAAAAGAGGTGAAAAGTATGAAATTTGTTATTAAAATTTATCAAGACAGCAGGATAGGAAAACAAACATGAGGAAAATCTGGAGAGGAATAAGAAATCTAGGTGTTGCAAGGGAAAAAAAAATATCAGTTGCATGAAGAGAAGGAAGGCAAGTCATAGGGATATGCAGTGAAAATATTTTTAAAAGAGCTTTTGCAGAAGGATTCCATGGCGGAGCACATGTTTAGAAAGCACTGCACTAAACTTATTTTTTAATTTTTGTTAATCCTAACCCAAAGATATTTTTCCATTGATTTTTAGATAGAGTAGAAGGGCCGAGGATCAAACCTGCAACCTGGCATGTGCCCTTGACTGGGAATCAAACCCATGACTCTTCATTCAGCAGGCTGATGCTCTAACTGCTGAGCCACACTGTCCAGGGCTAACTTTATTTTTAAAAATGCAATGCTTTTGCCTGGCCAGTGTGGCTCAGTGGATTGAGCATTGTCCCATGGTTTGATTCCCAGTCAGGGCACATGCCCGGGTTGCAGGTGCGATCCCCAGTAGGGGGCGTGCAGGAGGCAGCCAATTGATGTTTCTGGCATCGATGTTTCTCTCTCTCTTTTCCTTCCTTTCTCTCTCTCTAAAAGAAAATAAATCAATAAAGTAACAAAAAAAATAAAATGCAATGATTTCGGACAATGAGATTGAAATTACAAATTACAGAAGTAAATAAAAAGTCATTCTAACTTTCTAAAATAAATCATGTCTTGCATATTATTTCTGATTTCCATTTTATAAACATTTATTTAAATAAATAACATGCTTTAAATCGAACATAAAATGTGTGATTTAATATATTGTTTTCAAATCATGAAATGCTCACATTTAATATCTTAAAGGCTAAAATAGAGAGTCACAAAATAAACACGTTCATTTTCTTATGACAATCTGAATGAAATATAGGATGCTGTAACTGGGAATACAAGGTTATCAAGGACAACAGGCAATCTCAACAATCCCAAATACATTAGTTTTCATTTATTGGTTTTTCCTCATATGCACCTGAAAACACATTTTAGGAGGCTAAGAGTTTATGGACCACATGATTACCATATATAAACTTAGAAATAAAGACTCTCAGTTTGCTTTTTAAATATGTATGCTACATAATATTTTTTTGTTTCTTTGGTCCAAATCTTCATTATTTTGCTAAATTTAACACCTAAGTGAATATTACAAGTGCATAGTCAAATGAAAGAGTCAATTTTGGTCCATAAGTATTGTAGGCACAAAGTACTTTGTAAGGGCAGATATCTCAAGAAAAACTATGAAGAGCATGTTCTGAGACAGAGTATACAACAGCTGAAAGGGGCGATTGGCTGCACCAAGAGTCTGAAGTCTACGAACTATTTTACTGAAGAACACGGAAACATTTGTCTTCAGAATGGTATATTGCCAAACAGGAAGAAAATGTACAAAACTTTCAATGAGTGTGTGTATGTTTTAGTCCGTTAAGGCTGTTATAACAAATCGCCATGCTTAAACAGCAAACATTTATTTTTCACAGTCTGGAGGCTAGAAAGTCCATGATCAATGTGCTGGCAGAGTCTGTATCTGATGAGAGTTTGTTTCCTTTCCCTCCCAGGGCAAGAGCAGAGACATCATCTTTCTCCTGTCTTTTCTCAGGAATGCACTAATCCCATTAACACGGCTCCATCCTCATGAGCTCCTTGTTCTCTCAGGTCCTACCTCCAAAGGCCATCACACTGGGGATTAGGCTTTAACATACAAATATTTAGCCCTGGCCGGTTTGGCTCAGCGGTTGGAGCGTCGGCCTGCGTTACAGAGAGACCCGGGTTCGGTTCCCGCTAAGGGCACGTACCTCGGTTGCAGTTTGTCCCTGGCCCTGGATGGGTTGTGTGGGTGGCAGCCACTCGATGTGTCCCTTTCACATCGATGTTTCTCTCTCTCTCTTCCTCTCTCTCCCTCCCGCTCTATCTGAACAAAAAATGGAAAAATGTCCTCGGGTGAGGATAAACAAACAAACAAACAAACAAAAAAATGCAAATATTTAACAAATATTTAGTCCACAGCAGTGTGCATGTTTACAATATGAAGAATAACAAGTAAACATTCATATAAGACTTACTGTGTGTTGGGCACTTTCCGGTACTTTTTGTATAATTATGCCCGATAGGCATATGAGTTTAGAACTATAATCATCTCCATTTTTATAGATAAGGTAACAGTTTTGTTAACTAGAAAGTGACAGATACTAAAGCATTAGTGAGTTGTTGATAAAGGAATGATGGATGATTTTGTTGTTGATTTTTATTTTCCACGTTTTCTAAGTTGTTGCCATTGAATGTGCAATACTTGATTCAACACTTGTTAGATAAATGAATCTGAAGCACGAGGGAAGATGGAAATAAAGATGTGTTTACAATTTTCAAGAAAGTAAATGCAGTCACTCAGGGGTAATGTACAGAAAGAGTCAGGATGAAATTCTGAAAAAGGAGAATCCAGCGGGAGGTCAAGCAGGAGATCTTGAAGACCTTTTGAAAAGCAGTTTCTTTGGAGAAGTCAAAACAGAAGCCACATTAAAGCCAGCAGTTTGAAGACAATAACTAATAAAGGGGAGACAGAACTGAAATCTGAGACACTTGCATGAGAAGAAAAAATAGTAGAATAAAGGGTCAAAAAATGTATTTTTTAACCCAGAGCATATTTTCAGGCTCAGGAAGGAAGCAAATGGAAAATAACAAGTTTACATTATGCCTGTCATCCTCCTTATCACTTTCCATTCATCACCTCCTTTAGTTCTTGGAATACTCTGGTATTATTGTTGTTTTACAAATGAGACTACTGAGATTCAAGGATAGAATAGACAATATGCCTGAGCTTACAAGCTAGTAAGAACGATAGAAATTGGAATCCAGTGTTGTCTGAGGCTAACCATTCATTTAGACGGCCTTCTTCAGCGTTTGTGTATGTGTGTTTGGGGTTGCTATGGAGGAGATACCGAAACTCCATGGTAGATAAGAGAAAAAACTTGGTTTACAGTGTTTTAACTCCTGGTGATATAGAAATCAATCTCTCTCTTTCTCCACTGTTCCCCAATTCCCATTCATTTCTATTTATTTTTAATTTAATTTAATTTAATTTAATTTAATTTAATTTCGTACATACCCCTAGCAGGAACCGAACCCGGGACTCTCTGGTCCGCAGGTTGATGCTCCAACTGCTGAGCCAAACTGGCCAGGGCCCCCATTCATTTCTAAAGTAGAGCTATCTATACTTCCTTCTGCACTAAGTCACACTTCAACTTCAGCCAGCATATTGATGGGATCGTTATCGGAGGGGTGCCCTCTGTGTCCTCACTTGTTTCCGGCGGAAGAGGAGTTCTTGGGATGCTGCTGGGAAAAGAATTTCCTGAGCCCCCCATGGGAGGATGGGATTTTGTGGAAAGCTTTATTGATGATGTAAAATTAAGGGGCTTCCCTTCCAAGGTCCCATCGCCCCCTGTCTTGCCATGGAAAATTCCAATCTTGTCTTCAGCAGGGCTGGGATTAAAGCCACTGCCCAGGGTCTGTGCTCCATATTAAATAAAGCACAGTCCAGTCCAGCATCTGCCTAGCATGGTTTGTGTTCCCAGCTGCAGTCCATTGCATGTAGGGTCCGCATGGCCATGGACCATGCGGCTGCCTAAGGCACCGGGGTGGGCTAGCGCTTGGGCCAATGCGGGTCAAGGAGCAAGAAAGAGTAGGAGGGCAAGAGTGAAACAAGAATGAGAGAATTCTTTGTCTGGGGATTGTAACTAGTTGCTTAGCCAATAAACCCTTCAGGATTTCACATGCTTGCAGTGGCTCTACCCCTCTAGCCAGTTATCTTTCCCCAGGTCAGACTGACAGGCGGTACCTTCCTGACATCACCCCCACTTCCCTGCACGTGTGCCACTTCCCCCTTTACTTTTTTCCTACTATTAATATTACTAACTAGCTAATTATGATGATAACAGGATCACAGTTTTGTCATAAACATTATTTTAAAGTAAAAACATTTGAAATCTAATCTGAACTGCCCTTGTGTGATGGAAGTAGAGCCTCCTGAAGATACAGCTGCCACAACCCCACTCCCAAAAGATTTTCTTGCAGATTCCAAGGACACAGACTTCTCTTTCCCGTTATCACAGGCAATGAAACAAAAACCCCAACAGGAGACCCTTCCATACTTTCTAATAAAAGCCAAAATTACCCTCACCACTACCATTTTGTTAAGTTGGTATGTAAACCTTTACCTCTGGGTATTTGGCAAGTTACTCATTATTGAGTGACTTGTAAATAAACCTTGACCTTTCTCCTGTTAATCTATTGTCAGTTAATTCATAGCCCCCAATCCATCGAACCTAAGAGAGTAGAAAAGTAGTTCTCTCCCAAAAGTCTCAAGCCTTTTTTCCTGAACAAAGATACTCTCTATCCTAAAAGGAGATCTGGAGAGAACAAGACACACAATAATTTCACTAACCCCACTCTGTACCCTTTGTAGAAAGTACACTCACTATTTCTGCTACTGGCTTGCCTGATCTAAGGTTTCACGAACGTGGTGACAGGTTTTCTGTTCCTAGTATGCTGAATGCTTTCTGAAGGATATACCTCTTTCTTTTGATTTTGCTACGAAGCACAGTGGGAAGCTTAAAAGAAAAGACTTGCTGCATAGAAGGCAGACACATAAGAGTAGAAAGAAAGGTGCTGATATTTAAAAGCAAGAAACAAATCTGTGGGGATTGACAGATTGTAGAGAACGCTGAAATTAAAGCTACAAAGACAGTATTCTGTGTTTCAAAAATGAATAAGCACATAAAAATTACTGGAAGTGTTATTAAAATTAATAATAAGGTACATAACAATGACTCTAGGCCAGTCTTATGAGGACTGTGGATATGGACTACAATATGTAATTAATTATAGGGACACCTAGGAAGGAATAAAAGGAGGTTCCCATAATTTACTAGAAAATGCAAAGATGCTTGAAACATTTCCCCCCATTGTTATATTTTATTGCACAATAAATTGGAATGCATAGACTAAAACAAGCCCTAACATTTAAGCCTATGAGATTCTTCATTAGATGGAGCAAATGTCACTGAGGACTGACAAAAAATGAGTATAGGTCCTATTTATTCTTGCATTCCTCAGCAGATCCTCCAGGAGTGTTCCAGATGTAACATTACATTACATTGCAATGCATCCCAGTTTTGGGGGTTGATGACTAAAGGTCATTTCTTAAACATTTGAAAGGACTCATAAAGCAAAGGTGCGATCTTTTTCAAACTCTTTGTTCTTGATGGGTGATCCTTTTTTTATTCTCCCAACTTTAAAAAAATGAAAGAACTTGCTTTCAAATGTTAATCAGTTGCTTCTTTATTCCCCAGTAGACTTCAGACCATTCAGCCTCAATACTTCATTTTCTTGAGTGCTTTATTGACCATGGTCTTGGAGATTACATTTGGCTCAGAACAACATAGCAGCTTGTTATTTTTAATTGAACTGCAGAGTACATTACCCTACATAAGAATCGATGGAAAAAATTAGTCTGAGCATTTCATTTTCCCATTTCAAAAAGCACACCACTAGCAAAGGTTAAAAGTAAAAAAGAAAAAATGAACAAAAAAGAAGTCCTTCAAATTTACCAAAGTAAAAAACCGTCCAAAATCTAAAGTTCATTTCCTCATGCTAACTTCCTTCATCTAGAAAACCTGAAATTCCTTGCTAAAAGATTTTAAGCACACAAGAATCACAATTTCAGTTTCCAGCATGATGGCCTATTTATTTCCAGGTTAAAGTAATTGGCACACAATTCACATAGAGATGTTGTGAACCCACACCTTAAAACCTCAACCTTTTTGTATTTCCACTGATCACTAAAACACCCAAGGGGTGTATATTCTGAGAGAGTATGCATTTACCTTCCTTTTCTTGACCAACTTTTCCATTCCAGGGACCTCCATGCAGTATGGTGGTTCTCTCCTCGACTGCTTCTGACCTCCTCAGAGGGAAATAAATTTTAATAGCTGTTCATGTTCTAGAAGCTGACAGATGAGTCAACTATTCCCACGTTGGGTGCTTTTTGGAGGTATCTATTCTCATTACAGGCTCCCCTAGAGTCCCATGGAATGCTATGGATGGTGACTTGATAAGCTGTCCCTTATCGGTCAAAACCTGTTACTGTGCCTTTGAAAGCATCTGAATCCCATCTGAGGCCTAGCTTCCTCATTGGTAAGGCTGTCATCTGACTCTGGCTCCTGGGGAGAAACTGGGAAAGCATGCAAGACTTTCTCAAAATGTATTCCTTTGTAAACTGAAATCTCATTATTACATTTTTTTTCTTTATTGATTTTAGAGAAAGAGGAAGGGAGAGGGAGAGAGAGAGGTAGAAACACTGATGAAAGAGATCAATTGGCCACCTCCTGCATGCCCCCCACTGGGGATCAGGCCCACAACCTGGACATGTGCCCTGACTGGGAATCAAATTGGCGACCTCTTGGTGCGAGGGTCAACGCTCAACCAATGAGCCACACCGGCTGGGCTAATTATTAAATTTTAATTCAGATATTGTTTTCTCTATCCATTAGGAAGATTTCTGAGACAACTACTGTGACTTTTTTTGTTTTTGCTCCTATTCCCCCATTGCTAATGTATGTCGGCTGTGAAATAGCAATGATAGCAACATACTCTTATTGGTCAGAGTGGCAGATGAATATGCACCTTCCTAATGAAAGCCGGACCTTTTGAGAGGTCAGAGAAATGTTTAAAACACTGAAATAGCAAGATGGTGGAAGTATCCTACTTTATATCAGTTTGCTCACCTAAATATATCTTAACTACTATTACATAATTCAAAGATAAATACATGTTTTTCATATATCCATTTAAATTCTTGGTACAATCAGATCTGCCCAAATAAAATCTTTCTCTAGTCTCTAGGAATTAATCTGCTTCCTGTCGTTCTTTGCCCAGCTTTACAGAGTATCTCTGTCTGTCTATATGACTTAGTAGTCAGCCAAGACCCCCTAAGCAAATTTTTGTAAGTATTCTCCCAGATAGCTCCTTTTTTTCCAGAACGTATACCAAAAATGCAAACCACCTCCTCCTTCCCTAATTATTTTTATTTCATTTATCTTCAGATAGAGCAGGAGGGAGGAAGAGAGAGAGAGAAACATCGATGTGAGAGAGACACATCTACTGGTTGCTACCCACACGACCCCAACCCGGGCCAGGGACGAACTGCATCCAAGGTACGTGCCCTTAGTAGGAACTGAACCCAGGACTCTCTGGTCCACAGGCCGATGCTCTAACTGCTGAGCCAAACCAGCCAGGGCTGGCCTTCTCTAATTTTGATCTCTTATTTCTCAACTCAGTCAGGTAGACAATCTGTTATGGGCCTATATTCCTGTGCCTTCGGTATGGAAATTGCCAGCAGCAAGAAATCACGGTGATTGTTGGGATCATTTGGTTGTTTCCAACTTCTTAGGAATCAAAGTCCTGTTTTACCTGTTCACCCAGAACTGAAATTTCCCCCTCCCCCATATTTTGCTTGGTTTTATAATTGTGTATTGCAGAAATTTAGGCCAGTCTTTGTTATTCCCTCTGGCTGGCAGAGAGTCAGACAAACAAGGAGACAATACTTATTTTTATCACACATGTAACTGGAAGAAGATATTTAGCTCTAGGACTCAGCCATATAACAAAATGCAAATAACAATCTTGAGGGCTCCATGAAGACTGCAGATATTAAAACACCAAGAATAAGATTTACTAGTGAGTGTGCCCTAAATGTTAGCTGGTGACATATCTGTACGTTGTAATGGTTATGAATTTACTGATATTTTCCTTGGTAATTCTAAAAAGTAAAATCTATATCCAATGCATCTCTCTTATTTTTACTTTTACACTCATGTTCATTAATGAGGAATTGTGTAGAGCTGATTTGTGGTGTGATAACTATGCTAAAAGTACTGCATTGGCTAAAGATAACCTAAAACTTTAAGGTCACTTGAACATTTGAGTTTCTTTCAGGTACAGTGGTATGATGATACCCTTCTGAAACTAAAGTGTAACATAGTTCATGTAACTGGTTGAAATACTGCAGAAGTGATGAAAGTCAATGTAGACCTACTATTCCTACATCTTTGAATTTCCAAGTAACTGTCAATATCTTCTTAAACTTCTAGAGACAAGTAGTAAACCTGTGTTTTTGTTTTTTGTTTTCAGAAGAAAATATAAAACACATCTCTGAAATATTTACCCATTGCTTAGTCTAAGAATTCAAGATTTTGGTGTTTAAAAGGAAAGAAGTTGGGTCATGCAAGGTTACCTCAGTGCAGTAGCAATACTCACAGGTGCACATCTTAAGAACTGGTGTGATGAGAAACAGTAAGAAATTGTCAAGCCATTGTCATGCACCAGTTCTCATGATGATTTTATTCAGTCAGCACTGAATGAACACATAACCGCGTTTTGCTATAAATTACATTGTTTGCATAGGCCAGTTCTCCTCAACTGTGTGTTCATAAAAATCACATTTCCTCCCTTTTTCTCACATAAGATGGCACAATAAGCAGAAGAGACAACAAAATATGTACACAAGAGTGCTGTCTACTAATTACACTGTTTCAATAAATAAAAATAAGAACTATTTTATCTAAACTTCAGGCTAGAGCAAAATTGTAAGAAATGTTATTTTTAACTTTTTGATGCATATTATCTATAATGGGTAATGCTAACCTAATTTTCACAAATTTCTAATTGAATTGTTTCTAAGGGAGTCTTCAAAAAGAATGTTGTATACACTGAATGCTGAATTCCTGCATTTCAATCTCATTTACTTCAGGTGATAACTCCAATTTATTTTTAAGGTACTTTTAAATTCTCGATATCTGCATATATTTGCATATATTCTTTACATTGTCAGATATTTATTCTCTTTTATCTATGCCTTCATAATCCCTGCTCATCTTTCAAAACAAATTTGTGTCATCCTTTAAGGTTCTCCCACTACCCTCCCTTCCCACGATAAATGAGAGGCTTTCTTCATGTTCTCTCTTAGCACTCCATGCATAAGAACTAACACCCATATAGAGTACTTTCTATGTGCTAAGCTCTGTTAGAAGTCCTGGCTTCTCTGCAAGTATGTTCTTTTCATTTTCATAACAGTGTTATGAGTTAGATAATATTATCTCCATTACACAATTGGAGAAACAAAATCATAGAGACTTTAAAGACTTAGCCTAAATTCACAGGTAGGAGACTTGGGTATTTAAATATAATCTGGTTCCAGACTCTTCTTTTAAATTTTTTTTTCTTTACTGATATTAGAGAAAGAGAGAAAGGGAGAGGGAGAGAGAGATAGAAACATCGAAGAGAGAAAACATCTATTGGCCGCCTCCTGCATGCCCCCCACTGGGGATCGGGCCCACAACCTGGGCATGTGTCCTGACTGGGAATCAAACCGGTGTCCTCTTGGTGCATGGGTTGATGCTCAACTACTGGGCCACACCAGCAAGGTACAGATTTTTCTTTTTTTTTAAAATAGCTTCATTAGGATATAATTTATATACCCTATAATCCACCTATTCAAAGTGTACAATTTATTGGCTTTAGAATATTTACAGACATGTTCTACCATAACTGCAATCAGTTTTAGAATATTATCCCCCAAAGAAATCCAGTTCTTATTAGCTACCATCTCCCAATTCCCTAATCTCCCTCAGACATAGATAATTACTAATCTATTTTGTATTCCTATACATTTGCTATTCTTGATTTTACATATAAATTAAATCATTTGATACGTGAACGACTGTGACTGGCTGCATTAACGTAGCATGTTTTCAAGGTTTATCCATGTTATCAGTGCTTCATTTCATTTTATTGCCAAATAATATTTCATTTTATGGGTACATCACTTTATTTATCCATTCATCAGTCAATAGACATTTGGGTTGTTTCCATTTTCTGTTAGTATCAATAAAGTTGCCATGAGCATTTGTATACAAGTTTTGTGTGGACATCTGTTTTCATTTCTTCGGGTAATATAGCTGGAATGAAAATATGGAGTCAGAGAGTAACTTTCTGTTTAACCATTTGAGGACCTGTCAGACTGTTTTCTGAAGCAGATGGACTATTTCACATTCCCATCAGAAATATACAGGGTTCCAATATCTACATATCCTTCCTAACATAGTATTACCTGTCCTTTGGATTCATAGCCATCCTAGTGGGTGTAAGTGGTAGTTCACTGTGGTTTAGATTTGCCTTTCCATGATGGCAATTTCCCAGAAGCTTTTCACTTGCTCACTGACTATTTATGTATATTCTTTGAAAACTGTTCAGAGCCTTTGCACATTTTTAATTGGTTTACTTTTGTACTTCAAATTGAGTTACTATAGTGTTATTCTTTATATATAATGCAAGTCCCTTATTAGATATATGATTTGTAAATATTTTCTACCGTGAGAGACACATATTGATTGGTTGCCTCCTGCATGACCCAGACTGGGCTGGGGATTGAACCTGCAGTCAAGGTACATGTCCTTGATTGGGAATCAAATCCGAGACCCTTTGCTCTGCAGGCTGACACTCTAACCACTGAGCGAAACTGGCCTCTTTAGGGTTTTTTATATGTAAGATCATTCATATGCAAATACAGATAATTTTACGTCTTCCTTTGTAATCTCATTTTTTAAATTTAATTTTTTTCCGTAATCGTGCTGGCTAGAAGCTCCAGCATGATATTGAACAGAAACAGTGAGAACTGACATTCTTGTGTTGTTACTGAATGTAGGGTACCAGAGGAGGCTTTCAGTCTTTTACCATTAATATGATGTTAGCTGTGGGTTTATAATGCTCTTTATCAAGTTCAGGAAATTCCCTTCTATTACTAGGTTGTTGATTATTTTTTGTAATGTAAGGATGTTGGATTTTATTAATTTTTCAGCATCTATTGAGGTGATCATGCGGGTTTATTCCTTCATTTATTAACATAGGACATTGATTTTCATAAGTTCAACCAACCTTGTATTCCTGGGATAAATTCCACTTGGTCATGGTAAATATTCCTGCTTCATATAGCACTGGATTTAGTTTCTTAGCATTTTGTTGAAGATGTTTGTGTACATATTTATATTATGTCAGATTCATTCTAGTCTAAGCCATTAGGTTCCATTAGTTACTAGATGATTACCCTTTTTTTAAAATCAACACTGCCATGTGTTTGCTCAGTAGTTTGAAGAAAATGTATTTTAGTAGGGGTAATTTTTGAGGTCAGCCTTTAAAATTTAAGATTCCAGGAGGGATCTTCTTTGCTATCTCTTTCTCTGGTTTTCTTTGGTGGACTATCTGGCTAATGAGTTAGCTTGTTGTTAGCTAATTAACAGGAACCTTAGACTTGAACTTTCCCTTCTTCTGTTTCAAATAATTGGAGAATGCTTAAGTGCACTCTTATGGACTCTCTCCCCTCTGGGAAAAATCTTTTTGCTGCTACTCTGGGTACTGAGTTAGGTAGTAGCACCTGGTCTTCTCTACTTACCTCTGTTGACTTGGAACCTCTGCCCTTAGAGCAAGCTGAAGTGATGCATTCAGGGCCCCAAATATTCTACGCCTGCCTCATCTGGAGTAGGTTCTGCATCCTATGGGTTGGGCTAAGGGAAAAGGGGAGCTCCCAAATTCTTGGCTACACTCAGCAGGATTTTAGCCTTTTCAAATTAGAGTTGAAGGATATAAGAAATGCTAGCAGCCTGTCCCTCCAGGTTAGAGAAGCCTTGACTAGGAACTTAGTAGAGAGAGAGCCCTATGTTTTTGGCCAAACCGTCTTGGAGTGGAGTTTCCATGAAGCTGAGCAGGGCAGATGGTGAGATGGAAAGAAAGGGGCAAGATAAGGCTCAGTTGCCTCAGACTTGTTTTGGTAGGTTTGCCTGAATGAGTATCACTTCATTTTCTGTGTGCCCTTAGGAAAATTTCCATAACTTCAAATGGTTATGATGTATTAGTTAGTTATTTGAAATTTTGCTTGGAACTTCTCACCCTGCCACCTCAGAGAAGTAGAATTTCTCCAGGGATGATGTTCTTAACCACAATGTTATAATGCGTACTTCAAATTTAGTACTTATTACATGATATTTACCACACTTTACTGCAACTTTCAGTTTATTTTGTATAACAGCCACCAAAAATTTTCTCAGCTACAGTTGCCATTTTTGCCTGGAGCCCTGAACAAAACTTTATTATTTATTGACTTTGGCAAAGGAGCCCTCTTCAGACACTGCTGTGGGAGCTACGAGAGCTTGTCATCAACTCCCTTCCCATCTCCTGGCTGTGAGCACCAGTCCAGTAGAGTCTCTTATCAAGCTTCCTCTCCCAACCCTAGGTTCAGGACACTCAAAGGCTAAGACCATGTGAAAGCATGAACCACGGTGGGCATTCAAAATGCTGAAGGTCTCCAAATAGCTAAAACTTGGAAAGTGTCCTTAGACAAAACATGAGTACAATGACAGCACACTTTGAGGGCTATTATTATTAGTAGTATTTTCTTAGTTTTATATTAACATACAGTTCCTACGAGACAATATAATTGACAGACATTTAGAATTTTATACAGTTTATAATTTAGGGCTTTTTTTTTTTTTTTATCCTCACCCGAGGGTATTTTTCCATTTTTTGTACAGATAGAGTGGGAGGGAGAGAGAGGAAGGGAGAGAGAGAGAGAAACATCGACGTGAAGGGACACATCGAGTGGCTGCCACCCGCACGACCAACCAGGGCCGGGGACAAACTGCAATCGAAGTACGTGCCCCTAGCGGGAACCGAACCCAGGTCTCTCCAGACCGCAGGCCGACGCTCTAACCGCTGAGCCAAACCGGCCAGGGCAGGGCTTTTTTAAAATTTGTATTTTTTTGGTAGTAGGCATTGCTGTTCATTTTTCCTTTAGGACGCATGAGATTCACTAGCAGGAGAGTTACTGTGGTTTTCATTACATTAACAGGTTTTCAAATTATTGTAGCAGTGACTGGGCCTAAAAGTCATGACTCTGCAGTTTATGATTGCTGGTCTGCCTTAGGATTCTATAAATAATTTCCCACAAAAATCTAAAGATTAATGACAATGATTAATTATGCTTGCATGATCACTCATGCTCATTTTCCCCCTTTAATTTACACATCATTTCTCCGCTGCAGAGATAATATCTTATATTTAGAAACACTCAGTACTCTGCTAAACTCTTTCATGTAACTTAATCTCATAACTACCCTGTGTACCACCAGGTTTATTGTCCGTCTTTTACACACAGGAAAACTGAGGTTCAGTACAGCTCCTTGGCTTCCATACCCTCAATGATCTGTGAAGTAGAAAAGCTGATACTCAAACTGATGTCTTTTGACTGTAAATTTAGTACTCTCTGTAGTATATGCCAAATGCTTTTTAGTATGAGTGTGTTGAGGAGAGGAGACTAGGTGAAGAAAAAGCAATAAAATAGATTGCAGTAGTTCTAATAAGAAAATTAATTGCATATTATTTGCTTTATTTAAAATGGTATATCCAGAATAAACTCAGTACGTTGTTGATCTTACACCAATGTACATAAATTACTATATCTAACTTTCATATTTACTTATAAATTGTACAAATTAAGAATCTGTTGCTTACATGAAAAAAAAATAAAATGTACTTTTCACCTGTAATTAATATACAGAGGTTACATTTTAACAATTAGTCATAGAGAAGAGGTGGGTTCTTTCCTTCTATTTCAATTGTTGTTCCCTTAGAAGACCATGGCACACACCATTATACTTTAATTTACTCTTTCCCCCTTTACTCATATTCCTGATTTTGTCTAATCTATGCTTTCCACAGACTGTAAGAACATGAATTATGAAATATCAGTCCACAAAGAAATGAAAATACTGTGGGACAAAGGGCAAACAATGACTGTTTCTATGACCAAGATAATGTTAAAGTGTTTCTATAGTATTTGTAACTTCTCATCAAATGTGGTCTTGTTATTTCATAATAAGAACAATTCTTCATGTTTTGAATTAAAACTCTCTACTTCTTGGCCTTAAAAGCACAGAGTGATTTGAACACGTTGTGAGGCAGGATGGTAAGGAGCTAGGAAAATTCCTTGGCAAGTAGAATGGGGAAACTGAGACAGACAGCTGAACCAACTGGCAGAACAATTTACAGCAGATACAGAAGGTCACCTCCTCAGAGACAACATCTAGACCTCAGCTGTATCTCAGCTGTAGGCCCAGAAAAGGAGCAAAACCAGGCAGATGATGCCAGGACCCGCTGCAATGACTAATGACCCCTGCCTGGTGATGACCATCGGTAGAGACCATGACCCTACAAGGGCACACAGGGAAAAACTGATGACTATTTTATTGAGACCTCCCCTAAACTCCTAGCCATTAAAAACCAGAAAAAACAGCCCTGGCCGGTTTGGCTCAGCAATTGGAACATTGGCCTGCGGTCCAGAGAGACCCAGGTTCGGTTCCCGCTAAGGGCATGTACCTTGGTTGCAGTTTGTCCCCGGCCCTGGTTAGGTTGTGCTGGTGGCAGCCACTCAATGTGTCCCTTTCATGTCGATGTTTCTCTCTTTCTCTCTTTCTCCCCCTCTCTCTCCCTACCACTCTGTCTGAACAAAAAACAAAAAAATGTCTTAAGGTGAGGATAAACAAAACAAAACAAAACAATAAAAACAAAGGACCTAGCCCTCGTTCTCCCACCCCTGAGGCACACCTGAACCTTTTCCTTCCCCCTCTCCCTCCACTTCCCCCACAGGTCTGCTTCTCCTGAACTCTAAGGGTCCCCACAAGCCTTGCAATCAGGGGAGCAATGGGCAGGGGCAGCTTTTCCCAGGCTAATCCCCTGAACCTGTCTCCAAGGCCCCCTTTTCTCTGACTTCTCAGTGAGCTAAAGCAGCCCCTTTTTTTCTTTCCTATAACATGTTTTAGAGAACCAAAGCCAACTCGCTTAGGGTCACTCCTTCTGCTTCCTCTATCCTAAGCCCTTCCTCATTTCACTGTCCCCAGTTTTAATACACACAGTGCTCT
This sequence comes from Molossus molossus, assembly GCF_014108415.1. Classification (NCBI taxonomy): domain Eukaryota; kingdom Metazoa; phylum Chordata; class Mammalia; order Chiroptera; family Molossidae; genus Molossus; species Molossus molossus. The sequence continues at coordinate 72,318,344 of NW_023425344.1, read as the reverse complement.
CAATCGCCTGGACACATATTGTGAATTCCTTCCTGCATGAAGTCAAGAACCCACACACTACTGGCCCACCCGAGGCAGACCCACTCAGGGCCTGGTCCCCTTTCCAGTAACAGTTGTGAATGGATGAAGTCATTTTCTAAAATCAACTTTGTCAAAACATTTAATAATAGAATATTCCTTTGCCATCTCTCTTGGAAATCTGGATGTAGTGGATGGAAATCAGAGAATGAGAATCCTCTGATTACTCATTCGGGCATAGTCTAGAGTCCATCTGTGTTTTATTTTTGTAATCACATACAGAATTTTTTATTTTCTTTTTTTAAAACTATTTTTCTTTATTAATTTTTAGAGAGAAGGAAAGGGAGAGAGGAAGAGAGATAGAAACCTTGATGAGAGAGAAGATCAACTGGCTACCTCTTGCATGCCCCTCACTGGGGATCGGGCCCACAACCTGGGCATGTGCCCTGACCGGGAATCAAACCCATGACCTCTTGGTACATGGGTTGATGCTCAACCACTGAGCCACACTGGCTGGGCTAGAATTCTTCACTTTCCTTTCTCCTTTCCACCGCCTTTTTTTCCTTCTCTCTCTCTCTCTCTCTCTCTCTCTCTCTCTCCCCCCCCCCCCCCCTTTCAGGCTATCAAAGCATTTTAGTTTTGTTTATTTAGTACATATTTACTGACCCACTTCTATATATCAGGCATTGTAAGTGTTTTATTGGTACTAACAGTTTACATGGGGAGTCTAACAGTAATAAAATTATTACCAAAAAAAGAGACTTACAGAGAGTTCTGAATGAGAAATTAAACTAAATTAAACTGTCCTATAAACCCATGAAGATCACAAAAAGACTGTGATATCTATTCTCCCTCCTCTCTTTCTCTCTTCCTCCCTCCCCTTCTTTCTCTCTCTCCCTGTCCATCCCTCCCCCTCTCTCTGTCTTTCAACTTTATCATTCTTTCCCAGCTCTCCAAAATGTATTTAATTCTGATTCCTTCACACACAGATTCTATTTTCAGATAGATAGCTTAATAATTTTGATAAAATGGTTTATGTGGAACTCCTTGAAAGCTGGAATTATATCTTATTTATCTTTGCCTCTCTGGACTTAGCACAAAGCTTCAGTTATAATATATGCTCAATAAATAGTTAATGAACCAAGGCTAATAGTTTAGGGTACACTATATAATACTGTTTTATCGCTCTGTGGTCGCAAATAACATGTACATTTTCACAAGGAAATAAGACCCGCTTTTTAAAAAAATTCCAAGAAGTAAGACTCATTATAGAGACATATTTTAGGAAAAGAAAATTACCCTTAAAATAACTTAGTAGGCATTTCCTGCTACATCCTTCCTATGGTGAGTTGCTTGAGGAAACTTATCTTTCTCTCAACACATAGTTTGCTTTCTGTTGATTTGGTTTAGAATAAGCTGCTTTTTGCCCCGCCAGTGTGGCTCAGTGGATTGAGCACTGTCCCATGGACTGAGAGGTCCTTGTATGATTTCCAGTCAGGGCACATGCCAGGGTTGTGAGCTCGATCCCCAGTAGATGGCGGCAGGAGTCAGCCCATTGATATTTCTCTCACATCAATGTTTCTATCTTTCTCTCCCTTCCTCTCACTCTAAAATTAAAAAAAAAAATCAATGAAAAAACATATATATATATATATATTTAAAAATAAAATAAGCTGCTTTTGTGTACTTTCTACTTTTATCTTTCTATGAGTGTAGTGACAGTTTCAGTTTAGAAAGTAATTTTTTCATTGTTATTACTGTCCCATGTTTTTTAAATTGGTTTCATTTCCTACTGTTATTTTTCTTTTGGAGGTATTCTTTAAAATAGTCTCTCTCGCTCTGGCCGGTTTGGCTCAGCGGTTAGAGCGTCGGCCTGCGGTCTAGAGAGACCCAGGTTCAGTTCCCCCTAAGGGCACGTACCTCAGTTGCAGTTTGTTCCTGGCCCTGGTTGTGTCGTGCAGGTGGCAACCACTCGATGTGTCCCTTTCACATCAATGTTTCTCTCTCTCCCTCCCTCCCACTCTATCTGAACAAAAAATGGAAAAATGTCCTCGGGTGGATTAAAAAATAAATAAATAAATAAAATAGTCTCTCTCTTTATGATGGCATCATGCCCAGTTTTGTTGAATTTAACTTTCCAGGAATATCCATTAACTTAATTAATTTTGTAAAAATACCATCCATGCATTATTCACTCTAAAATGTTTTCAATTATAAGATGCACAATAATTTTACCTACTACTAATAAAAAACAAAACAAAACAAAGAACAACTCTGTTCATGATAATTGCAAGGAGACATGGACTGAAAGACACATCCTGATTTCAAGGATATTAAAATGTGGAACATTTTCTGTTTTGAATTTATAAAATACACACACAAAATTACCACCACAGCTTTACCATAAACTTCCAATTATAGCCTATATGTTTATACAAAATTGATTAGTTTTATGGTACTTTTAGGCAAAGGGATACTGTGCTGTATATTTAATGTAGGACAATGCATTTTTTCAAAAATATTCTGAGAGCTTTGAAAGATATCTTGCCGGACTGAACCCCCAAAACTCATAATGTTGCTTTGTATGTACCCCAAGAACCTATATGGAGATACAATAAATGTTTCTTACATAAATTTATGAGTGAATTCATGTTTTAGTACAAATGTCATGTATCTGTTTGAAGCAAAACCAAATGAAACACATTGGAATTACTAATCAGTGAGCTTTCTAAACGCCAGCTTAAGTTTTTCAGATATCGTGTACTTACAGTACAGCTTCTCAAGCTTGCCTTTATTTTTGCTTTTTGTCAACTTCTTTCTGTTTTATTTTCATAAGTTTTAATAATTATTATGATAATATTCAGTGATGTTTCCAATAATATGTTGTGAATTGCCATGAAAAAAAATGAAATGAGCCTGGCCAGTGTGGCTCAGTGGTTGAGGGTCAACCCATGTACTAAGAGGTCACTGGTTTGATTCCCAGTCAGGTCACATGCCCAGGTTGTGGGCCCGATCCCCAGTGGGGGGCGTGCAGGAGGCAGCCAGTCGATGTTTTCTCTCATCGATGTTTCTCTCTCTCTCTCTCTTTCTCTAAAATCAATAGAGAAAAAAATTAAAAAATTAAATGACATTATTTGTCATTTATGGTTATTGTACATGTATACTTCGAAAGTTAAAAGGAAAAAAAGTATCTTAAAAACTGCCTGTAGTAATATACTTGTTCCACTCAGTAAGAAGTTGAGATCAGTAGGCCAAATGTGGAAACAAATAATTTAACAGTCGAACCAAGCTTGAGGGTCTGATTTTATTCTCATTCTTTCTTTTCCTCCATATCCAAGATATTTATATGGCTTTGGTGACGACTGATTACAAAGTTATCCTCATGTGACAGATGCCATTTCAAAAAATGTCCCCAAGTTACCAATACAATAGCATTTGCAATCTCAATAGTTATATCACATTTAGTTTAAACCTCATACAAGTTCAGTCTGACTTCAAAGGCGGACTATCACAGTAGCTAAGGACCTGGCTTTTGGAACTAGGATATCTTCGCTGGAAATTTATCTCTGGCTGTTATAGTTATATGGACATGAAAATCTAGTTTATTCTTTTGTGCCCTGTTTTCATTCTTCTCATCTAATTAGTGTATCTCCTAAAAATTTTGTGTAGGGATTAAATTAATCAGCACATATAAAATTTGTAATAGGTCTGGTCAAATAATAGATGCTGATGTTGGTCTTTCTGTTTTCCCCTCCAGACTTGGCGTGTTCTTCAGTGCCCTACTTTGTGACCTGGGAGGCTGACCTTCATGGTCTTTATTACTTGGGCTCTCTTGCCCTTTGATTTATGGTCGAGTTTTTATGAAAGAAGATGAAAAGACAGGAGGAGGGACATTGGGGTAACTCCTCTCCCCATTTTCTCACTGCCTGATTGTTCTCCTTTTCTGTTCTCTTCCTATACCAAAGGTCACAGCTACTATTTTGTGGTCTCTTTCCCATGGTCCAGCTACTGCCAGGTTTGTTAACACTGCCCCCTCCCCATGCCCCATCAGACATCAGGGTTGTCAAAACTTGCTGTGAATCCCGGCCCTGGTGCTTCAGTACCCCTTGTTGATTTTCTTAACTTATTTACATTCTCTGTTAATAATCTCTTTATTTAATTCTCCTCAATTAACCATTTGAGTGTAGCATTGTTTTTTGCTCCTGGGGTCATAAACAATATAGTGCTGAATTATTTAGTTTAGGATAAATATTAGGTTATTTCCTTCAGGTCAATACAGTATCATTAACTGTGATAAGATGAGGAGTTTCAAATCTTAGGTAAGGAAAATCAATTTTATTAGCTTGTATATCATAGATAGAATGACTTTCCCAAGAAGTAAAGGGGTTATGTGTGTGGGTCGGACTGGGCAGGCTGAGGAAAGAGTGATCCTCAGCACTGGGTGGAAGAAGCTTGAAAGACCATGTAACCAAGAACTAGACCTGAAAGCTACTTGTAGGAATAATTAACAAGGTCGTGGCTGGTTTCCATGCAAGGAGGAATTATAGGAAGAACCAAGGAGGCTAAAAAATTATTAAGTACAATGGTTGTATACTGTAGGAGTGTAAGACGGGTAACAACTCAACTGGGCACCCAACTGATAAATCCATATTGCGTCACAGAGGACTTGGGAGGAACATATTGTTTCTATATTTCTACCCACTAACAATATTCAGCGTCTATGCAGGGCTGAGCTCGCAGGAAACAGAGACCATTCTGAGTCATAAAGGTAAGACCGGGGCGTACAGGCATTAACACGGTGTGAAGCAACAACATTTCTTGTATAAAATAGCAATGGTTTGATTCAGCCTGGAAGGGAATTTAAAATAATTGGCCTTATGAGCTTTCCTAATATAACTCACTTTCATCTTATTCAGAGTTAAGCATTTCCAACTCTTAAGTCAAGTAAAATCCTATAAATACATCAATTCTCACACTTATCACAGTGGGAGAACAGAGAGTATAATGTAATGTTAAGAGGAGGTTACTAGGTCTGAAGTCAGACTTTTTGGATTTGAGTTCCAACTCGCTCTGCTACTTACTCTTCGTGTAATCTTTAACATTTTTTTTCAACCTTTGCATGTCTCTCTTTCTTCTACCTCATTCTAGAACTCAGAATATTATCTATTTTTTTGAAATACTGTGAGGATTGAATAAAGTTATATATGCAAACAAATTAGTAGAATATCTAGCACATAATAAATATTTAATACATCTTAGCTTTTTTGTTACATGTGCTTCTCCACAACCAAATTTTATGTCTACCTTAAGGTATGAATACACTTATAAGATGAATAATACAATAGGCAAATGTATTATTCATCTTATATCAATTACCAAGTCTTTCATGTGGTAAATACTAAATATTTGCTTAATGACTAAATGAGGTTAACGTGCCTTAAAATAGGAATCTCAAAACAAAAGCAGAGTATGTATATTATATTTCATTGCAGCTGTCACTGAGTTTTTAAGTTAATCACTAGAGAATAGACTTAATAATTTACTGCACTTAAAAAAATTTTTTTATTGATTTTAGAGAGAGAGGAAGGGAGAAGTAGGGAGAGATAGAAACATCAATGAGAGAGAACGTCGATTGGCTGCCTCCTGCACGCCCCTGACTGGGGATCTGGCCCACAACCTGGACATGTGTCCTGACCAGGAGTCGAACTGGCGACCTCTTGGTACAAGGGTCAATGCTCAACCACTGAGCTACACCAGCTGGGCAAATTACTGCACTTGAAATGTCCATTTTTTTCTTTCAGGGTTACCACATCAATGCAAATGTATAATTTATACCCTTGGGTACATATGGAATTACCTTCACATTTACGTTTTGATTTGCTCATAATATAATTATTTGCCAAAAAGTAAAAATCATATTAAAACAATAACTAGTACTAAATTATAGGCATCCATTAGGGGGTGGGGGTGGTAAACTATTCATCTGTATTTCTTTTTATAGAGAATATCACAGGGTTTTTTTTTTATACCATGAAATTATATTGAGTATACTTCATTTGTATTAAACATTGTACAAAGGGCAGCCAACGCTATTATACACTCTGCTAAACATCCAATTAGCATCAACATATAAAAACAACTGTTTGCTTCTCCTGTTTACTAATTCTGCAATTTATTTTTTGTCTATAAGAAATACTTTTCCACATGCTATTAAAAAACAAGCAGGGTTTCCTGAAGGAAAATAAAGTTAAGAACTGTAGGTTTCCAAGCGAACTCTAAAGTGGCACAAGGCCAACCACACTGAACTAGCCAGAGAGAGTGCATGTCTTCATGCTTTATGGCTATTCAGCTAGTGCCCATTTGAGTATTTTTACTGTTTAAGAATATTTCTGTTAATATCTTATTTTATGTGTATTGTGAGAGAAAATAATATATAAATTAATAATAGTTACTACTTATTGATTTTCTAACAAGTAAATGAAATTACAATAAAGTTTTCATAAGTATAACCATTTAATATTTACAGAATCACTAGATAACAAGAGCTATAAAGACAATATAAATAATATTCATTCCATTTATTAGTTTCCCCAGTAATTAGCATTGAGCTGGAATACTCAATAAATATTCATTATACAATTGAATGGTCTTTCCTTTGAAGTAGGTCTTTACTGGAAAATTATTGGCTCAGTCTATTACGAAAGTTTAAGTATCACTGTATGTACAACTTTGATCAAATCTACCCTTGTTTGGCATGATTACCTACATTTATGCATCCTGTAGGGTTTCAGTGACGGGATGCCTCAGGGATACCTTCATTCATCATGTGTAGGAAACTGCACAAGGAGGGAATTCAAGCCTAAAATGTCTAAGAAAATTACTGACAAAAGCACTGTAATTAAAAGAAAAGCCTGCAAAATATTTGATTCTTATCCACATAAATTGAAGCCTGGAAAATATAACCATTAAAAATATCTTCAGTCTTGGCTGGTTTGGCTCAGTGGTGAGAGTGTTGGCCTGCTGACCGAAGGGTGGAGGGTTTGATTCCCGTCAAGGACACATATCTGGGTGGCAGGTTCAACCCCTGGCCCCAGCTGGGGTTGTTTGGGAGGCAACCAATAGATGAGTCCCTTTCACTCTCTCTAAAAAAAAAAAAACACACACACACACACACAAAGGAAAAATATCCTGGGGTGAAAATTAACAACAACAGAAATCTCAAAAACAGCAGAGTCAGGATTTGCTAAAGCTCTTTTAAGATGATGGCATCAGTTAATAAAATATAAAGAAATAAAGAATAAAGTAACCTCTAGAAGCCCGAACCACGAGGCCCAGGTCAGACTTACCAGAACAGTCACCACACGGAGAACCACGCCACGCATGTTATTCTCCAGCTTCTTGTCAGTCAGTGACCCATTCAGCCCTGTGACAGGATTCCAGCACCCCAGCTGAAAGAGAAAATAGCTTGGTCACTTTCCTGCCTGAAGAACAGTCCAGTCACCTATGTATAGACACTTCAGAGATCTGTGTGATAAGTCTTGGAATAACTAATACAGGAAGGGTCTTTTCCAGGTTTTCTTTCTTATTAGCAAATGGGCAATCAAAAATACCATTTCCTACTTTTAAATATCGTCAGATGGCATATGACAGGACCCGGCTCGCTTTAGGGGACTGGCTGAGGATATCTGACTTCATGAGGACTTTATAAATACACCAATAACTGTCCCAGTAATGCACTAATTGGGAAAATAATAGCGCATATAATTCTAGCATAACGTCTGTTCTAATATATCAATTACTGCAGAAGTTAGACTCTTTTTTTTTTTTTTTGCAGTTTCAATGGTTTTAATTACATCTTGCACTGCTTTTATTGGAAACCAACAGTAAGATTTTTAATGTAGTTGTAAGGATCGTTGCTTTTATTTGAGGAAAAATCATGTAGATGGCTTTGTTGATTTCAAAGATTCACAGTGCACAGAACGATATAATTTGCCTTTTTGTCAGTGCTATCAATTTACGTGGGTACTTCTGGTAGCAGCCTTTCCCTTCCAGTCTCGCCATGAGTCACTGCTCTTTACTTTTCAAAATGCTGGTTTAATTTTACATCTTCATGTAGTTCTCATCTCTTGTAATATCCGAATCTGGGGACTACCAGTTTTAAAATTACTACCTATAAATCACAACAGGATAAAAATGGATGACTCTGAATTCAGAAATGAGGAGAACAGAGAGATGCTGTGACTTGAATTAGCAGATAACTGCTCAAGAAGCAAAGCTGCAAAGAGAACATTGTAATTCATATCCTGGGAAGAAATGTCATGCCATTAATCCATGAGCCTTCACATTTGGGAACCTATTCCACATCTGCATGTTTTAAAAATGCAACAAACCTGGAGTCATATTCAGAGACTGTATTGATTAAGTAAATGGTTTATAGGATAGGGGCACATGGTTATTTGTGCTGCTTCCTTCTAAAGACCGTGATTGATTTCCTCCTATTGCGTTATGTTTGTGGCTTCCAAAGTCATCAACACACTGGTATGTATTCCTCACAAATAAATGATCTAGGTGCTTTCTATTAAAACTCTAGTTTCTCTTTGAGCTCCCCAAAAGAAGTTTAAGAAAACAAAAATGTATATGTGCCCTGGCCGGTTTGGTTCAGCAGTTAGAGTGTCAGCCTGCGGTCCGGAGAGACCCGGGTTCGGTTCCCGCTAAGGGCACGTACCTCGGTTGCAGTTTGTCCCCAGCCCTGGTTGGGTCATGCGGGTGGCAGCCACTCGATGTGTCCCTTTCACGTCGATGTTTCTCTCTCTCTCTCTCCCTCCCACTCTATCTGAACAAAATATAAAAAAAAAAAAAATGTATATAATACAGGGTGGGGCAAAAGTAGATATCCAGTTAGTTGTTAGTATGGAAAACAATACATTAATAAATAATAGCACTAGAATAAACTCTGTGTTTTTCATAAACACAGCTGTAAACCTTCTTTTGCCCTGCCTTGTATATCTTAAGAGAAGAGGATGTCACAAAACAAGCCAGCTTTTGTCTTATTAAACAATTTGGAAAAGTCTGCTAATTGTTGGTTTCAACTGTAAAGGCACATTACATTCATTCAATGATACGTCATTCTTAGTTAGATAAAAAGTCTAATTAGAACTTAGATCCAATTAGCAAATCCGAATGTGTTGAAAGTCTAATTATCAGAGATGTTGTAGTCCCCTTGCCAAAGTTAAAATCTTATGAAATTTCTTTTGAGCTTTGTTCTCTTCTGAGGTCAACCAAAGTCTATTCTCAATTACATTTCCTGATGTGCACTTTTTCTAATTACATTTTTAAGATTTTATTTCCTAGACCAAATAGTATTCATGAAAAAAGTGATGTACAATATTAAGAGAGTTGTTAAATTTCTGCTGTGCTATCTATTTTATAATTATATTACTTAATTCTAAGCTGAATGAATAGTTTTTACTACATCATTTGTTCATGATAAATATGTCTAAGCTGCCAAACAGGGAAATTCACTCTTTCTCCCTTTGTGTGTGTGTGTGTGTGTGTGTGTGTGTTTAAGTTTGGTAAAATTATTGCCAATATGCCTAAATAAATGACATATATTAGTACCAACTTGACTACAGTAGTCTGGTGTACTGACCAGTCAAAATACTTACTGCCGGAATAAACAAAACTTGCTGAGAAGTTTGTTTAAACAATGCTCTGGACAAACATTTTAAATATATAATTTCCAGCTGCTTTTTATTTATTTATTTTCTTTATTGATTTTAGAGAGAGAGGAAGGGAGAGGAAGAGAGAGATAGAAACATCAATGGGAGAGAACATCGACTGCCACCTCCTGCATGCCCCCCACTGGGGACTTGGCCCACAGCCTGGGCATGTGCCCTGCCAGGAAATTGAAATGGTGAATTTAATGCATGAGTCGATGCTCAACCATTGAGCCTCACTAGCCTGGCTAATTTCCAGTTTCTTAATTCTAGCCTCCCTTCACCATAATTGAATACAGTCAATGGTTTAAAACTTCTAAAGTACTCTAGTATTGTGGAGTTTGAAATACCAATAATAAAAAGTAATTGGCCCTGGCCAATTTGGCTCAGCAGTTAGAGCGTCGACCTGCAGTCGAGAGAGACCCGGGTTTGGTTCCCACTGAGGGCACGTACCTCGGTTGCAGTTTGTCTCTGGCCCTGGTTGGTCGTGTGGGTGGTAGCTACTCGATGTGTCCCTTTCACGTCGATGTTTCTCTCTCCTCTCTCTCTCTCTCTCTCCCGCCCCCACCCGCCACTTTATCTGAACAGAAAATGGAAAAATGTCCTCAGGTGAGGATTACAAAAAAAAAAAAAGTAATTGAAGTAGGTAGATATATCTTGTCTTTGGACCTAGGCAATGACTTAATTATTATTTGTACCATATACGATATTTCTTCTCTCTCTCTTTTCATTTTAGTCACATTGATTCTTTCAGTGTCTATGTCTTTACTAACCCCACCCCTCCCTTTGGCCCTTTAGAGAACTGTTTTCTTTTTCATCCCTAGATAACTGTTCCAAATGATCCATTTTTTTTTTATGACTCTGACTTTCTGGTTTAGTGATTGTTAATGATAGTTTGCATAACCCAAACCAATCAAAGTCTTTCCTCAAAGTTTTATTTTTAATATCAAGTGTATACATGGGAGGCAGGTAAATAAATTGATATGATGTGCTTATATATTTTAATGTTTGGCCAGATTCTTCCACGTATATTATAAGACATTATTTTTTCCTCTGTTTGATGGCTGGATGAAAGTTTTTCACCTTTCTATTTTTCCCTCCCTCCCTCCCTCCTTCCTTCCCCCTTTCCTTTCTTTCTTTCTTTTTATCTATCAGACTCACATGTCTTTTTTATTATAGCATTTATAAAGTTAATCCTGTTCTTAACAACGGCAGTCTGTATTTTCAGATTGGTAATTCCTTTTACTTAACTCAGTTCTTTATATGCACAAACTCCAATTCCTAATGTTAGCTGAACTAGGATTTGCAGAGACTGACTTTTAAAGTGCAGAAAGTTTAAGATACAAATTCTCTGGAAAACTAGAGATAAAATATATCTACTCATCACATGTCAACATTGGACATAACATAAAATTATTAAGAAAATAAAATACCTATTTCCTATATTGACTAGAACAATTATTTTAAGTTTTTGTAATACTTTCTATATGTTAGCCATGGTACTGAACTCTTCATTAAAGATTTAATTTAAGCCTTAAAATACATTTATGAGAAGGTGCTTTTATTATTATTATTACTTTATAAGCACTGAAACTAAATGCTAGTCTGAGGTCACGTATCTACTAAGAGAGGATTTAAACTATTAGGATTTAAACTAGTGCCATTTAAAGTCCAGGTTTGGTGTTTCTAATTGTGGTGCTGTTTTATAGTTCAAAAAGTCTTTTCAGCAACATGATTGATTTAAGGTAGGTAGAGAAGATATTATTCCTATTTTATAGTCAAGGAAACTGAGACTCAGAACAGTTAAGTGGCTGGCTCAATATAATACCTAGAGAATTAAAATTTAGTAATACATTTTATAAGGCAAAATCATCATTATCATCGGTTTTATAAAAATCATTATCACATATACATAGTTCATACAGCTTTACTGATGTTAGTTAATTTACTTCTTAAAACCACCCTATGAGAAAGATTCATTACCATCATTACTATTTTACAGAAGGGGCAAGTGTTCTTCCCATGCTGTTATCTTTTATCCAAACAGTTAAGAGGTATTGAATAAAATAAGGAAAGTAGAAAAATAAAATGGACAAGAGATTCTGTAAAATATTTCTGGAAATCTCTACCTTGTATGACCAACTTTCTAAAGATAAGCATGGCACATATTTTATTTATCCTAAGACCCAATAGTGCTTCTCAAAAGGTATACTAAAGATGAAAGATGAAGGTAGATATCAGCAACACACAAAGAAAGGTTGATTATCCACACTTTTTGGAAAGATTTCTCAAGTTTTAAGATTTTTAAATTTCTGTTCATATCCATTCATCTCCCAGGGGTTCACTTTAAGCTGTTTTTTGTTTGATTGTAATAACTCTTCCAATAATAAGCCATAAAAATGAGTTCACATAGATCCAAATTGAATTTGTATCTACAATGGGTCATATTCCTTGAAGTACAGCAAGACTGACAGGCCTAGTATTTGATAAAACTTGAAGAATTTCACTTAGGTTCATGTGTGAGGCTTATCTGACAACTTCCCTGGTTTCATTGTTTTAAATTTCATTAACTTGACTTCCTTGGCTATGTGGAAAAGGTTGTTTTAGTCGGGTTGTGTTTTTGTTTTACTTTCTGTCTTTTATTGCTTTTTCTTTTTTTAAACAATGAGGCCAGAGACTAATAAAATGCACACAAAATCTCCCAATACTATCTGTTCAGTTGAGCACTTTCTAAGTAAATAGTAATAAAGTGACCCCTGCAGCACATGAGATTTACAGAAAGTCATACTGCTGGCGGCAAAACAAGATTCACTATCGTTCATAGTCTGGAAGTGTAGAGAAAATTTAGAAGGAATACAAAAATAAAAAGTATTCAATTTCCTTTCAATTATAGTATATCGATTTCCTATAGTATTTTCTGGTTATTGCCTAAGTCATCTTCAAAGCTTAAAAATGCTTAATGCTTTAATTATTTCGTTCACTGGAGCCGGAGCAATAATATTCTTGTAGCTTTCTGTTACAGTCAATGTAATATCTTGTGTTCAACAAACTGGTTGAAGTATTTGCATGAGAACAGTAGTATGCTCCTAACGTTATATGTTATGCCATTAGTAAATGCCCAAGTTTAGATATTTACTCCTTTTCCCCTCATTGTTTTCACTTTTCATTTGTCCATGGGCTTTAAAGGATGAGGTCTGTCTTACCGCCCTATGTTTTAGGCAGTGTTACAATGTCAAAAAGAGCTGAACGGTTCAACTTTAATTTTACGCTCAATAGCTTGTTGGCTTTAATAACAGGAGTCAAGAGAGCTCTTAATTGGATACCAAATGGAATTCCCTATATTTATCAGCTTGTATTCATTGGGAACAAATGAAGCCCAGCTATACTACCAAATCTCCAGCTGCAGGACACACACAATCCACGGCGCTGAGGGTTGTGTGCTCCCAGCCACTACATTTCTTTTATTTGCTTTATCAGCCTTCAAAGGAAAAGAGAGAACAACAAAGGCATAGGCAAAGCAGCCGAAAGCTGGCCATTTAGAAACACACAGTTTTCATTTGGTAGATATTAGTTCTGTAACGGATTAAGAGTGTAAAAAATTACATGTATTACATATGGCAGGTTGACTCCAGAACACATTTTACAGAGTGGAAGTGGAACGGAGTCCTTGTTGACATGTATAGGTGTGCAGTGTGCCAGCAATCCCCCCAATAATAATTCTCTGTATGGAATTTCCACCTGCGAAATAAGTTCACTTTGTCAAACTTGCTCTCTGGGGAGTGATTATTCCTACAGGCTGGTCATTACCATGAAGTAGTGGTTGTTCTTTAGATTATGTGGAATAGCCATAGCACTTGAGTTTTCTTTAGAATAAAATGTCTTTGAAAGTCAGAAAAAAAAATCTCCTGATTCAACCAATTATATCTTCCTGTATTGCTGCTGAAAAAACATTCAGCAACAATGTACAAGATGAATTTATGTGATTTCAACAAATAAAGAATATAAACAAAAGAAACCATATACATATTTGTATATGTAATATATATACATATATATGAAAATAACTCAAGGTGGACTGTTTCATGTATATACATATATATGTATGTATATATATATACACATATGTATATATCTTTGTATTTAACTGATTTAATGATATTCTGCCATTATTATATTTTCTCTTCTTTTATAATTCTTCTTGGTGTAAAATTACTATTACCCTATATTTAGAGGCAATATATTACAGTGTTTCAGATCAGAAACTCCAAAACCAGACTACTTAGTTCTGACACTGCTGGGCATATGATGCTGGACCTCAGTTTTCTTTTTAACTTTTTAAAAATATGTTTTTATTGATTTTTTAGAAGAGAGGAAGGGAGAGAGAGAAACAGCAATGTGAAAGAGAAACATGGATTGGCTGCCTGCTGCACGCCCACTACTGGGGATCGAGCCCAAAATCCGTGGATGACGCTCAATCCACTGAGCCATATCAGTTGTGCAGACCTCAGTTTCCTTACCTCTTAAATGGGAATAATAAAAGTGACTTCCTCACAGGGCTGGTGGGAGTGTTAACTGACTTACTATATGTCAAGTGTTTAGACATGTTCTTGGTACATAAACACTAAAGAGGTGATCAATGTTATTCCTACAATGATCAGTATTTTGCTCCTTGCTCAGCCTTACCACCTGAAGGCAATGTTTCCGTGATGAAGCATGCTCTAAAAGGAGGTTCTCAACTCTGGCTGCATGTTAGAATCACCCGAAAGCTTAAAAAACTCATGCCCCCGCCCAACCCCACGTCAGTTAAACCAGAATCTTCGGGGGGGGGGGGATCCTGGCATCAGCGGTTTTTACGTCTTCCCAGATATTTTCAGTCTGTAGCCAAGATTGAGAAACACTGCTCTAAAACTCCGACAGGCAGGGAATGCAATCTCGTGGAACGGCTACTTTACCTTATGGACTGAAGGCACTGATTTTACTGACTGCCTCTGCAAAATATGACCAGGGACACGTTCTTAAAGAAACAAGCTATGTTTTTTCTTGTTTTATATATGACAGGAGGCTATACATTCTGTGAAGCCAGAATGATGCTACCTTGTCTACTTTGGTACCCCTACCCCTTATCATAGTATTGGTGAATTGGCACATAGTAGGATCTGATAGACAGCTAATAAATGAATGCATGAATTAAAACTCTGTTACTTTCCTCCTCCTCCTCCTCCTCATGTTTTGTTTCTTAACAGAATATTATATTTTCAAATAATATATTAGCATTTAATAATTACAACTTGATAAAAGTTGCTGGATTTTCTTCTCTCTCATTTGGTTCTACCTTGAGATGTCTTAAAAGGGATCTTCATTTTAAAATCACATTATAATTCTCTATCTTTTCTTCTATATTTTCCACTAAATAATTGACCACTTAAGGTCAGGGGCACCATCTTAATCATCTCTGGGCGCCTTATGCCTATTATAGTGTTTTGCACAAGTACAATAATTATTTTTATGAAACATACAAGGTTAATGTAAATTTACAATGTTCAATGTAAAGCATCTCTATTGCACTTTAGATCTTTGTTCCCAAACAATCTGAAATCTCAAGACCAGAAATTTCCTTATATTCTACTATCTCTTCAACATCTATGCTCAGATAGCTTAAAGGCACCTCAAATATCTAAAAGATGAAGCTCATACTCTAATCCCTATCATCCATCCAGCTCTAATCCCCAGAATCCAAGAAGTCAGTCTTTCTAGTTCTCACATCTAATTCATTGGTAGTCTACAATTTCACCTCCTGAAAAAAGAAATCTCTTGAATCCATTTAACTCCATCTCCAAGATGATTCCAAAGTATAGCCAAATTAGAAAAACAATGGCTTTAAAAGCATACTTTTCCTTGATGGGAAGAATCTTAGACACTTGCCATTATTCAATGAATTACTTAATTCACTTTTGCTCATCCTTTAGGTTTCAATGTAAACACTTATAATTGAGGGTAAACTTCCCTGACCACCCCTAGGCTAGCTCATGTCACACCAATACAGCATCATGTTCCTCTCTTTTATAGTAATATCACAGATAAATATTTTATTTCTATTTCATATGATTAACATTTATTGTACCTGTTATCTGTAACTTTCCAAGGGGATCTGGAACAATTACTGTTTTGTCTTCACCTTTAATAAATACATAATTCCTGGCACAAAGCGGGGCTTCCATTTTTATTGAACACTAATTTAGATGATTTTTAAAAAAATCCTCACCTGAGGATGTTTTTCCATTTATCTTCAGATAGAGTGGGTGGGAGGGAGGGAGAGGGAGAGAGAGAGACATCGATGTGAGAGAGACACATCGATTGGTAGCCTCCCGTATGACCCCAACCTGGGCCGAGGACTGAACTACAACCGAGGTATGTGCCCTTGACAGAATCGAACCCGTGATTCTTTTGTCCTCAGGCCTACGTTCTAACTGCTGAGCCAAAGTGGCCAAGGCAATTTAGGTAATTTTTAAACAAGGAACAATATATTTTTCAGTGATTGTTAATTGTTATACAATGCCTTACATGAAGTTCTCTCTCTCTCTCCCTTGGCTATATATATATATATATTCACACACACACACACACACACACACACACACACACACACACACACGGACACTGTTCTGCCAGCTAATAGCTGAGCTTTTTTATTTTTTCTTGATTTGGAATGTAAATTAGCAACTCTGCTCTTCCTGAATGCAGAAGGGGTGTAATAAAGATCAAGAGATGCTTTGCAAAAGTCTTCAATATGAGGAATGATATTACCTAACCCTGTATAGAATAAGTTGTCATATTTGAGCTCTAATTTGAACAAGTATATGACAACAATAGCAATACTACAAATAAGAGTAATATGCAGCCGATGCTAGGTGCTTCTTATATTCCAGGCCTCATTTAAGGCTTGTACCTACGCTATTTCATGGGAAAGAGAACCAAGAAATACCCATAACATAGAAACTTTTATGGATGAAATAGCACCCAGCTAGGAGAAAGCCCTCTCCAGAAAGTAGAATCCTCTTTGAGGAGTCCAGCTCCTGGTCTAAAACCGATGAATGGTTTTTAGGCCTGACATAGGCAATTACAAAGGCTTTACCTGACAGGCCTGTGAAGTGGAGTCAAGAACTGCGGCCACTTGGGCTGGGCGTGTTTTACGCCACGCTGCACGCTGAGCCCAGGAGCATCCAGCCAGAGCCACTGGGCCCTGGGCTCAAGGAAGCCTCCTCCAAGAGTTCAGGAGAGGGAGTAACCTTGAGGCCACTTTTCTCTATCAGGACTTTTCCATTCCTATTCCTTTTTTTTTTTTTTTTGTGCTAGTAATTTGCATTTATTTATTTATTTATTTATTTATTTATTTTGCCCTTAATTAATTAAATTTTTGTTATAGATATTTTTCCTTGTTCCCACATTGACACTCTCCTCCCCACTCCTGCCCCCCTTCACAGCACCGTTGTCTGTGTTCACTGGTTATGCATATACGCATATACGTTCTTTGGTTTCTCTCCCCCCACTCCCAGGTTTGTCAGTCTGATCCCTATTTCTATCCCTTCACTTCTCCCTCCCCCGCCAGCCCCCATATCCATAAAACTGAGGGAGCCTTTTTTTTTTTTTATCCTCACTCTAGGATATTTTTCCATTTTTTGTTCAGACAGAGTGGGAGGGAGAGAGAGGAACAGAGAGAGAGAGAGAGAGAAACATTGACGCGAAAGGGACACATTGAGTGGCTGCCACCCGTATGACCAACCAGGGCCGGGGACAAACTGCAACTGAGGTACGTGCCCTTAGCAGGAACCGAACCTGGGTCTCTCTGGACCACAGGCCGACGCGCTAATCACTGAGCCAAACCAACCAGGGCGAGGGAGCCTTTTGATTAGGGTTTCCTCCAGCGGTGAGGTAATTCTGTCCGTTTGTGCCAATACAACTGACCCTTGCCTGGTGCCATTCTGTGGGAAGAAATGAAACACGGGGACCTTGGACCTTTTCTCTAGGCTTGCTTTTCCTGTGGCAGTGAGTGAGTAAAGGCTGACTTGTTACTTTCACTTTGACTTGTCTTTTTTTTTTTTTTTTGGTATGTGCCCTTGTGGGAACTGAACCCAGGACTCTCTGGTCCGCAGGCCGACGCTCCAATCGCTGAGCCAAACTGGCCAGGGTCACTTTGACTTGTCTTAATGGACTACTCCCACACCTAGAAGCTCAGCTCTTGACATCTCTCATTTTATAATGATGGTTCACCTTTACTAAAGACTTCCTGTGAAGTAGGCATTGTGCCAAGCCCTGGCTATCACTTAATTTACTTTTTTTTTTTGCCATAATCCTATCAGGCAGATAACTATAATTATCCTAATTTTAATAGATGAGGAAATTGAGGATTAAAAAGCTTAACTGACCTGTTCTAGGTCACTCATCTGGCAACTGACATGGCCAGGATTTGAAACCAGGCAGTTTAGCCCAGAACTCACTAGGTCAGTTTGACCTCAATTAATAACATACTTTTTCAGAGAAGAATAAAGCAAGAGGCATAGAGCCAGTCCTAACTGGCTTTGAGTTCTTATTTCCCTAGTGTGGCTCTATTTGTGTTTTTGGGCTCTTGGGAAGTTGAACTCTTAACACCTCTTTCTTGACTCAACTATTCAAACAGAGTTTCTCTTATAGCTCACATACATGGACATTACTAGATATTGGGAATACATTCTATAACTCTGTCAATGTAGGAAAAGGAAGATATTTTTGGAAGAGTGAGCAAACAGTAAAGAACACTGGGCTGATTGTTTAAAAACCTAGATTTCATTTCAAGTAAGTATTAACCTTTTTGAATCTTAGTATCTACGATGAAAATTTAAAGGTTTTTTAAATGTAAATCAATTCTAAACTCTTTTCTCACAACTCACAGCTTATTAGTAACTGGGTCTATTTTGTGAATAGTTATAAAACGAGCAAACCGATTTAAAAAGTATATAGCTCTGGCTGGTGTGGTTCATTTGGTTGGACATCATTTCATACACTCAAAGTTTGCCAGTTCAATTCCCGGTCAGGGCACATGCCTGGGTTGTGGGGGTCCATCCTCAGTAGGGCGCCTACAGGAGGCAGCTGATGATGTTCTGCTCTCACATCTGTTTCTCTCTCTTCCTTCCTCTCTCTCTAAAAATCAATAAAAATATTTTTTTAAAAAATATAAAGTTAATATAGACTATTGATACTGATAAAGGGGAAACTATTGGAATCACTAAACTGCAGGTTCCATAAAGGCAAAGATTTTGCCTGTTTTTACTTACTGATGCATATTAAGCATCTAAACAGTTTACATACAATAAATATTTGTTGGGTGAACAAATGGGTCTTATTTTTCCCAAAGAATAAATTAAATCTTAGTGCCTACAGGCTTTTGTAGCAGGTAGGATTTATTGTGAGGTGAGGCATAAATCAGCTAATCTCATAATACAATCCTTTGTGACTCTACAGTTGTTTTATGTGACTGGATATATACCAAGACTCATTCCTGTGATGGACAAAATAGAATTTCTCATTCGAATTTTCCAAACAACTCTCATGATGAGCAGTACAACCAGCCACTGCTTTCAGTTTATCTGATGTTCATGCTGACATGACACGTTTGTCCAGTTCAGTGTAATTTCTTCCTTTCCGGCTCCGTTTTTATCAGATGCCTGTGCTCACGCTCAAAATGCGGATGGAGTGACTGGGTTCCGTGGGTAGCTGGGAATCATCAAATAACTCACCGCATCTCTGAGCATTCTTGCCAGCTTTGAAGACAATTTTTATTTCATTGTGGGATACTGCAAATACTTAAACAATTGAAATGCCCATATGTCAGGCATGTTTAAACATGCTAGCATAGTTCAGAAAAGAGGCGTTACTTTTGGTATATGTATATGCTTTTCCAATTACTTTTAAAAATTAACGATTTTAAATGTTTCCTCCATATATACTTCCAATGGCAATTATTAGCTATAACCACACATACATGATAAGTGTAAGAAAAGTCAGGGATATTTGGGAAAGGTCAGGATTAACTGATAGTAATAATCCGCAAGAGATTTAGCAATAAGTAATCAAGTGGCCTGTAATATAGCACTGTGCATAGTGTAAATATATTATTCTCCCATCCATCACTCAATATTTATAATCAAGAAGATATTTATTAAACACCTGCTGCACTTGTGTTATGGAATACAAGAAAACATAGAATATCATCTTTCACCTCCAAGAGTTAATTATATATTTTTTAAATTTTTTTTCTTTATTAATTTCTAGAGAGAGAGAAAGGGAGAGGGGAGAGAGATAGAAACTTCAATGACAGAGAACATCGATCGGCCACCTCCCGCATGTGTCCCACTAGGGATCAGGCCCACAACCTGGGCATGTGCCCCAACCAAGAATCAGACCGGCGACCTCTTGGTGCATGGGTAGACACTCAACCACTGAGCCACACCAGCCGGGCAAGTTTATGATATTTTTGAAATGACAAATCAGGATTTATATATATCAAAAACCTACATGAAAGTTCATTAGGCAGCACATTACTAACTTCCAAAAGATTGATATAAATAATAAATGCTCTGTATTTAAAAAGGGAGATAATTGGGAGAAAGATTCAGACTTAATCAGAGACAGTGATTTAAAAAGCAGAGTACTATGTAGTAGTCTGTGTGCCAGATGGCCACAGAAATGTCCTCCTGGCCCGTGCACGCATACCAATCTTTCCTTAAGTGGTAAAGTTCATCCTCTCTCTCTCCGTCCATCTGGGTTAACTCTGTGACTTCCTTTCACTGGTACAATATGGCAGAAGGAATCATATATGATTTCAGGGCTTGGGCCTCTAGAGCTCTTGCAACATTTTTTCTTTTTCATTTTTAGAAACCAACAATCAAATTTTAGCTCCTTGATGGATGGACAAAGGCTGGGCTAGAATACTTAATAATGAGAGACTATGCAGTAAGATAAAGGAGTCATATGGAAGAGAACTAAGGGACCTCAGCCAATAACCAGCACAAAGGCCTCGGAGCTGTGAGTGGTATCAGCTTGGATCCTCTGACCCCCTAACTGAGCTATCCCCGTTAACATCATGTGGAGCAGAGGGGATCCATCCCCCTGTGCTCTGCAAAACCACATAATCCTTGGAAATAAAACAGATTTGATTTTAAGCAAATTAAAGTTTTGAGGTGTTAATTAATGGCTTGTGGACATCCAGTGGTCACCTTTGCTTTTGAAACTGTCTGGATACTCAAGGCTTCTCTAAGGCAGTAGAAAGTTGTACATGTATTTTTGGGATATTCTTTCATTTCCACAATTCTTTCCTTTATATCTTAAATTAAAAAAAGAAAAAAATGTTTCCCTATTGCAATTCAGATAGACATTTCTGTATGTACTTTCATCTTTGTGGTACCCAATGAAAACCCTTTAGAAATAGTCTGTGCTTTGGAAAATAAGGCAGAATAGATCATGATTTGTTTCCTATGGTTGTCATGACAAATTTCTGCAAACTTAGTTTAAAACTACAGAAAATTGTTCTGTCAGAGTTTCAGAGAACAGATCTGAAATCAAGGTGTTGGCAGGTCATGCTCTTTCCAAAGGTCCAGGGGAGAATTTTCTTTGCTTCTTCCAGCTTCTGGGGGCTCCAGGCATCCCTTAGCCACACGACTCCCATCTCTGCCTCCATCTGCACCGGCAGCCACCCCTTCTCCTTTCTCTGTCTCAACTCGTCCTCGGCCTTCCTTTATAAGGAATCTGTCCTTGGATTTATGGTCCACCTGGATAGTTCATGATGAGCTCATCTTGAAATCCTTATTTTAATTATGTCTACATAGATCTCTTTTTTCAAATAAGGTCACATTCATAGGATCTGGGAGTTAGTTCGTAGACACATATATGTTTATTTTCAGGTAAAAGGGGGTATTCAACTCACTACAGATCACAATTTAAAATTCTCATTTTAGTATCAAGCATTTTATCAGGTCTGTTTAGTTAAATGTAATCTCTTTGGGGAAAGATATCACTTTATGAGATTCATATCCATTGGGGACAATCGATTTTCTGTATATACTGATTGATTTAAATTTCCTCAAATTAGAATTGAGAAAGCACTTGCCACATAGTAATGAGTTTGCCTTTGCAGCGCCTCTCAAATAAGTCTCACTTGGTCCTTACTGTCTGGGGCATTATTCTAGAATTTAGCTACTTACTGTCTATTTTCCCAGTAGAAATTTTAGCTCCTTGATGGCTGGAGTCATCTTTTTACTCATTACAATACCTTCAGCAACTTTGCATCACTAAATTAAAGTAAACAATCAATAAGTGGTTTTGATTCAAAATATTTGTTTCATTATTCTCAATACATTGTACTTGGGTTTACAGATGTATTGGTAGCAGAAGTTGTACACAGATACATTTTGAATATATTTTTTTATCACTAGGAAGAAAAACTGTATAGTGATATAGAAAAAAATAGATCTCTAACTTATTTAAACTCTAATGTATGTTTGGCTTTCTAAGGCTAACTATAGAAAATGGAAGGGACAGAATACACTATGTGTGATTACCTGCAGTCAGACATGGATCCTGAAATCAGAGAGAGGGAAAGGGCATCCACCTCAAATATTTTAAAGTATCTTTAACAGTCTGTATTTGTATCAGTGTATTAATTCAGTCAACATTTTGGTTGATCGTTAATGCAATTATGTTATATTTAAATATATAATTTGTTTTATTTAAAATAGCAATTAAAGCTTGGCCAGCATGGCTCAGTGGTTGAGCGTTGACCCATGCACCAAGAAGTTGCTGGTTCGATACCTGGTCAGGACACATGCCCAGCTTGTGGGCCCAGTCCCCTGTGGGGAGCATGCAAACTTAGTTTAAAACAACAGAAAATTGTTCTTCCTCTCTAAAATCAATAATATAAAAAAAATAGCAATGAAAGAGACAGAATAAACTTTTAATAAAAGTTGGTCAGCCCTGGCCAGTTTTGCTCAGTGGTTAGAGCATCGGCCTGTGGTCCAGAGAGACCTGGGTTTGGTTCTCGCTAAGGGCGCGTACCTCAGTTGCAGTTTGTCCCAGGCCCGGGTTGGTCGTGCGAGTGGCAGCCACTCAGTGTGTCCCTTTCACGCCGATGTTTCTCTCTCTCTCTCTCTCTTCCTTTCTCTCCCTCCCACTCTATCTGAATGAAAAAATGGAAAAATGTCCTCGGGTAAAGATAAAAAAAAAAAAAAAAGTTGGTCATTTATGTTATATAATAAAACCTTACTATGAAAACTATTTTTTCCTATCCCATGGCCTCTTTGTAAAGCATACACATTTCTTAAAACATCTTTCCTTAATGTAGAGAATCAGTAACTATGTATCATTCTTGTCTTCCAATAATAATTCAGATCACAGGATATTGGGAATAAAATTATTAATCAATCTTGACCTACTGTACATAGTAGGAATCATTTAGGAGGTAACAAAGGAAGTCTCACAAAGGGATGTTCTGTCCAACTGAAGAAGTGATATTCAGCTAGGAGCTTACTCAAGAAGTTATCCTCCCAGAAAACAAACTATACTTTCTCCAAAGTCACAGAAGAATAGAGCCGCCAGATGCACAAAGGCTTCAAGCCAAAGAAGAAAGACACAGATTCAGAAGAGACACTTGGGCAGTGTGAGAAAATTTGGAATGAAAATTTAGAATATAAACAAATGAAAACTAAGACCATTTTCTTAGCTATATCTTTTCAGAAGTATTTCTTTAAAAAATCTATTTAAAAATCAATATTAGGCCCTGGCCAGTTTGGCTCAGTGGTTAGAGTGTCAGTCCATGGACCGAATGGTCAGGGGTTCAGTTCTGATCAAGGACATGTACCTGGGTTGCAGGTTCGATTCCCAGCCCTGATCATGCGGAGGCAACCAATCTATGTGTTTCTCTCACATTGATGTTTCTCTCTCTCTCTCCCTCTCTCCCTTCCTTCCACCCTCTCTAAAAAATCCTCTGGTGATTATTTAACAAAAAATAATAATGATACATTAAAAATAATAAAAATAAAAATCAATATTAGAATTCCATCACATAAGTTTATGAATTTTGTTAACCATATAGTAAAATGTATGGAATTTTATTGTTATTATGGCTTACTTTATCAATAATTCTCTTAACTAAATCCAAAGTAAATGCACTTGAGAGAAGCTGGTTAATTTATAATAACAATTCTAGAATCCTTAGAAGAAGAATAGATAAGAACTTTTCCTTGTATGATATGCAGCTTTAACAAGGTCTATTTCTCAGGAATATTGAATCAATCATTACAAGGACCTTTCTGTATAATTCTCTACTAAAATTGAAGATATCAGCTGCTTTTTTAAAATATGGAAACCATTCTGGAGATTTATTAAAATGTAAATTTAATTTCAAGAAGTATTATTTGGTTCAAGTAAGAAAAATTCTCTGGATTTAAACATATTAAATTATTTTCAAAACATAGATATAAAGAAAATAGGCTTAACATTTTGTCTAAGATATTAATTTTTTGATAAAATATAACAATCATTGTTTCTACCATTTATGGAGGGCTTACCATGCACCTAAAATAGTCTGGAACATCTACATTCATTATTTCATTTAATTTTAATCACAAAGCCCTCTGAGTTTTAAACTATTAAGTTAAGCCTTATAAAATTAGTGAAATTTTATAATTTTGGAACTGGAAATTGAAATTACCTATGTGGTAATTAAAATAAAGATGTAGAACAATTTTGTCTTATATTCTATCCTTGTTCATTGAAACACCAGTAATCAGGAGATTATCCTTTTTACCAAAATAATTTTTATAATGCAAGGTTGTTGAGGAAAATAAAATAGAAACTGTGCATTTGGGGGTTGATCTTGGTCCTGAGAGAGCTGTTTTTTATCCAGAGGAAAAAGACTCTTGAAACACTTCAAACATTATCTCAGTCTTAGAAAGCATTATTACAATATATTATGCAGCCAAACTAAAACTGAATTAGACACATTTTGAAATATATTTGAGACAGAAAGACATAAAAATGACAAGCACTATTGTGTGAAGTCTAAAGTTATTGAGCTAAATTCAATCAGAGAAACATCTGGCCAGGTTTTACCACAGGTGACTAGAATAGTGTTCTAATGAGGATAGCATCAAAGTTTAATATTCATAAAAGGTAGTTAGCTGGAGAGCGGGAACACTCTCCTTCAACCAGAGCTCGCTCTGCTAACATCATCCAGCTCTGCAATGCACGTAATTAACCTTACAAAGAAAAGTCAAGAGACAGATGGACTGACTCACCATTACTTCAGGAAAACAAAACAAAACAAAAAACTAAAAAGATGTACCAACTAGCCCCTTGTGAAATTTACATTTATAAATTTAAAATGCCAGTATAAACCTTTCAAACTTTTTATTATGGAAAATTTCAGATATGTAGAGAGAGAATTGAATCATGGACTTGATTAAGCAATATCAACTCATTTTCAATATTGTTAACTTATATACTCCTACCCTTTTTTGCCACGATCCCTCAGATTTATTTTAAAACAAATGCCACACATTGAATACTTTTATTTCTAACTATATTAGTGTATATATATATATATATAAATATAAAGTATATATATACTAAATATATATATAACTATATATATGAATATTAAGAGAGCTTTTAAAACACAATTCTGTTACCATTATCATACTCTCTAATATTTATAATAATTTCTCAATATTATCAAATATCTAGTCAATATTCAAACTGTCCTTATTTATTCAATTTAGGATCCATATTTCACAATAGTTACTATGTCTTTTGAGTCTTTTTATTAATGGATTTTCCATTCATTATTATTCATTTGTTCCTCAGTTTATGTGTTAAAGGAGAATTAGTCGTATTTTCTATAGTCTCCCAAGGTCTGGATCCTGCTGACTAAATCCCTCTGTGTCACTTGACATGTGTCTCTGTCCACTGTATTTTCTATAAATTAGTAAATCCAGAGGATTGATCTAATTCATCATAATATTTGGCAACAATTTGGTATTCTTTAAACAAAGGGACGTAATGTCTGTCTCCTCTGTAAGTAATGCTATCAGTTATTGATGTTCACTTACTACTTTCATTAGAGTTCTAGGCTGAAATGCATTCCCCTAAAATTTATGTGTTGAAACCCTAACCCCCAGTACCTTAAAATGTGACACTATTTGGAAATGGGGCCTTTCAAAGAGGTAATTAAGGTTAAATGAGACCATATGAGTAACCCTTCATCCAATCAGACTGTGTCTTTATAGCAAGAGGAGGTTAGGACATACAAAGACAATACCCAGAGGACTGCACAATGAGAAGGTGGCCACCTGCACGCCACAGAGAAAAGCCCCAGAAGAAGCCAAATCTGATGACACCTGCATCTTGGACTAATAGTCTTCATTTGTGAGAAAAAATGTTTGTTGTTTAACTTTGCTATGGCAGCCCTGGAAAATACATATAATTAGTGATATCAAAATGCCAATATTTTAATTCTACCATTTCTTCTTTAGGAGAAATATTTTAATAAAGAGAAACAAACCTTAATTCATTAATCATTTGGTTAGCATGAGGGGGGCTTGTCTTTACAAAAATAAATTGGGCCCTGGCCAGGTAGCTCAGTTGGTTGGAGCATTAGCCATATACCAAAAGGTTGTAGGTTCGACTCCCTGTCAGGTAACATACCCAGGTTGTGGGTTTGAACTCTGGTTGGGCGCCTATGGGAGGCAACCAATGGATGATTCTCTCTCACATCAATGTTTTTCTCTCTCTCCCTTTCTCCCTGCCTCTCTCTAAAATCAATAATAAATAAATAAATAAATAAATAAATAAATAAATAAATAAATAAATAAATTGGTTCATCAGCTCCTCTAAGGAAGGATACAGGTTTTCCCATTATCCAAAAGCAGAGCATGCCAACAAAAACCTTTGTAAGTCAAAATGGTGTAAAGTGAAGACGCAATGATCATTAATTTATATAGAAAAATTTTTGAGCATTCCCAGACTCCCAAAATAACCTACAAAATCATACAAAGTATGTTTAAGTATGTGCAGTTTTAAACTAAGCATAATACCCTTGTGAGCTCTCTTAAGCTTTTTTGAAGTCTTAGGACACATCTTGCTAACGAATGCACAAACTAAATGGAGATAAAGCACAGATGCTCACAGACACAGTTCAAAGCTCTGAGGGCTTAATGCTTGTGGTTCCTGGGGAAGGCGCCTGGCAGGGCCACTCTGCCTGCTCTTGGTGCTCACCGCCACTGTAACGGCTGCTGCAAAACACAATGCTGAACATATTCTTGCTTTTCACCCTTTGTCGTAAAAGTGAAAAATCCTCTTTGGATTTCTTTCGGTTAATGAAACAAGTAATAATGTAGGTCTTTTGTAAAAGCAAAGTGGCAGCATAACGTGGAGTTTTGCAAGGCTGAGGATACATGCATATCATTGTAACTCACAATTTAAGTACATTTGGTATTGAAATAGTAAGTACTCTAGCTTCCTCCTCTAAAATTATGCCTGGGGGAACTGCAGAGTAAAACATAGATTCCAGAAACTTGTATATATAGATGACAACACTGTGGGAAACTCCTGGGAAGGGAAAGTGGATACTGAAGTCGAGCATCTGGATTATATGTAGTTGTATCCTGGGAGGGGGCAATAGATAAAAGCAACGAAAGGATACATTAAATCATTTTAAATTCAGCTCCTGCATGGTCCATGTGTTGACTTGGAATATCAGTGCCTGGTCCTTCCTTGCAGACCTCGGACCTAGTTACCCATAACACTGATTAATTTATTGGGTGAGGAAGAGCATTAATAATAGCAGAGCAGTACAAAATTTCTGCTCGGATATAAAATGGAAAAAAAGCAGATACAGGTCGAGCAGCTCACACACTCACTTCTCCACCCTTTCCCCTCCAGACTTCTAGAGCTAGGGCATTACAACTCTGGTAATTCTCATTACACTAGCCGCTTCTTCCTTGAAGATTTTAACAATTTTTGGTGTCATGGCAAAGAAAAGTGACTAACTGTGGTTTTGTGGTACATGGAGTTCTTGTCCCTAGGGCTCATCCCTTTCTCTAGCCCTGAACCTACCAAGAACAACAGAGACTAGAGGGCTATCTTCTACACATTATGAGAAAAATATATTCTCTGGTGAATATGAGCCCACAGGCCAAAATAATTTTATATCTGAGGCTTCTAAAGAAACCACAACAACCTGGATAACATATTGTCAAGACTGTGAAGGGTCTCAGATTTTACCCTACTTGCAAGCTAATGCATTATCTTGCCACAATTTCATGGTGTTAGCAAAAGATATGAGACTCCTGGTTCAGAGACAAATGACTATTTCTTATAGTGATAGCAGTGTCTGCATTGGTACCAGTTTCTTGGGCCTCAGTTCCCACAGGATAATACAACAAAATAAAACTATTTAAAAAGTGGAAATATATATATATGCTGAAAAATATAGTGCAAACAAAATTGCCAACTGGAATATTTTATGGTTTTATTTTGAGGACATAATGATTTATGAGAATTTTAATTAAACTGTTTCCTTTATAGATATTCTCTATTTCTAGGTGTGGATTAAAAAATGCATTCCACCTGGCTGGTGTGGCTCAGAGGTTGAACATCAACCCATGCACCTAGAGGTCGCAGGTTTCATTCCCGGTCAGGGCTTATGCCTAGGTTGTGGGCCCGATCCCCATTGGGGGGCGTGCAGGGGAGGGCCAATCAATGTTCTTTCTCATCATTGTTTCTATCTCACTCTCCCGCTCCCTTCCTCTCTCTCTATAAAATCAGTAAAGAAAAAAAAAATTTTAAATGTATTCCTTGTCTGGTTTATTTCCACAAATAGTACATTTTTTAACTTTGAGATTTTTTAACATACTTATATAAGAGCACGTGCTCTCAATTGTACAGTCAATAAACTGTATTTATTAGTTCAAACTGATGAGAAAGGAACTAATAAAATCAACAGAAAATACATATATTTTAAAAGTACAAAATTAACACATTTTTAGGAAAGTTGACTCCTTCCCACATACCTTCCTCCTTCTTTCATATGACTGTGAAGAAAACAGTCATAAATATCTACAAGTTTAATCTTTTAAGAATTTATTCATGACATAGAATAAAAAATCATCTATTTTTGGATAAGGTAATCTTCAGCGATGTATATAGAGGGCTTTATGGGGATCTCAACTGACTTGCAACAGTCAAATGTAAAATTACATACTAATTTTTCTGAAAGTTTTAAGCAAATAAACTAAAACAAGATACTATCTGGCAAAACTCAAACAACTAGAACATACCAACCAAATAAATATTAGTTTACTTATTTTTTGCAACCCTGTGTTTGAGGATAAGATATTCCTTACTGCCCTGTTTCTTCAGCCCATCCATCAATTTTCTTAAATAGCTGGTTGGTAACATGGAAGTTATGACGCAGGAAACAACTAGGACACTGCGCACTCCTTACCCGTGGTCCATCACTCACTGGCAATGATTCTGGAATGGCTGTGATGTAATCAAAACATGTTGCATGGACTGGAACCCGAATCTGAAGTGCTAATATGACATGTTATTGCCTTCCTTAGGCATAAAGAAAATCACATTTAAAAAATATAATATCATTTAAAATTCATTTTATTCATCTACATGACAACATCTATTGGAAGCACAATGACCTGACTTTACAGTCATCTACCTGTCCTAAGTATTTAAGTGGAAAGTGACATATGACTCATGCCTGTTGTATTTTAAACTAAATAAATGGCATGGCCCTGGCCTGTGTGGCTCAATTGATTGAGCGTTGCCCCGTGTACCAAGAGGTCACTGGTTCGATTCCCGGGGAGGGCACATGCGCAGGTTGTGGGGTGCGCTGGAGGCAGCCAATAGATGTTTCTCTCTCATCAGTGTTTCTCTCTCTCTCTTCCTCTCTATTTAAAGAAAAATAAATAAAAACTATTTAACAAATAAGAAATAATATGGAAACAACAATTTCCCACTTAAAATAATACATGATAGTAAGAAACTACCCTAATAAGCCTTCTGTATTTTAGGTAAATTTTTAAAAATACAACTATTGTTTCAAGCATTTCTAAATCTATTTCCTTGCAAGTTTATTATGCAAACAAAAGCTACTTGCTCCATGACAACTGGCATTCTTCATTTGAATTTCAAAACAACAAAAATGATTTCTTTTTTTTACATTTCCTCAATTCTCCCAAGAGTGTAACATAGCTAGTACCAGACTAAATGCACAGGAGAAAAGTTAATTCATTACATACCATGGATGATTTAGGCACAGAGGCTAATTCTCTGTGTAAGCAACACTGGTAGAGCTAACAACCATAGAAAAGATGCACTTAGAGAAGTCATACTCTATATTAATTTAGATTTGGGGAAATAAACAAGATCCATTAATCAAGAAAAAAAGCACTTTGGAGTACAAAGATGTATAAGACATAGGTTGTGTTCATAGTTGACAACATCTTGTTGGAGAGATAATAAATGAGCGTGTCTATACATCACATTTACATAACTGATATAAATTTACATAACTGATATACTGATATAAATGGTTACTACATTATAACATGAAGAGGTAAAATCAGTGAATCATGTTACCATTTGCCACTGCAGAAATAAAATTAAAGAAGGGAGAGCAAAAGGTTCCAGGGGGAAAATGATGGGAAACAAGGCTGAATACAGAGGTAGAAAAGATTATAAAGGACTCTGAAAATTTAGGAGATGGGTTTAGGACTTGAGATTAGAAAAGAAAAATCTTTTCAAGTAAACTTCCATGTGTCCACCACCAAGACTAATAAAGAATATGATGGTTCCTTGGAGGGCCTCGGGCAGAGAAATAATATACATACCCACCAAGAGTATTATCTACTTAATTATTATATACCCATACAATGATTAGTACTCTTTGAGAGTTATACACACTCCATACATATTTTCAAAGTTATCTTACAAATTGTGTATTACCAGTGAGGGTCTCTCAGAAGCAACTGGAGATATCAAGATAGAGAAGACCCAGTCCTGTCTTCAAAGTAGTCATACCACAAATGTTAAATCACATAGGCAAATAATTAAACAATAAAATATGAAACACAGTAATATAGTCGGTCTTCGTTTATTGCAGTTAATTAGTTCCAGACTCTACCACGATAAATGAATTTCCATGAAGTAGGATTCTTTATTTATAAATCAAATATTTTCACATTTAGAGCATAGAAAACCTGTTTATGACCTTCTAAATATTATTTAACATTATTAGAGCCCTTTAGATATGAAATAACACCCTTTAGTCACCATTACACTCATATTACCCAATGTATTATACAAAATAAGAGAAAATAGACATATTACACGTTACAAATATAATATAATTATTATTGGACATTTATTTATTTATTTAATCCTTACCTGAGGATATTTTTGCATTTATCTTCAGATAGAACAGGAGGAAGAGAGGGAGGGAGAGAGAGAGAGAGAGAAACATCGATGTGAGAGAGACACATCAAGTGGTTGCCACCCACACAACCCCAACCAGGGCTGTGGACAAACTGCAACTGAGGTACGTGTCCTTAGCGGGAACCAACCTGGGACTCTCTGGTCTGTGGGCCGACACTCCTACCACTGAGCCAAACCAGCCAGGGCCATCATTAATTTAATTATTTAAATTTAATTAATTAATTGATTAATTATTTAATTACACACACACAGTTCTTACATACATCCACTAACCTATGAAAATAGTGCAACTTGTTTGATGATGAAAGGATGAAGATGAAGAGATGTACTGCACAGCAAAGAAGAGCAAGGTTACTGCTCCTCTGAAGGCACGACCTCAGAAGGAGAGTCTTCAGGTGTATAGTATCTTCAGCAGGTGCGTTGTCGTCTTCTTCCACTGAAGGAGCACTAGGAGTAGGAGTGGGTGTCTGGGTGCGCAGCTGAAGAACATTGTGATAGGCAGTTGCTGGTGCTATCTTTTCATATGTACGAGGAGGCTTTTGTAGGGTTCTATCACTCCATCAAGTACATTCTGGAACCACAATACACACATCATATGTGGGTCCCATTCGCCAGTCATGTCCTGTACTACCTTAATAGTTCTCACGACTTCTGAGAGATGCTCAAGTGTAAGGCCAACTTCCTCTTCCTGACCCCAAGGAACATGCTCTTCCTCCTCACTTGAGGATTTAGTCATCTCCACCAGATCTTCCTCAGTTAAGGACACCTGCTCTGGATGATCCTTGCCCTCCTCAAGGATCTTCTGGAACGTGTTGTTCACGTAGTCCTCTGCTTCAGGCTGGTCAGCAGAGGCAGCTTCTCTGTGGAGAACAACACTCTTCAGATGATACCTCTTCTGGAACTTCTTGAACCAACCCTTGCTTGCTGTGAAATCCATGAATGTTGCAGAAGAGGGTCCTGGTTGAGGTTCATCCACCGTAAAGCACTGACAGAGCTGCCTCCTGGCCTTCTCCCGGATGACCAGCGAATCCAACGGAATGTTTTTCTTGAGGCTGTCTCTGATCCAAACGGCTAGGGCAGACTCCATTTCACTATGAACTTATGATGACTTGTCATGATGTGCTTTGCTTCCTTGTTGAAGGAGACAGTAGCCATTGCACGGATGTTCTTTTCATCTTTACGGATGGAGCAAATGGTAGACTCATTCCAGTCATAATGGCGGGCAACCTCCACAATTTTCTTGCCATCTTTGATCCTATCCAAGAGTTTCTCCTTTTCTTGGATGGTAAGCATCTTCCTCCGGCACTTAGTTTCATCGTCAGAAGGCTTAGAAGAAGCAGCACGTTTAGGAGCCATCATGGGGCTCAGATAAAAGTTCTCAGAAATCACACTTACAAGAGCAAAGATGTTTCTGATGCATAGCCATGTGGAAGCATGTATGAGAGAAATGAACTTGCATAAGCCTGAGCCAATCAGTGGCCAGGATAGGAAGAGGATAGGATAGCCAGTCAGTGAATAGCACACCCTAATTGGCTTGGTTTCACCAACCCGATTTTTTGGAAAAAAGTTATTGCCCACACACAAGGAGTAGTCGAGTGGTTGCACCTGGCGTTGAAGGATTTGCGGGGGTGCTCGAATACATAGGCCATACGTACAGTAATTTTAATTTTAATTGTAATGCAGGAGTGTATAATTGACTCAGACAACTGAGCGCGCACTGTATCATTGTCATGTCTTGATCAACTTTTTAATGAATATATTTGAAAAAACTGCTGCAAAGTCGAAGTGCAAAGTGGCGAGGGACGACTGTAGAGGATAAAGAGCAAGGATCAGGAAAAAGTAAAATGAAATATTTGACTTAAGCCTTAATAGCTATGGAGAAAATTTTAAAGTAGAAAAGAAAGGGAAGAGCAGCCTAGTTTCAGAGAATAATTGGAGCAAATAGAGTATACGAAGTGTTCAAGAAACAGTGAGGAATTCTGTGCAATTGGAACATCAGGGAAGTGTGTGCGTGTGTGTGTGTGCGCACGCGTGCCTATGTAGCATTAGGGAGTAAGGAGAGAAATATTAAGTGATAAGGGTACAGATTAGGACAGAGATTAGCAATTGATAAGAAGCTGTGTATCTCTTAAAAGAAAGCTAGAGAGATTATTAAATAAAAAACACAAATATGATCTGTGTTTGACAAATATATGCATTTGCTGTTTGTGTGAAGGTGAATGATAGGGTCAAGGATAAGTGAAGAGCATCAATTAGAAGGCAAACGTCCTTAAATAAATTGTTTGACTTAATTTAGGGAATTCAGTGGGGATTAGCAGAAAGGGGAAGCATTTGAGATCCATTTCAGAAACAGAATCAATAGGCTTTTGTGCCAGATACAAAGCAGCATGAAGAGAATGTGCACTGGAGATGATATCTGGATGCTAATTTGGTACAAACAGATGAATTACATTTCAAAACCATTTTTCTAAAGTGAAAAACACCTGATTTTGCTATACATGCTCTTTGTGTTTGTAAAATATTTCTCAAAATAAAAAAGGTGATGACCTTGTATATATATTAATGCAGTGATAGAAATCTCATTTTAAAATACTTTCTAGAAAATGCTCTTGTAGCAAGGCTAAATCATGGCTACCCAAAGATACAAAACTCTAATCCCCAGAACTCCCAAATGTTGCCTCATTTGGAAAAGGGGTCTTTACAGATGTAATTAAATTAAGGATTTTGAAATAAAAGTATTATGCTAGATTACTGAGTGAGCCCTGAATCC
This sequence comes from Molossus molossus, assembly GCF_014108415.1. Lineage (NCBI taxonomy): Eukaryota > Metazoa > Chordata > Mammalia > Chiroptera > Molossidae > Molossus > Molossus molossus. The sequence goes on along the minus strand of NW_023425344.1, from coordinate 72,284,303 downwards.
AATGATAACTGTCCTTATCAGAGTGAGGCAGAGAGAGATTTGGCAGACAGAAAAGGAGGCAACAAGGACCTGGAGTGATGCTGCCCTAAGTCAAAGAAAGCCTGCTGTCACTAGAACTAAAAAAAAGAAAAATATTCTACCCCAGAGCCTCCACAAAGAGTGTGCCCTGCTACATCTTGATTGAGAACTTCTAGCTCTCAAAACTGTGATAAAACAGAGTTCTGTTGTTTCAAGTTTATCAGCTTGTGGTAATTTGTTAAGACAGACATAAAAATCTAATGTACTCTGTTTATTCATGTTTGGGACCTGCCATAAAATAAAAAATAGTGCACATATAAGTATTCAAAAAACACGCGTGGAACGAATGTAACCAAAACTTTTCTTTCTCCTCCCCCACCCTTCTCTTTCTCTCTGTTTCAGATGGAATCTGTACTGTTCTAAATTTTTAAAACTTTGCCAACCCATTAGCACTGGAAAGAGCAGAAAGCCTCAACTTTATTCAACTTATCTTCTTACTTTTGCATGCTTAATTTATTTTTAGACTAATCCAGTTTAGTAATGGTATTATTCTTATTTTAACTGAAAATGACTCATTTACCTAACAGCTGACTAGCTTTTCAATAGCATGAAATACCTGCTTTGAAAATGTTATTTTTACATGTAACTGTATCTTTTCTATATATATTTAACTATTTTTATTTCTAAATATATTTCAGTTATCTATAATCTTATCAAATTATTCCCATAGTTAAGAAAATAATTATGTTTCCTTCTTTAAAAATTTCCCCATTCCTCTCCTGCCCAATAGCTTCCAGAGATTATCAGTTTTCTAGTTAAATTTCATATGATGGTAAGTAGTAATTACAACTTTATATCCTTTACCTAAGAATTCACCACCACTTTCTTATTTGGGATAGATAATAGCTACTAACTAAGTTGAAATGGTGTTCATGTCTTACAGAGACATTACTTAGTGAACTTTGTGTCCTAACTGGCTTTGACAAATTCCATAGTTTGAAGGTCTTTAAGCATTGACACTTCACAGAATTTCCTTTTCTGATGAAAAAATGGAATCTTTAATAGAATTATATTTTTTCTCAAAAATAAATTAATATATTTATATAGTTTTTCTGTAGAGATTGGTGTCTCCTGATAAATTATCTGCTCTAATTCAATCAACCTCATGTTATTCTTTTTCTTAAAGATAATAAAACATTTACTGGTAACTCAACCTAAGACCCACACTTATGACATTTAACTGAAGATCTCACCCAATTCATTAGTTCATTGACACTAATCAACTATCTTCTTTATATTTGCTTTCAACCAGGTTATATTTCAATTAACAGTGTTTTTCAAGCCAACTCAAATTAATTTTGCAATCAAAATTTCACATGGCATTGTCTCCAATACTGTGCTAGAAGTCAACATATATTATATCTACTCTACTCTGTTCATTTACGAAAGCTGTAAAACTATCAAAAAGCAACCAGCTTTGTCTAGCACAATTTGTTTTATGTAAACCTGTTTATACTATTTATTTCTCATGGCTGTGCTTCCTTTCCTTCCCCTCTTTAATTTTAAACCAGACATATGGTAGCATTTTCAGAATAATTTTCCTTTTTTTTAAATCCTCACCAGAGGATATTAAAATAAATGAACTAAGCATTTCACTAAAGAAGCCAGAAAGAGTAACAAAATAAATTCTTTGTGAGGCAGAGAATGGGACATATAAAAGAAAAGTCAGAAACTAATAATTAAAAAGAACACAAAATTAATATATGCATTAGTAATCAAATAAATGAGCATTAAAATAATATATTATATTAATATTAAAATAATATTATAACTTATTGGATTGGTAAAAATGGAAAATAATTATAATTAACTGAGCTTGATGCGAGGTGAAAATACATTTTCACTTTGCTAGTCGAAGTATACATTGTTATTCCTTTAGAGAGGAAAAATTGTCACCTGTATCAAAAATCTTGTTTTTTTAAATTATTTTCCCTTTGTTAGTTCTAGAGAGAGAGGAAGGGAGAGAGTGAAAGAAACATCAATGAGAGAGAACATTGATTGGCTGCCTCCTGCATGCCCTCCACTGGGGATCAGACCCACAACCTAGGCATGTGTCCTGACTGGGAATCGAACTGGCGACCTCTTGGTGCATGGGTCGATGCTCAACCACTGAGCCACACCGGCCGGACTCAAAAATCTTAAATTTGAATATGATTTGATCCCCAAATTCCAGATTTAAAAATATAACTGTGAAAATAATTTTATGATAGTCCATAATAGATGAATACAGATAATCAAAATTGCTTTTATTAATAAAAATTTTGGAATCAATCTTAGTACCTTAGAATTAGACTCAAACAAAATATGGTGTGTCCTTATACTGAAATACCCTCCTTTATTAAAACATAAAGATACATAAAACATATACATACATATTTATTGACATGAAAAATGTTCATAATCAGCTCTTAAGTAAAAAAATTAATTACAAATCATGTGAACAGATTGACCCCATTGTTAAAAAATATAACCATGACTCAGAGACGTAGATCAGAAAAAATAATGTTTTAGTAATAGAATTCCAGTAATTTCTTTCTTGCCCTACTTTTCCCCATTTATACATAAATGAATTACTTTGTAATAAAAATGCAATTATAGACTATTTTGTATGTAATTAAAATGAATATATACAACATATAAAAATATAAGTAGCTAAAGTTTTAGCAATGCTAAATTCATTTCCTGAAATGGCTTTATCATTAGAAGAGTAAAAATAAAAATAAATGAACTAAGCACTCAATAATTTAGAAAAAAATCATAAAAGCAATTTTTCTAAAGGGAGCAAACAATAAGAAAAACAAGCCAACAAATTGGATGTTCTTGAAGTAGAATTATAAATAAAATAAAAATGTATCCATTGAGAAAAAACTGCATATTGTATAACCAAGACAAACCAAGAATGATAAAAAAAAAAAAAAAAAAAAAAGACTTTAAAGTTACAGAAGTGGACTAGTGCTCTTGTTTATTAAAAATTAATTTTTGTTTTGTTACAGATGTTTCTCCTTTGGTTTTAAGTGCATCGAGTCATATTAAAATTTTTAAAGTTGATAAGAATGGCAGAGGGAAGATACTGAAATTGTAAAATGTATTTTGGCAGAAAGTAGCATAAGCATCTGGTCCACAGATTTTTCAGTAAGTATGTTTTGAATTAATGAAAGATATTAAGCAGATAAATTTACATTTAATATAAAATATTTTTAAAAACTATGATTTTATATTATTATGTTTACAGTTTATAAGCCCTTTCTGGCTCTGGTTTGTGAACAAAGGGCAGCCTGCCTAGGAGAGAGAGAGACAAGTCAGTCACTGTGTTTTTCTGGGTAATGGTTAATGGGGGCAGTAGGGGCATTTGAGAGGAGGAAATAAATTGGAGCTATAGGTAAGAAAGAGTCAATAGTTAGTGACTTTTTGGTTGTAATTAATGATCAAGAGCGACAGAAATCTGAAGTTTATACCTTGAATCTGTGCAGGTAAGAAGCCCATTCACCAGGCCCATTCACAACCATGTGGTGTGGTTCTCATTAGCACTCTTTATCAAATATTCTGTTCTGTGCTCTTCAAGGTGCATAATAGAATCATACTTTCTTGAATTCCTGTGATTGAGCTCAATCATTAGAGCAATTTTACCCAAGGAATTGTGAAGTGAAATGTTCGTCTTTCAGAATGCAGATTTCTTTACTGATGTGGATGTCTGCTGAGCTCCCTTTTTCTTAAAGTGTTGAGATTTTAAGCAAATTCTAGACAGTGGTTATTCTGTCAGCCTATGGAATAAAGATGGTCACAGAATTTTTAACTTTCCTGATTAAGAAGGGGAGGTTAGTTTTCCCCTCTGAATCATAGGATTGACTACTTAAAGAGAATGTAGCAGAAATGATGCCGTGCCAATTTTAGGTCCTGTCTTTTTTTTTTTTAATTGATTAATTAATTAATTAATTAATTTTTGTTACAGATGTTTCTCCTTATTCCTCCACTGATTCTCCTTTCTCCCTCCCTCCCTGCCCTGTCCCCAGCTTTGTAGTCCATATCCATTGTTCATGCATACATGCATATAAGTTCTGTGGTTTATCTCTCCCTCACCACCCCCTCTTCTGGGGATTGTCAGTCTGTAGCCCACTGCCACGTCTCTGGGACTACCCCATTCCTCACACTGTTATGTTCAAACAAATAAGTGAGATCATATGATACTTGTCTTTCTCTGTTTGGTTTGTTTCACATAAGATAATACTTTCCAGGTCCCTCCATGTCATCTCAAAGGATAAGAGATTTTTCTTTCTTACAGCTGCATAATACTCCATTGTGTGTATATATACCACAGCTTTTTCATCCATTCATCTACTGATGGACATTTGGGCTGTTTCCAGATTTTAGCTATTATAATAGTGCAGCTACAAACATGGGGGTACATATATTCTTTCTGATTGGTGTTTCAGGCTTCCTAGGGTATGTTCCTAGAAGTGGGATCACTGGGTCAAATGGCAGTTCCATTTTTAATTTTTGAGGTAACATCATAGTGTTCTCCATAGTGGCTGCACCAGTCTGCATTCCCACCAGCAGTGTACTAGAGTCCCCTTTTCTCCACACCCTCACCAACACTTGTTATTTGATGATTTGTTGATGGCGGCCATTCTGACAGGTATTGGGTGATACCTCATTGTTGTTTTAATTTGCATCTCTCTGATAATTAGTGATGTTGAGCATTTCTTCATATGTCTCTTAGCCATTTGTATGTCCTGGAGAGGTGTCCATTTAGTTCCTCTACCCATTTTTAATTGGGTTCTTTGTCTTCCTTTTGTTGAGTTGTATGAGCACTCTATATATATTGGAAATTAACCCCTTATCTGATATATCATTGGCAATTATGCTCTCCCATACAGTGGGTTGTCTTTCCATTTTGATGATTGTATCTTTTGCTGTGCAGAAGCTTTTGAGTTTGATGTAGTTTCATGTGTTCATTTTCTCCTTTGTTTCTATTGCCTTAGGTGATGTATCAGTGAAAATTCTGCTGCGTATGATGTCTGAAATTTTGTTGCCTACAGTTTCTTCTAGGATTTTTATGGATTCATGAGTCACATTTAAGTCTTTTATCCATTTTGAGTTTATTCTTGTGTATGATGTAAGTTGATGGTCTAGTTTCATTTTTTTGCATGTAGCTGTCCAATTTTCCCGACACTATTTATTAAAGAGGCTGTCCTTACTCCACTGTATGCTCTTGCCCCCTTTGTCAAATACTAAGTGAGAATATTGCCTTGGGTCCATTTCTGGGTTCTGTGTTCTGTTCCACTGGTCTATATGCCTGTTCTTGTACCAGTGCCAGGCTGTTTTGTTTAGAGTGGCTTTGTAGTATAACCTGAAATCTGGTAATGTGCTCCCTCCTACTTTGTTCTTCTTTTTCAAGATTGCTGTGGCTATTCGAGGTCTTTTTTGGTTCCATATGAACTTTTGAAGTATTTGTTCTAGTTCTGTGAAGTATGTCATTGGTATTTTGATGGGGATTGCATGGAATCTATAGATTACTTTGGGTAGTATGGACATTTTAATGATGTTAATTCTCCCAGTCCATGAACCATGTATGTGCTTCCACTTTTTCATATCTTCCTTTATTCTTTTTTTGAATGACCTGTAGTTTTCTGCAAATAGGTCCTTTATTTCTTTGGTTAAGTTTATTCTTAGGTATCTTGATTTTTTTTTTGCCACAATGGTAAATGGGATTGTTTTTTTAGTTTCTCTTTCTGTGAGTTCATCATTGGTGTATAAGAATGCCATTGATTTCTTGACATTAATTTTGTATCCTGCTACTTTTCCAAATTCATTTATTAAGTGTAATAAATTTTTGATGGACTCTTTGGGGTTTTCTACATATAGTATCATGTCATCTCACTTCCTCCTTTCCAGTTTGGATCCCGTTTATTTTTTCTTCCTGTCTGATTGCTGTGGCTAAGACTTCCAGTACTATGTTAAATAAGAGTGGCAAAAGTGGCATCCTTATCTTGTTCCTGTTCTTAAGGAAAATGCTTTTTTGCCCATTGAGTATGATGTTGGCTGTAAGTCTTTCATCTATGGCCTTTATTATGTTGAGATATGATCCCTCTATTTCCAGATTGCTGAGCATTTTTATCAGAAATGGGTGCTGGATTTTGTCGAATGCTTTTTCAGCGTCTATTGATATGATCATATCATTTTTATCTTTAATTTTGTATATGTGGTGTATCACATTTATTGATTTGTGAATATTGTACCAGCCTTGCATCCCTGGGTTAAATCCCACTTGGCCATGGTGAATAATTTTTTTGATGTATTGTTGGATACGACTTCCTAGTATTTTGTTTCGGATTTAGGCACCTATGTTCATCAAGGATGCCGGTCTGTAGTTTTCTTTCTTTGTAGTGTCTTTTTCTGGTTTTGGAATTAGAATTATGCTGGCCTCATAAAACGAGTTTGGAAGTTTTCCTTCTTCTTGAATTTTTTGAAATAGTTTGAGGAGAATGGGTTTTTGTTCTTCTTTGAATGTTCGGTAAAATTCCCCCGTGAAGCCCTCTGGGCCTGGGCTTTTGTTTGCTGGGAGAGACTTGATTACATCTTAATTTTTTTTTTTTTTTGGTTTGTTCACATTTTCTATCTCTTCCCGGTTCAGTTTTGGGAGACTATGTGTTTCTAGAAATGTGTCCATTTTGCTTAGATTGTCGAACTTGTTACCGTATAATTGTTCATAATATCTGTCAACGATCCTTTGTATTTCTGTGGTGTCAGTTATTATTTCTCCTATTTCATTTCTGATTTTGTGTATTTGGGTTCTCTCTCTTTGCTTCTTGGTGAATCTAGCTAAGGGTCCATCAATCTTGTTTATCTTTGCAGAGAACCAGCTCTTTGTTTCATTGATCCTTTGAATTGTTTTTGGTCTCCATGTCATTTATTTCTGCTCTGATCTTTACTATTGCCTTGCTTCTACTTGCTCTGGGGTTTTCTTTTTGTTTGCTTTCTAGTTCTTTAAGTTGTGAAGTTAGATAGTCTATTAGAAATTTTTCTTGCTTCTTGAGGTAGGCCTGCAGTGCTATGAACTTCCCCCTCAGAACTGATTTTGCTGTATCCCATAGATTTTGTGTTGTTGTGTGTTTATTTTCATTGGTTTCCAGGAAGTTTTTAATTCCTTCCTTTATCTCCATGGTAACCCATTCATTGTTCAATAACATGCTATTTAGCCTCCATGTTTTCAAATGTCTTTGCATGTTCTTGTTGCAATTGATTTCTAGTTTTATGCCATTGTGATCTGAGAAGATGCTTGATATGATTTCAGTCTTCTTGAACTTGTAGAGACTTAGTTTGTGTCCTAACATGTGGTCTATCTTTGAAAATGTCTCATGTGCACTTGAGAAGAATGTGAATTCTGTAGTTTTGGGGTGTAATTCTCTGTAGACACCTATTAAATCCACTTGATCTAGTTCTTCATTTACAGTCTGTTTTACCTTGTTAAGTTTTTTGTCTAGAAGATCTATCCTGTGATGTCAGGGGTGTTGAAGTCCCCTGCTATGATTGTATTGCTATCAATTTTTCCTTTGAGGTCCTCCAAAAGATTTTTAATATATGTTGGTGCTCCTGTATTGGGTGAATATATGCTTATCAAGGTTATATCTTCCTGTTGGATAGATCTTTTCAATATTATGTAGTGTCTATTTATGACCTTCATTTTGAAATCTACTTTATCAGATATGAGTATTGCTACCCCAGCTTTTTTTGCTATCTGTTTGCTTGAATGATTTTTTCCATACCTTCACTTTCAACCTATGTGAGTCTTTTGTTGTGAGGTGAGTCTCTTGTAAACAACATACATGTGAGTCATGCTTTCTTATCCAGTCAGCTACTCTGTGTCTTTTTATCAGAGCATTCAAACCATTCACATTTAAGGTGATAATTGATATGTACTTATTGCCAGTTTTGTTTATTTTGATTCTATTTTTCTTCCTGTTTCTTCTACTAATCACAGAAGTCCTTTTAGTATATCTTGCAGTGCTGTTTTGGTGGTAATATATTCCCTTAGCCTTTTTGTTTTGTTTTGTTTTGTTTTGGGAAGCTCTTTATTTGACCTTCTATTTTGAATGATAGCCTTGCTGGATAGAGTAGTCTTGGATTCAGATCGTTGTTTTTCATGACCTTGATTACGTCATGCCATTCCCTTCTGGCCTGTAGTGTTTCTGTTGAGAAGTCAGCTAAGTGCGTTATGGGGTTTCCTTTGTAGGTAATCTGTTGTTTATCTCTTGCTGCCTTTAGGATTCTCTCTTTATCTTTAATTTTTGGCATTTTAATTACTATGTGTCTTCTTGTGGGCTTATTTGGGTTCTTCTTACTTGGGGCTCTCTGTGCTTTTTGAACTTGAATGCCTTCTTCCTTCACCAAGTTAGGAAAGTTTTCTGTTACTATTTCTTCAAATATATTCTCTAACCCTTGTTCATTTTCTTCCTGTTTGGGAACTTCTATGATGCGAATGTTATTATGTTTCCAGTTGTCCCATAATTCTCTTAAGCTATCTTCCTGTTTTTTAATTGTTTTTTCCTTTTGGTTTTCTTATTGGTTGATTTTTTTCTACCCTGTCTTCTAATTCACTGATCCAGTACTCAGCTTCCTCTACTCTGGTGGTTAGTCCTTCCAATGTGTTCTTAATTTCTACTATGTCATTATTATTTCCCCTTGGTTGGTTTTCAATGTTTCTATATCTTTACTCATGGTGTTGATGTCCTTACTCATGCTGTTGAGCTTCCTCAAGATCATGGCCCTAACTCTACCTCTGATAATTTGCTTAGCTGCATTTCATTGATCTAATCTTCAATAGAGTTCTCTTGTTCTTTCATTTGGGATTTGTTTCTTTGTTTCACCATTTTGGCTATCTCAGTGGGTTTTGGAGCCTGCCAAATTTTCCCCGTGGGTGTTGGTGTTCTGTTTGTGGCTCCCTCTACTAGGATTGGATGAACCTGGGTGGGCCCACATTAAACACCACTGTCAAGTCTTCCTTTCCTGGGTAGATATGCAGTAGGTCTAGTCTTAAAGGAAATTGGCAACTTTCATTTCCACCTTCTTGGTACCTTGCTATTGGGACATGGACTCTGGGAACCCCACTGCCATGTCATGAGAAGTCCAGGTCACATAAACCGACTACATGTCGGTTGTTGAGAAACAGTCCCACTGGAGCTTCCAGCCAGTAATCAGCATCAACTGCCATGTGAGTGACCCATGTTGGAAATCCAGCCAAATCAGTGCTCCAGTTGACTGCAGCCACAGAAGACATCACTTAGAGTGGAAGGCCCACCTCCTGAGACCATTCAATCCATAGAACCATGAGAGGAAGTCATATGACTATTGTATTAAGCCATTAAATGTTGAGATGGTTTGTTACACAGCATTAAATAACCATAACAGTCTGAATCCAGGAATAAGAATGTTGATGTCAGGAAGCAGAGACTACTCTCCATGAACTATCCTCATAAAGTGTTGGCTAGAAATGAACCTCTGTTGTCTTAAGCTATTGAGGTGGGTATTGGTTACAAAAGAATAGCCCATGCAGATTGATATACATCAGATATAACAGAAGAAAAAGGTTTGGTTGGAAATTCAAAAATAACCTCAGTTTTAGAACCCACAGGGCACCCAGGATATCCAGAAGGCATTTGGGTGTTAAACACAGGAGGCCTAGTATTACTCTACAGGCCTTTACAAAAGATGACCCAGGAGAGTATATAACAGGGAGACTATATATAACGGGGAGACTACACTGATTTTAGTGTAGTTCAAGACTACGTAACATTTTTGGTTGTTTTGACATATGAACTATAAGTCATTACTTTAACTGTAAAAGACAACTGTGATACAGAGATTGGTAAAGTATAATCTTCATCCTCAAGAAACGCCCAGTCTTCTCTAACTCATACTAATCCTTAATGCAACCATTGCCCTTAAAAAAATTTAAAAATGGATATTTCCCCCTTCCTATTATGTTTCATCTACAGTCAATCCTGTCTGCAGCCTTAAGATCCTGTCATTTCCAAGTTCATATCAACTAATGATTTGATCAGCATGATACAATCTCTATGCTTCAATAACTGGTCAGTATAAATGTCTAAATAGCATAGGATACTTAGCATAACAATTACTGAAAATTAGATTATGAAAAAATTATGAACACTAACTAGGTATTCTTAGGACAGTATGAGTTCAAAAAGAACAAGTTATACCAAATAACATCATTTAAAAGCAAATGGTATGCTAGAAGTTGTCCCAGAGACTCCTTACACGGTCCTCATTTTTTTTTTGGATTCTTTTTTCTTTTTGCTATTCTGATTTTGCTTCCTAATATTCCAGTTCAATGGTTTGCTTCTTGGCTTTACCTACTTTACTATTGATTCCTTGTAAATTATTCTTTATTTCAGTTAATGCATCCTTCATTTCTGACTGGTCCTTTTTTATGTTGTTGATGTTTTCACTGAGTTCCTTGGAGTTCTACTTAAGTTCTGTGAAGGGCTTATTAAGATCTTTGAGCATCCTTAAAACCAGTGTTTTGAGCTCTGCATCTGATTGATCGCTTACCTCCATTTTATTTAGTTCTGTTCTTGGAATTTTGTTCTGTTCTTTCACTTGGGACATATTTCTTTGTCTCCTCATTTTGGCTGCCTCCTTGTGTTTGTTTCTATGTATTAGGTAGAGTTGCTATGTCTTCTAGGCTCCTTATGGTAGCCTTTTGTTGTAGGTGTCCTGTAGGGTACAGTGGCACAACCTCCCTGATCACCCAGTTGGGCCCTTGAGGTACACCCCTAGTGTGGACTGTACACCCTTCTGTTGTAAATGAGTCTTGATTGCTGTTGGCACATCAATGGGACGGACTTACTCAGGCTAATCAGCTGCAAGGACTGGCTGTGCCCACTGACCACTTGCCTCTGACTCCCTTGGAGGATCAGAAGTGTAGGGGCCCAACACACAGAGCATGACTTACTTCAGCAGGGCTCTGGTACCCACTGAGTATACTCCTTAAGTATGTCACTTGTGGAGGTGGTTGGGTGGTGGCGTTTCAATGTGGTCTTAAGTTGTCCACTGGGAGTGCTGGCTCTGGGTCAAGGTCAGCCTCTGCCTGTGTTCTACCTGGAGCCACCCAGAATAAGCTACAAAGGGATCTGAAGCTGGCTGCTTCTTGTGCTGGGCATGGAGGTGCCCAGGAAAAGCCAAGTTGTGAACCAAGGATGGGGATGCCAGAAGGAGAAGAGAGAGAGCAATTGAAAACCTATTTGAAATAATAATGACAGAAATCTTCCCTAACTTGGTGAAGGAAATAGACATACAAGTCTAGGAAGCACAGAGAGTGCCAAACAAGATGAACCCAAAGAGGTTCACACCAAGACACATCATCATCAAAATGCCAAAGTTTAAAGACAAAGAGAGAATATTAAAAGCAGCAAGAGAAAACAGTTAGTTACTAACAAAGGAGCTCTCATAAGACTGTCATCCAATTTCTCAAAAGAAACTTTGCAGTCCAGAAAGGAAGGGCAAGAGATATTCAAAGTGATGAAAAGCAACTACCTACGATCAAGATTACTCTATCCTGCAAAGCTATTATTTAGAATCAATGGACATATCAAGAGTTTCGAAGACAAGAAAAAAATAAAGGAGTTCATCACCACCAAACCAGTATTAGATGAAATTTTGAAGGGTCTTCTTGAAGGAGAAGAACAAAAATATAAACAATAAAATTGCAATAAATATATATCTATCAACAACTGAATCTATAAACAAAATGAGCAAGCAGAACAGAAACAGACTCATAGATATAGAGAACCTTTTGTTGGTTGCCAAATGGTAGGAGGCTGGGGGAATGGGTGAAGAAGATGAAGGAATTAAGAAGTATAAATTGATTATTAAACTGATAAATTTCAAAGGGAAGGGGGGAGGGAGGGCAGGAAGAGATAAACCAAAGATCTTTTATGCATATATGCATAATCAATGGACACAAACAATAGTGTGGGGAAGGCAGGAGGGAGGAGGGGTTAGGGAGGTGGGGGTCAATGGGGGGAAAAGGAGGGACATCTGTAATAATTCACAATAAAGATAAGTTTAAAAAAATAAAATAAAAACAAATGGTGTCACTGAACAAGTAGACCTTGAGTCTAAAGAGACCCCATTATATTTAATGTCTACCTGCTATTCACTATATTTGTGGAAAGATCATCAACCTTGTAGAGTTTCTTTAAAGATTACCTGAGTTGTAGAGTGCTGGAAATATATGTGTTTATTCAATAGCAGGAATAAACCAGTAATAAGTCAGCAATGTCGACTTCAAGTCCTCACAATAATACAGGGTATAATCAAAGTTGATAGCTGTGCTCTCTTATACATGGGCTTCATTTTCTTTCCACAGTGAAAGTTTTTCCTGTCTAAGGAGGAAAGTTAAATGGAGTAGAGCAGTACAGCTTTCTCTTGGTCATTTATTAATATGTCACTCTCAGACCTTCCTTTTTAAAATTATCTTTCTTTACTTAAACATGATTTTTAAGAATTCTTTTTGTTTCCTTTAGAATTTTTTCAATTCCATTTTTGGTTTAAGCTCACTGGCAATTCTCTTAGGTGTCTACTTTATTAACATGGTCATCATTCTTCCTCATATGGCACTAGTTCCATCACCTTACATGTTCTTATGTTCACTGGTGAGCTTCCTGGGGAGCTGCATTAATCTCTTTAAGTATCCCAACATTTTCTTTCTTTTTGTTGTTGTTAATCCTCACCTGAGGATATTTTTTCCATTGGTTTTTAGATAGAGTGGAAGGGAGAGAAGGAAAGAGAAACATTGACTTGAGAGAGACACATTGATTGGTTGCTTCCCACCAGGGCAGGGATCTAACTTGCAACCTAGGTTTGTGCCCTTGACCAGGAATCAAACCCTTGACCTTTTGGTCTGTGGGCCAACGCTCTAACTGCTGAGCCAAACTGGCCAGGACCCTACATTTTCTTATTCATTAGCACCATCTGTGTTTGCATGGTCTGAAGTCAGTTTTGGGCAATCTCCCTGTCCATTTGTGAATTCTTTACTATATTAATATATGAGCTCCTTACCACTCTTGCTCTATGTTTTCTGAAATATGGAATTTTAACATCTAGCTGTTTCCAACTCTGCATGCTATTTCTTTTCCAGGCTTGTTCACATAATAGAATTGAATGATTGATTTTTCCCAGGGTTCCTTCTTTAATAAGTTCCTCTTCATTGGTGGGATTTAGGTCTAGTGACAGGTCCTGCTATTAAGTTTAGAATTTTATCCAGACAGCTAGTTGCCACAGAATGTTCTTATTGATGAATAATGAACATCCCCCCAAACTATTATGTCTTATCTCTATGTCAGTTTTATAACAAGAATATATGAGTTTTGTCTTTAAGCTCATCTGGCTCCCCGAAGTACATCCTATCAGGGCACCATTTCTGATCTACTCTCCTTTGAACCTTATCCAGACACTATACTATAAGGTTTTCATGATTTTCACATTAAGCTCTTCATAACTCTGGTTTATTTATACCCCGCCTTGTCTGCTTCTGTTGACCATAATGTATCCTTGCTAGGCATACTCAAGTCTGACAAATTGATGGGGACAGAGCTTAAGGGAGGCAAGGCTTGAATTAGCAGCTAGAAAAGCTCTAATTCAAACAGATTCATTATACATGGTCTAAACTAAGACGAGTTTAAATTACAACAATAACAACAAATAACTATCTTTCTCTGTAGGGGTACATTTCCTTTTCCTCATCCCTGTATGGAAGAGCCATTCTGCTGCCCCTGGATAAAATATTTCTAGAATGAAATTGAATGCATCGAGCCATAGAGCTGGTTGTCATTTGCTATTAAGATCACCCAACAGATTGTAGAGTGTAGGGCTCTGGAGCCAGACTGCTTGATCTATATCCCAGATACACCAGTAACTAGTTGTGTGCTTTGGGGAGGATTACTTTCTCTGACTAAACTTACTTATGCATTAAATGAGGATAATGAAGGATTTCTATTCATAGGAATGCTATGAAGATTAAATAAATTAATATAAAGGGCTGGGGCATGCCTGTCATCTGATGATGTTTGTCATTTCGATCTGACAAGTGTGCCTGACTTAGAATGGTACATGCAGCCATAGAATGAATGCAAGTTTCATGGTAAGGTATTCAGTTCTCCTCAGTCTTGGTACTTATTATCTATGTGGTCCTATGAAATGATTTTATATTTGAGCTTCTGTTTTCTTTTCTGTAAAATGGCGATGAAAGTATATCACAGGATTGATGAGAGAATTAAGGCATGACACAAAGGTTGAATTTAAAGTGTGGAACATAATATCAACACTCCTCCAGTTGGGAAATCTTAATATTTTTAAGACTCTCCCTGCCCTCAAGGAGTGTATGGTCATGTTTGGGAGGCAGCACTAGGTAATGATTAAGATCTTTTGCTCTGAAGTTTGATAGATTTATATTTAAATTCAGGCTCTGATCCTCACCAGCTATATATACCTGAGGAAATGACTTAAACTCTCTGAGCCTCTAATTTTTTTTTTTTATTGTTGAAAGTATTACAGATGTTCCCTCTTTTCCCCATTGACCCCTCCTTCACACTCCTACCCACCTCCTGCTTTCCTCAACCTAATGTCTGTGTCCATTGATTGTGCATATATGCATATAAGTTCTTTGGTTTATCTCTTCCCATCCCTCCAACCCCCCATCCCTCTGAGGTTTGTTAGTCTATTCTCTACTTCCATGATTCTGGATCTATTTTGGTTGACAGCTTATTTTGTTCATGATGTTCCATAAATAAGTGAGATCATGTGGTACTTGTCTTTCTTTGACTGGCTTATTTCAGCATAATACTTTCCAGGTCCCTCCATGTTGTCTCAAAGGGTAAAATAGATATTCCCATTATACCATGGTGAGAATTAAATGAAATAATCTAAATAGTTTATCACAATGGCTAGAACATCAACAGTTACTCTCCCTATTATCACTGACTTGATAATAATACTTTCAGCATAATACTTTCCAGGTCCCTCCATGTTGTCTCAAAGGGTAAAATAGATATTCCCATTATACCATGGTGAGAATTAAATGAAATAATCTAAATAGTTTATCACAATGGCTAGAACATCAACAGTTACTCTCCCTATTATCACTGACTTGACTCCATTATCGATTCTTACAATAATTTACAGATTTGTCTACAAGGATAAAATAAAATGGGCATCAAATTTTCAGTTAGCTTCACAGTTGTATTTCTAATTGTAAGTGAATAATTTGGAATTGTATTGTACTTATCAGCCTCTTGTGAATGTCCGTAGTTTCAGTCAGTCTCAAAAGGCTGATCTACTTTTTTTATTTTTAATATTTTTCCTTTATTGATTTTCAAAAGAGAGAAAGGGAGCAGGAGAGAGAGATAGAAACATTGATGAGAGAGAACATTGATTGGCCGCCTCCTGTATGCCCCCCACTGGGAATTGGGCTCACAGCCTGGGCATGTGCCCTGACCTGAAATCGAACCTGTGAACTCTTGGTGCCTGGGTCAATGCTCAACCAGTGAGCCACACCAGCCAGGCTGATCCACTTTGTTTTATGCCAAGTTTCAGTCATAGAACCTGCAAAACTCTGGGTCAGAAGCTGGGATTATACGAGAAGAGCCTGTGCGCTGTCACTCTGTGGGGACCTGTTGGGCGAGGAGCTGGATTTCCAGAAGATTCTATCCCCACTACATAAGTGCATCAGTGAGAAAGAGGAGTAAAATATTTGTATGTATTAATAGAACCATATTTTCTACATTTGAAAAAGGTGATGAATGTCAATATATTATTATGGTTATAATTATTTAATAAGGACGGGGATTTGAGTTTTGATTCTGTTGATTAATAGGTAAAAGTCTTTACATTTACCTCCTGGTCTTTGAAAAAGGTATATGAGTCCCTGTATTACAGAGCTTTTATGGAAATTAAAATATAAAGTATGTGAATGCAACTAGTATGTACATGTTACCTCATCGATATTCACACAGTATTTATTTCTAGTTCATATTTAATTCCTCCCTGTCTTACACTATCTAGCACTCAAACTCTTTGCCAATTACTGTACAAAATGATTCATGAAGATTTAATCCAAATCTGCTTCTCATCTCCTAACTATAATTCACTGATGCTGTATTCTTTGATGATACCAATTATTTATATTCTTTTCCACATCTTTCATAATAATCCATGACAATGTCTAGGAAGGACATTGCTGAGAAAAGCCATTAGAAGAAAACCATGTGTAATGGTAGCTTCCAGGAACTGAAAATTCAAGAAGACCGCCAAACCAAGGGTTCTGTGACAATAATAGACATATGTGAGGAACAAAAGATTAAATTTACTGCTTTGTAAAACCAAACATTTTTGTATATTTTCTTGGATTCGACCCCCATTGCAGATTGTCTTTTGTACCCAACTGGTTAATACCCTGAAGATCCTGAGCAGAGGCTGAGTGGAATGACACCTGCCCCAGTGCCTCTGTGGGAGCAATCCATGAGAGCCAATGTCCCAGAAACCCCTGTGGGATCACGAACATAGTCAACGGAGTCATCTTTGGCAGAATAATCTGGGAAAGCTATTTCAGGAGATGGTGCTTATCCATTTCCTAACCATAGGTGATGGCTATGAGTCTAATAGCATTAGTTATGGTTTAAACTCTTTGCTTCAGACTGTGTTGACACAAATTATAAATTTTTTTTTTGTTTTTGTACTTCATTGAGCTTCTAATATATAATCATGACTTACAAATATGAATCCAAACTTAAGGAGTTTTCTGTACAAGTAGATATATATTTTTTACTTTCAGCTTTGGTTACAATACATGTTGCTATTTATTTCTAAATTTAAGGTATAGAATAGACTTAGGCAGATATTTTAATTACATGTATGCAAAATTGGTAATTAATGTTGTCAGTATATTTTGACACTGTATTTTATCAGCTAATCAAATGGTTTTACTTGAAGAAAATAGGCAACATACCAGATATAGGATTGGAAAATTTCATAAATACAAACCAAAATGTTAGTCCTTGAAGATTCTTTCTTAGCAAGTCTTTCTACTTTCACAGAAATTGTAATTAAACTAAGCATGAAATTTTCTGGTTTACAGATTTAAACGTTTCACAACTACACCAAGACTCAGACAATCATGGCATTTAGGTCTCCAAGCACTTTACTCCTCAAGACTGTGGCTGACCCACATTTTAGAAACACAGAAACTATAAAATGTCTTACATCATAAAATTTTAATGCTGAACAAAGCCGATATCAGCTTAGGGTGGAGTTTAAGTGACAGCTCAGGAGCCAGACTGTCTGGGGCAGAATCTGGCTACTTCTACTAAGTTGGGAATCTTGGGCAAGCTACAAAATAGACTGTATCTGTTTTCTCATATGTAAAATGAGACCAGTAAGTCGGACCTAGCTTACATTATTAATTAGTAGTATGTTAGTAATTATATAGGAAGTGCTTGTATGAGTGCCTGGTATACAATAAGATTAATAGAAATAATTGTTAGAGTTATTATTACCTTAGTATAGTCATTACCTTAGTATAGTGCGAAAGGCAAATGCCAAGCATTATGATGAAACTGATTATAAAAGGAATAATTTCTTTTAACTGCCATACATAAAAGGTAAAACCTCTTTGTTTTTCTGAAAATCTAACACATCATAAAGTATGACATGCTATCTGTTTCTATAAATTTTTTTGGTAAGAACTATATTTCACCCACACAAATGATAATATGAGAAAAATTTTAAGTGTAATAGCATTATATTTCAATGTACTTATAAAATAAATATGAAAGGAAAAAAGAAACTATCAAAGAATGAACCCTGATGAATTATTACTGTTACCAAGAAAAAGTAAGTAACAATTTCTAAGAACTATAAAAATGATTAATTAAAAAAAATAACTTGGCACACATGCTGGGACAATAAATAATAAATGTAGCTTCACAGAGCAGGGAGAGAGAGAGAGAGAGAGAGTCTGCTCCTGAGGCCATATCCCCAGACGGATGAAGACGGAATGAACGCTAGCACAGGGCTAGTGTGAAACTGTAAGGAAGCTCGTGAAGCCTTCAAGGTCAGTTCCACGCCATGGACGGCTCCAAAGTAGCAGTGATGATGGGAGGAAAAGACTGCCGCTGGGTTACTAATAATTCAGAAGATGAACCCCTGATATGTATCAGGCAAACACACCAAAGACATCAACTTAGTAAGCTCCCCACAGAGATGTTATTTATCAAAACTTAGTGACTCCCATTTCTGAATTATTAAACAGAACAGTAAAGAGGTTTGACAGGCTTGTAACATGCTAACATTTACCCAGGGCTTATCCCAGTCTATTCAAATATCTCTGACATTGATATGCTAAAAATCTGTTGAGATGAGAGATTCACTTAGGAAAGTTCGATTATTTCCAGGTTTCAGATAACACTGCAATACTGAATATCACAACTTACAAACAACCCAGGAAAGATATTTTACTTTAAAAATAAAGTAAAAATAAAAATAAAATAAAGTTTCATAGCCATTAATTTATAGAATAGGGTTTAATGAGAAAAATGAGTTCAAAGAGACAAAAGTGAAACAATGATTTTCCCATCTTGTCTTGCTTTCTCCCCATGCTCATCTCATCTGTCACCTTGGGGCCATGATTTGGATGAAGAGAAACAAAAAGACATAAAAATAGAGGAAGATCAGAGGAGAGAGAAAGAGAACTATACCAGAGACAGGAGGGGTGCTGCTGTACAGAATTGTGCTGCAGATGCACAGAAGCACCCCAGCATTGCTTTCTTTCATTTCTGTATGCACACATCTGACTATGATGCATTCTTAAACATGTAACAGTAATGTCCACAGTAATGTAGATGCAGTTGCCAATAAAATTTTCTCTTTGATTTTCATTATACAATTGTAAAAATATTTTATATGGATGTTCAAACAAGTCCCACAGTTTCACGATTGAAGTCTTTCTAATTCTCAAATTCAAGGTAACTTGGATTTTTTTTTTTTTTTTGGCCTAATGTAGCATTTTTTCTCGTTATTTAGGTTATGCACTACGATTTACCTGTTCCAGTCATTTCTACCCCCATAAAGTCTTATTTTTATGGAATCTGTGGCCATAAAGTGAAGGCTTATAAATATCCCAGTCCTGACAGGGCTGGCAATTAACATGGTTCTTCTGAATATCGACAACAAATCACACAATGGCTGTGGGGAGGATAGGGCCTTCCTATTATTTCCTACCTCTGAATCATACCTGGGACAGCTGTAAGACTTCTCCACTGCAACAGGAGCACCATGTACTTTACCTATCATTATCACTCTAGACAGGTCCTCACTTTAAATTTCAGACAATATTATAGCTATTGCTCTGGCAGAAAAATACTGGTCTGTTTCGAACAGAATGTCAGCCAAACAAGATGTTTTGAACCTAAGATGTTGCTGGACCATAATATACGTTAAACATAAAAATCTACAAATCTATAGGTTAAATGTTCAAGAATATCACAAAATAAGATAGAAAGGTAGAAAAATGTCTCGGTTCACTCGTTCTGTAACTATAGTGCGTGGTGACCTAACATCTGAGAACAGGACAGCAGCTGAATGGAAAACAGAAGAGGACCCTGGCAGAGAGGCTTTGAGATAAGACAGGGCTCGGCGTGTTTTATATAATGTTTTATATAATGTTGTATTTCAAAGACTTTTTTGTTTACCTTTTAGATGAAGAATTAGAATACATAAATCGGTAACATGAGAAAGACAAAGATATACAGTGGACAGATTTACATGGCAAATTTTCTTATAACATTACCCATTTAAATTTTAGTGACTGTTTTCAACAGGAAGGACTCAAAGAGACTGCACTTTAAATATCTTCTAGAACTCTTTTCATTGTATATCTTCTTTGGACATTTCAGAAAATGAGTGTCCTATAAAGCAAACAGTTGAGTGTGGATAATAAGTTAAGAAAAGAAAGGCTATGTTTTATCCAGAGGAACCTCAAATTTCTTAAAAAACTTAAACAATTGTTAAGACATTATGCCCCATCTTTTCTTTTTCATACTAAATAATAAGGAAAAAGCATTTAAATTTCAAATGGTCAAATATGAATGAAAATCAGAGAGGCCCAAATACATAAGAATAGCCAAATCTCTAGTAATTCTTACTATTAATTTTCATAATAATTATGTGGAAACTTCTAATATGAACCAAAAGGGGAATATAGATATCCACATACTTGAAAGGGCAATATCTGCAAAATTGGAGAGGCAAGAATTCACGTTATAGGTCCCCTTTATTGTTCTAAATATTTATCTTCTCTCATCTTCTCCATTTTACAACTCCCTTGTGGAGAGACAGTGTTAAAATACTACGGAAAATCTGATGTCTCTTGCACTTACGCTTCATGAATATTTTACTTTATACTCTGCCCTCTGGGGCCTTGCATTACTAGATCACTGTACTCTTTTCTTGATGTATAATAATTCTAAAAGTGCTTCCAATTTCAAGGAAGGTCAGCCTGGAAAATCAAATGCAACAGGCTTGATTTAATGCAGTTATACAGTAAGAATAACAAGTTAAGAAACATAATTTTGTACCTTGTTTTTCTTTAGTTTAGTTTTTTTGTTTTTGTTTTTTTACCAGACAGAGTTGATTTTACAATGTGTAACCAAAATAAAATTCATTTCAACAGCACAATTTATGTAAAAGTCACTCATTTTCATGTCTATTCTTCTTTCATCAAATATTTACCAAGCACTTGTGTGTTCCAGGTATGAGACAAGGAACAAGGCATATTGTGATCAATAAGAGAGCTTGTTACCTGCCCTCACCAAACAAATCATGAATTGTGAAGAGTATGATCAAGGAAACAATGAATTCAGAGAGAGAATGATAAGAAAGAGAAATATTTTGTGAGAAAATGTCTTTCCAGCTGAGTCCTGGCAAACTGGAATCATTTAGTCTATTCAGTGGCAAAAATAATTACATTATAATTTTTTGCAAAATTATATTTAGAAGAAAAAAACATTTTTGTTTACACCACAGAATCACAGAGCCTGAAGGGAACATGGATTTCACCTAGTCCAACCCTTTTGCTTCATGATGAAGGAACATGAGTTCTGAAAGCTGAAATATTGTGACCACAATCCCACAACTGCTAGGCAAATCCAGGATCTGCACCCAGTCTTGTGACTGTCCATCTAGTGCACTTGACACCATATCCTGTTAAGGTTCAGGAACATATCTCAAGTGAGAAAATGTGCACATGAAAACCATTACTAATGGAACTAAGAGGCAATAGATGACAACTGTTTAAATAGAAAACAATCCTGGGAATAGCAATAGAAAATATGTACTTTTTAATATCTGGAAATCTGCAGTATCTACTGTATTTTTGGACCCTTTTAATCTTGTTTATTGTTGAAATTAAATTATGTACATTTTGCACTTATTGGATACCTCTTTTGTCTTCTAAATGAACTGAATTGAAGGGTATTTAAAATTGTTTTTTAATCCTCACCTGAGGATATTTTTCTATTTATTTTCAGAAGGGAGAAAGAGAGAGAGAGAGACATAGATGTAAGAAAGACACATCGATTGGTTGCCTCCCACACAACCCGGACCAGGGCTGAGGACCAAACTTTTTTTTTTTTTATCCTCACCCGAGGATATTTTTCCATTTTTTGTACAGATAGAGTGGGAGGGAGAGAGAGGAAGGGAGAGAGAGAGAGAGAAACATCGACGTGAAGGGACACATCGAGTGGCTGTCATCCGCACAACCAACCAGGGCCGGGGACAAATTGCAACCGAAGTACGTGCCCTTAGCGGGAACCGAACCCGGGTCTCTCCGGACCGCAGGCCGACGCTCTAACCGCTGAGCAAAACTGGCCAGGGCTGAGGACCAAACCTTAACCAAGTTACGTGCCCTTGGCGGGAATCCAACCCAAGACTCTTTTTTTCTGGCCAGCACTCTAACCTCTGGGCCAAACCGGCCAGGCATGAAGGGTACTTTAAAAAGAAAGGTTTACAGGTTTCTGGTTCAAGATTTTAAACTGTTTATCTCCTTTCCACACTGAGACGCTATTAAAAGTACAGCTAACATATAAAAAAGGGCACATTATACGAATCCACAATCTGCTCTGAGAATCCCAAGGAGATGCCCGGGCCGTGGAAAAGCTGGCAGAGAGGAAGGTTTTAACTAGGGCTGGGACTGAAACTGGAATAGTGAATAGAAAGCTATACGGGCACAGTTAACATTTTCACCCCTTCCCCCGTGGGCCAGGTATTTACCATTTAGGTTTTCCTCCAACGAGAAATCCCCATGAGAGCCGTGGGTCTGAGTGTTACTGCTCTTAATCAAACTCTTCCACGCAGGACATCAGGGGACTCCCGCCCCACAGTGGCTGTGCCACCTCGGCACCAGCCGGCCCGCCCCGCAGACAGGCTGGGGACAGGCGCATGCAGCCCTCTTACAGAAGAGCTACTCTTCCCGGATATTTGCGAAAAACAGCCACTTAAGGTTAGTGGAATAAGTATATGATTTTAGAATTAATTAGAATCCACTGTTGGAGGGTGAAAAGAGGGATATTTATTCAAATCTCTGTTCGCAGGAATGGTGGCAGCGAACCTGATGAGGACATTTACACACAGAGCACTGACTACCATAAGCCACATTGTGGAATCATCCTTAACATCACTATCAACACGCTTTGTTCCACCTTTAGAATCAACCCATAGACAGACCATAAACTGATTAACTGTAATTTTAGCAGTATGGAAATATTAACTGTGAAAATACAACATTACAACGGTCAGAGGTTGGGTCATGGAGTTGGGAGGTCAGAGGTGAAGGGAAAGTCTAGAGTTTTAGTCTCTCCATTTATACAAAATGGAACCAAGACTTTTATTTTAATGGGGTGTGAATAAAAACAGGAGTTAAAAACATTCTGTTTAAAGGTTCAGGAAACTAAAGGGATCTGGTGGTTCTCTAAGGAGCACAGGTACAATCCTACTTCATGCTTTTGCATTTGCTAGTCTCTGCCCTGAAATGTCTTACTCCGGATATTCACACGGCTTCTTTCCACACCACATCCCGGGTTCTGCCCAAACTTGCTCCTCGAGAGACTTCTACTGACCTTTTCATCGCTGTTGCTTAACCATGCTTTGCTTCTCCTCAGGGTATTATAAATACCACGCATGACAGTGTATTTTTATTGATTTATACCCTCTCCTGGAATACAGGAGGTCAGTGCTCTATGTCTCCCACTTGATTAATGTCTGGCACACAGTAGGTGAGCAATATATGTATTCACTGAATAAATAATCAGCGAAGGAACTGGGAATACTGATATAACTAACTGGAAGGAAAGAGAAATTGGATATATTAGTTATCTATTAGTATGTAACAAATTACCCCCAAACTTAGTGGCTTGAAACAACACTGTACATTTATCATTTCATAATTTTTGTGAGTCAGAAATTCATGAGTAACTTATGTGGGTACTTCTGGCTCTGGTGTCTCTCCTACGGCAGGGGCTGTGGTTATTGAAACATATGCCTGCGACTGGATCTGTTTCCCAAACAGGTGATGCATGTGGCCAGCAAGTTCTCGCTGCCTTGCTGGCACAGGCCAGTTCTTCACCACATGGGTCTGTCCGCAGGGCTGTTTGACTGTCCTGACAAGGTAGTGGCTGGCTTTCCTCAGAACAAGTGATTCAAGAAAGTAAGGCAGAAGCTGCAATTGCTTTTTTGGCCTAACCATAAAAACCACACACCATAATTTTCTCAAAATCTTATGAACTGCACAGATCAGACCTATTCAATAAGGAAAGAGACTACACAAAAAGTTGAATATCAGGAAAAAAGCCTCTTTGGGGACCATATTGGAAGCTGGCTACCGTAGGGACAGAGGAAATAATATAAATGAGCTAAATTCTCACCTATTATAATAGTAATTCAGCAGATAATATCTATAGAACTTTATAAATCAAAAAGTAATGGTTAATATATTGCTTAGAGATACAGAGGTAACTGGTGGTGTGATGGAGACTGCTTGTAACTATTGCCTACGCGTTTCTATTAAAAATACAGTATGATTTAGGTTTGGGGAGCCATAGCTAAGCAACTGCTTTATCAGAGTTGTCTGCTTTTTTACTGAGCTAATGACACATCGTCACACACCAGTTGGTTTAGCTAAAGGTAATTACAACAGTTGCTCAGAAAACCACATGAATGAGGTGGTTAACTCTTTGCAAATATAAAGTAATAATAATCATAAGAACAGTTAGGGTTAAATGTGAATTAAAATGTGTATAGGAGAGGAGAGGAGGGAATCAATGGGGGGGGGAAGTAGGGACATCTATAATACTTTCAACAATAAAGATAAAATAGACTAAAATAAAATGTGTGTAGGTTATCATATGAAGATTAAGTTTCTTGATATTGGTACATTTAATATTTTCAACTGAAAATTTTAAGTAGGAGTGACATATCTTTTGGTAAGGTCTACATGAGATTTCTTGAGATTTAATTTTGGATAATTTCTATTAAAGAAAGCATTGATTTATAAGTCATTACACATACCATCTACTCAAAAAACAAATAATTCTGGTTTTTGCCACATTGCCTTGTGACAAATGACATTTAATAGAGTGTTTTGGACACACATATATGAACCAATAAAATCTCAAAAACTTTCATGTAGCTAATATTCTATATATTATAATTTGAATGGAAACCACGAACATGATTATCTTCTATGTCATTTCAATGTAAAATAGATATATGGTACATCACAACACAGCTTAGTAAATACCTAAGTTGTTTATCCTGTTCTCTTGACACACAACTGAATTATTTTTCTTTCATTTCATGTGCATTGTTTAAATTAATACATATCTTTATTTTTTTTTTAAAGGTGATTTACAACAAACCATTAGAAGTTTAGAATTAATCACTCACCAGTGGCTAGTTATTAGTTACTAACTAACTAATTTCTGAACTTGACCTTCTATCCAATTATATGAAAATAATGAAACGATCTGAGAATAGATGCAGTTTCAGTGACCTTTATGTCACCACGCAGCTTTGATTTTCTCACATGTAAAATGGCAATACCATCCATCACTGAACACACAAAGTGCTTTATCTTGTAAAGTGCTCTGCAAATTAGGAGTGGGCTAATAATAAAGGGTAATTACCTTTCACAAGAACTTAATGTAATGGGGAAAATGTCTTATTTATCAAAATGTTAAGAGAAACTATAAAATAAACAGTGATATAAATAGTCATGTCTTCTATATACATTTTAACATATGGAGCCAAAATAAAGTCCTGCATTTGATTTATTTTGTACCTTCCTAAAAATGATGAGCAATTTGTCCTTTAGGAAGTTAAAATGATAAAAAAAAAAACTTCCCCAGCACCTTTAAAAATTCTGAGATTTTAAGTTAATATTTTCTAGCAGTCATAATTACTCAAAAGTATTTATTTTAGTGAATTCACTGTACATAATTATAAACATATATATAATAAATGGAAGCCACCAAGAATATTACATAATAAATGATAGACCATAACTACCCTGTGGAGAAATGCTCAACTTCTTGTCAGAAATATGAGCTTAATTCCTGGGTTAAGACACACAGCATTCTGTGAGTTACAAAAGTGAATTTGCAGTGAAACAGATTTAGAGCGTATTTAGTTTGAAGCCAAATTGGGAGCCAGCAAAGGCAAAAGAAGTGTGCAGACAGCCCGCCCCTCAAATGTAAAGATATTAGGTGATCAAAGGATGAGAAATAACAAGAACTCTAGGAAGTTCTATTAGGGAAGAAAAAAGCACCAACTTGACCTGTGTCCGCTACAGATCTACTTTACTTGCTATTAAATAACCTTTAATCATAGTAGCAGTACTTCAAAGGAAAGTTTCAATAGAAAGATGCAATTTTCTCAAGTGATGATTTTAGTTTACATTACTAATAATTTAGAACATCTCAGAATAATGTTTTAGATAAAAATTCTTCTAATTTTTATAATATTCCATGAAGTAGGAAATAAACATAGGGAAAGAAAATTTACGTATGCTAGTAATTTCTACCTGCTGTCTAGGATAAATATTTTGTACATATACCTGGCTTAGAGTTAGCGTTAAAAAAATAAAACAATTGTATTAACTCCAGTTAAATAGAAGCACTGTTCACTTTAAAAAAGTAAAATACTCCCTTTATAGAATATTTTAAAACAATGTACATGCTTGCAATTGTATTGGAATATATTATGATCATTATTAAAGCATATAAAATTTCTATTTAAAATTTTAATTGGCTTGCTTTTAAAAACTGGTATTTTGTACATCAACCATATAGAAGTAGTCACAAAATAATTCAATTCATTGCACCAAACACTCACTGATAATATATACTAGGCACTGTGCTGGGTACTTGAGATATGAAAATGAAATGAAAGGTCTTGTGGTCTGATTAGTAAAACAGACATATATGTGTCAAAAGAATGAGGATATTAAGAGAGAAGCATATTTGGCATAAGTGGGAACAAAATAACCAAGAAATCGAATTCAGCTTTAAAAGCACTGGACAGAGATGGCTTCTTGGAGTTGTCAACTGAAATATGAACCAAATCTTTTAGATATATATGAGTTGGACCAGCAAACAAAAGAAGTCATCACATTCCAGACAGAAGGAGGTAGTAGGACAAAAAATTACAGCACATGTTTGCAATTATATCACATTTATTTCTGTCATTAAATAAACTGTGGTAAAGAGATGTTAGGAAATTAGGAAAGGGTAGATGATTAAGAAACTTTAACTTTCAGGTGATCTGTAGTCATTAAACTGTCACAGATTCTTCTTTTCTTAAATCTTAGTTCTTTAAAAGAAAATGTCTTTGTAACATTGTTTTTTCCCTTAATTTGCTTAGCAACATTTTTCATAAATAGTTAGCAAAGAGATAAATTTTAGCAAATTTTATGTCCAAATCAAGACAAATTCTTATTATGATCAATTATGAAAATCATATGATCCTGAAAATCATCGCAGATGGAAATTGAGTGAAATCATACTTTTTCATTTAAGATAAGTAATTATAAACATAAAATACCTGTCTTCCTATTTCCTTAAAATGAAGAAAATACTTTAAAAATTCCATTGAGTTTAATGACTATTTAACATACATAGATAACTGTGTGCATTTATAAATTTAGAAAGAATTAGGTAGAAAGGTAAAACTGGATTTTAATATATAACCCAATTGTGAGTTGGGCTTATTAATTTGGTAAATTATTTTAAATTATTTTTTAAAAGAATCCATTATTTAATAATTTGCATACGGAATTAAAAGTTTGAATTCCATGAGGAAAGCAACATAGTTCCCAGAGATGGCAATGTTTTCTAGGACATGAATGACATGGTGATGAATATGAGACAGTGATACATTGAGAAGTTTTTATTTTGTAAAATATAAGATAATTATCAATAAAAAAGAAATATTATAAATATTACACATAAAAGTGTATATGAATTGGAATACATATAATGAGTTTGGCTGGTACATATATATGTGATAGCTAAAGTAGAGTCCAACTGGCTAGTATTAATATTATTCTTAGCAACACTATAAGGTAGAAAAATATATATGTGTGGAGAGATGAGGAAAACAATTCCAAGAAGAAGTATAACAAAGAAACCTGGACACTATAAATTTATAATAAAGACAGGAGAAATTTGTAAATCGCACGTGACAGGGAAAACCATTAACATGAGTAGTTTCAGTTTCTTCTGTTTCCTGCCTGCCCTGCCTACACCTAGGGCCTTATAGCTTCCAGTGAATGAGTGGGGTAGTTCACTGAAAGGGCCTACTAGTATTAGAAGTGACCAATGCTTCTGGAGAAAGAGAAGGTTAAAGGGTGGTTGCATTGAGGAGATAATAGCAATCAACAACTGGTTTTGAGTGGGAAACACTAAGGGAGAATAAAGAGAAAGAGATGATAGTAAAAAAAAAAAGACAGGTTAGGGAGAAAAGCAATAACTGTGCTCTAATAACTGGGATCTGGGGGAACATAGAAGTGTGAACATAATTTTAAAGATGTTTTGCTGAATGCTATGACTCAAAGTTTGCCCCTTCACCCTTTCCTCTTTGCTGCCCCCAGGGGATAAATTAACATTTTAATTGCTTACAAAAATTTTTTTGATATCACATGTTTTAGAAAAGGTTCTTGCTAGGAGAGTTACAAAGTCATGTGACTCAAAATAATCTATACTGAAATATAGAAACTAAAAATAAAAGAGCCAAATAAGTAAGAAGATTTGAATATTGAAAAGCAACCCTAATGACTAATGAAGATATGGAATGATGCTCAAAGTCCTCATTGACATTTTAGGGAAGAAAAATGCAAGCAAATGAGATGCCATTTTACAATCATGTTGTCATTTTTATTTATTTTTTCTTTTAAATTAGAATGAAGCAACATGGAAACTGTTGCTGTTGGGAGTGTTAACTGGTGCAAACACTTTGGAGAGCAATTTGGCAGTACAGTATATTTGAAAATGCTGATAAATTATTATTAGCAGCATCCCTCATAAGTCTCTATTCCTGAGAGAATCCCACAATCACACCCAAGGAGGCATATATTGTGATGTTCATTGAAACAGTACTTATTTTAGAAGAAAAGAGAAATAACCTAATTATTTTCCTGTAGCATCGCTTTAACATAAGACTGGCATCTATTTATCCAATTGAATGTTATATAATAGTGAAATGATTAAAATAGAGCTACATACATTAACATAAGTTTCAAAAATATAATGTTGAGGGCAAAAATGAACAGCTTAAAACAAAATATCATTGCTCTGAATTTTTAAAATATATAATCTGATGGTACACATTTTTTGGTATATGCACAAGGAATAAAGTGCAAAAGATTGCACAGAAATGATTTACACCAACTTACTCTGTGAAGAAAAATACAGAGAAGGAAAATAGGTGGACTTTTATGCACCTGCAATTTTACTGTCTTTAAGGCAAATATAGCAAATGTTAGTATCTCTTTAGTCTTGGTAGCATATACATGAGTGTGTTCCATATTTTTTTCTATTACTTTCTATATGTTGAAATGTTTTAGAGTAAAAAATGGCCTTGATGGGAAAGGTAAGAGGCAAAGAAGTGAATCAAATATCTCCAATTTTTAAAAGAATAAAGCTGGAGAATAAATAACCTTTAAGAGATATTCAAACTAGTTTCAATTTTGTTGGAGGTGGGTATCAAGTTGTTGTTGCTGCTATTGTTCCTGGCCACTGGGCATTTTTGTACTAGATTTAATTGCCTACCCTCAAATAAGTATGCTATGACAACATAAAACATGTTGTTGGATTGTAAAATTACCAAATGACAGAATATTTCACTTGAATGGTGATAACCTGATTCTTTTGATTAGTGTGTGATTCAGGGTGCCCAGACAAGTGTATGACATTCTTTCCACCCCCACAACCAAGGTAGAAACAACTCAGAAAAACACACAACTACCTTCTCCCCTCTGCATGGGGGTAAGTCCATCTTCCTGCTCCTAGAAATGCACATGGCTGCTGAGATGCCTAAGGTACCAGAGAGACTCCTTCCCAATGAGGAATGTGACTGTGGCCCTAGATTTTTAAGCTACAGTTATTGCTAATAAGGCATTCTTTAGAAATTGCTGCATGACGTGGGTATATTTACTGAATTATATAAATTATACATATATTGACTGTAAATGTGAATAATTGGCATATTAAATAAAAAAACTGATCAAAATATTTTGCAGTTTCCAATTAAATCAGTACATAGCTATACTAGAAAGACATAACACAATTGAGAATTCATAAAAACCAGCAGTTAAAAACCAGAATGGCCAGGATTCTGGCTGCAGCTACACTGTCTAGTTCAAGGGCAAGCCATTCCAATTGTTCTTCCTAAGACCTAATGCCAGCAGTGGCGGGTCCTCCTAAACTCCAGAGTTTCTACCTGTAATCAATGTTTATGCATGTGAAGGGGGAAGAACTAATAACATGTCATGATTTTGTGATATTTTATGGCCAGTTTATTGGTCCACATAAATTGCCCTGGAGATCTAATCTCATTATTTAGGGAACAGCTGCTGCACAAGAGTGAAACAGTTTTCTTGATAATGAGCCTCAGTTGAACCTTATTGTCACAGGGCTCATCTCTAGGGAGGTCTTGCATTCAGCTTCAAAACCATTTCGACTCCCAGTGCTGCCTACATGGGTGCTAATGATGGTGATGATTCTCATGGTGTGGGCTCTTGTGAGTGAACTAGACTGAGACCATTTATATATTTCACATTAGTCCTAGGACAGCTGTTGATGGTAGCAGTATTAATCATAACCAACTTGGGCTGGAATCAAAGTGACCTGGAAGAACTAAATTCTACATCTTGTTGTCAATTTCCTGGGGCCAAGGAATTATGTGCTAACATGTCCATATCAATGGAAAACATGTTCTTTGATTACCCCTTATGTGTACAGACTTCTGGCAGAGGATAACTAACAACGGGCTGCATCTAATGTTCTAGTTAGTGTGGTCTGGGGATAGCACTTCAAAACAGTAAAGGATACATTTTGCCCCCAAAGAGATGGTGCCATTATTATTATAGACACTGGGTCAGTGAATAACATTTTTTGAGGTTCTATATGTATAAGTCTTAACTGTCTCTAAAGAAAAACAAACAAACAAACAAACAAGAAATGCTTATTGATTTATATGCAAAATTTTAGATTGGGAGACAAAACGTAAAAGTGAAATAATAC
The DNA here is from genome assembly GCF_014108415.1 of Molossus molossus. Taxonomy (NCBI): domain Eukaryota; kingdom Metazoa; phylum Chordata; class Mammalia; order Chiroptera; family Molossidae; genus Molossus; species Molossus molossus. The sequence goes on along the minus strand of NW_023425344.1, from coordinate 72,253,362 downwards.
ATAAGTTAGGAATGTTTAGTTGCAATTATCCCATTTCCAAGATTCATGGTAAGATCTAATTTAAATCCAAAAGATAATACAATGAAAGCATTCTTTTCTGTGCACTTACAGACACACATAAGGGATTGATTTTCTTGGCTCATTCTTTTGGATAGCTGATGTATAATCTTCACCAAGGACACCATTAGTGGTATAAGAACCATGCCCATATCAGAGGGATTAATCAATTTATGTTTCAATTCCCAGAAGGAGAGTATCAGTTAAAAGGTTTTTTTTTTTTTTTTTTAATTTGACATTATATAATGTTCTCCAAAAAAGAAAGTGTGGGGCAGGGAGCTGCTGTTCTGCAAAGGAGAGATACACTGAAGCTTTGTGGCACTTTGACATTACATTAGAGCACTGTGCAGGACCAGTAAATAAGAAATTCCCTAGGGCGCTCTAATCAACAGCGCAGTCTATAAAGCAGCAGCATCCACATCACTTGGCAAAATTTCAAGCTTCCTTCCACAACTTCTGAATCAGAATGTGCGTTTTACAAGATCCTGGAGCCGTTCATTTGCACATTAAAGTTTAAAAAGCATTGCTCCAGAATAAGTTACAGAAAATTTCAGAAGACATTCTAGAGAGTTGTTTACTTCCCGAGCTAGAGGAACAGATGACTGAGAGGTCCACTTGAACTTGATGTCAGAAACATAAAAGGCTTAGATGATAACAGCAGATCATGATCATTGTCATCAAATACACAGTGAATTGTCTGATCTTCTGGAAACAAAGCCTCTTTTACCAACTTGAGTTTTGTTGGAGAAATGTCCATTATATCTAGTTATAACAGGTGGTGATAGTAGCATATTAGAAATGAATTGTTTCAGGCAAATTTTTTTTTTTTTTTTTTTAATCCTCACCCGAGGATATTTTTTCCATTTTTTTGTACAGATAGAGGGGGAGGGAGGGAGAGGAAGGGAGAGAGAGAGAGAAACATCGACGTGAAGGGACACATCGAGTGGCTGCCACCCGCACGACCAACCAAGGCCGGGGACAAACTGCAACCAAAGTACGTGCCCTTAGCGGGAACCGAACCCGGGTCTCTCCGGACCGCAGGCTGACGCTCTAACCGCTGAGCCAAACTGGCCAGGGCCAGGCAAATTGTTTTGAAGAGTGTGTGATTAATTATCTGGGGGAGAGGAAAAGTCCTCATGAACAGGTTTCTCATTAGAAACTCCAATCCTAGCCCCTAGGTCCAACAAAACGGAAAAGCCATAATCTGCCTGACCAGAGAGGCAATTTCCAGAGGATGGTGTGAACAGAATCTTTACCATAGAATATATTCTTCAGCCTTCTAACTAATTTATAGCTCATCACATGTTTTCTAACATTGTGTTGTTATTGGAATGACTTCAATTAATATAACATAATAAATATCTTATGAACAACTCTTTTGTAGATACTACAGGGAATAAATAGGAATAAATCCTTATTCCTGCCTTAATTTCCATATCCTGAATTATAACAAAACATATGGTGTACATTTGATTCCTCTGTTTTTAAGTTACAGAAACCAAATTTGAAATTCCTTAGGAAAAAGAAGATAAATTTATTGACTGAGAAAATACAAGAAAGGGCTTAGAGAGCGTATACATATCTTATTCACCAATTTGGCACGATGAAGCTAGAACTAAAAAACAATTGGAACCTGGAACTCAGACATTTCCAGGACTCTGTCTTTTAACTTTTTTGTCTTTGGGTGAGCTTTATTGCCTTTCTTTAGGTAAAACAAATGTGTCTCTGGATTCAGAAACAAAAGAGTTGATGCCTCTCCAATCTTCTTTAGTTACTACTGTTGAAGTGGGATTGACAATACCGCCTATGATCCTCAATTCACAATTTCAGGTAAGACTTGGCTTTTCCTGTTTGAGACAGATGCTCTTTGAAGATCAATCAGCTGGCACGCTGTAGGGGCCTTTGGTCATATGGGGCTTTTCTCTGACTGAAATGAGAAGCTGTTGGAGAATGAGAATAGGACAGTTTTGCAGAAACTATTAGCTTGGGGGAAAAGAGAAGTCCTCTGCAGAGGCTGATGGACAAGACAAAGTGACTTGTGTCTACTGAATATTTTTGTATAGTGGCTTTTAAAATAGAAACATCTGTAACAAAAATTAATTAATTAATTTAAAAATAAGTAAATAAAAATAAAATAGGTATCGTACTTAAATGACCTCTTCACAGAGACAAATAAATATTATCTTTAAAATACTGTAAGCCATTACTTTAAAGGGCATGCCCTGTTTAAGTTCTGTATGTGGAAAGGCAGATTATCATTACAATGTTCAATTTCCATTTTTGTTAAATTATGCTGCAAGAGAAATATATATAATAACAAAAACTAAAGACCATTCAAAAAATTTTTTTAGTAAAATGATTAAATAGCTACATGTAAATCTACAGAATATTATGCAGTCATAGAAAGAAAGAGTAGGTAGAATGTACAAAGGGACAGAGTAAGCATTTCAAGATATTTATTGAATGGGCGAATGAGATTGGTATGTGCTATTGAGAAAGAAAACATGGTATTTCATAGAGTGCAAAAATTGAGTTGTATAAATAATATATATAGCATGATTCCATTTTTACTAAAAAAAAAAACTACATATATAATAGAAACAATAGTAGTATGCAACATTAATTAACCACTTAATATATTTAAGGGATTGTTTTGTTCTCTTTAAAATTATTAACTAGTTGTTAAGTGAACCCTCATCGCAATCCTGTGGAGAGGTTTTAGGTTCTCCTTATCATTATTATTCCTACTTAGAGCAGATAACTGATGGAGCCTACCAGTCTGCCATGCTAATGCATTGTGCTATACTAACTCCTAAATATGTGTGCATATTTACTCACCCATCCACTTATTCTTCAAATGTTCATTGAATGGCTACTATTACTATTACTAGGCTCTAGGGCTACACTGACCAAAGTCCTATTCTTGCAGAATTTACATTCAGGTGGAGAAGGACAAACAGTACACATACAACATATACAATCCTGCATACAAAAAATGCTACAGAAAAAAAAAGCAGAACTGGGTTAGGAGATGGGGAGTATCCAGGTCAATACTTTTTCTGTTTTAAATAGTGTAAGCCAGGTAAATCTCATCAAGAATGTCACAGTTGTCCACAGGGATACCTGGGAGAAGAGCTTCCCAAAGAGAGAGTACAGCCAGAGTAATTCTTGTGTGATTGTTTCCATTTTCTCCATGAGGTACGAAGCCAGAGGCTTCATCTCGCCAGGTATATTGAGGGAACACAGTGTCTCTGAGTCTCTGGGATGGAGGTGGCCAGAAAGAAAAGTAGGATATTATGTTGAAGAGGTAAGGAGGAGATATAAGGTGAGGGGCAGGACACAAAGGGCACTGAAGCTGTGAATTTAGCTTTTACTCCTGATAAAATGAGCCTGTGGAGAGTTTTGATTAGAGAAGAGACATGATCTGATGTACCTTTCACAAGGCTTTTTCTGGCTACTTGTATTGAAAGTAGACTGAAAGTATGAGGCAACTATGGAAATGTGCTTTTCTCCCGGCCAGTGTGACTCAGTGGATTGAGCATCGTCCCATGGACTGAGAGGTCCTGGTTTGACTCCCGGTCAGAGCACATGCCCAGGTTGCAGGCTCAATCCCCAGTAGGGGGCGTGCAGGAGGCAGCTGATTGATGTTTCTCACATTGATGTTTCTATTTCTCTTTCCTTTCGGTTCTCTCTAAAATTCAATAAAATCATTTTTTTTAAATGTGCTTTTTATATAGTTGACATCAGGGAGCAAAATTGACCAATGGTCCCAGCTGTGTGCTCTGAAATCTATCACCACATGTGTTAGGGCTACACATCTGGGCATCTCCCAGCCCAGATGACTCTAGGTAGGGGAAGAAATCTTGGGGGATTTCCAACAGAAGACACAAAACAGACTTCTAAGGGAGTGGCCTAAGATAATGCTTTGAGCTTTCGCTTCCATATATCTGAATACACCCAATTAGTACACAGTGACTGTCCTTCATTATGTATGTGATTGGTTGTATACAGATATATGGAAGCTAAAGTCTACACCCATTATCAGTGGCAATCCATGAAATTATGTTAAATAGCGAAGGAGGGCTAAGATAGGATTCTTTGTTTTTATTTTATAAGTTTTTACTTTATTTGATTTTTATAATAAGCTGTCATTATTTTGATAACTAACATAAGTTAAAGCATATGATAAGTACAACATAACATTTCAATGAAGAAATGAAAATATCTGTTTCAATATGTGTGTGTAGCAACAAAGAAAAGATATGCTCAATGCAGACACCTCTGTGATCTAAGGATACCAAGTCATCTCTCCCAGTAACTGCCCAGATTAAAAGATAGGAAGGCAGAGATGAAGGCTCTACGCTCTCATTCCTGGTAGGGGTATGGTCTTCCTGCAGCTGAATCCGATTTCAGAAGTAGGAGAGGTAGGGCTTTGTAAACAACCCTTTGAAGAAATCACATGAGCTGTTAGTGTATATTTTTTAAATTGGTGTTATAAGCCTGGGTCTGAAGGGGGCAATGGTATAGCCAATATTCAGTTCTTTCCTATCCTCAGCAGAATCCTACCTTGTGGAGATTGCAGCAGCTGTGTTCCGTAGGGGACCCAGACACTCTGAGACAATCTTGTCAAGAATGTTGCATTGGTGTCAGATCTAAGTAACCACTCCATCTCTTTTTAGTTTTGTGTCCTTGAGTAAATATAAAACAGTTGTACTTAGGTGATCTCCTTCTGAGATTCACTAACTCTCTTGTAATTCTGCCTTTGTACTGTGACTGTTGCAAAGATACTTGGGGACTTTTAACAAATTTAAAATTTTTGACATTTAGTAGCAACAGGGTCATCTCCTCATTAATTTCCAAATGGTTATTTCATACTGCCTTTTCAAACGCTTACTTGTAATCTTGATAAACTATGATTAGTTTCCTTTCGTGATAGCATGATATCCATATATTCGCAACACGACTCAGAGCATGAAGCTGAAGGAGAATTGTAGACATATCATTATAAAAAGCATATCAAAACAGAGGTATTCTTTAAAACTAGGAAATGCCAGCATGCAACGAAGGGAACATTTTCATTTTCATATTCTATAAAAGGTTGATTTACTGATGTAAAAGCAATATATTAAGTATACAGACAAATCCTTTGAGTTGTTACTGACGTCAGTGTCATCTGTTATTACTTTACTCGATGAACTCAATGAATTATTCTGAGACCTTATCTTACTTCACTCTTCTGTAGTTTCTTAAGATTCCCAACTACTTCTTCCTTCTTGAAACACTTTAGTCTTCTGGCTTCAATCAACTCATACTTCCTGGGCTCTCCTCTCACCCTTCTAGCTACTGCCTCACATCTCTTTCATAGACCTCTCTTCCCAATGTTTTAGATAGGTATACTTACATACAATTTTGTTTTTCATAAATCTTGTCCCTATACATCATCAGCCAGAAGTTAGAATGTGGAAGAAATACATATTATACAAAATGAAAAATGGGGTCTTGAATAATAATGATTTTTTAAAAGTAAAAAGGGTGGTCAAAATGAGCTTTTCACTTTTAATATCATGAATTTGATGAATTTTAACATCTCTATTTAAAGTAAATTGTGTTTTAAGACTGATGTAATTTTTTTTAGATCTCATTGTTCAGAATTAAGCGAATTCAATATATTTATAGAAAAGTTTTGGGAATTTGTGGCTTGGGTGTTGTAATAGATGCAGAAACTCTCTACTTTTGCACTCCTGGCTGATAGAAGGTTGATGTTCTCTAAAATCATGCTCTTGCTTTACTTATGATAAACTGGTCTTTTGTGTTTTTATTTTGTCATTGTTGCCAAATCATAACATTTTTCACTACTTTTTTAATGGATGATAGATATGTATTTATTGCCATTTAATCATTTATATATTTTTTAAGTTGAAAAATTTTTTAAATTAATTTTTGTGACAGATGTTTCTCCTTTTCCCCCCATTGACACCCTCCTCCCCCAGCAGTGTTGTCTATGTCCATTGGTTATGTTTATATGCATAAGTTTTTTGGTTTATCTCTTTCCTCTTTCCCACCTACACCTCTAGATTTTGTCAGTCTGTTCATATTTTTTATCATTTTTTTTTTCTTTTTCATTTTCAACATTTCTTATAATATTGGTTTTATGGTGATGAACACCTTTACTTTTTCTTGTCTGGGAAGCTTTTTATTTGTCCTTCTAGTTTAATGATAATTTTGCTGGGCAGAGTGTTCTTGGTTGTAGGTTCTTTTCATCACCTTGAACATTTTGTGCCAATCCCTCCTGGCCTGCAAAGTTTCTATTGAGAAATCAACTGATAGACTTATGAAAACTCCCTTGTAGGTAACTAACTGCTTTTCTATTGCTGCTTTTAAGATTCTTTCTTTGCCTTTAACTTTTGCCATCTTATTAATTATGTGTCTTGATGTGGGCCTCTTTGGGTTCATGTTGTTTGGGATTCTCTGTGCTTCCTGGACTTGTATTTCTGTGTCCTTCACTAAATTAGGAAAGTTTTCTGTCATCATTTTTTTCAAATAGGTTTTCAATTCCTTGCTCTCTCTTTCTTCTCCTTCCGGTATCCCCATGATGTGAATCTTGGTACACTTGAAGTTGTCCCAGAGGCTCCTTAAATTGTCCTCATTTCTTTTTCTTTTTTTGGATTCTTTTTCTTTTTGCTGTTCGAATTGGGTGTTTTCTACTTCTTTATCTTCCAAATTGCTGATTTGATCTTCTGCTTCATCTACTCTGATAATGATTCCTTATAATATATTCTTCATTTCAGTTAGTGTATACTTCATTTCTGATATATAGTTATTCCCTCATAACCTGCTGGCTCTGAGCAGCTTCACTGGAGAATCCCTTGTCCTTATCTCCATTCATCCCTTCACTCAACATCCATATGTGCATTGTCTGCTCTGAGGCAATAGTGGTGAACAAACAGACAAAGACCTTGCCCTTATAACACTGTGAATAAATTTGGAGATACAGGTAATAAAAAAGTGAACAAATATTTGATAGCTTTAGATTGTAATAAATGCCAAAAAGAAATCATAAGTATGAGTTACTAGAGAATTTTGGGAAAGTGGTTACTTTAGCTATTGTGATAAGGAATGCACCCTAAATGATGACATTTATTTAAGACTAGAATGAAGTACTGCAGGGGGAATATCAAAGGACTGGAAAAGAGTGCTCCAAGTGAAATAGACTTTATTTTTTACACAGAGGGAAGAACATCACCATAGCTAGAATGAAATGTGCAAAGGGGACGTAACAAACCATATTACAGAACAAATACTGCAGAGATAGGCAGGGTTGTGTCATACAAAGAGTTTGTATTTAATTCTATATAAAAAGAAAAGACATTTAGCTCAAATTTGGCACTATCTAATTTAAATGTCTAAAGGAGTACATTGACGGCTAAAGAACATATCTTAAAGGGACATAATAGAAGAGAAACTAATTAGGATTCTTCAGTCACCAATTGGAGTCTCTCTATTCACTTAATATTGAAACACAGGTAAGAGATAATGGTGGCTTAGACTACTGTAATAGTGGGAGAGTCTTAAAAAGTGGTTATACTCTGGCTAGAACTAACAGAACTTGCTCATGAATTAGAAATTGGGGATCGTGGAAAGTAAAGAATTAGGATAATTTCTTGGTTTTGTCATGAGTAACTGGATGATTTGTTGTAACATTTGCTGAGAGAAAAAACAATCTGAGAGTGAATTGGGAGGATTAAGATTTACGTCTTGGACTTCCATGTTTGAGATGCCTTCCAGACCTCATGTAGAAAAGATGGCGGCGGGCAGGACCAGAGGGAGGGTGAATGTGTGAGAGAGTGTGAGTGGACGTGAAGGTGGATGACCAAACCTGTGCAGTGCAGAGACGCGGAGCAGAAGTTTCCTGTGTTGTGGATGGGAGCAGCCAGCTACTGCGATAGGCGGCTCTTCAGGGCGCTTCTCCCTGCACTGTGGGGAGGGCCCATCGTTTTGGAAGATCCCAGGTCTACCCTAGGAGGAGACAGTGGGAGCAGCTAGCCACCGGCACACCTGGCACCATTGGACCAGTGGACATTCTGTGTCAACACAGACCGGTGCACAGTAGTGGAGCTCCAAAGGTGCCAGTCATGGAAGCCACAGACAGCCCAGAGCCCAGCATCATCCCCCACAGTAGCAGCCCAATCAGAGTTGAGGTATACCTCCAGCAACAGAGGCTGGGGAACAGACATCCATCCCCAGGCAACGGAAGCACAGACCAGCAGCTGAGACCAATCCCCAAAATCTACAACAAAAGCTGAGCAGGAGTTGAGCCCCAGGGGGCAGCAGCACCTTCCAGCCGCCAGCGGTGGGATCTGGGGCTCCACAGAGGCCTGTGCAGTCCAGTAGCCCACAAGAGCAGTGGGAAGCCAGAGCCCAAGAGAGACTTGTGCTATCCAGCTGCCTGCCCTTGGGACCTTTGGGATACTGAGGCACCAGAGAGGCCTGTGAAACCCAGCAGCCCATAACATAGGCATAAAGCTGGGTCCCCAGAGGGACTGTGTGATCCAGTTACCCACAGGACCTGCAGGGTGCAGGGGCACCAGAAAGGCCTGTGTGACCCAGCTGCATACCAGATAGGCTTAGATGATGTGAAAGAGGAGGCAGAGTGAATAGAAGCCATGCAGACCATCTCCAAGGACCAAACGGGAATTACAACTAAAATAAAGACAAATACTTGGAAAAAAAGCAACAGAAAAGCAGCAGCACAGGACCATATAACTAAGGACACTGGTAGGATCTGTGGAGGCACAAGAGGGTGACGGGCTGGGAGCCCATAGATAGCAGCAGTCTTAGCTGTGAGCAGTGCCCTTGGAGAATACACCAAGCCCACTCCACAGCACAGAGAGCCAGGACAGAGCACTAAAATAGCTACAGCCACTCACCTGGGGGCTACGGCAGAGGGAGGGCAGACTGGGCTGGAACTCTGTGGGGACACCCGGGATTTGAAGGGCACTCAGAGTTTTTGCTGAGTTGTGGCCACAAAGGACAGTGGCCAGGGTACTCCTTCCCAGAGCGGTGGGAAAAAGCAGCAGCCCCCCCTCCCTGAAATTCAGCCTTTCCCAGGTGAGGCAAAGAAATGCAAATTGAGGCTCATTAACAACCAGCATTTATCCCACACTCTGGAAATCCTCTTATGCAGAACACCAGGGCTACATTCCAAGGCACTGAGTAACTGAGACTACTAGCCACCAGGAAGAAGCTAGAGGATAACCGAACCTTTCCTGGGCTTGCAAATCTACCCAAGAAAGTAAGACTTGACAGTGGTGTTTAACGTGGGCCCATCCAGGCCCATCCAAACCCGGTAGAGCGTGCAACAAACAGCAGAACACCAACACCCACAGGGAAAATTTTGCAGGCTCCAAAACCCACTGAGATAGCCAAAATGGTGAAACAAAGAAACAAATCCCAAATGAAAGAACAAGAGAACTCTATCAAAGATGACGTAAATAAAATGCAGTTAAGCAAATTATCAGAGGTAGTGTTCAGAGCCATTATCTTGAGGAAGCTCAACAGCATGTGTAAGGACATGAGCATTATGAGTAAAGATATAGAAACACTGAAAACCAACCAAGTGGAAATAAAGAATGACATAGCAGAAATAAAGAGCACATTGGAAGGACTAGCCAGCAGAGTAGAGGAAGCTGAGGACTGAATCAGTGCATTAGAATACAGGGTAGAAAAAAATCATCCACAGCAATCAGACAGGGAGAAAAAATATAGGGAATCCAAAATGGAAAGGAGGAAGTGATATGACATGATGACACGATTCGCAGATGACATGATACTATACGTAGAAAACCCCAAAGACTCCATCAGAAATTTACTAGACTTAATAAATAAATTTGGCAAAGTAGCAAGATATAAAATTAAGGTCAAGAATTTGATGACATTCTTATACACCAATGATGAACTCACAGAAAGAGAAACTAAAAAAAACAATCTCATTTGCCATCATGGCAAAAAAATTAAGATACCTAGGAATAAACTTAACCCAAGAAATAAAAAACCTATTCACAGAAAATGACAGGTCATTGAAAAAAGAAATAGAGGGGATATAAAAAAGTGGAAGCACATACCTTGTTCATGGATTGGAAGAATTAACATCATTAAAATGTCCATACTACCCAAAGCAATCTATACATTCCATGCAATCCCCATCAAAATACTAATGACATACTTCACAGAACTAGAACAAATACTTCAAAAGTTCATATGGAACCAAAAATGACCCCGGATAGCCACAGCAATCTTGAAAGAGAAGAACAAAGTTGGAGGGATCACATTACCAGATTTCAGGTTATACTACAAAGCCACTGTAATAAAAACAGCCTGGTACTGGCACAAGAACAGGCAGATAGACCAGTGGAACAGAATAGAGAACCCAGAAATGGACCCAAGGCAATATGCTCAATTAATATTTGACAAAGGTGGCAAGAGCATATAGTGGTGTAAAGACAGCCTCTTTAATAAATGGTGTTGGGAAAACTGGACAGCTACATGCAAAAAAATGAAACTAGACCATCAACTTACACAAAACACAAAAATAAACTCAAAATGGATAAAAGACTTAAATGTGACTCATGAATCCATAAAAATCCTTGAAGAAAATGTAGGCAAACAAAATTTCAGACATCCTACGCAGCAGAATTTTCACTGATACATCACCTAAGGCAACAGAAACAAAGAAGAAAAGGAACACATGGGACTACATAAAACTCAATAGCTTTTGCACAGCAAAAGAAGCAACCAAGAAAATGGAAAGGCAACCTACTCTATGGGAGAGCATAATTGCCAATGATACATCAGATAAAGGGTTAATTTCCAAAATATATGGAGTGTTCATACAACTCAACAAAAGGAAGACAAAGAACCCGATTAAAAAATGGGCAGAGGAACTAAATAGACACCTCTCCAAACAGGACATACAAATGGCCACGAGACATATGAAGAAATGCTCAACATCACTCATCATCAGAGAGATGCAATTTAAAACAATAATGAGGTATCACTGCACACCTGTCAGAATGGCTGCCATCACAAATTATCAAGCAACAAGTGTTGGCGAGGGTGTGGAGAAAAGGGGACTCTAATACACTGCTGGGGGGGAATGCAGACTAGTGTAGCCACTATGGAAAACAATATGGTGTTACCTCAAAAAATTAAAAATTGAACTGCCATTTGACCCAGTGATCTCCCTTCTAGGAATATACCCTAAGAAGCTTGAAACACAAGTCAGAAAGAATATATGTACCCCCATGTTCATAGCAGCACTATTTACAATAGCTAAGATCTGGAAACAGACCAAGTGTCCATCAGTAGACGAGTGGATAAAAAAGCAGTGGTATATATACACAATGGAGTACTAAGCAGCTGTCAGAAAGAAAGATCTCTTATCCTTTGAGACGACATGGAGGGACCTGGAAAGTAGTATCCTAAGTGAAACAAACCAAACAGAGAAAGACAAGTATCATGTAATCTCACTTATTTGTGGAATATATTGAACATAACAGTCTGAGGAACGGGGTAGAACCAGAGACGTGGAAGTGAGGTACAGACTGACAATCCTTAGAAGAGGGGCGGGGGAGAGAGAAACCACAGAACTTATATGCATGTATGCATGAACAATGAACATGGACAACAAAGCTGGGGACAGGGAGGGGAGGGAGGAGGAGGGGATATCAGTGGGGGAAAAGGAGAAACATCTGTAACAAAAATAAATAAATTAATTTTTTTAAAAAAAGAACCTCACATAGACAGCTGGATAAATCTAGAGCAAAAGGAAAATTTCTAATCAATATATTAATTTGGAAGTCATCAGCATATAGATGACATTTAAAAGACAGTATTGTATAAGACTATCCAGAAAAGACTATAAATACAAAAGTGAAGCGGCCGGAAGATTGATTCTTAGGGAATGCCAACATTTAGAAGTTGGGAAGAAGAAGAGGAATCAGCAGAAGAGACTAAGAAGAAGTGGCTCGTAAAGTATAAAAAGTTTTAAGGGCCAAAATAAAAAATCCTAAAACATATTTCTATATTTAGCTTACAGATGTTACAGAAACATCTCCCAGTAAAACTACCAGATAAAATATTTCAGATCACAGGTAAAACTACTAGATACAATATTTTAAATATCTTTTTAATACATAATTGAGCCTTCAGAAACGTTAGGAATTTCAAGAAATCTAAATTTTATAGGAAAAGTCAAATCCACGAGGGTAAATGAATGAATGCTAAAGCCAGTAACTTCCTTGCTTGTCCATGTTAAATTTTTTGATTTAAATACTTAGGAAAAGACAAGGAAAAAACACCAGGTTCATTAAGTTTAGAAAGAACCCTGAAGTGTAACACCACCAAAAGGTGAAGTACATGAAATGTATCTCATTCTAAAGAAGGGCACAGTCGGCATAATATGTCTCTGCTTTACATAGCAGGAAAAAAACAAACAAACTGGTAATTGGATTGGACGGCTCAACCTTCAGTTTATCCTCTTTATATTGGAGAGCTTGGAGAGCTACACTATACATTTTTAGGTTCCTTTGCACCATTGTCAATTCACCCCAGTTTAGAAGGCAGAAATGAAGCTGGAGCCTTTTCCTGTTGCAGACACGACTATCACAGAAGTTCTAAGAGAGACAAGTATTTGCAGCAGCTGGAGTTCATTTTTAAATATGTAGGAATCAGTTTCTTGGGTATCAGGCAATTGTGGCAGCCTGTGGTAGTATAGTAGTAGTAACAAAATGGTCAGGACCTCTGTATTGTAGCTGCAATTATGTGATTTTTGAAATCTAAAGTCTAGGCATGTCCCTGGTTTCCACTTCTCTGGCTCTTCCAATCATTTTTAAGCACCTAATTTCATGTAGCATATTTTTTTCCTGCTTAAAATACAGAATATTTCCTGTTTCCTCCACTAAATCCTGCCTGTTAAAATCTCTCTTAGAAATTCTACCTATAAGTTTGTATTCCCTCTGGACTGGAGCTGGACGTCACAATCTCTCTGTGCATCAAATAATAATACTTTTTTAAAAATCTGAGCCAAAAATTGTATAGATTTTCCAGTTGATAGGGAGGGTGACTAACAGAAGAAATCAAAATTTATCTCTGAGATAAATTTTAACTTCAGGTTTTAAATAAATTTGCAAAAAGTTTAAAGAGTTCAGAGTAAAAAAAATTCTTAAACCAACAAGTAAATAAGTAACTATGAGTGAGAACCAGTAAAAACAAAAGTAAGTTAAAAACAAAAGTAAACAAAAGAAGATATTACATTATCAAAATGAGATAGAATGCTAATATTAGTATCATCAGATAGAAACCATATAATAAGCACATTTAATTTATTTAAAGAAAGAAATAAAGGAATTTAAATTTGACTAAAGAATATAATCCTATCAAAATTTTTAAGTCAGAGTTGAAGCAAAAGAACTTCCAGAAGTGAAAAACACTATAATTAGACACTATAGTCCAAAGAACATAATGCACATAACAAAATATAAAATTAATGAAGTATACTATAAAATTAAATAAATTACCTAGAATACAACAAAGAGAGATAAGAGATGAAAATATGGAAGAGAGGTTAACAGATATATAGGACAGAATGAGTAGTCTAACAGAACTAATTGGATTTCCAGAATCAGAGCATAGATCATGTGCATTTGAAGCAATAATAAATAGATAATGAATTGTTGAGAATTTTATAATTGATACAAGACATATATCTCTAGAATCAGAAATCCTAATAAATTCCAAGTAGGACAAGGAATGCCCACTTAGAAAGACTGTGGTCAAATTTTAAAACATCAACAAAAAGACTTACAAAGCAACAATTAAAGCAAGAAATTGTAGAATAATATCTTTATTGTGTAGATAAAAATACTATTAAACTAAGAATTCAAGAAAAAGTTAAGGTTGCTTTCAAAAACAAATACAACACAAAAATAATTTCAGATAACAATTGAAAGGGCTTACTACTACAGACCCTCACCAAAAGAATTTCTGTTTTGCTCAGTGGGTAGAACATCGGCCCACAGACCAAAGAGTTCCGGTTCAATTCCAGCCAAGGACAAGTTCCTTGGTTGCAGTTCGTCCCCGGCCCCGGTTGGGGTCGTCTGGGTGGCAACCAGTCAATGTGTCTTTCTCACATCAATGTCTCTCTCTCTTCTTCCTTCCCACTCTATCTGAAGATAAATGAAAACAAAAATATCCTCAGGTGAGGATTAAAAATAATTAATTAAAAAAAAAAAAGAACTTCTAAGTAACATACTTTAGGTGTAAGGAAAATAGTCTAGAAAATACAGTGGAAGAAAGAAATGTGTTATGAAGGAAATGAAAATCTGGAGACTGTGTATCCCAGAAGTTAATCAAAGGAACAAAAACTTAAAACTGTGTGAGGTGAAAAGAGAATAGATTAGGTTTGAAAGAGTTCAAATATTGGCAATCTTTCAAAAAATAGGTGAATCTAGAATGATACACGGAATCAAGTGTACTTTTTAAGTGCTTTGTTTTCACAACAAACACATTAAACACTACATGATCACAATTGTACAATTCCTGTTTTTTTAAAAAAAATATTCTTGCTTTGATCATTTTTACCTCATTGAATCATGTCATTGCCCATATAATTTGTTGCTAACTAGTTTCCTTTTGCAGTGGACGCTGGGACTGGCAGTCCTGAGCACCCGCCTTTAGGAATAGAGGCCTGTGCTCCCAGTGCATGGGAATTCATGGAAGGATGGCCCTCATGAGACACTCTTCATTGTGGATTGAGTCAGCTGAGGAAAACAGCTTCTTTTCAGGGGAGACCACATTTAATTATGGGTCATAGCAGGGATATAAAGGCCCCACCATTTTCTCCAACTTGGCACAACTCTAAAGGGTGAGGTCTACCTTGAGTCTACTTCATAGCTTTACTTTTCTTCTGCAAAATCATATTTTTTCCCCTACAGATGTAGATAAAAGAGAACTCTCTGATAAATATCCTGCATGTTAATATATGTCTCAGAGTCTGCTTCCAGAGAAATCTAAGCTGGGAGCTATTAAAATATTAGAGAAGTATGTATATTTTTAAGTGGTTTGCATGAGATTAACAATGATATTAATGAAATAATCTAGCATTTACTTCCATTACCCTAGGAATAACTTTTAGTCTATTTTATTGATTGATTTTTTTGGTAATATTTCTTCTCTATCATTTGTTCTTGCCATAACAAACAGAGCAATATACAATTTAGGTTGGGTTAAACCTTTTTCTTCCATACAAGGAAGAAAGGAAGGAAGGGAAAGAGGAAGGGAGGGAGGGAGGAAGGAGGAAACTGAATTCCAAACTCTTGTATAGCTCTAGACAGTTGTCAGATTTTCATGAATTCTAAATTCTCACTAGTGGACCTCAACCTTGGCTGCAACCCAATATCACCTATGGACTTAAAAAAATACTGAGATTGTAACAATGCAGAATTTCTGATTCAGTTATTCTGAAGTGCTATTCTAGTGTCCAATCTTTTCTAAAGTCCATATGAAATAAAAATCCCCAAAGAGTTGAGAATCATTTATTGATACAGCATTTAGGCCTTCATCTATTTACCAGTGTCAGCTCTCTGATCTTATCTCCTATGACCTTCGAACATAATCGTCTCTGTCTTTTTTTTATCCCATTACTGGTAGCTCTTTTCTCCAGCCAACAGTCTGCAACACCATGATTACCTTTCCACTCCTCTCCTCCACTTAGTATTTCATGTTCCATATTCCAGTTGGTTTTCTTTCCCCAACACTTGATGCTAGGCTTAGCGTTCTATAAAAGCTTTTTTTCCCCCACACACATTTCTTCATTATCTCAGATGCTTGAAGCACCACATTTCATGCAATGGTTTATCCTATAGGCAGTTGTATTAGTATTCTACTGTTGTATAGCAAACTATCACATACTTAGAACCTTTAAACAACACTGAATTGTTATCACACAGTTCTGTAGGTCAGCTATCTGGGCCATCTCGAGGGGTTTCTCAGCTTAGGGTATCACAAAGCCTAAATTAAGGTATAGAGCAGGCTAGGTTTGTATCTGAGGTTCCAGGAAACAATCCATTTCTAAGTTCATTCCGGTGATTGACAGAGCTCTGTTATTTGTAGTTACAGGACTAAAGTCACATTGTCCTTGATGGGCATCAGCCGGGGGTTGGTCTGGCTCTCCTAGAGGCCGCTCAGCTCTCTTCTGTGTGCAATCCGCCTCTCCCGCACTGAAGCCCCATGATACTTTAAGTCTCTCTGACTGTCTCTTCTGGTCCTAGTCAGAGAAAATTGGCTGATTTTTAAAGGCTGGAGTACTGGGTCAAGACCACCTGGCTAATTTTCCTATCTTAAGGTCATCTGAACGTTAACCTTAATTACATTTGAAAAATCCCTTTTTGCTGTGTAATAAAACACATTTATGGGAATAAACCAGAGGTGAATGTCATGGGGCCATTTTAGAATTCTCCCTACCACAGCAGTTTTAAAACTTTCTTTTAATATTTTAAATGTGCCCATTTGAGTTCCCCAGATAGACTAAGAAATCAGTGACAGGAAACCGTGATCTCTTCTTAAAAATAAAAAGACTGTAGTAGTTTTAACCACATCCATATACAAAGACTTCTCTATTGAATTGTGAATTTATTTAAAAACATACTGATTGCCTCTGCGTTTGGGGTCAATACCATCTACATGCCTGAATACATGCTATTTTTCTACCTAGCCTTCATTCCTCCTCCCTAAAAGCACCCATGTTCTATTGGTGAGAAATCCAGTAGTGAGCTGGAGCCCGCTTATTTTAGCTCACAAGAATACCCTGGGAGTATCTCTTTCCAGCTCTGGAAGCATTCTTATTGGTTGCTTCAAATTAGTCATTATAGTTGAAGTTTTTATACCATGGAAATCTGTAAAGTCTTAAAGAAAAAAAATTTTTTTTTCTGGAGTGCTAGTTAATAAATGTTTACCAACACACCACGGCAAATAACATTTGTCTCATCTTTTACATCCTTATTTGTTGCAGAATAATCCATGAAGATGCCTCTGTATGTCACTCCCTCATGCCCAGCCATCCCTTGCCCTCACCAGCTCTGACACTCGCAGAAAAGGGCCCACGGCACAAGCTCAGCCAATTAGATAGTACTTGGACTCTGAAGTTAGAAAGACACAGACAGTAAGAGTAGTTGAAACATTCTATATGCACACTTGAAACAGGTGAATCTTACGCTATGTGAGTCCTCTCAGGAAAGCTGTTAAACAAAGGTCCTACAAGACCATGCCTGTCACCTCTGCTTCCAAGGTTCCAATAGGAACTACGTGCCTTTCTGCCTTCACGGTTAATTTCTGAGACTTCCATTAATGAGCCCACCATACATTCCGCAAATTACTTTTCACTTTGACTAGCCAAGGTCTTTTTTCTTTTGGCTCATATTTTAGCAACTATAACATCCATAATATTAATTTCAAGTCTATATTAATAACAACATAAAATTTTCCTTATTTGGAAGTGACCTATTTTCAACATAACCTAACGTTAACTCACAAACTGGCAGCACATATTTGATTATCTATAGTTATTCCTATAGTATTATATAGTTATTCCTATAATATTATCTGTAGTATTTGCAAGGTTCTGCTTATTATTTCCCTCCAGATCCTCAGGTATTTTAGAACAAGGTACTACTTGAATTCTCTAAAAGCCGATTCCTGATGGCAACATAGCATACTCACGCTAAAAGGTAAAAAAAAAAAATCATACACTTTTGTTATTTGGCTCACTAGAGTCATCATAAAGTTTACAACAGTCAGAAAAAAATAAGCATATAGTGTATGAAATAATTTGAAATTATAAATCACACATGTTCCATTAAACTTGATGTTGCTCCCATTCAGACTAGATGTTCTTTGCCAACTGCTCCAGGAAAGTAGCAGCAACTTGAGAAATTACAGTGCAGAGAATCTAAATTAGAGTTTTGAATTCCCATTCTTTCAATAGTATATATATATGAAAGTGTGCACTTGATATTAATGACATGTAACCTCTCCTCATTATTTAAGGAATAGGAATAAGAAGGTCATTGTCACACTAACAAATGTCACCCAGAGGGTGTACTCCCTCTGTAAAAAGACGACTCATAGAAAGCATAATTCCACCTATTCATAAAGAAAACAAAATAAAATGTGACCAAATGTGTAAAAATTCATATTCTTCACCTGATGTGATTTAAAAAAAATGACAACAAGAAATGAAAGACAGGATTCCAGTTTGGGGATAAATTCCTAAAACAAAATTCTATTTAATGCTCAGATTAATTTCTCCTAATTTTAGTATTATTAGAATTGGGGCAGACGATTCAAATTGTATATGGCACAAAACAATAACAATCTCTCCTGTAAGTTGTCCCTTGTCTATTTAAAAAACAAACAAACAAACAAAAACAGCTGTCAATTTTTTCTGTTTCATCAATTCTAGTAGTTCAGGATTAATTCTCACCATTGTCAGTGGCAGAACATGATGGTACAATAAAATTAAAATGACTAAACACATTGTGAGGAAAAAACAAAAACAAAACAAAAACGAGCACAGAAGAGAATCTCTTCTACATAAAAACTAATCCCTTATGAACACATATTTAGAAACTGTATGCAGGTAATTACATTCAGGTAACCCGATCTAAAAATGCCAAGTTCACACAATGGTTCATTTAATTCCATCTGGTGCACAATAATGCACTCCTTAATGGACACATTGACTTAAAAGAAAACAATCACCTCAGATATCAAAAGCTCATATTCCCTTGGAAATTACTTCAAAAATTAGAATCTCAAAAATGATCCTGCAATGCTTAATCTATTTTCAAAAAAGGAAATTAAAGTAATGAGTTTAGACTTCTCACTACCTAAATCCCTTTAATTATGATCTATTTCCTTAATAAGGACTACATAGGTTAATATGAAAAATTGAGTCAGGACTTCTAATATGTTGAGAGGGACGAAAAAAACTGATGTAGAACATATATAAGATATTTAATGTTTTCCAAGTATTTTCAAGGGAAATATTTAACTCCTGGAATGGTGCCGCCGGTCACCAGGACAGGAACGGTTTGAAATGTGTTGGTCACAACCATTGTTGCTCTCCCTTTAGGTCATTAAGATGGCCAGGGAAATTGGCTTCCTAGAATAGAAAGTCACACATGATTCAAAGCACTTTGGTGTACGACTTGGGGAAAAGACCCGTATTTGGCCTTTTGAGAGATGTGAACTCTGCCTTTCAATGCTTTGTCCATCACATCTCTAATCATGACGTCTACGAATCCCTCCCTTTTTCTTAGTTCTTTCTTCTTTTACATAAAGGAGCACTTCCAATTTGTGTGAACGTTTCCCCTTTAGTGGATATATGTATTTCTAACCTTCCTAATACGTTGATGAAAACCAAAGACTTTTCCCAAAGACTTGTTGAAATGGAACAGTCACGTGTATGCCGCCTTCCAGAACCCAGGTCCACCCCTAGTCTGCTCCTCTTTCCCCTCAGTGTGCTCTAGAAGAACCCGCTTCTTTCCTTTGCCTCGCCACATTCAAGTAGCAAACTTTCTTTTCAATTCTCCTCCTCAAAATCTACGTTCTTAGTTTGATTCCTCAGAGCCCTGCTATTTTAAATATTAGGTACGTTATTTAATAAACTCAATATGCATAGAGTTGAGTGAGTAGGTCAACATGTTATTTCATTGCAGTTATCAAAATGCATGACTTTAAGGATCTCCCGGTATTGGAGTTAGAACCTAAAAAGAGGACTCTGTCAATAGGAAATTAAGTTACTGAGTTAATTATTTTTTAAAACTTTGCATAGAAATGTATGTAGCTGGTGCCTTACAGAATAATGGGAAAAACAGATGGTTCCGTGGTTTCATTAATTAATTCATTCAATAAATATTTAAGTGCCTACAATGTGTCAGGCACAGATACCAACACCTCTGGATACAATAATTCATAAAACAGACGAGTCCTACTCAAAGAGATTACATAGAGTAAAGGGGTGTTTCATACAGGTATGAGACAGACAATGAGAAATAAGCATAATAAATATAGAAATTCTATTTTATGTTAGATAGTGATATGTCTATGAAAAAATATTAGAACAGAGTAAGAGGAAATTAGGAGGCGATCAGAACAGGCTCTATAAGAAGGAAAACTTTCAGGAAACACTGAAAGAGGGCCAGAGCTAGCCAAGTGACTTGATAAAGGAAGAACAATTCAGACAAAGGTGAGATTGTGAAGGGAGTGTCCCAGTGAACAGCATGGTAGCCTATGCCTGCAGTGGAGCTGACTAGGAGGGGAGAAAATCTGAGATAAAATGCAAGGGAGGAAGCAGGAGAGAGTTTTGTAATGTTGGGCCTTTCAGGGCATTGGAAGGTTCTGGGCTTTTATGCTTTTTGTTGTTGCTTTTAATCCTCACCCAAGGATATTTTTTCCACTGGTTTTCAGACAGAGTGTAAGAGAGAGAGAGAAACATTGATGTGAGAGGGACACATCAATTGGTTGCCTCCCACAGGACTGAGAGCTGAGGATGGAACCTGCCACCCAGGATTACCTTGACTGGCAATCGAACCCTTTGGTCCGTGGGCCGATGTTTTAACCCCTGAGCCAAAACTGGCCAGGGCTGGGCTTTTATTCTTACACAGTAATTTCAAGACAATATTGTGTGGCAGTCCAGTGGCGATCATGTCTTGGGCAGGGGGACCTTTTACAGAGTAGCTGTTCACGTGTTAGCTTGACCTTCGCGCAGTGTGTGCACCAAGTACAGGGCCACTACCGTGCGCCTTAATCAACTGCCTCTGAGAGGAATTCTCAACCAACCCACTTACTGAAATTGCAAGAAACTCAATCTCTTTGTTGTAATGTAAAGATACCCTTTATCCTTTTGCATAAAAGCTTTGGGGATTACTAGTTACATCTCATAAGTGATTACCATATTAGTCTAAACACACATTTCTCCTCTGTAAATATCTTGTTGAATACATACTCCATACTAACACTTGGTATGAAACAGTATTCGAGTCAGAGCTTATCCTAAGAATAGGAATCTGAATAAGTTTGTTATGTGTTAGAAAATCCCTGGTATCTTTCTTCTTGTTAATAAAAGAGTTAAATTGCACAGAGTAAGGAAGATTTAGAGCCGTTGGTAATAATGAACAATATCCTCTCCTTTAGAGCCAGGAAGACACTAGAAGTATCCTTGTGGATGTATCGAAAAGATATACTTCGATATTTCAACCGACATTATTCCAGGGGGCTTTGTTCTGTGGCAGACTGCTGTGAGGAAGGAACGGTGATTGTTACTTCAAGCCATTCCTCTGCAGACGGACCCATTTGAAGCATGACTGCTGGAGGAGAAAAGAGTCACAGCTCCAGAATGACAGCTCTCTCTGCTCCATTATGTCCCCTTTGAAGGCTGCAGAGCTCAGAATCCACAGAATACAAGGCATTTCAGGGGATGTCAATATCTCTTTCCCCTGAAAATCCTTTTCCTATTTCTTTGTCTCCAAACAGCTCTACATGAAAAAACAATGGTGCACAGATGTTGGAGAAATAGTACCTTAAAATAAAAAATCTTTTCTCAATAAATGATAAACCATAGTGTATCTTAGTAACTAAAAATAAGTTCATTTCCTGCTGCATTTTTTTTTTTTTACATTTCTGAGCTACAAAATAAGTTTGTATAACTCCAATTAAACTCCACATTTGAGCATTTGTCTGTGGTATATATCCTTTTATACAAATTATAGTTATTAATGAAACTTCCATGACTGCCTATACACTCGGGGCTTAAAATGCATATTTAAATATTAACAAGGCTCTGATTAAGATGCAGAAACATGGGTAGAGAAGCTAATGGAAATACTTTGCTCTTGTCTTGTCTTGTTTCTATATTATATTCATCAAAATTCCAATTAACAACATGAGAAGGCAGCATGACTTCCTATGTGTATTCTAATTCACTTTTAGCACCTGTGGTTTAAGGGGTTGGGGGAAAATAAATATTTTTTGCATCGAAATGAAAGCAGGTTTGATTGAATAGTAATTTCAGGTGAATTTTTTTTTTTTTTTTTATCCTCACCCGAGGACACTTTTTCATTCTTTGTTCAGATAGAGCAGGAGGGAGAGAGAGAGAGAGAGAAACATCGATGTGAAAGGGACACATCGAGTGGCTGCCACCCGCACGACCAACCAGGGCCGGGGACAAACTGCAACCGAGGTACATGCCCTTAGCGGGAACCGAACCCGGGTCTCTCCGGACCGCAGGCTGACGCTCTAACCGCTGAGCCAAACCAGCCAGGGCTCAGGTGAATTTTTAAAAGTACGCTGCCTCAACAGATTGACATTCCCCCTCCACCCTCAACTTAGGCTTTTAAAATTAATAAAAAGAAAAAAAAATGATGTTCTTTTTCATCTTAGGGTTGTACCTGCTAATTCATTAGATTGTTTCATTGTGTTATAAGCTCCAGGTCACAAGTTTCCTCCCAGTAAGGAACCAGTATGACTGGAGAAAACCTGATTCTGAGGCTTCGAAACACAATCCAACCATTGGCTGAATACTTGTATTGTAAAGCAATGGGAACTCATCATTTTGGGATATAACAATAAAACTTAAACTGCATTTCTACTAAGGATGCAATAACAGGGATAAGCTATTTATACACCCACTCACATTTCCCTTCAACATACTCATCTTTTATGAGACTGTAAGATCCCAGGGCCAAGGTCTGTACCTGGTCTTTTCTGGATAAAATAAATAAATGAATCAGTATATGGAAGGAAGGAAGGAAGGAAGGAAGGAAGGAAGGAAGGAAGGAAGGAAGGGAGGGAGGGAGGGAGGGAGGGAGGGAGGGAGGAACAAGGGAGGGAGGAAGGAAGAAAGGAAGTAATTATCTTTTTCTTATAACATGGAGTGAGAAGAGAAGCATAGAATAGGCATATTTAAATATATTCAAATTTCTCCACCTGGTAAAAAATAATTATTTTTTCACATTCCTACAATTAACAACTACTTATCTTTCTCTTTTTTTGCTCAGCAAATATTCTTGAAGTCCCTTCAATTTCCTATCTATTCACTCCCTTTTTAATCTTTTCTAATCTGTTTTTTTTTTTTTTTTTTTTTTGCCTCTATAAAATCACCCACACTAAGATTAACAATGACCTTCAAATTATTAAATGGACATTTCAGAATCCTTATATCATCTCCGTACTTAACAGGATTGGCCTCGATCACTCTTTCCTTCTGGCTGTAACATCCTTACATTCTCCTGCCCATCCTCATGTTTTTTACTGCTTCAAATATCTTTTCGATGCTCATCTTCATAGGATGATGTTACATGTTGACATATCAATCCTGGTCAACTTCTTTTCTCTCCCTGGGTAACTTTAAAAAGAACCATCTCCAGATTTTTATTATAGTCTATATAATGATTACTCCTGTGTTTTATACTATCCTTCTGAGTTCCAGTTTATTCAGCATGTGCACTGGAGAAACAAGATCACACGACAAACCATCTTGGTAATTTGTTTCAGTAAACTTTTACACACACACACACATACACACACAAGACTGTAATCCTACAAAAACACTCCATTATTTGCTTCAAGAAATAATTCTTGCTGATCAACTTAGAGAGAGTCTGCTTACCTGAGTAAGTTATTTATTAAGACTGACTTCACAAACCTTGGTTTGCTGTGTGCGGTCATCAACTCTAAATTATTATACATGAATGTTGCCCAATTCCAATTAGTTCTCTGTCTTGAAAAACCTCTTGAATTTCTTGATCCCAGATCCCAAAGTTTAATAAATATCTCACTCTGACTTCCTCTTTTTGAGACACTAAAAAGGGTACAGTGGTCCCCCTTTGTCCTTGGGGGTTACATTCCAAGACTCCCAAGAGGTTGCCTAAAGCCATGAATTGTACCAAACCCTATATGTACTATGTTTTTTCCTATACATACATACATACATACATACCCATAATAAAGTTTAACTTATAAGCAGGCATAGTAAGAGATTAACAACAATAACTGATAATAAAGTAGACCAATTATAAAAATATATTGTAATAAAAGTTGTGTAAACATTGTTTCTCTCTCAAAATCGTACTGTACTGCTGTACGTACAGTGTGGATATGCTGGGCGAAGGGATGATTCACACCCAGCTGGGACGAAGCAGGATGGCATGAGATTTCATCATGATACTCAGAATGGCGTGTGCAAGTCCCAATACATTTAGCTTTGCTTTGTTAACAAACAGTGCAGTAATAATTCAGGAAATTTAACATCTCCATGTCAGCCTGTCCAACAACAAACCTAAGGACTTTCCACACAAACCTGTTCATCTTTCAGTGTTCCCCACTTTAATAAAACAATCGGTACGTCTGACTTGGCAAACCCAAACCTTAGGTGTCCCTCCCTTTACTTACCCATCTTTGAATCTGCCAAATTGCACTGCTTTACCTCTCCAGTCAGCATTAACAGACTAAATAAGGTAAAATTAGTAATACATGCAGTGTTTCATTCTTCTCCTTCCAGTGGAGTATTTGTTTAGGGCAGCAGGGGACCCTGGGGTGTCTGTGTGGAGCTGTGTGCCCCGTACAGGCAGTAAGGATACATAGTCTGTTCAGACTATTTATAGACAAGTAATAAAACAATTCAAAGTCTAACAGCTTATCATCAATATGCTACAACAATTCTATACAACTTCATTCATAATACTCCCGGCTAGGAGACAGGTCCTTTCCCCTTCTCACACTTACTGTGTCATTGTGCAAATTTCCCTCAAGGAGTTCACTTACTGAGCCATTAAAACTGCTACTCTCACTGTGAGGAAAGCAGCCACCAGGCAGCACTAGATGGTCTGGATCCCATGCCCCATTTTCCCACCTTAGTGCCTCACTCTAGAAGGGAGGGGCATCTTTCTTTCTTTGGAAGAGAAGTAAAACAACCCCAGAATTCTCTTTGCAGCAGACTCTGGTTTCATTCACTCACCCAACAAGTATTGACTGAGCACAGTTGTAGGTCAGACCCTGTTCTAAGAGCTCAGAAAACAAGAGTGAGCCCAAAGGAAGACACCTCTGCCTTCTAGGAGCTTACAGTCCAGTGGGAGATTCAGACAATAAATATGATAAATAACACATGTGTGCACATACATACACTTTGTTAGATAGATAAATCCATAATATGCTTAAGTGAAAAATAATTCAGAGAAGGGGAGGAGGAGATAGCTATGCGCAGAGGGGGTTGGACCTTTTTAGAGATGGGTATGTGTGGGAGGAGTTTAACATATTTATAGCATGGCTGTTTGTTAAAAATCTCTATGGTAAGAACCTCAGAGCGGAAGGTGGAACGGAGGCAGGAAGAGATAAACCAAAGAACGCATATGCATATGTGCATAACCAATGGACACAGACAACAGTGTGGTGAAGGCAGGGGAGGGCATAGTGAGGGGGAGAGAGTTGGTGTGGGGAACGGGTACATCTGTAATACTTTCAACAATAATGATTTATTTAAAAATCTACATGTAGCTAAGTAACCACTTACTCGTTTTAGATATTAACTTTTGCCCAACATTAGGATTCTTAAAGTTGTAACGAGACCACATTTCTTGGCACGAGGAATATTTTGTACTGAGCTAATTTAATTGTGAAGTGCAGTCAGAAAAGCAATACTTCAATTGTTTATAGTTGTAAGAACAATTTTGGCTAAAGTCTTATTTTATTGGTGACAGTCATTTTGCATCTGTTATGTTGTAAAAAAAAAAACCTCTGGTTTTCAGTGAGCTCTCCAAATATCCACAAAGTCCTTAATTCTATTTTTCTTTCTCATCCCTGCCATTTTCCATTACGTAAATTTATTCAAACTTAGTTTCTCTTCTTTTTTTTTTAAATAGAGTGGAAGGGAGGGAGGGAGAGAGAGGGAAACATCAATATGAGAGAAACATATCAATTGGTTCCCTCCCACACGACCCTGATCAGGGCTGGGGCTTGAACCTGCAACCCAGGTATATGTCTTTGGCCGGGAATCAAACCCGTGACCCTTTGGTCAGCAGGCCAATGATCTAACCACTGAGCCAAACTTGCCAGGGCTTCAAACCTATTTATAGGCTTTAGAAACCTTTGAGCAATGTATGGAAACAGAGATCTTTTATTGTTTTCAGTAAATAAGGAGTGTTGAAACTGCCCCAAAGTCCATGTTTACTGAGTTTATAATTGCATGGTAAGAAACAGTGCCTTATTTCCTGAGATGTTTCATTCAGCTAGGATCAACACTTAGAAAATAATTGCTGTTCTATCAAGTCTTTAATTCTATGGAAATAAATGTGAATTAAGGAAACAAGAATAGAATTGAATAGAATTGATTCAGAGCTGTAATTGGTTCACAAGTCATGCTGGCCACCTGCGGCAACCACAAAACACAGCTCAGGTGGAAAGAAGAAGTAGACTGAAGGTGGGCTTTGGACTTGAAATCAAACCACCATCCTGTCAGGCACTGCTCCCGAAGGAGGGAGGGGTCTGCAGAGCAGCTGACTGGCTTCCCTCAGATCAGGCAGAGCACAGAGGGTGAAGACTCTGTTTTGGGGGTTACGGCTGGATTATATTCTCTAATTAGTAAGCTGTGAAATTTAGGAAGGTGTTCAAGGTTTTGCCTCTTAATGGAACAATTATTTTTTGGCAATGCTCAGTCAAATCACCATTTTGAATTGCCAGCAAGATGTGCATATGTAATGTGAAC
This sequence comes from Molossus molossus, assembly GCF_014108415.1. Taxonomy (NCBI): domain Eukaryota; kingdom Metazoa; phylum Chordata; class Mammalia; order Chiroptera; family Molossidae; genus Molossus; species Molossus molossus. Next base: position 72,226,493 of record NW_023425344.1, on the reverse strand, counting down.
AGGCCTTTGGCAAAAAAAGTAAAAATGTCAGAAAATAATTAAGGCAATGAAGTGTGTGGCTGTGTGTAAAATTAGTTTGACAAAAATTAAAATAAAGCTGGAAGTAAAAGTGGTGCAGCCACTATGGAACACAATATGGTGTTACCTCAAAAAATTAAAAATTGAACTTCCATTTGACCCAGTGATCCCACTTCTAGGACTATACACTAAGAAGCCTGAAACACCAATCAGGAAGAATATATGTACCCCCATGTTCATAGCAGCACTATTTACAATAGCTAAGATCTAGAAACAGCCCAAGTGTCCATCAGTAGAAGAATGGATAAAAAAGCAGTGGTACATATACACAATGGAGTACTATGCAGCGGTAAGAAAGAACGATCTCTTATCCTTTGAGACGACATGGAGGGACCTGGAAAGTATTATCCTAAGTGAAAGAAGCCAAGCAGAAAAAGACAAATACCACATGATCTCACTTATATGCAGAATATAATGAACATAACAGTCTGAGGAATACAGTAGACCCAGAAACATGGAAGTAGGGCACAGACTGACATCCCTCAGAAGAGGGGTTGGGGTGGGAAGAGATAAACCACAGAACTTATATGCATGTATGCATGATCAATGGACATGGACAACTAAGCCGGGGACGGGGCGGGGGTGGAGTTGGGAGGGGGGTGCCAATGGGGTAAAAAAGTGAAATATCTGTAACAAAAAAATAAATTAAAAATTAAAGAAAAAAAAAAGAAAAGGGGCATGTATAAAGTGGTTTATTTAATCATAAAATCTTAAATATTTGGAATGAAAACACTGACAATTTAGAAAGTTGATTATTATCATTAAATTTCAAATATATTTAGGGTAACCTGTATTTCTTTTTTTAGAATCAAGATTATTAGTTGCAAAATAGTTCACATTCTCAGATTAGAATCTGGAGTACTAATAGAGCCATCTACATCAAGCTTTTCAGAATCAGAAATCCAACAGGAAGGGTCTAGGGAGAACCATCAACAAAATAGGATAGAGGTCAGATCTATCAGGGATTGCTTAAATACACTATGAAAGGAAGAAAATGATGAGAGAAAACTAAGAAGCTACATCTTATAGAATATTTACCAGATAAAAAAGGACATTTAATGTCACTTATTGTTCTTACTTTCTCTCCTAGAAAACTATGACTCTGGTCTTCTTTAAAAAACTCAAAATATTTGTTTGTGCCTCCACTTCCCTATATGTGTTTACTTGATCACTCATAAAGGCTCTTTATGAATCCTATGTAAACATGATTAAAACTGTCATCAATTCTTTGGATTGGGTATGCAAGAGACTGATACTGAATGCAATAAAAATGCTATGTGGAGAGCTATATGCTGATCTGTCTAACTGCAGGTCATGGGGCAGTTACAGCTGCTAAAAGTCTGAACCTAACAAATACCAAAGGACAGGCTATGTCTGGGAAGCACAATGCAACCTCGGTTCTAAAACTTCATTCATTCCAGAAGGCTGTTCAAAAATGATTTGTTCAGAAACAAAATCACTTTTTTTCATTAGAAATAATTTAATTTTAATTATTCCATTCTATACCCCTATGTTCTCACAGCGTTCATTTTCACTTTGCTGCTAGCACTAACCTTCTTAGGACCCATGGTGACTTACTGTACATATTCAATAATTACAAGCAGCAACAGACTTCCTCGTGGGGCCACCCAACCCTGGATGCCATCTGACCTGTTGACTTCCATCTTTAACACCCCTCCCCGGAGCCTAAGGAGGGCTAGAGCCTGGAGGAGGGGCAGGGCCAGCAGAAAGGCCCTGCCCAGGGTGAGGGAGGATGCTGGTGCTGGGAATCCCTTGGGGGGGGGGAGTGGGTGCAGAGTCATAGGGGTTAGGTAAATAAAAAAGAAAATAACAATAATAATAAGCAGCAACAAAAGAAAAACAAACAAACCATAAATTACATGAAAACATTCACAGCATAATTTCTTGAGATGTTAACAAGAGGTTTAGCAGTGAATTGACTCATACTCAAGCATTCTCTCTTTTGTGTGTTGCCTGAGAAATGCATGACTGATCATACAGATATCAGCATAAAAGGGTTGTCAGGTGGAAAAGCAAAGTTTTGTTTGACAATGGATACATTTTTTTTCTGTGAACAACTTGGTGCAGAACCCAAATGTTCGAGATAGGAAGCATTTGAGAACCAAAGTTTGATTGTACTTAATTTTTTAATTTAAATTTTATTATGTAAATTTAAGCTTTATTATACTTCCAAGGAGTCACTGGTTTGAGAAAAAGAAAACAAGAGAGTATTAAAAAACTCAAAAAAAGGCAAAAAGTTTTGCCAATTTGGTTGTAGGTTATTTATTCTATTTAAGACCATAAGCATGAAGTCCCAAATTAATCTGCTTCTCCACTCCATATTACTTTTAATTGTAATAAATTATTTCCCCACCACTAGTACATTGTGCATCGGATATTTTTTAAAATATCAACTTGAAAACCATCAATCTGCTGATGGTATTATAGTAGTTAGCTAGTTAGTTATTAACAAAGGATGGGAGAAATGGAATCAGACATTAAGCTGATTAACTGGGGAGCTGCAGGAAGGGACTTTATCCTCAAACTGGCAGGAGGGACTGGCTTCCCATCTCCCTGGGGAACAACCTGCTTGTTAACCAGTATTGGGGGTGGACGGTAAGGGTGAAATTCCTTTGCTGAGTGGGCACATGCTACTAGTAGAAACCAAGATGAGGCAGGGGAGGGAAATGCATGCACAGTAGAAGGCTGATGACAAAGCAGAACTTCGGGGCATGTGCAGTAGTAGCCAAAAGGACCACCATAAAGGGGAGGACTCTGCCTGAGTAAATCTTGGGAAAGGATCAAACAGGATAAGGGCATGAAACCCCAGAAAATCCAGGAAAGGGACTGGTTAGGGGGAGGGCTCGGCACAGCTGGGGGAAGACTCAGAAAACAGGTTGAACAGTTTGAAACACAGGCTACTTGTTCTTGAAACCAAGAAAATATATGGAGGATTAACCAGGATCTCAGGGCAGTGGCTACTAGAGTCTGCTCGCCCTGTACACCCTAATAAATCTTTCCATTATGCTTAAACTTCTCCCACACATGTGGCCTTTGAAATCTTTTCTCAGGACCCCACAAGAACCCATTTTCTCTGGCAACAAAGGCATCCATATCTTTATTTAAAATTAGTACCCCACTACTAATACAAGGCATCCTCTTCAGAAAGGGTTTATTTAGTCTCGTCCCTTGATTAACTTTTTCTCATTAACAGCCCGTTGGCGAGACAGCAAGGTGGCAGCCCCTTCAGAGTTTAAACAATGGCCTATAATTTTCCTTCACATTCTCTCTGATGACACATTCCTGACCCTTCCAATAAACTATAATCCAGAATTGCCAATCAATCTTCAGTATAGTAACCAGGGATTTATAACATGAGCTGTTGAGATCAATGAAATGAGCAATGTCAAATTTTGAAAATATTTAGTAAATTAAAAGTTTATTTCTAAGATCACCACCATGTCTTTGCCTAATCAGAAAAGACTTCTCTAGACCCAGTCCCCACAAACTTTTTTTGTGTGTGTGGTCACAACCCATTTTTATCTCTGGCTTATCTCTCTTTCTAAGAGAGAACACTTTCTGTTCTGTTGTTAAGCAAACTAAGAATAAAATATTGGTAAGAAAAACCCTAACCTTAAAGTTTCCAACCACATGATAGAGACGTGTACAAAAAAGATAACAAATTTAGGTAGACTTAAACGAATTACAGAAACAGAAATCCGGGCCAAGTTCTATGAGAGAGCAGAAAACAAATTAATTCCAAGTGGGAACTTGCGGATGTGTCCCCAGAATCATGTGAGCCTCAAAACATTAATGCTTCATTATCTTGTGATGTAGACTTTTGACCTCAGAAGTCATCTTACAGATGGATTAGAGGTGCATTATACCAAAGGCAGAGAATTCCATGGAAAAGTTATTAAAATTATATGGACAGAGGCAATAAAGGCCTGATCCACCATTAACAGTATTAAATAAGAAATTATGCTGACAGCTACTATTCCATCATCTTGATTGTCCAGCCCTCACTTGGACCTCAGATTGAGATTTCTTTTTTATGTCCTAAATTCCAGAAGTTTTTGCATTATTCTCCTTATATAGTATTCAGCATTTTCCCTATCCAAATAATTATAGTTTTCCCAGAAAATTTCCCTCACATTCCCATAGTTAGGTTTAGTACTTTCTTCAATTAAACCTTATTAAAAGTTCCCTGATCTAACCTAGAATCATCAGCCAAACCTGTCCCTTCACCCAGAGGTCCCTCTCTCTTCCCTCCTGAGGAATATACTCATTTTCACTTTGGCACATATACATTAGGGTATTTCAAACATTCACCCAGATGTTCTGGATATTGACCCCATTTGAAATCTTTAAAATATTTAAGTTCACTTTCACGTTATCCCAGTTACTTTCATGTCTATAAACTCTACAGCTGTAATCACACTTTGTTCTATAGCTACCTTTTGAGCAGAAACAAGCTCTTATTACATTTGTAATCTCTGTTGGCTTTGTCCCAAGCCTTCCTCCTTTATATCAAGAGGCAGGTGTCCTATCAGAACTCAATTACTGTCCAAATCTATCTATTACATTAAAGCCCTTGAAGAAATTTACTGAAAATTATTTTTGCATCCACAGTAGTCCACCACATTATGAATATGAACATTTTATCAAAGCTGTCAAATGCTACGTTCAAGGAAGAGCCCAGTGGAACAGTGCAGTATCACTTTCTCAGATGTCGTTGCTTAAAATGAGCAAACCATCCCCTCCTGCCAAATCCTTGTTTATATACACATTCCACTCTACTCTCTGTTCACTAGAGTGATGCATTTCTACCATAAGGACAGACATTGGCTGCAAATGCCACCCACCATGTAGCTTATTTACTTCACTCCTATTCAACTTAAAAAGTTGTCGACCACCTCCTATATATAAAGCAGTTAGTATGTTATATTGGTTTAGTTTATTGTTTTCATGTCTTGTCCTGTTTGTTTTCAAACAACATATATTTACACTCGTTTAATGAAGAGGGCCTCTTTATATTCTGGGTAGCGTGTGGTGAAGTACATAAAACAATGCCCTTTGTTTGAAACTGGTATTATTTTTTTTTATTCTTTTTGTAAAAGCAGCATCCTTTTTTCTTTCTTATTGAACATCAAAGCACTTACGGAAGGCTCCGAAGACGGACCAAATCACAGTCTTCCCAAAGAGAAGCTTTACTTTTCCTCAGGATAAAAAGTGCCTCTAGCCCAGATCCTACACACAGGGTGCTGTCTTGTCTCTTTGATTAGTGTGTTAACTCTCTCTACACGTCATTCTTTGCCTACAATTTTTCTGACATGTTACATTTCCAGTTAATATAAAACAGATAATAGTGTTCATTCTTATGGGCATATTTTAAAACATTCTTTTCAAGGTACTGTCCTAATTTCAAAGACATTTCTAAATTTTGTATTAATAAAGTAAGAAATTAAATTTTAGATTTTGTGAAAATTAAGTACGTATATGTTTTCTTTTAAGTAGTTCAGTATAAACATCAATAACGTTTAAAAAATTTTTCTTTATAGCATACTTTAAAAAGTTGTTTTGCAGTATTTAATAATCATTTTGTCATTGAATGTGAATGGAATATAAATATTGAGTGAAGAACTCAATTAATTATTAATGTATTAAACTGAAGTATTATTTTTAAAACCTTCAAATAAAATTAAACTTAAAAACAATATTTTCTTTATGAAACCATCAAATTAGTTCAGTTGGCATGGCTTATTTAACTCTTGTCTTATATAAAGCTAAGAAAGAGGAAAAGAAATTTAAAAGAGACTTCCGGTCAAGGTTGCGGGAGCCCCAGGCAGCTCCTCTTAAAGGGCCTGAGCCCAGATTTATTCAAACTTGCTCCCTCTAAGTTCGGAGGGGAGGCAGTTTGAGGGGTAGCAGAGACATAGGAAAGAACTGAGCTGTTTGGCCTCAGGAGGAGGACTAGAGAGGTGGCTTTCTCCTGGACAGGAGGCTGATGTTGCTTTGGTGAGCCCTTCCCTGGGGCAGCAGACTGTATATCTGGGAGTCCAGCAACCTGGCTCACACTGTTTGCCCTGCCCTGGTGATTCCCTGAGGCCCTACCCCACCAGACTTTCAGGTCCACCCAAGCTGTTTCCAATGGCTTTACCATAGGACTGGCCTGTCTTGGATCTTGCTTCAGAGTTTCCTAAAGTCTCTCAAACAAGCAGCCTCTGGTCTCAGTGGCCCCAGGCCTGGCACTAGAAGCAACTATCCTTGGTTCACAACTTGGCTTTTCCTGGGCACCTCCAAGCCCAGCACAAGAAACAGCCATTGGCAGATCACTTTGTAGCTTATGCCTGGTGGCCCTGGATAGAGCACAGGTAGTGGCTGACCTTGCCCCAGAGCCAGCACACCCAGTGGACAGCTCAGACCACATTGAAACACCACCAACCAAACACCTCCACAAGTGACACACTCAATGAGTGGGCTCAGTGGGTACCAGAGCCCTGCTGAAGTAAGTCTTGCTCTGTGTGGTGGGTCCCTGCACTGCTGATCCTCCAAGGCAGTCAGAGGCTAGTGGTCAGTGGGCACAGCCAGTCCTTGCAGCTGATCAGCCTGAGTAAATCCCTCCCATTGACATGCCAACAGCAATCAAGACTCGATTACAACAGAAGTAAATCAATAGTAGAATAGGTAATGCCAAGAAGCAAACCATCAATTTGGAATATAAGGAAGCAAAAAATACCCAACCAGAAGAGCAAAAAGAAAAAAAAATCCACAAAAATGAACGTAGTGTAAGGAGCCTCTGGGACAACTTCAAGCATGCCAACATTCACATCATGGGGGTGCCTTAAGGAGAAGAGAGAGAACAAGAAATTGAACACTTATTTGAAACAATAATGCAGAAAACTTCCCTAACTTGGTGAATAAAACAGACATACAAGTCTAGGAAGCACAGAGAGTCCCAAACAAGATAAACCCAAAGAGGTCCACACCAAGATACATCATCATCAAAATGCCAAAGGTTAAATACAAAGAGAATCTTAAAAGCAGCAAGAGAAAAATAGTTTGTTACCTACAAAGGAGCTCTCATAAGACTGTCAGCCAATTTCACAAAAGAAACTTTACAGGCCAGAAAGGAGTGGCAAGAGATATTCAAGGTGATAAAAAGCAATGACTTACAATCAAAGTTACTCTATCCTGCAAAGCTATCATCTAGAATCAAGAGTTTCCCAGACAAAAAAAAAGCTAGAGTTCCTTACCACCACACCAGTACTATATGAAATGTTGAAGGGTCTTCTTGAAGGAGAAGAAGAACAAAAATATGAACAATAAAATGGCAATAAATACATAACTATCAACAACGGAATCTACAAACAAAACGAGTAAGCAGAACAGAAACAGACTCATAGATACAGAGAACTTTTTGTTGCTTGCCAGATGGGCGGGGGCTGGGTGTTGGGTGAAAAAGATGAAAGAATTTTGAAGTACAAATTGGTTGTTAGACTGATGAACCTCAAAGGGAAGGGGGAAGGAGGGCAGGATAAGATAAACCAAAGGACTTCTATGCATATGTGCATAACCAGTGGACACAGACAATAGTGTGGGGAAGGCAGGAGGGGGCAGGATTGGGGAAGAGAGGGTCAATGGGAACAAAAGCAGGGAAATCTGTAATACATTCAACAATAAAGATGCGTTAAAATAAAATAAAATTAAATTAAAAGAATTCTGAGTAATCTAAGCCAGAGATATAAGTGACAGTTGATTAGTTTCGTCAGAGGAACGAATGGACAGATTTAGGTAGACAGACAGATATTCTGATGGGAAACACAAGTCTGTGGATTGGAGAACAGACCATTTATTTGCTCACATAGCAACTTAGCTCTGGTTTCCAACGGGCGATGAGGGAGAGTCTGACGTGACCTTTGCACGTACTAGTGTTGAACCGCAGGATGCTCAGACTCACAAAGGGCAGCTGACACACTACCCCAAGACCGAGAGAAACCCTTAGTCTGCAAAGAAATCTTCTCTAGTAAATGGACACCTTGTCTGTCTTCACCACACTGGAGTGTAAGAAAACGGCTCTGGGGAAGATACGTTTGTAAATCTCTCTGGAGCAATACACAATCTCTAGCTTCTACGACCTGTTTACTATTCAATCATCCTTTTAGGTTTGCCAGTGTTTTGTTCCGAAAGCCTAGACTGTGCAGTCTCGTGAAATATTCACGTAGGATTGTCCCTACCAACAGTAATGATGAAAATTAATTTCTCTTTAAAATACTGAGTAGTTGGATATATTGTTGGTCTTATTGGGAAAGAGGCAAATAAAATGGTTTATGGAACTGCTACTAAAAAGCTAGATTTTTATACTTACATTCATTAACATACATAAAATGAATATATGAAATAGTCAAATTACTTGAAGATAAAGTTTACCTATAATTCCACATTTTTTGAGCTGTTTGTATGTGTGTGTGTGTGTGGGGGTTGTAATAAAAATTAAACATTGTAAATGAAAAAAATAAACATTGCATTTGCAGTGCTTCTTTGAAATTACTTGGTAAGTTAGTCATATAACAAAAACTGGAACACAGATCTTCTTAGGCCCCTGGGTGCTGTATCCATGAGGCTAATGGGGCTCTTAGCCACTGTGTATTCCGAGGAAATGGTATAAAATCCAGGCTCTACACACCTGACTGCCTGCATTTATCGCCTACAGAGAAGACAGCATTATAACAATTTTAACTGCTAAAACCCTGTTTACCATATATTTGAAAGCTGGCACTAACTTTATAACACTTTGAATATGTATAAAATGTTTAACTTTAATAATGCAAGATGTGAGATTGAAGACATCTAACTGTTAAAGCATAGTTAAAAACTAAAAACATAAGAACAAATTTTATTATTTCAAGGTAAAAACATTGCTTCCTCATTTGCAAGTCATTTTCCTTCCTGTGAACTCTAGATTTTATTGGTGCATTTCATGGCCCCTCTGGTCTATTTTACTTAAGCAATCTTTACTAGATTCTAGGTTATTTGGTGACATCTTTGTATACATCATAGCTTCTAATAAATGGCTTTAGGTGGGTGTCTCTCAATAAATATTTTTTAAATAAATATTTTACTTTTTTTTAGAGGTCTTTATTGATTTTAGACAGAGAGAGGAAGAGAGACAGGGAGAAAGAGAGAGACAGAGACAGAGACATCAGTAGGCTCCCTCTTGCCCACCCCCTCCTGGGGATCAAGCTTGCAACCAGGATGTGCCCTGACCAGGAATTGAACAGGCAATCTTTCTGTGTACATGATGACACCCAACCAACTAAGCCACACTGGCCAGGACAAGTTTTACTTTTATTTTACCATTCTTTGTTTTCCCATTGAGGTTTGATGATTCTATGTGAAACTTCTTTTAGTGGAAAACATTTCACAACATCAATAATAACAACAAAACAAAACAAAGTGATTGTAATCACTCTAATTCAATAATAAATAGATAGTATACATATCAAAGAATTATGGTGATATAAGCACCGAATTAAGTATATATTGTATTACATAATAATAAAACAGCTTTGTGGTAGTTGGATAAACATCAAATGGAATCTTCAAGTTAAATAGTTGCTATTTTAAAATAATAAGAAAATGACCAACATTTCTTTTTTGTATTCTATGTTATCATCAGCAACATAATGTTTTCTTAAGGGAAACAATGGTTCCAAAAGGCATTTAATGTGTATAGAGCATCAGAATGCATTTATTTATTTATTTATGTATTTATTTATTTATTCATTCATTCATTCATTCATTCATTCATTCATTCATCCAGAATACATGTTTATTTTTTGCTAAATGCCATCATTGGCAAGGAGAGTAATACGAACTAACAAGCTTAGTTTGAGGAGCAGTTTGATATTGTGGTAAAGTACACAGATTCTGAAGCCAAAATCCCTGGATCAAACATGGCAATATTTTACTTAACAAATTATAGCTAGTTTGGGTTTATAAAGATTAGAGTAATATCTGGGGAACCAGGACGTCTGATGTAGACTCAGATCCTGGTTTTGAATCTAACTATTCATGTTACCTTGGGAAAATGGTCCAAATGTTTAGGCCTCAGGTTGCCCATCTGTAAAATTGAAGGCTGAATCCTAAGACAACCTAAATGTACACAGTGACCTTGAGAAATCTTTCAGTCTTTGTACTCTTCAAAGTGCACCCAGACCTTCTCCTTGTTGTACAGTCTGAACAACTTTGAGAATCATGTATTATCGTAGTTTATGAAGTAATCCTGACCTAAGTGTTACTTCGTTATTTGTCATGCACCATTGTTTTTGTATTAACTTTTAACAAAGTGGAACACATGAGAGAATAATGAACTCTTAAATTTAGGAAGTCCAACAATAGATATGATTATTATCTCCAATTAATTGCAAGTTAAAATATAAAAATTTGTTTAAATAGTTGAGAAAAATTAATTCAGAAGAGGCTATTTGGGAACTCAGGACAGTTTAGGGTTAAACATTTTACATCTTTTTCAAAGGATAACATATCAGTTTCTTATTATGAAATACTTCATATTGATGTTCAGGAAATTTATGTATCGTAGGACAGCCATACTCAAAGTGTGCTGTCAAAACCCTTTAAAAAGTTTTTCAAGACCAAAGTTATTTTCAAAATAATACAAGGATATATTTGCCTTTTTACTATGTTAACATTTGTGCTGATGGAGCAAAGGCAATGGGAGGTCAAAGTCCTTGTTAGCACAGATCAAGGCCAGCACCAACTCTACTGGTGGATGTTTCATTCTTTATTACCAAGCTCTGTGTAAAAGGAGAAGAAAAGCTAAGAATGTCTTTGATGAGACAGTGAACACTATTAATGTTATGATAGCTGGACCCTTGAGTGCATGTCTTTTAACATTCTGTGCATACATAAAATAATTCTGCTACATCAGGGATGATAGTTGTCTTTGGGAACAGTGTTCATGCAAGTTCCAAGCTATACCAGCTACTTCCTTCATAGAACATATTTCTCTTTACAGGACTACTGACAACCACAGGCTTATTCAGACTTTTGTACTTAGTAGGCATTTTCAAAAAATTAACAAAGTGTGTATATCTCTTCAAGGAAAACAACCAACGTATTATATATTCACTCAACAAATATTTATTCAGTACTTTTACTACCAGAGTATTATAAGACTTTATGTTCTTTATTTATTTTAGTAATGAGGCTATTAATTTTATTATTATTAACATGTAAAGTAATAACATGATATTTCGCATGCACAAATAGCTAATTTCCTCTGAAGATGTTCTTATCATACTGTGATTATTAACTCACACTAACAATAATTTACGGCTTACTATAGAGCAGACATTATTTTAAGCATTTTAAATATATGATCTCATTTAATCCCAGTACCCATTCTTTGAGTTTGGTGGCATTATGATTTGTATGTAGAAATAAAGTAAAAGAGATACAGAGGTGTTAACTAACTTGTATACACACCAAAGAGATTTAAAAGTGGTGAAGTTGGGATTCCCATCTATATAAAATGATCCTAATCCCATGGCTTACATTCTTTAAAAAAAAACAACTTTTTTTCTTTATTGATATGAGAGAGGAGAAGGGTGAGGGAGAGAGAGAGAGAAACATCGATGAGAGAGAACATCGATTGGCTGCCTCCTGCATGCCCCCCCGTGGGGATCAGGCCCACAACCTGGGTATGTGCCCTGACAGGGAATTGAACCGGCGAGTTCTTGGGTGTTTGGGTCGACACTCAACCACTTAGCCACACCGGCTGGGCAACATTCTTAACAATTTATTCAGTTTCTAATATATTTTGCCTAAATTCTAACCATAGTTTCTTTGCTAGCTACAAAATAAACTTTTTAAAAATAGAGAGTTATCCCTTCCTTCGGGGGGGAGGGGGGGTGTGGTGTGATTCAATGTGGAAATTCCTAGCATGTTATTCTAGATTGTGTATTGGGTCAATAAAGTACTGATAAAAAAGCATTAAGTTTAGCCCTGGTTGGTTTGGCTCAGCGATTAGAGTGTCGGCCCATGGTTCAGAAAGACCTGGGTTTGGTTCGTGCTAAGGGCATGTACGTTGGTTGCAGTTTGTCCCTGGCCCTGGTTGGGGTGTGCGGGAGGTGGCCACTTGATGTGTCCCTTTCACGTCGATGTTTCTCTCTTACTCTCTCTCCCTCCCACTCTATCTGAACAAAAATGGCTTCCTCTCTTCCTTTCTCTTCCTCCCACTCTATCTGAACAATGGAAAAATGTCGTTGGGTGAGGATAAAAAAAGAAGAAAGAATAAAAAAAGCATGAAGTTTAAAATCAGATCTGGGTTTGAGTCCTGACCTCATTACTTATTAGTGCTGACATTTTGTGCGTTGTCCTCAGTCTTTCCACCCTCAGTTTCTTTATAGGAGGACAATGTCTGTAAAAACTCAGAGTGTTAGGATTAAGTAAGGTTATTTATGTACATCTATTAACAGTTATTGGCACAAAATGAAACTGAATAAACATTAATTATACTTGTTTGTACTCAGATGTGTATTCCTATGCCTTAAATATCTGGAACTCTTAGAGGAGGTGTAATATAGAGCAATGAAAATGAAGAAATAACTTGAAAATAGTTCAATGAGTTAAAAATAGAGATTATAGGAGGAGAAGGCTAAAGAAATAGATATTTAATTACCATATTGAAGAAAGACAACTAAAAGGAGATCATCAGTCAACTAAGACAGTTATCTTTTTTTCAGTTTCAAACAATAGCAGAAAATACTCACACACCCACACAATAAACTGAACTCATACAGGGAAGCCTAAGACACTTATTATACTGCTAGCCTTCAGAGACTGTTGCTCTATCTGTTTCCTCCCCATAGGCCTTACCTTCCTAATGCACTTTGATGCAGATATTGCCAATATCTGCAACTCTGCATCAAGACCTTAACTACCTGCAGGGGAGGCCGTAAGTGCCTGAGAATTAAAGCCCCTGGGAACAGCCCAGAATAGTCTGACATGATCAGATGGGATAACTGAAGGGACCTCTATGCTAGTTCCCAGAATTCCCAGCAGAATTAATTTTCTGTTACCTACCGTGGTAACTTGCTTGAAAACAAATTCTTTATTGGGTGCCTTTCATTCCCTAGCTTACTCCCCACTCCCTGCTGGTGTTTCTTACCTGGGATCTCCTTTCAAATAAATTATATGAACTTGAATCCTTCTCTCAGAGACCCAGAGTCTATCTATATATTTTTCATCACTATGTTATTTATACCTGAATGCAGTTCCTGGGATATAAGTACTCAACACATATTTGCAAAATTATTCGATGAGTTTTCAAGAGTAAGTGCTCCTTGAAGTTATCGTGTTCATTTTATTATACCCGGGTCCTGGCAGGATGCCTGACATAAAGTAGGCCCCCAATTAATATTTGTGGAATAAAGGAGTGTGTCAGGTTGCCAGCATTGTTTTTAAAAAAACCACTCTATTTTATTACTAATAAAGGATACATTATTAAAGATTAAAGCAGAGTGGAAATTGAATAAAATTTAAAGCTACTGCAACATTATAAAAATTATTAATAACAAAGCTAAACTATTTAGCTACTTAATAACCATATTTATATTCATTGACTGAGCAGCATTAAATTAAGGTAGGAACCTTTGCAATATAATCTTGTGAATTACTAATACAATTTTTCAAAATGTATACAGAAATATGCCACCTGATTTGCAAACTCTACTAACAGGTCTGTAGTTTAAAATAACCAAAATAAGTAATAGAAACAGGAAAGGGGATTAATTGATTGATTTCACAAATATTTATTCAATGTCTACTAGTTTCATGGTTTTATAATTTGGGGCTGAAGCCAACAGTAGAAAATATATTTACATCAATACCCCTACACAAATGCATATTGCATGAATACATAAATACGATCAAAATTGGAAAAAAGCTTCAGCATATATTTGTTTACTTTTACATAATTTTCTTTTATTCTATCCTATTTTATTAAAAAAACACTTCACATTATCTATTAATCAACTTGATTTTTACTACTCCCTAATGGGTTCCAACTGACATTTCAAAAATTCTGTAGACCAAATGATGAGCTAAATCAGACACCATATTTCTTCAAAGGATCTTAGCTGAACATAAATTAGGTAATTTTAAAAGCTAATATCAAAATGACCATTGTGTGTCTATAAAATGAAGGTACGTGGGGTTAAGAAGGGTATGTGCCGGGAAGATCTGCAGAGGGCGAAGGACAGTGAGGGGAGGTTTCCTCAAGAAGGGGTGAGGGAGTAGAGACCTGAGGGCGGGCTGCAGTAAATTCTGAGGGTCAGTTATTTAAGGAGAATATCAATGGTCTTTGTAAGACGTTGGACATGGAAGGTGAGGTAGATGGAGATCTCAAGAACAGTTGCTATGGTGACTATAGTCAATAATACTCTAAAGCAGTGGTTCTCAACCTCCCTAATGCCACGACCCTTTAATACATTTCCTCATGATGTGGTGACCCCCAACCATAAAGTTATTTTTGTTGCTACTTTATAATTTTGCTATTGTTATATCTTAGGCGACCCCTATGAAAGGGTCATTCGAACCCCAAAGGGGTCACGACCCCACAGGTTGAGAACCGCTGCATAAAGTATAATTGCAAGTCGTAAGAGACTAAATTCAATCTTTAAAGTTCTCATCACAAACAAATTTCTGTAGCTATATATGGTAACAGATATTAGCAAGACTTATTGTGCAACATATAGAATGTCAAATCATTATGTTGTACACCTGAAACTAGTCTAATGTTGTAAGTCAATTGTGTGTGTGTGTGTGTAAAGAACAACTGCTAGATTCATTTTTGCCCAGCTACATGAATAACAGTGGTATTTGCTAAAAGAGAGAAGGTGAAAGAAAATCAAATTTGGGCAAAAATGGGATGGGAATATCATAAATTTGTTGTACAACATGCTGTTTTTGAAATATCTAGGCGCCAGAGCAGAAGCACGCAGTAGACATTGTCTTCTTGGCGCCACTCTTCCTACACTCCAGGAAGCCTTCTCTCCCCTGTGCACAATGGCAATGCTTAAGGAAAAACTGACTGCACCGGTTGCAGAAGAAAAGGCAGTAATCCCAAACAATAAGATTACTGTCGTGGGTGTTGGAGAAGTTGGCATGGCGTGTGCCGTCAGCATTCTGGGAGAGTCTCTGGCTGATGAGCTTGCTCTTGTGGATGTTTTGGAAGATAAACTCAAAGGAGAAATACTGGATCTGCAGCATGGGAGCTTATTTCTTCAGACACCTAAAATCGTGGCCGATAAAGATTACTCTGTGACCGCCAACTCTAAGATTGTGGTGGTAACTGCAGGAGTTCGCCAGTAAGAGAGGGAGAGTCATCTCAACCTGGTGCAGAGGAATGCTAATGTCTTCAAATTCATTATTCCTCAGACCATCAAGTACAGTCCTAATTGCGTCATAATTGTGGTTTCTAACCCAGTGGATATTCTCACGTATGTTACTGGGAAACTAAGTGGATTACCCAAGCACTATGTGATTGGAAGTGGATATAATCTGGATTCTGCTAGATGTCGCTATCTTATGTCTGAAAAACTTGGCATTCATCCCAGCAGCTGCCATAGATGGATTTTGGGAGAACATGGCAACTGAAGTGTGGCCATGTGGAGTGGCATGAATGTGGCCAGTGTTTCTCTGCAGGAACTAAATCCAGAAATGGGGATGGACAGTGACAGTGAGAACTGGAAGGAAGTGCACAAGATGGTGGTTGAAAGTGCCTATGAAGTCATCAAGCTAAAAGGGTACACCAACTGGGCTATTGGATTAAGTATGGCTGATCTCATTGAATCCATGTTGAAAAACCTACCCAGGATTCATCCAGTGTCGATGATGGTGAAGGGGATATATTGCATTGAGAATGAAGTCTTCCTGAGCCTTCCATGTATCTTGAATACTCAGGGATTAACCAGTGTTATCAACCAGAAACTGAAGGATGATGAGGTTACTCAACTCAAGAAGAGTGCAGATACCCTGTGGAACATCCAGAAGGACCTCAAAGACCTGTGACTTCAGGCTCCCAGGCTCTATAGATGCAGAAACCACAGTGTGATTAACCATGAGCCTTTAGTTCCTACCCATGTACATGGGTCACAGTTTGCTTCTTTCTTCCTAAATATGTGAATCTGGGCTCACAGAATCAAAACCCATGCTGGGGTTAATGCTTGCGGTATGAGTCCTTGAACAAATAAAATTAACTATCATAGTGTGAAAAAGAAAGAAAGAAAGAAAGAAAGAAAGAAAGAAAGAAAGAAAGAAAGAAAGAAAGAAAGAAAGAAAGAAAGAAAGAAAGAAAGAAGTATCTAAATAGTAAAACAAAAAGTCAGTTGAATATGAGGATCTGCATTTCAGAGGAAAAACCTAAGACTTTAATAGAAATGTGAGTCATCGAGGTATAAAGCAGTTTGGGAAAAAAAAGCAAAAGTTGTTAATAGAATCTGATAATATTATATTCATTTACTAGTTATTTGCACTCAATCTTATTTTATAAGTGGATTTTAAGAGGCGTTCAAATAAATTATGTGCAGAAGACTGGTCAAGTAATAAAGAATTATATTCATGTTATGAAAGGTTTTACAAGACTACTTGTGCTATCAAATCAGAGTAAAAGATTCATGTCCACAATGATGATGATTGATGATGATAAAAATATTAGATACTACTATAGATCTGGAATAATATCATGTTCTTTATATGCCTTAGCCTAGCTAACTTTAAAAAAATCAAGTAAGGTAGAGAACCTAGGTTACCAGATCGAGAAACTAAGAAACAGACACATAAAATAATTAGCCTAAAGTCACAAATTTGATAAAGCACAAATCAGGGATGCTTAAAATAAGCAGGTCTGTCTCCTTTTAGAGCCCAAAGTCCTTCTTCACCACTCTTCTACCCTGTTACTAGTATAACAGACACATTCTGGCAAAATCTTTGACCACAGGCTTTCCTCAAAAGAAATATTCTTTTTAAAGTTGCTACACCATATCAATAGTAATTATTCTTTACATTTTCTCATTTGAAACAACATATATTACTAAACATATACACACCAGTTGAAATTATGTTGCTTACACATGCCTTTAATAGCAATAAAATAATGATGAACAAAACATAAATTATTTTATTTGTAATTTTGTTGTTTATTCACTCATTCATTATTTATTGAGCACCTACTTATGTATCAGTTCTGTTCTTGAGTGCTCTATGCCAGAACACCCATGCACAATAGAAATGGGCATTCAGAATAAATTAAAGTTTCCTAGCCATGGTCATGAGTTATGAAAGAAAAGTAAGACATTAATTTTACATTGGCTATCCTTTCTTCCAAATATATTTTGTATTATATGGCCACAGATAGGAAAGGGCTTAAATTACTTGGAAAGCAGATACAGAGACAAACGCGTGGGTATTTATTTTTTATTGGCATCTCCAATTTACCTATTTTAAGAATGTAGAAGTAAAAAATTAATTCAAGGTTTTTAATACAATACAGGAGAAATCACATTCAGAAATGATAAGAAATCTGAGTTGTAGGCCAAACTGAAAAAAATGTATGCAATGCTTTCAAAATGTATTAACTGTAATTTTTGAGAACCAAGACTTACCCTTGCAAGGCAAAAGTAAAAAAAATAAAAATACTTTCAAGTTTTCTTTAGGTTCATGAAAGCTGGCTCTCATCTATCAGATTCATTCAAATTTTCTTCAATGCACAGCAAACAGTGATATTAACCTACCATAGGTGCTTTGGTTAAACATGTGAAAGAAATGAATGGGTATGCATGACTAGAGAATGAAATACATAAAATTGGAATCACGTATGTTTCTTTGGAGGATGTTTGTGTATAAAGAAAGCTTTGTGAATGTGATGCGGCATACAATTTTTACCCTTCCTTCAGCCATTGTCCTGTTTCTTTGCTCCCCTTTACAGAAACCATGTAAAATAGCGAATCCACTCCAATTGGGCATTGCCTCTATAGTAGGTTGAATAATAGCCACCCAATGTTATCAGGATGAACCTATCAATGTTACCTTAGAAGGAAAAGGGGTCTTTGCAGATATGATTAAATTAAGGATCTTGACCTGGGAAGATATACTGGGGGGGGGGGGGGGGCGGGGTCAGGCAGGGGGAAACTTGATACACACAGAGAGAAGAAAAAGTGGTGATGGAAGCAGAGACTGGAGGGCTTGGTGCCATCACAAGCAAATGGATGCTGGTAGCCACCAGGAGCTGAAAGAGGCAGTTTGGAGACATCAGAGGGGATGTGTCCTGTGAATACCTTTGTTTCAGCCTAGTGAAACCAGTATTGAACTTTTGGCCTCCAGAACTCAAAAAAGAACACATTTGTATGATTTTTAAGTCACCCAGATTATGGTAATGTGCTATGGCAGCCACAGGAAACAAACAAAGCTCCTCTCTAAAAACCTCTGCTGGAGTCAAATTCACAAATAACTTTCTAGCAGCTAAATCCAGCAGTCGATCTATTCAAACTCCCTTCATTGGGTTTGATGATTAGTTTTATGCCTCAAGTTATCTAGAATATAATCCCAGTTACTTCATCAAACACTAATCATCTAGGTCTTTGGTGAAGATGAGATTAAAGTCTAACATAATTTAACATTAAATGAGGAAAATTACCCTTGATCCTCTAAGTGGGCCTCTGTAAGTAGAACGGCCCTAAGATCAAAACTGAGGCTTTCCTGAAGAAGTAAAGTAGGAAGGAGAAGGAGAGGAAGAGGAGGAGGGGAGACAGGAAGGAAAGGAGGGGAAGAAATAATTTCACCTGTGGACTCCATCTTCATCTCCTGCCTGCCCTTCCCAATGGCCCACCCTGAAGATTTTGGACTTGTCCAGCTAGCCTCCCCAACCACATAAGCCGATTCTTTGCAATAAATATCAACAGAGGTTTTGTATTGGTTCTGTTACTCTGGTTCAACTACGATTGATACACTTGTCTTCAAGGATACCACATACTGTTTGGTTTATTCCTGTTTTGCCAGCTGCTTATTTTGGGCTCCTTTGCTCTTTCCTCCTCATGTTTCCTACCTCCTTCTGTTGGCAAGCCTGGGGCTCAGTATTGGAATCTCTTTTCTCTATTTCACTCACTTAGTAAATGCTTTGAAATACCATCTATGTGCTGTACCTTTGCATTTATTTTTATTCTACAGCCTAGACTGCTTCCAAAAACTCTAGTCTTAAACTGACATCTCCACCTTAGGTTTCCAATAGTCATTTTAACATGACGTGCCTACAATATCCCTGATGAACATAGATGCCAAAATCCTGAACAAAATACTAGCAAATCGGATCCAACAATACACGAAAAAAAACTATCCACCATGACCAAGTGGGATTCATCCCAGGGATGCAAGGTTGGTACAATATTTGCAAATCAATAAACGTGATACACCACATAAATAAAATGAAGAATAAAAACCACATGATCATATCAATAGATGCCAAAAAAGCCTTCAACAAAATCCAGCATCCATTTCTAATAAAAATGCTCAGCAATGTGGGAATAGAGGGATCATATCTAGACATAATAAAGGCCATATATGAAAGATCTAAGGCCAACATCATACTCAATGGAGAAAAACTAAAAGCATTTCCCTTAAGAACAGGAAAAGGCAAGGATGTCCACTTTCACCACTCTTATTTAACATTGTACTAGAAGTCTTAGCCACAGCAATCAGACATGAAGAAAAAAATAAAAGGGATCCAAATTGGAAAGGAGGAAGTGAAACTGTCATTATTTGCGGATGACATGATACTATATGTAGAAAACCCCAAAGACTCCATCAAAAGTTTACTAGACTTAATAAATGAATTTGGCAAAGTAGCAGGATACAAAATTAACGGCAAGAAATCAATGGCATTTGCATACACCAATGATGAACTCACAGAAAGAGAAACTAAGAAAACAATCCCATTTACCATTGTGTCAAAAAAAATTAAGATACCTAGAAATAAACTTAACCAAAGAAGTAAAGGACCTATTCGCAGAAAACTGCAGGTCATGAAAAAAAGAAATAGAGGAAGATATAAAAAAAGTGGAAGCACATACCCTGTTCATGGATTGGAAGAATTAACATCACTAAAATGTCCATACTACCCAAAGCAATCTATAGATTCAATGCAATCCCCATCAAAATACCAACAGCATACTTCACAGAATTAGAACAAGTACTTCAAAAGTTTATATGGAAC
Source organism: Molossus molossus (assembly GCF_014108415.1). Lineage (NCBI taxonomy): Eukaryota > Metazoa > Chordata > Mammalia > Chiroptera > Molossidae > Molossus > Molossus molossus. The sequence goes on along the minus strand of NW_023425344.1, from coordinate 72,206,125 downwards.
CAAAAAAGACCTCGAATAGTCACAGCAATCTTGAAAAAGAAGAACAAAGTTGGAGAAATCATATTACCAGATTTCAGGTTATACAACAAAGCGACTGTAACCAAAACAGCCTGGTACTGGCACAAGAACAGGCATATAGACCAGTGGAACAGAACAGAGAACCCAGAAATGGACCTAAGGCAATATGCTCAATTAATATTTGACAAAGGTGGCAAGAGCATACAGTAAAATAAAGACAGCCTCTTTAATAAATGGTGTTGGGAAAATTGGATAGCTACATGCAGAAAAATGAAACTAGACCATCAACTTACATCCTACACAAGAATAAACTCAAAATGGATAAAAGACTTAAATGTATGTATTTTTATGAATCCATAAAAATCCTAGAAGAGACTGTAGGCAACAAAATTTCAGACATCATACGCAGCAGAATTTTTACTGACACATCACCTAAGGCAATAGCAACAAAGAAGAAAATGAACACATGGGACTACATCAAACTCAAAAGTTTCTGCACAGTGAAAGATACAATAATCAAAACGGAAAGGCTACCCACTGTATGGGAGAGCATAATTGCCAATGATATATCAGATAAGGGCATAATTTCATATATATATATATATATATATATATATATATATATATATATATATATATAGAGAGAGAGAGAGAGAGAGAGTTCATACAACTCAACAAAAGGAAGACAAAGAACCCAATAAAAAAATGGGCAGAGGAACTAAATAGACACCTCTCCAAACAGGACATACAAATGGCTAAGAGACATATGAAGAAATACTCAACATCACTAATCATCAGAGAGATGCAAATTAAAACAACAATGAGATATCACCTCACACCTGTCAGAATGGCCGCCATCAACAAATCATCAAACAACAAGTGTTGGCGAGGGTGTGGAGAAAAGGGGACTCTAGTGCACTGCTGGTGGGAATGCAGATTGGTACAGCCACTATGAAAAACAATATGGTGTTACCTTAAAAAATTAAAAATTGAACTTCCATTTGACCCACTTCTAGGAATATACCCTAAGAAGCCTGAAACACCAATCAGAAAGAATTTATGTTCCCCCATGTTTGTAGCAGCACTATTTACAATAGCTAAGATCTGGAAACAGCCCAAGTGTCCATCAGTAGACGAATGGATAAAAAAGCAGTGGTACATATACACAATGGAGTACTATGCAGCTGTAAGGAAGAAAGATCTCTTATTCTTTGAGACGACATGGAGGGACCTGGAAAGTATCATCCTAAGTGAAACAAGCCAAACAGAGAAAGACAAGTATCACATGATCTCACTTATTTGTGGAATATAATGAAGGTAACAGTCTGAGGAATGGGGTAGTCCCAGAGATATGGAAGTGGGGTACAGACTGACAATCCCCAGAAGAGGGGGTGCTGGGAGAGAGAGAAACCACAGAACTTATATGCATGTATGCATGAACAATGGGCATAGACAACAAAGCTGGAGACACGGCAGGGAGGGAGGAGGAGGGGGGAATCGGGGGGGGGGGGCGAGAAACATCTGTAACAAAAATATATTAGTAAAAATAAATAAATTAAAACAAAAAAACATGACGTGCCTAAACTTCACTTTCTCATCTTCTGCACAGAACTTGCTTCTCCTGCAGTCTTCCCTTCTCAGTAAACAGCATCAATCTTTCCTGTTGTTTAGGCCAGAAACTTGGAATCACACTTGATTTCTCCTTTTCCTTTATACTCCTACCCAATATATTAACAAATAAAGTGGACTTTGCCTTAGAAATGTATCCCAAATAGGCCACTTTCTCATGCCTTTTCCAAAATAGTATATTCTTTTACTGATATTATTGCATTAAGTTCCTAAATGGTTTCGTTTCTTCTGTCTTTGCTCCTGTGTGCATACATACACACATACCACCTATTCTCAACAGACTAGTTAGAAATTTAAAATATTCTAATATATGAATTAGATCACATTACTCTTCTATTCCAAACCCTCTGGTAGCTTCCTGATTCAGAATAAAACCCAAAGTTCTTTCAGTGGCTTATCAGGCTTACTGTGGTTCACCTCTGCCTCTGACTTCAACTGCACGATTTTTCTCCACCCTTTAGATCCCACCACACTAGTTTTTCTTTACCTTGAACACATTAGGAAAGATTCTGCCTCAAGGATTTTGGATTGGTTGACGCCTTTGCTCTATTTACCCTTACCTTATGTTCACATCACTTGCCTCATTACCTTTATCTCCCTCTCTGCTCACATACCACTTCATCCCAACACCATTCATGTTTATTCTAGTGAAAATTACAATCTCTTTCCCATCATCTGTTCTCTATCTGTTGCCCCTTCTTTATTTTCCTCCACAGCACTGATAATTATCTAATGTATATTTATGTGTTTGTTTAGTTTCTGTCTCCTACCACTAGAATATAAGTTTCCTGGACAAGCATCATTGTTTGGTTCACTGTGTATTCTTTGGGATCTAATACTGTGCCTGACACATAGCAGGTGTTCAGTAAATACTACCTGAGTAAATGAGTGAATATGCCTCTCCTTATAATTGGGTGGATTTGTAAACCAATGTGAACAAATAAATGAACATTTAACAGGACAGCCATACAATCTTTACCAGGTTCAGCCATTTGCTATCTTCTTTTTGTAATGTTGCTCATTGGGTAGATTGTCTCACAAATTATTTTTGTGACAATTATTTTGAGTGCTAAACTTTTTCAATAATGTGCCTATATGAATATAATTATTATCTATTATATCTCTTTCTGGTCTGTTTAATGTTAAAGATTCAAGGACGGAGGAGGATAAAATAAGAGAGAGAGAGAAAGCTTAGATCAGTAAAACAATATTTGGTTTTAGTTACAGATTCAAGACAGAAGAATCAAGGACTACTCTAGGTGTCTCGGAATTAATGTAATTAAACTTTTCTCATTCTATTTACTTATTCGTATGAAATGTGTCTAAATCAGACTTTGCAGAGAATAGGATATCGAAGCCAGATGAATGTTCCCATGTTTCATTGGTGGGACATGCTAGTATACCAGTGACTTAGTGACCCTGATGTTAATGGAATACATATTTTACCTCACAATTTTTTCTTTGACTTGCAGGCACAATTTATTAAAAGAACATGCCGTGTGCCTGGGGGAGATGGGTGGTTAATAGCACTCTAAGGGTTTTCACTGATTGTACCCAGGGCTGCCAAAGCACTGATTTACCTCACATGGATGAATAGTTTGACACCTCGCTGCTTAAGCTTGCTTATGTTTAAAGTACCCTCCACAGCTAAAGGAACATGCAGATGCCACACTACCGAATAGCATATGGACATCTCCAGGGCTGTTAAAAATGATCACACCGACCGTCTGTTTTCACTAGGGCTTACTATATTTAGACAGTTCTAAGAGAGAAGATTCCACCTTGCAATGCAGCTCAGGGGACCTATATCTAGAAGGAACGGAAGCAGGGAAGGCATTTGTGAACTTGAAAGAGAAACTTCATGTTTCAGTAATGGCTTCTTGACAATGTGGCAGTTTTTAATTTCAGAGAGGATACAATATTTAAAGATAAAAGCCAGTATTTAAAAAAATGTGTGAGCTAAATCTAAAGCCTCCAATTAAGTTCAATTTGGTGGCGAGGTCAGAGTGGTGGACATTTTCTGTTTGGATCTCAACACTCTCTCAATAGCTGGCACATATTTACCTGAGTTCTGAAATTGTCCACAACTTTGCTGTAACTTCCGAGTTCTGTGTGCAAAAGAAAGGGGCTTGAAAGAATAGCTGTTCTTTTCAGCCAAAACAGGAGTAAGAGCTTTCCTCTGTGACCCATCACCTCCTATGTCTGTTCATACCCCTTTCTTGGTACATTAACATGTCTTCAATTTAGTTTCCCAGCTTTGGAACTGTAGACAGTGTCAAACGCCATTCTACGCATATACTACATCCCCAGTCAGCATCTGGTAAGTGATTTACAAAGCACGTGTAGGATGCAAAATACAGAGGTAAGCACTAAATGGCATGAAGACCACCACGCCATTGCTCCTAAGACATAGAGAGAGGGACCAAAGCTATTCCTCCAAAAATACATACTACTGCAAAAACCTAGATAAACTGTTAAACATACATTATATTCTCATTTCCCTCTAAGTGTGTAAAATTACAAGCTGTTAATTACTAAAGCAAAGACATTGATGGGCACCATCTTGTGGAAGACCCTGTCACTACCATGTACTGTGGTGCGCCATCCAACACTCCTTCGAACAATAAAAATTTGCAAAGCCCATTTTGTAAGGATAAAATGGACAGAATTCATGCATTTTTCATACTAATAAAATAAGTGCACTCTTTAAAACAGGTAAAAGAGCAAATAATGCACACATCGAGGTTTTATATGCTTTTCAGTTTAGCTCCTCCAAATTATCTAAACATTCAAATGATTTTTATCAGCATGAAGAAGCTCACCAGAAGTTTAGCTTAGTTACCACAAGATTACATGCTTTTTGTTTAAGTCAAATTTTGAATGTAGTGTTTGGAAATTAAAACAGAATTAATATTTAATTTAGTGCTATGACAATGCCAGGCACTGTGAAGACCACTTACTCTTAAGAAAACCCAATACAAAGTCCTATTACTTCCCCGATCTTACAGATCACAGAGTTTAGTGATGTTAGATAACATGCCCGGACTAAAACACAGGGCAGAATTGTAACCGTCACCCTTTGACCTTAAAGTCTGTGCTCTTAACCACTGGCCTGAGGCCTTTTCACAGAAGATAAAAAGGAGAATGATAAAGGTGAAATAATGCAATGCCTTGGAGCTTTTACCGACATCTGTAGAAACGAATTAAAAAGTAATTTACTAAAGGTAAATTGTAAAGAGATAGAAATTAATCTCGCCAAAAATTAGGAGTAAAAACACACTTAAAGACACACAAAGCTGGGCACACCCTGCGCTGCCCCATCATGAATGGATGCAGCTGGGAGAAGGGCAAACCTGGTTTGGCATAATTGTTTCTAACTAAATTTCTACCTTAACTTATCATCTCGGCCAAGTAATAGTTATCAAACTGTCCCCCATACCGTCAGAGTTGCAGCTTGCACAGCATATTTAATAAGACTTTAGTAAAATCAATAGCTATCTCCTAAAATTAATATATACATTTATTGCTTTCAATAAAATCACAGTAGTGTCTTAGTAATTGGCTAGAATAATCCTAATTTTCATAGAAAAATATATGTGCAGAGAAAACTAGAACTAGGAAAAAGAAGAGTTTTTTGTTATGTTTTGCTTACAAAATATAGGATAATTACCTTGTATTTAAACAGCATAAAGTTAACAAAGAAAAAAACAAATAATCAAATATAGAAGTAGAACCTTTTTTTTAAAAGCATCTATAAGAAGTCAATATTTGACAAAGATGCTAGTAGTTAAATTCAATGGGTAAATTTATTTATTTATTTGGTTACATTTGAAAAAAATTAAAAAGGAACCCTTCTTTTTCCACACAGAAAATGAAATTAAAGATAAATTAAAGTCATAAAAGTAAAAGGAATATCTCCCAGGAAATTTAGGAGAGCATTACCTATATCATCTGGGGTTTGGTAAATATTGTCATAAATGCACTGGAAATCCAAAGTTGTAAAACAAAATGTAAACATTATTTATCTATATACATTTTTGAAAACTTTTACATCAACATTTGAGATATATATGTGTGTGTGGATATATATATATATATATATATCCACACACACATATACATATACATACACATACAAGTCTGGGAAAATTATTTGTAATTCAGATGACATACACAGAATAACTTTCTATTGTTAAAATAAAAAACTGAAAAAAGACAACCAGCCTTGAAAATTCACTGAGCAGACAAAACCCGTGTAGTCATACAAATGAAGTTGGAGTTAGCTTATTTTGCGAAACTCACTTTGGCCTGGGTCATTACTTGTTTATGCCTCTGGAAAACATAAGTAAAACTTGAACTGTTTCCCAAGGTTGACATAAGGTAACCACTGAAGATTCTAATATAACCAATCACTGTGAAGAATAAACAGTCACTGCTTTCTACTATATGAGCTGCTTTATAACAGTATACCCCTGGGCCTTGTTTCATTTTTAATTTGAGTGCTCCTGGTTTGCAAACTATCTCTTTGGTGTGTATACAGTAATCTTGTACTAATTACTACCTCAGTGATTGATTGGTTACTTCTGTTTTTTTCTGAATTTTTGACATTGTACACAAAAGACTCTCAAAATGGAAATGAAACAATAACTCAGTGGGCAAAGCATAATAACAGACAAGTCACAAAGAATAAATGAAATGGTCAAAAACATATGAAAAGTTGCTCTAGTTCAGGAGTAGGAAAAAAAATAACATAAAAATATGTCTTTATGCCCATTAGATAGGTACCTTTATCAAGAACTAAAATATTTTGCTGGAGGAATAAAAGGTACTGTTATACACTGTTAGTGAAATGTGAAGTGTTACAGCCTTTTTTTTTTTTTTTTTTATCCTCACCCGAGGATATTTTTCCATTTGTTGTTATTGTTCAGATAGAGTAGGAAGAAGGGAGAGGGAGAGGGAGAGGGAGAGGGAGAGGGGGAAGAGAGAGAGACAGAGAGAGAGACAGAGAAACATCGAAGTGAAAGGAACATACTGAATGGCTGCCTCCTACACGACCCCAACCAGAGCAGGGGACAAACCGCAACCGGGGCACATGCCCTTGACTGGAATCAAAACCGCGACTCATTGGTCGGTGGGCCTTGCTCTAACCGCTGAGCCAAACCAGCCAGGGCATGTGTTATAGCCTTTTTATGGCCTGTATCTATCAACATCTACTAAATTAAGATTAAGAATATCTCTGACTAAGCAATCCCATTGGGGGGTATTTTTCCAATATTTAAGATAAACACTATTTACTGCAGTATATTTAGAAGTAACTAAGAATTGTAAACAAAATCACTACTCATCAGTAGGGAACCAAGTGAGTAGATTGTGATAAATTCCTTCCGTAACTGTATTACACAATCATTTCAAAGACGAAATTAGAGCAATGATGGATGACTTAGAGTCTTAAAGAGATTTCCGTAAGGTAATTCTGTGTGAGAAAAGCAAGGTATCAAAAAAAGATGTGTATATTAAGCTCTCATTTTTGGTAAAAAAGAAAAAAGACCAAAATGATGTATAAATATGTATATGTCTATATGTATATTATGTGTTTGTTTGCATATAAATGAGAATATGTATGCATATGCAGTATATGCATATCATTACATGAATATAGAGAAATATATGAAATTAATAACTCCAGGCTTTTAATATTTTAAGTGGGAAGGCAAGATTAAAAGGCAGGATAGATGGATGAAAAGAAATAAAAGGACCAAAAAACCCTTCAGGATAAAAACAAGTATTATTTGATCTCATTTATGTAAATTTGTAGGCTTGTGTGTGAGAGAGGGAAATAATAAAGAATACAGAAATGCATGCATAGATGATTGTTACTAGAATGTTAAAGGAATATAAGTGTGAAGTCAGTTTGGTTATACAAACAAAGTCATACAATACAAAAAAGAAAAGTGAAAAATAAATCAGTTGATGTTTATACCTATAAGCAAAGGTTAAATATGAACATATGTGCAAGTAAAGGCTAAGATTTTTTCTGTGCTCTAGATATCATAGTTACGATTTTTCTAATTATATCACAGAAACCATTGTTACTGGATTTGTAATGTCCCTTTTTCTAAAAGATCCCTCCCCTTATCTCACCTCTGTAGAGATAAAATACCTCTCCTCTGAAACCACACACACACACACACACACACACACACACAAGCGCGCGCACAGTCACATGCTACAGAATTGTTCCTGTAAAACCAACTTCAGTATCAGTCCATAAGCAACATTGAGAAACTTCAACATGGAATTTATTGTTAACATACCACAAAGATATTGCCATTTTTATGAACTATGGAGCAGTTTTGTCAGATTTTAAACTTTTAAGTGAGTCACGGCCTTACATAGCGTGTTCTTTATGAAGACAAAAGGAATCACATTTTTCTCAGAGCCAAGAATAACTGTGTCCCTAAGCACTTTAATACGCACTGGGAACCACACAGGTGATCGGGATTTGTTATCGGGGCTGCCAGAAAAAGTGGCGTCAAACATTACTCCTAGCTTCACATGTTTTTATACTTACATTTACTCTTGACTCCAAATATCTCACTTACCTTTACTTGTTTTAATCGAGGAATATTTTTACGTCAGGATTAATGTAGGTCATACATACATATACACAAGTAGCGGAAAGAGCCCTGAAACTAGAAGCAGACATCCTAACAATGACTTGTGGGCACCCAGAAGAACATAGGTCTTAGCAACACAGGGTAAGGGTGACTACTATTCCTTAGCAAAGAGAAACTGTCAATTGATATCATAACCTACGTTATATTAGTTTTATATTTTTATTTAAGAGAAACTATATATATATTCTTGTTATAGAAACAAATACAATTCTTGTGTTTTTAAGTTTTCAAAATTAAGAACCTCTACAGGTATCAATAGGTATGGATACCTGAACTCGAAGGCAAAATTAGGTAGCAAGTACCCTGAAAGAATGCTCTCCATGGAAACCTAATAATGACAGGTTTTGTCCCAGGTCCCAATGCATTCAAAGTAAGTGCTTCATAGAGCAACAGATGTAGTAAGTAGCCAGTTTCTTTGAAATTATACTGAATCCAGTTGCTTAAAAAGTGTAAACTACAGGAAGAATAGTTAGCCCCATTTTCTTTGTTATAACTAACATTTTTCTTCCATAAGTGTATTTGGTCAGCGTGATAATCGAAGTCAAAACGGTTCATTATGCTCTCATTCAAAGAAAATGACTAATAGTTAATTATCTAGCTATCGAGCTTCTTCTGTTTGTATAAAATTTATCATAGCAAAGTAATAGTGACCATTTACAACTGCCATATACAATGAATTTATCATTTAAAAATAGACTTACTCAATTTTCTAAAAGGTTTCTTATTATGTTATAGCCTTTGGGGCAAAAGAATGCAGGTTGTTTCACACAATAAAACACATACTGTATCTGTCTTGAAATAAAATTATAGGAAAGAATTAAAATCACCAAGAAAGAGTCTGTCAAAAAATGATATATCAATCTACTATATCAGAAGAGTAAAACTACTTCTCATTTTAATAAGCATGCTATTCACACAACATGGGGACAAACACAGAAAATAAATAAAGAAAACATAATTACTAGGGGAAATTCCATAAAATAAATAAATTGAAACCTCATATGAGGAGACATCTTCAAACCTTCACAAGAGTATATCAAAATTTTTATTATAAACACAAGCTTTTATTTTGCTACAGAATATCATTGGTTAATAGTTCAATGCAAACAGAATATATGAAAGGACAGTCTCATCACTATATATAATAAAAAGGATATAGGCAGAAGAGCTCCGAGTTATGTGCTAGCCAATTCTCTTTGCACAGATGGGGCCCCAGGCTGTTAGACTCCATTTCTCCTGCAAGATGGTGGCCATCTAAGGGCAAGGCTGGTGCTGCACATGCGGCAGGACACCACCTGTGCATCTTCAATGGCATCAGGAATGCCCAGGCAGTACATGCATTTAGCATAAGTTCTGAATTGTGGGACCCTACATAGCAGATGCCCAGGTGACATTTGGTGTGAATAAAAGTACTCTATTTGGAGGTGGCTCACATACATAGCAGATACCTCAGTCTAATAATAATCTGACTGCATTATTGTTATTTTGAAACTTCCTGATTATATCAATCCAACTGCTTCATCATTTCAACAGGAAATAATGCTAATAATATTGTTGCAATTAGCTAGTTATTAACAAGAAGAAAGGAGCAACGGAAAGACCAGGCATTATAGGTCTGTCATCTGGGCAGCTTCACCAGGAAGCTGCAATTTCACACTCCCCAGAGAACATGAGTCTGTTTTCTGCAAGACATTGAAGAAAGGGATCTAACAAAGGAAAGACAGACACATGCCCAGTAAAGTTGGGGTAACATAAGAAAGGTACTTGCCTGTCAATCAAACCTGGGGACAGATGGTTGGCCAGAATAGGCATGGCCACTGCGAGCCTGCAAAAATTGAGGGACACATAATCTCCTAAACAAATAAATTCACTCTCTTGTTGCTCCCTCTTCTTGTTGAGCTTCACTCTTGACTTATGGGGCTCCTTTGTTTCTGCTTCCTTGCATTCATTCCTACGGCACAATGCCATGTAGACCCTACAATGGACAATGGACTAATGGACTGCAGCTAGCCTGATGCTGGACTGGACTCAGCTCCAACGTAGAAAGGAAACTGAACACTGGTTCTGATTTTAGCTCTACTAAAGCCCCAGCTACACTTCTTCTATGACTGAACTAAGGGAAATGGGACTTTGAAAACCCAGGGGTGTAATTCCACAAAAATAAAGCTTTCTGTCATACCTTAAGCTCCTATGGGAGCATCCAGAAATGCTAATTCCAGTATACCCCACTTCCACAAGCAACTGGGGGTATGTGACCCTCTCCTATCCTGTAACACTAAGATCAAGCCATAGAATATATTCAGGTTGCCTGTATCCCTCTCTCTAATGTGAGAGATAGTCAATGAAGAAAAGTCTAATATTGTATAAGGATACTGCCAACAAAATATGATGGGAAAAGATATCACATATATATATAAAATATATAGTTTTTGATAGAAAAAAATCTTAAAAATAAATTTAGGAAAATTTTATTATTATGTGAAAACAATTTATCAGGGTCAGGTAGCTTTAGTTATGACATTTAAGTAGGGGAAGGAGGGCGAATCGTATCCTCTAATTTATCTGTTCATAGTTCCAACCACTCACCCGATACACATTATGAGCATTTATGCATGTAATTCTGAAAGATTGCTATTGATGAAACTTGTGTAGTGGAGAAATTTCCACTGGGTTTTGCTTCCAGAATTGGCAATATAATTTCAGACCAATCATTAAGTGACTATAGTGAATACTATAGTCATTTCATTAAGTGAATCCTGCCTCTTTTAGTTCAACAAGAGCATATTGACACAGTCATTTGGCTAACATGCTGATATCAAACGTTTACGCATCAGTAAAATATTTGAAAAAGTCATTTGAACCAAAACAGAAGGAAGCAAAGGTCTTTTTGTTAAGTTCAACTCTTTTAATCTCTTCTTAATTCAGAGTAACTTTTCTGAATTCCTCTCTGTCATGAGAAATGTTCCTAAGGCACATTCTGTCCTCTCGGAGGCTATGACGCCACTGGAGGTTGCAGAGTAGTGTTTGAAACCGGCTTTTGAAGTCCTTGCCCCAGGACAGCACTGTGCAGACTCTCCTTCCCAACTTCCTAACTGCTTGAAGTGCGGTGCCCACAGCCTTCTGTCACCGTCACCTCGGATCCCTGCAGGTCATCTCTGGATAAACAGGTGTTTCAGGTAAAGCCTGATACTTTCTTCTTCCTACTCTTCTATCCTCTCTTACCTCTTATAAACAGAACTGTAATGATGAAGAAAAATAAGTTATGTATTTTCTGACATTCTTCATAAGCCTGATTGAACTCTATGGTATGGCTTTGTTCACAATAAGAGGATTGATTACTTGAGTGGCTATATTATAATATCAGTTCACTTCTTCCTTTATTCTTCTCTCAGGATGTAAAAAATATAGATAAGGGGACACCAGAAAGACAGCAGGTAGGCAAACGCAGTATCGCCTCCTCCCACAACCACATCAAAATTACAACACAACTGTCATTCAGAACTGCTTGACATCCAGCTGAATGGAAGGCCTACAACAATTGAAGAAGCCACCACATCGAGACTGGTAGGAGGGGAGGCGCGGATCGTGGATGGGCTGGTCCCACACCCACGTGTGGCAGATAAAAATCAGGAGAGACTGGCTGGGAAGGTCTTCCTTGAGGAGTGAGGGATCTCGGTCCCAAACCAGATGCCCAGCTCAGGGTCCCAGTGCCAGGAAGAAAAGTCCCCATAACTTCTGGCTGGAAAATCCAGCGGGAACTGAGGCAGAGGGAGGCTGAGGCTGCTGGAGCCCCAGCAGTTCCTCTTAAAGGGCCCACGCACAGATTTACTCAGACCCGCTCCCTCTGAGCTCTGAGGGAAGGCAGCTTGAGGAACACCTGGGACCAGGGAAAAACTGAGCTGTCTGGCCTCCAGATGAGGGCTGGAGGGGCATCTTTCTCTTGGACAGACTTACTGGTGGAGGCCATTGTTACGTTGGTGAGCCCTCCCCCCACAGGGCAGGCAGACAGCTTCCATATCTGGGACTCCAGCAACCTGGCTCACACTGTTGGCCTTGCCCTGGTGATTCCCTGAGGCCCTGCCCCACCCAACTTTTGGGCCCACCCAAGCTGTTTCTAAAGGCTTTACCATAGGATTGGCTTGTCGTGGATCCTGCTTCAGAGTTTCCTACAATTTCAAACAAGTAGCATATGGTACCTGAGCCCACCAGTGCACCTGGCACCATCGGACCAGTGGACTCCCTGTGTCAACACAGACCAGTGCACAGTAGTGAAGCTCCCAAGGTGCTGGTCGCGGGAGCTCTGGAGAGCCAGAAGCCCAGCACCATCCCCTATAGTAGCAGCCCAAACAGAGTCAAGATATACCCCCAGCAACAGAGGCTGGGGAGCAAACATCCATCCCCAGGCAATAGAAGCACAGATCAGCAGCAGAGAACCATCCCCCAAAACTACAGCAAAGACTGAGCAGGAGCTGAGCCCCACTGGGCAGCAGCACTCCCCAGCCACCAGCTGCGGGACCTGGGGCTTCATCGGGGCCTGTGCAATACAGCTGTCCACAAGAGCAGTGGGAAGCCAAGGATCCATAGGGGCCTTTGTGACCCAGTGGCCCACAAGAACGGTGAAAAGCCAGGGATCCAGAGGGACCTGTGTGACCCAGTGGCCCATAAGAGCAGTGGGAAGCCGGGGATCCAGAGGGGCCAGTCTCAGCAAGCCCCATACTTCTCGTTAAGTGGCCCCAGGCCTGGCACTAGAAGGACCCAGCCTTGGTTCACAACTTGGCTTTTCCTAGACACTTCCAAGTCCAGCACAAGAAGCAGCCATCTGCAGTTCACTTTGTAGCTTATGCCGGTGGCCCTGGAAAGAAGTGGACAGCTTTAGACCACATTGAAACACCACCACCTAACCATCTCCACAAGTGACACACTCAATGAGTGGACTCAGTAGGTACAAGAGCCCTGCTGAAGTACGTCTAGCTCTGTGTGATGGGCACTGCACAGGTGATCCTCCAAGGTAGTGGCTAGTGGGCACAACCAGTCCTTGCAGCTAACCAGCCTGAGTAAACCCCTTCCACTGATGTACCAACAGCAATCAAGACTCAATTATAAGAGAAGGGTATGCAGTCCACACTAGGGGTGCACCACGAGGGTCCAGCTGGGGAGATCAGGGAGACTGTGCCACTGGATCCTACAGGACACCTACAACAGTAGGCCACCTTACAAAGCCTAGGAGGCATAGTAACTCTGCCTAATACATAGAAACAATCACAGGGAAGCAACCAAAATGAGGAGACAAAGAAACATGTCCCAAATGTAAGAAAAGAACAAAACTCCAGGAAAAGAACTAAACAAAATGGAGATAAGCAATCTAACAGATGCAGAGTTCAGAACACTGGTTATAAGTTGCTCAGGGAACTTGGTGAGACATCCAAGGGACTTAGTGAGACCTTCAAGGAACTTAGTGAGACCTCTGAGGAACTTAGTGAGAAAATCAAGAACATAAAAAAGGACCAGTCCAAAATTAAGGATGCACTAACTGAAATAAAGAATAATTTACAGGCAATCAATAGTAGAGTAGGTAAAGCCAAGAAACAAACCATCTGTTTGGAAATAAGGAAGCAGAAACACCCAACCAGAACAGCAAAGAAGAAAAAAGAATCCAAAAAAATGAGGATAGTGTAAGGAGCCTCTGGGACAACAACAAGCATGCCAACATTCATATCATAGGGGTGCCTGAAGGAGAAGAGAGAGAGCAAAAAATTGAAAAACTGTTTGAAACAATAATGACAGAAAACTTCATTAACTTGGTGAAGGAAACGAACATACAAGTCCAGGAAGCACAGAGAGTCCAAACAAATTGAACCAAAGAGGTCCACACCAAGACACATCATCATCAAAATGCCAGAGGTTAAATATAAAGAGAGAATCTTAAAAGCAGCAAGAGAAAAGCAGTCTGTTACCTACAAAGGAGCTCCCATAAGACTGTCAGCTGATTTCTCAAAAGAAACTTTGCTGGCCAGAAAGGAGTGTCAAGAGATATTCAAGGTGATGAAAAGCAAAGACCTACAACCAAGATTACTCTATCCTGCAAAGCTGTCATTTAGAATCAATGGACATATCAAGAGTTTCCCAGATAAGAAAAAGATAAAGGAATTCATCACCACCAAACTAGTAGCATATGAAATGTTGAAGGGTCTTCTTGAAGGTGAAGAAGAACAAAAATATAAACAATAAAATGGCAATTAATACATATCTATCAACAATTGAATCTACAAACAAAATGAGCAAGCAGAACAGAAACAGACTCATAGATACTGAGAACTTCTTGTTGCTTGCCAGATGGGTGGGAGCTGGGGGATGGTGAAAAGATAAAGGAATTAAAAAGTACAAACTGGTTGTTAGACAGATGAACCTCAAAGGAAAAGGGGGAGGGAGGGTGGGATGAGATAAAGCAAAGAACTTCTATGCATATATGCATAACCAATGGACACCGACTATAGTGTGGGGAAGGCTGCAAGGGTCAGGAATGGGTAGGAGAGGGTCAATGGGGAAAAAAGGGAGAAACATCTGTAATACATTCAACAATAAAGATGAGTTTAAAAAATAAATAAAAATAAAAAATATAAATAAAAGGGCTAATCTTTACCAACTACCTAGTGCTAGGTATTTTTTATTTTTTTTTATTTTAGCGTCATAATAATCCTATAAGTATTTTGTTCACTTTAAGTATAAGTACTTCTGCAGAGTTGAATTTTATGGAAACATTGACTTTCTATTGACCAACTTTTACTTTGCATAGAATTTAGTTCTGCAATTATTAATTTCGGAAGAATGATGAACTTTATGAAATAAAATTATTATTTGGAAAATAATTTGTTTCAGAAGGAAAAGCATAATCTTATGGGAGGGGCTAACCTAGGGACTATATTAACACTAGTTGGATTAAAATAAATTCCACAACCAATGGGGAAATCCTTCACACATCCAAAAACAAAAACAAAACAAAACCAGGAAAGCTATTTCTGGTTGAAGGGATCAGAAGAGGTTCCAAAGCAGAGATAGTCTCTGGACTGGGTCTTGAGCGACAAAGATCTTTTTCTAAGATAAAATGTGCGTGTGTTGGAGGGTGAGGCTGGGGGAAGAGGTGCTGAACAAGATTCCAGCTGATGTTAATGGCACAAGAACAGACACGGAGTTAAGGAAGGATGGTATGAGTTCAAGGAGAAACATGTAGTTCTTATAACTAAAATACAGATTTCAGCTGTGAAATGAAGGAAGATGAATTTGTCAATACTACTGTTTAGAAATGGAAAAACATTAAGTTGCCTGGTAATCCTGGGAGCTGGTATTTAATTTTATTGGCATAATCTGAACTGTCTGGTTAATCCATTCTCTTAATAGGCTATACTTGGTGTTACAACTCATTCACTTTCATCAAGAAAATATTCTAATAACCTTGAGTTACAGGTGAGAGCTTCAGTTTACTACTCATATGGTGCTCAGAGTCTATTTTTATAGTATACTCAAACCCTTTGCTTATATAATAGTCCTGTTTTGTTTGTTTTTCACATCAGTCACAGTTTATTGAAGTATTTTATGTAAATTCAAGGGCACAGTCACAATATGCAGGAGAAAAAAGGTTCTTATTTTGACATTTATTGCTATTTGAAATTTAGATACCATTTAGACAGAAATTACCATTTCACTCCAAAGAAACGACACAGTTTATTGATATCTAAGGACTATTAAAATTTTAACATAAAATAATTTAGATGGACTAAAAACCATTTTTTTTCTGGATTTAGAAAAATGTTTAATCTTTTTAGATCCAAGTCAGTGTGCAGGGTTTTATTTCAGAAACACATAAATTGTCTTGACTACCAATTATGTAATCTTATTCCTGCAGCAGTATGGAGAATTTTACTGTCACCGTCAACTCTTGACGTTTATAGCACTCCAAATGCTTGTTTAAAAAGGCTGAATTTTAATTTATAGTTTAGAGTTTTCAGTATTATGACTTTGCTAAATATAAACAAGTTTTTAAAATCACCATTTTGCCATTAACTTACATATTTGGTCTTAGACATATAAAGAGCTTATACTTAATTTCTTTCCCTTACATAAATTTTTAAATAAAAATAGTAAATATACCCTGGCTGGTCTGGCTCAGTGGTTGGAGCTTTGGCCCACAGACTATTGATTCATGGGTTCGATTCCAGTCAGGGACACAGGTACCTCAGTTGAGGTTTGTCCCTGGCCCTGGTTGGGGTCCTGTAGGAGACAACCAATCAATATGTCTTTCTCACATCCATGTCTCTCTCCCTCTCTCCCACTCTGTCTGAAGATAAATAGAAAAATATCCTCAGGTGAGGATTAAAAAAAAAGTAAATATAGAAATAATACATAATCACTCATGTTTTAAATGTCATTGGAGTTTTGCAATGTCAATTATTTAATATTGTTTTTAATATGTCCAGTTAAAAGGTTAATTTGTGTTAAGACATGACACGTAAACATAGAGTTCTTGATATTTCTTCTTTTATAATAAATATTTTATTTTTTTCTCCTGCTCATGATAGAGATTTATATAAAGTTCACAGTATTTATTATATATAAATATAAAATAAGAAGCAGCATCTAGACATGTTTGGCCAAAGGAGAAGTTATCAGGACAATTGGAATTTCTCAGCCATGAAGAATTCTAATATCTTGTAAGAGAGCAAATTTTTTTTTTTATCTTCACCTGAGGACATTTTTCCATTTTTTGTTCAGATAGAGTGGAAGGGAGAGAGAGGAAGAGAGAGAAACATCGACGTGAACGGGACACATCGAGTGGCTGCCACCCGCACAACCAACCAGGGCCTGGGACAAACTGCAACCGAGGTACATGCTCTTAGCGGGAACTGAACCCGGGTGTCTCTGGACCACAGGCCAACGCTCTAACCGCTGAGCCAAACTGGCCAGGGCAAGAGCAGATTTTTAAAGGCCCTGGAAGCACACATACTATCCAGTGACATGTAAATACCATTCTATTGGTTCAACCACATAAATTTACTTGGACAATATTTGTATTAGAATTTGCTTTCTAGTAAATTAGGAATTATACAGTGAATACACAATTTCATAGAGTGCTTTTAATTATACTACTTTGCCTATGATTGCTGGTATACAAAGTCAGATGACATATTAAGAGATTAAAAAGTTTCCTGTGGTCCTAGCTGATTTGGCTTAGCAGTTAGAGCATCGGCCTGTGGACCAAAGAGTTTTGGATTCCATTTCTGGTCAAGGGCATAGACCTCGGTTTTGGGTTCAATCTCCACCCTGGTCTTGCGGGAGGCAACCAATTGATGTGTCCCTCTCACATCAATGTTTTTTTTTTCTTTTCTTTTTTCTCCCTTCCTCCCTCTCTCCCTCCCACACTATGTAGAAAAAAAATCAATGGAAAAATATCCTCAAGTGAGAATTAAAAACAAAACAAACAAATAAAAGTTTGCTGTGATTTTTAAAAAAACTCTAATATCACTGATTTACCTTTTTTTTCCTGGTCTGCAGTTAGAAGAAACAGTCTGTATAACACCCATTCATGTAGCCACCCAATAACTTCTTTCCTCCCTCATTCTCCCCATATTTAATGAGCATCTAGTATGTGGACCAAGTGTTGTAGATACATTGACTGATTCTGCTTCATTTCCATTGCACACAATCGCTTTAAAAGCACAAAAATATGTTCTTTATATATGTTCGTGTTTTTATTCAGATTTGATAAAATATATAATTACAATTTATTTTATGTAATGCATATAACTATGTAATTATGTATATGCAATTTGTTAGAATTCTGAAAAAAAAAAAAGTAAACACATATGTATAGAACCCAAGATCTTGCCTCATCTTTAAAAATAATGTAGATGGAGTGTGGCATTGATAACATAGCCCTTCTATTGTGTTCACTTCTTTTAAACTGTGACTAAGAAAAAAGAAACTTCAGTAGCTGAATCTATCTCTTGTGATATTTTCAATTTACAATTAAAAATATGAAGTAAAAATGGGCAAAGATTATTGTTGTGTTTTCATTTCCTCCTTCTGATACAAATGAGTCAAGCTATTTTTATATGGATACATTACACCAGCAAATGGAAGACTGAAACATTAATAAAATGAGACAAAAAACTGCCAGCAAGAGAGTATAAAAAGGTAAAAAATTTGTCATCTTCTAAGGAAAGGAAAATCAAACTAGATATGAAAAAAATGACTGTTAGTACAAAAGTAATGAACAGTGAAGCCTAACTATAAAATGTTTAATGCTTGAAACTACACAGAGCATCCATTAATACACTTCTATGACATGAAATATAGAGATTGAACAGGATCCTTCCAGTGTATAAAATACTACTTGAGATAAAGTTTTGAAATGTTAATGAATTCTGTGAAGTCACTGGAGTTCATCTGGTCTCTGAAAGTATAGACTGTTTAGTGGTAACTAAGTCCACACAGTTCAGTGTTATCCAAATAACCTGAAGCTGCATGTGGGGCTCCCCTTATTTTGAAAAAGCATGTAATAGATCAGGAAAGTTGGATGTAGTATATACATTCTTCCCATTGTATACATTAAACTTCCTAGACTGTTAGCTGAGCATCCAGGGTTAGCACATAAATTTGTAAGGGCAATGTGAATGAACTGCCCCCCTACACACCACCTAAGTTGATAGGTCTCAAAATTTAGGAAAAAAAAAAGGACATAATTAAGCATATAACTCCCTAGGCTTCAGTTTCAGAGATTTTGATACCAATGTCTTGATTGGCTGTTCATGGGTTTGCAATTTTCACAAAATCCCCAGGTGATTATGATATGTTAGGCACTGATCATTCATTTTGAGCAGGAACTTGGGGCAAGTTTTAGAAGCTGGAATTACATATGAACAGTGTCTGTCTCCAGAGAAAGAGTATCATTTTGTATAAACAAAGTATCACTGATCAGAAAGGGACTTTTTTTAGCCATACTTGACATCAGTGGCTATAACCATGGGGTACATATGGTAATATTAATATAATTTGAAAGTATATAATATTAATATAACATCCCTTCCCTTTCTGTGTATTGCAAGCTATAGTCAGGTCTAAGGGATTGCTCAAGAGTGTTACAGCTATGGTACCTGTAGTTCTCTTGTGCTACCTGAAGGCAGACGCATGCAAAAGCTGGCATTTTGCTGCCAAATGTCTTTAAAGCAAAGAAATTCTTAAAGAAAACATCTATTTTGCCTCTTCTAGAGCATTTAGAACCTTGTAGCTTAGCCTAAGTAGTAGACTCAATCTCAGTATCTTATATTAAAGAATAATGTGGCACTTGAAAAAAAAAAAAAAAATGAACCCTTAACTCATGTTCCTTCTGTTTTCTCCACTCTAGCAATCACAATGGACTGAAGATGCAAGAATATATTTTGTTTCATTATTCTACATTAATTGTACAGGGATGGGCAACAGTAGATTTACTGTGTCACTGTGACATTCTTTTGAGTTAATAAAGCTATTGTAATAATCATAACCTGCCTATCATTTGCCATATGAACAACTGAAACCTATTTTTGACCACCCCTGTTGGACTTGAAAACTTATGGTAAGACTAGTAAATATGAGGTAAGGGTTTTTGCTTTTTTGCTTTGCTTTGCTTTCAGCATTCTATTTTATGGATAACATTTTGGTAAAATTTTGATAAATAGGCCTGGTTGGTGTGGCTCAGTTGGTTGGAGCATCATCCCGTACACTAAAAGGTGGCAGGTTCAATTCCTGGTCAGTGTACATGCCCAGGTTGTGGGTTCCATCTCTGGTCAGGGAGTGTGCAGGAGGCAACCTATCAATGTTTCCCTCACATTGATGTTTCTCTCGCTCTCTAAAAAATCAATTTTTAAAAAAAGGGGACTCTCCTATTTAAAAAAAATTGGTGAATAAATTATTATTCATCATTATTTTATAATGTTATAAAATGAAGTGAATAAGTTTTCCATACAGAAGAAAGGTTTGTATGATTCCCAGCTCTCTTTATACGTGGTCCAAAAATTTGATGATGCAGAATGAGGAATTTAAAGAAAGAAGGATCTTCAGATATTATATATTCATTTCACCCAGAAGAAAGAATCTACTCCTCAAAACTATACAAGACGAGACTGGCTCCCAGACTTCCCAGACTTCCAGTTCCCTTCCATTGCTTCACTGCATCATGCAGCTCACACTGGCAAAGTCTGGAGAAAAATCGCCTGGAATTAGGTACCAGCTTTCCCCCTACCTTACAGCCTTGATCCCATTAAAAACCTAAGTCAGATAACGCCACTCCTTTTTTCCAAAACTTTCCAATAGCTTACCACCTGACTCACAATAAAAGCCCAAACCCTTAAAATAGCAGCCTATATAAAACAATCTATACAAAATAGTCCTTCAAAGGCTGCTCTCTCCTTCCTTTCCTGTCTTACTTTGCCTCTTGCAACTCTCTTCAGATGCAGCCTATTAGCCTCCTTGCTTCTTTCCTCAGTGACACTTGGCCCAGCACACCTCTGACCTTGGCCTGTGCTGTTGCCTCTGTCTGCACAGTATGTTCCTCTGAGTATAGATACATATTATCTTCCGGCCTCCACCAGAATGTAAAGTCTACCAGCCCCCAGGGTAGGGACTGTTGTTTATTCTTGTGCATTCTGTACACTATGTCCTCTGCTCAGAACAGTGTTTGGCACATCACAAGTAGTCATTGACTGTCACATTTCATACTTGATTTTTCTCAGAACAGGCAACCACAAAAAGAAAGAGATGAACCAATTTGTCCCTGCTAACACCATACAGGAATCCGGCTTCACTCAACGCTGTTTAAATCATCATATTGTTATATTTGAATAACTATTCGTATCTTTGAAAATCAGATTTTCTGCAAGATCTTTAAGAAATGAGTAGGAATTCTAACTGATATATACTCTATGCTTCTCAACAGTCAGTGTTAACCAGATACTAAAAATCCTGCTCCGCATTTAAACCATAAAATACAAAGCACCTATTCAAAAAGAGGGATATAAATCCAGGAACCAAGAGAATATAGAATCATAAACCAAGATTTATTAAAACCAAGATAATATAGAATATAAAAAAAGAGATAAAGAAATTTTCCTGAAGAATTTTATTTAATATTAAATTCACTATTCTGCAGCCTATCAGTTTCATAATTCAGCAAAAGCCTATAAGACAGAAACTATCATAGAGATTGGATTCACAGGCGAGGAACTATTTATCTATATATCTGAAATATATATTTTAACAATAACTATATTAGAAGTATTTATATATCATAGGAGTAAAAAATATCTAAAATCCAATCAAGTCCTGTGAAAGTACAAGAGAGTTACAGACTTAACATGTTTGGATCAGAGACCCATATTACAGGAGTCCTTCCAATTTATAAAGCCGTGTTAAAGATTTTTTCTTGTATTGGAACTTATAAACAAACTTCAGAAGCCATTTATTTATACATTTATTAGAATACTAGAATACTTAGGACATTTTGTTAATCATATAACTGAAGTAGCATACTTTAAAAAAGTAAACTACACTACATTTATAATTTCCAGTTTACAATATTTGAAGAAGTTTAACTGTTTAAATAAGACCGAAAATTATTCAAAAATTTTAAAGTGATTGTTAATACAGAGGAGGTCAAGGAAAATGAAAGAGAGAAAAAGCAAGGCTGACTAAAAGTCTATAAGCTTAAAAGCTTAACAAGAAAGTAGATTTTTTTATTTGTAACTTTAATATATTGCACATTAATTTTAAAACCAAATCAACCCCTACCTGCTTATTTCTGGTCACAAAAAAATCACACCCCTAGAAACATGGAAGAGTCACTATGAAACAATCTTTAACTTCTTCATGCAAAGTTACTATTTCTCTTTTCCTATAATCTTATAAGATTTTTCCTATATCTGTAAAAATCCTTCTCTATTTAAATTCTGTTTTCTTCAGTGGACTGTGAGCTGCTTACAGCCTATTTCGTATATTCATTCTATACTCAAAATAAAATTTAACTAAGTTAATTGCATCCTTCATCCTGAAACTATTTTCAGGATAAGGTGGTGCTTTTCTCTGTGCATAAAACTCATGCTGCCTTTCCTGTATCATCTTCTTCTTCACTCCCAGTAGGAGTGAGCACTGCTTAAGGCTGAGCCCCATGTCTCCCCCTGGGTGTGCCCTTACCGGCTCTCTCAGAGAGCTCATCCACTCCACAGTTCTAACCACCACCTCTCACATCAAAACGCTCCTTCTTTCAGTCTTTGTCTTCGAGCTCCCGCCCTACATTTCTGATTACCTGTCAGACATTTCTATTGAAATTTCTTTTCTCATCAAATAACAGGAATTTAAAAAGAAAGTCAAAATCATTCCTTCAAAGCCAAGGTAGTCTGGTTTTCTCAACTTCTAGCAGGAGTAACATTATTCTTGCAGTAACCTACTAGTGAAGATTTGATATAATTATTGGCATTATCCTATGTCCATTCACTTCCTCCATTCTCAGTGAGTCCCCTAGAGAATGCGTTTCTCTATGTATCTGTCTTTTCTATCATCCTCTCTACCATCATCACCCCCTCTCTCCTCCTTGGATTCTGCCACCTGAGTTCAGGTCCTGGCCATCCCCCACATTTATCAGCTGACTACCTGTTCTGAGTGTTGTAGTTTATTTACCTTACATGTTGCTGCCAAGGTGATGTACCAACTTGATACACATTGCTCCTTTGATCAACCTTAAACACAAATATGGTCCAAACTCTTAGCCATAAATCTAAATGGTCTGTATTCCAGCATCATGATAACTCCCCAATCTTGCTTCCTATTATTTTCTTTCATGATGCTCTCATCCAAGGGCTGGCAAACTTTTCCTATAAAGAACCATAGAGTAAATATTTTAGGCTTTGTGAGTCCTACAATCTGCGGTCTCAGTCCCAAGTGCTCAGTTCCAATGTTACAGCAACAAGAGCAGCCACAGATATGGAATAACAAGTGGATAAAACTAGGTTCCAATTAAACTTCATTTAATCGAAATAACTGAGGGGTGCTGATTTGGCAGGAGGACCATATACAGCCCACACTTGTGTTCAATCTGAATTTATCTGCTCTTTTCCTTCAGATGCAATCACCTAATTTCCATAGCCTATTTCATAGCTCAAATGCCCCTCTTTTCTGATTATGGAATCTTATACATCTCTTTATGCCCGATATTCTCTTTGGAAACTTTTCTTAATGTTCAATAATTGTAGTGATCCATTTTCCCTCAAAACTTCTGGAGATATTCTCTCTCTTTGTGTACTCATTCATTTAAGAAACATTTATAAATACTCACATGCCAGACACTGTTACAGGGACTAATAATACAAAGATGAACAGACACTGTGGGAATGAAAGTCTGTGTAAATGAGGTGGAGTGGGAATGGGAGTGGTATTTATACATTTAATGAAAATATGAATATCACCTTTATACTTGGCTAATCTGCTCAACTTGCACCTAAATTTAGATAACAGTAGTAAAGAATAACTACATTATAGATATATTTTAAAATTATCACTATATTTTTAAATTAACTATAGTTATTTTAGAGTTTTTATAACAAGGAGCTAATAAGCACTTGAATGTTAGCTAACTATATGTGGTATTTCTTTTAAAATTATAACTGAAAGTTTAAAACCCAACTGCCTTGTTTCTATTATAACATTAAATGGAACCATGTTTCAGAAATTCAAGTTTGAAGCCTATTTTAAGGTATACATGTAGTGAAAAAGAAAGGTGAGATTAAATACCCCCATTGTGAATCCTCTATTTGCAAGCATGCTGACCTGGCTGGTGCCAGGTCTCTATGTTTCTGTGCGGCACCATATTACTATTTCACAAGTAAAATGATTGGACAGATGAAGTAATTCCAAAGACTATTTATTTAATAAATATTTAAGTTAAAGCCAAACAAACCACAGCATAAGCTTTCTCTCTAATCATGGAAGGGCAAGTATATGTATCTTAGAAACAAAATAGATAACATATTCTTTTGTATACATTAAGCATGGGGCCTGTAACATGACATAAAATCATTTATGTGTGTAAAGTATATTTTCCAATAGATAATATGCTTTTAGAGAGCAAGGATCATATAAGATAGTTCTTTTATAATCCATTTTACTTTTTCACAGTATCTTATTAAAAATATTTGCTGATGGTTATAAAAGTAGTAGATACTAGATAAATACTTTCTCTAATTAAAGAAATTATCCTAAATGGTTTTTAAAAAGCATAGGAGTAAAAGTAGTATTATTCATTCCACATTTGATTTAAAATCAGCAAGTACATACAGTGTGTATAAAAAACACTATCTGCTTTATCAGCAAGGTTGCAGGATATAAGATCAATATATAAAAATCAATTAAATTTCTTTTTTTATTAATATTTTTTCTGTTTTATTTCATTTTACTTTCCCATCAACATTTACCCTTCTAAGCCCTCTTAACATTTTTAATGTTGACATTATATTTCTATATATTATCAATGATCAATCCAAAAAAAAATTAATAAAAGAATTCTATTTATGACAGCATCCAAAAAGTAAAATGTTTATAAATACATTTAACAAAAGAAGTATAAGACTTATACTCTGAAAACTACAACACATTGTTGAAAGAAATTAAAGATCTAAATCAATGAAATGACAACACATGTTAATGGACTTGAAGATGATACTTTTAAGATGGTAATTCTCCACAATTTAATCTACAGATTCATCAAAATGTCCATCAAAATCCTAGCTGTCCAGCTTGGCTGGTGTGGGTCAGTGGTTGAGTGTTGACCCACACACCAAGAGGTCGCTGGTTCGATTCCTGGTCAGGGCACATGCCCAGGTTGTGGGTCTGATCCCCAGTGGAGGGTATGCAGGAGGTGACCAATTGATGTTCTCTCTCATTGATGTTTCTATCTCTCTCCCTTCCTCTCTCTCTAAAAATTAATAAAGAAAAAAAATGTTTTTTAGTCCTAGCTGCCTATTTTACAGAAATTGACAAGCTGATCTTAAAATTTACAAAGAAATGCAAAGGGCCCAGATATCCAAAACAATCTTGGATTATATGCATATATGCATGAACAGTGGACATGGACAACAAAGCTAGGGACAGGGCGGGGAGAGTTGGGGGAGAAGCCAGTGGGGGGAAAAGGAGAAAAATCTGTAACAGAAATAAATAAAATAATTAATTTAAAAAAATCAAAACAATCTTGGAAAAGAACAAAATTGAAGGACTTACATAGTCCAATTACAAACTTACAAATCAGGATTGTTTGATATTAGTATAAGAATAGACATATATTAGAATTGAATTAAAGGTCTAGAAAAAAGATCCACATTCATAGTCAATTGTAACTTGACAAAGATGCTATGACTATTCAGTAGGTAAACAATAGTTTTTCAACAAATGGTGCTGGCACAACAGGATATCCACAGGAAAGAGAATCAAGCCGGGTCCCTTCTTCACATCATATTAAAAAATTGCCCTGGTCAGTTTTGCTCAGCGGTTAGAGCGTCGGCCTGTGGTCCAAAGAGACCCAGGTTCGGTTCCTGCTAAGGGCACGTACCTCAGTTGCAGTTTGTCCCCGGCCCTGGTTGGTCGTGCGGGTGGCAGCCACTCGATGTGTCCCTTTCACGTCGATGTTCCTCTCTCTCTCTCTGTTCCTCTCTCTCCCTCCCACTCTACCTGAACAAAAAATGGAAAAATGTCCTCGGGTGAAAATAAAAAAAATTAACCCAAAATGGGTCATAGATTTAAATGTAAGTGCTAAAACTATAAAAGTCTTAGTAGAAAACTTAAGAGTAAATCTTAATGACATTGAGTTAGGTGATGGTTTCTTACATATAACACCAAAAGCCCCAAAACAACAACAAAAATGGATAAACTGACTTCACCAAAGTTAAAAACTTTTGTGCTGCAAATGATACTTTCAAGAAAGTGAGAAGACAACCCCCAGAATGTTAGAAAATATTTGCAACTCCTGTATCTGATAAGGGGCTTGTATCCAATAAAAAGAAAAAACTTTTGTAACCCAACTATATAAAGACAAATAACCCAATTAAAAATAAGCAAAAGATTTGAATAGGAGAATATAAATATTCTCCAAATATATATAAATGGTCAATAAGAATATGAAAAGAGGCTCATTATTAGTCTTTAGAAAATGCAAATCAAAACCACAATATGATAACACCTCATGCCATTAGGGTTGCTTTAATGATAATGATAATAATAATAACATAGAAAATAAGTCTTGATGAAGATGTGAGGAACTTAGAACCGTCATACATTGCTGGTGAGGATGTTAAATGGTTCAAACACTTTTGAAAGCAGTTTGGTAGTCCTCAAAATGTTAAATATAGAGTTATCATATTAATAATCAATTCCACTCCTAGGTGCGTATCCAAGAGAAAAGAAAAAGGATGTTCACATAAAAACTTCCACACAAAAGTTCATAGCATCGTTATTTATAATAGCCAAAAAGTAGAAATAACGCAAATGTCCATGAACTGGTTTACGGATAAATACATCCAGACAATGAAATATTACTTACTAATAAGAGGAATAAAGTACTGATCCATGCTACAACAAGGATGAATCTTGAAGCATAAAGCTAAAACAGGTCAGATGCAAAGGACCACCTATTTATTGTATGTTTCCATTGATGTGAAATGTCCAGAAAGGCAAACTGTAGAGAGAGAGCTTGGATTAGTGGTGGCCAGAGGCTTAGGGGAAGAGAGACATGGAGAGTGACTGCTATTTGGTTCAGAATTTCCTTTGGGATGGTGAAAACATCCTTAAAATACATCATGGTGAGGGTTGGACAACCTTGTGAATTTACCAAAACCACTGAATTTTGCACTTTAACGGGGTAAATATTGTAGTATTAAAATTATGATTCAATAAAGCTGTTATAATTTTAAAAATCTGAACTTGCTTCAGTAAACGTAATAAGTTTCTTTTTCAGCAAGGAACAAACAAAATAAAATCTCAAAGACTAGTCTTGGCAGCACATACAAAATGTCTTTTTTCTGAAAAGTTAAATAATTTCTCAAGATTCCAACCCTGTGGCAGGAGCCAGCCTTCATGCACAGCCAGTCTTCCAACCAAAAAAATATAATTCTTTAACTATGCTTCAAATTTCCTAGGTCCTTCTGGTGCATGGAAGACAGAGCTAAGGAGGTACTAACCTGTCTCACTTAGGAGGATACTTGGTGTCGGTGTCCTCTCCTGAAATTCTACCTAAAATCACTAAAAATGAAAAGTGATGCAGAATGAAGTTTATGGATTATCCATATTCTTTTGTCAAAACTGCTTACTTCTTTTCTCTTAAATCTGCTAGTAATCCTACAGAGAAGTTACAGTGATGAATACACTCCAGTTGCCTTTCAGCTTTTATCATTTCCTCAAATCCAACTTGGTATCTCCGAGTAATCACTGTAGGACAGAAAAGCTAAAATAAAGACAAAACAGTACTTCAACAATAAAAACACCACGAAAGCAATAGAAGGTGTTAGAAAGTGCCTTGTTAGTAAACAGATGGCAAAATTAAGATTTAACTATGGCTGGGAAATTCTTTATTATTATTTTTCTTTACTGATTTTTAGAGAGAGGGGAAGTAAGGGGGAGCAAGAGATAGAAACATCGATGAGAGAACATCGATTGGCTGCCTCCTGCATGCCCCCGACTGGAGACAGGGCTCACAACCTGGGCATGTGCCCTGACCAGGAATTGAACTGGTGAACTCTTGGTGCATGGGTCGATGCTCAACCACCGAAACACCCTGGCCAGACTGGAACATTCTTTAAATTTAAATTTTTATTTTATTATTCACTATCAGTGTCATTCTGGATTTCAAGAATATTAGTATTATGATAAAAATATGAGGACATCACACATTTAGTTGCGCGGAATAACACAGATTTATTTGAGAGCTGTCCAGGTCAGAAGTCCAGTATGTGTCTCACCAGGCTTAAATCAAGGTGTCAACATCACTGCATTCCTTGGGATTGCAGGGGAGACTTTATTCCCTGCTAAAAGGAGCTGCTGGCAGAATTAAGTCCCTCATAGCAGTAGGACTCAGGTCCCCATTTCTTGCCAGCTTTAAACTGAGACAGTCCTAGACTCTAAAGGCATTCACAATCCTTAGTTCATGGGCTACCTCCTCCACTTTCGAGGTCAGCCATGGCAGGTCCTGTTCTCAGGTTACAGCTCCGCGACCTTCTCTTCCGCCTCTCTTTTCCTCTTAGAGTTAACGTGATCCCACTGGGCCCACTGGGATAATCAGGATAATCTCCCCATTATAAGGCTAGTTGATTAGCAACCTTAATTCCATCTGCTATTTAATTTCCTCTTCTCATATCATTCTCCTTTCCCTATGACATCCCTCACGAAATGTGATACATTCACAGTTTTGAGAAATAGGATATGGGCATGTTTAAGGGGCCATTATTCTGCCTAAGACAAACATATAATCAATGTAGTTGGAAATTAGGGGGAAGCAGTATGCTCCTTTTTTTCTTAAAGAGAAGGAAAAATTAATTGAAATCATCCAGATATTTTCCTTAGCTTTTTAATCTAGATAGGGACAAAACAAAGATGACTGGAATGCCATAGCATTAAATTATAAGGCGATATTATATTTATTCATCCACTCAAAACATATTGCTGAGTGACTATTTTGTGTCAAGTTGCAAACCAGGCACTCAGTATGCAGAAGGGAACAAACCAGAAACAGACACTGCCTTCCTGAAGGCTTGCAGTCTAGTGAGATACATGAACAGTGGTCACCGACATAAATAAATGTGCAATCACAATTTACAGTAAGTGCTATAAAGACAAAGAGCCTTGACTGGTTGCTCAGTGGTTAGAGCGCCAGACCACAGACCAGAGAGACCAGGGTTCGGTTCCTGCTAAGGGCAGTACCTTGGTTGCAGTTGTCCCTGGCCCTGGTTGGGGTCCTGTGGGTGGCAGCCAATGGATTTGTCTCTCTCACATCAATGTTTCTCTCTCTCTTCCTCCCTCTCTCCCTCCCACTCTATTTGAAGATAAATGCAAAAATGTCCTCAGGTGAGGATTAAATAAATAAATAAATAATAAAATAAAAAAAAAGAAGACAAGGAGCATTCAGTGAAATCTGCCATCAGGGTGAAGGTGAAAACATAAGGTAAACTAGATGGTTACTTTTTACAACACAGAAAGTGAAGAATATCCTAAGGCATAGAGAGCAAGCTTTTTTGTCATAGAAACATCTTTTGTTATAAATTTCACAAACATGACCTAAGGAAATGCAGCTTGAAGTTGGCTAAGGACGGCGGGCTGATCAAAATGAGAGAAAATCAACACTTCTCTGCACCTCCGCCACCTCACCTGCTCTTGCCTGGACCATTGCAATAGCATCCATACTTGTCTCCCCACTCCCACCACGGCCTGCTGGAGTCTCTCCTTACCTATCTGCCAGTCAGTCTGTTTTACAAAAACGTATCACTCCTCTTCTGAAACCATCTGAATGGCTTGCCATTGCATTTATAGTGAAATAAGGCACGCTATGATCTCCTCCCCAAACCCCACTCCCCCTCGCACTGCTGGCGCATCATCTCCTAAGAATCTCCCTTCCTCTCTGCCTCGGCCACCATGGCCTTTGGCCGTTGGTAAGCTCACTCCGGGCTCTGGCTCTGCGGCCGACAGAACATAGAGCAGCTCTCACTCCCAACACTCGTATCCTTCATATCCTGCTTCGTGTATACTTTCACAGAATCTGCCACCTGGGATATCATTCAATATTTTGTTCTATTGATTTATTGCGTTCCTCTGTATTGGAATGTAAGTTCCATGAGAGCAATGACATTCTCTGATTTCTTCCATAATGAATCCTCAACAAAATCTGGTACATGAAAGAAAATCAATAATTTTTTACTGAATGAACTAATAAAAGTAGCTCTTAGGGAAATTTCAAAGGCTATTTCTTACAGAAAGAACTGTGTCCTTAGGCAATATTTAGAGACAGTACACCTGGATTCTGGTCCTAACTTCAAAACCTACTGCAACATGTGTAATATCTTAGATATATCACTTATTAACCTGATATTCAGATTATTCTTCTGTAAATGAAGAAATTTATATCTGTCACATCTTTAGGATATTTTGGGTCAAATAAGAGAATGCATACATGTGAAATTATAATATAACAAAGGTATAAAATGTGATTATTATTCTGTGCTTTTCTGGGTCATTTATAATTCTTGGCTTTGAGTTTTGTTAATATTAGATTGCATAGGCAAAACATAAAGTACAGCCTGGCTGTTGTGGCTCAGTAGTTGAGTGTCGACCCATGTACCAAGAGGTTGCCAGTTCAATTCCCAGTCAGGGCACATGCCCAGGTTATGGGCCTGATCCCCAGTGGGGGGTATGCAGGAGGTGGTCAATCGATGTTCTCTTATTGATGTTTCTATCTCTCCCTCTCCCTTCCTCTCTCTCCAAAAATGAATAAAGAAAAAAAAAAAGCACATAAAGTACAATAAAAAGAAAATTTATTTTTGTGTGTGTGTCACAATCCTTTACATTTTATTCTGCAGGGTTATTTTTCCCTTACTCTTGGATAAAGGTTCAGACAGGCCCCATGACTTCTCTGTTTATTCTTAAACAATTAAAGTGACTTATAGTCACATTCTTAATTCAGTGATTTAAAAATCTGTAGCCATAGTAACAATTCAAACTCTGACCCTGGTTAGATACGGAGGTTTCTCCCTTCCTTTGACATGCAGGTGGGGAATCTACAGCTAGAGAAATATAGTGACTTTTCTTCTCAGCTCCAGACAAGCTGTTCTATGATTTCTGTCATTTTCATTTCCTAACCGGGTTTTCTGGTTCCCTCAGAATTGGAGCACAAAAAGGCAAAATAGAAAAAAAAGGGGCATGACAGTTTCCACTTTACGTCCCTGGTCCTGCATCTACAAGTTCTGTGGGTTCTTTGGAAACCACGAGACTTATACTTCCTCTCCCCGACATGCCCATTTCCACGGGTGTTCCTGTCACGGAGAGTTCATACCTATTCTAACTGGTGGCTAGCTTCTTCCTCAACCCCTAGAATCTAGTGGCATCCCTGTTTCTCTAGTGACTTCTCTCTATGAGGTTAGTTTGTTCCTTTAGTTGGCCTTCAGAACAGGACCCAACGTGACCCAGACAAGAGACATTCTGTCTTCTGTATGGCTTACATTTGGTCCACAGGACACATGCATCATTTACCCTATAAAAACTGAGAGTTCACATTAGACAAAGTAATACCAATCTACCCTTCCATCAGCCACCAAAGTAGTTAGTAAAACAGTCACAGCTAAGTGGCATGAATCAGTGCTAGGCCTTGGGGTCCTCCAATCTGCAGGAAATGCATACATATTATGCTTTCCATTTGGACTTCCTTACACGCTCTCTTAGCTGAGAGGAAGGCTGAAACCTCCTCTAACTCTCTTTGGTAGGAGCAGGGTAGGTGGGAGTCTTCAGTAGAAGGACTAAGAGCATCTGAATCGTTCTCCCCAAGCAATCTTCTCCAAGGCTTCTCTACCACCCCGCATGCCTGGATCTTCTATTTGAGCAGGGAGTTTAAGAAGAGTGTAGGCAGCTACTGTGCTCTCCTTTGACAATTTTTTATTTTGGAATTGTATCCATTTTGGAATTGTATCCATTTTGGAAGTTCATATATATAGTATCTTGATGCCACAAACACTCTTTTCAATTTACCACCTTGTCACATTTTTATTTTTTATAAAAAACATCAACCTCATGAATGCGCGCAGGTGCGGGTGCGGGTGCGGGTGCGTGTGTGTGTGTGGGGGGGCATGCATGCAGGTGTACAAATAGATGGCTTACATCCCCACTGACTTGGAATAGTTATTACCATGCTATTATAGAGGATTTCTTTGCCTATGTTTCTACTTCATCAACTACAATTGCTAAAAATCCAAGGTCTCTGATATTACTTGCGTGGAACTTCCTTGCTCAGAGGGAGTAAATGGCTCCACTTGCTCACTGGGAAAGAACAAACAAACAAAAGTGAACTCTTAAGCATCCTACTGTGCCTACCTCATTATGAGGGCTGAACAGAAGCTGATTATGGCAAAGTCATTCTTAAAGGGCTACAGAAATTAGATGCAAATCTCAGGATGCCAAGGAAACAGAAAAAGGAGTCATCCACCTCAAAGGGTAACAACAAATTTTCCTCCCTATTTGGCAGTGTGCTGAGAGGCAGCCAGTGATCCTCTTCATTGCCCATCTGTCCCAGACAGAACAGGACTTTTTTTTTTCTTTCACAGACTTGAGTCCCTAAAGGGATATTTGACTGAAGTTCAGGTTCTAAGTTACAATGAATTTCTTACTTTAGTGCTGCTTATGACTAAATCCCCCAATTAGTTTTTCAAGGGAGACTACTTAGTCAGACTTATCCACTCAGTGGAGCTTACAAACAGAAAGCCACACTGAATATCCATAATCTCTATTTAGTGCCATGAAAATAGGGAGGAAAATTTGTTGTTACCCTTTGAGGTGGATGACTCCTTTTTCTGTTTCCTTGGCATCCCTAAGCCCCTGCCCAATGGTGGGCTTAGATGTTCAGTTGCCACTCAAGAATGTTTGATTTCATGTGACAGGTGACTTGGCTCTTCAGCGAGCTTTGCCATCTTTATGCAAAATCTCTGTACCCAAGACTTGGTTATCAAGAACAATATGCTCCACACAGGCTGGGTCTTCTAATTTCAGAGTAAAGAATGTAACTGGCTGCCACATTAGGCTACGGCTTCTCAACATTAAGCCAGTGGGATTATCCAGGAAGCTTTTTTTTTTTTTAATTGTTGATATTATTACAGATGCCCCTATTTTCCCACCACATCCCCCTTCCACCCAGCTCCCACCCCACCTCTGGCCTTCACCACACTACTCTCTGTGTCCATGAGCTATGCATATATGCATATTAATTCTTTTGTTAATCCCCCCTGCCACCTTCCCTCTGAGGTTTGTCAGTCTGTTCCATGTATCCATGCCTCTGCCCAACTGTGTTAGTCAGTTTATTTTGTTCATTAGATTCCACATATAGGTGAGATCCTGAGATAGCTGTCTTTCTCTGATTTATTTCACTTAACATAATGGTCTCAGGTCCATCATGCTATTGCAAAGGGTAAGAGTTTTTTTTTTTCTTTTTTTTTTCTGTTTTACTTCTGCACAGTATTCCATTGTGTAAATGTACTGCAGCTTTTTTATCCACTCATCTACAGAAAGACTTTTTAAATGCCAGGGCACATCCTCAGAGACTCTGATTTAATCGATTTAGGGTGGGAAGCAGGCATTGGGTATTTTTAAATAGCTCCCCAGCTGATTGTAATGTGCAATAGGGCTTAAGAACCACTGTATTAGGCTGATCACAATTTTACTCTAGATATTGGTATTCGGGAGTCTTCCTAGCATTGACTAAAATTATCTTAAATTATGTCTGAATATGACCTGGAGTTAAAAGATACTAATATGCTAATTTTTCTTTTTTATTTCAAAATTATTGATCTGTTGATATATATTTTGGGGAAACAGATTCAATTATCATAATAATTTTATGATTTTCAGTCATAAAACTTACATTTCTCCTCATCACTTGAAAATAGGCACAGGAGAGAAGAACCACTCACTCAGTTCTCCATCAGTCTAAAGGAACTGTGGGCTCCCAGGATCAGACAACAAGCCTTTCTTTCTTTTTATTCTAATTCAGCTCTCTGAGAAGACGGGTATGCTTTTGCCTAGTGCTTTTACATTTTTCCAGCCAAGGTACACGCTGTCAGTTTAGTTATCAGGTTATAACTTAAGAAGGTGATGACCCTTACTCATTCTATGTAACCGTTTGCATAATTATGTCTTCTGTGATCCTCTAGCTTGAGTTAGGCAAAATGTAACATGGAAGAGGTGGCAGAAAACTTAGGGAATCTATCCTTTATTAAAATCTATTTTTATTTCACAAAATTTACCATGAGAGGCTTTATTTGAGCTAATGATGTAGTCCTATGATGTATTGGGTTTACCCTACCTTATAGTTAAATTTACTTTACCCTATAGTTTTTTTAAATGAACTGAATGTTTGTAATTCTCCCAAATTCATATGGTGAAGCCATAAATCCCAATGTGACTGTACTTGAAGATACAGCCTGGATGGAGGTGAAAAAGTGTGAATGAAGTCATTAAGAGTGAGGCTCTGATCATCTGATAGCTGATAGGGCTAGTGTCCTTATAAGAAAAGACACCAGAGAAATCTCTCTCTCTCCCCCGCTCCCCCTCTTTGCCGCTCTCCCTCTCTCTTTCTCCACCCTCCTTCCAGAGGAAATAAACAAACTTCATCAGAGAGAATCTGGAGATACCACACCAGATTCCCAGGCATTGGAGAATAAGCTAGCAACCAGCTAGAATAGATATGAACCCTGTGTAACCAGAACAGCCCTCCTCAATGTATCTCCCGCACAGTGAGAGATGGCCATCCACACCCAAGAGGAGAGCTCTCACCAGAAGACAACTCTGCTGGCACCTTTATCTGGGTCTTCCATGATCCAGAACTATGGGGAAAATTGTTTTCTGACTTTCAAAGCCACCCAGTCCACGATATTTTGCTATGGTAGCTTGAGGAGACTACAACTCTGTTGAAGGTTATCTGTTGATCTGTGAAGCTGAGACTATATCTGTCTTCGTCCTGCCTTCCTGGTGTTTAGCACAATTATGGGCACACGGTCACACAATAGGTATGCTAGAACAGGCAAGGTAGTGGAGGAGTTAACAACATACCTGTGAAATCAAATAGAAGTTCTCTCTGGGTGTTATTTTATTCTGCCAGTCTGATTATCTCTAAGAACCAGGACTTTAGGTGCCACTGGCTTTTTGTACTTAAAGCCAAGGACCAAGAGAAAAAAGATCCATTTTCCACAAGTTCCCTTATGAAAACCTGGGAAAGGATTCTGGTTGATACACCTTGGGTGATATGTTCATTACTGAACCATGGGGTTTATGAGGGGTGGAATGAGAGATGCCATAATTGATCCATCTTGGGTCATAAGCCCAATCCTTCAGTGTGTGTGTGTATGAAAGACAATGGCACTGATCTAGAAACACAGGTGGCTCATGGAACATTGCTAGGAATACTATAGCTTTCCTCTCTTATAGCCAACAGTGTTACTTACAGACCACGTTTTAGTTAGCTCACTATGGGGGTCTTGTACAGGTCCTTTACTTCCCATTGATTTGATAAAGTGGTTCTTCAGAATGTCCACCACATAGATTGATGATATTAGCAAACTAAAAAATAAATAAATAAATGGAGAGCTTTCCTGAATCCAGTAAGTAGAAGAGACTACTACCAACCCTCCAACTGGTATAAATAGATTTTATTTTTCTTTTGGTAAATTGAAACAAATTTTTATATGTTCTAACTGTAGACAAATGTGGACCTAATCTTCCTAAGTTCTCATTTGACTATGATACCTAAAACTCAAATGAGTATGGCAAGTTTCATGAGGGAACTTGAATGGAATCCTGAAGAGGCCACCAGAAATTTATGTAAATTTGATTTTATTTAGAAATTTAAAATTGTGTTCAAAGTTAAACATAACTCCTTATCTGGGACTCAGAAACAATAGAGTAAACCGAGGCACTGAAAGACTGCCTCTGGGAACAGGGATTTGTGGGACACAAATCCGGATGTCGACCATGAAGCCAATTTTCGCCAGGTTCCTAAGCTCGGGATAAATGTGTTAGATTTGATAGAGCCAGGAGACTTTTAATATAAGCTTTTTAAAAAAACCTTATATAACTTTATTTCATTGGAAAACTTGATTTTAAATAAAAATTAAGATTATTTTATCATTGTTTAAAGGCTGAAGTGGTCAGTTTCTCATCTTGTCAACTATAATTCTGCTATGACTTCAACCAGATAGATTCACATTCTAATGTATGTCAAATAAAGAAGTTCAATTCCTGAAAATGACAGAGCCATTACTGTGTATATAAATTACTTAAATGACTGGGTTCTTACTGTGATGCTTAATGGAGAATAATTGGAGGTAAGACATTCAATACTGCATGTGGTTAAAATTATAAATAAGGCAAGAATAATAACGTTTTCTTTAAATATTTCAATGATCACTCTTGGATCTTTGAATCTGTAGACAAAAACCCTTTCTGCAATAAATTTGAGTTCTACATGGAATCCCTATCATTAGCTGCCTGAATGTAACCTGAACTTTAATAACTTTGCACAAAGCAAGAATGATAATCACAGATTAGATAATAATTTCAAGTGACACAAAACAGGACTCTTTCCTGAAATGCCGTAAAACAAACAAATTCATTTTAATGACTTGAAACCACTTTTAGTTGACTTTTATGGTCCCATTCCCTAGCAATTAAGAAGATAAGCATATTTCTCAATAATGATGCAGCCATTGTCACAAATCAGGAGTAGCCTGCTTTAGAAAGATGGAACAGTTGTTTTTTACAAATATTTTTATCTGGATAGCTCTGTTTCTGACACAGCCTTTCCAAATTACCCATTCCAACACTAAAAAGAAGGACAGGAGAATAAACATCTACAAGATTGAAAAATCAACATTGTCATTCTGCTAGGCTCTGGGAAAGTGATCTAATTACAAGCCAAATGAAACTGGATTGAAAAAACACATACATGAAGGCATGTCTAGCTATCTATTTAATCTTAAAGTGATATATTAGGATTTATACATATATATAATGTAATACATAATTATCTAATGTGTCACTGTCACAAATCAATAGGAAAGGAAGGATTATTTTCAGTGTATAGAAAATTGTTCAATTGTTTTGGAACAAAATATCCATTTAGCTCTTCACAGAAAGCCATACCCCTTCCCCCACAAAAAATCTCAGAGGGATGGAAAAGATAATTGTAAATATTCAAACCATAACGGTTGACAGAGGGGGATGGTCAAGACAGTATAAGTCTGATTTTTTGCTGGGAAGGCATTTATTATATAAAAGTTACTAGACAAAATCATAAGAAAAGCATTTACATTAAAATCACAATTTTCTGTAAGTCAAAACAAAATAATGCAAAAAGCAAATCATCCATTTGAGAAATATTATTAAAAAATATGACAAAAGGGGAAAAGCATTAGCAAGAAAAGATTTCACAAAAATTGATAAAAGTACTATGTTTTCAAAATACAAATGAGAGAAGAAAAGACATAACTAAAGTTAGAAAAAAAAATGAATACTTATGTGACACTCATAATAATAGAAATTGATCTTGCTTTTCCTACAGTCATCAAGGGTTAACAGCAATGTGACTCCGAGTGCTGACCAGGAGGGACAGTGTGGTGAGGAGGAGCTCCCAGAACTGCTGGTGGGATGGAATACATTTTGGAAAAATAACTGGAAATAACATTTAAAAACTTAAAAGAGTGCTACACATTTTAACATAGCCATTTCATTTTTGAAAATCTATTCATTGCATTCATTACAACATTTTAAAGGGTGAAAGTGTAAAAAAAACCTAAATATTAAAAATAAAAGGATATTTGCACAATTTAAGTTATGGCCATAAAATCTTTACAGGTTTGTAAAACAGAATAAGGAAAGGTATTCATATTAATAGAATATTATTCAGAGTTTTAAGATTATGGATGATGTTTCTATTTATAATTTTTTCTATAAGAAATAGATTATTCTTATATAATTAGGTTAAAACAAATGATTTAAAATTCTCAAACTTAAGTATCTTAACTATCTATATTAGTTAACATTGGTATACTTTGATATATGTGTTTTTTATTTTTTCCTTTATTAAGCATTGACTTAGATCTGGTGTGTCATTTATTTGTTAACTCTTCATTATTCATTTTATATTCATTTTTATTATTTTAAGTTTCCTTGAACCTTTGTGAAGAAGCCAGAAGCTGTATAAGTAAGTTCAGGGGTTCTTAATGTATAGTTTTGGCCCTTGGCCTGATTTCTGTACAGTCTTTGAGTTAAGAATAGTTTTACATTTTTAAAGAACTGTAACACACACACACACACACACACACACACACACACACAATTTAAAAAAGAATATGCCACAGTGGCTCATAAAACCTAAAGTATTTACGGAAAAAGTCTGCCAAGCCCTGGAGCAGGTAGATGGCTACTCAGCAACATCTTTGGACAGTCTCCCAAAGTCCTCCACAAGAGTAATACACACTTCTGTTCAAGCTCTTCTCTTAATATATGCCTTTGTTCAGTCTATTCAAGACCTGCCCCTTAACACGCCAGGCCCACTCTTATCCTTTACTCTGTGTCTACAGGTTATTCCATTGGGAATTTTTCTCACTATTATTTCCTGATATCCCTAATAATCCCAGATTTATGACTGCTAAATTATAGACTCCCATACAGAACTCACACCCTGTAATACGGCGTTTATAAGACCCTCACTAATATGGACTTGCACACGTCTTACCCACAGAGGCAGAAAACCACTTGTGTTTTTAACAAGTGAGGTCTGTAGATGCCAATTTGTTAAAAATTACAAGTATTTGAGCGTGTTTTGAAAGCTACTCAATTGTAATCTCTGGGGATGAGGCCTGAAAATGGATGTCTTTTTAAAGGCATCCCAGGCGATTCACAGTTCACTCAAGTTTGGGAAAGACAGATAGGCATTTGTTGATTCACTATGAGTACCCTGTGTGAGGGCACAGCTGATCTCAGTCCTGGGGACCTGGGGCCGAACAGGATGCCCATCCCAGCACAGATCACTCCTTACTCTCCAGAGAGAGCTTTGCCTTAGACCACCAAACTGTGTGCTGGTTAACA
Organism: Molossus molossus; assembly: GCF_014108415.1. Lineage (NCBI taxonomy): Eukaryota > Metazoa > Chordata > Mammalia > Chiroptera > Molossidae > Molossus > Molossus molossus. The sequence continues at coordinate 72,166,904 of NW_023425344.1, read as the reverse complement.
ATTATCATTCACTCCTACAGGCAAACATTTCAGTTAGGAACAGTACGGGATGTCAACTATTGAGTGTACTTAAGGTTTCTGCAATGTAGTTCTTGCTACCCCATGTCTCTTGTATTTCAATATTTATACTGAGAGGATTTCAGGGAACGTGGTTTATATTCCAATTGTCCAATTCCACCACAGGTAAACCAAGATCCCCTTGATAATCCTACAATCTGACTGTTAAAGCAGTAGGATCTCTGAATCTCAGGTGCAAACCAATATTCTTAACTATCATACTACGAGGTGACAGAACATTGACTTATATTTTGAGAGTTTTGCAAAGACCGAATCCCACAAAACAAAGCAATCAGATTGTGAGTTTAACAGTTAATGTTCCAATTCATCTTTCCTGTTGTTTTACCTACATTTACTCAAATTATTTTTAATGGAATGGTATGCAAAGGCTGTCACTCTTTTAAGTTGCAAATTTCCAATAAATAAAGATATATCTAGATTATTTTCCTCATGTCTTTTTAATATTCTAATGTTTCTATTCATTGCAGGGTTTTCTTGGCCTCTTGGGAAAAATATTATGGGCGATGTGCTCAAAGATGCACTCTGATTATCAAAATTTGATATCATATTATAGATTTCATCAGTCCCTCTTATATATAGATGATACTTAGGGAAAAGCTTAAACTATATTTTTTCCTAAATAAAAAATATGTAAACTTGAATTTTTAATAAACCCCATGGACTTATAGTTGATCACAGTTGCTAGTGAGAATCATTCTCTCAAGTGTGGCAAGTGTCAATGCTTTATATAACATAATTTTAAGATAAGTGCATTTTATGTGAAAATTACAATTACAGCTAAAATAATCTAATAGATAACTTACAGATTGTTCAAATACATCTTACATAAAAAATAAGCTCACACAAATCTTTCCACATAAACTAATAAGGGAAACTACAAACTTAATATTTCATGAGCAATGTGTTATGTTTGAAAAATCTGTCACTCTTATTATTCTTTTAACTGCTTTCCTAATGAAAGTCGCAGTATATTTTAACACACAGTCCAAGTTACTTTGATGATATTAAATATAGCCATTTTCAGAGAATTACGAAAATAACTAAAATCCCAGGAAAATTATATATATATTTAGAAGGGGCTCATCTAATTTCTATTATAAAATTAATTGACAAAAGACTTCCTGTACCTCACATATGATAATTATGTTCACACTTGTGAAATATAAGGAAAAATGTATAACTGGTTATCTTTGTTGTTTCCTTCACATAGTCACATGTATCTTGATAATCAAAAGCTTTGAATAAAAACTGAAAACATAAGTTTTGATGATCAAAGATATTTTATGTACAGGGGCAAATGTAGGTTTACAGTTGTTCATGTGGAAAATAATATATTAATAAATAATACAGGAATAAACAGTGTTTCATGTACTCACAACTGTAAACCTATGTTTGCCACACCCTATACTTATTTTATTAGCTCTGCATTGGGCTTTTAAAAACTTTTTCATTGATGTATTATAGACAAATATAAATTACATGGATTTAAAACACATCCTTTGATAAATCTTACGGTATGTATGCATCTGTGAAATTATCTCAGAAGTTAACATAATGTATATATTCAAGGCTGGTTTTGAAAGAAATGTTTCTTTCTTTAGGACACTAGAAAACTTGCTAATGAGAAATCAGATACTCTGGGAATTTCAGTGACTAGTTATGATTAATATAGAGCTGTATATGTGCTTGTTAACAATAGCATTAATTGATATCCTAATGACAAGCTAAATCCATTCACAGTTTTGAACCTTAATTTTGAATGGTGCTATTAAGCACTACAAAGTCAACTAAGTTGTATTAGGTATTTATCGTATTTATCATCATCCATATTTTTCATCTATTCACGCAACATTAACTGTGCAAATACTTACAGTCTGAGAATGCAACCAAGCTGAACTTGAAACAGAAGGGTAAAATAGGCAAAATCTATCTATCATATGCTTCTCCCTTTAATCTTCTCTCCCTTTTCAGAAAATGTATATTCCCTGGCTCCATTGCCTTAATGTTACTCTAGTTAATGTTCCAGTCCTTAATAATATTTCTCACCTGGGTCAACTTTATCAAATAGAGCCCTATTCTAATTCTTTCCTCCTACTTCATTTTCACACACATTCTATTGAAAAGGGAGAACAATAAATAAATCTATGTTCTAGTTACAGGTTATTTAAAGTTTAGAGTGGTAATCTTTTCTGTTTATAAGGTTTTATTTTTATTTGTTTTAAATTTGCACATTCTTTTTTTTTTTTAATCCTCACCTGAGGACATTTTTCCATGTTTTGTTCAGATACAGTGGGAGGGAGAGAGAGGGAGAGAGAGAAAGAAACATTGATGCGAGAGAGACACATCAAGTGGCTGCCACCCCGCACGACCCAACCAGGGCCGGGGACAAACTGCAACCGAGGTACATGCCCATAGCAGAAACCGAACCCGAGTCTCTCTGGACCACAAGGCGACGCTCTAACCACTGAGCAAACCGGCAAGGGCAAAATTTGCACTTTCTTTTATTTTTTAGTACGTTGTTTTGTCTTGCTTTTTTTTTCCCCTTTTATTGTTTAATTAATTTATTTTTGTTACAGATGTTTATCCTTTCCCCCGCCCAGACACCCTCCCCCAATCTGGCCCCCCCACCCACAGCATTGTTGTCTATATCCATTGGTTACATATAACTTCTTTCGTTTGTCTTATCCCTCGCCCTAACCTCCTCCTCTGAGGTTTGTCAGTCTGAAAGTTTTAAAAGCTGGTGTCTATGTGTGACACTGCATAATTAATAACAAAGTATCAGTCATCTTGTGAACAGTTAAGAATATTTGGGTGAATATAAGCATCATCCTGCTGCTTTTCAAATCTTACCATAAAGGATTCATGCATAAAGTCAAATTTGTCTCCTATAACTTTGAGTCTTTTATTCAAAACATGGCCCTCTGCTGGGCCAGGGTGGCTCGATGGATTGAGTGTCATCCCATGGACTGAGAAGTCCTGGTTCAATTCCCAGTCAGGGCACATGCTCCGGTTGCGGGCTGATCCCCAGTAGGGGGCATGCAGGAGGCAGCCGGTCAATTTTCTCTTTCACATAGATGTTTCTATCCCTCTCTCCCTTCCTAAAAAACAATCAATAATAATTAAAAAATGATTAAAAATAAAAACAAACAAAAAAAGAACATAGCCCTAAAATATTATAAACTATCATTTATTTTTGCATATGGCTACCATTAAACACATGAAATGTATTAATGTGCCTTATTTTTTATGTTAAAAATCTTTAATATCTTCATTGCATTTCTCCTGCAACATAGTTTTCTTAATGACTTCAGTAAATTTGATTAGCTTTTTGCGAGGCTCAGTGTTATTGTTTCATCTGCCCTTGTGGCCAACTAAAATCTTTTGTTCATTTTCACCTAAATTTTTGTAAGAAATAATTTTGCAAATTTTTATCATTGCTATTTTTTTGTTCTTATTGCAAGTGACAAATTTGGCCTTTATCTCTGTACAATTTATTTTTGTTAGTTAAGGCTCATTAGCTGTCCTTTCATTAACAGCAGACTTCATTATTCAAACACAACAAAATTTTATCTTTTTAATCCAGAATTACATGCTTCCATGAGAACAATATTTTTTAAAAGTTTGATCTGCAATTAATTATATTATTACCAAAATTGTGTGTGTGTGTATACATGTATATACTCAATAATATTAAAATATTTTCATATTGTCTATTCTTTTCTCAGAAATAAACAGTAAAGTTATATTTTATTCCTTTGTCTTGTTAAAGTAAGAAAAAAATTGGGGAAATGCAAAAATAATGAGTAGATATTACCAGGCAGGGCCATGCTATCATTCAGAAAGTATATTTTTATTGCATAATGCAAGAAAGATTCCTAAAATGCTATCAAAAATGAAAGGTAGCCTATAACATTAAAATTATAACGTGCTTTAGAATACTTTACAACACTTCTTTTTAGTAACTGAATTCTTAAGTAAGGGAAAACATAAGAAATATATTTGTAGTTTATTCCTTGTAGGTTTAAATTTCTTCTATGCACAGAAAAATAATTTAATATTTGTAAAAGTAATAATCTAACAATAAATATTCTTAGACTATTTCTTAAATTATAGCATTTAAAAATTTATTATCACTAGACTAATCAATATGTTACTGGTTTTCATTTTCTACTCAATACTATTTTTAAACACAATGTGATTGCATTGCATTGAATTGTATCATTCATTAAAATGTAATATAGCTCTATATATAAAAAAAAAAAAGAGAGAGAGAGGGTTTGTGCCAGTGAGCCAGGCCCCAAACTCCAAAAAGACACACACTCTTCTGTTCTAGAATTGTGCCCTATGTCTCTTCATCTGGCTGTTGATAATATAAAGGTGGCATTTTTCTTAGCATAAATTTTCTTGGTGGAAAATGGTGGTGGAGTGAATGGAAGCTACACAGATCGTCTCCCCAAACCAAACTGGAATATAACTAAAAAAAAGACAAATCATTGGGGAAAACCAACTGAAAAGCACCTGGGGAGAACCCACACAATCAGGGACAGAAAGAGGATGCCAAGTTGAGCCTGGTAGAAACTACAGAGGGGCGAGAGGGTAGGTGGGGTGCCCATGGGCAGCAGTGGAGAGCTGTATTAGTTGAGTGTGCTTCCCTCTGGAAAAGCAGGGGTTTTAAAAAGCACCAAATCAGCTACAGCCACTCACCTTGGGCTCAGGCAGAGGGAGGGTGGACTGGACTGGAACTGTGTGGAGAGCCTGGAGCTCCTGGCTCAGGAGAGAGCTGGACAGGAGGACACCAGGAGATTTGTGCTGAATCACTCCCTCACAGGACAGTAGCTATCTTACTAAAAGAGCCCCTTCCCAGACCACTGAGAAGAAGTAATGGCCTCTCCCACAGGAATTCAACACCACCAGTCCAGACCAAACAAATGCAAATTGAGCTCATAAACATTGAGTCTGATAGCAATCAGGTGCCCCACCCTCTGGAAATCCTCCTTCAGCTGAGGGATTTTTCATTCAGCTGAGGGCTACAACACAAGGCTCATCAAGTAACTGAGACTAATAGCCTCCAGGCAAAAAGCTAGAGGATAACTGAACCTTTCCTTGGCTTGCAAATCTACCCAGGAAAGTAAGACTTGACAGTGGCATTTAACATGCCCCCCCCCCCCCCACTCATCCAAACCCAGTAGAGGGAGCCAAAACCAGCAGAACACCAACACCCACAGGGAAAATTTGGCAGGCTCCAAAATCCACTGAAACAGCCAAAGTGGTGAGACAAAAAAACAAATCCCAAATGAAAGAATGAGAAAATTCTGCAGGAAAAGAAATAAATGACATAGAATTAAGCAAAATATTAGAGAAAGAGTTCAGAGTAGTAATCATGAGGAAGCTCAACAACATTAGTAAAGATATAGAAACACTGAAAACTAAACAATTGGAAATGAAGAATGACATAGCAGACATAAAGAACACATTGGAAGGAATAACCAGCAGAGTACAGGAAGCTGAGGGCCAGATCAGTGAAGTAGAATACAGGGTAGAAAAAAATCACCCAATCAGAAAACCAAAAAGAAAAAAAAATTAAAAAGCAGGAAGACAGCTTAAGAAAACTGTGGGACAATATTAAATATAACAAAATCCACATCATAGGAGTGTGAGAAGAAGAAGAAAATGAGCAAGGGTTAGAGAATATATTTGAAGAAATAGTGACAAAAATTTTCCTAACTTGGTAAAGGAAAAAGGCATACAAGTTCAAAAGGGACAGAGTGCCCCAAGTAAGAAGAACCAAAACAGGCCCAAACAAAGACATATAATAAATAAATGTCAACAATTAAAGAAAAAGAAAGAATCTTAAAGGCAGCAAAAGATAAGCAACAGGTTACCTTCAAAGGAACCCCAGTAAGCTATCAGGCGACTTCTCAACAGAAAAAACTAGAGGCCAAAAAGGAATGGCATGAAGTAATCAAGGTAATGAAAAACAAGGATCTGAATCCAAGACTACTCTTTCGAGCAAGGCTATCATTCAAAATAGAAGGTGAAATAAAGAACTTCCCATACAAAAAAGGCTAAGGGGATATATTAGCACCAAACCAGCACTGCAAGAAATGTTAAAAGGACTGCAGCAATAAGCAGAAGAAATAGGATGAGAAACATAACCATAACAAACAAAAATGGCAATAAATTAAGTACATATCAACAATAACCTTAAATGTAAACAGATTAAACGCTCTGCTCAAAAGACACAGAGTAGCTGACTGGAGAAGAAAGCATAACTCATCTATATGTTGTTTACAAGAGACCCACCTTAAAAGAAAAGACTCACATAGATTGAAAGTTAAGAGATGGCCCTGGCCAGTTTGGCTCAGCGGTTAGAGCGTCGGCATGCGGTCCCGAGAGACCCGGGTTCGGTTCTCGTTAAGGGCACGTATTTCGGTTGCAGTTTGTCCCCGGCCCTGGTTGGTCGTGCGGGTGGCAGCCACTCGATGTGTCCCTTCACATCGATGTTTCTCTCTCTCTCTTCCTTCCTCTCTCTCCCTCCCACTCTGTCTGTGCAGAAAATGGAAAAGTGTCCTCAGGTGAGGATTAAAAAAAAAAAAAAAAAAGAAAAGAAAGTTAAGAGATGGAAAAACATTTTCCAGGCAAACAGAAAAAAAAAAAAAAAAAAAGCTGGGGTAGCAATACTCATATCTGATAGAGTAGCATTCAAAATGAAGGCCATAACTAGAGACAAAGAAGGCTACTACATAATATTGAAAGAATCTATCCAACAAGAGGATATAACCTTGGTAAACATATATGCACCCAACATAGGAGCACTGAAATACATTAAAAAACATCTAGAGGACTTCAAAGAAGAAATCAACAGCAATACAATCTTAGCAGGGAACTTCAACACCCCGCTGACATCACTGGATAGATCCTTTAGAAAAAAATTAACAAGGAAACAGAAACTCTAAATGATGAACTAGATCAAATGGATTTAATAGATATATACAGAGAATTACACCCCAAAACTGCAAAATTCACATTCTTCTCAGGTGCAGATGAGACATTCTCAAAGACAGACCACATGTTAGGACACAAACTAAGTCTCTACAAGTTCAAGAAGACTAAAATTACATCAAGAATCTTCTCAGATCACAATGGCATGAAACTAGAAATCAATTACAACAAAAACATGCAAAAATGTTCATATACATGGAGGCTAAATAGCATGTTATTAAACAACGAATGGATTACCCAGGAGATCATGGAAGAAATTAAAAACTCCCTGGAATCCTATGAAAATGAATACACAACAACACAAAATCTGTAGGACGCAGAGAAAGAAGTCCTGAGAGGGAAGTTCATAGCACTACAGGCCTACCTCACGAAACAAGAAAAACTTCTAATTAACTTTCTAATCCTACAACTTAAAGAACTAGAAAGTAAACAAAAGAAAAGCCCAGAGTGAGTAGAAGGAAATAAATAGTTAAGGTCAGAGCAGAAATAAACAACATAGAAATAAGAAAAAAAAAATTCAAAAAATCAATGAAAAAAAGCTAGTTCTTTGAAAAAATAAACAAGATTAATAGACCCTTAGCCAGACTCACCAAGAAGAGAACACCCAAATGAACAAAATCAAAAACAAAAGAGGAGAAATAACAACTGACACCACAGAAATATAAAGGATCATTAAAAAATACTATGAACAATTATATGCCAACAAATTGGACAATCCAGGCAAAATGGACAAATTTCTAGAAACACAGTCTCCCACAACTGAACTGAGAAGAGATAGAAAATTTGAACTGACCAATAAGAACTAAGGAAATTGAAGATGTAATCAAGAAACTCTCAGCAAACAAAAACGCAGCCCTGGATAGCTTCATGGGGGAATATTACTAAATATTGAAAGAAGATCAAACACCCATTCTTCTCAAATGATTCCAAAAAATCCAAGAAGAATAAAGATTTCCAAATTCATTTATGAGGCCAGCATATTCTAATTTCCAAACCAGATAAAGACACTACAAAGAAAGAAAACTACAGGCCCATATCCCTAATGAACACAGATGCCAAAATCCTTAACAAAATATTTGCAAATCAGATCCAGAAATACATCAAAAAAATTATTCACCATGACCAAGTGGGATTCATTCCAGGGGTGCAAGGCTGGTAAAGCATTCACAAATCAATAAATGTGATATACCACATAAACAAAATGAAAGGTAAATACCAGATGATTATATTAATAGATACTGAAAAGCATTCGACCAAACCCAGCACCCATTTCTGATAAAAAAGCTCAGCAATGAGAGACCATATCTCGACATAATAAAGGCCATATATGAAAGCCCTACAGCCAACATCATACTCAATGGGCAAAAACTAAAAGCACTTCCCTTAAGAACAGGAACAAGACAGGGATGACCACTTTTACCATTCTTTTTAAATATAGTTCTGGAAGTCTTAGCCATGGCAATTAAACATGAAGAAAAAATAAAAGGGATCCAAATTGGGAAGGAGAAAGTGAAACTCATTATTTGCAGATGATATGATATTGTACATAGAAAACCCTAAAGACCTCATCAATAATCTACTAGATTTATTAAATGAATTTGGCAAAGTAGCAGGATACAAAATTGATGTCAAGAAATCAATGGCCATCAACAAATCATCAAACAACAAGTGTTGGTGAGGGTGTGGAGAAAAGGGGACTCTAGTACACTGTTTGTGGGAACGCAGACTGGTGCAGCCACGATGGAAGACACTATGGTGTTACTTCAAAAGATTAAAAATTGAGCTGCCATTTGACCCAGTGATCCCACTTTTAGGAATATACCCTAAGAAACTTGAGACACCAATCAGAAAGAATATATGTACCCCTATTTCATAGCAGCACTATTTACAATAGCTAAGATCTGGAAGCAACCAAAGAGTCCATCAGTAGATGAGTGGATTAAAAAGCTGTGGTGCATATACACAATGGAATACTATGCAGCTGTAAGAAAGAAAGATCTCTTATTCTTTGAGATGGCATGGAAGGACCTGGAGGGTATTTTTTTTTTATCCTCACCCAAGGACATTTTTTCATTTTTTTATTCAGATAGGCTGGGAGAGAGAGAGAGAAAGAGGGAGAAAAACATCGACATGAAGAGGACACATGGAGTGGCTGCCACCAGCACGACTAACCAAGGCCGGGGACAAACAGCAACCGAGGTACGTGCCCTTTGTGAGAACCAAACCTGTGTCTCTCTGGACCGCAGGCCAATGCTCTAACTACTGAGCAAATCTGGCCAGAGCAGACCTGTAGAGTATTATGCTAAGCAAAACAAGCCAAACAGAGAAAGACAAATATCACATGATCTCACTTATTTGTGGAATATAATGAACTAAACAAACTGCTGAACAAAATTAACCCAGATACATAGAGGTGGGGTACAGACTGACAAGCTTCAGAGGAGTGGGGGTTGGGGGCAGAAGAGATAAACACAGAATTTACATGCATGTATGCATGAACAATGAACATAGACAACAAAGCTAGGGATGGGGCAGGGGTGAAGGGGAGGAGGGTGTCAATGGGGGAAAAATGAGAAACATCTGTAACAAAAATTAATAAATAAAAATTAAAATTAAAACAAAAGTAATATCATAATACAAAAAAAAAAATAAATCAATGGCATTCTTATACAACAATAATGAACTGACAGAAAGAGTAACTAAAAAAAAATCCCATTTACCATTGCAGCTAATAAACTAAGACACCTGGAATAAACTTAACCAAAGAAGTCAAGGACCTGTTATTAGAAAACTACAGGACATTGAAAAAATTAGAGGAAGATATAAAAAAGTGGAAGCACATACCTTGTTCATGGATTGGAAGAATTAACCTCATTAAAATGTCCATACTACCCAAAGCATTCTATAGACTCAATGCAATCCCTGTTAAAATACCAATGGCATATTTCATGGAGCTAGAACACATACTCTAAAAGTTTATATGGAACCCAAAAAGACCCCGAATAGCCACAGCAATCTTGAAAAAGGACAAAGTAGGAGGGATCACAGTACTGGATATCAGGTTATACTACAAAACTACTGTAATCAAAACAGCCTGGTACTGGCACATGAACAGGCATAGAGACCAGTGGAACAGAACAGAGAACCCAGAAATTATGCAACACGTTATGCTCAACTATATTTGACAAAGGTGGCAAGAGCATACAATGAAGTAAAGACAGCTTCTTTAATAAATGGTGTTGTGAAAATTAGACAGCTACATGCAAAAAAAAAAAAAAAAAAATTAAAGTAGACTGCCGACTTACACTATACACAAGAATAAACTCAAAATGGATAAAAGACTTAAATATGACTTGAGAATCTTTAAAAATCCTAGAAGAAAATGTAGGCAACAAAATTTCAGATAGCACATGCAGCAGAATTTTCACTGATACAATGCAAGAAAAAACTGAATAAATGGGACTACATCAAACTAAGAAGCTTCTGCACAGCAAAACAAAAAAACAAAAAACAAACAAACAAACAAAAAAAAACAAGCATCAAAATGGAAAAGGAACACATTACATGGGAAAGCATAGTTACCAATGATACATCAGATAAGGGGTTAATTTCTACAACATATACAGTACTCATACAACTTAACAAAAGCAAGACAAAGAACCCAATTTAAAAATGGGCAGAGGCCCTGAAGAGACACCTCTCTAAACAGGACATACAAATGGTCAAGAGACATATGAAAAATACTCAGTGTCACTAATCATCAGAGAGATGCAAATTAAAACAACTATGAGGTATCACCTTACATCTGCCAGAATGGATGCCATCAACAATTCATCACACAAGTGCTGGTGAGGGTGTGAAGAAAAGGGTACTCTAGTATGCTGTTGGTGGGAATGCAGACTGGTACAGCCACTATGGATAAGAATATGGTGTTTACTCAAAAAATTAAAAATTGAACTGCCATTTGACCCAGTGAACTCACTTCTAGGAATATATCCTAAGAAGCCTGAAACACCAATCAGAATGAATATATGTACCTCTATATTCATAGCAGCACTATTTACAATTGCTAAGATCTGGAAACAGCACAGGTATCCATCAACAGATGAGTGGATAAAAAAGCTGTGGTGCATATATACAATGAAATACTATGCAGCTGTAAGAAAGAAAAACCTATTATCCTTTGAGACAACATGAAGGGACCTGGAGAGTATTATGCTAAACGAAATAAATCAATCAGAGAAAGGCAAATATCACATGATTTCATTTATTAGTGGAATATAATGAACAAAATAAGCTAATGAACAAAATAGACCCAGAGACATAGATGTAGGGTACAGACTGACAAAGCTCAGAAGAGGGGCCTGGAGGGTGGGATGGGATAAACCAAAGAACTTACATGCATGTATGTGTAACCAATGGACATAGACAACAGTGGTGGGGCTGGGGGTGGGGGCGGGATCGGGTGGAGGGTGTCAATGGGGAAAAAAAGAGAAACATCTGAAACAAAAATAAATTGATAAAAAAAATTTAAAAAACAACAAATAAAGAAATGTCAGAAAGAAAACAATGTAATGTGTATCTATAATTTATTTTCTTCAAGGACCTCTAAATTATTATAACCAACTCAGGACATCAGATAATAAAAACTGTTGTTGATTTCTTGATATTTGTCTTATATTTGGAGGTAATGTCCATTGTTGATACTAAGTCAAATGAATCAGATTAGAATGCTAGACACTCCATATCAATATCATTTGTTATGTTTCAAATAATTCAGAATGAACTCAATTTTGTACTTATTATTGACTTTAATATTCATTTGTAAAATTACTTGCTGATCTGCTACCACTGCTATTTTTTGTCCCACATGCATTTCTCCCCTCAAAATGAACAAATTATTTTCAAATTAGTTGCTTTAATAAAGTTATATGGTCAAGGTACAAGCATGTACAGTCGTCCCTCACCACTTTGCACTTCGACTTTTGTGGCTTCACTCTATCACGGTTTTTTCAAATATATTCAGTAAAAAGTTGATTGAGACAGTGAAAAGGACATTAGCGCATGCTCGGTTGTCTGAGTCAATTATACACCCCATATTACAATTAAAATTACTGTACATATGGACTGTAGGCCTATGTATTTGAGCACCCCAGGAACCCTTTAATGCCAGGTGCAACCACTAGAGTCTGGAACAAATTAACCTCGATGAATGAGGATGTTGAGAATGATTACATTTCTCTATCATATGTTATCACACTACTTAAGCATAAAGATCAAAAGCAGTGCCAAAATTATTTGTGTATAAGTCTGTTATCAAAGTATAGAATATAGCATAGCTCACAAAATATGTCCTAAGTCTGTCTTTATATATTATTAGTACACTATGTCTTTGGTATATGCTGTTTGGTGTGTGTGTGTGTGTGTGTATGTGTGTGTGTGTCTGTGTGTGTGTTGTGTTTATTTTTCTCTGTTCTCTCTAGTGGATAATATCTATAACCATATCATCTATCATTTTTCTATTATCTATGCCTCTATTTATCTAGGTATCTACCTATTTATCTCTATCTCTAACTAGCTACCTAACTTCTTACTAAAAACATGTTTATCACAACTGTTTGATATTATATGATCTTTAGAGACCTGTGATTTTATTCTTAAATATAGAGCTACCCTGGCTATGCCATGACTCACCCAAATCTCATCTTGACAACAAACAAACAAAAAAATCACTGGCATAATAGTCTCAATATATTTTTGTTTGGCTACATTGTAACATCAAAAACAAACCCATTTTGACTGGAAAAATCTTTTTTTTTTTTTAATTTTTCTTTTTCCATTGTTTTCATTCATTTATTTTTTAGAGAGAATGGAAAGGAAGAAGGGAGAGGGAGAGAGAGAGAGAGAGAGAGAGAGAGAGAGAGAGAGAGAGACATTGATGTTGAGAGAGACACGTTGATTAGTTGCCTCCCAAACAGCCCTGGTCAGGGCAGGGGAAACCTGCAACCCAGGCATGTGCCCTTGACCAGAATCGAACCCATGACCCTTCAGTGCGAGGGCCAATGCTCTAACCTCCGAGCCAAACCAGCCAGGGCTTTGACTTGAAAAGTCTTTTCAGGATTATAAAACATCTAATTTAAAATTATTTTTGAAAATATTTTATCAGAAATTTCAATGGACTCTTATCCATACCCACTTATTTTCAATCAACATATGCTTCTGTTAACAATAATGAGATAAAACTGAATGTTAAGTTAATATGGTAAAATGTCGCCTTGGCCGGTTTGGCTCAGCGGTTAGAGCATCAGCCTGCGGTCCTGAGAGACCCGGGTTTGGTTCCTGCTAAGGGCATGTACCTCGGTTGCAGTTTGTCCCCGGCCCTGGTAGGTCATGTGGGTGGCAGCCACTTGATGTGTTCCTTTCACATCGATGTTTCTCTCTCTCTCTCTCTCTTCCTCTCTCTCCCTCCCACTCTACCTGAACAAAAAATGGAAAAATGTCCTCGAGTGAGGATAAAATATATATATATGGTAAAATGTGGCTATACTTAAAAAAAAAGAAAAAAAAAGGCCATGAAGATTGATGGAAATACTACCTGTACCATCATAAATAAAATCTACAGGGTGAAAGAAAGAAAAACAATACTAAAATTAAATATTACATAAAATATCACAGAAGAACATTTAAAGTAGGATAGAGTAGTGTAGCCAACAATATTTCCATTTCTTAACAATGAGGATTTTCAAGAAAAAAGCATGAGAATTGATGTTATTATATAGAAAAATGTGATAATTTTTATTTGTGAGATTTTAAAATATATTTTCCCTTGGACTTTAATAAACTATAAAATAACTATAAATATATTTAGAGATTGGTTCCATAGTTATAATAAGAGAAAAACAACAGAAGATATCTCATGTTTACTGTTTATCTCTAACAGGCAAAGTTTTTGAATTGTGGAGAAACAAATTTATAATGCAGTGAAAAAAATATTGAACTAGAAGTCTAGACTTGGTGTCTCTAACAAACTAAAAAGTTTTAGGGAAGCCATTCAATTCACAACCTCAAGTATTGCATACATAAGACAGAGATATTTCACCAAATGACTGCTAATTATTTTCTAAATTTGTGATCCATCAGAAAAGTTTGAGATGAAACAACAACACAAAAAATGTGCCTATTTGGAAAAATTTGGGTATGTTTGTAAGAAACAAAGAAAATATACTGAGTTTGTTGTATAATTAATTTATCTATTACCAATGGAACAGCTGGGAAAGAAATAAAATCTAGGACCCAGAAACATGTTATCTGTTTGTAAGAAACAGAGAATGCTAGAATCACAGAAACGAAAAGAAGATGAAATAAAAATGGATATATGAATTTTAGCAAAGAGAAATCACACAGGATGAGCACTCACTTCCTGAATTGTAATTATTTTGTTTGCACCAAGAAGAATTATCCAGTTTCCAATTATCTTTGGGAAGAAAAAATATCCATTAACACACCACTTTCTATGTGATAGACAGAAATATGACTTTTTTCCTACAATCATAAAAGACATTGTCTTCTATTTAATGATAGTTCACGAATTCAAATCATATTATTGCTCCAAATGGCTACAATCAGACATTCTGAAAAGCATGAGTCTGGGACTAAAAGATTTCTCATCTCATTTTGGAATATAGATTCATATCAAAGTTGAATGAATCAAAAAATAAATTCTCAAGCAAAGGGTTTCAAATACATTTCCATTTAAACCCACTAAAAGTACTTTTATTCAGGTACTCCAAGGTAATAAAAGTTTCCATAGCTGCTGATTAAAAATTGCTTGAAAACATTTTCAGCAGATAAGTACTTTTCTCCTCTTGAGCATCAAGTGAATTTCTCAGAGTGATGGTATTCAGGTAGATGCATTCATTTTGTTAATTAAATATTTCAAGGCATAACCTATAGTAAACCAAGATATTTCAGACTTCTTTTCAAAGTGAGATTCATTTCTCACTTTGGATTATTTTAAAATATTCCAGAAATGCTATTTCATTCTTATAATGGAGTTTAATAACACTGATAAAATGTATTGACACAATATTTAAAATCAAAGTTCCTTGTTACACTTGAATTATTGTGATTAATAAAAGTGTTTCTAAGGACTAAAAGAGGATCTTCATTTCCAAACATTTATTTTCCATTTGGAAATAGCTCTATACAAACTTAGCTTTCTACAAAACTTCAGTAGATTATTTATTATATCCATAGAGAATTTACTGAAAAAACATTTAAGACCCTGGTGAAAATGCTGAAAATTTAAGTAAAAACCAACCAAACAAACAAGCCACTTGTAGCCTCCAGAAGGAAAGGAAAGCAGAGTAAATAGCATAACTCTAGGAACACATATCAGCAACATTTAAGTTGCATAAACATAAAAATTGATAGTAATAATACGGCTTTATTTTTTAATAAAAAATATTTAACCCCTTTGAAAAATTCTCCATCAGAATTCCCAAATATGACCAAATTGAGATCATATATATATGTATATATATATGTGTGTGTGTGTGTGTGTATATACATATGTATATGTATATATATGCATATATGTGTGTATATATGTATATATACATATACATATATATAAATAGATGATGATGATAGATAGATAGATAGATAGATAGATAGACAGATAGATAATTTAAGTGCCTCTGGGAACTGAAGACCAGAGTAAGAACAAGTCATAGGCTATTTTTGTTTTCAATAAATCTTTCTTTATTACTTCTTTAATGGCAGACTTTTTAATGGTTAATAAACATTTGGATTTAACATGACTACTAATCTCTGGATATAAAAGGAACAATGTGGACATTTATATTTTAATATGACTTTTATTGCTAATAAAAGTATTTAATTATAAATTATTTTATATTCATAATTTATTCATAAAATCAAAGTAACCTAAAATTTATGGGGAAAAGTATCAATATTAAGTTTTTAATTTTGAACAAGTAAATATATAATTCTTAGGGATTCTTTTTCAGACTTATTAGTTTCAAACCTTCACGTTCAAAGGAATACATGTAAAGACACATATAATACATTAAAAAATGTTGTAGTTATAGCAAAATATTGAGACTTATTACTTTATGTAAAATTACTAAACTGCAAAATTACTTTAGGTATTAGAATATTTAATAAATAAGGCTACAAATAAATTCAACATAATACAGTGCTGCTTCAAATAATATGACATATAAATTGTATATTCTATTGTCATAGTATATGGAAATAAATAAAATGATTTGTTTTGCTAATTTAAAAAAGTTGTACTTCAGAATGCTTATAAATGCAATCAGTATTAGAATTTTAAAATCACAGAATGCTTGGTCTAGAGAGCAGACGCTCTTTCAAATTGCAAGAAAGAAAATGTTCTCCTAAAAGTGTAAACTCCTGACATACTTCTGTTAAACTCTCAGAAATCGTTTCCCTCTGACTAAAAGGAAAACTTGCAAAATTAACTTTTAAAATGAAACTTTAATTTTTTTGGATTATAATAGTATTATATTCTCTTTGCAGAAATTTGGAAAATGTAAGAAAACATAAAAAAAACTAACAATACCAAGAATCCATAACCTCATTATCTTAGAACACCAATCTAAACAACTACAAAGATATTTTAAAACATGAAACATTTAAATACAGAACTATGTAACTAATTTAGAGAAGACACATTTTATTTTTATTTTTTAAGGTTAGAAATAAATTCTTATTGTGTACAGAATCATAGAGTTGTACACATTTTCAAAGAAAGGCAAAGTTAATTTTCAAAAATATTTACCATCAGATATATAAGGACATTTTCATGAATAGTTTCTATGGGGTTAAGGTCCCAGTAAAAGTACTCTACATTTGATTACCCTCCCCCCAAAACCAGGAGTATAATCAGAAACATGCTGTCACAACCAGAGGTTAATAGTCTCCATGCTGTTGGTGGATGAAGATCAGTTGCAAAACAGCACATTTCTCTTTTTCAGCCCTATCAACATACTCCTTTTAGCATACAAATCAGTTGTTTCTGCTCCTTGGAAATGCAACAAATTGTGCTACTTGTTTTCTTGCAGCATACCACCTTTTTGTCAAGAAGAAAACCTTGGAGTAAGCGGTATCTACATTAATAACAGAAACTTAAAAGGGGGCAATAGTTTATACATCCAAGCCATCCCAAAGTCTCAAAAGAGTTTTTCTTAATAACAGTGTTTCTATTCAAAACAAATGAACAAATATCTATCTCTTCATTTTCCAGTCACTGGAAAATGGAACCGCTTAATTAGGACTAGTGTCTTAATGATGTCTGACTACTTTAGTGGGTCAGGTGTCTGGTCACAGAGGAAAGTAAAATTAATGGGGAAAAAAAAGACAGGAAGGAGGCAACACTATCAGTTGTCACCAAAAACCATGATTACAGTTTCAATTATTCATCAGGGATATGAACACAATATTCATTAGTGTAAATGGAAGGCCCCAAACAAATGAGTTGTAAAAGTTAGCAAATTTGGTGAGATTATGTGCCTTAACCTTATAACTTTTTATAATCATTCCAATGTTTAAAACCTAGTTTCTGTAGGAGGAGAATGTGTAATTCACTGAAGGAGTAAGAGAAGCCTGGGCAAATAAGAAAGACATCAAATATTCTAACAGACTCAGAGGAGAGAAAAAAACAGATGATTGGAAGTCCGATAACAAGACCCTGGAATTATAACTTAATTGAATTTACCATATCAGGACTGTCACTGCATAACAAATTAGTCTGTTGTGAGTTTCTAACATTCATGGTCAGATGACTTGCTATGTGACCCCTTCCTGCCATTGCCTGCCTGTTCATTCAACCTCTTTGAAATAAACATTTGATATCTGCCCCTTGAGGTTCAATCACAACAATGAGATCTTCCCAAAGTTCACATATGAGCAAATATTTCTAATGCTGTGTATTCTAATTTAGATTGCTTTAATGATTATTGTTCTGGTATTATTATTAATCCTCCTTGTGGCTGAAACTAGAAATGGGAATGTTCAGTGAATGGTAAGTACCCCACTTTGCCTAGGTAAATCTGAGCTGGTCTGAAGTTTCTCTGTGGGGGGGCGGGGTGGTGTGTGTCTGAGGTCAGGTAAGATAGATTCTACTGTGAACTACAATGCATAATGCCCAGTAAAGTCGGAAGGAAAGTGAACCTTGTCTCCTCTGAATCAGGTATAATCTTGAATTCTTAATCTAATCAATGATCAGCTTGTGGACTAGAGATGAACCACAGACTCCTTTGGTCTCTTTATGAGCACATACATGTCTGTAAACATTTGAGAGTCTGTGTTTCAATAGCAACTACATTTCCTCACAATAAACCCTTTCCTCAAAAGTGTTAAAGTAATCCACACCAAGCAAACAATCTGGATTTTGTAGTCCTTCTAGGACCACATTTTGTCAAAATGTGGACTGGAATTGTACTCTATCGGGCATCTGTGCCCCACACTGGAGAAGTCAGTATCATCCCATCTACCATAGAGATAGTTTCTTTTCTCTCCCACAGGCAGTGAATGCTGCTTGCCTGGAGTAGGACTACCTCAGAAGTCATCTCAACAGAAGCTAACTCTTCCAGGAAGGTCAGAGAAACTCTAAACCTCACTGGATACAGCCACCATTTTCTCATCTATGTACTAAGAGCAGATGGGCTCCTTTTGCAGCAGAAACAATCCAGGGCGCAGGATACACTCCTCAAAAGTGCACAGTCTCCCTACCCATCGGAGCCTGCTGGGGTCAAGAATTTTGAGTGTCTAACATATCGGATATCTTATAAAGTACTAAGTTCACTGTCATATGACTTTGTGGTACAAAATATGTTCTTGAAGACCAAAATGAAAGCAGATAGAGCTAAATTTATCATCATCATATATTATATATAAAGGAGGGTGGAAGAAAACAAAGCTGTTGTTTTCACATCATATTGTCAATTTACAGCATTTACTACAAGGTAGAAATATGACACTGAATAAGGATGGCAAATTTTCTAACAACAGGCTTAGTTATAAAGACTTGGTTAATGCAGACTATACTGACCACTAGATCCTCTGCTATTTGCTGCCCATCAAACTTAGATGCTTCCAAGTCTTGATTGAGAGACTTGCAAAATTTTAGTCAAGCCCTGGTCAGTTTTGTTCAGTGGTTAGAGCATCAGCCCACAGACCAGAGAGTACCGGATTCGGTTCCCACTAAGGGCACGTACCTCAGTTGCAGTTTGTCCCTGGCCCCAATTGGAGTCACGTGGGTGGCAGCCAGTTGATGTGTCTCTCTCACATCAATGTTTCTCTCTCTCATCGATGTTTCTCTCTCCCTCCCGCTCTATCGGAAGATAAATTTAAAAAAAAAAAAGTCCTTGGATGAGGATTAAAATTTTTTTTAGAGTCGAAAAGAACATTAAACAAAACAAAAAAGGGTAATGCTTCCTACTGTTACTGTGACTGTTGTGTACAGTATAAGGCTCTGTCAATCACACCTACAATTAAATTACTTTCTCCACCTCACAGAGCAATTTCTAGTCAGCATAGCAACTAGATTGTCTTTCTTGTGTTGGCAAAATGTTGATAGAAATTATTGTCCATTTGCAAATTAGTATTATTTTAATTATCCCTCATTATGTAACCTACAAACATAATTTCACTTAATCGTTACACAATCTTCAGGGGTGGTAATATTATCCACATTTTATAGATAAAGAAATTGAAACTCATTGGGCTTAGAAGACCTAAAATCACACAGTAAGTTAGTAACAGAGTCCGAATTTCATCCCAGGTGTGTCTGACAGCGAAGGCTAAGCAATGTTTCTCATTAAACATATTAAACCTAGCCTACTAGTTAGAAATGATCTTGAATTACAAATAACAATAATTCCTATTGAGCCTGCACTATTGTAGGTACTTAGAATAATCAATCTATTTGTTTGAAATAATCAATAAATTACTTCCCTATCCTCTGTGAATACCTGCAAAGAAATTACACATGATCTTATTTAATGACCATTAAAATAATTAATTATATTTTTGGTGACCAAATGGCCAACTGTGCTAAGCATGAGGATACAATGAATGAAAAGCTATAATTACACACTCTCATTCAAATGTGGTATGCCCACAATTAATTTTTGTCCACATATAATGAATATTTTAGTTCATTAAAAATACCTTTTGCAATTAGATTGTTCCAAGAATGCAAAGCTATAGATTTTATTATTTTTCACTTGAATAAAGAAAAAACATGGCTGTTACACTTATAGATGTAGTGAAAAATATTGCAGGTTTTTAAGTCAGTATAAAAATGTATTCATTAATACATTCAAATATTTAATAAGCATCTACTATAGATTATGCATTGGAAGATATGGCAAGGAACAAGCATTCTTGTCTCATGGAGTTACATTGTAATAGAAAAGACAGACCATACACAAGTAAATTTATTATATTTATATGTATATATATACACATATATAAGGTTTCTATATATAATTATATGAATGCATAATTTCAGTGTACAGAAAGTGCTATAAAGAAACATAAAGCGGGGTAATATCAAAAGTAAATGCTATTTTAGATATCGCAAAATCAGAATACAAATACAGTGTTAAAGAAAACCCATACAATATTTAATCATTGGCCATTTGAAGGCTAGGCTGGTTTTTCCTCTAAGTACAAGGCAGTAAAATATTTCAGTTCATTAAAAATACCTTTTGCAATTAGATTGTTCCAAGAATGCAAAGCTATAGATTTGTAAACTTAATGTTGGAGAACTTGAGTAAAAATTCTAAATCTATCTGAAAAACAATTATACCTAGGAGCTAGAATATCTCTGCTGTACCATTTTATTTCATCAGCTTACATAAGAAAACCATTTTATGAAGATACTAAGCATTGCTATGCAATTAAGATTGGCTGAGAAACCAGTTTTAATCTCTTTTCCAGGCCATATTTTCCTATTAATGATAAAGTTCAAAGACATTATGTTTAGAGTGTTAAATTTTAATGCTAGAACTTAGTCTTCATAGTAAAAAGTGAATGGCATTGGCAAAGCCAAACAAAACAAAGACACATAGAGAAAAAACAAAAACAAACACAAACAAACTATTGTATAAAATTCCCCTGCTAAGAAAAAACAGAAACTGATCCTTTAAATTAAATATTTATTTTTTATATCTTCTAATAATTTTAGTTTCCAAAGGTTGTACAGAATGCTATTATTTAAAATATTTTTCTTCTTGGCAATTTTTATTGTGATGAACAAAAACTGGAATAACCATATTTTTGGAGAAAGTTTAAAGAAATAGAAAACCTTGATAATTTCGAAATTTGGCTTTGAGGTTCACCTGAATTTATCTTCAAGGATAGTGTCTGACACCTTGAACACATCATCTACTGAATGAAACACCACCTTACATTAAAGTAAAAGAACATGCAGAAAATATCAAAGCAGGATATCTCTTGTTTTGATTCGCATCAGTGAAAATTAAGTAATCCTTTTCACATTCTTGCCAAACTCAGAAAAATGAAACCTCCACTCATACAATGCCAAGATAGACGAGACTAGTCCAACATTTGGGACTTGGTCAATCTGCACTAAAATCCTAAGCAGACAAAACCCTCCTTAGTTTATGAGGGCCGACAGTATCCCTGCTGGAGGAGATAAGACTATGGCATTGCACACACCTCGCAAATGGCAGCAGAACAAATACTGTCAGCTTGACAACTTATCAGTTGGGAAGCCTTTCACTCTTTTTGAGACATGGAGATACTGGGAGTGGAAACTTAACTTTGGACACACATCTAGTAACTCCTGTCATTATTTGCATGTCAATGCTTTTCCTTGGTAAGTATCCTTGAAGACATTATGTATGTAAGTGCGTGTGCGTGTGCGTGTGTGTGTGTGTGTGTGTGTGTTAATGGTCATATGGAAAAAAAAAAAAAGGCCCCATTTATAAATGGAGTTGGCAATTCACAAACAAAGTTATAGTACTCTCAAAATTACTTGAAAGCTAGATTTGGAGTTTTGTAAATTCAGTAATTAATTAAAATTTTATTTTGTTAGAAAAACATGTTATAAAACAAATGAATATTTAAAAGTTAAAAATGCTTCAGAAATTTATAACAAAAATAGAAAAAAATTGTGAGTGCTACAATGTAAAAGATACTATAAAGTAAATATTTAGGGCACCTTTCACAAAACATCTGCACAATGCCAGTGTACTGAGTGTTTCAGTCCAGTTTGGGAGTTAGGACCTAGAAACATAAACAAATACTTACAGGAGTTCTTTAACATTACATAAGAATAAAATAGACATAATGTGGAGTATGTGATTCATTGTCAACTGAATGCCATTCAGTTGACAATGAATCACATAAGTAACACAGTACGGAATTTGAATTCACAGCAGAATGAAGCAACTACGTTGTTTTGGGAACTACACTGCCTTTAGCAGGCTACATGAAGCCCACTCCTGACACCCTCTCAACATGACTTTTTTAGTTTCTGGACCCCATTCACCATTTGAATCATGATGTCCCTTACTTACTAACAAAGCTTTCTGGCTTTGAAAGTCTCTCATTTAATATCCCCCTCCAAAAAAAAAGACAGGCTCTTCTGACCTACTGATGTCTTGATTCTCGTGAGCCTTACTTTCTTCCTGTTGTTGAGACTCCACCTGTCTCCCTCACCATTCATGCCCAAGTTAGATTTCACGCTTCCTCACTCCACCATTCTCCTGTCAATATCCTTGCCCTCACCACCCCATTATATTGGTTCAAAAACAACAATCTGATGAAATTCCAACTCTACATTAAGTCAAATTCATTTTACTCTTTGATTGATGCTAGACGAAAATATACAACCATGTAGGTTAGTGATACAATGAATTTTTCATCTCTAACCTCATATGAGCCAACCCTACCTGGCAATTTTTGCATGTTCCCCAATTAGCTCTCTCCTGTTTGCCACAGCAGCTATTTCAAAATGTATTCAATCTCATTATCTTTAATGTTTTCTGCTACAACTTCCCTCTTAGCAGATAATCTCACCTCTCCTTTCTCCAAGAAAAGATAACATATGTCTTAATCCCCTTAACTTCCTGACACCACAGAACAAGGCTTGTGTACATTTACACCATTTTTCCCTTACTCCCTGCCCTCCATGCCATCACTTTGGAAAACTATGTCCTCCAGTGGCCAAGATTAGGCACTCCATCTAAATCTAGATCCAATTCCCTCTTTCTCCTAGTCCTCTATACATTATCAGGTGTCTTTCCTTTACTTCTTTCTCTCCCTCTTTTCTAGGCTCAGTCTGTGAGCATCAAACATACTCCTGTCTTTAACGTTCTGCAAGTTCACCCTTTCAATTTCATGAAGCAATGTAATAATCATTCTTATAGCCAAACAGGTTAATATGGCATATACCCTTCCTACTTCTACATATCGCCTCCCTTTTTATTTTCAACTTGTTATTTAAACATCTGACATTACTACTCAGCTGAGATTTCTCTCATAAATGACAGTTAATGCAACATCTTTTGATGTACCAAGTTCATTTCTGAATATGCCACATTACTAACTCATATAGGCCATGCCTACTTATGAGCTTAGTAACATGTTACTTAAATTTGGTTTTAAGTAACACAACAGGAAATTGTACAGTCTAACATTAGCAGCTACACAGCTAACCCATTTGCTCTGCTGTGTCTCCTCAGTTACTGAGTTCTGAAGTTCATCAGACGCTCTTTATGTCTTTATGTTACTGCTTTTCTGTGACATTGCTGATCCTCGGCTATGTCTTGAAACTCTTCTAAGCTTCTATTACTATATGAAGACAATCATTAT
The DNA here is from genome assembly GCF_014108415.1 of Molossus molossus. Taxonomy (NCBI): domain Eukaryota; kingdom Metazoa; phylum Chordata; class Mammalia; order Chiroptera; family Molossidae; genus Molossus; species Molossus molossus. Next base: position 72,142,928 of record NW_023425344.1, on the reverse strand, counting down.
TATGCTTGTGTATACATATCTAATTATGGAACTGGAATAAGTGTTTTTGTAAAATAAGGACGTATTAGGATCATAAGGCTTTAGGAAAATTGATAATAGCATTACATGGGATAGTTCACACAAAAGATATTGGAAGAAAGAACATGGTGCGAAATGATTTTACATAAACTTGAGGATAATCATTGGGAGTAGAATGGAATGAAAATACAGGAGGGTTTTGTAAAGAATTAATACTTGCATAAAGAGTTTTTGTTTGTAATAGTATAGGACTCAGTGGTTCTAAACCTGTGGGTTGTGACCCCTTTGGGGGTCGAATGACCCTTTTACAGGGGTGCCCTAAGACATAAAGTAGCAAAATTACAGTTATGAAGTAGCAGTGAAAATAATTTTATGGTTGGGGGCCACCACAACATGAGGAACTGTATTAAAGGGTTGCGGCATTAGGAAGGTTGAGAACCACTGTTAGGTCCTATCTGCAAATGAAATCATTTGTGTATGTATACCTTAATGTGTACAGAAGTCTTTTTTCCCCCTTGTTTCAATATAGGGAACATTAGGTACTAATCCTGATTTCACAATATGAGGTGAAAAGGGTTTTATAATATCATTTGGCAAGTAATTAAGTAACAAAAGCTTCAAAGAAAGATATATTACTTTGTTATAAAAACATGAATAATTTCATTTTCTGAACCTTCAATTACATTTATACTAAACTTATTATATAATTATATGTCAATTATGTTAATTATTCTGTTTCCATCTTATTCTACACAAATGTAGCTGTTTTCTCATTACTAAATAAATAAAATTAAAGACAAAGAATTGGGCCTAACACAGACTTCCCCTAATAGTTTTGAAATTCTCTATAAATTAATGGTAATTTTGGATACGGTCTATGTTCATGAATTTAGGGCAGCACCAGATACTCAGCATTGGTTTTTCAGTCATCATAAATCCCACACTGACTAACCAAGTTTTGCCTTCATCGATCTGCCAAAACTGTGTACCTGAGAGTGAAAATACAGAAATATAAAAACAAAGACAAATCTTAAAATCAATCAGAGAAAAGGTAGATGACTGGCAAAAATGGGCATTTCGACAGACAGCCAACTTCTAACCACAACCCTGAAGCCAAAGCCAATGCACTGATGTCATCGATGTGCAGAAAAAAATACAATGAGCAGTTTAGAATTGTATGTCTAGGGGAATATACTCACGGGAAAAAAAGATGAAATAAAGACATGTTCAGATAAACAACAACTGAGAAATTTGGCCACAAGAAAAACAGCATTGTATAGTTATAATTTTTTTCTTGTGGTGAGAAACAGAAAATAAATTTTAAAAGGTACTATATAATATTTATATAATAGAATACCACTGAGCAATATAAGTAAAAAAAATTAGTGAAAATAAGAATGTATCTACAAAATAAATGTTAAGAGAAAGAAGATACAAATGAGTGTGTCCTACATTACTCATTTTTATGAAAACCCAGACCAGGCAGAAGTCTCTGTTGCTAAGAGTGGAGGTAGGAACAGTGGGACTTCCTCAGGGAGGGAAGTGTTCTCCGACTCCATCTGGGTGGACGCAACCACTGAACGCTTCTGCGCACTTCAAAGTGTAATGCATGTTATTGTATTTAAATTAAATCTCTATAAAAACAAGTAAGCAAGTTTCTATATGAAAGAGTGAAATTATACTAATTCCTTTTCCATATATTTTTTAAAAAATTCAGATAGACAAAAGACTTCAATATAAAAGGCAGAAGTAAAAAGCCTTTGAGATATAATTGAGTATAATACTGCCTTTATGACTGGCAGTAGGACATGATTTCTTGAATAGGACTAAATGGCAATACTCATAAGGAAGGAAATTCATGATTCTGCTAAATTTAAAGGTACTATGAATGAAATGAAAATAAATACACAGAGAGGAGACTATTTACAACATAAATACCAATAGATTCATATTCAAAATATATACATAATTCTTATAACTAATTATAAAACAGACAACCTAGTAGAAAATGGCCAAAAGACTAGAACTGGCAATTAACCCCAAAATAAATCTGCCTTGGCCAGGTGGCTCAGTTGGTCCTATGCACCCAGATGTTGTGGGTTCATTTCTCAGTCAGAGCACATGCCTAGGTTGCAGGTTTGATTGGCAACCAATCTATGTTTTTCTTTCACATTAATGTTTCTCTCTCTCTCTCTCTCTCTCTCTAAAAATCCACAAAAACTTATTCTTGGGTGATGATTAAAACAAAACAAAAGCAAAAAATGTGAAGACAGCCAAAAGTTACAGGAAAGCATGCCAGAACATTGTAATAATCAGGGAAATAACAATTAAAGCCATTAGGATAGATCATTATATATTCAATAGCTTAATAAAAATTTAAAAGTCTGACAAAACCAAAACCTGGTGAGAACATTGGACAATGAGAACTCATTTCCCCAGTAGTGATATGTAAGTTGGTAAATCTCTGTGAAAATGGCTTTGAGGTTACCTAGTGAACACCAAGATATGCTTTCTCGTAGTGCAGCTATTCCACCCCTGGATACAAAACCTACAGTACATGAACAAGTAAGGACTAGACACACCCAAGATACACGTCCAAGAATTAGCCAAGCAAGTCATAAGAGCCGTGTTGATAATAGACTGAAGGTAGAAACAGACCACAGTAGATGCATATACAGGTAATAAAATTATATTTAAAACTGTAAAAAAATGAGTATCATAAAATTCAGACTAATTAGTTATACCACTCATAAGGAGTTTGGGAATGAAGTATACCAGGGCGTTTAGAATATCTGATATGTTCTGTTTCTTGACCATAGTAATAGTTGTTTCATTTAAAATAATTCACTAAACTATCTTTGTATCTTTTTGCAGCTCTCTACATTTGCTATGCTTCACTATAAAACAATAATTAAAAACACATTAAGACAGTTTCAACTCATCCAGCATAAATATACTGAGAGGTTTTTATTGCTGATTAGATCAACTCCTAACTTAGTTTGGTCTAAGTTTCTCTGCATCCTGTACCTCAACATTGGAAAGAAACGCCTACTGAAGAGCCTTTTAACTCTTGATGCAGCAACTTTATACACTTGGAAATTTATAGTTATGAACTCTGTATGCAGATTGGATTACCTTGGGCTTTTCCCTACCACAAACATATAAAAATGGCAAATTCAAACTATAGAAGTCATTTCTCCAGAGGCTTTTATATTTCTCCTCGAGAAAGTTATTGTTCTAGTAATTCATAAAACATCCGCTATTGCACTCAGCTTCTTCTTACATGCAATCTGAGCATATAACAAGAGCTCCGATCCTGTGAGCCATTTTCTACTTATGCATGACACATACAGTAGTTGAAATACAGAAATGTCACAGTTTTATAGTAGAATTTCAGTCTTTTTTCTGACTTTATGCATGTTACAAGTTAAAAACCAAGCAGCTATGTATTGTGTAAATAGTAAATTCAATACTTTATAAAATTATTATAATGAATGAAAGATTATGCTAGTTCCCAAAGAAACCATCCGATTACTGTACCTTTTGTCCTTTCAATTATTCTAAGGCATAAATAGAATTCATGGATGAATACTTCTGGTAAGAACTTAAGGTCATTTAAATGCCTAATTCTCTCCCTTTCTTCTCTTTCAAACCACAATAGAAATTGTAGTGTATACTGTATGAAGACAATCAAACAAAACCATAGTTACCACAGGAAAAGCATATTTATCAAAGTTTCTGGTCTTACTTTGCGAATGCCTCGGCCAAGCTCTTCTCCATAGTTAGTTCCAAGAATTTCAAAGTGGACATTGGGGTTGCCTCCATTTTCTCCAAATTCCAGCTCTCCAGTCAACCCACTGACTCCACCCTAAAGGACACAAAAGATACTGATGTAAGATTTCAGAAAAAGCAAGACAGTAATAATAATAATACATAAAAGAGAGTTCTAGGAACACAATTTCCAAGCATGGCACAATTAGGAGAGAAATTGAAAGTAATGTTGAGAATCACTTAATTCAAGCTCACCCACTTCACAGATAGACTATTTAGACCCAACGAGTCAAATGACTACACAAACTAACATCATATTACCGCTGAGACTACATTCCAGGCTAGGATTTTTGCCGCCATACCTTCTCACATACATGGATCCATCGGTCAGAAACCAAGATGCTGCAGGAGAGCACAGGTCTCCTCTGGAGACACATGTTGATAATATTCTTTCCCCAGCACAATGCCATTCTAATTTGATCTAAAATTATATCTGGGATTCTTGGCAGCCATAGTTTATAACTTATTAGAGGTTTCTTTTTCCTCCTTCTTTAAATATATGTTTTAATTAAAAAAAAAAAGAAAGAAAAGAAAAGAAAAGAAAAGAAAGCTGACCGAGGCTTGAGATCTGTTTTTGCTTTTAACCAGTAGTGCTGGCTGTTGAGATTCATGAGGAATTTCCAAGCTTCAGCTCTCACTCAACATGACAGATGTTCCTTTCCCCACCAGATAGTAATGTAGGTCACACTTTTCTTTTTCTTGTTTACCATTCTTTTCTCAGTTTAGTTTATCAGCCTTCACATTATTTAGGAATTTACAAGTAAAAAATGTATTCTGAGTCACATCTAAACTACAGCACTTCTAACTTTGAATTTTAAGCTGATAATCACATTTATCCAAACACATTGCCTCAGTTTATAAATTGCTTTAAGTATCACCTCTATGATGTTTGGTAATTAAGTACACAGACAGTCCCCGATTTATGATGGTCTGACTTTTGATTTTTTTTCAACTTTGCAATGCTGCAAAGGCAATATGCACCTGGTTCAAACAGTACTTCAGATTTTGAATTTTGAGTTTTCCCCCCTGGGCTAGCGATAGTAGTTTGATACTCTCACGATGCTCCTCAGCCAAAGTGAGCACAGCTCCCTGTCAGCCACACAACCACTGGGGTAAACAATGGGTACTCTTCAGTATATTTGGTTACCAATATTTTGTGTTCTGAGCCCATTAAGGCAATTAGACGAAGCTATGCTGGTTGATAAGTTAGATGTATTAAATTCATTTTTGACTAATGATATTTTCAGTATAAAATAGGTTTATCAGGGCATGACCTCATCATAAGTCTTGGAGCATCTATATCTCATTTGCCATAACCTCTAATTCAACTTGTTGTCATTGTCAGCAGGTATGATGCTGTCTGCTACATCTCCTATTGCATATGTGTCTTGGAGTCCACTGCATGATACAAAGTTCATAACTGGCATTCAATAAAACCATTGCTTACTTGTTACTTTCAATATTTGATCTATTTCATTTTTGCAACAGTTATAATCAACAAAACGAATCCTCCACAATTACTTCCTAATAAGCCAGTTTCTCTTTTATTATCCAGGTTTATTAATAAAATAAAAGATATGTTGAATTTGATATCTCTGTGCTCTTCTCATGTATGATTTAGTAGTCAATTCCATGGATTTGATCAATGGTATCAGAATCTACTGGATGTGTAAATCTCGCTATGTTATTTAATTTCTCTATGCCTCAATTTCTACATCTGTTACCTGGGATCATTACAAAATAATAGAACCTACCCAAGAATACTATTATGAGTCTTATAATACATGTAAAGAATATAGTAGAGTGTTTGATAAATAGTGGAAGATTAGTTACTATCATCATCTGCATAATTTTTCATTCTCTAATTTTGAAGGCTTTCTAATTTTGCTAAAAATTGTAGGCATGCTTCTGAGCTTTTTCAACTAATATTTATTGGGGTGGCAAAATTTCATTATATATTTGAATATTCACATGGCTTTGGCAAATACTTTTGCAAATTTTGACTCAATTACATTTCATTAATTAGTACTTGGGTGGAAAAAAGTTAAAGCAGCTCATCTAGGATCTATCCATTCCTTTTACTGCTGGGGGCAGGGACAGGATCGGGGGATAAAAAATAAAGGAGGTAAAATGCTCAGTACTAATATTTCAAAGAATTCAATTATCACTTTAAATTTTAAAGATCGCGATAAGTGCAGTGTATCTTATTATCATTAATATCTTCAAATGGCAAATGCTGTGGGAGTTTGACTGACAAATATAGCATATATTACTACATTTAAGTTCAAAAGACTGGTATTCTGTAATATTTTATAATAGCTTATCTTGTCCTCAGTCACACTTCTGTAAAATCCCTTGAACATATCATCATCCTAAATTTTTGCTATAGTACTTTTTTTCCTAAGAAAAATAGGAAATATGTTGCATATCAATATGATTGCTTCATTGCCAATATGCTAAACTCCTGTAATTTCTAAACTTTGAAACATTAGATTGCCTGGTATTATGTTATTATCATTCCCAACCAATACTCCTATGGCCACGCCAGGCCAATGTCTTTATCCCTAGCTTGTATCTAGCGCTGAGCATCTTAGCCCACTTACATTGCACAGGTACAAAACCATAACTCAGGGTATCAGTATTTAGTTTACTGCGGCCTCCATTTACTGTGTTCACCTTTTTGACTTTGTAATTTATCTTCTTTAAGTTATATTCTTAATGAGCTGCTAGCATGTGTAATCAGTAAAACCTTCTGTCATGAAGATATAAGGGATGCCTATGAGGTCAGTATTTCAAGCAAATAAACCCTTTACCTGAAGTCCCTTATTATCTAACCCACACTTACATTCTGATTTTTTATTTTCTAAGAATATTCCCATGCTTTTCACCTTTTTTGCATGTGTGTGTGTGTGTGTGTGTGTTTTCCCATTACCTTCACATCAACCTTGAAAACAGAGCCTTGTTAAAAAGTATGTGCTAGCCAGGTGGTAAGGAGCACATGGTGCCATGTGTTGCACAGGTATGGTTTTGATCTCGGTGATAGAGCAGATTCTAAAAAAAGCTAATGGGACATTGATAATACAAATAACACATACAGATAATTCCTAAATGTCCTTTAAATTGACAGTAAAAATTGGTGCCAGAAAATACCTTTATTAAAATACCAAGGAAAATTGGTTTGGATTTCATCCTACCCACTCTGTATAGAAATACTAGTGAGCATCAAATACAGAAAGTACAAGAGAAGAAAAACTAAAAGAGTAGAATCAGAGGTTGGGAACAATTTACCACTGGATAATCAGTTTCCGAAAAAGAAAAAAAAAAAGATTCTCCAATGAATAGGATAAATTGAAAACAAGAAGAAGAGAAATATTACTAAAAATTTATTTCATTCTGTTTATGAGGCTGAAGATTCTTTCCCATGCTTGAATGTGCTAAGTAACCTAGAGGGTTTTTTTTTTTTTTTTTGGAAGATCATATGGAACATCAAATATTTTACACTCATCTAATTTCCTTATACATCTTCTTAGGTTCCCTGAAACCCACAGACATGTTTGGAAACCAAGGACACCCTGTTAAATAAACATGAGCCCATCAAGGCAGGGAGCACACTGAGAGATGCCAGGCTCAGTGGCATGCCCTGATGCCCTTGTTTCATAGGTTAATTTTAGATAGAAAAATCCTCAACAGTTTTGAAAAAACTACATTTTCTATTCAGAAAAGAAATATAATGGGTAGGTAAATACTAAGATACAAAGTGTGAAATAACAAAAATTCAAAACAAAAACCATTTGTGTGAAATGTTTAGGAAAATTGGAGTTGCAATGTAACATTTCAATGTGTATATATGTGCACATATTGATATATACAAAAATATTTACAAGTATACCTATACATTCAAATATTCAATCATAATAGAGACTTGAAGCAAACTATGAAGTAAATGGGAGGTTACCAGCACACTAATCATCCTATTTACATTTTAGTAAAGAAGAAACTGAGGCCCAGATGACCAGCCACTTGAGGAAGCTGGATTAAAACCTTCATTATGATCTTGGCTGGCTTGGCTCAGGGTTAGAGAGTCAGCCCAAACACCAAAGGGTTGCAGGTTTGATTCCTAGTCCAGGGCACATACCTGGGTAGCAAGTTCAATCCCCAGTGTGCAGGAGGCAACCAATGAATGTGTTTCTTTCACATCAATATTTCTCCCTCTCTCCCCCTCCCCCTCACTTCTACACTCTCTTTAAAAATCAATGGAAAAAATATTCTCAGGTGAGGATTAACATAAATCCTTCATTATGTGCCTCATACTTTTTCCAGTAAATCATGTAAACTGCGTGTCTAACATAAGTATATCATGGTGGGTTGCTTAAAAATGTATATCAAGATAAACTAAATTAAGCAATACCAGTTTACCCACTTTAGGATTCAAATGCCCTTGAACTTGAAGTGTAGATTGATGAGTTCACAAGAGAACTATTGCAAAGGCAGACTGCTTTTTTAAATGCACTTGTGGCAACATGCTTATTTGCATATATTTTGTAAAAAGGACAGCTTATATTTCACTTATAATCCAAGTCAATAATGTTTCTGGCAAATCAGATTATGCTTTCCTAAATTCTCTCTCTTCTTCAGGTTTATCATTTCTAAAAGGTACCTAGTGTTTTACATAAAAAGCAAAGTAATAGTTTTCCATTCCTCAAGTATACAAATTTTAAAACAACGACAAAATCCCCAACTTTTGAGAGTTATTTTTGTCCAAGTCAGAAACCATTTTCTTCTTATCTCCCCCCTCCCCCACATTCATGTTAAATTACCAAATCGTCTTTCAACAACCTAAATACCTCTTACAGATATCTACTTCTATCCCTCTCCACGACCCACATCACTGCCCAAACTTCCTCTGAATTGGAGCATCAGCCCCTTGATGGGAGTTTTCTCATCCAATCAGGCTTGGCCCAATGGCAGCTGCAGAACAGACTCTCCAATTGGCAGATTATGGAGAATAAACTCTCCCCTTGGCAACCACTGAGTAATCTGATTTTGTTTAAAATTCCCCAGTGGCTTAACCTTACTCCTTAAAATGGTTTAAAAAACCATGATCTCTCCCTGCCTACTTCTTTGACTTAATGAGGAACTATGGCCTATTCTGACTCTGTTCTAGCTACCTGCTCTTATTTCCAACATTTAAATGTGACAAGCTCCCTTTCCTGCTACCATTTTAATAGTGTGCACGAAACAGTCTTCCTTCCCCATTTCTGGAATATTTCTCTCTTTCTTTTTCTGGCTAATGACTACTCATCTTAAACATTTCCATGTATCTGTCACTCTTACGCCTAAGTATGTTCTCCAGGCTCATAGTTCCAGAACAGGTGGTGTTTCCCCTTTCGTAGGGCTGATCACACTTGCAATTATTTTTGATATTTCTATTTTGCTTCCTTATTCTGTGATCTCACTTTACAACATACGGCAGTGTCAATAAATATTTGTTGAATGAATAGATTGCCATAAAAGAATTAGAGTAATTTCAATATTTTTGGGTATTTAAAGAATACTCTTTTAGATATCACATATTAAGATATGTATTATGTATTAAATCATGTCCTTTAGTTATATTTATCAAAATGTTTCAATATGGAAAAATATTGGTACAAAAGATTTGATATAATATAACAAATGTTGTTATATTTTCCCACATTCAGTATTGAAAATAGTGCAAAGGATTTAATAGAAATTTAACAGTTAAGCCAATGTGGATTTAAGGATTTAGCAAATTTTTTTAAAAAATTTTTATTGAAGGATATATCAAATCTTGTTTGGCTTACTAGTATAGAATACATAGGAAACATCACTGCTTTTATATGTAAGCACATATTTTGAGTGTATTATTTTTCTTAGGTTTTTAAAATCATTGAACAAAAGATGTAAATATATATTCTTTCTAAAATTCATCTCTAATTGTGTCAGATCCATACTCAGAAATTTTATAGCATCTTTCATTTTTACTAGAAAAAAAAATTACCTTTATCAATCTCTTTCCAGTCAAACTATTTTCTCCATGTGTTCTGTGTACTCTAGTATTTTAATCCATCTTTGTCACTGTCCACATGTTTTATTCTAATACACATGTCAGCTAGAGTGTTCCTACCACTTGAAATATGTTCTCCAGCCCAGCCGGAGTGGCTCAGTGGATTGAGCATCCTCCCATGGACCAAGAGGTCACCAGTTCTATTCCGGATCAGAGCACGTGCCTGGGGGGGAGGAGTGCTCAATCCCCAGTGGGGGGTGTGAAGGAGGCAGCCAATAAATGTGTCTCTCTCATCGATGTTTCTATCTCTCTCTCTCTCTAAAAATCAATAAAAATATATATATTTTAAAACGAAACATGTTTTTCATAGCTCTACATATCTCAAAACCGTTAATTTTCAAATTTGCATTGAGATGCTATCAGCTCCATGTAATTATTTTTTTATTCTTCTCTCTGTTTTGGAACGGGTTCCCCAGGAAGCAGCTCTGAGACGGAGATTGGTGTGCATCAAGGTTATCTGCAGCACTCCTGAGAAAAGTACCTGCCAGGGAGGGAGGAAAGAGGGCCTGGACGTTGGGAGAGGGGGGGCAGTGCAAATACAGCAGCAGCTCAGGTGAGCCCAGGGCAACTAAAGATCCCAGTCCTTAGTTATTTTTTTTTAATTTATTTTTTGGGGTTGTTTTTTTTCCCTTCACTCATATGTGGAATCTAATGAACAAACTGAACAAGCAAAATCTAGTTACTTTCAATAACTCTTCGGAGTTATCCCAAATGGAGGCAAGCGACTCCAACCTTCCTAGCTCTGCAGTGACCAGTCACTGGATACATGCGCTTCCAGAAAGGAGGTGCAGCCGCTCTCTTCTGCCCCGGACAGGACGGCTCCTGGACAGGGGCTCGGCTGTGCGCCCTCCCGAGGAGCCCCCGGCACGATGCACACGATGATGCTGCGATTTGAGAGGGTGCCACGACGCACTGCACGCAGCCCTTTTCTAAGATTCCACGGAACCTTATTTTGTAACACATTTGGGGCCTTTGTTGTCTCTCCTTAGAGCATTGCTGTTTATATACTTTGGCCAATATTCGCTACTAGGCTCTAAGTTCCTTTTCCGGTAATCACATGCAAGAGTTTGAATAATACATTCCACAGGCTAGGCATTTGATAAAACATGTTAAAAGAGTGATGAACACGTGAATGAAATAAGTGTACTCTTGGAAACCGTGTTAATATAAAGAGTAAGAAAAAGAGTTAATATAAAGAGTAAGCAAATGATTGCCATTTAATCGTAGAGCAAGTCTGCAAATGAAGACAGGCTGCCGGTGTTGCAAGGGTGTAATACCACAGTCTACAGGAAGGAGGGCAGGTCTGCATGGATTAATCTGATTTTGAAATGTCCCAGGGAAGTGTTTCCAAATTGTGGTAGGGACAGTGGAGATTCCCTTCTCTCTTCCAGAGCAGTTCAGCTTTTATGTGTTTTACTTATATAATTTAAAAGGTTTAAATGCTTATTGTAGAGTATGAAACATCATCAAATTTAAAGTATATAATGTGAAAACTCCTTACCAAGCACACATATTATAATAAAATGTAGCTTGTCATAATAAAACAAAGAATGCATTTAATGTACAAATAAACATTTTGCCATAACAACTTTAAAAGATGTAGTCTATGCCTTTGAAATCGTCCTCTTGCAGACTCGTCAATGTACACTCCAACCTCAGAGCACTTGAAAAAGCCATATTAAAACTAACACACTGTGTATATAGTATTAACACTGGTGCTTTTACTCCTGGTTCCTTGGTGTACTGTCCAGCCAAACCATTGGGCAGTAGTGAAGTGTTCACTTCTGCCATGAACAATGAGAAGGGAAAATGGTATGGTACACAAAGCACAGAACTGGAAGCCAGAAAACTTGGTATTTAAATCTAATTTGCTGTGTAATTAACCCTTAATAAGTCATTTAAGTTTTCTGAGTCTCAGTTTTCTCTGCCTTATAACTGGGAAAACAAGATTAACTTTATTTTACCTTGCTATTCTAAAACTGTATAAGTTGCTAATAAACAAACAAACAAAAATAAGTCTAAAATATAGTAAAACAAAAATAGGATATATTCTTTACAGAATATTTAAAAATCTCTTTTCTTTTTTTTTTATCCTCACCTGAAGACATTTTTTTGCTCTTATATTCCAACCAGGGCTGGGGACAAACTGCAACAGAGGTACACGCCCTTATTGGGAACTGAACCAGGGACTCTCTGGTCCGCAGGCCAATGCTCTAACTGTTGAGCCAAACCAGCCAGGGCTAAAAATCCCTTTTCAAAGGATACCCTTAATACACTCCATAACAAAACATCTGTGGCATTTTTATTAAACCAAGATGTTATTTATCACCAAAATTATACTTTTAGAAGTGTAAGCTAAAGCACTTGGCCAAGAAGAGTTTTTGTTTTTGTTTTTTCCCCAAAGCTATAAGAGAAAGTTTATTTAGAACGTCACAGAGGTAAAAGAAGTGAGCTGTAGAAGAAGTGGGCAGAGGAAACAAGTTACAGAGGCAGAAGAAGGGCCCTTGGAACATAGGGAAGAGAAGGTCAAAGTGACGCAACCTGGCGGGGGTGAGGGGCAGTGGGCATGGTCCCAGGAGAAAGAGCACCAAGAAAAGTTTTATTTTATTATTTAAAAAAATTTCTCTATCATTGATTCAGGAAAACTTTTTATAGATTAGGATAAGGTGGCAGAGTGAACGTAGAAATAATCATCTCCAGTCACTCAACTCCAATTTTACAGTAGCCACGCACACAGGACTCCTGAAGGAATCACGGCTGAGGGTTTGTCCCCTATGACAAAACCCAAGCATAAGGGCGACCGCTATTAGAAAGCCCAGCACAAAAACCGTGACCCAGGCTGCCACCTTCAAAAAAGGCTGCCATCCTGCTATCTGTATATACATACAGATTAAAAGCCCTGGTGTAAAAACAAACAAACCAAACACAGCACTTTAAGATAATTAGAAAATTATCTTTACTATATATGTTGTAAGTCGGCACAGTGTTTTTATTTAAAATGTTGGAGGGGGGGGGAGTGAAATACTTTACTAAGAAAATTGAACTCAGTTTAGAAAATTTATAGGGAGCCAAATGATTTTAAGAATTGTTTTCTATCGAGGCCCATGGCAGCCGCCGTTGGCCCGAAAGCTGCGTTGGGATGGGAGCAAGTGCGATGCGCCGAGCCCGCCGCACTGAGCGGGAGCCTCCGAGCAAGGGCACGGTTTTTCTGTCACAGTCAAAAAGTCACCAGCCAAGACATGCAGTGCTTCTTCAGACACATCTTGGCCGATCACTGAGTCCGATTGTCCTTAAATACCTTTCAAGTTGCAAGTGTTTTAGAGCTGTTGTTTTACCCTTAGATAAAATGAATTGTTGGCGGTGCTTCAGACAGGTCTTTCCATCTAGGAGAGAGAACACTCATTCCTGTAGTGAGAACAGACCAGACGCATCCGCTCAGGGGTCAGCAGACGGACTGTGACAGAGCTTCCCAGCGGGGCTTCAACTTTGAAAATCACCCTTTAGCATGAGCTCCTGGAAAGACGATTCATGATTCCAGCTGTCACGTAAATGCAGAAACTATGTCTCAGCTAATAATGATTAGCTTTCATGCACACTGGCTGGCGTCCCAGCTCAGCCAAGGCTGAGGGCGCTGTGAGCGCAGGCTCTGCAGCCCCTCAGCGCTGCCCGGTCCATGAAGTCCTCCCCTACCTGCTCCCGGCCTTCCCAGTGGAGTCACAGGGAGCCAGCCAGATGCCTGTCAGAGGCTTCTAAGGATCTAATATTAGAAAGATCAAACCTTTATAATAAGATGTAAGGTAGCTGAATATCTTCTTTATTTTTGTTTTGATTTGTTTTATCTTATTTTTAATTTTCAACTACAATTGATAGTCAGTGTTATATTCGTTTCAGGTATACAGCAGAGTGGTTAGACATTATATAACTTAGGTAGTGATCCCTAAATCAGTCGTGCACACACCTGACACTATATATACTTATTACAATATTATTGACTATATTCCCTATGCTGTACTTTACATCCCGGTGACTGTTTCTTAACTGCCAATTGGTATTTCTGAACTCCCTCCCCTTTTTCACCCATCCCCTCAAAGCCCCTCTCATCAGGAAACCATCAAAATGTTCTCTGTATACATGAGTCTGCTTCAGTTCTGGTTGTTTATTTTGTTTTTGTAGGTTCCACATATAAGTGAAATCATATGGTTTTAGTCTTTCTCTGACTGACTTATTTCACTTAGTATTGTGCTCTGTTGGTCCATCCATGTTGTCACAAATGGTAAGATCCTTTTTTATGGCCAAGTAATATTCCATGTATATATATATATTGCCTCTTCTTTATCCATTAGCCTTTTAATTGGGAGCATTTAATTTATTTACATTTAAAGTAATTATTAAGTAAGCAGATACTGCCGTTTTATTGTTTTTTGTAGTTCTCTGTTCTTTTCTTCTGTTGCATTCTTCTCTGATACATTGGATTTCTGTAGTGTTGTGTTTGAATAATTCCTTTCTCTTTATTTCTTGAGTAAACTCTCTCTCTCTCTCAACCTCTTGTTTTGTTTGTGGTTACCATATGCTTCATATATACCAAGGTTTATTCATAGTAGTCTAGTTTAAGTTTATAGTCACTTAGGTTTGAACACACTATAAAATCATTACCATATTACCATTTGTACTCAACCCCTCCACATTTATGTTTTTGTCATTATATTTTTAGTTCTTTGTTTGTGTGTATTCCTCCATTTATTGTTATAATTACAAATGATCTTCCTACTCTTGCCTTTTAACCACTCTTTTATTATGTTTGCCATGGTCAGTGAGAATTTTTTCCTGACATTTTCATATTCCCCCCCCCTTTTTTTTTTCTTCTTAAGTAAGTCCCTTTGACGTTTCTGGTCATAGTGATTTGGTAGTGATAAACGCTTTCAGCTGTTTCTTGTCTGGGAAATTCTTTCTCTCTCCTTTGAGTCTAAATGACAGCCTTGCTGAGTAGAGTAGTCTTGATTGTAGGCCCTTGCTTTTCATCACTTTAAATATTTTGTGCCAATCCCTTCTGGGCTGAAATGATTGTGCTGAAAAATCAACTGACAGTGGTTTTTTTTTTTTTTTTTTTTATGAATTTTTATTTATTTTTTTGTTAGATATTTTACCTTTTTACCCCATTGGCACCCCCCACACTACCCCCCCTCCATCCTGTCCCCGCCTTAGTTGTCCATGTCCATTGGTCATGCATACATGCATATAAGTTCTGTGGTTTATCTCTTCCCAGCCCCCCACCCCCCATCCCCTCTTCTGAGGGATGTCAGTCTGTGCCCTACTTCCATGTGTCTGGGTCTACTGTATTCCTCAGACTGTTATGTTCATTATATTCCGTATATAAGTGAGATCATGTGGTATTTGTCTTTTTCTGCTTGGCTTCTTTCACTTAGGATAATACTTTCCAGGTCCCTCCATGTCGTCTCAAAGGATAAGAGATCTTTCTTTCTTACCGCTGCATAGTACTCCATTGTGTATATGTACCACAGCTTTTTGATCCATTCGTCTACTGGTGGACACTTGGGCTGTTTCCAGATCTTAGCTATTGTAAATAGTGCTGCTATGAACATGGGGGTACATATATTCTTTCTGATGGGTGTTTCAGGCTTCTTAGGGTATATTCCCAGCAGTGGGATCACTGGGTCAAATGGAAGTTCAATTTTTAATTTTTTGAGGTAGCACCATATTGTTTTCCATAGCGGCTGCACCAGTCTGCATTCCCACCAGCAGTGTATTAGAGTCCCCTTTCCTCCACACCCTCGCCAACACTTGTTGTTTGATGATTTGTTGATGGCGGCCATTCTGACAGGTGTGAGGTGATACCTCATTGTTGTTTTAATTTGCATCTCTCTGATGATTAGTGATGTTGAGCATTTCTTCATATGTCTCTTGGCCATTTGTATGTCCTGTTTGGCGAGGTGTCTATTCAGCTCCTCTGCCCATTTTTTAATTGGGTTCTTTGTCTTACTTTTGTGGAGTTGTATGAGCACTCTATATATATTGGAAATTAACCCCTTATCTGATACATCATTGGCAATGATGTTCTCCCATACAGTGGGTTGCCTTTCCATTTTGATGATTGTTTCTTTTGCTGTGCAGAAGCTTTTTAGTTTGATGTAGTCCCATGTGTTCATTTTCTCCTTTATTTCTGTTGCCTTAGGTGATGTATCAGTGAAAATTCTGCTCCGTATGATGTCTGAAATTTTGTTGCCTACATTTTCTTCTAGAATTTTTATGGAGCCACGGGTCACATTTAAGTCTTTTATCCATTTTGAGTTTATTTTTGTGTATGGTGTAAGTTGATGGTCTAGTTTCATTTTTTTGCATGTAGCTGTCCAATTTTCCCAACACCATTTATTAAAGAGGCTGTCTTTACTCCACTGTATGCTCTTGCCACCTTTGTCAAATATTAATTGAGCGTATTGCCTTGGGTCCATTTCTGGGTTTTCAGTTCTGTTCCACTGGTCTATATGCCTGTTCTTGTGCCAGTACCAGGCTGTTTTGGTTACAGTCGCTTTGTAGTATAACCTGATATCTGGTATTGTGATCCCACCTACTTTGTTCTTCTTTTTCAAGATTGCTGTGGCTATTCGGGGTCTTTTTTGGTTCCATATGAACTTTTGAAGTATTTGTTCTAGTTCTATGAAATATGTTGTTGGTATTTTGATGGGGATTGCATTGAATCTATAGATTGCTTTGGGTAGTATGGACATTTTAATTATGTTAATTCTTCCAATCCATGAACAGGGTATGTGCTTCCACTTTTTTATATCTTCCTCTATTTCTTTTTTCAATGACCTGTAGTTTTCTGCAAATAGGTCCTTTACTTCTTTGGTTAAGTTTATTCCTAGGTATCGTAATTTTTTTGGCGCGATGGTAAATGGGATTGTTTTTTCAGTTTCTCTTTCTGTGAGTTCATCATTGATGTACAAGAATGCCGTCGATTTCTTGACGTTAATTTTGTATCCTGCTACTTTGCCAAATTCATTTATTAAGTCTAATAGATTTTTGATGGAGTCTTTAGGGTTTTCTATGTACAATATCATGTCATCTGCAAATAATGACAGTTTCACTTCCTCCTTTCCAATTTGGATCCCTTTTATTTTTTCTTCATGTCTGATTGCTGTGGCTAAGACTTCCAGTACAATGTTAAATAAGAGTGGCGAAAGTGGACATCCCTGTCTTGTTCCTGTTCTTAATGGAAATTTTTTTAGTTTCTGTCCATTGAGTATGATGTTGGCTGTGGGTCTTTCATATATGGCCTTTATTATGTCGAGATATGATCCCTCTATTCCTACATTGCTGAGCGTTTTTATCAGAAATGGATGCTGGATTTTGTCGAATGCTTTTTCAGCATCTATTGATATGATCATGTGGTTTTTATTCTTCATTTTGTTGATGTGGTGTATCACGTTTATTGATTTGCGAATATTGTACCAGCGTTGCATCCCTGGAATGAATCCCACTTGGTCATGGTGAATAATTTTTTTGATGTACTTCTGGATTCGATTTGCTAATATTTTGTTCAGGATTTTGGCGTCTATGTTCATCAGGGATATTGGCCTGTAGTTTTCTTTCTTCGTGGTGTCTTTTTCTGGTTTTGGAATTAGAATTATGCTGGCCTCATAGAACGTGTTTGGAAGTCTTCCTTCTTCTTGAATTTTTTGAAATAGTTTGAGGAGAATGGGTGTTAGTTCTTTTTTGAATGTTCGGTAAAACTCCCCCGTGAAGCCATCTGGGCCTGGGCTTTTGTTTGCTGGGAGAGTCTTGATTACTTCTTCAATTTCCTTGGTTGTTATTGGTCTGTTCAAGTTTTCTATCTCTTCCGGAAATAGTTTTGGGAGACTGTGTGTTTCTAGAAATTTGTCCATTTCGCTTAGATTGTCGAATTTGTTGCCATATAGTTGTTCATAGTAGTTGTTAACGATCTTTTGTATTTCTGTGGTGTTGGTTGTTACTTCTCCTCTTTCATTTCTGATTTTGTGTATTTGGGTTCTCTCTCTTTGTTTCTTGGTGAGTCTAGCTAAGGGTCCGTCAATCTTGTTTATCTTTTCGAAAAACCAGCTCTTTGTTTCATTGATCCTTTGAATTGTTTTTTTGGTCTCTATGTCATTTATTTCTGCTCTGATCTTTACTATTTCCTTCCTTCTACTTGCTCTGGGGTTTTCTTTTTGTTTGCTTTCTAATTCTTTAAGTTGTGAGGTTAGACAGTCAATTAGAAATTTTTCTTGTTTTTTGAGGTAGGCCTGTAGTGCTATGAACTTCCCTCTCAGAACTGCTTTCGCTGCATCCCATAGATTTTGTGTTGTTGTGTCTTCATTTTCATTGGTTTCCAGGAAGTTTTTAATTTCTTCCTTGATCTCCTCGGTGACCCATTCATTGTTTAATAACATGCTATTTAGCCTCCATGTGTTGAAATATCTTTGCATGTTCTTGTTGCAATTGATTTCTAGTTTCATGCCATTGTGATCTGAGAAGATGCTTGATATGATTTCAATCTTCTTGAACTTGTAGAGATTTAGTTTGTGTCCTATCATGTGGTCTATCTTTGAGAATGTCCCATGTGCACTTGAGAAGAATGTGCATTCTGTAGTTTTGGGGTGTAGTTCTCTGTAGATATCTATTAAATCCATTTGGTCTAGTGCTTCATTTAGAGTCTCTGTTTCCTTGCTAATTTTTTGCCTAGAGGATCTATCCAGTGCTGTCAACGGGGTGTTGAAGTCCCCTGCTATGATTGTATTGTTGTCGATTTCTCCTTGGAAGTCCTCCAGAAGATTTTTAATATATTTTGGTGCTCCTATATTGGGTGCATATATGTTTATCAAGGTTATATCTTCCTGTTGGATAGATCCTTTCAATATTATGTAGTGGCCGTCTTTGTCTCTAGTTATGGTCTTCATTTTGAAATCTATTTTATCAGATATGAGATTTGCTACCCCAGCTTTTTTTTGCTTTCCATTTGCTTGGAAAATTTTTTTCCATCCCTTCACTTTCAACCTATGTGAGTCTTTTGTTGAGAGGTGGGTCTCTTGTAAACAACATATAGATGAGTCATGCTTTCTTATCCAATCAGCTACTCTGTCTGTGTATGGGAGCATTCAATCCATTAACGTTTAAGGTGTTTATTGATATGTACTTATTTATTGCCATTTTTGTTTAGTGTGGTTCTATTTTTCTTCCCATTTCTACTGCTAATTACAGCAGTCCTTTTAACATTTATGGAAGTGCTGGTTTGGTGCTAATGTATTCCCTTAGCCTTTTTTTGTCTGGGAAGCTCTTTATTTGACCTTCTATTTTGAATGATAGCCTTGCTGGGTAGAGTAGTCTTGGATTCAGATTATTGTTTTTCATGACTTTGATTACTTCATGCCATTCTCTTCTGGCCTGTAGTGTTTCTTGTGAGAAGTCAGCTGAGAGCCTTATGGGGTTCCCTTTGTAGGTAACCTGTTGCTTATCTCTTGCTGCTTTTAGGATTCTCTCTTTGTCTTTAATTTGTGGCATTTTAATTACTATGTGTCTTGGTGTGGGCCTGTTTGGGTTCTTCTTACTTGGGACTCTCTGTGCTTCTTGAACTTGAATGCCTTCTTCCTTCACCAAATTAGGGAAGTTTTCTCTCACTATGTTTTTGAATATATTCTCTATCCCTTGCTCATTTTCTTCTTCTTCGGGGACTCCTATGATGCGAATATTATTACGTTTCCAGTTGTCCCATAGTTCTCTTAAGCTGTCTTCCTGTTTTTTAATAGTTTTTTCCTTTTGTTTTTCTGATTGGTTGATTTTTTCTACCCTGTCTTCTAATTCACTGATCCGGTCCTCAGCTTCCCCTACTCTGCTTTTTAAACCTTCCAATGTGTTTTTCATTTCGGATATGTCATTTTTTATCTCTTCTTGTTGGTTTTTAATTTCCAATTGGCTTATTTTCAGTGTCTCTATGTCCTTACTCATGCTGTTCAGCTTCCTCAAGATCATGGCTCTGAATTCTAGCTCTGTTAACATGCCTAATTGCTCCGCATTGATCTCATCTTCGGTGGAGGTGTCTTGCTATTTCATTTGGCTTCTGTTTCTGTGTTTCACCATTTTGGCTATCACTGTGGGCTTTGGAGCCTGTCAAGTTCTCCCTGTGGGTGTTGGTGTTCTGCTGTTTGTGGCTCCCTCTCCTGTGTTTAGATGAGCGAGGGAGGACCCACGTTGAACACCACTGTCAAGTCTTACTTTCCTGGTTAAAGTTGCCAGCCCAGGAAATGTACTGTTATCCTCTAGCTTTTTGCCTGGAGGCTAGCAGTCTAGGTTAATTGATGAGTTTTGGGTTGTCAGTTGATAGAAAAACTCCCTCTGGTGCTTAGTGAAGGGGCTTTCCCGAGGGTGGGGCAGATGCTGGTTGTTAGTGAGCCTCAATTAGCACTTCAATGGCCCACAGGGTGGGGTTGGATCTCCGAGGGAGGGGCTGCTGCCTCTCCTCAGAGCCCTGGGAAGGAGCAATACGGCCACTGTCCTGAGTGGCTGTACTCAGCCAAAGCTCTGAGCGCCCTCCAAACCCCGAGTGTCCCGACTCAGTTCCAGTCCAGTCCGCCCTCCCTCCGCCGGAGCCCAAGGTGAGTGGCTGTGGCTGTTTCAGCCTCTGTCCCGGCTGCGCTGTGGAGCCGACTGGGAGTTTGACCCAAGGGCACTGCTCCCAGCTAAGGCCGCTGCCGAACTGCCGACCGTGGGCTCCCAGCCCCGTCTTGCGCCTTCGCAAGCCTACCAGGATGGAGTCAGTGTCCCTCGTTGTATGGTCCTCGCAAGCTGTTTTTCTGTTGGTTTTTCCCGTCGATTTGTCTGTGTTATAGTTGTAATTCCAGTTTGGTTCTGGGAGACAGTCTGTGTAGCTCCGTTCACTCCGCCGCCATTTTTCGGTTCCGACAGTCGTTTTTAAAATTAATTTATTTTTGTTTCTCCTTTTCACCCATTGACACCCTCCTCTCAATACCTCCCCCCTTTCCCTGGCTCCCTTTCCCAATATTCCCAGCATTGTTGTCTATGTCCATGGTTACACATACATGCATGTATGTTCTGTGGTTTATCTCTTCCCTCCCCCTTTCTTCCCTTTCTTCTGAGGTTTGTCTGTCTGTACCCTCTTTCTATGTCTCTGGGTCTATTTTGTTCATTAGCTTGTTTTGTTTATTATATTCCACAAATAAGTGAGATCATGTGATATTTGTCTTTCTCTGATTGACTTGTTTCTTTTAGGATAATACCCTGAAGGTCCCTACATGTTGTCTCAAAGGATAATAGATTCTTCTCTCTTATAGCTGCATAGTACTCCATTGTGTATATGTACCACAGCTTTTTTATCCACTCATCTACTGATGGACACTTGGGCTGTTTCCAGATCTTAGTAATTGTAAATAGTACTTGTATGAATATAGGGGTACATATACTCCTTCTGACTGGTGTTTCAGGCTTCTTAGGGTATATTTGTAGAAGTGGGATCACTGGGTCAAATGGCAGTTCAATTTTTAATTTTTTGAAGTAACACCATATTGTCTTCCATAGTGGCTGCACCAATCTGCATTCCCACCAGCAGTGTACTAGAGTCCCCTTTTCTTCACACCCTCATCAGCATTTGTTGTTTGATGATTTGTTGATGGCAGCCATTTTGACAGGTGTGGTGATACCACATAGTTGTTTTAATTTTTATCTCTCTGATGATTAGTGACATTGAGCATTTTTTTAATGTCTCTTGGCCATTTGTATGTTCTGTTTGGAGAGGTATTTATTTAGGTCCTCTGCCCATTTTTTAAGTGGGTTCTTTGCCTTCCTTTTGTTGAGTTGTATGAGTACTCTATATATTTTGGAAATTAATCCTTAATCTGATGTATTGTTGGCAATTATGCTCTTCCATTTAGTGGGTTCCCTTTCCATTTTGATACTTGTTTCTTTTGCTGTGCAGAAGCTCTTTAGTTTGATGTAGTCCTATGTGTTCATTTTCTTCCTTTTTTTTTCTTGCCTTAGGCATTGTATCAGTGAAAATGTTTCTGCGTTGATGTCTGCAACTGTGTTGCCTACATTTTCTTCTAGGATTTTTTATTGATTCCCAAGTAACATTTACATATTTTATCCATTTTGAGTTTATTCTTGTGTATGGTGTAAGTTGGTGGTCTAGCTTCATTTTTTTGCCTGTAGCTGTCCAGTATTCCCAACACCATTTATTAAAGAGGCTATCTTTATTCCATTGTATGCTCTTGCCACCTTTGTCAAATATTAATTGAGCATAATGACTTGGGTCAATTTCTGGGTTCTCTGTTATGTTCCATTGATCTATATACCTGTTCTTGTGCCAGTACCAGGCTGTTTTGATTAAAATGTTTTGTAGTATAATCTGATAATACGGTACTGTGATCCCTCTTACTTTGTTCTTCTTTTTCAATATTGCTATGGCTATTCGGGGATATTTTTTGTTCCATATGAACGTTTGCAGTATTTGTTCTAGGCTGTGAAATATGCCGTTGGTATTTTGATGGGGATTGCATTGAATCTATAGATTGCTTTGGGTAGTATGGACATCTTAATGATGTTAATTCTTCTAATCCATGAACAAGGTATATGCTTCCACTTTTTTGTATCTTCCTCTATTTCTTTTTTCAATGACCTGTGGTTTTCTGCAAAGAGGTCTTTTACTTCTTTGGTTAAGTTTATTCCTAGGTATCTTAATTTTTTTTGCCACAATGGTAAATGAGTTTTTTTTTTAGTTTCTCTTTCTCTAAGTTCATTGTTGGTATATAAGAATGCTGTTGATTTCTTGATGTTAATTTTGTATCCTGCTACTTTGCCAAATTCATTTAATAAACCTAGTAGATTTTTGGTGAAGTCTTTAGGATTTTCTATGTACAATTTCATGTCTTCTGCAAATAATGACAATTTCACTTCCTCCTTTCCAATTTGGACCCCTTTTATTTTTTTCTTCATGTCTAATTGCTGTGGCTCAGACTTCCAGTACTATGTTAAATAAGAGTGGGGAAAGTGGGCATCCCTGTCTTGTTCTGGTTTGTAAGGAAAATGCTTTTAGTTTTTGCCCATCGAGTGGTTGTAGGTTTTTCATATATGGCCTTTATTATGTCAAGATATGGTCCCTCTATTCCCACATTGTTGAGTGTTTTTATCAGAAATGGGTGCTGTGTGAGTCTTTTATTGTGAGGTGGGTCTCTTGTAGACAGCATATATATGGGTCATGTTTTGTTATCCAGTCAGCTACCCTATGTCTTTTGATTGGAGCATTTAAGCCGTTTACATTTAAGGTTATTATTGATAGATACTTATTAGTTGCCATTTTAATTTTATGCCTGTGTTCCTCTCTCTCTATTTCTTCTTCTTCTTACAACAGTCCCTTTAGCATTTCTTGCAGTGCTGGTTTGGCAGTGATAAATTCCTTTAGCTTTTTTTTTTTGTCTGTGAAGCTCTTTATTTCTCCTTCAGTTTTTAACGATAGCCTTGATGGATAAAGTAGTCTTGGATTCAGATCCTTGCCTTGCATTACTTTGTCCACTTCATGCCACTCCCTTCTGGTCTGCAGTGTTTTTATTGAGAAATCATCAGCTAACGGTCTTAATGGGATCTCCTTTATGAGTAACTAACGGCTCTTCTCTTGCTGCTTTTAATATACTCTGTTTTAGAATTTTAATTATGATGTGTCTTGGTGTGGGACACTGTGGGTTCATATTGTTTGGGACTCTCTGTACTTCCTAGACTTACATGTTTATTTCTTTCACCAGGTAGGGAAGTTTTCAGTCATTATTTCTTCAGTTAGGGTTTCAATTCGTTACTCTTTCTTTTTACTTCCAGTACCATTACTATACCAGGGATGTTACACTTGATATTGTCCCAGAGTTCCTTGAACTGCCCACATTTTTTAATTCCTTTTTTTTTTTTTTTTTTTTGCTGTTCCAGTTGGGTGTTTTTTGCTATCTTGACTCCAAATTGCTAATTCAATCCTCTGCTTCATCTTACCTGATGTTGATTCCATTTAATGAATTCTTTATTTTCATTATTATATTCTTAATTTTTGACTAGTTCTATTTTATGTTTTCTATCTATTTTTGTTTCCTATTTCTTTGGTGAGGTTCTCACTGAGATCATTTCTTCTTTCTCTAAGTTCACTGAGCATCCTTATATATAATGTTTTGAACTCTGCACCTCTTAGATTGTTAGCCTCCATTTTGTTTAGTTTTTTTTCTGGAGTTTTGCCCTGTTATTTCATTTGGAACGTGTTCTATGTCTCCTTATTTGGTTGCCTCCCTGCATTTATTTCAATGTATCAGGCCAATCAGCTATGTCTCCCAGTCTTGGCAGAGAGGCATTATATAGCAGGTGTCTTGTGTGGCTTAATGGCACAGTCTCCCTGCTTACCTGAGGCAAGTACTCCTGTGATGTCCCTTGTGTGGGTTGAGTATGCTCTCCTGTTGTAGTTGATCCTTGATTGCTGCTGTTACATCAATGGATAGGATTTACCCTTAGGCTGACTGGCTTCGAGGACTGGCTGTGACTTCAACAGAGAAGCTGTTGTGCAGGGACTGGACCCACAGAGGAGGAGGATTCACTGCAGCAGAACTCTAATGCCTGCCGAGTCCACCCTTTGGCTATGCTATTTGTGACTAATTAGGTAGTACTCTGATAAGATCTGAAGCTGATCAGCAGGAGTGTTGGTTCTAGGGTCTTTTGGGAGGTACTCTGACATAGGCCATGATCGGTCACTGACTATTATCCAGGCCTGGGCTACCTGACCAGAGCTACATAGTGACTTGTGGTTGGTAGCTACCTGCACTGGGATTGGTAGAGCCTGGAGTGGATGCTGTGTGAACTGAAGCTGACTTCCACTAGTGCTGGGACTGGAGTCACTTAGTAAGAGGTACAGAGCATGTGGAGATAAGCTGCTGTTTGTTTGGGGTTTGTGGACCTCTGATAAGTTTTAGGAAAGTTCACAGCATGATCTCAGGCCAGCTACTTGTGTGGGTTAGCTTCTGAAAGAGGTTTAGACTGGGAATGTGAATTAGGTAAGATTGGGTCTCAAAAAGTCATCATGGTGGGGCAAGAGCAGTGTTAGCCAGGTTGATGGAGACACAGATTTGGCACCAACCAACCTGTGCCTGCTGGCTGGCGGGAGTGGGGGTGGAGGGCTGCTCATCATAGAACAATGGTGCCGGCTAGCACTTTAATTCCCAAGAGAGCTGCCCCTCTAGGCCTCACCCTAAAGCCAGACAATTCAGTGCTTCACAGTATATTCCTGGCATTTTTTGAGGTGGTATCCATTCTGTGGAGCTTAGGGTGAGTGTTAGCAAGTGAGTCTGTGCTGAGACCCTTGAAGAGGACACCTGAGTCTACATAGCTGGATATTTTCAATGATAGTATTTTTGTTGTTGCCATTGTTGTTGTTTGGATTCCACTGAGGCCTAGTAGGATTTGCTACTGTCTAGATACAGGTGAGTTCATTAAGCTGACAAATAATATAAGCCTTTGCAATGAAGAGAGTTGGCTGCTCCATGACTTCATGTAATTCTAATCTTGTACTTTCATCTTCTTAAACTCACCAATACTGCAGATACCACGGTCATTCAAGACAAGGCCACCAGTCTACAGGACCAGCTGTCTCATCTTGGGATCTTTCTCTACATGTGTCCTTAGGTCAACTGCACTGAAACATTTCTCAGATGTGTACTGGTCCAAGAGGAGCAAAATGTACATACGGTGGGGCAGCTGGGCCTTGCTGGTCCCAGGGTCACCACACAGCAGGATGTTGATGCCAGCATGAAGTCTGCCCCTCTTTGTGTGACTAAAATCTTTCCTTGTTTTCTGGAAAAACTGAAGTATGATTCCCTTTTATAAATCTTCATGTCCTTACATGCTCTGGCTGAAGCTGAAGCAAGTCTCTCATAAATGTCTGGTTTTCTCAAAAGTTCCGTAAGCAATTCCATATACTTCTCTGAAAAAGTTTCTGTTCTGCTTCTTTATCTGTTTCTTCATGCAGATGTTTTTTGTTTTGTTTGTTTGTTTTTTGTTTCATCCTCACCCGAAGGCATTTTTGCATTTATCTTCAGATAGAGCAGGAGGGAGAGAGGAAGGAAGAGAAAGAAAGAAACATCGATGTGAGAGAGACACATCGACTGGCTGCCACTCACACGACCCCAACTGAGGCCGGAGACAAACTGCAACTGAGGTACGTGCCCTTAGCAGGAACCAAACCTGGGACTCTCTGGTTCATGGGTTGACACTCTAACTGCCGAGCCAAACCAGCCAGGGCTTCAAGCAGATGTTTTACATCCATTTTCCAATAAAGAGATCAATGTGGGTTTTGTAGAAGACTTAACATTACTCACCCTTGGACTGCCTCAATAGGAACAGCTCGATAGATGTCTGTAAAGTTCACTCTGTCTCCATGTTGAACCTTGTCAACAAGATCCTTGTGAGCAAAAGAATGACAGTGTGAGGTATCTGCCCTGCAGGCACATTTGCAGGACATTCAATGTTCAGTTTTTGCTTATGAGAGAACACAAAGCAGTTGTGAGTCAGTGCCACACTGTGGGTGGTGCAGCAGCATTCACAATCACAGGACTCAGTGATTCAGCCATGGTCCATTTCTACCAGGACAGTGTGGGTGCACACCTAGCACTGGAAGAAGGCCGTATGCATCTCTGGAATCTGCTGAGACATTGATGATAATGAGCTGGGCAATGCTTCTAGATCCAGATTTCCCATATTCCTAGTCTTCAACACACTGAATGATCTTTCTTGATCTGATGTTCTAAGACTGAGTCAGGTTTAATGTCAAAGAAGATCTCATTGGCAGCCATGTTAAAAGTTGGGATAACTTCATGTGGGTAGCAGATGAACTGTCTGTAGAGATTTCTGTTAAATGATTTTATGTGTTCATAGTTTACATTTAAAAATGGCTCCTCAAGAATATTAATCGTCTCAAGTAGTCACATGAGCAGAAGTTCAACAATATCTATGGAAACTTTCTTCTTCTTTAGCCAGAAAGTCAATAGAAAGTTGAAGAAATTTCTGAAAATTTTCTTTGCATGTTGACAAATTTATATCTGTTTTTCAAATCACAAGGTTTTGTTCTTGCTGGCCCATACTGTAAATCTACCTGCAGACCCTTCTGTGCAGACCTTAGCCAGGTGAGGCCTCTGCCTCATGGGTGTGTCCCCAATATCACTACTTGGGGTTCCCTCTACAAAGAACTAGGAGTGCCATATGCCAGTGGTGAACTAACATAAAAAAATCAAGAGAAACAGTGCAGAATGCATCAGAGGAGAGCTGTGAAGTAATGTGTCTTCTAAAGCAGGGTTTGCAGGTTAGCTCCAGGCTAGGTCAGCCCCAGATGAAACCTCCTGTCATGGTAGAATCCTCCCCTCTATGTCTCTGACATGGAGATTTCCTGACTTCCTCACTTGGAGGGAGGAAAGAGGGCCACCTCCAAAGCATCCAGGGCTCTGGAGTGTACCTGGCAGGTCACACTCCCAGACACCCAAGAAAAGTTTTTTAAAGTTTTAAAAAGTTATGAAGTATTAGAACTAAGTGATAATTTGATTTGAAGATGATATAAATATATATATGAAAAACACAAGAGAATAAACTACAAAAAAAGAGTAAGAATCAGGAGTTAAGTATCCAAAGTTGATGAGATCAGTCATAAAATATATCAAACATCAATAATTAATACCTACAATAACTAATTTAAATATATAATACAATAAAATGTTTCATCAGAGTGAGCACACACATATGCACACACATCCACACACATACTCAAAACTCTGTAAACGTGTAGGAGTAAATAAAATGAAGTAAGTATGAAAATGCTGTAAATCTTTACTGAGGGCTATAAACGTGACTATATATATGGCTAGATACAATGTCCATGAATGGGAAGACTCAATATTTTAAAAATTATTAATTCTCTCAAAAATATTCTATAAAATTTTTATTAATAACACTGGCTTGGGGAATACTGATGAATCTGGAAGAAATAAACATTCGAGAATTAACGTCTAATTTTTGAAAAAAGAAGAGAAATGTGGAGACACCTATTCTACCAATTCGAAAACTAAATTATAAAGCTTCACACAGGAATGCCTTGGGAACAGCCCCTTCCTCTAACTGGACATTTATAGTGCTTATGTCAACTGCAGTGCTTTTTAATTCTTTTGCTTCATCTTCCTAATTAGAATATAAATAATTAAAAAACAAACATTTGTTCTTTAACTTATTTGTCACCCTGCTGCAGCACACAGGCTTTGTAACGTGTACATAGCATGCCCTTAAGGTAGGCATTCAGCAGTTACTTGAATGTAATTAAGAATTTCATCACTAGAATATTCCCACGGCCATAAAGAGCCTGAACGCATTTGTGATGTTTGGAGTTGACTTCTTTTTAAGCTTTGTCCTCCCTTTCCCCTTTGGCTCCACACCTGCACAGACTGATTAAGAAAGCCCATCCTGCACCTCCTTCTTTGACACCCATGGGAAATTTAAGCCACACAAATCTCCAGACCAAGTAAATGGAAACTATTTCTAGCTCCAACCCCTAACCACTAGAAAAGCCCAGTTCATTCCCTTCACTTGGCCCAAGCTACACTGAAACTGCGGAGGCCCATTCTGGTCTCCCCAGGAGTCCCTTGTGAGTAGAAGATTTTCTCTCAAATTCTCTTTGTGTGAAGTATTATCAGCCTTGATATCTGAATGAGATAACCAAAACACTCATATGAGACAAAGTAGTCTAGGAAAAAAATAAAAAATTTTAAGGTTATTTTGAAATGTGAGGCAAAGAGTAATAAATTGAAAATTTGCAATCTAGTATATAAATAAACTTAGATTCTAAATACATAGAATGGATATATTCCTTTAAAATGTGTTACTGGGCTAAGAACTTACAGGGGCAGATATGCAAATATCCCTCCAAAACAGAATTTCACAGTTACGTATTATATCATTATTTTGATTATAAATTTTATAACAGCAACATTTTGCATATTGAATTGCTCCAGAAGAAATATCTACATTTAATGGTATCTTTCTTTTCCTTCTACTGATACTCTCACTAAATGTCGCCTAAGCAACGTCCTGAACTATTATTCTGTCTTTGTGAGACAGCTTCAGGAAATGAATAAATTCAAGTTCTGTATCTTAGCCAAACCATGAATTAAATAAATTGATAGGATCAGAATCATGTTCAACAACCTCTTTTTGATCTATACCTGCCAACTCTCTGCACAGATAGGGAGATCCTAGCAACACCCTGATTTTAAAGTTGACTTGCCCACTTTCATTTGAAAACATTTCTCTGCCAATATATTCAATACACTTAGTTCTCCCGTACTTCTGTTGGTAAGAAGTCAAATTCTTATGAAAGTGATTCTTTTGCAAAGAGGAAGCAGTACCAAGAGAAAGATACAGGCTAGACTCCAACCGAAACATTTCTTCCTTCCATTTCTTGCTTTTGTACTTCTAGCTTCCTTCTTAATGCTCAATTTTTAGACTCTTCTTTGAATTTCCAAATACTTTCATGTTTCATTTCATTTCTCTTTTGGCTTCAGCAAAGAAAGGCAAACACATGCAGAAAGTAAAAGGATACGTAAAATAAAGAACATAAACTTCCAAATGGCTGTCTCCTCTGAGGTACAGGAGAAATTTGTTTGTTTTATTAATCATTTCATTTTAAATCCAAGAGGCTGTGTGAGACAAATGGAAAACGCCAGCAAGGGTGACATGACAAAGAGGCTAATAAACTGCAGAATGTTTAGAGCACTGAGAGAAACTGCACAACGTAAACTGCCTCCTGGGAAGGGAACAGGTAGCTGAGGGGAAGCGGGTCCCAGCCAGGCTAAACGCGATGACAGTGCAGGAGAAGAGTGTCATCAAGTACCAAATCGTTCACACGTGCTGCAAGATATTAACTGTTTGTGAATTATACCTTGAATATAACATAAATTAAAGATCATCACAGCCAATGTCTTAGCATGTATCACCTAAAGGAAACAAACAGCTAACTCCAAAGCACATTTTATTGCAGTTGATGGTGCAGTGTAAAGAAAAAAACAACAAAAAAAAACTTGTTGTACTTTGAGACAGGACCACAGTAATTTAAGCATCTCTTACCCTAATGCCATAACGAAAGTAATTTAAAATATTTCAAACACTAACTCTTCAGCTTTTAATCCTTATCCAAGGATATTTTTCCTTTTTTTTTTTAAGATAGAGTGGAAGGGAGAGAGGGAGAGAGAGAAACATCAACATGAGAGAGACAAATCAATTAGTTGCCTCCTTTACGACCCCAGTCGGGGCTGGGGATTGAACCCACAATAGAGGTATATGCCCTTGACCAGAAATCAAACCCGACTCCTTGGTCGGCTGGTGGAGGCTCTGACCACTGAGCTAAACCAGCCAGGTGCTAACATTTTACTTGCGTAAAATTCCCTTACAAATAAATAAGGGCTCCCTGTTTTGTATGCGTGAAAGTGTCTATCCTTTTATTTTTAACATTTCATTTCTCCATTACACTGTTTTGTGTTTTGATCTGGCAGCAATATTGAGGGGAAATCCTTCTAAAAGATATCTCCTCTTTATAGAAAATTAGAAGAAGTGGTCCTGGCCAGTTTGGCTCAGTGGTAGAACATTGGTCTGTGGACCAATGAGTTGGGGGTTCGATTCCAGCCAAGATTACATATCTTGCTTGCGGTTCCTTCCCGGCCCTGGCCGGGGTCGTGCGGGAGGCAACCAGTCTAAGTGTCCCTCTCACGTTGATGTTTCTCTCTCTCTCCCTCCCTCCCACTCCATCCGAAGATAAATTGAAAAATATCCTCAGGTGAGGATTAAATAAATAAATAATTAAAGAAATAAAAATGAAAGATTTCTTAAAAAAAAAGAAAGAAAGAAAATTAGAAGGCGTAAAAGGCTAATGGTAAATTACCTTCTTGATGGTCTCCAGCATGGATCGCCCTCCCTGCCAGGGCTTGGAGCTCTTCCTGATGCATGACAGACTCGCCATGCTATGCCACTTCCGGTCCTCCAGCTTCTTGTGGAAAGCATTAGCAAGCAGAAGCACCGTGTCATATATGTAAAGGTTTGAGATCTGGAAAGATATTACACAGTGATCATTAGTCATTGATGCCAACCACCAAGAATATGGACATAATCACCTCCCTTCCTGTCCTAAATGGCTGGTTTGCTGGGTTACTTATTAAGCAGAAGGTTTCTTTTTTCATTTCCCGGGGTATTTTGCCATTGAGAATGAAGTCTTATCTGGTTGTATGCTTCATTGCCTTTTCAGCTTATGTAGGTGTGAAAGAGAAGATAAAAAAGAGAAGCTTTGACAGAGGCAAGGCTGTTAGTGTCAGACCTCAGAAAATCACCGGCCCTTCTTTCTTCCCGAGGAGGTGAAGAGCTAGGGGCTTAGGACTGGAAGGGCAAACTGAATAATACATTTTCTGAGTACGTCAGGGTTTTGCATTCTGGTTATTCAAATGGAGAAATATCAACTAGATCTTACATATAAGATGGGTGTCATCGGTATTAAAAAAAGAAAGCAGCCATCTGTGTGAACATTTGTGCCTATGGGGCTTCAGTAATGAAAAAGTGAGAGGAAACAGCACCATTCATAAACATTACATTGATCAAGAATCTATACAAAATTAAAGAAGTATACCCATGCACTGCAATTCATTATTACAGCATACCATAAACTATTAACTTTGTGCATGTTTGTTTATATTAAACCTTTCATTTTCTTTTTTTTTTTTTTGTGGTACGTGCCCCTAGCAGGAACCGAACCCGGGACTCTCTGGTCCAAAGGTCAATGCTCAACCGCTGAGCCAAACTGGCCAGGACTAAAGCTTTATTTTTCTAAGGTAACCATGCTATTATCTTCCTTATATATAGATTGAGAAAGGAATTACAGAAATGCTAAGAGCTATTGCAGTCCCACAGTTACCTCTTGCCAGAACCACTATCCATACTATCAACTTCTACAGGTGTTTATTTTTAAAATAAATTAGAAATTATTTAGAAAACATAAACAGCAAGAGATATCCCATGGTGATATAAGCTGTTAAATGTTAAATTATAACCTCTCTGAAGGAAAAATCAAACATACAATAAAAAATGAGAAATCAATGTAACTATGAAAATTAAATCCATCTTAGAGCATTTAAATACTCTCAGAAATGTTAGTGTCTTATCGCTGTTTTTTTCCTGGAAACAAATGCGACAGTTTGTTCACTGCCCTTTGCTTATAATTAATCATGAAGGAATCTTATGACATTGTCTACCCCCATCACAGAATAGTATGAAGTTCAACTCTTAGGATAATGAAAGTATGAAGCTATTGTACAACTATTCTTATTAACAATGCCCTGTGAGTTTTCCCTCGGTACTTGGTAAATCTTTAGCCATTCGTGTTTTTAAGCATGATTTCATATGTGTAATATTTACGAGAGGCAGTCCTTTCTTTAAAGAGACACTGAATACTCTTCTGTCCTGTGTGGAATAGCAGTTTGTTCCTTGTAAGGAAATAGGAGAGGAGGTTATTCTCTTCCTCCCTCTCCAGCCCCTCCTCCTGCCAGATAATTACTAGAGAGACTTTTGGGGCGGGGGGATGAAATCTATAATAAATGAAGAGTGAGACTTGAAGTTAAAAGTGGTTGATGAATCAACATTTAGTCTGAATTAGACTGTGAAGATCCAAAAGGAAAAACTGGAAGAAACATGAAGGAACGATGAGTCGGCTGTATCTAAAAAAAATCCAGAAGGAATCTTTTGATGATCTCTCAATAATGGGCAATAATCTGGCCTTTTCTAACCTCTTCTAGCCCTAAGGCCCAAATGTGCTAGCTCTACCCCTCTGGCATTACTTTGCTTCTCCCTCTGACTAACTGCCTTAAGTGTGTGTGCGAGACTTGTGGAAGCATTCTTTGATGTCTCTTTATCTTTCCCAACTCCTTAATTTCCTCTAAGACTTAATTCCTAGGAATCAGGCTAGATGAATCCCACCTAACACCTCCCAGGGCTCCCTCACTTCAGGGCTAACTGGGCAGCCCTCTTATCTCTCATAGCACTCAGTGCAAACCTCTGGTGAACCATACCATGATGCTAGGACTGCCTTTCACACTATAATACGAGTTCCTTCTGGACAGGGGCTCATATCACATGTAATTTTCCCCTTTGTGCTTTTGTTTCCATTATTTTTTACTTTTCCTTGACTTAGCCTAGAGTTTAGCACATACTTTGTTTTTGTTTGTTTGTTTGTGTATCTGTTTGTTTTGGATAAATATGTGTTAAAAAGAATAGGAAAAACATAAAAAGAACATCAGGTAGGTTTGACAGAAGTCAAGACGTCAAGAACACATCCTGGGTTCCATCCACCCCTGACATGCTCGTGGCACAGTCTCTTTTGCACACGTTGAGGCATGTACTTGGAGCATCCATGCTGGTTTGAATGGTGGGTTGTTTGTATTCAATACGTGGCAGGTGTTATCATCAAATGACTGCCTCTCCTCATTTGCCAACATGCCACACTGCAGGATCAAAGGGAGGTGATGACGTTCTCCGAGTTTTTAATTACCTCTTCTTTCTTAGATCAGTGCCCATTCTCTTTTGAAGTTTGTGTTCTGACCTATGCCATACTTGATTGGCCCCTTTCTGCCATCATCTGCTGACCTCCTGGTCACTCTTTATCCAGGAGGTCTTTGACTCCTCCCTCACAGTGACCCCAAACATCTCCCATTAAAAAGATCATTTTGATTTCTACAGAGAGGATCTTTACTTCTATTCTGGCTACAACCAATATATGTGACTATTCACCGGACACAACACACACTACCTCGAATGTCTTAAACACTAGTACCCCAGCATCTGACCAATCATTTGTAATGTCACTGCACGTGTCTCCTGCTTTCACCGAATCACCGGCACTCCTCTCCTCTCCATGGCAACCTTCCGGTATTTGACACCATCTATCACTTGTTCTGAAACATCCTCTTACTTAAGTTGTTCCTCATCTGGTGTAATTTCAAGGCTGTTCATCATCTCAGCTCTCTTCCTCTGCACTCCTCTTACATTTCAACGTTTCTGTTCCAAGTTTTGTACTCAGAACTGACACATTATTGCAGATACGATCTGACTAGGAGAGAGATAAGGTCTATCTCTCTTGATCTTAGCAAAATGCTTCTGACATAGAGACCAAGATTCCATTAGAAAGGTTTAGTACATATGCCTTGTGCTCTGCTGATACCAAATCTAACTTCATCTCACAGCCTTAAACAGCTGTCAAACCGGGGCTCACCCATCTGGAATTCCTGTAATGGATTTGGATCCTATACTTTATCTCTGTGAATTTTCAACTGTTAGGCTTATTATTGAGGAAATATTAACTTGGATCTTGATTATATAACACAATATAAGCTTTCTTTCCTAGCTTTATGTCATTTACAAATTTGATAGGCATATTTTATTCATTTCCATCACATAGTGATAAACATTTAAAAATATTAGGTCTAAAAATATCCTCTTCTGGATGACCATCCGTTATACCAGCCAGGGCTCCCTTCTTTTTTAAATTGAAACGTTTACCAATGTCTTCTTATACCTGAATTTTCTTCCCAAGGATATCTCTAGAGTTTCAAATTATAATATTGTGATTATACTTGCTTGCTTATTTATTGTTGAGCAATTATTTTTCAAACCTCATTTTAGAGGGGTGAAACAAACTCTTATCATCTCCAAACCCCTGTTTTTCTAAAACAGTGGTTAATTTTTAAAATGACTTTTATTTAAACCTTTCCAATTTGAAGACAATTTTTGTTAGATGGAGAAAACAGAAGCAAAGATTTAAACATTTCTTTTTCCTCTCCATTAGCAGCCAAGCTAATATTAGTTCCATGAAGCAACAATAAGTTCACTTGCTTTTTATTTCATATATTGCTAAAAACTCTGTTTCTAGCTCAAAGGTTTCTTTCATATTTATTTTTTTAACTTTAGCTAATCATTGATTTTATTCTTTCTGACATTAATTTAAAGATTTTGGAAACTTATTTTTTGTTTTTTCTAAATCTTACTTCTCTTTCTGTGTATATTAAACTATGTAACAGCCCAGAGATCTCCACTCAGGCCCATTGTACCCTCTTTTTCTCTGCTTTGTTGATTATTGTTATTTTATGTTGTTTTTAGAGGTTGCTTGAGTCATATTTTTAAATCTTTATTTTTCTCTGAGTTATTCTTTTTTAAATATGTTTTTATTGATTTTTTTTTTTTTTGAGAGAGAGAGGAAGGGAGAGGGAGAAATATCTATCAGCTGCCTACTTGCTCCCTTCCAGGGATGGAGCATGCAATCCGGGCATGTGCCCGCACCGGGAATCAAACGAGGATCTCTCAGTCCATGGAACACGGCTCAGTCCACTGAGCCACACCTGCTGCCTGAGTTATTCCTAATTGTACCTTGCTGGTAAAAGTATCTGTGACTCGCCTGGCTGGTGTGGCTCAGTGGATTGAGCATCGCCCATGGACTGAGAGGTCCTGGTTTGATTCCCAGTCAGGGCACATCCCGGGGTTACAGGCTTGATTCGCCATAGGGAGTGTGCAGGAGGCAGCTGATCACTGTTTCTCTCACAACAGTGTTTCTATCTCTAGCTCCCTTCCTCTCTCAATTAAAAAAAATCAATAAAAACACACTTTTAAAAAAAGTGTCAGTTATCATATTTATCCACATGTTTTTATTGAGGGACTCTAAGATGAGATAAGGACTCTTACTTCTCCTAACCATATACTCCCAAATTTTCAGTAAGTATTTTTCTTACTGCTTTCTTTAGTGTTAGTGAGGATACCATTTCCACCAAGGCAAGCCTCATGCCCTGCTTTTAGTGGAATGTTTTAAATTCAAGTCTTGCATTTAGACTCTTAATTATATGACTCTTCACTTATCAAAGTTGCTGTCCATTGTCCTTTCCTATATTAATTATTCAGTTAAATTCTATTATATACAATAGGAAAGTTAATGTGTAATAAATCTTCAAAGAAAAAGTAATTTTCTTACATCTGTGTGTTTGAGGGGAGCACGATGAAAGTGTGGGGTACAGGGACGGTGCTTCCTGTACATCGTTAATTCCTCAGGTGAGTCGGGGAATATAAAGCTATATAAAATATTTGTTTCCTTGATTCAAAGAAATCAATTAATTGAATCAGAAGGATTATGTTGTTAGGTAAAAATGTGCTTTAAAATAATATGTAGCTATTTTCTTTTATAACAATTTGTATACTTCCTGCTACTTCTTTTTACAGAAACAGTCTAATATTCCAAATTTTTCTGAATCAAAATTCTTTCATGTTTTTCTACATTTAAAATTCTATCATTTCCATATAAATTATACTCATGATCAATTAACACAGAAGGCTGGGTCATTATAAGGATTTAATAAAATTGGCATTAAAATTTAAATAGGTCTTGTTTGGGCTTCAGAGTGACGTAGTTTGACCATTGCCTTCTCCTTAATCACAGTCAAATCCACAAATATTCACAAAGGTGCAAAGCACTGTTACAGGTATGATCGGGGATATAAGGATAAATTAGTACCTTATTGGATTTCTGATGCCAGGTCCTAGAGGGAAACTTTCAAAAAAGAGCTTAAAATCTAGTAGGAAACAGAAAGTTCTATGGGCAATGATCCCTAAGTCAGCTGCCTGTTAAATACATGCTGCTCATTACAATGGTATAATTATGAAAAAATAGTCGGATTCATAGTAACTCATCTAAAAAAGTCCAAACAGGACCTGGCCAGTGTGGCTCAGTGGTTTGAGTGTCAGTCTGAGCACCAGAAGGATGCAGGTTCGATTCCCAGTCAAGGGTACATACCTGGGTTGCAGGTTTGTTCCCCAGACCCTGTCCGGGGCAACCAATTGATGACTCTCTCACATAGATGTCTCTCTCTCTCTCTCTCTTCCACCCCCTCCCTCCCTTCCACTCTATCTAAAAATCAATGGAAAAAAAATATCCTTAGGTGAGAATTAACAAAAAAATAAAATTTAAAAATCCAAACATAACTAAAAATAGGAAGACTGTGGATGTATCATTCAAAAGAAGTAGTTTTGCAAAATTACCTTATTTACCTAGTATTATTGGGGATGAACTAGTTCTAATAGGGTTATATTTCTAAAATGTTCAAACTGAACATCTCTAGGTACTAAAATATTTTTATATTAAACATTTTGAAGGAATAGTTTTCTGAAATATATATTTTTCTTACTTCTAAAATTGACCATGACTTTAATCTTTGTTGATATCTCAGAGATATTATTTAAACACTAATATGCTGGCAGTCTACTACAGTGATACCCTTAGGAACTGTGTCATGACAGAGTTGTTTGTACAGTAAAATTCCTTCACTGAAACAATATTGGAATTAGATGATCTGATTGACTTCTTTTTTCCTGTCTCATGCTTTGTTAGACAGTGCCTACTGTTGTCCATATGCCTGTCTTTTGTAATGCCTCCTCCAAATTGACATATTGAGATTTTCTGTGCAAAGAGGGAAAAAAAAGGTCTGATAGGATTTCCCTAAGAGAAAGAAAAAGGGTCCAGGTGAATCCTTAAAGGGCATTATTATGAGTACACTACAGGGACGTGGTGATCTCTCTTTTGCTGCCCAGAAATTTTATTTATGTTCAAATTCTTTGTTGAATTCTGAATAGCAAAGATTACAGCTATCCCATCTGAGTTAAATACGGCTATATTATACTACAGCATTTTTTGCACTTCTGAATAAAATCTTTGTGACACTCATCTTAAAAAAAAAATCAAACTGGACATGAATCTTAAAAAAAAAAAAAAGAGCCTATGTCTTTGTTATGCTAAAAATATAGTCAAGCAAATTTATAAGCTCAATAAATTGGAGTTTGGCATTAAGGAGTATCAATCTCAAATTGTACCATGAGAAATGTTATGGATCTACCTAATTACTGAAAAGGAAATAAACTTTACTTATTATATTATTATTAAACAAGTAGAAATTTTGCTAAAATGAAGTTTGAAAGATTAGAAACACATATTTTTATTGCACTTCCTAAAATGCTTCAACTTAATAAATTGCTGGAGAAGGGGAATAGTTCAGAAATTTCAAACGTGTACAATTTTAAATCCAATACAACTCAGAAACCTCTCTCTACAATTGCACAACAAAGCACCACTGGAAAAAATATTCCGACACTTAGAATATACCTCCATATTCTGAGCAAATGGGTCCTTTGGATCACACAGTGTTGAAGATATTCGATGGTTGCCACGGAAACATCGCTGACTTATATTCTGGGGGACTGGGAATGTCTGCCGAATGATAGTTAGCCTTCCAATTGACCTTCTTACAAGGTCCTGTACATCCACATCGTTTATTTCCTATAAGATAAGGTAAGATATGGAAGAATTAGAAATGCTTTAATACAGCAACTGTAACACAAAATCTATTAATAAGTCGTTATCTGGAAATGCTAAGGGATTGTTACTGTAATACATTTGCTTAATGCTTAGCCTTCATCCAAAAGAAAACAACATACGTTCATTAAAATGATTAACTTATTTGTATTGTCTGTCTGTGACGAAATAATTCCAAATGGAGAAATTGACTTAAATATACTTACTAACAAGTTTATAATTTATTATGATGGACACATTAGAAAAATATGTGCTGTCTACTCACACACATACACACACACAAATCACAACATAAGTTGTTATTATAATTCATTATTCTTTAATGTATTTCAAGATACTTGAGTACCTAGGAAGATAATTGGAATGTAACAGTAATATATATTATTCTTAGCAATGAAAAATGGAGCTCTTATATAAGGCAAGTAGAAGGAGCAAGAGGGGATATTATTTTTGAAGACTTTTCCCAGTTATATCTTAGAACTATAGGTGTTAACCCATACACTATTCTTAGTTAAAAATAAATTTAACAAAGTGTTCGCTAAATGTTAAATAAATAAGTTAGTGTGTCATAATAGTCTTAACATAAAATACAGTGTGAACCAGGATGAGTGAATGAAGAGATCCAGTGCTCTTTATCTAAATTAATGTTATTTTATACACAAGTGTTTGCCAAACTCCAAGGAATATATTTTAAACTTGCTGCTCCCCTGCCTCCCAACTCCACACTTAAATTTTGTGATTTAACTCAATCATGGATATAGAAGCAATAAAAATAAAATATTTTTATCACATACATTTGTTCTAATTGGAATGCATCAGAATAAAAGTGATCAGAATAAATGTTAGTTTTAAGGCAATCTTTGCTAAAGCAGTTAGTGTGCTTCGTAGTGACCATTGGAACCTAAACCAATGAAGACTTTGCAATTAACATATTATTAGTTTCAGTAGATTGTTATGCAACAGAAATAAAAGACTTGACACAAGATAAATTTTAGAATGCATTGAGCCTTCATTAGTTTGGGTTCAAAGGATTATTATAGAATAACGAAAGACAAAAAGACTATTTACAGATGTAAATGTTCTTCTTTACTGGACTAATCACATATTCTTCTTTTTTGTAGCATCTATTTGTTTTAAAATTCTTAATCTTTATGAAATACAGATTTTTCACAAAATAAAATAACATGTGCCATCAGCTGTATCCAGTATAGTATCCTGGATTTGGGGTTGATTAATACTTAATGTACCATAAAATAATGGTTTTCTCAGTTTAAGATGCCATCTTTGTCCTTTAGTCTGTGTCATTTTACTGGTCACCAAAAACTGGCAAAAAGCAGGTCACTTTTTCATTTTCTAGCACCTACTCAATGCAGATTTATACAGTGTTTTTACATCATTTTTAGAAAAATATTTTTTCTTTCTGGATTTTAGAGAGAGAGAAAGGGAGAGAGAGATAGAGACATCAGTGAGAGAGAACATTTGTTGGCCACCTCCTGCATGCCCCCCACTGGGGATTGGGCCCACAAGTTGGGCATGTGCCCTGACCGGGAATAGAACCGGGGACCCCTTGGTGCATAAGTCGACGCTCAACCAGTAAGCCACACCTGCCGGGCTCCACATCATTTTTGCCTTAACCTTAAAAGGAATTTTTAATAATTAATTAATATTGTCATGCAGTGTCTTTACATTTTTAAAATTCCATATTGTGCATTTTCATTTAAAAGACAGTGAAAATTGTACCACTTTCTCACAATATTAACTAAATTGTGGTCTTTTTTTACTTTAGCAATACTAAATTTTATCAACATTTCATCTAACTGTATCATCTCTACCTGGCTCCAGCCATGATGAACTACAATCAGCATTTCAGAATAAAAATTATACCAAGTGCCTGCTATGTTAGGCAAAATACTAAGATCACCTGTTATCTTATTTTCTGCTGAAAACAATAAGGATTCAGTACAGTTATTCTCACTTTATAAGTAAAGAACTGACAAGATTTCAACTCTTCTTTAAAAATATTCTGTATTTACAGTACAGTATTAGTTTACAAAGGTCATCAAATGAGACACTCTCTAAAGTAACTAATTATACAAGAAGTCCACCTTGCCTTACAAAAATTGTTTGGATCAATATTCATGAGCAACAGGGTTTAAAACTATAAAGATATATTATTTTGGCATATAATAGCTTGATAATTCTATAAGGAATGATAAAGTCACCTAAAATGAATCACAGTCTTTAAAAAGAGGACTACTCCAAACCCACAAGAAAGAGATGATTGTTTTTTATTGATTCCAATAACTGAAGTTCTTAAGTGTCAAAGCGACTAGAGTATATCTGAGGAAATATCAATTTGAATTGAATATATTTTGCCTATTATTATTGAGGCAAAGAAAAGAAAGCAATTTTCTTCGAGGAAAGGATCTGCCATTCTGAATGAAACTAACAGACAGTCTGTCTCCAAAAATTCACTTACAGTTTTAGTTTTGACATATGATTTCAAAAATAGTTTGATATTGATATAAAAACTTGATTAGGCAGCTATTTTATACGTACAGAACTTTATTTCTGCATTTCAAAAGGTGCATTTCAGGAAGGGTAGGTGTCATGCTACATGAACTCTGAAAGCCAAGGGAACACTTAATCTATTAAGTGATCCTTTCACATGAAAAAAAATCCAGAAGTAAACTTCTGGATTAAAATATTAAGCTATTGTATACTCTATTAGAATGAATATTGCTCTAATGCTCTAAATGTTAAAATGTTTAAACTCTCTGACTTTTCGAAGCAGTCGTGTGAAGAACTAGTTCACCAGCTCCCTCTCCCACGCCCCCAGCAGCACCAAACATGTTTATCTCTATAAAACATATAGAAATCTGCTGAGTTTTAAAGCAGAAGCTGATTATAAAATTATTTCTCTTTTGTATACTCTTTATATGGAAGAGTATATTTATCAAAGAGGAATTAATATTATATATAAAATGGGTAAATATGGTTTAGTATGCCTAATTTATTTTCTATTTTACTTCTTTAGGAGCAAGGCATACAGTCTTTTTCCCCCCAAAATAATTTACATGGATAATAACAAATGATTATCAAGTCAAATTATTCAATAAAACTTTGCTGTTTACTTTGCTGTGATGGTTTAATGTCGGGTGAATCCTGAGCTGTGTAATAATAAAGGAAGAAGAAAGCTAAAATAGCTGGTAGGACTACAACTCCACAAACTTTCAGGAAAATTTGACCAATCCTGAATCTTCGTAGGATATCAGCTTTAGGCTTAAATTCCAGGGAAGGAAAGACTTAAAATATAATAGATCAGATGCGAATGTATATAAACTGTTTCAGAAAAGGGATCCCTCTCTCCTTCCCTACGCTTTTACCAATTTTTTAATCTAACAAAGTTACCGGCTCATAGCAGGTACTCACCAAACTATCTTAGACAACTGAAATTTTAGGTCTAGACACTGGGATGCTTTAATAACTTTAATAATTCTGAAGAAAACAGATTTTCATAATGATATTAAGCAGTTGTGGTGCAGTTTGACAATGTGGTGCAGTTTGAAAAGATTTTGCTCTTTGTTGCTGTTTTTCCTACTATGCTTATATTCTTCATGCTTTAGCAAAGATGATCCTTTGATGCTTCCATAAAATTTAACATTAGTGTGAAATAATTATAAGCACATTATGTGGAAGTACGGAGTAAAACCAGCTGTGGGCTGTATACCAGCAGGAAGAGGAGCAGAATGGCAACTCTCTGCTTGACAGATCAGTAGTGAGCAGTTCAATTAATCACTAAACTAAAACAGATTAAAAACATCCATTATACATACAAACATTTAAAACTCAACAACAACAATGACTTCTCCTTAACTGCAGAACTCAGCAGTGATTAACAAAGAACAATGACTTAAACTATTTATTTTCTTAACTTTATTTTTATTGTTGACACTAATATAAATGTCCTTATTCTCCACTCCCCATTCTGCCCACCTCTACCCAGTCTCTGTCCCCCATTCCCTCTGGCCATCAGCACAGGCTGTCTGTGTCTATGGGTTGTGCATATATTTTCTTTAAATAATCCCTCCACCTCCTTTCATCCAGCCCCCCCTTCCCCTTCCCCTCTGACAGCTGTTCGGCATATCTATGCCTCTGCTTCTATTTTGTTCATCAGTTTATTTTGTTCATTAGGTTCCACACGTCAGTGAGATCATAAAGTACTTGTATTTCTCTAACTGGCTTATTTCACTTAGCATAAAATCTCCAGGTCCATCCATGCTGTCGCAAAGGTAAGATTTCCTTCTTTTTTTGTTTTATAGATTTAAACTATTTAAATAAGACATCAGGGCACCAACGATCGGCTCAGTATTATCAGGGAATAGATGATGCATACAGCCTCACACTTCTTGCAGCACTAATTGTGTGTATCTTCCTGTCTGAATTTCTAAGTTGTGTAAAATTTAAATAAAGTGCTAGGACATCTGCTTGAGGACCCTGAAGGAATGACAGTGCTTACATGGAAAGGCTGTTCTGAGCTGGATCCACTGATGATTGTAGAGAGAAGATAAATACCATTATCCACTACTAACATATGATTGATTACACCATATGAGCTAGCACCGCATCTCATTATTATAGCACAGGAAATGCAAATGAAAAAAAATATTGTTTTCAACTTTCTGCCTCAATTTGTACCACGATGTACAATGCCAACTTTGATTTATAGTCTCTCTCTAAAAAATTATTGATGAAATAAGATTAAATAAAAGTTTGCAGCCCATTTTAAAATTTGCAATAAAATAGTAGTAACACACACTGCCCTGGCTGGTGTGGATCAGGGGTTAGAGGATAGGCCTGCTCACTGAAGGGTCTCAGGTTCGATTCCTGGTCCTGGTCCAGGGCATATACCTGGGTTGCAGGTTCAATCCCTGACTCAGTTGGGGAACTTGTGAGAGGCCACTAATTGATGTGTCTCTCTCACATTGATCTCTCTCTCTCTCTCCCCGTCCCTCTCTCCCTTCCACTCTAAAAAAATAAAAATAAAAAAATCAATGGAAAAAATATTCTCTGGTGAGAATTAAGAAAGAACAAAAATAATGGTTACACAAACCAAACTAGACAGATTCTTGTTTTCCAGGTTCAATTAAAATGCACATTTGTATGTTGTTAGGGTTTATTGCTGTTGTTGTTACTTTTAGAGTTTATTAGTTTCCTAGAAATTCTGAGAAATCTATGTTTCTTCTTTTATGGACACTAGGGTAAATTATGACTCAGTCATTATAAATTTGTATACACGAGACTGTAAATCAAGTAAAGGTGGTGAGAGTCAAGTTTTCCGAGGCATATTTCAAAGAGAATGAGGTGCCCGAACTATATGTGAATAAAAGTCCTCATGGCAGATATACTGATAATTTTGGGGGTGGAGGGATGAAAATACAGAAAACTTGCTTACTCTCTGAGTCTTAATCTAGTACAGATAAAAACAATAACCAATATATACAGTGTGGTCTGTGAACATCAAGTTTTTCAAAGACTAGATGAGATTGACTTGTCTAAAAAAAAGACACCTCTACTCAAGGACTAGGAGAGAGAGAGAGAGAGAGAGAGAGAGAGAGAGATTACGAGGTTCAGTAGTGGTAAAGGAAAGTTATAAATAGTTATGACAGTAGAAGCCCAGGTGTAAAGGAGC
Organism: Molossus molossus; assembly: GCF_014108415.1. Taxonomy (NCBI): domain Eukaryota; kingdom Metazoa; phylum Chordata; class Mammalia; order Chiroptera; family Molossidae; genus Molossus; species Molossus molossus. The sequence goes on along the minus strand of NW_023425344.1, from coordinate 72,098,825 downwards.
AGAAAAATAACTGAGGTCTTCTATGCTGCCCTCTATACTTCTAGCATTCAGTGAGTTATTTGCTGGTTAGCTTGCTTTGTTTGTGTGCATACTTTACTTGCCAAAGAATGGCTCAGACTATGGGACATCCATTTAAAGACAGCATTTGCCCTCCTAAGATTTTATGCAATAAAATGTAATGATAACTTCAACAAAATGAGCCATACTATTTATGAAAGATAAACTAAAATATAAACTGGTTTTATTCCTTCCATGATATTCACCACCAGTGACATCCATGGTAGTCTACTCAGTCAGACTTCATCTATGTGACATGATAGAGTGATTTCTTCCACAGTGCAAACTGATACACGAGCGGCAGATGGACGGATTGTTACCAGAAGGGGGACCTGGCCCCTGGAGGGTCTGCCTAGGGCCAGCCTGTAGTGTGTGGGTTCATGACTTAGTGCAGAAAAAATTTCACAATGCGAGTGTGGGTGAATTCTAGAGGACGTTTATTGTAGCTGGGGACAGTGAAACAAGGAAGGGCTTAGAATGAAAAGCAGCAGGAGAGTCTAGGCAGGGCTGCTCTGGCTCACTGAGAGGTCAGGTGACAGGTGCAGGGGGTTTGTCTGGAACCAAGTGCTGCTGCCCATTGCTGCCCTGCTAGCAAGCCTTGTGGGGTCCCTTAGAGTTTAGAAGAGGCATGCCTGTGGGGGAAGGGTTGGTGGGCCTTGGGTGTGCTCCTGGAGGGAGAACATCACTCCTGCAGGGAGAACATCACTCGGGCCTTCGTTTATAGGGGTTTTAAAGGCTGGGTGTTTAGGGGAGGTCTTTGGGGAGGATTGATAGACTCTTCATCAGCTTTATGATGATGTACCAAAATGAGGGTTATTCTCTTAACTTCATTTGTACTTGGGTGTGGTTGGCAAATGCCACTAATTGGATTTTTGCTGTCTCCCTGAGTAGGATAATTTAAGCTATTTACCCTCTGATTGAGGAGAAATGCAAACCATTTACTCTTAAGTGTCCCTGGATTAGGGAAGATAGGATTCACTAGATGGCTGCTAACCGCTTGGCCTCTAGATTTTCCAGGTGGCTGGAAACGGCTGCTTAGCTCTCTGTCTCAGTTTCCCTATTCTGCTTGTTGTGGCTTATTAGCCTGTCTCAAGATGACCACTGGTGTGCTGGGAACTTTACATGGTTCATACTTTTAAGATTCAGGTGTTTTAGAAGTTCAATTGGATATGGATAAATAATTAATTCAGGGGTCCCTTCTTCAATCTTATCAAAGAATAGAATAGAATGGGCATTTCCATTTAACAATTAAAAGTATTAACTAGTTTGATTAATTTATGTTTCTAAGGAGACCATAAATCACTTTTTCTTCCTAGCCAACTCCACTGACACAAACGACTAAAATGACTCCAACCTGTTTACATTGGAAAATCAGTTTACATTGGAAAACCCTTCAGAAGGTGGTTGTGAGATAAAAAGAAGGAATTAGGAGGATTCTCTATTTTTATTTAAAAAAATTTTTTTTCTTCATTGATTTTAGAGAATGGAAGGGAGGGGGGAGAGAGATAGAAACACTGATGAGTTTGGCTGGTGTGGCTCAGTGGTTGAGCGTCGACCCACGCACCAAGAGGTTGCTGGTTTGATTCCCTGTCAGGACACATGCCCAGGTTGTGGGACTGATCCCCAGTGGGGGGCATGTAGGAGATGGCCAGTCCATGTTCTCGCTCATGTTTCAATTTCTCTCTCCCTCTCACTTCCTCTCTCTGCAAAATCAACAAAGGAAAAAAAATTAAAAAAAAGAAACACTGATGAGAGAGAACATGGATTGGCTGCCTCCTGCATGCCCCCCACTGGGGATTGAACCCACAACTTGGGCATGTGCTCTGACCGGGAATAGAACCAGTGACCTCTTGGTGCATGGGTTGATGCTCAACCACTGAGCCACACCGGCCAGGTGAGGATTCTATTTTTAAAAATAATAAGTTAGAAAATAATTAAATCAAGAAAAAAATAAGGATAAATGGCTCCATAAGATTAAAGTTAAGGTAGCAGAAATTTCAAATATATAATCTATAAGAAGAATTATAAAAAAAGAAAACAAAGCAAAAACAACCAAAGCTTTAGACTGGAAAGGACTGTTTTAAATCCCATTATCACCATTTAATAGTTGTCGGATATTTGGCAAATGTTTTAAGTTCTTTGAACCTTAGATTCTTCGCAGAAAAAAACATAAGTGAAAATATCTAATCTGGAAAGTTGTTCTGCAAGCTTGCTAAGTTTCTCTTTCCTTTTCTCTATCCTGATAGTCATTCTAGAAGGAAATTAGAGGTTATTAGACAATCAGAAGCAGATCTCACATGTACATGTCACCTGTGGGGATCTCAGAAAAAACAGATCTTGTTATAAATTTTAAAAATATACTTATAGCCCTGGTCGGTTTGGCTCAGCGGTTAGAGCATCTGCCCATGGACCAATGAGTTGCGGGTTTGATTTCGGTCAAGGCCACATTCCATGGTTGCAGATCATCCCTGGCCCTGGTGGGGTTGTACGGGAGCCAAACTGTCGATGTGTCTCTATCACATCAATGTTTCTCTCTGTCTCTCTCTCTCCTTCCTCCCTCCCACTGTATCTGATGATAAATAGAAAAGTATCTTCGGGTGAGAAATAAAAAAAATTAAATTAAAATGTAATTATAAATCATAAAGTTTGGCCAATCAAAAACAGGCTTGCAAGATGTTTCCAGCTTATTTTTTCTACTGAGTTAAAATGAACCAGTCCATCAATGAAGTGTGGTGTAGGAAAAAAAAACAAAACAAAAAAACTTGAAACTGGAAATCATTTTAATTCTTTCCTACGTAAAAACAGGCAAATTGTTTACTTTCTATGAACTTCACCCCTCAGTACCTCATAAAGTAATGTTTAATACTCAACAAAATAATGTGTGAGAAAGTGATGTTTGAACTTAAATATGCTATGATCACTATTGCAGTACCATTTATTGAGGCGCTGTGTTAAAATGATTAGATATATCACTTAACTTTTATTATGAACTCGTAATGTAAATGTTGTTAAAGTTACTGTACAAGTGAAAAACCTGAGGATTAGGATTCTTATATAGTATATCCAAAATAATACAGCTAACCAATTTTAGAGCCAGGATTGATCCGATCCTGCTGACTGCAAAACCAGATTTCTTACCCCATATGCTATTTTTTCCCTGAAACAAAATTTATTATTCCATAATTTAATACGTCATATTTAGTGATACATAACACATTATTTTTATTCATAAGTAATAGATTTGATTTAACACCAGGTTTTGTTGAGGACAAACCCACAAGATCTCATTATTTGTCCATAACTGATCCATTCATGGTCCTTTTGGGTTCGAAATGCATTTCACAAGGCTCCCATAATGTATTTTTAAGCTTATGGATTGTTGTTACAAAAATAAAAAACTTTCACAAGGACTTCGACAAGCTCATGGATTTTAAAACAGTTGTATTCCTTTATGAAAAGAAAAAAAAAATTGTTCTTGTTTCTTCGTATTCATGTGCTGAACTACTTAAGGGGGGGTGGATATAAACAGTTCTAGAGACATTAAACTCCACAAGCACTCCCCTGGCGGATGCACTTGCTCACAAAGAGGAACTGTGCTTTGTGTACTGCTGATCCCCAGAAGCAGGCACTGTGTTCCAGCGGAAAAGGCTCAAAGATACTCAGTGGGGAAGACGGTCTCCGTTTATTTTATTCATACAAAGCCCTTTATAATTAAGAAAAAAAAATTACTTCGTATCCTATTTTTATTTCATAGAATTCACTCTGTGAGCCGAATGTTTACTTTATGTTCTGTTTCCTCTTAGGAATTCAAGGCCATAGGAAATGCTGTGACTGTACATACAAAAACAGATCCCAGAGTTGACAGCAAGGTGTAGTTGGTTTTACCTCATTGATAATGATCCAGTGACAGTCAAAAGCGATCAAATTAGTCTCCACAACCTAGAACAGAAAAGAAACCAGCTTTCAGTCAGAATGAATTATGGAAAATAAACAAAACTAAATGGATGTACTTTGAAAAAAGCAAAAAAAAGAAAAAGAAAAGAACCACATGTTAGAAAGGTCATTATTCAGTTGAAGATGGAAAACTGTTAGCAAAGCACTATAGCGTCCAGCATTTATGTTTAATGTGTAGAAGCATTATAAATTTTGAAAATATAATTCATCAAAAGTCTAGAAAAACATAGGTTTCAACTAAAAAAATAATATAATAATACTGTGATTTAACTGGGAATGGAGTTCGAATCATATTTCCTATTCCAGATAAACTTTGATGACTTGCTGTTATCCACCTAATCAATACCTAAGTACATATCCCTCTACAATCTGGCTTAACATTTTCATCTTCTAATACTTCCCTGTGTATATGCTTGTTCTTGGCTTGGTATAGTAAACTGTTCTATGTTCTGTAAAGCTTTGTGCATGTATTCTAAAGAGATCCATTTGTTAAAGTAGCTGATTGTAAAGGCTAAAATCAATAAACAGTATATTACCATTAAATTATGGGTGGGTAATTTCAGTAGTTTTCAAATTGCTGATAACGTGAACAAAAATAAAAAATATGTAAAAGAAAAAGCAAACAATATATAGTTAACAATCTTGGCTGAGTAACTTTGGATAAACTGATTCTAAACGACCCTTGGCTTAGGCCAAAAAAGTAAACCCTATGCGCACACATGTATGTGTGTATATGTTTGTGTATGCGTGTCTCTGTGTGTCTGCATGTGTAGTAAAGGTAGCTTTTGTACGGAGTTTCCATTCTATCCAATCATATCATACACATTCTAAGACATGTTTTTATGATTCATACCATGGGCCATATGGGCATATAATCGGCAAGTCTGTTTTGTAAGGAATTATTCCATTACTTTTAGCAATAATACCCAAAGATTGGGTTTTAAATAAAAATGCTTTATAATAAATAGCAAGGAATTGCTAGAAAGTGTGAATTACATTTTGGTGGTTAGTCTTTGTCCTACTGAGAAATGCCTATCCAAAGATGTATTCAATCACAAGAATGTAACTGCAAATATATTTCTTATGTGATGCAATGCTTTCTCAAAGTATATAATTATTTACAGATTCTTTGTTTTTTAAATTTTGGTATAAATTTTATATGATTTCAATATACAGCATATTGGTCCCCGTGATATTATTAAAATGTAAAGATAATATATTATTATAGAAGTTAAAATATGTTACCAATTTTGGTTACATCATTACTATCATTTATTTGAAATATACACATACTCTACTAATATGTGAAACTCAGTGTAGAAAATATAACCCATAGAAGTTTTCAGTTTTAGCTGAAAAATATAAAATCACTTTATTCCAGGAATTGCAGCCTTTATTTCTAATTTTATGATTATTTTTCTTTAACTGTTTCAGTGACAAAGACATCATGAGTACTTTGCCAGCAGTGAACAGTGTTAGAAGATGAGAGTTCCATATGAACTTAAAGGAGAAAAAAACAAAAGACTCAAATATAAAGAAAGTAGTTCCTGAATAACATGCATTCAGTTATACATAAGGGGAAAATGACTAACATGTGAAAACAGGAAGAATTCAGAGAGACGAGTAATGAAAGGCAAGATACAGACTAAAAGTACTTCCGAAGCAGTATTGGTAGTGGAGTGAAGAGATGACTCAATTTAGTTCAAATTGTTTCCATGTAGGTAATCTGTACCATGTGGCCAGATTAAGCAGAATTTGGGCTATGGGAACTCTGTAGTAGCCTGTAAACTTAATAAGAAGCTGTTTTATACAATCCTTATGCAAAAAGCTATTTTATACACCACATTTATGAAACGAGTGGAAGGTAAGAGTTACAACAGGAACTTATTGATCATTTGTCTAGACCATAAAACGTACTCATCTTTCGCACTTTCTTTTTTTGAAATGAACTTTCAGGCAAAAGCATGAAAAAGTATGGAGCCACAGGTTCAAGCTTGTGTTTCAATAAGAGAGAAAGGCAAATAGCTCATCGAAGGCCCAGATTCTACTCAGGCAACCACCCTTCCTTGCTTACAGTCAGCAGAAAATAATCGCCTTCACCCCTATCTTTTGTTTTACTCATGAGAACAAAAATATGAGACATTTAGCAGTATAAACTTGAAACAAAGAATATTTTTAGCACATTACTGCATTAAAGAAATGAATCATTTATCACAACAGCACAAGTCTACAAAGCAGACACTCCTCCCCCTCCCTGATGGTATCGTGCGAACCCTGACACAAACCTCCGTTTTGTTGAGACATTACCTTATAGGGTCTGCTTGTTAGAATGATTTAGCCTATCTTATACAATGCAATTGTTTTTCATTAATCTCAGCTATGCAATTTTTCTAACCTTAATACATTTTAATAAACATACCTATTAGAGTAATTTTAAATTATGTGATTTTATAAAGGTGTGATTTCAAAACTATGCAATAGTTGTTGGCCTTTTCATAACTAGTGAATATTTGGGACTCTTTATTTTTAAAAGGCCCATTTTTCTTTGAGGGAGGAAAGCAAATTTTACTGGAAAGGTACTTAAGAATGAAAAGTTAGATCTCTCATCTCTTTAATTATATATCAAAATGTACATATGTACAAAACTAAACTCCACGTGTTAGTGTGACATATGTTTTAAAGAAGCTTTGACTTTTTTATTGCTATGTTGTGTACTGAAAGTTAGTGCTCGCATTCATTATCCGAGAAACTGTCCTCTAAAATAGGAATGTAATTTCCTTGGGTCTAGGTTAACATTTTCATGCATAACCAATGAGTTGGCATGAGTTCTTTGATTTTTTATAATTGAATGTTACTAAAAGTGAGCAATGTGAAAAAGGCACTAATTAAAAAAGTAACTGATAACTGTTATAAAAGGAGCATTTAGTAAGGACCATTAAAAAATGACAAGGAGTTCAACAGCCTACACCTTGGAAACCTAGTAGGCGTTGAGTTCCTTTACTTAAATGACTAATATAGGTATAGGAATACATATACTCCTACACATGTATGACTATGCCTATATTAATCATATAATGTACTACTGGTTCTATTATATAAACTGTACTATTGGAGATGGGCAGATAGATCAGAGATATAAAATTATAGTCAAGTTAAAAGAAAAGATACAAAAGAGTAATAATGTCTATTCTTTTCACATATCAGCAAAGTGAGTTAATATAGTGAACATTCTTAGGAGAAACTTATTTACATAAAAAAGAAATTCTTAACTACTTATATGGATAACAAAAACCAACTATGTAAATCCCAAATCAATACATCTGATAATTTTTACATTTTTTAGTAATACTAATACCTTTCCACTTGAGACACTTCAGCCTAAGTAATACTCTATTGAACTAGTGGTATTACTAACTTGAAGAACTAAATGACTCCTGAATAAAGCATTAAGAAACAATTGCAAGACATTCTAGACTTCTTTAAACCATGTACGTATGCACTCCATAGTCATGCTAGAACTCACATAGGGAGAATTGTTTCTTTTGCCCTTCTTCCTTACCTAAGTAGCACATCTCCAAATTCAGCAGTAAACATATTTGAAGCCAATGAAAGGGATTAACAACCTGAAAGTTTCCTTTTTTTTCAGTGGGAACCTATTTTATATCTACCTACGTCATTGTAATAGTTGTTTGGTCTCAATCTGTGGATTCTTAAATGTTTAGTAAGTTAGTAAATAGTTTGTACTTTTTGACCCAAATTTAAAAAAAAATAGTTTGCTGTGAAATATAAAGGTACTGAAAATAATATATTTTTTATTATCATAATGATAAGAAACACTGCCCCAAACACCACATTATGCTTGAGCTATAAAAACAGAGTAGAATGTCAAGGGGGAAAATAACAAAAAAACTATCCAGTGGACACTCTAGTATGTTTGGTTATCAAAATACCAGGAAGAAAGGAAGTATAAATTTCCCTTGGTAATTTGTTTATCTCTCCCTCTTATTCCAAGCTTCTCTCTTATTATATGTGTGAATATAGTAACCAGTAATTAGTAACCAAGCAGGGTGCATGTTCATGTAGAGTTGCTACCACACTGATACATAGTAACATAACTACAGCAAAGGAGACTACCTCCCCCCAACCCTGCGCCAAGAAGCCAAGCTTCCTTTGAAGGAATGAGCAAAAGGGGTGGGGGAGGGGGGATCAAGTCTTGTCAGGAAGATCAGAGATGAGTAAGAACAGACTATCTGTCACCGGCAGGAACTTTGGAACTTCTGAATCTTTAGAAAAGCCCGACAATTTATCACCATGTCTTCCATCATTTGTTCTCAAATCTTTAGATGTGCTAAATGTAAGACAATCGGAAGCAAAGAAACTGCCAGAGTATGTACCTCACTGGTAATAAATGTGGAAGTTCCTACAAGCACAGAGGACACTTTAATTGACTAAGCAATAAAGAGCAACATGCTGTTGTTTTTCACTCAACCTTGTGTAAAGAGCAATATGCTGTTGTTTTTCACTCAACCTTGTGGCTTAACTAAATTAAGTTTGCTCCCTTTGGAGGATGGACCCAAGATGGTACACCTATGTGAATGGTTCTCTGTGCACCTGCTGCAGCAAGGGTGTCGGTGTTTGCTTGCTTTTCCCGCCCATCCCAAATCACCAGGTGGAAACCTGTGAGTGGCAGGCCAGGTGAAGTCCTTCAGTTATTCCAGCAGTTACTCTGAAGCAAGTACCCAGAGAAACAGTAAAGGCTCCTCCCTTCCTGTCTCCTCATCTGTAACAATACTACAGGTTATATCATCAGCACTTCTAAAACTGTATTCTTTGGGAAACTACTTCTACTAAGATTCTTAAGTATCCTGTAACCAAATAGAATCAGAAATGCCAGCTTAAGCAAAGTTAAATAGATGTAATTACTGCATAATTCTGTAATACTTTCACAGGTTAACATCATTATCCAAATATAATGAACACAAAAGCATTATTAATGTAAATTATCGTTTCATATATTATTTTGGGACATTTTCAGATTTATGAGCTCTAGAGGCAGACAACCAATATTTGTATATTTTTACTGTGTAACTTTGAACCCTGTAAGCCTCAGTTTCTACATTTGTCACTAGAATTAATTAAGGTGTCCACATAATAGAATAAAAAAGATCAAATGCAGTAACAACACACTGTGCATTCTCAGCAAATACCAACTCCTTATATTAACTAGTGTGCTTTATGGAACTCCAGAAGAACATACTTGGAATGTAGCACATTCGAACTGAATTATGCTATGAAAACCATTTTTCCCTTCACAAATCTTATGGTATTAGTACTTTTTAAGAAATGTAGACTGGAGTCAATGTTAGTTTAGCCACACATTTCTAAAAGTTCTAAAACTTTATTAAAGCACCATGAGGAGTTTTGTCATTTTAAAATCATAGTCTTTCAGCAATCCTACAGAGAGTGTACTTTCTTACAACACAAAAACAAATGTTGGATTACCATATTTTATGTAAAACCCAAATGCACATGTAATAGTTCTGACCAAATAGTGATATTTGTTATTTCCTTTTAATCCCTTTTCTTCCTTTCTAATGTAACATAGCAAGTCAAAAACAAACCACTGTACTCTTCTATAAAGTATAGAAAGGGAATATGTCATGTATAAAGCTTATAATACCTAAAACTTCCATGGATTAACAGGGATCCATGGATTTACAGTAAAACTCTATACCCAGTTGCCTGAATGTCATATATGGCTAAACTGTACTACCGCAGAGTTTGGCTTCAAAAGAAATGCAATTAAATACTATGCATCTCAGAAATACAGAATGACAATAAACACTCCAGCCTTCTTAAGGCATAGTAAACATAATGTGATCTGGGATTACTTTTCATTGATTTTTGTTTTCTTTAGTTTGTTTTGTTTTTATTTTTTGTTTGTTTGTTTTTTTCTTCACTACAACTGAAGCCATAGTATGAGAGGGAGACACCAAAATTTTGTGTAGATTCCATATTTAAATCCCAAGTACATCCAGCAGATGGCATCAGTAATCCCTCGCGCGGATATTGGGCAGCCTGGGGATTTTCTGAAACAACTGTCTTGTTTGAGTTTCCCCTTGAGCTCAGCATGGATCCCCAGCTCTCTTCTGTCCTTATCCAAGCAGCCACTCTTTGCCATCACACTCTGTGCTTTTTGCTTGAGAATCTCTGCTCTAATCTACCAGCTGGAAGACCACAAACACACTTTCATCCAAATCCTCTTGCCATTGCTGCCAAAGTTATTTCATAAACGGATATGCTAGAATTATTGTTACTGCTGAGCAGTTGTGTCTCCCACACCCGCTGGGAGATGGAAACGTGCCACCTCTGAGAACTGGCCAGCAATAGGCAACCGCTGTGCTTCTCAATGTGGGGAGAGGGGCACCAGTGCAGGCGAAGAGAGACTCACTCTGCTCTCGTCCTGGGGCCTAGACCCACCTTCCTGGGCCCTATATTATTGAACGAAGATTGAACAAGAATTACAAGTGAATTTAGGATTTCAAAACTTTGCCTGATGAGGATAGAGATAAAGTTTTGACAATTATTTTCAGTGCAGGGGATCACTCTGTTACTGTTTTCATTCTTTGTGAGTTCTGCTTGCATTGGGGTTCTTTTAGATGTCGGCCATAATGAGTAAAGGTGCATTATCCCCCCCAAATCAGAAAAACACTTATCCCTTGCCTTGCCTGTTTTATCATATCCTAATATGTTAACTTTTTGCACAACAGGGTATTATATTAAAATATTTATTTTATTTATTGTTTAACAGCTTAATCATCCCTGGCAGAGTAAATTAATTCTTAAGAACAACTGTCAAACAACTGAATATGAGTTCTTACTTGGAGTTTGATCAGGGCTTAAAATCAGGTTTCGGGGCACACTGGTGCTTGGTTGGCTAGGAGTTACAAAATAAGGTTTTCTCACCATCTTGAAGCAAATAAAGGGGGGGAAGCTTTTGTTAGAGCTGAAATCTACTGATCACATCAAAATGCAACATACAGACCATCACCGTGAACACCATGTCTTTGCTCTCCCTTGCTGTCCTCTCTCCCTGGCAAGGTGTTTCTCAAAATTCAGAGACTGGAGCAAACGTCAAATCTTTTCCCACCCCTACCTCCCAAACCACAGGCAGTGTTGCCCTGCTTCTTATGCTCATCTAACACACTGCAGAGACCTTTATTCCAGCCTTAATTAAACCGTGTGTTGCTGTGAGGGCCATGTTGTGTTTTCTGTCTCCCTTATTCCCTCTGCTACAGCTGGGCTGGCTTTCTTGCTGGGTCTCCGGTACCACCTTTGGCCCTGCTTCGCCTTCTGGATCGCTCTTCACCTGCAGCATGCCCGGAGCCCTGCCGTCATTTCCTTTGAGTCTCTGCATAAACGTCACTGAACCGGGCGCGGCTTCTGTGATCACCCAGCCTTTCTTCCATGGGCACTATCCACACGGGACAAACATGCACACGCACACGTATACCACACACACACTTATTTACTGTTTATTTATGCCTTTTCTGTGCACTAGGATATACTCTTCACAGAAGGATTCCTTTTTGAATCACTAATCTGTACTGTTAACATAATCAGTGACATATAGTAGAATTTCAGTAAAATTTGTTGCCAGGCAGAAGCAAATTTTCACTAGATGTTTGTTTGTAGAAAAAAGATGACTCTCTAGCCCTAATGAATGTGTGCTTCTGTGTATATCCCTGCTTCACCTAGAACTAACCCATTCAATAAACTTGTGTTGGAAAGAAGCCATTAGGTCAAATTTAATTTCAAAATATTAAACAAATTACTAAAAAAATGTCTCAATCACATTTTCTCAAATGAGAAGATCTCGCTTACTTATGTGGCAATAAAGTATAGAAGTAGCATATTCAAGATCTCCAAAGTCGAACACTTTAAGAGTTGGAGGCTATGTGGTATCAGAGAAAGAACATAAAGCATGAATAGCGGGACTTTGGTTCAGATGCCAGATCTCCTATGGACAGACATGTTTGCCCACTGTGAGTCTCAGTTCCCTGATGATCTGAAAAATGCGTTTTCACTGGTGTATAGTGAGGATTAAATGAATGAATGCATTTAAAGCCCATCTAACATTACAAGTGTCCAGAATGCTCATCTCTTTTCTGTTAACCCCCTTTTCCTTCTTCAGTCATTTCGCTGCAGTAATCTTGACAGCACGGACAAATGACTGAGCACGTTTGTTTATTTCAGCTATTTACAATATATCAATAAAACACTAAAAGCTAACATTTATTGAGTGCTTACTATGTGTCAGGCAGTTTTATATATATATATATATATATATATATATATATATATATATATAAAAACTTACTTAATGCTTACAATATCCTTATGATGTAATGACTACATTTGTCTACCTTACATGTTAAGAAACTGAAATAACTCATCCAAATCATAAAGCTCAGAGTGTAAACTAGAATTAATAACTAGTAAAAAGATTCATCCTATATAATGTTTTCAGAGCCTTCTTTCTCCAACTTTCATAATTATTCTGCTTTCTTCAAAATTAGAGTAATTACAGTTAAACTAAATATTGCAGAACATTGTGCAATATACACTAGGATTTTATGTGTTTGAACTCTTTTATGTAACTTATTTGTATCTACTATATACCAGAGAGAGAGAGAGAGAGAATGAATCTTGAAGAATTTGAGAAACACAAGTACTTTCATCTACTATTCTACTCCACGACCATTTGTCTTGAAATGGTTTAAGAAAATTTGCTTTTCTTTTATGATAAGTCTTAGTTCTCATATTCTTTTCAGAATATGCTACACTGATAACTTATTAAACATATACATGTAAGGTGTGTAATCATGCTTAACCAGAGAAACAGTTATCTAGAGGTTCCTGCTCGCTCATCAAAATAAAACGTTTGACCGTCACTATAGGACAAAGGGCCAAAAGCTTCCAGTAGAGAAAACAGACAATGAGTCTTAAGTATTTTAGCAATAAGGTCATTAACATATACTTTCTGCAGTTAGCTAATCCATTTACTAGTGTTTCTGTACTATTTGGGTTATCAATAGCTCATCACTGATGAAGCCACTATTATGGCTGATTACTAGTTATTAAAAGACATTCCTAGTTCAATATTTCTGTTATTCCTGGGTTTTTCCAATATTTCATGGGAACTCTGCTTTCTAGAATATCAATAATGGTATAACATGTTGATAACTCTAGAATCAAAAGACTTTAGACCTGGCTGGTTTGGCTCAGTGGTTAGAGCATTGGCCCATGGAGAGAGTCCCAGGTTCGGTTCCTGCTAAGGGCACGTGCCTCAGTTGCAGTTTGTCCCTGGCCCTGGTTGGGGTCATGTGGGTGGCAACCACTCGATATGTCTCTCTCACATGAATGTTTCTCTCTCTCCCTTTCTCCCTCTCTCCTTCCCGCTCTATCTAAAGATAAATGCAAAAATGTGCTTGGGTGAGGATAAAAAAAAAGTGTTCATAGGTCTTATTAGTTTGAAAACAGAGAGTATCCCAAAGAAAAACAAAGAAATGCACAATGTGAGCCTCCTTGATCATTTCCAAAAGTAATTTTTTGTTGACCATTCTCAAGGTATTTAATCTCATTGGACGTATGGTTATTGACCTTTTCACAGAATCAAAACAAACCTTCAAGTTTTCTGGAGTTTCAAATTTTCTTTGGTCATTTTCTTCCACAAAAAGTATACCTTGTGGTTTACTGTAAAAAATGCTGTCCGTGTTGTTGAACTCAACAACGTGGATACTCTTCCAGAATTCCAAGCAATTGACTCTCCCATCTGTGCTATTTTACTGTAGTAAAATATAAACCATCTTTTTCTTACCACTGACAAATCACCTTATGGTGTCAGAACTGTGTTTAGTAACAAAATGCCAGTTGAAACCGAGGCACCAACTGGTAACTGCTCAAACAAAATGTCATTTGTAGAACAGAATTACAGAGTTGGACAAAGGAACCTGTGCTGTGATCAGATGATGTCAGGACACTGGGAGTCATCTGACATGTTTTAGAGTTTTCACTGATCTTATACCTCAGTACATTTTTTTTTAATCTTAAAAGGATTTTTATTTGCATGTATGCTTATTTGTCAGTGTTTATAATTGAACAATTTGTACAAAATAACTAGAGTTACCCTGAATGCTATTTATGTGTCTTACGATATACACTCCATAGGTCCTAGAAACAGATCACACAACTGTGTGGTTTAGTGCCACTGAAAAATCATAGCTTCCAACTTTTACTGGACACTTAAATCTAACCACTGATTCTTCCATCTGTACATATATATCTTTTGTTTTGCTCCGCCCTCCCCCATTTTCCATGGCAGTGACACTTAACTTTCCACCAGCTCCATAGCCCATTTTACTAACATACTCTCCAGGCAACTTTATTTCCTATTTAAACAAATAATGAATAGCCCGGCCAGTGCAGCTCAGTGGATTGAGCATGGTCCCATGCACCAAGAGGTCACTGGTTCAATTCCCAGTCAGGGCACGTGCCCAGGTTGCAGGCTCGATAGTCTGTGTGGGGCATGCAGGAAGCAGCCGATCGATGTTTGTATCTCTCCCCCCCTCTTCCTTCCTATCTAAAAAATCAATAAAAATATGTTTTAAAAAATAATGAATAAAGATCAATAGGTAGAAATGGTTTGAAGTCCTCAAATTACTGTCCCACTAAAATGAAAAGCAAATCCTTATTTGCATAATATTAACTAACATGTTTGGGGTTTTACCCATGAGAAACATTTTAGTTACTGTCCTCATTTAGGTCTCATAACAACCATTAGAAGGTAGTTGCTGTTATCTTTCCTATTTTATAAATGAATACACACCTTCTTAACTTCATTCCTCCCCTCTGTTTACAGTAAAATAGGCTCTCTTTCTCTTCCTCCAAAAAGGGGACTAATCATTTCAATAAAGCTCTGAGTCCCTTCCTCCTTCCTCCTTAGGGAACCTGCAGCATCAGTTATCCAGACTCCTGGGCCTTCTGCGACTCTCCATTTACCACCTCCGGGACCTTATATGTTCTTCCACCAACACATGATCTCTCCATTGACTTTCACAGACAGTCTTCTCAAATACTGCCTACAATTACTTTTTATTTTTCTTGGACCATCTCTTTACATCTCATGTGGGTACAAATCATGTGAGTTCTGTCCATAGTTCCCCCATCCTCACCTGTATTTGGCTGACCTCTAAGTGTCTTTTGGGACTCCTATTAGGCACAATTATCAACACCACCTCTAAGAAGTCTTCCATGATTACTATACTTTCTGCCACCATAAATGCCTCTTATAAATGTGGATATAGACCTCTGCCATTGAACATCTTTACCTATATTTTAATTATCTTTCTGTCTACATTCAGCACCACACACAAAGCCAGGGCGGGGTGGTTAATCTATTTTTCTACTTCCAACAACTTACTTTGTATGTGACTCATAACAGACATTAAATAAGTATTGAAAACTGGATGACAACCATCATGTTGGAAGGTTTTATTGCCCTGTAGCCCCTCGGCCCAAGTGAAATGCAACTACAGGTGAAAACAATTTCCAATGTATTGTCTTATATCACCTCAAGAGTCTGTGTGTTTTATGTTCTCTGCCTGAGGATTTTTTCCAGCTTCATAGGCCACATGCAAATATAACCAGGAAGTGGGGGTATGTTAGTATCATCTCATCCAATGGGGTTGGGAGGATGCAGATAAATGCTCCAGTTTCCTCACTCTGCAGTGGGGTGATTCTGAGGTATAGTCCACCACTTCTCAGAAGGTTCCTTGCAAGATTGAGCCCCTTTTGCCTACATTTGTAATCCATTCTTGGTAGCACATTCCTGACTGGCTTTTCTCCTTATATTTTCACAGGTCCATCGCTTCCTCACATTTGTTTCTTGGGACTACCTCCGTAATAGATCATCTGCCCCCAAGTCCTTGTGTAAGGATCTGTCTGTACCAGTAACTCAAATGGAGTCACCCTTCCTACTCAAATCACACAATTTACTACACATGACAAGAGAATAACTCCTCTAGCTAAAATGAAGACATTCTTGAGAACTAGAAACATTCTTGAGAAATTAAAAGTATGCCTAATCTGTCCAGAGGAGTTGTCTTCCTATAACAGCCTGTTGAGGCACTCCTATAATTATGAAAAGCTTTGACGTCACTGTGTACAGTGTATTTGAGGATTCTTTACATTGCCAAGTCTCATTTCTAGCACAAATTAGGATCATCTGGATGGCCTTTTCAACACAGATTCCTGGGACCACCCCAGTAGTTTCTGAGTTTGAAGGTCTGTCATGGAGTCTGAGCATGTGTATTTCTTCCCAGGTGGTGCCTATCTTGCAGATTTGGCGAATCATTTTGAGATCCATTGCTTTACAAAAAGCCCTATTTCAGGGAGTAAGTGTGATGACTTGGCATTGATTCTATACTCATCCAATTAATTTAACAAAATAATTCAACTTTTTTTTTTATTCCTCTCCTGAGGATATTTTTCTACTTATTATCAGATAAAGTGGGAGGGAGGGAGGGAGAGAAACATCAATATGATAGAGCCACATCGACTGCTTGCCACCTGCACGACCCAACCTGGGCCGGGAACGAACCACAACCAAGGTACGTGCCCTTGACTGAAATCGAACCCGTGACTCATTGGTCCACAGGCCGATGCTCTAACTGCTGAGCCAAACCAGCCAGGGTAAAATAATTCAACTTTTAAAAAAATTAAATCTATCGGAGTGACATTGGTTAATCAGATTATATAGGTTTGAAATGTACAATTTTATGATAGATGATCTCTATATTTCATTGTGTGCCCACCACCCGAAGTCAAATCTCTGCGGTCACCGTATATTTGACCCCTTTACCCTTTACTCCCTCCCTTCCCACCTTCCCTCTGGTAACCCCCATACTGTTGTCTGTGTCCATGAATCATTTGTTTTTCTTATTTGTTCATTTGTTGCTTTCAGTTTTATATCTCAAAGACTGTGCGCCCCTATGTTCATTGCAGCATTATTCATGGTGACTAACATGAGAACAACCGAAGTGTCCTTGCATTCAGCCTGAAATATGACTGGCCACAGTGCTAGAGCTGGAGTCACCTCACGGAGCAGGGCAGACATGGTCTTTGTTCTATCTGAGCTTCCAGCCTAGGTCAATTGGATGTTTATTAGGAATATGAAAAGTGTAAGAGTACCTGCCAGGGCACCTGTGATATTCAGGCAGAAATAACTAAAGGCACAGACCTCTGCATTGGAGGAACGACAAAGCCTGGTTTAGAAAGAATGTAGTCATTTTAAGCCTATGTGTAAATATAGCTTCTCATTTGAAGTAAAATTCTTTATAAACAATTGTGGTTCATCATTCAAAGGGTGGTCTGGAGATATGAGCCAGGACTTTTCTGGTCCATTCTAAAGA
Source organism: Molossus molossus (assembly GCF_014108415.1). Lineage (NCBI taxonomy): Eukaryota > Metazoa > Chordata > Mammalia > Chiroptera > Molossidae > Molossus > Molossus molossus. The sequence goes on along the minus strand of NW_023425344.1, from coordinate 72,081,342 downwards.
ATTCCATGCTGATTTTGAGTCCCCATTATGTTTCACAGTTTACTTAAATACTTAGCACTGTTTCACAAGGTAGTTTCATATTTAGCCTAATTTCACAGTTTACTCAGTTCAGAATGTAAGGTTTACAAAAGTAAGACAGCACAGAAGTTCCCATTAGATAACAATCCCTTTGTATCCCTTAGATCTAAAGAGATGCACTAACAGATGTCTTTCTGAAGGCCACCTGTTTTCCTCTCTAGAGGAATTTGGAAACAGTCATAATACAGTCTCTATGACAAGCATCCAAAGCCTTCTTTCCAAGATGGCTTGATGACAGTGTTAGAAGACTTCAAGAGTCTTCTGATAGTACATATTCTTGTGAGCATTAAGGACAAGGACATAGTCAAAGAAAATATCATTTTCTGCCCTGGCCAGTTTGGCTCAGTGGTTAGAGCGTCGGCCTGTAGTCCAGAGAGACTCGGGTTTGGTTTCCGCTAAGGGCACATACCTCCGTTGCAGTTTGTCCCCGGCTCTGGTTGGGTGGTGCGGGTGGCAGACACTCAATGTATCCCTTTCATGTGGACATTTCTCCCTCTCTCCCTCCCACTCTATCTGAACGAAATATAAAAAAGTGTCCTCGGGTGAGGATAAAACATATATATATATATATATATATATATATATATATATATAATTTTCTTATTTGATCACCATAATTGGTGAACTGCAGTGATCTAATTATCATTTATTTGGTTATTTTGTTTTGTTTCTTTTGTTTTGCAGACTCAGTATAACACAGAGTATATTCATATGTATAAGTATATGTATGTGTGTGTACACACACACACACACAGCGTTACTTTATTACTGTCTAATGCAGTAAGGACTTACAGTAGTTTAGTTTAGTGTGCTTTTTCTTGTAGATACATTTCACTAGGATGTGCAATATAATTTACAGTGCGGTTAGCTCAGGATAATTTTCATATCCAAAACTTTTCTTAAGACCTACTCATATCTTGCCTTTTAGGTACAAAATTGAAAAAAATAAAAAAGACACACTAATTTGTATCTTACAGTATATGTTCTAAACCATTTGCTGAAGTGTTTATCATTCAACTGTCTATACTTTAAAATATAATGCATCCATTAGAGAAGGCAATCTTTTCCTAAAGATAGAGTTTTGATCTGCAATAAAACTTTTACTTTTTAATATAAGTAAAATTATTTTCAGTTTTGTTTTTCTTTTATACCTCCTTTGACAGATGCAAATGTGCTCAATGGCAGTCAAAGGCCCTTCATTTCAACATCTACAATCAGTTGTTCACAATGACAAAGTTACATCTTCTGAGCCACATCAAATATTAAGAATGAATAAGTCACCACAAGTTATTGTCCAGACACTTCTTAACTATCCTTCAGTTATAATGTGGTTGTTTTTTCCCCACTATCCATCATTTAAAACAGGCAGCAAATTAATAGATTTTAACTGCATTCTAATTACTTTAGTAAATACTTTGGTCAAAACATAACGCTAAACCAGTAGCTAGAAGGCACACGCAGGAAAGAAAAGCAAATAAATAACTAGATGTATTACAGGGAAGAAAAAAATCCCTGCAAATGAAGTAGACAGATTAGATAACTACCCCCTCCATAAATGGAATGCATGTTAAATGCTAAACATGCCACCTTTATTTCTTCTAGCAAAATAAAACTAGACGGAAAGGTTGTTGACCTACCTTTCAAAAGTATAAGCTCTCCACTGACTATCTATAGTAGTTTCCAACTGGAATACTGATGCAAAGTCACTTTTTACAAAACTACAATGGTAAAAACAAAAACAAAAACAAAAAAAAAAAACACTATCTAATTCCACCTGTAGATGTCTCTTAACAGATAAACCAATCAGATGAATCCTTTACCAACTGAAATGTTGGGGCAATTTCCTCCCACTCCCTGGAGATCACCAACTTTTACAATGTTCAAGAGGACACAGAATACAAAGGCCTGCTCACACCAGCAGATAAGGGGAAGGCCACATTTCCCTTCTATGAAACAGATTTCTCAGAGTCCACCACGGATAAAACTAAGCTGTGCACTGTTGGTCTATAGATGAGAAACTCTTCCTCTCAGCCCTCAAGGAGGGTCTATTCTTAAAGCACCCTAGAGACAAGAAAACAAGTTAAAAAAAAAAAAGTCAAGGTAAAATTAGATTGCATGAGGAAGTTGATCTGGGTTTCAAAACAGGAGAGCAGTTTGTGTGTATGTCTATGAGAAAGCGCTCTGGGCATCAAACATCCCCATCAACCTTTTAGTTGCCCAGGAATAGGATCTGTGTTCAAGAAGGAGGAAATCCTTGACTCTAAGAGTGCCAAGGAAAAATCTTCATAATATCCCATGGGAAAAGTAATGAGGTCTGAGGGTGTAAATGTCTGTGTTCCCCTAAAATTCATATATTAAATACTAAGGTCCAATGAGAAGGTATTAGGAGGTGGTCACATTGGGAGGTGATTAGATCATGGGTGGAGGCGTCATGAATGAGGTTAGTGCCCCCATAAAAGAGATCCAGAGACCCTTCACTCCTCTGCCTTGTGAGGAAACAATGAGAAGATGGCCATCTATGAACTGGGAGGCAGGCTCTCGCCAGACATGCAATCTGCTAGTGCTTTGATCTTGAACTTCCCAGCTTCCAGAATCATAAAAAATACATTTCTGTTGTTTATAAGCCACTGAAGCTATGGTACTTAGTTATAGCAGCACACAGAGATAAGATGAAGAAAGCCCTAAAATAGAATTGAAATTATTTTTAAATGAATCTTCTTCTGTGGTTGATAGCTTCATTTTATTTAAAAGCAAAATCCTAATAAAGTTATGGATTCAGCTCCTGTGCAGGTCAATTACTATTCCTGTCTCAAAAATCTGGGTTATAAACACTAGTCTCAACAAAAAGAAATGAATATTTTCCCGTCATCATCCAGGCTTCAAATGTAGAATATAAAGGGCAGAATATAGAGAGATATTGGGAAAAATATAAAAAGAACACTGAATAGTCATGCAAAAATGGATAGAGAACATTTTGATTATAATGAGCAATTTCTTGTTGGCATTTTCCAGAACATATTGGAGAGATAAATATTTTTTGAAATATAATTGATAAATATACTTTAAATGAACTTTGAATAAATGGAAAGCTCAAACTGATGCTTTTATACAAATAGTCTCATATTCCTTGACTCAAATATTTGATATACCAGAGAAAATTGGTTTTAAACCACAGTTGGGCACACACAGAGGACAACTAGCCACATCTGGATGTGACAAAAAGAAAAACCTAAATAATGTTTTTTAGTTATTTTAAAAATAAGATCTTTGCCCTGGCCAGTTTGGCTCAGCAGTTAGAGCATCCGCCTGCGGTCCGGAGAGACCCGGGTTCGGTTCCCACTAAGGGCATGTACCTTGGTTGCAGTTTTTCCCCAGCTCTGGTTGGTCGTGCAGGTGGCAGCCACTTGATGTGTCCCTTTCACATCGATGTTTCTCTCTCTCTCTCTCTTCCTCTCTCTCCCTCCCACTCTATCTGTGCAAAAAATGTCCTCAGGTGAGGATTAAAAAATAAAAAATAAATAAAAAAATAAAATAAATAAAAATAAAATAAGATCTTATAAAACAATCTTTAGCGATGAGAGACTGGTGATTTATAATAACATGTATAATTTGATTTGTAAAACATTCATAGTTTGGATTTAAATAAAATAATATTTAAAATTTGTGAACAATTAAAAATTACATATAAACATTTAAAATTATGCAAAGGGTTTAGTTATATAGTCAACTAATTAATGTTTCTAATCACAAAGACCATAGTCAGAGAATCTCTCTCAGTATTCTAGAAGTAAGCTAAGAGTAAGAGAGCTTGCTACTGACCTTAAGATTCTAGTGTGCAGAGGGGAAGGAAGCAGATAAGCCATGTTTCTTATCAATTGATCCTTTAAGAAGGCTGAATTCTTACTAGGCAGATTTTTGTCGTAGAATAGCACCATTATGTAAAGACTCTTTATAAAAACCCTTCAGCTCAAACACCTTTTCTTAAAACAAAGAATAATATGCTCCATTTAAGATAAAATCTGTACTCTTTTATCCTAATACGTGTGCTCTTTTATCCTATAATTTGTTAAATTTCATTTAACATATAGTTAAAAATACATCGTTAATTATCTTAACTTCCAAGTTTTGATACTTGGAGATATACCATATCCTTCTCAGAGGTAATAAAATCTCATTAAGATAATTTCCAGATATGTAGTCTTTAAATTATTTTAGAAATTTTTGATTTCTCTTAATAAAAATTATATATATATTGTGTACATATTTTAAAAATATTTTTTAACTACTTTCTTTTACTTAAACTTACGTTGTAAGAAATGTTACCTGCAAATTAAAAAAAAAAAATTAGTCAAAGACTCAAATATACAATGAGAATTGTGATTAAAACAGTAACAAAGAAGAGAAAAAAATAGGTCAAAGGATGATCTAGCTCATAGCTACAAAATTGTTTCATTCTGCAAAATAATGGAATTTTCCTTTGTCTTAACTGTATTAGTGAAAGTGCACACAACTGGAGAAATTTATCACTTTAGCTTTGAATATGACATTAAGGAAGCTAAAAGAAAACAATTTTAAGTTCCAAATAAAGGACATTTGTAAGGTTGAAAGTTGGATATGACTTAAAACCTGGAACATCCCAAATATTTGTTGTTTGAAATCCAAACTATGATTGAAATTGTCAAGTATTCACCAAAGGGTCAAAGGCCATCCAATCTACCAAATTTCTAAAGGGTATTGAGATAATAGATCATGAATAAAGAATTAGTTTTTCCTTGAGAGCTGAATTAAGTCATCTTGATTAACTCAATGGCTGTTCCAGTTTATAGAAACCAAAATTAACTTTTAAAATGTAGTTTAATAAAATATGTAAATCTATATTAAATTCAAAAATATCAAGGCTATAAACAAAACATTTCTGTAAACACACGAGTTTATTTTTGTTGTTTTAATAAAAGTAAAATAGAAGAGCTAGGCTATTTCCTTTCTTAAGACATTTAAGTTTGGGAAACAAATTAAGATAAAAATGAAGAGAATTAAACTATTGAGATCTCTAAACTACATTAGCTTAAAATATAATACAAAGAATAGATGCAACGCCAACTGGACAAGTTTAAACTTTAGTAGTTGTGAATATGCTCATCCAAAGAGGGCAACAAAAATCAGCACCTGCCCAGCTGGTGTGGCTCAGTGGTTGAGCGTGGACCCATGCACCAAGAGGTCACTGGTTCGATTCCTGGTCAGGGCACATGCCCAGGTTGTGGGCCAAATCCCCAGTCAGGGGGCATACTGGAGGTGACCAATCAATGTTCTCTCTCATTGATGTTTCTATCTCTCTCTCTCCCTCTCCCTTCCTCCCCTTCCTCTCTCTCTAAAAAAAAAAAAAAAAAAAAAAAAAATCAGCACCAAGACTGGTGTGGTTTTCAAAGTTCAAGGAGACCACCAATTTCAACAAAGTTCAAAGGACATAGAAGGCAAAGACCTTTTTCACTGTATGAGGCAAGAAATTTGATCTATTGTAGGCTTTTTATCCCATTAATACTTTTCAAAACGCTACGGCTTTTCAGCAGCCAATAATGGAAACATTTACACAGGTTTTAAAGATTGGTAATACGTGGTGATATAAAAAAATTCCAGATAAATTTAAAATCCAGACATAATGATAATGCTATGTACATTCACTACATTTCATCTTTTTAAACTAAATCAGAAGGAAAAAAAATTTGGAGTAGAGATAATATGATCTTAGTAAAAAATCTTCTTTAAGATACCTTAAAGAGAAATATATATATATATACTTTAAGATATCATCTATAAATATATAACCCATAAATATATGGATGATTTGATTAGGTAAGTAATTCAGGGCACGTCCACATATTGAATAAAGTCAGAGCCTCCCTGGAACCAGGAAAAAATGTTTACATGGTCATATTAATGATAGTACTGAATAAGGATTTAGTTATAAATATGTTAAATAATAGGTATAAGGTAAGTTCTCATCTTTCATATTCGTTTATCAATGGATAATATTCCTATCTGAAAAATCAGGGGAAAGCAGTATAAACATGTAATTAAAAATACTTGAAAAATATCAGAAGTAGCTAAAACCAAAGAAAAATTTAAGGTTTGTTCTACACAGTGGAAAAGAGAGCAGGAAGGTGTTGGGAAGCAACTCCTGTTATTCATGATCAATGTTACAGATGCTTTTAAACATGTTTATTGAGTTCATGTAAAATTTTGATAAAAATATAATTTATTTTTAAAAATGTATAGTCTTTGACCACATAATTGAAAAGGAACTGTTCTTTAAAAGAACCTACATGAAAATCATTGCAAATTATTTTCTAAGTAATTTCTGTTAAAATTTGCTTCCAGATCACATTAAAGTGTAATTAATATCTGCAGTTTTTTAAAGCCTGTTATCTTTTGAAAGTACCACACTTCATTTATGTTTATACTCCAAATCTTAAATATAGCCCTCATATTATTAAAGTAAAGCATTATCAGCTCCTCTGTTGCTGACAATGGCATGTCTGTAGATTAAAAAATCAATTGGAGTGACCATAGTCAATTAAAACTGTGATATCCCATAGAGAATGTTTATTATTTTCTTGCTGCTTTTATTGCTGCTTTGTGAACAATGACATTCCCCATAGTAGATCAAAGATCTCTGGGGAATGACTATTCTATCATAAGAGATCCTTTTGAAATTCCAGCCACCAAATGACAAAAATATTTCTTACTACAGAGAAGGCTTTAATAAGAGAGCAAAACAAAGGCACTTTTGAAATTTCTCCTTGAAATCTCCTTCCACCTCTATAATGGGGACTTTGATTTAAAGTAAATACAGAGGCAGATAAAAATCTACTGAACTTAATAGGATAGACCGATCAAGTGCATCTTTTCTTCAGATATGCTTTACTTATAATAATTACCTATGGAGACTTCCTTAATACCAAGTTGAATCAAAACTGGATTATTCAAGGTAAAACTGATTTCTGGCACATTGCAATATCTGCAAACATGACCCTGGGAGACTTGATATTCCTAGGAATTAGTTCAGCTCTAGGGACTTGAGAAATTTATGAAAAGGCACCTGTGAGATTTTCTTTGAGAGAGAATATGGCGAAAGTGAATAAATCCTGTTGGCTGCACAGGAGAGGAGTAGAATCATCACCTACATGTGGAAAGATAATGCATGCCCCAAGTTAAGGCCAGAAAAGTTGGGACTTCAAACCAGCAAATATACCACTTAAGTGAAGCTTACTGGAGCTGTTCACTTCTATCCTTTAATTGTTACAGTGTGTGCTTCCATGAATAGCCAGAGTGAAGCAAAGACACTAGATCATTTATTGGGCATCTGAAATGTGCGAAGCTGATTCTGTCTTTCTGCTGGAACTTGCCTTTCACTTTCCTGACTGGGCAATTCTGTTTAACAGTAACTCCCCTCTGGAATACTTTTAACCCTTTTCTCTCTTATCCAAGTCTCTCTTTGTTTCTTCCAATGACCATTCATTGGGTAGTCTTCAATTCCCCACCCCATTACTGACCCTTTTCTAATCTCCCCTAACAAGTAAGGTACGTCATGCGCTTGGGCACTTACTGTGGAGTCTATGAGTTGCTGCATATGTCTCACCTGAGAAGTCAGTGGTACAATGGGAACTACATGGACTGATTTTTAAATTTCACCTCCACTACTTCCTTGCCTGATGAATTTGAACAAATTCTCAGCATCTCTCAGACTGTTGTGTCCTTATTTGTAAACTGGGAATAACGTCAGCTTCCTTGGGTGGCTACATGGATTAACTGCTATGGTTTATGTCTCCTGCCCTGCTCAGTTCCTGGCACATGATAATAGTAAGAGACAAACGCTTGGTCCCTTTCCTCTCCTTTTAATTCCTGACTAAATGATAAAATCCTGGAGGATAGAGAATTGCCTTCCTTCATTCTGTATCCTGTTCAGCATCTGGCAGTAATTAAGTACCTTGTGGGCACTAACTAAGTACTTTTGGAATAAATGTATCAGCTGGGTGCCATGAGGAAGCCCTAATGGGCCCTCTATTGTGTGCTCTCAGCAGCTACAGAGACTCTTTAGATGTATTAGAATAAATCCATCACCAGGGAAGCATCTATTGATTGAGGGTCAGCACTATCATTTTTCAGTACTGAGGAAGATATGTTTATGGTTTAAAAAGGGGGCATAAAATCATTATTTTTGACCTCCTAATAGATTGCTCGGTATTACTTATATTCAATGTATACACTTGACAGACAAGGATCAAAGGGAAAAACAAAACTGTAACTGAACGGTGCAAATATTTTGCAAGGTTAGAGATTCTCCTTCATTATTAATTCTCCCCAAATGGAGCACCTCATTACCCATTTTTCTTATTGGTAATTTGAATATCTGGAAATTGAGATAGTGTGTATATATACAGCTATATCTTAAGCAACTGACTTTAAGAAATCCATGGTTCTTTATATAAGACACCGAGTTTAACTTATTTTCCTCATTTCTCATTTGGGTTTAATTCTGCTCAGTTGATGAGTAATAGAAGCTGTGAAAGGTAGACCAGTCACAGGGCAGCATAGAATCACCTGGAGGCTTAGCGGACAAATTGTAAGGTTGTACCCCCCGAGTTTCTGGCTCAGTAAAGCTTAGGTCGGGTCTGAGAATTTGCATTTTTAATGTTTTCCCCAGTGATGCTGATGGTGCTGATTCAGGGACCACATTTTGAGAACCACTATAATAAAAACATAAAGAAAAACATAACGATAAAAACCTTTCTCTCTAGAGACGGTTAGAGTTCATTCATATTACATGTTGGAAACAGTTGTCAAGTGTGATGTCTAGAAGAGAAACTTGGAGTTTCTTCTATTTCAATGTCTAAAGACCCAGAATACTCAAACTAGACTTTAAAAATACTCCTCCTGGCATCTTTGAAAAACTGTTTTGACTTCTGATGATGTAGCATTAGCTTCAAACTCATGTCTCTACATAAGTGAAGTAAAGAGAAATTTAAATTTAAAACTAATTAATAGTTGCCTAGATGACTATTTTTAATTGCCTTCTTCTAATTTGATCAGTTATACATTTGAATTGATAATGCAGTCTATTTTAAGGATAATAGAATAGTTTGCCTAAGTAAGATTTTTTTCACACATAAAAAAAATCACACATTTAGAGTTTTACATTAGTTTTTTTAAGTTCTTGAGGTGTGCCATAGAGACACACTATCATTAGATATTTGCAGGAAAAAAAGCTGTTAAAGTGAGTTCAATTAAAAAACAGATTTTGACAAGAGGAACCTAAATAAACCTACATGAGGTGGCTTAATGAATCCCAATTTTTTAAAGAGCATAATTTAGATATCAGATACACTACATCTTAAATATTGAAAATGTACAGCTCACTTTGAACTTGAATGGAAACTGACTTGTCGATTTAATTCTAAATGACAGACCATTAAACCCTTTATTTTTTCTAAGCTTACTTCTTTTTTAAATTTTATTTTTCAATTACAGTTTACATTCGGTATTATTTTGTATTAGTTCCAGGTATACAGCACAGTGGTAAGACAGTCACATACTTTACAAAGTGTCTAAGCTTAGTTCTTGATGATCTCATGGACTATCATGTTTTATAAATATTGGCATATGTTTTATTTCACTCCACTTTTCTGCACTTTACAAGGGCTGTAGTTTTTACAAACTGAAGGCAAGACTACACAAGCAAAAGGAATAACACTTGAATTACCGCGATCCTCTCTTTATTACTGTGGTCTGGAACCAAACTCGCACTGTCTCTGAGGTATGTCTGCATCATAAAGAATTATACTCCTTCAGCCCAGCCGGTGTGGCTCAGTGGTTGAGTGTTGACCCATGCACTAAGAGGTCGCCAGTTCAATTCCCAGTTAGGGCACATGCCCAGGTTGTGGGCCAAATCCCCAGTGAAGTCATGCAGTAGGTGGCCAATCAATGTTCTCTCTCATGGATGTTTCTATCTCTCTCTCCCTCTCCTTTCCCCTCTCTCTAAAATCAATAAAGAAAAATTATTTTAAAAACATAATTATACTCTTTCATATGCTTTGTGTTAACATGAACAAGGGTTTCTTAAAATACATTAACAAGTCAATCCATCATTTCACTGGATATCCACTGAGCGTCCTCACGTGCACAGGTGCTGTTCTGGGTGCTGTGTGCACAACCAAGGTTCGTTCACATCCAAACCTCGTGCATTTGTTTTCTGTTGCTATCCCAACAAATGATCACAGATTCAGTGACATAAGCAACAAAAATTGTACAATTCTGTAGGTCAGAAATCCACCATATTCCTCACAAGAAATTGGTAGGGTATAGGGAGGATCCATTTCTTTCTCCTTCAGATTATTGATAAAATTCTCTTCCTTGTGGTTTTAGGACTGAGTCTCATTTCCTGCCTGGCTGTCACCTGGCTGCATTCCCAGCTTCTCCAAAGTGACTGCACTCCTTGGCCTCTGGTGTCCTTCAGTTTTCAAAGTCCCCATTGACAAATTGACTCTCTCTCTTTCAAACCAGGAAAGTTTCTCTGATTTTAAGACCTTGAATGATTGATTAGCTTGGGCCCACTGAGACCATTCAGGATAATCTCCCCATCCCAGTGTCTGTCTCCTCAACCACTCTGCAAAGTCTGCTTTGCCTAACATAGTCACAGGGTTAGGAAGTGTACATCTTGGTGGGGATGGAAGGCATTATTTCTGCTTACTATATCTCATAAAACGTATCCTGGAGGAAGCTATGGGCTTGTATTCTTTGAGGGGCAGAGAGGAGACCTAGGTACTTGGAGTAGTATAAATAAAGCGGGGAAGAGGTGAGGTCATGTTGGTGTCACATCATGCAGACATGTTGAAAAATTTTATTTGCAATGTAATGATAAACCATGAACTGTTTTAAACAGGAGAGAGAAATGATATATATATGTGATAAATATATATAAATATATATTTATGATAAATATATATAATATATATGATAAATATATATTTATTCTTTTCTGTATTAAATTTCAGAGAGAGCAGAAGGGAGAGAGAGAGAGATGGAAACATCCATGAGAGAGAAACATCAATTGGCCCCCTCCTGCATGCCCCCTACTGGGGATCGGGCCCACAACCTGGACATGTGCCCTGACTGGGAATTCAACCGGTGGCCTCTTGGTGCATGGGTCGATGCTCAACCACTGAGCCACACCAGCCAGAAAATAAGATATATTTTTAAAAGGTCACTCTATGTTTGGAGAATGAAACGGAGGGGTCATGAGTGAAAGCAGGGGATACCATTTAAGAGGCCATGGAAACAGTCTGGGAAAAAGATTACTGTGGTTCAGACTAAGGTGGAAGCAGGAGTATCACAGCAGTGATAATACTCAGGATATATTTTATGACTAAAGAATTAAACTTGTGGATGGGTTCGATGTGATAGCATGAGAGCAACAGGACCATAAATGTAAAGATTCTGTTCGGGCTTTGGCTTGAGCAACGGAGTGAATGCCAGTTGTGGTATATTTATTTATACCTTTTGTCTTCCTTTAAACTCATTTTAGTTGATGCTCAGTAGGGAAAGGAGTTCGAACAGCACTTAGTCAACCACTTGGAATGAAAAATTCTGATTTTTAAAAAATATGCTAGAGCTGAGGGTCCTTGAAGTTTTATGAGGAAATACTGTGAGGGTCACTGGCTCTCCAGGCTCATGTTTCAGTTCCCCTATAATTGCATAGATCTGTTTATTTACCTGCAGTGTTGTTTAGAGTTAAACCCAAATTTACTACTTACTCTGTGGCACTTTAGTGATTACTAATTCCCCTAAGTTTCAAATTCCTAGTCTATTAGTTAGGCATCATAATTGTTCTTGCTATATTGGACTAAGGTGATTAAATGAGGTAATATGTACAAAGTACTTAGCACACTTAATGAAATTTAGCTAGTATATCTATTTCATGTACTAGAGTTCTGTAAATGATTTTTCTTGAGATAAATAATCCACTCAAAGGTGCTTAAATACATTGGATACCATTAGTCCACAGTCATCCAAATGATTTTCAAAGGCCATAGTATTTTTTACTCTCTGAGACTTGGAGAAAAAAACATGAACAAGGAAAGTGACATTTGTAGATATCATTGGATTTTTTTTTTTACCTTCTATATTACAGTCCCAAAATAAAAGCGTTATTACTGACCTTTGTAGAAAAGATACAGTTACTATGAAGAAGGAAAGTAATTCTAGATTTAACTTCCATCTACACTGGCTGTAATTGCTGCTCTGTCCAATAGTGTCTCTGAATCAGATAGCAAATGGATTTATGCTGGGAAAAGAGTGTTACAAACCCAACAATTTAAAACTGAACAAAAGATTTGTGGCCTCTTTCCTCTTTGCCTCAGTAGGGTCCCATCTCAGACTCAGGTCTTCCAAGCCCCTGTTAAAATGCTCAATTTTACTAATGCTCCCAGTTTTAATCCATGCTCTCTGTTATAGAATACCCCCCCTTCCATTCACTTACATGTATCTAAAGAGAAACACTACTGACATAGGTTCAAATAAAGGGCCAGCAATCTTGACTTACAAATCAAGCGACGTTCAGTCCTCTTTGAATAAGTACATAGAGTATTTGTTACTTTGGGTTATCCCATAAAACCTCACAGAGCCAGTTTACAGAAACAAGAACTCAAACATCAAAAATGATGTCATAACCCTAAGCAGGTAGTGTTTACTAGTTAATACCACAGACAAGATTAAAAACAAACAAACAAAAAACTTTCTTAAAATAATCCTCCACCCCCTCATCAAATATAGAAGTAAAAATAATTTATCTGGAAAAATTTTATTTTATTTTTTAATCCTCTCCCGAGGACATATTTTCCATTCATCTTTAGAAAGAGTGAAGGGGAGGGAGGGAGGGAGAGAAACATTACATGAGAGAGACACATAGACTGGTTGCCTCCCGCACAACCCTGACCAGGGCCTGGGACAAACTGCAACCCAGGTACATGCCCTTGGCCAGAATCGAACCTGCAACTCTTTGGTCCGCAGGCCGTTGCTCTAACCACTGAGCAACCGTCCAGGGCTATCTGGAAAATTTTTAAAGGAAAACAATGTTAATTTAAGTATTAAGTAGAAAAACATGGTCCCCAGTGTTAAATGCTAGAGAACGTTAGGTAAGATGAGGACTAAACTGTCCAGTGAACACAGCAGTGCCGAGGAGGCCTGAGGGTGGGGGGAGCCGGGCCACCCTGAGGCCGGCTGAGTGGGCAATGATGACAAAGAGGTTGTGGCCTTCTCTCTGAGAATGATTAGCCAGGAGAGAGCTATGACAGAAGATGCAGAAAGCATGGCTTTAAGAAAAGGTTATTTGTTCATCTGTTTATATTTTTATTTTTCAAGATGACCAAAACCTGAGTATTTATATAGACTGAAAGGAACCAATAAAGAGAGAAAAATTTAAGGTACAAGTGGAGAGTGGAGAATTAAAGGACTAAGGTTTAAAAATGATGAAAAGTAGTACACTTTATATTTTGAGGCTTCTTCTGTGGAATATTTTGGCAACAAATATCTCCCAAAAACAAAAACATACAACCAAATAGTGACTTTTTATTTAAAGAATAGAGATATTTAAAAGGAATTCTTTTGGCTTTAAAGAGTAAGTATTAATTGATTGAGAATGGATAACCATTATTATATAATGACAGAATAAAAAATTTGGTATTTCAAATAATAAAATTATATTGCCTAAAAGTATGGTCTTTTTATAAACACTAAGGATAAATGACTTTGATGATAGTCATTTGTAAAAAATGAACAAATCACTGCAGTTGGATATTTAAAGTGTTGCAGTTGCTAAACCACTAATTAATTATTGTTGTTTAGAAAAACAGCCCCTTTTCATTATAAAGCACTAAGGACGATTTTATATGGATGAGGTGATACAACCTTAAAAGAAATATAATTCAGTCACCTAGTTTAACTTGACAGATTCTTTGAACCTGCTGGCTGGTGGTGAAGATATCACTGTAATAACCTGATTATTATTTAACAAAAAAGGAGTAAAGGGAAGTCTAAATAATATAGGCATGCCATTTATACAGCTTTGCCAGGAAGCTGCAATTTAACACTCTCCAAGTCTGTTTCTTGCGGGTTAATGGGGGAATGGACTGGGCAAAGACAGTTTAGATGCAGTAAGGTCTGAGGGACATGGGAAGATGCTTATCTGTCAGTCACACCTGGGAATAAGTCAGTGGCCAGAATAGGTGTGGTACTGCAAACACGGGAAGATTTAATATTTAAACTGCTAAACAAAGAAGTTCTCTCCCTTGGCTCTCCTGGCTTTTTGTCACTCTTGCTCTTTTGTGACTTCTGTTGCAGGGGACATGCTCCCCTCCATTTGCCCATGTGGCTCACAGCCATGTGGGACCCACACAATGGACTAATGGACTGAATTTAGCCTGATGCTCTGCCAGATTCAATCCACCATAGAATGAAAATTCTGGACACTGGCCCTGCTTCTAGCTCTACTGAACCCACAGGTACACATCTTCCAGGACTGGCTTAAGGATCTGGGACTTTATAAACTGAGGGATATAATTTCACACAAATAAAAATCACTCATTCTCCTGTGCAAGTCTTAGAAAATTCCTTTTCCCAAGATACTGCAAGAACCCCATTCCCAATAGTGACAGAAATTCTACCCACTCAATTCTCTGGCAACAGTGACACATGCTTTGGAATTAATTTTTCCCTCATGTTATGTATATGCTGAATTCCCAGTATTCAATGCATGCTTTCATATTAATGTTTAATTTAGAGTCTTGTTTCTGAACTACTGTGAAAAACTTTATCATGACAAAATAGAGACCATCTTTGCTCTAGAGTCAGATAAACTTGGGTTCATCTCTTGACATCTTCTCTCTATGTATGACCTTCAGTAATGACTCAAAGTCTCAATTTCTTTATACATAAATTGAAGGTAATAAGAGAATATTTCTCAGAGATGGTTGTGAGGATCAAAGGATTAATCTACCACATGAAAAAGATTAAAAGCTGATCTCAGGCCCATGTTAGTGAATTCACACACACAGGAGATATTTCTAACTCAATGATAACAAGCATAGAGGTAAAATTAAAATGGGATGAGAATTCTGACTTAGACTATGGTTCTGCCAAAAGAGTCTACAAACAACAATGAAGAAGGAACAATAATATTCAAAATATACTACTGTCACTGAAATACTAAAGACAAGGCTCAGAAGAACTCTGAATTTCTCTATAAAAAGATTACCAACAGAATATTAGTGGCTTTGTTATGTATATTATGGTTATACCCTAAATCTACTAGGAGGTTTAACAGATGTGTCGCCTCTAGATATCTATATTGGTAGAGAGAACACACACCACTTCCCTGTGTTACTATCAGAAATAAGAGATAGTAGTTATTAAATTTATCTTTTATGTTTTATTTTTATATAATAAGACATATTTTTGCTGGTGCATCAGAATAAAGTAGCACTCCTCAAAAAACCAAAGGAATGCAATTATTTACATTTATGCTTTGGGATATTGTTTTACTTTAGATCTAGCACATAAAAGGAGCTGAGCAAATTGAGGTTTGTGAGGAGAAATCCTTTATCACTACCAACTTCTAATTACCCAATTTTCAGCTTGTTTAGAAAATATTTTTTTCAAATTAACTGACAGGGTTTAGATTATTCTCTTTAATTAAGGTGGTGGTTATCAATTTTTCTTATTGGCAGCACATATTCTATTTAAATACTAATTTTCTTATTGGTCTTTGATTATGTAGTAAGTAATTACAGCTTACTTCTATCAAACTCATTATTGTGGCTGCTATTAATGCTTACATTACAGATATCTAGGAAGACATATATATGAAAGCCAAAGCCGTAATTCAAAATTCCTGTGACCTGGCTGAGTAAGATATCCCCTCCTAATGCAGATATGTCTGCCTAAAGGCTATTTTAGGCTCCCATAGTGCTTTGCAGGATTAGAGTGTGCTGGGGCAACTTCCCACCTCCTTGAGGATGAGATCGTACAGAATGGCTAATGTTTGAACAAAATTGTTATATTGAAACATATTTCTAAAACATATAAAAGTGACTCCAAAGACAAATAAAAATGATTAGTGACATCCACAATTTCAAGTAGCTAATCTACTTTCTATGAATCTACAAAAATGTAGATTGTATTTTCTTGGAATTTTATGATAAAAATTGAGCTTCAAGGAGTAAGCATGTTTTGCTTTATAATATAAATACTTTGACTAAAATTTGGTATGTCTTTGAAAAACAAAAATCCATGGGGCTTTTAAAATACAGTTTTTAAAAAATCTAGTAAGGCCTACATAAAAAGATGTTTAACATCATTAGTCATTAGGAAAATGCAAATTAAAACCACAATGAGATATCACTATATACCTATCATAAAGTCTAATAAAAAATAGTGATGACAGATACTGCTGATGAGGAAGTGGAGAGATGGGATCAGTCATATGTTGCGGGTGAGAATGCACAATTATACAGCCGTGCTAGAGAAAGTGTGGGCAGTTTCTTTTAAAGCTAAACATGTCCTTGCTATATGACCCAGCACTTGCAATACTGGGAATCTACCACAGGGTAATGAAAACTCATGTCACCCCAAAACCTGTACATAAATGTTAACAGCAGCTGTATTTATAATAGCCTAAACTGGAAGCTACCCAGAGGACTTGGGTTAAACAAACTTGTTAAGTAAATGAATATATTTATACCATATGTATTAGTCAGCTCAAGCTGCCATAACAAAATACCATAGACTAGATGGCTTAACCAACCAAAATTTATTATCTCAGAATTCTGGAGGCTGAACATCTATGATCAGGGTACCAGCATGACTGTGTTCTGGTGAGAGTTCTTTCCCTGGCTGCCTTCTCACTATGTCCTCACATGGCAGGGAGAAAGAAACACAGAAATCTCAATCTCTCTCTCTCTCCTCCACTCCTAATCTCTCTCCCCTCCCTCTTTTTATAAGGGCACAGTCTTATAAAATTAGGACACACCCTTATGACCTAAGTTAACCTTAATTATCTTCTAAAGATCTTATCTCCAGATGTAGTCACATTGGAGATTAGAGATTATGAATCTGGGAGGGGATGAATGCAATTCATAGCACCATAGCTTTCTCTTGGTCACAGAACAAGGTGGATGGAACTTTAGAGAATTTACACTGAGTGAAAAAGAAAACCAATCTCAAGACATTATATATTTTATGATTTCATTTATAGAACATTCTTGAAATGACAAGAATATAGAGATGGAGAACAAATTAGTAGCTGCCAGGAAGTAGGATGGTGTGCAGGATAAGGGGTCTACTATAATAGGGTGGCACAAAGGATCCTTTTGATGGAACTGTTCTCTCTTGACTATCATGGTGGTCACTTAAGTTTATACACATGATAAAATCACATTGAACTACATAGAGATACATACATATACAAATGAGTATGTGTAAAACTGCTAAAACATGAATAAAGCTGATGGATGGTAATTAATATCAATTTTCT
Organism: Molossus molossus; assembly: GCF_014108415.1. Taxonomy (NCBI): domain Eukaryota; kingdom Metazoa; phylum Chordata; class Mammalia; order Chiroptera; family Molossidae; genus Molossus; species Molossus molossus. Next base: position 72,063,683 of record NW_023425344.1, on the reverse strand, counting down.
AGTTGTAATACTGTACTATAGTTATGCAAGATGTTATTAATTAGGGAAATTTGGATGAAAGGTATGCTAGATTACTCTATATTACTTCTTACAATTATATGTAAAAATATAGTTATCACAAAATAAAATTTTTATTCAAAAAATATTTTAAATAAACATGGTAGCTCTAGATTTTATCATCATTACAAACTTCTCAAAGTTTAAAATCTATACTAAAAATGGGTTTTGCCTTTCTTGATTGCCATTTCTTTCCTTTCCTTCTTTCTTTCTTCCTTTTTTCCTGTCTATTTTCTTTTCTTTTTCCCTTCTTTCCTTCCTTGGGCTGGCGGCCAAAGGGAGAAGAAATATATAGATAAAATGAGCTCACAAATTAAATTAAATTCCAGCTCCCAGTTTCTTAGGAGGAGAAAGACTCAATAGCTTTTAATCAAATATAGTTCCAATATGCTCTATAATAAATGCTCAGGTCTGGGCATACAGTAGGTGCTTTAAAATGGGGGGGGGGGGGCATTTTTTATTGTAGTATAAATGGAAAGTCTCTCTTGAATCTGACCTTAAAATTTGGTAAGGGAAATCAACTGGGTTAATTTTACAAGTAGTTTCTTAAATTACATAAGGAAAATCAATAGCTCTAAACAGCCTATTTATACATCATAAGAAAATCATGCCTTAATTATTTGGGCAATACAATTTTCCTCACAACTCTCTGATAGTGTCATTGATTTAAAAATGAAATCTGTTTGTAACAATAAAAATAGTACTTTCTGCATGAAATATGCCTCATGTCTAATTAGTCATGTTTTCCTAAGACAGAAAAAAATTGGCAGAGCAATAGTGCATCACAGAATTGAAAAAAAAATTTGAGCACAAGGCAAGATGTTTTTAAGATGTAATTCAAACATTCAATCTAATTTTCAATTAACTTTTTTCCCCCTAAACTTTAGCAGTTTCAAACCATTCTCCTGAGACTCATTTGGCTCTGGTGCAATTAAAGTTTCCCTTTGTCTTAATTTAGATTCTTTAGAGTGGCAGTCTGCTTTCTGTAATACAACTACAAATATTTTCAAAATTTGTTTGGGGTTAATCCAGTCACCAGAATATGAGTCCATTTGTATTACAGGTTTATTGGACATAATTGCCCAGAAATAATTCTCATTCTTTTCATCAGAAATGATGGAAAATGTCACCACATCAATGTCAATGACAACACAGCATCAGCCATTAAACAGCCCTTTGAATACCCCACAATTTTAGAACATGGCAGCTACAAATTAAACTTCAGGAGAATCTATGTTGAAAAGCTCTTATGGTATATGTTTTTAAACTTCTAAAGTTAAGAGGAAAACTATTGACCTGAGGTGTCATAAAGAGATGTCATGGCTCAATTTGGCCCAAATTTGTCTAATAGTGTCATTATGTAGATAGACAATGTATATGACCCTATATAGTCTGCCGGGAGGTAAGTCACTAGAAGATAATTAAATGAGAATCGAGTATTTTTCCAATTAAAAAGTAAGTTTCAGAACTATATGAAATGAGATAATTTGGAATCTTTTCCCTAACACACCTCAGGCCATGTGAAGCTATGGTTATATGACCACAGAAAGAGCTCTGAGCTCACTTGTGCAGTGCTTAAGTTCAATTTATTTTCTGTCACTAATTAGGTATATAACCATGAGCAAGTCACAGTGTGGTGTTGGGCATTGCTTCTTCTGTTTCAGAAATAGGTAACAATATATGCTTATGTGATAGATACTAATTATTTTCTTCCCTGACACCTCCTTCATTGCTCTTCGCATGGCCTCTGACTTCATAAGCTTTAGCTGATTGGATCTGAGGTGGACAATATAATTTTTCTACAAAAATGCATTTACCAGGCAGTGTTTTGGGACAAAACTAACAGAAATCCATGTGTTCATGGCGCTTACATTGTAGTGACGTGTCAAGAGGATAGAGCTGAAATAAATAAATGTAAAACTATATAGTATGCCACATGAAGTAAGTGGTATCGACACATTTAAACCATGGAGCAAGCTTAGGACATACTGGGAGTGAATTACAATTTGAAATATGGTGGTCAAAAAAGACCTCATTGAGAAGACATAAGCAAATGCTTGAAGGAAGTACGAGAGTAAACTACACAGACATCTCAGGGAAGAACACATAAGTCAGGAGGAAGAACCAAGCAATGGAGAATGTACCTGGCATGTATGAGGAACAGCACAAAGTTGTGTGGCTGGAACCAAGTGAACAAGATAAAGAGTAAAAACTTATATGATTGGTAACCACACCAGAACCCCAGCGGACAGTATGGACATCTCAGACTTCTGGTCAAGATGGCGGTGTAGGTAAACGTGGTTTCACTTCCTTCCACAACCACATCAAAATGACAACTAAACTCCAACAACCATCATTCAGAACCACCTGAAATTGAGCTGAATGGAAGTCCTACAACTACAAAATTAGAGAAGCAGCCACATTGAGACTGGTAGGAGGGGTGGAGGCGCAGATGGGCTGGTCCCACGCTCACACGGGTGGATAAAAATCAGGAGAGACATCTCAGCTGGGAAGGTCCTCCATGAGGATTAAGGGGTCTCTGTCTCACACCAGGCACCCAGCTCAGGGTTCTAGTGCCAGGAAGAGAAGTCCCCATAACTTCTGGCTGTAAAACCAGCAGGAACTGAGGCTGAAGGAGGCTGAGGCTTCTAGAGCTCCAGGCAGTTCCTCTTAAAGGGCCCCCACACAAACTTACTTGGACTTACAGGGAGTCAGCTTGAGGGGTGCCAGAGACATACAGAAAAGAAGTGAGCTGTTTGGACTCAGGGCTGGAGAGGTGGCTTTCTGCTGGAAAGACATACTAGCAGAGGCTGATGTTCTTTGGTGAGCCCTTCCCTGGAGCAGTAGACATGCAGCCATATCTGGGAGTCCAGCAACCTGGCTCACACTGTTTGCTCCGCCTTGGTGATTTCCTGAGGACTTGCTCCACCCAACTTTCAGGCCCAACCAAGCTGTTTCCAAAGGCTTTACCATAGGATTGACCTGTCTTGGATCCTGCTTCACAGTTTCCTAAAATCACTCATACAAGTAGCATCTGGTCTCAGTGAGCCCAATACCTCTTGTTAAGTGTCCCCAGGCCTGGCACTAGAAGCAGCCAGTCTTGGATCACAACTTGACTTTTCCTGGGCACCTATAAGCCTAGCACAAGAAGCAGCCATTGGCCGATCATTTTGTACTTTATGCCTGGTGGCTCCAAACAGAACACAGGCAGTGGCTGACCTTGCCCCAGAGCCAGCACACCCAGTGGACAGTTTTAGACCACATCAAAACACCACCACCCAACCACCTCCACAAGTGACACACTCAATGAGTGGACTCAGTGGGTACCAGAACCCTGATGAAGTAAGTTTTGCTCTGTGTGGTGGGCCCCTGCACAGCTGATCACACAAGGTAGTCAGAGGCCAGTGGTTAGTGGGCACAGCCAGTTCATGCAGCTGATCAGCCTGAGTAAATCCTCCCATTGATGTGCCAACAGCAATCAAGACTCAATTACATACTAGGGGTGCACCTGGAGGACCCAGCTGGGGTGACCAAAGAGGCGGTGTCACTGGATCCTATAGGACACCTACAATAATAGGCCACCCTATGAAGCCTAGGAAACATAGCAACTCTACCTAATACATAGAAACAATCACAGGGAAGCAGCCAAAATGAAGAGACAAAGAAATATGTCCCAAATAAAAGAAATTAACAAAACTCCAGGAAAAGAATTAAACAAAATGGAGATAAGCAATCAATCAGATGCAGAGTTCAAAACACTGGTTATAAAGTTGCTCAAGGAACTTGGTGAAACATTCAAGGAATTAGTGACACCTTCAAAGAACTTAAGGAGGCCTCCAAGGAACTTAGTGAGAACATCAACAACATAAAAAAGGACCAGTCCGAAATGAAGGATGCACTAACTTAAATAAAGAATAGCCCTGGCCAGTTTGGCTCAGCAGTTGAGCATCTGCCGGTGGACCAGAGAGTCCCGGGTTTGGTTCCTGCTAGGGGCACATACCACAAAAAAGAGAGAAAGAAATAAAGAATAATTTACAGGGAATCAATAGTAGAGTAGGTAAAGCCAAGAAGCAAACCATCAATTTGGAATATAAGGAAGCAAAAAATACCCAACCGGAACAGCAAAAAGAAAAAAGAATCCAAAAATATGAGGATAATGTAAGGAGCCTCTGGGACAACTTTAAGCATGCCAACATTTGTATCATAGGGGTGCCAAAAGGAGAAGAGAGCGAACAAAAAATTGAAACCTATTTGAAACAATAATCACAGAAAACTTCCCTACTTTGGTGAAGGAAACAAATATACAAATCCAGGAATCACAGAGAGTCTCAAACAAGATGAACCCAAAGAGGTCCACACCAAGATACATCATCGTCAAAATGCCAGAGGTTAAATACAAAGAGAGAATCTTAATAGCAGCAAGAGAAAAGCAGATTGTTACCTAAAAAGGAGCTCCCATAAGACTGTCAGCTGATTTCTTAAAAGAAACTTTGCCAGCCAGAAAGGAGTGGCAAGAGATATTCAAGGTGATGAAAACCAATGACCTACAACCAAGACTACTCTTTCCTGCAAAGCTATCATTTAAAATCATGAACATATCAAGAGTTTCGCAGACAAGAAAAAGCTAAAGGAGTTCATCACCACCAAACCAGTATTATGTGAAATGTTGAAGGGTCTTCTTGAAGGAGAAGAACAAAAATATGAAAAATAAAATGGCAATTAATACATATGTATCAACAATTAAATCTACAAACAAAATCAATAAGCAGAACAGAAAGAGATTCATAGATACAGAGAACTTTTTGTTGCTTGCCAGATGGGTGGGGGCTGAGGTATGGGTGAAAAAGATGAAGGAATTAAGAAGTATAAATTGTTTGTTAGATTGATGAACCTCAAAGGGAAGAGGGATGGGAGGGCATGATGAGAGAAACCAAAGGACTTCTATGCATATATGCATAACCAATGGACACTAACAATAGAGTCAGGAAGGCAGGAGGAGAGTGGGATTGGGGATGAGGGGGTCAATGGTAAAAAAGAGGAGGGACATCTGTGATTACATTCAACAATAAAGATGAGTTAAAAAAAGAAATAAAAACTTATATGATCACAAAGACATGGTAGAATACAGGTAACATAGAACCTTTAGAACATTGTTAAAATATTTGATTTTACTACAAGTAATACAGGAAATCTGACCAGAGAAGTGACATGATCTGACTTGACTTTTTAAAAGATGATTCTACTTTCTGTACTGAGAGTAGGCTGTAGCATAATGGGCAGATTCAGAAAGATAGATAATCTAGGCAAGAGAACACAATGGTTTGATTTGGGTAATAGTAATTGAAGGACTGAGCAGCCATGATATTCTGGGTGTTATTGTAGATTAAAGCTAAATGAATTTGTTATTGGATTGGATACGGGCATGTAGTACGGAGATGAATCAAACATGACTTCAAGGAAAATCAGGCATTCAACTTTGGACATTTTACATTTTAAAACCTATTAAACATCTAAGTGGAGGTATGCAATAGGCAATTGGATAATTCAGAAGAGAAATGTGAGTTGAAAGTAATTGACCAAAGCTGAGGCAATCAGACTGTCTCTCCTGGAAACTAGATTTATAACACAGAAACTGATCCTAGTTGACACTAGAGTTTGACATACAGGGTTTGGGTCGGAATCAGTGACTCCAAAACACAAAACTAAAATAAAATTGCTATTACAGTGAAGCAGGAAAAAAGTGTCTTATAGGGAAACCTATTTGGATAGCAATAGAAAGAAGAATAAAACAAATATACAGCTATGTATGCATCCAAGCCTAAAGGAATACCAGATGACCAGCAATTTGACTGACATTTTTGCAATTCGATTCTATGATTCATTATAATAAATAAGTAGGATACATAATTTTTTTTCCATTAAACCAAATTATTGCAGATAGACATAGCACTATACAAGGTTACCAAAAGGATTAAACCAGAAAGTACATTTTTAAAATTCTACTTAAGTACCATAAAATTATACGGTATATATAATATTTTAAAGGAGTTGAAAAGTGGCAATAAATAAAGGTGGCTTCCAGGATTATATTTAAAGTAATAGAAACTCATTGTTTTCCTTTTCAACTTAAACCTATGTTATAATACCGCTTTAAACATACTTGAATATGGTGAGATATTATGTATTTACAAAAACCATTCCAAACCATTTGATTCCTTCAGTGAGAATTATTACAGGTAGTTAACAGTTTAGATTGTTTTCTTGATCCCTGTAATTGTATTTAAGTGAAACTTTCTTGTACATATGCATGGAATTAATTTTTCTTTGAAAATGTATGAGAGGCTCAAGCCACAATCAACTATTGAGTGTAAGTGGGCACACTGAGCTTTAGCATATAAAAGGTTTTATTACTTCAATCTTGTTATTCACTGACTGTACATGCAACCACTGAAAAATAACTCATTCTCTACTTCTGTGATATACAAGATGTTTTAAGAGAGGCTTGTTCTCTTAATATATCTATATTTATAAAATATTCTTTTAGGCATGAATTGTTGAAAAAATTATATTAAAAAGTTATTGAGCCCTGGCCAGTTTGGCTCAGCAGTTAGTGTCGGCCTGTGGTCCAGAGAGACCCGGGTTCGGTTCCCACTAAGGGCATGTACCTCAGTTGCAGTTTGTCCCCGGCCCTGATTGGATCATGCGGGTGGCAGCCATTCGATGTGTCCCTTTCAAGTCCATGTTTCTCTCTCTTCCTCTCTCTCCCTCCCACTCTATCTGAACAAAAAAATGGAAAAATGTCCTCGGGTGAGGATAAAAAAAAACAACTATTGAAACATTTTATCACCTGAAATAACATTACATTTTTAGAGTGCTATAGTTCATAATATTTCTAAATTTGTCGCCTGCTTATCTCTGATTCTTTCTGAGAAAATATACAGAAATTTAATACTGAGTACATTATAGCTAATTTGTTATATCAATAAGAAAGCTAGGAAATCACTTTACGCTATAACATCTTAATAAAACTATGAATATCATATTGATAAGCCCATTTGTCCAATTATGAAGTTAAATAGAGCTATCATTACAGAGGAATATTGGTGGTATTAATACTAATTTTTAAAATAATTAGAAATATTTCAACTGGAGAGAAAGTACAATAAAGACATGTATTTCTGCTTTGTGTGCTCAAATAGCAGAGAGTAAAATCTACACACACACACACACACACTATATATATATATGTATATATATGTGTGTATATATATATTTTTTTTTAACTCATTTAGGAAATTTTGTATATGTGTGTGTGTGTAATGAAGGAAATTACTTGGGAAGATGATATTACTTGCAAAGAGTGAATATATGTTGTTTATATTTACTTGGATAGTTTTCAGAAAATAATTCTTGAGGCCAATGAATGATCCCCTAGTCATCTTCAGGAATATTTAAGTAATGCTCTATTTTTGTAGTTTGAAAAGTGACCTAAAACTAAAAAGGTAAATACAAGACTACTAGGTTTTTTATTTTCTTAACTTTTAAACTCTAATATCCTTTTATCCACAGCCAATTGAAAGCAGCTTCCAAAGTACAACAGACCACATTTATACCATAAAATGTGTTGATTTAAGAAATAACCCTGGTGATTATATTTACAATAGCACTCACATAAAATCTGATTTCCTAAAAGATGAGTATGTCTAGTCATTATTGTTCTCTCCTTCTCCCTACTCTCTCTTTCTCTGTGAGAGCCCAAGTTTACAGTGAAGAATACATTTTTCTTCACAAATAGCATAGAAATAGTCAAAACAGATTAAGATTAAGATTAATTTTACAAGAGATTTCTGTCATGTGTTATTTATAGAATAAATAAATTAACTTGTTGCCCTGGCCAGTTTGGCTCAGCGGTTAGAGCGTCGGCCTGCGGTCCGGAGAGACCCGGTTCGGTTCCCGCTAAGGGCGTGTACTTCGGTTGCAGTTTGTCCCGGCCCTGGTTGGTCGTGCGGGTGGCAGCCACTCGATGTGTCCCTTCACGTCGATGTTTCTCTCTCTCCCTTCCTCTCTCTCCCTCCCACTCTATCTGTACAAAAAATGGAAGAATGTCCTCAGGTGAGGATAAAAAAAATAAATTAATTAATTAACTTGTTGAATCCCATGATTCACCAACCATAGGGCATGCTGCTGGTAGTGATCACATTTTTCTTATCTACTTGTCTGTTCAGTCTTGAATGGCCAACTAATTTCACACACATACACACTCACATTTGTGGGATGGTTTCTTAACATAAGGCATATAGCTAATATTAATGGAAATTAATTGAAGGAAGCTGTTCATGTGTAAATAAATTTAATCTAAAATTTCTGGATGATACATTTTACTTTGATAAATTTCAAATGCTTACAAGTTACCGAAATATAACCCTCACTCAGGGTCAGCAAATATCTACTCATGGAAATTTTGGCCATATCTCTATACTCATACACTCACCACCATAAATTACATTGAAGCAAACCCCAAAGATTATATCATTTCCTCCATAAAATTTTCAGAATGCATTGCTAAAAGAAACTTTTAAAACAGAATCCCAATTCCAAAATCATACTTAGAAATAATTAACAATAATTCCTTCATATTAACAAATTTTCAGTAACTGTTCAAATTTTCAGATAACTCAGACACATTAATTTTTGCAGGTCATCTATTTGAATGAGCATCCAAAAAAAGATGCATGTTTTCTGCGTGTTAGATTTTTAAAAATCTGTTTTAACCTATAAGCTCATCTTCTATCTCTCTCTTGTTTATTCCTTTTCCTTGCATTTATTGTTATTGGTTGTGGTGTTCTTACCAACAAACAAACACACAAAACCTGATCTATTTTCAAAAGAGATGCCTACACAAACTTGAGCACATTCAGAGAAGACTACTCAGGATGGAAAAGGAATTCTAAACAATGCTATGAAGAAAGGCTAAAAGAATTAAGAACACAAACACCAAGAGAATAGCAGACGCATATGGAGAGTTTGATGGCTGTCTTCAAACAATAAAGACAAGATAAAAATTAGCACTAAGGAGTAGGCTGACGGATGAAATTCACTTGGGGACAGATTTATATCCGTATAACTGTTTAACAAGTAAAGCCATCAAAAGAGGAACTGCGTGCCTCTGGAGTATGAGTCTTTGTAATTGAAGCAATTCAAGTACATCTTCAAGACTCACATTATTTCTTTAAAAAAAATGAGAAAACAATTATTGCTGGCTATGGTTCCAAAAAAGCTAGAATTCAGGCAAGTTTGTCCCCTTCTTCATGTTATTTTCTCTTCGTGCTCTCTTCTAGTGTGCCTCTTATAAAACGCATCCATGGCTCATGCTCCTGTGTTCCCAACACACACATATGCATACCTTGTTCACATTCGTTGTGGTAAGTAAGTGAGTAAAATGGTTGCCGATGCTCTGCCCCTCTCTCAATTTATCTGAATTCCAAATTCAAGTCTCATGAAAAATCATCTCGTTAGTGGATCCAAATGATCCAGAAACCTATGAAATAAGACACTGGATTGAACTGTCAAATCAGACTCAAACGCATCAGAAACCTTACTCAGTAGTAAAGTCGTAATTTCAAGGATAAAAATGATGAAAAGCCTCAGACCAAGTGGACAGAGAACTGGATATCAAGGACCACTCCCCAGGTCCTTTCCCCCCACATCAGACCAGCACCTCTGGCCAGAAGAGTTAAGGTCTCTAAGTGAGGCGTGCAGGGTTCCTCAAAAAGCAGTGGGTGTACACATTCTGAAACATCTTCATTTTATACCCCAGACAGTTCTACAGTTCACATGCCATTCCTTACACATTGTCAAGCCTTAAAGATGCAGTGTTATCTCTACTAGAGTTATTGGAGTCGGCCAGGACATCACCCTGAAAGCTTTTCTGAGGTCAAGTCCCTTCCTCCTGGCTACAGACTGTTTACTTACAGATTCATTTGACGAGAAGACACCTGGGTCACCTGCCTTTTCTTTCTCCCAGGTATGTTCTCCTAGCGGAGGGAGTGAAAGGTAACAGACCAGCTGCTTTAACCCCTTCCTCCCACTTGAGCTGCAGGGATTGGGGGAAAACGCATAGTTTTAGCTTTCCGGAGTCCGCAGCGTAAGAAACACACTACACTAACATTGAAATGTTAAACCAACAAATTTCTCTACACTACAATTTTTTTCAGTTTATATTTAATTATTTGTGTCAGTTTACATCCTAGCTCCAATTCTATCTCCTTCAATATGGACAATCACGAGGACAGTTGTATCTCACTCACCTTTCATTTCACCTAAAAGACACAATTAACATTTGACTGCATATTGCCCTATTTTGCAATTGCCTATACTGTGTGTGTTAGCACTTTAAGATAAAAGCACCTTTAATTTGCTGGTCTCCTCTACTCCTGGTATGATAGCAGTATAGATATTCAATGCAATCTTTGTTGAGCAAATACAAATGACAATCCTCTAATTTTAGTGTTTAAAGTTCTGCTCCCTATCCGTGGTTCAAATAGGTAGTTTTGAATAGTCTATCAATCTTCCAAGCTTTAAAGGCTGCCTCCCATCTACCCAGTACTTTTAATTAAAGAGAGTCATTTTAATTTTGGAATATGCATGCGTGTTGGGCTACCACCAGTGTTAATGTTGCTCAGCCCTGACAGGAAGGAGCAGACATTAGGAGAGGTCGGGATGCTCAAAATTCAGACCAGTTGTATCTCAGGCAAGCTTCCTGGAAGTCATAGGCCAGGCACACCACCTTTCCCAGTTCTGATTCTCTGCCATCAGTGCTTCCTTTGTCATTCACTCTGCTCTGTGTCACTGCTGTAAGACACCAGGAAGAAAGGTGGGGAAAGGCAGGTGAAGAGGATTCCAGGGTCTCTTTTCCCTTCAGTCTGATTCATTTGTTGGAGTCCCTCACTTTTCTTTTCATTCCAGTAAAAATTTATAGGAGAAGACAACCATCTAAGATACGGTCTTCTCTGCTTCCTTTCTGCTCCCTCTGCCTGTGGCACGTCCTCCGTCAGGTCTGAGGACTAGTTGGTGCAGATCTGCATGATCAGTATTGTATTAGACGAAACGAAGCAAAACAAAAGGCAGAAAAAAGTCTTTGGACTTACTGTGTGCCAGCCACTGTATTGAGCCCTGTACATGAATTACCTTATTTAATCATCCTAACAATTATATAAGGAAGTTATTATCTTCATCTTCCATATGAATAAACAACCTTGAGAGAAGTTTAAAAAACTTGTCCAAGGTTTTTTGGCTAAGCAAGGATTTGAACAGTGGTGTTTGAAATAATACTGCCCACACTGCCAACTTTTACATCAATTTCCCTCACTAGAAAAAAGTTCTCGCTCAGTCCGCTTTCCAGATATGTTAATTTCCGGAACACATCAACATCAGTGGCTCACGTGAATTAGAGGTGTCAAAGCTATATTCATTTACTCATTTATTCATGTAAATCCTCACCTGAGCATATGCTTTTCACTGATTCTAGGGAGCGAGAGAGGAAGGGAGAGAGAGAGAGAAAAAAAAACAAAAAACATTGATTGGCTGCCTCCTGTATGCATCCCAACCAGAGATCGAACCTGCAACATGATTATGTGCCCTGATTGGGAATTGAACCCACGATCTTTCAGTGCGTAGGACAATACTCTAACCAAGTGACCCACCCTGGCTAATTGTCATATTATCCTTGTGCTATGGCAATGGAAAAAAAATCACTCTGAGACTTTTCTCAGTGTTTCTCTACAATGAAAACTGAAAACTAAATGGAAAAAAAATAAAGCAGATTTTCATCACTTTCCTCAAAAAGCTAGATTCCTTAATCAAAAATAGCATATATATATATATATATATACTTTTTCCCCCCTTCAATCCTTTTGACACTATTAAAGTCAACATAGAGTGTAATAAAATCTGACTTCTTTCTAACCTTATTTCTAGATTAATTTAGCCTGGACAAAATCAGAGAAGCATAAAATTTTAAGGGATCCAGTTATGTTCCTAAATTTTTCAAAAATTGCATATTTTATGAATATCTCAGCTATATTTTAAAAAATTATTCCCCCAAAATAAGACTTGTTAAATTCCGAGCTTACTTTGTCTTGAAGTAAGCTGAAGGACATTCCTCATGTGACCAGCAGGGCTGCAGTTCTTAGTCACGTCAACGTACTGGGTCTGCTCTTCGTTCTCAGGAGGAGCAGATCACGCCAGGGTTATCTCAGTCCAAAAATCATGCTCTTAAAAACGATTTATGCTGCCTCTCCATAATTTCTGTTGAGCCATCCACACTGTCTAATTTTTTCCATTTATTTTCTTTTTTAAATTACCCTCCTTGTTCTGTGCTTTTTTTTTTCTTTCTTTCATCTTATTCACCTCTCATTTACCCAGGATATATTGAGGCTCTCCTACAGGCCTGGCACAGGAAATGAACCCAAATTCCTGCTTGAAAAATGCATAGTCTATAGGTAAACACAGATAACTAAGTAGGTATTTAGAAGACAGTGTGACACAGGGCAGGAGAGGGGTGATTACATAAGAAGAAGGGAGCCTGATTCCATGACATACCATCTATCTCTCTGTCTATAAATCTGCACCATGCCCTTTGGGTCTCCTTTCTGGCCATCTCAAACTCATAACTCTGACGTTATTTCCAGTACCAGATATGTTAGAGGGACATATGCAAACAGCCCAGACATTTGGTCACAGTCTACTCTTTCTGTCTAAATTTATTTTCCAGAGCTACTCCAGAGGAGTAGATAGGTACTTCTAGTGAAGGTAGCATGACATCCTTCTTTAGGCAATTAAAATGTCATATCATTGTACTTATTTTGGTTAAAATTTTAATGAATAGCCCCTCATCAAAAACATAAACTCATAAGAAATACTTATTTTGAGTTGCTTCTATTATACTTTTTCAAAATATTGTTTTTACATTTATTAAATTATTTTTAAATAAATAAAAGTAAAAGTTATCATAATCTTACTACTTTGAGATAACTGCTGCTAATGTTTTGGTCTATATGCTTCCAGAATACTTTTAGGTGAATATATTAAAAGATCATTAATAGAGGAAATGAAATCACACAGTACAGTTTTCAAATCCACATATATCTGTCTTCAAATTTAAATGGTACATCTTGACTGAAAAGTATTAATTCTAAGGTATTTGTTTATAACACAGAAGTCAAAGAGTACATATTTTTCAAGAATAGGATATTTTTTTGTTGTTGTTGTTAATCCTCACCTGAGGATATTTTTCCATTGATTTTTCAGATAGAGTAGAAAGGAGGAAGGGAGAGAGAGAAAGAGAAACATCAATGTGAGAGACACATTGATTGGTTGCCTCCTGCATGACCCCAACTGGGGCAGGGAATGGAACCTGCAATCCAGGTATGTGTCCTTGCCTGGGAATCAAACCCCAGACCCTTCGGTCTGCTGTTCAACACTCTAACCATTGAGCAAAACTGGCCAGTGCTGATGGGAAAAAATACTTCCCAGATACAATATTTTTTAAGGGTGATAATTAGAATTCCTGACCCTACCCATTAGATGCCAATATCAACAACTTCCCCAATTGTGACAACCACAAATCTCTCCAAATGTGACCAAATACATTGCCCCTGAGAAGTGGGGGTCAGGCAGAACCAGGAATGAGGAAAAATGACCCTGCACTTATGTGTTCCGTATATGCACTTATATACCTGTATGCATGTTAAAAAGCAGATAATGTTTTAATTGTGTTTCATTTACTTGAATGGTACTCACTTAATTTTGCCCCTATTCCCCAACCTGACTTCCCTTTGGCAACCATCAGCTTGTTCTCAATAGCTACAGGTCTGTTTCTGTTTTGTTTTGTTCATTCATTTGTTTTGTTTTCTTTGAGATTCTACATATAAGTGAAATCATAGGTTACTTGTCTTTCACTCTCTGACTTAGTTCACTTAGCATAATACTTAGCAAAATGCCTTGCAGACATATTTTAAAGTGAACTCTCAAAACTGAAAGCAGCTTCAAAAGCCTTGCTAAGACCCTGTGCTCTGGAGCCTACAATGAGTAGTTCTATGTCTGCATGGGCCAGGGGGACCAGTCCCAGCCTTTCTCTTCTCTCTTCATTTAAATGCTGCACAGAGCCCCGCATTGAGTCCTGAGCAGCCTAATGTTGCCTTTTGGTTGTTCCATCCACTTTCTTATCTGACCATAATAAAGATGGAACTCCTCATATTTCCTTCCAGATTCTTGCTTCTTCCTAATTATTGGTTAAGTCATCATTCTTTCTAGCATGGCCTTTGCCAGAAAGCGAAATTTAACATTTCAAGGATTTCTAAAGGCGAGGTTTGTGTGTAACAGACAAAAAGAATACAAGGTTGATGATGCACCCATAAAATAAATTTTCTAGTCCAGTTGCATAATGATCAATTATGTGTTTTTAAGTCTACAGACAATATTTTAAAAATTAAGGTAACTTTAAAAATTAAGTTAAGTGGGGGGGGGGGAATGGAAGGATTGAGCAAAAAAGAATAAAAAAGAGAGAGAACTCAAAGACATGGATAATAGTGTAGTGATTAGTGGGAAGGAGGTGAGTGGAGGTGGATGAGTGCATAGAGGGGACACATGGTGATGGAAAAAATAAAATAAAGCAAAGTATGGAACCTAAAATGACCCTGAATAGCCACAGCAAACTTGGAGGAAAACAAAACAAAACAAAACAAAACAAAGTAGGAGGGATCACAATACTGGATATCAGGTTATACTAAAAAGCCATTATAATCAAAACAGCCCGGTACTGGCATGAGCAGGCATATAGATCAATGGAACAGAACAGATAACTCAGAGATTGACCCAAGACATTATACTGAATTAATATTTGACAAAGGTGGCAAGAGCATACAGTGGAGTAAGGACAGCCTCTTTAATAAACGGTGTTGAGAAAATTGGACAGCTCCATGCAAAAAAATGAAACTAGACCATCAACTTACACAATACACAAAAATAAACTCAAAATGGATAAAAGACTTAAATGTGACCTGTGAATCCTTAAAAATCCTAAAATAAAATGTAGGCAACAAAATTTCAGACATCATACGCAGCAGAATTTTCATTGATAAAACACCTAAGGCAAGAAAAACAAAGAAAAAATTAATACATGGGACTACATCAAACCAAGAAGCTTCTGCACAGCAAAATAAACAAGCATCAAAATGGAAAGGGAACCCACTGTATGGGAGAGCATAATTGCCAATGATACATTGAATAAGGGGTTAATTTCTAAAATATATGGAGTACTCATACAACTCAACAAAAAGAAGACAAGGAACCCAATTAAAAAATGGGGAGAGGATCTAAAGAGACACCTCTCCAAACAGGACATACAAATGGCCAAGAGACATATGAAAAAATGCTCAATGTCACTAATAATCAGAGAGATCAAATTAAAATAACAATGAGATATCACCTCACAACTATCAGAATAGCTGCCATCAACAAATCATCAAAAAACAAGTGCTGGTGAGGGTGGGAGAAAAGGGGACTCTAGTACACTGCTGGTGGAAATGCAGACTGGTACAGCCACTATGGAAAACAATATGGTGTTACCTCAAAAAGTTAAAAATTTAACTTCATTTGACCCAGTGATCCCACTTCTAGGAATATATCCTAAGAAGCCTGAAACACCAATCAAAAAGAATATATGTACCCCTATGTTCATAGCAGCATTATTTACAATTGCTAAGATCTGGAAACAGCCCAAGTGTCCATCAGTTGATGAGTGGATAAAAAAGCTGTGGTACATTTACACAATGGAATACTATGCAGCTGTATGAAAGAAAGATCTCTTATCCTTTGAGATGACATGGAGGGACCTGAGGAGTATTATGCTAAGTGAAATAAGCCAATTAGAGAAAGACAAGTATCACGTGACCTCACTTATTTGTGGAATATAATGAACAAAATAAGGTGATGAACAAAACAGACATAGAGACATAAAAGTAGGGTACTGACTGACAAACTTAAGAGAAGGGTGGAGGGAAGAGATAAACTAAAGAACTTATGCATATAAGCATAACCAATGGACACAGACAAGAATGCTGGGGGGGGGGGGTAGGGAATGGAAGGAGGGTGTTAATGTGGGAAAAAGGAGAAATATCTGTAACAAAAATAAATAAATTAAATAAAAATAAAATAAAGTAAAGTAAGTTTTAAAAAAGAGAAATATACAAGCACACATATCCATTTATAGTAAAAACAGGCAGGGTGGTTACAAGCCGACACACAGGGTCTCTACATGTGCTGTCCTCACTGATTCTCAACACATTGAAGAAACTATTATTTGAGAAGTTGGTACCTTTATTATGTTTTAAAGATATGTTTCTCTGTGTCACCAAGAGAAAGAAACTAAGGTCGTTACCAATTTAATGAAAATACTTCTAAAATAAACATATGTAAGTATAAAATTTCATGGAACACCATTATATTTAGTGTTTATTCATGGTAAATGGTTACTTCACAATTCTGATAAAATTGTTATTTTATAAGTCTGCCTAAGAGTTTTTTTTTTTGTTTGTTTGTTTTCTCTGTGTTGTTGTTGTTGTTTTTTCCTGGAGTATTTAGAGATCAAATATTTTAAATAAAAATAAATAAATGAATAAGGAGAGCTTACCTAAAATGGGAAGGTTTCTATTGTGAGGATCCTGACATAGTCACTAAGAGAAAAACCCAACAGGCCTGTTTCGAAGAAAACTTTAGTATTGTAAGTCTTCCCCAGAAATGTTAGGAAGATTACTATTTCAAAATATGTTAGGAGTTGATTACATTATTGTCACGGTCAAATAAAAATTGTCTTTAAATTAAAATTAAGGCAGATTTTTAAAAATGAGAGAATTACAAATAACTAGGAAAAGTTCAAAAAACTTGAAGTATGGAAAAAAATTGGTAAAGATTTAAAACATTTTCAGCCCTGGTCAGTTTGGCTCAGTGGTTAGAGACTTGGCCCACGAACCACAGAGTCCCGGGTTCCGTTCCCGCTAAGGGCACGTACCTCCATTGCAGTTTGTCCCCGGCCCTGGTTGGGGTTGTGTGGGTGGCAACCAGTTGATGTGTCTCTTTTTCTCTCCCTCCCGCTCTATCTGAAGATAAATGCAAAAATGTCATAAATGCAAAAATGTCCTCAGGTGAGGTTAAAAAATAAAATTTTCAACTTAAATATGTATAATTTACTATTATGATTGCAAAAAGAAGGAAAATATTACTACATTTAAAAAATAAAACCTACAAAGTAAACTCGAATCGAAGAGACAAGAAAGTTTCAGTCACATAAAAAATGATTTACGTACTATTTTTTGTTTCTTTCTTTGTTTGACCCCAGAAATCTTAGGGATGAATCTAGCGATTGGTCTCCACAGTCTTTCATAGTATTACATGAATCAAAATCACCTGGTAAACTTGTTAAACATATTAATTCCCATGTGTGGCTAATTTAACAACTATTTAGGACCAGGCTATAATAAAAAGTATAAGGCATAAAACAAATGTGGTAACAGAGCATTCAAATTTCTCCCATTTTGACAAATGTTGGTCAAAATCTTCTCTCAGTTCTAAAACTCCAGTAATGATGAGGATGTGGAGAAATTCAGAAAAGGTCGAACAAATGATTAAAGGTGGGGAAATCAGGTTTCTGCTCTAACCTCCGAAATTAAAGGCAAAGCCAATACCTATAATTGTATGATTTGCAAGAGGTCAAAAGTTTTGCTATTGCTTATAACTTGTTTCTCTCTCTCTCTCATTGCAAAATGTATGTACTACTTTTAACTTCTCTTTAAATTTGTACTGCCATGTAAACTTTCCCCAGAAAAATAAGGATTTCTTTAAAAACAAAATGTCTATTCAATATTCTAGTGTTGCAGTTCCCAAAATAGCTATTAGCCTTACCTGCCCCCAAATATTGCCTTGGCAGGCTGCCCTGCTGTGGAGTCTGGTGCTGCTACCCAATGACTCCTGTCTTCAGACTGAGATATTTTTGCGGCTGAAGGATTTTGCTCTTGGCCATCATTCAGGAGTTTTATCATTTTGGTGTGGCTTAACAGGGTTTCTCAAACCTTAAGAGGTATAGGAACCACCCGAGTCTCTTGTTAAACTGCAGATTCAGGTTCAATAGATCAGTTGCAGCCTCAAAATATGCATTTCTAGCTAGTTACCAGGTAAAGCTGACACTTTTCCATGGCCCATCCTAACGCTCACTAACTTCTCAGTACACAGTTTCCTAATAACAGCTTCAATCAAGACGAGATCCCTACAGCATCCAGAATAAGGCTATAATATTTTATTCCATTAAAGAGGGCTGATCCATGTTCTCATTGGAGACGGGAGACTAGGCCTCTCTTAAAGGCTGCTCTGGAATCTTTATGAGGGCTGTGGATTCCCAGAGGAGAGGTAGCATAGACCTTGCCAAAAAGCAGGAGGAAAAGGGGAAGTTGGAGGTCACAAAACACTAATTTCACTGACCACACAATTTTCTAGCATTGTCATCATTCAGAGAAATTGGACGCAGGGTAGCAAAGGGAACACTAGCCAAAGTATAGTGGACTCGGCTATTCGCTGTATTTCCTTTTGAAGTAAACAAACATTAAGACTTAAGACAACCTACAGAGCTTTTTATATTTTTCACCTGGGGGTTTTCAAGCTTAATTTGGCTTAAATATTTAATGATGTTAACCTCATTAATATTAATAATTGAACAAATTTTTAAGCTTAAAAATCATGAGGTGTAATTTTTTTTTCTTACTTGCCAATCCAAATTGTTACCATCACACAGATTTTCCAGTTGGAACAAGAATGTGTATTTTATCTGGCAGTGATTAACTTTGTACTGTGTGCTAAAGATTATCTATATATCCTCTTAGCTATAGAAAATTCATTCTATCCACTCTATACTCAATAATTAAGTTCAAACACATTCTAGTGTCTGGGATAACAACTGAGATATGACTATAGGAATAAAAATATCAAACTGTACAATTCTTTGACTTTTTGATAAAATTCACTATATTATTTAAAATAATAATAGGACTAAGTCCACTTTTTCTTTGTAACTCAAAATTCAATTTCATCCAAGATACCTAGTCATTTATACTGACAACGTCAAATAAAAGATGTCTGTGCTAAGTTAATCCCTAGGTGATAAATTAAAACACGGAAAACAAAACAAAAACACAAATTCTTATCTATCTTGTTTTAAGTACTTAGAATAAAATTAATAAAATTAAAACCTTAGTCTTCTCCCAGTT
The DNA here is from genome assembly GCF_014108415.1 of Molossus molossus. NCBI lineage: Eukaryota > Metazoa > Chordata > Mammalia > Chiroptera > Molossidae > Molossus > Molossus molossus. The sequence goes on along the minus strand of NW_023425344.1, from coordinate 72,044,313 downwards.
TTAAAGAAGCTACGTCTCTTCTGCATTAATACTTTTTCTTTCTATGTCAACCTGCTATAAAATAGATCAGTAAGATAAACTAGGGTTCACAGAGAAGAACGGATCATTCACACTGAATCCCTTTCCAAAAGCAGTACAGACAGAAGAGGCATGATGAAGGAGCATCATACCTGATACCATGAAAATGACCAGACGGTTTGAAAACACTCCATCAACTGTAATAGAATAATTCTGTGTTGCCTTCCTCAGAGTTCCACGATCCCTTAGGTTCTGCAGATAGTCCTGCATCCAGCATCCCTGGAAACACTGACTAGAAGTAAAATTATGGGCGCAGTAGAGCCTCCCAGTCAATAATATTACAGAGGCAGCTTTATTGATTCTTTAGTAATCTGACCAGTTCAAGTGCAATCATCTATTTCCTCAAGCCATTCCATTCTTTTCCTCTGTGTAGGTGGAGACCACGCAATGGCTAAGAAATGAAGCACAGCTTGGAAGGAGTGGTTTTATGTAGACATGGACTGGGCCAGGAGCCGAAAATAAAACACAACCACCAACAGATGGTGTCATTAAAATATTGTTGCCAAGTAATTATATAGATTAAGTTTTTCAGGAGCAAATAATGGCCAATTGATCTTTATACCAAAACAAAATAGGAGGGTGGTTTTGCAGCACAACATTTGAAGTCAGTTTAGAATGATGCGTAAACTCATCTTAATAGCACCATTGCCGTGCACCCCATCTCAGTTTTCTCATAATCAAGGTGGTGATCAAAATAAATCCTGTCTCATAAGATATGAAAATCAAATATGATAATTTCAGAAAAGCATATCACACACAATGTCTGAATTATGTAAACTCACTTTTAAGTCTTAGCTATTATTGTTTTCCCCCAATTTTAAGAAACTTGCTTATTAAACACATTATCAATTTAATAAAAGCTTTTCAAGAAAATATACTATGTTAAATATATACGGATATGTGAAATGTATTCCAATTTCAGAGAAAACTATTCTGATTAAAAATTCTTAGAATAAAAGAAATTTGCAATTATCATCTGGAGTACCCAGTTAGGTTTTAATAAAATATTTCCAAAAGAGTCACTAGAAAAATGTGTGTGAGTGTGTGTATGTGTATGTGTATACTCCTCTGTATTTATATCAATTATAAAAAAAATTAGTTAATACATAATATGAAAGAAGAAAGAGTTGCAAACTTAAAGAACAAGCCTCTGTATCTTAGAGAATAAAAAAAAATCTAATGCCACGTTCAAAGACATATGTACTAGGCTCTCACTCACTACTGTTGTATTTATAGTGTTCAAATTGCTCATATTCAATTCTTAATTTTAATCCATCATAGCACAGTCATTTCAAGTCATCTGTTGGTTGACACCTCTGTTGGTTTATAGCTCTTTATTCAGTTTATACAAAGATCATGCATAGTCTTAGACACACAAAAATACCTTTTTTATACTTCAGAAAACAAACTACCCATGTCCCTACATCCTGCCAAGAATGACTGGGGGACAAATATTAGTTTGGCAAACTAAAACTTCAGGGCTGCCACGTGGTAGACGGTTGTATTCATAGACGTGGGTTTTCTTCTATTTAAAAACATTTATTTAACAAGGGAGTAGAAGTTCAGAACAACAAATGATGCCAAAATGATGGAAACGGAAACGTCTTTTCTGCAAGGTAAGACAGTTCAGTAGGAATTCTGAAAGACTTCTAAAAGCCAATATGCATCTGGCTGTAATAAATTGATTCAACCACCTCTTTTTTTTCTCAGCATCCCAGTAAATGAAAAATGATTGTGACAATAACTGAAGGAAATAGAGATTTAGATAATGGTGCTGTTGGAGCCTTCATCTATTTTTTAAAAGTCTATGTATAAAAACACCACCTATCAAGGGTAAATCAAAAATGATAAAACTTCTCATGAAGGAGCATTTGCTCCTTCATCTCTCTGGACAAACAAACATTATTCTCTTTCTGTCCCTGGCCTCTGCATAATGAGTTGCAGCAGAACACAAATTGTTTTTCCCACTAGGGGTAGAAAAGCCTACAGTAGGAACATGACTCACAAAAGGTGAATTAAAGGTGAAAACAAAACAAAACTAGCATCCTTTGAAGCCACGTTATAGAAATGACTCGGTGGATTATAAAAGCATATAACAGAGAATTACTATTTCTCATTTATTGTTAATATATAGTTTACTTTATGCCAAAGATAATACCACATGTGCAACTGGAAAGACAAGTATGAACAAGAATGACACCTCCCCCCACTATCATCGTGTATCTTTATAATGCCATTTTCCCAAATGGTAAACACTGGTGAGCCAAACCACCTCCAGGCTGAGGCTCTGTGTTATGGAAAGAAGTCAGGTGGTAAAAGATTATATACAGGGCCAGCTTTCTATAACCTGGACAGTGACACGGGACTCAGCACTCAGAAAGACCCCATGCTTACTTGGTTTGATCCTCTACTGTTGTCTTGAAATTTTAATAATTTTAAAACTCAAATTTGGGTTCTTTCAGTACATTCTGCGAAGAAATGAAACATGAGCCTGAGCAAAAAACACATGTGTAGTTTGTGAATCCACAATTCCTTGTTGCTCCTTCTATGTCCCCTGAGCATGGGATTCAGGTGTGCCTATGGTAAATGGGAGTTCAGTGACCCTCAAAGCGACGAGTGCACGTAAGTGCATGCCATTATGAACCAACATGCGGAGGCACCGACAACACTGAGAGGCTTTGCATTTGAGCCAGAATTTGCATGAAATGTACTTAGAAAGCTTTCTAAGGACATGAATGACTGAGGAACCCTATCATATATTTTCTTAATTGGGTTACTTCCTTCTATTAGACAACTATTGATGCTGAATATTATGGCATAGAAACAAAAGGTAAGTAGGATGACCATAGTTCCTTTTCCTTTCATTCATCCTTCCTGATCATTAAGGTGAAGGTAGTGTTGCTTTAACCACCACTGATAGGCTGGTGGGTTTCAAATCTGCTCAGACAAGAACTCTCATCTACGCTCCAAGTTCATACATTCAACTACCTACTAGACATCTCCCCCTGGACCCCCTATATACTCCTTAAAATTATTAGATCTAAATCCAAATCACTAACCACTCACACCCAGCCTTGTGAAAATATCCCTTACCATTTTTTTCCCCCATTTCAGGTAATAGGTTTTTACATATAGTCAGCTGAACCAGAATCTCAGCCTTATTCTAAATTCCCCCTCTAGCTCACTCTCATGTCCAATAAAACACTATGTTCTATCAATACTACCTAAATCCCTTGAATCATCCCTTTTCTCTCCAGCCTTATGGGTTTTGAGCACCCACCCATCTGTGTGACCTGGATTAGTGTTTCTTACTTTTATTAGCATGCCCCTCCGATTTCTCTCAATAAAACACTGCCTGAGTAATAGTCCTAGAAAGCAAGTTGGATCAAATAACCTCCCTGCTAGTAAAACATATAAATAAGTCCTCATCACTTTTGGACACAAAGTCTAATATCTTTAATTTTTCTTATAAGTATCTTCAAGTGAAGCCTCTATGTTTTTCTTTACACTTATATCTTGGCTTTCCCCTTTGTAGCCTATGCTATGGCCACATGAACCTACTTAAATTTCCTAAACTTGCTTACTCCTTTATTCTCCATTGTTTGTACACACACATCCAGTGTTTTCCAGCTTTTTTTTTTTTTTTTCAGACTAATTCCTATGTCAGTTACTAGGCTTTTAGAATACCTAAATGAATTATTGACAAATAGTTCAGTTTCATTATCTTATAGTGAGTCTTCTTGATAAACTGGCTTGAAGTTCAGGATATTTTGACACGGCTCAGAATTTACTGCAGTAAAATGTGTCAAGTGCAATAATAGAGATATAGTATTTGGTGACCCTCTCCAGGGGAATGTGGGCATCAGGACTGATTTCATAAAAGGGTGACTGACAAACTGAGTATGAAAGGATAAGTAGGAGGCATCTGCAAGATAGAAAAGTGTGTTGGGGCTGATAAAGACATTGTCTGCAGAGAAATAAAATATGCAGAGACACAAGAAAACAAGGCTCACTGGGGAATGTCATACAGTTCAGAATGGCTGGGCCATCCTATGTGTGGCAATGGGAATAAAGAAAAAGAACCAATTCAAGAGAAATTTAGGCAGTAGAATTAAGAGATTTTGGTTACTATTTAAATAAAGGAGGTAAAAGTGAAAAGGTCATGAATATACAATTTCAAGTTCCGTCTAAAAGGTGGATTGTTAGGCCTATCATTAAGACCACGCAGATACTAAGAAATGATGAGATGAGAAAGATGAAATTTTAGGAATCCATAGAAATTGAGGCCAAGATGGTCATGAAGGCTCTGGGACCGAGAAGACTAGAAGGTTTGAAGGTGCAACTATTTATGAAATATTATGGGGATATTTTAGTATTTTAATAACTGTGCATTGCAACTACATTTTAATCAGCCTGTAGAGTTTATATCATTATTTCTTAGTGTTAATTTGTTCAATGATTATTTTCTTCAAAACCAGTGCATTATTAAGATGGTGACACCAAAGGAATAGAATTTTGACTAGAAGTAGGGATGGTTGCCATGGGGAACATTTCTGCAGGGAAAAGTAGTTTTCGAAACCTTTGTTCACTGATTCATTCAAAATATACCAAGTGCCTATTTAATGCCAGATGTCATACAAGGTAGTATAAACATTAATATGGAACAAAACACCATTCCTATCTTCAAATAGTTCATAATGTGTTTAGAAAAGAAATGGTAAACTTTAGGTCTATACAAATCTTAATGGGCCCAAATCTCAATTATTTCACATGAAAAGTGAGAACATCAAAGCCAGAAATACTGAAGGACATATTAAGGAGATCCTCAGCTCTCCAGGGTGGTTCTTTCTTATGCCTTGAGTCAGTGATTCGGTTTCTTTCTAAACTGGGGCCATCTTCCACACATGACCACAGCATTCAGTGAAGGGAGAAAACACATGCGACAGCCTGGCCTACAAGGAGCGTATGATACCTTCATTCATATCACACTGGCCAGGTTTTAGCTGCACTACCCTTACCTAACTCAAGAAAGGAAGGGAAATATTGCCTTTCATTATGCTAAAGAGAAGAAAATGAAATTGATGAGCAAATAGCTAGGCTCTGCCACTTCTCTGGTAGGAAGAATGGGTCCTGGGCTTTTCACCCTGTCCTCAGTACCGAAGGCCTGCGAAACCCAATGTTCAGAATTACTTGGTTTGGCAAATGTCCTCAAAATAAAAGACAGATTGTGTGTGCTCCACCTGATTTTGGCCTGGGTATTTTGCCGGTTTATGGAAGCACTTACGAAGCTATTTCTCAAAATGTATATACGAGTTGTAATGATTATAGATGGATGATCATCCCAGGTGCGAAGCACACCATGCTTTAGGAAACAGGCGGCCAGAGTATGTATTTTTGCTAATATTACTTTTAGTCCTGTTTGAGCCTTTAATTCCACTCTAAATGAATTAGACATTGATGACTCTTCAAAGTGCACTCAATCACTTTTGGGTGTTATTTCTTAATTTCATATTTGAGCTTTCTTTGTCTTCATTAAAGTTATTGATAAAAATGTTCAATGGAACAGATTCAGCACAAAATATCATTATAGGACACTGTAGAGCAGAGCACCATGTACTGGTTCCCAGTGCCAGGGGAGGACTCCAACCACATGGAGACGTGCAAAGATCATCCCTGTGTCAACCACCAGGACTAGAAGTCCGAAGGCTTCTGCCCATTGCTTCTAGGTACAGGAGATATCAAGGAGAAAACAATGAAGTCAAGCACAGCAAGGAACAATGCTTTTATTCACATAGAGAAGAGACAGAGTAAGATAAACTAACAGTGTGTGTCAAACCCCATTGCAAGTGGGTCTTCCCTCTGTCCCATCCCTACAGCTAACACAGGGCAACTGGGTTGCATGCGTACTTCTTGTACTGTAGCGGAAGGACTCTACACTGTGGAGCCTGAAACACTGAAAGCTGGAGGTCTGTCTGAGGACCACTGACACATTTGCTTAAGCAGAACAAAGGGATACTCATTGGGTCTGAAACAGGGAAAGCCATTCCCATGCAAGGCAAGAAGGTTGGCATAGGCTGTGTGGGCTCGCTATCTTTTGGTGAAGAAGTGTTCCAGGCCCAACGCCCATTCTTTACGTGGCCAAGAGGGTGGTTGAAAGACTGCTCATAAGATTGCATTTCCCAGCAGCATATCTCTAGATAAACATTGAAAAACATGGATGGCTATATTTGTTGCATTGATCAAGTTATTTTTTTTTTATCTTCCTCAGGATTTTTGCAACTATACTTTCAGACTTATAATTTACAACTGTCCAACACTCTTGAGCCATTTATTTCTTGGCCATAAACCACCCCTTTCCCTTTCCTGAAACATGTAAAATATTTCTGAACTATACAGGTCACATATCTGATTAGATCTTCCTACTACTGTTGATTTTTAAATAACATTTCATCTATCAGAAAAAGCTATACAAAGGGAGTTCTCAGTCTATTAAAATCATGGCTGGTGACAATGGAGAGTTGGTACAAAACATCATTTGTTTCAAAACTAGGGCCTAGAGTAGCAAACTTAAAACACAAAGTGAACTCATCACATGCCAACCAGTATGTATCCAACTCCTCAATTAAGCTGTGGCTAATTATAAATATTCTAACCCTCTTTCATTTCTAGTAAAATTATGTCAAGTCTGTTTCATCGCATGCTTTTCTTGGAAAAGCAATTCTGTAAATTATGTCTTCATCTTTTTCAAGGGTAAACAACCACCTTTGCTTATCATCAGCAAATGGTTTCTAAAGTAGGTTTGTCTTTATTCCCTTTTTTTCCCCTGGCTTATTTTTCCATTCTAGTTCAATACCAAACCTAATGAAACTTACTTTAAAATGGGCAAACTAAGAATTAGTTTGTCCACAAGCAAAACGTTTATGTTTAAAGATAAAATCTTAAGGTTTTAAGGTTAAATTTTAAGGACTTAATTATCCTGTTATTTAAATGCATTTTCACTCCACATCTATAAGCTGAAACAAAGAGAATTAGATTGCTTTTTTGAAGTCCTGCGTGCTATTTCTTCCTTGAACTATTGTTCCTTTCAACTTTGGACATTAGTATTCATCTGTATATTTTACCAAGTTAAACCAGAGCATTCCAAAATAAATTAAACAGCTTGCATTCTATATGGAGTCTGTTACATTGAGGCTGATTCATAGCTATTAAAATTTGATGCATACTTTATCAAATTTAAATCAAGAGTTTCAGAACCTAAAGACACATATTTCTATTTTACTGTGCATTGAGGCACATAAAACAAATCTATTGAATGTGATTATTGGATTAAAATGTCATCTTGAGAGAAGAAAATTATTTTTTCTGCTGAACTAATATTGTCTGCTGGCTTCAAAATGCAAAGGTGCTTTCACATGCATTAGGAAAAGTGGGATGTTCCTTCATTTTTAACAGTGGTATGTTGTGTACGTTTCAGATTATGAAATCATGTATTTCCATCACACCTTTTCTAATCTTTTGTTTTACTCCTAGTTCACAGGTGTCACAACTATAATATTTGGGGGATGCTATTTAATATTGTCTTTGTGACACTTACCAAGAACCTGGTTGACTAGATTACAGAGTTTCAACACAAAGAAGGCAGCGCCCGGTTTCTGCCTCGTTGCTGACCATTGTCGGAGCGGAAATCAAAGTTACATCTTCATGTTTCTCCCCTTGAGGGGAATCCCGAGGCTAAGAAGGTGGAAAAGGACTGAGAAACTGATGGAAACATCTCTAACAGTGTGTGGGATTTTGCGACTCTTGAGGGCTTCTTTCCAGGCATAAAAACCTGCACTCAAGCCTCTAGGACAGCTTCACACCCACCTTGTCACTATCAAGTAAGGCAATGGTGGCGCAGGAGGCAGAAGCAGACATGAGCCCGAGGCTATGCTTCTGAAATGCTCTGTGGGTTATGTTCAGAGATTTAAAAGTTTCTGTATGTTTTTAACAGGACACAGCTTCTGAGAACACCAGAGGCCCAGGGTTCAGGATAAAGAGACCAGTACTTGCAGGGATTTCCCAAATAAGGACAACTGAGCACAAACTTCAGCAGGTAAGCAAGAAAAACACTAACAAAAAACAAAAACAAAAATCCTATGGAACCCTTGAGTCTCTGTGATCTCAATTTGCAGAGCGGGCCAGACCTCTGCCTTTTAGCTCTTCCAAATCCCCCCAAAGAGGAGTAAGCCCCTGCTTCTAAGTGGTACCCTAAGAAAGGTTGGGAGAAGACTCTAAACATTTATAAGGAAAAAGACTCTAAACCAGAAGAAATGTAATGACAGATTTAAAGAGATTATCACACCCCATCTTTTCTCTGCTGTTACTAGACATTGTGTTCTTGCTAGGAAGATCACATTAATTATTGCCCCTGTTTTGTATATTTAAATGTGGTGTGAAAATGTTTACAACATTTAAAGTTGCTCTGTACTCTAATCTTTAGTCATCTTTAATTTTTTACTCAAAATACTCCACGACATTGAAATATGTGCAACTCATCTCCCTGGGAACTTGCACACACAGAATTAAGTAGCACATTCACGGTTTGTAGGTTTGTTCATTTTGGGGGTAACTCGAGCTCTTAAAAAATATTTTTCTGGTATTGAATTGAAAACTGCTTCTTTGGAAATTTTCCCTGTAATCCTGGTTCTGTCCTCTGTAGCAGTGCAAAATTATCTAATTGATATTTCTCTTGATAGGATTTCAATATCCGAAGACTATAATCTTTGCTATACAAGTTCTTCTCTGAAGTAAATATCCAGATTGTTACTTATAAGAAAATCGAAAATCTTCATGTGCCTTGGCTCCCCTTTGGCTGTTTGACACCTGTGGGAGGAAATGAAGACTCTGAATTTTATACGCATTGTTCATCCAATAGCTTTGCATAACTACAATGTGTATATTCCTCTCTGTGGACAGGAATGTCACACAGAGTCCAGTGGGAGGAGCCACAAGCCACTGGTATCATTTCCTCAGGAACATATAAACTTGTCAGCCAAGCGAATCAGGCACCAAGAAAAGCAGCTGCTTCCTCTTCTTCTCCCTGAGATGTAAACTAGTGATGCCATTTGCCCAAGCAAAAGACATGGGAACAGAACTTGTTCTGTCATGGATTTGCATATGTGTCACATGCCACTGCATCTGCTCTAACTCTTGGCGACTCTCTGAACAAGTGCTGTCCACAACGTCCTGTCCTCAACAGCCCTGCTCAGCTCGTGAAGACGCATGCATAAAACTTATTTTATGGAGTCAACCCATCTTATATTTGGTTTTCCTCTTTTCCTGTTGCTTTCTATATTCCTCAGTATTACTGTCTTCCAAAGAACCCTGCCTTCTCACGATGTCCTGAAGTAGGGGAGCATAAGAAATGTCATTTTTGCCTCCAGCCATGTTTCAGGCTCAGTGAGCTCTAGGGCCCACTTGTTCGTCTTTCTGGCTGTCCAGTGTGTCCATAGAGCCCTCCTCCAGCATCAGGTTTCAAAGGAATCAATTTTTTCCCATCAGCCTTTCTCACTGGTTTAATTTACTGGTGTCAAAATTATTTCAAACAATCTTACTATATATACTGCTGCCACATTCATTGCTTTAGTCAACAAGTATTTATTGCACATTTACCCTATTTAGATGGTAGAAACTAGCAGTGAACAAAAGACAAAAATCCCTGCCCTCCAGGGCTTACATTCTAGTACCAATTTGCATCATATGTAACTTTACTTATATCTATAAATATCTGCAAATGCAACTAGCCCATTTATGTTCATAGTAGGTCAATAAACACTTAAAGTAATGACTTTTAGTGCATTTTAAACAATGCTCACTTACAGTCACACTTCAGTGAGTACACTGTTAATATGCTATAATTGAGAATACAGAATGTACTTTGATAGACTATGTAAAGGAGAATTGGGTTTGCAAGTTAATTATTATTTGTTATTTGTTACAAGGTCCTTCCTACAAGGTCTCTTCTACTTTCATTTTCTCTTTCTTTTCTATGTATGTACGTATATCACTCAAAGTAATGATACCAATATACAAGACATAGATTGAGGGCTTAATTTGAGACTGATATTGTACATGCAGTTTGTGAAGTTGTTAGTAATGCTATTTCCATTTTGCAATAGGGAACATGTGTTTGGAGAGGCTAACTCACTCACTCAGAGGTGTATGACAGCGTCAGAGCTGTGTTCTAAACCAGGGTCTGTCTTACGTTAGGCATCTGGGCTCTCAGCAATTACACTCCACTTTACTCTGCATAATATTATGCATATTGTGACTTCTACCCTTCCATATTATTTAAATTTGTCACAAACAAAAGATAACAACTATTCATTCATTCAGGCAACACATCTGTTGAGCACATAACATGTGCCAGGCATTATTCTAAGCACTAGAAATGCATACGGCAGTAAACCAAACTCATAAAGAATACTCTTTAGAAAATCCAGTACTCAGGACTTTGGCTTTAGAAAGCTATACTTAAAATGTATAAATATAAAGTGATAAACATTTAAAAGTTGCATATTTTAAAATGATTTTTCAAGCAAAAATATAAAGTACCTTTTCAATGATTCAGATCGCAAAGAATGCAAATAGTAAAGAGTTAAGAAAGTTATCTAATGCCTTATAAAAGAGCACTAGAGTGGAATGAAAACAAGATCCTAGAGAGAAGACCATAAATCTGTTTTTTCTTTCCTCCTCTGCATCGGGCCACCTCCCCTTCTGCTCCACTGTTGATAGCAGAGCCTGGAGCAGTCAGCTAATGGCTCACAGCATGAAGCAGGCAGACTTAATGTCCTCTCTTCTCTCTCCACAAGTCCTAGCAGCAGCTCCTCAAGAAGTGATCAGCATTGTGTCTAGCATCTCTCCTTTCACTGTTTGTTTTTCCGTGAGTAGTAAATTGAAAAAGAAATTCTATTTTTTTCCCCCAAAAGGCTGACATTAAAAGGATTGCTCTAAGATTCTTTTTGATCTGAGCACAAATTTTTCTCATAGGAAGTGTTAAGTATCATACGGGTCTAAGAGAAAATATTTGATGAGCATGAATTACTTCGCAGGTAACCTTTTAGAATATATATATTCCCTATATCAGAAGAAGACCTTCTTCCACTTTCTATAACATCCATCAGCCATTTTTTTCCCCCCAGAATAATAGGCATTACATCTACAACTCACTTTCAGATCATTTTTTCCTGCAAACAAAATGTATGTTCTTAGCAATACATCTCCGTATGGAAGTTATAAATGTCATTTCCTGTCACACTGAAAATACCTATAGGTCTCAATATACATGCACAAACCACTGGTCACTTTTCTTATAACTCTGTTAGTCTAAGACTACTTTACAAAATGACCAAACAAAATTTTACTTGATTCCGTTATCTTTTGGAAGTCATCAAATTTTATTATAATAAAATACTAAACCAAAATATTATGTCATAGACCTTTACAGAATACATTTGAATTCAATCCCATTTTCAATCACTCCACATCCAAGAAGCAGTTGCTCTTCTTTTCAGTTTAGGAAATCATGTAAGAGTTAAGAAATTAAATGCTTTGCTGCATTCCTAACATGCAGAATAGCACAGAGTAGGTACTCAACACATATTTTTAATAGTGGGTGAATAAGTTAAAAGCCACAAGCAAAACATATTGTATTATCTTTACTTCATACCAATGAGAAATCGTAGTAGATAAGCAAGTTTAAAAAAACTTTCTACTTATATAGTAAATCTAAAGCAAAATATTTATTTATAAATTATAACACTCTTTTTTTTTTTTTAAGTTACTATCTCTTAGGTAGTTCTTTCTCTCAACCTCACTGTCATACTGGCGCTCTCTCTCTCTCTCTCTCTCTCTCTCTCTCTCTCTCCCCCTCACGTGCATGCGTGCACACACACACACACACACACAAATGTAGAAAGACTCTTTGGATGCATTACTGCTCTTTGTGCACAGAGATTCATACTATTTGAACATGGATTCTGTTTTAAGAAGATCACACATGAAAAGCTTTCAATCTTCAGAACATCTCTAAGTACTATGCATGTTATTTTTCAAAGCCTGGGTTTACATTAGAGCTTACAGGATGCTACTTTCATCATCGACTCAATTTTTATCATAATTGAATTGCCCTCTTCACTTTATTTCCAAATCCCTTGATTTAAATTCCATCCAAATGAAAATCTAAATATATTACCAAGCAGAGTTTACTCTCCATGTCACTATTAGTTTCAATACGACTTCATGAAAAAGTTGTTTGTAATGAATTAGAAGAATATAAATATGCAGTTTATATTCCTGACAGGATACAAAAGTAGAATTATTTTAGCATATGTGCTGCAGAAGTGAGCACTACAAAAGTAGAATCAAAATATCTAGTCTTGAGTCGACTACAACAAATTTGACTACAAATTTGACCAAATTTTGAACTGGGAATTTGTTTGGAGCTTTCCAAGTTATTGTGCATATGTATACCCCTTTGAGCATAGAGAAAAAACGGGGCAGCAAATATCAGAGACTATATCTATATACTTACATTGCATTAGATCATAACTGCGGACAGAAGACTGTACGAGGAGCAACCTAGGAACTTAGTGCAGAGGTAAGGCATTGAAATCCTATGACTAATCCATTCTAAGTTCAAGTACTGCAACTAAAATTTTTTTTTCTTTATTGATTTTAGAGAGAGAGAAAGGGAGAGGAGAGAGAAATAGAAACATCGATGAGAGAGAACATCAATTGGCCACCTCCTGCTTGCCCCTCTCTGGGGATCAGGCCCACAACCTGGGCATGTGCCCTGACCGGGAATTGAACCAGTGACCTCTTGTTGCATGGGTCAATGCTCAACCCCTGAACCACACCTGCCGGGCCAAGTACTGCAATTTTAACCCTTTTTATTTATTCCTCTCTTTCTGCCTTCCATCCTTCAATCATTTATTCAGAAATTAATTAATTAATTAAATGTAATGTGTGCTGGACATTGTTGATATGCCAGAAACATAGTAGTAAAAACCGGGCAATGTTCCATTTCTAACCAAGCTTTTATTATAGTGGTTGGAGAAAAAGAATATGTAATTAACAAATAAATAACTGAAATACATGCTTTAGCCCTGGCCAGTTTGGCTCAGTGGTTTGAGCATTGGCCTGTGGACCAGAGAGTTCCGGGTTTGGTCCCCGCTAAGGGCACGTATCTCAGTTGTAATTTGTCCCTAGCCTTGGTTGGGGTCGTGTGGGTGGCAACTACACGACGTGTCTCTCTCACGTCAATGTTTCTCTCTCTCTCCCTCCCACTCTATCTAAAGATAAATGCAAAAATGTCCTCGGGTGAGGATTAAATAAATAAAATAAAATAAAATAAAATAAAATAAAATAAAATACTTGCTGTACCATGTGGTGATAAGAGCTACACGCTGTGGGTGATCAGGAATGTGTCTCCCCGAGTTTGCAACATTTGAGACCTGCCATGGACAAATTGGAATATAAAGCATTCTGGGGAAAGGAGAGAGCTACTGCAATGTCTATAAGTGAGAAACAAGCTTGGTGTATTCAAGAAACAGAAATAAGCTCAGTAGAGATAAAGGTAGGAGAGGCTCGGGTATTTTTGTTTTGGCCTATGATTCAGATTTTCAGGCTTATCCACCAAATTCCCATTACCCCCTGATAGTTTGTCTTTTGCCCTTGTCACTGAAACCAGATGATTAATGGTGCTTTTTATGTGTCCTCTAGCAGATACATCATTTTAGACTTTTATTGGGCATGAAGCACAGAGAGTACACCATTGCAGTCTCAACTACTTTGATGAAGAAATATTGTTGTTTACTCTGAGCAACAGAAGCCATTTATTTTTAAATATGAAAACTATGGAGAAACCCTGGTTTGACCTGCTTTGGTGTTTATCTTTCTGCCTGTCATTTCTAGGTTGCTTCTGGGCTTTTCATGACTTTGAGCTGTCTCTGGAGTTATTAAAGGATTTAGATTCCAAGTGCTGATTCCCATATAGGAGACTTCTCCTTACCTCTTACTAGCAGCCACAGGTTATGCCTGGCTCTCCTGAATCACAGTGCATCTTTCATCTGCTTTTAAGAGTCAAAGGTCTTCATGTACGGTACAGTTATTGCCCCTCTTACGTAGCTATTTCTTTCTCTTCCGTAGATACTTTTTTTATGCTTTGTCAAGCATAGAGTGCACAAATTTGGAGTAAAAATGCTTGGCATAATAACTGGCTCATGAACTGTTCAATGTTGTTATCTTGGGTAACTTATTTTACCTCTTTAAGCTTCAGTTTTCTCATTAAATAAAAACAGTAAAGAGACATAATGAGTTTATGTATTCATGTAATAGATTTCCAAGCACCAAGGTAGCACATAGTATGTATTACTCGCTACCCTCATCTTCATAATCTTCATTTCTATCATTTGAGAACCTTTTCCTTTGAGCAGTGGTTGTCAAAATGTGGTCTCTGGACCAGCAGTAAGCATCTCCTGGCAACTTTTTAGAAATGCAAATTTTCTGCCTTACTGAATCAGAAATCTGGGGTTGGACCCAGGAATCTATGTTTTGCCAAACCCTCTTGTTGAGACACGCTAATACTGCATTAGAGGAAATACATTACTATATTAAATTTATCCCTAGTTGTCCATAATTAACTTCCTTAGATGTGATAGAGTAGCTCAGGAATTTGTAACATCCTTTAGAAGAAAAGAAAAAGAAACAACAACAAAACTTCCTAGAAAATATCAATGCAAATAAAAGGTAGACAAAATGTATTTTTCCTCCTTACATACTTCTAGTTGTATCCGAATGTTCAAATGATCTTGGGAAAACACATTAAGCAGCCATCAAAGAAGGCAGAATTGCTCCTAGAAAGTTTTCATGCCAGCTTCTAATCTTATAAAAATGAAAACTTAGCCATAAAATAAAATACTAGAACTTAGTGATATATATGTTGTTGTTTTTTTTATAAATTCAAAAATTAAATACCACAGGAAAGTACAATGCAATACTGAATATTGTGCCAAATCATCATCTTTATCAAAGATCCTTCTTTTGGGCTGAATAAGCAATATGTACATAAAATATGGTAAAATCTTATTTTATAATTCCACTTAATATGTATAGTGGATATGCTCTATTCTTTGTAACACTGGCCAGTTATATGAGGATGGTAACATAAGCTACATTAATCAAATATAGTCACATCCAGAAATAGCACTATAATGTTTTTATTTGTGCAAACTCCGGCATATCTCTGAAATATTTAACAAAGGATGTGATAATTAAGAGTAAAATTTGATATAAGTACCTTGTCCTTAGGTCTTGTTTTAAACCTCTCAGTGTTTATATATATTTTAGTAGGAAAACACTTTTATTCTTAATGTAATCTCATACAAAACAAATATACATAAGATTCATTCAACTGATGTCAATATAACTTTGTTCACTTACAGTTCAAATACAAATACAAACCTATTCTTAGTTTAAATTCAAAAGGAATTAGGTTTCTTTGAATAAAACGGAAAAAGTTAAAATTGGATAAAATCACATGACTCATAATGACATTTCAGTCAATGATAAACTGCATATTTGACAGGTGTCCCATAAGATTATAATGGAACTGAAGAATTCCTATTGCCCAGTGATGTAGTGTCATTGGGCAGCACGTTACTCATGTGTTTGTGGTGATGCCAGTGTAAACAAACTCACCACTGCCGGTGGTATAAAGGTATAGAATGCCTGGCTGGGTATGGCTCAGTGGTTGAGCATCGACCCATGAACCAAAAGGTTGCCAGTTCGATTCCTAGTCAGGGCACATGCCCAGGTTATGGGCCCGATCCCCAGGGGGGGGCATGCAGGAGGCGGCCAGTCAATGTTCTCTCTCATCGATGTTTCTATCTCTCTCTCCCTCTAAAATCAATAAAGAAAAAAAATATAGCAAACACAATTATGTTTAGCACATAATGCTTGATAATCATTTTATTTGTTCATGTATTTACCATACCATACTTTTTATCACTCTTTTTTGTTTTTGTTACAGATGTTTCTCTTTTTTCCCCCATTGACATCCTCCTCCCCCTCCCTCCCTGCCCTGTTCCCACCTTTGCTGTCCATGTCCATTGGTTATGAGTACATGCATATAAGTTCTGTGGTTTATCTCACCCCCACCCCCTCTTCTGGGGATTGTCAATCTGTACCCCACTTCCACGTCTCTGGGACTACCCTGTTCCTCAGACTGTTATGTTCATTATATTCCACATAAGTGAGATCATATGATACTTGTCTTTCTGTGTTTGGCTTGTTTCGCTTAGGATAATACTTTCCAGGTCCCTCTGTCTCAAAGGATAAGAGCTCTTTCTTTCTTAACAGCTGCATAGTACAACAAAAAATTGAGTATAAACTCAGAATTGTTCCTCTCCATGGAAATCTTTAGTAAAAAGAGAAAGATTTATATGATCCAAAGAGAAACCAGAGTATCATTCTTTATATTTATAAAAAAACTTTGCTGTAAAATAGATTGTCGTATTGCATCGGCACAGCACACATCTCATGTTTATTCCATCTCTTGATTGCATACTTTTCCTCGTGCTTGATTTAACCTGCTGTTTTGCACAGTAACGTGCTGTACAGGTTTATAGTCTAGGAGCAATAGGATATACCATATAGCCTATGTGTGTGGTAGTCCTACCACCTAGGTTTGTGTAAGTTCACTCTGTGATGTCCTCCAATGACAAAATTGCCTAACAATGCCTTTCTCAGAACAGCCCCATTCTGTCATTAAGTGACACATGCCTGTATCACATTATCAGAAACAATTCTCCATGGGTTGGATTATGTTTTTACACAACTTATCAGCAAGGCACTGGCAGTACTTTTGTTTCAAGCTATCTTTGCAAGGATGATGTTTGTATAGCCAGCAGCCTTGGAAGACAGAGGTAATGTCTTCCTCTAGAATAAGAGACAGATTTGTTTACTGTCAATATGAAAGAGATAATGTCTCCCTTTGGGGTAAAAGGCATGTTTTCTTGCAGCCTATTATAGAAGATTTGGGTTCCCTAATATGGGTTCCTCAGCTATGCTGCAAACCTACTGTGCGTGTAGCATCCATCTGAGTCGTGCCCATCGCCCTGTGTTTTCTGTGGGATGCAGGAAACGACGGCAAATGCTGCTACCATGGCTATTGCCTTTGTTGTGAGTAATAAAATCCTCTGTCTCTGATCTAGAAAACGTATGTGTTCTGCCTTTGTCCAAGAAATTGTATCAGGCTTACTTCGCCTTGCGTGTAGACCCTTCACAGTTCTCGATACACGTGACAAGCACTGTCACAGTCGAGCCTCATGACTCTATCAATCTGTTCCTGTATTCCGACGTCGCTGAATATTACTATCAGAAATGAATCTGTTGACTCAGGAAGATACCTGCCCGTGGTGACTGTATTGTAGCAGCTCCCAAGGCAATTGAAAAATCTCTCAACGAACTAACAGGGAAGATTGAAAACAAAATAACGGATCACAAATAGCACTTACCACTTGTCTAAATGCCTTGTTATAAGCATAAAATTCAAACAAGGCTTCCTGAAACTTGCGGGAAACACCAGTACTATTCATGGTGTAGTACAACGCAACAACGCGGTGTTACACAGGCCTTGTGCGAAGTTCCCCTGTGATGAAAGTGCTCACAGCGCTGCTCCATCACCCACCTGCCGTTTACTGAGTGTGGCACGTGTGTCTGGCAGACATGTACTTCCTTGGACGAATATATCCAGACTCTATGTTCTGTTTTTTTCTAACCAGTCATATGTTAATTTGAAAGCATTCTGTATGAATAGATGATTTGTAATAATTTAAACACATATTTCAAATAAAAGAAAAATCACTTGTTTGTGAAACACAATTAGGAATCTCTTCTGTACCCTAGTTTTCTATTTTAAGTCTGCAAATTGCCTTACTTTCAAGTCCTCTTTCATGATGATACTTCAGGGGCTTAAAATTGGGGGGTTGATTTTATTTACTCAGTTTCTGAGTCCAAACAATGGGCAGTGTATCAGCACCTCAGCTGGTTTCCAAACCACAAACCATAGTACGAAAGTAAAGGTTCTGGGTTCAGAAGTAGCTCATGTGCAACTTGCTTAAATGAATTTTATCTCCAGATTTAAAAAGAAATGGACATACTGCACGTATGATTTTGAATCTAAAATCAGACCCAGAAACTATTCATTAAGACCAAAATGAAAATGAATTTTAAAATACAATGAAAAGAATTGATAGAAACTAAGTAAAACTATGACCTAGTAAGAAATAACAGATATTATCAATACAGAAATCTGAATAGACAGTTAATTTGACATAGAAATATACTGAATTGTGAAAAATGGGAACATTTAAGTGTACTGAAACTTTGTAAATAAAGCAAGCAGACAGGTCTCCAGAGACTAAAGCAATATGTCCAAATGTGACATGGATAGAACTCTACATTGGAGGTGAGGGTTTTCTGTGACCTTTAGTAAAACTCTCCGAGTCTCTAGGAGCAGGAAAGGGGTTCAGTGCAAAGCAACACCACCTTAATATTTTAAAAATCTCTAGCCAGGACATTTTATCTATTCTGGGGAGCTAGAGCATAATTCTACTTTATTAATGGAATGTATAATTGATGTATATTTTTAATTTTAATATTTTGAACTTTGTTTCAAGTACTAGAAAGCTAGGCTCAGAACTGATATATTTTGTAACACCAAGTTAACAAGGCTATATAAAATTCTATTGTATTTATCTTCAATGTATCCTGGCTTTTTTTTTTTTTTTTTTTGGTAATATATTAGTTACATTTTGAATGTTAACTTCAGAATTTCTATGTCAGAGGGTACATGGAGGGAAAAAGTGGTGTGTGGGTTGGGGATATAAATACATACCTACATATATTTATGGCATCTACATAAAGTTGAGTAAATATCAATTGTCCATATCAAATACAGCATGAAGTCTTGCGGAGATTAGGAATGGTAGAGTCCATCAAGCACCTACTTGACGTTTCTTTGTTGTTGTAACTTCTGTTTCAAACTTTTGACCATATATATGGTTTAAAATTTACTTTATTAGAGAGCAAGGATCCGTTGCTCAGTTTTCCTCCTTTACAGTCAACGTACAATTACTTAGAATATGATCACAGTCATTCTTGATCACCCAAGAACGACACAGATATATATAATTCCATTTTCATACCATTTACTGTTTTCTCATAATGCATAACTTTTCATCATATAAATAATTTGTGAAATTTCACTTTCTGTATGAGACTCCGATAAACCCCATGGAACTGTGGGATTCTGTCTGTATACGTGTTTTCCAAAAGACTCGTCTGCTTTCTAAGTGGGAAAATAAAGACAACATGATAACATCTATTTTAAATGCTGATTCTGATTTAAGTTTGTTTTGGGAAGGGAAAGGAAGGAATGAGAAGGGAAGAGAAGGGGAGGGGTGGGGGAAGAGGGGAGGGGAGGGGAGGGGAGGGAAGAGAAAGTCAGTTGTAAATAAGGGCCAGGGTCTGCTTGGGGCCCTAGGACATCATGGTCTCATAGACACAAACCAGCAATAGATGATTACTATAGAGCTGTGTGTGCTGTGATAGAAGAATATGAACGATGGAAACCCACAAGAGCTATCGCCTAACTAGACATGGGAAGAATCTGGAAAAGCTTTGTTTCCGAAATCTTCCATCTGGCTCTCTAGATCTACCTCCACCTCCTCCCTGCAGCTTCTTGACCTGGTAGACTGTGTGGGCCACATGAATGGTCCTCCTGGAGGAGGTTTGGCCAAGAGAAAGCCCCAGTGCTGGATCAAAACAAGAGAAAATGTATTCATTGTTCATTCCATGGCCCCTCCCTGCAAACTCCTATGTTTTAGTCACTGGACCCCTTCAGTCAGCTTTCTCTACCTATCTCTCCTTCCAGCTTCAGAAAACCATCTCCCATCACCACCACAGGCCTGGGGTCATATACTCTACCTCTTTTACTAGTGCAATTATGACATTATCATTTGTGCGTTACACATTTTTCTTAAACTTTGTAAATAAACCCACTATAATATACTTTACTTGAGATCTTTAAATAATTGGAGTATGAAATCTCTTTCTGGTTGAAACCCTGATTTACACAACCTGAGTTCTGAAGAATAAGTAGTAGAGTATTTCTCAGCGATTTATAAAAAGTATGGGGTACATAAAAAAATAATAGCAGGAGATGGAGATAGAAAAGATCTGTATGTGTCTATCAGGACTAGGGTGACTATCCTAATAATAATAAAGAACTATTAAATGATTTCAGGAAAAGCTGTGACATAGTCATGTTTGTATTTTAGAAAGATTATTCAGGCATCATGTAAGAAGGGGTTTTGGAAGGAAGTAGACGTAGAACAGTTAGCAACGTGAAGTAAATAAGCCAGGCAAGAAACGTGGGAAGTTATCGGATTCCCTGGAAAGGGTGGTGGCAATTAGGATGGAGGTGGAGACACAGAGTTGAAAGGACAAGGAAGTGGCCTGGGGTGAGACAAAGGTGACTCCCAGTTTGACTTCAATAATTGAGTGGATAGAGGTATAATTAACTAAAGGAGCAGTTCGAATAGCCTCTGAAGTAACAATTTATGGGACAATTTGATAGTAACGAGTCAGAATAGCATTTAGGTTAGGATATAAGAGGCAGATTAATGTATTACATATTTTGGCTAGATATAGTGTAATGTAGCCATATGGAGATTTGAAGAAGAATTAGTGTTTCAATTAGAAGCAGTAAACATAAGTAATAGAGCATGAAGGACATAATATATCAATAAGAATTCAAGAAGAGCAAATAAGAGAGGAACTAAGATGTATAAAAGCGTTTTCCATAGAAGTTCAAGCACATCATGTTCAGAAAGAACGTTCAGTACTAGTGAATAGATTTACTTGGGATATTCTTGGGGAACTGAAACTTAATTTAATCATCTAGTGTTTGTGACATTGTACAAGGAATCCACCAACATAAAAGCTTATCACGATTTAACAGTATTTTGAGCCATGGTTAATAATAATTATAATTAAAAATAAGGAAAATCACCAAAAATCGCACATATTTGAGTTTTTACTAAGTATCAGACACTATTTTAAATGTTTTACATAAATTTAATTCTTTAATCTTGTTAACAGTTGTAATATGTTGATGCACATTATTATTAACTCTATTTTGCCAGTAAGAAATTGAGGCTCAGACAGGCTCAAGGTCACACAGAAAAGGCATGTAGAATCCAGGAAGTCTGTCCACAGAACCATAAATTACCTTACCTTTCTTGCACATTTTCAAGGCCACTACTTTTAATGTTCTTCCAATTTTGAGTTTATTTTACCTATCCCTCAAATGAGTCAATGATATGTACATAACTATTTTCATAAATATTCTCTATCTTGCCATAATATTCTTGGGTATACGGATTATGATATAAATAAGGTACAAAAACAAAACTCAAATGCCTTTATATGCCAAATTAAGAAGAAATTCTTGGTCCACTTTTATGTTTAATATCAAAAAGCTCAACTTTTGAAGCATTTGAGATCTTGCTTCTCACTTGCCATCCGTTTGGCTCAAATAGGCTCTTATTAAAATTCTCTACAGTTTGGACATTCTTATGTTGACATATTAAATGCCTACTTCCTCATTTCTTTAAAGTAAAGAAATTCAGTGTGATATGATTTCTAATCACAATTCACTCTGTGTGTCACATTAAATTTTTTTGAGGATCGGGACTGTGTCTTAACCAATTCTCTACATCGTAACAAAAGGCATAGCATAGCAGCTAAGAGAAAGGGCCCTAAAGTCAGTCTGCCGGAATCTGGATCTCAGTTCTACCACTTCCTAGCTATGTACACTTGGGCAAGTAGCTTAACCTCCTTGTGCCTCAGTTCACATATTTATTGATTGGGAATTCTAACAGTGACTACCTCGTGAACCTATAAATGAGAGAATAATATAAAGTGCTTAGAACAACCTGTCTAGCATCAGTACTAACTGCTATCCATTAACCTTCATTTCTCCAATGCCAGCCAAGTAGCTAGTAACTCAATAGATGAATGGTGGATAAATAATAACCAAGGACCCTTTCTTGGTAAGAAAGAAAGGAAAGGCTCAACTTTATGTGGATTACAAAATAACTGAATAGTTTCACAAATAGCACTAATTTTTCTAATTACTATATTAAATTTGTGTTTTAATTTTTAAAATGCTACTCTTAAAGTAGATACATATAAAATATAGTGACTTCACAGTGGTCCCCTAGGTTTTGGTTTCATGATAAAATGTTATTAACCATGATATAATTAAAACATCCCCATGATATTTTCTGTCTCATAGCAATGAAACTCATTTATTTCAAGTACATTTCATATCTGTCAGATAATATACAAAACAGAGTAAGATAGCCTTCATTGTAATTCTTAGTCATCTCAAAATGATATCATTGTAAATAACCTGGTTATTAATTAACAGGAAAGAAGCAAAGAGAAGGCAAATATTATAAGCATGCCCAGTAAAGTCTAGGTGACATAGGAAAGATACTTGCCTGTCAGTCACACCTGGACACAGGTCATTGGCCAGAGTAGGTGTGGCCACTACAAGCAAAGGAATATTTGAGATACATAAGCTGCTGAACAAAGAAGTTCTCTCTCTTGCTCTCTTGGGACTCTTGTTGCAGGGGGTGCTTTCTCACTCTCCTGCATTTTCCCACACGCAATGGACTGATGGACTGGAAATAGCCTGATGCTGTACTGGACCCAACTTCACCTGGAATGGAAATTCTGGACACTGGCTTTGCTTCTAGCTCTGCTGAATTCCCAGCTGCACCTCTTCCAGGACTGGTTTAAGGGAAATGGGACTTTAGAAACACAGAGATGTAATTCCATGCAAATAAAAATCACTCATCCTCCCATGTGAGTCTCAGAAAATTATTTTTCTTAAGATATCATAAGGACCTGGCCCCCAGCGTTCAGTGGGGAAAGAGATTCCCCACTCCCACAAGTGGGTACCCCACTTTCTCAGATAACAAAACCATATCTAGTTCTCATCATGCATCTATACATAATGGGGAATGTATGTACTATAGTACTTATATTAGTCTGACTAGCCATAGAATAGAACCAAAATAAAAATGTACTAACAGCCCTGGTTGGTTTGGCTCGTGGTTGGAGCATCAGCCTGTGGACTGAAGGGTCAAGATTTTGAATCAGATTCAAGGGCATGTAACTGTGTTGCAGGTTTGATTCCTGACCCTAGTCAAGGTTGAGCAGGAGACAACCAATCATTGTTTCTCTCACATTGATGTTTTTCTCTCTCTCCCTCTCTTCCTTCCTCTCTACCTAGGGATCAATGAAAGAATATCCTTGGGTGAGGATTAACAAAAAAAAAATGTACTAATAAAGTAAGCTTATAAAATAATTTATATAAAGTTACCCATATTAATCTTTGTAAATGTTAAACCCAGGTTGTTCACTTCTGGCCAAGTTCTCATTACAGTTTAACACTTGTCCCAGGAACAAGGAACACTAACTTTGGCAATTAAACCACAGATGTCTGGTTGATGCACATTTAAAAATAATATCAGAACAGAAAGAATTGACCTGACCAAGGTCTGTACATCACCATAAATTCCACTCCCCT
The DNA here is from genome assembly GCF_014108415.1 of Molossus molossus. Classification (NCBI taxonomy): domain Eukaryota; kingdom Metazoa; phylum Chordata; class Mammalia; order Chiroptera; family Molossidae; genus Molossus; species Molossus molossus. Next base: position 72,020,531 of record NW_023425344.1, on the reverse strand, counting down.
TCCCCTAGATATCTTTGTTCTTCTTTCCCTTTCCCTCCTTATAAAAGCCTCTGCCTGCATTGAGATGTCAAGATGGTTTTTGAGGCATGAGCCTGCCATCTTCTCAGGTTGTTGGCACCTGAATAAACTACTTTCCTTCTCATAAACACCTGTCTCACGAGTTTGGCTTTAGTGGCGGCAGGTTGCTGCACCTGTGGGTTGTTTCCCTGATTTCACATATACTATTTCTTTCTATCATAAAACCTTTTTCACTCTGTTTACTTGCTTCACTAAGTAGATTTTACATTATTTGTCATTTGCATGATGATATTAAAAGAGCAGTTTTGTGGGTTCCTTCTGGGCCTAAAGGATAAGGTCCCTATAGGATATTTCTGTCATCTCAAGCAACAATAGTATAAATTGGGAGTGAGCTTAATATAAAATGCAAATTTCTCAAGGGTAAAGCATCATTCTACATAGTAATCAACATAATGCTTAAAATAAATTTTTAAATAATTTAAAGGTTTATTTTATTTTGCACTTATTTTCCCCCTCAGAAGTTCAAGGGGCAAATAAACTCAGGCTGATGTTTTCCTATACTCATATGCCTAAGATAAGCAAACTTCATAATGTTGGTTTCCTACTGAAATTTGAGAAGAGTTAAGCATGACTGCCAAATATCAACAAGCTGCAATGGTAAAATTTGTAAGCCAAGTCTTATCACTTAAAATCTGAAATAGTGACATACAGTCCAAGATTTCAAACAATTACATATTTCATTTTTACTGCATGTACTCACATTTTATAAATTTGTATCTGTGCTATAATCAACAATCTAGATTTTAAACTACCCAATAGAAGAGGCCATATTGTCCTTCATTTTTCAACATATTTTCAAAGAAAAATAAGGGTTTCATATTTTTGGTGATATAATAAAAGAGGCTACTTTGCCTATATAATTTGTATAGTAGTCTATACCCTGGAACTCATTGGTCCTTTAGCCTCACAGATGTCTTGGTCAGTTGATAAAATCACCTTACAATTTAATAGTCTTATTCATTTATTCATTATAGCGGGTTCTAGAATAATAAGGTATCTTTAGAGAGGTGAATGTGTCTCAACAGCAGATTCTTCCACACTTCTTTAGAATTTTATTTTCTTGAATTTATTAAGGGTATATAACTTTTATGCATAATCCATTCAAATGATTAATTCTACTATGTGTAAGATAATAAATAAGAATATTACAATTAGTATTTATAGCATATGTTAAGATTTTTAAATGATTCTTCTTCATTAAAAATTGTAAGCTTTGCCCTGGCCAGTGTGGCTCAGTTGGTTGAGCATCCTCCTGTGACTGAGAGGTTGCCAGTTCAATTCCCGGTCAGGGCACATGCCCAGGTGCAGGCTTGATCTCCAGTAGAGGGTGTGCAGGAGGAAGCCAATCAATGTTTCACTCTTAATTTTTGTTTTTCCTTCACTGATTTTTAGAGAGAGGGGAAGTAAGAGAGAGGGAGAGATAGAAACGTCAATGAAAGAGAACATCAATTAGCTGCCTCTAGCATGCTCCTCACTGGGGATTTGGCCCATAACATAGGCATGTGCCCTGACTGGGAATCAAACCAGTGACCTCTTGGTACACGGGTCAAGGTTCAACAACTGAGCACACAGGCTGGGCCAATGTTTCACTCTTACACTCACATCGATGATTCTCTTTCTCTCTCTCTGCTTTCCTCTCCCTCAAAATATCAATAAAAATATTCTTAAAAAGTTTTAAGCTTAAAGATGAAATAAAATAAATGGGCTGGTACAATATTTTCATCCCACTGATCTTCAGGATTGAGGTGATCTCAGCTAACATGTAAGCTTCTCTCTCACTCCCCCCTACTTTTGGATGTATGTCCCTCAAAAACCTAGACTATGTTTGCAGCCAAAGAATACCAATACCACTCTTGGGAAGTCAAATCTTACCATTAAGACAAGAACATATTCATAAACATTCAGAGGCCAGATCATGTGTAATAATGGAAACACTTGGGATTTTTAATATACCATAGAATAGCAGTTACAAGCACACACTGTGGAGCAGGTTCCCTGGGTTACAATCCACAATGTGACCTTAGAAAGGCTATATATCTTCCTATATCTTAGCTTCTTCATCTATAAAATGGGGATGATAATATTATCTGTCCTATAATGGTATTATGATATTTTAAAGAACTTGTAATTGGTTTGAACAGTGGCACATGATTTTCAGTATATGTGTGCTCAAATTTTACAAAATGGATAAAATGACTGATATTTTAGCATGCCTTATAGTTTATAGCAAGCGCTGTTATAGATACATTGTTATTTGAACCCCACATAATAGTGTTTTATAGTTGTTGTTGACTGGACATTGATATAAAAATAAAACCAAAGCCCTGGCCAAGTGGTTAGTTGGTTGGACATCATCCTGTATACTAGAAGTTGTGGGTTTGATCCTGGTCAGGGAACATACCTAGGTTGCGAGTTTGATCCCCAGTTAGGGTGTGTACAGGAAGCAACAGATCAATGTTTCTCTCTTACATCAATGTTTCTTTTTCTCTGTCTCTCTTTCTGCCTTCCTTTCTTTCCAAAAAATAAGTAAACATATCACAGGGCGAGGATAAAAATTAAATTAAATGAAAACCAAAAACCAAGCATGACTTCTCTCTGAAGTGCACATCCTAAAAATGATCAGTTAACTACCATTGGTTTACCAGTGAAATTAAAACAAAATATTTTGCTGATAATACTATATAAAAACAGGACTAAAGCTTCCTTTATTTTCAAACTCAGATATTATCATTCAAAGTAAATGTTCCAGCCAAACAAACAATAGCAACATCTGCTGATAGTGATGAAAACTTTAGGACCAATTGAGAGCCTTCATTAATTTTCAGTTGGAAAGCATATCATACAGTAGAGGGAAAACACAGTCATAATAATCATTTACATATTAATAAGACATTACAAAATCCTACTTTGGAAAAGATGATATTAAAAACTGAAAAAATAACATCTTATATAGCAATCAAATGATATACACTGATGCGTTCTCAAGCCTTAATTTTGGCCACTACCAACTGAAAACCACAAAAACAACAACAAAAAGTAGTGCTCAATGGAGCACACACATTCTGAGACTCCCTGATAAGTGTTTTCAAAATAGAGCTCCTTTGTAGTAGAAATATCTGAAAATGTCAGTGCTGATTGCAAATCAGCACCGCACACCTCACAGGAGGCTGAACCCCCAGCCTCCTATTGTTTAGGAATATTAAATGCAGTTGTTTTAATACTTCACTGAGCATTTTTACTAATGTGTTGTTGAATCAAATCTGTTTGCACATCATTATCTAACTAGGTCAAGTAAATAAAAGAAGACAATTGTTTAAAATTGATGCGAACCACCTAAATACCTTCTTGGTTTATTAAAATAAATACATCACTTGAATATATGATTGCATGGTCAACTCCATGGTATTATGTTTTTTCTATCATAAAGACAAAAAAATAAACTGAGTTAGCTTTTATTTTCAAAGACAGAGAATGTGGTGAAACTCTCTAAAGGGTAATTTAATAGGTAAGTTTCAATACGCCAAACAGTGAGGGGCAACGGGGCATACATTTCTATCTTCATTTTAGAGCAAAGCAATAACACGGTACTGCCTCTTATTGCCACTGGGTAGAATTTGTGAAGAAACCTTTGCTACCCATCTTTCACTTTATTCTGTAAAAAGTATATTTCTAATTGAACATTGGCAATATAAGCTTCCCCAGGTTCCTAAAAATATCTAGTTTTAATTTTGATGAAAATGCCTCTGATTTTGTAGTTTTGAATATCAGCATAAAGTTAGGAAAATAATGTTCATGGTGTTCACAAATCTAATCATAGAATTACTGTGGAAACACCACATAATTAAATAGAAACGCAAAGAGAAAAAATTTAAAACACAATTTTAATATCTAGCAAGTTTTCTCAAACAAGGGAGGCTTCAAGGTGTGCTAATTATTACCTTAGTGAATCCGCTGCCACCCAAGGCCAGGCCATTCATTATCACTGCTGTCTGAGAAAGCTGCCATTACAACAATACTATGCAGCATCCCAACAGACAGGACAGACTCATACTAGCAAAACTCAGACTGTGATAGAAAGCCCTAACGTAAATTTATTAAACGCCACTGAGATTCATATCTCTCACATATACTGGAATATGACTTATTTTCTTTCTTTTAAAAGACAAATTGAGGTATCACTGACATACAACATTGTATTGACTAACTTATTTTCGAAACAATTTACTCATCTGCCCAATTTAGTCTTTCTCTGACATAGACCAACATGGAAGCCAATTATAATCAGTAGGCTTCTTGGAGAACCCAAATCAAAACGGGGGAGTTAGGCCCTGACTGGTTTGACTCAGTGGTAAAGTGTCCACCTGCAGACCAATGAGTTGTGGGTTCTATTCCAGCCAAGGGCACATACCTAGGTTGCAGCTGATCCCCGGCCTGGTCGGGGCCATGTGGGAGTCAACCAGTCAATGTGTCCCTCTCACATCAATGTTTCTCTCTCTCTCTTTCTCTCCCTCTCCCTCTATCTGAAGATAAATATAAAAATAACCTTGGGTGAGGATTAAAATTTTAATTAATTAATTAAAAAGACAAAAAATGGGGGAGTTAGATGATCCACATTTTCTATCACTGCTGCCTAAGAAGCCCTGATACATATCTCCACAAACATTCACAGCTTTCTAATGACATTTATAGACAAGGGGAGATGAGTTAGGAGACTAATGCATTAATACTACATTAGATGCTAATTGAAGTGTTATTTTACTCACTTTAAAATGAAGTCTACGGCCCTGGCTGGTTTGGCTCAGCAGTTAGAGCATTGGCCTGCAGTCCGGAGAGACCAGGGTTCAGTTCCCGCTAAGGGCATGTACCTTGGTTGCAGTTTGTCCCTGGCCCTGGTTGGTCGTGCAGGTGGAAACCACTCGATGTGTCCCTTTTACGTCGATGTTTCTCTCTCTCTCTCTCTCTCCCTCCCACTCTATCTGAACAAAAAATGGAAACAATGTGCTCGGCTGAGGATTAAAAAAAAAAAAAAAAGTGAAGACTAAGCATTCAGTTGCCATGTGAAGTACACAGAATCTCAACCTGCTGTTAATCTCAACATTCCTTAGTCTTTATTTGAAACAACTTGCACATCATTACAGAAGACCAAGAATTGAACTGAAATAAAGTCTTTGACACTTTATATTTTAATAGGTAAAGATTTGGCTTGACTTTTTTTCCATTTAAAGGAGAATGTTCTTGAAGACTTTCTTCACCTGGTATAGACTTTGCACTGGTAATCAAGGGAAAGAGGTTACAACTGCCAAATTATAGCCCATGCATTATAAAACACACTGAACAGTAGACTGAGTAGAGAAGCTATGGGCTAATTACCACATAAATGCATATACTTTATTTTTCATGCATAATGAAGTATTTGCAAAAGGAATACATAACATCATTTGAATATGGTTAAAAAGCCACTCATACATCAATGCACGTTCCTATGAAAATTTGAAGTTGTTACAGGAAACAGAATTCCATTTAAATCTTCATCTCAATTTATAGCAATAGTAGATAATTAAAAGGCATGGTATATTTTCCCAAAGTTCATGCTCAAAATATTCAGCTCAAATTTGATCTTAACTAAATTAGTTAATGGAGTTATTTATTCTGTAGCACATTATGGAACTCATCTTCCCTACTTAAAAAGTGAGATACGGGTTGCAGTTTGTCCCCAGTCCTGGTCGGTCGTGCGGGTGGCAGCCACTCGATGTGTCCCTTTTATGTCGATGTTTCTCTCTCTCTCTCTCGTCCTCTCTCTCCCTCCCACTCTATCTGAACAAAAATGGAAAAATGTCCTCGGGTGAGGATAAAAAAAAAAAAAAAAAAAAAGTGAGATACGAACGAGTTAACCAATGGTAAAAGGGAACATTATGGAACATAGCCCAAAGGTATACAGTTTCGTAAGCTCAATATAAAGTTCAAAACCATTTCTGAGGACCAATGTTACCAAAATGATTGAAAAGACACGGGAAAAACAAATCCATGTATCAGAAACAAAGAAGATATCAGATCAAATAACACAGCAAGCTCTGCTATTTCAGTCTTCTCAAAATAGCTTCAAACAAAGCAATTAAGCTCAGAAATAGTGAGGATAACGTAAAAACACGAGAGAGACAGAAAAAAGAGAGAGAGAGAGAGAGAATGTGAATGAAAATGAACAAAAGGAAAGAAAGCACTGGGAATGGATGGTAGAATGTTTGCCTCGTCCAAAAGAAGTACAGCTCTGGCAACGCCTCCTGGAAAGTCCGGTTGGTTCTACCTGAAAACATGAACAGCAACACTGTAGGCTTAATTGAGAAGTGAACCATATGAAAAGGAAAAGTTAATTATCATTCAACTAAGAGGCACCGCAACCTGAGCACTCCCAATTGAGCACTTTCAAAAAGTAAGCTTTCAACTCATTTAAATATGCTGGGAGTTGAGCACCAGCTGAAGGCTTTCACAGCAGGCTGAGTACTGATTGAGCTATTTCCTAGCACACTGAGCACTTGCCTGCGTGAATTCTTAGCCAAATCTCCATACCCCCCAACCCTCCCTCTGCCTGCACAGTTGCTAATCAAGAGGGGCCGCCCTAGTATGAAATTCCTTTGCCAATTAGAATTATGCTTTAGCCTTTCATCTTTTCTAAGAGAATTGAGAAATAATAATAATTAGTGAATATATGCCAGATTGACGTTCATTTCTTCCAAAGAGTTATCAGTTAGGCCATTTCAACCCTCACAGCTCAAGTGAAAATGTGGAAGTTAGTGTCCATGCTGAGAACTGTGAGAATGTACCCAAACTTAACTGCGGACACCACAAAGGATGTTCCATGGTTTATTCCCCCTGTGTTTAAAACTGGTCGTGAGGTGAAGTATTCTGAGAGGGGTTCAGTTTCCTAGCTTTTTAAGATTGTGTCAAGGTTCTCATTTGAGCAAGCTCTCATCAATTAAAAAGAAAATGTTTTCATGATATGTAAGGCAACCATCTTCTTCTGCTACACTTTCTGCACAAATGAAACAAAACAAACCATCAAGTATTTACTGAGCAACAGTTGCTTGTCAGCTCTGCACCCAATACTGATAAGAATATGAAATTTATAATAATTCCCAACCTTGACTTCACTATTTTGAGGGGAAGAAAAAAAATGCAACATCATGACCTACTTTTGATATAATTTCTCTCCTAAACTTTAACCTTCTGTTCTAATTTATCCTTTGCAACCCCATAGAAATTTAATTTCTTTAACATGACCTTCTCTCTTTTCTTTCCTTTTGATTCAAACTGGCTTCATCCCACATCCCGACTCACCTTCTCCTTTGAAGGACAGCTCCATTAATCATTGAGCCCTCAGGACAATGAGGCTCTAGTCAACATCAAATAATCTTAGGAACAAAGTCTCAGGTCTGATGACCCCAGAGACAGAGTTTCAGTCAAACTAGAGTTAACATCTACACCTCAGTTTTGTTTCAGCTCCAGGCCCAGAAAATTGGTGAAACCAGATGAAGCAACACCGTAGCTTGACATTAGGACCAGATGCGCGACACTAGTGCCAACCAATCCGTAGAGACCACGACCCTAACTCCCTTAGTCACCACGACTAATGATGTCCCCCTATATAACCCATCCCCTGGAAGCCACAAGGGAGCCAGGTCTTCAGCATGAGCTCACCTGGGTTTCCAGGCGTGGGCCACTTGCTAAAAATAAACCTGTACTGTCTTCGCTGCACACTCTTGTTGGAGTCTTACCGGTCTGGGACGTGCACAGGAAACGGGACGCCTGTAGTCGGGCACCACGTTCCTTACTCCTGATATTTTAAATCACATTTTACCATTTTGTTGCAGGCTCAGATTCCAGTCAGTTTTAGTCATTTGTGTTTGTTTATGAGCTTAGAGAATGGGTAGGTTATAAATAACTAAAGAACAAGTGCCTGGAATTAGACACTGAACATAACACAGAAATGCCATTCTCCGAGGCCCTGTCCAAGCAAACAGCTGACATTCCTCGATTGCAGTGCTAGTTGCACACGAAGGAAAAAGAACTGAAGAGGAACAGAATATGCCACCCCTAAATATGCCACTTTGGCATAAGGATTATTTTGAGTTGAAGGCAACTGAGGAATAGCAGATGTAGAAAAGGCTCTAAAAAGGGAACATACGTTTCCCTTTTGCAAAGGAAATTTACATTTATAAAAAAAAAATTGCATTTGTGAAGGTGTCCCTCTCTCTGGTACCGGGAAGATGAGAATGACACCTACCAGTTCTTATCAGTGGAGAAGGCTCTGAGTAAATCTGCGAAACTAACCTTACAGAACAATCCTGGATACCTTACTTTTTTAGTCACCTTCTTCTATCTCCCCTCCCAGAAGCCCAGAACCTCTTTCCCACTGTGGCATCCTTTGGGATGGGACATGAGCCCTTCCGTTCTCCCTGAGTCACATCTCTACACTGAGAAGAGAAGGGTGAATTGATGTCCCAAGAGATGCTTTTCATTGGAGAAGGTACTAACTTAAATCTGAACATAACAAACACATTTGTTGACTGTACTTTCCCTCCACCTCCTCATAACGTGCCTCCCCCACCTCCTCCTCCTCTGTGTTAGGTGAAGGTGGTATTTAAGCAGCAGTTCTAGCCAATTCTTTGAGTTACTCAGCCCTGCATTTCTCCCATGTACATATGAGGTATACATATTAATAAACGTCTGTTTTGTTTTTCTCTTCTTAATCTGTCTTTTCTTACCAGGCACTTGCTGAGAACATATAAGAGCAAAAGAAAACAATTTTTTTTAAATTCCTCTGTAGTTTGTAATTAAGTCATTGTTTTTATTTTTTATGTTTTGTTAATCTCTCCTTTACCAGTTTGATACTCAGGGGCCCTAGTTATTAAACCTAGGTGGATAAAGGAAAATATTTTATTCCCCTTCCCTACAGAACAAAACAAGGATTACTTGTTCTGAGATGAGAACCAGATATCTCAAATCTTATATCCTATGCTAACTTTGAACCAGGCTAGTTCTCAATCAGGATAATTAAAACAGCAATATTAAATATAAATAAACAAATGTGCTCATGTTTTTACCAGCTTTTTTTTTTTTTTTTTTTTTTTTTTTTAATCCTCACCCAAGGACATTTTTCCATTTTTTGTTCAGATAGAGTGGGAGGGAGAGAGAGGAAGAGAGAGAGAGAGAGAAACATCGACATGAAAGGGACACATCGAGTGGCTGCCACCCGCACGACCAACCAGGGCCGGGGACAAACTGCAACCTAGGTACGTGCCCTTAGCGGGAACCGAACCCGGATCTTTCTGGACCGCAGGCCGGTGCTCTAACCGCTGAGCCAAACTGGCCAGGGCTACTAGCTCTTTTTAAAACTGAAAAAATATTAAGGGATTAGAATGGCTTTTTTAAACGTTTCATCTTTTCATGGAAATCTCGTAATCCACACAGAATAATTAAGAGTAGACAATCTAATCAGGGGAGGGATCATTGCTGAGGAGAAACCCTTACTTTCAGTTATGTTTCAAGAAATTATTGGCTAGTTAGAATTCAGCTGATTTGAAGGCTGCATTCAACATGAGGCAAACACTCTCATACATAGTTGAAAGACGGAAAGGGGTATAATTAGATAAGAAAAACATGTTTCATTCATCTTGTATATATAATTTAGTTCTTCTTTTTTTTTTAATCCTCACCTGAGGACATGTTTCCATTTTTTGTTCAGATAGAGTGGGGGAGAGAGAGAGAGAGAGAGAGAGAGAGAGAGAGAGAGAGAGAAACATAGACGTGAAAAGGACACATCAAGTGGCTGCCACCCGCACGACCCAACCAGGGCCGGGGGCAAACTGCAACAGAGGCACGAGCCCTTAGCAGAAACTGAACCCAGGTCTCTCTGGACTGCAAGCTAATGCTCTAACCGCTGAGCCAAACCGGCCAGGGCTAACTTGGTTCTTATTTAACCCCATTATAAGATGTCTGAAACCTCAAAACCAAGAAGCTAATCAATCTGCGGGAAAAATTTCACTTTGAAAAATTTACCATTTATTCAGAGCCTGCTATATGCAATATATTAGCTTATATATATTATGGGATTTAAAGTTGAATAAATAAAGAACCTGACCCCATGAAACTTAAAAATCTAAGAAATAAGAACAATAATAATGTGAATGCTGGCAACTGACTTAAAAGATCCAAAATTCAGAAATGTGTGCCCATTAATCAAAGCTAGGAAAAAACCTGGAACACTGTGTAGGGAAACTTAAAGGGCCATTTTTGGTTACTCCTACTATTGTTGAAATTATTCTCTTGCAGAATACATATAAAGTGATCAGTGTGTTCAGAGTATATCAACATTTTAAGGAGCAATTTTGGTTAGTACTGGTGTCCCCAGCATGGCTTCGATTCAGCTTTCTCAACTACACAATTTTATGTCTGAAAGGTTGGCAAGGTGGACGTACAATGGTCTCTTGGCTCAAGCTGTTTAATTAGAAGGGAATACGCCTGGACATTTGGGGGCTGGCAGCTAGATTTCCACGTTAGGTCCACTCATCTTCTGGGGGATATGGTGCAACCTTCAACCTCACTGAACATCATGTGGAATGCAGCACCATTGATTTTGTGTTGCTAACCTCTGGGTCTGATGGAAGACATTGCTCTAAAGGACACCCTGCTGTGCTCCATGTAGCTGAGTGTTAAACATCATAGAGAAATGAGCTGCAGTAAAAATTAGGTAAAATAAATACCAGATCCTCAGAGTTTTTCCATCAAACTGAGGGAATAAAATATACTACTACTTTGGACTCAACTGTGGGTTCAGTGCTTGAGGGAGTAAGGTTTAGCTTTGACATGCCTGGGAATGCTGTTGGCTGGAGGAGACATGTTGCTGTGTCAAGGAGGCTCTGGACAGTGATATCAGCAATAGCCTGGTGTGAGAGTGATTCCTGAATTTTCCTAGTAGTAGCAACAGTCTCCAAGTTACATTTGGAGGAAGTGGGTGATCGACATAAAAACACTGATACCAAAATCCTTGTGGAAAGGTGAAAGTGTTAGAATAGGTAGGTAGTAGTTAGTCATTCGGAAAGGAAGTCATCAAATGAAATCCGACATTGAGCCTGATTACCTAGGAAACCCAATCAGACATTCAATCTGATTAACTGGGAAGCTGTGGCATTCACAAACTCCCCAGGAAACAGCCTTATCCTTTGCCAAACAGAAGCTAATCCTCAAACAGGCAGGAAGAAACCAGTTTTCCAATCTCCCTGGGGGACAACAGGTCCATTAGCTGGGATTAGGATTGCCAGCGGGAGGAATCAAACAGTAAGGGGTAAAATTCTTGTGCTGGGAGGTAAATGATGTGCAGTGAAAACCAGATGTGGAGCCCTGGCCGGTGTTCTCAGTGGTTAGAACATCGGCCCACACACAGAAGGGTCATGGGTTCGATTCCCAGTCAAGGGCATGTACCTGGGTTGGAGGTTCCATCCTTGCCCAGTCTGGGCGCTTGCAGGAGGCAATCAATCAATGTGCCTCTCTCACAACGATGCTTCTTTCTCCATCCCCCTCCCTTCCTCCCACTCTCTCTAAAAAATCAATGGGAAAAAATATCCTTGGGTTAGGATTAACAACAAGAACAAAATGAACGAGGAGGTAAAACTATGGGGCATATGCAGTAGAAGCCAAAATGGCAACATCAAAGGGAGGAGTCTAGCCTGGGAAAATCTGGGAAGAGGATCAGCTAGGATAAGGGCATGACACCTTGGAGTATCCAGGAAAGGGATTGATTGGTCAAGGGGAAGGCCCAGCACAAGCCCAGGAAAACCAAGGAGGCAAGCTGAATACTTTGAATGTCAAACTGTCTTGTTCTTGAAAAGCAAGAAAACATAGGGAGGATTATCAAGGATCTCAGATTAGTTGCTACTAGACCCTGCCTGCTCTCTATATCCCCAAGTGCATATTATTTCTTTTCACCCCAGTAAAATTACCACTATGCCTGAACTTCTCCCACTTGAATGCCCTTTGAAATTCTATTCTTTTAACATGGCAAGAATCCATTTTCAGAGGCAACAAAAGAAAATGGCAGGTTTTGAAAGACCCTTGGGAAACTTCACTCAGTTTAAAGAGAACCACTGTTACAACACTTTAGCTAGTGGAGATGATCAGAAAATAACTATTTTATTATAGTGTTTTTCAACAGCTAGTGGGCCTCAGATAAGGGGGTTAAGAAATGCCTGTTACAGTTTACATATATGTATTTAATGTTACTTATATTGAATAGTCATTTATACAATTAGGCAGCATTTGTTACCAAATTTCTACATTCTCCTAATGGCAGTAATTCTGAATTTCAAACAAAGGTGTTTTTTTAATTGTTGTTATTGTTAATCCTCACTCGAGGATATTTTTTCCATTGATTTTTAGAAAGAGTGGAAGGAGGGGTGTAGTAGAGAGAGAGAAAAACATCAATGTGAGAGAGACACATCAATTGGTTGCCTCCTGCATAAGCCCTGACCTGGGCCATGGATCAAACCTGCAACCCAGTTACGTCCCCTTGACTGGGAATTGAACTGGAGACCCTTTGGTATTCTGGCCAATGCTCTAGCTACTGAGCCATACCGGCCAGGGCCAGGCAAACTTTTTTTTAGAAATAAATTCAAGTTCTATGGCGTACTAACCAATACAACTTTCTGTGATGATGGAAATACTCTATATATACACGCTGTCCAATGTTGTCTGGTAGCTAGACAGAAAACACAGTGAAACTTCAGTTCTCAAACTTAATTTGTTCCAGAAGGCTGTTCGAGAAGCAAAGTGTTCCAAAACCGAATCGTTTCTCCCATTAGAAATAACGTAAATCGAATTAATCCATTCCAGACCCACACATGATTCTGTTTTAACCTTACATACAGTTCACGTCGAATGTACTGTTTAAGCTGTAAATAAATGCTTCTTTTCTTAAATTTATTGAACCACCTCCTTCTAGCCTTAAAAGAATCACTTTCAACCTGCAGCATCTTTGCTTTTTCATAAGTCACTGCCTCCGAAGTCACTATCACCACTATCTGCTTTTTGTCTGTCCAAACCAACAACAGTGTTTCTACCTCTTCAATTGCCAGTGATTATTGTTTTGTGAGCATGTTCACACACTTGGCAACATTAGCACTCTTGATGGTTTCTTCGCATTTTAAAATTTCGCTGATCCTAGATTTCAAAAGCATTGTCTCCTTTGTTGCCTGAAAGACTCTTTTTGTCAGGCTGAGCTATCAGCATGAAAGGGTTGTCCAGCTGAAAACTGAAGTTTTGGTCAGACAACCAAGATACTTTTTCCGAGAACAACTTGGTCAAGAACTGAATTGTTTGAGATGGGAGACATTTGAGAACCAAGGTTTGACTGTACACAATTTCGGGTTCAGAATAAGAATTTGCATTTTAACAAAAATCTCCAGGAGATCAGTATGCACACTGAGGCTTGAGAAGTAGTCGTCTAGAGCAGTGGTTCTCAAACTTGTCTGTACCGCACCATCAGTCACCTGAGGATGTTTTTAAAAATACCAACGTCTGTGCTCCATCCCAGAAGTTATGGTTAAGGCTCAGGGATGGGCTCTAAGCTTTACATAGGTTTCTTTCTGGATCTAGGCCTTTGCTTCCCTTTTATTAGAGCATGTGTGTTAGAAAGCTTGCAATGGTAACTTCTTGCTCTGCCCCTTTGAGATGTAAATATTCTTCCATCCTCTTGCCAGTTTTGCAAGCAAGGAATGTCTTCCTTGAGGACCTGGGAGTCATCTCTTTGTAATGTCATAATCACAAGGAAGACAGAGGTTCTATCTCCACAAGCTCTGTGATTGGGTAGGAGGCTAACTTTGGAAACACAAATTACCAAACACAGATGCCTATTCACAGTGACCAACCATAAGGACCTCTAGTGTCCTTCCACTAGCTCACCCCAGAACACTCTCCTTAAAAATGATTTCATGAGAGTTTGAATAAAAATTTAGGATGATTATTTCACACTTTGTTGCATACCTGGTGAGTAATATAGCATACCACACCCCTGAAGTATTGTCTACACTTGGCTTTGCTATTACTTTCTGTGTGCCTGGGGATGATTTCCTCTTTGTGTCTCATTTTACTTTTTTGTAAAATAGGGCTAAATACTGCACCTAGCCTCATAGATTTGGTGTGAGGATTTAACTGGTTAATATCTAAAACATGCTTAAAGTAGTGCCCAGCAAATTTCAATAAATGTTAGTTGTTGCCTATGGCAACTACTTTACAATGTTCAGAATCAACTCAGACTTTTAGTTGCCAATTAGTTATGCCTTATCAGTTTATTTATACAATTAATTGGGTTTTTTTGCCTTTTCATTTATTTTGTGCTAAACATATCAGGCAGACTGATTTGCCCCAGATGGCATGTTCAAAGACCAAAACATAAACTTACCAGTTAAAGACCAGAGAGGTAAGTATTAGGTGAAAAACAATTATACTCTCCCAGAAAAGGAATTCATGATGAACATGGTTAGAAAATAGTATAACTTGGAAAATGATGAGTAAGTTAATGACAACAAAAAAATGCAAATAATCTAGGACAATAATCTGGATAAATGCATATATATCATTCTTTTAATATTTATCTGTAGGCTGAAGATACTACTATACCTCTCATTGGATTATTTTTTTATAATTATACAAGTAACATAAAGAGTGATTAGCATAGTGTCAGATACTTAAAAACAGTCCAGTAAATGTTGACTAGTTAATATTAAGGGAAAAGTGAAATGCAAATGCCAGCAATAAAAATCCCTTGAGAACCAATTTTAGTGTTTCAAACATTGAACAGTTGTAGATCAGTGCTTATCCACAAGGGATTATTATTATTTTTTTTAGGTTAATTGTCATTCTAAAATATTCTTCTATTGATTTTTAGATAAAGTTGAAGGGAGAAAGGAAGAGAGAGAGAGAGAAAGAGAGAGAGAGAGAGAAACAAGGATGTAAGAGAGACACATTGATTGGTTGCCTCCCACATGATCCCAACCAGGGCCAGGAATCAAACTTGCAACCCAGGTATGTGCCCTTGACTGAGAATTGAACCCGAGACCCTTTGGTCCTTGGGGCAATGCTCTAACTGCTGAGCCAAACTGGCCAGGGCCAGGGATGATTTAATCCACCACCACTGATAGAAAAAGTTGGCAATTTGGCAATATCTGTTTTTTTTTTTTTTTTAATTGAAACTGGTGTCCAATGGGTAGAGGCAGGAATTCTGCTAAACATATTACAATGCACAGAACAGCCTCCCACAGCAAATGGTCCAAACTGTCAATAGTGCCAAGGCTGAGTAATTTTGTTCTAGGTAAACACATTTTCATTTATCTCTAAAGTATTAACGCAGTTAATATCTTTAAAAAAAAAACTCCAGTCTAGACCTATTATGTAGATACAGACAAAATATAAGAAAAGTTTTTTATGTTTTTCCCCTTACAGTTGGCGGTTCACATTAAGAAGTAGGTTTCTTGCTGGAAATCAGCTGCTTCCCAGCATGTCTATGTCATCTGCATTATAGTCCCCAGGGCAGCCTGGGCCTCTGTAGTTGCTTTTTAAGCTAGTTCCCCTCTTTGGGTGAGACATCTTTTTTACTTCATTCCCGCCCCCCCCCCCCCCGCCTCTCCATACATTTTACTAAGCACTTACAGAAAACAAATGAATTAGAATCTACTGATTCTACCATAAGTGCATTCTATCAAAGTGCAACTGAGCCCTCCCATTACCTTCAAAATTCTCTGTGCTTTTATCTTTCCTTACTTCCTCTTCTTTTCTCCTATTCAGATATAACCTATTTATAAAATTGGCCCTACTTCATTTCAGGGATTCTATATTGACTCTTCTGTATCTTGCATCTCCGATTTCTCCCTTTCTATCTGCTCTTCTTAGAAAATGTCTTCCTTGAAATACATTTCTTCCCAAGACACAGTACTATTTGAACCTTCTTTTTTGCTTATTTAAAAGAGCCGCACACTCTTAATCTGCTTATTTGATAACAACCTCTACCTTATTTATTTCCTTACAGTCTTTTTTCCTTCACAATATTTTAATAAAAACATTTTTCAAAGATCACCAATGATCATCTCATTGACGAATATAATAGCTTTTCTTTAGGATGGCTGTGTTCCATTCCTTCCTTTCCACCAATCGGATCCATGTCTCAATCTAAATGTTCCAGAATAACATCACATTTATGACTAAAACTGCATTTATCATGTTATCCCAAAACGTGTTCACCCTTGATGTTCCTGATTTCAAAACATTAACTTCCTTGAAACCCAGACTTGAAACACAGGCTCTGTCTCTGTTATCCACTTCTTAACGTCACTGTATTCGTCCAATCCATTCCCAAGACTATTCAGTCAAATATTTACACTTTCTTCTTTAGCCTACTCTATAGTTCTAAAGACCTGCACAACAAAAATTTTTAAATCTTCACTGGGTGGGAACATTGTTCTATATATTATGTATACTTACCAAATAGTTTTCAAAATAATTCTGTAATCGGGAATTACTTAATTTTATAGATGAGGAAAATAAAGCTAAATGAATTTA
This sequence comes from Molossus molossus, assembly GCF_014108415.1. Classification (NCBI taxonomy): domain Eukaryota; kingdom Metazoa; phylum Chordata; class Mammalia; order Chiroptera; family Molossidae; genus Molossus; species Molossus molossus. The sequence continues at coordinate 72,003,851 of NW_023425344.1, read as the reverse complement.
AGTGGGTTGACCGGGACTACACAGCCAGTTAGGCAAAAACTGAACCCAAATTCTATGTTCATGTTGCCATTGTCATCAGTATCTTTCTTTAGGTTTGACTTTCAATGTTTCCACCTACCAATCTGGTACCATCTTAAGTTCCTGACTTTACATCCTAAAATTTTACCTTAGAAAGCCCGTGCCTCCTGTTTCATCCTGCTCTTGTTGATTTCCAGCTCACTATCTTTAGCCCTGCTTCCCTTCATCATGGATGCCCTTGTACCGTATTTCCTTAAATCCAAATCTTAAATATGGGTTTCAAGCATTGGCATGAATGTTGCCTCATCAAGCAATATATATATTTAAAGTAAATAGTATTTGAAATTGAAGAACCCATATACTCATATAATTTTAGCGTTTGGTGGACATATGCAAATTTAACCTTTTATTTCTCTTCTGCTACAGTTTTGTGTACTCTATGAAAATAGGATTTGCTAGAAATATCAAATGAACTTTCTTAATTTTCTCTACCTTAACAGTTTATTGCCTTCTTATTATCTGTATTACAGAGAGGAAAAGTATAGAGGGAATCGTAACATAAGGGTATCAACTGACTTTTCAACAAAACTTCATGGAGTCACTCTGTCTGAAAATCGGGTCCTCTACAAGTACAAAGTATTGATTTTGTCAGTAAGCATTTAAGGAATTGATTAAGTCTAGGAGACCAAATCACAGTAACTCAGGCTAGCAAATGGATTTAGACTCCAGTGCTAACTAAGATCCATTTGCCATGGCTGCGTAGAACAGCAGGGCAGGGTGCAGTGATCTATGTTTCGGTCTAGAAGTGGAAAATAATGGTACTTGCAACATTTATTTGCCATTTACATGCCAACCAAACTAAGTAGAAACTGGAATATTAATTAATTGGTAATATTTATTTGCAGCAAACATACCTCCCTAGTGCTTAAAATACAGGGGATCATCATTCTCTTAGTCTCAGAAGGTGAAGTTGAAAATGGGAGCAGAAAGGAGGAGGTACATAATTTTGAAAATTATTTCAAAAAGACAAAGGCAAGGTCTGACACGTTGTGCCAGGTGTACTAAAGAGAACACCTTTTTATGTTGGCATGTCCTTTCTCCCACGTCTGATGTCTTTCTTTTCTAAGGCAGTAATAGGCAAACATTGCCAAATTCTAATCTTCAAATTCATCATTAGGTCTATTGTAATTAATCCCTATGTTTTTGTTTAGTCCATAAAACTTAATGGAGGGACAGCCCTGGCCGGTTTGGCTCAGCGGTTAGAGCATCAGCCTGTGGTTCAGAGAGACCCGAGTTCGGTTCCCGCTAAGGGCGCGTACCTCGGTTGGAGTTTGTCCCCGGCCCTGGTTGGTGGTGCAGGTGGCAGCCACTCGATGTGTCCCTTTTACATCGATGTTTCTCTCTCTCTCTCTCTCTCTCTCTCTCTCTCTCTCTCTTCCTCTCTCCCTTACACTCTATCTGAACAAAAAATGAAAAAATGTCCTTGGGTGAGGATAAAAAAAAACAAACACAAAAAACTTAATGGAGGGACAAACAATGTAAACTTAATCACTCTTGGATTCATTCATATTCTAGGCTTATTTGATAAGACTATAGCAAGTTATAATAAGAATTTTTTGAAGGAGCCAAGATTTCTCTGTTATTAGGTAGGAAATAAAACTTTCACTGACTTGTAGATATGGGTAATCTTACATATTACCTACACACTTAATTTGATTAAATTTTAGATAGCAACTTTGTTTTCTTTATTTTCAATCCCCTTTGAAGTTGAGAATGGCTTAACTATTTTCTTTCCTCTGGTTTTATTATTTTGTATTTTATGTTGACAACTTTTCCTTATTATTCTGCATGTTTCTTGAGGGCTAAAACTATGTATCACTCATGACTGTATTCTTTTTTTTTTTTTTTTTTTTTTTTTTTAATCCTCACCCGAGGACATTTTTCCATTTTTTGTTCAGGTAGAGTGGGAGGGAGAGAGAGGGACAGAGAGAGAGAGAGAGAAACATCGATGTGAAAGGAACACATCGAGTGGCTGCCACCCGCACGACTGACCAGGGCCGGGGACAAACTGCAACCAAGGTACGTGCCCTTAGCGGGAACCGAACCCGGGTCTCTCTGGACTGCAGGCCGACGCTCTCACCACTGAGCCAAGCCGGCTAGGGCTCATGACTGTATTCTTAGTGACACTTTCCACATGGCCTTGTGCAGAATAGCTATTAATATGTTGTCTGAGTGAATGAATGAATGAAGAAGTAGAGAAGGACTTCAATTCTATTGTCTTGAAGGTTAAAGCAATTGTGGTTTTTATATTTCAAATAAGAGTACAATCCTCACTTATTTTTGGGTAATTTCTTGTTTAACTTTGTTTTAATAAATTAAATAGAAAAAACTGTCAAACCCATTCAAAAACCTAATAGAAAAGAAAAACCAGCAACCTAGATAGATGCTGCAAAGGCAAAACTGGTAAATAAACTTCAGACTATTAGAATTGGGTAGAAGCGAACTGTCCAACAATATCATTGATCAGAGGACAGAGGTGAACTACATCTATCTTATTTGGAAGTTTGGACTCACTGGTGCCTAGTGAACACACTGGAACCTAGTACTCTGCCTTGTACCCATCTTCAGGAGAACCTTCTGAAAGCTAAATAGACCTCCAATTGGAAAGCAAAGCCTGATGTTCCTTCAGGTCCCGTTACCAGAGACAGGAGCTCTCATACATGGTTTTGATCAAGAGAAAAGTAGAATAAATTTGAGACTTTCTCATTTGCAAAAAATAATTTCCAAAACTGTGGGTTGGCCATAACAGAGCTGCCTTTCAAGTTCAATACAACACTGAACTAAAGCAAAAACTCAGATTTCAGAGCAGTTCAATAATAATTGATAACTATGACATAAGAAAACTTCTAATTCAGTCAGGAATGAAGTATTGTCGGTTACAGATTTTTTTTCCATGTCCAGTCAAATTAAAATGATTTTTTATCATAGAATTCCATGCTATTGTAAAAATCATATCCGTATAAAGCAGTTAAATTTTTGAGTGACTGGCCACTAGCTGCTACTTGATGACCCATGACCACTGGGCCCCTGGAAAGAGTTACAACTTTTATTATAGAATCCAGCACCATTCACTTTGGTCATCATGGGATCTTAGAAACATTCTTATTCCAGTGACATAATCAATACTCCTGCATTCTCTCCAAAATCATGTACTTCATGTTAGAGAGAAAAAAAATACAATATTGAACAAAATGCTCTACAGGAATAATGGTCCTATACTTCCAAATCTACTAACTTTCATTTCATTCATTGGTGGTGGAAACTTTTTACATTCTTTTCCATCTAAGAAACACTAATCCTGTGCTAAAATGAATAGCAGACAACACATGGAAAACAAATGTATCTCTTCATTTAATGCCCACAATATAAGACAATCAATTTCAGATGAACTTCAAATTGAAATGTAAATGATAAAAGAACATTTCTAGGAAAAACATGGTATATGTCTCATGATCTTAGAAGAGGAAGCTTTCTTTAAAGAAAAAAAGAAAAGAAAAAAAGTGCTAACTATAAGGAAAAAATATTAACAACTTGGGCTACATTATAAATAGGAATTTATGTTAATCAAAATTCACCATTTATAGAGTGAAACAACAAATATTGGGAGAAGGCATTTAAAATACATTCAATTGTCAATGAGCTCTTACCATTAGTATATATAGAACTCATACAAACCATGAGAAAATAAAATGACTTGAATAGGAACTCTATAAAAGAAAATATTTAAAAATAAATATATACACTAAAATAAAATATGAATATATAAACTGAAAACAAAATATGAATTTAATACACACTGACAAATATAAATAAAATGAAGATGGAATGTAACAAGTATGGTGAGGTATTGGAAAATTGAAATGTTTCCAGTTGCTACTAATAGGAGTCTACTGGTGTAAATACTTTGGAAAACTGGCTATTTGCTGACATTTATACATGACATACTTTATGCATAACTTTTGAGCTAGCAATTCCATTCCTAGGTATACTCTCAACTAAATAACATACATACACAAAGATATGTGCATAGAATCACTATTTGCAATAGGCAAAACTGAAAAAATAAATCCTCAACATACGTTATAGAAACTGTGGCTTATCATATAATGAAATACTTTGGACTGATCAAAATGAGTAAACTTTTCCTACGTATTTTAATATGGATAAAATCTAATAAACATAATGTTGAGCAAAAGGGAAAAGACAAAAGAGTGTATACAGTATGATTCTATTCATCAACAGTATAAAATCACACACAACTAGTTTACCGTGCTAGAAGTCATAATGATGGCTCTCTTTGAGGGGTTAAAACTCGGTGGTACATGGGAAGGGACTCTGGGCGAGCTAGTTATGTTCTGTTTCTTGATCTGGATGCTGGTTGCGTGGAAATTAGTTTTGTACACATAAATGTATTATTCTTGTGTATATCATATATGAATAAAAAAGTTTACTTTAAAAATGCATAGCAGTCATTTATAAACACAGTATTATTAGAGAGACCTTCAGGCAATGGCTGCATTGTGGGAAAAAACAGTCATATGTTTCTTTTCAAAATATCATCATGCTAGCCTTGTATTAAAAACTATACATTGCATAATGCCCCCAAATAATTTCTTTTTGGTAACAATTAAGTTATTTACATAGTTATTAAACACCTATCACCACAATCTGAATATTCAGGGTACCCTTTGGATGATGAGGAATCCTTCTTCATCCACTGAGACAAGATATAAAGTCCCTTGTGTCCTAATCGTTCCTAAAGGCTTACTTCTGTCAAGCTGCTTCCACATTTGAGGTAACTTTGCTCTTCTGTTGTTTGATAAGATTGAAGTTCTCTGAGATACAGTACAATGGGATGATAATTATTTCATACAGTATGTTTAAGGAATAAGAACTAATATCCTTTCCTTATTGCAGAATAAAAGACTCCCATGTAACAGTAGGGTTCCTTTCTGAAAACTTGAGAAATGCATATAGAAAGTGATATTTATTACCATATAAGTAATAAAACCTCCTGTTTTTAAATAATTGATTTTCGTATTTCAAACCTGAAAACTAAGAGCTGTGACCAATTTATGTATGATTTTTGTATCCTTTCTGGAACTATAACTAACATAGAATCTAATACAACATTCTTCTTATAAAAAAATGTTGTTTTTTGAAATATCATCCCAATGCATATTTAAATCAAACCACGTGAGCACTCCTACTTCACCATATTCATTTCAAGGACACTTGTAAGTACACCGTGTTAACAATTTTCTACCAATATCACAGCGGGTTGATTTACTCAGCTGCACAAACTGCACTATTTTTCTTAAATGTTTGAAACTCTTGAATGAGAGGTGGAGCACTCTCTGTAGACATGTAATGTATTAAATTTCTAAGACTTCAAAGGGAGCATAATTAACTCACTGCCACATAATTCCTCCAGGACAGAAAAAAAAAAAGATAGAATAGAATTGATATGCCCATTTTGCCCCTTAGAAATTAAATGACAATGCTAAGTGAGCAATTTCTTTTTTAAAACTCAAAGTTTTTACTTTTTTTTCAAAGGTTGTTGGAGAGCAGTAGATGTTCATTTATTTGTTTTTTCTTTATTGATTTTTAGAGAGAGAGGAAGGGAGAGAGAGATAGAAACATCAGTGAGAGAGAACGACTGGCCGCCTCCTGCACGCCCCCCACTGGGGATTGGGCCCACAACCTGGGCATGTGCCCTGACCAGGAATTGAACCTGTGACCTTTTGGTGTATGAGTTGACATTCAACCACTCAATGAGCCACGCCGGCTGGGCCAAAGTTTTGACTTTTAAGTTAATATATCCCTCAAATATTTCAACAACTTTTCTTGCCAGCTTACAAATGATAGGAAACAGTAAAGGTACGAGTTCCCTTCTTCCCCTGTTTGGACCAGAATTTCTCCCTCCACCTCTTCCTGTTGTAGGTGCTTACTGAACCCGACTATCTCTGCCTTTCTCATCGCCTTCAGTTCCTCTATCTCTCCTATTATCCCAATCCATCACTTTCTTTCTAGCTTCACTTGCCTTTCTATCCATCATATAATCTAAGGTAAGTCATTTCTACAAATACTTCTCTTAGGACCCAACAATGATGTACCCCCTCTGACCTGCTGACAACTCCCTTTGCCAGTTTCACACTGTGAGTGTCTCCTACCATCCACTGTCAGCATTAGCTGCAAAGAAGTAGAGCCATGCTTCAGGAAGTTAGAGGACAATATTGATTAGATCGAGAGAGGTCTTTAATTTTTATAACTATAAATTTCTAATTTGGATAGAATGTTACATGCTGTACTATATAAATCTAAAATGACATAATTCAGTATATTACTTCCTAAACATTGCAGCAATGGTTCTTAAAAACCTTATGTTGGTTTAGTTTGTTTGTTTGTTTTATTTATTTATTTATATTTACATCCTCGCCTGAGGATATTTTTCCATCTGTTTTCAGACAGAGTGGAAGGGAGAGAGAGAGAGAGATAGAGAAATATTGCTGCAAAAGAGACACCAACTGGTTGCCTCCAGTGCAACCAAGGTACATGCCCTTGGCCAGAATCGAACCTGCAATTCTTTGGTCCCCGAGCCAACACTAACGGCTGAGCCAATCTGGCCAGGGCATGTTGGTTTAGTTTTAATCTCTAAAAATCTGAAGAATATCCTGGAACTTTTCATTCGAGAAAGTTAAAGGGAGCAACCCAAGACCCCAATAAAATATAAGGGACTGGATAAATATAAAAACCAACAACCATGAGGAAAAAAGGTGAAGGCTCTCAGAAAAATGTTTTAAAATGAATTACTGGGAAAAAATTAAAAGTGAATCTGATGAAGATGGTAGGAGGAGCCACAGACTAGGTATCATTATAAGGGGCAGAGAGGACAGCCCTCTGCACTGCTGAGTCCTAGAAATTTTGATACTTGCAAACGTCTAGTCAGATGGAGGGTAGAAGTGGGACTGGGAGCTGAAAAGTAGGGAAGAACAGTCAATTTGTCAATTTTTGGCATTCTCAGTAGTTACGTTCTATAAATTTATCATGCATGCTGAATTAGTAAGTACAGAACCACAGCTCCTCAGGAAAGCACAGGGTTCGGTTTCTGCAAGCCTTTGGTTTTATTTCTGTTTCTATTTAAACATACTTTATTTAATATATACATATATATGTATATGTGTGTGTGTGTGTATGTAGAGAGACAGAGAGAGAGAGAGTTGTGTCACAATTCCTTCTGGCTACTGTAATAAAATACTACAGATTGGATAGTTTAACACAACAAAAAATTACTAATCACAGTTCTAGAGGCTAGAAATTCAAAACCCAGGTGTCAGAAAAACCCTCCTCTGGTTGCACACTTTTTACATTTGTACATGGGTGAGGGGAGGGGCTAAGGAGCTCTGTGGAGTCTCTTTAGCATTTAGAATAGCACTAATCTTATTGATGAAGCTCCGCCCTCATGATTTAAGAACCCATAAGTCCCCACCTCCTGATACCATCACATTAAGCAAAGGATTTCAACATGTCAATTTTGGTGGGACTCAAACATTCAAATAATAGCATCTTTAGTCGTTAACGTTGAACTCACGGCCAATGGCACTATAACTCAGGCCCGAATGAACCTTATCTAATGCCTGTGCTTTCTCAGTAAGAAGCATCGCAGCCTGCTTGTGTCTTGGAAGATGGATGGCACTTCAGCACTACACTCGGAGGCCATTTACACAGTGAAATCACCAAGCAGAGGCACAAAAAATGCAAAAAGGCACTCAGTAGACTACAAGAAGGACACATTTACAATATGAGGGCTGGAACGAGAATGAAGAGCATGGGTTTGTTGGGCCTTAGCAGGGAGATGGGCTGTTGGTAACTCAGATTTTTCATAGTTTGGCACATTTTTTGTGAATAACTGCAAAAGCGTCTCTAGTATTGATTTTGTAGTTACAAATAAATTTTAATGAGTTGGTGAATTTGAAAATACAGAATCAGTAAATCAGAAGGATAAACTCTACTAAAGCATACGTTGATTTTTCACAGGGGCCTTCTCACAGCCTCGTGAATAATGTCCCTGAAAGCTGACATTCATCCTTAAGCAAAAAAAAAAAAGTAGAATTCTCTTCTGAAGACCCAAGTGGGCTTTCTGGGGGAAAAATGAGGCAACTAATATTGGCATTATTATTCTAGAGCAAAGACCACATATAAAATCTAGCATTAAATTCAGTTAAATGGTAATGTCCCACTTGCTCAATCTAAATGTAAGCTTGTCAATGGACAAACCAAAAGCCTTTCTTCTTATGCACAGCTTTCAATGAACTATTATTAACCCATCCCCAAATATGAATGTCAACCAAGGGTCACAAGATATGTGAAGACAACTGCAACATGAAAAAGATCAAGATAAAAAAAGGAAAAAAAAAATACCTTGTAAAAGATAGAGGTAATTTGAGAAAATATAGGACTTAAACATTCTTAGAAGTAATGATACTGTTTTAATAACCTGTTTATTATTTAACATGAAAGGAGTAAAGGGAAGACTAGATAACATAGCCATGCCATTTATATAGCTCTGCCAGAAAGCTATAAATTAATGTTCTCCAGGTCTATTCCCTACAGATTAATGGGGAAAGGGACTGGACAAAGGTCATTTAGATGCATGCCCAGTAAGCTCTGAGTGACATGGGAAGATGTCTACCTGTCAGGCATACCTGGGGACAACAGGTGTGGCCCTACATGCATGCAAAATCTAAGATACATAATCTCCTAGATGAAGGAAGTTCCCTCTCTTGGTGCTGGGCTCCCATGCCTCCTTGGGGCTCCTGTTGGAATGCTGCCCCTGCATTCACCATGTGGCCCACAGCTAATGTGGACCCCATACAGTGGGCTGATGGACTGAATCTAGCCTGATGCCACATTGGACCCAACTCCACCACAGAGCGAAAACTCTGAACACCAACCCTACTTCTAGCTCTGCTGAATCCACAGCTGCATGTCTTCCAGGATTCTTTTTTTTTTTAATCCTCATCCGAGGACATTTTTCCATTTTTTGTTCAGGTAGAGTGGGAGGGAGAGAGAGGACCAGAGAGAGAGAGAGAAACATCGACGTGAAAGGGACACATCGAGTGGCTGCCACCCACACAACTGACCAGAGCCGGGGACAAACTGCAACCGAGGTACATGCCCTTAGCAGGAACCGAACCCGGGTCTCTCAGGACCGCAGGCCGATGCTTCAACCGCTGAGCCAAACCGGCCAGGGCCTTCCAGGATTCTTGATGGAACTTCACAACACCAGGAACGCAACCCCGTGCCAATAAAAATCATTCATTCTCACGTGAGAGTCTTAGCGAAGTCCTTTTCTAAGGATATTGCAAGAGCCACTCCACTCCCACTAGCAATAGATAAGTGTGGCCCATTAATTTTTCCATGACAGTAACTTTTAAGAAATCAAAGAAGATATTTTATATGTGAAAAGAGAAAAAAGGCTTACCAAGCATAGAATAAAATGGATGGTTTAAAAAAAAAAAAATCAAAACCCACTTAGACACATTACTGTGAAATTTGAAAACATTAAAGTTTCCAAAAGATTTCAAAGTGCAAACCACAGCCACCTTCAAATAAATAAGGATCAGACATCCATTGACTTTCTCATCAGCTGACTAAGTACCAGAGTAGAATAAATTTATGCTATTGACGTTCTGAGGCAAATAATTTTTAACCTCGGGAGTTATAAATAGCCAATTTATTCATAAAGAATTAAGTTAGAATAAATACATCTTCTTAAATAAAAAAATTAAGAAATGATAAATTCTACCATCACATACTCTTTCTTAAAAAGTAACCTGAGCACATGCTCCAGCGAAATAAGAAACTAGAAGACGTGGAGTACAGGGATTCCTGGGTCTAACCAAGAGCAGTGATGGTGGAAGTACCAGAAACAAGGCAGGACATGCAGGGTTCTGGCAGAAAACAGAGATTTAGGAGATCTGCTATTAAATACATGAATTTAGACTTTAAGTAGCCAAGAAAGATAAAATAAAGGAAAAAAACAAACAAAACAAGAAGTTATAACTCAAACAAAAATCCTGAAATGAGAAAAAAATCAGTAAAATCATATCAATACTTCATTGTGCAGTGAAAAATATGGATAGTGATTAAAACAGCCCATGGATAGATTTCCAAGCTATAGAGTCAATGTATATGGCTACAGATTAGAAAACGTGTGCCTCCAACACACCCACTATAAAAGTAAAGCTGTGGGTCATGGACGTGGGCGGGGGAGGAGCCGAGGGGCAGTGGACGGACCTTCGGACGCTGTACTCTGCGGTAGACAGTACAAAGGTGGCCATGTTCTTTCAAGTTACTTAAAATCGTGTTACACTGAGAGGAGCTGTGAGCACTGGTGAAGCAAATGAACTAAAAATCTTCATTTCACCATTTCAGAAAGAAAATCAGTAGGAGAGAAAATAATAAACCAATGAATAATATTCATTAGAGTAAGTAAATATAGGGGGAAATAAGAATGCGCTAAGAATGGTTCCATTTATCAACAGAATATTATATAGCCATTGGAATGATGAGGAATACTTCATATATCTCAATGGAATGAGCTTCTCGATGTTACTAAGTAACAAAATCCAGGCACAGAACTTATACCTCATGCACCACTATCTGTAGGAGAGAGAGTAAAATGTGTGTGAGTGTGTGTATATACCTGAAACGCCACAGAAGACACATTATTTGCCTCCTGAGAAGAAAATCAGATGCTTGGGAAACAGTGACAGAAGGTTATCATTTAGAACCTTTTAACTCTTTAAAAAAGTTTCTTTAAAAAATGATGGGGATGCAAAGTAGAACATAGAGAATATAGTCAATAATATTGTAATAACTATATATGGTGACAGGTGGGTACTTAAAGTATCAGAGGGATCACTTTGTAAAGTATATGATTATCCAACCACTATGTTGTACACCTAAAACTAATAAAAAATAATATTGAATGTAAACTGCCATTGAAAATAAAGAACCTTTTAAATCTTGAACCATGTGAATCCATAGAGTATTTTGAAAATAAATACAATTTAAATTTAAAAAAATAAAAATAAGGCCTGGCTGGTATGGCTCAGTGGATTGAGATCCACCCCATGTACCAAGAAGTCACTGATTCGATTCCTGGTCAGGAATGCCTGGGTTGTGGGCTCAATCCCCAGTAGAGGGCATGTGGGGAGCATCCAATAGATGTTTCTCTCTCATTGATGTTTCTCTCTCTCCCTCTTCTCTATCTAAAAAAATCAATAAAAACATGTTTAAAAAATAATAAAAATAAGGGATTTCTTCTGAAATAAAAAACTGAAGGTAGAAAGAGGTGGACCATGGATGAGACTCTTGTTTTGTTATAAAACCCTTGGTTGTATTTGTTTTTTAAACTCACTTTCTCCCTCTCTCTTTCTCTCTGTACACACACACACACACACACACACACACACACACACACACAATTATTTGCCTCTTATTTTCTGCCTAATGAATTCTTACTGGTAAAGCACATTCTCTATGACACTCTTCCTAACTCCACCCAGCTTCCTGCAGTTAGTGACCTCCGTGGGGCTCAGGAGTACCGCTCACATGCCGCTTTCCCAGCATTTCCCTGTCCTGTCTCAGCATTTAGGCACATGCCGTTTCCTCCACTAGACTAAGCATTCTTTTCTGTCAGGAGTTGTACTTCTGGGGGTGCCTGCCTTTTGAATCCATGCTGCTTGCTTTTTGAATGAACTGTTTGTAGTACTGAAGAGGTTGGCCTATTCCCTAAGTGCGAAATGCTTCTAGAAGGCATGGGAGGAGTTTCAGAATAGCTAACGGAGAAACAGGAACCAGTGTGTCTGTCAGAGGACAGTGCAGCCAGCTTAGGGTGGGAGGGCGGCGGGTTCACATTCTCTCTGGCTTTTCTACTTCACTGCTCCAGGCTGTAGAGCAGACTTAGTCCACAGTTTGGATGCATAAAATCAGTGATTGTAAAAGTCAAGGGAGTGGGGAAAAAAAGGCGGGTAGGTAGAGGAAGGGAGAGGAGTCTCTCAGGAAAATCACAAACATAGAGTTTATGTGTTTAAGAACAAAGACGGAACTAGATTATTACAAGTATCCAAGTTCAGAGTCAAGGATATGGGGCCATGGTCACAGGACAAGTTATGATTATATTGGCTGAAATTAATTATCAATAATACAAGTCAAATAAAATTCCTTTAATAAACTCTGGACTGATTTTATCTATCTTGAAATGGCAATTTTGGGTTATTGGTCATGAGTAGCCCTTCCTTGATAGAGCTTCATGAGATCTAACATTCTGGGACCTAGTCTCATCAATTATTCCTTCTCTGATCTACATCTGTCCTTCTTCACTGGTTGCTTTCTTAAGAACTGTGTAAAGAACCTTCAGTGTTTTCCCCCCAAAAAATGAAACAGATTTTCCTTTAAAAGAAAATTTATCTATAATTTATTTTTACTTTCATCACCAAACTTCTTTTGTAATTAACATACCCAAATCCATGACCCTTTGCAGTCTTCCTCTATTCTCTGTCATTCATAAGAACTTTTTGGCTCCTAATATCTATTTTTTTTTTTTTTTTTTGAGTTCCCAACCTAAAATGTGTAACTCTAATAGCTATGCTTTGTTCTAGACACCTAGGACCCGTGGCATACCACTATCTGGGTTCTCCTCTTACCTTTTAGAATATCTTTTACTCCCTGCCTGCATGGTTTTTTTACACTTTGCTAAATTAGTAGAGCTTCCCTGAAATTTCATTTATAGCCCTTTCTACTTTCTTCTTCTTCTTTTTAACTTCTTTTTCTTTATTGATTTTAGAGAGAGAGGAAGGGAGAGGGAGAGAGAGAGAGAAACATCGATCGGCTGCCTCCTGCATACCTCCTACTGGGGATGGAGCTTGCAACCCCAGCACGGGGAATCAAACCAGTGACCTCTTGGTGCACGGGATGATGCTCAATCCACTAAGTCACACCTGCTGGGCTCTTGGTTTTCTTTGCTAGATCTTATTTCGCCTGGCCTGGTCTTCAATTGTCTCCTTCCCCTTACTTGACCTATTGTTTCTTTTTACACAGTAGTGCTTTAAATAGATACATCTGTCTTAGGACCTGAGCCCTCTTCAGCATTTGAATCATGTATCCAAATATGTACTGCATATCTATTTACTTGAACCTGAGGAAAAGCTATGAGGATTATATAACATACTCAACACGTCCATCACGGACCTCCTCACCTTCTGCTCAGACCTGCTGTCCCTGCCATGTTGCCTCACCTCTATGGACTTGCCTCCCAGACTTAGTAAAAGGCTCCATCCCTCTCATTTTTAAGGCAGATCTTAGGATAGCTCAAGAATCCATAGTATAAGTTTAATATGTTCAAATAAATGGTATTTCCATTTTACTGATGACAAAACCGAGGCTCAGAAATGTTAAATAATTTGCCAACACAACATGACCAGAAAGTGGCTCAGACAGACTTGTGATCTGTTACATACCACGTCTTTTGTGAATTCCTACTCAAGACTCTTAGTCCAATTCTAATGTGCCTTCTTACTGAAGGCTTCTCTGATCTCCCCAGCCAAAAATGACCACAGAAGCTTCAACCTGATTTATTAAAATTTTAAGATTCCAATTTATTTATTTATTTTATTATTTAATTAACTTTTGTTACAGATGTTTCTCCTTTTTCCCCCACTGATTCCCCCTCCCCCTCCCTCCCTTCCCCATCCCCAGCTTTGTTGTCCATGTCCATTGTTCATGCATACATGCATATAAGTTCTGTGGTTTATCTCTTCCCCACCACCCCCTCTTCTGGGGATGGTCAGTCTGTACCCCACTTCCACGTCTCTGAGACTACCCCATCCCTCAGACTGTTATGTACATTATATTCCACAAATAAGTGAGATCATATTTATATTACATGTCATTGTGTACTTCCCTTCAATCTTCTAGCAGATTTTGTGTTTCTTAAAGGAAAGAATCAATTCCTGTAAAATTGGAAATATCTTTTCTGTTGTGGAAAAGTCTAGTTGTTCAATTTGCTAGACTAGGAAAAATTTAAGTTCTATATTTATCCTTAAACTGCATAACAAAGTTTGCTATTTTTAAAAAGGCAGTATTGATATTTTTCCAAAAGTTTTATTCTTCTCAGTGATTTATATTTTGCCTCAGCTCCTTGACACCAATTATATTATAGAGTGTCATAGAACTTCTAACACATTCTTAATTTGGAGGCTTTATAACAGTATTTTGGGAGCTAAAGAAAGCATAATAGAGAAGTGAGAAAAAATAAGTATTACTCAAATAAAGTCACCAAAATTAAAAACACTAATAATAAAACCCATGTGAAAGTATGTAACATTGTGACCAGTTCTAGCACTATATAAAACTAAAAACTTGAAGACAAAAATGACTTGATGATAATCTTTTGCAAGACAATAGTAAACATTTTAGAACACCTAGATGATACACCAATCATTAAAAATTCCTAATTGTGTTTTGACAGTTTCAAAGCTTCTAGCCACATGAACAGAAACAATTAAAAACCTGAGGATGCAGCATCATAAAATGTATAGTGGTCATCACTTTGCAATTTCAGACAGTTTTAATTATCTGTCTTGGTACAGAGTTCACAGAGCAGAAGTAAATTTGCTATATGTTTTTGTAAAAATAATTATGTTCAGGCAAAAATAGCTTGATTCAAGTAAATCTTTTCTCAGAAGTAAAATTTTAACTTGCAAAAACATTTAAAGATTAATTAGAGAACTTTGCACTATTGAATTCGTTCTTGAGCTTATTAGATGCATTCAGGTCAATATCACTTTTAAATCCCCATAAAATTTGTTAAAATCATCCTGGCTATGTGCTTAAATAGATATAAATGCAAACATTCTCAGCAATTAACTGGGGAGTAGCGGGTGAATGCACTGAGCCAGGATTCACTGTGCTACCCCCATTAGTGCTAATGACAGTTATGTGCCTAATCCCTTCTCACTGCTCTTAACTGTCAATTTCTCTGTGGGATCTGTTCCAATGCATTTAATGTTCACATCCTACCCCCACCGCCTGACAAGCTTTCCTTACCTCAGTGATGAAGGATTTGGCGGTGGCAGGATTCATAACGAGGATGGCTCGCCTAAGAGTGTCTCGATAGCGATTCAGTTCCTCGATTCTCATGGTATCAAAGAGAGTGGTGATCATTTTATTGATGTTGTTTTCCACCTTTTGAAGTGCAACGTCCATCCCCTGCTGAGATACTTTGTCCAAAAACTCCTGTATTCCACGGATATCTAGGAATATCAAAATCCCATCAAAGTGAAATAGAGCACAGAAGAGAGATAAATATCAGAAGAGTTTATTGTTCAACATTATAGGCTGTCTAAAGCTACTAATTACGTAGCTGGTGATGCTCTGAAATATGTTAATGCTTAGTATGATTTAATGCATTTACATGGAAAATGTGGACTGTTATTTTTAAAGTGATGTTCTCATCACCGAGCATTCCAAACGATCTCACCTGTGGAAAATGTTAGGCCAGCACCCTCACTTCACTATGGCAAATGTGAGATACAGAAAGTA
The DNA here is from genome assembly GCF_014108415.1 of Molossus molossus. Taxonomy (NCBI): domain Eukaryota; kingdom Metazoa; phylum Chordata; class Mammalia; order Chiroptera; family Molossidae; genus Molossus; species Molossus molossus. Next base: position 71,988,164 of record NW_023425344.1, on the reverse strand, counting down.
CACTTCTGATTTTCCTCAGCATTTTTAAAGATGTGATATCAACCTCAGGTGAAACATGAATATCATTAATGGCAGTTGAATCTGAACCAGGATGATTAACATGTAAAATAAGGCAACAATATCACTAAATTTGACATTTATAATCTAAATAGAAAGATAGTTTTGAAAGGTTATCTTCAAAGGGTCCCAGGTCAATAGACCACAAATAAAATATCTACATTTTTGTCTATTTTATGAGAACCACCTCGATATCTTAAATCTGGAGAATTTGGTAAGAGACAGTTTTCCTATCAGGAGTATAGGGAATGCGCTTTGCATGTAAAGCAAATTTTAACAAAATACTCACACGCTCATTCCAAAAAAAAGCAAGTTCTGAAAGATAATCAGAAAAAAACAAAACAAAACTTTGTCCATTTCACATTTAAATAAGGAGGGTAAAATCTAGTCTAAATAAAGTGTTTACAAATTTATACCTGGATGTATATTCAAAAAACAATAAATGTCTGAAATGTTACAAATATTTCTTCCTAGTACCATATTGGCTGTGTATAAGAGGAGGAATAGCTACATATTTTCTGTATGTGTCCATGGCAATAAAATGTTTAAAGAAAAAGCCCTGGCCGGTTTGGCTCAGCGGTTAGAGCGTCGGCCTGCGGTCCCGAGAGACCCGGGTTCGGTTCCCGCTAAGGGCACGTACCTCGGTTGCAGTTTGTCCCCGACCCTGGTTGGTCGTGCGGGTGGCAGCCACTGGATGTGTCCCTTTCACATCGATGTTTCTCTCTCTCTCTCTTCCTCTCTCCCCCTCCCATTCTACCTGAACAAAAAATAGAAAAATGTCCTCAGGTGAGGATAAAAAAAAAAAAATGCTTAAAGAAAAAAAACTAGTGAAGGATAAGAAGTAAGTGGGTTTGTGGGTTGCTTACTGTAAATAGACTAAATCTCAAAATTCCTAATTGTGTGTAAAATTTGCCTGTAAATTTTGCATGTAAAATTTGCCTCTCACGGGCAATGATTAGTTCATGTGTTTTTCAATATATTAACAATTAAAAACTATGTGTGTGTGTGTGTGTGTGTGTATGTGTATATATATATTCATAAAAGAAGAAAACAAATAGCCACAAATTTGGAAATTGACATTTGGTTATAACTAAAGTTTATATTTGCAAGGCTACAAATTAATTGTAAAATTTTTATTTCTTATTAATTTTGTTTTAAAATAATTACTGCAAGTCTATATTCAGTTATCTGATGACTCTCAAATACTTCAGAACAGATATAAGGTATGCAATCTACCTTATATTCTTTATTCCTAATTATAAGCCCCGCATGTCAGCATCATAGCAGCTTAAAAGAACAAAGCCTCATCTAGAGCAGAACAGGAGATAGAAGAGCTGGAATAATAAAGGTATTATGTACTCATTAAATATCCTAGTCAGAAAGTACCTAAGGGTGTAAAATACTCAGGAGAGGATTAAACAAAGGGTTAGATCTGATGCAATTTCACAGACACAGGTAGACATGTAACTGGACAATGTACACACTTAAGCAGGCATTCACCAACTCTGGTGTGAATCAGAATCACTTTGAATTCTTTAAAAAAAAATTAATCTTTTAAATCTTCACCTGAGGATATTTTTCTATTTATCTTCAGATAGAGTGAGAGAGAGGAAGAGAGAGGGAGAGAGAGAGAAACACTGATGTGAGAGAGACACAGCACTGGCTGCCTCCCACACGACCCTGACCAGGGCTGGGGACGAACTGCAACCCAGGTACGTGCCCTTGACCAGAATCGAATCCGCCACTCATTGGTCCATGGGCTGACTAACCACTGAGCCAAACTGGCCAGGGCAGAAAAATATATTTTTAATTAAATTAAAAATTTTCACCACCTTTTATCCCCTCTAGCCCTCTACCACCTCCACCCATCCCTCTCCATCCATGCAATTACCACACGGTTGCCCATGTCCATGAGTTCTCTCTCTCTTCTTTCCTTTCCTCATCTGATTAAAAATATAAAAGCCCAGAACCAATATGACTTTAAAATACATGTCCAGCAAATCTTTGATTGTGAATTTTAATTTGTTGTTTTTTTTCTTTAGTTTGAATCCCTTAACTGTGAATCTAAATATAAGACAAAATAAAAATATGTTGAAATAAATAAATATGCTTAGAAAACACTGTGACCAGAGCAGAAGGCTCCAGATCATTTATGTTCTAGGAAATGCTTTGTTCACAGAAATAATATATCAGTGTAATTTCGTATCTTAACTTTGAGGAGAAAAACAATTGTTCCAGAAATATTTATTGAATACGGGACACGATGTTGTATGCAAGGAATGCAATAGTCAATATCCTTCTCCACATTGAGACAGACAATGAACAAGTAAAAAAACTAATGCATACAAATCACATTAGTGCATGAAGGAAACTATAAGGGTGCTCTGGGAGATAATGCCCGGGTTGTGGAGAGGATCTATTTTAGTTAGAATACTCAAGGAAGGTTTCTCTGGGAAAATTGTTATTTAAGCTGATCTAAAGGATGAGAAGACATTACCTGGACAGAGATAGGAAGTGGAGACAGCTGCATGGAGCACATGCCTCAAGGTAGCAAAGAGCTGTGTTTGAAGCTGGGAGACTTGCAGCGTGGGTGCAGCCCAGCGAGTGAGGAGGGCAGAGGCAGATGAAACTCCATGCAGAGTGCAGGTCAGGTTATGTGGACCCGGGTGAGACACAGAGAGGTTTTGCTCTTATTCTAATTACCGTTTTCATCTATTGAAAGTTTTAAGTAGAGGATCTAAGTGGATGACAGGCTATGTGTGCAGAATGAAAAGCAGTTTAAGGCTGAGAGTGACTTGTTAAGATAATATGATTCAAATTGAGCTCGTAAATGATATCCCCTTGATTTAAATCAGTCTGACATTTTTTAGCTTTTATTTTACGAACAGAAGGTGAGTTTTATATATGTAGTTATTTGGACAGCAAAGTGATGTGAGAAAAGATTGTTAGTATCCTCTGCTTCCTTAGTCTGGAATACTGGTTATCATTGCCTAGAAACACGTGATCGTAAAATAAAAAATATATATTTCTGTCTTTCCTTTTTATTGAATTTATTGGGCTGACACTGGTTAACAAAATTATGCAGGTTTCAAGTGCACAATTCTAAAACACATCATCTGTACACTGTATTGTGTGTTCACCACCCCAAGTGAAGTCTCCGTCCACCACCATTTATCCCCCCATACCCTCCTCCAACTCTGCCCCACCCCCAGGCAACAATCACCATAAAATATTTCTGGTCTGTAACAAAAGGAAGACAAAGAACCCAATTAAAAAATGGGCAGAGGAACTAAACAGACACTTCTCCAAACAGGACATACAAATGGCTAAGAGACATATGAAGAAATGCTCATCATCACTAATCATCAGAGAGATGCAAATTAAAACAACAATGAGGTATCACCTCACACCTGTCAGAATGGCTGCCATCAACAAATCATCAAACAAGTGTTGGCGAGGGTGTGGAGAAAAGGGAACTCTAATACACTGCTGGTGGGAATGCAGACTGGTGCAGCCACTATGGAAAACAATATGGTGTTACCTCAAAAAATGAAAAATTGAACTTCCATTTGACCCAGTGATCCCACTTCTAGGAATATACCCTAAGAAGCCTGAAACACCAATCAGAAAGAATATATGTACCCCCGTGTTCATAGCAGCACAATTTACAATAGTAAAGATCTGGAAACACCCCAAATGTCCATCAGTAGACAAATGGATAAAAAAGCAGTGGTACATATACACAATGGAGTACTATGCAGCTGTAAGAAAGAAAGGTCTCTTTTCCTTTGAGACGACATGGAGGGACCTGGAGAGTATTATGCTAAGCGAAACAAGCCAAGCAGAGAAAGACAAATATCACATGCTCTCACTTATTTGTGGAATATAATGAACCTAACAGTCTGAGGAATGGGGTAGTCCCAGAGACGTGGAAGTGGGGTACAGACTGATGATCCCCAGAAAAGGGAGTGGGGGGGGAGAGATAAACCACAGAACTTATACGCATGTGTGCATGAACAATGGACATGGACAAAAAAGCTGGGGACGGGGTGGGGAGGGAGAGGGAGGGGTTATCAATGGGGTAAAAAAGAGAAACATCTGTAACAAAAATAAATAAATTAATAAAACACACACACACAATAAATAAATAAAAAGATGGCAAGATAAATGTCCAAAAAAAGAAATAATTATTTCATAGATGTCTTCTAAGATTAGATTAGTGAGGGCATATGTGTGTGGGTGTGTGCAAATCCAGTGTAGTGTCTATCACACAGTAGTTGCCGTTATTGTTAATAATAGTACATAACTACTTGTTATGATGGCTAGCTAGCCAAAATAGCTAGCATAATGTTTGAGAGTATTGGAATGCAGGAGTTAAATACTAATAGATTTGTTTCTTTGAGAAGAATATCAAATACCCAAGACATGTGGCAGTTGCTAAGTATGATGTGAGAAGAATCTGAATCTATTAGCTGCTCTGTGGAAAATCATCACTGAAGGAGCGTGGGCCTTTGATTTTGTTAATTCATGAACATAATTAACCATTGCAATTACTTAGCTACATCATCTGCATGCCTATTAGTTCTCAGGAAATGAAAATGAAGGTTACAAAATAGAAAAAGTCAATCCACAGTGCCTGACCTCAGGGGGCTTCTAGGCCCGCAGGTGTGACGAAGTGCTGTTTATTGATAGCAGAAAATTTAATGGTACTTCCAGTTCAGTAGTTCCCAGGGATTACTAATTCTGCTGACCAGATAATTATATGACAAGTAGTGGAAGGTTCATTAAGTTATCAAACACAAAACTAGGGGGCAAACCAAGAAGAATTTTCCTGGGCCCTATAAAGAAACTGCGGTACCCAGAAAAACGACCTTCCAAAGACGCCCATGTCCTAATCCTGAGAATCTGTGACTATGTTAGGTTAACCAGCAAAGAGGAATTAATGCTCCAGATCACATTAAAACTGTTTGTCACCTGAGTTTAAGATGGGTCAAAAGCTCATATTATTTGGGTGGGTCTCGTGTAATCACAGGGTCCTTAAAATTGCAAGGAAGAAGCAGAAGAGGGGAGTCAAGAAGATCTGACTACTGAAGAATGAGCTGACTTTTGGGGAACTTCGGAGAGAAGCAACGTTGCTGGCTTTGAAGATGGGGCTGTACAATTGAACCTTATATAATGTGATTAGCCAATGTTACCCCAATACATTTAATTAGAAAAAAAGGGAAATAGATACAGGATTGTCTAGTGAAAATAGTAAATGAGGAACATTTAATTTTTTTAATGTTTTTCTTTTTTTTTTTTAAGAGAGAGATAGAAACATCAATGTGAGAGAGAAACATCGATCAGCCATCTCCTGCATGCCCTCCACTGGGGATTGAGCCAGCAACCCAGACATGTGCCCTGACCAGGAATTGAATTAGTGACCTCTTGGTGCATGGGACGATGCTCAACCAACTGAGTCACACAAGCCAAGAAATAAGAAACATTTTAAGTAAAAACATTAACAAACATAAATATATCAATACCTTTCCCAATAACTTTAAATTTAAGTTATTATTTAGTCTAATTCTATGGAGGACATGACAACTGAAACATTATATTTTAATGTGATTAATGTCAATAGAAGAAACGTAATCAAGGAATAAAAGCATAGGGTAGTAGCAAGAAACCACATCTTATCAATGCTAAAAAGAAAATTATTTTACCTAGTTACTGGGTTGTTCTGATACAAGGAGATAAAGTATGTAAAATATTAAAGCAGTTTTTGTAAACTGCAAATTTCTAAGCCATGTGCATCATCAAAAGTCCCATTAACCCAGTCAAAAGTCCCATTTTTCCTTAGCTTTCTTTTACTGTCTTTTTCTATATAAAATATAAAAAAAAAACATAAGTAAATCTTGATAAGGACTAAACGTTGGTTTAGGTAACACCCTCACAACTTGATATTCTAGCCACCATCAATTTCTCTGACATCTAAATTACCTTTTTTAGACCACTTCCCATGACAATGCTCCAAGAGGTAGAGGCTGATTGAAGCTCAGTGATTTACTTTATTAAATTGTATAAAATAATGACTTAATTATGAACAGTCACATAAGATTAAATTTAATCTTTATATGAAAAATGAAACAGTTTCAAGCCTTATTAGAATCTATCAACACATTTCAAAACTGACCTGAGAACTGGAGAACTAGGGCATCCTATTGTTCATTGCAAATCAATAGTTCAACATCCAAATAGATCCCTTTTGGAATCTTGTCTCTGCTCACTATGTCGCAAGCACTGTGAGAGGTACTTGGAAGAGAATGCTGAGCAAGACAAACACCATCCCTGCCCTCAAGGAGCCTGTTATACCCCCTCCTGATAACACAGAACCTACTGCAAATAGCAGAATCTGACAGTACTCCAAACTGTAGTGGCAATTTAACTAAGTTTAATGACATTCTCTGGAGTATAGCAAACAGTAATTCTCAGTCTCATCATTGTATTCAAATATCACCTTGAAAATACTGAATTTAGTAAGAAAAGAAATTCATCATTAATTATTTTTAAGTCTGATTTTTTTATTTTTTTCTCTACTCATCTTTCTCATTTGAGTAGATTAGGCACATTTAATCATTTTGATCACGTAATGCATTGAAGACCTCATTTGAAATCGGAGACTTTAGTACTGCATTCAGCCAATTGTGGTGTTTCTGGAACTATGACAGGAGGCTGAGCTTTAAAATTAATATTTAGAATCTTGTGACTTTTAGATAAAAAGCAGTATGTCATACTGCTGGTACATTAAATACATCATTGAGCTGAACAAATTTTCCCAACATATGAATAGAAAAGCATGCTCTATAAATGCCTTGTTTCCTGAAAATAAATAAATAAATAAAGCTTTTAACCACTGATTTAAAAAAAAAAGTGTTTAGAAGAACTCTTACTTGAAAGAAACTTTGAGTCTTTATTGAGTATTTCCTTGCCATTTGTAGTGGATTTAGAAAATAACAATATAATATAATATTAAATTTTGAAGTGACATAGTCCAGCAATAGTGGTCCATCACTGAGACTTTCTATTTGCTAAGAATGTGTGGTTTTAACATCAGATCATAGTGTTTCCATATGTGCAATATCTTTACATTAATGCTGATCAATATCTTTTAAGGAAATTTTACTGATGAACAAATCCAAAGCAGCAGAATATATCAGTTTTACCTGCTTGACATAATATGCACTGATGCAAAGAAAAAGTTGACTAAGATGCTTGGATAAATTATATGTTTATTGATGCACATTGAAGTAAATGAGAGAACTGAAAGTTGGAATGTGGCCAAATGAGTAATAAACAGCTTTAAGACTGTTTAGAGAGATAGTTAAAAATATAACCATTAGACAGTTGAAAATACCTTCAGGGTAATTATAAACATTTGCACTCAATTAAGAGGAGTGTGTCCATCTCATGGGCCTTGATTAAACCTATATTAAGAATGCATGAAATATATTCTGTGATTCCTAGGAATGTGCTCATGAAGACAGTCATTCAATACTCATTTCAAAGGGGCCTACCCTATGGCAATTTAATTGTAAAAAATGGATGACATACTGAGTAGTTAAGCGTAGTGTTTAAGTACCCAAATCATTCCACTATGTATTGACCCTTTATTTGGCATTACTAAATCAGTGTTTTTAGAATACAGGAAAGCCCATAAATAACTCATTTAGTATTATGTAAAGTTGAATTTCTTCCTTTGTTTTTGTGTGAATGGGTGTTAAAATATATATTCCTCTATGCACAGAAACAAAGAAAGAAACTTGATTATCTACATATGTATATAGTAGTCATTTACTATAATCTAGTAGTCATTCCCATGCTAAGCTATTTTATCATCACCTGTTAGACACTTTTATGTCCGTGATCTTCAGAAATACTGAGTTTTGTAAATTAGAGTAGAGATTTATATATGACCAAAAATCTTGTTGTAAAAGAGGAAATATACCCTAAACCTGTATGAACAATGTCAGATAGGCTAAGAACATAAATTTAAGCTGACCAAACAAACATAAATAAACAAAGTCAAAATTAACTTAAGATGTTTGTGTTTTAAAAGCAATTTTGAAGGTTGAATTATAAAGACAAATACTTATTATTTTAAATATCTAACATTAAATATTGAATATAACTCAATTTTATATTAAATTAAATTTTAAAATAAATTAACTTAATTAAAATAATCTAACATTTAAATAATTATTTTCTTCTAAGTAAGATTCCCTTCAAATTGGAAAGGGAAGCACATGTGTCTACGTATGTCCACCCTTCACTCAGAAAGTCATCATGTAATTCAGCTGTGAATGAGACCATGCCACTCCCCTGACAATATTATTTGGTTCGGGGATTAGCACAAGACCCAAACAGGGCCTGAGATGTGATGTGTGGATATACTTCTGTAAGATGATATCTGATATACAGACAAAGAGGAAGGGTCACTGTATAATATAATAACCCATAAGGATGTGGTTTAGTCACCATTACCATTTGTCTAGCCTAAGAATGAAACTAATCGTTGATGGTGAGATGAAGATATTTAAGTGAGTTATTTTCCTATTTTCAAGAAGTTCCTGTCTCTATGTCATTACTATAACATGCTGCATAGATCTGTTCTTATTACCCTATTATCCTTCCAGTCTCCATAACTAGATCCACCAAATAGATCTACCAGTAGATTCATGTCAATATCAGGTTGGAATCAATACTGTTTCAGTCAAAGGAAATTAAAAAACCCAAGTAGCTTATTCGGTGAAAAGCACTTCAACCTTACTGCTTACGTTACTCTAGTCAATCAGTTCTATTCAGTTCTCCCAGTCCTGAAATTCAACTTTTCTCTCACCAATATTTTCAGAATAGAATCCTCACTAAAGCAATCTATCTGCTTTTGTCCTATTTTAAGGACCACCTACTCCTGTAGCTTTCTGGTTTCGGCATATTGTCAGTTCCCTGATTCTGGAATCTGGCGATTCACTGGTCCATTCAATGAATTACTTGCTTAGACCTCTCTGATAGTGAGCTTGCCTAGACTACTGCCTATTGCTTTTATCAACTCTTCTTGGATATCACATTCTACCTATTTGACCAAACTTTCTCTCAGAGATTTGCTTGAAAGCTTAGCAAATTGAGAATGATATAGAACTAGAAGGGGAGGGCAATATAATGAGTTATACAATGAAGAGTTAACATAAAATTTTTGAATTGCAGAAATTATAAGAAAACACACCAAGTTATAAGTGTTTTTATTTTTTTTTAAAAGAGGTCAAGTTCTCACCTCTCTCGGAAGCACTAAGAGTGTGGGGTACATTGTGCATTGAGAAAATGTGTCAGGTCAATACAGAAATATTGAAAAACCAGAATAGATAAGGATAAAGAAATTTAGAAAAGTATTAACATCTGAAAAGCACATCATGTTGAAAATGGGAAATTGCTCTTGGTACTTAGGCACTAAGTAAGAAGAAGTCTAAGTAATCACTTTCTTTACTTATTGATGAATTATTACAAGCAAAAGGATTACTTATATAATTCCAGAAAATGGGTCCATTTGTCCTTGTAAGTGTTTTAAGTTTAACATAAAGAAAAACATTCTGAAAACTAGGTATGTCCAATGTTCACTGTGAAATAGGCTTCTTCAAAATATGAGTTCTTTCTCCCTTGGAGCATTCTGGCAGGGAAAACAATGCTCTCAATCAGAGACATTGGAGAAGGGACCTGCTGACATTTCTTGCTTTCAATGCCTTATCAAGAAACAAAGATGGCTGTATCAGAATCACCTGGGAGTTTCAATGTATATGTTGCTGGTACCTAATTTGCAAATATCCAGGGGTCTGGGATGGGACCCAGGCATTATTATAATTAAAAGCTCTTCCACTCACTCTGATTTACTACTGGATTTGGCTTCTACGTGTTCACTGCATTCAATTTTAACCTTTTCTCTTTGACTCCATAATCCCTGAGTGATCATGATTTAATTATACTGTTTCTATTGCAACTGTTCAACTCTATTATTACAACTCAAACGCAGGCATTGACAATATGCAAACAAATGAACATGCTGTGTTCTAGTGAAACTTTCTTTACAAAAAGAAATTTCAGGCCCAATAAGAGGTCGCTGACTCCAGGAACATACATTAAGGACAGATTGAACCAACTGCTGTCAGGTTGTCCTCTTATTATTATTTATTTTTTTTTATCCACACCAGAGGACATTTTTTCATTTTTTATTCAGCTAGAGTGGGGAGGGAGAGAGAGAGAAAGAAACATCGATGTGAAAGGGACACATCGAGTGGCTGCCACCCGCACGACCCAACCAGGGCCGGGGACAAACTGCAACCAAAGTACATGCCCTTAGCAGGAACCGAACCCGGGTCTTTCTGGACTGCAGGCCGACGCTCTAACCGCTCAGCCAAACCAGCCAGGGCAGGTTGTCCTCTTAAACAAGAGGTGGACTCAAGAATTCTATATAAATTAAGAACTCATAGTATTACCAGTTGGCAAGGAGGTTATATTGGAGTCCCTATTAATGTATGTCTTACTTTAGAGGGTCCCAGCCATTGTAACTAACACTTCCCTCCCACCTTCTTTCATTTGAATGGATTTGATCCCAGTCCTTGTCAGTCAGATTCACTAGAGTGGTTTTAAAACTCTCATATTCATGAGGAAATTTGTTAGAAGCCAACAGTATTGTAGAAACAAAGAATGACTATTTCAAGGAGACAATTTTCCATAGGTCTCCTGTGTTACTAAACATTTTGCAAGCAGAAAGGTTCTCCTTAGAGAACAGGAGAGATTGATTTACAGTAAAATTAGTGTCTCCTTCCACGACACATGTCAAGCAGTTTTGCTAGAAGCCCTTTATAAAATATAGAGGTTCCCTGAGCCAGGTTCCTGGGTTGTCATACAAGTCCATTGCATGTACAGCATTCGCTTACTGGCTTCATATTATAGCCCTGAGGGACTTCAGGCCAAGAGGAACCAACGAGGCTCGTGCTGTACGCTTGCCATGCTTTGACTATTAAAGTCCTCTCTCTCTAACCGAGGAGCATAGCATTTTCTGCCAGTATCCATCAATTTGATGCAGTTTAACTTAGCTCACAAGTAAAGTAAAATCACAGATCCTTCACAGTTCTTGACAATATTATATCACAACCCCCAGCTGTAAGAAATCCTGGAGAGTGCAGTTTTTCATGGGAGTATTGCCCTCTCAAATTAGTTTGGCATTTTGTTAGCAAATTTAAAAGGGAGAATGATTATTGTGTAGGCAAGATGCTATTTCTGCTGATGGTCAGCCTACTTTGGCCCAATGACTGTCCTGTTCTCATGCTTCCAGGGATAACCAAACCTTCTAAATGGACATACAAGCTTTTTCTTTTAATAATGTTAATAGATCGAAGGTATGCAGGCTTGAAGTCATGATCTCTCTTCCAGGGATAACCAAACCTTCTAAATGGACATACAAGATTTTTCTTTTAATAATGTTAATAGATCGAAGGTATGCAGGCTTGAAGTCATGATCTCTCTTTAATAAAGATCATTCTATACATTTCATTTCTAAATTTTTATTTAATTTTACAGTTTTTTAGAACTTATTCTTTGTTCATTTTTTTCTTTATTGATTTTAGACAGAGGGGAGGTAGAGGGAGAGAGAGAGAAACATCGATGACAGAGAACATCAATAGGCTACCTCCTGAATGCCCCTCACTGGGGATCTTGCCCACAATCTGGGCATGTGCCCTGACCAGGAATTGAACCCTCTACCTCTTGGTGCATGGGTCGATGCTCAACCACTGGGCCACACCAGCCAGGCTAGAATGTATGCTTATCTCTATAACATCAAAGTACTTTAGGGCTGAAAGCAAGACTACAGATGAGACTATCAGTGTTTGAACTCAGGCTTCCTGACTTACTTTCGCATCGCCTGACTTATTACCTCAGAATTTTCATCTATAACCATCATCATCATCATCATCTACCTCATAGAGCTGCTGTGAAGCTCCAATGAGATGATATAGTTAAGGCACTTAGAACAGAGTTTGGACACAATAGATACTCTGTATAAGATCAACCCTTGTTTTTATATATGTGGGTGATAGTTCACTGCAATTTCTTCATACTCATTACACATGGTTAGGAGTATAGCTTGTGGTCAGACTTTACATCTCAGCTTTAATATTTCTTCTTTTTTTTTTTTCTCACACGAGGATATTTTTCTCACACGAGAGAGAGGAAGGGAGAGAGAGAGAGAAACATCGATGTGAAGGGACACATCAAGTGGCTGCCACCCGCACGACCAACCAGGGCCGGGGACAAACTGCAAACGAAGTACGTGCCCTTAGCGGGAACCGAACCCGGGTCTGTCCGGACCGCAGGCTGACGCTCTAACCGCTGAGCCAAACTGGCCAGGGCTAATATTTCTTAGCTATGTCTTGTGAACATATTATCCATCAGTTGTTTCTCTTTTCCAGTTGTAAAATTATGATAATAATATCACCTACTTCATCAGAGCTGTTGAGATTAAATGGTATATTATAAAATACTTATTCTAGTTCCTGGCAAATAAAAATCTTCGGAGATATAACTTTTAATACTTTTATTGCTGCAAGATTGGTTCACACATCCTGCCTATTGGATGAGCCATCTGCTGTACCTTGTGAAAATTTGGTGGATTTTGACAGGCAACAATCAAGTCAAAGTCCACCCAAAAAGGCTTTCGTTACTGCTGCTGAAATTAGTCACTTTATAACACACCACTAGCATTTAGTTTGCATCATTCATGACACATTTTCTCTATTAAGAGAGTCATAAAAATATTTACCTCTTTTTTTATTTTATTATTTATGTATTTTTTCAAAATATGTTTTTATTGATTTTTTAAAGAGAGAGGGAGAGAGAGATAGAAACATTGATGAGAGAGAGAAACGCCCATCAGCTGACTCCTGCACACCCCTCACGGGGGATCCAGTCCTCAAGTCAGACATGTGCCCTGACCAGGAATCGAAGTGGGACATCTCAGCCCATGGGATGATGCTCAGTCCACTGAGCCACACTGGCCGGGCTTTCACCTCTTTTTAAAATTGTAACTTCTTAAAGGCTAAGACTACATTCTTTAAAACTTTTTATCTCATACTTTGCATTGCACTAAGAAAATGAAGAATGAATATTTCCCGAATGACACATTTTAAAAAAGCTCAACACTTTCTAAACTCGTTTCAAGACTTTTAAAAAATGTTTTGAATCAATCCATTCAAATAAAGTTTCCCCATTTTTAAAATCTTTTCATGCATTTACTTAGAATCAAAGACTTGAATCTTCTTTGTTAGAATATTTAAAGAACACTTTTATACTGTGACCTTAATCATAATTAACTGTTTTTGAAAAAAGTGTTTCTCTAATTAACTGGATATAGAAGCTTAATTTTTTTTTAAAAAAAGTATATTTCTCTAAGCAAAATACATCTTCAATAACACTTGGCTCCAGCAGGCTTCCTGATACCATCCATAGATGATGCGTAAGTCATTCATTAATGAAAGCAATTCCTGATAATCAAGATAAAAGACAAGTATAAATCCAAGGTTTGAACTTAAAATGATGACATTGATGAATGGATATGTAAATAAACATAACCCTCTTCAAGGTACAAGGTATTTGGATATATTGATGTTTATTTTGGACTCTTGCCAGTTCTTTACTAGCAAGATTTATTGTCAGTATCAAAGGGAAATTTTCTTTAATCAAACAAGGGTATTACTGGAAATAATTTTAATGATATAAACAAGGTAATTTTAAAATTAATTATTAAACTGAATGATAAGTCAGAAGCAAATTTATCATCAGAGTAAAGAAAAAAGTTATTTTATTATTATTATTCCTAAAACAAACCCTGCTTCTATCAGAGGACCCAGTCACACACTGAGACTATCGCATCTTGTTTACTCAAAGAAAAACAGAGGAAGCAAGAATGAGGCAGTTCGTGAATTTAAAGGATGCTACGTGACTACACACTTAGTGTGCATTTTCAAAAATATTTGCCTCATCAATAAGAAAAATGTATTTTCATAATAATTTCCTAATGTAATCCATGTAGGACTTAGAAACAAGATAACAAAGGATTTTTTTTTTCCCTCATGGACATTTATATTAAAGAATAAATTTCTCATTTTAATGTTGTGAAATGCCTTTATCCAAAATCACTTTTTTCCCCCCTATTTTCCATGACTACTTTGATAGGACTAATTAAAATGTGTTTTCTCACCTTAAAGAAAGATTTGGGGCTTAAAAATTAATTATTTCAAATTAGGTACCAGCAGAGGTCATAAGAATGCTGTTAAAGGTTATAAAAATCATACATCATCCGACTGGAAGAAAACTGACAAACCCATATCGGGCATGTTTGTTCCATTGGTAAAATTTCCTGTGTTCACTAAATAATCCTATCAGTGAATTCTGAATTTGTGTTAAATCCTTACTTTTACTGATGGGCCAATTATTTTTAATTTCCTTTTTATTTTATTCATTTCAGTCTCTTGGTCTTTGTTTGGTGATCCCTAAATAACACGAATTAAGCAACAAAAGTTAGGATTTCCGTGCTGGAGACAGTGGGTATGCTTCCGGAGAGGGCCACAGACTTTTGGCTTAAATCTACCCATCGAGTTTAATGTGACTCTGGCTGCCAACACCCCGGGCGACCTTTGAATATTTAGGACTAAGTGTAACCACCACTTGCTTTTCCTCGCTGGGAGTCCTCAGGAGCTCCTATTTGTGGCTTCCCAGATGTCTGCCAACTTTTTTGTGCTCGGTTCTATTGATGCCTCTTTCTGGCCCACTCTGGTGTAACTGTTGTCACAATGCTGGGTAGGTTATGACAAGAAAACCATTATTTTGAAAATGCTTGTTTATTTATTTGCTAAGAAAAAAAAAAGTTACACCACAGGAGGTAAAATCTTCTTGCCTTTTTTTTTCTTTTTACAAAACTGTAAAAACTAGACCCATCCATACTGAATGGAAAAATTGTTCTGAGATTTCCTCTTGAAGCAAATCTCTCAGGAAACACGTTTCAAGAGATATATTCCTTGCCAATCACTGTTTATATCTCCGATTTGATTATATCCATCTTTATCCCTCCAATGATAAAAATAAGAGAGAAACTATATTTGAACATCTCTGGGATCAGTTAGAAAATAAGTAGATTAATTCAGGAAAAAAAATTAAACAAAAATAATATCACTTTTACTTCCTTTTCTTAATTAAATGCAAGTAAAAATACCAAGACAACGTGTCTTCTCAAATTATGAGAAATTTCGGAAAAATGCTTGGTGTTTTACCTTGGAAAGTTAAATAAATATGTCTCATACACTCCGTTTTTTGGTAAGATTTCATATTATAGACAATATGCCATGCTGACTTAAAGTAATATAATTTCAGTGACCCCAAAAGAGTTAAGTACTAAGTAGTTATTAAAGTTTACACAAGGATGTAAGCAAGATATATCAGAATTTTTTAGAACCAATATATAGAAATAAGATATTTTTTCAGTGTTTCAGGATCTGTCCAAGTGGTCTTTTATTATTATATAGAGATATACATGTTTTTGAAAAGGGAAGAAGACAGTCATCTTTATGACTTCCCATTGCTTGAAAAAAGAACATATATTGGAGTCAGATTCCCTTCAAAACTATCTATAGACTAAGCATTAAGTTCAGGTATTTATATTAAAATCTGACTTTAGCCCTGGCCAGTTTGGCTCAGCAGTTATAGCATCGGCCTGCGGTCTGGAGAGACCCGGGTTCGGTTCCCGCTAAGGGCACGTACTTCGGTCGCAGTTTGTCCCCGGCCCTGGTTGGTCGTGCGGGTGGCAGCCACTCGATGTGTCCCTTCACGTTGATGTTTCTCACTCTCTCTCCCTTCCTCTCTCTCCCTCCCCCTCTATCTGTACAAAAAAATGGAAAAATATCCTCGGGTGAGGATAAAAAAAAAAAATCTGACTTTAAAGAGATTTAATAGAAAACATTGAACTTTACTTTAAAATTTCTGTTGTTGCTGCTAGATTTATTAGAAAAACATGACAGACCAAGAAAACCACAAATAACAATGAATAAGCTTCTTGAGGTTTTTCAAGATTTAATGAAGTTGCTGCCATGCAAATATCAGCTTACACAACTCTCACAAATCACGAACACTTACCATATTCACTGTCATAGAATATGATGAATTTCTGCCAGGCATATTCTGTGATGACTCTCAGGATAACGTCATTTAAGTAGACAGGTGGGCGAACAGAGAGTGTGTAGTCATCATTCCTGTTGCTCCGGGTGAGTCCACAGCCACTCCTTGGGGTCCCAGCTGTTGAGCGCTGGATGAAGAGGTGGGGGATATGCATGGCATCTGCCAAAGACTGGAGGGACCCTGCGGACGTGCAACCAATGGAGCTGACCAGGGCCAAGATGCCTTGATTCATAAGTTCACAGGCTGCAAGAAAGCACAGTAATATTCAACTGTCAATGAGTTTCTTGTATTTTCTCTCCTGTGAGGAGCAGTGAATTAAGCTTATGGAGTTATTATACAACTATGGACATTCTTTTTAAAGGAACATTCTACCTGAGGAGGACCCCAAATTACAAAATGCTACTGGAATACAGTTAAAAAATTCTGCCCTTTAGCTATTTGACTTGTGCAAATTATTTAGTCTCTCTTGGTCTCAGTTTCATCATCTGTAAAGAGGGTAAAATAGCATACATCTTGCAGGGGTATTACCAGGGTTGGAGATAGTTCAGTGTCTGTTATTTGCCTCTCAGATGATAGGCATTCAATTAGTAATAACTATGCTTTTATAATTATTATTGTATAATTCAGAGAAAAGATAATTCCTTACTGAGTATATAACAAGGTTTTCAAAAAGGAGATATAATACACAAACTGGTGAACAAATGAAGGTGGGGGGGCGAAAATGAAGGGTTTGAGCAATGCATTTCTGGCCACAGAAAACAGAGCCATCTAGTATTTAAAACTTTGATAACACTTTGTTTCTCTTACTAAACTGGAGAATTGAAAATATTTTTCTGCTTTTCCTTGGCAAGTCAGAAATACTCATGGTCAAATCAAAGACCACATATCAGCAGCCAACTCATTCTGGTTTCCAACTGGAAATTTTCTTATTTCTACTAAAGGATTTATAATCTCTGTTTTAATTTCATTGAAACTATTCTATGTAGGCATATATGCTTACTTCAAAACATTTAAAACTAGGTCAAATATAAATTATAAGTAAATGTAACGACACAACATATATAGAAAAAAAGAGTTAAGTGATATCTCAGAATGCCAATCTTTAAAGGCAAGACTTTAAAAAAGAAAATCAAAAGTAAATTTAGAAGGAATCAAAGCAAGCTTCCAATGCAGAAGATTGTTTTTTATAACTGACTCAGTCTTTATTCTAGATTTTAGGCATTCTAGTTATTACATTCTCAGTGTTCAGACATTAGCATATAATGTTTTATACAATTCCTGAAAATTTAAAGGAAGACTTAGATAAGTACCTATATGTAATTAATTGGTTAGTTAATAAAAGCTGACAAAGTATTAGTTTAGAAGTACACTAATAATGACATGTAAAGAAAAATCAAATTAGTTAATTATGATTAATGGTAAGACACTAATACATACAAAATAAATTAAAAATTATTAGGAATATAATTTTCAAGGACAAGAGAGGTTATATGATTTTAAATACATGTGAAAGACAGCAACAGCATAACAGATTGAGGTTGAACATTCAGTAAAAATCACAGTACCTATTCATGTTCATAAAGTCAACACTTACAGAAAGCAATATGAATTTATAGTTATACTTTCAATGAATTTATACAAAACACTGGTCAGTAGAGTGTATTATTATTATAGGAAATGCTACCATTACTTATTATAGAACGAAGTAGAAATTCACATTTTAAAAATATTTTGATTAAAAGTTTGGCTCATTTAGCATTTAAAATAAAAATAGGAGTTCAAGAAGGTATATACAGTTGAATTCTATTTTTAGATTACATGAATTAAGAATGACTAAGCCCTGGTCTGTGTGGCTCAGTTGGTTGGAGCATCCTCACATATACCAAAAGGTCAGGGGTTCAATTCCCAGTCAGGGAACATATCTAGGTTGCATGCTTGGTCCTGGTTGAGGTGCGTACAACAGGCAACCAGTTGATGTTTCTCTCTCTTGCTCTCTCCCTGAAAAAAATAACTGCTAAAAAGAAAGAAAAAAAGAATGATTTAAAAAATATAACATTTTATAAAAATCTACCATAAACTTTATAAAGTTAGACATGTAAAAGTTTGAGGTAAAAAAAAAAAAATCCAGTTTTAATATTCTATTCTGTCACATGAAAGTTATCTATTTTAATCTTCAGATTTAGAAAGATAAACTCCAAAGAGTCAAATATTAATCATTACTTAGCAGATAAATTTGCTGTAGTATATAATCTATAATTCCCTCTAATCAGCTATGTGACTTCTTATTAACCTCTATTATTAAGAACACAAGCAACACAAATACTAGAAAAAGTTATTACTATATAAGCATATGTGTTATTTTTCAATTATCTACTATTTGGTATTATTGACCCTGATACATATATTAGCAAGAATAACTGAAATTTCCCTATAAAATTAAAATACGAACCATCAAAAATTGCAATCGGACAACTATATAATGTTAGATCTGAAAGGAAATTTAGAGATTATGTAATCTAGGGATGCAAAATCAGCTTTAACTGCTCTAGCAGCCATGATTTTTTGGTAAATTGGCATTCTGAAACACTATTTTGAGAAAGATTCGGAGACTTGATAAGAAAGAGTACCAGACTCATTACGACAGGTTTGCTCTACCTGCTAATGATTACAGTTGTCAAAAAGCACACCCTTCCCTTAAAAAATAAACAGATAAATAAATAAATAAATAAATAAATAGATAGATAGATAGATAGATAGATAGATAGATAGATAGAAGACTCTGGTCTCTAAGTCACTGTCCAATATCTATTTCAACATAGCAAGGGAATTTCATTCGTAATTTTAAAATCTTGTATGGCAAAGACAGATAGAGGTCTCTATAAGGAAAAGATCAATTAAAGATGATCTCTTGTCAGGTTAGTAAAATAGGTGGTCTCACTAAAGAGAAAGGAAGAGTTCACACACCTACGATGGATTGGGGCTCAATGATCCAAAACACAACCCCAGTTGGACACATATAGAATGGTCTGCAAGGCAACCTATCAAGGCTATATTTGATGCCCATTTTGCCTCATTTTACCAATATAAAATTTTGGTTGAAACAGAGAACGTGACATTGATTTTCTCTGGACATTAGCCCTTCATAGGGTCCTATATAAACTTTAGTATAAAAACGAGATGATGTCTCATAACAGCAGAAGAGAGATTTGACAAATAAAGAGCTACAGCAGGAACAGAATCAAGGCTCGGTGAAGCAACCTACCATTTGCTACAAGAATTTCAGGCCTTGACTCTTAGAACATCACATTATTGTTTCAGTTCCATACACTACATACTTTAGTTCATTATAAAATAGTGTAAAAATGTATTTGGAAGTTCGCAGTGTTTTGTGGGTATCTTCCACATTTTAATGATAAGAATTCAAGCCAAGGACTTCTCAATGGCATATTCCTTTCTCGCTATTATTTCAAGCCCCGTGATTTATTTATATTATGTATGCATGTACAGACGCACCTCCAAAGACATAGAACATATTGAACAGCTGCTGGTTTTGTGACTCCAGCTGCTTGAGATTTTAACACCATCAAAGGTGTTTGCAGCGTGCACTAATTGCTGGAAGAACATTTTTTCTTCTTTCTTTCCTTTTATTATTCTTTCTTTCTTTCAATTGCAATTATCAAAACTTTCACCCTTTTTGACCATTCAGCCATTATAGAAATGAAGTTCGCTGTATAAATATATACATTTAAGTTAAAGATATTCATGCACAATATCTTTCCTTTCTGAAACTAATCAGTTTGAGTCTTCCTTTTCTTAAGTAAAATGAGATTAAAAATAAAATTTATAAAGGGTCTTGAAATTGATTACCTATTATTGAACCCTCAATGAGAACTCAGTGAAATATTTTTGGACAGCACCATCCTTCTTGAATATATTTATTTCCTGTGATATTTTTTCTGACTTATTTATATTGACCAATTTGTCTTGATATAAAACTCTTCCAATGATTTGAAATCGCACCAGGACTTCAGGATATATCATCCATACACTTATTCTCTAACACACATTTATCAGTTTTCAACCATGTGCCAGGAGCTTTGTTGGAGATCAGAGAATGTACATGGCAGGTTCTATCCTCAAAGACCTCCTAATCTATTCCCTATAGTGAATTTCCAAAATCTCTCTGCATAATCACAATTCAAAATGGAGATTTGAAAAAATACAGATTACTAAATCTACCATTCAATGCTCTACTTTATTCATTCCAGATGATGGTTCCTTATTTGCATTATGATGTGTAACCTGAGTAGTTCTAAGGTGTAACACTTTATGGAAAACATTAGTGTGGGGGAGTGTAGCTGCAGTGCTCTTTGACATGATTATTGCAGAACTTCTAATACCTGTTGATTTTCCTTTATTTTTTTTTTTCAATAATATTATTGACAATATGGCCATAACTAGGGAGTAGAACTTCCCTATTTTTCTAATTCTCTTAGTTTGCAAGTAAGGGTGAGGCAGAGGTTAAGAAGATACATAGAGTAAATGATTCTTATCTTCTTTTTTCCCCCAATAATAAACTAAGAAGACTTCATTCTTTCATATTTCTCCAATTCAGATTCAACATATCATATATCCATAATTTTAAAAAGTATATAGTTTCTATATTTTTATCATATCAATACATACTTTAAAATTATCCAATGCATTTAATGTGATGGATTATTTTTGTTGAAAAATTTATTAATCAATATTGAATTTTATAATCAGTGATCTCTTATAAATGAGAACATAAGGTAAGCTCCCACGGCAGGTGGAGAAGATTTTTACTCTTTCTAAACAGTTGAATTTAACTTAACTTTTTTCTATTTAATCCATTAATGAATCACAAGTATGGTATTTATAATTGTTATTTTCCTTTCTCGCCCACCAAAAAGCACCTGACATTTGCTTTTATACTTGTGAGAATACAGTAACACAAAACATTTCAGCCTATCAGACATTTAGCATTCTTTGCAAATATGATTTTTGGTAACCAACTGAGGTGGGGTATAAATGGTAGGATTAATTTGGTATAATCATCAATGTAGTTTGCCAAAAATATAATCCTTTGGAACAATTTCTTCTAAATAAAAATGGTCTTTATATATTGATAGTGTTACAAGGTCTGATTTAATAATAGTTATCTACTTAGTGATAATACTGAAAAATATTCACTTGATTATAATGAAAAAGCATTAAGACTTAATTCCTTCTTACACAGAATATAAATGGCTAAAATGTTTAATTACCAGCCATCAAATAAGCTAACTGAATAATTCAGTTAACCATTTTCAGTCATCTAAAAAAGTCAGCACAAACCTTTTGTTATAATTTGTGATCTAAGCCTGAGGTGAACTAAACATTTAACCTAGCACCTATTATAAGTCACTTTATTTTTCCATTTACATTTCATAATAATCCTGTGCAGAAAAACTATTGTTATTATCCTTTTCAAGTAAGGAAGCTGGCTCAGTGAAGTTAAATGTATTGTCCAAATTTATACCATTAGTAAATGGCAGAGTTAGGACTCAAACCTGGCACAGATTTCAATGACTCAGCCAGAGAGAACTGAAAAATCATTGTTTTTAAACATAGAGGCCCATATAAAAACTGAAAGTCACTTAGCTGTCTCTTACTACATCATTCGGCAAATTTCAGCCTCCTGGATATAAAAGAGAAAAGAATAATAATGATTCAGATATCATTCTTTCTCTTTTCTTTTGGGCTTGGGTTTAAGGCATTACTTTTATATATTTTCATTTCCAAATATGAAGAGTATATAAAGAATATTTTAACAAGTGTGAAAACAACTAATGAGAAGAATCCACAAATTACTAATGATACTTCAATCAAGCCCTACAGTGGCTCTACCAACAATGACGTGATAAAAATTATAAAATAATGAGTAAATGACAGTATGTTTTCTAAATGAATAGCTGTTTATAATTTACAAAATGTTTTTATGTGCATTTTATCAACATGATTATATTGGATAAATTCCTGTCCTCACTTGCAGAACACTTAATTGAGGCTCCTTTTCTTATTTCCAATAAGCAGTGAAGACAAGGCTGGAACACAGATTTTATGATATTTACTTTAGAACCTTACAATTATATACTATCATAGCCTCCTATTTGTGAAAATTCAGATCAATCTCCTCCAGATTTAATGTTAGCAACAATTCTGCAATAAACACATTTATGTTCATATATATCTGTAAATTGCACGCGTAAAATTTATATATTATATCAGGTAAGTTTCAGATACTCAGGAATTAAGGTGGTCAAAAATAGGCAGATGTTGCCCTGGTCAGGTGCCTCAGTTGGTTGGAGTGTCATCCTGTACAGCAACATACCTAGGTTGCTATTGCATCTCTGGTTAGGTCGCTTATTGGAGGAAACAATGTTTCTCACATTATTGTTTCTCTCTCTCTCTCTCTCTCTCTCTCTCTCTCTCTCTCTTGCTTCCTCCCTCCTTCTCTCTAAAAATCAACAGCTTGGCTGATGTGGCTCAGTGGACTGAGCAATGATCCATGGACTGAGAGGTCCTGGTTTGATTCCCAGTTGAGGCACATGCTCAGGTTGTGGGCTCCATCCCTGGTGTGTGTGTGTGGGGGGGGATGCAGGAGGCAGCTGATTGATGTTTCTCTCTCACATAGATGTTTTTATCTCTCTCTGCCTTCCTCTCTCTCTACAAAAAAGCAATAAATACATATTTAAAAAAATAAAATAAAATAAAAATCAACAAATTGATCCTCAGGTGAGGTGAAAATGAAAAAAAATAGGCAAGTGTAAAATGGTAGAGCCAGAAGATAGTCATGTGAATATATAATAAATGCTATGCTTAGTAGGTGCTAGGCCCAAAAGAGCCATTATTATATGATAGCTCCAAAGTATTTTTCCTAGCCTTTGATGCAGAAGTGAATCTGAGGTTACAGCCTGAACGATAAGTAGAAACTAACTGAGTAAAGAGAAGTTAACTTAATAAAAAAGGGTGAAGAAATTTCTAAAGAGAAAGAGAAAACAGAGAATGTACAAAGATCCTGTGGTAGAAAGTTCTTGGAATACCTAAGAAAGAAGAAGAATAACCAGGTAGCTATTGGTCTCAAGTGCAGAGACCACGCTGGAAAGTGGAGCAAGATGAAGATGGAGGAGTAGGCAAGAAATATTATCTTTGAGTAGGTTTGTTTATCTTGTTGTTGTTAATTTGAAGGAGTGCTTCAGTATCAGCCTTTTATCTGCTATTTATATGTTAAATGTCTGCCTTTATTTTTTTGTATTTTAAATTTATATATAATTTATATAGTTATTTAAAAGTTTAAAAATTATTATAGAATCAAATTTGTCAATCTTTTACTTTCAGAAACATTTTGCTTCATACCGTATTTAGAAAGTCCCTTTTCCCATAGCTTACAGATGTAAAATAATCATTTTATCGAAAATAACATCTTCTATGTCCTATATCCCATATCTGATCATTCATTTGCTGATAAAAGATAAAGCAATAAGAATTTAGGAAACTAGATGAATTCACAATGTTATATTTGGTTGATACAGGTAAAATTTGATCTTTCTCTGCATAAGCCAAGCCAGGAAAAGTAATGATTAAACACAAATGTGACAAGAATGATAATCATATCATATAGTCTGTCTTCAAAACTTTTTTCATCATTTTATAAAAATTCTAGTTACTAAATTTATTATTCTTTTGTAATATGACACATTCTGGACTTAGAATTGATTCTTTCAAGATGAATGACAGTATATTTAATATACTCCAGCCAGTTATATCTTATAACATAAAAATAAGATCTTGGTTAGAAGATATGAGAAACTGTATGTTTGTGCTTGTGTAAGAGGAAGACAGAGAATGACAAAAAATATTTGGCATTGCTCTCAGTTATTGTGATTTATCTAGAATATCAAAGGCAGAACTCAACAGTCATTTTCAATGATTTTCTCTATCCTCATATGCCTTCAAATCTCCTTTGGTTAACCCATACTGTTTATTTTATCTCCTAAATATTTCTCAAACTAGCCTCTCCTTGAAATATTCACTGAGGCCTCAGTGCAACCAATATCATCATAAACCAGTTACTAAAACTATCCCAAAACAGGTGTAATTCCACAGCCCCCAGATTGACCTTTCTCCAATCATCTACATCGTAAACAAAGGCCTCTATTTTTAATCCAATTTTGTCATTTCTGTATTTTAAAATATTAAAAAAAACTATTTTTCTTTATTGATTTTAGAGAGGAAGGAAGAGGGAGAGAGAGATAGAAACATCGATGAGAGAGAACACTGACTTGCCGCCTCCTCCATGCCCCCCACTGGGGATTGGACCCACAACCTGGGTAGTGCCCTGACCAGGAATCAAACCAGCAACCTTTTGGTGCATTGATTTATGCTCAACCATTGAGCCACACGGACCAGGCTCATTTCTGTGTTTTAAAGCCATCCACAAAAATAGTGAGAAAGTACTTTGAGGAACTAAGGAGAAATTACAACAAAAAGCAATATGGGATTTTGGATCAGATCTTAGAATGGAAACAAGTTATAAAAGAAATGGCTGAATTCTGAATAAGCTTTGTTGTTCGATGAATAATAATGTACCAATTTTAATTGACTGTTCTTGATCATTGTACTATGGTAACGTAAGATGTTAATATTAGAGGAGGTGGAGTGAAGAATATGGGGGAAATCTGCACTATTTTTGCAGTTGTTCAATACATCTAAAACTGCTTCAAAATAAGAAGTTAAAAGGAAATAAAACTGGCAATGACTTCCCACTTCTGAAACAAAAATCCCAAACTCTTATCATGGCATACACAGCCCTCCATAAACTGGCCCCAATCTATGTTTTCATGCTCACCTCCACTTCCTATTCCTTGCCATCACTTTTTCCTTCTGTTTCACACACTCTCCTACTACCATGACAGTTTTTACCTTAATTATGTTATTTTTACAGCATCCTAGGTGCTTATACAGTTTTGTTTTTGACATTTCAACAACACTGAGTCTTCTGATTAATGAGCATGATATATATCTTCATTTAATAATTCAGTCCAAAAATTTTAAGCAATATTTTTAGTATTAGGTAAATAGGACTTGCTCTTCTTTTGTCATATTTATTACTGAGTGTTTATGTACTTATATTCTATTATAAATGGTATATTTTACTTTAATTTCTAATTTTGTATAACTAGAATACAGAAGTGCATCAGATTATCACATATTGATTTTATATTATGATATATTATTTAACTCACTTGTTAGTTCTAGTTTCCTTTTTGGTAGATTGTATTTTCTATATAGACTCATATCATCTTCAAATTAGGCAGTTGTAGTTCTTTCTTTACAGTCTGTATATCTTTTATTTTATTTTCATGCCTTATTACATTGTTGAGTACCACTCCAATGTTGAATATACAAGGTAAGAGCAGCCATTATTCCCTTATTCCTGATCTTAGGGGGGAAACATTCAGTCTTTGACAATTGATCTGACAATCTTACGTTACTATGATACTAACTATGATATATATTTTTTTACCAGTTTGTCTATGAAACAGGAATTTCCCTCTTAGTCCTAGTTTGCTGAAAGATTTTATTTTTATTTATTTATTTTTTTATCAGGAATGAATGTTGGATTTTTGTCAAAAGCCTTTCCTGCAACTATTGAGATAAAACCATGGCTTTCTGCTTTTCTATTTTCTGTCTCCTAAGATGGATAATTACATTGGTTGATTTCTGAATGTTAAACCATCCTTGCAAGGATATTGTTAGCCTTAGCAAATAAGTTGTAATATAGTCATATTTATTCAGTTTTCTGAAAGACTTTGTATATAATTAGTGTTTGTTATTTCTCCCTTAAATATTTGGTAGGACTCACCAATAAAACTTTATGGTTGGAGAGTTTCATTTGTGAGAAACTTTTTATTTATAAAATCAATTAAAAATGTGTGGAATCTAATGAACAAAATAAACTAACAATGAAAGTGGAGACAGACTCATGGATGCAGAGAACAGACTGACAGTTGTCAGAGGGCAGGGGGTTGGGGCCTGGGTTAAAGGATGCAGGGATTAAGCAAAAAAGAAAGACTCATGGACACAAAGAACAGCATGGGGTTTGGGGGAAGGTAAAGGGGGGATAAATGGTGATGGAAGGAGACTTGAGTTGCGGTGATAGACAC
This sequence comes from Molossus molossus, assembly GCF_014108415.1. Classification (NCBI taxonomy): domain Eukaryota; kingdom Metazoa; phylum Chordata; class Mammalia; order Chiroptera; family Molossidae; genus Molossus; species Molossus molossus. Next base: position 71,961,621 of record NW_023425344.1, on the reverse strand, counting down.
ACAACACAATATACAGATGATGTATTGTATAACTGTACACCTGAAACCTGTATTATTAGCCAATGTCACCTCAATAAGTACAATAAAAAATAAATTAAAAATAAATAAATCCACTGCAAAGGAGAAAATAAAATGTAGATATAAAAATATCCAGCCTATTTATTTCCTACTGAGTTAACTTTGGTAGTTTGTGTCTTTCTAGCAATTTGTCCTTTTTATCTAAGTTGTCAAATTTATTGACATAAAGCTGTTCATAGTAATCCCTTGTAATCCTTTTAATATCTGTAGAATTTGTAGTAATGCTGCCTCTCTCATTCCTGATACTGGTCATTTTGATCATTTCTCTTTTGTTCCTAATAAGTCTGACTAGAGGTTTACCAATTTTATTAATTTTCTCCAAGAAACAGCTTTTGTTGTCATTGATTTTCTTAATTGCTTTTTTGTTTTTTATTTCATTGATGTCGTTCTGATTTTTAAAATTTCCTTCTACTTGCCCTGGCCAGTTTGGCTCAGCGGTTAGAGCGTCAACCTGCGGTGCAGAGAGACCCGGGTTCGGTTCCCGCTAAGGGCACGTACCTCGGTTGCAGTTTGTCCCCGGCCCTGATTGGGTTGTGCAGGTGGCAACTACTCGATGGTCCCTTTCACATCGATGTTTCTCTCTCTCCTCTCTCTCTCTCCCTCCCACTCCATCTGAACAAAAAATGGAAAAATGTCCTCGGGTGAGGAATAAAAAATAAATAAATAAATAAATAAATAAATAAATAAATAAAAATAAAAATTTCCTTCTATTTAATTTGAATTTAGTTTGTTCTTCTTTTTCTAGGGCAGAAGTTGTGATCATCAATTTTAGTCCTTTTTGTTTTCTGGTATAAGTATTTAGTCCTAAACATTTCTCTTTATGACTATTTTAGTTTACCCTCTTTCTACTAAATTTCACTCATCATTCATTTATGTGATTCACCTTTCCTGCTAACATATTTAACTATAATTATTTTTGTACTTTCTGTGATAATTCCAGCATCTGGGAACATAGCTCAGTCGTTTTCTGTTGTTCACTTTCTTTTCTAAAAAATGGACTGCCCTGAGCCTGTTGGGAAAGAGGGGGGCTGAAAAGGAAGGCCCCTGGAGATGGCAGCAGAGGCGTGCTTCTGAGCTGTGAGACCTCCGCACAACAAAAGTTACTGCCAAGGCAGAAGCCGCAGCTGCAGCGGGAACAGTGGTCTGTGGAGGGTTTAACACCCAGAAGAGGCAACGACTCCAACAGGATGCTCCACAGATCACAAGAACCCCTTCCCTAGGCAGCAAACCAAGGATTAATCCACAGTAATTCCTAAACTGTCACAGATTCAATAAGAATTGGAGCAAGTGTTCCTAGGTGCCACCTAAACCTGGTTAGGAAGGTGTTGTGGCTCTCATTGCTGTTGTAAAGTATCCATCATGATGTGTTAGTGTCGAGGATTAGTTACTTTCCTTTCAGCCCTACTGCTAAATATTTGAGTGACTAGCTTCCCTTAATTAGGTGTTTCTTTAAGGAGCTCTTGTTAATAAACAGGATCGTCCTGCCCTAACCGGTTTAGCTCAGCGGTTAGAGCCTCGGCCTGTGGTCCAGAGAGACCCGGGTTCGGTTCCCGCTAAGGGCATGTACCTCGGTTGCAGTATGTCCCCGGCCCTGGTTGGGTCGTGCGGGTGGCAGCCACTCGATGTGTCCCTTTCACGTCGATGTTTCTCTCTCTCTTCCTCTCTCCCTCCCGCTCTATCTGAACAAAAAATGAAAAAATGTCCTCCGGTGAGGATAAAAAATAAATAAATAAATAAACAAACAAACAAACAAGATCTTCTCCAAACCTCCAGATAACCTAACACCATTTGCAAAACACTCATACATGAAACCAGGTCCAGAAATTCTTGAGGAAATGAAAGGAAAACAGTTGTATAATTTATTTCATCTAGCTATATCAGATTTCTTCATAGAAAAAAACATCTTTAATGACAGAATGTCAGATTGACTTTATATAGCGCTCTCCACTCTGTAAACAACCAATATCAGTTTATTATCATTCCTTTTGACCAACTGAACACAAAGGTAAAGTGTTTTCAAGCCTTTTTCACAGTTTGTGCGAGGGACCAGGTAGCTCCCTCTATGGTTTTCTCAGGAGTGAGAGGGACTCTAATAACAGCAAGATCAATAAACACTAGGCAGAACGACCTTTTGTCTCATGGAGCCCTTACAATTTTAGCTTTCAGTAAATTGAGAAAGGAAGAGACAATAAAGGGGACCTGCTTACATCAACTCTTTTGAAAATACTGTGAAGAAATACCTCTAGAAGTAGTGAGGGAAAATGTATCAAAAGAAAGTTTTGAAATTACCTGCACAACTTTTAAAGAGCTGTGTGCCATCTATTTACCTAACAACACCCTAAATTCTAAGATGAGAAGGTTACTTAATGTTAAGTATAGCAAATATTTTAGTTTTAGGTCCCCTATTACATTTTCTTACTAAATGAGTACTTAATAGTTCATGAAGTGCCTTTTGTAATTAATATGTGCCATATATTTATGCCTTTTTAATAGAACTAGGAATAGTAGTTTAAACTAGTATAGACTTTTAGGGTAATTTTATTTATTTATTTTTTTCATTTATGACGTATTGATGATTAATTACTCCAGTAATTTATTTGAAAGCTGCATCCTAGTACAGGAATATAACTTCATATTTTAACATTGCTCTTCAATGGAAAAAGATAATCCACTTAGTTTTCTAAAAATTGTCAGTAATAAAAAAACTTCACAATAATTTTCTTGATTTTTGTTTTATCGATATATAAAATGAATTCCTTTAAATTAGATTAAGAAAGGACTTTCCCTCAATATGCCCTTAACTTGCAGCTTTAACACTTTTACTGTTAAATATGTAGTTTCTTTATTAAACAAGCTCTTCGTTATTAAAAAATAAAAGTCTCAACCAATGTCACCCCGATCAATTTAATAAAAATAAATGCTTTGTTGCCACTTGTAGCTAGTGGCTACCGTATTAGACATCACAGGTCTAGGCCACAACAAACATTTGGGAAAAATGAGGGACAAAAAGGCCTATTTGGATTAATTAAAAATATATTGTTTTATGTTTAAAAAAATATATATTTTCACTTCCTAGGTGGTAAGTGCGTGAGTACTGTGCCTGCTCCCCTACAGCCATCAAGCACCGACTGCCTGCCTGCACCACTGAGGACAACGTGACCCAGGACCCTGCTGACCCAACTTCTGTATGATCACTCAGTGGAGGCCCATGGCCATAGCTCACAATCGAGTATTACCTCCCCTTGTGTCTGGGGTCCCCAGTTATTCCAAACTAACACAGTAGCTCATACTTGGCCTTTACAGAGTCATAAAAAAATTCTACGTGATTCCTTCTCGCCTGCGGGGAAGTCAGCCACCTGTCTCCTCCATTCTCAAAGGCCAGACTGTTTCTGTCCTTTGTCTCTCCCTGAAGGAGCTTGTCTGTCTTTGGATTTTGGTTTCCTTAGTAACTCCCAGAAAAGTTATGGCACACAAAAAAAATGATTTTGAAATTTATTTGGCTTTTTCTCACTTTTCAGAGGGCAATGACTTTCTTTGTACCGTTTTACCTCTTAAGCAGAGGTGGAAGAAAATCCGGCGACTCCTAGATTATTCCTGTACTGTGGCGTAAGCTTGCCTGTTGCATTGTAATTACTAAACCATGCCTGTCTCTGGATTAAACGGTCTTCTCCAATACTTAGTTGAACCCAGTATCTTGAACCTTATAAACTCAATTATAGTTTGTTAATTACATCTAGACAGACTTTAAATACTTTTGATTAGAAAGAATGCACTGTTTCTGAATAGCATTGTGAATACTTTTATTTCTACCACTAATATTTTATTCCTTGACAGCAAGGGCATTCAGGCACACCCACTGAGTGTAGAGAAATTCTCTTCTGGGAACTTTATTATCATGGCCTTTCTGCCCTCTAGAAGCTCATCCTGGCCACAGCTCTGACCTACACTGTTCCACTCAGCGGTGCCCATTCTACTCTAGCCTCACTGGTCTCACTGCTTTTCAGTGCAGCCCGTTTCCTGGACGCCTTGTCCCGTGTGCTCCATCTTATTATTTCCTACAAGGCCTCTGCTCTTGCAGCCCCTCTTGATCCCTATCTCATGACCCTACTTTATTTTTTTCTTAACATTTATTACCATCTCACTATATTTTACATATATACTTGTGTCTATACTGTCACTCTCTCTTCCCCACAGAAATATAAGTGACATTGGAGGAGGAGGTTTGTCTGTGTGCTTAATGCTTTATGCCTAAAATCTAGAAGAGAGACTGGTCTATTGTAGGTGTTTAATGGATATACGATGAACGAATGAATAACTGGATAAAAGTGTTGCAGCAGTCTAATCCTCAAAGCGGCAATGGTGTAAGGTAGTTAATTACACTAGAAGTGGTCGTTCACTTTCATGTTACCCAGTTTGCTTGATTCTCAAACACAGTCTATTCCTGCTGATGAAGAAGAACCCTAAATGGAGTTGAAAATAGTAAGAAGGGCAAAGTGAGAAGAATGTGTCCTTCATAACAAGTGTTGTTTAGCATTCCCTATGTGCACCATTTAGAAATATTGATATTCCTTTGAAATAGGACTAGCACATGTAACTCCATGAAACCAGAAATGCTGTGCATTATTTTTTAATTCATATGTTCTTGACATATAGGAGACCTCAGTAAATATTTCTTAAAGGCGTGACTACAATAGGTATTATATTGAAGATGAGTAGATCATTATCTTTAGAAGCAATATTCTCCATGATGCTTTTGCATTACTAATACTATATAAAATATAGTCTGCTATCTTTTTAATCTATTGACATTTATTTTAAAAGTGCCTGATATTTTATTTGATTAAAATAATCTTTTAATGCTATGTATGTTTTAGATTATTTTAAGCTAAGCATATTTCATTTTTTTTTAAATTAACTAAAAGGGTTATTTCTAGAGCAACTATGAAAATGCATATGATTTTCTAATACAATATATTCCTATTCATTGTAAAATGCTTTCAATTGTTTTTCTCAATCTCTAATCTGTGACTTTTATCTTGATCTGATTAAGGCAACAGGAGCAAGATCACAGTTATCCATTTGTGAACTGATCACCACTATCATAGTTTATAGATCATCATATTTCACTTAGAATAAAATGCACTTGGATTTATTCTCTACAGAAGTAATCTTTTACCATCTGCAGTTTGTTATCCTATTCTAATTTCTCTAATAATGCCTTTCAACATAGTATGAGGAGCATTTCTATTTCCAGAGGAAAAACTGTCTATGTACTTTACAGAGCAATGGAACAGTGCATAAGGTCAGAAACACTATTCAATAGTCAGTTTGGCCACAGCTAGTAGCAATTACAAAGTGAAAGGAGATAATTCCTAAAATGTATGACAAAGTTTGTGGCAACTATTTCAAAACACAGCTTTTCACTAAGTCACATGGCCTCCTTTCTCTTAGATGTCTTTTTCCCCACCAGCAGCATCATGCAAGTTGTTGAAAAGACCTGTATTTAAATCTTTGACACTAATTCTCTTTGTGTGCAATTCACTTAAACATACAAAGATAGTGTTTCTTCTAAGGAATATATAAAATCAAAACACTAGCTGACATGACAATTTTCTTAACCATTGATATCAGCATGAAAACACCCACCCACTCACCCACACACACACAAACTATGCCTCCTTTACTCTTGCTATTGCCTAGAAACTGTTGCTTTCCTTTTTTTTTTTTTTTATCCTCACCCGAGGACATTTTTTCGATATTTTGTTCAGATAGAGTGGGAGGGGGAGAGAGAGAGAGAGAAAAACATCGACATGAAAGGGACACATTGAGTGGTTGCCACCTATACGACCCAACCAGGGCCGGGGACAAACTGCAACTGAGATATGTGCCCTTAGCGGGAACCAAACCCGCATCTCTGCGGACCACAGGCTGAAGTTCTAACCGCTGAGCCAAACCGGTCAGGGCTAGAAACTGTTGCTTTCAGAGAAAAAAAAAAAAAAGCATGAGCGAAGTATGCGGACTCTATCATCTAGAGATTTAGGGTGTAGGTAAGGAATTCTGATTTTTAGTTCTGGTTTAGATCCGAATCCATGTTGGGCCTTGGGCAAGAATTACTTTTTCTCTTTGGATTTCAGTTTCTTCATACATTAAAGGTGGTGATTCGACTAGATGGTTTCCCAGGACACACTATACCAACATTACTCTTCTCCTTGCTTAGATGATTAACAAATCTTTCCTCTACATGGCACACTCTAATTTAATTAGTTACATATTGGCCTAGAAATGGAGATGGGTTTTCTATTTCTGTTAGGTGGTTTTACATACCTCTGTTTTGATTTATTATTAGAACATTTTTATTTTCTTGTTTCCAAGTTGGGGTTGGTCCTCATGTGAATCAGTATACTCTTGTAAGCTTACAAGGAAAAGAATATGATGGATGTCATTTATAATATGCTTGTTTTAAAAATGCCCTGGCATTTGAATTTTTTTCACTGTGTAAGGGTTTGTGGCCTTTTCAAATAAAGATTTGTCTAGTTGTAACAAAATTATTTTCTTTGAAGGTACCATATATATATATTATAAGGTTACATATGTAGCACTAAATTTAACATCTTCTCTTCCTTCCCACCCCCTCCCAAGAAGAAGTTTTAACATAATATTCTGATTACTGAGAATTTTCTTTTTCTAGAGACAAGACAAAGAAATTAGGATTCATGTGGATTTATATAAAGAAGTAATCTCTAGAAGTAACATCTCTTGTGATGACATTCTTGCCCCTGTGTCTATTCATGAAACACTGTAATGTTTTATACTTCATAGCATCTTGAAGTCTTCCACAAATGACATCCATCGAAATTGTTTTAGTGAGAGTTAGATGCTTCAAATGCAAAGAAATGTTTTAGCCACAGTTGTGATAACAAAATGATACTTTCTATAATGTCAGAGATTTCATTTCAAAGCCCTTTTTATCTCTTTCACCACCACAACTACCTATGAAACAAACAGTGATCATTATAACTTATTTATCCAGAGTTTTGCTAACCACAAATGACAACATGTATGTGAAACTCCTTTTTCAACAGCATGGTTACACCTTACTATATCTTGTAGTACCTTTAGTTACATAATTCTACTCTTTCACTGGAAGGATATGGAAGTATAGTTTGAGTTAATTGTTTTCTAAAGATGGTAATCACTTAGAGATTAAGGTTTATAATCATTGATTCAATTAAGGTCTATAATCACTGATTCAATCTACTATTAAGGACATGCCCAGAGGAATACAAAACAGTATAATGCAAGGTGTCCACAGTCTTTAGAAACTACAGTTGCCTTAATAGTCCATGCCACCCGATATTAATAAAATATAAGCAGGGCGTTTATAATAAAAAAACCATATGACTGAGTATGCAAACATCATTTAAGTTCAGATAGAGGACACATTTAATATGAATTGGATTTTGGATTAATGTGGCCTGAATTAGTTAATTATTTTTTTTCTGAAGAAACATATTCACTTTTAATTCCTTAAAACATATACCATTTTTTTTTCTTTTTTTTTTTTTTTGGTACGTGCCCCTAGTGAGAACCGAACCTGGGACTCTCTGGTCCGCAGGCTGATGCTCCAATCGCTGAGCCAAACCGGTCAGGGCAAAACATATACCATTTTTATTCATTTTTTATTGGCACAGAGTCTGTGCTCAAGAAATATTTGTTAAAACAAAAGTAAAGCAGATCCTGAAGAAGAGTTTGCTTTTGAAAACCAAGGAGGAAGGAGAAGGGTATCGTGGAATGCAGAGGAAAGGTCTAAAGAGTGACCCTTCCTTCCTTTGAGAATGGGAACAGAGAAAACAGCACTGTGGGCCTTCCTTGCTCTTATTTTCAGGTTGAGATGAAATATGGTTCCCAGAATAGCACAACAAGAGAGATAACTCAAAAATGAATGCAACTCTAACTTCCAAAAATGTATACTACCTCTAGACTCATAGGCAACCTCACTGAGAAGAGTTCAATTTAGAGTACAGCAATCAGAGAATGGCTTGTTAGTGCTCGCCTAAAGAGGAGACATTTCAGAGCACTAGGAATTATAAATGGCACAGAAGAGTAGTCATTTGTGTGTCAGGCAGAGAGAACTGCTGATTAAGTTACAATTTTTCCAGGCAGATGTTTACCCTGGAATAGTGATTACAATCACTCTCATCCTCTTCAAATAATGGCCTGTTTACTGAGTAAAGGTTTAACAGTAATGAGATAACACGGATGTAGCCAAGTCACTGTTACTCTTCTGCATATGTCTTGGTACCACTACATGTTGATTTTCTATGGAAACTATAAAGAGGGAGAGAAAGAGAAAACAAATACAATTTCCAAGATGTTTAGGATAGAATTTTATCTAAACTCTAGTGTGCTGGTAATGTGTGTGTGCTCTGAATCTAGAGTGCTTGGGTTTTTATTCCAGCTCTTCTGCTTTTCAGCTATGTGACTTCAGGCTAGTTATGTAACGTTCAAGGGTCTTTCGCCACTACAGCAGAAATGAGACCGATATACACCACTCAGGATTATCATAAAATTAAATGAGTTCACCACATTTAAGGTCATGCCTGATACATAGTGAGTGCTCAGGAAAAGTTAGTTATTATTTTTAAATGTGAATGCTTCACAGAACAGGCGTCAGGAAGGGAGGCTGTCAACCAGTCCAGTAAGAAAGGGCAGATGCTGGGCTCATCCTGTGAACTGAAAGGCTGCTGTTTGATTCCCGGTCAGGGCACATGCCCACATTGCAGGCTCAATCCCTGGCAGGGGGTATGCAGGAGGCAGCCATCGATGTTTCGCTCTCACATTGATGTTTCTCTCTTTCCTTCCTTCTCTCATCCTCTTTCTGCAAAAATCAATTTTTAAAATCTTAAAAATAAAACACACACGGAAAATGAATTGTTCAGGTAGTAGAGGATATTTTGACTCACTATTCATGCAACAGATGACAACCGAAAACCTATTATGTGCAAATTTGTGTTTGAGGCTATGATTTAAGAATATTATGAATCCCATGAAAATTCTTATTTGCATCTCAAGTTACAGTTCTGAGCTTTAGATTTTAACTATTCTGGAAATTTTAACATCCTGTATTTCTCTTTTTTAATTTATTTATTTTCTTTATTGATTTTTAGAGAGAGAGAAAGGGAGAGGGAGAGAGAGATAGAAACATCGATGAAAGAGAACATCACTTGGCCTCCTCCTGCATGCTCCCCACTGGGGATCAGGCCCACAACCTGGGCATGTGCCCCAACAGGAAATTGAACCAGCAACCTCTTGGTGCATGGGTTGATACTCAGCCACTGAGCCACACTGGTGGGCTAACATCCTGTATTTCTTACATGTCATCTTTTGCTGGCATTTTCTGAAAGAGATAAAACTAGTTTTCTAATCTGGACATGCCTCAGAGCTACAGATAAATTATGACTGGGTGTGATTAACACAGAAAGTCACCTCTTTTGGCCCTTCCATGAAAGCAATCATGGAAATCAGCTAAAATAATTAAAGCTATCAGCTTGAAATATTCTCTCACTTCGAGTAAATAAATTTGTACAAACTGCAAATGTCCCTGAAACATCTCACTAAGACAGCATGATTATGCTGAAAAGAAACCAATGTCAATGACCAAAATGACAAGATATAATTTATATATATATATATATATATATACACACACACACACATATATATATATACACACACACATATATATCAGAATTTAAATGAGATCTTCTTTTGAACTTGAGCTCTTGGTTCACATCATTTTAAAACTAGGTTCAGATTCTCTCATGATTCTTAAAATTCATTAGGTTCTTTCTCTACTCAGTAGGTAAAAAATGCAAATAAAATTTATTATTTTATCAAAATGTCTTTATAAAACGTTTAACATATTTTCTTGCCTATATTCCCGTTTCACTTTGTATTGAAAAACACAAATATATAATAATCTATGTTTTATTTAATTACCATCCCTAAAACATTAAATTTGGTTTGGGGATTAACATTTCATTTTTAAAAGGATAGAATGAGTTGCAATATCTATAATATAGACAAATAGCAAAATCAACTTGGAAGAAAATTATTATTCTATCAATTCATTATAGAAAAATTTAAAATAATAACTAAAAACAAACTTAGCTAAATCATTAACATGATATGTCTTTAAATGTATGCTAATTTTAAAAAGAGACCCCAAAGACTTAGAAACGCAATAGAAAATTATTGAGATATGATGTTAAATTCATCCCCATTTATATTCTGAACGTGAGGGACAAAAATCTGTGGTTCAAACAAAAATGGTCTGGAAGTTTGGGTAAACACAACCTAATTAATTAGTGACTCTCAGGGGTGCTTTCTACTCGAGCAAACGGATATAGTGTCACCTATTCTACCCAGGCTTTGTGTTTGCCTGTCAGGGACACTAGGCTTGGAAGGAAGAGCACAGACACATGCAAATGGGTGTCCAAAGAAAAATGTAACAATCTATAGTGCTTAGTCCTCTTGAATTTAACTGGTGTGAGCCCTGGAAAAGAGCTAGTTAGTGAGGCTGGTAGGAAATAAACATATTTCTAATATTATAATTTTATCATTATAATTTCTAAAATTATAAAATTAGCTTATATTTCCAAACCCCAATGCATTACGATGACATCTTACATTATTTCAAAGCAAAAAGTGGAAATGCATAGAGGAGAATAACATAGAAAACTATTATGCTTGATATTTTCTCTAAATGGTGATGGGAAAAATATAAGAAGAAAATTTTATTATATAAAAATATAAGTATATATTTATTATGTATATTATAAGTATATAATTTAATATATAGTGTTATAATATACTGTATATACAGTTGCATTTAATATATTAAAGATATAATATACATCATATATTATACATACGCATATATATTACTTATGTTACTTAACCTTCTGGTATCATGGGACACTGAGAAAAGATAATTCAACTTAATTCAAGTAAATATATATTAAGAAACTATATGATGGGTGTTGGTGAATAAAATGTAGTTCTCCCATTTAAAGATTTTACAAAGGGATAAAGGTAGCCTGGATATATAACTTTCTAAATAAATTTGCAAGTTTCAGTTTATTCACCTGTAAAATGAAAGTACTAAATGCTCACATTCATTAATCTTGGAAACAGTAAAATATTTGAAAGCTATTCTTACAGCAATCAAAAGATAGTTATTGGTTGGTTTCAGAAATGCACACTATATAAAATAAAATTGTATTTGCTCCCAAAGAGGAAAATTCTTTTTAGAAAAATGAACACTATCATTGGCAATTTTCACAACTGACAGCAAACCATTAGCCATATCCTAAGCATCAGTAAAGATCATTTCTTATGTGTTACTCTATAAATTTGAACATATTAGTCTTTAAGCTAAGTGGGTAGAAAATGAGACTTGTTCACATGGAGTTAGGAAAAATTAATTACAGATTTGCTGCCCTGAATAAATAATCCTATTTCATTATAAAACTTGAATGTTATCTAATATGTATCTTCAATATATAATCCCCTATGGAAGGAACATCCATTAAGGATTAAACTACAATGTATTAAATTGAGCACTGAAATAGAATTCTTGGTATATAGTATTAATTATCAAATGTGAGTGAAAACATATATACCTTTTGTGTCAAATTTTTTAAATTAAAGTTAAAATGAGATCATCTCAATTCCAAATTACAAATGCCTCTCACATATTAGATTTTTTTGTTGTTGTTATTAAGCCTCACCCAAGGATATTTTTTTCCATTGAGTTTTAGAGAGAGTGGAAGGTGAGGGGGCAGGGGGGAAAGAGAGAAACATCGATGTGAGACACATGGATTCGTTATTTCTTGCATGACCCTGGCCAGGGCTGGGGATCGAAGCTGCAACCCAGGTACTTGCCCTTGACCAAGAATTGAACTTGTCACCCTTCAGTAACCACTAAGCAACATTGACCAGGGCACACATTACATTTTATACTACTATTTTTTTCAATTTCTCCTATCATACAGCACACACACACACACACTTTTGTATTTCGAAGTAGGAGTGTCAGAATGCTAAAACATCTCTGCTATGAGACGAGAGTCTTGCAATAGAATGTTCATCTCACTAAAATAACCTTGGGGTCTATTCACTTTGAATAATACTGTCTTGAACACAATCGATAATGTTGTATTAAGATAAACTTTTCCAGGAAACTGTTTCATTGATAGATGCATATAATTTTAATCTGTCATGTTAAAAATAATGATCTCCATGCAAATAATGTAAATCAGAAACAACCACTCTATTAAAATGTAGCACTGCTATGGAAACTGTTTCCTTTTCTGAATAAGAAACACATTTTTATAGAGTCAAATCTATGTTTGTTTCTTTGTAAGAGTTTGAAAATGTTGAACTGACTCTGAAACTATTAAAGGTTTATTTTTTAAAAATGTAAATAAAAATCTTTTTAGTCCTAAAGTGACTTTTATAGTTAAATGAAGTTATTACACCAATAAGTAAAATATCAGGAGAAATTGAGTCAAAAAAGATATGTGATATTTGTGTTTATTTTGTGTTTGCATGATCAGATGGGATGTATCTACTAGAGAACATCTTATATTTACCTCTAATCATGATCTTTGTAAATATATTAACTGCTTTCTTCAGCTTGTAGCCAGAAAGACATTACACAAGAATCAGTATTATTTAATATTTTTAGATTGTGTATGGATTTGAGGATAACTTCATAATTGGTAGATAATTTCTTCTCTTCTTCTTCCTCCTTCCTTTTCTTTAATGTTGGTAAATATACAACATGAAAAGAAATAACAATCACCCCAATTCTCACCTCTCATTGAACATATTATATTATCCATATATTCCCAAATTAAAGATAGCATGTATTTTATATTTAGGTGCGTAAAGATTTCGATGTTACATTAACGGGAAAACCGCAAGCCAAAACCCCACTAAAAAAGAGTATTAGACTTCCAGTTTCTCCTTCTTCACGTAAGTAGCTTGGAAGTCACCACAGTGTCCTAACAACGAGTAAAAAGCTGGGGACTAAAAAACTGTCAACTCTTCTCGGATCCACAAAAAAGAACACAGAATTAACCACTGCCCCCTGTATTAGAGGGGCAGGAAGAGTATACAGAGCGTCATGGCTTTAACAGCTTACCCGCGTCCAGGCTCACAGGCAGAACCCTCTGGAGGAACCAGCGGAAGGATAGGAAAACTAAAGTACAATTAATGAACTGCTGGTGGCTTCCTGGAGACAAGTCTGAAAGTTAAAAACTCCACAGAAGACCCTGTCATGGGGGCAGGGAGACAGGACTGTGAGATTTACCTCCAGGAGCTTGACCCTGTTCCTGCGGTACAAGTCCGAGGAAAATCCCCTTGAGTTTTGGGAGGTGGAGAGGAAGGGAACCATTCTGGAAAACACCAGAATGAACTGCGTGAAATGCACTCTGTTCTCAACAAAGCCTGCCTCTAGGGAAAATGACGTGACCAGAGCCTCATTTGCTGGGGTTTATCACAGCCTAATTGACCTGCAGAAAGGGAAATACGACTCCAGCCCATTTCACCCTCATGTCCACTGCAAGGGGAGGAAAAAATTGTGACTTGTGAATATTACAGTCTAGAGGCACCGGTTCACGAACAGTGTGAGTCCTAACCAGAGGACTGCAGAGTCTTCCCCTCCCCCTGCTCCTCAGCACCGCTTCACTAAAGGCGTATTTATATGAGTTTCTTTTCCCTGGTACAGCATGTCCAGCTATCCAGAAATATGTCAAGTCATACCACAGTTTGGAAGCAAAACACCATTTGAAGAGACAGCCAAATCATAGAACGAATTGTGGCAAGGATATTAGAACTATTACACTAGAACTTTTTCAAAAACTATGATTAATAGGCTAAAGATCTAATAGATAGACAGCAGCCAAGAAAAGATGGGCAATATAAGCATATAGACAGAAATCCAAAGAAAAAACCAAAATGAAGTGCTAGAGATAAACTGTAATCAAATTATTTTAATGGGCTTATTAATAGACTGGGCATGGATGAGAAAACATATCTGAGATAGAGAATCCTCAAAATCAAAGAGAGAGAAAAAGAGAGAAATGAAAATAATGAAATATCCAAGGATTGTAGGACAACTACAAATGATGAAAGTATAACTGGGATACTGTAAGAGGAAGAAAGAGAAAGACAAAAAATTTAATAATAATTGACACTTTTCCCAAATTAACATTAGATACCAAATCAAAGATCCAAGAAGCTTATGGAATACCAAAGAAGATAAATTCTAAAATCCACAACTAGACATGTTATTTTTTTTTTAATTCAGAAAATAAATGATAATGAAAAATCTGAAAAAACCAGAGGGGGAAAAGCACTTTACTTGTGGAGGAATAAAGATAATTACATCTGAGTTTTCAGAAACAATGCAAGCCAGGAGAGAGTCGAATAGAATATTTAAAGTATTGTGAGAGAAAGAAAGAAAACAAAAACAAACATATACACAAACCTGGAATTCTGTCCCAGAGGAATTATCTTTAAAAAATGAAAAAGAAATATTTTTACAGATAAACAAAAATTGAGTGTATTTATTATCAATAGTTCTGTGTTGTAAGAAATGTTTAAAAAAGTTTTTTAGAGATAAGGAAAATAGTAAAAAACTCAGATCTATATAAAGTAAGAGCATTGAAGAAAGAATAAGGGAAAGTAAAGTAAAATAAAACCTTTCTTTTTCTATTCTTAATTGATCTAACAGATAACATTCAAGACAATAATAACAGTATTTAATTGCATATGCTTGTGTATATATCTTATGTGTAAATATACATATATATGCTTATAAATGCTTATGTATAAGTGAAGTGAGGCAGTAATGACATAAGGGACTGGAGAAAAGAATAAAGATTATTTTGATATTATAAGGTAATCACACTACCAATGAGGTGGTTCAGTATTATTTGAAAGTGAACTTAGAACTCTTGTGAATGAATATTGTAAAATCTATGACAACAACCAAAAATGTAGTAGTAGTAATAATAATAACAATAAAAAGTATAACCCATCTGATAAGAAAGGAGAGAAAATTTAATTATATAAAATGCTCAATGAAAACCCCAAAAGCCTAAAAAAGAGTGGAAGACCAAAACTAGAATACAGACAAATAAAAAGAAAACAGTAACAAATATGGAAGATATCTATCCAACAATTTCATTAATCACTCTGAATGTCGATAGTCCGAATTAAAAGAGGGAAATTGTCAGAGTGGATCAAAAAACACTACCTAAGTATTTGTATGTTGTGTACAAGAAACTTGCTTTAAATATAAAGACACAGATTGAAAGTAAACAGATGGAAAAAAAATATCATGCTAACACTAATAAAAAAAAACCAGGAATAACTATATTTTTTAAACAGAGCAGACTTTAAATCAAGCAACCTTTCATAGATAAGAAAAGGCATTGAAAAACAAGTCAATTCCTCTAAAAGTTATCACAATCCTTAAAGTGTATGTGCCTAACAGAGTGCCTAACTACACGGGGCAAAAACTGATAGAACTACAAGGAGAAATAGATAAATGCACTATCGTCTTTCTAGACTTCAACATACCTCTCTCAGAAATGGACAGATCCAGCAGAAAGTCAGTAAGAACACCTATAGACTATTTCATCCAACAACAGCAGAATACACGTGTTCTTAAGTTCACATGGAATAGTCAGGAAGATAGACCACATTCTGGGCCAATAAACACATATTAAGAAATTTAAAATAATAGAAATCATACAATTTTGCTCTCAAATCACAGAAGATTAAATAAGAAATCCATAACAGGAAGATAACTGAAAAATAATATGGAACTCAAAGAAGAAATCTCATGAGAAATTAAAAATATTCTGAACTAAAATGAAAATAAAAACACAACTTATCACAGTTGTGAGACACAGCAATATCAGCGCTTAGAGGGAAAATTACAGCATGGATATCTATATTAGAAAGACAGGGTATCTAAAATCAATAACCTAAGTTTCCAGATAATCTCTCTCTACCTCAGTGTGGTGTGGTATCTAAGTATCTAAGAAGCCATGGACATGTGGGTGCTTAGCTTTTACTTTGAAACAGAAATGTGTTGCAGTGTAGAAAAAGGTACTTTCAGAAGTTGCATCTGACAGGTTGGGAGGCCATTCCAGAGAGAACTGCTATATCTGTACCTAGTTTTTGCTTATATTCTTTGTCAGTCAATAATAAAGATGGATACTGAGTGATACTTGTGAGTGGGTAAAGTCTGCTTTGACCATTCAGCCCTTTGTGGTACAAGTAGTTCTCAAGTCTTCACGCTCTTCCTTAATAGAACTGTGCACCCATACCACTGATGCTGTAGTGCCCACTACTGAAATTTCCGGAATCTACTTCTCTGCCAGTTGATTTGGGCTTGGCTGTGTCTCTGGCCGTAGTCAGAGGAATGCTGGCAGCCATGCTTTGGCCTGGTCTCGGGTGCTTCTCCTATCATCATGGGATGGGCCAGACCACAGCCTGAGCAGAACCAGTCCAGACCCCTCACAGATCTGAGTAAGAAAAATGGTGTCTTTATGTAAGCTCTTGAAGTTTGGAGGTATTTCCTAGATACCATCAACAATGGGAGAAAACTTTCAAATACACACATTAAAAGACATATTTCTAAAATAGCATTTAACTTTACTATGACCACTTCAAACTTGCATTTATATTAACTAGCCAAACTGACTTCAGTACAATTCTGTAAATTTACAAATAAAACTAAACAAAGATATTTTAAAAAGTGGCACTGGTAAAATATTTGTGTTGAAAAAATATATATTATAGATTGGCAATAATCTAATCTTTCCTGCCTCTTGTGGTTCATCCTATGAGGACACATGGTCTTGTACAATTACTCTGAGCACCAAGTTAATATACATATTGCACCATTCCATTAAGTAATTATGCTTTTATTTAGAAGCAAATACTGGCGTTGAAAATATGTGACTTTCGGAGAGAAATATGTCTATCCAGATATCTAAGTCATTTAAGAGGAAATACCTATTCATATTTCCACCCGATTAACACATTTTTTGGTAGAGATGTAGCAACAACACATTATTTTGTAGAGATGTAGCAAGTAGTCAGAAATCTACTATCTGTATGGGTAGCGAAACCAGAAAAGGATAAGCAATAATAATAATAATAATTCCTCCCAACTTGAGAATCTGAGTTTTATATTCCCAGTAAAGCAAATGAAGTCAACAGAGCCATGACAACCTACATGGAGAGGTATCGGATTGACTAGGCCCAGGGGATGCAAGCTGCTGCTAAGCTCATTAACTGGGGAATCTAAAATGCTGTCGAATTATATCCACAGTGAAGTTTACAAATAAACAGCAGCATTTCATGCCAAAGCAAACTCTCTCCATCAAAACATCTAGCTTTGCCTTGACTAAACACAGACTTCTTATTAGTGCTATTTTAAACTAAAAGCAGACAAAAGAACAGATCTCTAAGAGAATAGTAAATTAAAAAAAAAAGTTTGTGAACACTTTGAATTCTATGTGAAAAGTACGAAAGATGGCAGTGGTCTAGTTTGAAAAAAGATACATTTGGTGACTGTTTTGTCTAGTACTAATAAAAAGATAGCTTAGAAACAAACTTTTAAGAATACTTTTCAAATCATTCTATTTAGAAAATAAAATAAGAAAAGTTTAAGAACTATGTAATAAGATTTTATCTTTATAACTGGCATACATATGTTTCATTTTTTTCTTGACAGGCAAATGTTAACAAAACTAGTGTTGGTCATATCTATAGTACAAAAGAATATAACATAGCATATAATATAAGTTCTATAACATTCAAATGTCTACATTGACCAACATCAAATGAAAATAATTTGATTCACTCATTAGTTCATTGGTTCTTCTTGAAAAAAAAATATTTTTTTTTCTTTATTGATTTTACTAAGAGAAGAAGTGAGAGGGGGAGAGAGAGAAACATTGATGAGAGAAAACTTCAACTCCTGCATGCTCCCCACTGGGGGTTTGGCCCACAACCTGGGCATATGTCCTGACCAGGAATCGAACCGGCAACCTCATGGTGCATGGGTCGATGCTCAACCACCAAGCCACACCAGCTGGGCAGTCCAGTGGTTCTTACCTAAGGGCAATTTTGCTTCCCAGGTTATATTTGGTATTTACAGACATTTTTAAAATCAGGACTGTGGGGATGCTACTAGCAACTAGTAAATGTACCAGAGATGCTAAATTGTATGCTAAATGTTACACAATGCAAGGGTGCTCCCCCTGAAACCACAACTAAGAAGCATCCAGTCCAAAACATGAATATTGATGAATTTAAAGAACCACATCTTAGTCTAAAATGGAACAACTTACTTGCCTAGAAAACTGACTTTCATTCCAATCATTAATAAAAGTTGTAGAAATCTGCAAAACTCTTCCTGTTCTAGATTATATTATCATGTTTCTGCATTTTAGACATGCGCTTCCAATGATGCCACATGGAAGAGTGCTCCTTGCATGGGCCTGATTGATGCATTTACATTATATGTTCTTGCTCTTCAGAAAGCTCAAATTACTGAGAGCCCCTGGTGTTTCAAGAGATACAATGTTCTTTTTGGTGAGATTTTGCAAGATGACTATGTTACTACTACCATGTGATCAAGTGCAATGCAGATGGTTTTGTGGTGTCAGACAGACTGCATTCACTGCCTTTTTACAGCAATGAGTATTACTAACGTTCTGAGACCAAAGTCAACTGAGTACTATCAGTCTTTTTTATAAAAAAAACTATTTTAATATATTAAATTTGCACTAAATTCATTGAATAAAGAAAAGCACTTATTTGGAATGAGCCAAAGAAAGATACTTTTTTTTTTTTTTTTTTTTTTATCCTCACCCGAGGACATTTTCCCATTATTTTGTTCAGGTAGAGTGGGAGGGAGAGAGAGAAACAGAGAGAGAGAGAGAAACATCGATGTGAAAGGAACACATCAAGTGGCTGCCACCCGCACACGACAGACCAGGGCCGGGGACAAACTGCAACCGAGGTACATGCCCTTAGCGGGAACCGAACCCGGGTCTCTCAGGACCGCAGGTCGACGCTCTAACCGCTGAGCCAAACTGGCCAGGGCAAAGAAAGATACTTTTAATTGGAATATTTTAAGCAATTTTAGATACTAAAATGTACATATATAAAGGCCTTTAGGAAAACCCAGTGTGTAGTTGCAAGAAAAAAATTTGTACAATATAGAAATTGAGAGGTTTGGGAACTTTTCTATTTTCTGAAGTAGAATAGGAATTCTACTTAGTCATGATTTAAACAATAATGGCATACAAGGCAGAGGACTTGCTGGTTACCAACTCTGAACAGAACTGAAGAGTAACTTTTCAAAAGAAAAGCCAAGATTTTGTTAGCAAATCCATTGCCTCTAAGTAGAGGAAATATAAATTCAAGTAGAAATTGTTGACCATTATAGACAGTCCCCAATTTCAAAGGTAAGTGAGTAGGAAAATAGTAGATAAAAAATGAGTAGAAAAAAGCTAATGTGATATATTCCCATGGATAGTATTGCTGAGAAAGTGTTGTAAATACAATCAATTTACTGTGAATTATACATATCATCCCCAGTTATTCACAACACTGGTCAGCAAGTGCTTTAAAAAATAGCTTTTGATCATAAACACATTTTTTGTTAATGTACTCTGTGTTAACAGTGCTTGAGAAGAGATCAACTTCAATCTATCTGTTATTGTTACTCCAGTTATTCATATTATTAAATTTAAAATGGGTGAAAAAGGTGAAGGAATAAAGTAACACAAATTTGCCCAGCTGGTGTGTCTCAGTGGATTGAGTGTTGTCCCATGGACAGAGAGGTTCTGGTTTGATTCCTGGTTAGGGCACATGCCCAGGTTGAAGGTTCAATCCCCAGTGGGGAGTGTGCAGGAGGCACCCAGTCGATATAGCTCTCTCACATAGATGTTTCTATCTCTCTCTCTCTCTCTAAAAAAAAATCAATAAAAACATATATTTTTTTAAAAGTACAAACTGGCAGTTACAGAATAGTCATGGTGATGTAAAGTACAGCACAGGGAATATAGTCATTGATATTCTAATATCTATATATAGCACAAACTGGAGTTTATCAAAGTGATCACTTCATAAGCTATAAAATGTCTAACCACTGTGCAATACACCTGAAACTAATATAATACTGAATGTCAACTGAAATTGAAAAAAATAAAAAATAAATAAAATTTCACATAGGAATTCAAGTAAACCTTGAGGACACATTGTCTGACAACTCAACGCACTAGCTTCACTATAACACACTAACAACCTTCTGTCTTTTGGTAAAACATACTCTAAATAATAAAATCAAAAGTGGAACACGCAAAATTAAAGAGAAGGAAAAAAATAACAAAAATCTGAATTTTACAATATAGATGTATACATCCATTTTCAGTGTAATTTTATTTCCTAAAAATAGAGAAGGTGAATTGAATAAAACTCTACTTTGAACACGCTTATCTGACAAAATATAGAACCTTAACTGGGTTGCCTAGCAATCCTTCCTGAGTTCTCTGCGTAGGTAACTAATATTAAATGCAGACAAGATTTGTGGCAGATCCTGTTCACGGGATACCACGATGCCTTCCCTAGTAGTCTTCTTTATCTGCCTTCCACATTTGAAAGATATTCTTCTTTCAGATGGAAAACCAAGACACTCTCTTTCCACTACTTTGAAGGGGAGTTTACTAACACAATTCTAGTCAATGATTTTGAAGAGGAAGTCTTCTGCATGGATAATAGCCTCTCTCTCTCTCTCTCTCTCTCTCTCCCCCTCTCTCTCTCCCCCTCTCCCCCTAAGCCAGCCTCACCTCCTTCCTGCACTGAAGCATGGCCCTGTGAGGATGAGAGGTTTGAGGCAGCAACAGCCATACTGTGACCGTGGAGGAAGAGTAAGAAAATTCAAGCAAATTTTGGGATCAAGTGTCTTTGAGACTTTTTGTTCTAAACAATACATAACCTTATATTGTATGTCAGTACGGGTTAAGCATTCTGTTTCCTGTTGTCAAAAGCTTTACTAACTCAAACAGGGACCCTGAAATATTCACCTATCAAGCATAAAAATCCCATTCCTATATTAAGAAGCATGTTCTCACTCGGACAGCTCTCCTTAGGACATCCAGTCCAAATACTTTTTAAATTAACTTGGTGCATGTACCTCTCCATGAGCCCACAAGTCTCTTGGAACACAGATTCAATGTGAAATCAAAGCTGGGAACATTCATTCCACAATAAAAGAAAATCTACTGAAAAAAAAAGAAAAAAAAGGCAATGTCATAATGGCCAAATATGCTAAGATTCTCTCTCTCTCTCTCAAACACGCACACAATTCTTTCTATATCCAGTCACTTTTTCAGTTTCCTTTGTATCTTTCTAAGATTCTCTTGAATTATGTATATAGAACTGCACTTACTTTAATCCATTCTCATTGTTATTTACATTTTTAATCTTGCTACCAATATTTCATAAAACTGAAAAATGTTTCTTCTTAGGATTTCACAGTATTTCTCAAATTATGTGCAATATGTTAAAGCCAAAACAACTTTCTATTACAATAATCAATCTTAGTGGCAGATACTTGTGTTTTATCTGACAGAATTTTTTTAAAGTGGAAATGTTATGATTCTAATTATTACACTTTAAAATACTTGAATGTAAACTATCACAAACACAGCAAGATTAAGTAGCTAAGCAACAGATGGGAGATTTGAAAGCAATACATTCTTTGCTTACTTTACTATATCGCTACCTAACCCTTGAAAAGTAATATACAAAACAGAAGTCAATGACAAATACGTACTCATTAGTAAATTGAGATTTTATAAGATGAAAGTGTCTTCTCTCCAGGCTACTGTGTATACTTACTTTGTCTTTTTTACTTGACATACTATGTTTGCTAAAATAAATGTAGCCAATGATAATAAAAAGAGTGTTTTATTACTGGCTGTCTCTAATGAGCTTAGTACTGAACTGCAGGTTGAAAACTACTCGTATGGAGCCAAGAAACCCAATCTTTTTATCTTTGGAATTTCCCCTCTAATTTAGATTACTTTTTTTTGTTGTTGTTGTTCAGATAGAGTGGAAGGGAGAGAGAGGAAGAGAGAGAGAGAAACAGCGACATGAAAGGGACACATCGAGTGGTTGCCACCCGTACGACCCAACCAGGGCCCAACCAGGGACGGAGACAAACTGCAGCGGAGGTACGTGCCCTTAGCCGGAATTGAACATGGGTCTCTCCAGACCACAGGCCGATGCTCTAACCTCTGAGCCAAACCGGCCAGGGCTAGACTACTTTTGATATACTTAAGTCTTCATATCCATTGTAAATAATATACTAGTCATGGTGACAACTGGCTCTTCTCAGTTCCCAGTTTAGTTCATTCTATAGTTAGAACTTGTCAAAATGAATAAACCCTTTTTAATAATTATATTAAAAATAAAAAAAAAGATCATTATAATTGGAAAAGGTATTTAAAAATTGAGAATGATATAATGAGTCTAGGTTGCTCTGATCATAGTTTACTTTAAAGTCCACCTTATTTCTTTAGAAGATCTTGATTCAGGTTTACTGAACTCTTTGGATATGCTACTCTTTCATTTAAGTTTTTTAGTTCACCCATTATTATAATAATCCATTTTCCTTCATTTATATTCCTACTTCAATCAAGCACTGAATGATTCTAAACTCTTTGGTCTCTCCTTAAGGAACAGAAGGTTTATAATGAAATAAATTACCAACAGAGGTCCTCTTCCAGACCTCTTAAAATCATAAATTAATCCTTATGGTCAGTTACCTCTAAGCCGCTAATAGAAAACAATCTGTGTGCAGATCTGACCTCTATAAACCAACATCTAAGCTGGAACATATGTCTCTCTTATATTCCAGAATATTTTCCTTTTTCAGTTTGGGGAGGCTTAATATACTCGGTTTTGCATAACGGTCCATCTGTAGCAATTCTACATCCCTGCAGGTTTCCAAACTGCTCTGGAAGATAAATATGTCACAGAAACACACACAAACCTATGTGAGACCTTAATGAGTTCAGAAGATGATGGCATCATTATGCTAGCAAAGGATTTAAAAAAGCAGCATGTTGTAAATTAAGAGTGTGAATTCAAAAGGTGACTGCTATAGATGAGGGGAACATAAAGGAGTCTCTTTCATAATACAACCTTAAAGGAGTTTGTACCACAAATGAGTTACAAGGGCAGCCTGTAGCTAGATGACACAGGAAATCCCAGTGAATGCGTATACTATTTGTCTTCTTTAGTAAATAAAAGTTAAAGCCTTAAAACCTTACTACCTGAAAAAAAATGTAAGTCTTTGTTTGCTGTTCGTTAACTCTCTTAGACAAATATAACACAAGAAATAAACTCAGTCAATTAAATAATTTAAAATTTAGAGTGAATTATTCAAGGCTTTCAGTGACTTTTAACTCAAATGTCTTATACTTTCCTCTGTACAAAAAATGAGAAGAAATCCTAAGGTTTAAATTGGGTGAGATATCAAATTTATTATCAATTTTCTAAGTTTTTCTTACCCTCTGTGGGTAAGTGAAGGGCCTATGAGTAGAAAATCATGGTGTGGAAAACCCGGCATTGTTTTATCAACACAAACAATCTCAGCACCTGCTGCACCGTGGAGAAAGGGGCATCGGAGCTTGCGTGATAAAGGTGTTATAATCCCAGGCAATGCTTTTGAGTATGAGTCATAAAACCCTCATTCTACTTTACAGAAATAGTCAAAAAAAGAAAAGGAAAAAAAAAACACAAAGAAATAATAAAACTGTGTCTTAAATGTAAATAAAGGATTAAAGTATATATTAAACTCATTAACATATTAAACGATAAGGATGTCATATCAAACTGTTTTTAGCTACATGGATAACAACTCACCATAAGCGAGGGACATTAGCTCAGTATTGGGTAACAATAAACACGGTATGCGTTCTGTTCCAAGATCACAACACAGCAGGCCCCTGAACTCACCTCCATCCAGAGACACACCAAGCCCACAGCTGCACATGAAAGATATCCAGAAGCTAGCTAGCAACTCCTCTACAGTGGGCAACTGAGAAAATATGCCCAAGAAAGTGGTAAGGAAGGCTGAGACACTCTCACCATAAACACTGCCCCTGGCAGGGAGACATACAACTGAGAGAGAACACACAATTCCCTACTTCTCCCTTAGGAGCAGTGGGTTTGGACCCAACCATCTAGTACCCCAACTCTTTCTTTTTAATTTTTTAAATATATTTTAGAGAAGAAGGGAGAGAGAGGGAAAAACATCCAGGTGAAAGAGAATCATCGACCAGCTGCCTCCCGTATGTGCCTCATCTGGGGATCAAACCCACAACCTGTAGCACTCCAAATCTTAAGACTTCTACCAGAGGGACAGGTCCCCAAAACACTGAGCTTGGAAAGCAAATGGAACTTGTGTCCACAAGGCCCACAAGAGAAACATTTCTCAACCAGCTTGCAAGGACTCACTGTGGCTATTCCCACAGGGCTCAGTTCATGGTTACATGAACTGATTAAAAAATAGGCAGAGAATCTGATTAAAAAAAAATAGGCAGAGAACCTGAATAGACATGTTTCCAAAGAAGTCATACAAATGGCTAACAGGTACCTGAAAAGTTGCTCAACATCACGAGTCATCAGGGCAATGCAAGTTAATACCGCATTAAGGTATCATCTCATATTTTTTAGATTGGCTATCATAAAAAAGGCAAGAGATAACAAGGGTTGGTGAGAATGTGGAGAAAAGGGGACTTTTGGGCACTGTTGGAGGGAATGTAAATTCATGCAGTCACAATGGCAGTCTGAAGGGCTTCACAAACAAATTAAAAATCCAACTACCATAAAAATATGATCCAGCAATTCTACCTCTGAATATATATATATTAAAAAAAATGAAAACAGGATATCAAAGCAATATCTGTACTCCCATGTTCAATGCAGCATTATTCACAATAACCAAGATATGGAAACAAACTAAATATCCTCCAAACAGTCTTAAAAAAAAAAAAGATATGGAATATACATACAATAGAAAGTTATTCAGCTAAGAGAAAGAAGGAAACACTACTATTTGTGACAACATGGATGGACCTTGAGGGCATTATGCTAAGTGAAATAAGCTAGACACAGAAAGATCAATACTAAAATATTACATGGCATCACTTATACATGGAAGCTAAAAAAAAAAGTCAAGCTCAGAAATAGAGAGGAGAAAACTAGCTGCCAGATTTGGGGGTGGGGGCAGGAAGAAGTAGGGAGAAGTTGGTAAAAGAGTACAAACTTTTAGCTATAACATAAATAAAATCTGAAGATTTAATGTAAAACATGGTGATGACAGTTGAAAACACCAAATATTTTCACCAAAAAAAGGTAAGTATGTGAAGTGATGGAGGTGTTAATTAAGTAGGTATGGAAATCCTTTCACAATGTATACATATATAAAATTATCAAAATATACACTTTAAGTATCTTATAATTTTATGTGTCAGTTATACCTCAATAAAGCTGAAATTAACAACTAAATAAAGATAATGACCAGCTCTGCTCTTGCAAAATATTGAAAAGCTAAAGAACCAGCCATAGTACTTGTCTCAATGTGTGAGGAAGAGCCCAAGAGTGAGAGGATAAAGGAGAATCTGTGACATCATTTTAGTAAAATAATACTTTCAAACAAGTTTGGTTGTAAGATCAAAGCAAAGTTTATTTTTCTTACTATGATACTGGATTTCAAACATTGATTTTGTTTTGATTTATGAAAGTAAATTGATTTTTTTCTAGATTTCAATGAATGGGATAAATTATATTTCCATATTAAAAATGTATTTTATTTTTATCTAAAACATTCTCTTAATGGTAAATTAGATCAGCAAGTATTGCTAGGACTCAATACAAGTAGAAAAGAGGTAGTGACATAATAAAGCATGTGGTGTACATGGAAATTGAATATAAATGCCAATTTTTATTCCATTCTAAGAAGGAATTTGAACTCTGTTGTTGTTAGCCTATGGTAGAGAAGTTGACTATGCTTTCCAAATTTCTCAACAAATCAAAAAATAGAAGCCAGCCTGGCCAGAAAAGATAGAAAAATTGACTACTTTCTTAAATGTCAAGTTTATTATTCAATCTAGCAAGTAAAGATTGGATAAGATAATTCCTTAAATTCATTTATTTATTTATTATTTCTTTCTTTAAACAATATACAATAATTTAATAATGTTATAGAAAATTTTGGAAATAAAAGAGAAAAAGTGCCTATAATCCCACTACATGACTAATCTTAATTTCGTGAATGTTATAATTCAGGTATCATTCTATTTTCATAGTTGTAATAACTACCATACCTGCTTTTTTGGTTCAGTTAGCATTCCTTGAAGACATTTTGAATAAATGGTTGAGTTTACAATATGCCTCCTTCAGGTAAAGATTTCAGGTCATTTACAAAAAGTCATTCTGTACAATATAAAAGAGATAAAAACATTAAAAGACTATATGGCTAAAATTAGCCTTGATGGCCTGTTGAGTGTGGGGTAAAAATCAGATTCTATCCATAAAATAGATTCTATTTATCTATTTTATGATACTACTGTGGGAGGAACTTGTGCTGTTACCTATAGAAAAATGTTTTCAACGTGCTTTTTTAAAATTTGAATTTATTGAGCTGACATTGGTTAATAAAACCACGCAGGTTTCAAGTGTATAACAATAAAATACCATCTGCACACCACATCGTGAGCTCAACACCCAAAGTTAAGTCTCTCTCAGGTCTCCACCAACTGTAGTTTATGCTACTTCTTCTGAACCAATAATGTGAGATACTGCTGTACAGGATTATAAACAGGAAAGGCTAATATGAATTTTTTTTTTTTTTTTTTTAATCCTCACCCGAGGATATTTTTCCATTTTTTGTACAGATAGAATGGGAGGGAGAGAGAGGAAGGGAGAGAGAGAGAGAAACATTGACGTGAAGGGACACATCGAGTGGCTGCCACCCGCACGACCAACCAGGGCCGGGGACAAACTGCAACCGAGGTACATGCCCTTAGCGGGAACCGAACCCGGGTCTCTCCAGACCGCAGGCCGACGCTCTAACCACTGAGCCAAACTGGCCAGGGCTGAATTTTTTTTTTACATTGCTAAAATCACCTTGGAATTGGTCAGGGATATAATACTTGGGCTGATTGATGGGACATTCCATTATAGAAACTGAGACTAATCCCTTTGAAATGAGGAAACAGTCCTGAATTCCTTTGGAATATCTGATAAAAAGAAGCCCAGGAGAAAAACTGACTTTTTATAATTCAGAGAATCAGGCTCATAATTATATTAACTTGAACATTAAAAGAAATGTCATTCAATACTGCAATATATATCAATGAATAACGTGAAACAGAAGTAGTGATAGAGGAGGAAGGTACTTGGATGAGAAACTTGGCCATGCTGATTTAAGTTCCATCATCATAGTTCTTATAAAAATATTTAAAATACTTTTAATATAATGATGCCATTACAAAGAAATTAAACTATCTTGCACATAAGACTTAAAAATAAGCCTATATGCATAAAAACTCTAATAAAAATTTCTTATTTTCTAGTAAAAATAATTCTTTGCGATGTTTAATGCCATTCCCAAGTTGAACCAATTAGAACAAAATGAGTTTGCAATGATTGTTTGAAACAAATCAGGGAAAGTGACTGACATAAAAATAAAGTATACTGCAAAATGACAAGATAAGAAAAACTGGACAAATAAATGAAAGAAAACTCAGAAGAAAAATAAAACAGTAAATAAATTGCTAACCACATTCTCTGTCTTTATTTATTTATTTATTCATCCTCACCCGAGGACATTTTTCCATTTTTTGTTCAGATAGCGTGGGACGAAGAGAGAAGAGAAACATCAATGTGAAAGGGACACATCGAGTGGCTGCCACCCGCACGACCCAACCAGGGTCGGGAACAAACTGCAACGAGGTACCTGCCCTAAGCGGGAACCGAACCTGGGTCTCTATGGACTGCGCCCTAAGTGGGAACCGAACCTGGGTCTCTATGGACTGCAGGCCGACGCTCTAATCGCTGAGCCAAACCGGCCAGGGCTCTCTGTCTGTATTAATTGAGGTAGAACACATGGATTTAATGAAGGATTTTAGGTTACAACCAGAAAACAATACTATTTCTATATTCTAATAATTTAAATTAGTTATCTTCTTGGTAATACCTACTCTTAAGTCCAAATTGACCAAGTCAGGAAAAAATAAAATCTTTGAAACATACTCATTTTGGAAGTAAATTCTAACTTCTCCCATGTTGAAAACTTATCCAGCTACATTAGACAAGTCACTGAACGTCTATGCTTATTTTCCTTCGACTGTTAAGCTCACAAGGCCCTATCTGGTATGGCAGATGAAGGCAGTATGTGATAAAAAGAGACACCTTCCAGGTAGGAGGTAATATATACAACAAGAATGGTAGCATCTTTGCCTCTTGGCAAATGAGATAGAGAGAAAACATGAAACCCCTTTCCAGTGCCTTTGCGAGTGATACATGATCTGTCCATGTGTCTCCAACTTAAATTCAGATTCTCCACCAGCAAAGACAACTGTTTTCATGTCTTATTAATCAAGAATATTTTTTTCTTCCAAGGTATTGCCAATGTAGAACAGATCTAAATCCATAGACTTCAACTCTCTTTCCCTTTTACACAAACTTTTTAGTAAGTTTTAATAAAGTCTTTCTAACAGTTAGATTCTAATGATATTATCGCCAGCAATGGCCATGCAACCCAAATTATGACATTCAAACCTTGTTGCAGTCAGATTAAAAGTATGTTTGTTGCTTAAGAGTGATGTGCAGAACTATTCCCTCTGAATTGTTTACTCACAGTAAGTCCCACAGTGGTGTGACCTTTATATTCAACATTTAAAAAGTTTAACAATACTTTCCCTTCACCTCTTAGAGTAGGAGATAATTCTTTCTCCAGAGAAAATAAAATTAAAATGCTGCAACGCCTGATGGAGAAGTGAAGGCAAAGATAATGATGGAAGTAACAGACCAAATAATTATGTTAATTTTTTACTTCTTTGCAAAGGAAGACATTCGATAGTTACCGTGTTCAGTTCTGGTCTAATATTTTCATACCTGTAGCTAGCTTCATCCAGTATAGGACTATCCAGTCTCAAATGAGAAGCAACCTCTTACTAATTTAATGCAGTAGTTGAATTCATTCACCTTTAACCTAAATATTTAAAATTGAACAAATATTGGGGGGGGGGCAGATCTTGACATATTTTTGGTTGTTCTTTGTAAATTGTTGTTAAGCATCTGCACACACACACACACACACACACACACATCAGGTATTATTCTTTGTCTGGTCAAGGACTGACTTCATGGTTCCCATGGCAACCCAGTTTGCTCAGTGTTCTCTATCAGCAGCTGCTGATTACACTTTGAATTTTATTTGCATTCATGATTGAGAAGGAGTATAAAAGATTGAGGTAAAAAATTTGAAAAAAGCAGTAAGAGGAGAAAAGACATTTCAATCAATGCTTCTCTGCAGCTTTAATTAAAAATAGAAGAATAAGAGGAGATACCAAGATTTCAGAAATGTTTATTTAATGAATGATTTGCTATTGCAGTGATATTACGCCACTGCCATCTTGAACTTCTGCAATTTGTAAGGCTGAACAAAAAACATAGACAATTTTTTGTTTTCTAGTAATTGTCTGTCTGCTTTAAGAAAATAATACTGTTCTAGGTCCAGATTAAGATGAAAGAACAAACATATTTAGTACAGTATAATTTGTTGAATCATGCAATGTACTTTCAGAAAAATTTTTCTTTGATATTAAATGTCACTTATCCTTGGTCTTTTTGTGTTCACAAGAATTTACACTACCAATTTTTATATAGAAAGAGATAGTACAATAATTAGTAATAATTACCAGAGCATAAACAGAAATGTAAGAACTCTGTGGAAACATAGACCTTTCTGGGTAAGACTGTACAATTCTGAAATACTACTTTGGACATGTGAATGTCCTATTAGCTAAGAAAATGTAAGAGAACTAAGAGAATCACATATCTTTATATTAGTGAGCAAAGAAATACTGGATGACTATCTTTTTAATTTTACCATTCAAAAGTCATAAATATTTTTCACTTCCCAGAGTTATCTTGATATAATTCTAAAGAGATAAATATTTTATTTTCTGTGCAACGGTAATAAATTCATAGTTAATTATTTTATTCTTTTGGGGATGTTTGTCTCCGGACAAATTTTGTGTTCTAAACATTACATTAATGCATTGATTTTTTTTTTAGAGAATATTTTTAGATCCCCATTTGCTTATTATACTAATGAAATATAAATCAATGAAATAATAAATGAAAGAGCAAGGAAGTCAGGGAATCTAAATTAAATATGTAAAATTTATGATCTTTTGCTATTTTGGAATAAACTGTGTACCTTTACTGCATGTATACATCCTAGATAATTTGCTATTCCTTCCTTCCTTCCTTCCTTCCTTCCTTCCTTCCTTCCTTCCTTCCTTCCTTCCTTCCTTCCTTCCTCCCTCCCTCCCTCCCTATTTCCTTCCCTCCCTCCCTCCTTCCTTCTTTCTTTTTTCCTTCCTTCCTTCCTTCCTTCCTTCCTTCCTTCCTTCCTTCCTTCCTTCCTTCCTTCCTTCCTTCCTTCTTTTCTTATATAACCTAATGATAATGTTGTTAGATTGCAAAAGTACAGTACTTTGGTGTTATTCTGAAATTCCCTATATTTTTACATTGTCCACATTAAGAACAATATAACTCATTTTCAAAGAGAATATTTTTTATACTATGCTAATTTAATGCAGAATTTAAAAAACCACTTCACGATTACTTTGTACAGCCTTTAATCTCACCATTTTAGTGCTTTAACAAACTAGTATTATTAGAGATGTTACTCTGCTTAACTTGTCCTTGACATGCAGAGATCTTCATCAGATGTTTCCTTCTGCTTTGGAATGCTGGAGCTTGCTGTGAAGCTAGCAGCCTCTAAGGAGAGCAGGCATTTTAATGAACTCATGGGCCACATTTAACATTTCTCTCAGTCAATTTGAGTTTTCTCCATCATAGCAAATGCAAATGGTTCAAAACTTCGTTTCTTTCTTAACTGTATTCAGATAAAACTATGCTCCAGAAAAGGAAATTGCAAGGCTGTCTAGACCT
Source organism: Molossus molossus (assembly GCF_014108415.1). NCBI lineage: Eukaryota > Metazoa > Chordata > Mammalia > Chiroptera > Molossidae > Molossus > Molossus molossus. The sequence goes on along the minus strand of NW_023425344.1, from coordinate 71,930,181 downwards.
TAGACCAATGCCTGTCTTTCTCTACCACAAAAAGTACAGTCTAAATCTCCTGCAAGGAAAAATTAGGGATTTGGTTTCTCTTCCTGTACGTGTCTTATAAGTTGTAAGTCATCTCTCCCATGTCCTTCGCAGCTGGAAAGGTTTATAATAAGTGGCCAAGGAAATTTTCTACAGATTTTCACACAGACATTTTTTTTTTTTTTTTGGCACGAAGGGAGGCACTTCTTAAAGGGGTCACTTTTTACTTTAAGCATTATGTCACAAGACAGTAAGCCGAAAAGTACTGGACACAGAAGGAATGGATAGAAACCTCTTTCTTGCTTGTGAAATGATAAGTGCTTTCTGTATGAGCCAAACATTTAGACTAGGGACTGGCTGGCGCTCAAATGTTTTATCTTGACTTGGCTTGTAGGTCCTGAGAGCGGTGCACTTTGACTTACTAAAGACAGAGGGGCACCTTCATCCGATGTGAGGTGCCTAGCACACTGAGCAAAGACCTCTCACTGGAAAGCCCACATTGTTTAACCTATCAGCCTAGGTATCAGCAGCATATTTGGAGGCTTTGACTTTCAGTGTAGTAAATTTTACTCCATTTCTTTCCCTGGAGCCTCAATTCCAGAACTTTACCTCTGAGCTGGATTGGAGAAGTCTTTGGTCTCAGAGTCTTACTTTTCCCTTAAGACACATGAGGGTTTCGTTCTGTTTTGTTTTTAAAGGCACATCTGCATATCCTAGGGGAGAAATTAGAATAGCCAACTGTGATGACCCACAAGGTTTTTTTGATATTAGAAATCTTTGGGAAAAATTGCATTTTTTTCCCCCCAGTCATCTAGGTGATTTGACTATCTAAGAAAAAGTGGATTTGTTTGTTTCCTGCAACAACACAGAACTAATGTTAAGTGTTTTGTACTGATTAAATTTATCACTATAACTCTATGTGAAGTACAATGATTTTACTGTTTATGAGGTGGGGGAAGATTTAGTGAATTATGGCCAGCGGTGCTGTTGTTACCTGTAAGAGTGCTCAGTGGATAGTACAAAAGCACTGTCGTCCCAATCTTACAATACATAAGCAGCTAAACAGCTTTTCTTTTTAAAAGACTTTATTTTTTCTATATGTTTATTGTTGAGACCATTACAGATGTCCCCATTCCCTGCCTCGCCTTTCTGTTCACCTCCACCCAGCCCCCGCCCCTCCTCCCTCCGGCCATCACCACAGGTTGTCTGTGTCTATGGATTATGCATATATGTTCTTTGGCTAATCCCTTCACCTTCTTCCATCCTTATTTTGAACAGCCTTAGCTATACAGAATTTTATTTATTTATTTTTTTATCCTCACCCGAGGACATTTTTCCATTTCTTGTACAGATAGAGTGGGAGGGAGAGAGAGGAAGAGAGAGAGAGAGAGAGAAACATCGACTTGAAGGGACACATCGAGTGGCTGCCACCCGCACGACCAACTAGGGCCAGGGACAAACTGCAACCGAGGTACATGCCCTTAGCGGGAACCAAACCCGGGTCTCTCTGGACTGCAGGCTGACGCTCTAACAGCTGAGCCAAACCGGCCAGGGCGATACAGAAATTTTAAGAAGACAGTAGATAGTATAGTATAGAGAGTTTCTATATATCCCATGCTCAGCTTCCCCTATTATGAAAAATTTACATTAGTATAATTGTTAAATAATTAACGAGCCAATATTGACCCATTCTTATTAACAAAAGTCCATAGTTTATTCAGATTTCCTTAGTTTTTACGTAAAGTTCTTTTTCTCTGCCAGGAACCCAACCAGAATCCCACACGACGTTTAGCCGGCATGCCTCTTTAGGCGTCCCTCAGCGGTGGTGGTTCCCCAGGCAGCCTTCATTTTTGATAACAGTGACAGTTTTGAAGAGTAATAGCCAGGTATTTCGTAGGATGACTCACTACTGGAATTTCTCTGTTGTTTTTCTCGTGATAAGACTCATTGGTGATTGGTTACTGGATGGAAAACCACAGAGGCGAAGTGCCATAGATCACGTCATGTCATCCTATCATTTGTATGTACTATGCACATGATTTATGACTGCTGACATCTGCCTTCATCACCTGGTTGAGATAGTGTTTGTTAAGTTCCTCTACTGGAAAGTTATTCTTTTCCAATTTTAGACGTTCATGGCAGGCCTCATGTGGAGCACACAAAGAGTGGGGAGTTATGCTCCTTCTGCTTGAAAGTAGAGTGGTGACAACATTATTTGGGATTTTTCTGGGAAATTTGTCTCTTCTCTCTCACTTATTAATTTATTCAATCATTTGCTTATATCAGTATGGACTCAGGGGTTTTTGCTTTATATTTGGGCAATGGATGTTTAATAGATTTCCATTGCAAGACTTAAGGCAAGTAGGCAAAGCAAAATAACTGAATTTAATGTGAAAAGGCTTGCATGGTACATTCTAAATAAATCTAATTCGGCAATATCACTTGTCAATGAGAGATGAACTTGGGAGATGAGGAGGTGTTTTCTCATGAAAGCTACTCTGATCAAAATATCGACGGAAGGCAATTCCTCAGAAAACACTTTTAGATACTAAAAGAGATCTTGAAAACCATTTATACATTTTAAAATAAATATTTAAATAAGTTTCTGTAACCTTTCTAAAACCTTTATCTGTATATGGGAAGGTGGCTGCGATGGTTATAAGCGTCTCATCTGTTGAAATTCTTTTAGCATTTATTTTTTTTTTTTTCTTGGAATCTTTCACTATTTCTCTGATTCTATATTGATCTTTAGGTAAAAGAATGATCTGAACTTTAAAAAGAAATTCCATGGGGAATCTTGGCATTTTTAGCACAAAAGCTAGATACCTAAAGGATGACTGACAGAGACTGTTATTGGTCATCATTGGTCTCGGCTTAACTGTGGAAAAGATGTAATATTTTGAGGAAAAGAAAGAGAAAAACATGCACGAAACTGCAAATATTAGAAGAGAATTTGACAGTTATAGGAAAGTATTATTTACTTAAATTTATGACAATCATTGTTTATTACACAGATTCAAATACCCAGCAAACATACTGTGGCTTTTCTACTGCCTCCCTTATATTCTGTGAGACTTCCAAGCAGTGCCAAGAGTTCTTGGCTTAGGAAATATCTGCTCATGGCGTGGAGTTCATTTTAATGGTCTTCACATTTCAGAAAGTCTATATAAATACATACATAGAAAGTGAAATAAAACAAAGTGTAAAAGAAGAATGTTTTAGAAAGTAGATTGGCAGAGACCATCTGCAGAATGGTCTCCTGATCCACAAGGCTGGAGTGAGAAATGAGAAAGACTCAGGACAGTAAATAGTGCAGAGGAGAAGATTCTAGGTACAAAGTGAAGTTAATAAACAGAAGTTCTGAACTGTCATGATATAATAAAGGAATCAAGCCATGGACCTGGGGGAAACAAGATAGGCACCACTGGAATGGATATACCAGGTATGGCAAAGCTAGGGGCACCAGTAGAAAAATGGTGAAGACACAGGTAAAGAGAGTCATGGGTAAAGGACAACTACACATAAGTCTGGAGCATTACAGTCACCTTATTCATTTTAGGTATTTATTTCTGTGGGGCTGTGTGTGAGGCCTTAGAGTTATGACAAACATCTGCAAATACGCAGAAGAATTAGACATTGTCAAACTCTGCAATCTGTCAGGTTTCCTTTAGTTTGTGTATAGTGCCGTATAAGAGGTAGCATCACAGAAATATCACAATTGTACTACCTTCATGGCCTACAGAAAAATCTAACACAGGAAACTGGAAGCAAAAAATATAGTCTCTCCACGACTATAAAATAAGAAAGTGCATTTGCATGAATTATTAGTTGTTTTCTCTCAATTAGCATTTCTCTAATTAAAATTCTTTTGTGAGTATCCTAAAGACATAATATAATTGATGACCAGGAAGCTACTATGCTGCATAGTCTAACATTCTGACTTTCTATGACACTAATGATACCTTGCAACTATCAGAAATGCCCTGGAACATGCACAAGCGTGACATAAGCTCTTTCAGGCCACAAGGTTACTATCTACATGATTATGGCTTTAATACTTTTAAATGATCACTAATGGGCCTTGCAAAAATGATCAAGTTTCTCTCAGAAAATAAGATGCACACAGAAAAAATGTATGTAAGGTATATGCAATAAAAATTAGTAGGTAGAAACCATTTGCCAAATGGTCTCCTGATTCATAAGGCTGGAGTGAGAAATGAGAAAGGCCCAGGACAGTGAATGGGGCAGAGGAGAAGATGGTACGTGTAAAGTGAAGTTAATAAATATAACTTCTGAACAACTGTGATTAGCCAATTAGATTAAATACGCTCAAGCAACAGCGACAACAACAAAACTTCCAATTTTCTCTTAGATTTTTCCACATTAATATAGATAACGCAAAACATTATTTAAGATTCTTCGTAGATCGATTGGAACATTTACTCTTTATGATGACTATTCTACATGCTTTTCAAAAGGTTTCTTCTTTCCTTTGGTTCATACAGGTTCTGGAAGGTCTCTATTCTAAACCTAAAGGACAATAGTGACCTTCAGATAGGGGTTTAGGGTTAAGAAAAATGTTGGTATCTCAACTAAAAAGACTTTATTTTACCTTATCTATAGCCTGTTCCTTTCAAATGTAATATGCATGTCGCTTTATAATATCCAAAGATATACCAACCTTTATTTATAAGTTTCCAATCTTGAAAATTGTGGAACGCCTAGTAACAGATAAAATGAAGAGGTCAACTTCAGACATTGTATCTGAACTTGACAAAGACTTCCATGTCAATAAAAGACTTGGCTCATTTTGGGAGGCAAGATTAGAGGATTGATGTTTAAGATGGGAAAATACCTGATGGTTTTCTGAAGTTATCTAAATAACTCTGAAAATTAAGAAAAATGTTCCTCTCATGCAATCACTGTTCCATCACTTTTTCCTGTGAACTTGTCTTTTCTTATAAACTATAAGTGACTTACGAGCAGTGACAGGAGTGTCGTCTGTCACTCACATACCTTTGATGAGCAGATTCCAACTACATGTCTGGTCTTTTTTCATATCACTCCTCATTTTAAACTTTATCTCCAAGAAAATACACCACGCTCTTTTATGTGTCTCTTAAGTGTTTTATGAACCTGCTATTACCCTTCCTAAAATCAACACGTTTCACACCTTATTTGAGAGGTAAATTTGTATTTTCCTTTTTAAGTGAGGGCTCAAGCATAGTCTGAAGCCTGCCCTTCCCTCTCAGAATGATTTATGTGCTCCCAACTCTTTGCTGCCTTTGTGCAATGCTTTTGTGTGATGGACTGCACCATCGTGTCTGTCTCTCTCCCTTATGGACGATAAGCTTATTGTGGACACACATGGTCTCTTTTAATCTGTATGTTAACCCTACCAGCACATGTTAGAAGTTCAATAAGTAAATATTGAACTTTTAAAATCACTTAACTCTTGGGTATAAAAACTGCAATTTGATATTTAAATGATCTTGAATGTCACCAAAAGACACCTAATTATCAGATCTTTAACTCATTTTCCATAAATTTATGTAACAGAACTTTAGTCATTATACTTTAAGTCTATTACTCCAGTTATCCTCCTTCATTAACAGACTTTGACATCTTGCTTAGCAAAGAAAAGAAATTATTTGCAAGGATGAGTACTTATTATTATCTCTTGTCATCAGATACTCAGAAGTACTGATTTCTTTCTCACTCTAAAGTATGTTCTTTCCTCTATAATTGGCAGCTAAAGACAGGTGCTCATAATCCCCTCACTGTATCATTGCAAAACTTAATAAGAGTGGCCTCTGTTTCTTGCTTTCTCTTTCTCCAAAAGCAGCTACTTGGCCCACTGTCTGTGTCCTGTTGGGATAAATATGAAGGGAACTTATGCCATGATCTCTTTCATGGGAAGGAAAACAATCAATGTTTTTTGATAAAAAAAACAACAAACCTTGGTGGGCTAAAAGTAATTGCTAGGAATGTGATTTTCTCTTACTTTTAATATATGTACTTTTTTCTCATGACAAAATTATCTGAGCCATTGAAAACAGCTTTTTAAACAGGCATCATGTTTTCCCCAAAATATTAATGAACTATATTTCTATACATGGTAAACTTCTGTAAAGTCAGCCTGTATGTTCAAATGGGGAACACAGTATGGAAAATATTCAGATAAAAGTAAGACAGTTAAAAACACACAGAATTCCATATACTGTAGTATTTCGCTTATCTCAGAAAAAATAGAGAATCTTTTGGATTATCATCTATATCTTATTTATACTCTCAAGTCTTCTTGAATATACAGTATGGAGCAAAAGTACATACAGTTGTTTGTATGGGAAATAATATAATGATTAATAAATAGTAATACAAGAATAAACTGTTTCATGTACTCACAATTGTAAGCCTGCTCTTGCCCCACCCTGTAGGTTCTTACATTCTCTTAAATATATTATTGTTCGTACCATCTAATTAAACTTTTCCTTATTTATTGGATATATATTCTTCTTGTGGGATTCATGGAATCTCTCTTTTTAGATTTCGAATGGATATCATAAGAATGATCAGATTTGGTAAACATGATCTTTTTCACTTTATAATTTAAATATGAAAATAATCTTAGACATGTGTGGTAAAGTTAGATAAATCAAGACTTTGAATTTATGAAAAATATACAATGGTAGAGTTTCTCTAGATAAAGATATTCTATTCCACAATTCAATTCACATGCTAAACTCTCCTGAGCACAATTCTTAACACATTAGAATATTTGATGATAGAAATATCAATTCAAATGTTTCAGTATTGATTATACAAAAATGTAATCTTTCCCATGAGTTTTTAAAACAATAACAGTTTTTATGAAAAACATGTTAAGCCCTGGTCAGTTTGGCTCAGCGGTTAGAGCGTTGGCCTGTGGACCAGAGAGACCCGGGTTCGGTGCCCGCTAAGGGCACGTACCTCGGTTACATTTTGTCTCTGACCCCCATTGGGGTTGTGGCAACCACTCAATGTGTCTCTCTCACGTTGATGTCTCTCTCTCTCTCTCTCTTCCTCCCTCTCTCCCTCCCGCTCTATCTGAAGATAAATGCAAAAATGTCCTCGAGTGAGGATAAAAACAAAATAAAACAGAAAAACATGTTAAGGTAGTCTTATGCCATTCTTATTGTCATCGTTTAAAAGATGAATTAGCCCTGGCTGGTTTGGCTCAGCGGTTGGAGCGTTGGCCTGCGGACCAGAGAGTCCCGGGTTCGGTTCCCGCTCAGGGCACGTACCAAAAAAAAAAAAAAACCAACATAAAAGATGAATTAAGTTTTATACTTTGTACACAGTGACCGACATCTGGGAGGTTCCTTCTGAGAATTAACGATAAAGTTTCCCTTACATAATTTATACTAGAAATCAATGGTTTAACTCATAAATCTGCAATGTCAAGTTTTAGAGATAAAAGGGTTCCTAAACCAAAGATATTTGACCCTAATCTAGTTAATGGCATTCACATGTGCAAAAAAGGAATATGTTAGTTAAAAGGGTGAGAGGTTTGTCATTTCTGAAAAATGAGGTTAAGGGAGAATCATGAGAAAACCTAAACAGGGCCTTACAAGTTATCTAGATCAGCATTTCTGCACTTTGATTTATACAGAGGTCTCTGAGATTTTAGTTACCTTGAGGCTTCTACTGAATGACACCCTTTCAGTACACTGACAAAATCCAATTGCTTATTTAAACCTCCCTGAATTCATCAAGGTAATGTCAAATTCTCAAATTCCTTCACTAATAATATCACATTCATTCAAAACTTTAAATGATCTATTCTTTCAAATATTTAAATTCTATTGTGTGAAGCTTACTTTTTGTTCTGAACTTTCAAATCTCTACCTTTAGTTTTCTATCCTTATTTCATAGTTTCAGATTTTTCATTATATCTCTTAACAATGTTTCTGATCCCTTCTGGGAATCCTAATAAATGTAACCAGAAAAATATATGTGAAAATAAGACACACAAAGATATTGTACATACAGTAACTTATAAATATACCAATCTCAAAAATTACTTAAAATTTTCCAACAGATACAAATGAAACTTTTTAAAAAGAGAAAAATTATTGAATTTAATAATCATGAAAATTCCATACATTGTAATGTTTCAACAGTGCTCATTTTCCATACAACACTGCTCTGAATTTTTGTTATTCAAATACACAAACTGGCTCATTAATCAAGTGAAGATACACAAAAGGCTTAAGTTATCACAGTTAACCAGGACAGAATTAAAATTATATCCATTCTAAAGAGGTTTTTGGTCTAATTAGTCCAGCTAATAATAATTGCTTACCCTTTATGGTGTCGTGATATGAATGAGAGAAAAAGAAAACTATCACAAAGATCTACTTCTATTACTTAACTTTAAGGCCAAGTTCATATCTCAAATTTTCTGTCACCGTCTTTGCCCATAATTACCTTTCAAATCTTAGATTGTACTATTCAAAGCCCCTTATGATTACTAGTAACTAATTTCATTGTCAGCGATCTTTCCTTTAAAGTCTGTATATAATCTTTGTGGAAAGAGTTCATGACTGCAATTCTTTTGTTCTTTCTCCTTTCCCAAGAAGCGACTATTCCAGCACTTTCAATATAATTATGGAATTCTAGAAGTGGTAGAGACTTGATACGTCATCAAATTCTACCATTCCCTTATATAATTAGAAAATTAAGTTGCAGAGAAATTTGGTGTTTTGTAGACGCTCAAACAAGTGCTGATATCAAATTAAAATAAGAACATAATTTGATTTGAATATCTATTCTCTTTGTTAACTGTGCTGAGAAACTAAGAAATGCTCAAGAGGTATACAATAACTAGAAGAGCTACATAACTTAAGAACAACAATTTGTAGACATAGTGTTTTGTAGCTTTCCTACCTGGAATTCTTTACTCATTATTACCTTTAGTTATTAAAATTGGCAAATTTTATCCTGTTATCAAGTGTTTAGATAAAACAAAGGAGAAATTGCTTATTTACTTATGCAGAATGAGCAATGACTTTTTCAGTTTTCCACTATTATTTACTATAATTTCATGTCCATACTATAAAAGTTTAAATTGCAACACCACTATACAATAATCAGAGCCTAAAGGAATGTAGAAATTCCTCAACAGTGTAAGACCATAGAGAATTATGAAAAAAGTATTGCTGGTAACAAATAGAAGAAAGCAAATTATACTTGATTTTGGTGATAGCTAAGGACACGGAAAAGCTGATTGCTATCTATTTTGGCTAACTTATTGGCTTTTTTTGGGCTAATTTCCTTATCTCTTTTTTACTATTAGGAAAATGATGAAGAAAATATTTTATTCCATAAACACAATGATCATATTTCAAATAATTTTGATTTCCATTAATGTAATTAGATGACTAAATTCTCCTAGGGTATTTGTTTCAATATTAAAATAAGTTACTGTTTTTGTTTTGTTTTTTAATAAGGGATTGCTTTACTAACATACATATATTGTTTGTACTAAGAGAGTGTAGAAGTGGGAGACAGGATAGAAGGTAACCCACACTGAGTGGTATAGCATTGTATGTAAATGTGCATCTTAACAGCATATAGTAAATGTGGTAGAGAGTTGCTGTGCTGGAACCGATCTGTACTCCTAACATTTGTAGAAATAGGGGATATAGGAGATTTTTTTTTTTTTTTTTTGGAGCACCACACATATATTACTAGGAGAAACAAAGGTATTTTTGATTCTAAGAAGGATATTGATAACATCTTGGCTGAGATGCTAGGTAGGAATCTAAATGGTCACCTGAAATGCAGATTCATTGTTTGGTTAAGATAACCACTGGTGAGAGGGTCTCCAGTGACAGGAATCTCCCAAAAGCCCACAAAGGTGTCCAAGCAGGCAAAAAAAAGAGCCATGTTTTAAAAGCTTCTGACATGGAGGGACCTGGAGAGTATCATGCTAAGTGAAATAAGCCAGTCAGAGAAAGACAAGTATCACATAATCTCACTTATTTGTGGAATATAATGAACAAAATAGACAGAGACATAGAAGGAGGGTTCAGACTGAGAAACCTCAGAGGAGGGTGGAGAAGGAAGAGATAAACCAAAGAACTTATACCTGTGAGCATAACCAATTGACATAGACAACAATGCTGGGGCGGGGGGCAGAAAGGGGAGGAGGGTGTCAATGAGGAGAAAAGGAGAAACATCTGTAACAAAAATAAATTAATTAAACAAAACAAAACACATGACTCAAAAAAAAAAAAGGCATCTGGGCCCAGAGGGGTTGTGGGCAGTAACCTCTCAGATGGTCTCCAATTATCCTTTCTCCTTGTATTCATGCTCTTGCCTTATGTTATGCCCTCCCCTTAAGAATTTGCTGAACCTAGTAACTGGATTCTAATGAATAGGGTGCTGCAGAATGTTGAGCTGTGACTCCTGAATTAGATCACAAAATCACAATGGGGCTCTCCTCTCACATTTGTTTGCTGCAAGAGAACTCAGAGGCCACTTTGTGATCTGCTCCATGCAGGGGGCGGGGCCCTAATGTGGCAATCAGCTGATTTTTTCTGTTTCCACCAGCAAGTATTTGAGGCCTGGAATCTGGAAGTGAATCCTCCCCATGTGGGGCCTTGAGATAACAGTAGCCCACCCAACATACTGGTTGTGGACTTGTGAGAGACCCTGAGCTAGAGGGCCAAGTGAAACCAATGCCCGATATGCTGAACTAGGAAATAATTAACATTTGTTATTTTAATATGCTAAATTGGAAAGAAACATATTACATAAAAAATAGATAACACACAGGAATCAAACCAAATCATGGAAAACTAGTTCAAGTAACTGTCTTATATTGTCTCCCACTGCCCCACCCCCATGCCTGAAGGCCTAAAGGGATGGAAATGAAAGGAAAGGGAAAAGCTTGTGTGTCTTTCACACACAGAACCGAGCTGGGGAGAAAGAAAATGGTTTATGTTATGTCTAGTTATGATTTTTGATATTGTATTTTACTGGGAACTTTATTTTTCTATTAATGGTAACTACAATGGTTCTTAAAATGACGGCAAGAATGTATACTAACTAAAAACAAACGGAAAAAACATGTGGCCTGCCACGTTTTCACTGAGGGGCAGGGGAAGGTACCCACCACTGAATAAACCGTACAGAGAGACTCTGAAATCAGAATAAAAATGCATTTTTCATTATGTTCTAAGTTGAGTTTGTAATATACTGCGTATACACTGCTCTGGTGATCTTCCCTGTTGAAACGTTGGACTGAGTGAGTTATGTGCCTGGGTATTCAGTGGAATAGGTTTGCCAAGGGAAGAAATAAGAAATGTAACGTAATGTCAGACCAGCACTAAATAAAGGTCATGCATTTACTGGGATGTGCTTGGTGAGTATGCAAGGGAGCATAGTTAAGACAGAGAATAGCTCAAGCCCAATCGCCACACATTATAAAAGCCGTGCTCAATGAGTAATGGGACAACTGTGAAAGCTCTCCCAGGCGGAGTGAAATATCGCTGCGCTGTGTGCCAGTGATAGGGTTATTACTATTGCTGGCTTGTTTACTACTAGTCTGCGTCTTTAATCCCTCACTTTTGAAGCACCAAAGCTTAGTTTTATAAAACTACCTTGTTAACACACAGAGTTTAAGTACAAATAACTTGGAAACAACAGACAGAATGACTGCCTTGTCTATATTGTTGCCTTCTATTATTTGAAAGCTATATTTTTTGCCTCCAAGTTTTCTTTTTATCAGCCTAAATCTGTGTTGTTGGCAGGTGTTACTGAAAACACATCCCGTGCCTTCATCCGTTTTGTTCCTATGATGTTCCTCTGCTTCGATAGCCCTGCACACCTCCCCACACAGTATCAACTCAGAGACTGCTGGACATTCCTGAAGACCAGCTCAAAGGCAGCGTCCAGGCAGAGCTGATCAATCATCTTGGATAAGTATCTTAGGCTTGTTACCTTTAAAGTACGGAGCATGGTATTCTATGATTATTTGTATGCATGAGTCCATTATCAATCACAATAAGCGAAGGGACTGACACACAGTGATTGTTCCCCAAAATGTTTGTGGAGTCCATGTGAAAAGAATGAATAAATAAATGACATAAAATCCAGACTCCTGTCCAACTTCTTTGTTTTTCTTCTCCCGGTGTGTGGCAATTACATCTCCAGAGAGAGTCTTAGCAATCAGAATAGTGTGAACATCTCTTTAATTAACGCAGTCTAGGACTTTGTAGTCTCTTCTTACTAGCAGTTGAGGTACTTATCCTGTTGGCTCAAATTGATCTTTGGGGCCTTTGTAGTAAAGAACTGATCCTTTCCCAAAGTGAGATCTGGCCTTTGTCCTCAGCTAGTGGAGGAGATCACTTGACTCTGAGAATATGTTGCCTGATTAGAGTGTCTTTAATTTACATGGGTCATGCTGAATAGGCTAACAACTTGATTTAGGGTGAGGGTTGGCCACACCAGATAGTATTTAGAGTAGCTGCTGACCATGCTAGAAAGACAACATGATTTAGGGCCAGGGCTTGGGTCCATTTAACTAGACCTCCCAAGATCAGTCACAGAGGCAATCAATCATGTCTCCATAATGGAACTCCAGTAAAAATTCTGGACATTGAGGCTTGAATGATCTTTTCTGGATGGCTCTACTCTTAATATATTTTCTCACATCAATACCAAGAAAGTCAGGCTGCCCGAACTCCATGGGAGAGGAAAACAGAAGCTCCATGTGTGGTACTTTCTTAAGACTTCTCTATGAGCAATTCCTTTGGTAGATTTTATTCTGTATCATTTCACTGGAATAAAAAGTTTAAAAACACAAGTATAACAGTTCCCAGGAAGTTCTATGAGTCCCTCTAGAAAATTATAAGAGCTGAGGGTAGTTTGGGGAACATCCTGAGTTTGCAGTGAGTGTCAGAAGTGAGGGTGGTCGCACGTGGACTGTGTTCCCTCTACTTGAGACCTTTGGCTGCAACTCTCCACAGGCACAAATCAGTATGCAAAAGTCTTTAATACTGAGTGTGATATTTGGGGGAAAATATTTCAATGCCAGATAACACATTATTTTTTTAAATTTGACACAATTCCTAAGGATTTGGTGATGTCAGTTAAGAGCAATGTCATATTTTACAAGAAAAATAAGACTTCTAGTGGTTTTCATGATAGAAATACCTGAATAAGCTGTTAAATTCTGGCAATACTATGCTTTAATAGAAAGTGTGGCTATAGTAAGCTGTGTCTCCATCCATGGGTGCGAGCCTATTTTTATAACTTGATTTTGTTCATTTCTGAATACTGGGTTTCTATTTTCAAATTACATAAGTATATATTCTATCTTTTCAGTCTAAGTATTGTTTTCTTGGAACACAGCCTTAATGAGAGAAAACAAAACTATGATTGGACCTACAAACAAACAAAAAAAGACATTAACTATACTTTTTCACTGAATTTTTTCCCAATAACATAGTTCTCGAGCAGTTAGCTTATCTGCATTCTGACAGAAAACATTAATAAATAGTTTCCAGTAAGAGCAAAAGTTTTGCTTAGGATAATACTATACACGTCCCTCCATGTTGTCTCAAAGGATAAGAGATCTTTCTTTTTTACAGCTGCATAGTACTCCATTGTGTATATGTACCACAGCTTTTTTATCCACTCGTCTACTGATGGACACTTGGGCTGTTTCCATATCTTAGCTATTGTAAATAGTGCTGCTATGAGATAGATATCACATGATCCCACTTATTTGTGGAATATAATGAACATAACAGTCTGAGGAATGCCATAGTCCCAGAGACATGGAAGTGGAGTACAGACTGACAATCCCCAGAAGAGGGGTTGTGGGGGGGGGAGATAAACCACAGAACTTATATGAATGTATGCATGAACAATGGACATGGACAACAAAGCTGGGGACAGGGCAGAGAGGGAGAGGGAGGGGTGAATCAGTGGGAGGGGGAGAAACATCTGTAACAAAAATAAATAAATTAAATTAAAAAAAGAGTAAAAGTTTAAAAAAATATATCTATTTTATCTCTTAGGATATTAAGAGGCAAGAGATTACTTAAAAACCATGTGTGAGATGGTTGCTCTGTAAAAATTCGTTTCAATGCCATGGTTTTTGTTTTTTTACAAAAGCTTGCATTAATATGAGTGGCCCTGACTTCTGGTTCTTCCCATTTTCATGTTCCAACTTATGAATGAGATGAAATTATCAGGCTGCTCTCTAGCTGAAAATAATCCTTCACTCCTGTTCGTCAGCCACAGTCCGACAGAACTCGTTAGGTTAGGATAAACAGAGTATGTTTTTGCCCAGGTGTTTTACGTTCTCCTGCTCTCTGATATTGTGCTTTCCTTGCTTCCTTGTCAAACCATAGGCCACCGGACTCCCGGAAGTCCTCACATTGCTTTACGTTAATCTCACTATAATATTTACTACTCTTGAATTTTGCCTAGATTGAAACACAGAATCTGCTGGAAAGTTTTCAAATGGAATTATTTCACAACTGTATAAATGCTTCGAAAATATTTTTAGAGGTAGAAGAGGTCAGTAATTATTTTTTCCTAAAGAGAGTACAACTTTAGTTTATTTCGAGGCCAGATGTATGGAAATTGTCTGTGGTGTCAGGTACAGAGGACAGCTTTCAAGGGAAGACTTGCTGAGAGTTGAATTTCTGAGGATTATGAATCGTAAATTATATACACTGGACAGCGGATCATATCAAACATTTAGTAGCAAGTTGTTCAAAGTCCTTAAAACTCCACAATGAGTGCTCATAACAAGGGACTCTACAATCTCCTTTCCATCTCCCCCAAATATTTAAGAAATGTCAATCAAATAAACTTGTTTTCTCTTAACTCTCCTCTCCCCATTCCTCTCCTACCTCTCTCATCCACATTCTCCCTCCCTCTTATTTTGTGAGACAATTTTTATCTTATAAATTTTCATGTCTTTCATTTAAAATGTCCATTTGTATATGTTATTATGACCTTAAAAAACAAAGCTTTCGCCTCCTGGACTCTCAGGTTAGTGAGAACAAGGACCTCACTGGCCCCCACCCTGTCCCCAGTCTGGCATGGGGTCTAAAACTTGACAGGCACTAAGGAACACTATAGGTAACAAAGGAAGAAGGGAGGAAGCATAGGAAAAGGAAAGAAAGAAGAAAATAAAAATTTGAATCACAAAGAACTGATGAGCCCATGCTATATAATAGTTGCTTATTTTCTAAGCTTCCCTCAAAAGGACCATCGAGGCATAGCTTAACATGAATGCTGAAAACGGAGAAAGATCAGAAAACTCAACTTTGCCAACAGGAAAGGTATCACATGAGTAGTACTGACTGTCTCCCTCTTTGTGTTTGATCTGAAGGTGAATGTGCTCTGCAACTTTCTCCAGCTGTGCTCCGTCAGCAGACTGGGAGGCCAGTGCTCTCAAGCAGCTGTTGGTTCATCAGTTTTAATTGCATTTGCATCTGTAAAACAGAGCAGCCTGGACCTCCAACAAAACACTCTTCTTTACCAGACTCGCCAGTAAGTTTCTTCTACTTAAAGTTTTTACTATATTTTTTTTAAAGAGTGGGCAGGAGCGAGGTAATTTATTCAAGGCAATCTTTCTAATAATTCACTGGTTGTCATATAAATAATCAGAGATAATAGAAATTCCACTAAACATTTTAAATATTGCCACAGTGGTCTCTTCTGTAAAATAATTATTCACAGTTTGGTATTCCTATTTTATTATTTTTCTTGTTATTCTAATGATAACACACTCATTAATCCTACTTCCTCATTTTGAAATATAAATATTGCATCTTTTTAAAAATGACATTTTTAGTATGACAGAATACTCTGATACATTGGTACTTTATGCTTTATGTTTATAGGTATGGAGGACAGTTTTTGAAAACAAACACTGCTTAATATTAATACCAGCACAATACAGTGATTACATGTAATATTCCACTATATTACATAGTACCAATGTAAAAAATAAGCATTCATATCATATAAGAAGGCCACATTTCAAAATGTTCAGTATGTCTTCAATTCAAAATCAACACGCATTAGTGAAACTATGTATAAAAATAAGAGTAAAATGCATTTATAAAAGCTATAACTCAGAGAGAAAAGAAGAGGTTTTAATCTGAGAGACATTTCTGGAAGTAGTAAATCTTGAATTATATTTTGAACTTTAAAGAACAACAAAGTTTCTCATTTTTATTTGCTCTTTTTTAGTTTAAAACTTTTGAGTTGGTGCTTCTTTGGAAAGTTTATAATTTATTTGCTGTATGCCTCATTTTCATCATCTGTAACTGCTTCCCTCTTCGCCTAATGGGAACTCAGGATGTGATATTTATGAAGATTAATAACACAATGTTAATCTAAAATTTTGAGAAATTCCACTCATCTCAGTTAATCTCTTCACAAAATAAACTCACTGTATTAGCTCATTACTCTCTTGCTCTAATTATATTTACGTGCATAAAATTTTTCCTTAAATAATGGCTTCATAGTTTTTCTAGGCTTCCTAAATTGAAAGTCACTCTTTTCAACTGGATCATTTACATATGTCATTGTTCCAGGGGATTCTCTAAGAGCAGAGAACAGCAACAGCTACATAATTTTTAAGACCTGTTGAAAAATGAAATGAAAACCTCTTGTTCAAAGATTGTTGAGAATTTCAATGTAGTAACAGTACAGCACTCAACCAAACGTAGAACCATCTGCGTGTAAGGGTCAGGGAGACTGCGAAGGTCACACACCCCTGAACCAGCCCCAGCGGAGAGGACAGAAGGGAACAGATGGGAGCCAGCTTTCCAGCAGACTGCAAGGAGTTACGTAATAGTTGACATGAATATTACGCTTGGGTGTTTTATTCAAAATTGTATGATGGGATTGTGGAATTTTAAATGGATTTATGAAATTCACCCTCACTGATTTATCGATAAAGATTCTGTGTTTACCAGCCATACTAGTCCCTTGACAGTTGCCCAGTATATACTAGTCAGTTGGCTGTTTAGGCTGAAATAGTTCGGTGGTCTAAGATAAGACAATGCATTGTTTTTAAGTGACATGGACAACAATTGAGCTAAGGGTAGAATACAATCCCATATAGATGAGTGAAGAAACAAAGGCAATAAAAAACAATAGTGAAAGTGAAATGATTAAAACAAGATTATTATCAACATCAAAGCTCAACCCCGTGGATTTGCTTCAGTTGTTCTACAAGCACTTTTCAAACATCCACTATATGCTAGGCCCTCTTTTAAGTGCTGGAGATACCATAGTGTATAAAAGAGATGGGTATTTTTGCCGTTGGATAATACACCTTCGTGGGAAGGATGCAAAGTAGGAGACAGGCAATGAACAAATAAATAAGCACAATAAGTATTTTTCAAGTACTATAGGGAAAAATGAAGAGGCGAAGGAGAAAAAGGTGTCTGGAATCATGTGCAAATTGCTATTGTACACAGGTGTAAGGAGGGTCTCACTTATAGATCCTTTGGAGAAGAGTCTTGAAGGAAGAGAGAACAGCTATGTGGTCAGCTGGAAGCAAAACAAGGACAGAAGATGGAAAGTTCTGAGGCAGGAGAGTACTTGTCCTGCTGGAGTAAACAACTGCGAAGTTTCTGTGGCTAGAATATTAAGATAAAAAGAGAGCCTGACCGGTGTGGTTCAGTGGTTGAGCGTCGACCCATGCACCAAGAGGTCTCCAGTTTGATTCCTGGTCAGGGCACATGCCCAAGCAGTGGGCCAAATCCCCCGTGGGGGGCATGCAGGAGGCGGTACGTTGATGTTTTCTCTCATTGATATTTCTCTCTCTCTCTCTCCCTCTCCCTTCCTTTCTCTTTAAAATCAATAAAGAAAAAAAAAAAAAGATAAAAAGGAAGTGACTGGAGATAAGATCAGAAAGCTGAGAAGACAAATCATTTATGGTCTTGTAGGCATTTTATGAATTTTGGCGTCTACTCAGAGTGCAACATGAAGCCACTGGAGGACTGAGGCAGATGACTGAGAGATCTTACTGATACTTACAGTGTGTTCTGGTTGTCATGTGTTTGCGTAACTAGGAGGAGGGGGACAGATGAAAGAGGGACAGTAGAGAGGCTACTGCTTTCATCCAGGAAGAAGTCTCGAATCAGGAAATTATAATGTGATTATTTCTCAAATAATCTGGGAAATAATCAGATTCTGGGTGGGATTTTTAAAGCATCATGGTATTTGGATGTAGTATGTGACAGAAGAAGAAAAGTCTGGGACGCCTTCAAGAACTTTTCCTGAGCCAGCAGTAGGCTATGGTTAGTTCTACTGAAATGGATCTGCAAGGACCAAGTTTAGAGAATGTAGATCAATGCTCATTTTGGACTTCAAAAGTGTGGACTTAACGTGGCAAGTTAGAATAGGCAATTTGACATGCGAGCTTGGTACTTTGGGTCATGGTTGAGATTGGCATCAGAAATGTGAAATTCACCTGAATTTAGTGGTATTTAAAGCTGTGAGACTGAAGTGTGTCTTGGGGTGCTTATGAGGAGAGCACTCCAGTGTTGAGAGGTCAGGGAGTTGAGGGGAAACATGCGCAGGTGACTGGGAAAGGAAGATCAATCAGGTCGATAAAAACCGGGAAAACGTGGATCACGGATCACGGGTGCCACTTTTAAAAACTGGAGGAATCTAATGTGGAGTGATTGCTGAAGGGGGATATGTCATTAAGGAAAAGTTTAAGAGATGCCTATATTTCAAAATTTGTCTGGTGAAAAATTAATTGTCTTTGAATTTTGTAATTTTACAAAATTGAATGGATCCCAAAAAGCAAAAATCGTCACAATAGATCATAATACTGGGATATGACCAAGGTGGTCCCGAGATTCCCCTCAGCTAATCTAAAGATTAGATAGGTTTGTTCCTGCCTCTAAGTCCTGGATCGCCCTTTTCTTATAGCATTTATTTTAGATCACCTGCAATTGTAAATTCTTTTTCTGCCTATAAGAGATGTAAATCTTCCCTCAGCCTCTTGTCAGTTTTCCTAGTCAGGAATGTCTTCGTCAGAGTCCTGGGAACCATCCCTTTGAATCCTAATCATCAAAAAAAGATAAAGTCGCCCTGGCCAGGTTTGGTTCAGTGGTTAGAGCGTTGGCCCTCTGACCAAAGAGTCTCTGGTTTGATTCCGCTCAAGGGCATATACCTCAGTTGTAGTTCGGTCCCTGGCCCTAGCCGTGGTCATGCAGCAGGCAAACAATTGATGTGTCTCTCTCACATCAATGTTTCTCTCCCTCACACTCTATCTGAAGATAAATGGAAAAAATATCCTCGGGTGAGGATTTAAAAAAAGATAAGGTCTCCATCTCCCAGTCCGTGTGGGAAGATAGCAGACCAACTTCTATAACCACCAGTTAGCAAACACAGAGGGCCTCATCACAACCTCCCACTAACGTCCTCCAGTACTTTTCCAGTAGTCCATCCAATTTAAAAATTCTTCAGCTTTTTGTTTCAATGAAGTGGAGTTCAATATTTCTCCCTATTGCAACAGGTGTGTTTCCTATTGTACTGGTCCCCCCAAAAAGTCTTCCTTGCCTGTTTAACACCATCCAGCACAAGTTTTCTTTTATAAAAATGTGTATTTAGTCTATTCCAATTATATTTCTTTTAAAAACTATCAAAATATAGCCCATCAAAATAGGACCCTTGATTTCCTGTTATTACCTTCACCAAATCAGATACATTTACCCTAAGGGTGTTTTGCCTTAAACCCTAGAGTTCATCAGAGAAAACTATCATTCTCTCAATGCTTACGTCCAATCTATGAGCATATGCAGTTGATGTTCCTTTAAAAATTTTAATCAGTTTCTTGGCATATCCAATGTTATCCAATGCCCAAGATTCCATGATCTGCCTTATAAAACATGATTTACCAGGTCTTTTTTTTTTTTTGGTAAAAAAAAATTGGACATTTTTTTGTAAAAGAAAAATCTTATTATACTGCCCTGGTGCTCACTCCCTGCCCTCCAGCATGTTGGTGTTGCTGCTCTGAGAGTACACTAAGTACCTGGGTGCCTTGGGGACCTCCATCCCTTCCCCTCTGGAGGTTTACACTTTCAGTTCATTCAAGACTGTGCTCCAAATGCCTTCTCTAAACACTACGGAAACCATCACTACCTGTCATTAGCTGGCATTACCTTTTATATGTGTGTTTATTGAGGTATCCTATCTTATAAACATCACGAGCTTATGGGCTTGGTCTAATTTATTCATTGTTCTCATGCCTAAAACAGTCCTTGGCAAATTACAGACACTAAATGAATATTTTTTTGATGAATAAATTAAAGAAGAGCTGATTCTCTTCTTTTTAAATAGTATGTAACAGAAATCTTTCCAAGTGTGAATTAGATAATTCATTGGCTTTGTGTCCTCATCATTCCCCAGTTGCAAGATGAGCAACAGAGATAACTTTAAAACATTTATCAATGTTATTATTTTAAAATTATAAATAAAACAATTACTTAGATTACATAGATTTGGACTATAGTTTTCTATTCTTATTAATAGTTATGTTTTGTGCTCCTTAAAATATTTTTTGTACTAACAACTTGCATTGGAAAAGCAAAAGCTATGTGTTGATATTAAATTTGTACTTTAGTTATTTATTTTAACAAAATAATTAAAGGTTATATATATATATATATATATATATATATATATATATTTAAATATATTGTTACCTAATTTCAATAAGAAGAATTTGAAGATAGAAAAAAAAAATGTTTATTCAGGTCAGAATTCCACTGTAAAATTTGGTGCACATTTTAACACATCCAATCTTCCCTACAACTCCAGAAATAAAATAATGATATATAAATGTGTTTTGAATTACTTAACATCTCAGTGTAAAAATGTGAGACTGGTTAGAAGGAGTAATAAAACTTGCCTGTGGATATCCTCGGTAAAGCTCAGGAAAAATAGTGCTGTTTAATATAACCATAAGAACACTTATCCTTTGCCCAATGATACATCACACACTTTGATTTTTATTTCCTAAGCATGGTAAGATATTGTACTATTCCACTCCAATTTTCTCTTCAATAATTCTTGTGTGAATGTTAGTGTTCGTAACAAAATGTGAAAAATAGAATACCTAACTATTACACGTTAGTGAAACAAACTAAGACACTGAGCAGATTTACGCTAAGAATTTATATGATTTTTCTAACTTGTGATAAATAACTAATAATGTAATCCTTTATAAATAGTAGCCAAATGGAAATAAATAAATCACCACTACAATAAAAGTACAGCTTTCATATAAAATGTTGCAGAAGTTAAAAATAATTTTATATAGAAAACAACAAAATTGTTGATTTCATTCATCAGTTGATTTGCCAATTAATGCTTAAGAGGAAATTTTCTCACTCTTCCATATTCTTCCTTTCAGTCCTGAGTAATATCTGTGCAAACATCATTCCCATTCTCCATGGCCTGCCTTTTCTTAACCTTACTAAAAACGAGAAGTTTTCAGGTCACTTTCTTTTCTGTGTGTTTCCAAAGAGTAAGCAAGTTAAAATGTGCACAATAATGCAAGTGCAATATTAAAAATGAATACTGTTTACATTTCATTTGATCTTGGGGACTAGTACTACATATACAATTTTGAATATAATTTCATATTTTCTCTAAAGAGTATAGAAGTCAAAACAGATTTTAGAAGATCCATTTAAATTTTTTTTTTCTTTATTGATTTTAGAGAGAGAGGAAGAGAGAGAGAGAGAGATGGAAACACCGATTAAAGAGAACATTGATTGGCTGCCTCCTCCATGCCCCCCACTGGAAATCGGGCCCACAACATGGGCATGTGCCCTGACTGGCAATCGAACTGGCGACCTCTTGGTGCATAGGTTGACGCTCAATCACTGAGCCATACCAGCCGGGTGATCCATTCTTAAATATAGGTATGGGCAATCCATTCTTAAATATAGGTTTTCATAATTAAGTGCCATCCAACAATAAAAATTAAAGCTACAAGCAAAGAAAAATGATGGCTGGGGATAATGTTCAAGGAATTAGAATGGTGAGAAACACACACACATTGTTTTATTATGAATTCCCTTTTCTACACTATTCTACTTCTACACCATCAAAGCAAATCTCAAAATCCTGTGTACTAGAATACAATGGAATTGATTTTCAAACTTTATAATATACATAGCCCCTTTCAACATACACTATAACACGGCAAATATTCATGGTTGTAAGAAATAAAGCCACACCTGGAATATGCAGATGTTTTATGTGTAGGTAAAATTGCTCTGTACAGGTCAGATATGTTTACCTTCAAATATACCATTAGGTTGTCCTCTGCCTAAAGTCAACTATGAGGCTAAATTGCCCTATAAATCATTGTATAATGAGCTTAATGTATAAAAAAATACATTAAGACTAAAAACAAATCTCAGAAAGCATTTGAATAAAGCTGAAAAAAGATTATTACTAAGACCATAAATTCCCATTAAATCCTAATTGATTATAACTGATGAAAAGGAAGCTAGTAATTATGGAAGAAAAAGAGAAGAAAACTACTTTCAGTTTAGATTTTGTGAGTGAAAAATATACTTATTTTCACGCTATTATACTACTTCTCTGAGTGAAAGGCAATAAGAATTCAGAATGGATTCTTTGGAATAAATTTTTAAATTGCCCACTTTCTTCCTTTTCATTTTCTTCTAAGTAATGAATATAATATGTTTTTAAACACAGCTATGAAGATTGATGTCTAAATATTAATTTTTTTAAATTAACATGGTTCCATCTCTAGTATTCTAAATGAACCTTCTCTTTAAATCTGTAATATTTTAATTTAAAGAAATGGGAGTCACCCTGGCCAGTTTGGCTCAGAGGTTAGAGCATTGTCCAGCAGACCAGAGAGACCTGGGTTCTGTTCCCCTTAAGGGCACATACCTCGGTTGCAGTTTATTCCTGCCCCAGTTGGGGTCGTGTGGGTGGCAGCCAATCGAAGTGTCTCTCTCACATCGATGTTTCTCTTCTTCCTCCCTTTCTCCCTCCTGCTCTATCTGAAGATAAATGCAAAAATGTCCTCGGGTGTGGAAAATAAAAAAGAAGAAGTGGGAGTAAACCCAGAAATACACACTTAAAAAAATAAAAGTAGAATAACTTGATAAAGATATTATGTTTTACATTTCAGTAAGTGCTTATCTAAACTCTCCTACAGGAAGCTGTTATGTAGGAAACATGTTACTTAGCTAAAATGCTTATATTTAAAGCCTATTTCTCAGTTTTAAAAAACAAATCTAGTTCACAAAGTAAGTTCAGTCCCAGTATTAAGAATTTAATGGAAGATGTTAATATTATAATTGGCAAATAGTACAAACTGAGGCACCTAAAACAATGATCTACATACAAATCCTACTGAAATTGGTGGACTTAAATCACTTAAATGCACTTTAAGCAAAGATGCGTGCCATCCCCAGCTGACTACTAGGGAACCTCATTTTGTGATGAGAAAAATGTAAACAGGACAATTTGAAATCACTACAGGATGAAAAGAACACTTGACTTTATGGATGTAGATTACCAGCCAATCTCACAATTACAGAATAGAAAATAAGGGTCTATACTATATCTGGGAATTAATACATATCTGTTAAAGTTGATATTAAATACTGAAGAATATAACATGGAACTTCTGTCCAAAAAGATTCTCAGCATAAACTTATAGAGAAGTTTTCTTTCTCTTACAGAAACGCACTGTCTGAGAACTTAAATATTTTTCTTTAAATTGATTTTTAGAGAGAAGAAGAGAGAGAGAGAAAGAGAGAGAGAGAGAGAGATTTGTTGTCCCCCTTATTTATGTATTTATTGGTTCATTGGTTGCTTCTTGTATGTGCCCTGACCTGAAATGGAACTCACAACGTTGGTGTATCAGGACAAGGTCCTAACCAACTGTGCTAACTCAGCCAGGGCCAAGAACTCAAATGTTTTCCAGCGCTTTTTTACTCCTGGGTTTTCTTCTTTCTTCATTCCTTTTCTCCTCACACCCTTTCCTTCATTCCTTCTCTCCTTCCTTCCATCCATCAACAAATATTTATTTGGGGAGTATGCTAGGTTTGGGCTGAAGGGCACATTACTATTAAGCAATATGTAATACGCACTTACAGGACAGGGATCAAATAGAGCTTATTGCCATTTCAGTTGTCATTTCTCTGCATCACAGAGATAAAGTAGTTTGAGCCTTCCCCCTTTTCCCCTCTTCTTCATTCTCCTCCTTATTGCATTGAAATGTAAGAAATGTAAGCTATGCTGACAAAAGAAAATGCTATATTAATGTAATCCTTACACTTTTATTTCAATGTATTAGTAGATGGTTGGGAGGGTAGACATCAGGAATAGGAAAAAGAAGGAATTAACAGTAATTAACATACTTTCTAAAACTGAGGTTTAATTTACATACAACAATATATACAAATCCTAAGTGTTCAGTTAATTAATTTTGACAATTGCATTGCCAGTGAAATTGCCACTCCAATCAGATAATGGAACTAAAGTACCTTTAAAATACATAAATTAGTGTGAAACACATGAGCTTTTGCAATGATTAAAACCTGTCATTTTAAAAAGCTTCGTGTTCTGTGCCAATCTCAAATTTTTAAAAATTTTAATAAATTATATAGGCAAAATTTTTTTAACTTCAGACAACTTATATATGAATATTTAAGATACCTATAAGCATACATATGCATTTACATATATATGCACAGGCATTTATTTAAGCAAACATATAAGCATCACTCTATATATACAACTATGTATACAGATATACATATACATATATTACTGCATACATAAACATACACATACGCATACACTTCTATGAATTTGCTTTAGCATGTACAAAAATTATTGAAAATATGTAAACTTCTGCAAAGTGGGTGTGGTGACAATGAATGGAAGGAATGTTCTCTTTGTGTTTTTGAGAGGATTGTGATTTAAACTTAAGTATGTATTATATCATAAAAAACAATATATAGCAAACAAATAAGAAATTAATTATCTTGGATACAATGTCTAAGATGAAGAAGTTACAGACCTTTCCAGAGCATACTAGGTAAAAGCAAATATTATAATTTCACTGCATTGAATCAAGAACTGAAGGGTTAAAAAAATAGAATAATTATCTAAAGAAAATTTTCCTTACTGCCCATTGAAATACACTATGAGCTTATTTCATTAAGATACATCATTTGAACCTTCCCCAAAGCTAAACGATCCATTTACAAGCCTGACTGTACCATTTCATGATAAAAATGTGCTTATCTTGTGATATAAAAATCATTTTTTATTTTGTTTTCAAAATCATCATTAGAGTTAAGCCACAACTGTCATTATGGCTAATCTTAAAATTAAATTCATGTTAGGTTACATATAACAATAAATCCATTCTTTTTACTTGCATCTTTAATTTAAATAATTTTTAGATTGTGTTTATTTATACACACACAAATTAGTCCACTCTTCCTATCTTTCGTAACAAAAGAAAAGAAAAAAGAAAAGAAAAGAAAAGAAAAGAGTCAGGTTTTACTCTTTTATTTATCTCCCAAACCCTAGGCAATTTTTGTATTACCAAGGAATAGCAAATACTAAATGGTAATTTTCTTTCATCTCTTTTTTTAAAAAAAGAGCATTTTAATAATAAGCTCAAAATTGTGCTTCATTCAAAATAAAGAAGTATACTCATTTAAGTGTGATAACTTGTATCTTAATTTATAATTATTTCTCATTCTATTAATTATAAATTACTTAAGAGAAAGGCCTGAATATTGCCTGATGATAAGAAATGTTCAAAAGACATTCTAATAAGGTGAAAATGGTCATCAACAAGTTGTTTGATGTTTTAATAATAAATATTTCACTTTTTATATTATTGTATTAACTTACTTGACTATTTGTCATTTTCTGGGCCAATATGTTTAACTTTGAGCCCTACTCTTATCTTTATTGCTTTGGTACTTTCAGAAACAAAATCTGTGTCCCAGAATAAAACTGAAGTGGAAAAAACAATGCTATGTAAAGTGTCTGCAGACTCATTCTCTGATCTAAAAACTCTATAGCCAAAGAAACTCCTTTAGATGGCATCCATTCACTTGGATGATATATCACATATTTTCTTTTTGCACATTTAGATTCTCAATAAAAAATTTATATAAACAAAATATCTTCCTCCAGAGTTGAAGTCACAAAAACTTTTCAAAAGTTTTTTTTTTAATCTCCTAATTATTTTCTCTTTTGCAAATGGCTATCTAAATATCTGGCTTCATATAGAAGCATGTTGCTAACTAATCCTATTAACATAAAAATGTTTTAAATGACTCAACATGTTCTTTAAATTTGAATTAAAATTTTCTTCAAATATATTCATTTTTTCCATTGGAGAACCAAGTCATTTTAGACAAGCATCTGTAAATTTTTCAATAAGACTATTATTTAAGTGCTTACAAACATAAGAAGCTTATAAAATAATGCTCTAATTATTTTCACAAATAAATTCTATTTTTCAGAATTTTGTGTTTTTATGTGTAAAAAAACCCATAAAAGATGACAAAAATAGTTAAAATACTAAACATGGAACTGTATTTAATGACAGTATTATCCATAATTTATTTTCTATAACATTTTTTAAAAAATGCAAACAATACAAATAAATATTATGTATAATTAAAAGTTATCACAAACTTTATATTTTATAAGGGTTTCCTTGAATATAAAGGGTTGGCTGCCATATCATTGTAAATTTTCTTTGGTATTAATAAATATAATTCCATTTTAAACCCACATTTGACAGGTAGTTTTTGACTGTTCATGGTCAGCCAAATTAAACAAAACTAAGATCTTGACCATTTACTGGTTTTCTCCTTTTCAGTAATGAGAATCTATTTGTTACAACGGCATGTGCATGAGCACTTTTTTTTTTTTTTTTTAAATCCTCCCCGGAGGACATTTTTCCATTTTTTTTCAGGTAGAGTGGGAGGGAGAGAGAGAGAGAGAGAGAAACATCGATGTGAAAGGGACACATCGAGTGGCTGCCACCCGCACGACCGATCAGGGCCGGGGACAAACTGCAACCGAGGTACATGCCCTTAGCGGGAACCGAACCTGGGTCTCTCAGGACCGCAGGCCGACGCTGCATGAGCACTTTTAATGATCTTGAGATAAAATGATGTTGTTAATATATTTATGCAACCTAGGGTACTCCCTTGCAGTTTTCATAGAGTACTAAGATTTCATTTTATGGCTAATAAAATAAAAATAAAAGTCATCTGTTAAGCTTGGAAAGAAAAAAATCATGGGAATATTAGTGGAGACCAGCCATTTAGCCTGGATAACTACATACCATTAATTTTATCACAAAGACATGGTCATAATTATAATATGACATTGTACCCAAACATTACCTTAAGAAAGTTTTCATTTTAGTTTCATATTAATTTACTTGTATATATTAAATATCATTAATACTAATTTAAATTATTTAAAAACCCGATTTGTGAATTCATCAAGCAATACACATAAGGTGAGTGCTATTTTCATGTTTTACAGATTATGAACTATGTCACAAAGAAGTCATATATGAAGTCCAATGTCACACACTTTTAAGTCATAGAGCAAAGAATATGAACACAATCAGGCTCTAGAAGTCATGTGCTTGACTACATATCCAACGTTAATTGTAATTTATTACCTTTTAATGTCCCTCTGGAAACAACGACCAAGTTCTGGATTTTATATTATGAAAAAGACCATCTATAGCTGAGGAGAGAAAAGGGAAGTAAAAAGAATGGAAGCATTTGAGAGAATTGTCTCAGATTTTGGGCTTGTATTCCTGGCCACAAGAGAAGAGGAAGCTGTGATGGGAGGCGAGGAAAGGAAGGTCCAGTCCAGCTAGGTTGCATGTGTTCTGCCCTTTTCAATTATTAAAAAAATAATAACTGATAAGTCACAAAAACACTTATTCATCACTTGGTACCAACAAAAACAAATGTAGGTAATAAAAATGCATGCAGACACTTAGCTATAAGATCGTGGCTAAGTTTTTGCAGTATGTATATGTACAATGCTTGTGTGTATATGGATGCATGTACAGACTGCAATAATTTAAAACTAAAATTTCATGAAGACTAGTATATCTTGAGGATATGCACTGGAATACAGTTTGGAAAATACTGATCAATATAAAGAATATCATGGTAGACACTGTACTCTCTCCACATTCTCTGATGTTACTAAATATATACTAACCTCCTTCTGGAGTTGGATAACTCACATATTAAAAAGCACAGTAAAATTAAATATGCATTTTCTGCTTTGATGATGGGATTTTAAGAAAAGTTAGTATAGACTTTTCACCTTTCAGGCGAGTTTTTCATAGAGTTGGATTGTGTCCTTCCTTTACCTGTATGTCTTATGGCAATGCTCTCCTACAATTTACTAGGATTTTTAACTTTCCCTTGATATTGTACCACTGTACTAGACACAAGACAGGAAAGAAAAAAATAACAGGAAAGTTAGGAACTTACTTCAGTAAAAAAGAGGATCTGCGAAATCTTAACTTACTTTCTTTTAGGCCAGTGGTGAAATCAGATTTGGATTACTCAGTTTTAGTTGTCCATTGTTAAGATCTGATGAATTGTACTATTTTATATTCATGGTTGTCTCCAAGCTTTATAAATTGCTCTTAAAATGGAATTGATCTGTTGGTGGGTAAACCACAGCTAACTTTTTATTAGTGAAAACTAGTGATGGATGAATAACGACTCAAAATAAATAACAGCTCCACTTTAATCCAGTGTCAACATTTTCTCTCACCAAACAGAACCAAACAGTTAACATTAACTAGTTTCATTTTTCTTTCTATTTCTACACAGGATGAAGAAATGATGAGCAATACTGCTACAGTGAAAACTCAAGATAAACCTGGAATAATGTATCATACAGAAAACTGGCCAGCTAATAACTAATTAGTTTCTAGGCTATTGAAACTTAGCGCGCTCTCTCTCTCTTTCTCTCTCTCTCTCTATAAAAATATCTATATATATATCTATATCTATATATATAGATATAGATATATATATACACACACATATATAAAAGTATATATATATGTGTATATATATATACTTTTTGTTTCTTTATTGATTCCAGAGAGAGAGGAAAAGAGAATGAGAGAGAGAAAGAAACATCGATAAGAGAGAACATTGATTGGCTGCCTCCTGCTTAACCCCACTGGGGATAGGGCCCACAACCTGGGCATGTGCCCTGACTGGAAATCGAACCTTGGTGCATGGGTCGACGCTCAACCACTGAGCCACATTGGCGGGGCTCATATATATATATATATATTCATATATATATTTATACATGTATGTATATGTATATATGTATGTATATGTTTATATACATACATATATATATTTTTAACAAAGCACATTGTTACCTTAAAATTTCAAAAATGTGGAGACATGTTCTTGTTTACTATCCCCCAACATTTCATAGTCTAATATTTATACCTTTCTTTCATCAAGAAAAAGATAATACTGGATAGTGAAAGCTATAGAATATTTCATAAAATAAAATTCTGTTGGTATTCTCTGCCTGTTATGTAATTAGTTTATAATCCCTAAAGAAGCCCTATTCAATACAATTTTTATAACCCATTTGATAATTGAAAGTTAATGTTCTACAAAACTTTTCAGAGATTGAAATAGTATTTTTAAAAGCCTCCTGTCTTATGTTTGGGTACACATAGCATGTGCCATTTTCGAATAGACTACTTCGTTTTTGGTCTTAATTTCCATGTAAACTACATTTTGTATTTTTATTTTGAATTGATGAAGTCAGTAGCATGGGATTCTCAGCAGGAAGTGAGCAAGATAAACCTAGCTCAACTGATACTTAAAATGATAGTACATAAATAGTGAAGCATAGGCACGATGCTATAAGAAGCATGGGAGAATATGAATGTTATTTATTTTAAAGTCCCCTATCATTTTGCTAGAATAATTTCCCTTTCTAAAATAAAGCCTTACCTGAGGCTTTAGATAAAAAAAGTCTGTTTTAATTGTTGACTTTGAAAGCTTCCAGGTCAGACCCTCACTAAGATCTGGAAACAGCCCAAGTGCCCATCAGTAGATGAGTGGATAAAAAAGCTGTGGTACATGTACACAATGGAATAATATGCAGCTGTAAGTAAGAAAGAGCTCTTATCCTTTAAGACGACATGGAGGGACCTGAAGAATATTATGCTAAGCGAAATAAGCCAGTCAGAGAAAGACAAATACCACATGATCTTGCTTATTGGTGGAACATAATAAACTAAATAAGCTGTCTACCAGAAGAGATCCAGAATCATGGAAGCAGGGAGCAGACTGACAAGCCTCAGACGATGGTGGGTGAGAGGGCAGGGAAGAGATAAACCAAAGAACTTGTATGAACATATGCACAACCAATCGACAAGGACCCTAGGCTAGGGAAGGCAGGAGGGAATGAGAGCAGGAAGGAGGGGAGTCATTGGGATAAAAAAGGGGGGCCTCTGCTTTCAACAACAAAAAAATAATTTAAAAAGGAATCATTGGTAAAAATGAAAATGAATGTGTGATTTGTGGAAGCCTTTCATGGCCTTACTTGGTAAACTGAAACCATAGGAAAAAAAAAAATTGAGTTGAAATAAGAAAAACCTCTTGGTGAAAAGGTTGTTTTTTGTTTTTCTGTTGTCTGAAATTTAGGTGTTTCTTTTTCAGATATGTTTCTATTATTAACCAAGTTAACAAAAGTTTTAAAAGATGACATTCATTTTGCTGCTTACTAACCAAGGAAAATACACGTATTGCTCGAGGACAAAATGTATATAATGGAGATCATAAGATCTGTATTCTTTTATATTAAAAGCAATATAATCATTGGAATCCTTAGTCAGTTAAACTAGTACAGTGAATGATTACTTTTTAAATTTCCGCTCCTGCCCTGGCTGGTTTGGCTCACTGGTTAGAGCGTCAGCCTGTGGACCAGAGAGTCTCGGGTTCAGTTCCCGCTAAGGGCACGTACCTTGGTTGCAGTTTGTTCCCAGCCCCGGCTGGGGTCATGCAGGTGGCAACCAATCGACATGTCTCTCTCACATCGATGTTTCTCTCTCTCTCTCTTCCTCCCTTTCTCCTTCCCATTCTATCTGAAGATAAATGCAAAAAAGTGTCCTCAGGTGAGGATAAAAATAAATAAACAAACAAACAAATAAATTTCTACTCCCTTTTAAGTAATGGATGAAAACAAAAAATAGAAACATATGTTTTCATTTGATCAATATTCTTTTTTATAAGACATTTTCTTGAGAACAGCAGCACCAAAAGCTAATATTTCATGTTCCAATCTATTGCATATGTAAATATAGTATGACCTGAGAATAAAGTTTCTACTTATTTTTTAAAAGCCACACACTCAAGTATAAATAGCAAATTGATTATTTAAAATTTTTAACTAAATTCATTTAACCTAAAAGTTAATTTTGATGAGCCAATTTATCATTAAGTAATTTATGGGTTTGTCCAAATATCTTCAAAAATCCCCATGGGAAGCACAATATTACATTTGAAATGTAGCAATTTTAAAAAGATATAAGATATTAAGGAGAATTAAAGTAGTTTTAATGAAATTTCCCAATTTAATAATTTACATTTTTTTACTTTCTATCCTTATAAGTAGGCATTTCCAGCCAGATCTTCTTTAACTTATTTTCATCTTCTCTGTATCATATCATATTGTGACAGTATTGCAGAAGAGAGAATATTTTTCTAAAAGGTAGTTGAAGTCACTCATACAAGTTAAGTTTTAAAGAAATAGATTAAATTTAAAATCTAGTAATGTGATAACTTTATTCTAAAAATAAATGAGGTAGATATGACTAAAGTAGTTTAATTTTAATAACAGTTAACTTGGCATCTAATGTAGTTTGCATTTGTCTTCATTTCTCTTCTCTTTTACTCACTCCATGCCAGTTTCTTTCTGAATCGTCTGCTAATTTTCTGTCTTCTACCTGGCCTCTGGCTCCTCCCACTTTTCACTTGCTCCTATCTTTATGTGTCATTTTCTTTCCATTTCTCTTTCTTCAGACATCTGTACGTTCCAGAACATTCGAAGATGCTGAACCAGCCTCCCACTTCCAACTGCCCAGCTGGGGGTTTGACCAAGGGGTAAGTGCACGGGGGTAGGTAGGTAAGCACATGTATTTTAGAGTCTAACTGTAAAAATTTCAGTTCCAGCACTGCCATGGTAGGAACATTTCCTTTCTTGACTATCCTCTTAGTAACAGCAGCTACATCAAAAAGACTGTTACAAGAATTGCACGAATTGACTCACCTAGAGCACTTACAACAGTGCACAGTGTACTGTAAGAATTTGCAAAGTGCTACTGATCCATGTTACCATGTATTGGGTTAATAGATGTCACGGGATTTCTTCATTTCCATCCTGTCTTGGGAGGCAACTAGGCATCTCTTCTTATTTCCAAAGATACTTTATGTTTCCCCAGTTTTTGACACATGGATTTTTCCTTCTTTCATCGATAACCATTTTTCTTTCCAGTGTTCTATTCTCTGAACATTCTACCTGGCTCAAGTCCCCTCATCTTTCAAACACACAAAAAAGTAAAAAATGTTAGATGCACACACACACACATAAACACACACACATTGTACACGCGTACTCATAGAAATTTTACAGAAAAATTTCTTAACCCTTCACAGGTATTACCCAGTCTGCCTCCTCCCCTCTAATGTAAAAAATTCTGAGTTGGTAGTTGTTATTTCTCTGTGTTATCTTCTTTTGCAATCTGCCATCAACCAGTCCATTCTTTCGAAAAATTGTTGTTTTGTGATCTATGTCCTCCAATAAGAAACCTTGATACAATAGCGTCCCATGTTTCAGTATACTTCCTCTACAGAATTTGGCAAGCCCACGCATGTTCAAAACCCTGTCTTGAATTCTGTCATGACCCTGTAGTGCAGTTGAAGGGGCTTGAGTTTAAGAGCCAAGCAGAACTGTGCATCAACTTAGTTTTAATGATGGCTTCTTTACTGCATGATGGGATTCATAACATCTAGTTCATGGGTTGCCATGAGAATGAAATAGCATGTAGACAATGTCAGGAAAGATTCTTGTTCATGATTTACACTGAAACAGCACTTCCTTTGTGTTGGGCCCTTTTCCAAGCAATTAACTTACGTAAAACCAACTGATGCTCATTACTATCCTATGAAGTTGGTTTCTATTTTTATTTACATTATACACAAATGTAGAAAATTAACCCAACCAAAATCTTAGCTATTGGTAAGATCAGGATTCATGCCCACAGTATGGCTCCAGTATGTGTGCTCTCTATCCCTATGAAGGTTTGTAGCTCCCCTGTTGCTTTGACATCTGGGACACTGCTTTCTCAAGACTGTCTTCCTCATTTCTTTTTTCCCTTCTCTGGATGGCTTTAGTCTACCTGAGAGATCCATCTTTGGTCTGCTATCATGTTTGGTTTTAATCTTTTGGTGGTTTGGGATACCTTTGAGAATCTGAAGCAAAAGCTAGAAATCTATTTTTCAGAATAAAGCACATATATATCCATAAACATGGCTTCACACAGATCTTCAGGAGATTAATTTATCTCATGAGATCTATGTTAAGAACTCAATATTTTGCATTTGACAAATCCTGTTGATATTATATCCTCCATATTTTCTACGGGATTGACCTTTCTTTCCAAAACACAAGTTTCTCATGTCACTACTCTGACTAAACTTCTGTGAGGGGACTGCATTGTTTGGATGTAATTACTATCCATAGAAGGGCCTCCATTTACCATACCATACTGGCTTTTTCTGGTTTAGCTTTCATTCCAGCAAACTATTTTCATTTTCTTTCAAATAACTGGGTTATTGGTATTATTATCTGTACATATTTTTTCTGCTTAGAACACCCACTTCAGTTTGGTACATAGAAACCTTCATATGCCATTCAATGGATACAGAAGCAAAATTAACTCATTCCCTTCTTTCTACAGAGTGCCCAAACATTTCACTTAACATATTTTTTATTATGATATATATTGTTTATAATTCTTTTTCTCGGATTCAGTCTTCACCAAGGAATTTGGTGTTCTGGAGAGCTGAATCAGTATCTGTCACTGTTTTAACACCTTTGAGCTCTCCCTTCCAATCCTTCCCTTAGTCTGACCATATGCTTTATAAAATACTGGTTCGTAATCATTTCTCAAATAATGTTTATTAAAATGCATTACTAAAAGGTGTTTTGTCCCTACCTTTAAAAAGTAAAAGCAGATAAGCTCAATTATTTATGATTAAGAATGATTAAGAAATAATCCAAGTATCCAGTACCTTTTTTGTGCCAATACAGATTTAATAGGCAGATTATGTAACATATCCTACCTGTAAGGCAGCCAGAAAGTATGAAATGGTAGTGATAATAAAGGGAATACATACATAAATACTAAAAACAATGGCTGAAGACAAACAAGAACCTCTAATAGAGAAAGTCTTAATATATGACACACAGTTATTATATATATCTCTCTACATGGTAAGTCAAAAACCTTATATTTTTAGCACCCCTGCTGAAAGTATCAAATATGAGCAACATATGGATGATGTATGCTGACATATTTCAAATCTTTTAACTCACTCAAAAGTTCAGTGAGTGAAATATTAACTAAAATATGTAGACATCCTATGTTTACATAGTACTAGCATATGGTCAATAAACATAAAGCTATTTATAATAAATACAAATTTAAAAAATCTCATCAGACACAAGAAGACTACAAAACTCTTCTCATGATCATCTATCCCATATCCCAAAACCATCTGCCTGCATATTAGCCTCTGCCTCATTATACCAACTTCCTCTGCCATTGTGAAAGAAGATCTGATCTCAGATTGGGGTTAAAAAAAAAAGCAGGTGCTCTTTCCTAATCACTACTACAACCTTTCTTTGAGAAGGTTAAGGTGATTTACAAATGCCTCTATAACATAAATAGTAATCTTATAACAATCTTTCCAGGTAAGGAATTATGTGTAAAGTTTCCTATTTAAATTGCAGAAAAATTTCCAGAATATTAAAGAAGTTTTCTTCACTTTTCACTTCTATTTAATTATTTCAATTTCATGTACAATGATAATGTGTTACATATTTTTATTATATATATAATTACATAAAATCACATATGCACACATACATATGTATAGCCTGGCTCAGCTATAAGTTTTCCATATATTCAGAATATTTTTTTTATATCTTCACAGTAAAAATAATTTAGAGTAAGCAAATTACAAAGGATCTATATATTTTAAAGCCGTTTTCATCTCATTTTTATGCACTAGCAAAACTTGTATTTTTAGAGGTTTTGAAAGCATAGGGTTTTTTTTTTATCACTATAGTATCCTTTGCTTTTTAAATAAGTATCTTTTTCTCAAAAAGACCCTTGTCATCTTAGCGTACTAGTTAATTTCATACAGAGACAATTCTAAACTGAAGCTCTGGATGGTAGACATCATGGATCATGATGTAGCAATAGGCTACCAGCACTTACCCCATGTATGGTGGATTTAGAACCTGGTTGCCCTAGGCCTCACTAGACTGATCATGTTTTTCAGATATTTTCATGATCTGTGCTACTTTTGTGTGAATAATCAAAATATAAGCAAAAAGAGGTCTTGTGCATATAGCTTGGAGGTGATGTTAACTGACATGTATATGTATGTGAATACATAGTTTTGATTAAAAATAACCCAAAACAAAAATGTAGTTATTGTCAAACAAATGAAGTGAATAATCCTCTACCACAAATATCACATGTGGCAGCTAACAGTTTGGCTTTCCCGTTATTCACCATCCCACCTCCCAAATAATGTGGAAAGTTTAGTTAACAGGATCTTGATAATTCTTATTAATACCTTCTAAACTAGAGAGATCAAGTTCAGAAGAATGAACAAGGAGTCCCAGGGAAAACTAAAAGAACATTCTTGAGGAGAGAGAACAGCAAAGATGGAGAACCTTGTAGATTTCTACGGCACCATGTTGAGTTAGGGGAATGACAGGAAAGGCTTTGAGCTTTCCAGCAGAAGAGTACATTCTAATACAACATTTCTCAGAAAAGAAAGCAGAGTACATTATCTTTCAGAAATACCTGTGAACAGAAGCACAGAAACCAAGCTCTCTGACTCAACATGATGAGGGAAAAAGAACCAAATCAGATACTGTGGGAAAGAGGATCAAATGGAATTCAATTAGTGATGTTAGGGAAAAAAAAAAAAAAAATAGAAGGGCTAATTCAAGATACTGATTTCTGCCTCACAAAGAAGAGGAAAACAGCAAGGTGACTATATAAACATCACATTTTAAAGAGAATAATATAGACTTGTCTTCAGGAAGAGCCTTTTGGTTTCAGCCAGTTCCAGCTTTGTGTGTTAATTACAAGAGGAATGACCCTGCCCTCCTTACTGCTGAGCATCCTTCTGTCCATCCTCTCACCAGACCCTGAGTACTTTTTCTCTCTGTACAAAGCAGCCCTTTGCTTCTAGCTAAAGCTAGTAGTGATAATATTCCACTGAAACATCTGCTCACCATAAATACATTGTGTTCTCCTGGAGTAGGAACTGTAGCTTGTCTCCCAGCTCATTGAATAGATCCCTTCAGTCAGGCATTCTCTTACCAACTGAGTCACATTCAGTCAGGTATTCGCTTACCAATTCATTGCCAATTCTACTAGATGTAGTAAAATAAATTAAAAACATGTCTTTGTTTTTATGCCATCAAATCACAGAAGTACTTGATTAAGAACTCTGAATGATCTGATTTGACTTAGTGATATTTTTCCCAACAACTTAACCTTAAAAAAGAGGCAGGGCATTTCTCCATGGATCTGATATCTTGTGATGACAGCACATGGTGACCCAGAGGACATTAGGCAGGTCAATGACTACTTTACAAAATATTTTTGAAATGAAAATTAGTGGGTAGTCTTTTCTGAGAGCACTTTCATAGTTGAATGAAGCTGGATGAGATTCATTTGCAAGGAAAACTTTTGTTTATATTGCTCTGACTTCATTAAGCAAAAACATTGAAAGCAGTTATCTATAGCTGATGAAAAAGGACACAAAAGCAGAAATTGCTATGCAATCCAATTTAAAATGCATTTGGAAGTAGATGAGCTACGTAAACTATCACCACCACTGCTGTCATGATCACCATCACCAAAACGCACAAACAGCAACGAAAACTGACAGAAAAACAAAAAACAAACATATTTATATACATACAATCTATAAGAACAATTTCAAAATATATTCATTTTCAGAAGAAAATAAGAAAGCGAGAAAGGAAAGAAGCGAAGGAAAATGAAGGGAAAGAAAATTGGCTTATTCCAAATAAAATAGGAATTAAATGAGAATATTTCAAAAGGCTGCTATTTCATTTAGGCATATTTATATTTCAATATATTTTCATCAACAAATAACATACTTATAAATATGGTATATGATTTCTTGCCCAGAATTTCAATAGTTTGTAAATTCATAGTACAATTTTCATTATTTTGGTAGGAAATCCTTTTTAGAATCTAGAAATACAGAAATTCTAAATATTACTTTTGAAAACATTTTCAAAGATTAGCTATGCTAGAAATCATGAATGTATGTGTATTATCTTCCCTAGAAAATTTGGAGCTCTTTGAGAGAAAGGATTAAAGTTTTATGAAGCTCTTTGTCCTTTTTCTTTAAATTAAAGATACTAATTTAGTTTTAAATTATATTCTTGAAATCCCATTTATTATCTATATGAAAATTAATGGTATCCTTTCCATTTTTCTTTTCTCTATCCTCCATTTATTTGGTGTTGTAAAATTTCTACCTTACATATAACATATTTATATACTATTCCAGCCCTTTCCACACCTTTTTGTCTTAGACCTACAATTAAATATATTCAGTGTTCACTTAAATCCTTTTGTCAAAGTTGAGCCTAGAACCGCTAAGTTGGGTAAAGATAATTCTCTAGTATCCTGTAAGTTCTTTCAAGTTTAAGACCCATTTCTCTGAGGTAACACCATAGTGTTTTCCATAGTGGCTGCACCAGTCTGCATTCCCACCAGCAGTGTACTAGAGTCTCCTTGTCTCCACACCTTCGCCAACACTTGTTTGATGATTTGTTGATGGCAGCCATTCTGACAGGTGTGAAGTGATACCTCATTGTTGTTTTTAATTTGCACCTCTCTGATGATTAGTGATGTTGAGCATTTTTTCATATATCTCTTGGTCATTCGTATGTCATGTTTGGAGAGGTGTCTCTTTAAGTCCTCTGCCCATTTTTTAATTGGGTTCTTTGATTTCCTTTGTTGAGTTGTGGGAGTACTCTATATATAACTTTGGAAATTAGCCCCTTATCTGATGTATCATTGGCAATTTTGCTTTCCCATATAGTGGGTTTCCTTTCCATTTTGATGGTTGTTTCTTTTGTTGTGCAGAAGCTGTTTAGTTTGATGTAGTACCATGTGTTCATTTTTTCCTGTTTCTCTTGCCTTAAATTTAACTACCATTTGACCCAGTGATCCCACATCTAGGAATATAGCCTAAGAAGCCTGAAACACCAATCAGAAAGAATATATGTACCCCCATGTTCATAGCAGCACTATTTACAATAACTAAGATCTGGAAACAGCCCAAGTGTCCATCAGTAGACGAGTGGAGAAAAAAATTGTGGTACATATACACAATGGAGTACTACGCAGCTGTAAGAAAAAAAAGATCTCTTATCCTTTGAGACGACATGGAGGGGCCTGGAAAACATTATCCTAAGCCAAACAAGCCTAGCAGAGAAAAACAAATATCAACATGATCTCACTTATTTCTGGAATATAATGAACTAAACAAACTGATGAACAAAATTGACCCAGAGTCATAAAAGTAGGGTATAGACTGACAATCCTCAGAAGGGGGATGGAGAAGGAAGGGATAAACCACAGAACTTACATGCATGTATGCATAACCAATTGACATAAACAACAAATTTGGGGATGGGATGGGAAGGATGGGGAGGAGGGTGTCAATGGGGGTAAAAGGAGGAACATTTGTAACAAAAATAAATTAATAAAATAAAAAAAAGAGACTTTTTTCTATAATCCTGACCCCTGAATGACCCTTGTCCCATACAGTCCTTCCTTTTAGTTTCTTTGATTTTATTTATTTTGTATTAATTAATTTTTGTTACAGATGTTTCTCCTTTTCCCCCCACTGATTCCTCCCTCCCCCTCCCTCCCTGCCCCTTCCCCAGTTTGTTGTCCATGTCCACTGTTCATGCATACATGCATATAAGTTATTTTATTTTTATAAATAGGGTTCCATTGTTGTCTTGTATTGAATATTATTGTGGATAAATTTCATAATAACCTGATTCTTTTTCCTTTGGAAATAAATTGACCTTTTTGCCTGAAATTCCAGAGTGCATTTCAAAAATAGCCACAATAGCTACACATTTTTCTGGGGTATATTTAAGAGTTAAAGATGTGCCCTTCAATATGTAACTAAAGATCTTTTCTTTCTGAAAAACTTTGAGTTCTTAATTTTTTTTTAAAGTTTTAATTTTTTTTTTTTTATGTTTTGGTATGCTTTTCAAGGATTCCAACCTTAAGAATTCTGTATCTTCTTAGATAACTTTATCATTTTTTTCATCTGCTTCTTTTTTGTTCTTTAATTTTAAGTTTTTTGTGTTTTTTTTCTTCTTTTATTCTTCCCATATATTTTCTGTATCAATACTACTTACGAAAAACACTGGTGAGAATGTATTCTTTCTTAGGTACCTTTCAGTTTAATCTTTATTGCTGAGGTTATTTATCCCTCTTTTTAAATCTACTCAACTTTGATTTCATATCATTCAATGTTTTGTCCACTTCTATTTTTGTTTTACTAATTCAGAAAAAGAAATTATTTCTGCAAGTGGTTTTTAACAATATATTTAATTGAGGCGTTGTGTTTAGGGGTGTTATGTTTGTGTTCCTCTTTTTCTTGGTTGTATGGATGTGGGAGGCTGGGTAAAAACATTAGTTAAATGTTTTTATACTAAATATGTTTTCTTTTAATTGTAGATTTGTGTAGGTATTATCTATGGGTTTTTATTCATTTAAAAATATCAATTTCTTTCTTTTTTTTTTTTTTTTCTGAACAAGCAAAGCTGGTAAAAGGCCAAAAAAAATTTCCATGGTTTTATACTTCCCTTTGTTAAGGAACATTGTCTTGTGTTGTTCAAGTGAAAAGAAATAACTGAAGTTATCATTTTTAAATATAATAGAGTTTTCTGATATAGTAATTATCTTTTGTTTTTGTTGGATCTTTAATATCAAAATTTTTATTATTTATTTTTTTCTTTTAACCACAGAGTCTCCAAGGAATATACCACACCCTTTAAATTTGCCCATTCTTGCTCAGACATAGTATCTTCCCTAGACTGATACATTTGGTCTCATATAATTTTAAGCACCTTCCTTTCTACTCACCTGTTCTTAGACCTGTTCTCAGCATCAGGGTGACAATCTCTGTGGGTGATTTTATCTGTAACCAGCCATCTCTAGGCCTCCACTTTCCTTTTGTTTCACAGTCTGTTCCCGAATTCAGTATGAATTTCAGAGCCAGCTCTGCTGTGATAGGTGTTTATATCCTTATACTTGGGTAAATTAAAGTTTTGTTTTGCTAAAGGTATCTTCTGTAGGTAGTGATGCTACTTACAATCTATGTAATTTTTGGAGGGTGTTTGGGGTGATTTGCTTTTAGGAAACCACTATTACTTATAGACACTTTACATGAGCTGTGGAAGAGGTGGCACTTTTGGGGGGAGATGATATTTTAAGAAGATACCTAAATGAAATGCGAGAAAAACCACTCCAGTTTTGATTTAAGAGAAATCCAAGCATAGAGGAAATCAATCATATATAAACTGAGTGAGAATATCCTAAGAGACTAAAGTTAAGCAGGGACCAGAGTGGCTAGAATAAGTGTTGTAAATGGAGAGTGTAGGGAAGAGGCTGAAGAGCTAATTAGGAGCCTTGTTTTCTGTATCTATGAACTTACCTCTTACAAATATTTCATATAAATACAGTCATACAACATGTGGCCTTTTGTGACTGATTTCTCCCACTTAATGTTTTCGAGGGTCATCCACTTGTAGCATGTGTCAGTACTTCATGTCTGTTCATGACTGAATATCATATTCTACTGCATGGCCATACCATGATTTTTTCATCATTCATCAGTTCATGGAACTTTTGTTTGTTTCCACTTTTGGTTATAGTGAATAGTGCTGCTATGAATATGTGTGTACAAGTATTCAAATATCTGTTTCAATTCTATTGGATATAAATTTTTTTTTTTAAATTTGAATATGATGAGAACGTATTTGATGGTTTTGAGAAAAGAAGCACCACTAATTTAAAATTAAAAAAAAAAATTTCCTTTATTTACTTTAGAGAGAGAGGAAGTGTGAAGGAGAAAGAGAACATCGATTGGCCGCCACCTGTATGCTCCCCATTGGGGATCGAGCCCACAACCCAGGCATGTGTCCTGTCCGGGAATTGAACTGATGACCTCTAGGTGCATGGGTTGATGCTCAACCACTGAGCCACACTAGCCGGACTAATTTACATTTTTTAAGACCCAGTTTTCTGCTGCTAAAGGGACAGAAGATGGGAAACAGGGAGAGGGGTGCTATTGGAGTAAACAGAATGATATCACAGTGACTTGGACGAGGACAGTAGCAGAAATCATGGGGAAAAGTAATAGAATTTGACATATATTTTTAAGGTGGCACCAGCAGCACTTACTGATTGAGAGCATAAAAGAAATTATCTTTCATTCGGCCGGTGTGGCTCTACAGATTGAGCATCGTCCCATGGTCTGAGAGGTCCTTGTTCAATTCCCAGTCAGGGCACATGCCCAGGTTGTGGGCTTCATCCCCAACAGGGGGTGTGCAGGAGGAAGCTGATCGATGTTTGTCTCTCATATCAATGTTTCCATCTTTCTCTCCCTTCCTCTCTCTCTCAAAAAACAATAAAAACATATTCAAAAAAAAGAAATTATCTGTCAAGAATGACTCAAGTATATGGACTGAACATTTTGATTAATGACAGGTAATCTACTAAAGTTAAACATGTCTTTTAAAGTAGGAAAAGAACAGGTTTGTAAAGGAAAATCAACAGTTTTTGTATTGGAAACATCAAATTCTGATTTGGAATTCTTGTTTGAGACCCCTTTGAGGATGGAAGAGTGGATAAGAGAGTCTGGAGCATAACAGATGCACGGTGGCCCATTTACAAGTTTGGGAGCCTCGGGAATAGATGGAATCACATGCAGTGAAGGCAGAGAAGAGACCAAGTCCCCACACTAAACTAGGTCACTAGACCATTTAGAGGTCTGGAAGAGATGGAGAAGAACAAGTCTTGAGGTAGGCAGAAAAGAAAAGCTAAAATCAGAACCAAAGTGAATGAAAAGCTTCAAGGCTGAGCAATGAATCGGCTGGGTCCAATTGGAATGGAGGAACAGAGAGCGAGCCACGGAACTGTCACAGTGAAGACTATGAATAACCTTGATGAGAAAAATTTTAGTGGACAGTAGTAGCTTGAAAAGAGAAATCCAGTGAGGGAGAAGAAAATGTGCGTTTAGACAGCTGATTTAGGAGTTTTGATCTGAAGGGAACAGGTGGATGGGGCCGTCGCTAGAGAGCACGGTGTGGAGACCGGTGAGAGTGCTGTGCTATAAGAGGTGGCACATGTTCCCTTCTGTTGGAAAGGATGACCTAGGAAGGGAGACACTTAGGATCCACAAATGTGTATGCATGCGCATTGCTCCTTGGGGGAGGCTACCTGCAGAGGCAGTGTGCCAAGGAGATCAGCAGGTGACTTTCAGGAAGCATGAGACAGGTCACACCGTGCCACAGAAATTAAGCAGAGTGCATGGACACACCTGCAGCGAGGTTAGTCGTCAGTGGTGGAAACACCAGGCAGGCCTCTATTGGTTATTTCCATTTCCACGGAAACCAAAGGAACTATTGTAGCATCCTCAGGTAGGGCTATGACCTACTGGAGATGTGTGGTCACAAACTTAAAGGAAAAGGGGTTTTTGTATCGTCTGTGAAAGAATGCAGAAGCTTTTGTAACAAGTCCATAATCCTTTATCAGCTATACCTGGAATGTGATATGTCTAAACGCTCAGCATATTTTGGGCTTTAGAAAGGTAATGTTACACATTTTTTACACTACCAGGAGGTTCTGCAGCAATATCTCCAAAACAAACATTCACATTCTGCAGCAAAAATACCAATAGCCACATATAAATGGGATTTTAAAAGTCACAAAAACGAAAAATGGCTCC
The DNA here is from genome assembly GCF_014108415.1 of Molossus molossus. NCBI lineage: Eukaryota > Metazoa > Chordata > Mammalia > Chiroptera > Molossidae > Molossus > Molossus molossus. The sequence goes on along the minus strand of NW_023425344.1, from coordinate 71,886,670 downwards.
ATATCATTCTGGTTTAGTTTTTATTTCAAATGAGTTAAAAACTATCTACCAGTTTTTAAAGCTTCTCAGATTTCACAATTGTAAATAAAGAACTATGAATCTTTAGAGTGGTATTTCTGGAGTTCACTAGTTGCCAAAGATATTCATTGAGGTCTAAGCACAAAAAATGTCCATAATTAAGTAAAGTTATGGAAATAACACATATTAAATTACTGTCTTGGAGATTACTGATATATATTAGCATAAGTGTTCTGAGAAGACTCAGCTATTTAACTTTAACTCTTAAAGGAACACTTTTTTTCCAGTTTATTCCCCTCCACCCCTTGTACCAATATTACCATGTCCAGACTAATGTTTCCATACACCAGGGTTGAAGAATATGGTAGAAATTTCTCAAAACAGTGAGGAGAGATTGGAAAAAAAAGTTTCACAAATGTATGCAAGTTATCCCAGATAGAAAGCTTCCAGTAACTGTGTAGCCATCACCATGGAAATTGAATGTACTTAATCATATTTTCTATATTTCTTAATTTAGAACTGGGCAAAAAGAGAGAAATCAGTAGGACCATTTGCATTAGACCGTTACTTAGTTATATAATACTATACTACGTTAAAGAAATCTAAAGACGCAAATGACTGGACTTCTGAATAAATGACTGGAAATAGTAATGAGTCATTTAACCAATTTACAAACTGCTCATGAAATAATTGCCTTGTAAAGTCTGCACTTCATTTGAGCATAAAACAATGAATAAACATACACGATAAATGATACCAATGACTAGTGGTTTGTATTTTTTTGATAAGCTGAATAATGCCTCCCTCCAAAAGATATCTAGTTCTAGTTCCTAGAACCCACGAATGTTATTTTATGTGGCAAAAGGGACCTTGTGATTGTGATTAAGTTAAGCTTCTTGAGAAAGAAAGATTGCCCCGAATGATCACCATGTGCTTAACTGGATATTTTCTTTTTTAGCCAATATTTTCTCTTTTAACTCTTTACAGATGGGAAAAATTATTTTCTGAATTCCAGGAACATATGACCCTGAGAAGGGTTAGCCCTGCAAATATTTAGTCTCTGCAGTAGTTGAAACAGACAGGGAAATCATGGCGGAAGTGAAATCACAGATGGCATCAACTCTGTTGAAGCCCGTTTTTAGGGGCCTGTTCTGCACAAGGTATTTGTCTCTAAATATGTCAGGCAGCAAAGCAAGTTTTTCATATATCATGATGGGACACCAGGTAAGCTTAATTTGGCCAGCTGAATTAAAAGCAGAATATTGATTTGTTCGGTACACTAAAAAAACAAAGAACAAAATCCTCGAAATGCTCAATGAAGAGATTACCTTCTTGAATTAGATATTATTTTTCACATATATTGGAGAAAATTATTATAAAACTATTATAATTTTTATTGGTGGCAAGGTTGACGAAAAGAGTCCCTCTTGTACACTGTGTATTAAAAATTACTTAGACCTTGGAAAGAACAATTTGCAGTACTAAATATATGAACAGTTAAAATATTCACATTGTTCCAGAAATTTTACCACTTAGAGTTTCTTCTACAGAATTACATACTTACCCCTAAAATAGATGTGCAAGTTTTTTTTTATGAGCAATATTTGAAAAGTGAAAAAATTTAGAAACATTCCATAAATAATTATCCCAGTTTCTACAATTAATATTAATGTGCTCTAACAGTAGGACTTGGGAGACAACCTTGAGGTTGTTTTTTTTTTAATGTTTTCTTCTTTATTGATTTTAGAAAGAGGCAAAGGGAGAAGAAGAGAGAGACAGAAACACTGATGAGAGAGAACATTGATTGGCCACCTCCTGCATGCCTCTACTGGGGATTTGGCACAACCTGGACACGTGCCCTGACCAGGAATAGAACAGGTGACCTCTTGGCGCATGGGTTGATGATCAACCACTGAACCATACTGGCCAGGTGATAGGCCTGAGTTTAAAGGAGCTTCTACCATTCACTGGCCATGTACATTTGAAAAAGTTGCATAACTTTTCTGAATTTTAGTTTTCTTGTCAATCATTTGGAATTAGTCATACTTTGTAGAATTGTCGAGTAAATGTATTGATCCAGCACACAGCTGAACATGGTAGATTCTCAATGAGATATCTTCTCAATCACCTAGTCTATGACTGTCATTCATTTGGAGACTTGATGTCTGATGCAAATACTATGAATACTAATTAAATACTTTGTAGTTTTCAGAAGACCAATTAAATATAGGAAAATTGCAATGTTATTTTTATGCAATGTTCAACTGACATGTATGCTATTATTCAGTGGCATTTAATATCTTACTCGTTTTTATATATGCTAAGTTCTAGCAGGTAGTACACCTTTGACTTCTATATAATTCATTTCACACATAAATCCAATCTAAATTTTGTTAGCTCTATTGCATCCTTTGCCTCTCCTTCACTTGCTCATATCATATGCGTTTGCTCTCATTCCTTAATGAGATAGGAGTACATGAATTGAAATGAGCCTACTGTGGCTTTATTTTATAAAAGGAGAAAGACATGTATGTTAACCCACACATATTATATTTTCTCATATAACATTTGTCTTGGCTTCACCTTCTCATAATGAGTCAATTTTAATCTGGAGTTTATATGTATGCTGAAGATAGAGAGAAAAAGTTGAAATAGTTATGTGATATTAAATACATACTTGTTAGCCTAACATTACTAAACCAAAGCAAATGTTTTTATCCAGTGCCAAGTGTTTAATTACTAGCAAAATTATTTTAGTCTTACATTTTCAAATTGAATTGAATTGAATATTTAATTGATGAAAATAAAAAACTAGTTGGCATATTTATTATGGTGTAACAGGATATGAAACACATGCACACACACACACATATATATACATATATATATACACACACACATACATGTGAAGTCATTATAGGTAGATTGTTATTAAATCTAAATATTAATTTTATCTACAATATAGTTAAAAGTTTATTCTTTTGTGCTAGAGAACTCTTAACTAAAGAACATTATAACAATTTATTTTTTTCTAAGTCACTAAGCTATTTTGAGTCCAATATCTGTATTTGATCAAATCAGAGTTAATTAGACTACATCTATTATTTATTACTATTATTATTAAGCTAAAATCTTGTTTCTCTGGGGAAATCAAAGTTCTATTGAATCTTGATCTTATAGCCTAACTCATAGTACCAAATAATTCTCAGACAAATTTTACACTTATTTTGAAGTTCTGATTTTAGACTTTTTTAGTAAGGTATAACTAACATACACTATATTAGTTTCAGATGAACAATATAGTAATTCAACATTTATTTACACTGCAAAATGATCGCCACAGAAAGTCTAGTTACCACCTGTCACATTACAAAATTAATACAATATAATCTACTATATTCTTCAAACTCTAAATTATATCCCCATGGTTTATTTAGTTTCAAACTGGAAGTCTGTATTTCTTAATCCTCTTCAATTAGTCCCCTCACCCAGCCCAATCCCTGTCTCCACTGGTCACCACCAATCTGTTCTCTGTATCCATGAGTCTAGGTTTAGTTTTGTTTATTTCAGATTCTACATAATAGTGAGATCATGTGGTATTTGTCTTTCTCTGTCTGACTTATTTCACTTGGCATATGCACTCTCAAAAGTCCATCCATGTTCTTGCAAATGGCAAGATTCCATTCTTCTTCGTGGCTGATTAGTATTCCATTTTACATATATACCACATGTTCCTTATCCATTCACCCATCAATGGACACTAGGTTATTTCCATACCTTGGCTATTATAAATAATGCTGCTGTGAAAATTGGGGTGCATATATCTTTTCAAATTAGTGTTTTTGTATTCCTTAGATAGATACACAGTAGTGGAATCACCAGATGAAACTATAGTTCTATTTCTAACTTTTTGAGGAAACACTATCCTGTTCTTCATGGTGTCTGCAACAGTTTAGTTTCCCACCAACAGTGCACAAGAGTTCCCTTTACCCCACTTCCTCACCAACACTTATTTATAGTCATTTTGCTAATAGTTATTTTGACAGGTTTCAGGTGATATCTGATAGTGATTTTGATTTGCATTTCCCTGATTATTAATGATGTTGAGCTTTTTTTCATATGTCTGTTGGCCTTTTTTACGTCTTCTTTGGAAAATGTCTATTCAGATACTCCTCCCACTTTTTAGTTAGATTTTTGGATTTGAGATTGAGTTGTATGAGTTCTTTATATATTTAGATATTAACCCTTTATCAGATATATCATTAGAAAAACATCTTCTCCCATTCAGTAGGTTGCCTTTTTTGACAATGGTTTTCTTTACTGTGAAGAAGTTTTTTAGTTTGATGTAGTCCCATTTGTTCATTTTATTTCATATTTTTGCTTTTATTTCCCTTGTCTTTGGAGTCAGAGCCACAAAAACATCACAAAGACTGATTCCAAGGAGTTTAGCACCTATGTTTTTCCCAAGGAGTTTTCTGGTTTCAGGATTTATATTCATGTATTTAATAGACATTGAGTTAATTTTTGTATATGGAGTACACTGGTGGTCCACTTTCATTTTTTGCAAGGGGATGTCCTATTTTCCCAACATCATTTATAGGAGAAACTGTTCTCTACACATTGTATATTCCTGGTTCCTTTGTCATAAATCTGTATATGTTTATGTTTTTCTGGGCTTTCTATTCTGTTTCATTGATATATGTGTCTTCTTTTGTGCTAATAGTGTTCCATTTTGATTAGTGTTTGTTTGTAATATAGCTAGAAATCAGGAAGCTTCACAACTCTGGCTTTTTTCTTCTTTCTTAAGATTGTCTTGGCTATTTGGGTTTTCTGTGGTTCATTTCAAATTTTAGAATTTTTTGCTTCACTCCTGTGAAAAATGTCATTGGAATTTTTATATAAATTGCATTGAATTTGTAGATTGCTTTGTGTAGTATGAATATTTTAACACTATTAATTATTCCAATCAATGAGCACAGAATATCTTGCAGTTAGTTGTCTTTTTATGATATCATATTTTTAAAAAAGTATTTTTATGTGAAGATAGATCCAAGGCCTTTACTAATAGAGCCTCTGGTCACAAAGGAAACAGATAACTTTTATCACTCATAATCATTTCCTGAAGTAAAATGTTTCCAAATCTAAATAGAGTCATTAACTCTGCTATCTTTGAAAAAAATATTTAACACAGCTACCCATTAAGCATCTCAACCCAACCGAAATCCATTTTTAGAGCCCTGATGAGATAGACGTTTGGTTCTAAGGAGTCCAGTAAAATTGTTACATTTAACTAAAACTATCATATGACACCATAAGTATATATTTCCTTTTACTGTCCTTTATAGTTCTCTTTTAGAACACCTAGGAAATATTATTGACCAGTAAACTATAGAAAAATTATTTTAGGTGAATAAACTGTGTGTGTACCTGAAAAAAAGAAATCCTCCAATATTTGAAATATACCTACAGTGGAAACATGAATTTTTAATATATGTTTGGAAAACAATTTGTCAGAGACCTAACAAATTTATACTCTTCATTTCAGCAATTCCATATCTTATGATTCCATATTGAAGAAATTATCATAAACATCAAAAAGAGTTGTGATAGGCGATGTGCATGTCAGTGTGGCCTACAAAAGCAAACCAGGAAGCAATTAAAAAGTTTAGTCCAGAGCAATACATTTGTTAACTTATTTTACCTTCACTCTGTGGAAGTTTATTGTAAAGGCACTATGAAAATTATGCAGTAACATGCAAAATGCTAACAAAAATTTTGATGTAGGTGCTTTAGTATATATTCTATCACACCCACACTAAACTCAATGCTATTTATCTCCATCTTTTAGAAGGGCCAGTTTGCCAAGGACGGACAGATTTCCCAGGATATGAGGCTTTCTCTGATAACTGCAGGAAGGTCCCAGGCGAACTGATAGTTGGTCAACATACTTTGTAGGATCTTAACAAATGTTTGATAAATTAATTAATCTATAAAGACAAAGTTCTAATCATGGTATGATTAAAACAGCATACGTGTTTTTAATGCACAGAAACCTGCATAAGTTATGCAATGCAGATTGTGACAGAGGCTATACTGAAACTCAGAAAGTTGTTTTCCCCCTTTGTACTTTTCTATATATAAAACATTTATATAATGAGCTTGCATTTCCTATGAGATAAAAATATATTTTAAAAGACACCTAAATTTTGAGCAAGAATTGAGATACCAAAAAATCTTGACCAAGTAAGTATCTTGTCACAAAGTAATTTTCAATCAAGGACCTCAGGCTATAATATATTTTTCTGTAAATCATTCTTGGTTACCATAACAGGGTGTACGTTCAGAAGGCAAAGTCTAAGAAGAAATATTAAATCTAGGCTATGCTCTAATTACATATACTGACTCTTCTATTTTTCTGGAAATATGGCATGAGTGCCTTCCCATATGTACAAATATTCTTCCAAAACACCAGTTGTCAACCTGGTATTTTATTTCATCTGAGAATTGTAATCTACTTTACTCATTCACTATTGCTGATATTTGGTCTGCTGACACTGTCCTTTGACAAAGACTGCTACAGTAAACACATTCTGGGTTAAATTGTTGTGTACACTTTTGAGAGTTTCTTCAGTGTAAATTTTCAGAAGTCACACTTCTGGGACAAAGTATGTACACCCAGCAGCACCAAGAGCCTCTTTGTCCTCAAACCCTTGTTTTTCTCTGAACCTTAATATTTTGTTCTATCTTTACACTTTTAGAAATCATTTTATTTCCCATACTATGCATTCAGATGCCACATGAATTCCCTACAAGTGAAAATGGTGAGATTTTCCTTTCCAAATAGGGAAACTACTAAAATTATATATATATTTGTTGTTTTTGTTGATGTCTCTCTTTCTTCCCAATTATGCTAAATGAAATAAGCCAGTCAGAGAAAGACAAGTACCACATGGTCTCACTTATTTGTGGAACATAATGAAAAAAATAAGCTGTCGACCAAAAGAGATCCAGAATCATGGAAGGAGGGAGCAGAATGACAAACCTCAGAGGGAAGGGGGGTGGGAGGAGAGGGAAGAGATAAACCAAAGAACTTATATACATATATGCACAGCCAATTTACACACACAATAAGATGGGGAAAGCAGGAGGGGGGTGGGAATGGGAAAGAGGGGGGTCAGTGGAGGAAAAAAGAGGGACATCTGTACTACTTTCAACAATAACAAGTGTTGGCGAGGGTGTGGAGAAAACGGAATCTGTGGATGGGAATACGGACTGGTGCAGACACTATGGAAAACAATATGGTGTTTCTTCAAAAAATTAAAAATGGAACTGCCATCTGACCAAGTGATCCTACTTCTTGGAATATATCCTAAGAAGGCTGGAACACCAACTAGGAAGACTATATGTACCTCTATGTTCATAGCAGCACTATTTACAATAGCTAACATCTGGAAACAGCCCAAGTGCCCATCAGTAGATGAGTGGATAAAAAATCTGTCATATATTACAAAATCTGTCATTCCATCTACAATGGAATACTATGCAGCTGTAAGAAAGAGAGATCTATTATCCTTTGAGATGACGTGGAGGGACCTGAAGAATACGTTTTTAAAAATATATATCATTTTAAGTCATATTAAGTTTTATTAGTAAGAAATTATTTTCAACATTGTGACTATTTAAATCACACTGATTAAGTGCTTTATATATTAAATGTTGCAAATATCCTAACCCCATTCATCATATAACTCTTAAATTTCCTTTATAGTGTTTTTTAATCTATAAGGGATTGTTTAAGGCAAAATCTCCTGGTTTTTCCTTTATATTTTTGTTTAGAAAGTTTCCTTATTTTAAAGTTAATAAACACTCACCTATTTTAAAAAATTAAACCTAGGCTATGCACTACCATAAAACAATTGTGACTAGACCTTATATAAATTAATAGTTCAGTTATATTTTTTAAAAGATGTATCTCTTTAATACAAATGAAATGCCTTTAAATTTTTTCTATGATGAGTTCATAAGTTTTTAGAAAAAAATAAATCATTTCAGGGGTAAGAAAATAGAGAGCTAGAGTAAAAAGTATACCCTTTCAATGATAAGATTAATAAGGTGTGGGGATCTAATGTATAACATGGTTTTTATAGTTCATAACATGGTATTTCATATTTGAGATTTGCTAAGAGACTAGAACATAATTGTTCTCACCAAAAAAAAAAAAAAAAACAACAACAAAAAACTGAGGTGATGGATGTAGTAATTAACTGGATGGGGAAATCCTTTCAGAGTGTATACATAAATCAAATCATCATGATATATACTTTATGTTATAATTTTGTCAATTATACCTCAATAAAATTAATATTAAAAATCATCTTATACACTGATTACTAATCAATTTTGAATATTGTATTCGTTTTAGACAACCTGTTATATACCCTCTTTCCAGACATTTTACACACACACACACACACCACACACATATAATTCTATAAATAATTTCAGCTGATTTAAACAACAATACTGAAAGTATTTTCTGGGAAAATGCCTAGCACATTAATTTCTTCCTTCTGCATATACCATCCTACATATTTGATACTATAGTACCTGTTACCTGAAACTGCATGCATGTGGAAACCTAACTTCCTTAATGCAATGATGTTCTGGTCCCAATGGTCCCAATTAAATTCCAAAGCAACTCAATTTTGAAACTAGGAAAACAGAGAAATAATGTGTTCAGCCTTTTTATTTCACTATGATGTACAGAATATGATTTTTTCCCTTTCAATGGATGAAAACAGTTCAAAATACACTTAAATACTGTGAGTCCATGAGAGAAATATCAAAGCATGATTGTTATCATGAAAACAAAATACTTTTAATGCAAAACACCCTTCTAAATAATTGACTTAATTACAGAAATTTTTTATTTTAATTGAGCCCAGTTCCATTCATTTCAAGGGAGTAAGGGCTGGAGTGTTCTGGTAGAATATTATCTGTCAGCACAGAGAATTCACCTAACCACAGCAGTTGCTTCAGGGGAGTATGTGATTCAAGTTGGCCTAATTATTTAAACTCAAGGGAAAGAAAAGCCACAGCTGCTAGTAGCCACTAAGAAAAATGTAGTAGGAGAGGTCTGAAGATTAGGGTTGACACGTTTTCCCTGGAGTAAATGGGAGCAATAAATAAATTCCATTCTTATTTTTTCTTTCTTGAAGCTGGGGTGAGTGAGATTTCCTAATATTTTTTCAACAAAAGGGTCTTAATGGTTCTGCTAATATGAAACAACTAGCAAGCGACAGAGCTGAAATTTCAAGGCAGCTGTTCCAATGCAGCAGCCCGTAAGGTGATTTCAAACCGGTAATTTTGTAGAGAAAGAAACTGATAGCCGGAGTGATGGAATGATCTGCTCGGTGTTCCCCCAAACCATCCTGTCTTCACTCCTGTGAGGCCAGACCCCCGACTTTGCTGACCGACAGCCACAGTCCATACCCTCTCCACTTCCCTCAGCTACCTAAGGTTAAAAATCTGCCACATATAACACCTTCTTCCATCAAGCTGTCTCTCCATTACTATGTCGATACAATAATATGTATGTCCTTGCTGTTTATGAGTGAAGCATTTAGTTTTAAGGAGCTCTACGTTAGGGTCTCTGATCTCCCAGAAAGGCCCGTATCACCTCCCAGTGCAAGTAACTTTCTTTCATGGGGTTACTTGGACTCAGGGAGAGTATGAGGATTAGGGACCAGACCTTTTGAGCTCATGCATTTTACAAATTTGACCGTACCAAACTTTCAGCTCACACCTTATGAGCAGACATCAATTCCTTACACGTGGGAGATCATGCTTCCTCAGACACGCGTGCTTTCACTACCCTGTACATAATGATTGTGTTGTGATGATGTTAAAACTAAATGGTGTCATGAAGCTCCTACTGTGGCATGCAGCCCATCTCAATACTAATAGGCATAGCACCTAAAGTGAATATAGAAACATTATTTCAAACAGATATCTAATACAATGAGGCCACTTTGTAAGTACTGAGACAGCAGCACATAGTTAAGGTATGATGGCTAAGCCTCTCTCAAAGCTTTCAATTTTTAGCAGCATGGCTCTCTTTTAAATAGTTACCTCTGCTATAAGATAATCCTCTGGAGAGGACAGCCTGGTAAGAAGGTGAGAGGCAGGGGCAGAAAGGGTCAATTGGAAAAGGAGAATACATTTGCTGCCAGCCTGACACAGGGGCACAGTTAGGCTTTCATATTCACTACAAGACATTAGGCCGACCCTGATGTGCGCACGGAAGTGCTAACGACCTCTTGGAAGTACATTATCATTTCAGGCCTTGAAAATATCTCAGAAAAAGGTAATTTACTAGATGGGATCAGAGCGAAAGACTCTGGGACTTCCCAACTCCTGGCTTCTCTCCCCCACCTCCAGCTTGTGGGCTGAGGAGCGTTACCTCATCAGTCTCCAGGTGACTTGGGAACAGACAACGCAGTGAAAATGGACACTGCAATGTCTGGCTCACTTGGCTCCCCAGATGCCAGACACAGGTTCAGATTTGAGCTTCACGGTCTTCTGTGCAACTATGATATGATATATTATATAAAATGAACAAATGAAAAAGTCTTTTAATAACAAAAATAAAAAATTAATGTTTCTTGTCTTTTTTTTTTTTTTTATCCTTACTCGAGGACATTTTTCCATTTTTTGTTCAGACAGAGTGGGGGGAGAGAGAGAGAAAGAGAGAGAGAGAGAGAGAGAGAGAGAGAGACATCGACGTGAAGGGACACATCGAGTGGCTGCCACCCGCGCGACCAACCGGGGCCGGGACAAACTGCAACCGAGGTACGTGCCCTTAGCGGGAACCGAACCCGGGTCTCTCTGGACCACAGGCTGACACTCTAACCGCTGAGCCAAACCGGCCAGGGTGAAAATTAATGTTTCTTAATACAGTAGTCACATGTTACCGTGTTTTCAAGAGAATAAACTTTGTAAAGGCAATGGCAGGTGTCAGTACATAGAGCAGCAATGATCAGTGGGCCATTAATGTTCCAAAAACCAAAAAATCTAAAAGGTGGGACAAATGCCTGTATTGTTCATTTAACCCAGATTATTATTTTTTGCACATTGTAGCATTAGGCCTAGAAGACTAAAAGGGGAAATATTAACATTATTCATAATGCCAATATATTTTTGCATATCGTAGCATATAGCAGAATAATTTCCAGATGATGTGAAATGATATCACATTAAATGTCATATTAAAATTTTTTTAAAAAATGAATACATTTAATTTTCAATAGTATTACACATCATGATCACATAATTATATATTATTATACTACTATATACATTTTGGTATTATAAAACTTTTGCTTATACAAGACCTTTCCTTATTAGTTAACTTCTGTCAAAATAAGTTCTGTGATTTTTCAAAGTAAATTAAAATTTTACATCTCTTTTTCTTGGAAGTCCGCTTTTTTCACAATGATGGGGTCTGAGTTTCAAAAATAAACAAATAAATCAAAGGCGATGGCATATGGAAAGCCTCTAGTACAATGTTCGTCCGTGGTCAATGCTCAATAAAGGCTGAGTTTTATCCCTTCTCACTCTGCCTGCCAACAGCCAACTGGAACACACAAACACATTTTCTATGTACACATATGAGGGGGAGAGAACGGGAAAGAGGGAGTTCTCTTCCTGCGAGGAAACTGAGCCAATGAACTCTCTGCTGTTGAGAAGCACACAATCCGCTTACAGGGGAATAATCACATTCTCTGTGTGGAGGAGACGCCAGACCTGAGTGCTGCTACGCTACGCTTGCCTGCGACTCCCATGAGGAAACTGGGAGCAAAGGGCCTATCCCCAGGCCCTTTCATTCCTCCAGGGACAGCTGTGGGTTGGATAATGTTTAATGATTCATTTTCTGGGGAAAAAAATTGTTTGCAGCATTTGTGGATTTTTGTGGTATAAACACTCGCACCATGACGGGCTATCAGTGTGAAGTCACCCAATGCTGAGTTGGGAGAAATGCACTCCAGAGCCTCCCTGAGCCCCCGGCTGGCCTCCAGCATACACTGTGCTAGGGCCCCTTCCGTGGGTTCCCACCATGAAACTTGGCTGCGCCCAGGAATTATACCAAAATGCCTTTGTTGTCACTAACGTGAGAAAGCGCATGCCAAAGTGGGTGACAAGACAGCCTTTAATCGACTTGAGTTATTAACCCATTTGCCTCCTATTCCCACATTACATTTTCTGAAGATCAGATGAGAACTGGTATTCCAATAAAACATAAGAATTAAAAATAGTGATATTTTACACTGCAAAACATAATTTACATTCTTTTGAGGCATTATCGTCTTACATTAAAATCACTACATTTATAAAGCAAAGTGGAATTTATGATTAAAATCCACTTAGCAAGCCACACTTCCCTTTGTGCATTAGTTCTGGCCATATTCCGTTTGCTTTCTCCTCCCTCTCTGTGCATCTACTTGAATTTCTTTATTTCCAATAAAATTCTGGGTTGTTTGCCATGGCCTTCCACATGCAAAGGACAAGTCTTCCACCATCTTCAAGTTTCCAGTACAACCTCCCTTTATCCTCAGACATCTGGGGAAAGGGCAAGGTTTTCCTTCTCCCTGCTACTGAAGTGACATGTTGATTAGACAATCCAATCGAAATATATTTTCTGGGGCTACCTTGAGAAAAGTAAGAGCTTAACTTACTTTGAAACAACAAAACACATGTGATTCATAGCATATTTAAATCAAAACAAAATTCTATGATCACGTTCTTGTATATCTTATAAACTGCATTCTATCTAGGATTCAGCACAATATCTTACAAGTTCATAGCAGACACTCAACAAATATTTGTTGAATAAATGAACTAATTCCATGTGCTGTGGTCTTTATAGCTGTCAAAATTTTACAGAATAATCAATAAGCTGACACTCCCTCAGGAAACAATAGACAATTATTTTGTTAAATGCTTAGCCATCCTTTTCCAAATTGCCAATGCAAAGAATGCAAGACAGTGATATATAATATTCAAGATGAATAGAATATTTGAGAACTATTTTTTACTCTCTAGAAAAGTATTAGACTGCAGGAGAACTATGGGGACAGAGATGGGGTTCAAGGTAACTTTAATTTATATTGAGTAAGAAAAAAAAGGGACATGGACATCACTTCCTAATATTAAATTTTCATCATACATTCTCAATAGTTAAAATACTTTTGCAATAGAAATCTTACTCCCACACTGTAAGTCCATATGGACTAAGAGTCAGAGGTGGGTAGGGATGTACACACATAGAAAGTTCACAAATATAAGATTAATTAGATTTTATTCAGAAGGTACCTATATACTCTAGATTTTTTTTTTTAAGTAAGCATGTGGTATCTCTTATTCATGTAGCCCATCTTTGCCTCGCATTCAGAGCACACCTCAGAGTTCAATACTCTTTTGCAGATGGAAAATACCAAGGCACAAAGGAGTTAAATTAAGAAATAAGAGGTAGTCTTAACTCTCAGCCTGTGACTTGTAGACGGCATGGCCCCCGATGTTTCTGCATCACTATGGCCATTCTGTGCAGGACAAATGCCCAATGGACCAAAACTACCTTTCAGATATTACCAGAGTATTTACCATGTTCTCTCTTCACACCAGTTGGTATAGAAAAACAAAACAAACAAACAAAAAATGCTACAATTGTTTTCAATAGTTATAATACTTTTTGTTTGCTTGTTTTGTTTTTGAAGAGCCAATTAAGTTTTATACTAATTGTCTTGGAGATATATATATATATTTTTCGTAGATGCAAAATCAAGTAGATACAAAAAAGAGAAAAATACCCAGTCTCAGAAACCTATATCTCTACAAGCCATTTGTTCCAGGCCCAAAACACCGCAACTCAATGGCCGCACAGATGCTGCATGTAGTTTTTCAACCTGAGCATATTGATCATTTTATCTAATATGGTGCAGAGTGAAGCCAGTAGGCCTGACTCTAGAAGAAGCTGCAGTGGAAAGCGACAGCATTTTACTACTGTTAGAAGCTACCTAGTGGAGCTCTGGGAAAAATAACAGATTTCCAATGCAAAGAGGTCATAAAAATTTATGAGACACAACAAACAGGAGAAAAGGCACACAGCAATAGAAAAGGTGACACATTCTGAAAGGGATCTCAACTATATGTTTACCGACCTTCAAATCTGTAACGTTTCATTAGCAGTGGTAAGTATAGGAAAGAGATAGAAAGCATTTATTGCTCAGTAGATACAAAAATCATTATTTCCTAGGTAAAATCAGAAGTAGTCATGCATAAGCATGTATAATTCAAGCTTCGATGAAAATTCTGATGATAAAGATGGGTTTCACTAAATGTGTGTTAATAGATATTGCAAAAAGAAATTGCAAAATGGAATACTGAAAATGAGAAAAAAAATTCAAAAGCTACATTTTATTTTATGAGTATTAAACCATGAAAGAAATGAAATAAATTCCAAATGTTATTGCTAAACCACAAAAAATACTATCAGTGTTTAGTCATTATATGAAATAAACCAAAGCACTTGGGACCCAAGTAGTCACAGTAGGATTTTGCATTATTTGTGCATCTAGAAATGATGAGAAGGCAACGCAAGTTAATCTGCAGTTGGCATGAAGCAATGATTCTCATCCATTCTCAGAGGTGTCTCTATACTCTCCCAAATCATTGTTCAGCTAACAGTTGTACCACTCACAGAAGTGGTCCAGAAAATATCCCACATTTACCTTTTGGGAGAGTGGTTCATTTTTTTTTCCTTTTCTTAAAGATTTTTAACTGATTTTTAGAGAGAGAGGAAGGAAGAGGGAGAGAAAGAAATATAGATGTTAGAGCAGAACACCTATCATCTACCTCCTGCAAGCCCCCTCTGGGGATGGAGCCTGAAACCCAGGCATGTGCCCCAACTCGGAATCGAACTGGTGACCCTTCCTGCATGGGACAACATCCAACCAACAGAGCCACACTGGCCAGGGCAGTTCATTCTTTGATAAAGTATGCAAATGCAAACATACTTGGTCTGACAAATGATCCAGTTCTTTAAAATGAGTTTACCTCATTCTACCTGATACAATTTTGTACAGGAGAGGAGTTGTCATAATTGAACATTCCAGCTGACTTCTTTATTCTTATAAATGCCAATAGCCCTCCCATTTGCTTCACAGAAGATTTTTATACAGAATATAAAAAAGTATATTTCTACATTACAAAAAATCCTAAAATATGTAATAGTCTACATATTGTCTAAAGCACTAAAGATTTTTTGTTTGTTTGTTTGTTTTTAAGACTGAATTTTAAAATGCCATTTGGGTTTAATTTTTAACTTTTGTGTATTTATATTCAGACCTAAATTACTTGCAGGTGCATCTCACATTTGTAATACATGTGGGTTGTTTAAAATTAAGTTTTTATTCATTAATTTTCTACAACCTTTGGCAAGCTCTAAAATTCCTTTTAAGAAGCTCAGATCCATAAATGTGTAGCAGGTCTAAGAAAAGCATTTCCTCTACTTTATAATCATTGCCTGCCCTATACTTAGCAACATTCTTTAATTTTGTTTATTGCTCATAAATAAAACCAACTTGAGCAATTAGATCCTTTTTCTATTTACCCTTTGGGTGGTTAAACAGCATTAATTATTTGCATGAGGATGATTTTCTTAATTTCCATGGTGTGGTCTTTGTAACTTAATGATAGCTAATTTACACCACATTTATTCCAGTTCATAATTTCATGCTTATTGTCAGTTTGTTTACTATATATGTTTGCCTAAGATTCACAATTATAAAATACAGCAACTTTTTGCTTACTTTTTTCTTTTTTGCTTGGAGAGTTTGCATAGTCTAAATATTTCCTTTAAAAGCATTTTTTCTTTTTAAATATAACCACTAGAATTACAAATTATGATTCTAAGAACATTGAAAGATTCTGAACTTTCAATTTAGACAGAACTGAGATTTCTGCCCTACTACTCTTGGTATAACTTAACCTATCTGCTTAATATTATGAGTCTCAGGTATTTTTTAACTATGAAAAAATAGATAATACTCACTCAACCTGCAAAGTTGTCAGTAGTGGGAAAAATACAGAAAGAGTTGAACATAATTTGTGCCACAGAGTAAACATTGAATATGGTTATTGCTATCATTATTTCTCTTGTGCTCATAAAAGTAATTTGATTAAATTATTCCTTAATTTGTACTAGTATAATTTGAACTGAAATATATTCAGACTTGTCTTTTTGAGAGTTGTTGCTCTGTCTTTTTGTTTGTTTGTTTGTTTACTTTTATAGAAAGCAATTATAATGTTGATGGAGGGAAGAGGGGGCCAGATCCCTCTGGGACTCATGGGCAGGAGGTTCTTGGGGTACAGTAGGAATAAGCAAATTCAGAAGCCCTCAAGGGAGAATGAATGTTTTTTATTTGCATGGAGTTACACTTCTAGGGCTGTAAAATCCCATATCCCTCAGTCCAATTCTGGAAGAGGAGCAGCTGTGGATTTAGCAAGCTAGAAACAGGGCCAAAGTCTAGAGTGTCTGCCCCATGATGCAGCCTGGTCCAGATCAGCCATTAAGCATCAGGCTAGATTTAGTCCATCAATCTGTTGTGTGGGTTCCATATTGCTATGGGCCCGGTGGGAGGGTGCAGTGCACGGGAGCCCAGCAAGCTGGGAATATGGCACAGCAGCAAGAGAGCCTTCTTTGTATTAGAGATTAAATATTCAGGTTTCCAGAGCTTGCAGAGGCCAAGCCTATTCTAGCCACTGACTCGCACCTCCACGTCACTCAGACCTTCCTGGACCTTCATTTACTGCCTTTTTTCAATCCCTTCCCCACATGGATCAGCAGGAAACAGACCTAGAGTGTTAAGTGCAGCTTCCTAGAGAAGCTGTATAAATGGCATGCCCTTTACTCCTTTTCAGTTAAATAATAACCAGGTTTTGTGACGGTATAAAAAACATCTGTATATTTTCAGTAATCAAACCTATTTCTTTGTTCTTTCTCTTTTTTTAATTTTTTTATTTTTATCCTCACCCGAGGACATTTTTCGATATTTTGTTCAGATAGAGTGGGAGGGAGAGAGAAAGAGAGAGAGAGAGAGAGAGAGAGAGAGAGAGAGAGAGAGAGAAACATCGATGTGAAAGGGACACATCAAGTGGTCGCCACCCACACGACCCAACCAGGGTCGGGGACAAACTGCAACCGCGGTACGTGCCCTTAGTGGGAACCGAACCCGGGTCTCTCCAGACCGCAGGCCAACGCTCTAACCGCTGAGCCAAACTGGCCAGGGCTATTTCTTTGTTCTTTCAACGTAGACCACAGAAGTTTATCTACACTCCGAGTCTGCACTACCATTGGCCTTCCATTGTTTTGCTTTTCTTTGGTCATCTGCAGTGTGAATATGCTTATGCTTGACATTTATGATTTCCAACACATTAAAAATATAACAGGAAGTGTTTTAAGATCCCTGCCACACTCTTTTGGACTTACATATCTTTGATATACACCGACGTTAAGAGGGCCACTTTTAAAAATATTAAAGTAAATACAGCCTATTTTCACTTCCAAGTTTTTCCTATCTAATGTGTATTTTAGCTCATTATTATGAAAGTATTTTCCAAAGCCAAACATGTGTTAAATGCTCTCTTTACAGGAAGATTTCAGTAAATTTCTCTCATCTAGGTTTTTCTTCTTTTAGTTCCTCAAGCATTTTTCTTAATAAAGTAAAACATTTTCACAAATGCTGCTGTAATCTTGAAACAGGTGTGTATGTTCTCTATATTTTTAATATAAACTGAATAAAATATATGGAATGTTATTTTGTCTGGCTTGATTTATGAAACATCATATTATTCAGTAAAGGGATGCAGCACCTGCAAAGCATAAGTATATGTCACCAAAATAAATTATGATAAATTGTGTGAAAGATTCTGGCTCAAAAGTGATCAGGTTACTATTATGGGACTTTGGTGTAGCAGATGTTTACCTGGGCATGTAAATTATAGGGGGATCATAATATGGCACCTTTTATTAAAATCAGCTCTTAAACAAGATCAAAATTTCAGACCAGATGTGTTGATAATTATTAAAATGACATTAAATGCTAACTATACATTAACTTCTACAGCTTAACATTCATCATATCTTTTCTGTTGGAATTTGAAAGCTTGAAAAGTCTCAATTACATGTTAGGGCATCACAGTAAACATGTCACAGTATCATTCATAAAGGCGGCAGTACCATCACATCTCTCTCTCTCTCTTTTGAGTGATATACATGCACGAGTACACGTATCCATATATACAAATACACATGTATATACATAGGCATACACCTGTATATAAAATGGCTATGGAAATTTTATATATACTTTAAGCTTATGTTTGTTTACACACTGAAGTAGAGCTAAATACATTTGATAATGTTATCAATATTCAGAGAAAAGGCAAAATAGCTTGATGCAACTGTGAAGCTGTTTCTCTTCGTGTATCATGTACGCTTTTTCTCTACAGATATTCTCACAGCTCCTATGTAAACAGAGTAAATGGCATACTCTATGGGCTCTTGTGGCATTTTGTGCATTTTACAATTATACTTTTTGTCACATAATTACAACAATCTGTCCTTTACTTTTCTATATCCTTCCAGAGGTTTTACATACCTCTAGGACAGGGACCGTAACTGAAGCTATTACATAAAACAACGGCTTACATTTCTGGTGTCATCTATAAATTGGACTATTCAGTTTAATTTAATAAATACTGTGATAGGCAGCTTCGAGGATGGCTCCCAGTGACCCCTGATTCCCATTTGTGTAACCTCCTCTCCTCAAGTGCAGGCTGGATCTAGTGACCTGCTGCTAACAGAGTATGGCAGAAGTGAGCAGATGCCACTTCCAACATTACGTGACAGGAAGTCTCTGGCCTCTGTCCTGCTTGCCCTCTTGCTGTCTCACTTGCTGGCTCTGAAGAAAACCAATTGCTATATTGTAAAATGCCCTGCTGAGCGAGTGGCTCTCGTCCGTCTTCAGCCACCATTTGGCAAGAAGGAAGTGAAGCTTTGAGTCCAACATTTTATGAGGAACCAGATCTGCCCACAACCACTTCATGACCTTAGATGTGGATCCTTCCCCAGTTGTCGCCCCCACTGAAACCCAGACTGTGCCTTTGGGAAAAACCCTGAGCCAGAGGCACTCCTGATTCCTGACACACAAAAACTGCGAGAGAATAAATGTCTGTTGTTCTCAGTCATTATATTTTGGAGTCATGTGATACACATTCATAGATAAACATTACAAACACTTATTGAACAACATGAGTTGGTCAACCACTTAATATAAAATCTTAAGTCTATAACACAATACGCACTCCAGAACAAATATCCCATTGCAGAAATGCCTTACTTATCTCATGATAAAGAACAAAAATCTTTTGTGATATTAGCAGATATCAAATTATATAGTGCCTTCTATTATAACTGCCTTTCTTAGTATCTTAGAATATTTGTATTTTCTACAAAATAATTTTTCTTTATTGATTTTAGAAAGAGAGAAAGTGAGAGGGAGAGAGAGATAGAAACATTGATGAGAGAGAACATCAATTGGCTGCCTCCTGCATGCTCCGCACTGGGGATCAGCCCACAACCTGCGCATGTGCCCTGACCAGGAATCAAACCGGTGACTTCTTGGTGCATGGGTCGACACTCAGCCAGTGAGCCACACAGGCTGGGTGAATATTTGGATTTTTAAAAATTACAATTAAAAGATGTTGTGATTCTCCAAGTTCCAGAAGTGTATGTGTATGTGTGTGTGTGTGTGTGTGTGTGTGTGTGTGTGTGTGTGTATATATTTAAATTTTCCAAAAAGTCTATTTGTCTAAGTGTGAATTCAATCATTAATAAAATATTTCCAAATCCACATATCTCATTAGAAGAAAAAATTTGTAATGACTTTTTCTAACATTATTATAACTTATTTATAGAAACAATTGTAAAGCGATGGAAACCTCACCACCTGGGAATCCCATTGAGCGCACACAACTAAGGCTGGACTATAGTTGCTCAGCAAGACACTGTGTGCAGAGTTACCCTGTGTCTGTGCTGTGGCTATAAGTATTGGCTGTGCCTCTCTAATAATGAGCAACTTAAAATCTTAGTTCATTTTCTATTACTAAGAAACTTGGGTAAATCACAATATCTCAGAAATTCAAATTCCTTATTTGTAAAACTAATATAATGATACTTTCCTTTCAGAACCAGGAGAGCTGGCACACAATTAATGCTTGACAAATGTTCCTTAATATGAATCAATTTGAAGTAGAAGCAAAAAAATTTTTGCAAAAGCCTCATTCTTTGCAGAGTTTATTTCGAAGCTTTGTCATTAAACCCTGTTCAAGGGCATACGTTATACATATTCTGATTAACTCCTGGAAGATTTCAAGCTCTTCGGCTAAATGAGTGAAAACAACAATAATAGCAACACACACACAAAGAAGAGGAAAAAAAAAAGAATGAAAAAAAAACAAAACAAACTCTATCTACTATTCAGAGTTTTTGTTGATTCACTAATTTCCCAAATTTTCTAACAGCTCTAAACTATGTTAAATAGTGAATTCTAAAAGACAGGGACTCTATTAATTTTTATATTTGCAACTGATGTATAAGAGCTTTAAACAGGTAAATTATTTTACTCCTATATCATGCCCATACTCTTCAGCCCTGCAATATTACTTTCTTTTAAAGTTGTTACTTGGAAATAAGTTTAGACTTACAGAAAAGTTGCAAATATAGCACAGAGAATTTACATACCTCCCTCACTCAGCTTCCCTTAATGTTAATTTATATAATCTCGGTACAGTTTTGGAAACCAGAAAATTAACATTGGCTCGGCACTATTAATCAGTGGTTTGCTGCTAAAACCGTTTTCCAAGGATGGGAGGGGAGAGGCCCTGGTTCATAATGTTTGCCAATTTCCGTGTGTTCCTACTGTCACTTGGCTAATTTCAACCTTCCGACACAACATCACTAAACTTGAAGTTGGAAGGAGATGCATAGAATCAGTAGTGCCAGCTGGTACAAGCCAGCCTCAGCACACCACTGCTATTAGCTAAACTGCAGACTTTATTTGTATTTCAATGCTTTTTCACTGAAGGTCCCTCTTTTGTTCCAGTGTCCAATCCAGTATCCCACATCGCATTTAGTGTTGGGTCTTATAGTTTCCTCCATTCTGACGATTCCTCAGATTTCCTTCCTTTCTTGTGATTTTGACACTTGATGAAGAGTTGTCAGCTATTTTGTAGTCTTTCTCTCTCAATTTTAGTATCTTACAATTACTCTGAAATTTTGCAGTTTTGCCAAAACCACCGAAGTGATGTTGTGTTCCCATGGGTACCTGATATCAATCAGTGTTGTAACTGATGGTATTAACCTTGACCAACTGTTTGACAAGTTCCTCCACTGTAATTCTCCTAATCAACTTGTAATTGATACATATCTGAGGGAATGATACTTTCAGACTATAATAATATGCTTACATCCTGCATTTTCCCAAATGTTTGCCTACTAAATCAGCATCCATCAGGAGATCTTATCTGAAAAAAATTGTTACACTGGTGTTTGCTAATGATTATACTTTATTTTTTTAATGTCTTCTGCATTTTATTTCAATTACAACTTTTTAACATTGAAATATCCCTTTAGTTAACATCTACATGGATAAGTCAAGTAGAAACAAATTGAGTTTTGCAGATTGCTCACTTGTTCCTTTCTTCATGTCTTATTGGCCAATTAGTCTCTGTACTCCGAGGGCACATTAAAAAATAAATTATTTTTTTCTGCCAGAGCTCTGTTTATTTTTGTCAATGATAAGAAAGGTCTTTTTCAGGTTTTACAGTCTCATTAAGAACAAACCTGGGTTTGAAGAAAGCAGCAATGTCCTGGAATGGAGTAGCCTGAAGCTATCTTCTGATAACTCAATACGTGACTTTGGGCAAGGAACATAACCTCTTTGAGTCTCAGTTTTTTCATCTACAAATTAAGAAACTTCAATCAGATAATCTGTAAGGTTTCTATTAAAAAAATTTTTATGAAGTTTCTTTCATAATGAACCAAAATTTAGTGTGATGATTTACTTTCAGAGCTACCCAGTTTAAATAATATATATAAACATAGTCATCCTTCCATTTCTCTCATAGGTATGTATTGTCCTTTTTAAATCAATGGAAAGTCATACTGTTCTGCTACTACACTATTCTCTTCCACTATAAAACAATTAATACTTAGTTAATATTTGAGTATAAAGACTCTTTCTGGTCAACTGCTGTGTCTTAATACCCAGAAAAACAGACATAAAGTACACTGTCAATACATATTTTTCACTTCTTCTTGATTATTAGTTGAATTAATCCCCAAAATAGACCTTGATGAGACTCTCCACTGAAAGTATTTTTTCTTATTAATGCAAATAGTATTCTCCCTACGGTCACTTACTTTTGGATGTGACGAATTCCATCTTGGTATTGACATGGATTATAAATATTGCCTTTTTTTCTTCAGATAGTTTCCTTAGAGAATAATGGACTTGAAAATCGGGGCTTAGATATGACATTTAATCTATAGTCCATCAACACTGATCAGTGCAAACCAGATTCAGGGAAGTGATCTATGCCCTTGGGTAAATATAAAAATCAATTTTACCTACTTTATCAATGCATGTCTTGGCTGTGCTACATTTTTACTTAACTTTCATTCTTTGAAAACTGGTCATAAGTCATCTACATGAGGATGTAAGGATTAAGCAGATGGTGATTTGAGCTGCTTTCATGAAAAAATATGGATGTTTCTTCCTCAGATGTAGAAACTATCACATATATAAACTATAATAATATTTCAGTCAGCTTCTGTAATTTATGTATAACTTCTATTTGAAGTTTAAACTCTGGAAAATGACTTATGGTTGACCGACAACATCTAATTCACTTATGAGTGAAATATTTCTCAAATATGTTGGAATATTGCAGTTCAACTTTGGGTATTGAAAGGAGTCTAACATCATATTCCTTTGGATGAAAAAAATAAAAAAGAGGTTGAAGAAATGTTACCTTCATTCATTCTGGAAATAAAAATAACTCAAGTAAATATCTTTCCTGTCAGGCTTTCAAGAAAAAAGAGGGGGAGAGCTAAGGATGAATGGAGAATAAGAAGGCCATATAAATATTTCCCCTTATTCTATATTAAATCCTCCCTTTTTGTTTGCAAGACTATATTTAATTCAAACATGATAAATAGTCATATACAATCATGCACTATACATTCATTAAAAGCTATTTGAAGATACTCAATACAAAAATAGTAATAAGACATACCAAGTAATATTAATGCCTCATTGAGACTTCCTTTACAAAATCAACTAAGCAGAATGCCAGTTTATATATTTTTTTATCATGTAAAAGATACTCATGTTAATATGAGTTACTCATGTAAATATGGCTTTATTTTGTGTGCTAAATCACTGTATTGAATTTATATACTCTTCTCCATGAAGTCCCGGGTAAAACCCAAAACCACCTTTACTTTTTCACAGATGGGAGATTTCCCTTCCTGTCTCTGATTGAGAAGATGCTTTGTTTCCTATTGCCTGAGCTCAGCCAGGCGGACACCGTAGCCTTCATTTCCTGGCATTGAGTGTACATGCCTCTTCTCTGCTTTGAGGCCTTCAGAAGAGGATGAACACTATGATCTTATCCCTAAAAGGTGAATAAGTCTTAATCAATGAATCTTTGTTAAACTGAAAACTTTACAATAAATGGAACCTGAATAAGCACGGAGGCAGTGTGGAGAATGGCACGAGGAAAGAAAACGTGAAAGCAGGCAGACGACTACCTCAGAAGCCCAAGTAATAGATGATAAGACACCGAACGAGGGCCCTGAGGGTGAAGATGACAAGAGGAGAGTGGAAGAATCAGGATCTGGGAATAAATCAGATGTGGAAAATAATGAAATGGGAGTGTCAAGAAATACTCTGATGTTTTTAGCACTTAGGCTATTCAATAGAATTTAAGTAATTTTCTGATCTGTCACATAATATTAGTAACTGACAGAATGACACTTGCACTGATTAATCTGAACTCACCTCAACTTTTTCCATCTAAACCAATGATAAGACATTGATATATAATGTACATTTTACTATAGGTATTGAGCTGTACACATGATATATTTTGCAATATTATATGTTTATCACTGACATTAACAGCAGTTGTTGTTGTAGAAAAATCTGAATTTGAGATTATCTAGTTTGGGAATTAGCCGCATACATTTTCCCCCACTCATTTTGATCATTTCACAGTTTATTACCACATTAAGCAGAGGGAAGCAAGGAGAGCTGAGTAAAAATAACACTCCTACTTATGACATATAGGTGTTGATTCCTGAGTCATCGTTTTTTGTTTTTGTTTTTTAACAGTACTTTACACTGTGAAGATACGTTCCTGTAAAAACCGAAATAAACTAAACTTTCCATACATCAGCATTGCCTAGGCTAGGCAAGTTCAGCAATGCTTACTTCCACATCACACATTAAATCATTCAAAGTTGTTGATTTGTACTATATGTGAGTTTTTACAGCTTAACAAAGAGTTAAAATGAGAATAATGAAAAAAGTTATTAATGTTTTTATTGGTCTCTGTACTATATTGATTAGCTGTGTTTTTAGAGAATATATTCCCAAGATTTCCTGAATTATTAAGACCATGTCTCTGCAGAACTCTTGGCAAGCATCATATGAACTGTAGACCAAATATAAGCAATAGTAATTGTTCCTATAAATCCAGTTTCCAGTTCCTATAAATTCAACTGTATATTATTTGTTGTAGACGCAGATACTGAGAAACCACATAAACTTTTAATCCATAAAGATACAATATATAGATAAAAAGGCCCTGGGAATAAGAGCCGCAGATTTCATCTTTTCGCCCTTGATTAAAACTTTTGAATGATTGATTCTTTCCATGTTTATAAACAGAATAGGTCTAAGTATAATTATAAGAATTACTCAAATGCACAGTTACTTTTAGTGTTAATAAAATAATTATCAATAATGCATAGATATTAACTTGGATGTATGTAGGATCCAGTGGTTAAGAGGTTGCAGTGTTTACATCAATAACTGGGCAGTGATTTTCACATTTTAGGAAAAATGAACAAAATGATTATTATTCCGTTGGGATTGTCAGTAACTTAAGACATGCACATACACACATGCTCAGAGAGAACCACCAGAAAAATGTGCTGAATTATTCCTGTTCACCTGAAAGATTAAGAAAATGGTGCAAAAGCTAAAGATATACTGAGTTTTGACTGTTACTGTCGCCTTGCTAATGGGCCAGTCATAAACCCTGGAATGAGACTGACAAGTATTATACTTCTGTTTCAGTTAGCCACATGCCTTTGGTAATTTACTTTGGTTTTCTGAAATTCAGTTTAGCATAGGAAAATATATCTATATTGGAGACTCATTAAAAGAAGTGAAACAATGTGGGAATAGTGTCTTGCTTTTTTGGAGGCTGAGAACACAAAATGAATAACAACCTACATAATAGGGGAATAACTGACTTCATTTTCAAATGCTATGTTATTTTTCTTTCCTTAATGCTGTTTTGATTAAATGTATATCATGTTTAAAATAATTTCTCAACTATTTTCTAAACTGCACATAGTTCTAATAATTTTCAGTGTTTGTATCACTGATATAATATGTATGAATAGAAAGATGTTATATTTTTAGGAGTTATAAGTTGTTTTACATGTTTATGGCATTGTAAAAAAACAAAGAAAATTTTAAAAATCTGACTTTTCAAACCTAATTCTGAATACTAATTGGGGCACTTGATAATACAAATCTTTCCTTGCATAACAACAAATATACAATACTTGGATATCCTAGGAGTTGTGCTTATAACTAACTTCTTTAATTTCTTTCAATATAATTCAATTTGAAAAGAAAGCAGAGTCTAATTATGGCTTCTGTTGTCTAAATAATGCATGATTTTAAATGTGATAAATGTGATCTATATAATAACAATGACCTCCTATGCTTTTCTAGGACAACAGTTTTATACCAATTAATTAATTAACCATATAATCTTAAACTACTTAATATTTTTGAACCTCTATTAAGTGCAAATATTCATGACATGACAATATACAATTCAATATTTTGAATAGCTACACTAAATAAACCCTACCTAAATACATCAAGAGCAACAAAAATACTAAATAAAATTTAAAGATCTAATAATAATAAAAAAAAATGGCTCCTAGGCAATATCTTAACAGTATTTAATTTTACATGCTCAGAAAATTATATTTGTATCAAAGTCAACATAATGTATATGGAAGGTAAAAATAAGGTATGAGAGTAACATATAACCTGGAAAAATCACAGCCCCAAGAAAAAACAGATTCATGCTAGACAAAGCTCTTTTAAATTACACTGTTGTGATAAAGCAGATTAACTCCTAAAATGAGATGTTGCCTGCCTGCTAGCATTCTAACTCACCACTCCAAGAATTGTATCAGGGACTAAATTTCTCAGGCATCTGGGGAATGGCTTTTTATAAGTGCCAGCTGAGCTAAATTTGTTCAATGCAAGTATCTCTGGGTAACAAAATGCAGAAGCAAAGTGAGCTGGCTTTTGCTTGCACTAATTCCAAAGTATGGCACATGAACCCTTACAGTGGAAAATGCAAAACTAAGGTTTGCAAGCTGGGTTCACACTTGATATTAACCTTTCTGTGCATCACCGAAGGATTTGCAGTTTTTAGATTTCAGTCTGAATTACATAGAAAATGAGGTTGGATATGTCATTATTCAATGGCATTATCACATCTTGCTCTTTGAAGACAGCGATAATATATAGGGCAGCGTTTCTCAAACTTCAGCATGCATACAAATTACCTGGGGACCTTGTAAAAAAATGCATTTTCATTCATCAGCCTGAAAAAGGTCTGAGATTCTGCATGTCTAACAATATCTTAGGTAATGCCATGTTCTAAGGCCCTTGTTTTGTGTATCAAAAGTATAGAACACTCCTGGCTGGTTTGGCTCAGCAGTTAGAGCATCAACCTATGGACCAAAGGGTCCCAGGTTCAATTCCAGCCAAGGGCATGTAACTGGGTTGCAGGTTCGATCCCTGGCCCCAATCAGAGTTGTGTGGGAGGCAACCAATTGATTTCTCTCTCTCACATTGATGTTTCTCTCTCCCTCTCTCCCTTTGACTCTATCTGAAAATCAATGCAAAAATGTCCTCAGGTAAGGATTAACAACAACAAAATGTATAGAACAGTACTGTCTGAAAAATATATCATTTTAATTTTCTAATATCCACATTAAACAATGTTTTTAAAGGATTCAATTAAGCTTAATCATTTATTTTATTAAAATCAATATATTGATAATAATAGCACTTCAGCATATAATCAACTATATATTTGACAATAAGGTATTTTACATTGTTTTGTTAGTGGTATTATCAAATCTGGTGTATTTTGGACTTATGTCACATCACAACTTGCAGTAGCCACATTTCAAGTGTTCAGTAGCTACATGTGCCCAGTGGCTATCACGTTGGATAGCACAGGCATAAAGTAATTTATATGATTTACAAAGATGTACAAAATTAATATTAGTGGTGAAATGGTGGATTGTGTTCTTTTCTAAATCTCTCCTTTCTTGTTAACCATGGGCTGTGGGTGCTTTCTGTTGAAGTGTGTAGTCCTGTAATAACAGCATTCATAATTTATCTTATCCCTGCTAGCAAAATGAAACAATGCATAGAAGTTGCTTGAAGCCTAGATCAGACCACTGGAAATCTTGAAACAGGATGATCAGAGAAAAAAGCAAAGTAAGTGTAAAAGCAACAATAGCAGAAATAAAAATAAGTTCCCTCACCAAATATTTTTCTTTTATCCTCACCTGAAGACATTTTTTTTTTATCTTCACCCGAGGACATTTTTCCATTTTGTGTTCAGATAGAGTGGGACGGAGAGAGGAAGAGAGAGAGAGAGAGAGAAACATTAACGTTAAAGGGACACAAGTGGCTGCCACTCACACAACCAACCAGGTCTGGGAACAAACTGCAACTGAGATACGTGCCCTTAGTGGGAACCGAACCCGGGTCTCTCTGGACCGAGGGCCGCCACTCTAACCACTGAGCCAAACTGGCCAGGGCCCGAGGACATTTTTGCATTCATCTTCAGATAGAGCAGGAGGGAGAGAGGGAGACAGAGAGAGAGAAACATCAATGTGAGAGAGACACATCAACTGGTTGCCACTCACATGACCCCAACCGGGGCGGGGACAAACTGCAACGGAGGTACATGCCCTTAGCGGGAACCACACCTGGGTCTCTCTGGTCCGCGAGACTCTGCTCTAACCGCTGAGCCAAACCAGCCAAGGCATAGTCTCATTTTATAAAGAAAACACTCCAAAGAACATATATGCATGAATGCATAATCAATGAACATAGACAATAATGCTGGGGGGTAGAGGGGTGGGATGGGGAGGAGGGTGTCTAGGGGAGAAAAGGAGAAACATCTGTAACAAAAATAAATTAATAAAAAATTGAAAGAAAAAATTCTAATTAAAGCAAAGATGAAAGAAAGAAAGAAAGAAAGAAAGAAAGAAAGAAAGAAAGAAAGAAAGAAAGAAAGAAAGAAAGAAAGAAAGAAAGAAAGAAAGAAAGACATCCCAATTTTATAGCATTGTTGAGGTCTTTGGTAGGTAGTGAGTTTAAATATTTTAGAACATGTGTTATTTCTTTCAAATTATAGTGATTTATTATTATAATAGAGCTTTTTTATCCAGTAGCAGTAGTCTACATCATTGCGTTTTCCTCTTTTGATAAAGACTGCTTTCTTCTGGTCATGCTCCTTGGTCTTCTCCAATACCTCTGGCTATTCCTTCTTACTTACCTCTCCTCTGTCCCCTTTCCATAGCCAGAATCTAATTTCAAATTTCCCATGGAATGGTCCTGAACTTTCTTCTCTTTTCCCTTGGTTAACTTGCTGAGGCCTATTCTGGTGATACCACTAAATTTATAACATGTAGCCAGACTCCCTCCTCTCCCTCTGGGCTTCCATGCAACTGAAATTTTCCATTGACTGTATATCTAGCATCTGAAACTTCACAAAGCATAAAAATAATCATTTATTAATTACTCTTCCTAATTCTATTTCTTTCCTAGTCTTCCTGTTTCAGTGAAGAGTGTGCTGGTCTATACAATTGTTTAGACCAGAAATGTGAAAATCATCCTTGATTTCTCCCTTTCTTGTCCTCTCTGTATCCAACTCATCAGCAAATTCTACTGTTTTTAAATCCAAACATATATTTTGAACATGTCCACTTATCTTAAACTCCATTACAAACACCTTACTCCAAATCATAATAATTTCACACCTAAGCTATAGCAATGGCTGTCATTTCTGCTTCCCCACAATTTATGGTTCACATTGCCATCGGAAAGTTCTCCATAAAAGTCAAATCGGATAATGTATGCTTAAGGCTCTTTAGAAAATGCCCAGTTCACTTAGAAGAAAATCTAAAATTTTACTAAAGCATAAAGTGCTTTAAAGATCTGGCCCCTGACTATCTCTTCATTTCTTCATTTCATCTCCTACTAAATCCACCAGCACAGTACCCATTATGTTAATTTCTTTTCTGTTTCTGGAAATCTCCAAGTTCTTTCTTAACCTTGAGCCCTGCATTTCCTTGTTCCTTTTGTGTAGATTATTCTCTCTCAGTTCTTTTCACGCTTGACTCCTTTTTGTGATTCAATTTTCATATCAAACGTCATCTCCATGAGAAGATGCCTATCATTTTATGTAGATCAACATCACCCCTACCTCTCCTGTCAATTTCCCTCTCACCAATCATCTTGCTTATTTCCCTCAACTTATGTATGTATTTCAATCTGTAATATGTTCTACTTATTTTCTTACTTTTTAGTTTCTGAGGCTTGAAATAGCAGATAAGTTTCCCAGAGCCTGGCAAATATTAGATGTGCCATACATATTTATTGAATGATTTTTGAATAGATTGCATATGTGTGGGAAGATCCGAGTTCTACTCTCATATCTGCTCCCTGCAAATTACTAATGTGTGAGTCAGAGTCTCTTCATGAGTATAATAAGCAACATAATATGAGTTCCCACTTTAATATAACACTTACAATTTTATGAAGTAAGGAAATGGATAATAAAGGAGAGAATCAATAGTGATACTATTTATTTATTTACTAAAAAACATTCATGCCAACTGGCTAATATATCCATGAAATCTCTCAGCTATGCTGAAACCACAATTCTGGAAGAGTCAGCAATAGACATCAATTCAATTTTATTTGCTCATGTAGGGAGAAGTGTAGAGATAATACTGAATGGCAGATTTTGAACTTTTTAATTGTGTTTTGCTTTGGTAATACTAAATTGCCTTGTAGTCTCTGAGCAAGGCACATCTGGCAATGGTGATACATATGCCAGAAATGTATTCCATATTTAGGGCAAAATATCCCAAACTAAAATTAAAATGGATCATAAAAAAATATATATGTGTATAATCAAGACTCGGCTATACTGAGATATTACAATATTGTTATAGACACAGGTTTCAGTTGTACTGACATTTATGTGTGCTTTTCTCTCTGTAACTAAATATCCAAGAAATAATAGGTGTAAGCATTTGTTTCTTATGTTACTATAAAAAAAGGATTTAGATTTGTAGTGTGAATTCCTTTATTATTTGTGTCCTTCTTTGTTTTTGTGTGTGCATACTTTTCAAATCTGTGCTTTAATCCATGTCTATTCTTTATCTCTACAGAGAGATTTGATATCAGTTAATTTTTATATTTACTTTATCTACCAGATCATTAGTTTTTATAGCCAAGTTGAAGAAGTCTTGGTATCTTCTAAATGATCAACACTCTATATGTGGAAGAATCAAACAGAATGGTTAAAAGAATACTCTGTGTTTATATTTTTAAGTTTCAGTAATTTAATCAAGTAGCATATTAGTTGACTAAAGCTTGGCTTAAGACAGAGCAGTTGTATGTGATTCAAGTGTCATGAAACTTTGCTTTTCCTGAGCTTGTAACGAGGCCATCTACACCTCAGGGAGCAGAAGAGCAAGTTAGTCTCTGCTATCAGAACACTCCATAAGCCATGCTTAGATATTCACTTAGTGTTATCTAGACATTATTCAATTTTGATAATAATGATTTGTAACCTAGATGGGTACATCAATTCTCTTGATATGCTGCTGTGTGTAATCCGTTGGGGAACTAATTGCAAGTAAGTCGTTACTAATAATATAGTGTACTGATTGTGAAAAGTATTTATTTTATAAAATACATATATAGAAATTTCCTCAGATAACAAAATAAAAAGTGAGATGAGAGAAAAAAAATTTCCTACTTGTTTACAAGTAATAATACTGATGTTGTGGTCCTTATACATTATTAGACTGCATTATAACCACCTCTTCAAGCTAATTTTTAGCAGGATTATCATAGACTCTTCCTGTAAGTTAGGAAATGAATGCTTTTTGCTACAAAGCATCCTGTGATGATTAAATTCTCATAGCCAGTTTGAAAAAAAACTGTATTAGAGTATAATCAATTTTATGTTACAGAAATATTTTATTCCTTCACTCAATACATTAGAATGTATAAATATCATGAGCCAGTAATTAATCAACACCTTATAAAAGCAGTGTCTACAGTATATATCATGGTTTCCAGTGACTTCTTAAATATGACAATATTTTTTAACAATTATTGGAAAGTATTCTTTAATATTTACTAAATGTAAAGTGTTTACTAAAATTATAATAATGCAATTTTACACCTTTCTATTCTTGTTCTAGTCAAAATGTAATTCACTGGCACATAAACAAATTTCTTCCTCTTTATAAGTAAGCAAGTAATTAAGTAAATAAATAAATACAATAATCTACACAAGTACTATCAAACTGGATACTCTTTGGTAATGTTGACTTATGAGTAATACTAAATTGCCTTGTAGTCTCTGAGCAAGGTACATCTGGCAATGGTGATACATTTAAAACAATGAACACAATGATTCACACACTGTTGTCATGACATAAATAGTAATTATATGACAATTTCTCCTTTCATATAAGAGCTTGAGATCTATATCTAACGGCTTCCTAATATATTGTCATTGTTTCTCTTCTACCCAAATATCATGGTATACAAGGGAACCTACGGAATTATGTCTTCTCTCTCTCTTCCTAGGAGAGAGAATAACTATTTTTTCCTGAGAGAACTAAAAAATTAAGATTAATAAGATTCCTAAATATATCAATAAATGATATATCTAACTACTAGGACAATAGGCGAATTCATACTAAAGTTTCTCTTGAATACAAACATATTGTTCACTGACAAGAGACCAACCTGTGTTGTAATAATGTATTATCCATTTTACTCATAAACTATGTTTTATATATTTCCATTTCCCAAATTAAAAAAAATTACTCCTCATGTCTATATTTTCCAAATATGTTGTTAAAACGTGTCCTTCTATATGAATGTAAACATTAGTAATGTAAAGTTACTTAACCATGTCCTCATTACTAATATCCTATTATATAAAACTAGATTACAAAACAACTGAATTAATATGTCATTATTTTTGCATAAAATGCCCACTTCCAAAGCATTTCAAACCTAAAATATTCATTTAAATTTTCAGCGGTCAATCGAGAGAGCACACTATGAGAATGGTGCCTGCAAAGATTTATTCCTAAAACTCATCATTTATATGTTACTTACTTAAAGTCTTTAAAAACAGATATACATATACATACATATGCATACAGACACACACACACACACACACACACGTATAAATTACTAATTATATTTTATGTTATTTATCCATCATAAGCAATATACAATAAAAGGGGTACTTTACCAATATCATATTCCCGTTATGAAAAGGGAATTACTGGTAAATATTTTCTCCTTACCAATGATTCCTTGTCCATTGTAACTGGACAAGGAATCCAACTGTAATTGTAATTCAGTTCCTGGTTAAACAGAAATATCTGGAAATGATTCTTTTATTTGGCTTTATACCATTGCACTGACAGAACGTAAGAAAACTTATTTTTAAAACACTGTCTCTCATTAATTACTATTTTTAAGACTAATATCAAAGTAATTTTCCAAATTTAGGTCCTTATTATATTATCATATCCTGAGAATATGCTTTTCGGTATTTATGTACTAAACAAAAAGACAGGTTCAATTTGGCTGCATTGGCCAAATAGCCTCAATATAGGTTTGCTATTCTATTTTCATAGGTATCATAAAATATATGAAATATTATTTATTAAAAATAGATTGCATTCTATCTAGATTAATATATACACAATAAATCAGACATTTATTAAAGACATATGTCTTTACAATTTTGTGATATGAGAGAGTGAATAAAAATGGACTGAACAGGAGCACTTACTGCTAGTACAAAAAAACCTTCCTGTAAAAGAACGACAATTTGTGCTAAGTGACCCATGACTCTGTGGGTTAGTGGAGTCTCAGCCATTACTACATCTCTGCACTACATGGCATTGTTACTCAAGGTTAACAATATTTCTTAGTTACACACTTTCTATTTGATTGGGTAATACTGAGGGGACTTTAACAAAAAGGATTTCAACTAATCCCAACTAGTCCCAAGTAGTGCTGGGATACTGGGGTGGGGGAGACAAAATGTGACTGCTATGGGGCATGAAGTTTAATTTGTGGTTGATGAAAGTGTTCTAAAATTCGGATATAGCAATGGCTGCATGTTTATGTGATCATACTAAAACTATTAAATTAGTAATGAGTGTATTCTGTGGTATGCAAAGTTATATACTAATAAAAAATAAAAAAAAACTAGTTTTTTAAGAGAAATTCATTTTCAATGTTATAGAGACTGAATTCTATTATAAAGAAAGCCTACAAAGAAATCTTTTGAAATCTTCATTTGTCAAATGTTATGACAAAATAGAATTTGTTATCATCACCAGTATATTTGTATACATCATAATGTAGTGACTATATACAATTTCACTAAGAGAAAACAGAATTGTGATGCCACCAATAAAACGTGTCATAAAAGTTGAATTTTCAGTAATACTTTCTGCGTAATAAATGGTTTGTTTCAAATAAAAATTTCTATCCACAGTTCTATTTTTTCTTGTGAATGCAGGAAAGCACAAATTATGTACAAATGGAGTAAAAACAACTAGTATTAACCATTATGTATTGTGATTATCCAGCTCTTCTTTTTGAAACTGTCTTTGCCAGAGGCAGGAAGAGGTAGCTGGCATAAAGTAAAAACACAGAGAGGTACAGAAATTGAGAAACCAAACAGGAATAAAGAGAAATATAGGCCCCATGCCCCTTTACTCCAAAGAGAAAACAGACTATGTATGTGCAAAATACAGACACCCCAGCCATGCCCAGGATATTTGAACCTCTTTTCTAAACCCTCCTAAACCATTTAGTGCTATGGCAGTAACACGTGTCATGTCTTATTATTGACATAAATTTCAAAACAAGCTAAAGAACCAGGG
This sequence comes from Molossus molossus, assembly GCF_014108415.1. Taxonomy (NCBI): domain Eukaryota; kingdom Metazoa; phylum Chordata; class Mammalia; order Chiroptera; family Molossidae; genus Molossus; species Molossus molossus. The sequence continues at coordinate 71,851,956 of NW_023425344.1, read as the reverse complement.
ACTCAGGGCCTTGTGTTCAATTCTGCCCCCACATGTAGAATGATTATGACAGACATGTACACACTGCTTACAAAATGCCAGGCACTATTTTCTGTGCTATATAAATAGAAAGCTATTCACATAACATTGTAAAGTAGATTCTATTATTACACGCATATCTAACACACTGTGGCCCTAAGAGGTTGAAATAACTGGCTAAAGAGGCAACTGGTGCCTCTAAGATTGACACCCTGGTAACCTGGTGGTGCATTATCAGCTCTCAAACACTGTGCTCTTTCACCAGTGATGCTCCATCGCCTTTCCTATAACAATGCAGTACTGAACAAATAACACTTTCAAAGAACAAAATATCTTTGATTTTACACAGGTTAGAAACGTCATTAGAGACTGACTTTTTGTTTTTAATCAAAGTGAGAATCTTGTTGTTAAAAGTCAAGCTAGTATGAGGAAATTATGTGTCCTGAATAATGTCTAGTATACTACAAATAATATTTCATTGGGCCATATTAAGTTATAAAAATAGAATATACAAAACATTCTGACTTCAGTTAATTATGATCCTTCACCTTACTTTCTCTATTAAATGAAAATGATAACTAAGTATGATATATAGAATAAAGTGGTGGACCAGGGTAAATTTTTTCCAAGAACATTTCAGCCCTAAAATTTTAATATTTATTTCATTTTCCTGCATTCAGAAACTATTGGACATCTTTTAAAGCAATATATCAAAATTATTCTATACAATTTCTATTATCTAAAGTGTCATTCAACTAACGTTTTCAGAAGTGTATAACCTGACAATGAGAAGTAACCATATCTCTTTAGGAAATTATTTGTACTATATCTATATTTCAAAGGTAAAGTATGTATGCTAAATGGAAAGATCAGAAGTTATGGAATAAGATAGACTATGTTTTGTAGACTAATACTACCAGAGCATTTAAACAACCTCCATAACTTGGTTTCCTAATCTAGAACAAAAGATATAATCATAACCAGCTCACAAAATTGTTAGAAAAAATAATAATATAGGTTAAATGAGCATTTCCTTCCTTTAGTTTGAGACAGAAAGTGAGTTAAATGGAGATTACTTGTTTTTTCTGTGCCTCTTTTTCATCACTCTCATTCCACACTTAAATTTAATTCATATTCATTTATAATCCAATAAAAATATTATTCACTCATTTATTCATTCATTCATTCATTCATTCATTCATTCATTCATTCATTTGACTAGCATTTATTTTATGTCAATTACTTTCCAGACATTTAATCATTCTGCCAAAATTTAGAAAACAAAAAAGAGATAACCTGAATTGACCTATAGCCATTAAAGAAATTACGTCAATAATTAATAAACTTCAAACCAGAAAGCCTGGGTTCACTGGTGAATTCTATCAAACACTTAAGAAAGAAACTATATCAATTCTCTAAAAACGCTTTCAGAGGACAGCAGCAGAGAGAATCCTTCCTAACTCATTCTATAAGGCCTGCATTATCCTAATACCAAAACCAGACAAAGATATTACAAGAAAATTACATATCAATATCTCTCATGAATAGATGCAAAAAATTCTCAACAAAGAATTAGCTAATCAAATCTAAAATGTATAAAAATATGTACACTGTGACTAAATGGGATTTATGCCAGTTAAGCACAGTTGTTTTAACATTCAAAAATCAGTTAATGTATTTTATCACATCAACAGACTAAAAGAGAAAAATGGCATGATCATATCAATATGTGCAGAGAAAGCATTTGACAAAGTCAAACATTTATTCATGATAATAACTTTCAGTAAACAGAATACAGAGGACTTTCTTCAACTTGATAAAAACTGTCAACAATCAACCTACAGTTATCATCATATTTAATGATGAGAAACTTAAAGTTTCTCCACGAAAATCAGCTATAAAGCATGGCTGTTGCTTCTCATCACTCCTTTTCAACATATATTGGAAGTTCTAGCTAATGCAATAAGACAAGAAAAGGAAATAAAGGTCATGCAGATTATGAAGACATAAATAAAGATCATTGTTTGCAAATGATTATTCATGTAAAAAATTCCAAAGAAGTAACAAAAATAACTCCTGGAACTATTGGTGATTATAGCAATATTTCAGGTTATAAGGTTATTATTCAGAAGTCAATTTTGTTCCTATATATTTGCAATGAACAAGTGGAATTTGAAATTAATAACATAATACCCTTAACAATATCACCCCTCAAAAATAAAATACTTAAATTTAAATCTAAACAAAATGTGTAAAATATCTATATGAGGAAAACTACAAAATTCAGATGAAAGAAATCAAAGCATAACAAATAAATGGAGATATTGCATGTTTATGAATAGAAAAACAATAAAGTCATGATGTCAGTTCTTCCCAATTTGATCTATAGATTCAATGCAATCCCAATCAAAATCTCAGTAAGTTGCTTACAGAATTGACAAACTTATTCCAAAGTATACATGGAGAGGAAAGGATCCAGAACAGCCAACACAGTATGGAAGGATAAGAACAAAGTTGGAGGTGTGATGATACTATAAAGTTACAGAAATCCAGACAATGTTGCATTGGTGAAAAAATGAAAAATTAATCAATGGAACATAATAGAAAGCCCAGAGGTAGACTCTATAAAGAGTCATATGATGTCTGACAAAACAGAAAAAGCAATACAATGAAGCAACGGCGGTCTTTTCAGCAACTGATGCTGGAAATATCTTGCCCCTGCATATTTTCCCAAATATTTCTATATGTCTAAATGCAACAGAGATCATTAAATCCAAAATTTAAAAAATATCCAATTTGTATGTTCATTATGTAGTGAAAATATATGGCAACTGAATATGAATTATGTTAAAATTAAAAAAAAATACTTGAGAACTTCAGTCATAAATCAAGGTATATGCAATAAAGAGCCTGCTTTCTTTAAATTTCCAAACATAAAGTATACTTCTATTGCTAGTAAACAAATGTTTACAAGGAATAGTAAATACAAATAGCCAAGATTAAGTAATAATAAATTAGAAAATACCCTTCAGACTAAATATACAATTTGCCTAATTTATTTTAATTTTTAAAAGAATATTTAAACATTAATAGAAAATATTTCAAATTTTATTCAAATATTATTAGCTGACTTAGCTTATATTCACTTTCGTAGTTCAAAATTATTTGACAAGTTTGACTTTTGTGATATAAAATCAATCCAAACAAGTGGTGAATCAAGTTTAATTAGTTTGCTTAATTAATCCACTGTAATTCATATTGCTCCCAGATGTAATATAATTTGGAAATTTATTCAAGAGAGATGTTGATTTAAAACATTAACTTGAGCATACTGACCAGCTTTATTAGGCTGTTGCCTAAAGTGCAAAGAGAGTCTGAAGTGACAGTTGGATTTGTCATTAGACTGCTTCCGTGAGACTACCCGTATCACTACTTACCTGTGTGAACCAAGGACAGTTACTCCCCGTGCTTCAATTTTTTGTCCTAACATGGGTGTAATAATAGTGTCTATATCAGAGTATACTTGTCATCATTAAAGTGCTTTGGACAATACCTGACACATAAGCTATTGGTTCAAGTTAGCTCTGATTATGTATGCTTTCAAAAGGGGAAGACACAGCTGGCCAGTGTGGTTCGTGGACTGAGCAGCATCCCCTGGCAAGAATTCATTTGCCCATTGACCCAGCAATCCCACTTTTAAACATACATCCTCTACATTATTGCACATATGTGAAAGCACATATGTACACAACATTTTAATGAGTAATCGTTTTTTAATAGAAAAGGATTCAGAAAACCACATATGTTAAGTAGGAAGTAGGTTAAATAAATTTGCCATACAATAGAATAATATGCAGCCATATAAAAAATATGGAACTCTTCAAGAATAAAGAATTGCTATCTGAAACATATTAAGTATTTGAAGCAAGGTAGAGAACAATATGTGTAGAATGAAGCTATCTGCATTAAAGAAGAATAAAAAAAATTCCAGCCGGCATGGCTCAGTGGTTGAGTGTTGACCCATGTACCAAGAGGTTACCAGTTTAATTCCCGGTCAGGGCACATGACCAGGTTGTTGGCCTCATCCCCCGTGGGGGGGAGGGGACATGCAGGAGGCAGCCAGTCGATGTTCTCCCTCATTGATGTTTCTATCTCTCTCTCCCTTCCTCTCACTCTCTAATATCAATAAAAAGTATATAGAAATAAAATAAAGAAGAATAAAATTAGGATTGTTTGTGTGTCTATAATATATCAAGTATTGAAAACATCAAAAAACATTTACCTATCTTCACACTGTAAAATCTATAGAATATATGTACCTCTTGTTCTTACCTGCAAAAAGCTCTCAGAAAACAAGAAAGCCTCCAAAGAGAACTGACTAAACAGGTGAAAGGTTATTTTAGAAAAAAACAGGCATTTCTAATAGGAAAGGAAAATACTGAAAGTGAACAGGAACAAAATCTTTGAAACTATGATCAATATAAATTACTTGAAGATGGACTTGCCAAGTAATTCTCATAACAGGAGAATATGGGAGTATCCCACAGCTGAAATTCAAAAAGTTACTATTATAAAAAAGAAAAACAAACAAAAAAAGAAACCACTATAATTTACCTAGAAGGCTATGTTTTTCTAGTATGCATTAATTCAAATGATGTCAAAATTATAAACTTAAGTCCATTTTTAAAAGGTTTATATAAGTAATGGAGTGTAAAGCCAAAACCAAGAACCAACTTTTCAGACCAATGGCTAGTAGGGCAAATATATTGCTACTGCCATGCTTGCTTGGTGCTTGCTGCTCTCAGAGAAAGCATGCTAGGAAGAATTATCTATGACTAGTCCTGTTTCTTCTTTGAATGAGCAGGAAAACTGACCATATTCTAGTTACGCAACTAACGAAGAATCAGGGGAGTGAAGTAATATTAACTAATAATAAAGCTGGACTGAAAAAATAATGTATCTGTCTAAGCCAGCACTTTATATTTTGATATTGCTATTCAAGCAAAAGCACTCATGGGCTTCTAATACATTACTTTAGCACGTACATCCTCCATAATTTACAATGACCTTGCTATTGGAAACATAGTCTGTTGTTTCTGTCTAAGATTTACTTTGCTCTGTCAGTTAGAGAATCAATTCAGGTCAGGGAGAAAACCTCCAATCACCTATTGTGAGCCAACAGGCAAAAATGAGACCACCTGATGTGACAATGCCAGAGGACAAAATACTTTTTTGCTTTTTCAGAAAACCCAGTAGAAAGTGTGATGCAGAATAAGTCTGCCAAAGTAAAGGATTAGTTTCCCAAACATGTGCAGCTGGTCAGAGGAGCACAGACAGGACAAATCCAAAAGCCAACCTTCGCTACCTTTATTGACTTGTATTGTTTCCTTTCTGAAATAGGCACATAACAATAGGCATTTCTTCTGCCCTAAACATTCTGTGCCATTCCCTCTATGAGAGCAGCTAACAACAAATGTGTTAGAGGGAGATGACCAATTGCAGGTTCAGCATGGGGGTGCTTATCTGAAGTTGATTGGTCTCATTAGATCCTGAAGAGTATGTGAAAATTTTTTAGAAGATGGCTCCTCTTCACCTCATACTCACAGACTCAGAGAAAAACAAGCCTTGATGCACAACTATACCTACATCAATTCAGTTGCAATATTTGGATGGTAGCAGGTTTCTAAAGAGTTTCTACTTCCCTAGACAGAGATATTTGACCTCATAGAGTGCTCAGAGAGTGTGCTAGGAACAGAAAATTCTGCCTAAAAGAATTCATCACTTCAAAACTAGATCATTGGTAAAGCAATTACTTTTTCTATTTTTTTCCCATTTCTTATCTCAGCGGGGTCACATTTAGCTCCCTGACTCTGCCAGTTCTACTGCTGGAAGGGAGCCAATCATAAACTAAAATCCAGTCACCTCTGAAGTTGTAAAGGCTATTTTAGCCTCTCATTCAGTTATCTTTTTCTAAAATGTTATGCTCTATTTCACTTTTAAATTTCTCCTTAGGCCCCTGCCAGGTAGCTCAGTTGGTTAGAGTGTTGTCCCAATATGCCAAGGTTGAGGGTTCAATCCCTGGTCAGGGCGCACACAAGAATCAAACAATGATTGCATAAAGTGGAACAAAAATAGATGTATCTCTCTCTTCTTCTCTAAAATAAACAAAATTTCAAAAATTTTTCTCCTAAATATTTAGATAGATGTTCAATAATTATACATTCAACAATGAGGTGATTTTGAATGGGAAACTGGGAAGCAAATACACGTGTTCATGTAGTTTACCACGTGTTCCGTTCCCTAAAACTTCAGCAGCATTCAGTCTAGGCCATATACAATTCATATATCACATTTTGGAACACATATGAACTGTAATTTTTCTTAAGCATAGAACTATATACTAAATCTGGATGTAATAGGTGAATTTAAATAAACCTTTTTTTAGAGCATAAAAGGTAGAGGGGAGAAAAGAGAAAAGAAAGGTACAAATATCTGTAATTCTCATCTATTAAATCAGCTATAGACATCAAAAATATATTTACACTTCCAGAATTAAAATAGGGGAACAGTATAAAAGTAATCTTTGCAGAATCTTAGTAATTATTTTGTGGTTTTTATGTAATAGATTATACTCACAGAAATCATAGTTATATTTTAAACTGAAGCAGACAATTAGCCTAAAAGCATTAAAATGGTCTACTGCACACAAAGTTACAAAAATGCATATTAAAACTACACTGACATATTATGGTTTTACCTACCAAATTGGAAAAAAATATATAAATAAGATAATATCAGACTGTATTTATTTACAAGTGTGGTATAAAATACACAGTCTCACTCTAAGAATATTAGCTGCTGAATTTTTTTACAAAAATTTATTAAGATTCATAAATGTATTTATACATTTGTTTTCCTCTCAGGAAACAATTTTAAGAAAATTCCCAACAGTAGAGGGACATGCTTAATTCATGCCACATTTATATGGTGTAATATTGTTTAGACATTAAAAAATCGTGTTTCAGAAGCGTGTTTGATGATATGGAAAATGACGATAATGTTAAATAAATTCTTACAAAGGCAATTAACTGAAAAACAAGCACGAGCTTCATTTTATTATCAAACTGGAAGTAATCAACCAAAAATACAGCTCATCAGTTAAAACTGAAAATGTTTTTCGATGAGTACAATATGGAAGGCAGTTTTGTAATGTATCCTTTTTATAGTTAGTAACGTTTTAAAAAATGTTCTATATTGACTATGTCCCACTAACACATACATGTGTGCACACACCCACACACCTATATTTGAAGGCTACGGAGTCCTGAAGCAGTTTTCATTAATTTAAATCCATTCTCAGAGAATATACATTTGTTCATGCACTCATACCTTGAAAGTTAAATGATAAGATATAGTCAGTTGTTGAAAAAAATGTAAATTTGATACTTTGCAAGTTCACTTCTTAATAATGTAGCTTAACTATTCCATGGGGAACATTCATGTTATTGCTTTGCAGATTTGAAACAAGCAATTTGATTTTTTTCACCATTGTTATACACTTTGTGATTGCTAGGGGAGGAACAGTTTATTTCATTAAAAAGACTAGCCTTGATAAGTATTTCTTTTATATTAGTACATAAATATTTGGCTTTTATGTAGAAACCACAAATGCTGACAGAGGACGAGGTCCATATTAATTTCTGTGTTTTGTAGAGTTCCCATGGTGTTTGCAACAATTAGCTGAAGTTTACACTTATGTGCACGTTGACTCATTTTACCAGAGTGTGAAGCCACTAATCAAATAAATATACCCAATGTTCTGCTGTGTTCTCCTCAAACTTATTTTTCCTGCTGTTGAGTACCTATTAAAATATTAACATGTCACAGTTACTTAAGGTAATGCTCTCAGAAACTACTGACATATTTGCACTTTCTCTAAAACCTCCTTTCTGTCACACTGAGGACATCTGAACTACTCTCATCTAGGCGATGGTTCTCATATTCTAGTCCCCAGATCAGCAGCATCACTGTCACCAGAGTGCTTAACAAAAATGGAAATTACTGGTCTCTGTACAAACCTATTGAATTAAAAATTATGGGAAGTGACCCAGAAACTTGTATATTACCAAGTACTTCAGGTGATTGTGATGGATGCCAAATTTTGAGACCACAGTTCTAATGTGTAGACAGTTGTGGGATTTTCTATGTCCAGTTAAAGTATGGTCTTTCCTTCGAAGCAACAGTTTATGTGTTGGAAAGGAGAGGGTGTTCCTGACTGTTGGATACAACGAGCTACCGTCAATATTACTGAGTACGGCACAGCACGATTTGAATAGCAGTACAAACAAAGCACTGGAATTTATAGTGAAATAGGGTTAAAACAAACAACACAGCTGTCACTAGAATTCCTTGTTGGAAGAAAAGTGTTCCGAAAAATACTTGCATAAGTGATTTGAAAAGGTGAAATCCTGAGACTATCTTCAGAAAGAGACAAGAAAAAAAGACATAGATAAAATGACCTGTACAAAAATATGAAGAAATTGAGGAAATGGGGTAGACATAACAGGCAAGCAGGCTAAGCAACAGAAAGGAATCATCCAATGATCACAGACTAGAAAATACAGTCAAGTGACTTTGGGGAACAAGTATATGTGGCAAAAAGAAAAAGTTCCTTTCAGGACTTTCCATCTTTAAAAATGGCAGTAAAATCTATTCATATACCCACATGGCCGATGTCAGTGAGTTTTGTTAAGAAAACCTTCCATTGAAGAAGATGAACTATGGAAATGTAATTATTTTTCTCTCCTTTGTGGTAGTAAAGGCATTTTTAAAAGCTGTACACCATAAAAATGAAGACAACAGTGGTAGATCATCAGCAAACTAGACACTTCTACAACTTTCTACAAGGCAGGTGGAAGTGAATTGACTCATGAGCATGGTGGAGGGAATTGCAGCAAAATATTTTTGTGGAGAGGATTGAGGTGAAGGAAGCCGAAATCTTTCCTAAAATAGTCTTCAGAGGGTTGAGAGGCAGACTTGATGAATCAAGGATAGCATTCAGTAAAAGGCTCAAAACAAGACGATTAACTGAAAATGTTTCCATCAACTGCATCCTTCCACTATCCTTAACAGAATTAAGGGAAGTCAGTTCAGATGTTCTGTTTCAAAACAAAGGATTTGTTCTTCAGAAATGGTTTTGGGCAAACTGGAGCAGTTAGCATGAATCTTGGTGCTCCTTAATCAAACCTCATCATAGTGACCAATTCTAGCTTACCGGAATAGAGAAAATAAAGAATAAACATCTCAGAAAAAAATATAGAATATAAGTTCATAGAGTTGAAGAATTATAGTATTCATTGACTGTATAGCTTAATAAATAATAATTAACAAAACAAAACAAAACAAAAAAACAAAGCCCTGGCCAGTTTGGCTAGGCAGTAGAGCATCGGCCTGTGATCAATGAGTCATGGATTCAATTCCGGCCAAGGACACGTACCTCAGTTGCAGTTCATCCTGGGCCCTGGTAAAGGTTGTGTGCGGGAGGCAACCAGTCAATGTGTTCCTCTCATGTCAATGTTTCTCTCTCTCCCTTTCTCTCCCTCTCTCTCCCTCCCACACTATCTGAAGATAAATACTAAAATATCCTTGGGTGAGGATTAAAATTAATAAATAAATAAAACCAAATAACTAGTCACATTTTTATAGATCTTTAGAGCAGCAAATGTTATTGAGTTGATACTAAATATTCTCCATTGAAAAAACCCAGGTCATTTACAAATGTGATAGCATGGTTAATATTATTACCATAAGTAATGTTTAATTATTTAGAACAATAGAACAATGTCTTCAAAGTTCTGAGAGAAAACTTGTAACTCACAATTTCTCCTACACTAAATCATAAATCAAAGATGAGGGAAGAATAAAATGATGTTCATATATGCAAGGACTTAAAATTATATCTCACGTGCTTCATAACTTGCCTATTTACCCCAGTAATATAATAATATTAGAAAGCATTTTTTTTATCCTCACCCGAGGACATTTCTCCATTTTTTGTTCAGATAGAGTGGGAGGGAGAGAGAGGAAGAAAGAGAGAGAGAGAAACATCGATGTGAAAGGGACACATCAAGTGGTTGCCACCCGCACAACCCATCCAGGGCCAGGGACAAACTGCAACCGAGGTACATGCCCTTAGCAGGAACCAAACCCGAGTCTCTCTGGACCGCAGGCCAATGCTCTAACTGCTGAGCCAAACCGGCCAGGACTAGAAAGCATGTTTAATGAATGAGCAATTTAACATGAAAATTAAACTCTAATTTTAAATGTAGATAATCAGAAAAATTTTCAACTGGTCCCCATTAATTAATGAAAATGAAGGCTCAGTCTAAACAAAAACAATTATTTATAGGTTTAATACCATTGGTCTATGAATAGAGAGGTAAATACAGTATCTTTGAAAAGAAATCCCAGGTACACATATTTTATAATCAATGCATCAGAAGCTGCAATTTGGGTAAAGGGTAAATTTTATAGTCTCTACTGTACATTCTGATTAGTTCAATGAGTTGTTTACTAATAAGGCACCAATCAGAGCTCATTCATTGATATAGATAACATATCAAGTGTATTATACAAAAAGGACTGACAATATTCCTTCCTCCACTCTTGACCAAACAGCTAGGAGGATTATTATACTGTACTTTAGACATCTCAATTTGAAAGAGATTTGGAGACAGAACTATCAGGAAGTACTGAGGGAAAAAAATTCTCTCATGAAAAATAATCCAAAGGGATTTGAATTTGACCTCATGGATGAGAAATATTATTTATGTGGGTCCTTTTGAAATTCCTGGGGAATAATACCAGAGTAATTGAGGACAAAGAAGATTTAAGTTATCAGTTAAAAATAGAGTAAAAGAACGTATGGATCCTCACAAATTACTTGTAAACCAAATTTAGCAGCGTATTAAAAGGATTATATACCAAGATTAGGTAGAGGTTATCCAGGCCATGCAAGGGTAATACAATTACAAAGTCAATGTGGAACAGCACATTAATAAAATGAAGGGAAAAATAACACAGAACTTCTTTTCAATTAATGCAGATAAATTATTTGACAAAAATCTAACAGCTTTTCATCATAAAAACCCTTAGAAATCTAACATTAGAAGGAAAGTTCCTCAATATGATAATGGACTTTTATGAAAACCCTACAGTGATCATCATATTTAATGACAGACTGAAAACTTTTCCTTTAGATGAGGTACAAGACAAGGATGTCCAGTTTTGCCACTGTGATTTGACATTGTACTATAAGTTCTAGCTATAGCAATTAGGCAAGAAAGAGAAATAAAATGCATCAAATTGGAAAGAAGTAAAACTATCTCTATTCATGAATGACATTATATTCTATATAAAAATATAAAGAAAGAAAGATTATTAGAGCTATTAAACAAAGTCAGCAAAGTTGCAGGGTGCAAGGACAAAACACAATAAAATGTATTTTTATGTATCTGCAATTAAAAACCAAAAAGTAATAAAAGAAAATAATCTGATATATATATAACTATGAAAAAAACACTCTGGAATAAATTTAACCAAGGACGTGTAAGACTTATGCAGTGAAGTGTACAAAATATTGCAAAAAGCAATTAAAAGGGACCTAACAAATAGAAAGACATCCCACATTCATGCATTAGAAGAGGTAATGTTATTGTTAACATGGCAACAGTACCAAATGCAATCTAGAGGCTCAATGCAATTAGTTCTAAAATCCCAATGGCTCTCTTATAAAATGTAAAATCTGATACAAAAATTCATATGGAATTCAAGGGGCCCCAAAGCAAAACAATCTTGAAAAAAATAGGAGCATTCACACTTTCTAATTTCAAAACTTATTACAAATCAACAGTAATTAAGACAATGTGATATTGGCATAAGGATAAACACAGGAATCAATAAATACAATTGAGAGTACAAAAATAAGCCCACATATCTATGATCAACTGCTTGTCAACAAGGGTGCCAAGATCAGTTGATAAGGCCAAGCATAGTCTCTTAAAAAAATGGTTCTGGGACAACTCAATATCCACATGCAAAATAATAAAGTTGGACTCCTACTTCACACCATATAAAAATTAATTTGTAATGAATAGACAATGTACATAGAAGAGCTAAACCTATAAAACTTTAAGAAGAAAACAGGGAAAATTTTCATGATGACTCAGTAATAGTTTCTTAGATATGATACCAAAAACATGAACAACAAAATAAAATAAATGAGTTGGACTATATAAAAGTTAAAATATTTCACATAACGGAACACTCTCAAGAAAGTGAAAGACAAACCAGAGAATGAAAACATTTCCAAATCTGACGAGGGTCTCCTAGACTGAATATGTAAGAATCCTTGCAACTCAACAACAAAGAGACAAAAAATTTAAAAATAGGCAAAGGGCCTGAGTAGACATTTTTCCAAATTAGATGCACAAGATCCCAACAAACAAAATAAAATGCTCAAAACAATTAGCCATTAGGGAAATGAAAATTCAAACAACATGAGATACCACTGTTCAAATCCACTAGGCTAGGTATAATAATAATATTTTAAAAAGCAAAACACACATCCTTGGGTTTCAGGGAAGACTAAGAATTTTTAAAAATGAGTAATTCAAAACAATGTATCTTCAGAAGTTTATATATAATCATGACCAGGGGCACAAAAATGGATAAGTCAGTGTCCTAGAAATCTCATAATTTTATAAACCCACAGGAGGTACAACACTGATGACCCTAATGTAAAGCATGGGCTCTTGGTGATTATAATGTGACAACACAAGTTCACCAATTTTAAGAAATACACCATTTTGGTGAGGGATATGATAATAGGGGAGTATTCATGTGTTATATGAGACATCTTTATTCCTTTTGCTTAATTTTGCTGTGAACCTAAAACTACTCTTTTAAAAAAGTCTATTTTTTAATCTCTTAATTCAAGATATAAAAATATGATGAAATTAAGACAAAATTAAGATCTTGAATGAGCTGACAAAGTAAAAGTCACAATTGGAAGAAATTGAAAGAGTAAAATGCATATTGTAATTTAAAAAGTGAATTTCTTTTGTACACCATATTTCAATACAAATAATTTTAGTAATTTTTATTTTGTTTCTAAAGTAGGAAACATTTCAGGATTCAAGACTTAAAAAAAGTGTGTTGAATTTATTGGAGTGACATTGGTTAATAAAATTATATAGGTTTCAATTCTACAATTCTATATACATTATCTGTATACTATATTGTGTGTTCAGGGGGGTAGTAAAGGGTAAAGGAGACCAAATATATGATAATGGAAGATGATTTGACTTTGGGTGGTTTAGACACAATGTAACATACAGTCATAGAAACGTACACTTGAAATCTATATAATCTTATTAACCAAGTTACCATATGACCCATAAACCCCGTTTCTAAGTATCACTCGATAAATTCAAAAACATTTATTTGCAAATATATATGCATCACTATGTTCACTGCAGTATTATTCATGGTGGCCAAGACATGGAGACAACCAAAGTGTCCTTCGGTAGAGGATTGGATAAAGAAGATGTGGTACATACACACAATAGAATCCTACTCAGCCATAAGAAAAGATGAACTTCCATTTGTGACAACATGGATGGACCTTGAGAGTATCATGCTAAGCGAAATAAGTCAGTCAGAAAAATCTAAGAATCACATGATTTCACACATATGTGGGATATAAAACTGAAGCTCATAGACACAAACAACAGTGTGGTGGTTACCAGAAGGAAGGGGGTGAAAGTAGTAAAGGGTAAAGGGGGCCAAATATATGGTGACATAAGATGATTTGACTTTGGGTGGTGGCCACACAATGCAATACAGAGACCATTTATCATAGAAATGTGCACTTGAAACCCATATAATATTATTAACCAATGTCACTCCAATAAATTTAATAAAATAAAAAACAAATGTTAAAATAAAAGTTTAAAAATGTGCTTTGTAAACATACAACCATCATTTTAAAAAGTTGTATAAAGTATATGTTTATGTGTATGTGGAGAGTAAGGAGACTGCATCTGTAATATTATAAATTACTGCCCTTTTCATTCCAGGCCTACCTCTCTTTCACATACAAAGTCAATCTAATATGATATACAATATTCTATTTATGCAGAAACAGTGGCCTTTTAAAGCATAACCAAAGATAAACTACTTCAAAAAATGCAAATAAAAAAATGTTTTATTTTATATTTACTATAGTACCCAGTGAACCAAATCATTATAAATTTGGTAGCATCTTAAAAAAAGACCAAGTGATGGGAAAAGTCATGAAACTACTATGAAACTTTCTAAGAGACATAAATACTCTTGGAAAATTGCAATTTTTCAGCCTCAATTCCATGTTCCAGTCTCATTGCATGGTTTATCATTTGTTTATTTATTTATTTTTTAAATTTTAAATATTTTTCTTTTATTGATTTTTTAGAGAGAGGGAGGAAGGGAAAGGGGAGGAGAGAGAGAGAGAGAGAGAGAGTGAGAGAGAGAGAGAGAGAGAGAGAGAGACATCATGAGAGAAAACTTCAATTGGCTGCTTCCTGCATGTCCCCCTCTGGGGGTTGGGCCCACAACCTGGGCATGTGCCCTGACTGGGAACCGAACCGGCAACCTCTTGGTGCATGGCTCAATGCTCAACCAGTGAGCCACACTGGCTGGCCATGCCATACCATTTCTTTTCTTTCTTTTTTTTTATCCTCACCCGAGGATATTTTTCCATTTTTTGTACAGATAGAGTGGGAGGGAGAGAGAGGAAGGAGAGAGAGAGAGAGAAACATCGACGTGAAGGGACACATCGAGTGGCTGCCACCCACACGACCAACCAGGGCCGGGGACAAACTGCAACCGAAGTATGTGCCCTTAGCGGGAACCGAACCCGGGTCTCTCCGGACCGCAGGCCGACGCTCTAACCGCTGAGCCAAACTGGCCAGGGCTGCATACCATTTCTTAAGGATCCAAATGCTTAAAAAAAATGAATCTTTAAAGTCCTATATCCTATTAACTTTTTGGAAATAGCTTCAATACAGCCTCTAAAATTCAAATGTATTTCTCTCTTTTTGTATAGTTTGTAAAGAATAAAATTCTAAAGAGTGTTCCAGTAGAACTAATTTAACCAATAAAAGTATTGATTAGAACAATAAGTTTTACAACCGAAGTCTGTGGTAAATGTGCATTTTATATCAAGCTTCACATAATATTTTCTACCATCTAAAAATTATGTCAGGTTTGTAAAACACACAGACATACTTTTTTCTTCCTTCAAAAAACATTTGCCAGTACCCTGGCCAGTATGCTTAGTGATTAGAGTGTTGGCCTGTGAACCAAACAGTTACAGGTTCGATTCCCAGTCAAGGGCATGTATCTGGGTTGCAGGTTGGATCCCAGGCCCTAGTAGGGAGGCATGCAGGAGGCAACCAATCAATGTCTCTCTAACATCTATGTTTCTCTCTCTCCCTCTCTTCCCACCCTCTCTAAAAATCAATGGAAAAAATATCCTTGGGTGAGGATAACTAAAAAAAATTTTTTGCCAGCTTTATTGTCAAAATAAAAATATTATAGATAAAATACATATATACTTTGATATATGTAACTGTGCAAAATGATTATCACCATCAGGCTGATTGATATCCATTATCTTACAGTGTTATTTTTTGTGTGCGGTGAGATCATTAAAATTAAATTCCTTAGCAATTCTAAGTATACATTAGAGTATTATTAACTGTAATTGCTAGCTGTACATTAAATCTCCACAACTTATCGATTCGTAATAACAAATCGTGTATCCTTTGACCAACACATCTCCATTTCCTGCACTCCCCATTCCCTGGCAAATGCCATTCTATCTTTTCCTTTTATGAATTGGACTATTTTAGATTTAACATATGAGATCATGCAGTACATGTCTTACTATGTCTGGTTTATTTCATTTGGCATAATGTTTTCCAGGTTTATCCATGTTGTCACAAATGATAGGATTTTATTCCTTTTTTAAGGCTGAATAATATTTGTGTGTGTGTGTGTGTGTGTTGTGTGTGTGTGCATGTGCTACATTTTCTTTATCCATTCATCCATTCACAGACACATAAATTGTTTTCACATCTTGGCTATTTTAAAGAATGCTGTAATCAATGCACATGAGAGTGCAGATGTGTCTTTGAGATCCTGATTTGATCTCCCTTGGAGACATGCCTTATAGTGAGATTGCTGAATCATATGGTAGTTTTACCTTTCAATATTTGAAGAACCCCTATACTGTTTTCCTTAATGGCTGTACCAAATCATATCTCCAACAACAGTAGACAAGAGTTCCCTTTATTCAACATCCTTGTCAACATTTGTTATTTTTTACTTTTTTTTATAACAGCCAGATTAGCACGTGTGCTGTGATATCTTACTGTGGTTTGAATTGTATTTTCCTAATGATCAGTGATGTTCATGACCCTTTCATATGCCTGTTGGCCATTTGGATGTCTTCTTTGGAAAAAGATCTGCTTGGGTCCTTTGCCCTTATTTTAATATGATTATTTGTTTCTCTTGTTACTGAGTTGCACAAATTTAAAGACAAGACTATATTTTCAAAGTAATTTCATTATGATAAAATGTGGAGAAAGATATACATACATATGTACATATATACATACAAACACACACACTGTGCATTAGAAGTGAAAAAACACACACAATAAAATGCCAGAAGAATAACAGAATAAAGAAGAATACTAATTGTCTAAATCTTGACAATCTTGTTTTTATAATTTAAAATATTACAATAAAAAGAAGTATAGCAAAGATATTCAAATCTAAGTCTCCTCTAATCCTTTATTAATAACAAAGCAACATTGTAAACTAATAAAGTTAGGCAATGAAATGTTTATGCTTTTTTGAAACATTTTCTATTTATTAATAATCACTGGTTAAAGATATACATGTTGGAGTGGGAAGCAGACACCTAAGCCTACAGATACTGCTAAATGCTTGAGAAATAAATTAGAGTGGAGGAAAGTAATAGAGCTTTGGATTAAGACAGATCTAGGTGTGAATCTTAGCTTTGTCCTGGTTATGAGTATGTCATTTACTTTTTGTGATACTATGATTCTATAAAACCCAGAGTCAAGTGAAAAGTAATTTATATTTACAGATATTTATTAAGCAACCACTATATCAAATACATTTATACATTAACTTTATTTAACAAATATAACTTACATATTGGCTGTTTTTAACCAACTTACAGATAGTTAAGGCACTTCAATAATTTCACAAAGGAAGGGGCAAAGGTAAAAAACCCAGCTATTTGGACTCTGAGTTCGGATCTTCAGTAAATAAGAAGGCATCTCAATTTTAAATTGTGCATTTTACTTGTACTATAATGCCCTCAAAATTCTTAAGAACACTTTATCAATAGACAAATGTTAGCATGACTTTTACACAGTAATTTGGTCTGTAAGTTGCATGAGACTACACAGCCTCTCCTCACATCACTGTTATTTTGTCAGCTCTGTGGTGCAAAAAAAGTAGTCATACTGATTACAAAAATCCTATAGGTAAAATATTACAAGTGATCTGAAAAATCACTTACTGCTCTTCTTACAAATTATTGACTTTATTTTCTAAGTATAAAATTTATTGTTTATTAAGGATGAACTGCTTTTCTTAAAACCAAAAGCTTAGTATTACATTAAAGGGGCAAAAGAAAAAAAAAAAAAAAGAATATATGAGGAAAGGAAGTAAGGATGTAAGGAAAGAAGATACCAAAAATGTTTATAAATCTTCATTCAAATCAAAGACTTTGAGGCAAGGAGTATGACTACACACTTCTATTAATTCAAAACTAATATTAATAAGTACTACTTCATTTTGAAAAAAAAGTGTTCTTTAAAGCTGATACTCCTGTAGTTAGTTCCTTTAAAAATTAAAGCTTTATAAAGAGTAAGCCTTTTATAAGTGTTTTTAATGAGTTTTTAAAAGGAATAAATGTTGATCACATTGATTTAATATTCAAAATAAAGACTAAGCAAAACATGTAGGTTCAGCACAATGCCCATATAGAAGGTACACTTGAGCTTTATTGGAGGCTGGAGGTAGATTTCTTTTAGTTTATTGTTATTACTAGATGGTAAAATTAAAACATCATTATATAATGCCAAAGATGATTCTCAAGAATTAACTGCCTTGTCCTAGCTGGTGTGGTTCAGAGATTAGAGCATTGGACAACAGACTAAAGGGTTACAGGTTCCATCCTGGTCAAGGGCACATGCCTGGGTTGCAGGTTAGATCCCTGGCCCTGGTAGGGGTGCATGCAGAGGCACCGATTGATGGGTCTCTCTCACATAGGCGTTTCTCTCTCTCTGTCCCTCCCTCCCTTCCACAATATCTAAAAATCAATGGAAAAAATATCCTCTGGTGAGGATTTAAGAAAAATAATAACTGCCTTAAATATTTAACATTTTCAATAACCATACAAACCTTACTAGAATTTTGTAAATCACAAAATCATTAAGAAACCTTACCAGTTTGAAATGAAAAACATCTCTTATCTGGTATGTTGTTTTGTTCATTTTAGTGTGAAATCAGAAAAATGATCAGACCTTTAGTTCAGCGCTAATCACCTGCTAAAGCTAAATATTACTTTCCAATTCTCTGCCACAAATACTATTCCTTTAATTAAATCACAAGAATCTATCTCAAGTAAATGTTAAATAGAGTTTACATAAATTCAATAAAGGCAAGAAAATTTAGAGACATATTAAACTGCAGAACATTGGCCCCATATATTTTCTGCAAACTTTGTAGTCACTTTTTACTTCCTCTGCTTAACATTTTATGTATAAGAACCGAATTATGCATGGGAAGCTCAATTATTCTATCAAAGTATTTCTGAGTTGATCAAATTCTCTGAAATATTTACTTCTAAAAAGCAAAATTTGTCTCAAAACTTTCTAAATCAAAGTTGTGATTATTGTATTAATAGAATCACATAATTCAATCCTCCTCTTTTTATTCCTTAGTTATGTTTCCATTTTAATTCCCTGTTGAGAAGTGACTGGTGCAAACAGCTACAGTTGGTGTGAATTGATGGGGACAATAAAATAGATGGTCTATCTAAAATAGATCCTCCATGGGATCAGTTGAGAGATGATACTCTGTGTTGTCTCATGTTTCTGAATGTCTGTCAAGCAAAGCACAGACTGCCCTTCTCTTCTGGACTATCTTTTCAAATGTGTATAAATGTCTATCACAAACAACTGTGGAAGATAGAGATAGCATATCATTTTGGAGCAAAAGGCCAGCACCTCCAGCACAATAAAGATAATCTCTCTTCAGAGTCAAGAGTAAGCCTTTTTAATGACCATCAAAAAAGATTTATGTCCCTAAAGTCAGGGTTCCTTTCCTGGAATGTAAGCCAGTTGTGTACAGGTATCACCTGGGCCTTTCTGGGCCCCTTTGTGGGAACTGGAGCTTAGGAAGGAATATAAGAAAATGCTGATACTCTGGCTATGGGTACAAAGAATCAAGTTCTTTGACTCTTTCCCAGGAGTCTCGTATCTTGTGTCAGCATCCGTGTAACTGGCAGGCTAAGTTGTAAGCTAGCAAGTAGGGTAAAACCCCACACTGTTCACAACTTCTGACAGGTTGCCAAAACAACTAGGATAGGGGTAGCACTCTCTGGGTTTCTCCTTTGATTTGACACTTCTCTAGAACCATAGAGAATGGTTTCTGTGGTGCAAGGCATAAGGTGGTTCCTGAACACGACCTATAACGAGTGTGGCCTGTGTTGACTTATCAGTCAAGTTCAGGAAATGAGCAAGATGTTTTAAAGTATTATCCCATTTTATTATTTCAAAAGTCATATAAAGTAGGTATTAAATTTGTGTGTGTATATGTTTTCTTCTTCTGAGGAGGGTGCGGAATAGACAATATAAAACTATCGGAATCCATTGTATAAACAAATTTATCATAGAAAAAGTCTTGTAAGTTGATAATTATCCATGTATTACTTTATTCAACCAACCAATTTCAAAACTCATCCTGGATATCCTTGGTAATGTGATACATAGCAAATGTGTAGGCCTCCTCAGAAATCATTAGAAACAAACGAATATGTGAACGCTCCTACAGAAGCAGATAATAGCCACGATGAACTAGTACCGCTCTCTCTTGTCAGTATGAGTCACTCTTCATTCTACCTCCTGTTTCACAAGGCAAATAAGTCACCACTGCAAAACAGTAGATTTATAGGTATAAACATGTTACTTAACATCCAGATAATTGCAGAATACCTACATCTCTAATCATAAATTAACCTTCTTCAAAATATTAATTAACAAATAAGAAAAATAACTGCATTTTAGTTACAGTTATTTTGTTTAGTGGGAACATCAATCAGTTCTAATTTACTTGCACCAAAATACCCCAGGAGCACAATTAATCGACATCATTGGAAAGTGTTTTAGAAATGTCACATAATAAAATACAGCCTTTTAATGCTGCCATAAAATTCTGAAATATTAAAATCTTACTTAGTTTCTTTCCCTGTTATTAATTAAATTCACTGTCAGACAACACTTGCTGTTGTAACTCTAAGTCTACTAAGCAAAATCTTTCAACTATTTGCAGTGACATTATAAGGACACACTCATGATGGGGCTTTTTGATAGTTTATATTATATCTAAAGCTATTGTCCTTTTGAACCTGTGCTAGTGAAATTAATGAAATAAAAACAATGTCATAATTAAAACGAAGGTATCCGAGGAATCAGTCAAAACAGAGAGCAGAAGCTTCACAAACAAAAACAAGACCAGTTCCTAATGTGTTACTATCAAGTTAAGTTTGATTACATTTTAACTGGATGCACAGATAGGAGTTTTAAAGTAATGTATGTTGGTATCTTAATCTATAGCAGGATAATTTCATTCATAGATACCAGTCACACACACACAAAATGTTACATATTATTTGCAAAGACTTTACCCCCATAAATGCCATTACAAAAGTCATTTGCTCCAGTTTACATTGCATAACCTGTATGTAAATATATAAAGGAGGCAATATTATTACACGATCAGTTTTTACCCTCTACTTGTTTGTGGATGAAAGAAATTATGTTCTTTTGAAAATGTCAGTTGCTTTGAAGACATAGTCAGGTTTCTTTACTTCAGGGCTTTTCAGAAATCTCAGCATTACAGTTTATTTTTTTTACAGTCTTCTGGTGGGGTGGGAGAAGGGAGAAAGGTAGACACAGAAATAAAGGTGGGGCTAGAGCTAGAGCTATAGAGAGATGGAGAAAGAATATGAATCATGTAGCTGCATTAAACAATAAATCAAATTTTGCTCAAAGTAACTTTTCAAAAAATCTTCACTTGAGGATATTTTTCCATTGATTTTTAGATAGAGTAGCAGGGAGGGAGAGAGGAAGAGAGAGAGAAACATCAATGTTGACTGGGCCGGGATTGAACCAGCAAAGAAGGAACATGCCCTTGACTGGGAATCAAACCCAAGACTCTCTGTCAGCAGGCCGATGCTCCAACCACTGAGTCAAACAGGATAATATACTTTAGATTAAACCTTTTATATTTCTATAATACCGCTCAAGTGCAGTATACTATGGATGACTATCAGACTTGCTAATGATAACTTATTAAATAGTTCTACGCTCAGGAGCAGAACACACTGTCAATTTCTGATAAAGTTTGAGATAGTAGTGATACTTTTTTTTTGGAAGAGAAATTTGAGTTAATTTAATTTATTTATTAGTCTATGGGATATAAGAGGCATTTTAATCACACAATTCACCCCATTCATTCTGCTTTTTACTTTGTTTTTTTAATTCAGGGAATTATCTCTCTCAACCACTGAATTATCCATTATTGATTAAATATTTACTACAGGTCCTAAACTGTGTCAAAAGCTGTAGTGAAAACATAACCCTTGCTTTCAAGTGTTACAAGTTTGCCAGGGACATAAGAGAAATAACAGCAGACTACATGCCATATACCACACAAGGGAAAGAACATGGATGAGAATGGGTGTAATCAGATGAGTTCATGGAAGAAATCAGTCCCCAGAAGGATGAAAGTAAAATATAAAAGAGGAGAGTTTACATAAAAGCTGCATTTATCATATTGTCTTTTAGATGTGTGTGCCATGTAGATGAATATATTAATGGAAAATGTGAGTTGTTACAAGACAAAAAAAAAAAAAAGGTGATGATGATGATAAACTGTCTGAGAAGACAAGCAACAAATGTCCATAATTGTTTTCAAACTTGGTTTTTATAAAACTTTGATTCTGAAGAGACAAAATACTTTTACATACAGTGAAGTGAAACATTATTTCCCCTGTGTTACAAATGAAGAAATCAATAGAAAGTATAAAGTCATAATGTAACATTCATATATTTTATTACTATTGATGATTATTCACTATTCATATTTAGTTTTAAGCCACATATTCATCCTCTTCAAAGAATCAAAGTTAGGATCAATATTCTATTTGTCCATAAGGAAGTAAAACAAACCTCCCATACTTTTCTTTAAATTAATTATTTTTTGTTACAGATGTTTCTCCTTTTCCTCCCCAGACACCCTCCTTCTGACACTGCCCACCCCCGCACCCAAGCATTGTTGTCCATGTCCATTGGTTATTCACACATGCATGTAAGTTCTGTGGTTTACCTCTTCCTTCTGCCCCACGCCCCTCCTCTGAAGTTTGTCAGTCTCCTTTCTATGTCTCTGGGTCTATTTTGTTCATCAGCTTATTTTGTTTGTTACATTCCACAAATAAGTGAAATCACGTGGTATTTGTCTTTCTCTGATTGACTTATTTCACTTAGCACAATACTCTCCAAGTCCCTCCATGTCATCTCAAAGGATAAGAGATCTTTCTTTCTTAAAGCTGCATAGTGTTCCATTGTGTATATGTACCACAGCTTTTTCATCCACTCACCTATTAATAGATACTTGGGCTGTTTCCAGATCTTAGCAACTGTAAAGAGTGCTGCTATGAACATGGGGGTACATATAGTCTTTCTGATTGGTGTTTCAGGCTTCTTGGAGTATATTCCTAGAAGTGGGGTCACTGGGTCAAATGGTAGTTCAATTTTTAATTTTTTGAGAAAACAGCATATTGTTTTCCATAGTGGCTGCATCAGTCTGCATTCCCACCAGCAGTATACTAGAGTCCCCTTTTCTCCACACTCTCGCCAGAACTTATTGTTTAATGATTTGTTGATGGCAGCCATTCTGGCAGGTGTAAGGTGATACCGCATAATAGTTTTAATTTGCATCTCTCTGATGATTAGTGATGTTGAGCATTTTTTCATATGTCTCTTTGCCATTTGTATGTCCTATTTGGAGAGGTGTCTATTTAGGTCCTCTGCCCATTTTTAATTGGATTCTTTGTCTTCTTTTGTTGAATTTTATGAGTACTCTATATATTTTGGAAATTAACCCCTTATCTGATGTATCACTGGCAATTATGCTCTCCCATATAGTGGGTTCCCTTTCCATGTTGATGCTTGTTTCTTTTGCTGTGCAGAAGCTTTTTAGTTTGTTGTAGTCCCATCTTTTTTTTTTTTTTCCCCTTGTGTCTCTTGCCTTAGGCATTGTATCAGTGAAAATTCTGCTGCATGTGATGTCTGAAATTTTGTTGCCTACATTTTCTTCTAGCATTTTTAAGTCTTTTATCCATTTTGAGTATATTCTTGTGTATGGTGTAAGTTGGTGCTCTAGTTTCATTTTTTTGCAGGTAGCTGTCCAATTTTCCCAACACCAGTTATTAAAGAGGCTGTCTTTATGTCATTGTGTGCTCTTGACACCTTTGTCAAATATTAATTGAACATAACATCTTGGGTCAATCTCTGGGTTCTCCATTCTGTTCCATTGATTTATATGTCTGTTCTTGTGCCGGTACCAGGCTGTTTTGATTACAATGGCTTTGTAGTATAATCTGATACCCGGTATTGTGATCCCTCCTCCTTTGCTCTTCTTTTTCAAGATTGCTGTGCCTATTCGGGGTCTTTTTTGGTTCCGTATGAAATTATGAAGAATTTGTTCTAGTTCTCTGAAATATGTTGTTGGTAATGTTAATGGGGATTGTATTGACTCTATAGATTGCTTTGGGTAGTATGGCATTTTAATGATGTTAATTCTTCTGGTCCATGAACAAGGTATATGCTTCCACTTTTTTATATCTTTCTCTATTTCTTTTTTAAATCTCCTATACTTTCATAGGAGCTTCTCTCCAACTTCCTAAAATAGCTAGAGTTATAGGTAGAGATAAAACTAGTCTGTGATTCTTGTCAAATTGTACATTTTTTTTTTTTTTATCCTCACCCGAGGATATTTTTCCATTTTTTGTACAGATAGAGTGGGAGGGAGAGAGAGGAAGGGAGAGAGAGAGAGAAACATCGACGTGAAGGGACACATCGAGTGGCTGCCACCCGCATGACCAACCAGGGCCGGGGACAAACTGCAACCGAAGTACGTGCTCTTAGCGGGAACCGAACCCGGGTCTCTCCAGACCGCAGGCCGACGCTCTAACCGCTGAGCCAAACTGGCCAGGGCCAAATTGTGCATTTCTGTGTGAATGTGTGTATGTGTAGTTTTCTGGTGGAAGGATCCATTACTTTTATCAGAGTTTCAAAGTCTAAGGAATCAGTTTTATATTTGTAATTCTAAGAGTTTATATTCAATGTCTCCACAATTTAATATTTTTGCAATTAAGGTAATACTAATGTCAAATTGAAACACCACTCAACAAAATCATCACTTTTTAACAATTAGATATAATACTGACATTTCATTATTCAAAGATTATGTGATTCCCTCTGTTGATAGATTATAAGAATGTCCTTTAAATATGATATGCATCCTTTCTGTACATATGACCCATGGTTCTAGGTAATGTCGCCGCAGCACTTTTGCCATGGACATCTCTGCCACAGCGAGCACTTCTGCCACTAACATTTTTGCTGCATAGCTGACTGGCGATAGGCAATTTTGCAGTGAAACAGGATAAAATAACTGGGGGACAGTATTTTCTTAATTGATCTATTTGTTTTAATTTCTCCATTGACAAAGTGGTGAAGGAAACAGTTCATAGAGGTGGTCTTAAAGTAACTAGCATTTCTTCCAGATGAGATGATTTTGCTGCAAGGGTTTCTTTTTTCTATTTTTCTCTTTAAACACACTACAATGAAAGGAAAGATAGGGGCCTCCTGGAGGGCACAGAGTTTAGCCACCTCTCTCATAGAAAGAAAACAAGTCCTTTGGTAGAATCTACAAAATAAAACCAGTTATTTGCACTATATTGTCATGAATTTATACACATTTTAAATATATTAAAATATTTTGGTGGTTTCAATATTTTATAATTTGTTAATCTTTTTTTTTTCTATTTTTAAAAATTTCATTTTTAAAAGCATTACAGGTGTCACCTTCTCTTTTCCCTCCATTGACCGCCTGCATCCCACTCCCTCCCAGATTGGGCCTTCACTGCACTATTTTCTGTGACCCTGGGGTAGGTATATATGCAAATAAGTTCTTTGGAGCAACACTGATTAATGAAATTGTATAGGTTTCAGGCATACAATTCTATAATACATCATCTGTACATTGTATTGTGTGTTTACCACCCCAAGTCAAGTCTCCTTCCATCAC
The DNA here is from genome assembly GCF_014108415.1 of Molossus molossus. Classification (NCBI taxonomy): domain Eukaryota; kingdom Metazoa; phylum Chordata; class Mammalia; order Chiroptera; family Molossidae; genus Molossus; species Molossus molossus. The sequence continues at coordinate 71,826,198 of NW_023425344.1, read as the reverse complement.
CATTTATCCCCCCTTGAACTCTAGCTCCCCCCACCCCCTTGCCCTCTGGTAATCACCATACTGTTGTCTGTGTCTATGAGTTTTTGTTTGCTTATCCCTTCATTGTTATTCATTTTTATGCCCCTTCTTTATTTGTTCTAATTTGTATCTTCTTTAAGGCAAAATTGTTTTAAGGTCAATTAGTTTTGCAGGAAAATATTTCCTTCAAAAATGCTTGGGGCAAAGATGCCTATGGCAAAGCTGTTATGGCAAAAATACCAGACCCCTCAATCCACTACTTACATAACTAAACAGTATAAACATTACCAACAGACTACACAAGAAATGCATTGTACAAATGGCATTGTAGCTGATGTTCCAAAATGCTACCTGCCTCAAATTAAATATCTTAGTGTCCCTCCCTCTAGCTTAACAAGATCTATTTTTCACTGGCAGACTTGAGGGCATATTCATTTAGCTTCTTGACCTTTTACTGCTGAATAGATGAACACCATGTGCAGTATATACCCTTCTTGTCTATGAACTTAAAACCTATATATCCTTGTAGAAATTTAAAATAATTTTGGATCTTACTGTAAAAAAGGAGACTAAAATAGAACATCCTATGTTCACTAAATGAAGCTTCTTCAAGTTTTTTCAAGAATAATATGGTAAAGTGCACAACAAATATGAAACAAAAGTATCGCCTGCCATTATTTATGAGGATAGTTTATTATTACCATTTCACTAATATAAAATATGAGCCAATAACATGTTGGTAAAACTAAGAACCTTTATACCCTAATTATTATGATGTATTCATGACATAAATTAGACTAATTAGAAGACATGTAAACAATATTTTGTAATTACTAATATTGTTTATTATAGCCCCTGAGAATTAGGACCACGGGTGATTTATTGTTGCTGTGTATTTTTAAATAAATGCGCATAAACTAGAAAAAAACAATTTTTTTGTAAAAAAGGTATTTCTTTGCCAATATTTTAAAAAGTAGGCCTCTCTTTATCACTCAAGGTTGCTTGATTTAGAGATGTTGCATATTAAGATAGTAAATTTGAAAGAGGCAACTTAGACAGAACATATGATTTGCACAATATATTTTCCATGATGATACACCAGCAGTTATTTTGCAGTCCAACGATGTGCAGAAATTTGTTGTACTAGAAAGGAGATATACTATGTTCAATGTTGTCCTAGCATTTGTTTTATAGTAGTTATCCCATAACGCAAGTATACATGGTAAGGATACTACTTCAGCAGCTATAGCAATATCTAACTATTTGCAGAAATAAATAAGCACTATGTGTTTCACACCTTAAAAAAATTTTTTTTTTATCCTCACCCTAGGAGATTTTTCCATTTTTTGTTCAGATAGAGTGGGAGGGAGAGAGAGGAAGAGAGAGAAACATCGACATGAAAGGGACACATCGAGTGGCTGCTACTCGCACACCCCAACTAGGGCCGGGGACGAACTGCAACCGAGGTACATGCCCTTAGTGGGAACCGAACCCGTGACTCTCTGGTCCGCAGGCCGCTGCTCTAACCGCTGAGCCAGGGCAAATATATATTTTTTAATCCTCACTGAGGACATTTTCGCATTTATCTTCAGATAGAGTGGGAGGGAGAGAGGGAGGAAGAGAGAGAGAGAAACATCGATGTGAGAGAGACACATCGAGTCGTCAGTCACCGGGGCTGGGAGAATAACCGCAACTGAGGTACGTGCCCTAAGCAGGAACTGAACCTGGGTCTCTCTGGTCCGTGGGCCGGAGCTCTAACTGCTTAGCCAAACTGACCAGGGCAAAAATTTTTGATACTTATAGTTAAGTTGTCTGCCAGAAAGGTAGTACTAATTTAGAAATGCCTTCCTAATTTCTTAGCAATGAGGATAGGGAAAGCAATTTAAAGCAGGTAAAGCAAATTAGTTGTATGAAATCTATTTCACAGCCCTTTAAAAATATACAATTTTTATTACAAATAGATACTGCATCTAGTTAGCACTATTTGGCATATTGTAGGCATTCAAAAATTATTTATTCAGTGAATGAACAGATAAAATAATAAAGAAAATAAATAAAATTAAACCTAAAGGAAAGTGCCAGATACATATTAGTCTCATTATTTGACATATTATAGATTGATATTCATGAGAAAGTGTTTGTATTCTACTTATACTGCATTGGCTATCAGGAATTAGTATAAAATGACTTGGTTATAAAAATACTAACAAAATACATGCTCTAAGCAATGGACAGAGGAGACTGTCCTCATTTTCGACATCCCTCCTCTCTACTTTGACAAAGCCTTAATGCAGTCCCTTATCTCCTAATCACAACTTTCAAGTTAATTTTGGTTGCCTACTGATTCTACACAAAAATTGTATAGTTTTTAAAATTTAAATAAAATCACATAATTCCAATACTTTATAACTTTTGGCTCTCCATGGGCAAATTGGGTGCTTCTCAATGTCTATGGGCATGGCATCATTATCACACGAGGAGCATTGTAAACATGTGGATAAAAATGATTGGCATCCAGCCTTGCTTAGCAGATTCTCTGGAGGGTGAAACATTGTTTGCTATTGCTATTTATAAAATAATAATGAAAGTCTTTACCTGAAGAAATAAACCACATCAAATAACAAAAGCAAATCTGAACAAAAGTGATTAATTCTTAATATTTTATACAACGAGCTCTGCATCCTATGACATATCATAGATATATTAGGGCAAAAATGGGTAAACAATTCTTTCTCTCCTATATTCTTACATCATAAAGGGTAAGCACCCTGTAGCTAGATACCAAATAGCAAAGGAGTAAACAAAAAAGGAACTATGTCAATGAAAAGATCAAGGAATAAATGTTTCATAAAAAATATTTTGAGAGAGAAAAATGAAGCAGATTTTATAAAAGAAAGTTTAAACTAAAATACAAGAAAAGATAACTAGAAAAAGTTGATAGTATTCCAAATGATAACAAACACCTACTTATAGAAATTAGTAGTCATTTTACTTTGTAAAGTTCCTAATGTGAGACGTGTATGGGATGTTGGGACAATAAATATACACATTTACCCCTTATAAGAATATGAGAAGAGAATAAAAGTCTGGCTATTTCTTATACTTGTCTGATTTTTTTTAAAAAATGTTTGAGAGGAAAATGAAATAGATAAAATGATTTGGAACAGAAAAACGAGGTCTAAATTGGTTGAGGATAATTAAGTTTGGCTCCACTAAGGAAGTGGTATAAAGACAAATTCAATTAACAAAACACCTTCCTGTTCTTTTTCAGAGCAAACAAGAGGAAATGTGCTATAAAAAAGTACTTCTGAAATCTGTATGGACCCATCCATGAAACACCTAGCAACAGAACACGTAGATTCTGACGGAGCCAAGCTGGTGTGGGGTCTGACGTTCTGCATTTCTAACAAGCTCCAAGGTGAAGCCATTCTCCTCGTTCAACTCCAATACTTTTAATAAAGCTGTAAAATTAAGGTTCATCTGAGTCATAAAGAACATAAATGAAAATGCCAAGGGTTTCTTTTCTGGGGGAAGATTTAAAGTCCCAGAAAGTTATTTTTTGGGAGGTGGGAGGGGTAGGTTTCCATGCAGTTTAGAAACTAAAAGGACACATAGACTGATAGGGGAAGGGCATGTAGTAGGAATAGGACCCCAGTTGTTTAATGATTGTTCACCTTACTAACTACAGATACCAGGTTTCTTACAGACCCTGGGAACTGAAGAATGTGCAGCAGGAAGGAAAACAGGGCTGGAAAAGATAAGATGCCTTAGGGTCTGAATGAGTCCATTACTTACAAAAGAAAATAGCATTTTGAGAACAAACATAAGACAGGACATACTTTTATTTAGTTGCTTTGCCTGGACCCTGAACCCCTCCAGGAATTTGCTTCAGGAATGCTGACCATTCTCGGGTCTCAGGAATAGGCGGAACTGTTTTGACATCATAGAAAATTAACTACCTTGTTATAGGACTTCAAGATCCTGGAAAGACACACATGGACCATGCTCCCTGCACCCTTTACCCTGCCCCCATTCCCCCTTCATGCAGCCCTTTCTTACTTATCCTTATGGAATCAGCTGACTAATAGGTGTTAGAGCAGATTCTCCAGGATGACCTGGTGCTCTCCCCGTATGGCCAGCATTATTGGAATAAAGGCTCATATATGACTCAACCCTGTCTCTGCTGTGTTGGGCTCAAGTAGTGACAGGTGGCCTGGGGCTGTTGTGTCTTGTTTCAAGACCAGGAGAGCTTTACTAAGCCATGATAATTAGGGAGGATTTCAGTGTGAATGTGAGAGGCACGGAAGACTGCTTCAAGCAAGGTGGCTAAGACCTAGCTTCACCTCTGGCTCCAAGAGCAACGCAGAAATGGCAGAATTCTTGCAAAGGTTTGAAAATCAGCTTTAGGATGAGGCAGGTGGTGAGAGCTTTGCCAAAAGCGCAGACATGAAGGCAAAGCAAGAACACCAGCAATGACTTGGTCTCCATTAATCCCGGTTCATAAACTACCCAAACCCCAAGAAAACTCAAATTGTTACCAGTCATTACTTCTTTATTCACAAGAGAACGTAACCATGTTTATTTTTCTGTAATGTTTGCTTTCATTAAAGGTAGCTGATATGTATGGAAAACATACTATCCACCTGTCACTGTAAAACTTGTTCATGAATTAACTTTTAAAAATCTCAATCCGCCTTTTCTACCCATTTCCAACTGAGAAAATTAAGAATCCGTATGTATGACTTTTAAAAAATAATCTGAATACTAAAACTTAGTTACAGAGATTGATAAATTAATATTAATTAATATGAATTAATAATTTATCATTAAAAGAGCCAGGCTTGAGGACTTCCAGTCAAGATGGCAGCGTAAGTAAATGAGGTATCTCCTGCACCCACAACCACATCAAAATTACAACTAAACTACAACACAAAGTACATCATTCACAACCACCTGAACTCGAGCTGAATGGAAGTCCTACAACTATGGAATTAAAGAAGCAGCCACACTGAGACTGGTAGGAGGGGCGGAGGCAGAGGGGCTGGTCCCATACGCATGTGTGGCGGATAAAAATCAGGAGGACACCTCGGCTGGGAAGGTCCTCCCTGAGGAGTGAGGGGTTGCGTCCCACATCAGGCACCTGGCTCAGGGTTCCAGGGCTAGGAAGAGAAGTCTTCATAACTTCTGGCTATAAAATCAGTGGGAACTGAGGCTGAGGGAGGCTGCGGCTATGGGGGCCCCAGGCAGTTCCTCCTGAAGGGCCTGCGCACAGATTTATTCAGACTTGCTCCCTCTGAGCTTGGAGGGGAGGCAGCTTGAGGGGTGCCAGAGACATACAGGTAAGAACTGAACTGTCTGTCCTCAGGATGAGGACTAGAGAGGAGGCTTTCTCCTGGACAGACGGGCTGACGGAGGCTGATGTTCCTTTCATGAGCCCTTCCTCCACAGGGCCTACAGACGAACACCATATCTGGGACTCCAGCAACCAGGCTCACACTGTTGGCCCCATCCTGGTGAATCCCTGAGGCCCCACCCCACCCCACTCAAATTTTAGGCTCACCTAAGCTATTTCCAAAGGCTTTACCATAGAATTGTCCTGTCTTGGATCCTGCTTCAGAGTTTTCTAAAATCTCTCAAACAAGCAGCATCTGGTCTCAGTGAGCCCCATACCTCTCATTAAGTGGCCCCAGGCCTGGCACTAGAAGCAGCCAGCCTTGGTTCACAACTTGGCTTTTCCTGGATACCTAAGCCCAGCACAAGACCAGCCATCTGCAGATCACTTTGTAGCTTATGCTGGGTGGCACTGGATAGAACACAGGCAGTGGCTGACCTTGCCCCAAAGCCAGTACACCCAGCTTCAGACCACATCAAAACACCACGACCCAGCCACTTCCACAAGTGACACACTCAATGAGTGGACTCAGTGGGTACAGAGCCCTATTGAAGTAAATCTTGCTTTGTGTGGTGGGCCCCTACACAGCTGATCCTCCAAGGTAGTCAAAGGCCCAGTGGTCAGTGGGCATAGCCAATCCTTGCAGCTGATTAGCCTGAGTAAATCCCTCCCACTGACATGCCAATAGCAATCAAGTTTCAATTACAACAGAATGGTGTACAGCCACATTAGGGGTGCACCTCGAGGGCCCAGGTGGAGTGATCAGGGAGGCTGTGACACTGGATCCTACAGGACACCTACAACAATAGGCCACCCTATGAAGCCTGTGAGACATAGCAACTCTACATAATACATAGAAACAAACACAGGAAAGCAGCCAAAATGAGGAGACAAAGAAACATGTCCCAAATAAAAGAAGAGAAGAAAACTTCAGGAAAAGAATGAAATAAAATGGAGATGAGCAATCAATCAGATGCAGAGTTCAAAACACAGGTTGTAAGGTTGCTCAAGGACGTTGGTGAGACATTCAAGGGACTTAGTGAGACCTACAAGGAACTTAAGGAGACCTCCAAGACAATTAATGAGAACATCAACAACATAAAAAAGGACCAGTCAGAAATGAAATATGCACTAACTGAAATAAAGAATAATTTCCAGGGAATCAATAGTGGAGTAGGTTAAGCCAAGAAGCAAAACATTGCTTTGGAATATAAGGAAGCAAAAAACACCCAATCAGAACAGCAAGGAGAAAACAGAATCCAAAAACATGAGGACAGTGGCCTGGGACAACTTCTACAGGCCAACATTCGCATCATAGGGGTGTCAGAAGGAGAACAGAGAGAACAAGAAGTTGAAAACTATTTGAAACAATAATGACAGAAAACTTCCCTAACTTGGTGAAGGAAACAGACATACAAGTCCAAGAAGCACAGAGAGTGCCAAATAAGATGAACCCAAACAAGACCACACCAAGACATATCATCAAAATGCCAAAGGATAAATACAATACAAAGAGAGAATCTTTTTTTTTTTTTTTTTTTTATCCTCACCCGAGGACATTTTTCCATTTTTTGTTCAGACAGAGTGGGAGGGAGAGAGAGAGAGAGAGAGAAACATCAACATGAAAGAGACACATCGAGTGGCTGCCACCTGCACAACCCAACCATGGCCGGGGACAAACTGCAACTGACATACGTGCCCTTAGCAGGAACCGAACCCTGGTCTCTCTGGACCACAGGCCGATGCTCTAACCGCTGAGCCAAACCGACCAGGGCCAAAGAGAGAATCTTAAAAGTAGCAAGCAAGAGAAAAGTAGTTCGTTACCTACAAAGGAGCTCCCATAAGATTGTCAGCCGATTTCTCAAAAGAAACTTTGCAGGCCAGAAAGAGTGGCAAGAGATATTCAAAGTGATAAAAAGCAACGACCTACAACCAAGACTACTCTATCTTGCAAAGCTATCATTTAGAATCCATAGACATATCAAGAGTTTCCCAGAAAAGAAAAAGCTAAAGGAGTTCATCACCACCAAACCAGTATTATGTGAAATGTTGAAGGGTCTTCTTGAAGGAGAAGAACAACAAAAATGTGAACAATAAAATGGCAATTAATACATATCTATCAACAATTGAATCTACGAACAAAATGAGCAAACACAACAGAAACAGACTCATAGATGCTGAAAACTTTTTGTTGCTTGCTAGATGGGTGGGGCCTGGGAGGATAGGTAAAAATGCTGAAGGAATTAAGAAGTACAAATTGATTGTTAGACTGATGAACCTCTAAGGGAAGGGGGGAGGGAGGGCAGAATGAGATAAACTAAAGAACTTCTTTGCATACATGCCTAAACAATGGACACCGACAATAGTGTGGGGAAAGCTAGAGGGGGGCTGGGTTTTAGAGGAGGGGATCAATGAGAAAAAAAGAGGGGATATCTGTATACAGTCAACAATAAAGATAAGTAAAAAAGAACAACAAAAAAAAAAAGTGCCAGGCTCATGGTTTATCTGAAATCTCTATTGCAGACCTGCGGAAAAAATCTGGCTGTCTAAAACACTCGCCAGACAGCTTCTTGACTAATCCCCAGCAATACTTTGCAGTAGATACATGAGTTACAAACTTGAGGTATTAAGTCATCAACTGAAATTTAAGAGGTTAGTTCTAGAGCTGTGTTGCTCACCATTGTAGCCATTAACTCCAACTGATCATTCAAATTTATATTAATTAAAATTAGATACAAGAAAAAATTAATTTCTTTAATCACATGAGTCCCATTTGAAGTGTTCAGTAGCCATACGTGGCTATGGCTACCATATAGAACATTATACTAATCCACATGAACATTTCCAGCATCACAGAAAATTCTGTTGAAAATGCAATTCTACTTTAATGTTGACAGATTTCCTATGCATTTTTTAAGCTTTAAATCATTTAGTGTGTTATCCATTTTTTTTTTTATTTTTATTTTTTTATCCTCACCTGAGGACATTTTTGGTTCAGATAGAGTGGGAGGGGGAGAGAGATTGATAGAAAAACCGATGTGAAAGGGACACATCAAGTGGCTGCCACCCACAGGACCAACCAGGGCCGGGGACAAAATGCAACCAAGGTACATGCTCTTAGCGGGAACCGAACCCGGGTCTCTCTGGACCGCAGGCCGACGCTCTAACCGCTGAGCCAAACCGGCCAGGGCTGTGTTATCCATTTTTAAATTTTTTTTCTTTTTCTTTATTGATGTTAGATAGGGAGGAAGGGAAAGGGAGAGAGAGATAACACATTGATGAGAAAGAACATCAATTGGCTTCCTCCTACATGGCCCCCACTAGGAATTAGGCCCACAACCTGGGCATATGCCCTGACTGGGAATTGAACCAGCGACCACTTGGTGCATGGGTTGTTGCTCAACCACTGAGCCACACCTGCCAGGCATATTATCCAATTTTATTCACATAACCATCATATGGAAAATACAGAAGTTAATACTACTATACATATTAGAGAAGGGTCATGCTCATTTTTCAGAGCCAAGCTGAGGTTACAGATCTCAGAGGCTAAAATTTGTCCAACTTGTCAAATAATTCATTCAAAATTCACTTCCTGTCTTTGTCTCAGGTAGAGATGGACTAAGTTTTGAACTTAAACAGCATTAGCTTTCAATAGTCCACTTTATCATCTAATATATGATCTGTACCATAGAAGTTTTTCTTTAGATAAAATAAATATAATTCTTAAATAAGTAGAAAAGTTAGAGAAAATTCTATATCACAGTTGTTTCAAGTAAGTATCATGGGACTTGAGCTCAGTATTAAAAAAAAAGAGCACCACAGAGAGCCTATATTGATGAAGCAAAGCACCACCTTGAGCTATTCAGTCACCAACTTTACAAGCCATTAAACTTTGACATAGTAAAATTAGATTACTATGATCTACTATAGTAGTTCTTTCCAGCAGAATCCATGCTAAAGTCATAAAGCGTTATGAGCTACTCCTCTCATTTGATATGTTTACCAAATGATGCCTCTCCACCTTCATCAATCTAAAATTCCTGCTCTGTAATTCCTAAATATCCTCCTTCCTTCATCCGGTAGTTATCACTGCTCCTCTGAGCTGATTCTGTTTGATGCCTATGGTTTTCATTTTCTAATACATTTGCCTCTTCGGTTTTATTACTTGTTACTATGTCACGCTAATGATAAGGAACATCATTTTTTGAGACTTTGCCCAATTATAATTTTCCTTGTATTGCTTTCTCTTTCTCCGAGTCACCTGTCTCTTTGTGCTCCAGTTGGTAGATGCATGTGCAGTCTCTTGTGGCAAAAAGAGCCCCGATACCCTAAACTCACAGCATACTAATAAAAACAGGAGTGCTCCGTATTGTTAGGAAATTAATAATAACTCTGAACATAAAACAAATGTCAAGGCAATATTCAAATTTAATGAAAGAAGGTATTATAACTATTTCCATCTTTGGATAAACAAAGTACAAAATTATAAAGTACAACATTATAAAGTAATGCATTGAAACTTAAAATGACTATAGAAAAGTAATCAAACGTGTATGTAAGATTTCTTTGAAAAATAATAATGTAGCACACTAATGTTGTAGTCAATTTAATTGAATACATATTTATTTGAGTCCAAGGAGTAATTCTGGAAACCAAAAATGGTGAAGCCACAGACTGCCGTCTTGGAATTTATGAGAAAGAGATATATTTGAAGAAAGATTTTGTAAGGAAGATGACTTTAGAATCTTAAAGGACTGTAGGACTTTTATTATTATTTTTTAATTTTTTTAACACTCACCTGAGGAAATTTTTCCATTTATTATCAGATAGAGTGTGAGGGAGAGAGAGACAGAGAAAGATCAGTGTGAGAGAGACACATCAAATGTTCGCCTCCCGAACGACCCTGACCAGGGCCAGGACGAACCACAACCGAAGTATGTGCCCTTGACCGGAATCGAACCCATGACTCATTGGTCCGTGGGCCGACGCTCTAAATGCTGAGCCAAACTGGCCAGGGCATAGATGGTAGGACGTTTATAGATGAAGGGAAGAATGAGTTCATTTCAGCAGAGGAGATACACACACACACACACACACACACACATGTTGTATATATACACAACAAAGCACAGTGCTCAAAGTGCATTACATGGAGGGGAACAGCAATAAGGCTGACTTCGATAGCTCAGAGGCTAGGTGAGAAAATAAGAAATGATGTAGCTAAAAGAGCAGGTTAGTCAGGTCACAAAAGATAATGAATGTTAGACAAATAAGGTTGTCTTCAATTATACAGTAAATAGAAATCTGTCCTTCTTAATTAATTATTCATTTGACACGTGTTTGGTATGATCACAGATACACTGTGAGCTTTATTTGAATACAGCAGAGCCGGTAGAGACTGATGAAAGGAAATGCAATTAATAGTCATTTTTAAGGGCCTGCAGGAGGGGCAATCAGGGATGGCACGGACGTTTGCAAGGGTGTTAGAGAAACCGTGGGTCAAATCTGGTGGGTACAGGTCCTCCGTGAAAGAATGTTAAGGGTGCAGAAAAGGGAGCACTTCGTGACACCTTCAGGTTCAGAGCCTATGTGAGTGCGAGGAGACCGTGTTGTCCACAGAAATAGAAGGAAGTGGAGTGAGGTGAATGGTGAGGGTTGAACACAAGTAGAAGGATTTTCAGATGAGCTGTCATAGACACAGACCTTGGTTTTTGTCTCTGGTGTCTTTCACCACTAGCCTAAAAGTTTAGACTTCTAATGTCCTCACGCCATGGTCTGAGCACTTTGAGAGGAAGGAGGTGCAGTGTCTCATTCAAATTTTATTACTGGTGCCTTGATTCTTGCCTGGCACTTAACTGCTTCCCAAAACAATCCAATGAGCATTTCTAGAGACAAGTTCGTATAGACTCAGCAATCTACTTCAAATACAAAACATAGTGTCAATTTTTAATGTTTATATTTAGTTTTCTGGTGCTGAGACACTTTTAAAGTAAATCAAGAACCAGAATTGACTGATGCTGCCCACCCATAAATTTCCTCTCCAACCAAAAATATCTCTTGCTGCTTTTCAAGGCTTGACATTTAACCACTGAAAATTTGTTTGCCATGGTTCACTACTGGTTACAATGTAGAGAAATCATTAAAAGGGCCAAAAGACCACATTTCCCTTGATGTGTGGTTATAGGATTTGTTGCTGTGATCAAGTTTGACAAAGGGAAAAGTGCAGGGGGGGGGGTGGGGGGGTTAAAAAAAAGGTGATAAAAGAACATCTCAGAATATTGCAGTTAATTCACCTATTTCAAAAGTTTGTATAAAGCTAAGAACCCCCAACGCATCTTCCTGAGTGCATGCTCTTACTTCAATCTCCCTTTTGAAAATGTTAAGTAATTGCCCCTGCTCTTGGTTTCCTGGAGTTTGTTCTCAACAGAGCAATGAGAGTGACCCAATTAAAAGTAATTTTGTGTCACTCCTCTGCTCATCATCCGTTCGAGCATCCCAGCTGAAGCGAAATTAAAGTTGACAGTGACCTACACTGTTCCACTGCCAGCCTTCCCGTTCTGACGCCCCCTCCTCTTACTTGCTTTCTGGTTTACTCTTTTCCAACCACTTGAGCTTCAGCTGGGCCTGCAAGTCATTGGGCACATTTCCAAATTGAGGCCTTTTGCACCCCATCTCTGAAACATTCTTTATTCAAATACACCTACCTCATTGGGACTAACTGGAATCCCTTCTCCTGCATATTCCTGATCTGCCTGACCCTGTTCTCTTTTTACATAGCATTTACCACCTTCCAACAGATGACAAAATTTAATTATTCACTGTCTTTCTCTTAGCACTCTCTTCCACAAAGGTAGTTATTGTTCTTGTTTTTGTTTCATTGTTACTGTTTTCTTCTATATTCCCAGCATCTAGCACCATTTCAGAAACAATATAATAAGCTCAGGAAACATTTTTCTGAAAATAATGAATAAATCCCTTTTCTAAATATCTTATAGGTGGTTTGCATTTTGCATAATAGCACCCCAATGTTTTCCCTTGTTTGTGTACTTTTTTTGGTCTGAAGATCACAGTAATCCGTCCCTTTGTAAAAATAAATAAACAAATGAAACAAAAGAGGAGAAACATGTAATGAATCTGACCATTCCATCTCCAAATGCTTTCCTTGCAGATGCTTAGAAAGCATGGAGTCCTAGTTAGTGGCTGGACAGCATGGGGATTAGCCTAGCTTGCATGACAGAAGTAGCTCAAGACTGATGCTAGTTCTCAGAAATTCAACCACCCATGGCAATGACTCGGCACGCTGCCTCAGAAGATCCCTTGCCGGAAGCCTGCATCCTGGTGAGTATTTTCCAAGATAACCAGAAAATTAAAATAAAACTAAACTATAAAACAAAAATAAATAAATAAGTAATGAACAAAACACATGCAAACAAGCAAGAGAAAAAGAAAAACAAGAAATGGGAAGTTTATAAAAGTGAGAAAAATGTAAATTAAAATTATTTTGTAATTATAATAGTTTTCATAGGTTTTATAGAGAATAAACTACTGCTGTTATTAGAATGAACACATCTGACCATTGGACATCAATTCACAGCTTTATTCTTTCCAACATGCTGCTGTGTGAAACATAAATTTAAGCAGTCATCTTTTGTCTGAAATGTATTTTAAATTTTGATTTTAATTTGCAATCTGATGTGGAAAAGTCTGTCATGAAAGCAGAACTCGAATGAGCTTGATCCTGAAGAATTGGAGTCCCTCTGCAGGTCATGGATTACCTCGATTACTGAGATTATGACTGCTAGGGAAACAAAGAACACCTAGGAACACACTCAAAATGGAAACACTTATTTTCCGATTGAATCCCAGCTTTGTAAGTGCAAATGTTTATGTCTAGGGCCAAGTCCAAGTAAAACTGAATTTTTTTTTTAGTGCCAGCAACCTCCATTTTAAATAACCTCACTCAAAGTAGTGAATGATGTCAGCAAGAGAGGATATGATTTGACACTTACTTATAGATTAAACTGAGATAACATTAAAAAATAAATAAATAAAAATAAATTTTGATTTTGAAGACTCCTTAGTACATTTTTTATATATACAACTAAATGTGTTTTATTATACAGATGTAATGAAATGATATGTGGTATAAAACTCTACAACTGGCAACATGCTAAATGAATTAAAGATATTATTACTATTAAAAATTTCCCACATATTTCTTTCATTGCTTTCCTTGTATCAGATTTCAGGTAGACAAATAATGGGAAAACTGTTTGCAAGGGACCATGCACCTCTCCCGTTGAAACCTGTTAAGGGTTACACATGACTATAAAAGGATAGTATTCGGTCCATAATGTGTTCAAGATCTAATCTACTGTACGCCAAAAGCATTGCATTAACAACAATAGTCAAAGCTGAATCTCACAGGGTTGGCAGTTTTGCTGAAGCCTCCAGAATGTTTCTTCTCTGAACAACCCAACTTTGAAAAAACCTCTCCTCTCTCTCTCTCTCTCTCTCTCTCTCTCTCTCTCTCTCTCTCTCTCTCTCTCCCCCATCCAACTGAAAGATGTTTTCCCTTGCCGCCAAGTTCACAGACGTTTTATGCTGCATTTAACAGCTCAGGGTTTTAAGCTAATCAAAGATAGACTTTGAACACACAAACATATACAATATGTGTTTGGTGGAAACATGTGATATCTTCTATTATCGTTGAAATGAAATGAAATTGTATTTCAAGGTTTGCTGCTTTTCGAAAACATTGGGGGAGAAAAGTGTTTTCAGTTTCAAGTTTGTCACATAGCTAGATCCCTTCCATGGTTAAAAACAAGATGTGCAACTTTATTCCTTTATTGTCCTAGTAATTTAAAATGTTCAGGACTTAAAAGTTTATGTTCTCATTCTGTTGGCTGGGGGTGGGAGGGGGGTGGGGGGGAGGATGCATATGTATCTTTTTATTTACTGTTGATCTGAATTTTTTCATGTTGCCAGAGCACTGATTTATCCCGAGTGTACTCAGCATCTGTCATCAGTGGGTAATAACTAAAATATATGAACAACAAAATTCTGGCATCCCAAATCTTCTTAGGTTGTGATTGTGACTGCCGCTCTCTATCACTATGTGATCTTAGGAGAATAATTACTTAATTTATCTGTGGCCTTTTCCCCAGTTTCCCATTTCAAGGGAACTGCTATCTGCTTACAAAACAGCTAGGGTCTGAGCTAATGAGGTTTGATTTAATTTCCTTTTTTCATTGTGTTCCAGCAACAGCTCCAAGGCTCTCTATACCTAGGAGGCAATATGTTTCCAGTGTAGTTAAGCACTAAGTAACTTTCCCCAAATTAGGGAAGATCCAATGCTCCAATTTCAAATTTGGCACTGACAGACTTTGTGCATGAAAACTATTCTGCAACACAACCAGGCCATAGCCCAGGTAATATGACTTGTAGAGGAAGGAGCATAGAAAGACTCTAAGATAAAATGGGAGGGTAAACGAAAGAAATAAACTTTGATTTCAAAGTGGACTCCCATTCATTCTTAATATTTCTGTTATGCAATCTGTCCCCCATCTCAGAAATACACACTCTGTAGAATGACAATAGCTATGCACCGAAACATAAACCTAAAGTGTGACTTGCGTTAAGGAGATGGTTGTTTTCCATTAATCTTGAGATCAATTCTGAGGAAGTCAGAGAAGCAGGGAGAGAGTTGGGAGGAAAGAGCAGGGAAGGTGACTACTGTCTGTTCAGCACCTTTCTAGGCAAGCAGAGAAGTTTCAAACTATATTTTTTAAATCCAGTCATTATATCTGAAGAAGGTAAACATTAGCGTCAACCGCATTAACAGATGAGAAAACAGAGACTTGCAAAGGTTAAGAAATTCACCCAGTAGATATTAGGGTGGTAATTAAAACCTGGGTCTGTTTGACCACAAAATTTCATCTAATAAACCACACAATGAATCTGCTTGTAAACACCTGTTTTTAAAGAACTGAGAAATGTTGATGATGATAATGAATATAAGTTAGCAGTTACATTGGGCAAAGTGCTTTCTTAACTATATCAGTCCTATAATCTACAATATATAATATTTCTCATATTGTAAAATATAATGACTTCGAACAATGCAGGTCTTATAGTGATGTTTATATAATCATGAAACCAGAATTCCTGTACTAGTATAAACTTTTTAAAAGAGCCTGAGACAATATTTTCTTCATTGTTAGGGATGTAGTGAGAGGCAATGAATTAGCAATAGAATTATCAACTAAAATGCCTTTGTATACTTTCCAGTAGGACTTCATGTATTGCATGAAATTTCTCTTTGATGTATCCACACTATCTCAGTTCTCAAAAAGTAGTGTTGATCACAACTCTTAGAAAAATATATGGCTAGTTAGCCCTTGAATTCATATTTCCTGGGAGTTCTGTTAGGCTTCCCCAGAAATTATGACTAATTCATTTATTTTGTATTTTTTATGACTAATTGTAATTTGATTTTTTTTCTTTTAGCATTTATGGAGCTTTATATAAGCCTCACAGTTCGATTATGCTCACATATGTATGACATCTTTTTGTCATCATGGAATTTGCATTCTAAGATTCTTTCAGCGTTTTTTTTTTTTTTTGTTTTTTTTTTAATTTCCATAAAACCATAATGTCCATAAATCAAAGATTATTTATTTTTTAACTACATTACTTCATTTTTCTTTCTATGTAAATCATTGCTAAAATATCGGTAAAATACAGGGTTTCATGACTGCTTTAAATCCAGGCATTGCTAGAATATTAGTAGAGAGATAACAAAGCCATAAAGCCAGTCAGCATACACAGGGTTCCATTCCCATCATGGCTACTTCCTAGCTTTCTTTCCCTGGACAAGTTATTCAGCTTATTTGTTCCCAGTTTTCTTCTTTCAGTTATAGGCGACTTTATAGACAAAGTATATAAAATTGCTGATACAATGTCTAGTTCAGTAATTATTTAATACATTTTAAGATTTAGTAATAGTTAGTGGAATCCTTCAACCAAATACAATATTCTTTATAATCCAGATTTAATTTTATTACTTATTAACACAGAAAACAGTGTATTACTAAATAACTCAAATTGAGATTTATCCCTTTCATTGATCTTAAATCCACCTAGAACTTCTATCCATGGGTACCCTTTGATACTCCCAATAATGAAGAGATATTCGACAACAGATCAAACATATATAAATAACTTGTTGTATGCCTCTTTCTCTTATAAGTTAAACACCCTCTGGTTTTGTTGTGTGAGATTGTTTGTTTCCTACATGATAAATCAGTTGGCATATTTTTGGTCTGGCTTAGGCAAAGCTTAACTATTTTCTTTTTACCAAAATGTGAAGTAGACCCACTAGCTTCAGGTTTGTATGATCCAGGGACTCACTCACATTATGTCATCAGGACCTTATTTTATCATCTCCAAAACTCGTGTTACCTACCTAGCACATACTGGCTTCACAGATTTTCCCACTTTAATGTTAATATATCTCCAGTCTTATGTCTTCACAACTCTGAGTCTAGTGACCTCTTCAGCCTAATTCTCATTAATCATAAAATGAATCAATGTGGCACTGTGGACAGTATGTTATATACATGGGATATTTTGTCTATTAGAATAGATATTACCATCTATCAATCAGAACTGACATTGGCCATAAATAGCAATGATGACTGCAGAGGGCATCTGTGCTGACCTTAACTCTATTTCAAGTATTTCCCCTGATCTGTCCCCAGAGCAGACTTTAGAGTCAACTGCACCTTACAAGTAAGTACTGAGAGTGAAAGCAGCCTCGATTATCGGGCAGAAAGGAGAATCACGCTTAGCAAAAGAGAAATGAATGGTTGAGTAATGTCGGTACTAAAAACAACCATAGTCCACGATACATAATTTTGAGAACTTCCAACTGCCTAATTACATGGCTGAATGAATTTCAGTTGAACAATTGCTCTAGCAAACATGCTCTCCATAATTAATACTTGACATGAAGTCTGACCAATAAGTACAGAGCAGGAATATTAACTGTTTTTGTCTCAAATCTGTATTTCTGTTAAGGAAACCTAAGATTCCTCTAACCAAGTTTATGTTCTTCACCTCAAATATTGCCAAGCATGTTTTTCCAGCATGTTTTACATATACAGTTCATAGTTCTCTGCCTTATAAAATTTGACTCTACTTGGTTTAGTCTGTCCTTTCAGACATCCAAGCGAATATTAATCATTTTGTATAATTTCAAGCACTAAATCACCATTTAGAAACTTGAACATATTGTCTCTGGCTATTGAAAATTAATAAATAACTATCCAATTGTTGAAAAAATATTTTTTAAAAAAGAGACCACACATAGTAAAGGAGACCTTCCTTTAGATTTATTTTAAAGCATTAATTGGCACTGTTTGGGCAGGTTTGATCAAACAATTATGAATGAACTCCAGTCCATATTTCTTCACCATGTAGAAAAGAATATAAGTGTTTTGTAATACTTTGTATATAGGCCATAATTTTTTATAAAGTCTCAGGCTGATATTAATTTTAACTAGAAAGCTTATGTTAGCTTCTACTTATTTATTTTCTCAGTACTCACACTAAAAATAATTACTCACCAAATTTAGAATTTAGCTTGGATCAGCATCAACTTCATTGGCTGAAATATTGGAGAATTCATTTTCCCATTTAGATTTATGATACTACTCTTCTTTACTTATGCAGAACAGAGACACTTAAGATTCTGAAATAACACATCATCAACCCTACATTATCCCGAAACATATTATCTGCATTTCAACTTATCTTCATAAATCTCATTCTCAAGCTCTGACTTCTATAATTAAGCAGAGTAGGTGATGAAGTCTTACAGTGCTACTGCTGTCTTTCTTAATTTCTTTCACCTGTGCCATCTGTGGCACAGTGGGAAATGTTTTAAACAGTAATAATAAATTATCTGTCTAAACCCAACAAAAGCATAAGACAGAAATCTGTCAAACTTTTAAACATTAAGAGGAAAAGATTTCGACCGGAGCCAGTATACTGCGTTACAACATCCAAGAAGCATAATTTGGGGGATCATTCTATTCCAATTCCTTTCTATTGCAGGTGAAGACACAGGCTCCAGGATGCTCACTGCCTTGTCTAATGTTCAATAGCTAGAAAGGATCAGAGCTAGCACAACGGCTCAGGATTTCTGTTAATTCAGATCCCTTTCTATCTTGGCCCAGTGCTTCTTGATTAAAAGGTTATACTCCAATAGACATAGAATAAAGAGTCGGAGGAAGTAAACAGCAAAGAGGAGCTGGTTAGCTTTATTCATTCATCCAACCATGATTTGTTTTCTTTCCAGTTGCTGAGCCTTCCCTTCTGGGGGTCACTGTTTTAAATTCTATGGGGTATAAAGATGAACAGGGTTCCACATTCAGACCTTTACTGTAAATTTATTTTATTTTAATAAAAGTAGTTCAAATTCAAGAGAAAATGCCCTAACACATCCATATTCAAGTGTCAGGTTTCCTTCATTATGTTCAAACTATATTGATACTTTTAATTAGTATGCCTTTTCAAGCAGAAAAATGAATGAGTTTCTCTCATATTTTCATCCTTTGAAATTTATATATCTGTTTGCTGTAAATAAAATGTTGTAGGTACTGTTTTACCTTATGCTAAATAGTTTATATCAACTAGTAAATTGTTGTTCTCTTTAACAAATGGAATTTGTAAAGTGTCCAAGCAACAACTTTACAAATCTGTAATAGATCATTGTTTAATCTGTAAAAGAACAGATCATTGAGAGATCCAAACTTCCACGTATTTATTTTATAAGTCACAGGGATATAATATGTGGCATGGGGAATATAATCAATATTGTAATAACTTTGTATGTTGCAAGATAGTTACTGGACTTATCAAAGTGGTCACTTCATAAGGTATGTAAATGTAAGATCCCTATGTTGTACACCTGCAATTTATACAATAGTGTATGCCAACTATACTTTAGTTAAAACAAGACGCTAAAAGAAATTTACTAAAATGTAAAACAATACTATTCTCAACAATATTTGGCTTCCAAAAATATAAGTACTTATATTGACATTCCATGAGTGTGATATCATTTTTAAGTTAATTAATTATTACATTAATCCTTAAAAAAAAAAAAACCACATCATTTAGGAAGTCCTTGTGAATTTCATGGTTAAATGATATTAGATCTTCAACACTGTAGCTGTTTAAGAAATGGCATCTTTATTAATAATTTTTAAAAATTATTTGTATCTCATTAATTTCTCCAGGTTCAGGGTCATGAGCTACCAATCTGAGTGTATTAATGGATGTGAGAGCTAATATTTGCTCCCTAACATCTCTAACACCAGAACTGTGAGTGAAAAATGAGCTGCCACAATTTTTAAGAAAATGCATTCCTTATTACCGCTACATAATCATATAGCTTGCATTATGAATCTCTAATATAATAAGAAAAACATATCTTTAAGTATAATTTTTAAACAGAAGACTCCATCTCAACAACATCATTTACTTTTTTTGAACACATTCCTCATGTCTTTTAACACAATAGTTTGTAACTAACATCAAAACTCTTATGATCATGTTTTCTTATTCAAATATAATTTTAAAAATGCATGCGTTTGTATGTGTGTGTTGAAAAATGTTAAGTGGTATAATTTGGAAGGCAAAATAATGAAAATGCTCAGATATTTTAATGCACTATTGAAAAAACAGGACAGAACTGCCCTTGAAAATCTGAGTTTAATGGCCATTTTTGCATTATATATATCTGAAACTGAAAATAATCATATCTGCAAGTATGACTCATGAAGTGGGCTCTGTACTCTGCACCCTTGATAATTGTGACTTTTATTACTCTGATGTAAAAATCTCTTCTTAGATATGCATGCTTGTCCCAGATTTGAGCTGTAAAACATTGCAGCTTATATTCAATCTGCTTTAGGACAATTTTACATCCTTCCTTTCTACATACCTCACTTATTAAAATAGAAAATAGGCTGTTTTCACCTACCACTACATTTACTAATGAAAATTTTGCTGTTCAGCCCTAGATGACAACCAGATACCTAGTTAAAAAAAAAAGATGGCAATTTCTCTCTTTCCTTTCCAAAACACACTTCACATTTCTCAGTCAGAGAATAGATTAAACAGCCTTGTGGTTCACCTGGGACTTCTTTCTGTACTTTGTTTAGTCTGCTATTTGAGCCTGGAGATCATGTCTAATGTCTCACTCATTACATATGTTAAGTGTCTAATATAGTTCCTGGCACATAATAGGTACTCATTTTTAGATAGGAAAATGAATGTGCAATATTATTAATTACTCCTGCTTCTTTAACATGATGAAAGTAGGTCTTGAGATTCACATAAACAGAGGTGGTATATTTTACTACTTAAATGGTCAATGTGCCTTTCTTGGAATCCTTTTCTGTATTTAGAAGTTTACTTCAATGAGATAAGCAATATATTTCCCCCATGGGAATGATGAAGAATCTATTCAGGCATGTATAAATATACCGGGTTGCTTACATTGCATTAAAGTACAGTAAGACAATATGGACTTGACTCTAAAGTGGTAACAAACATACTCTGTAATATATATTATCTGTATAAAAATGGAGATACACATTTTAAGAGTCAATTTTATTGACTTTTGAAAAATTTCAAAGCAATAAAATTGATCCTTAAAATGTGCATCTTGGCTTTTATGCCGATAATATATACCGAGGAATATGGATTTTCATTCTTTTCTGATTATCTGCTAGGTAAGAAATGTTGATTTATTTACATTAAGCCCTGGCCAGTTTTTCTCAGTGGTTAGAGCATTGGCCCTCGGACCAAGGAGTCCTAGGTTTGATTTCAGTCAAGGGCAAGTACCTCGGTTGCAGTTTGATCCCCAGCCATAGTTGGGGTCCTGCAAGAGGCAACCGATCGATGTATCTCTCCTTCTCTCTCTTCCTCCCTCTCCCATCCCACTCTATCTGAAAATCAATGGAAAAATATCCTTGGGTAAGGATTACAAAACAAACAAACAAAAAACAGCCCTGGCCGGTTTGGCTCCGGGGTTGGAGCGTTGGCCTGCGGACCAGAGAGTCCCAGGTTCGATTCTCGCTAGGGGCATGTACCAAAACAACAACAACAACAATACACGACCTACTTTATGGCTGGAAGAAACTAGATAAAAGGTGCAAAAAAATATGTTATAAAACTATTTGAATCATAAAAATTCAAATAAAAATAATTCATCAAAACATTATCAAGAGCCCTGGCTAGTGTGGTTCAGATGCTTGGGTGTTGTCTAATGCACCAAAAGATTGCTAGTTCAATTCCTGGTCAGGACACATGCCCGAGTTGCAGGCTGGATCCCGACAAGGGGCATGCAGGAGGCAGCCAGTGGATGTTTCTCTCTCTCTCCCTCTCCCTCCCAGTCTCTCTCCCTCTCCCTTCCTCTTTTTCTAAAATTCAATAAATTTTTTTTTAAAAAATCATCAATAAGAATACTGTATTTTAAAGTTAATTCTAATATGCTAAATATATGCATTCTTTTTACTACATAACTTTCATGCACCTGAAATAATACAAATGATTAAACGGCATGTAAAATTAAACATGTATTTACTGAAGGACAGATTATATCGTTTTCCTCTCCGGGAAAATCACCACATCCCATTGGCAGTATCGTACCCTCCTTCTTAATTAAATTGCTAAGAAAATCAATGTTTAACATGGTGATTGCAAGCAGAAATTTCAACCCCAGGCTTAGTTGGCTAGCCAGACCCAAAAAAGCATGAGTTTCAAGATGAAATAATTTGGTGAAAATTTATTTTCTTACTAAATCCAAAAGTCAGTAATCACTCCCCTAGCCAAAAACAACAACAAAACAAGATAAAATCTCCACTGTTCATGCATACATGGACAACAAACTGGGGAAATGGCGGGGGGGGGGGAGGGGGGAATCAGTGGGGGAAAAAGGAGAAACATCTGTAACAAAAATTAATTAATAAAATAATAATAATAATAAAAAAAAGATAAAATCTCAACCCCTCATTCCAGTCTAAGAAGTTGCATCTGCCCTGGCCAGTTTGGTTCAGCGGTTAGAGCGTCGGCCTGCGGTCTCGAGACCCGGGTTCGGTTCCCGCTAAGGGTGCGTACCTCGGTTGCAGTTTGTCCCCGGCCCTGGTCGGTTGTGCGGGTGGCAGCCACTCCTTTCACGTCGATGTTTCTCTCTCTCTCTCTGTTCCTCTCTCTCCCTCCCACTCTATCTGAACAAAAAATGGAAAAATGTCCTCTGGTGAGGATAAAAAAAAAAAAAAGAAGTTGCATCTCTAGTAAGTGCACTCAATACTTGTTCTTAAGTCAATACTTTGAAAAAATGGCAGTTTTAAACTAAAGATATTATATTGATTGTTTGAGCACCAGAAAGTTGAGTTAATCTAACATTAAAATATCTTCCCAATATTTTTCTAAAGCTGTATTTTAAAAAATCCAACTTTTTCATTTCAAACTAAATGCTCATTAAGGTATAAATGAAACAATATACTTTGCGTATTTAAAGCTACTGTTACTCTAGATTTTTCTATTTCATATTTTTCTTCCATAAAAAGCAGGGACTAAAACTGATATAAGAATAAATGTTTAAAAAAGTAAACCATTTTTCTAACTACTAAAAAGTAAAGGTGTAGTTAATTTTAAGCTTTGATTCTAAAGATGCCATAAATCCACAAATATCCATTTTACACGTTTTCTTTTAAATATTTGTTTTATTTTTCAATTACAGTTGACATACAACATTGTATTCATTTCAGGTATACAACACAGTATTAGACATTTATATACCTTATGAATTAATCATCTGATAAATCTAGTACCCATCTGACACTGTACATTGTTATTATATTATTGATTATATTCCTTCTCTATGTTATACTTTACATCCCAATGACTATTTTGTAACTATTAATTTCTATTCCATTTTTAGTTTATACTATATATATATACATATACTATATATATATACATATATATGTGTGTATATATATATATATATATATATTTTTTTTTTTTTTTTTAAGAGAGAGAGGAAGGGAAAGAGAGCTAGAAACATTAATGTGAGAGAGAAGCATGGATCAGCTGCCTCCTGCATACCCCCTACTGGGGATTGAGCCAGCAACCCAGGGCATGTGCCCTGACCCGGAATTGAACTGGGACCTCTTTGTGAGTCCACACTCAATTCTCTGAGTCACAAGGGCTGGGCTAAATTTGTATTTCTTAATCCCTTCCCCTTTTTCACTCATCCTCCCAACTCCTCCCATTTGACAACCATTAAAATGTTCTCTGTATCTACAGTTTGTCTCTGTTTTTGTTCATTTATTGTGTTTTTTAGATTTCACATATAAGTGAAATCATGTGGTATTTGTCGTTTTTTCTGTCTGACTTATTTTACTCAGCTTAATACCCTCTAGGCCCATCCATGTTGTTGCAAATGGCAAGATTTCATTCTTTTTTATGGCTTAACAATATTCCATTGTATATATGTACCAATTCTTCTTTATCCATTTGCTTCCAGAGCTGTTGTAAATAATGCTGCAATGAACATATGGATGGCTATGTCTTTTCAAATTGGTGTTTTGGGTTTCTTTTAATATGAGAAAACCTGTTTTGTAGAGAGTGTTCTTATACTTAACTCACTTCATTAGCATTGCAGTAATATATAAAGAGCACAATGTAGCTATGAAGTTCAGTTACATTCTAGAGCTCCTGTATTTGCTGTTTCTTTCTGTTGCATTTTAGGCATGTTTGAGAAAATGCAGAGATAGTGGAGATGCTATAACCAAGACAGAGCATATGATGGAGCCAGGAAATGCAAAAGCTACAAATGCAAGAGGGTCCCTACATGTCCTGACCATGCAAACACCCTTCTCTCTGCCCTTTAGGTGAATATGCACCAAAACAAAACAAAAATAGAAGGTGAAAGATTCTCCTTTTTAACATTAATGAACACAGAGGAATTTGTAGATAACATAAAAATAAAAAACTATGTATAATTTATTTCTACAATGTTAGTTTTTTAAAGTACAGTATGACTTTTACTTTGTTAGACTTTTAAATTACATTTCAGATTTTTAAAGCTTGAGAATCAGAAATGGGGGTTACCAAAGACTATAAACTCATCTTAAGACGGATTAGCTATATTATGCTTCATACTTATTAATTCACTAGCATGTTGTACACTGGGGAAGGATTGATTAACATAAAAAAAATTTCTCAGCAACTTTTACATGGTCAAACAACCACCAAATTAATGTGACTATGCTACAGGAATTCAATTCCAAGATCTACTTATGTATATAAACAATCTGCACAATACAGGTATACAATGCGTGATACATTACATACCATACAGATGATTATCTTATCAGATCTATAAAATCAGTAGAGGCAGCTTATGAAACCACAGGAAAAAAGGTATTTATTAAGAAAATACAGAGTAAAATGCACTCAAAGGTTTAACTACAATATTTAAAAATATCTTTGACGAAGGTCTGATATTAGTCAAAACTGAAGAGGAGTTATTCACATAACTCCTTTTAAAAAAGTTATCCTGGATGGTTCATAATACACTCTACAGGTTGTATCGTATTCCTTGAAACACTAGGGTCGACAGATACTGTCACATTCATATATTTACACAATGATGTATTTATTCATTCAATTAACCTGTATAAATGAGTCTACTATGCACTATTATTTGTGGTAAGCACTGGAAATAGATGGATAGAAATAGTGTGTGTATCAATGGAAGTATCAATCAATGGGAAACCATGGTACATAGGAGAACAGAAAGGAATACAGACAATGAGTCAGAAATGTGAAAATGTGCAGGTCAGCCAGACCTTGACTACAGAGTCCAATTTTAGGGAGTAGGAAGGATTGCATTTATTATGTATTTAACAGAGATGTAAATGTTTGGAAAGGTTTATTCCATATTTTCTTAATTCAATAGTAAGAGTAGCCAAAAACACAGGAGAAATCTAAAGTAAAGTGAAATACCTTATTAAAAACTGCCCTGCCTATACCCCACTCACACTGGCTCTTTTCACAGAACCACTACCTCAGATGGCCCTGTAACAGGAAAACCATCCTCAGTTTGAGGTCAATTCCACTAGAATCTAGTAGACGCCAACTACAAGCAAATGTTTTGAAGACTTTGGGGGTGGTTTGCTCCACAGACAGTAAAATGACACGATGAAGAAGAACATGACTTCTGTATAGGTTTTAGAGCCCGAACTCTCAAGCTCTAACTTTCTGGTTCTGCGGTCTTTAATCAATCCAAAATAAGTAAAACAAAACAAAATGCACAATTCAAGAACAAGTAAAAACAAAACAGAATACAGAGACATATTCAAATCTGGCTTGTTCTATTTCTCAGGCACATATGTGTGAAAAGAAAACCCAGAAATCAGGTAACTTGAGTTGGGATAAGAGGAAACTTGCTCTGTGTGTCTAAGGATTCAGAGCCACCTGGACATCGGTGGCTGGGCTTCCTCTTTTTGCTTCCCCTCAGGAGATTTTAGGCATCTGAGATGGGAAATGGCAAAAGGAACCAGCAACAGTGATAATAATAGGAAGGGCTAAAGATACCATTGTAACAGTACCATAGGTTTATACTGTTCTTTAGAATGATCATATATGAAATTATTTATTTTAAATATAGCAAAGGAGAAAAGATATGACATAACTGTAAAATGGAAGCAGTGATCCATGGATTAGTGATTCTTAAGTACTTTTCTCCAAAAATAAGTGGAGTGAGTCATTTCAAATTAAGAGGTTCTTTGGTTAAACTTCGATTTCCTTCTGGGTGTTCCTTTTTGGACACAGCTGTCTTAGTATGGTGAAGGATCACAGAAGCCTCACCACAAATAAAATGGGGTAATTTCTATTTAACAAAGCATTTTTCTAACTTAAAACTCCTAATACAGCTTGAGCATTTGAAATAAGAAAACTGAGAAAGCCACTTGCCATCCAATATTGATGCATTTTTAAGATTGCAACTGATGTCTCTTTAATAAAAATAGTGTACTAAAATCATTCGCACATACTCTTTAGTTATTTGCTTTCTAAGATCCATATAATATGCTTTCTGTGAAAAAAATTATCTTACATTTTGAATAAAATACATTTTATTTAAAGCATGCAAAAACCACACCTGCTTAATGGTATTCTTGTCTGTGTTGCTTGATGTTTAACACTATAATCAAACCGTATTGCAGTGTTCGCAGCTCCTGATGAGCCCTAAATGAGGCTCCATCAATCTGACAGACTATTTCAGGACTAAAACTAAAGATGAAAAATCTCACCTTGCTTCTAAAATAAAACTCTACCTCACCAAGTATGTCCAAACTAAATCATTTAAGTAAAAATAATTGAATCTAGGCACTTTTTGAGGCTTATTCCTGAGCCATCACCAGCCCCAGATGGCACTAATCCTCAGTAAGTGATATGTGTTCTAAGAATATGATCAGCACATAATCAAAACTGAAAATATAGTCGGTGTATAAAATTTTAAAAGAACAATATATAACTAATACTAACGGTTATTTTCAAGAAATGTATATGAAACTTATTGCTTGCATGGTATCTAGTCACATTATTTAAATCACCTCTTCATTTTTATCTCTAAAACAATATTTTTAAAAGCTCTTTTAAAAAGATTATTGCCTATGATCCTACACATGTTAGCACATCACATCAAAATTTTATTATACAAAACACTTCACCAACACATTAATTCTGCCACTTCATCTAATTATTGAGAAGTAGGGTTGTTGCCAGTACTCTTACTATTAACAAAACCATCTAAAATATAATGGTATTTGCATAATGACTATAAAAAGAGTTTTAGCAGGCATTTCAGACTGTCTAAGCACTGCATTCTTCTATTTCTATAATCAGGATCCTGTCCTACTATCTATTTACAAGGACAGGATCAGAAACACAGAAAGAGTTCCTGTTGAAGATGGCAACAGAGAAGGCGCCTCCTCTCAGGGACACAGGGAACAATTCCCTGTGGAAGAAAACCAGCAACTGGCTGAGTGACTCCTACACATCAGGTAAAAAGGAAAACAAAACCACATGGAATGGGGTAGGCGAGGCTGAGACACAATTTCATCATAAACCCCATCCCTGGCACTGAGACATGCAATCAAAAGCAAACGCACACTCCCAGCTTCTCCCTGAGGAATGAAGGGTTTGGACCCAATTATCTACTGCCCAACTTTTATGTCCTCTTCCTGAATGATGGTCCCCAGAACATCTAGCTCTCAAAGCCTACAAGGCTTGCTTTCATAAGACCCAAAATACTATCATAAACAAAAAACAGTTCTTACTGGGCTCTCAGGGATTCACTGGAGCTATCCCCTGGGGCTCAGCACACAAGCAGCAGATTGAACTACCCAGTCTTTCCCAGAAGGAGAACAATTTGTATATCTTAAAAGCTGCAGCCTGAGGTTCAGGCTTCTAATTTAATACACATCTAGGGTCTGACTGCAGTACTCTCCAGAGACAGGGAGGCTAGCAGCTGCCATCTTCATGTTCTCCCTCTGGGTATGTTTCTGCAGAAAATGAAATCGCTACCTCAAAGAGATATATGCATTCCCAATTATACTGCAGCATTATTTACAATAGCCAAAGCACAAAACAACCCGTGTGTGTGTGTGTGTGTGTGCATGTGCGTGTGTGTGTATATATAATAAAATATTATTCAGTCATAAAAAATAAGGCATTCTTGCCATTTGTGACAGCAAGGATGTACCTTGAGGGCATTATGCTAAATTTAATAAGAGAGAGAAAGACAAATACTGTATGATCTCACTTTTGTGTGGAATTTTTAAAAATCAGACTCAGAGAGAGTATAGATTCATGGTTGCCAGAAGCAGAAAGAGGGGTGGGCAAAGTAGATGAAGGTGATCAAAAAGTATATAATCAAAAGGTATATAATTCCACATATAAGATATATAAGACATGGGGATGTATAACATAGTAAG
Organism: Molossus molossus; assembly: GCF_014108415.1. NCBI lineage: Eukaryota > Metazoa > Chordata > Mammalia > Chiroptera > Molossidae > Molossus > Molossus molossus. The sequence goes on along the minus strand of NW_023425344.1, from coordinate 71,797,701 downwards.
TATTCAGTAGTTAACAATAGTGTAGTGTATATTTAAAAGTTTCTAAGAGAGTAGACCTTAAAAGGTGTCTTTAGAAATTAAAAAGAAAAGTTCAACAATGCGAGGTGATGGATGTTGACTAAACTCATGTGGCAAAATATGCATATATAAAATAATTATTTTGTACTTCTAAAACTAATACAATGTTAAATGTCAACTGTACCTCAATAAAGAGGGGCAGGGGGATGGATCAGAAATATGGAATTTTTTTACTTCAACCACTGTTATAAAGCAAATCAATTATAAGGCCAGAAAAAAAATATCAGACTATTTGTGTTCAGTTTTATATATTGCACTGATTCTCCCTGTCACATGGGTACTTTCAAAGCCCTCCAACAGTTCAGTACATGATTTGACTGATGAAGTGTATAGCTTCTAGATTTGAAAGTAAAAAGAAATATAAGCCAAATTTAGAGGAGATTATGACACAATGAAAGAAAAGGACCCAGAAAAAAATCATTTGTTTATGGTTGAATAGTACACAGGTGGAGAGCTTGGAGTATTCAAACATTGTAATGGTGAGTCAGCGTGAGTGAAGGAGTTTTTTTTTTTTCTGTTGGAATAAAAAAAGAAGAAGGAGCCCAGCTGGTGTGCTCTGTGGAACGAACATTCATTGACTGAGAGGTCTTGGTTTGATTCCGTCAGGCACATGCCAGGGTTTTGGTTCTGATCCCCAGTAGGGGGTGTGCAGGAGGCAGCCAATCAATGTTTCTCTCTCATATGGGTGATATTTCTAGCTTTCTCCCTTCCTATCTCTAAAACATAAAATAAAATAAAATAAAAATAAAAATTAAAAAATAAATAAAATCAGCCTTTATTTAAAAAAAAAAAAAAGGCAAAAGTAAGGCAATAATGAGGAAAGTAGTAAAGCTCTCCATGGCTAAAGTGGTCCAAACACACATATTAACAGCCTAGAATATATTTGTACTAACCATTCTCCTTAGGAATGCATCGCAAATATATTGGGATGAAAAAAGCACTTTCTATAAGGTAGTTTTTAAATGACAAAATTTCAAAATTCAGCTGCCTTAAGCTGCAGCAATAGATAAAATTGGATAATTATGATCACTCATTATTGGTCCTTTGTGATAATAAAAGTTAAAATTAACCTTTCAATTGAAATCTAAACTAGACAGGAAGTTAGTGAAAGTTAATCCTTGAGAACAATATTAGGATCTGGAATGTTTATAGTTTACATTGTCCCTTGAAGATACTTAAAACAAAACAGATTAAACTTCTGCATCAGCTTTCCAGGAAAGCAAAATATCCCTCCCTTCAAAAAGCAGTTACTAGATAACCAAGTGCAAAAGGTTCTCAACAGTATTGCAATTGTTCCACCAGCAACATTTGTTTTCATCCCTGTCTATCCACTTCATCTTGAGTTGCTCTGGGAAAAAGGTAACGTGGTATCAAAGAATGAGGATAATCACAGTTTGGGGAGTTGGGCTGACTTGAGATCCTGATACCCTGTCTACAGCCTAGAATCATGCGTTCCCCAAAGAAATTATGGACCAATAAAGTAAAAGTAAAATATATATATATATATAATTATATATATATATAATTTTAAAAATCAACTTTTGAATTTTTCTACATGCAAAACTGTTTTCAATTAAAAAACATAAATAATACATTATTTTATGTTGTTCTCATATGTAAGCTAACTTAGCTATCGGGTTCTGATAGAATATTTTAGTTCATTGTATTGTGACATTCATAAGCAATGGCTGGAAGTCAGTCGTATGCCTGACTCTCTGTAAGGAGGGATTTCAGTCCTAACCCAGGCAGAACATTAACACTGAGAAACACTGCACAGTGTTTACTTAATTCTTCTTTCATATTGAATGTATACATTCAGATATAATTAAAGTTTCTCTTTTCCCCTTTATGATTAAAGTTTTAAAATTAATAATTAATTAATTTTTTGATTTGATGATAATTAAAGGTCTTTTTGTGCCAAATACTGAGTTAGAACCTGGGAATGAAGTGATATATAAGACTAACATTGTTCGTTGCCCTTACAAACTCACATACAAGGATTGCCAGCAGGAGATTAATGCTGCTGCGCAAAGAAGCGTTGACAGTCTAGGATGTCAAATGTGTATGGGTGCACTCCACTCCTGGTCCAGCAGCCTACACACTGAAAAGGTCGCTTAGCACGTTGAAGACCAAATTAAGGTTTGCACATTCAAGATGAGAAATCCCAGCAAAATACATAAAAGGTATGCGTAAGAACACAGTTTTAATAAAATGATCCAGTGTAGTTTCCAGAGTCATATGGGTAGAGGAAAATATTCTAAGATCTCCAGGGTGTGTGTCATATTACAGGCTAGTGAACTCTTTGGATTTATCTGTGTATGCAATAGAAAGAATTGGGCTAAGCATCCATTGCAATCAAGACTCAGAGGATCTCTACTGACTACAGTTGTCTTTCCCCACCTCACAATGATGTAGTTGATTTTAATATACAAACGTAACTGTTATATGCAAGATATGCCCCTTTCCCAAAAAACAAAAGGGACAACAAACAACTTTCCTCTTTCACTTAGTCCACAGGATGTCATGAACCAAATAAAATCAGAAATAATTAAGGCTAACATTTATTGTGTGCTAACAGTGTGCTAAGTGTTGCGCTCTTCACTTTATTGATTTTTTTCCTTTAATTCCCAGTAGTATAAAAAGGTACTATTATAGATTACAATTTATTAGCATGAAGTAATCACAAAATGGGTCACATCTTTTTTCATCACTATGTCTTTCCTGCATGAGAAAGTCAGGATGTCGACAACCTTACATTTTTTATTTTAAAAAATAGATGTATCTATAAAGATAGTATCATTAACAGTTTTCAAAATGAAATCACCACAACACATTTTATATCCGTCATTCCAGGATGCGTCTATTTACATTTACATCAATCACTGCAACTGGAATGTACACAAAGGCAATTCTGTACTCTTTTAATAATTTGATGTCAAAATAAGATAAAAACTCTACAAAGCCAGAGAATCATTATACTAATTAAGGGTAATTAATTTAATGTAATGCCATTTCCCCAGAGCTTGGTGAACGGCTAAGCACCAAATAACATTTAGAACACCAACAGAATTTGTATAGTCCCATGGGCTTATAATAATGAGATTTAGCCTGAAGTGATCTCATCCTTATTTGAACTCTTACTAGAATTATTTTTCCCTATTCCTCTATCACATTTAATATATGCTGTCTTCTTGTGTTATTAGTTATATGCATGTCACTTGTCTGCATTATAAACTTTGAGTCTAAGAAGTATTTTTTATATCACTATGTCTTATACAAATTAAGCATTCAAGAAATATTTTCTAATAATGACACATGAATGTTAAAAGTAAAAAAAAAAGTGCAATTCAATATAAGAGATTTATCAATGTGCAGAAAAAAAGTCTTCTTTGCTATAAAAAAAAAACAGTAAATTTTAAATAAACAACACATTCTACATAAGTAAAAACATCCATGAACTTCTTATTAATAGAGAATATTAAAGTTCAAACCAGTGTTCAAGTATTCTCTTATTTCCCGTCTCTTAGCTACAGTGTCAACAGATAATGACCACCAATATTACTCTAAATGAACAATAAAACTAAAGTAACTGAAGTAAAATGAATGTACTGATGGGTTACATTTAAATTATTTTAAAATACTTGGACTTTTACAGATTGTTCTGTAAGCTACTATCACCATCCATTGGGAGAGATGTGTGAGACAGACAAGGGAAAAATAACTGGATAAAACCACCTCCTAACTCTGAATTAATAAACATTTTTAATGGAAAATTAATGTCTTACAGACAAGGTAGGAAGGAGTTATTCTTTGTTCAAGTGACACCCAGTTAAAATCAACTTGTGCAAATAGGTATCTAACTGCTTCATGACAAACTCCTTCATGGAAGAACCTAACCCAGTTACATCAATCAAGACTGCCATGTTTTCTCTGTCTTTCTCCTCCAATCCCTGGATCTTAAGTCTTTACTTTGAATGGTAAAAATAAAGAGTTTGTACCCAAACTACTGAACTGTTGAGAGATACCTGGGGAATACAAAGCACGAGGTGGTTTTGTTTTCTTGTCTTCAAGTCTATGAAATTCATCCTAAAATAAGTGAAAATACTGAGCAAAGGACTAGGAGCTTAAGAGAGCAACATATAAAAAGCTTTTTCAATCTTGAGTCATTCTCCAAAATCCGAGGGAGATAAGGCTGCGAGATCCCTTCCCTGGAGGTGTGGCGTCGATCGATCACCGGGAAGGAGAGCACTGTGCAGGACTACATGAGTGTCGGTGTGCCAGCACACACTAACAGACTCGCGCAATTCTGATAAGGACGAGAGGGAGCCCAGCTGTGCTGGAGATAAAAGAATAAGCTGCGTATATTTGTGCTGATGCTGAACTGGATAACTTAATCCCCTTTACCTTGTTCTGCATGAGAGTGGGTGTGAAGTAAAACAGGATTTGAAGATTTTTGGGTTTTTTTTTTTGACAAATGATGCTTTGCTCACTTTCATTTTTCAAATGGTGCCTTCACTGACTCAGCACAGATGCAAAGTGACTTCAATGTTATGCATTGTTTCCCACTTATAAAGGAGACGGAAACTACTGAGAATTTTCTGTTTTGAGAGAAAACATAATGATGATTTTTCTTTCTGTCTTTTTTTTTTTTTTTTTTTTTTTTTTTTTGCTTTTGGCTAAACTTGTTCCTTTAAAATAGAAAAGCATCACCTGGGAGCAGAATGAACCTTTGAAGACTGCATGTGCAATTCCCTACCTTAGATACAGTGCACTGGCCTTGAACTGTGTCATGCCATTCAACAAGCTGTAGAAGACAAGCTGTTTTTCATTTTCTTGTCATTTAAGCTTTCTGTTCAGAGTCTTTACATAGACTGAGTGCTGGAGTTTAGCGTAGAGGTCTTTTAGTGAAGAATTTGTCTTAATTTGTTTTGCTTTGTTTCTTATAAATGTGCACACCAAGATATTTCAGATACAAAAAATAATTCAGTCTTGATAGATGTTGAAATAATATATTTATAGGCTGGGTAAGTCACAGCCAAAGATGCTTGTTGACAACTAGAACATAATTGAATTTCATATTTTTCCTTCAGGTAACCTTATATTTTCTTTCATCTGACTTTGTTTAATTTTATTGATCATAAATGGTGAACAAACTTTTTGTTCTATTATTTCACTAGCCTAATTTAAAACATCCATATGTTAGACACTGTCTCTTAATATCATCTGAGAAATTAAAGTTTATGACAGGGTTTCTTTTACACTGGAGAAAGAAGTGACTTCATAAATATCATCAGAGGAAAGGCAGAAGTTTTTTAAAACGTCTACTTTGAGTCCTAGGGTGCTTTGGAAATAAATGCAGAGATGAGAGGAACTAATCCAATCATCCAGAGACCCACACATCTCTCTTCTGATGTAATCAGTCAACTACTTAATATATTTCAATCCTCCATAGTCTATATTGATTTAATATGAAGAAAATTTTGCTAACTTAGTAAAATGCTTGAAAATAACTGAATAAGACATTCATTAATAAAGATATCATGAAAGAAAAATCAATAGGGGTATATAAAATCAGCTTGGGGTTTCCAGGAGAGAAGTCAGACCTGTTATGAGACAATAAAGTGATGCTGTTAAGAGTGGAATTACATCCAGACATGGCGATGAGTTTCTGCATTCACGCTTGCTGATATAGACTGAGTAGCATTTCTTCGGTTCTGTGGGTATTATCATTATTTTCTCCGTAGTCTTTGGTATCCTTGTCACTGGTAAACTTTCTCTTTTTTCTATGCCAAATAACAATGCAAACTCTTCATATTCTATGGAAGGTTGAGGACCAATTTTTAACATCAGTAGATGTTGTACCCCTCCTAATATCTTTCTGTGTGTATGTGTGTATGCTTAAAAAGACAACAGTGTGTGGTTTTTGTAGTTCTTATCTGTAATTATATTTTGTTGTTACAAATGTACTTCTGCTTATGACTGCAAAGTCCAGTGGGGAAATGTCTAAAAAAAATAATCAAGCCCTGGACACATGATCTGCATAAGTTATCTGCCCATAAAGGATGTCTGTTTTGAGGAAATTTTGTTATTATTCCAGATGGCAGTACTGTCATCTTGGCCACACCACATGTAGCACATTCAGGAATTATTCACTGTGTCTGGTGGCCTGGAAATGATTCTGCTATTGAAAAGATTGTAACAAAGTGTCAGCATATGCCAAGCCATTCAGCACTGTCCTCCAAAAGAGCTCCTTTTCCCATGGGAAGTTACCAAGAAGTTTTGGTCAACAATTCCGATTTCTTTTACCAGACTTTTAAAAAATATTCATTTGTTGATCTCTAGCTTGGCTCAGAGCCAACCTAAGTTTCTATCAAATGGCACCTATGCCTGTCACTGGTAGTCAGCTACTTTAGTTCTGAATTTATGTGGTTTGTGGATAGAAATGTTATGCAACTGGTCAATATTATTGGTCTCAATGGGAAGTACCTTGAGGCTCATCTCAACTATCTCCATTTAGGAAAAAAGTATTTAGTAGTCTTAATACTAACCATCTTTCATCATTTTTAACCGCAAGACTAGTAAGTTTATGGAGGTAACATAAGATGTGTTCTCTTCACTATAAATGAAGTCGCAGATCTTTGTCAGATAACATCCTGAGGGCAATGCTCTCAGGGTACCAGAGCTACGTTGACTGATTTCAAAGGTTTTTCTTCTACAACGATCTAACAATAGCAAACCAACAGAAACATCCATTCTAAGCAGTTAAATGTTGGGTTTTCACCTAAACCTCCCAATGTGTCATCGGAGCCTGAAAGTGCAGTTATATTTTTCCCAGCACAGTTACAGTGCAGACAGTGAAGGCAGTCGGCATATGTTCTATAGAGAGGGTCTCGCCAATAAGTGTCTACTCTAATGGTTAAGAGCTAATATGAAATTCATAATAAGGATTTCATAGTATTTGAGAACAGGAGAGAAGGCTGCTATGATTGAATCTGGTCAGCCAATTTTCCTTTATCACGTACTGAGGTGTAACTTTGGTCATTCTAGCAGCCGGAATTTATAAACTAGAGGAAGAGAACACAGATTTTCACAGGATGTTGGATTAGACAGATATGTGAGGAAGTGATTATTCTAAAACCTCACAGAGACCGTAAAAGAAGGAAGTACAGTGTAGAGAGGAGGCACAAAGAAGCCCCAACGAGGTCATACTCGAGAAAGTGAAGTTTAAAAAACAATTATTTCACCATGGGCAAATGATGAGGGGGAAGGAAAAATGCACAACTGTATATGTTGGCAGAAAATAAAGGCCTGAATCAAAATATAAAGGAAAATTCAGCCACTTTCATAAGACAAGGAAACTAAGAATCTGCATAACACATATTTTCAGAATAGAGTCTAAGATTTACTATTTTAAGCAAAAGCCTGGGAAAGTTATTTAGCATTAATCACCTAATTTGATAGACTAACTGAATAAGTGTTGACAGAAGAGCCAATAGAAGATAATTATTGGTAAATAAGGAACAGAGATTTTTAAGAGTTCTTGTGCATTTATCAGTCTGTCTCAAGTGGCAGCAGTCTACAGCTGCCAATGATTTCTCCACCAAAGCAGTGTTTAGAGCACTGAGTTTTAAGGATTTAGAAGAAAAATAAATAAAAGAAAACGAATCCAGGATGTATTTACTTGCAGTGCCTATGTAAATAATTGCATTTTAGGATACCTAAAATTATATCAGGGCATTTAGTTTATAAAAAAATAAATAAATGCACAACAACCTAAATTTATGCTGATTGAGGTGTTTTCTAGGAGACAGTTTATCAAGCTGCAAAGTACCAGAAACTATCACCACCTATTTGACAATGAGAATCAGAGAACATGCTTGGAGTTATAATTAGTGATGGCTCCTGAGGGTCTGAGAAGCTCAAAATGCTTTATAAATAGTGATACATGTCCTATTGTTTTACCCTGGATTTCCAGCATAACATAAGAAGAAGCACTGGAAGATGTTGACTAATCTAAGTTTAAAAATCAAAACACAAAAAAACTATTAGAAGCCAAATGCAGGACCAAATCATTTTGTGAAAAATGATTATGTCCAAATGAATGCCACAGAAGTAAATTTACATCAAACATTTGCATTTTGATTATATGAATTCCTTGATGTAACTACTATTGAAACTTTTTATTAAATCCCCAGTTAATTGTACTCATAGTTGACTTACATTTGTTAATTGATTTGCGCAAAACCTTCTTGATTTGGGGGGGTAGCAAAGTGTGAGGTAAATGTACTGTAAAATGAGAGTCAAGATTACAGATTGTAGTTTTGTTAAGATTGAAATAATTGTCAAAAATATTGAAAAACTTAATCAATGCATTTTGAGAGTTTTAAATATTTAGCTTACCATTTGGGAGAAGAAAACTTACATTCAGCCCTGTAGGACAGCACACTCTTTGAATATTTATTGAGCACCTATTATTAGTTTAGAGTTTATACACTGGAGATACATCAATGAACAAAACAGCATCTTCTGTATCGTATACTCTAATGGGAGCCAGATTACAAGTTTTGTATATAGTATGATTTTTCTAATGTTTGCTTTCTTTTTTTTTTTTTTTATGAATTTTTATTTATTTTTTTGTTACAGATATTTTAACTTTTTACCCCATTGGCACCCCCCACCCCACCCCCCCTCCACCCTGTCCCCGGCTTAGTTGTCCATGTCCACTGGTCATGCATACATGCATATAAGTTCTGTGGTTTATCTCTTCCCACCCCCCCACCCCCCATCCCCTCTTCTGAGGGATGTCAGTCTGTGCCCTACTTCCATGTGTCTGGGTCTACTGTATTCCTCAGACTGTTATGTTCATTATATTCCGTATATAAGTGAGATCATGTGGTATTTGTCTTTTTCTGCTTGGCTTCTTTCACTTAGGATAATACTTTCCAGGTCCCTCCATGTCATCTCAAAGGATAAGAGATCTTTCTTTCTTACCGCTGCATAGTACTCCATTGTGTATATGTACCACTCTTTTTTATCCATTCGTCTACTGGTGGACACTTGGGCTGTTTCCAGATCTTAGCTATTGTAAATAGTGCTGCTATGAACATGGGGGTACATATATTCTTCCTGATTGGTGTTTCAGGCTTCTTAGGGTATATTCCCAGCAGTGGGATCACTGGGTCAAATGGAAGTTCAATTTTTAATTTTTTGAGGTAGCACCAAATTGTTTTCCATAGCGGCTGCACCAGTCTACATTCCCACCAGCAGTGTATTAGAGTCCCCTTTTCTCCACACCCTCGCCAACACTTGTTGTTTGATGATTTGTTGATGGCGGCCATTCTGACAGGTGTGAGGTGATACCACATTGTTATTTTATTTTGCATCTCTCTGATGATTAGTGATGTTGAGCATTTCTTCATATGTCTCTTGGCCATTTGTATGTCCTGTTTGGAGAGGTGTCTATTCAGCTCCTCTGCCCATTTTTTAATTGGGTTCTTTGTCTTCCTTTTGTGGAGTTGTATGAGCACTCTATATATATTGGAAATTAACCCCTTATCTGATACATCAATGGCAATGATGTTCTCCCATACAGTGGGTTGCCTTTCCATTTTGATGATTGTTTCTTTTGCTGTGCAGAAGCTTTTTAGTTTGATGTAGTCCCATGTGTTCATTTTCTCCTTTATTTCTGTTGCCTTAGATGATGTATCAGTGAAAATTCTACTCCGTATGATGTCCGAAATTTTGTTGCCTACATTTTCTTCTAGAATTTTTATGGATTCACGGGTCACATTTAAGTCTTTTATCCATTTTGAGTTTATTTTTGTGTATGGTGTAAGTTGGTGGTCTAGTTTCATTTTTTTGCATGTTGCTGTCCAATTTTCCCAACGCCATTTATTAAAGAGGCTGTCTTTACTCCACTGTATGCTCTTGCCACCTTTGTCAAATATGAATTGAGCATGTTGCCTTGGGTCCATTTCTGGGTTTTCAGTTCTGTTCCACTGGTCTATATGCCTGTTCTTGTGCCAGTACCAGGCTGTTTTGGTTACAGTCGCTTTGTAGTATAACCTGATATCTGGTATTGTGATCCCACCTACTTTGTTCTTCTTTTTCAAGATTGCTGTGGCTATTCGGGGTCTTTTTTGGTTCCATATGAACTTTTGAAGTATTTGTTCTAGTTCTATGAAATATGTCATTGGTATTTTGATGGGGATTGCATTGAATCTATAGATTGCTTTGGGTAGTATGGACATTTTAATTATGTTAATTCTTCCAATCCATGAACAGGGTATGTGCTTCCACTTTTTTATATCTTCCTCTATTTCTTTTTTCAATGGCCTGTAGTTTTCTGCAAATAGGTCCTTTACTTCTTTGGTTAAGTTTATTCCTAGGTATCATAATTTTTTTGGAGCGATGGTAAATGGGATTGTTTTTTCAGTTTCTCTTTCTTTGAGTTCATCATTGATGTACAAGAATGCCATCGATTTCTTGACGTTAATTTTGTATCCTGCTACTTTGCCAAATTCATTTATTAAGTCTAATAGATTTTTGATGGAGTCTTTAGGGTTTTCTATGTACAATATCATGTCATCTGCAAAAAATGACAGTTTCACTTCCTCCTTTCCAATTTGGATCCCTTTTATTTTTAATTCATGTCTGATTGCTGTGGCTAAGACTTCTAGTACAATGTTAAATAAGAGTGGCGAAAGTGGATATCCCTGTCTTGTTCCTGTTCTTAATGGAAATGTTTTTAGTTTCTGTCCATTGAGTGTGATGTTGGCTGTAGGTCTTTCATATATGGCCTTTATTATGTCGAAATATGATCCCTCTATTCCTACATTGCTGAGCGTTTTTATCAGAAATGGATGCTGGATTTTGTCGAATGCTTTTTCAGCATCTATTGATATGATCATGTGGTTTTTATTCTTCATTTTGTTTATGTGGTGTATCACGTTTATTGATTTGCGAATATTGTACCAGCCTTGCATCCCTGTAATGAATCCCACTTGGTCATGGTGAATAATTTTTTTGATGTATTTCTGGATCCGGTTTGCTAGTATTTTGTTCAGGATTTTGGCGTCTATGTTCATCAGGGATATTGGCCTGTAGTTTTCTTTCTTCGTGGTGTCTTTTTCTGGTTTTGGAATTAGAATTATGCTGGCCTCATAGAACGTGTTTGGAAGTCTTCCTTCTTCTTGAATTTTTTGAAATAGTTTGAGGAGAATGGGTGTTAGTTCTTTTTTGAATGTTCGGTAAAACTCCCCCGTGAAGCCATCTGGGCCTGGGCTTTTGTTTGCTGGGAGAGTCTTGATTACCTCTTCAATTTCCTTAGTTGTTATTGGTCTGTTCAAGTTTTCTATCTCTTCTGGGAATAGTTTTGGGAGACTGTGTGTTTCTAGAAATTTGTCCATTTCGCTGATATTGTCGAATTTGTTGCCATATAGTTGTTCATAGTAGTTGTTAACGATCTTTTGTATTTCCGTGGTGTTGGTTGTTACTTCTCCTCTTTCATTTCTGATTTTGTGTATCTGGGTTCTCTCTCTTTGTTTCTTGGTGAGTCTAGCTAAGGGTCTATCAATCTTGTTTATCTTTTCGAAAAACCAGCTCTTTGTTTCATTGATCCTTTGAATTGTTTTTTTGGTCTCTATGTCATTTATTTCTGCTCTGATCTTTACTATTTCCTTCCTTCTACTTGCTCTGGGGTTTTCTTTTTGTTTGCTTTCTAATTCTTTAAGTTGTGAGGTTAGACAGTCAATTAGAAATTTTTCTTGTTTTTTGAGGTAGGCCTGTAGTGCTATGAACTTCCCTCTCAGAACTGCTTTCGCTGCATCCCATAGATTTTGTGTTGTTGTGTGTTCATTTTCATTGGTTTCCAGGAAGTTTTTAATTTCTTCCTTGATCTCCTCGGTGACCCATTCATTGTTTAATAACATGCTATTTAGCCTCCATGTGTTGAAATGTCTTTGCATGTTCTTGTTGCAATTGATTTCTAGTTTCATGCCATTGTGATCTGAGAAGATGCTTGATATGATTTCAATCTTCTTGAACTTGTAGAGATTTAGTTTGTGTCCTATCATGTGGTCTATCTTTGAGAATGTCCCATGTGCACTTGAGAAGAATGTGTATTCTGTAGTTTTCGGGTGTAATTCTCTGTAGATATCTATTAAATCCATTTGGTCTAATGCTTCATTTAGAGTCTCTGTTTCCTTGCTAATTTTTTGTCTAGAGGATTTATCCAGTGCTGTCAACGGGGTGTTGAAGTCCCCTGCTATGATTGTATTGTTGTCGATTTCTCCTTGGAAGTCCTCCAGAAGATTTTTAATATATTTTGGTGCTCCTATATTGGGTGCATATATGATTATCAAGGTTATATCTTCCTGTTGGATAGATCCTTTCAATATTATGTAGTGGCCATCTTTGTCTCTAGTTATGGTCTTCATTTTGAAATCTATTTTATCAGATATGAGAATTGCTACCCCAGCTTTTTTTTTTTTTTTTTTTTTTATCCTCACCCGAGGACATTTCCCATTTTTTTGTTCAGGTAGAGTGGGAGGGAGAGAGGGGAACAGAGAGAGAGAGAGAAACATCGACATGAAAGGAACACATCGAGTGGCTGCCACCCGCACGACCGACCAGGGCCGGGGACAAACTGCAACCGAGGTACGTGCCCTTAGCGGGAACCAAACCTGGGTCTCTCAGGACCGCAGGCCGACGCTCTAACCACTGAGCCAAACCGGCCAGGGCTACCCCAGCTTTTTTTTTGCTTTCCATTTGCTTGGAAAATTTTTTTCCATCCCTTCACTTTCAACCTATGTGAGTCTTTTGTTGAGAGGTGGGTCTCTTGTAAACAACATATAGATGAGTCATGCTTTCTTATCCAATCAGCTACTCTGTGTCTTTTTATGGGAGCATTCAATCCATTTACGTTGAAGGTGATTATTGATATGTACTTATTTATTGCCATTTTTGTTTAGTGTGGTTCTATTTTTCTTCCCATTTCTACTGCTAATTACAGCAGTCCTTTTAACATTTCTTGCAGTGCTGGTTTGGTGCTAATGTATTCCCTTAGCCTTTTTTTGTCTGGGAAGCTCTTTATTTGATCTTCTATTTTGAATGATAGCCTTGCTGGGTTGAGTAGTCTTGGATTCAGATTCTTGTTTTTCATGACTTTGATTAGTTCATGCCATTCTCTTCTGGCCTGTAGTGTTTCTTGTGAGAAGTCAGCTGAGAGCCTTATGGGGTTTCCTTTGTTGGTAACCTGTTGCTTATCTCTTGCTGCTTTTAGGATTCTCTCTTTGTCTTTAATTTGTGACATTTTAATTACTATGTGTCTTGGTGTGGGCCTGTTTGGGTTCTTCTTACTTGGGACTCTCTGTGCTTCTTGAACTTGAATGCCTTCTTCCTTCACCAAATTAGGGAAGTTTTCTCTCACTATTTTTTTTTTTTGAATATATTCTCTATCCCTTGCTCATTTTCTTCTTCTTCGGTGACTCCTATGATGCGAATATTATTACGTTTCCAGTTGTCCCATAGTTCTCTTAAGCTGTCTTCCTGTTTTTTAATAGTTTTTTTCCTTTTGTTTTTCTGATTGGTTGATTTTTTCTACCCTGTCTTCTAATTCACTGATCCGGTCCTCAGCTTCCCCTACTCTGCTTTTTAAACCTTCCAATGTGTTTTTCATTTCTGATATGTCACTTTTTATCTCTTCTTGTTGGTTTTTAATTTCCAATTGGCTTATTTTCAGTGTCTCTATGTCCTTACTCATGCTGTTCAGCTTCCTCAAGATCATGGTTCTGAATTCTAATCTGTTAACATGCTTAATTGCTCCACATTGATCTCATCTTTGGTGGAGGTGTCTTGCTCTTTCATTTGGCTTCTGTTTCTGTGTTTCACCATTTTCGCTATCACTGTGGGCTTTGGAGCCTGTCAAGTTCTCCCTGTGGGTGTTGGTGTTCTGCTGTTTGTGGCTCCCTCTCCTGTGTTTAGATGAGCGAGGGAGGACCCACGTTGAACACCACTGTCAAGTCTTACTTTCCTGGTTAAAGTTGCCAGCCCAGGAAACGTACTGTTATCCTCTAGCTTTTTGCCTGGAGGCTAGCAGTCTAGGTTAATTGATGAGTTTTGGGTTGTCAGTTGATTGAAAAACTCCCTCTGGTGCTCAGCCAAGGGGCTTTCACGAGGGTGGGGCAGATGCTGGTTGTTAGTGAGCCTCAATTAGCACTTCAATGGCCCACAGGGTGGGGTTGGATATCCGAGGGAGGGGCTGCTGCCTTTCCTCAGAGCCCTGGGAAGGAGCAATGTGGCCACTTTCCTGAGTGGCTGCACTCAGCGAAAGCTCTGAGCGCCCTCCAAATCCCAAGTGTCCCTACACAGTTCCAGTCCAGTCCGCCCTCCCTCCCTAATGTTTGCTTTCATTTGCCCCATCAACAACTATTAATTGAGCTTCTATTTTGTGTAGTCAGCAAATTATTAGATGCCATAAATATTGTCAACATGCAGTTACAACAAGGCCTTGCCATTATTATGCTTACATCTTGAAAAAGAAGATAGAAGACTTAAATAAAGCAATACAATCAAGATAGTTATTATTAAGATCAAGGCCATAATAGGTACTATGTCAACCATGACCAACCTAGTCTAGTGGTCAATCAGAACCATTTGAGAAGAAAAAAAAGAAATAAAGTTGTTTTGATAGATAGAATCCTACAATGGCCCCTCCTCACTGGTATACATACCCTGTATAATCCACAGGGCTGTGTACCTGATGAATTTTATTTCTATGCTTCTTAGGTTATATGGCAGATTTGACTTTAAGATAAAGAGATTATCAGATTATACAATAGCCTCATGTAATGACATGACCCTTTAAAAAGCAGAGTCCCCCCGCCCCCCACTGGTACCAAAATAAGTTTGAAATCTATAAATAAGAAGAAATGGACATACGTTTATCAAATGCTATTGTGGCATCTGTTGAAAATTTGAAATTATTATTCTCCATTCTTTGTGAATGTAATGGATTTCACTGACTGACTTTCAAATGTTAAACTAATCTATAATCATTTTATATCTATAAACTATTACATTTGTCTCAATGTAAAAAAATAAAAATAAAATAAAGTGGAGGGGGCCAGGAATTAAAGATTTCATGTGGAGACTAGCAGCTGAATGGCTCCCAGCAGACAGCCAGCCAGCCAGCCAGCGGTCACGTCAGTTCTACAACCACAAGGAACTGAACTCTGCTGATAAGAATGAGCTTGGAAGCTGATTTCTCCCCCAGAGACTGCAGACAAGAACTGACTATGGCCTTGTGATACCCTGAAGAGGGAACCCAGTAACTCTGTCTGAGTTCTGACTTACAGAACCGTGAGCAAACAAATGGGTGTTTGTTTAAGCCGTACAATTTGTGAAAATGTGTTACCAGCAATAGAAAATTCATACAGTTGTGGATAATAATGTTAAACTCTGCTCAATTTAAATTGGGTAGGGTTACATTTTAATAATCTAAGTGTTTGTGACTTGAAATAGGTAAAAGTGATAAGCAAGACAAAATCTACTTACTTAGATTTCATATGTTTGATACTGATTAGGGAAAAGTTGGAGAGGATGGAGGCGGGTAGAACTGAAGGGAGGGTGAGTGTGTGAGAGAGTGAGCTAGTGTGATAGAGAGTGTGAGTGGACATGAAGGTAGATGACCAAATTTGTGCAGTGCAGAGACGCAGAGCAGAAGGTTCCTGTGTCGTGGATGAAAGCAGCCAGCTACCCCGGTAAGTGGCCCTTCAGGGCATTTCTCCCTGCCCTGTGGGGAGGTCCCACCATTTTGGAAGATCCTGGGTCTTCGCTGGGAGGAGGCAGTGGGAACAGGTAGGGCCTAGCAACCTGAGCCCACCAGTGCACCTGGCACCATCAGATCAGTGGACACTCTGTGTCAACACAGACAAGTGCATAGTAGTGGAGCTATCAAGGTGCCTGCTATGGAAACCATGAATAGCAGGGAGCCCAGCAACATCCCCCCAGTATCAGCCCAATCAGAGTCCAGGCACACCCCCAGCAACAGAGGCTGGGGAGCAGACATCCATCCCCAGGCAACAGAAGCACAGATCAGCAGCTGAGACCCATCCCCAAAAGCTGCAGCAGAGGCCGAGCAGGAGCTGAGCCCCACCAGGCAGTAGTGCTCGCCAGCTGCCAGCAGTGGGACCTGGGGTTCCATCAGGGCCTGTGCAATTCCACTGCCCAGGGATCGGCGGGGAACTGGGGCTCCAGAGGGGCCTGTGTGATCTAGCTCCCCATGGAATCTTGGGGGAGCAGGGGCTCCAGTGGGGCCTGGGTGACCCAGCTGCCCACAGATTGGTGGAGTGCTGGGGCTCCAGAGTGGCCTGTGAGATCTAGCTGCTCACAGTGCTGGCAGGGAGTGAGGCTCCAGCAGGGCCTGAGTGATACAGCTGTAGGTGGTACCAGTGGCCAGCGGGAAACACATCTTCAGAGGGGCCCACATGATCCAGCAGCAACACCTACCAGATCAGACCAATACCAGCCCCCAGTAGTCAATCTTCCAGGACCAACAGCAGGAAAGAGGCGATATACAACAGAACAGCCTGGGAGGCACATTAGCCTTACTTGATACACAATGAGCTGCCTACACATCCCAGCATTCCTCACCAGGTCTAGAGCTACCAGATGACTAAAAAGGGAGACAATGAAACAACACCCAAAGGAATGAAAAAGAGAAATCACCAGAAAAGGAAATATAGAAAATGGAAGAAAGCAACTTGTCAGATAAAGAATTAAAACCAATGATTTTAAGGGTGCTCAAACAATTTGGTGAGAACTACAAGCAACTTAATAAGAATTATAAAGAGCTCAATGGGAACTACTTCAGCTTTAAAAAAAAAAGGTAGAAGCTATGCAAAAATTCAAGAGGAAATAAAGAATGACATAGCTGTTATGAAAAATACCTTAGAAGGGTTCAATAGTAGATTAGAAGAAGCTAAAGATTGAATCAGCGACTTAGAAGACAAGGTAGGGAAAAAAAAACAAAAAACAAAAAACAAATAGAGCAGAAAATGGAAAGAAAAAATTAAAAATCAGGAGGCGAGTTTAAGGGAGCTGCGGGACAATACAAAACGTAACAATATACACATTATAATGGTACCAGAAGGAGAATAATCGAAGAAATAAATAGAGAAACTGTTTGAAGAGATAATGACAAAAAACTTCCCTAAACTGGTGAAGGAAAAAGTCACACAAGTCCAGGAAACACAAAGAGTCCCAAGCAAGATGAACCCCAAAAGACCCATAGCTAGACACATCATAATAAAAATGGCAAACATTAAAGACAAAGAAAGAATCTTAAAGGGAGCAAGAGAGAGACAGAAAGTTACCTACAAGGGAGCTCCCATTAGACTGTCAGCTGATTTCTCAACAGAAACACTGCAGACCAGAAAAAGTGGCATGAAATGTACAAAGTAATGCAAGACAAGGGTCTGAATCCAAGACCACTCTATCCAGCAAGGCTATCATTCAAAATTGAAGGAGAAATAAAGAGCTTCACAGATTAAAAAACAAACAAACAAAAAATCTAAATGAATTTACCACCACCAAACCAGCACTGCAAGAAATGCTGAAGGAACTGTTGTAAAAAAGAAGAAGAAACAGAGAGAGAGAGAGAGAGAGAGAGAGAGAGAGAGAGAGGAACACGAAACACAGGCATAAAATTAAAATGGCAACTAATAACTATCTATCAATAATAATCTTAAATGTAATTGGCATCAATGCTCCAATCAAAAGACATAGTGTAGCTGATTGAATAAGAAAACATGATCCATATATATGCTGTCTACAGGAGACCTACCTCACAACAAAAGACTCACACAAGATGAAAGTAAAGGGATGAAAAAAGATTCCAAGCAAATAAAACAAACAAACAAAAAACTGGTGTAGCAATACTCATATCTGACAATCTGACAAGATAGACTTTAAAACAAGGGTCATAATAAGAGGCAAAGAAGATCACTACATAATATTAAAATAACCAATCCAACAAGAGGATATAACCCTGGTAAATATATACACACCAAATACGGGAGCACCAAAATATATAAAAAGAACTTCTGGAGGACTTCAAGGGAGAGATCAAAAGCAATACGATCATAGTGGGTGACTTTAAAACTCTACTGACACGACTGGATAAATCTTCTAGACAAAAAATTAACAAGGACATAGAGTCCTTAAATGACCAACTAGATAAATTGGACTTAATTGATATTTACAGAACATTTCTCCCCAAAGCTACAGAATATACATTCATCTCAAGTGCACATGGAACATTCTCAAAGATAGACCATATGTTAGGACACAAAATAAGTCTCTACAAATTCAAGAAGACTGAAATCATATCGAGCATCTTCTCAGATCACAATGGCATGGAACTAGAACTCAATTACAACAAAACATTCAAACACTTGGAGGCTAAATAGCATGTTATTAAACAATAAATGGGTTACTAGGAGATCAAGGAAGAAATAAAAAACTTCCTGGAAACCAATAAAAACAAACACACAACAACACAAAATCTGTGGGATGCAGCAAAAGCAGTTCTGAGAGGAAAGCTCATAGCCCTATAGGCCTACCTCAAGAAACAAGAAAAATTCCTAATTGACTTTCTAACCCTACAACTTAAAGAACTAGAAAGTAAACAAAAAGAAAAACCTAGAGCAAGTAGAAAAAAAGAAATAGTAAAGAATAGAGCAGAAATAAACTACATAGAGACTAAAAAAAACAATTCAAAAGATCAGTGAAACAAAAAGCTGGTTCTTTAAAAAATAAACAAGATTGATAGACCTTTAGCCAAACTCACCAAAAAAAAAAAAAAAAAAGAGAGGACCCAAATAAACAAAACAGAAACAAAAGAGAAGTTAACAACCAACACCACAAAAATTCAAAAGATCATCAAAACATACTATGAAAAATTATACACCAACAAATTGGACCATGTAGGCAAAATGGACAAATATCTAGAAACACAGAGTCTCCCAAAACTGAACTGGGAAGAGATAAAAAACTTGAACAGACCAATAACAACAAAGGAAATTGAGGATGTAATTAAGAAACTCGCAACAAACAAAAGTCCAGGCCCAGAGAGCTTTACAGGGGAGTTTTACCAAACATTCAAAGAAGATCTAATACCCATTCTCCTCAAACTATTCCAAAAAATCCAAGAAGATGGAAGACGTCAAACCTCATTTTATGAGGCCAGTATAATCCTAATTCCAAAACCAGATAAAGACATTACAAAGAAAGAAAACTACTGGCCAATATCCCTGATGAACACACATGCCAAAATCCTTAACAAAATATTAGCAAATCGAATCCAACAATAACATCAAAAAAATTATTCACCATGACCAAGTGGTTTTATTCCAGGGATGCAAGGATGGTACAATATTCAGAAATCAATAAATGTGATACACCACATAAACAAAATGAAAGGTAAAAATCATATGATCATATCAATAGATATGTAAAATCAATTGTGGAAAAGCATTCGACAAAATCCAGCACCCATTTCTGATAAAAACACTCAGCAATGTGGGAATAGAGGAATCATATCTTGACATAATAAAGGCCATATATGAAAGACCTATAGCCAACATCATACTCAATGGGCAGAAAGTATAAGCATTTCCCTTGCAAATAGAAAAAAGACAGGGATGCCCACTTTTACCACTTTTATTTAACATAGTACTAGAAATCTCAGCCACAGCAACCAGACATGAAGAAAAAATAAAAGGGACCCAAATTGGAAAGGAGGAAGTGAAACTGTCATTATTTGCAAATGACATGATATTGTACATAGAAAACCCTAAAGATTCCATCAAAAATCTACCAGACTTGATAAATAAATTTGGCAAAGTAGCGGGATACAAAATTAACGTCAAGAAATCAATGGCATTCTTATACAACAATGATGAACTCACAGAAAGAGAAACTAAAAAAAAATCCCACTTACTGTCACAGCAAAAAAATTAAGAGACCTAGGAATAAACTTAACCAATGAAATAAAAGACCTATTCACAGAAAACTACAGATCATTGAAAAAAGAAATAGAGGAAGACATAAAAAAGTGGAAGCACATACCTTGTTCATAGATTGGAAGAATAAACATCATTAAAATGTCCATACTACCTAAAGCAATCTATAGATTCAATGCAATCCCCATCAAAATACAAACGACATACTTCACAGAATTAGAACAAATACTTCAAAAGTTTATATGGAACAAAAAAAAACCTCGAATAGCCACAGCAATCTTGAAAAAGAAGAACAAAGTAGGAGGGATCAAATGACCAGATATCAGGTTATACTACAAAGCCACTGTAATCAAAACAGCCTAGTACCAGCACAAGAACAGGCAGATAGATCAATGGATCAGAACACAGAACTCAGAAATTGACCCAAGACATTATGCTCAATTAATATTTGACAAAGGTGGCAAGAACATACAGTGGAATCAAGACAGCCTCTTCAATAAATGGTGCTGGGAAAATTAGACAGCTACAATGCAAAAACATGAAGCTAGACCACTAACTTACACCAAGAATAAACTCAAAATGGATAAAAGACTTAAATGTGACTTGTAAATCCATAAACATCCTAGAAGAAAATGTAGGCAACACAATTTCAGACATCATATGCAGCACCTAAGGCAAGAGAAACAAAGGAAAAAAATGAACATATGGGACTTCATCAAAGTAAAAAGCTTCTGCATAGCAAAAGAAATAACCATCATAACGGAAAGGCAACCCACTATATGGGAAAGCATAATTGCCAATGATACATCAGATAAGGGGTTAATTTCCAAAATATATAGAGTACTCACACAACTCAACAAAAGGAAGACAAAGAACCCAATTAAAAAATGGGCAGAGGAGCTAAATAGACACTTCTCCAAAAAGGACATACAAATGGCCAAAAGACAAATGAAAAATGCTCAACATCACTAATTATCAGAGAGATGCAAATTAAAACAACAATGAAGTATTACCTCACACCTGTCAGAATGACTGCCATCAACAAATCATCAAACAACAAGTGATGGCGAGGTTTAGGAGAAAAGGGGACTCTAGTACACTGCTGGTGGGAATACAGACTGGTGCAGCCACTACAGAAAACACTATGGTGTTACCTCAAAAAATTAAAAATTGAACTGCCACATGACCCAATGATCCCACTTCTAGGAATATACCCTAAGAAGCCTGAAACACCAATCAGAAAGAATATATGTACCCCTATGTTCATAGCAGCACTATTTACAATTGCTAAAATCTGGGAACAGCCCAAGTGACCATCAGTAGATGAGTGGATAAAAAAGTTGTGGTACATATACACAATTGAATACTATGCAGCAGTAAGAAAGAAAGATCTTTTATCCTTTGAGAGGTCATGGAGGGAACTGGAGAGTATTATGCCAAGCAAAACAAGCTGAGCAAAGGAAGACAAATATCACATGATCTCAGTTATTTGTGGAATATAATGAACTAAACAAATCGATGAACAAAATAGACCCAGAGACATAGAAGTAGGGTACAGACTGACAAACCTCAGAAGAGTGGGTGCTGGGAGGGAAGAGATAAACCACAGAACTTATATGAATGTATGCATAACCAATGGATATAGACAACAAAGCTGGGGACGGGGCTGCGGTGGGGTATATGGAGGAGGGTGTCAATGGGGGAAAAAGGGGAAACATGTAACAAAAATAAATTAATATAATAAAAAAACAAAATAAAACAAAAAGAATATTTGATACCCTTGTAAATTCATAACTATGGCAAACCATACATTATATTATTTCTCAAAATGTCTGCATTTAAAGAAATAATATAGACTAATAGTCTAAGACTAATATCGACAAATAGTCTAGGAAGCTAATAGGATGCTAGGCAATTAGCTTTTTAAAGAAGTCATTGTACTTAGCACAAAAAAATTCATAATCATTGCTACTGTTTTTTATTTGATATATATTTAATACTGTCAACTACCTTCCAGGTACTGTATAAGATTCAGGGAAGATAAACATAAAAATAGAAAGAAAGGAACAAAATGAAGCCTGTACCCTCACAGAGATTACACACTTGTTGGTGGAACAAATTAATGAATGGGTAAATGAATTAATTATTTTTCCACTCACTTTCAAGTCCTCATCTGAAATTTTTAGAAGTTAGCAAGCACTTCATAAATACATTTTAGGAGAGAAGGTGAAAAATGATGATAGTTCACAGCTGATCTCTCAGATTTTGCATACTCTTATCCTCTTTATAGGCAATGTTTACTTTGAAATGCCATCAAATCTATCATTGTAACAGCAAAATCCTGATTTTCGCTTGCCTTTCAAGCACTTTCACAAATCATAATGTAACAGCTATAATCCAAGCTCTCTGCATGCACAGTTGGAAGTAAAGTTAAATCTTAAAAATTCTACCCTTGTATCATGAGTAAGCACTGTATTATAAAAATTGATATTAACATGGAGAAACTGAGCAGTGTTGGCCCTCAGCAAAATTGTTACATGGGCACAATGTTTATTTGTCACTGACTCTCTTTCTACTCAACTCGGCATAGTTGTTGAGCATAAGTTTTAAGGTTGGCTTCTGAGTTGTGACACAAAGTTTTATAAACTTACACAAAAGCAAATCTTAACTTTTCTAGACTTTAGTTCATTAAATACTATCTCCTCTCCTCAGTTTGTTTTAAGAAGTAAATGAGATATTTGTAAAATATTAATATGATTATTAATCTATCCTTCATCTTGCCAGTGGTCCTCAACATGTCCTCAATGTAGGACATCACCCCAGTGTAGGATACATTTTTGACAGTCATGACTGGTGGGGTCTACTGACATCAACTGGGTAGAAGCCAGGGGTGCTAATAAATATATTATAAAGCACAGAGCAGATCCCCACTATAAAAGCATTTCTAGCCTGGCTGGTGTGGCTCACTGGCTGAGTGTGGATCCATGCACGAGGAGGTTGCTGGTTCTATTCCTGGTCAGGGCTCATGGTTGTGGGCCCAATCCCCAGTTGGGGGCATGCAGGAGGCAGCCAATCAACGTTCTCTCTCACTGATGTTTCTCTCTCTCCTTCTCTCTCTAAAATCAATAAAGAAAAAATAAATAAAGGTGTTTTTAGCCAAAAATGTTAATGGAGTCAAGACTGAGGAGAAACCTTGCTCTAGGCAAGTATGTTGCCATTCTCTGCAGAAATGTCTGATTTTGATCTCTTCTCTTTCATTGTTTCTCATGAAATTCCTTGACCCCTTTGCAAAGTTATCTAATATCAATGAATGTGTCATCAATCTTATTTGTGTGTGGTTGTGTCCTAGCATTGTTTGAATTTTTACAAGGTGAACCTGGAAAAAGAGTCCTAAGAGATCAATCTCAGGTTATAATTTTCAGTTCCAGGGGATGATTTAAAAAAAGGGATGGGTGTGGATTTTGGAAATTTGAGTTATTTAAAATAAAAGAATATAAATGATAAATTAATAATCTCTGTACATAAACCTAACGACAAATTTGGAAAAAAAAAATAAAGCTTATCTTTTAAAATAACTTTAACTAATGTGATAAGTTGTTCATGGGAAGAAAACTTTTACTTCTTTTTTTTTTATCCTCATCTAAGGACATTTTTCCATTTTTTGTTCAGATAGAGTGGGAGGAAGAGAGAGTGAGAAACATCGATGTGAAAGGGACACATGGAGTGGCTGCCACCCACACAACCAAACTGGGCCAGGGCCACACTGCAACCGAGGTACGTGCCCTTAGTGGGAACCAAACCCTGGTCTCTCTGGACTGCAGGCCAATACTCTAACTGCTGAGCCAAACCATCCAGGGCAAAACTTATACTTCTTAACAATGATGTTCTTTAAACTCCAGTGCAAAAACCTTCATTGCAATCCAGTGGTACAGCATTACTTAAGTAAGTTAGTTGTCTGGTTGTCACTGATTGACTTTATCAACTATTGTAGAACAAAACTTTCTAGAAAAGAATAGCATCCAAAAATTCAAGAGCAACACACATAACTTTACCTGCATTTTTGTCCCTATAATTCCTCCTTAAGGTACATTTACCACTGATGGCTATTGTTTCAGTCAGATTCTTACACTCCAGACTCTCAGCAAAGCATTTGGACCTATTTCTTATTAAGAACTGAGAGATCAAACATAATGATAAGATGAGGATCTGAGAACAAAGGTTGTGGGCAATAATGGCCTGAGACAAGATAGAATACATGAGGATGAGGCCAGGAATGAAACTATGATCATAGGAAAGTTTGGCATGTAAATATTCGATGAAAAAGAAAAAAAGAAGTAATGATCAAATTTGTTGATCATTTCTTGGAACCTGAATCTCCCTGAGGACCAAACAAACTACTAACAGAAACTGGCAACAAAGGACAGAAGTGTAGATTTACTAGCTAAATACCAGTAGAGGAAAATGTAAATTTAGCACAGACTCTGATTCTTTCCAGTAATAGTTTAAAAGTATCATTTTTATTTGAGGTTTTCCCTAGTACTGTTTAAATATATTTCAAACAGAATAAATTTAAAACATCATGAGACAAGGTGTGATCTTAGGGAAATGTAGACCATCAACAATTTACAATGGGTAAAAAAATCATTTTACCTTTTCTGTGTTTAACATAAGAAGAAATAAATGTCAATATTATATACCTTCTTATACTTTATTCCTCTATATTGTGATAAATATTTCCAATCAAGAAAATCCCTCCAGCTTGAAAAATCATATTAAGCTTTTTAAGATATCAATCAGTTTTTAAGAAAAATGTATGTTATGCTATATAAGCATCCTAAAACAGTAAGAACAGTTATTTTTCAATTTCCGTTAATGGCCACTTTTCTTTGATCTACATTCTCAAGGCCACTATATATTATGAAGTCTGAATGTTTGTAAGAAGGATTTTGTTTTATTTGTGAGAAACAAAATACAATGTTAATGATAGGTTTTTGAAATACTGGAATTAATAAGAATATGTCACATGCTGATCCATAAAGTAACAAAGAAAACCATGTTCATGAGACGTGCTTGAACCCAGTGGAGTGTAATATATACCCATTATAGCAATATAAATACTTATAATTTTAATAATAAAAATAGCAATATTCAATAATCAATTATTTAAATCTGATGTGCAGGGCTAATCTCCTTAAAGGCTAAGATAGCAATCATATGCTTCTCTCTCATCCCCATATGTACTGTGGTTTCAAGAAATTGTTGTATTTGTAGAAACATACATAGATCAAACTTAATTAACAACTAGGACGCGGCCCAGTAAGTCAGTCGTCTTCCACTGCAACGAGCAGGACCTGCGTTTGTCATTTTGTCACTAAGTAGCTGTGAAAGTCGTGTCACATGCTGGATGGGACATAGCTTCTATTTAATTCTGTATGGTTATAGTTCCAAAACGGTTTCATATAAAAAATAGCTTAAAAGTGGAAATAATAGATATGCCAGAACTTTTATTGAATGACACTAGTTTGATGAATGTAATTTATATTTGAATTTTTATCTTTCATACCAGATGTAGCATTCACAAAAAAGTATATTTGTTTCTCCAAAATGGGTATTCCATGCAAGTGCTCAGCCAGAAACTGTCTTATTGCAACAATGAGAGTGACAAAAAATAAGACATTATTCTATAAAATATAAACTTTCGATCGTTGGTTCTAGTTGTTTTTTTCCCTCCATTTACGTGATTATTGATATTAATTTTTAAAATTCATGTACTTTACTTTGGAAATACTTTAGAAGCATATTTTCATTTTCTGCACTCATAAAAATGTGCTATTGTGTGAGTACTTATAAAAGTCCACTTCAATTTTATTGGAATTTCATATATTTTTGTTCATTTAGATTGTAACTTGTAAAGAAGTATTTATCTTAAAACACACACACACACACCCCTTCTCTCCAGGAACTGAAATACTCTAAACATGTACATTAAATTAGCTGTTTTTGTTTGGGTATAAGAATATTACCGCATGTTTCTCACCCATATATAAGCAAAAAAAAAAAATCCCAATCTTTTTAATCCTCACCTGAGGATATTTTTCCATTTATCTTCAGATAGAGTGGGAGGGAGGGAGGAAGGGAAAGAGAGAGAGAGAAAAAACATTGATGAGAGAGACACATTGACTGGTTGCCTCCCACATGACCCTGACCAGTGTCGGGGACCCAACTGCAACCGACGTACATGCCCTTGACCAGAATCGAACCCTGGACTCTTTGGTCCTCAGGCCATCACTCTAACCACTGAGCCAAACCAGTCAGGGCCATAAGCAAAAATGCTGAGAGCTCTCTCAGCAAATGTCTCTTCTTACCCTTGGAGTAATCTTTTCATGGTTACAGCATGGAATTCAGAGAAGGAAAATAGGAGGGAATTACACAGTTTGTCTTAAATATAACAAATAACAATTATACAATTTGTCTTAAATATAATAAATAACAATCACACTATTTTGGAATGCAGCATATTAATACATTCACTTTGTTGTTAATTAAATGATGGCAAATTCTACTAGTTTTCTATCTTCAAATCTGTTTTCCTGTATGTTTTCATATATGGCTGCTCAAAGTAAAGTCTACTTCCTTGACCTTCCCTTGCAGTTAGGTCTGACCACAAGAATAAGTTTTGTCTTTCTTTGAGAAAGCCTAAGTATGGTGTGTGACTCCCAGGCAAGAATTGTGTGCACCTTGAAAGGGGGAGCTGATCTGCTTCCCCCTCCACTGTTTTTACTGCATGGGATGAAGGTGTAATGCCTGAAGCTCCAGAGACACCAAACCATGAGGTAAAACCACATGCTGAGAAAAGAATAGAAAAAAGAATTTTGGTCCTCTGAGACCACTGAGCTATCTGGTCTCTTTTAATCGGCCCATGTCTGGTCTTGTATGTTGTGTAAGTCACTGTTAATATTGTATCTAAGTGGAAAGGGCGAGAGTTGTATGTATTTAACTCTTTTTAACTGATTCATAATAACATGCAGCAATTTAAATATATAAAATTTTAATAAATAGCTGCTATAAGTCAGGATAGGCTCTGGTGAAAAACAAGAAAATCACGTCATGTCATATAAGTCATAGAATTAACATTTTGATGAGAATAAATGACATCCAACAGGTATGCTAGAAAACAATAAAAGGAATGAATAAATGGCAAATAAATACTGTTTTAACAAAGTGGAAGGAGGGATTTAAACTTTCTATAATACTAGAGAAGGTAAGTATAGAAGATAGAGGGAGATAATTTTCAAGCCAGAAAAATATAGCTCATTCATCATTCATTCATTCATTCATTCATTCATTCATGTTAACTACTTATTCAATAGGAATTTATCAAGTGTATATTGTCTGTAGCAGTGTTGATCAGTTTCATTGTCTTTGTCGTTTATTTGTTTGACATCCCTTTGCTAGTTCACTTTGCCACTTGTGTACATTCAAACATTTAATCCTTATAATCCTTTGTGGGAGCCCCGTTCAGGTAAGGAACCTGAGGAAGAGTGATGCTAAAGTCTATGCTATATGTCAGGATCTGTCCCTCCTTCCAAGGTGTTCACATTCTGGTCAAAGAGGTCAAGCACATATATTTTAATAAACTACAAATACTGGCATCATAAAGTCTGAAGATTCACAGCAGAACAGATAGAATGATTGATCCTTCTTGGTAAATTTATGATGGGAAGGTATAAGGGAGACTCACAAAGGAACGGACAATGAAGCTGAAACTTTCAGGAAGTGTAAGAGTTCACCAAGCACAAACTGAGAACAGGAAGGTCCTGAGCAGAAGGAAGAGCATGGCAGAGGTAACAGGTGTGAGAGAGCATGACTCTGCAGACTGCGGCAGGGTAGCTGCAGCAAAGGGCTTGCTGTGAGGAGCTGTGGGAGAAATGGTGCCGACACCCACCCACGGAAGGGGGCTGTCCAGGAGGGGGCGACGGATGCCATCTGTGGCCAGGAGTATCGTTAGGATGAGGACTGAGAAAAGGTCTTTGCATTTGATGATAAAGGCATCTCACCAAAGACTTTCAGAAGTGGGAGACTGAAGCAGAAATGGGGGAAGTAGGGACACTGATATTTAAGACAATCTCATTGAATGGATGGAGACATGATTTTATTTAAAGAAAAAGTGGTCTCTTACACCAGGGTTTGGGTGTTTTATTTTAAGGGTGGAAGAAAGTTTAGCATATCTGGGGGAAAGGAGCTAATGTGGGTGGAGATACAGAAAGATTATTAATGGTTCAGGCATCTGGAGGAGGCAGAAAGGGAATTCAGGGGGCAGCACAGATGGAGACAAACTGGCCACAGCATGTGTGCAACTGAGGAAAAGAAGTAAATTAGACAATTTCAGAAAGAGTAAGAGCTTTCTGAGATTAGTATAAATTAATACAAGTGATTTGAGAAAATGACAAGTTTTGTTATAATTTCTCAGAGAAATTTAAAGGAGATTTTAAGAAATAAGTAACATAAATTTCAAGCAGTGTTGAGTGTCCAACTAAAGCTGTACATAAAAAATATATTATACAAAACTTTGTTGGGCAAATATTTTTAATGTAAAATGGAAATTCGCAGATATAAAAATGCAGACTTCATGTTCACTGTCGAGACCCTGAGTCAAAAGAGGTCCCCCGTGACGTCAATCCAAGTGAGTTTTATATTCTGAGACAGCAGGTGGAATGTGGAAGCAAGCAAGAAGCAGTGTGCATGCTTTGGTGTGCAGGAGTACAACGACGTGGATCCCTTCAGGCTAGGGGTGGGCACAGTGTGGAAGGCTGCCTCCTCTGCATGAAGACAACCACACTCTGTGACCTATGGTACAGAAACGTACTACCAAGTGCTGCCACGTGGGAGGTTGCGGGCAGTGTTGGGTGACTAAAGAAGGCTGTTGCTGTAGGTGGACTAGGTGGAACTAGACCCACACACAGGCAGAGAAAAGTGCTAATCCAGTCCTGAGGAGGGACACATGGGGATCAACTGCAGTGGCCATTTCACCTGGAGACCTGCACCAGAGAAAGCAGACTAGTGTGCGGTAGGCCTCCTGGTTTATGGCTGACTAGAGTGTGTGTCTGTGTGTGTGTGGAAAAGGGGTAGGAAGGCACCAAGGGTGTGACTTTGAGGATGATTCCTAAGGTCATATTTGGCACTAAATAAAGCGAGTTTCCTACCCTGAAAATGCCACAGGATTTGGAGAAGGCAAGTCTCAACAATAATAATGATGGACTCAAAAATGCTCCCATTTTTCACATACCATATAAACCCCTCCCCAGAATTCTGCCTATCCCAGGGTGAGGGAAAGAACCCATAACTATCCATGAGATGTAATTTCCACTAACCTGTGGCAAGTAGTAGAGCCAGATTAATTTGCTTATGAATAATAAAGTAGGTTATTCTGTATCCCTAAATGTTACAGACAAAATTTACATTTTTGCTGATACGGACAAGTAATTTCCATTCAATGTGATGTTTTTAGAGACAAATCTCTTTCTTACACATCTAAACACATACACACATACAAACTCACACACCTGTTACAAAGTCTATGTGATTTTCCATACACATTTCCCTGTAAGCAGAAACTTTAAGTCACACTTTGGCTTTACCTTAATAGCTACTTCTCTGACCATTTTATTTTTATTTATTTATTTATTTATTTTTTTCTTTATTGATATTAGAGAGAGAAAGGAAGGAAGATGGAGAGAGGGATAAAAACATCAATGAAAGAGAACATCGATTGGCTGCCTCCTGCATGGCCCCTACTGGCAACCTGGGCCACAACCTGGGCATGTGCCCTGACCGGGAATCGAACCGGGGGCCTCTTGTTGCATGGGTCGATGCCCAACCACTGAGCCACTCCAGTTGGGTTTATTTTTTATTTATTTATTTTTCTTTATTGATTTTTTAGAGAAAGAGGAAGGGAGAGAGAGAGAGACAGAAACATTGATGAGAGAGAACATTGATTGGTCACCTACTGCATGCCACACACTGGGCATGTGCCCTGATCAGGAATCGAACCAGCAACCTCCTGGTGCATGGGTCAGTGCTTAACCAGTGAGCCACACCTGCCACATGTCTGACCATTTTATGTGTTGCTGTGACCTATGATGAAAAGCATGAACTAGTGAACTTGGTCCTAGTTATACTTATTCTATTGATTCATTATAGAGTTTTGACAAATGTTTTAAGTGTTATGCAACAAAACTTTTCTTTCATTCACTAGAATGTAGATATATTAATATTTGATTCACTAGAATGTAGATATATTAATATTTGATATTCACCTATTGCCTATTAAACACTACCTGAGTAATGATCTCTTAATCACATTTTTAGATATTTAAATAATATCTGATTGTGTCATGTGTTATAAACTGCAGACTAGACACATTCTAAATAATTCTGTAATGCTAAATATAAATTAACTAACTATGATAAAATATAAACAAAATCCTCTCACTGGTTTACTATATATTTTGAATGAATTGCAATCATCTTTAGCTCATAACTCTAATTTGTTTAATGGAAATGTTTTCCTGGTGAAACAGTAATGGAAAATTACTAGGTTATATTTATTTACTTCCTGATGATTATCAAGAGAAAAAAACACCATACATTCTCAAGAGCAAGTGTTTTTGAAATGCCACTTTTTAAGGTAAACTTTGTGGGCTGGCTTGCTAAAATTTTAGGTCTTCCAGTAATCCCCAAGTATATACTGTAGTTACTATCACATTGTATACAAAGATCATGAAACCCAATCTATTGTCATTAAGGATATTTGTTATTGAAGCAACAGGTGACTTTTTTTTGTTGTTGCAAATTTAAATATGTCAATAACATTCATTAAAAGTTAACTCAATAATAATTAAATTACCTTGTCATCTCCCCCCCCCCCCATCTTTTGACTTTCAGGTGTATACATGCATACACCTGTAGCAAACATGTTACTTATTAGATGAAATATTTATAATGCCTTCTTATTGGTGCCTAAAACAAGGCTATTTCATAAAGAATTTTCAAAAAACTATTCAGGTTCTCAAGTCTCTGGAACTCAAGACATTAATAGCTTAAATGGTATTTTTGAACACATCCTACTTATCTGAAGGAAGTAATTTGCTCTTGAGTTATTGTGGGTCGCAATTCAGATATACCAGCCTTTTCGACTGGTCACTGACCTCTGCAGCAGTTTGCTATACTGTAATAAAATAACTGACCTGTTTGTATCATTGGACAATTCAGAATTACTTTTCTTAAAATTTCTTCAAAGTACCCAGCTTACTCAGAAGAACAATACTGAAATACACAGGATGGAGATGAACAAGGGAGGAAATGAATAGTAATTATGAATACTAATATCTGGAATCTCGCAAATTCATTATAAGTATTGCAAATAAAACCTTTTCTATATCAATGAATCCCATTTTTGTTCACCACACACACACACACAAAAAATTAGTTGTTAGCATTTGTTAAAAATGTCCAACTATTGCCAAGAAGTTAATATGTTACAAATAAAAAGTTTTATAAATAATAAAATACCTGAATTAAAGCACATTAGTATAAGAACATTGTTCAGGTGTATACTAATTTTAGAATACAATACAGGTTATAAAATGTTTTCTTTATATAAATGTATATAGAAACAGCACCAATGTGTTATATAGATTTACTCAAATAACTGCATATTGTAGCTAATAAAAACATGTCAAGTAAATATACATTACTAGAAACATAAATGAAACCTTAATGCTCATAAACTTTATAGATCTTTCAAAAGTTTAATACTTTAACAGCTTATAGTGAGCTTGCTGTTTGAAGATTTGTTTGAAGTATAAACAGTGCATTTTTGAAAAGCACAAAACATTCTGACAAGCATAAGTATAATTGCCTCTATAGGATTTAAAATTTTTGGCATACCATGTGGTTAATTTTGTTTTTTCAAATAGAAATATGTAAAAAAACTATAATCCTTGTTTTATTTGCTTTGTTTTGTTGCTTTTTTGCAATTAAATTTACATATAATAAACCACTATCAGTTTTGGTCATTAAAAACATAACCATGAATGTAGAAAAAAGTACAAATTATTGTAAAAGATGAATATTTAGGTAACTAGGCATCTCAGTGTCTTGGTCCTCTGCTCCATTGAAATCATCATCTGGCCTCCTGTTAGAAGCTAAATTATGTATAGTGTAACAGAAAATAAAGTAGTAGCAAAGCCAAGGCAAGCCCTGCGTACTGGAGGTTGCTTATTACACTGTGGGAAAGGGAAGAGTGTTAGAAGGTGGAGAACGATGTAGCTCAAGGGACAAGCAAGTGAGAGTGGCGGGCGTAGTGAGAAACTGAAAATATGAAAAGTAGACAGGAGGCCACCAGACATAAGAAAGCCACAGATACTTAAATGATTGAGATTACTTATTTTGTTACAGACACTTATTTTTCCACATTTTAGCCAGCCTATACCCCTTCCTGCTGTGGACAACTGCTTCTCCCTCACTCCCTCACCACAGGAAGGGTCTGAAGCTTCCTTCTTTGGAAATACTGTGAGGTCCAGGCAGAATTCTGCTCCAAATGTTACGATCCCCCAAGTCAGAGTGGACTCCACACCTCCCCAAAGAGGAACTGGTCCAGTACTCGGAGGCAGGTACTAAGGAAAGACATACCCTCCGATATCTTATATTTGACAAATAGTTTATAGTACTCAAAATATTTTCAAGCTTGATATCACATCTTAACACAAAGTAAGAAACACCTCCTTTCCCTCTTCACGCATTTCAAATACCAGTTTCAACCCAACACTCTGGGCAAGAGGCATCGTGGTGGGAGAGGAGATTCTTATAATCCTCTCTGCCTTGGGAAGCTACAGCTCGTGTGTTAGTTTCCTAGTGCTGCCATAAAAAAGTACCACGCTGGGTGGCTTACACAACAGAACTCTACTGTTTCAGGGTTCTGGAGGCTAGAAGTCTTAGATCAATGTGTCTTCTGAAACCTCCCTTGTTGGCTGGCACATGGCCACTTTTCAGTGTGTCCTTAAATAAACTTTCTTCTGTGTATGCACATTCTTGGTGTCTCTCTGAGCGTCTAAATGTTCTCTCCACTCAGATTGGATTAAGCCTCACCCTAATAGCTTCATTTAAACTTGATCACCTCCTTAAAGTCTCTCTTCCCAAATACAGTCATGTACTGCATAGTGACATTTCCATCAACGATAAGGTGCATGTACAAAAACGGAATACCATATAGCCTAGTTGTGCGATATGCTACACCATCTAGATTTGGGTAAATGCACTCTATCATGTTCCTACAATGATGACATAGACCCATTTCTCAGAATATGTACCCACTGGTAAATGACATGTGACTGCCATATTCTAAAGTACTAAGCATTAGGACCTCCATAAATAATTTTAATTAGGGGGAGACATAATTTAGCTCATAACAGCTAAGAGCCTTGATACCAGATGGCATTTTGCTGACCTTCTTTCTTCCCTTGCCCTTTGGTTCACTTTTTGGCAGAGCCTAGCCTTTCAATCTTATGCATTTCTACATAAAGCATCATCAGACCTATGTTTACATTCAAATTTAGTTCTCTCCCCTGCTCTGCCCATGCCCACTTCTTTTTTTTATCCTCACCTGAGGACATTTTTGCATTTTTCTTCAGATAAAGAGGAGGCAGAGAGAGAGGAAGAGAGAGAGAAACACTGATGTGAGAGAGACACATTAACGTGAGAGAGACACATGGAGTGGTTGCCACCCACACAACCCCAACCAGGGCCGGGGACAAACAGCAACTGGGGTAAGTGCTCTTAGCGGGAACTGAACCTCGGACTCCCTGGTCCAGGGGCCGATGCTCTAACCGCTGAGCCAGACTGGCCAGGGCAATGCCCACTTCTTAAACTGTACACTAGTAGTTACTGTTTTCAAAACATGTCTTGCCCTAACATGCCAATCCATCTGCTGACCAAAGACAGAGATTGTATCTTTACATAGTTTCTGCCATTTTAACTGAAATTGAACTAACATTCCTTTATCACTTTGGAAAACTAAATCCATTTGAAAGTGGAAGCTACAGGGGAAGATTATTTAAATAGAAAAAAAAAACACACTCCTGATCTGAAGTGTTAGTTCAGTTCTGCGGTGGAAATACTTCCGCCCAGGCGGACGCCGGCGGTTTGTGCTGCCTCGGTGAAGACAGCGGTCGGAGGAGAAGCACCCCTCTCCCATCATTCAGAAACAGTGTAAACGTAAATTATTTCAAGAGGACAGAATATAGTGAAATCTAGTAAGAGAAATGGAAAATGATTAAGATTTGATTTCTTTACCATGTCCTTTGACTATTGGTATGGGCGATAAGATCCCCCCTAAAGACATCTATTTGTCATGCACACACGGAATGCACTCATGTGCGTGAAGCTAATAGTGTTAAACAGGTAGAAATCAATAGGTAATTTTTGTAAGCGATATCAGTGTATTTTAATTTAACAAAAGGAAATAATTGGAGCACTGCTCTTTCATTTACCATTTGACTACCCTCTGTTATAAAATACAGAGCATTTTATTCAGTTCCATTCCATAAAACAAACATTCCTTGGGAAACCACTCTGTTTTTAACAAAGGGCCAAATATGGAGTATATATCTTATTTTAAAGTGTATATACATAAACGTATCAGGACAGCTGTGTTTAGAAGAACAAAATTATAATCAAATCACAGAGATTACTTTATGTTACTGAAAGCAGACATCTGCAGGTTTACTAGTCAAAGGCCCCAATGCAGCCTTGGTGGATTCGAAAGGAAAGGGAGAGAAGGGCAATAACAGAGAAACAGGAGGATGTGACCTATAACATGAGCAGCCACTGAAGTGTGGCGTGGAGACTGACGGCCAGGGCGATCTGCCACCCTGTGAGCACATGTGAATGATGGAGCCGCGGGGAGATGCCAAGAGCAGAGTGCTGGGGGTTCAGACTGTGCAGCATCTGACCCGGCTGTGTCGACCAGATGCTTCAGCCAAGATTTCGGGAAAGCTCCACGGGTAGCCGCCGCAGCAGCGTTAGGAAAGGGGCTGTCTATTTGAGACCCTGACCATGGCTGAAATCTGAGCTCTGAGACAAGTAGTAAGAGTTCACATGTACTTAGCAAAATATTTCATTCCCTAAAGTGGCCAAGGAGTGCCACATGACAGAAAAGGCAGGACAAAAATAAGAGGAACTGGAAAGGTGATGTCTTGATATTTGATGTGTTGAAAAGAGAGGCCATGACTGTCTTTCGGATGATGGGTGAGACTTGGTATTGTGTGCTAACGAGTGATGGCAGGAAAGACACATCATGGGCGTGGGATTCAGGCCTCGTCGCTGGGAACACAGGAAGGCTTCTATGACCCAGTTTTCATCAGTCAATAGGACTAGCAATAGTGCCTACACCATGGGTCATTGTGACAGTTGAATGCATGTAGTAAGGCACACAACCAATTTAGTTATCTTCATTTCAAGCACTGTGTTGGGTAGCTGAGTGAAGTGTTTTATACTACAGGGCCAGTGAAGCCAGAAGGATGAGTACAGAATTCATCCCCCGACAAACGAAGGCCAAGCTGGTAAAAGGAGTGGCTATGCAGTCAGTAATTTGAACTAGATATTAAGAGGAGATGAGCTGAAAACTCTAAGCAGGAATGGATTTCTCTAGCGACTTAAAAGAATACAAAGAACATAAATAGCTCTAGGGTTGGGAAGCAGAAATGGAGAATTAGGTGTAAGATGAATCAAGGTTCAGAGGGCTCCACAGAAGAGAAACGTTCTGACCTATGTTTACATTTTAATTTAGTCCAATGTTGTAACCGTGTAGCACATTAACAGAGTAAAAACTAATTTTTTAAACTCCTACATGCCAGCACAAAGCTTACATATGTGATCCAAATATATATTGAAAGTCCACAGACAAAGTAAATTTGTTGAAGGAATATAAGCAAAGCTAGGGTAAAGGCAGAGAGGATTAGCTTTAAAGAAACACAAACACCTGCAATAACAAAATTGCCTTTCGTGTGGGTGGTTATTGCCGAATGTGAACCTGCCATTCAGGGCATTGACAGGGATTATAAAAAGGAGGTGAGGTAAGAGGCAGGGAGGGAAGGCAGAGGGCAGAGCGCAGGGCAATACATTTACCAGTTTTTGTCAGGCACCCTTTCTACAGGTCCAGGAGAATTCTTACCCTCGTGTATGTTTCTAAGAGGGGTTGTCCAGTTTCTTTAACACAATACCTGGGAAATAGTAAATTTTTTAAAACTGTGTTTTTATTGATTTTTTTAAGAGAGAGAGAGTGGAAGGGAGAGATAGAGACATCGATGTGAGAAACATCAATCAGCTGCCTGCTGCATGCCCCCGACTGGGAATTGAGCCAGAAACCCAGGCAAGTACCCTGACTGGGAATTGAACAGGGACCTCTCAGTCCATGGGAGGACTTCATCCACTGAGCCACACTGGCCAGGTGGAAAGAGTAAACTCTTAATAAATATCTATTGCATGGCTGAGCAACTTACAACTTGATTTATGCTATACCTCAGGAATGTAGAGAAGTAGAGACAGGCAGGACGACTGCTGTTTTTTTCCTGCATGAAAATGGGCAAGAAAAAGAAACACACAAAAAATCAAGAGACTAACAAGAGGTTTAAGACATGGCATTTTTAAAGCAATCCAAGTGCCTCTAAACCAGTGGTTTTCCAAGTATGGAGAGAGGACCCTGGGAGTCCCCAGAGCCTTTTCAGGAAGTCCACGAGGTCAAAACTATTTTTATATTATTATCAGGTATATCACCTTCCTTTTGCACTGAATTAGCATTTTCAGTAATGTTGGAGCAGTGGTGGGTAAAACATCTGGTGCCTTAGTCCTGACAAGGCAGCCGCACCAGACCGTACTAGTTAGTGGTCATAGCCACACATTCCCTGTTAGTAAGTAAGCCAATAAATGCATGTATGCATAAATAAACATATATAGATATCTAGGTTCCCTTAAGAATGTCATTGACAAAACAGTAAAAGATACCAACTGTATTGAACCTTGACACATGAGGACAGTTTTTTAAATCCTCTATGACAAACGGAGACGTCCACATAAAACATATGTGTGTTTGAGATACGAGCCGAATTAACCATGTGTTTTCATCAAACACCATCTTTACTCAGAAGAATTGCTGACAGAAAAACTGGTAATTCAGATTTGAGTATCTGACATATTTTCTCCACA
Organism: Molossus molossus; assembly: GCF_014108415.1. Lineage (NCBI taxonomy): Eukaryota > Metazoa > Chordata > Mammalia > Chiroptera > Molossidae > Molossus > Molossus molossus. Next base: position 71,760,337 of record NW_023425344.1, on the reverse strand, counting down.
GTGAATGAAGTAAGCTTGTCACTTTAAGGAAAACAAATCATATTATTTGTTAATTTAAATAAAAATTTGAAGCAAGATTGGAATTTTGGAAAACTTGGATCTCCCATGGTGAAGTTGATGTGTTGCTACTACTTAGTTTTTGGATGAAATCAATGTCATCTTTTGTTATTATATAATAAAATGTGTCAACATTTGGAAAATCTGCAGGTCTCAGTGAACTAACATCTTCCAAATAACCAATGCATTTTACAAAAATCCTTCCTGGGTAAATATGCATTCAAAGACCACAATAAACCTATAGATTTTAATTTATTAGGGTTTCAAAATTGCACATTGCAACTAGCACTTGGGAAACTCCAATCTGTTGACTGGGTGTAGTAGCATACACATATATTCCTTTTCAACTATATATCTGGATGAGGCTAGACTTTTGCCTTATACTTCAACAGAAACAAAATAGTAAAATAAACTGAATGCAGAATCTTCTGATAAGACAGAATAGATGGATTAGATTTGCACAAATGTAAAATAATTTCTTCTTGTGGAATCGTGTTTGTTTTGAAAAGCACAGTTATTGTCATTAAAATGTAATCTATGCTAGCATATATTTATGAGATTATTATTTAATGTTATAATTTTTAACATTTTCTAAGTTTAAAGTTCTGATACAGCAGACATCAATTGTGAAACTCATGCAGACTAAAGCTCTGTGGGGCTCTCACTAATTTTTATAAGTAAAAAGTCTGCCTGATTCCAAAAATTTGAGAACCCCTTCTCTAACCCATATAACTGCAACCAAGAAGAATCAGAATGTGGACCTTGTGCTGTGGATGGGCGGCTTTATGAGCCTTTGCTTCATCTGAATCCATACTTTGCTTCTGGACTTGTGTCTGGTGCTTTGAGGTTTTTAGTTGTTATCTATAGCTTTACCTTTCCTAACACATGACCCTAAATGTTTCTCTACCAGATCTCTCACTGCGTCCGGCACTTGATCTTGGCTCTCTGCTGTAGTTTGTTGACCCCAGGCCTGGGCTTCAGTTTGCCCTTTGCCTGTGGGTCACTTCTGCTCCTAGACGGCTCTTCCAGCTCAGCACAGAAGACACGACCTCCCCCAACACCTGCCCACATGTCTGTTCTGTAAGATGACTTTCAATTTGCCCTAGATTACCTGACCCCTCCACTCACAATCAATCCGAGGCCCCCATAAACTGGAAAAGGTTTGGAAGGAAATCCTATAAAACCAATTACAAAAATAGTATTTAAATAAATATAAGTCAATGCCCTGGCTGGTTTGGCTCAGCTGTTAGAGCGTCGGCCCACAGACTGGAGATTCCTGGGTTTGGATCCGGCTAAGGGCTTGTACCTCAGTTGCAGTTTGTCCCTGGCCCTGGTTGGGGTCACGTATGTGGCAGCCACTCGATGTGTCTCTCTCTCTCTTTCTTTCTCCCTCTCTCCCTCCCGCTCTATCTGAAGATAAATGCAAAAATGTCCTTGGGTGAGGATTAAAAATAATAATAATAATAAATAAATACAAGTGAAGAGTGTTAACAGGACTAGTTCAAAGACAAATGCATAAAGCTAAGATCATAGCCACAGATTTTGGAGCAACCTGAGGATGTTTTATTACATCCTCTTCCCAAATTTTAGTAAGAAGTCTCTAGTATAAACTAACATGAGTATATAAACTTTAGCCTACCATTAAGCATATGGGATTTTCTCACACACAACAGAGACATATGAGGTCAGCATCCATCCGATATTATTAAATATGAATGATGTAACTAACGACTATATTGTGTTTAGCTGCTTCCTAGGCTTTTGGACTCCTATATTCGACCATGAGCTTTGCAGCCTCGCTACCTTTTCCTTGTGATCACTATACTTCAAATCTTTCATGGCCACAAGATCACATGTCCTTTTAAGTAAAACAAGTAACTTGTGGGCAAGTAGGGTTAGAACTTTTGTAGAGTATAGGACCAAATCCCTGAAGCATGTTATTACTAACCTCTGGAAAGAGCCTGTGCTCCATCATTATAATGAGTTCACAAGCATAACATGATGCAGCCTTCTTCAAACTCCAGACACGTATATTTAGCAAGATGACCCCTAAGTTTTTCCTAAGAGTTCTGCAAAGTCACAAACATTGTAACTTGGTAGTAACTTCTCCAGAAGTATCTCATTAATTCCAGCGAAGAAAATCTATTCATTTCACTGCAGCCTGCCTACTTGCACTTTGACTTTTTCTTCAGAATCCTTAGCTTGTATGAAGGAAAGAAGATAAAAGAAAAATAAAATTAAAGAAGACAGTCCTGTGAATTCCCTCAAGAGAAACACTCACAGCTGTCAGCATTGCTAAAGGGAAATTTTAAAGCTCTATGTGTATATATATTTATTTATTTGAGTACCATATGATATAAGTGATGAGACAGTAAAATGACATGAAAAATACAAATGCTTCCCCTTGGGCAATAACCGTTCTGACTTTACTTGGCCTACACCACTGTGGAGAAAATGTCTCGGAAATCAGGCATCTAAATCCAGCTTACTTATAATGCTGCACCTGTTTATATGGAAAAAGATTGCATCTGGGATGTGTGTGTGTGTGTGTGTGTGTGTGTGTGTGTATATATATATACACACACACACATATATATATATTTTGCTAAACTAATTTAATTACTTAAATGCTTATAATATAGAGTACATAGCAATGAGTCCTGTGATCTGGAAATAAAACAATCTAATATTATCAGCTGCACACTGAAAGAGTTAGCTTCTCAAATGTGCTCCCAACCCTTACTTCAGCATATATGAAGTTATAGCGGTGGAAAGATAACATAACATAGCACATCAGCTATCTCATTATTTTATTTTTATTTACTGATTGATTTTAGAGACAGGGGAAGGGGAGAGGAATAAAGGGGGTGGGAGGGAGAGAGAGAGAGACATTGACTTGTTATTCCCCTCATTTATGTATTCATTAGTCGATTCTTGTATGTGCCCTGACCGGAGATCGAACTTGCAAACTTTGTGTCTCAGGATGATGCTCTAACCAACTGAACTACATGGCCAGGGCTAGTTATCTCTTTATTTCTGAAAAAAAAAAAAAAAAAAAAAAAATGGTGCCTGTTGATAAAAGCTACATATTTGGTAATACTTAAAAATGTGCAAGTTTACATATTTTGAGAAACAGAGGAGATATTTCTCACAGTTGGCTTTAATTCTGCATGCTTTACTGACAGTTCCAGCGGCAGCTGAATTTAACCATCAACTTGTTCCCTCTGAGGGAAAAGCAGTTATTAAGTACAGCCTAGATTAATGAAGAAAGGAGTTGCTAGGAAGATTACAAGCTGCCCATGGGTCAACCTATTTAAACCAACCACACCCCAATTCTACTTGAGTAGATAAGAGCCTTGCCATCAGGATCAGCTGGGAAACCAGTGGGGTTGTGGTTTCCATGTTCATTCCCCTTCTGGATTGGTTATGAAGAAATGAATCTGAGGCCTTTCAGCAAATAGATATGATCTTGTTATGTCACCCATATAGAGAAGCAAAAAAAAAAACATTACTTTTATTATTTTGTAAATATAGGAATGATACAATAGGAGCGAGAGATTTTCAAACATTTCTTTGAACTATTCCTTTGATTTTCACTTGAAGCTATATCACTTGTAAGGCTGTGCATGGCTTTAGTATCAATGATTTTGCTTTATAGATGAAATAAGAGAAGACATACTCAATGAAGGAGTTGCTCACTGAAGGCTTTTAGCACACACAAACCCATAAAAAAATAATTACACATTTCCAAATAGTATCTCTCAAAGTAACATTTTTCCTTCTGGTACCTACTAGGAAGAATTAATCTAAGTCACTGGCTTTCATAAAGACTGTTCCAAGTGGAATTTGGGATAATTGAGGATTTAGTCAAGCCCCTAAGGTCCTACATCACACTGCCACAGGGTGCAAATGAGAGGGACAAATCCCCAAACCTAACTCAGTCAGTCTTTCTGGAACTGCAGCCGAGAATCTAAATTTTTCACAGGCACCCAGATTATGATTTGCATAGTAAAATTTGAAAACACTGTATGTTTTACAGAAAATCATTTGTTTCTATACAGAAGATAAGGAATTAATTATTTTTATAGATTAGAATGGATTGATACCACAAAACCAATAACATGAACAAAATAATTGAGTTTATTAAGAATTAAAGTGAAAGGAGCAACTGAGTATCTCGATTTTTTTTTATAGTTATGTTTTAATTTTTTAATGTGAATTTTACTGTGATGAGAAACCCCTTTATTTTATTTTATTTTTTATAATATTTTTTTTATTCTTGTTACAGATGTTTCTCCTTTTTTACCCCATTGACACCCTCCTCCCCATCCCCCCCACCCCATCCCCGTCTTTGTTGTCCATGTCCATTGGTCATGCATACACGCACATAAGTTCTGTGGTTTATCTCTTCCCTCTCCCCACACCCCCTCTTCTGAGGGTCATCAGTCTGTACCCTACTTCCATGTCTCTGGGTCTACCCTATTCCTCAGACTGTTATGTTCATTATATTTCTCAAATAAGTGAGATCATGTGGTATTTGTCTTTTTCTGCTTGGCTTGTTTCACTTAGGATAATACTTTCCAGGTCCCTCCATGTCATCTCAAAGGATAAGATATCTTTCTTTCTTACATCTGCATAGTACTCCATTGTGTATATGTACCACTGCTTTTTTATCCATTCATCTACTGATGGACACTTGGGCTGATTCCAGATCTCAGCTATTGTAAATAATGCTGCTATGAACATGGGGGTACATACATTCTTTCTGATTGGTGTTTCAGGCTTCTTAGGGTATATTCCTAGAAGTGGGATCACTGGGTCAAATGGCTGTTCAATGTTTAATTTTTTGAGGTAACACCATATTGTTTTCCATAGTGGCTGTACCAGTCTGCATTCCCACCAGCAGTGTACTAGAGTCCCCTTTTCTCCACACCCTCGCCAGCACTTATTTGATGATTTGTTGATAGTGGCCATTCTGACAGGTGTGAGGTGATACCTCATTGTTGTTTCAATTTGCATCTCTCTGATGATTAGTGATGTTGAGCATATCTTCATATTTGACAAAGAAGGCAAGAGCATAAAATGGAGTAAAGACAGCCTCTTTAATAAATGGTGTTGGGAAAATTGGACAGCTACATGCAAAAAAATGAAACTAGACCATCAACTTACACCATGCACAAAATAAACTCAAAATGGATAAAAGACTTAAATGTGACCCGTGAATCCATAAAAATTCTAGAAGAAAATGTAGGCAACAAAATTGCCAACATCATACACAGCAGAATTTTCACTGATACATCACCTAAGGCAACAGAAACAAAGGAATAAATGAACGCATGGGACTACATCAAATTAAAAAGCTTCTGCACAGCAAAAGAAACAACCATCAAAATGGAAAGGCAACCCACTGTATGGGAGAGCATCATTGCCAATGATATATCAGATAAGGGGTTCATTTCCAAAATATATAGAGTACTCATACAACTCAACAAAAGGAAGACAAGAACCCAATTAAAAAATGGGCAGAAGAGTTGAATAGACACCTCTCCAAACAGGACATACAAATGGCCAAGAGTGTCTCGATTTTAAACCATTCTTTCATTAGGCTTTACTGACCCTACCCAGCATTTCCACAGGATTCTGCCAGACAGACCTCTGGATCTTATGCCAAGAATAACAGAATCTAATAGAAAATGATTATTCATAACCTATTTCTACAATTCTTCTGTTTTAGTCATGCAGCCACCTAGAAGAGAGAGAGAGATACTATTCATTCCAAATACTTTAAACTCCCTACTTCTGCGGTCTTGCAAAGATAATGAACAACATGAATATGTCATTCCTGTTTGTAACATTTTCCGTAATGTATTCCTGTTGGTAACATTTTCATTTTATTCCCTCACAAAGTGGCATCAACAAATTTCAATGCATTAAGAGAAATATAAACCTGTACCAACTATTAGAAAAATGAAAATCACAGCTACCTGAGGATTTTTCTAAACTACAAATCTAACTACCATTTATAAAGTGGATGTCAGTAATTTATGTATGGAATAATATATCCTTTAAAATTTTGTACCATTAATTTAGATTTTCTCACAAGTGTTCATAGCACTTCAATTCTATCACATTGCTCAAAGATATATGTTTCCCTGGGACATTATAAAACTATAAAATCTCATGTAGAGCTTCAAATGATTTCAAGTGCTAGGAGATTACTTTCCTGAGTCCCAGATTTAACCATAATCCTGTTAACAATTGTGGAAAAAATATTATTTTATTTCAAAGAAGTGTGTTTGTGGTAGTTGCATGCCTTGCTATGATCAATATTCTATCCTAAGAGACTTGAAACCTTTTAATCTTGTTTGATACTCCAAAGTCCTTTCTAATTCTGCTTTATCTCCTTTCATGGTATGTCTGCCAATACAGTAGGAGGGAGAGAGATGACGTTTCTTTATTCTTCTCTAGCACCAAGGACTCTCAAAACACACATCATGAAACAAAAACCGAACTCTACACCAAGTTGCATTTACCAAATCTGTAAATCAAAGAAAGATAGCTCATTAAAATGACTGAAAGTACCTGAGAACTTTAGGCAAGCATCAAAAAATGCTAGAATTACATATACACCCAGGCTTGAAAGGTTTGAAGTTTGACAGCACATCCATTTTAGACACACCCATTGATGTGTAGGAAGCCAGTCAAGAAAAGCCATCGAGTCAATCAGTACAAAATGAAAGAGTGACGTTTCTGTTGTTGGTACTGGTAAATATAGATCTCATACCAAGCCTACACTGGAGTTGCTTTAAATAAATCCACATTATTTTACAAGAGTGGAGATAGAGATAATAGGATGATAGAATTCTAGGAGTAGAGAAAAGGAACCCATGAAGAGAAGAAATGGGGGGAGGGTGAGCTACTTCTGCAATGGAAACTGGAGTTTCCAGCAAGTGTTTCTTCTGGATGACAAAATGCAGAAAAAGAAGAATGACATTACTTTACTACCTGAAAATAGGCAATAGCACTTTAATGTCTGAGGGCAAATGTCCAGTACATCATGGGCTTTACTGTCATCTCCTTCACATTGGATTATCACCTTCAGAGTTATTTTCCAAGGTTACATGTGAAGAGCAAAAATGCACAAGGGAAGTTTGTTCAGTCTTTTTATCTCAAATTGTAGTGCCTGGTAGAGATAAAGCATTTCAAGTTAATGTTCATTAGTTAAGTAAATGTTTAACACTCATCTTACGTGTATCATGCTTAGGATTGTTTGATTTGCTAAAAGCTTAGAATACTATATACAGTGCAGAGAATGTACATACATATTGAGAAGACTGAATCAGTTACAAGTATAGACTATTATCATAAAAAAGATGTTTCAGAATTGCAAAACCACACATTATATATCCATCTGGTAAATGATAACTACTAAAATATTTATAAAGATCACATTACATAATTCACATGTCATACATGGCAGTGATATTCAATTTTCATGTCTCTCAATTAAAGGCTATGATATACTGTGCAATACACAGTCACACATTCGTTTATCTAACCAAAAAATAAATGTTTTCCTTAATATTGCCACAGGGATTACTTTCTCATCCTGCTGTGCAAATAATGTAAATATACTGAAGCAGGTAAAACACCATGGCTTTCTGAAGTTTGTGTTTATTTTTAATAACAATAGAACACATTGTACCTAGATGAGTTTAGGCTCATGATTACTGATCTCCATTTTTCTTTTAAATATTCTTTCAATTGAATGGTTAAATACTGTGCAGTATTTAGCTATATTTCTTAGGAACAAAGTGTATAGTTAAGCAATATACATAAAGGAAGCCATTCCCCATAAACTCTTTAAATAAAAACTCTAATTAATTTAAGTGACTCAAACATAAATCATGCATTGTTTAACAACAGCTAGAATGTAGTTAATTTATAGTAGAGAGTGCATTTGAGTACAATTGCATGAATAACTAGATTCTAGTTCAAATCCAACTACTTTTTCCAGAATACAGTATGTAAAAGGCACAATAATAATATATTAGTGTACCAGAGTCCTTAAATAACCTTCACATTACAAAGGTGGTATTGAAATATTATTTGGTACTTTCTGATTCTCCTAAAAAATAAATTTAATTTCTTCTTAAAATGATCTGTTTTTAGTTTTTCATTCAGAGAATTTCAGACAATCAATTTAAAATGTTTAAAATCTTTTCACCTAAAGAATACAGACACAGGGTAAGTCAACACAGAGCCAAACACTAAGCACAGTTTTCCCCAACTTTTTGAAGGCAGTACATCTTCCATTGTAAATTTCCTCAAGCAGTTCTCCTTTGAAGACTGTCTTTTGAAGAGATGTGCTTCTCTGTTCCTCAGAATCCTCTTCTATTCAACCACATATTGCATTATTACATCATATTTCCTTGACTATATTGTACCACTCTCTGCATTACAGCCAAAAATCCAACAAAGTAGTGACTTTCTATGGTCCGATTTGATCCTCTCTTTTTATATGTCCCTAATCATGCTACTGGTCTATAGAACCATCTCTCTCCTCAGATCACAAACATGCTCTAATATTTCATATACCAAAACCCTTTCCTTTGATTCTTCTGTCTCCTTAAACTTTCTTAAAATAGAAATGAACATTAAAGTCCTCTGTAAACTGTAAAGCATTGTGAAAACTTCTGTTCCCTTTGGTTGTTATTGCTTATTCACTCAAATATGTGTTGAGCCGCTACCATTCCAGCAGTTCTCAATGTATAGTCAGGACCCCTTGTGTTCCTCATACACATTCAGGGTCTCACAGGCTAACCTACTTACATAATGATGCCAAGTTATTATTTGCTTTGTTCACTCTCATTTTCTCATGAATGTACAGTGGTTTCCCAAAGACTGCATGACCATTAGTTCTGATGGCTAAAGGAAGTCTGCTTATATGTTTCTCAATTTTAAAGTTGTCTAAAATTTAATTTATAATATGGCAAAAATAACAGCTAAAATCCACATAAATCAAAGACTGGCAATTTTTTTCTGTAAAGGACAAGACAGTAAGCAGTTTGGAGTTGGGAGTCATATGGCATCTGCCACACTACTCAGCTCTGTCCTTACAGCGAGAAAACAGCCACAGACAGACATGAAAATAAAGGGGGACGCTCTCTTCCTATGATGCCTCATTGACAAAACAGGAGATGGCTGGATGTGGCCTGCAGGCCATTTGCCAACCTCTTTGGTCTTTGGGTTCTCACTCTTGTGTAATCGTGTAAAGGGCTGCTGAGCCTACGAACTTGGAAAACCACCATGGAAGGAAGCTTCCTACATCTTAATTCAGCCTTGTGATGCTACTATGAATAATTTGTCTAGAGGGAAAGCTAGCTTCAATATATTTGGATTCCTTTTATATTGGCAATAAGTGAAAGATAATATGTAGTAGGAAGATGAACTACTCCTTCCATCCACGAGTAGGGTCTGAGTAATCCCAAGGGACACATCATGACGAAATAGTACCTGTATTTTCTAGTACACAGTCAAGGAGGGGAAAGCCATTTTGGACAACAGAGTTCTCTTTTCTTTGCTATACATAAACCAAGACACAAGGTAATGTTTAAAAGACATTTGGTCATATCTGCTTTATAGTAAAATAGAGCAACTTATTAGTTAAACTTGATTTATTTCAGCTGAATTATTTATTATTTTTAATTATTACTTTAAAAAAGTCATGCTTTAATTTGTTATTTGTCAAAATTATTCTTAAAAGACGTAATTTGCTAATCCAATGTAAATTCTATTATAGTCTCCAAATTTATTACTTATCTCATAGTCAGAAACTCTGAAGTGGAATATATTTTAACCTAAATTTTAACTACTTTAACACATGAACTTGGCCTCGGTCTTTCCCTGGACAGCAAAAGCTAGGATCTCTGGTGCTAAATTCCAAAAGCTAACATCTCTGAGAGGGTTAGAGACTCTAACCAGACTGAGTTGAAACCATTTTTTACCTGTATGGAATTTTGCCCTCATATAGAAACAAAGACATATTTGTGGGTATAAATCCTGGTTGAACAAAAAGTATTTTACATATTTACATAGTTCCCATTAACTCTTACTAGAGTTTGATAGTAACATTATCTTTCAGAATGCCAAGTTCTAAAATGTATAGTTATATTCATATTCCTAATATTTATTTATACTCAATGAATTCTACTTGAATTTGGAGCCATCACTAACACATTAGTGCTTACTGTTTACCTTGTAATTTTAATATCATTTTTCAGTTTATTTCATGATGGTCAAGAGTCAAACACATTATTATCCATTTTTTATTTTCAAAAATAATTTTTAAAATATGTTTTTTATTGATTTGAGAGAGAGAGAGAGAAACATCAATGACAAAATCATCAACTTCCTGCCTCCTGCATGCTCCCTACTGAGCATCGAGCCTGCAAACCAGACATGTTCCCTGACTGGGAATCAAACTGGTGACCTCTTGGTGAATGGGACCATGTTCAATCAATTGAGCCACATTAGCCAGGGCTTAAAAAATAATTTTATCAAAGATTTATATTTTGTAACTGTGTTATGTGCCATTAGTAGCCATGTGGCTATAATTTGTCAGTTATAAAAATAATGACCATTTCAGTAATATAATGAAATACAACAACACAACTTAATAACCCTTCAACTAATAAAAAAAAAAACAAAAAACATTCAACTTCCACCAATCTACCTTTCAGAAATATGTGCACATTTTCAAAGATTCATGCTTAAGAATATTCATTGCAACATTGTTTGGAATAATACAAATTAACCAAAAAATGTTTCTCAAAGCAGGAACCATTATAATAATGACAAAACAGCTATTCTACTAAAAACTATGTAGTCATTTCTGTGAATGAGGTTAAGCAACAAGTTAATATGGAAAGCTCTCCAAGACAACCAAAATCTGTAAGAATATGTATGCATACTCAACACCATTTCTTTTCTCTTTCTTATGCCATACACACACACACACACACACATATACATACACAGACACACACACACATATACATACACAGACACACACACAGATACACACACACACACACACACACACACACACCTATGTATGCAAATTGTATGAAATGAACTGGAAGGAAACTGCCACAGCATTCCATGTACTTATTCTCAAATTTTAGTGAGTTTCAGAATCATTTGGGGTGGTAGAGAGGAAAAGTCCTGCTTTAAAACCTCCTTCTATGTCTGATGGTAGCCCAGGAAATCCATCTTGTCTATAGAATCTCAGACACTTATGATGCAAGAGGCAGTGGGAAAAAGTAATGTATAGTCACCTCTGAGAAACAGAACTCTAAGTATTACCTGCAGTTTTCTAAAGCCTTTCCTTTTACTAAATGCATAAGTAGCTCCAAGTCCATTTCTCTAGGCATCTGCAGTTATCCCTGTTTTTAATGCTTTCTACAGGCCTATTTACCTTGTGCTACCTATTTCTTAATTAATCCTTCTGTATTTTCTCAATCTTTCTATTTTCTCATGTAGCCTCCAAAAATTATCAGTCTACCCTTAGAAAGTTTAGATTATCTCTCTTCCTCCTACCTTTGCTTTCATACTTTACGCTAGTCTCTTCACCCTCAACACCTTCTTCATTTGCTAAGTTTCATCATTTTTGAGCCACCTCATCTTTAAATATTTCCTTTATTATTCTTAACCACTGTTCTTCCTCTTAACAGTAAACTGTCCTTGTCTTTTAGCATTACTTTTAAAATAACATATTATAGCCCAGCTAGTGTGGCTCAGTGGTTGAGCATCAACTCATGCACCAAGAGGTCGCTGGTTCTATTCCCGGTCAGGACACATGCCTAGGTTGTAGGCCAGATCCCCAGTGGGGGGCATGCAGGAGGCAGCTGATCAATGTCCTCTCCCTTCCATGTTTCTATCTCTCCCTCCCTCTCCCTTCCTCTCTCTAAAATCAATAAAGAAAAAAATATGTATATATGTTATAATCATTTGACTCCCTGACTTACCTCACCATTAAAGCAAGAACTAAGAAGGGTAGATGTTTTTAACTCTGTGTTGAATTATAAAGTTTCTGGTACTGTCTCTAAAGACCACTGTATATTTGAAATAATATATCTGGTTACTGGAAATCATTTGCTTAATGTCCCACTCTTCTGATACAACCATCTTCTTGAAGGTATATACTGTGTCCGTTTTATTCATTACCATATCCCTAGTAATACAGTGGTTGGGTCATAAAAGATACTTATATACTGCCTTGACTAAATGACTAAAACTAGCCATTCCCTCTACCTTCCATTTCATAAAAGTACTAATCTTTATGTTAGAATGTGGAGATTACCTATAGACAATGTTCCACTTTTATTTATATTTATTTATTTATTTTAAAATGTTTTGATTGATTTTTTTAGAGAGAGAAAGGGAGAGAGAGAGAGAGATAGAAACATGGATGTGAGAGAGAAACATTGGCTGCCTCCTGCATGCTCCCTACTGGGGATTGAGCCCACAACCCGGACATGTGCCCTGACTGGGAATCGATTCTGGACCTCTCAGTTTAAGGGAGGACACTCAATCCACTGAGCCATACTGGCTAGGCTAATGCTCTATCTAGAAAATTGATTTTATTGAGAGAGGAAGGGAGAGGGAGAGATAGAAACATCAATGAGAGAGAACATTGATTGGCCACCTCCTGCATGCCCCCCATTGAGGATCAGGCCCACAACCTGGGCATGTGCCCTGACTGTAAATTGAACTGGTGACCTCTTGGTGCATGAGTCGACACTTAACCACTGTGCCACACCATCCGGGCAGTGCTCCATTTTTATTAATGTTAAATGATGTCACTATTTAAGGCATAAATGTATAAAAACTAAACTATAATTAAAACATTTAAAATGATTACGGTGCCAAAAATCCATGGTTTTACTATGTCTTTGCCTAATATATTAAATAAAATTTCTCCCACAAAGCAAAAACAAATCATTTGAAACTAAAACAGAGGTAAAACCCCAAAAAACTTATGTAACCTCCTATATTCCCAAAGGAAATATTGATGATATTCAGTAAGATGGCAATAGCTTTGTACCCAGGACTAACATCTGTTCCCTACATAGCAACATAAATATGTTATAAGGGAAATCCTTCAGGTTAACACTAACAAGAAAAAAATGTTTTCTTAGCCAACTTTAACAAGTTATTACTCTACTATAACTGATATTTTGAAATCAATGTTGCAAAAAATTGATTTTTAGTCTGACTACTTTGATATGAATGTATCTGAGTTCAACAGATATCTGTAAAAACACTCTTTTAAAAGCAGTTGGTTTTCCATTTCATGATGGTTGCTCCTGCAGAAGTTAAAGTGTTCTGTGCTTTGCTCAACAGTGCTCATCACCCACTAGATACTAACTGGAGTAAGAGTCTGGGAGGCAAGTTCCCTGCAAGATGATGTCACCACAGCTGCCAACAGGCTAAGTGACAAGCAGGTGCCTACAACGATTCCTTTTTAACATCCAAAATTTTGAAAATAGATCATCCCTATTGGTATACTGTACTATACAGTTCTTCCCTCGATTTATCTATTATTTTAGGTTAACATAAATAATGACAGTCTTTAAAAATTAACATTTTATTCTTCACATATAATATTTTATGTCATGGTTAAATCTCTCATATATATATATATATATATTGCACGTATAGTTATTTCTTTTATGTAAATAAGAAAATGTTCGTTAAATTGTTACATGATTTATTAAAGAAAGGTCATCAAGTAGTCAAAGGGAAAAATCTTCCTGGGCTCCAGGCAATACATGGTAAATTTGCTTACTAATGATGTTACCACTACTATGATCAGATGAAAGAACAAACATTAATTCTTGATAGACTTTCAAAGGGGTTTATGGTTGAATCACATGTATCAGTACTCCCCAGATTCTTGTACAGCCTTCAATCCAATGTTCTTGATCAAAATATGACTTAAATAAAGCAATGTTTATGCTTAATAAATACCTGAATATGACCTGAAGTCCATCCACACATTTCTATGGGTATTTGCTAGTACTGTGACAATACCAGTTTAATGAATATTATTAGGTATATTGAAAGAAAAAGAGTTCTAGAATCAAATATGTTTGGAGATGTCTAAGTTAACAATAAAAAATTTGTTTGACTTCTGTTTTTACAATTCTTTTTCTGAGAATTTTACCATGAAGTGTTTCTCAAATGGTTTTATAACACATCCATTTACCCCTGGAAGTATCTTTGGTATTCTAAATTTTGCCTTGAATTAAACTGGAGCCTTAAAAATCTGTATAGAATCACAAAGGATCTTAAATAGCCAAAGGAAACTTGAACAAGAAAAGCAAAGCTGGAGGCATCACACTGCTTTTAAACTATATTACAAAGTTATAGTAATCAAAATAGTGTGCTATTAGCATGAAAAGAGACACACAGATTCAATGGCTCAGAATATAGAGCCAAGAAATAAACCTACACATGCATGTTTGACAAAGGTGCCAAGAATACACAATGTAGAAAGGATAGTGTATCTTCAATAAAGGGTATTGGGAAAATTGGATATCCATATGAAAAAAAAAAGAAACTGGGTCCTTTTCTTCATCATATATAAAATCAACTAAAAATAGATTAAAGATTCAAATGCAGACATGAGATCACGAAACCCCAAAAAGAAAACATAAGGGGTAAGCACCTTGTAATTGGTCTTGGAAATATTTTTTTTTGGATTTGATTCATAAGCAAAGTCAATAAAAATAAATAAATAAACAAGTAACACTGCATCAAACTAAAAAGTTGCTGCTTAGCCAATGAAGCCATCAATAAAATAAAAAAGAAACCTATGAAATGGGCGGAAATATTTGCAGAACACATTCTGAATAAGGGGTTAATGTTGAATATATACAAACCGACATCTTAACAGAAAAAAAAAAATTACCCATTTAAAAATGGGCAAAGGACCTGAATAGTTATTTTCAAAAGAGGACATACTAATATCCAACAGATACTAAAAGGTGCTCAACATCACTAATCATCAGAAAAATGCCAATCAAACCTCAATGAGGTGTCACTTCGTGCCTATTAGAACGTTTATTATCAAAATGATAAGAGATAAATGCTTGTAATGCTCGTGAAGTTGTAGAGATAAGGGGGCCCTTCGTACAAATGTAAACTGGTACAGCCACAGTGGAAAAGAGTACAAAGTTTCCCCAAGAAATTAAACATGGAACTACTATATGATTCAGCAATTCCCCTCTGGATTTGTATCCAAAGGAACCAAAATCACTATCTCAGAAAGGTATAAGCAAAATCATCATTCTCCATGGAAATTGATTTTTTAAATTAAACCTTTTATACTGTTTTTTTCTTTTTATTATAATTGGCATATAAGTTTCACTGTGCAAGAAATTATTTTTTTTGCAATCTATATTACAACAGTGAATCAAATTCACTTATTTTTATATGTCTAAACTAACATGTATTTTACTCATTGATAATAAATAACTTTTCCCCTTTTTTGGGAAAATGTTGAGTTATATGATACAGGTATATCCACTTGAACATCAACCTGTATAATAAGCTATGTGAAAAATAATGTTCACTTTGGCTTGTGTCACTCAGTGGTTCTGTATTCCTTTATTCATCGCAGCATTATTCCAACAGCCAATATATGGAAACAATCTAAGTGTCTGTTGATGGATGCATGGTTAAATAAATATACATAAAGATAGGTTTATGAATAAAATATTAATCAGCTTTTAAAAAGAAGGGAATCCTGTTCTTTGCAACAGCATGGATGAACCTGGAGGACATTATGCTAATTGAAATAAGCCAAGGGAGAAAGACAATGCTGGGTTTCACTTGTGTGTGGAATCTAAAAAAAAAAGTCAAGCTCATAGAATAGAATGGTGGTGGCCAGGGTCTTGGGAGTGGGGTGGGGGGGATGGGCAAAAGTTATTAAATGGGTACAAACTTTCATTTATAAGGTGAATATATTCTGAGGATCTGATGTACAACATGATAACTATAGTTGATTATATTGTATTGTAATTGAAATTTGCTTAAATAGTAGATCTTTAGCATTCTCATCAAAAAGAAAAAAGAGAGCAATTAATGCGGTGATGGCTGTGTTAATTAACCTGTGGAAATCCCTTCAACATTTATACGCACATCAAATCATCATGTTGTACACTTTAAATATATTACACTTTTATTTGTGAATTATACCTCAATAAAGTTGAAACGAGTAAAATAAAACTATGAATAGTTAGCCTGTATGGCTGTGGTCCCTCTTAGGATTGTTTTGCTATGTTGAATTACTTTGATGCCTCTAGCTTGCATGAACATATGCTTTAGGAAACAATTTTGGACACGTCTTATTAAATGTATCCTAGGGATTTGGCTAAAAATAACATCCACTGCATCTTTCAATGTCTGTCTTAAAATCAGTTGAGATAACTATGATCTAACTAATTTGTCTTCTTTTCTTCTAATGGGCACCCTGAATATTGCAGTTGTCTAAGATTATTCTTTGTTCACTTGGATTCTAGAGGAAAAAGGGCAGCCAACTTCTACAACTAAATATTATTCATTATTTTAAATAAATCTTTCCCTTGTTTTTTTTTTTTTTAATTTTCTTATTTCCATATTTTTATTTATTTTATTTAAAAATATTTGAACCACTTTATTGAGGTGTGAGTGACATAAAAATCTCTACACATTTAATGTCTATGACTTGATGAGTATGAATATGAATATAAATATACGCTCATAAAAACATCACCGCAATATATGCCATAAACAATTACATGTATATTTTTATTCTCTAAGTAATTAGTGGGCTTTAAATCCTTTTCAGTACAAACAAATAGAGAGTAATAGCCACAATTAATATTTATTGCATTCGTATTATACACTAGTCATTGTCAAACACCATATCATGATCTCAACAATGTGAACATGTAGGGTGACGATTGTTAATGTTCATTTTACAGAGAAGGAAAATGAGGCTTTGCCAGTTAACTAGTAAAAAGTGAAGGCAGCATTTTGAACCCCGGTTTTCCTGGCTGGAGAATAAAAGTGCTTAACTGTAGGCTGGAGCTGGATCTCTGAGAACTTAGCTCAGGGTTTTTTTTGTTTTTTTGTTTTTTGAGTTGTACATTACCTTTGCCATCCCACTGTCATTATTTTATCTCTCATTCCAACCACCAGTGATTAGAAGAACACTCCTTGGTCTTCTGTAAAGCACACTCACTCCTTTTCTGAGAAGTCAGTCACAATCACTCGGTTCTTTCAGTAAATTTTTATTGCTTTCTTTTAGAGTGACGTAAAGAAGCAGACATAAAATAGTGATGTTCATTTTATGTGCTCTGTTTTTTCTGTTATATAAAATGCCAGTTAAATTTTAGTGTGAACAAAAATACTAAATCTCCCTATACAGTGCTAGAATTCTAAAACTGGCTCCTTCCCCGATCTGTCCTCTTTCTCAATAACCCAAGGTGTAAGTTTAAATGTCAGGCAATATGTCATTGGAACTCAAGTCCTTTCAGTGGCTCCAGGAGATAATGACAGCTTAATCATCCCATCTCTTCCTGAGAAAGAGACGGCCTCGGATGGTGCTCCGAAAGCTGGGTCAGATAATTGCTGTCTGATATGTTCTGTAACTATACAATGAATTGTGGCAATCCATAGTTCCTTTAAATTGTCCTCTTTTTAAAGTAAAGGAGATTGTAGACCTGGGAAGAAGAAAGATTTCTGTTCTGTTTTAAATGATGTAATAAAATCATAACAGAATACACCAAAAAAGAAAGTTTCTGTAGGCTCTCTTAAGAAGTACTTCTCAGTGTCCATTCACAGCAAGTCTGAGCTGAGATCACTTATCTAACTTACGGCTGATACAAGGTATTTTTTAAATGAAAAAGAAAAAGATGTTTTAATAAAGTTTGGTTATTAATACTAAAGTTATCCAAAGAGTATGTAAAATAAGGGGAATTATAAACAATAATCTATAAAATGTCTGGAAGTGAATTTATTGGAACATAAAGCAAATTGGTATCAACTGACTGATAAAAATCAAAACGCTGTTGTATTAATTTCTACAAAATGTGAAATAGTTGTGCTCTATTTATTGAGAACCTCAGATAATTTAAAGTAGGGTAAAAAAGGGAACTAGACAAACAATATAAATCCCAGTTGTCCTAACTATTCACTAAATTATCTCGTACAAACACTTTATCTGCATCAGCCTTAGTTTTCTGTTGTTAGAAGGAACTAGGTGCTGAGAATTACATTAGAAAATATAAAAGTGTTTATCAAAATTCCAGGCTTGCAGTAGGTGTTCACTCAGTTTTTTTGCCCCTTTTTTATTTATTTTTATTTTTTCTCTATGTTAACAAGTATTGAATGTAGAGTATAATAATAGGCTATTGAATCTTGAAGAGCAGTTTGTTGATACTGTTTACTTAGTGACCAAAAACACACAAGAGGAAAAAAAGAATAAATAATGTAAAACTTCATTAATTAAGAATTAATTGGGATGAGGAGGTTATCATCCTTAATTAGTTAGAAGTCTGAAATGTAGAGCATTCACAAACAAATGTGAATTTATTTTCTTCAGGGCCGTAAAGTAACACAAACTAATTATTAAATAAATATTGCAAAATAGTAGTTCTGACAGATCTATTTTAATGAACAGATAAGAGTCACATAATTAGCATACTGTTTAATGCAAATGGTCTGGCAAAATGCTTAAATCAAGCATTAAGTGTGCTTTCTTAAATAAATTAAACATTTTCTCCATATAGCCTTACCCAAACCTACTGAAGTTATTAATTTGTATTTTCATTACCTAATTCTATTAAAGATAATTTTGTCTGTCTATCTTAAGTGCCAATATAGTCCACAAAATGCCCAGTAACATTCTTAACGAATTTAGTTCAAAATCAATCAAATCTGGCTATCAATGACTTTGGTAGAAAAAGGAATGGGATGTGGAAACAGAAAAATCAGAATTGCTTTTTTATTTTAACAGCTCAAATATAATGTTTGAGCTTATTTAAAATACAGTTCTTGGTCAACATTTCCAATTACCTGAAGGGGGCATCAGGTTCCTAGGCCACTTAGTTGTAGATACGAGTTAAGTAAGTCTGTCATGAAGTTCAGGGATGTGAATATTTAATAGGAACAATTAGATTTTATTTTATTCAGATAATGTGGAGAAATATTTCTAGACACTGTCACCCTCCAAAGTCAACTGTCAAGTTTGGCTGCTTAGCTATGTCCATGCTGCACAAATGACTGGAAGCTCACTTTCTAATGCTTTACAAAGAAGAAAAACTGTCAGCAACATACAAAACCCCATGTTCAATATTTTAAAATGTAAAATGAAGAACAGATTTTCTTTAATTCAAAATAAAAATGTGTATAGCCATCCATTCATACATCAATGTATTCATTTGCTTCTTTCTCTCATTGAGCACCTATACTGTTTTGCGTATCTTAAGGACAAGATGCAGGGTCACTGCCATTAAAGAACTTCTCAGAAACGTAGGTTTCTTTTAATCTCAGGACCCCTTTACACTCTTGATAATATGGATTACTCCAAAGAGTTTTAGTTTATGTAGGTTACTTCTATTGATATTTATTGTATTCCGAATTATACAATTAACCTGAGAATTAAAAACTATATTTACTTATTAATTACCCTTAAAACAATACATTCATTACTATTAATATAAATGATAAATGTTGTATGAAAAATGTTTTTCATCAAATTACTGAGACCTTTTATATTATTTTACAATTTTGCAGCTTCTTTCGATGTTCGACTTAACAAAAGACAACGGGGTTCTTAAATCTACTTCTCTGCTGAGCCTGTTGAGAAAGCTCAGATTTACATGGGAATGTAAATGAAAAAGACAGGAGTATTTTAGTAGCCTTTTCAGATAACTGTGGATAGTCTTTGATTCTACACTGAAACTCAAGTGAAAGTTTCTTAATAGTTGGGATATGGAATCTGAAGTATATAAATGAGCCCTTCTCGATGAACTCACAGGGTCCCCAGGCCAATTTGTAAGAACATTTGGATATAGGGGGAACATCACTAGGTCCATTAAAATAATTGCCAAGTTATAAAATCAGATTGCCTGAGTCTTTCTACTGTAAGTATGTATAAAGAGCTAATGTTGCAATACTTGGTATTTTAAACCAACTAATTTTCAAGTCAACAGCATTATTTTTGTAACAACAACAACAACAACAAAAGTACTAATTTAGCTCAAAGATATTGATTATTTTATACAAAGATATGAATTGTCTCATTCAAAGCAGTAGCTACAAGAATATAATGTAATTAATCTGGTAAATTTGGCTCCTATAGTATTCATGCGTGCATTCAACAGATTTTTAATGAGTTTACTGTGTCCTTACCATTATTATGGGTACTAGAGATAAACTGAATAAACCAGATGAGTGAATAACTCCCCTTCTAGAACTTTTATTGAGGACTAACAGACCAAAAATATGATAATTAAATAAAAATTATAACATATTATACACAAGTACCAAGGAGGAACTTAGAGCAGGGAGGCAGATAAAATATGTATATATTAGGGATTGGTGGTTGGGATAGCATTAGATAGTGGCCAAGGAACTTCTCAATGAGAAAGCGAGAGTCATATAAGAATCAAGAAGGGGAGAGAGCAACCCATGAAGATAAGTGAGAGAGGGGTTTTTGAAGCAGAGAACAGCAAGTGCAAAACCTTAAGTTGGATGCGTGCTTGGTGCGATTGAATGAAATGAACAAAGAGAAATCCTAGGAAAGAAGTCAGAGAGGTAGGAGGGAAGAAGCAGATGGGACAAGAGTGGGTTACTTATAGGTCTCAATAAGGACTTCAGCATTTACTCTGAATGAAACTGAAAACTACTGGAGAGGTGTGAGCAGAAGAGGGACGGGCCACTTCACTCACGTTTCAACAGGAACACTCTGCCACTGAGCACACAAACATAGAGCGCCACGTGGAAACATTCAGGATGTTTTCAGCTACAGGTAACAGAATAGCAAACTACAGGTGGCTTAAGCAGGACAGAGATTTATCATTTCACCTAACAAGTGCCCTCAAGGATGAGCTGAGTAGCTCCGAAGTCTTAACAATTTGTGATAAATGTTTTAGTTAAGCAGAAAAGTATGATAGAAAAAAAACAAACAAAACCCCCACACGCACTTTCTACCCACATCTGGGTTAAAGTTATAGCTTTACTATTTATTATCTCTGTGGCCTTTAAATAGTTCCTTAAATAGTTTGATCCCCGGTTTCATCACTTATAAAATGACATGATTATTGCCTTGTTGGCAGATTTAGAGAAAATAAACATTGAATTTATAATAACTCCTAATATATTGCGGTTTATATTGGTGAGGCTTGAATTGATAATGAGACAAACTACTTTATTCTCTGTCTTTAAAGCATGCCCTATTGATTGATTATACATCGGTTTTGAATGTGCTTGGAGACATAGACCTGGTCTCTTGAATACTCAGAAATAAATTCCTGACTGGCTGCCTTTCCTTGGAATCATTCCTCTTATACTTTAGTATATCCAGTGCTTCTCAAAATATTTCTTGAGAGATGTTACTCGAGATGGTATGGCAAACAAACAAACAAAATTTATAAAAATACAGTTGTGTAAAATGTTCATTAACACTTGCATTAAAGAGTTTAACACTGCATCATTTTATTATCTAAAGTTGATCATGTAACTTATACTTGGAATAACACATGAAAATTACTCAGGGAAACTGACTTACTCAGAACTCAAATTTTTGAAAATTTCTGCCTTAGTTCAAATACTTTGAATGTATAATGTATGAAATCAAGTCATTATTAACTAAATATTATCTGATAACCCAATCATTAATAAAATTTATATATTGAGGAATATATAAAAAGTAAAACATAAGTAACCAGGAGAAGGCAATAATAGTGTCTACTTTTCTCCCTGTCTGCCTCCTTAGTATCTTTATTTCTAAGCTGTGTGGCCCTTCTTGAAAAGTATCTCCTCCTGTCAGCTAAAATTATGCTTTCTACTAGGGTGTCTCAGAAACATTCATTTTAGTTCAGTCAATTTATGATTACTCTTACACGATTTATCCAAATCTATTTGCAGTGATTATTTTGACCTGTGTTTGCAGAGAATTTTAGTGATATGCTGGTGTCATGAAGTTTTCATGTTACTATATTTTATTTTTTGCCATTAGTTTTATTGTACCTATTAGATTGATAACTTAAGGCTATCCAGGAATATAATTCACGCATTTTATTTATATTCATGAAATTAGAAAAAAAAATTCTCTTATAGTTAAACTTTATGCTATTACTTTTGATATTTTTTCAGAAGCAAATATATTCTTCATGTAACTTTATACCTATTTTGGTCTTGATATTCTTTCTCCTTATAAATTACCAAAAAAAATCCTGTTTGATCTCTAAGTTGCCTATATAAAATTATTAAGTATTTTATAAGGCTTTCTACTGGGATTCTTACATTTTTTTGAGATTTCCACTTCATTTTATTTCTATGCTATTTTAATGACAGTCTCCTAATTTACACCGGGTTTGAGTCAAATTAAATTGCAATAAATCAGGAAAGTGTTATCTAGCAACAAGGTTCTTAATCTAGTCTTTTCTTTGTCCCTAACTCCAGTCACCCTTAACTTCCCCAGCAGTGGAACACAAGGGATGGGTAGAAAGGACTTAAGTAGCTGTGCATATTCTGAGCCACCAGACAGCTTCCTTCACAGGACTGCTTCAGCTGGAGGGCCAGGTGCAGGGTAATGGGAAAGGGAAGCACTGCCTTTCCGGTGCCTGGTGTTTGACTGAGCGTTATTAAAGCACCTGTTAGGATCTCTTTTGCAGGCCTTTGTGTGTGGGAGGAGACCCAACCCATTTGGAAGCTCATCACAGTAGAAAGATTTGTTTTATTGTTTGTTTGTTTTATTCTCACCCAAGGATATATTTATTGATTTGAGAGAGAGAGAGAGAGAGAGAGAGAGAGACATCAATGTGAGAGAGAAACATTGATCGGTTGCCTCCCATACATACCCCAACTGGGGACCCAACCTGCAACCTAGGTATGTGCCCTGACTGGGGATCGAACCTGCAACCTTTATGGAGTACAGAATAACATTCCAACCAACTAAGCCACTGGGGAGGGTGAAGGATCTGAGTTTTTTTTTTTTTTTCTTGGTACCAAATTAATGAATGTAGAAGAAAATGCATCTAAAACAAAAAAATATATATATTTTCAGGTTCAGCTCAGATGTCTCTAGGGTATTAAAGAAATTAAATCAAGCTAAATTACTTAGTAATAGATCTCATTTAAATCTTTAAACATTTTTGGTTAATCTTATCAGAAACCATCTTTACATATACCACACATGTACACACATGCTTACACACATACTAATGAAAATTAATGTATGCTTATGCAAATGTAGTTATCTTTGATGGCAATGTCAGAGATAGAAATTACTAAAATAATGTAATGAATATATAATGTAACCAATATATTCATTATATTAAAATATAATGGTTAAGGTGTCAGCATTGAGTAAACTGTATCTCAAAAGAGAGATATAAATTGTAAGTAGAGATACAATATATCTTTACTAATCTTCCAAATTAACAGTTTTTATTCATCATAAAGTTATTGTTCTCACTTTTAAACACAGGTAGATCACTGTAAGCTGCTACTGAATTATATGCTTTATGTGCAGTATTTCACAAAATCCACAGAAGCTCCACTTGAGTTAGCATTATTAGAATCTCTGCTTTACAGAAGAGGTATGTAAGCTTGCCAAATAAGTTGTTTCTCCAGACAGCAATTAAATAAATATAAGATTTGAGTCTAGACTACCTGAATCAAGTGCCTGAGCTTTTTTAGTATCACATATTCACATATCACATATTTTTCCTTCGAAAATACTTAAATTATTTGTAACCTTAGAATACATAACCTTCCCATGCCAACCCTGCTTCCCTAACCCTATGTCAGCCTTTTACTGAAGTCTAACACTTATTTTGCTGGCTATATTTCAGATGAACACCTACAAACTGATGAGGAAATGTGCTTTATTGTGTTGGTAGTAGTAAAAAAAAAAATTGTTTTAATCCTCACCTCAGGATAGTTTTCCATTTATCTTTAGATAGAGTGGAAGGGAGGGAGAGAGAGGGAGAGACATTGATGTGAGAGAGACACATCAATTGGCTGCCTTCCGCATGACCCTGACCATGGCCTGGGCGAACGGCAACCAAGGTAGGTCCCCTTGACCAGAATCAACCTCTGGACTCTCTGGTTTGCGGGCCCAGGCTCCAACTGTTGAGATAAACTGGGAAGAGCAGTAGTAGCAAATTTTTAGTGCAAATTAGAAACAAATGTTCAGCAAAATGACTTTTTAAAAAATCACTTATTAGGAATAATAAGACAGACATTTCAGGCATCAATATACTCATAAAATACTAGTTAGTAAAATATTTTATAGTGTTCAACTGTAAAAGCATAAAGAAAACATCTACCTTTATTTAAATTAACAGAAAATCAATGTGTAGCATTTTTCTTTGTAGGGTAGAAATGTGTATTTTAACTAGCTGATGTTAATACTTGCCATTTATCTTTCTGAGGTTTAAACTAACTTATCTCTCTCTCTCTCCTTTTTATTGTTGAAAGTATTACAGATGTCCCCCTTTTTTCTCTGTTGACCCCCTCCTTCCTGCTCGCACCCCTCTCCTGCCTTCCCCAGCCTAGTGTTCCTGTTAACTGGTTGTGCATATATGCTTATAAGTTCTTTGGTTTATCTCTTCCCACCTCTCCCACCTCCTACCCCCTGAAGTTTGTCAGTATGTTCCCTACTTCCATGATTTCTCTAATTTTCAATAAGTTCATTTATTCATTTGGAAATTGTTCAGTCTTATCAGATATAAACTTTACACACACCCATACATGCACACACAAGTGAATATACATGTAAGTAAATGACATATATTTTTGTATGTAAATGTGAGAGCTAGAATTTACATCATACTTCTCAGAATATAATGATTAAAGGCCACAACATTTAGTTAAGGTATTTTTTATTACTATTTTTAGGCAGGGACACTTTATCCTGGGCATAAAAGGAATGATAAGCAATTGCTGTCTTCTTGGAAATTTTGATTTTTTTAAAAGTCAGTAAATAATTACGTTGTGCACATTTACAATACACCGTCATAACCAAAATTACCCTCCATTGCCCACTATGAAATAATGTAGTTGGGCTCTGAAAATAGTTCTCCTTTGCCAGCTTGCTCTTTTTGGGGCTTTGGCCGCAGATGCTCCAGAGTGACACTGGAGGAAGAATGACCTCTCCTGGTCCTCAAGTTATCCTCCTGCCAGACTTCTGCGGGGCACAGTTTCTCCAGGGCCTGGATCCTCTATCATGTGTGGGCCAGCAGCACCCAACAAGCAGGGACTTCCCTGGGACACTTTCTAGTGCCTTTAAAACAAGTTCCAAGGCCTGAGATCTCCCTGTGGATGGCTCCTTCCAAAACCTACTAGGGTGACGTGGTAACCTAGTGCTGCTAGAGAGTCTCTCTCAGTGGACTGCTGACTCCAGCACCCTTTTGTGTTGTTTTGGAATGCCTGCCAAGGTACAACATCTCAGATGGCTATTTCCATTACCCCCTCAGATGACACAGTCAGTAGTGGAATGCTGGCACCTCCTGGATGGCCTTGCGGAAGGTTCCGCTAGTTAAGAGCCTATGGGTGACTTCTTCAGTACCCCAGGATAAAGATTTCCAGCAAATTCTGCTGGCATAGCATGTCAGTGACTTTTCCACCATCCACTGAGCCATGGTCGTGTCATAGCAAATGAAGTCGAGCTGTCGACCTTGGTGGGTTGAGGGGGTGGAGCATATCAGCTCTAGAGGCAGTGGTGCTCTTTGTAGCGACTATACCTGCATTTCACGGAATCCTCTGTAATTATTACTAGTTAATCCTTCCTCAACTACCCCAAGAGGCTATCTACTTATTCTGTGCATTAAACTTCCCTGTTCAAATTACTGTGAGGTTTCAGCCTCCCAATGGGCCTTTGAATATTATAGAAATCAAAAGTGGCATATGACTTAAACTAAAGGTCAAGCAGCAATCACACAAGATGATAATACAAAAGGTGTCCCAAGCCCTGGCCAGTTTGGCTCAGCAGTTAGAGCGTCGGCCCAAGGACCAGAGAGTTCTGGGTTTGGTTCCTGCTAATGGCCCATACCTCAGTTGCAGTTTGTCCCCAGCCCTGGTTGGGGTTGTGTGGGTGTCAATCACTAGATGTGTCTCTCTCACATCAATGTTTCTCTCTGTCTCTTCCTCCTTCTCTCCCTCCTGCTCTATCTGAAGAAATGCAAAAATGTCCTTGGTGAGGATAAAAAAAACAAACAAACAAAAAAAACAAAAAAGTTATCCCAAGGCATAGAAGGTATAACCAGCACTGCACCAAAGGGTGGAAGAATCAATAAAGTGTTTATGGACTCTGAGTCAGTTCTCTAAAAATAGAAGAATTTTTTATTTTATTTTTATTTTCTCAGATAGAGGAGAACAAGAATAAATTTCTGCAAATGGATTTATCAAAGGAACTGTCCCTTCATTGTTAAAGAATAAGTGATTGGCATGATAAATGTAGATTAATTAGGCTAGATATATATGGTGGGATTATTTACAAAGAATCTTCAATGTGATGCAAGGATTGTGCACATCTCACGGAGATATTGATGAGCTAAACAGGTTTTCATCGAAGAATGTCTGTTCCCTTTAGAAATCCAGTTTAATATCAATTATTTTATCTCAGGAGCACTGACGTATGATATGCTTTTGGCTGCTCCTTAAATAAAATTATATGTTCCCATCTTTAAAAGTATGTATTTAAACATGTATCGTCATCATAATGAATACATAGAAGAGAAGTCTGAGAAGCTTGCATAAATGTAAACATGTATTTAAGACAAGAACAACATCCAAAAGCATTTGTCAAATGCAAGACACTAAAATAAATACATAAACAAAAATAAAAAAGCCTTGGCCAGGTGGCTCAGTTGGTTGGAGCATTTTCCAAAAGGTTTTGGGTTTGAATCCTGGTCCAGGGACATACTTAGGTTTTCGGTTCCATCCCCCAAACCCTGGTAGTGGTGTGTATGGGAGGCAACCAGCCAATGTTTTTCTCTCACATTGATCTCTCTCTCTCCCCCCCCCTCTCTATCCCCCCATTTCTCTTTCTAAAATAAAAAAACAAACAAATAAAAAATAAACATATCCTCTGATGAGGATAAAATAAATTAAATAAAAAATTAATAAAATAAATAAATAAACAAAATGAAATGTCAGACATTAGAAGTACTATTTGCATTGTGAATATTAACTTTTTTGCATCTTACTAAAATATATAAATGGTGGGGAACCAGGAGATGTATATTTCATTTATTTTCCTTCACATATCCATATTTTCGTCATCAGTTACAGTTTGAGAACTGCAGGGCACTGAGTTTAGCTTTTCAAGAAAAGAGCCCAATGTAAAGCTAAAGGTACATACACATAGCCATAAAGAAAAATAAAAAAAAAATAAAGAAAAAAAGTGCACCGTAGGCAGTATTTAAAAGCACAGATTTCAGTCCCAGACATTATCAAAGTCATAAAATGACATAAAATGGATATTGCGCCAGGGTTTAGATAATGCATTACTTTCCCATTTTGCTAAACTCTAAATGAGGCTGAACTATCAAGAACCTGTCAAATAGAAGGGAATTGCAAGTAACACCTTCAAGAAGAAGCAAATTAAGTGTATGTCAACGAGTTGTTGGACTGAATGGGAACGTCAAACATGCCAGAATTATAGACATTTTCTGTATCAGGTCGC
The DNA here is from genome assembly GCF_014108415.1 of Molossus molossus. Classification (NCBI taxonomy): domain Eukaryota; kingdom Metazoa; phylum Chordata; class Mammalia; order Chiroptera; family Molossidae; genus Molossus; species Molossus molossus. The sequence continues at coordinate 71,732,310 of NW_023425344.1, read as the reverse complement.
AAGATTTTTTATAAAGACTTATGTACTTGCACAACATAAATCATTTTTTTATTCATCATATGTTAGCAATCTTATTATCATTATATATAATTTTACTTACGTTAAAAAAAAATCATCACATGAAGCTATCTCAGCAAAAAGGAGGTGTTATGCTAAATTGATCATTTTATTAAAATATTCATATAAAATCAAGTGTAATGCAATAAATCAAATGAACATGACTTTATATTTCTATGATTAAGGTTATTTTTTTTGTTTTCTCTAAGTTTTGGATCCAAATAACTTCCCATTTCCTCAGGAAACAGAGTTTCTATCACCAAAATCATAATTTTCCAATGGAAATAGTTTTTTATTAAATCTGTTACTTATAATACTTGGCATATCATTTTCACTGTGCAAGAATTTTTTTTTTTGCAATCTACATTACAACGATAAATCAAATTGACTCATTTTTAAGTGTCTGAACTAACATGTATTTCACTCATTGATAATGAATAACTACTTCTGTTTTAGAAAATGTTGATAATCATATAATAAAGATATATTCATTTAAAAATTAACCTACATAATTAGCTATGTTAAAACTAAGTTTACCCTGGCTGGTGTCATTCAGTGGTTAACGCATCAGCCCATGCACTGAAAGGTCTCAGGTTCAATTACCCGTCAAGTGCATGTACCTGGGTTGTAGGTTCAATCTGGTCCAGTCAGGGAACATGTTGGAGGCAACCAATCAATGTGTATCTCTAACATCAATGTCTCCCCCCCACCACCTCCCTTTGACTCTCTCTAGAAATCAATGGAAAAAAATATCCTTGGATGAGGATTAACAAAAAAGTATGTAAAATTGAAAAATTAAAAATGTCATTTGTGTTCACATGGAGATTGTACGGATGTTCCAAGGGAGAGGTATGCTGCGATACATCATTTTAAACATATGGACTATTTTAGGTAACAAACAATCGGAGTTTGCTTCTTTGGGGTCTCTATTTTCAGGTCATGAAAATTTGGCAAATGAGCTCTCATTAGGGATGATTGCATCTGAAAGACAAAGACATCTTTCAAAAATACACTTACCCATAAAGAAGTAAGTCACTATTTTAAATCATTTGTTTAATTATTTATGTCTTTTAAAAGCTTATTGAACACTTGTTTAATGATATTAGCATTTTTAGATACCTATCCTAGTTTATGTGATTGTTCTTTATTGTCAACAGTTTATGTCTTACTCAAAATGTAATGATATTGTAAAACTTAATGACTCTAACTGGTATAAAAGTTCATGGAAAAATCATGGGGCTCAAACATATTTAACTCATTCTTTAGCTATGTTTGTATAATCCTGGACTTCTAGAAAAAATTGAAAACTGAATTAACTTGCTTTATACAAACATCTGGCTATGTGACATCATACAGGTAAATTTGGGGGTTAATATTTCATACAAATTTCAGCTTATCTCAGTGTTGTGCTATTAAATGGAGAGTTAAATAATCTTGCTTCCATTACATGATGCTTGAATGCATGCGAAACTTATAAAATACAATAAATAATAATAGTGAAAGTAATAATTTTATTAATAATAATAGAAAAAAATTTGATATGAAATATAGCAAACCACAGAGCACTTATTTTCTAATACATGTACACTAGAGTCAGAAGAAATAAAAAAAAAATGTGGAAAATATTAAAAAGTTGTTTTTTTACATTTAAATACATACAAAAGAAATCTACAATTCCAGTTAGAAAAAAATACTTTTAAAAGTTATATCCAGGTTTCAGGAGCACTTGAATATTGCAAAAATATACTTTTGATTAAGTAACTAAGCACACTTTAGTATACTATTGTTATTGTATCAGATAAATACTTGATTTCTTACTGAGAGAAGTTTATGATATAAAACTATTTAAATATAAGTTTTCATCCAATAATATGAACTGTAGCTACTGTACTTTCAACTATCCGTTTTTCTTACTGTGGTAAGAATTCATAAGGATGTCTATGAATCAGATTTACATTTATGTTTTTACATTTATCTCATGAATTTTATAGTCTATGGGTTACCAATAATAATACCACCAATGTGAAAAATGATAAAAAGTCATTTGTAGAATGGCAACACTTTTTTTTTCTTTCTAAGGGCATTTTTATTGCTGAATTCTAAGATGGCAAAACAATAAAAATAAATTAGACTAATTTAAGTCAAATCCATTTGTATTTATCTTAAACTGCAACTTGTGCAGTAACATTTTCTTTAAAAGAGTTCTTTTTTTTTCCATTAAAGAACAAAGGAATGATCTTATAAAAATATTTATTCATAGTACTGAATTTGAAGATTTAAGTCTAACACTATTCTTAAGCAAATCTTTCAAATATTATAAAACAAAATTTCATAAACTACAATGCATTTGCATTGTCAGAAGATGAGAAATGACAGATTTTCAAAAATTCATATAAGCACTAGAAATACTGGATTTATACAAATTTCGAGGAGAAATACTAAATAATATAAATTACTTGTTTTTATTTAATGTATTAGCTTCTGTATTATATAATAGCTATGTTAACTGTACACATACTAATATATATTATTCTTAATTAGTTAATTCTTTATTACATATGTCCCTCTTTTTTCTCCCATTGATACCCTTCTGTCCCCCCACACTTCTTCACTCTGAGGTTTGTTAGTCTGTTTGCTACTTCCATGTCTCTAGATCTATTTTGTTCACCACTTTATTTTGTTCATTATATTCCACAAATAAGTGAGATCATGTGATGCTTGTCTTTCTCTGATTGACTTATTTCACTTAGTATAATACTCTCCAGGTCCTTCCATGTCTTCTCAAAGGGTAACAGATTTTTCTTTCTTACAGCCGTATAATATTCCATTTTAGTTTCTAAAAATATATAAAGTACTCATACAACTCAACAAAAGGAAGACAAACAATCCAATTAAAAAATGGGCAGAGGACCTAAATAGACACCTCTCCAAACAGGACATACAAATGGCCAAGTGACATATGAAAAAATGCTCAATATCACTAAATCATCAGAGAGATCAAATTAAAATGACTGTGAAGTATCACCTCACACCTTTCAGAATGGCCGCCATCATCAAACCATCAAATAACAAGTGCTGGCGAGGGTGTGGGGAAAAGGGGACTTTGCCACACTGCTGGTGGGAATGCAGACGGGTGCAGCCACTGTGGAAAAGGATAACATGTTTCCTCAAAAAATTAAAAATGGAATTGCCATTTGACCCAGTGATTTCACTTCTAGTAAGATATCCTAAGAAACTTGGGACAACATTCAGAAGGAATATATGTACCCCTACATTCACAGCAGCACAACTTATAATAGCTAAGATCTGGAAACAGCCCAAGTGTCCACCAGTAGACGAGTGGATAAAAAAGCTGTGGTACATGACAAACTATTAGATTCTTACACTGAACTGTGATTCATGAAAATAAAAACATCTAACTGTAGTTAAAAAATAAGACTTATACATCTAAATGATATCTTCTGATAAATTTGCAAAAGCCTTCAAAGTCTGAATTCCATCAAATTAGAAGACCATAACAAGAATTAACATATTTTCAAGAAATTAGAAGTCCTTTAATTGACATACGTGAACTTCAAATTTCTACTGTTAAGCAAATATTAAAACTTGATATAAAATATTTTAAGCAATTACTCACAACTATAGGAAACATAAAGTCACGACTCATAACTAGAGAGCAGGCTGACAGCTCTGGTGGAAGTTGAGGGGGTGGAGGGATTGAGTAAAAAAGAAAAAAAGAGAGAGAACTCTGACATGGACAACAGTGTGGTGATTGTGGGGGTGTGTGGAAGAGGGTATAGAGGGGATAAACAGTGATGAAAAAAATTAAAATAAATAAAATTACAGAAAAAAATAAAACTGATTAAAATGTGGAATGTTGAATTATCAATACAAGTCTAAGTTTCAATTAGACAAAATATTGTTTTAGCATATTCAAATGGCAACGAGAACAGAACCATCATTTCTTGAATACCTACTCTGTGTCAAGTGAGGAATTTATAGGCATTATTAAGTTTATTATTTAGCACACCTGGTGCCAGAAGTGTTATTATACATTTATAACATAAACCTAACAACAGATTTGTGGATGCATGAAAGAATAAAATGCAAAAAAAAAAAAAAAAAAAATGAGATTAGGTAGAAAATACCTCCAAGTGCAGGTTGATGGGACTCTATAATAATACAGTGAAACAAATAAATGGCAGGGAGTAAGAGAAAGGAAGACAGAGTACAAAATTAGAAATATGGGAATGTTTCTTCTCATATTTGATTTTCATGTGTAAATCAAAAGGATAATGTATAAAATTAAGCAGACCACACATATTGGTTTTAGTACTCTTGGGTTTAGTTTAAGCTTATTCTGTTGGGGAGAATGGAGCTGCCCATTAGTCCCTCACTACCAACAAAGACTTTTCTGCAGAAAAGCCGTAAGTGTTGCTTAATCACATTACCAGGGAAACAGACTTCCTTCTTGTTAATGAGTATCCTCCTGAGCAAAACTAAACATTGATACATGCTTAATGTAGACAATTAAAAAAATAGCAAAATGTGAACAAAAAAATAAAAAAGATACCCATAATTCAATCACCCAAATAAGCACTATTATTTCTGTTATTACTAGTTCAATTTTCTCCATGATGCTTTTATTCTATCTTCAACTGTTTAAAATAGTTTCTATGCACCTGTACATGTGCAATAATATATGCCATTTTGATAATATATTATTTTTAATGTTATCACCATAAAGCATTCAGCATTTTAAACCTATTTTATTATAAACTTGCACCTGTCTTATTACATACATGTTATCTGAAAAAGTAAATGAGCAAAGATAGTAGTCCCAGCAAAAAAAAAGCCCTATTTTCATTTTCTTTTCTTTTTTTTTTTTTTATCCTCACCTGAGGACATTTTTCCCTTTTTTGTTCAGATAGAGTGGGAGGGAGGAAGGAGGAGAGAGAGAGAGAGAAAGAGAGAGAGAGAGAGATGTGAAAGGGACACATCGAGTGGCTGCCACCCACACAACCCAACCAGGGCCGGGGACAAACTACAACCTAGGTACGTGCCCTTAACAGGAACCAAACCCTGGTCTCTCTGGACCGCAGGCCGATGCTCTAACCGCTGAGCAAACTGGCCAGGGGTCATTTTCTATTTTTGAACATTTATGTTGTTCTAATGTTTAATTACTTAGAAAGTTTGTAGTGAGAGTCTTTATATAGTAATATCTGTGCACATCTCTAATTATTTCATTAATGATATACATTTCTAGGATTTGAATATAATTAATACATATTGTAGAATACAAATATTATAAATAACCAAATTAAAATGATTTCCAGTGACTTATTCCAGTTCCCAGTTAACCTAAAAGTACTTTTTGCCCTTGACCTCTCTTCTGACGTTCAGAAGAATATCCGGTTTCATCCTATTTCTCTACAGTTGCCCAAAGTGGGATAAAGGAAGAGATTATTCATGAAATTGCTCAAACTGAGCCTGGATTGGGCATTTATCAGAAATACTGCCAAAGCGAATGCTCCAATTCAGACTCTCAGACCATTTTGGAGGTCTTCTTCTCATCTAAGAATCTTGGAATTCCTGAAATAATTAAGAGAGTTAATCAAGTTAAATTAAAAAGTAGCCAAAAAATGTTAAATGCATATTCAATACTATATTTCACAAATTACTGCATACATTATACAAGAGTCTAAACTGATATTTGGATTAGAAAGGATTGTAACAAATTTTATTCCATATACTTCTACAGCAAATCTGCAATATTTTTAGTCAAGAATAGATTGTGTGTGTGTGTGTGTTACACGCCGTTGTGTGTGCTCCAAAGCCTTGTCAGAATTATTTATGCAGCTTCAACTTTTTTTCTGATTATTTTTACACTTCTACAGTCCAATTAATATTTATTTTAATTTGCATATTGACTTAAAGTCTTAGCCATGGAAACTAAGACGTCTTAATTCTATGTACTAATGAATGTTATCTCTCAAAATATTCATCCTAAAAAGGGATGCATAGGACATGTTAATACAATGTTAAGTTTTTTAACATTGTTTAACAAAGTACTATACTAATATTGTGGCAGAGGGTGTTTTCTTGCAGAAATGACCTATTCTAACGTGGGACACATTTGCAAAATATTGCTGAAATTTAGAAAAATTTACTTTCACATTTTATTTTATTTGTACATTTGTCCAAATGCTCTCATGCAAACTATCTTTCGAATGATTCACTTTTTTTCTGAAATCTATTCTAGAATAAAATACTGTTTTGAAGTATTTTACCCAGTGCAACTGAGAATACCAGTTTCTAACTGTTGGTCAATGTGGCAGTAAAACAATAAAAGTAACTCAACAGCCATTCTCAAAATTGTAATTGTTAAAATGTGTGCTTTTTGCTGGGTGAGAGTAGCTACAAATTTCCTGTTGTGTAATCTCAAAAGAATAGTGTATATATTGTAGACACAAGTTAGAAAATTGATCATTTAGTTCATTTGTATAGGTTTGGACTGGTTTATAAACTTAAGTTTTACAAAAATAAAGCAGTAAGGAAATGATATGTTTTATCTTGCTGTGACATAAAATTTCTTCCAGAACAAAAATTGCCATTTACAAAAATTATTTCTATCCTGAAATTCTTAATCTCCTAAAGATGTTTATCTATATTCTAAAATTATTCTGGTAAAATGTAAGCAATATAATTCTATATACTGATCTATGGCCAAATAAAAAATTCTAGTATGAGTTGTTTGAGTTCTTTATATATTTTGGATATAAACCCTTTGTCAGAACTGTTGTTTGCAGATACCTTCTTCCATTCAGTTGGTTGCCTTTTTGTTTTATTGGTTTCTTTGTGCAGAAGCTTTTTAGTTTGAGATAGTGCCATTCATTTTTGCCTTTACTTCCCTTGCTTTTAGGGTCAAATTCACAAAATCTTCTCTAAGTCAAGGTCCATAAATTTAGTACCTATGTTTTCTTCTATGTAATCTATTGCTTCAGATCTTATATTTAGGTATTTGATCCATTTTGAGTTAATTTCTGTACATGGGGACAAAATGTAGTATAGTTTCATTCTTTTGCATGTGACTTTCCAATTTTCTCAGCACCATTTATTGAAGTCTTTCTTTTCTTCATTGTATGTTTTGGCTCCTTTGTCAAAAATTAATTGCTCATTCTCATGTACATTTATTCCTGGGTTCTCAATTCTGTTCCTTTGGTCTCTGTGCCTGTTTTTCTGTCAATGCCATGCTATTTTATTTATCATCACTTTGTATTATAATTTTAAGTCAGGGAATATGATAACTCTGGCTTTGTTGCCTGTCCCTATCTTCTGTCAGAATTGCTTTGGCTATTTGATGTCTTTTGAGGTTCCATAAATCAAATTATTTTTGCTTTTGTTTTATTTATTTAAAAAATGTCATTGGGCTCCTCCTGGGGGGATTGCATTAAATATATATATTGCTTTAGGTAATATGGACATTTTAATTGTGTTGATTCTCCAATACATGAACACAAAATATCTTTCCATTTCATTGTGTCTTTTTCAATCCCTTTTAATAACGCTTCGTATTTTCTAGTATATAGGTCCTTCACATCTTTTGTTAATTTTATTCCTAGGTATTTAATTTTTTATGTTTCAATTGCAACAGAAACTGTTCTTCTCATTTATTTTTCTGAAATTTCATTCTTAGTATATAGGAATGCAGTGAATTTTGTACATTGATTTCGTATCCTGCTACTTTATTGTTTTGCTTATTGTTTCTAATAGATTTTGGTGGACTCTTTAGGGTTTTCTATATAAAGAATGCAACTCAACACCAAATAAACAATCCAATTAAAAAATGGGAAGAGGACCTGAACAGTCACTTTTCCCAAGAAAACATACAAATAGCTAACAGATATATGAAAAGATGCTTAACTTCACTAGCATTAGGGAAATACAAACCAAAACTACAATGAGACACCACTTCACACCTGTTAGAATGGGCATTATCAACAAGAGAAGTAATTACAAGCATTGGAGAGGTTTTGAAGAAAAAGGGACCCTCATTTACTGCAAATGGGAATGTAAACTGGTACAGCCACTAAGAAAAACAGTATGGTGGTTCCTCAAAAAATTAAGAATAGAGATACCATATGATCCAGCAATGCTTCTTTTGGATATCTACCCCCAAAATTTGAAAGCACTTATTTGCAAAGACATATGCATGCTTGTGTTCAATGCAGAATTATTCATGGTGGCCAAGACATTGAGACAACCAAAGTGTCCTTCAATAGACGATTGGATAAAGAAGATGTGGTACATATATACAATGGAATACTACTCGATCTTAAGAAAAGATGAAATAATTGCCATTTGCAACAACATGGGTAGACCTTGAGAATTTCATGTGAAGAGAAATAAGTCAGACAGAAAAAGTTAAGAGCCATATGATTTCACTCATATGTGGGATATAAAACTGAAAGCAACATTAAAAAATAAGAAAAATAAACAAACAAAAACTAATAGACACAGACAAGAGTATGGTTGTTACCAGAGGGAATGGGGGTGGGGTGATAGTAAAGGGTAAACGAGGTCAAATATATGGTGAGGGAAGACGATCTGATTTTGAGTGGTGAGCTCACAATGTAATATACAGATGATGTATCACAGAACTGTACACTTGAAACCTGTATAATTTTATTAACCGATGTCACCCCAATAAATTTCATAAAAAGAAAAAATTAGGAGAAAAAAATTCCAGTTTGATGTTATACCTTATTGGTACAAATACAACATTTGATATTTGTATTAGTTTTCTATTTATGCTATGACAAATTACCACAAAATGAGTGGCTTAACCAATATAAATGTATTATCTTATAGTTGTATAGTCCAGTAATTCCAAGTAGGTCTTCTGAGGCTAGAACCAATGTTTCAAGCAGAGCTGCATGTTTCCTTGCTCTTTCCAGCATCTAAAGGCCACCTATACCTCTGGGTGCAGGCCTTTTCCTCCACTTTTAAAGACAGCAGTGCAAAGTCTTCACATTTCTTTACTGCTCTGACACTTTTGTCTCCATCTTATAAAGTCTCTTGTGATTATATTCTGCCCTTCCAAATAATTTGGGCAAAATATTTAATTTAATTCTACCTGCAAAATCCCTTTGCATGTAGATAATGTGTTTTAAGGATTAAGATATGATCATATTGGGGGCCATTTTTCTACCTACCACAATATTTAAGATATTTCATTTTAATCTGCTGTCCACAATATAATACACAACACACACACACACACACACACAAATTTTAAACACTTAAATAAAAGTACAAGGTAGAAAATATTATTTCAAAAAAAGCTTGAAGTGTTATAGTCCCCATGCAGATTCCTTTTATTATCTTATTACTTATGTCTATGCATTCATATTTAGTATATCTTATCAATGCCTTTTCATTTGTAATTATATATATACATATACATGTATATATCTATAAATTAATTATCTCAGCTCATAACCACCTGTTCTGCAATTATCTCCTTTTCCTTTCATAATATCATGGTTATATTATTTGTATATCTTCACATATTTCTAATTTTAGAAATATTCTAGTAACAGATAATCATCTTCTCTTTTTACTTAATTTTTCTTCTTTGCTTATGATGATAGTATTTGTGGAATTTTTTTTTTTTTTTTTTATCCATACCTGAGGATATTTTTCTTTCTTTCTTTTTTTTTTTTTTTTTTTTTGTTCAAATAGCTTGGGAGGGAGAGAGAGAAAAAAAAAACATCGACGGGAAAGGGACACATCGAGTGGCTGCCACACACACAACCCAACCAGGGCTGGGGACAACCTGCAACCGAGGTACGTGCCCTTAGTGGGAAGTGAACCCAGGTCTCTCTGGACCACAGGCCGACGCTCTAACCGCTGAGCCAAACTGGCCAGGGCTATTAGTGGAATTTTTGTGTATCACATTTATAATGTTTATTGAAAGAAAATATATTAAAAGTATAAAATTGAGTAGCAACTTTAATCAATATATATGTTGCTTAAACAGTCTTTCTCTTATAAGTCCTCTGAAAATAACCAAATAGTACACTTCATCCGTATGTACAATATACAGATAACCCAGACTAATAAAGAAAAATAGATAAACTTGCATTGCAGGCGAAACATAATAATTTAGGTTTCTCAGGAGCAAATGAGATGGAAGTAAATATTAACTTAAACATTTATGGCAATTTCATATATTGGGACATGATCATACAACCTGAAATTTAGAACTATATTGGATGCATATGCATAAAAATAAGCATCTATACCTGCAAAGTAAAAAGATAATTAGTTCTACAGATAATAAATAAATGATACATTGCTTTTAAAGTTCACATTCTATGTAAAAGAATGCCTGAATGTCTCACATATATTGTAGTTTATTTTTTTTTAATCTCTCACCATTTACTCATGCTTATTGCCTTTCCTGAAATGAGTTTGCCTGTATTTTTTGACTATCTAAATATTATATGTCAGTCAATTTCAATTACAATAGGGTTCGTTCCATTTGGAGTTAGTCATTCAATGTCCCTTAAGTCTTTTTTCTTTTTCTTATCTGCAAAATGCAGAATTTCTGAAAGATCAAACAAAATATGCCAAGTAAAATTATTTTGTAAACTATAAAATGCTGTGCAAATAATCATTATTACTGTCTTAGACTATACTTGTATATATATAAGAAGTCTTTATATATTTGAGGTCTTAGTAATTATAATTAATTCTTGGTATAAATTAAAAATAGAATATGTTACTTGGTATAAAAGAAAATATATAGCTTAATAGTAGAGACAGTCAAATAAGTAGTGGCCATTATACAAATATGTGCTGGCAAAGGAGACAGCAGATGAAATTGTGAAGCTTGGAGGAAGAGCACCTAAGTCATTTTGAAGCAACAGGAGAAAATAAATTTATTACTGCATTGTTTTACTTCATATATCCTTATATATAGATAAGAGCAATATCATCAGCAAGTCTCAAATGTTCAGATATTAGAAGACTTTGTGTGTGTGTGTAGGAGGAAGGTTTCTAGTTGTTTTAGATTTTATATAAAGCTGAATCTTAAGTAATCCTTCATTATCATAGAGAGTGAATAGAAATCTCTTAAAATAAAGAAAATATAGTTTGATTTGATGTTTGTATGTGTGCGTGTATGTGTATGTGTGTGTGTGTAAGAAGAAAAAATCATCCCAAATAGGATTTGCAGAATTGAAATAAAAACAAAATATTGAATCTGAAAACATGGAAAAGAGTTCAAAAATAATTACACATGGATGAAGTCTAGAGGCTATCAATAAAAGGAAATTATCTTATTTGAAATACTATATAATTGTATTTTTATAGATTAACAGAACTATATAAAATCTATATTCAGAATTTCCCAAACTGTGTCTTCAAAATACATTTTATTAGTACATATCTCCTCTCCCCATAAGAAAGATGACTGATATAATTTTTAATAAACTCTTTTTAGAGCAGTTTTAGATTAAGAGCAAATGTGAATGGATGCTACAAAGATTTCCCATCTACGCCCTGCCCACACACATGCACAGCCTGCACCATTATCAACATCCCCAACTACAGTGGAACATTTTTTATAAATGATGAACCTATATTGACACATCATAATCACCCGAAGCCCATAGTTTACGGTTCCTCTTGGTGTTGTACATGAGTGGGTTTGAAGGGATGTATAATGGCATGTATACAACATTAATAGTGTCAGACAGAGTATGTTCACTGCCCTGAATATCCCCTGCACTCTGTCTGTTCATCTGTTCTAGCCGCTAACCTATGGCAGCCACTGATCTATTTACTATTTCTACTGTTTTGCCTTTTCCAGAATGTCATTTATAGTTGGAATTATATAGTATGTAGCCTTTTTATATTAGCTTCTTTCACTTAGTAATATGCAATTAAGGTTCCTCCATGTCTTTCATGACTTGATAACTCTCCTAAGTGTTGAAGAATATTCCATTATTTGCCCAGTTTATTTGTCCATTCACCTGCTACAAGACATCTAGGCTCCTTTCAAGTTCTGGCAATTATAAATGAAGCAGCTCTAAGCTTCGGTGTGCATTATTTTGTGTGAACACAAGTTTTCAATCCCTTTGCGTAAATATCAAGGATCTCAATTCGTGAACTATATGGCAAGATGTCTTTAGTTTTGGAAGAAAATGTCAAACTGTCTTCCAAAGTGGCTGCACCATATTTATTTACTTTTTTTCTTTATTGATATTAGAGAGAGAGAGAGGAAGGGAGAGGGAGAGATAGAAACATCAATGAGAGAGAATGTCATTTGGCTGCCTCTTGCACGCCCCCCACTGGGGATCAGGCCCATGACCTGGGCATGTGCCCTGACCAGGAATCGAACTGGTGACCTCTTAGCATGGGTCAATGCTCAAGCACTGAGCCACACCAGCCGGGTGGCTGCACCATTTTGCATTCACATCAGCAGTGAAGGATAATTTCCATCGCTGCACATAGTAGCCAGCATTTGGTGGAGTCAATGTTCTGGACCGTAGTCATTCTAATAGATGTATAATAGAATGCCATTATTTAAAAAAAAATAATAATGTTGATTAAATAAAGTTGTGAAAACTACTTTAAATGCAAGAAATATTTTTGCTACTGAAAATTTCAAATACAATACTAATATACACAGCTAATCTCTGAGAGAATGATGTTTATATTTTCCAAATTTGACTGTAGTTCATTTTCTCTAGAATTCATATTAACACCTGCAAGAGAAGCTTTGGGCTCTGGAAAAGTAAGAAATGTCAATTTAATCTATTTATTTAATCTAATTTAATTTTCTATAAATGAATTTGTTAAGGCCAAAGAGATTTGCTAAATGTCACACAGTAATCTGGTAAAAAGAGTAGGCTCACGTCATTTAAAAAGACTGTGCTTCAGTACTTATTAGCTGTATAAACATAAACAAAGTTCTTAACATCTATTACTCAGTTCTATCATGTATAAAATTTTAAAACTGATAATATAGAGATAATCAAATGAAGATAATAATAGCATATACCTCCTAGACTTCTTTTCAGAGTAAATGAGTTAATATATGTAAAACATAGAATGGTTTTGGCACAAAATCAAATTAGAAGAAACATTAGCTGGTATTAGTATTAGTAAAAAGTTTAGACAAGAACAAATAACCAAATAAAGTCGTGCAATGTAAATCATTATTTTCATCAGGTTTTTATTTTTTTATTTTTTTTATTCATTTTAAATGCTAACTGTTGCCCTAATAACAATATGATGAAATTTTTATTAAATTAAGTTATTAAATTTAATCTATAGCCTATTTACAAAGCAGACTTTAAGTAGGACACTTATGAATAAACTTTAAGTACTTTAGTTTCCCAACTGCATTTGCTTTTGCAAACTTACAAAGCAATCCTGATGTATTAATTAGTTAAATGATACTTGGACATTCTGAGTTCTCAGTTTCTCAGTTCTCATTTAGTTATAACTAGACAATTCAGAATTAACATGTTACAGGAGAATACTAATCGAGAAAACAATTTCTTCCACAAAAGAAAAGTACCTTACTAAAATTCATGCCTTACATGTTGTTGTTATTGGTACACTGGGTGCCTATATAACAAATCATCTAAAATTTTGACTTTATTTTTTTAGTTTATAGATATATATATTTTTTTATCCTCACCCGAGGATATTTTTGCATTTATCTTCAGATAGAGCAGGAGAGAGAGAGGTGGGAAGAGAGAGAGAGAAACATCCACATGAGAGAGACACATCGACTGGTTGCCACCCACACAACCCCAACCGGGGCCGGGGACAAACTATAACTGAGGTACGTGCCCTTAGCGGGAATGAACTCGGGACTCTCTGGTCTGCGGGCGGACACTCTAAACATGGAGCCAAACCGGCCAGGGCTATTTAGTATATAACCAAAGTAGACCACATTATCCTCTGCAGCCTTTTTTTCTCCTAGAATATGTTATAAAGTAACATTCTGCTCATAAATGACCTGTATTAATATCTGTTTTAATTTTTGATCCTTAAAACTGTAACTATATTGTTTTCATGCAAAAATATTAATGTTTCTCTCTAAAGCCAAACCAGTCTGGAAAAATATGCTATATAAAATAAAACAATAGAGTATTTTGACATATGACTTACTAGCATGATAAAATTATATGTGTACAAACAAACTAAATAAACCAAGTATAATGAGTTGAATTATGTCTACCAAAGAGATAGCTTAATGACCTAATCTTTCATCACTGTAAATGTAAGTTCATTTGGAAACAAGATCTTTGCTGATGTTATCAAGTTAAGAGGTGGTAGCTTGTGTGGAACCTAATAAAAAATGATTGATGTCCTTACAAGTAGAGGGACATAAACATGTACAGAGAGAACTCCATGTGAAGACAAGAACACAGAAGGGGATTGGCCATGTGGAGACAGGGGTCGCTTGGAGTGATGCCACCACAAGCCAAGGGATGCCTAGGGCTGTTAGGAGCTGGAAGAGGCAAACAAGAATCCCTACCTAGAGGCTTTGAAAGAAGTGTGGCGCTGCAGACACCTTTTTTCATACTTCTTTCCTCCAGAACTGTGAGAGAATCAAGTTTTGTTGTTTAAGCCACCCATTCTGCGGTACTTTGTCATAGCAGCCCTGGCAAATAATATGCCAATTGCCTCGCTGTACACTGGTTAGCATTAGATGAAAAAGTAATTATTTTCATACAAGCAGATCCCCTTAAAAGCAAGACAAACACATTTGAAGGAGTTCCAGATGGAAGTAAAAAAAAATAATAATGCTCTGAAAATCTTTTACTGAATTTCATATGGCAAGGACACAGAGCAAAGGACAGTATGAAGGAAGGGCAGGGGCTGGAGACAGAGGATCGAAATAACAGAGACACAGACTTTTCTAATAACATATGGGTTATCTACTAAGAGGCAGATTATCCACTGTTAACAGAAAATAGAAAACAAAAGTGACATCAGAATAATGTATTTTCTTCCCCTTTTTGCCATATTTACTGTTATATCTATATTTATTATTAGGTCTTTATATCTGTGTTGAAACTCCATGCTATCATTACAGAATATGCATTGTCTCTGACAGGGACTCCAGGAAAATTCCTGAATTATATTTGGTCAAAAGGGGTATTGAGTTCCCCAAAACTGTAATTCTCACTGAAAAACAAAGGTAGAGTGCCAGCTTCAGTTGGCAACCTCCAGTTCTTTGTTTTATTTCCCTTAAATTTTGTTGGGAAAAATGCCATTATATTGAGAGTAAGTCCATGCTAATGATTCAGAGCATGTCTCAGGGCAGAAAAGCAAATGCAAAGACTCTAGAAAAGACCCTGATATTACTTTGACAACTAGTATTACCTTCAAACAGGTAGCCACCAATCAATAGTTTTATCCTATGCCTTTGATCTATGAGAACCTGTCTTGTTTTTCTTACCTGAGCTATTCTTTGTATAATCTCTTTTGGATTCACAAAAGCTTTTGCATATTAGCAGGAGAGAAATGTGCAGGCATAATACCATTCCTATTGATTCCGATCTCTTGCGAGGTCCTGTCCCTAACCTGCTCCCACTGGAATGAAGGGCCTGGTAATGACAGGGTCAGCACCAGGTCAATGCACCCACAAGCAGATAGAGTTGAAGAAAACATCTGTTCTGCTTATTTGTCCACATACATCACATCTTGTGATCTCTGCCTATAAAGTGATTAGGAAAAAAAAAAACAGAGGAGAATTATAGCATTGTGACAAGACAGGTAAAACAGAAACTATAATAAAAATGGGCACATTTGACAGCATAGAAATTAGAAGAAAAATTAATTTTATATATATATAAAATTTTCATGCAATAGAGTATTATGCTTTACCAAAAGGAACAGGATCGCCTGTTTGGGCATGGACAACAAAACAAACAGTCCAGGCTTAAATCCTGGCTATGATCCTTACTACCTGGGTGATGTTGGGATAGTTATTTATGCCTTTGCCCTCAATTTCCTATCTATACAATGTGGATTTTTAAAAAAATCTACCTTTTGGGGTTATTATGAGGTCTGGTTGAATTAATATATATATATATATATATATATATATATATATATATATATATATATGGCACCAGAAAAATGCTTGGCATCTATTTTAAGCACTATATATTATTGGCCTATATTATTAATACACTAAATTTGTCATGTGCCTATATTACTTTTTTCAATGAAATTATTTTATAAATAAATATTCACATGTAAAGATGGTCAAGATATGTAGCTTAAGTGAAGAAATTAATCTGGAAACAGAATAAAACACGTCATAAAAAAGAAAACCTGTATGCTAAAATATAGGTTTTAAATATGTAAATGTTTAAATATGCAAATGTTAAAGCAAAAAGAAAAATATGCTTCAAACTAATGATGATTACCTCAGAAAAGTGAATTTCAAGAATTGGAGAGATGTTTTGTTTTTTGTCCAGAGATTTTTGCACAAATCAATTACTTGCATAAGGAAATAACAATATTTCATCCATATGGTTAATATGAAATAAAGTTATTATGAACATGTGCTAAGCTTTGAAAACAAGATGGATTACAAGACCAGAAGTTATCCACAAGATAAATGACTGACAAAGATGATTCATTGGGTGTACTTCCAACACTTCAATGAGACTGTATGGGTTGTGTGCATTTCTCAATGGCTTCTCTCTCTTTTTTTTTTTTTTCTCCAGTGGCTTTTCTTATGTGACTGACATGACCACATTTCCTAGAGATGCAATGCTGCATGAAATAAGAACACTTATACATACATAGTAGTGCACTGGAAGAAAAAATGCTCAGTGATATTTCTCTTTTGTGTAATAATAATTAATGAGCCAGATGATAGCTGAAAATCTTATACACAGTATGTATTTTAACCAACACAACAATCATTTAAGGTAGGTCATCACTGTTTCCAGATGAAGAAACTGAAGAGTATTTAAATAATCACTACGGGTTGTAGTTAATAAAAAGTGGGTTCTGTATTCAGCTCCAAATCATTTTTCTGTGTTTTAAGACTTTACACTAGGACTTTCACCATACATGGGGAAAATTTGGGAAACAAATTGTGTCTAAAACTGTCCAACAGTGACCCAAACATCATGTCTGAGCTCTGACAGCTCAGCGTACCAGAACCAGCTCATCAAGCTTTATACCTCCCTAGACACTTTCTTCTTCCCTGTTACACAGTAAAGGTGACATTCTTCCCATTAGGTACAACTTATGCATTGTTTCTGTATGCCTACAACTGTCAAGTCACTGTGATGCTAATTTTAATTGGCTGTAAACAGAAGAAATATCAAAAGCCATTGTTATTCTAAAACATATACATCAACGGAGATGAACCTCTCCCCCAATTGATATGTCCTCCACATTGATACATGTGCTTTGTATTTCTCATTTGCACACACTATAATTTGAGCATGCGTGTAAATCTACAGCATTGATTACTTTATACGTTAATTCTTTGTTCTATTATTTTTATTTCTTATCCCACAGGTACTTCCTCAACTTGATTCACTATTTATGTTATCTGTTTTTCTTGTGTTTCTTTCTTCTTCTTCTTCTTCTTCTTCTTCTTCTTCTTCTTCTTCTTCTTCTTCTTCTTCTTCTTCTTCTTCTCCTTTTGCTTTTTTGTTAATTTTGTTGTTGCTGTTTGCTGTCTTTGTTTCTGCCATTTCTTTTTCTATGCAATCTCCCTAGTAAGTGAAACTTTAGATTTTTAAAAATCCTATTTAAAAAAAAAAAAAAAAGGTATTTGGAGTCAGAGATCAGGTTCAAATATCTAATTCACAGAAATCCTTAACTGACTAACTTTAGGTATGTTACTAAATATTATTTTTCTTTCTTTATATTCAATCATGGTAACAGTATTACCTAATCAAAGTCTTCTTTGAAGATCAAATAATATGGTATATGAGAAAAAACTGTCAAAGCACAAAGCAAGTAAAATTATATTAATTATAATAAGTATAATTTGTTCATTCAACTAATATTTACTGAACTTTTACTATGTGCAAGGCATATGTGAGAAGCCAGAAAGGGGGGAAAATACAGCTGTGTCAACCTGAGAGTCATTAAAAAGCTAAGTGTTTGATTGTTTAAATAGAATTATGCTAAATGATACATAATTAGAGATTGCTAAAGAACATATAACAGAAGGATTTGACCTAATCTTTTGGGAAACATTTTACTTGAGAAAGTGATGCTTATTGTTGTAGGCTGAAATGTGACCCCCTAATTCATATATCGAAGCTTGAAGTTGGTGTCCCTCAGAAAGAGATTATGTTTGAAAATAGGGGCTTAAAAGGCTGATTAAGTTAAAATGGCCCATTAGGGTGTACCCAAATTCAATCTGATTGATGTCTTTATAAGAAGAGGAACTTGGACGTACAGAGAAAAAGCAGAAGTATATACTCACAGAAAAAGGAACCGTGTGAGCCCACAACAAGAAGGTGGCCACCTGCCAGCCAGGACAGGCCTCAGGAGACATCAACTTGGCTGACACTGATTTGGGGCTTCTAACCTCCACAAATGAATTTCTAAAAACTAAATTTCTACTGTTTAGCCACTCAGAGTGTGATGTTTTGTTATCCCAGCCATAGCATATTAATACAGTTATTTGTTATTTTTTTTTTTTTTACAGATAGAGTGGGAGGGAGAGAGATAGAGAGAGAAACATCGACGTGAAAGGGACACATCGAGTGGCTGCCACCCGCACGACCAACCAGGGCCGGGGACAAACTGCAACCGAAGTACATGCCCTTAGCGGGAACCGAACCCGGGTCTCTCCGGACCGCAGGCCAACGCTCTAACCGCTGAGCAAAACCGGCCAGGGCATATACTTATTTGTTATTTTAAAGATAAAAATTATAGCCTCCATTTCAATTATTTTATGGTCGTGCAAGTTGCAAAGGAAGTGCAGATCCTTGATGATGGGCAGCTCTACATCCTAGCCATTGACCAAGGACAGAGGAGGAGAGTGCCTAGTCCCCTGCCTACTGAGTGGGTATAGTAGTTCAGGATACTACTTAGCAAATCCACTGTGAGGATCACAACACTGTAGAAAGTAGCTGACGGATCTGGATTTATTAAGGAAGAGATTCCTCATAGAATTTCCTCATGAATGCAAATTTTAAGAGAGAGGGCTCTATGAAACATCTTTCCAAGTTAGTCTGCCATTCTGGAAAACCATCTCTAAGAGTCTTTTAGGGGACACACATATGCAACTTAATCCTATGTCCTTGCAAGTGACCCCTTAAATCCCTGTACATTCATAATAATATTGGGAGGATCTCATAAGGGGAAATCTTGATTGACTTTTAAACTAATGTCATTTAATCCTAGATGGATTTGAGCGATGCTGACATGTTTTCCCTGCCATTTTTTTCAGTACTTCTTAATATAGCTTATTTGATTTACACATATTTAATAGCTCATCAGGCACAATAGTGACTGAATGCTACATAAAATTAAAACACAGTAATTAGCTATTAGGCAAGATCTTTAAAACATGATTAATCTTTACATATATGTGATGACACGTCTGAAATCAAAGTATCTAGGGTGAAATATCAAAATTCTAGGTTTTTGAAATTCTAAAATATTGCAAGTGGTATTTCAAGTGGTTCTGAAGCAAAATAATAAGTATATTTAATATATTTTAATATATTTCCTGGCTGGTGTGGCTCAGTGGATTGAGCATCATCCCATGGACTGAGAGGTCCGGTTTGATTCAGTCAGGACCCGTGCTGGGGTTGCGGTCTTGATACCCAGTAGGGAGCATGCAGAGAGGTTTCTATCTCTCTCTCAACAATCAATAAAAACATTACAATATATGTATATTTTTAATATTATAATTGTAATATCTGTTTTTTGATCCAGGACTTTATAAAGCTAAATTCACGGAAGCAGGCTGCCTTACCCATCAAAACAACTGCTTAAAAACGAAGGCAGGGGATCTGTTATGTTGTAATTCTGACCTAAATTTCTGTTCTATATTCAATTCAATGATTCTACCTCTAGTGCTTTGAAACTTAAATGTAGGTTATTAGTGTAGTTTCACATTTATACATAGGGACAGACTAGCATAGAGAAGTCCATTTCTCCCCTTTGCCTTTTCCTTTTTTCCCCTCCCTCTGTTACTAGGCTAATTTCTAGGCAGCATCTATGTAACCTCGAGGCTCAACTGTTGTTGTTTTTTTGTTTGTTTTTTGTTTTTGGTAATGTTTGGCAGTTTTGGGCACCAATTAGGCTCACTATTTATTAATGAAGATAAATACTTCATTTTATTAAATGATTATAAGTGTGAAACCACTTCTATCTAAATCCACAGGCTATTCGCAAGGAGATTCTTCTTTGGTGTCTTGCAAAATGGGTTGCATATGTTTCACATCCGAAGAAAAGTTTTACACTCAGCCCCTGTTGGGCCTTCTTCCCCCTCTTACTGATCCCCAATATTTTAAACAAAGTCCACTAAACTACTACATAGTCTGGCTGCCACTACATCTTGATCTATGACTAAAGAGGTAAGTCTCTGGTCCACCTTCCGAAATCTGAACAGTAACAATCTGAACTTCAATTTATGTTCTCCATTGTGCCTTATAAAATCTTTAAATCCCTTGCTCACTGCAGAATACGAATCTTAAAGCTGTCCTCATTTTGAAATGTTTTAATCAAGAGCTGAGCTCATAGCTTTGTTTGTTGCTTTTCCATGAAAGGACAAAAGGTACAAATGGAGGAGGGCACGGAAGAGGGATGTCCCACAGTAATCTAGAAATAATCGAAAGCAAACTTTCAGCTCAGATATATTTAATACACACTAATAAAGACTTATTTTCATTAATAATTCTAAAAAAAAAAATGAAACAGTGTCACAAATTCAAGATAACTGGCCTGAAGTGGTCAAAAGTATGCACACCTCAACGGTGAATTACTTTAATCAGTTAGAAAGATCCACTGGAATACTTGAGGAAGACACTTCCTTTGGAATAAAAAGCGAGGCATAAAAATAAACCGTCTAGATAAAAATCAAATAAGTGGTAACTGCAGCACGTGAAAGCGACAAGCAACACAGCACAGGGTAAAAGGAGTGGAAGGCATCCAAGCTGTGAAATTTAAAAACACTGCCTCTGGGCTCAGCTCCGCCACTGACCAAGTACATAACATCGCTGCATGCATGAGCATACGCACAATTTTCTCCTTTGTAAAATAGGAAAGCTTTGTTATTCTAACCACCCAGAACGTTATAAGACTAGAATACCTAAGAAGGAAGTAGGAGGACAAACTGGAGCAAAACTATGAAATCTACCAACAAGTTATTTATCTCCAACAGTATTAAAAACATGCAAGTGAATTAACAATGAATGGAAAACAATGTTGTGAATATCTAATGGCTTGAATTAACATTTTAAAACTTTTGTTTTGCCTCTACAGCCCAGAGATGATTATTATCTATACCCGCTTAGCTTAGTATTCCCTCTCAAAACAAATTCAAATGTGAGAACTTTTTTTCTTCCCATATTCTCAATCACTCCCCATATGCAAAGGCAGAAGAAGAAACAGTAAATATGTGAAAAGTTATATTTCTCTATGCTCTATAATTTTGTAGTGTCACAAACACGCGCTAATATTTCAACCAATTACATCTTCCGACCATATATCCAAGAATTATATGGGTCTATAGTTCAGTATCAAGGATTCCACCCTCCTGGGCCCCACAAATGGGTGGGGGTGTAAGCACTTTTTCCTTCTCTTTTATTATAATGACATCCTTTCCCTAGTTCAGGGATCATAAAGTGAAGTAGCCCTCTTAACTGTACAAGGACAGCAGCACTTCATACAAGATGACAGAGTGAAGTGATGGGAGGAGGCAGGGCCAAATACAGCATCCTTTTCTACAAGCTCTGAACTCCACATAACCATAGGGGTGATTTTAATAGCATTCCTGTGTTCCCCTCGAGTTCTTATGTAACCGGTATAATATGATATTGGACCATAAGTAATTAAACAGTAATGTGTTCCGGGATGAGCTTAATGTTACACAGTAAATGCCTGATGCTGAGAAAATGCAGGGACTTATTTTCAGCTCAGACTCTAAGAAGAAAGAGGTTCTTGGTCACCAAATGTCTTAGACAGTCTCCAAGCCATGAACACAGCTTACAGAGAGCATCACTGATGGTGAAAAGAAAACACACACAAAAATACTGTGATTATGGAAATAGGCAGTCTGGAGTATATTTAACCATATCCATATAAAGGTATATTTTTCATTACATCAGTATTCTGAAATGCTGAATAAAGCCCCTTATGGAAAAACCTGCTAAATTGAGATACATGGTCCAAGCGAGCTCTACCTTTATGAGTCAGCATTGTGATGTCTCATGTGGGCAAAAACATGGAATTAATACTGCTTACAGAATTCTGCCTAATCAAAGACTTATTTTTATTTCCATGTACAATACAATAAACCTAGAAACTCTATACACAATTTTACTACTACAGTGATGGTCTAGCACTTTCATTATGATCATGAAATACAAACACTGTACCACTAGTTTAACATTCTTTCTTCCACTGCCCTGTGTTCATATTTCTCTCATGCCTTTCTGGAATGGATGATCCCATGTTCCACAACTTTCTGACATGGTAGGAAAGCACACCTCGGAGTCAACAGTGTATGGTCTTTATTTAAAACATGAAAGACGGGTATCATATAAAATTTATCTGACAGTTTTATGTAAAAATAATTATTTAAAAATTTTTTTTTCTTTATTGACTTTAGAGAGAGAGGAAGGGAGAGGGAGAGAGAGACAGAAACATGGATGAGAGAGAACATCGATTGGCCTCATCCTGCATGCCCACCACTGAGGATCAGGCCCACACCCTGGGCATGTGCCTTGACCAGGAATTGAACCGGCGACCTCTTAGTGCATGGGTTGACTCTCAATCACTGAGCCATGCTGGCTAAGCTAGAAATAATTATTAATTCTATTAATTATTAATGTCAGTAATTGGCATTCATTTTATGTACAGATTGTACACTTAGATGTTTCACATTAATTTTTTAAATGATCACATCAGCCTTATCAGAAAAGAGTGTTCCTTATTGTTAGGTAATCAAACTCATGTTTTGATACTTAGTGTTTTGTTAGGGGAACACTAGTGGGAATTGTTAGGGCTGAATTTGCATCTCTTGAGACTCTCGTTACCTATGACTTATTACTAATTTAGAACAAAAAGTCCACATTCTTTCTAATTTTGAATATTTCATTAGCAGGCTGTACTTACTATACCACAAGTAATTAAGGATATGGCATTTTTCAGTCTGATTATAATCATAGGCAATATTTACTGAATACCAGTATTAGCCTAAACAGAGTTCATGTAACATATTTAGTTCTCATAAGAAACACATAAAAGAGATATTTTATTTGCCTGTTCTATAAATAAGAGAATGAAAATACTTGCTCAAATATTAAGTCTTGAGTCACAGCAATGGGATTCAAACCCAGGCAGTCTTGGTCCCATGTGCCTGTGCATGACTAGATTCTTTTAAAGCATTTTCTTTTCTAAAGCTGAAAATATTAAAATACATTAACAATATTAGCTGCCATTTATTGTTAAATACAAGATACATCAAAGGAAAAAAAAAACTTTTAATTACCCAAGGTTACAGAACTAATACATAGAGGTGATGGAATTCAAATTTCAGTCTGCTGAGTTTCTAATGCAAACTGTTATTTTAGAGCCCTAAAGTATCTTATTTTATTAATATATATATATATATATAGAAATACTCACACACTGCATACCATATATATTCAGATCTATATATTATTTGCTACATATGCATCTGCTATTCATTTATAGTATATGCTTAACCAAACTAATAATAAAATGTATCAGTTCATATCACTATGTGAATTAACTAATCACCAAACCATATTTTCTGTTTTCTATTTAAAATTTTGTATTCTCATTTCAAAATGAGATTCAAAGTTATTATAGGTAATAGAAATCTGATAGAGTTGAGCCCAAATGACTACTATAATCAAGGTTTTGGGGCAAAAATCCCTGTGAAATAGTGCCTGGGAGAGACCATCTCCTGCTCAAATGCCTCAGGTATTACTTTAGTATTAAAGTGATGACATTGAATCAATGTAAGTTACACTAAGATACAGGGTTAAGAACACAGAGAAGGAGACAAGGCTAAGACTTGACCTGAGGCAGTCCAGTCAGTGAATCTTTGTCTGGCTGAAAGGAGCACTCTACCCTCAGTGAAAGTCTATCCCGCTGCTTTCTGGGGCAGAGGAGAGCTGAGCTCTAGACAACGAGTGATTGCAAAGTGATTTTTACCTCAAACCTAAAATAATTACTGACAATATGCAAAGCAAAATATTTCAGAGTCCCAGAGACCTGTTCTCACTGTAACTCTGAATATGGTCTATGGGGATATGTACTGGACTTGAAATAAGATCACTTCTGGATCTGATCTCAGCTTTAATGCTCATTAGTTCTATAATGTCACTCAACTCTCTAAGTCTCATTTGTTTAAAAAAATCAAAATGACTGGCAGCATAATTCACAAGCATTTTATAAGAATAAAATTGAGTCAAGACAGTCTCTTCAACAAATGGTGTTAGGAAAATTGGACAGCTACTTGCAAAAAATGAAGCTAGGCCACCAACTTACACCATACACAAGAATAAACTCAAAATGGATAAAAGACTTAAATGTAACTCGTGAATCCATAAAAATTCTAGAAACAAATATAGGCAAAAAATGTCAGACATCATATGCACCAGAATGTTCACTGATACAACACCTAAGGCAAGAGAAACAAAGGAAACAATAAACACATAGGACTACATCAAAGTATAAAGCTTCTGGACAGCAAAAGAAACACTCATCAAAATGGAAATGGAACCCACCATATGGGAGACCATAAATGCCGATGATGCATCAGATAAGAGATTAATTTTCAAAATATATAGAGTACTCATACAACTTAACAAAAGGAAGACAGAGGACCCAATTAAAAAATGAGCAGAGAACCTAAATAGGCACCTCTCCAAACAGGATATTCAAATTGCCAAGAGACATATGAATAATGCTCAACGTCACTAATCATCAGAGAAATGCAAATTAAAACAACAATGAAGTATCACTTCACACCTGTCAGAATGGTCACCATCAACAAATCATCAAAACCAAGTGCTGGAGAGGTTGTGGCAAGAAGGAGACTATAGTACAGTGCTGGTGGGGATGCAGACTGGTGCAGCCACTATGGAATACAATATAGTATTACCTCAAAAAGTTAAAAATTGAACTGTCATTTGACCCAGTGATCCCACTTCTAGAAGTATACCCTAAGAAGCCTGAAACACCAATCAGAAAGAATATATGTACCCCTATGTTAATAGCAGCACTATTTACAATCACTAAGATCTGGAAACAGCCCAAGTATCCATCAATAGACGAGTGGATAAAAGAGCTGTGGTACATGTACACAATGGAGTACTATGCAGCTATAAGAAAGAAAGATCTCTTATCATTTGAGTTGACATGGGGGGACCTGGAGAGTATTATGCTAAGCGAAACAAGCCAAGCAGAGAAAGACAAATATCACATGATATCACCTATTTGTGGAATATAATGAACTAAATAAACCAATGAACAAAATTGACATGGAGGTAGGGTACAGACTGACAAACCCCAGATGAGAGGGTGTTGGGGGGGGAAGAGATAAACCACAGAACTTATATGCATATATGCCTAACAAATGGACATAGACAGCAAAGCTGGGGATGAGGCAGGGGGGATGGGGAGGAGGGTGTCAATGGTGGGAAAAGGAGAAACATCTGTAACAAAAACAAATTAATAAAAATAACTAAAAACAAAAAGTAAAATTGATAACATGCAACTGCTCTTGTTAAACTACAAAACACACGATTATCAATATTTTACCACATTATAAGTATACATTATATTGTTCTATGTTGACAACAAATAAATACATATTTATTTTCTCAAAAAAAAAAAAAAAACCCAAACTATTTTAGTTCCTGAGTATTAAATAAACTTGCTGAGTAGAGAGATGTATAATTCAGATCTTAGGTACCCAAACTGTGCGAGATAATCAACCAGAATACATTTCTCAATTCAAAGAATAAATGAATAATCTATCAAAAGATATTGGGTCAAACAGGGCCAAGAGGGGAAAAAAATTGCTACATTTCAACATAGATATTTTAAGATAAACATAAATGGTATTTCAAGATATATATACATACTCAATGAAAATATCAAAAGATGTTCAATCTGACTTAAAACTTAAGACATAATGGGGTACAATTTTCACACATAAGAATTAGTAAACATTTAGACGACAAATATTACTAAGTGCTGATAAGCATAAAGATCATTGAAAATGCTTACATACCAGCTAAAAGGAGTGTGAATCAATAGCAAACATTTGAAAAATACGCTGGCATGCTTTCTTTCAAAGATGAACATGTGTACTACAACTCAACCATTTCATTTGTTTTCCTTCTTTAGAATTCAAGTTCTCTACATGAAGAGTTGGGTATACCTCCTTTTCCCATCTCTTCCATTCTCTATTAAAACCCTTCCAATCAGGTTTTTGTCTTTCCTGGTCTATTAAAACTGCACGTGTTAAGGTTAAGATGAACTTCCTCATTGCTGAGTCCAAATTTTGACTCTCAATCCTTCTTTTAGTTGACTCATAAATTTTCTCTTAACCCATTTTAATTTTCCTCTTAACTCACTAGTCACTTCTTCTCAGCCTCCTTTGCTACTTCTTCTTTTCCCTTGAAGGCTTCTTAATATTAGAATACTCCAGGGAAGTAAGCGTCCCTGCTTCTCCTGTGTTCTCTACCTGTGCAGGTATATTTCACGATCTCATCCGAGTTCATGATTTGAAATTCCATGTATGTATTGACAGTCACATTAAGCCTAGAACAACCACCTTAAAATATTAAATTATAAATATACATGAATATATCTTTTGCCTTCAAAACCTATTCCTGTGTAGTGGTTCAAGATGAGTCACCCCAAGATGTGCTATGTGGATTATTCTGAGTTAAAGGCAACTTATGTGGGCTCAAGAGAAACTTCTGCACCCCATTAGGTACCTAGCAATTTTAATTAGGGAGCTTGCCCATAAAAGGAAGGATCAAAGATAACTTTTTGGATCTATCTATATTGTAGGGTAAACTACTGATTATGGATGTGTGTGTTCTTATTTTCATCAGTTACCATTCGCTCCTCTGCCACTCCAAGGCACCATAAATACCAAATATTAATTTCTGTCTCCAAACGTCTCACGTTTGTGGGGTCTCTGACTTTCCCATGTGTGTAGGGCTCCCATACAAATGTAAGTAATTAAATGTGCTTATTTTCTCTTCTCACTGTCTCTGATGTAGGTTTAATTATTAGAACATCTCATCTGAAAGAACCTTGAAGGGTGGAGGGAAGTTTCTTTCTCTCCAGCACCTGCAAACTTTCCATACCTGTTTCATATGTACAGGCAACAAACATGAGTACATCCTTCACTCCTCTCTCTCTTCCACAATGAACATCAATTTGTCAGAAAATCCCGATAAATCTCTCTTCAAAAGATATCCAGAATTCAATCATCATTCACCACCTCTCCTGCCATCACCATTGGCAGCACCACCATCTCTAACCAGGATGATGATAATAACTCCTCATCACTTTCCCTACTTGCAACTTTGCTCCCCGTCTCTGCTCTATACTCTGAAGCAGCCCAAAGGACTCCCTCAAATGCAATGATTATGCACCTCTCTGGTCAACACCCTGCAATGACTCCGTTTCACTCACAATAAAATCTAAAAGTTTTACATTTAACTCTAAAACCTTAAAAGATCCAAACATTATTTCTTCCACTTCATCTCCCCCTGGCTCACTCTGCTCTGATCTGTTCTGCTGTTTGCCCCATAGTAGGCATGCCCCTGCCTTTGGGCTTTTCATTAACTAGCCCATCCCCCTGAAGTTATTTTCCTTCAGGTACGTTGATGACTCCTTACCGCCTCCAAGCTTTGCTAAAAACGTGCCTCTATGAGGCTTATGCTGGCCACTCTATATAAAAGTCCTCACTTCCCTTTCATTCCTGGAATTCCTCATACCACTTACCCTGTTCTACTCATTGCTTTTAACTTTTTAAATTCTATACAATCATCTAACATATATTTTATACATTTTTATGCTTGTTTTGAATAGTCTGACTCCATTAGCTAAAATATATCCTTCATAATGTCTGTGATCTTTGACCTTTCTTTTTTTAATCCTTACCCAAGGACATTTTTCCGTTTTTTGTTCAGAAAGAGTGGGAGGGAGGGAGGGAGGGAGAGAGAGAGAGAGAGAGAGAGAGAAATATCGACGTGAAAGGGACACATCAAGTGGTTGCCTTCCACATGACCCAACCAGGGCCGGGGACAAACTGCAACCGAGGTACGTGCCCTTAGCAGGAACCGAACCCCGGTCTCTCTGGACCCCAGGCCGACTAGCCAGGGCTTTGACCTTTTAAAACAGATAATTTTGTGAGCAGGTGTAGATTCACAGGAAACGTGATTGAGCAGAAGGTACAGAGATTTCCTTATACTCCCTGCTCCTGCACATGCATAGCCTCCCCTGTTATCAATATAAACTACCAGAGTGGTCTGTTTGCTATAAATGATGAACCTGCGCAGACTTGTTGTCACCCAAAGACCACAGTTTACATTACGATTCACTCACAGTGTTCTACATCTTATGGGTCTGGACAAATGCATAATGGCATGGAGCCACTGTTACAGATTCATACACTGTGTTTTCATGGCCCTGATAATCCTCTGTACTCTGCCTATCCATCCTCCTCTCCTCACTATTCTTTGTCTTGTTATGTTTATCAAAACAACTTAGAACACCACTTGAGACAGTATCGGCTCAACAAATAAATTTTCAATGGATAAAGGTATTACACTATTTGGTATGTTCCCCACAGAACTTCTATTCAGATGTAGTAATAATAACAAGTTTGTAAAAGCAAAACTCCAGAAATCACCCACATATTTCTTGACTGTCAGGAAAGGTGCTGCCCAGAAGCCACCGCTCTTCTGTGGGTGTTTCACCTTCTGTTCATTTCAAGGACACATCTACCCTTATTTAATTTATTTTTTCTTTGTAAAGAATTAAATATTTTTAAAGTATATATATATATATATATATATATATATATATATATATATTTATTTATTTTTTTTTTTTACAGATGCTTCTCCCTTTTTCCCCCATTGACACCTCCTCCCCATCCCCCTCACCCCGTCCCCAGCTTTGTTGTCCATGTCCATTGGTTATGTGTACAGACATATAAGTTCTGTGGCTTATCTCTTCCCTCCCCTCCAAAACCCCTCTTGAGGGTTGTCAGTCTGTACCCTACTTCCAAGTCTCTGGGTCTACCCTGTTCCTCAGATTGTTATGTTATTATATTCCACAAAGAATTAAATTTTATTTATTTATTTTTATTGTTGAAAATATTACAAATGTCCCCCCTTTTCCCCATTGACCCCCTCCTTCCACTCCTAACCCACTCCTGCCTTCCCCAGCCTAATATCCAAGTCGACGGGTTGTGCATATATGCCTATAAGTTCTCCACATCTACCCTCATTTTAAAGATCTACAATTATAATCATTAAATTAGCTCCCTGATTAAAATCTATTTAATTAAGCTCTTGGTTAAATACAGCAGGAATGATAGCAACCTCCTTCCTCATTTCCTTAAGAAGATTATTCAACAATGGCTCACTTTAAGCCTAAAAATACCTGAGAATTCCCAATGTCTTAATGTTGGTAATGCCTGCAAACACCAAGTGACAGCTTTTATTTTATTTTATTTTTCAGTTCAAATCCCCGAAAACCATCGTTTATCAGTGTGAGCAGCCTATAATTTGCCTTCTTTTTCACCCTTATATATTGATGACCCATCTCATTGTTTCTTGCCCTTTCCACAAGGGACATAATTCTCAGTGTTAGAAGTTAATCTTATTTATGCCTTGCCTGTCTCCCCATTCATTCAAGAACTACTTGAGTGCTTGCAGTGGCTACATCACAAGTCTAGAGGATAAAAATAATATAAAGTTGATATATAAAATTTGTAGAAACCTTGAAAGTATGTAAAATTACCATATGAAAACCATTAGAACAAAATTGTTGCTCCCTTTAATGCTCAAAGCAGGTGACATAAATGTTGTTCACTAAATTACTCTTACCTAAAGTTGTATAACCTAAAAAGAAAAGGGTTTGGATTATTATTTTGTAAATATTTTAAATCTGGGGTCCAGGTCAATTCCCCAATAGCTGGCTTAAACAGTGATTTCATAGGTAAGAGACAGGAAGCATAGAAATATGTAGATAAAAAACAAGGAGCTTAAACAGGGAAAACAACAGGAATTTAAAATATGAGAATAAGCTTCAGGTCAGTGCATAGATTAATTTGGCTTATATACAGATGCTTTCTTTTTAATTCCTCGGATCCCACCCCATTTCTTTAAACACTTTTGCACATGTTAATTAGGTATCTTGGCATTTTTAACAATGTACTGCCAGTTCTGACATCCCTAATGTTATATTTAAATCATATGTTTCAACCCTGTCATTTTCAAAACAAGAAATGCTTCTATGATCAGGTATTAAAATGTCAATTTACAATTTAGAGGTTTTAGAAACAGGCTGTTTTAAAAAGCTAAGTACACAAAAAGTATTCAAAATTAATTCTAACTACTCTTTCTTGTCTTTTACTTTACTTTGTGGGTTTGACAGTATTTAAAAAAGAAAAGAAAAGAAAAAAACAACAAAACAATTCTGCCAGAGGATTATATCAAATATACAAAAAGAATTTAAAAAGCTTAGATACACACACACACTGAAAATAACAAAACACCAGGAATATCTCTTTTGTGCTCTGGTTTCTTTGATCAAAAAAATACACACACACACACACACACACACACACACACACACACACACACACAATCAAGATCAATTCTACTAGCCTGCCTCTAAATATAGTATATTTTTAAAGGCAATATTCAAAGTGGAAAATTTTATTTTTCTGTTGGAGTACTTACTGACTTAGAACTAAGAAACAAATCTTTTCTTCTTTTTTATTTATTCTCCTCTTCTATTTTCCCCAAAACATCGTGCCAAAAAAATAAAATATTAAATTCTAATTTCTATGAGAAATACAAAAGTCAATATTATGTTTATTCCTAAAATTACTTTAGAGAGATTAATTATTTTGAATGAGCAACTGCTCTACATGATATTTCTGCTAGTTACAGATCCAAGAAGTCCCAGGACATTTTACTATTGTGGCTACATCTTAGCTCCTTGATGGTGAGTAATATTACTGTTCCAGTCTTGGAGAAAGCTCCACCTGGTTGTCTATATTTTAAAGACAAACTCAATCTATATTTTAAAGACAGTATCTATAATGTTTGACTTTTGTCTGTATATACATGGCTAGTATCTGGATCTTTTATTTTTAGTGGATTATGTCAGTTGTAGCAAAAAAGAAATACATTGAAAACTGCCTTCAGTATGGAGCTAAAATAAGAATTAAAAAAATGGCCTTTTGGACACTGACCTTTCCACATCCTTAAAAGATTGATGACATAATGGTTAATGGTGCTACTGCAGTACTTAATACCACATAATTCACTCTCATAGCAAAGCAAATGACTTTGAAACTATCTTTTAAAAAGATGACAACTCAGACCACCAGATCTTTATCACTACCCTTGAAGAGAGAAAAATACTTCTCCAGGGAAAAATAGTTTCGTGTGAATCATATTTGGCACCTGGTTTGCTATTTTCAATTGCCTTTTGATCAATAGTAACTGAAAGGAAGTCTAGACATCACTTCTAGCTGCCAAAGGTACCACAATTCTTATTTTTAAAGTACTTTAAGACTATTTAAAACACTAAGATGAAGACTTTCTTAAGATATTGCAAACATTACACATTATGTCACCATGTTATATTTTCTGATGAAAAATATGATACATTGTATCAGTTCAAAAATATAAGTGTTAACCTCAGAATTTTATATATATATTTAATTTTATTGAAATATATAAGAATGAAATGATATTTTCTATTTATGATACTTTCATAAATAGTACTTGCTTATGTAGATAACATGCCATTTGTTTTAAAATATAAACAATTTTAAAATCAGAAAAGATAGACACCTAAATATTATTAAAATACTATAACAAGGACATGCATAAAAAACGTCTAACCATAAGTAAGTTGGAATTTGAGACTGTACATTTACACATAATATAGTGATAGAGCTGAAGATAATTCAATGAACATCTTAGAAACATACCATTATCCAAATCCACGGAATTAGATTGTTTAAATGTGACACCAGTGTACGAATCTAATATCATTGAAAAACAAAACCACATCAAATAAAGTCATACCTATGAGTAAAGTCCAAATAGTTGTTTGTTAATATCAAGAAAAATATTAAAAAAAAACACAACACTTTAATTTAGTAGTAAAACAAAACTGAAAAACTTTTTCCTATTACCAATACCTCTCTAAATAAAAGAAAGCAAAGTTGTAGTTGCACATACTTTAATTTAATATGTTGTGGAATTAAGTAAATAAATATTTTAAATGAGGGCAAAATAAGTAAATGAAAATAATATACTTGCAATTCCTAATCTTTGAAGTGATTCATCTCAATATTCAGAGACTAACTAATTGGCTTTTAACTCTCTAAGTAATTTTGTTTAGATTTTTAAATGACAGTATCTACTAAAGAAACAAAACTAAATTCCCTTTCTCACTTGTTTGTCAGCATTTGGGGATAATTTGAAAAACCTATTCTCACAAAACCATTAAGAGTAATACCTAAGATAGAACCTCATAAATTACCATTTTTTTGGGTGAAAATACTTCTAATTCAACCCCAATGCTTTATTAATAAGCACTTAATACCCCACTATAAAGGTATTCTGAATTGTGTTTGCACAGTATTTTCTTTGGAACTACTCAAAAGTTCAGTTATATGATCAAAATGTACTATGATATATTAAAATTTTACGATTATAACATCTAAAGCTACTTATACATCAAGTCAAGATATTATATTAATTAAAATCAAACTTTCACCAATAAAATGAAGATATAATAATAATAACAATAATTTAAAAAGACGACAAAATATTTAAATAACTTTCAGTTTTCAAAATACTTTGGGAAAATTATCTCTCTTTCTTTATCCTTGCAACAATCTCAGAAAATAGATATCCTTTTCTATTCTGCTAATGAGTTCCTCTATGAACTTGCTCTAGTAGCCTAGACCCTTAGCAATCCTTTTGGCATTGATTCACATTCTGTTTGAAGATACAGCCCTAAACCCACCAAACCACTTCCTCATTCTTGAGCACTCCTACTTTGGACCAACTTTCTTTCTCGTTTTTTCTTTTTCCTACTCACCACATATGAAATGGAAGCCATGTACTAAGGGTGGCAGAGCAAGAATGAGATACCGTCTTGATGTTTTTATGCATTTAAGGCTGCTTATTTCTAATTCTTTTAATTTTTTTAATGCAAGAGAATAAATTCAAATATGTATAAGCTCCTGTAATTGAATTTCTGGTATTAACATATGAATGTTTCCTAATTGAAATAGAGAGTAATGGGAAAATCTAGGATTTACCAATTATCACACAAAACATTATTAAAACATAAGCATAAAATCATTTAAAAAAAAGATAATAAAGGTGACATATTTTGGCCTGAAATCTTGGCTTGTATCATTTAATAGAGGTATCAAAATGTAACCTTATCCCACCATTGACTTCATTCCAAAAAGGACATTGAGCAAAAGCACACTTGCATGCACACTCATATATTTATTATTTTAAGATTATAATGAAATATAAAATATACTTTTCATTTTTAATCCTCACTGGAGGATATATTTTTTACAGATTTTAGAGAAGAAGGGAGAGAGAGCAAGAGTAACATCCATATGAGAAAGAAACACCAATCAGTTGCCTACGGTATGCACCCCCACCAGGAACCGAAACCACAACCTTTTGGTATATGGAACCAAACGCCAGCCAACTGAGCCACCAAGGCAGGAGAATATTCTTTTCTATTCCAATAAAAAACATTATTATAGTTTTTCTCAAGTCTGTCTTACAATTGGATATTAAAGTAAATGAATATTTTGTTCGGCCAGTGTGGCTCAGTGGTTGAGCATCAACCCATGCACCAAGAGGTTGCCGGTTGGATTCCTGGTCAGAACACATGCCCAGGTTGCAGGCTTGATCCTCAGTGGGGGGCATGCAGGAGGTGGCCAATCAGTGTTTTCTCTCATCAATGTTTCTATCTCTCTCTCCCTCTCCCTTCCTCTCTCTCTCAGATCAATAAAGAAAGAAAGAAAATTTAAAATAAAATAAAAGTAAATTAATATTTTAATTTTTGATATTAATTTACAATTTATTCATATGATAGAATGAAAATTTTTAGTGTGTAAACTGAAGTGATTTTTGAACAAATCAATAGGAGTGAATGGTAAGATCTTACTATGGGTATCATAATAATGAGCGGAGTCAATTCACTGAAGCTCTCTGAGGATTAATAATTCCCTACAAAATGAAGATTAGAATAGATTATCTTTAAGAAATTAACCAGTATTAAATTTCCATGGTATCTGATGATGCTTTTACATAATGAGTATTAATAAACACCATAGCTCTAAAAATTTGTGACTAATTACCTTAAACTCTGTGCAGTGATATTCATATTTTTCAACTGATATTATACAGCTCTAACGTTCCCTAATTCCATAAAATTATGACTGTTAAAATTTTCAGGTACCACATTTACTTATATAAGTACTACTTGGTATTTGAATTACACTATTTTTTTCTTAAATTCACCAGTTTGTGGAAATCACCTGAGATCTTTGTTGAATACACATATTCCTATGACTCGGAACCTACCTACAAAGTTTGTAACAGAGAACTGTGTATCTCAGTATTTAACAATGTAGCAAAATAATAATCACGCTCAGGAGAGTTAAGAAAAATACCAGGTTATATCATATAAATTCCTTTTAAAGATATAAGGGATATAAGACTGAACAACTCATAGAAAATAACACCTAAAAGTTCACAGACCAACAGAAGAAATTAAAAGGCAAATAATTAATACTGAAATTCACTGTATAAAATCCAATAGCAGACCATATACAATATGTGTGTGTGTGTGTGTGTGTGTGTGTGTGTGTATAGATAGATACATATATAGATACATATATATCTATATATCTCTCTATATATATACACACACATATATGTATCACATTGTATCAGTGAAGGCAGAAGTGAGGAGCAAGTATTTGTCTTGAAATAATTTCCTAAGTTAACAGGGGGATGAGCATACTGATTAGAAGAGGAGGCATTTAGGATGGAATAAGCATGTGGGGTTGTCCTATGCACTGTAGGATTTTTAGCAGCACAGCATCTCTTGCCTCTACCCAACAGATGCCAGTAGTATCCCTGGAGTTGCAACAACCAAAAAATGTCTCTAGACATTTGCATGGGTGTAAAAAATAGTCAGCTTTATCAGTGTCTTAGGGCTGCAATAAAAAGTATCAGAGACTGTGTGACTTAAACAACAGAAATGAATTTTCTCACAGTTGTGGAGGCTGGAAGTCCAAAACCAAGGTGTTGGCAGGTTTGGTTACTCCCGAGGCCTCTTTCCTTGGCTTGCAGATGGCTGTCTTCTCACTGTGTCCCCACATGGGCTTTTCTTTGTGCATTCACATCTCTGGTATCTCCACCTCTCATAAAAACACTAGTTCAACTGGATAAGAGTCCCACCCTTATGGCTTCATTTAAACTTAATTACCCCTTTAAAGGCTCTGTCTTCAAGTGTGGTCACATTGGGGCTTAGGGCTTCAACGTGTGAATTTAGGAGAGACAAATTCAGTCTGTAATGCATTTAGAAAGCAATGCATTCGTAGAGAAGGCTAAAAAGAAAAGTACTATCAGATCTTTGAATATTGTGCTAATTATTGAATATTTCCCTCTACAACAAGATTTGGACAAGGTAACTGATTTGAGGCTCACACACTAGTACAAAATAAAACACAATGAGTATTTGAACATGGACCATAGGAATAGAAAAGAGGAGAAAAATCAGGTACTTAGTGTTTTTTTTGTTTGTTTGTTTTTTTACTTTTTAGGCCAAATGTGCATTTTAAAGAAATAAAATCAAGATGGTAGTGACAAATCTGATAATTTATTAGAACCACAGAAATGTTACAACTGAAAAGATTTTAAGATAATTTAAAAGCACCTCACACCCTATGCAGGAATCTCTTTTCCATCTCTAATGGAGACTTATTTTGTCTTTAAATAATATTTCAGTGGGCAGAGCCCTCACTTCCACATGGAAAAATCAATTTAACTTTTGAGCAGTTACTGTTTGAACTATCACTCATGACAATCACTTTGTTAAATATATGATAAAATGGTTTCACATCATATAATTCCCCACTCTGCATCTGAAATCTCTTCACATATTATCTCCCCTTGTTGTTTTCCGTAATTAAATTCTACAGGGCCCAGAAAAAATGTCGTTAGTTCTTTCCAAGGACATACTTGTATGCTACCTTCATTCACGCACTCCTAGAGGGAATTTAGTTCACTATTTATTTTAACATCTTAATGTGTTTCCCCCTCCACAGGAAGGTAACAGAGTTGCTTTCTTTTTATTGTCTTTCTATAAATGTAGAAAGAACAATTCTTTTAGAGGGATGAGGTTTTTCAACATGAAGTGATAACATTTCCTGCTAGCACAATTATTCTCTAGGTTTTTTTTTTGTTTTGTTTTTTTTTGCAGGTCTTTCCTTACAAAAATTAAAAACTAACAGTGAAAAATATTCTAGTTGACACTAACAATTTTAATGGGCAACTTAATAACTCAGTGCACTTCGGGAACACACAAACATAACCACATACTCCCTTCATGCACGCACACACACACACACACACACACACACACACACACACACTGAACAGACTCACATACTCAGCCATGATGGTGTGGGGAAGAGGCCGTGTGTGAAGGTGTTAATGGAGAGGAGAGGGCCTCATCCCCCCTGGTTTCCAGGGGGGGTGGATTTCTTATGATATCCTGAGAAAAGAAATTTTCTGAGACTCGCACAGGTGAACGAATAATTTTTACTGGCGTGGAACTAAACCCCTGAGTTTCCAAAGTCCCATTTCCCTCAGTCCAGTGATAGAAGACGTGTAGCTGGGGCTTTAGCAGAGCTAAAATCAGAGCCAGTGTCCCAAGTTTCCGTTCCATGTTTGCACAGTCCAGTGCAGCATCAGGCTAGCTATAGTCCGTCAGTCCACTGTGTGTGGGGTCTGTGTAGTTGTGGGTGATACAGGCAAATGGGAGAGAGCCAAGAGAGCCACCAAGAGCAACAAGAGCCCGAGAGTCGGGAGAGCGAATGCCTTTGTTTAGGAGACAACATATCCCCAAATTTACACATGCTTGCAGTGGCCATGCCCATTCTGGCCAGTGATTTCTGTTTCCAGGTGTAAAATACAGGCAAGTGCCTTCCCTCTGTCACCCAACATTACTGGGCATGTCTCTCTTTCCTTTGTTGGATCCCTTCCTCCAGTGTTTTTCAGAGAATAGGTAGGTGATTACCCGGGGAGTGTCAAGTTGCAGCTTCCTGGTGAAGCTGCCCAAATAACCATGCCTATAATGTCTGGCTTTCCCCTTTGCTCTTCTTCTATTATCAATAACTAGCTAATTACAATGGTAACAGGGGGAAGTGTGTATCCCACACTAATTCTTTAATGTTTGTGTTAAAGAAAAATTTACTAGAGACTTTTTTTTTTAGTAATAGTGAGCAAATATGAATACATACAGTACCATAACTGTGGGGCCCATGATTTGACATAAAACATACTATATAATGGTTAATTTTCCAGTATGTTCTGAGAGTGAGAGCCCCAGTATTTTATAGACATTATTTCTATTTTACAAAGAGTCTACTTATATCACCCATAATACTGACCACATTTTGAAAGTGAATCTTCACTGTGATGAATGATTAAACACACACACACACATCCCAGTTATTTTTCCTTCAGCCATTCTAAAGAAATAGAAACTTTTATCTTGAGGTTATATAAACAGGGTTCAACAGCATTCCACAGCATATCAGAGATTAATTTTCTTAAATTCTCTTCAGTGCGGCAATTTGCCTGCAAAGCTACTCATTTCTTAAACCTAGTTGCATGCATTAACAAATATTGTTTATGTGCCATGACACTAATAGCTTGAATAAATGAGTTTTGTTTTTGTTGTGAGCATCAACCATTTTCTGGACCTAGACACAAGAAGAAAACAGTGTGGAGGTTGGACAGTCTGACAGAGGAGGCCATGTGTTGAGGTCGGTGATTAAGATAATTAAACTACACTCCTTTTCTGGTCTAAGATTTTAATGTTTAAAAAGATTCTAATTACTCAGAGAAAGAATAGTTATCAGAATCTACTCTGGTTTGCAGAAACAAGTCATGTGGTAGTACCCTGAGCCCATGTCTACCGAAAAGGCCGAAGTCCCTCTGAAGGACTGACGAACAAGGAAAACAAACAAAAACAGAAGTTTTTAGCTACAATTAGGATGAACCATAAAAATTTGCATTTTTAATTTGCTACCCCAGGATGTCCAACCTAGGCACAGAGCTCCTCGAGGAGGGAGATACATAGAATTGACTATCTCATGTAGAGATCACTAATCTCAGGCTCAATTTACTTGTGCAAATTTTGTACTTTTTCCGAGTCCTGTGGATACTTTCTTCTTCTAAGGAAATGGTAAAATTGCAAATCTGTGAACCACCTGCAGAATAATTGCCCCAAGTTATTGTTAAAAACATCGATTCCTGAACTCTGCCCTTGGACACTGAATGAGAATTGACCCTGAATTTAAGAACAGGGGATTCCTAAACACTGAGCAATATGACAATTTACAGGTAATTCTGACTCTAATGTTAATTCCAGGTTTACCAAAATGCTGGGAAATGCAGTGGGATAATATAGCTTTTGGAGGGATTTGGAAGAAATTCCTCGGTGGTTTTACAGGTGGGCTGGGTCTTCCAAACCCAGTCTCCACACAAACTAGAATGAACACAAAATAAGCACTGCTTAACCACTAAATAATACATTAGGAAACCGAGTCACTTGATATTTTCAAATAAGAATCTCTGACAAGAACAAACAAGACTATTTTGAAAATTCTGGAAGAAATGTGAATACCCTGAGAAACTATCCATTCTTCCATTCCTATTCTGTGGATGGAATAGTAATTTCATTCTCAATGAACATGACAAATATGCAAATGGTACCACAGTATCATTCTCTACCAAGGATTCCACATACCCTGTGAATAAAGTATGCCCAATAAAGGACTGAGGAAAGGCCCACTGAGGGGTTTCCTCACAATCCTCAATCCACCTTACAGGGCTCTTCATGATCCATGACCTGCCAGTGTTCTCCTCCAGCGCATGGGTTGCTGACATTACGTGGTGCCTCAGCCATTCCGCTTCCCTTTTGAATGATCTTGCCCAGACTGTTCTAACACACACACGGATCTTGGCTAACTCCTACTTATCCTTTTGTCAGAGTTGAAAGAGAAGCCTATGTGATTACTTCTACCTTTACCTTGACTGAGCTGGGTTCAAGGCCTCTTACTGGTTCCTAAAGCCCTTGTACTGCCTTTTCACAGCACTTAACACAGTTACAATTAATGTTATATTTAAAATTGTTGTTATTATTATTATTATTATTTTTTATCTTCACCTGAGGACATTTTTCCATTTTTTGTTCTCACAGAGTGGGAAGGAGAGAGAGAGAGAAAAACATCGATGTGAAAGGGACACATCAAGTGGTTGCCACTCACACGACCCAACCAGGGCCGGGGACAAACTGCAACCGAGGTACATGCCCTTAGCAGGAACCGAACCTGGGTCTCTCTGGACCACAGGCCGACGTTCCAACCACTGAGCCAAACCCACCAGGGCTATTATTTTTAATATATATCTCCATTGCTTGCTTATAAATTCAAAGAGGTCAGGGAATGTGACTTTCTTCTTCAATCTAGTAATTTTAACACTTAAAAGTACATGACACAGCCCTGGCCAGTTTGGCTCAGCAGTTAGAGCATGGGCCTGCGGACC
This sequence comes from Molossus molossus, assembly GCF_014108415.1. Classification (NCBI taxonomy): domain Eukaryota; kingdom Metazoa; phylum Chordata; class Mammalia; order Chiroptera; family Molossidae; genus Molossus; species Molossus molossus. Next base: position 71,691,865 of record NW_023425344.1, on the reverse strand, counting down.
AGAGAGTTCCCGGTTCGGTTCCTGCTAAGGGCATGTGCCTCGGTTGCAGGTTGTCCCTGGCCGCTGGTTGAGGTCATGTTGGTGGCAACCACTCGATGTGTCCCTTTCATATCAATGTTTCTCTCTCTCTCTGTCTTTCTCCTTCCCGTTCTATGTGAAGATAAAATGCAAAAAAAAATCCTTGAGTGAGAATTAAAAAAAAAAAAAAGTAATTGACATGCACCAAACCTTATATAATTTTAAAACTAAATGCCTGTGCAATTCCATGTGTAACTAAGACAATGATTTGTCAAGCAGAATTTAAGTGGTATTATGTCTTATAATCACCAAAAAACTGTGAGTCATACCTTTAATTTTATCCTGTAAAATTGGGTTGTTTTCTTTTACTCCCAAATTATTGCTAAAAGGACAATAATGTCATTGTGCCCTCTTTTAATAAAATTTAAAATAATTAAGATCTTGTAACTTTTTTATTCGACTTAATGGGCATGATTAAAAAAATCATGATATTAGTAGTCTCTTAATTTGAATAATATCACTTGAAAACATATTATATATTTTTATTAGTAGTGACAATTTTAAGTACAGTTCTTGTACTTCAAAAAAGGGTAGATGCTGACCAAGTAGCTCAGTTGGTTGGAGCATTGTTCCCATACGCTAAGGTTGTGGGTTCAATTCCTGGTCAGAGAACATACGGGAATCAACCAATGAATCCATAAATAAGTGGAGCAATAAATCGATCTCTCTCTTTCTCTCTCAGTCTCTCCATTTCTCCTTTAAAATCAATCAATTAATAAAAAAATTCAGAGGATAGAAAGTTTTTCATACTATATCTTACATTTAATTAGTAAAGTCTTAAGATGCTTAAATCTTACCAAAAGTCCATGCTAGTTTATTTATTTTTCTTTATTGATTTTAGAAAGAGAGAGAGAAATATGGATGAGAGAGAACATCTATCGGCTGCCTCTTGCATAATCCCCATTGGGGATCGGGCCCACAACCTGGGCATGTGCCCTGATCAAGAATTGAACTGGGATCTCTTGGTGCATGGGTTGATGCTCAACCACTGAACCACATCAGCCTGGCAAAACTCCATGCTAGTTTAAAGAGACATTTATGGCCCTGGCTGGTTTGGATCAGTGGTTAGAGCGTCGACCTGCGGTCCGGAGAGACCCGGGTTCGGTTCCCGCTAAGGGCACGTACCTTGGTTGCAGTTTGTCCCCAGCCCTGGTTGGTAGTGCTGGTGGCAGCCACTCAATGTGTCCCTTTCACGTCGATGTTTCTCTCTCTCTGTTTCTTCCTCTCTCTCCCTCCCACTCCATCTGAACAACAACAACAACAAAAATGGAAAAAAAAAATAAAGAGACATTTATGTTTGTTTCTTTGAGGAGATAATATTTTTGATTCAGGTACTATATTATGAGTACAGGGTCTATAAGTAAAATACAATAAACTGAAAAGATATAACTGGGCTTGTTAAAGGATTTCCATATCTTAGTATCCTAGGAAACTATAACATAATCTCTGAAAACAAATTTGATATTTTAAAGGACATTTCTGCTTTGTTCTTCTTTCAACTGACCCCAGAATGGCTCTTCAGGGGGAACCACGACGCAGTGACTATCTGCAGTTCAATATCCTTACTGGTGTTTAGTGTAGTTCAGAGACATATGGCAGTGGATTCATACTACTGCAAATTGTACTGGCAGACATGTCTTTTAATTAGATTTTTATCATATAGAATGGATATTTAACAAGTAAAGGTGATGTGAGTGAATAAATTGAAGGGATGTTCTGCTTGCAGCTCATAGAACTTCCTTTGTGCTGAACTAATGAGTCCATGACTTTTCTGGAAAGACTTGACAGAGCATGTAAATTAACCAACAATATGAAGCCTCAGAGACTAAAGCAACTGAAGCTGCAGTGGATGCTGGAGTTCAGGGGAGGCAGCCTCACCTTTCAGTAAGGTAAGAATTGATGTGGATGCATCAGCGAAACCGTGTTGCTCACCATAAAACGGGTCCCATGACAGAGATAGTAATACAGGCTTTTGCACATTGTGCAATAAGTTAAACTCTCTACTTTTATTTTTCCATGCGAAATGTGGGAAAATGAAGCGCAGCTTTAAAACAGGCAATCTTTGACAACACAGTGTTATGAAGAGACCCTGACAATATAGAGTGACGAAGAGACCAACATTCCCAAACTGACAAAATGCATGATCTTTAACAAATTATTTTTGTGATGCTTCAGTTTTGTTGTTAGTAAAATGCAGCTAATATTTACATATAGAGTTGTGAAGAGAAACAAATGAGGGTATTATTTATGAAAAATCCAATATTGTGGCTACGCACGTTATGTTATCACGAAACGCTCTTAGTTCACCCACCATGTGACAAGTAGAAGCCTGCCACCGAGTCTCTCCCTTTGCTGTATAAAATCCCTGTGTACAGGTGAAGATGGAAGTCTCACTGTTGACTCAGGCTGCTCAGAATGCAGGGAGAAGAAGAGTAGGTGGGGACCAGAAATCAAGTACAGAGTGGTGAACAGAATGGTGAGAAAATGTTAGAACAAGGGAGAGTATTACATATGAATAAAACAATGAGATTTATAGTCTGGGTTCCTAGATATTGGATTGGCTCCAACGTCCATTTTACCTTCTTCCTGTACAGTGAAACTGGAAAGCATCCATTTGCTAAACTCACTTACTGTTCTAAGGGGCACATTTAGATAATATGATGTGACATAAGGCAGAGTAGGGATTCTCATGAATACAGAAAAATGGCCACTTGTATGTGATGCATTAAGAAAAATCAGACAGGGATAAATGCTCACTATGACAACTACTTAGTTGCTAAACTGAAAAGTATTTTTAAATGTTATGCTAAGAAATTTAAAGAATACTCTGCATTCAAGGGGAAGCCATGGGAATAGTTTTCCATAAAAGTGGTATAGAAGGGAACCACAGTTTAACAGTTATGTGACATCAAGGTAACTGCCATGACCATCATTCCTGATGGGATGGCAGCTCTGGAAACCAAAATGTGTGTGTGTTTTTTTTTTTGTTTTTTTTTTCCAGTGTCAGAAGAAAAATGATTGTAAACTTGATGGTCTTTAGAAAAATCTGAAATACAAAATACACATATGCACATGCATACATCGTCAGCAATCAAAAGTCTGTGCATCAGTTCCTAAAAAAAAAAAAAAGCCAAAATTTCATGTCAGGAACTTTCTTGAAAATAGTAGGTGTTAAATATAAAAACCAGTTTTCATGGCATTGAAATTAAAGGTGTTCTTTTTAAACACCACTTTTTTTTTTCAGTATTGCTTATAATGCCCTATTAAGATAAAAAATATTTAACTTTATGGTTTTTAAAGTACACAAATAACAGTTAAAATAATAAGTAGAAGAATGAAAACTAAACACAGCTAACACTTATTGAATGCTAGTATGTGTCAGGTGCTATTTGAAATCATTTTTATATCATAACTACTTTGTCTTCAAAATGACCTTATGAGTAGGTACTTTTACTACCTCAATTTTATGAATTATGAAACAGAAGCTTGGGTGAATCTAGTCACTTCCTCAAAGTCACCTCTGTCTGGGTATAAGCCGATCTGCTATAATAAACACACATAAACATATAGTGGCTTGAATGAGAGAGATGTTTCTTTCTTAGTCCATTGTCAGGTAAGGAAGGGAGCTTTGTTCCACAAAATCATCAGGAACCCAGATTCCTCCTATCTAGTGGTACTGTTGTTAGGTTTTTTCCTTCATTGGTATGGCTGAAGCTAGTTCTTCACCATCATGTCCACTGGAAGCCTTTAAGAGTGCTGGATTGCAAGGAGGTATTTTAAAAGTGTAAGATCCAGAACACTGCCTATACTTCTTCCTCTCACACCCATTGGCCATAACTCTGTCACATGACCTTTCTTATATCCAAAGGAAGCGGAATGATTACCAAAAGGGAGTAAGAGAGAATTAATACTGGGGACAGATAGCAATCAGACTTAAATAATCTTATTAAATCACCCAGAGTCTCATCTACTCATTAATAGAGCTGAGATATAAAACCAGTTATATCCTACTTAACTCTCAGCTGCCATTCTATATCTAAAAGCAACCTGTGCAAGAAGCATCATTAGCTCCATTAATAGATGTCTACTAATGGTGAGAGAGATTAAGTTATCTCTCCCTTAGAGCCACAACTATTCAGAAGTATTGCAAGACATGAAACCATGATGATTTAAAAAATCACATTGAATTCATTATTCTATGATTAGAAATGCATTACTCTTTAGATTATGTTTATGACTTTTATAAAAACCTGTGCTTTACAGATATATAACTCCATTCAACTTATTGATATAGTCCCTATCCTCAGTGAAAGTGTCTTCTTATGTAGAAGAGGTTGAATATCAGGTCTTCTAAAAGAATCTTCTTTGCGACTTTTTCTGGGAGAAGATTTAATTTGATTCATAATACCTTTTCTAGGAAAAGTTACCTCTAAAAAATCAGGGGATCACCTGTATTGACAGTAGGCTATAAAATCAATCTCCTAGAGCTCAAGAGCCAAATGCTACTCAAGGTTTTAGTGAGAAAGAATCAGTATGAAAATCAGATAATTTATGTATAATAAGTCAGTCTCTTTCTAGGTCAGTATCTGCAGAAATGCACATAAAAAACAAAAAAGTTCTCTCTTGCATCCCACTAAATTTAAATCTCAGCAGAGAGGCAAGGATCAATCAGAGAGGGCCAAAATCAAATCAAGAATAAGATAATCTTGTACATCCTTTGAGCTTCCACTACAAGCAATGATAATAGCAGCCACAGAATGCCTCTCCTTGCTGGGAGCTGAAGTAGATAGAGTATGGGCACCAGTCTTTCTGGCCATATCCTTTAATAACTACTGAAATGCACTCTAAAATTTTCAGGTACATTAGTAGTGCTATAGGGAGTTAAACTTATTTTCATACCATTTCAGCAGTCATTTTGCTGTATCACGGGTCACTGTTTTTTGTATGCAATAGTAAACCTCTACTGAGAGGTGTTTGTCCAACTGTGAGATGCTAACAGCTAACAAAATGGTTGACAGGACTCCAAAACAAATATGCCGTTTCATGTACCATACAAGTTCTCTGCTTCATTAAATAAAAGCAACAGTCCTTCTTAAAGATCAGCAAAATCTTCTAGTGCATTTTGTGTATCCTTACCCATAACATGTTTATAATGACACACGTAATGATGAGAGCATAAATATTGATTTTTAATGTAAAATGATGCTTTATTTAAATTTGTCCAAGTAATTTTTTTTCATGGCTCTAACTCTTTTAGAAATTGATCCTTTGTATACTATAACTTCTTAGCTCAGATTATTTATTTATTTATTTTTAATCTTCAGCAGAGGATATTTTTCCACTTATCTTCAAATAGAGTAGGAAGGAGAGAGACAGGGAGGAAGAGGGAGAAGGAGGGAGAAAAATATCGACATGAAAGAGACACATCGACTGGTTGATGCCCTTGGACAGAATCAAACCTGGGTCTCTTTGGTCCGTGGGCCCATGCTCTAACCACTGAACCAAACCGGCCAGGGCCTTAGTTCAGATTCTTAAATCTCTAAACAAAGAAAGGCCAATATACTGATGAGTGACACTACATTTTTATATATTTTATAAACCTATACTATAAGAAAATTATAAAAGATTGAATGTATGAACAGGTGCTTCTCAGAAGCCTACTTAATATATTTTCAAATAGTATAAGGATTATTATGTAGGCCTGTAGAAAAACAGCAAATAGTGCTATTTAATTTGTAGTTTTCCAAGTGCCTAAATTATTTAAAGGGATGTAGAGGTGCCTGGTTAGTGCAGCTCAGTGGTTTTAGCATAGACCCATGCACCAAGAGGTCACCAGTTCGATTCCCGGTCAAAACACATGTCCAGGTTGTAGGCCTGATCCCCGGTGGGGAGCATGCAGTGGCCAATCAATGTTCTCTCTCATTGATGTTTCTATCTCTCTCTTTCTTCCTCTCCCTTCCTCTCTCTCTAAAATCAATAAAGAAAGTTTTTTTTAAAAAACAGGGGGATATAGAGGTAACGTGATATTATGGTGGTTATTATGCATGCCTAATCCATGTGTATTCTGTACTAATTTTTCTAATAGATTTGATAAACTTATTAAAATGATTCCAGGGAATTTCTAGTCTCCTGGACTTCAGCATCAATAACCTATAAAACCAATCCCTTTGGCTTGATTTCTACTACTAATACAATAGGAATCCATTTAATCAGATGTTGATATACTTAACAAATATTTAATAAGCAACTACACGTCAGACATTATACTAACACTGAGAATACAATCATGGGTAAAGAAGACAGATTCCACTCATGTGTTTTAGATCCTAGTAAGAGAGGCAAATATTAATAAAATACTTACATATATATATATAATTTTAAATGTGCTTCAGCTCTATAAAGGAAGACAATAGATATTAAGAGGGGCAATACAATGTGGAATGATTTGATCTGTGGCTAGAGAAGGCTCCTTTGAAGAAGTGAATAAGGACCAAAAATATGCAAGAATTGTGCATATTAGAAGGTAGTGCTGGCAGAAAAATATGAGCTGATAAGGGATGAGAGAAGATCAGGTACTCTGAATTAGGGAGCAATGGACTGTCCACATGCTAACTTTCCAAAGATCAAATTCTAAGATCTTGAGCTTGACTTTCAGTTATTTAAATAGAAACACTCTCAATGTACTATCCTCCTTCTTTGTACTGTGTTTGGATGCTTCTCTAATCATTCAGTAAGGGAACGGCATAAAAAGCAAAACAAAAAACATCTTTTTAAAATTTTGTTTTCCAACTTTTAACCAAGAAATGAAGGGCTAGGTTAAAGAATATATTTTCTAGCCTTCCTGCAGCTAGGCAAGAACATGGGACTCAATTTTGGTCAATGATGTGGTGCTGAAGTGTCATGTGTAAATCCTAGAAGAGTCTTTCAAAGAAAGGCTAGAATATGGACATGAGGGCTGGAGCACAAACAGCTATATTGCACCATGAGGTGATTTCATGTGCAGAAAATACTGGGGGAGAAAGATCTCAGGAGCTGATTCCCTGATGAATCCACTCTACCACACTAGACTTCTTGCACCTAATCTAATCCTTTTTAACATAAGATAAGTTTTTGCTAGCCCTTACATTTCAACCATAGTGATCCTTTTAAAAATTAAATTAAGATTTTGTCTCCTCTCTGTTTAGAACACGTTTTCTGATTTCACTCAGAGAAAATAGAATCTTCAAAATTATATCACACATATCATTATGCTTAATTTATTTCTCGCTTCTGTCTTATTTTGCATAGTACCCATTACCAATTTCCTCCCTCCCTCCCTCCCTCCCTCCCTCCCTCCCTCCCTCCCTCCCTCCCTCCCTCCCTCCCTCCCTCCCTTCCTTCCTTCCTTCCTTCCTTCCTTCCTTCCTTCCTTCCTTCCTTCCTTCCTTCCTTCCTTCCTTCCTTTTTCCCCCTACCATTAATTATAACCTTAGAACAATAGTGACTACAAACTAGAAGTTAATATATAAAATATTTGTTAAATACACAAATAAGAGGTTATTATAAAACTGATATTGTTATAATATATGCTCGTTTGGCATATATTATAAATTGTTACAACAGCAAAAATAAAAACTGAAGTTTTCATGTATCCTACCTACAATAAAAAAAAAAGTCATGGTAATTTTATATCCTTTCAAAGTCTCCTGATAGTATTTTTCAGCATCTTAGCACCCACCATCCCATACACTTCCATGGCACAACACCTCAGTAACATGTAGGGAACTTAGGAACACTGGTTATAAAAGGGGAAAATGTGTGAGGAGAAGACATGGAGATGAAGTAAGACACTGGTCAGAAATGAGAGATACTAAAGAACAGTGGGTTTTGGAGACTAGACCAAATCCCCTAGTATTGGTCTTGCATGGGAACTATCTAAGAGGCATCAAGTAATAAATACTAATCAAATCTGAAGGCATTACAATTTAAGCATCTTTGTCTTGTCTACTCCTTTAAAAGGTCTTCAATTATTCAGCAAACATGAATGGAACTCAAAGCAGTGGGAGTACAATGGTCAACAAAAGCAGACGCAGAACCCACATATGATTTCTGAGGGAAAATTCACAAAGGCAGGGTATCACTACCTCCTACAATTTAATGATATCATTGTATGAATTTCAATTCTTCTGAAGTTGAGTTATGAAAATATATATACTGACTTGACTAAAGAGATTTATGCAAAAATATTAATGGTCAATTTTAATTAACTGAATTTTTAAAATAAAAAAATGAATAAACTATGTTTCTTATTTTAACAAGGAAATTGAATAAGGATAAAATGAGAGATTAAAGATTCTATTGTACTTAAAGGAGTAGTCATTTGAATCTCTATTAAAGCTTACTCTATCTCAGCCTGGGCAGTACCATAATGTACAATTAAAATTTACCATTTATTACATAGAAAACTTATATTTTATTTAAGTTAAAGTTATAAATTTGGTATTTTCTTGATTTCGGTGATATGATATGTTTCTTAGACCCCTTGGCTGAGGAAGTGGCTGATTTCAGTTGTGAGTTGCATTTGATCTCTCCTTGCCTGCTGTGCATTTTTGATAGGAGGAGGAGGAGGAGAAGGTGCAGGGAGTGGAATAGTCTATTCATATTTCATCAGACCTTCCTCGTGAACCCTGTAGTTGCCATCAGAGCACATGTATACACAGTGTTCTCCACACCCCGGGATCACTGACAGAGTCAAGGTCAAGACATGCAGCATGACAGAATCTTTGAACCCTGCATTTTGGTGGCACTTAGACACAAAATACTTGGTCACTTTTGACCTCAAAAACCCTTGAGGCTATGGGATGCACCACATGTGAATTCTCTACTGTCATGAAAACTGTTTCTGAAAGATCTCAGTTACTATTTCTTATATTTGACTAAATAGAACCATGAAGAGGCAAAACTAAAAATATAGAAAAACAGTATAAATGGTGCAATAATTTAATCAGTAGTTTCCTATTACAGAATCCACACAAGAAGAGTAAATCAAAATGTAAAATATAAAAACTATAAAAAAATTAGAATTTAAATAATGTGATCTTTTTTAAACATACATTCTAGCATAAGGCAGACAGAAATCCAATTCCAAAAAGCCTTTTTCTCACCAAGGTTTGCAGTAATCAAAGTTTCAATTAAATATAATTGATCCAATATAGAATCTAGTTTAAAATCAGCATTAATTCAATACATAAAATAGAAATTCATGGAGAGTTGCCATATAGTGGATTTAATTAATAAGGGCAATTTAGATAGTTCTCCACGTAGCCGATTGCCTAGCATCATGAATACTTAAAGAATGTGGCATCATATTCCTGTAACAACCTGTCTTTTTAATGAATGTTAGTCAAAACAATACTTGCTCTTCTAGAACCTCATGATCAAGTGTGCTCATAGCTATGCACATAATTTTTAAGAAAAAATAAGCTCAAAATGTCTTTGCCTAATAGCAGATGATTCAAAAATTTTAAAATGTACCTTTTAGCTTGCAACAGTTCTTTCTAGGTGACACAGTTTTGGATCCCCATGGAAATAGACTATTAAATGAAGATGTGCATATGGAAAAATGGACATGGTCTCTCTGGTTCAACACCAGTTTGGGGGTATATGAGAGAATAGGTAAGAATGGGCAGAGCACTGAAGCTGGGATGGCCCTAGAGAGTTGTTCTGGGTGAGCATTTATACTACCATTTTGACCCGTCGTTGGATGTGGGATGCCCAGTGAATGGGGATCATCCTGAATGAGGGCTATCTCTGCCAAAGTATTTCCACAAAAGGGCTGAGAAATTCAGCTAGATAGTCTTTCCAGCAGCTAGAGGAAAAAAATCGTTCAGTCCTAAAGGAGATCTGGGTGATACAGCACAGCATCCATGACACTGGCTTCTTCAAATATTTATATAACACACACTATGTTAAATTATTGTTACTACATTATACAAGCTCTCCAGGGGCTTGATAGCATAGATAATACATATATGAATATATGGCATATACTTAATATTACTCAATATTAACATTATGCATATTAATACCAATTAATATATTTAATTACATCTTAATATTAGTAGAAGATACTCATATGATAAAAAGAATTAAGAGCAATGAACATTTATAAAGTGAGGAGGCCATCAGCAGATGGAAAGTATTGGGGAAATACCTTTCTATTTGATTTAGGACTATAAACATTAAGACTTTAGTACAGCCAATTTGACAGAAATATAGGTTATATAAAGTTGGTGGAAATAATTTTATAAGGAGATGTTGGTGCACATTTAAAAGCCCAGATTTTGTTGGAGATTTTACTGACCTGTTTTTTAATAAACTGATAGAGAAATAACATTTTAGGATATCTCATTCCCCCTAACTAGTACAGTCAACTGAGTTTTCCCAATAATTCAATGTGTTTTCTAGAATCCTGTCCCTAAAGTAGACAGTCAAAATGTTTTCTTTTGCTGGTGGGCTTCTGTCTGGTTGTTATTCAAAGGAACTAAAATTTTTAAATTAATAAAGAGTAATTTAACTTAAATTGTCTATATTTGTTTAAAGAATATAGTTTTTGTACCAGATTTCCCTATTCTTTTATTGTTCTCCAATTCATAGTTTTAAAATAATATGCTAAATTTCCCACTTGAGTAATGTATAGGACCACTCTTCACATTGATATAGACTAAGTCTATCTCTTATAGACTCAAATGATATTAGAATAAGAGGAAATATTTTGACTAAAATATAGTAAGAACCCTAGCCAGTTTGGCTCAGAAGTTAGAGTGTCGGCCCACAGATGAAAGAGTCATGGGTCTGATTCCAGTCAAGGGCTCCCTGGCCCTGATTGGGGGTCCTGTGGTTAGCAGCCAATCGATTTGTCTCCGATATGTCCCTCTTATATCGATGTTTCTCTCTCTCTCTCTCCTTCCCTCCCACTCTATCTGAAGATAAAAGGAAAATATCCTTGGGTGAGGATTAAAACAAATATTTATATGTATAGTAAGAAAAAGTAAACCTCCATTGCAATGATGACAGTACTGCCAAGTACTGGATTCTGAATAGCACAACTACTACTACCATTGTTATTGATAGGTAATTTTCACTGAGCATTGTCAAATTAAGAAGATTTCTCTCCTTTAATCTTCATAACATTATTAGTTAGGATTTTTATTCTAATTTTTCAAGTAAGTGAATTGCCAGTAGTCCTTCAATTAGTAAGCAGTGACGCGTAGATTTGAAATCAAACTATTTATCCCAAAGATATCATCCCTATCAAGTATATAAAGCAGATGATGCTTATAGGATTAATGAAATTATCCTGTAGTAGTCAGGCCTATTTGACTCAAAATGTCACACATTAACTTTTAAGCTGTGTGGTTTCATCATCAAAATTTAACAGACTTAACATACACATGTTATAACAAAAAAAAAAATCACTGTTGTGGGTTTCCAAATCGACACAGAACACAACCCCAACTGTAAACAAACGATTGGGCACTGATGAATTCTGCATCTCACCAACTCATTATTATTCATTTCCATTCCCTGAGATAACTGCATCATGCCTGGGTCTTCAAACCTCTAACCCCTCTCCCCCTATTCTCAACTGATGATCTTGACGTAGACTTTGAAAAATTGAGAAGCAATCAAACGAGAACAGATTTCTTTTCCCAGCAAAAGGTGTGCCAATCTACCTATATTTATAAATTTTTATCTGCATTCCTTTTTAAACTTAATAACTATCAGTGCACAGACAAGAGTCTCTGATGCACTTGCACTCTGGATCCCATCACCTCGTGTACTCAAGGGCTTACGTCCTATAATTATCTGTCCTCTGTCTTGTATTACTGATGTTCACTTTTGCCTAGTTTTTATCCTTTAGGCTCTAAGTCTTCTCTTGATACCATGTTCCCCTTGTGCATCTCTGCTTCCCTTCAAAGAAAAAGAAAAGACCTCAAAGGGATTGTCAATACTTGGCAATTGTATTTGATTCCCCACCCTCAGCCTCACCCCTACCACGACCCCACACATTTAATCTTTTCAGTCCCTCTCTGTTGGGAATTTGCTCCACTACGCCCACTAAAACTTTCCTCACCTCTACCACGACCCCACACATTTTCTCTTTTCAGTCCCTCTCTGTTGGGAATTTGCTTTTTAAGCCCACTAGAACTCTATCTGGCTTAAATCCAATGGTTAGCCCTTTTTATCATCATACTCAACTTTTCAGCATCATTTGCCATAATTGACTACTTATTTCTCTAAAAATATAACTTCTAATCTGCAAGAAACAACCGTCTTTTGCTTTTCACCTTGCCTCCATGGTTGCTCTTTTTAGTGACATTTGCTGGGCTTCCTCCTCCAATCAATTAACTCTAAATGCTAGTGGTCCTTGAGCTAGATGCATGGCTCCCGGCTCTTCTATATTATACTCTTTTCATGGATGATCTCATCTAGTCTTATGGCTTTAAACATGACCTGTATGCTGATAACTTCCAATTTTGTATATTCTGAACTGACTTCTCCCCTTAGCTCCAAATTTATATGTACAACTGATTTCTTCTCAGCTTTTCTTTGATAAGACCAAAGAGAAAAACAGTCCTGACATCTGGAATGTTTCCATTTTTTCTCAACACTCACAACCAGTCTTATCAAATATCTGTCCCAAAAGAAATGTTATACCCCCTCTGCACCATGTCCACAGCTAGATCCTTTTCTCTCCAACATTATCTGTGAACTAGAAAACACAATATCCTCCGTATTGAATTTTGTAAAACCCTGTGCCTTCTAGAAGGCATTCTCCATGCAAACTCTGAATAATTTTAAAACATGTAAACATGATAATGCCATTTCAGTACTTAACTTTTTGCAATGATTTACTCTTAGAATTGATTTAAAAGCAAGATTCCTACATGAATGGCTCCTGATACTATCTTGAAAGGCTTTTCGCTTTAACTCCCTTGTTTTATCTACACAGGCTTTCCCTTTGTTCCTTTAAGGTCTTTCCTGACTTATGCTCTTTGCACATTTTCTTAACACTTTCTGGGATATTCATCAATCATCACCCAGATCTTTACATGGTGGGTTCCTCCACTTAATTCAGGTTCTTATTTAAAGGTCTCTTCTGCCCAGCTGGTGTGGCTCAGTGGTTGAGCATCGACCTATGCACCATGGGGTCGCTGGTTCAATTCCAGGTCAGGGCACATGCCTAGGTTGCTGGCTCGATCCCCAGTGGGGGTGTGCAGGAGGCAGCCAATTGATGTTTCTATCTTTCTCTCCCTCCCCCTTCCTCTCTCTCTAAAAATCAATACAAACATATTAAAAGTCTCTTCGAACAGATGTTTACTTACAGATCTATTTAAAATAGCACACTCTATCACAGTTATTCTGTATTGCTGTAACTTTCCATTTATCTGTTTTATTTTTTAACAGTTCTTAGATATGAAATCATCCTCATTATCTTTACTTACTTGTCTATACAGTGGTAGCTCCATATAAGCAGAGACTTTCTCTTCTTGTCTCTTCATTATACCCCCAATACTTAGAGAGTGCATGCCACAGAAATTAATGATTTTTATTTGAATGAGTGATAATAGGTATAAATAAATTGAGAATGGCAGGAACAAAGTTTAACATTAAATTGCATATTACATCTACTGGAGCTCAGCCAATTGCCAGAGGCCAGTGTGATACCCTTTTTTGAGGTTTAGAACCTGATAGCTGCAGATCACCATCAGCTCTGATCGCAATTCGTGTCCTGGCCTTAGATACAGCCTCTGGCCATAAAATACAACCCTCTCCACAGGGGATATACATCCATTAGTTACAGTATGAAGCACAGACAAGGTCAAGGAAAGAGTATCTCGTGCACGCTCATGCACACACACCATGATAACAGAAGTGATGTTAATAGGAGAATAAAATAAGTTTTTGGCTCACAATATATGAAACAGAAAATATTACAGAAATATTCATAGGAGTAAAAACAGGTACTGTTGGAAAAAATCAATTCCAGAAAAAAAAAAATATATATATATATGTATCAGAGAATATTCTCTTTTTAGTCTTAAACAAAACATAACAAACAAAACAAAAACTCATCTAAATAAATACATCATGTTACTACCTTTCCCCAAATGGTCATTTTAAGTCTGAATATTAAAGTGCTATTTCTAAATTCACTGGTTCAAAAGGAGTATTCACATGATCAAATAATTCTTAATGATAATCACTAACCCTCATATAGGTATATTTTCACAGTTCTTTTATTTATTTTTTAAGTTTTTTTCCATCACTTTTTATCCTCTCTATGTCCTCTTCCATATTCCCCATCCCCCCTCCACCCCCATAATCACCACACTATTGTCCATGTCCATAGTTCTCTTTTTTTTGCTCAACCCCCCATACCCCCACCCAGAGCTATCTAGCTATGATCTGGAAACAGCCCAAGTGTCCATCAGTAGATAAGTGGATAAAAAAGCTGTGGTACATTTACACAATTGAACACTACTCTGCTGTAAACAGAAAGAAAAAATTACCTTCTGTGACAGCATGGATGGATCTGGAGAATATTATGCTAATGCAAGGTTCATCTATAATTTATACGAAAAGACAGCATTAAAAATTTCCTGACCTTTCACCTTTTCCCGACTAAATACCAGCTTAGTCTCACACAAAACCTGGTAATAAGAAAAACGCATTTATTGGTAAACATCCCATAGAATTTATTACAGACCATCCTTCCCGGTAGGTCAGTGGATTTCCATTTTAGGTCTTAAGATGCAGTGACGTTCACCCTTATCTGCTATAAAATAATCCCACTCTCCATTGATCATACCTGAATTTCTGAGAGTTTGACCTCAAACTTTAATGATGCAATTTTTCCTTAATGAAACTCCTACACTTGAGTTTTTGACCCAAGAAATCACAGAACAACATGATTTCTGCTTCTAGTAATGGGTTGTTCCTCCATCTCTTCTTATGACTAGGATAATAGTATGTTTTTGCCGGACTCCATATTTATTTTCTTCTGTCATGATCAACCAAATGACTAGGATTCTGATACCTGTAGCCAAATCTTGATGACAATTACCATCTTGCTTAAATTTCTGAATATCTTTCTTCTGGGTTTCCCATCTCAACGTAAGGAATCCATTGTGAAACTCTATCACCTAAGATATTTTATTTAGGAAATGCACCCCCAAACAACTCAAACTGGCTTACTCAGACAAACAAACAATGTGTTGGCTAAAAACTGAAATCCAAAGATAAGACTAGGTTCAATTTTGATGTAGATATTCAGCAACACTCTCATCCCGAACTTTTCAAGTTTTCCTCTGATGTCCAGAGTGTTAGCTTAATCTTGGGATCATACATGGTTATCTCAGACCCAACAGCAACTCCACACTCTTCCTATGTGGTAGCTAAATTTATGCAGCCACGGAGCATTCTAGTTTTCATAAACTCACAGCACATTGTCCAAACATAGAGAAAGTCTTTATCTGTAGTCTCTGAACAAGTCTTCGAATTCACTTCTCTGGTTTCATTAGGATTTATGTCCATCTCTAAATGAATTATTATTTTTTAATGCAGAAGAAGCACAGAAATTCTAAGACATTTAGAGTCCTCTCCTGGAGCTGAAGGTGGGATCAATTCCATAACATTTGTAAGTTTTTACCTAAGGAAAATCAGAGTAGAGAACAAGGATAGATACTGCAGAAACAATCAACCTGTACCCCTTACAGACATTCTCAGGCACGGCACATTGTAATTGCAGAATATAATTAAATCACCTCTCTCCCTTAGGCACCCAGCTTTTCCCACTGAACACAAAATATATTATCATCTCCTCCAGCAGGACATAGTCTCCCAAAACAGGTTCTGTCATTGGGAGCAAGTATCTACCACTTCTAACTGACTTTCGCCATCTGCCTCAGTTGCTTTAGTTATGTCATTAACATCAGTAATAACTATGAAGGTTTGACACTCATGAATTAGTATATTAATTTATTTAAAATAATAAGAACAGCTAATTAAAGAACATCTCCAGACATTCATATGGCCTGGAAGGAATTCGAGAGATATAGTGCTAGGAATGAAGTTCTTGTGCCCTACAGTTATTAGTGATTCTATACCCATGCTATTGAGGTAATCCTATGGGAAGGAGCAGCTAAATATACATTTTTTATATGTTAGCTGCCTCTAAGCCTTTGTGATATATTTTGAAAGTTGAATGCTTATTCTGCAACCATCACCTCTTCCATATTACAAAAAGTGTTTGAGAAACCCTGCCTTATTTCTCATTCCAGCAGTTCATTGCTTTTGAAATCTCAGTACTTCAATCAAATGAAGTTGCAGAAGGGCATGCTTTGTTTTGCAACAGCAGAAGTAATTAACACATATTCAAATATGTATTTTAAAATGTGTATATTAACTGAAAAATAGTTTTAGAGATAAGTTATATTTTATTTGTAAAACTAAACTTCAGATTGCACCATATCAAATATAAATTACTCATTGTGTTGTATGTTCACCAAATATTAATAATAATAAAATTATTTTTCTCATTTGTTTCACTAGAAAAATTGTAAAAGCATTTGTTGATTCTTGGCAAACACATCTTTGATGAAGGAACTGACAGAGCAAAAATGTAGACCATGTGTACATTAAAATTGTACACATATTCGATTAAGAAGAAAGCATAGTCAAATACAATAGAATATGTATTGAAAGAATAAAATATGGATGGCATCCTGACCAGGTTTTAAAATAGGTTAGATAGTAACAATTATGAAACTATTTCCACTAAGAAACATTAAAAGAGACATATAGATTAAAAACATTAGAAAATGTTTAAGGGTTTATCTTATGACAAAGCTGTAAAAGAAAACAAGTAAAGAAATTAATTAGATAAAAACAACCATCCTTCAGTCAATGCGTAATTACAGGACAATAATCAAAGTAAAAGTTCCAGATGAAAGTATTTGTGTAACTATTCTTTTTTTCAATCCTCACCCAAAAATATTTTTCCATTTTTGTTCCGATAGAGTGGGAGGGAGAAAGAAGAAGAAAGAGAGAGAGAGAGAGAGAGAGAGAGAGAGAGAGAGAGAGAGAGAAAGAGAGAGAGAGAGAGAGAGGGAGAAAGAGAGAGAGAGAGAGAGGGAGAAAGAGAGAGAGAGAGAGAGAAACATCAACGTGAAAGGAACACATAGACTGGCTGCCTCTCGCATGACTCCAATCAGGGCCAGGGAGGAACTGCAACAGAGGTATGTGCCCTTGACCAGAATCAAACCCTCAACTCATTGGTCTGCAGGGCGATGCTCTAACCACAGAGCCAAACTGGCCAGGGCAGTATAACTATTCTAAATATATCTGAGAGTTGCATGATCTCACTTATATGTGGAGTCTAAGAAACAAAATAGATCCAGAGACATGAAAGCATTGAACAGACTGAAAAATCTCAGAGGACAGGGAGAGGGGGGATTAGCCAAAAAAAGTATATGCATAACCCATGGAAACACATAGTGTGGAGAAGGCCTGGGGAGGAGGGGCAGGCGCAGGGTGGAGGGGGTCAATGAGGGAAAAAAGGGAGAAACCTCTGTAATACCTTCAACAATAGAGATAACTTAAAAAAATAGTTAAGGGAATTAATCCAAAAATATTCGCTATTTTACTTACAAAATGTAAAAGTACCAAATAAAAATACTTGAGTAACTACAAAGAAGTATTTAGAAATAGACAAGTTTGAACCGATGTTCTCTTTTCCACTGAGCTTTCATTTTAATGTTGTTAAATAAAATATATAGACTATGACTCAATTTTGTGGTTCTTTTTCAGCCACTTGTTCTGACCTTTTTTTGCCTTCAGTGTCAGCCATGATACATACACATGAATAGCTTTTACACTTTCAAATACAAGCATGCTATACTATAATTATTTTTGACATTTGCAGCCATTTCTACATTCTAATAACTAAATAGTTTAAAGGTAATAGGCAAAAGGCATGAGCAGCTCTTTGATTAACTATGTCTTGATGTTTTGAACCTTGAGAGGTCTAATCTGAAATATACTTCATCATAACTTGTGTAGACAAGGAGAAAGTGAGATGGTTGGATGACAGCCAGATGAGTCAATGTTCTAGGACTGCCAGTGACCTTGGAGCGAATTTTGCAAAGGTGCAAATTTCTGTCTGACAGACAGTTCCGTGATTAAGTAAGCAAGCATACCCATGAGGCTCCAGTGCTTGGGAAACACATGTCAGTTGTAAACAATATCCTTTTTCTGAAGGACTTTGAGAGGAATACTAAATGTGGAGCCAGATTCACAGAATAATAGTCTGTACCTCGTATTTAAGAAGTACTCAAATAACTAGAGAGGATTTATGCAACCTAGATTAAATGGTAGGGAAAAAAAAAAAAATGCCTACAGCTTTTCAATCCCTGGTGGCAAATATAGTTCTTTCATTTTTCCTTCATGTTTCTTCCTGTGAGCAGCATGTTCTTTCATAGAGAAAAAAACAAACAAACAAAAGCAACAATAAAAACTAGGTGATGCACACATTAATAAAGTGCATTTTTTATTATGTGTCTAAGAAGAGTTCTCATTGTCTCTGTATCTTTGAGGTCTGTGACAGCATGATATTTCTTAGGTAGAATACTAAAAATGTATACATGGATTCTTAGCAAAAGACCAATAAGTAGACAAATCAAATTATCTGACGGCTCTACAATCATGAATATAGGGGTTTAAGTGCTCACAGGAGTAGGGGCATTTTAGGATATCTGTGAGGAAAGATAATAAATGCAATCTATTTTTATTGAAGTGAGTGTTTTTATTTGGTTCTCTTCGACACTGATAAGCATGGAATACCAGAGCACCATACAGAGGACTTTTTTAGATCACTGCTGTCTAATAGGATGCTTATTATTTGATACATTTATACTGAAGCATCCACCAAATATACAGATTATGGCAAGTGAACGTGTAAAGGAATTCATTAATAAAGGTACGGTGTGTATGTGTGTAACTTCGCATGTGTGCATATATTGTTGCAGAAATGTGACATGGCATGCTTAGAAAAGAGAAAGCAAATTTATGACTTTCAAAGGCAATATTATCAGTTTCATTTATTTAAAGTCTCTTTTGATCCAATTTATTTAACATTTCCTTAAAATCTTCAGTCTAGTTGTGAGCACGGAAGAAGGGACATATTAATTTATTAAGTAAAGAAAAAAGGGATGAATTATTGAAAACTCCTTGCACATGCTCTGACTCCTAAAGAGTTTTTACTGTTATTGATTGGTATACAGAACGGGTTTATTACAAATGTAGTAATAAACTCTCTCTGAGGCAACGATTAGTTAAGTATCTGCTCAAAGAATTGAAAAACTAAATCCAATGAATACCACAATCTGTGAACATATCAGGCATTGTCCTTTAGAGGTGTGTCTTTGGCCTGAATTTACTTGATTAAGTTATCAGAATGTTTTCAGTGAAGTGTACATAGATATCAATTTCAATGGAATTGCCAAAATCTAGAAGGAGAGCTAGGATTTTTTGTGACTTTGAAACATTAGAGCAATGTTACTCATAAGTGATGTATTCAAAAGGGTTAAATAGTGTAATAGAAAATAGCTGATTGAGTAAAATTCGGTTCGTCTGGAAACAGGTAATGTGCTTAAGCAATGTGATCTTATTAAAAGCTCATATCCTATGCATCCTGTTTTTTCTTTTTTTTACACAGTGGTATTTGTTCAGTTAAAAATAAAGAACCAAAACATTTGATTGTTCTCATAGCAGGATGACTGCAAGTATCAGAATACAAGTCTCCACTTGAGTAAGGCTGAGTGTGCAGTTTAATTTCCACAAAGCTGATGGGATGGACGTGAGTAAGACTCAGGCACGCCAACTAAAATGATTAATGGCCTGGAAACCAGGACCTCTGAAGAATGGTTCAAGGAGAAACTGTCACTTAGTTTGGGAAAGGAAAGCAACTCACATATATGACTATGGTGAAAAAAAAAAAAAGATTCCCCAAATGGACAAATGTGTGAAAACCAAAAGACACTGGTAGGCTAAATAAAAAATGAGAGGATTTAGACTAACTATAAAAATATCATAACTACATGATGGTTTAAAAAAGAGTGCAATTTCCATTTCTTAATTATGGAATAACAAAGTCCATCACCTGTGTTGATGCCAGTAATGTCTAAGTAGACAAGAAGAAAATGCTTTCACCGCTTATTATCCATGATTTTTTTTAAAAAAAAATCTCTGTGTTTTCTAATGCATACACCATCTCTGATAACTCTATAAATGTTAGCATGCAACCGCTTAATGCATTGTGGGGTATTTAGCATTTTTATTTTGCTGCAAAGATCCCTCAGTTATTTGTCCTAGCAAGGGAATGTTATGTGTGTTTTGCAAATGTAACTCGCAGTGCCCAGATATGTCATAGTCCTAAGAGTACTAAGGACTTTGGTTGCTGTTGCACTATCTTTGGAATTGAAGTTCATGAGTCAGGTTGCTTGTAAGTTGGGAAGATTCAGATCTTATGGAGCACTGTGAAAGCTCATGGAGTCTGCCCTGTGAGAAGCAGGTACAAAGGAATGGGAAGATGTCAGAAGGAGACAGTCAGCCCTAAAAAATGAGGGCTGCCCATGAGAGAAGAAATAGAAAATATTTGTGAGGAACATGCACTGTAGGATCAAACCATTTGGGTTAAACCCAAATCTGTTAGTAAATTATAGCTTTCCATCTTCATCTGTAAAATGGCACTGATAATGATATGGACCTCATTGCATTGTTATGGGGATTAAAGGAATAATTGTAACTGAAGCACTTAAACCATTGACTGGTACACTATATAAAAACTATATGAGGTGTCCATAAAATTCCACGTATGAGTGAAATCATATGGCACTTGTATTTCTCTGACTGGCTTATTTCACTTAGCATAATATTCTCCACATCCATCCATTTGAAGTATGTAATGGGCAAAGGAAAGAAATTGGATGATAAAGAAGACATGGCGAACAAAATGACGGATAAGACTTGAACGATAACCTCTTTTTTCCCCCTCTGACATCTTACTTGATTATAATTTCCTTAAGAATAGAAACTTTATTACTTTGCCTTGAGCATCAGAGGGTCCCAAAAAACATATATTGAATGATGCTTTTTTTCTTGCTTTTTATTATGAAACTTTAAGGCAAATGCCATACAGCTTTTAAAGGATTTTTTTTTCTTGTATATACATTCCTCCCTAAATAAAAGCAATGTTTAGAGAAATCACCAAACATTCTGACAAAAACACTAATGAAAATATTATACTACAGATGAGAATTTTAAAATCAGAACAGAATCTATACATTTTTTCTTATACTTAGAAGTATTATTATTTTTATTATTTTGCCATTATAAAATGCATTTTGTATTGTTTTAGATTTTATTATCTCAATTCTATGTTTAGATTTCTCTATAGTTAGATAATATAAGCTTCTCAATATCCATGGAATTAATATTTATCCAGCTTCCACTGTGATACATTCTCAAGGATTTGAGGATTTGTACCCCCATGCATTTTCTACATGCTTGGTAAATACTTAATGGGAAGGCAGAGCTGTTTCCAACTTGGTGCTCTGGAGATAATAAATTTTGTCTGTACACAACTTATCTAATCAGTGAAGACCTCAGGAAAAAAAATTGTGCATAACAAAAACTGGGTAGATAAAGGGAAAGAGTGATGTTCTCATAGAGAGGCATGTAATTTCAGGACTTTAGTTGTTTCCAAGAAAATTATACTTTAAAGTTGACGTTAGAGCCAGAGAAAAAGTACCTAAATTAAAGTGACACAAGAACTTAGTGACCGACCAGAAGTAAAAAAAAATAAAAATAAAAAATTAAAATTAAAAAAAAAAAAAAAGGTTCTTCAGGCTTCAGGCTCCAAGTTTATGCATACCAGTGAACCATGCTGTAAATATTTATTTATTTATTTTTTAAATTGATTTTTGGTGAGAGAGGAAGGGAGATGGAGAGACAGAGATAGAAACATCAATGAGAGAGAACATCAATTGGCTGCCTCCTGCATGCCCCCCACTGGGGATTGAGCCTACAACCTGGGCATGTGCCCTAACCAGGAATAGAAACAGTGACCTGTTGGTGCATGGGTCAACACTCAACCACTGCGCCATACTGGCCATGCTGTAAATATTTTAAAAGGAAAATATGAAGTAAGATTTATAAGTTCGCCCAATTGTAAATAGAGATAAATTCTACCATAATTATTCCACTAATGTATCATTCCAAGAGCAAAACTATGTAGTCAAGTACCTTTCACCGAAAAGCATCACATAACAGGTAAATTGAGAACAACTGAATGAGTATCAACTATAAAGCCTACACAGTACCTACGAAACATCATTGTGGAGGAAACTCCAGATATTCTCATTCTGATATTGTTCTCAACACTAATCATAGGATGAAACTAGATGGCATTTTCTTCCAAAGATTTGCATTTTTATAATAAAAACTACCACAATAAATATATTTCAGAAGATATATGCCATATCTTGTGTGCCATTAATTACCTGGATTTTAATTCATATACTTAAAGTTACTCATGGATATTCAACCCTGGGTTTATTCAGAGCATACCACAGACTACTTTATCAAACAATGTAGAATGAAATATGTCCATGTAGACAACGATTTTAGGAAGATGTATAGGTACAGAACGAATATTGTGGAGTAAAGCAAAATGATTTCAAGTTACTACCTAATCATTAGATCTACAATAGTTAAAAAAATAGCTGGATACAAATTTACTGCATACTACTCTGCTGTATTTATGTAATGAAGGACTACTAAAAAAAGCATACACTTTTGAGAACTATGTCATTGGTCAAATCCCCAAAGCAAAGAACAAAAAGTCCAATTAATTTTTAGCCAAATCCTTTTACTTTTTTTTTTTATCATAAATTTACATGCTGACCATATTTCTTTTTTTTTTCTTATCACTTCTTTTCACTTTCCTTTTTACTTTATAGCATTAAATGTTGCTTCAATGTCTTTTAATATTTAAAGGCATTAAGAACTTCCAAGCCTAATAAGTCTATACCGAGATCAAAACACAAAAAAATAAATAAAAATTCATAAATTAAAAAAAAAAACAAAAAACAAAAAAACACAAGAGGGAGTCCCTACCCTACCCCCCACTTCCAAACTATCACTCTCATTTAAATTAGTATGTGTTTAGATATATTGGGGGGAATCATGGCTGGTAAACTCTTGAAAAATTTAAGCAGAAAGGTAAGTATGTAGTTCTTTCCTATCTATAATACAACACAAGGTGCAAAAGTAATAATCATCTAGTATTAAAAATATTCTTTTAAAATATTTAGACTTTACCAAACTTTCAAAGTGGAACAAGTGGTCGGTATCCTAAAATAGCACTAAGCAGTTTTAACCTGAATAAATAATGTAAACATACACCTATAGTGTGTGTGTGTGTGTAATGAGCTGAGGTAGGGAGGAAGTAATAGAAAACAATATATAGGAACTGAATAGCATTCAGAAATTATGATCAATTCAATGTAAAATGTAACCCAGGCATCCTAGCTCAGAATCTTTCTTAATTCTTGTACAAGACTGCAGCTGTATAGACCACATAGGAGAAGAATTATAAATGCAGAATCAAAATTATTTGGTAACATTAGTAGTGGTGAAATTCTGTGATAAATGTGAATCTAAAATTAATGATGGAATCATCAATCTGAGATTAGAAACACAAAAGAAAGATTTAGTTACAGCAGAAAAGAGGAAAATGAAATTTGGTTCTGTGGGTGTTGAGTTGCAATCAATTATGTGAGAGACATAATTCCTCTGTTTTAAAGCTATGACCTAAAGTTTCAGAGATTTTGGTCAGTGACAAGAGCCATGGAATTGAAATGTTAATTAGTGCCTCTGCTGAGGAATGTCAAGAACATGAGAAAGTCAAAATTATTGGAGGATGGTTAAAAGGGGGGATGTGCTGGAAGAGACAGAAGAGAATCATATTGACAAGCATAAAGCAGAGATTAGCATCCACACTAATCTATAGAGGAAAATGTAGAAAGGCACATTTGTCTCATTGACAAATTTCTATTTCTCATCCCCTTTCCTTGGGTTGCACAGTTCAATGTCCTTTCCCTGAGTTACACACAATTAAACAACGGCCTTTCAATAAGCCTCCTCCTTGAGCTGGTCTTATGGAATAGTTGTTCTTTGCCTTCAAATGGAAACTGAATGAAACAAACAAAAGCAGAGAAAAAAAAATCCAAAATAAAAAAACACTCACTTATGCAAATGATAAATTTGGTTGGGAGATAACTATTTGATATTTTATCCTGTACTAAAGTTTTAAACTTTTTTAATTTTTAATTTTAATTTTGTTTGTTAATTCTTACCCAAAGATTTTTTCCATTGATTATTAGAGATAGTAGAAGGGAGGAAGGAGAAGAGAGAGAGAGAGAGAGAGAGAGAGAGAGAGAGACATCTATGTGAGAGAGACACATTGATTGGTTGCCTCCCACACTCACCCCGACCAAGGCCAGGGATTGAACCTGCAACCCAGTTATGTGCCCTTAACCAGGAATCAAATTCAGGAACCTTTGATGTGAGGGCCAACACTCTCATCACTGAGCAACCCTGGCCAGTGCTCAAGTTTTTAACTTAAAAAAAATATATTAGGATAGTAATATCATTCTTTCATCAGATTATGGATTCATTTTTCAAGATCGAAAAGTGTATTTTATGCTTATTTGAACTGGTCACTCTTATATTGAAATTATCACTTTTAACATACTTAAAGCTATGGAATATGGTAAATATACTGCCAGTGAAGAACACTAAATGATACAATACATGGAGGGCAGAAGTCAGAAAGCATTTTTTCCTTCTTTCCTCTGTCACAACTCTCTCTCTTCTGCTTATCTTCTCCCATTTTAATATGTTATTATACATATCACTACATTCTTCATTCCTTCCCTTTCCCTAAAGCAAATACTATAAATTGAAATTCATGGATTTTCTAAGAATCTCTAATAATGGCTCTCCCAATAAAACTCTTTATTATACTCACAAATAAAGCCAGTTTGAGAAATCACCATCAGTTTATTTATTTTATACTTTCAAATATAGGTATTAATAAATGATAAAAGCCAACAAAGATAGTCAAGGAAAACATTAAAAGCTAGAGATCTGCATAATTATCAAACTGAATTATAGCACTAAAGAAAGGCCTCACAGCCACGTTTAAATGTATTTAAAGACATAGCAACAGAAGTCTAATTTAAATTAATGGTGTAGAATTATATGTGTCCGAAAGCTAAGCACGAGAAGTTTTAAAAGTCTAATATAATTTGAGAAAACTGTAGAATAATTTGAAGTGGTTAATTAAGCTAGATGTTATTGAATACAGAAGAAATGACAAGAAGCTGTCATGGTCTAGGGTGTCTTGAGAAGGCCAGTGGGGATGGAAAACTACTGGGAAATGTACCATAAACAAGATATTAGCCCTGGCTGGTATGGCTCAGATGGTTGGGCATCGTCCCTTTCACCGAACAGTTGCCAGTTCAATTTCTGCTCAGGGGCACTTGCCTGGGTTACAGGTTGATGTCTGGTAGTGGGTGTGGAGGAGGCAGCCGATTGATGTTTGGCTCTCGCACTGATGATTTTCTCTCTCTCTCTCTCTCTCTTAAAAAAAAATTAATAAAATATTAAAAAAAGAAATAAATAAAAGAGATATTAAATTGCATTGACTATAAATAGCCTGGATAAAAACAACTTGTTAGGAGCATCTAGTAGGCATATGCTATTCTTTCACCCTTCAAATCTTTGTATTGTCTTTCAACATCCAAATAGTATCTGTTGTTTGAGAACAGGTAATCTTGAATTTTTAAGGAAAATTAGAGGGTTATGTTGATAGGCTATGATTTTCATAATGAAAATAATTCTGTGCCAATAACCAAATGAAACTAAAGTTTAAAAATATTCACAATTTGCCTAGGTTTTTTTCCAAAACCAAAATAACTTAAAAATACAGTACTTTCCAATTTCTTACCTAGTCAACACACAATAAATTTAGATATTAAAGCAAATGGAAGGATCACGCCATCAGGGAAATTAACATAGGGAATAGCCAAAATTGTAGTCATTTCTGAATAGCTAAGACTTTTTCAAGAGTACTAATCTAGATGTTCATGTTTTCTTGTAAAGTTATCCAAAATATCCCCTCAAATCCTGTCTTTATAATAAAACTGAAACAAGAGGAAAACAGATCAGAGAAGGAAATTATTACTAGGAAACTGACAGTTGTCGCTGGTATTTTGGAGATTCTGGACTGAAAGAGTAAAATCTCTATGTTCCAGCACTATAGAGATTTCTACAGTATCCATTTGGAAACAAGAGAACAAGAATTTCTGACACGCATTAAATGAATAATGAAATTTAATTGCTCACATTTTTCATAAACAAACAACACTGAGACTACTATTTTGTTAAAGATCTAAAAGCTAGATACATCATCCATTATTGCATTGACTGAGGCTGAACATGGAACAGAGGAAGACTAATAAATAGGAAGAGATGTAAAGCATGCTCTTTCTTTTAGACATAGCTTGGCCATAATTGAGTAAGGTGTATAAAATAGACTGAACATAAACATATGGCTACAGTCGTCCCTTGCGTGAAACCGCAATAGAGAGAAGCCGCGAACATCGAAGCGCGAAGAGGCGAGGGACTACTGTGTATAAAGAATCCTACTTCGTGGAAATTCATTTGTCGTGGTGGAGTCCGGAACTGATTAACCACGATAAACGAGGGCCGACTGTATATAAAGTCATAATGCTATGCCTATATAAATTATTACTTGTAGTTTTCTCTTTAAATGTGCATTCTTAGTAATGTATTTTGTAATCATTTTAATTCCCAAGTTTAAGAACCACTTTCACTTCTTTTTAAAGTATTTCAAAGGGGAAAACCATTATCCCTGACAAAATCACACACATATATAGCCTAAGATTCGTTCTGTGACTACACTGAAGTCTACTTAGAGGAAAAAAAAAATTGTTGTTAGCTATTCACTTCTATATCCTCAATGGTATACTTACAAAGTTGATCACACTCAAGAAGTGGAATTATTTTAATATTGAAGCCCTTTTCATATGAGAGTTGGCATCACAAAGTTTAATCCTTTTTTCACTTTATGTTCTATAGTACAAATTGTACATGTTGAAATGAATGTAGAAACTGCATTTATCATGATTTCAGAGCCCCAAATGATAAATGATTGCTCCCTACACATTAAAATGCCCAGTGCTCTGTTTCAGCCTCTAAAAACACAACAGAGATATTTCAAATAAAAACTATGAGTTGATCATCCAAACATATTATATTTTGTCTGCCTGAAATATTCTCCACCTGTCTCCTCTCAATCTCTGTGTCTCGTCTCCATCTCTCTGTCTGCACGTCTTGTTTTGCCAAGTCTGATTTTTTAAACAAAGTCTCCATGACAATTCAATGGCTCAGAGATCTCTCCTGCCTATAAAATTTGCCATATGTAAATCCATGTCTGTCATTAGGGTATCTCTACAAGAGGCAGTCCTTTCGGCCTGTTAGACAAAAAAAAAAAAAAAAAAGTGCTTAAATTATTAGGGTCTATGCGCTGGTTCAAAGTTCAGGGTAACAAACAGCAAAGTATACATGATTACATTCTCCAGGGATTGTTGTCCGCCATGGGGAGAACAGAACTCCAACTGCACAAAGCCTAAATATATGTCTGCTGCTAGTGAGAGACATATAGTTATAGCTGGTAATGATATTCAGTAGATTCAAAGAAGAAATGAGTGAGAAATCATGAGTATAACCTTTTGGCAACTGTTGGGACACAACTCAACATATCCTACGATTTTTCTTTCTAAGAAGAGTATTAGTTTCTACTGCTTCTGTACTAGAACAAATTCCACAAATGTAATGCCTTAAAAACAAAAACAAATGTATTATGTTTTAGTTCTAAAGGTCAGAAGTCCCAAACGTTCTTATAAGGCTAAAAGCAAATTGTCCACTGGGTTACATTTCTTCCAGACGTTCTAGGACAGAATTAAATTGTTCCTTGGGTTTTCCAACTTCTAGAGGCTTCTCCCATTTCTCACAGCCCCTTCTATCTTCAAAACCAGCCATTCCATCTCTCTGGCCTTGGCTTCCTTTGGCCCATCTCTTTCACTGATTCAGACTCCCTTGTCTTGCTCTTACACTTACATGGAATGCTGTGATTACACAGGGCCTACCCAGATACTCTGAGATAATCTCCCTCATTTTAATATTCTTAACTTAATTACATTAGCAAAATCATTTTTGCCTTTTCAGGCAATATATTTGCAGGTTCTATATTAGAAAATGGATCTTCGTGGGGGCCATTTTTCTGTCTAACCACTGAACCTTCCTTTCTTTGCAATTAGTCACTAGGACATTTTTTTTTTTTTTTTACAAAGTATTTCTTTCTAACTTTTAAATTATAAATAGAGTTGACCCCTGAACAATGCAGGGGTTAAAGGAGCCAACAAGGAGGTCAAATCTCCACACATAACATTTGACTCCCCAAAACTTAAATATAGTTGGCCCTCCATATCCACAGATTCATCTAATCTCTTTTCAAAAACAGTATTTTTGATCTGCAATAGGGAATCTGTGACTAGGAACACAAATATAGCTTGTTTTCAATCTGCAATTGGTTGAATCCATGGATGCAAAAACCTGAGGATAAGAAGGACTGACGGTATTTATTAAAAGAAATCCACATATAAGTGGGCCTGCACAGTTAAACCCTGTATTGTTCAAGGGTCAAACTGTAGTATTCTTCTGTTTTCAAGTGATCTCAAGATCCAAATTGATATAATTTCACTGATTATTGGTTAAGAAAAAGTATTAAGAGACATTGGAATCCATCTGAAAGATGACCCATAAAAGTAAAATAATACTAGGAGACCCGTCAGGTTTTTGCAAATACAGTTTTCCAGGAAATGTTCATACAACTGAAAAAGAGAATTAAGAGTGTAAGTAGCACTTACATCAGTTGGAAGCAATAAAAATTCTAAGCTCAAAGAGTATAGTTAATTACAATATGTTCTGAACTAGATTATAAATCTGTCGGTGAAGGAGTTTATATTTTTTTATTTCCTTTTATAAGACACTATGTAAATATGCAAAAGCTGCATGATCTCTCTCTTTTTCATATGAAAGGAGTATCACTATGGTTTTATTTTTTAATTAATTAATTAATTATTGTTACAGATGTTTTTCCTTTTTCACCGATTGACACCCTTCTCCTGATCCCTCACCCCACAGCATTGTTGTCTATGTCCATTGGTTATGCATACATGTATATATGATCTTTAGTTTAACTCTTCCCTGCCCCTGCCCTTCTCTTCTGAGATTTGTCAGTCTGAAACCTACTTCTATGTCTCTGGGTCTATTTTGTTCATTAGCTTATTTTGTTCATTATACTCCACAAATAAGTGAGATCATGTGATATTTGTCTTTCTCGGCTTGGCTTGTTTCACTTAGCATAATACTACTCTCCAGGTCCCTCCATTTTGTCTCAATGGATAAGTGATCTTTCTTTCTTACAGCTACATAGTATTCCATTGTGTATATGTACCACAGCTTTTTTATTTATTTATTTAATTAATTTGTTTTTGTTACAGATGTTTCTCCTTTTTCCCCCACTTATTCCACCCTCCCCCACCTTCCCCACCCTGTTCCCAGCTTTGTTGTCCATGTCCATTGTTCATGCACACATGCATATAAGTTCTGTGAATTATCTCTCCCCCACCATCCCCTCTTCTGGGGATTGTCAGTCTTTACCCCACTACCACGCCTCTCGGACTACCCCATTCCTCAGACTGTTATGTTCATTATATTCCACAAATAAGTGAGATCATATGGTATTTGTCTTTCTCTGTTTGGCTTGTTTTGCTTAGGATGATACTTTCCAGGTACCTCCATGTTGTCTCAAAGGATAAGGTATCTTTCTTTCTTACAGCTGCATAGTACACCATTGTGTATATGTACCACTGCTTTTTTATCCATTCGTCAATTGATGGACATTTGGGCTGTTTCCAGATCTTAGCTATTGTAAATAGTGCTGCTATGAACATGGGGGTATATATATTCTTTCTGATTGGTGTTTCAGGCTTCTTAGGGTATATTCCTAGAAGTGGGATCACGGGGTCAAATGGCTGTTCAATTTTTAATTTTTTGAGGTAACACCATATTGTTTTCCATAGTGGCTGCACCAGTCTGCATTCCCACCAGCAGTGTACTAGAGTCCCCTTTTCTCCACATCCTCACCAACACTTGTGTGATGATTTGTTGATGGCAGCCATTCTGACAGGTGTGAGGTGATACCTCATTGTTGTTTTAATTTGCATCTCTCTGATGATTAGTGACGTTGAGCATTTTTTTCATATCTCTCTTAGCCATTTGTATGTCCTGTTTGGAGAGGTGTCTATTTAAGTCCTCTGCCCATTTTTAATTGGATTCTTTGTCTTCTTTTGTTGAGTTTTATGACTACTCTATATATTTTAGAAATTAACCCCTTATCTGATGTATCACTGGCAATTATGCTCTCCCATATAGTGGTTTCCCTTTCCATTTTGATGATTGTTTCTTTTGCTGTGAAGAAGGTTTTCAGTTTGATGTAGTCCCATTTATTCATTTTTTCCTTCATTTCCCTTGCCCTAGGGGTTGTATCAGTGAAAATTCTGCTGTGTGATTTCTGAAATTTTGTTGCCTACATTTTCTTCTAGGATTTTTATGGATTCATGAGTCACATTTAAGTCTTTTATTCATTTTGAGTTTATTCTTGTGTAGGGTGTAATTTGATCATCTAGTTTCATTTTTTTACCATTTTTTTTTTATCTTCATCCGAGGACATTTTTCCATTTTTTGTACAGACAGAGTGGGAGGGAGAGAGAGGAAGAGAGAGAGAGGAAAACATCGATGTGAATGGGTCGAGTGGCTGCCACCCGCATGACCAACCAGGGCTGGGGACAAACCGCAACCGAGTCACATGCCCTCAGCGGGAACCGAACCCGGGTCTCTCCGGACCGCAGGTGGATGCTCCAACTGCTGAGCCAAACCGGCCAGGGCGCTAGTTTCATTTTTTTGCATGTAGCTGTCCAATTTTTCCAACTCCATTTATAAAATAAACTGTCTTTACTCCATTGCATGCTCTTGCTCCACTGTGGTTCTATCACTTTTTAAAACAGGTAGTACCTCAACAACCATTTGAAATCCTGGTTAATGACTGAAAACTCAGGAATCATATCTAAATCCATAATAATGGCTGAAATATACACATAAGAAACTGCATTCTCTTACCACTAACAATAACATGAAGACTAAACCTCTCTAGGCTAAGTAAGCCAAGAGTAGCACCTACCTCTCTTCTCACATTTATCACACTGCTATGAATCTATCTGTTTTCTTGACAACTATTTATTCACTTAGGGATTCTTTGAAGGAAGGAACTTGTCAGATATGTCATTCTAACCCTAACACACATTATTTCCACATACAGTGCACATTCAATAACAGAGTAATAGAGAAATTAATGAGTAAATAGAATCTACATGTTATTGAATCAGTAGTCACACTATTTAAAGTCTGTTTTAATATATATTTAAATTTATTATTTGAAATTAAGCATATATAGGTGTAGGCAAAAGTAGATTCACAATTGTTCATTTGGAAAAAGATACGTAGGTTATGATTATGCGATATCTTTTAACTAAAAAGAATGTCATTATGGGGGAAAAAAAACTTGGCTCACCTCTGTATATAAACATACACAAAAGGAGCAAACACTCAAAAATTTACACTAGCAATTATCTTAGTCTATTTTCAATATTTACTCCTGTTTTTGTAATTATTTGCAAGTTAAAGTGAACAAATTGAAGTGCTGAGTACAATATAATAAACATTGCTCGTTCTACATATTTCATTGTAAATTGTACCCTGTTTCATCCTTTCAAAGTAACATTCTCAACTTCTCTCACAGTCCTTATTTAATTTTTTTTCTCTCCTACTAATGAGTACAAGATGACAAACGCTAAGAATTTCTAGGACAGTGCAATTTTTAAAAACTCACAAATCATAAAATATATTGTTACTACTATTTGTGCTTCTAAACATTTCTTTCAATTTATGAAATAGCGATGACTAAAAAAAAAAGAGAGAAATATAAATATTAATTTCTTTATAAAACTTGCCCTGAAAAAAAATTGCATTGGGAATAAAATCACTGTCTATATTTTACTATTTATTCATGCTTTTTCAAGAGTAAAAATCAGTGTAAAAACATCAGTTTTTCCTAAAGTTACCTCCTTTAATCACGCAATAAATTAGTTTTCCTAAATTTGCCCTATTTAATTATTTAAGATTAGTGAAAATTAAACATATTCCTACTTAGGTTAATGCTACAAAACACTATAACTAATTGCAAATGCAATTTGAAGATGAGTGCATGTATAGATCACATAGAAAATATATATTACAATAATTGTAGTATTCATATGTTTATTAGACTTATATGTTTACTTGAATACAGCAATATTAAGGATTTTTCCTAGGCTGCAAAATTACAGAGCTGTCAAAAAGCTCCTGCTAATTACGAACATGATTATCTATTTACAACAAAATTTAAGAATAAGTTTTCTTAAAGTTGCTGGCCTTGTTAAGAATTAAAAACAACAACAACAACAAAAAACCTATGAAATAACTTCTCCTAAATGAGCTAAATTTATTGTATTCATGTCCTAATTCAAGAGCTTCTATGTACTTCAAGTTGTACCAAAATGTAAACAAAATGACAAGAGGTGTTTTTCTGGGATTTATTGCAGAGCTAAGGATATCTAATTGCACATGATCTAAAAGCTTAAACTGGCACAGAAATTATAATCTCTAAACTTGGAATTATTATTTTATTTACTTTTATGCCTCATCTCCTCTAATTTTTACTGCATTCAATGATTTAAATATAACAATTCTTTCTATTTTTGCATACTATATTAGTATTCAAACTAACTTTTTGGCTAAGTGAAATTTTTGATAAATAGATGAGCTAGATTCTGAATAATTTACTATTTGTGGTGAGAATTTGAAACAACAGCTTTGTGCCCTGATTTAACTGATTGTTTATTCACTTGCTTCAGCCAAAAGGAAGGATCATCTCTGTTGGTACCTCAGATTACAAAAATATTAATAATGAACTGGGGAACATTTTCTTCTGTTCTGCTAAAAGACCGCACATTATTAAACTTTAGATTTATTTTACACCAGTCACTAAAATAGCTTGGCACCTCTTCCAAAGAAAACCTTAACTCACTCATCATGGACTAAGTAAAAAGGACTTTAAATTTGTTTAAAAGCAAATGATTTATTTTTTAAAAAGTATGAAAACATATTGCAAATATATAAAGAAAATGGGAACAACATGAAGGTGAATTTAGCTCCATTACATTCTATTAATTTTTGTGTGCTTAATCTAAGTCAAAGATGAATCCAATAAAGTGCCTTTCTTGGTGGGGAAAAAAATCAATTCAACTTTATCTTATGGTACAGTGGGTGGGTGTCCATATAACTTTCCTACAGAGAGAATAAATTAAGCTCCTTTAAAAAGAGCTGAGACCACAACTGCTGTGACAATTTTGCTTCCTACCTCTTCTATGTAGTAGTTTATGCTTATAATCTATAAACAAAATCAGTGTTATAGAATGCAAACACTGTTGAACTGTATGTAATCTCAGGTGCTATAAAAACACACACACACACAAACAAATAAAAGAAAAAGAAAAACCTTCAATAGTAAATAAAATTTAAAGTTCCATGCAACATTATCCTTTCTTTCCTCAAAAGAATGTCTCAAAATTCCTTTTTCCTCTTTTTCTGTCCTTTTTGGTAATCCTTGACTAAATTAAAAAAATAATTTAGCAGCTATTAATAGACCTAATAAATATCCTTTTATTTCACCTTAATGTGGCACACATGACAATCCATATTATCATTTCCCATTATATATCCATGCTCCTATATTATAATACAGAGTAAGAGTTTGTTTTATTGCTGTAGTTGTTTTCAGGTTTTAGTACATTGAAAAGCCAAAATAACAGGAGTCAAATGGTATAAAATCTCTTTCTTTATAAAGGACCTTATTTATTTTTCTTTTTAACTTTATATTTTACAATTTTTAACAGGGTCTCTAGCAGATGCAAAATGTTCAGATCACATCTGAAGAATAAATGAAGGGCAAGTCATTGTTATGGTATTATTCTGATTAGCAGGTAAACTAGCCTCTGTTATTTCCCCCCCTGTGTTATATAAAATCTGTTAGCATTTCCCCAAAAGGGTCTTTTGGCACATAATTTTAAAAAATGTTAACATTTATGTAGAATTTTTAAAAATTCTGAACTTCTGAAATTTTATATACGTTATTACATCAAGCAATCCAAAGTATATGGCAGTAAATAACAAAACAAAACAAATAGAAATGCATGATTTATCCTGCAGAACTAATAGCATGGGAAATGCTATCGAAATCACTCAATCAATACTCAAACAATTATCAGTCAATATCAGGGAGTTGAAAATAAAAGTGGGGATGAACCATAACAGATAATACCCCAGGAAGAAATGCTTTAATAGATTTCCTGTGGCCAATATACTAACATTGGGCATATATTGTACTCAGCACTTTGCTGACTATTGAGGACTCAGGGATAGGACATGGCCTGGATCATACCAAAGAAACAAAACCATGTGTCTAAGTACATGATGAAGTCACTAAAATTTCTTTTTCTGAAAGTCACAAAAAGCATAGTTAGTATGTAAGAGGATGAATCACGAAGAAAGATATCTTTAAGACAGATTTATTCCATTTTGATAATCTAAAAGGTGAATAACATAAACAAGGCAACCTCTAAGAGGGCCCCCAATAATGCCTAGCTGCTAGTATCAGCAGCTTTGTGTGTAATCAATCCCCTTAACATGAGTGTGTGCTGGACTTATTGATTCAGCTCTATAAATAGAATATAGCATAAAAGATGGCCTGTTACTTCCAAAATTAAGTTATAAAAAGAAAATGGTTTTTGTCCTAGCTCTCTCTTGGTCTCACTCTCTCCAATCCCTCACTCGGGGAAGATAGACACCTAGATCTAAGGAAGCCTCATGGAAAAAGACTGAGCCACATGGTAAGGGATTGTGACTTGTTAACAAACACTTAAGTGAGCTTAGAAGTGGATCTTTAACTCCCTCAATCCCTCATCAAACCTTCTGATGAGGCTACTTGAATGAAACCTTATGAGAGATTTTGAGCCAGAAGTACCCATCTAATTTGCTTCTGGGCTCCCGAACCATAGCGAAGGTGACATGATAAATAATTGTTCTATAAATCTGCTAACTTAAGTGTAATTTGTTATTCATCAGTGGAAGAGTAATACCAGTGGAAACATGGTAGGTAAGTGAATGTAAAGTTATTAGAGGTTCAATCACATTACACTCTAAACCAAAAATATTCAGTGGCTCTCATTACCAGCAAAATAAATGTCTTGGTCAGTATTGATCTGTGCCGAGTTACCTTTCCAGACTCATATCATTCCATTACCTCTTTTTTTTTTTTTTTTTTATCCTCATCCGAGGACATTTTTCCATTTTTTGTTCAGATAGAGTGGGAGGGAGAGAGAGGGAGAGAGAGAGAGGGAAACATCGATGTGAAAGGGACACATCGAGTGGCTGCCACCCGCACGACCTACCAGGGCCGGGGACAAACTGCAACCGAGGTACATGCCCTTAGCGGGAACCGAAACCGGGTCTCTCAGGACCGCAGGCCGATGCTCTAACCGCTGAGCCAAACTGGCCAGGGCTCCATTACCTCTTTATGTCCCCTAATCTCCAACCAAGCCAGAGCAACTTGAACTCCATGAATATGTAGCATGCCTTTCTGCTTCTGGATTTTTGCTCACCTGATGTTGCCCTTTCCCTCTCTCTCAAATTAAATTAAATTTAATTTGATTCAGGGTGTCTACACCCTGAATTTACAAATGGTGTACTAAAAAGGGCCTTGGAGTTGCATAAAGCTGGTTCTATATGATTTAGTGTGTCTAAGTTTCCTTACCTGTAAAACAGAGATATTAATACATAATCATATATTGCTTTGAAAAAATAAGTACTGGAATGAATCCAACAATCTAAAAATTGTTCCTGGTACAAAGTAGTTCCATTTATAAATGATTGTTTTCCTTCCCTCCATCAATCCCCTATCCCAGAGCCAGTTAGAATCCATACTATTTTTCCATTTATATTCACATAGAATTTTATATATTTTACAAAAACTGATGTGTAAAAATATTACAATATCACTAGTTTATCATGAATGTGACACAGACAACACATACCATACATACAAACCTTTACTATATAGTGGTGTGTGTGTGTGTGTGTGTGTGTGTGTACTTACTAGGTATTGAGTTTTTTAGGTCATAGACAGTATCGTTGAAAACATTTGATGATAGGGACTCATTTTAGGTTACTGTGAAGGGGAGTGGCTTGAAGAAATAGTGTTCTACATGGATTAATCTGGCCAATAATACAGAAATATTGAAGGGGAGATCTAGCGGATAACTAAACACGTCAGCAGTGAACCGAGATGGAGAATTAACTGGCAGGCACTTGACAAAAACAGCAATACACTTATTATCTAAGAGTCGAAGTCAAAACTCAGTTGACTCAAGTGTTATAGCTCATATGTGGTAGGCTTTCAATGTCTAAAGTTTTTTGTTTGTTTGTTGCTTTTGTTTTGTGTTTTTTTGCTTTTGAATACCAAGTCATTTAGCATAAATTCATATTGAGATTTATTCAATTAGCAAAGAAATGCATAAACAATTTACAACTCTGTCTTGCAAACTGAGGTTATTTTATTTCTAGACAAAGTCTGTCTGTTGTTTGGACTGCCTACAACCTCTCATTTATTAAGTGTGTGGTAAATACTGAAGACTCAGTGTCTCTGTTTAAAAATGCACAGAGATTAACTTTAGTTAGGAAAACATCAGTTACAAATTTGATAAATAAGATATTATTGGAAAACTAAATAAATAACTGAGAATGTTATTTAAAAAGCTGGAAGCCTGGCTTTTCCCCCACGGGAGCTGTGCATGGGCAGCAGCTCACTGGCAAGCCGTGGAGTGGGTCTCTCCTGCAGGACGGGGTTTGTTCAAGTGGTCAAAAAGAAGGCCTGCTTCAAAAGATACCAAGTGAAATTTAGAAAATGGCAAGAGGGTAAAACTGATTACTCTGCCAGGAAACGCTTGGTAATCCATGATAAAAATAAATAAGTACAACACACCTAAATACAGGATGATAGATCATGTAACCAACAGAGATATAATTTGTCAGATTGCTTATGCCCCTATGGAAGGAGACAGGATAGTCTGTGCCGCTTGTGCTCATGAACTGAGTAAGGTGTGCAGGTTGGCCTGGCAAATTATGCCGCAGCATGTTGTAGGGGCCTGCTGCTGGCCTGCACCGCAGACTTCTCAACAGGTTGGGTGTGAACAAGATCTCCAAAGGCCAGGTGGAGGTGACTGGAGATGAATACATCATGGAAAGCATCGATGGCCAACCAGTTGCTTCACCTGCTGTTTGGATGCAGGGCTTGCCAGAACCACTGCTGGAAATGCAGATTTTGTGGCCCTGAAGGGAGCTGTGGATGGAGGCTTATCTATTCCTCACAGTACCAAATGATTCCCTGGTTATGATTCAGAAACAAGAAGTCCATTGCAGAAGTACACTGGAAGCACATCACGGGTCAGAACACTGCAGATTATATGCATTATCTAATGGAAGAAGATGAAGAAGCTTATAAGAAACAATTCTCTCAGCACATAAAGAACAACGCAACTGCAGAGACAATGGAGATGTATAAGAAAGCTCATGTGGCTACATGAGAGAATCCAGTCTATGAGAAGAAGCCTAAGAACGAAGTTAAAAAAAAGAGGTGGAACCATCCCAAAACATCTCTTGCCCAGAAGAAAGCTTGAGTTGCTCAGAAGAAAGCAAGCTCAGGAACGGATGCTGAGAGCTAATAAACCAAACCACAACTTCCCATGATGATTTTTCAAATAGACAATAAACTTACTGAACAAGCAAAAAACAAAAAAAAAAAAAGGAAGCCTGCATTTTCTTTTTTTTTTTTTTTTTTTTATTTTGGGGAGGGGGGAAGGGGAGAGGGGAGAGGGGGAAGGGAGGAGGAGGGAGGGGGGAGGGAGAGAGAGGGAGAGGGAGAGAGAGAGAGGGAGAGGGAGAGAGAGAGAAGGAGAGAGAGAGAGCGCGAGCGCGTGAGCGCTCCCATTCGAAGCCTGCATTTTCTTAAGGAAATAAATTAAATCCTTATTTACCTACCACAAACAATTCTGATTTATTTCACTTTCCTTTCAGTGAGTCAGAGTAATTCAAGTCTGAGTGATGACCAACACATTCACTGAAGAATCACTAAAAAATCAAACTTCCAACTTCATAAACGGACTCTCTAGAATGAATATTCAGTGACCCCAGATGGAGGCAACCAAATTATTTTACTGAAACCAAACCCATTTTATGGTAAGTATAATTGATTTACCACCTGAGTCTTTTTTTGGTTTAATGGATATGGATTACAAAATTAATTTTGTTCTTCTACATCCGTCATACCCTTTTTTTTTTTCACTTAGCCTCGAAATAAATACTTTTTTTTAAGTATTGGAAGTTCTATATGTATTATTGTACTGTGTACATTAAGATGCATATATCAGAATAACAAAACGAATTTTAAGAAATTTTATAGCAATAAACAAAGCAGTTATTTTCATATATAAAGAAAAAAATTTTAAATAATTACATTGAAATTTTTACTGTTTATAATTCTCTAAAATCAGATTGCTTCCTGAACCAATATAGTAGGGAAAAAAATAGCTTTAGATATCTTACTAAAATGCAAGTAGACATTTAATAGGTACCAAAAAATACTATAGAGCACACCACAAACACAAAACTTATTTACCGTTGCTGATAATGTTAAATTGAAGAGAGATTATACACTTCAGACAGAGAGAGAAAGGCTAGTATAATAAATTTGCCTAGGATATTGGAAAGGCAGATGGGAGTTGATTACATAGGTGGAACCATTTAAAATCATTGATATTTCACCCTTCTGGTATATAAGCAAATGTAGCTTTTGTTTGTTTCTTTGTTTTTATTTTTTGGTTTGTTATGCATCATTGAATAAGATCCTATATTCTCCAACTTCTTCCCTGAGTTCCTACTTATTCATCGATCACTATAGCACCCCAAAATCCAATAAAATTAGAGTTACTGGTCTAATTTCCTACATTTTAAGTAATTCAATGAGCAAAGATTTTTCAGGATAATTTACATTTAACCTACAATCTTTTATTCATTCTTTCACACAACAAATATTTTGTCAAGTAGCTACAATGTACACTAACCATTGTCAGGTGTTAATTATATAACTGAAAACAATATTTATATGCAGATCTCTGCATTTTTCCTATTTCTAGATCTTTTGCCCTGAAGACAAATTTTTTTTCAGGAAAATTCTCTTATTATTATTTATTTTAGTGTCATCTATATGCTTAGTTATTTACTCCTTGGATTTGTGTGTTTCATCTCTGAGATCTGTGGTTTTATTTTTTTGTCTCTTTTCTGTTATTATTTTACTCCTTTTCCTAAATTTTGGGAGAATTTAAGCTTATTTTCTATATTATTGATTTTATTTGTTTCAATATATTGTGTCCTGCCTTTATTGTGTATTTTTTAAATGATATGTAAAAGAGAAAAGAGAAGAAATGTGAAAAAAAGGTGTTTGTACTTTTTTAATTCTTATTTTTCTTCTTGTGAGTAGTTTTAATCAAGAGGACCAGAGTCTGAGGTTTCCTTGCATTTTTATTCTTTTCAGGACAATTCCCCAGGGCTTCTTTCTGATGAAAAGCAACACTATTTTTTTTTTTTATTAATATGCTTATTAATAAAGATGGTTATTATTATTAATAAGATACATATTCAGAAAAAGCCAGCATACTATACTTCTTTCTTTTCTTCCTTCCTCCCTTCCTCCCTTTCTTCCTTCCTTCTAAAATGCGAACACCCTGTGATATACAGGGCGGTAAGTTCTGTAGTAGAGAAATCCAGACATTTAGAAGGGGTGGGCTGGTTCAATACTGGTGGCTCAGAAAAATGTTTCCTGAGTTATTTGTGCTTCAGCTGAGACTTGAGGGATGAGTAGCAGTTGTCATCTCGCTTGGATATTACAGGAAAGGTGTGGCCTAGTAACCAGGACATTGTAGAACTGGGTTCTGGTCCCCATTGGCAAAGTTGAGTGACCCAGTCCTCCAGTTGCCTCTGCTGGAATTCCACCATACCTGGGAGTGGTTAGTTGAGGCAGAGTATGGGCAGTG
Organism: Molossus molossus; assembly: GCF_014108415.1. Lineage (NCBI taxonomy): Eukaryota > Metazoa > Chordata > Mammalia > Chiroptera > Molossidae > Molossus > Molossus molossus. Next base: position 71,651,231 of record NW_023425344.1, on the reverse strand, counting down.
ACTGTGACCTTCATCCATTAGCGCAAACCCTGTGTGACATCTGGCCTGTGCCTGCCACCTGTCTAAGAGTGGGATTAGAAACGCCAAGCCTGCTCCTCTCCCAGTACTCTTGAGCATAAGATTAGATGGCAAGTAGCGCTCTTTGAAAATGATAACATTCCTTTTGAATGCAGGGCATTGATATGACTATGATATATTTTCTTTTTTGTTTTCTTTTTATATATATATATATATATATTTTTTCCTTTATTGATTTTAGAGAGAGAGGAAGTGAGAGCGAGAGAGAGAGACATCGATGAGAGAGAACATTGATTGGTTGCCCCCCGCATGCTCCCCAATGGGGATCTGGGCTGCAACCTGGGCATGTGTCCTGACTGGGAATCAAACCAGCGACCTCTTGGTGCATGGGTCGATGCTCAACCACTGACCCACACCGGCCGGATTCTTTTTTGTTTTCTTAGTAATGTGTCTTGACTGTAAATCGAACCTACAACATTTTAGTGCATGGGATGACAGGATGATGCCCAACCCAGCCACACTGACCAGGGCTGCTGCTGCTGCTTCTTTTTTTAAATAACTTTTGACACACTTCACCTGTTTCTCCCAATCTCCCACTCTCTGCCTCTGGCAAACACCAATATGTATCTGTGAGCATTTTTGTTGATTTAATTTCCTTAAGACTCCACATATAAGAGAGAGAACAAAATATTAGTCTTTTCCTGTCTAATTTCACTTCACATAATGCACCCAGAGGCCCATTCATGTTGTCACAAATGCAAGATTCCATTGTTTTGTGTGAGTGTGTGTGTGGCTAAATAATATTCCATTGCTTATATATATCACAATTTCTTTATTCATCCATTTATGAACACTAAGACATTTCCATATCTTGGCTACCATAAACAATGCTGCAATAAATATAGGGTTGCATATTTCTTTTCAAATAGTGTTCTTATTTTCTTTGGGTAAATATGTATGGTAGTTATATTTTTAATTTTTTGAGAAAGTTGTATACTGTTTTCGATAGTGGTTGCACAAACTCACATTCCTACCAAAGGTGCCCAATATTCCTTTTGCTCCATATCCTTATCAATAGTTATTTCCTGTCTTTTATATAATAGTCATTCTGCATGTGCGAGGAGCTATCTCACTGTGGTTATGATTTGCATTTTCCTGATGTTTAATAATGTTGAGCAACTTTTCATATACCTGCTGGCCTTCTATATGTCCTCTTTGGAAAAATATCTATTCCAATCTCTGTCCATTTTTTAATTGAATTGTTTTATTATTGTTGTTTTTTTCTATTGAGTTGTATGACTATATATCTTATCAGATATATAATCTCACATATTGTACTGATATAAAACAGACACATAAAAAATGGAATAGAATAAAAAGCTCAGAGATAAACTCAAACACATGAGATCAATTAAATTATGATAAAGAACCAAGAATATAGAATAGGTAAAGGATAGTCTCTTCAACAAAAATTGTTGGGAAAACTGAACAGCCACATGCAAAAGAATAAACTTTGACCACTACTTACACCATACACAACAATGAAATAAAAATGGATTAAAGATTGGAACATAAGACCTAAAGCCATAAAACTCCTGGAAGAAAACATAGGTAGTAATCAACTTGAAATGGGACTTGTTGAAAATTATTTTAATCCGACACCAAAATAAAAAAAATAAATAAATAAGTGTGACTACATCATGCTAAAACTCTTCTGCACAGCAAAAGAAACTTTTAACAAAATAAAAGGCAACCTACTGAATGGGAGAACATACTTACAAACCAATATTTTCTATTTTCTTTTAAACTTTAATAATTCAATATTTTAATTAATATATAAATTCGTATTGGTGTGTGTGAGGTTAAAATGTAACTAATGTATTTCTAAAAGTTAACTAGTTATTCTCAGTCCTTTTGGAATAATTATATTCTCCATTTATTTACAATAAAGCATTACCAAGCCTATCCATGCCATTCAGAATGTTCCTCCAGATGACACCTATATATTAAAAGACACTTATATGTGGAATCTAAACTGCAAAATAGATGAACAAACAAAATAGAAACAGACATAAAATACAAAGAACATACTGATGAAGGCCACAGGGCAGGGCTATTGGGATATGGGGTAAAAAAAAAAAAGGTGATGGGATTAAAAAGTACTTATTGGAAGTTATGAAATAGGCATGGGAATGTAAGGTAAAGCATAGGAATATAGTTTATGCTGTATGCAATAAATATCTATGGTGTCAGGTGGATCTGAGGATCACTTTGTAACCTGTATAAATGTCTATCCGCTACACCATCCACCTGAAACTAATATAAATAAAAAATGTTGAATGTAAACTGTAATTAAGACATAAAATTGAAAAAAACACAAAAAACAAAAACCCACAGTCTTTGAGTTTCTCAACTAGATTTGCATAAACTCTACAGTCATTCAACACACATTTCTATATCTGGTCCAAAAGATACAATGATAGACATTTAATTAATTCTATTATATCAGGTCATAGTAGTCCTGTAGTACTTTTTTAATCTGTTTATCTTTAGCCATATTCTAAAAGTTCAGAGTAATATTAGAAATTTTTTTTTTCTTATAAACGTAGAAGCTTTCTAGAGCTTATCTCTTTATGTTCTTACTATTCACAAATGGACTAACCCATTTGACTTTTCTTACTTCCAAAGATTAACATCAAGATTGAGTTATAACTTACCTAATACCCCCATTTTGAAAATCAAGATGTCATTTGTTTCTATTAATTTGTTAGGGAAGAGGGCAGGACATTGAAGCAACAGATGTCAAATCATTATCTAAATTTCCTTTTAATCCTGAAATTCTGCTTCTGTAATCCTAGGACACTACAAATACTGATTTGGTTTTCATGTCTGCATATAGGTTTCATATTCCACGGTAGGGAATATCTCTGGGAGAGAAAAATAAATATTGTTTAATTCACACTACATTTTCCACTCTCCTATCTTAGATTTCAATTTCATATTTAGCATAAATACCATATTTACCTCATTTTTTAGTGCTTTATAAGCAAGCAATATGGAAATCTACAAGTTGAGTAGAACTGGTTCCTCTCTCATCAGTGACTCAACTAATAAATCTAACTTTCTCTTGTTTTTCCAAAACATGCATAATAATAAAACATAATTTATGTTGTACTCAATATTTTCTACCTATCTCTTGTTTTAGAGGTCTCACTTTCCTTAAAATGTATTCTTTTGAGAAGTCAGCTGATAGCCTTATGGGGGTTCCTTTGTAAGTAATTTGTTGCTTATCTCTTGCTGCCTTTAGGATTCTCTCTTTGTCTTTAATTTTGGCATTTTAATTACTATGCCTTTAGGATTCTCTCTTTGTCTTTAATTTTGGCATTTTAATTACTATGTATCTTGGTGTGGGCCTGTTTGGATTCTTCTTAGTTGGGGCTCTCTGTGCTTCTTGAACTTGAATGCCTTCTTCCTTTACCAAATTAGGGAAGTTTTCTGTCACCATTTCTTCAAATACATTCTCTAACTCCTTGCTCATTTTCTTCTTCTTCGGGGACTCCTATGATGTGAATATTATTATGTTTCCAGTTGTCTGATAGTTCTTTTAATCTGTTTTTTAATTATTTTTTCCTTTTGGTTTTCTGGTTGGTTGATTTTTTTCTACCCTGTCTTCTAATTCACTGATCCTGTCCTCAGCTTCCTCTATTCTGCTGTTTAGTCCTTCCAATGTGTTCTTTATTTCTGCTATGTCACTCTTCATTTCTTCTTGGTGGTTTTTAATTTCCACTTGGTTGGTTTTCAATGTTTCTATGTCTTTACTCATGGTGCCGATGTCCTTATGTATGCTGAGCTTCCTCAAGATCATGGCTCTGAATTCTAGCTCTGTTAACTTGCTTAACTGCATTTCATTTATCTCATCTTCAGTAGTGGTCTCTTGTTCTTTCATTTGGGTTTTGTTTCTTTGTTTCACCATTTTGGATATCTCAGTGGGTTGTGGAGCCTGCCAAATTTTCCCTGTGGGTTTTGGTGTTCTTCTGTTTGTGGCTCCCTCTACTGGGTTTGGATGAGCGAGGGAGAACCCATGTTAAGCACCACTGTCAAGTCTTACTTTCCTGGGTAGAGTTGCAAGCCGAGGAATGGTTCAGTTATCCTCTAGCTTTTTGCCTGGAGGCTATTAGTCGTGGTTACTTGAAGAGCCTTGGGTTCTCAGTTGAATCTTAAAATGTATTCTTATTTTGTGCTTTACCCATTTTTTATATGTACTGCAATGAAAGCTAAACCCAACAGAAAGCTCAATCTCTGTGAGGATACATTAGTTTATCACATATCTGTTCTCTTTCTTGCCGATTAGGAAATCTGTGCAGCTACAAAAATTTCATTTTTCAGAGCTTTTTAGCATTTGAGCACACCTATCTTTGTTATAAATTTGCTCTGTTCAGATGATTTTCTTAAATCTGGAGAAGATATTAGACTCTACAAAGCATTCATTTCCTTGGCTTTATGGCACCTATATGAGATCATCATCTCCTCCCAAGATTCCTGTCACTGTCATTTTGCCAATTGATGTTTGAGAATAAGATCAAAAATAGCAGCCTTTATTCAATGCTCTGAAAAGTAAAGCTCTCAGTGAGGCAAAAAATATCAGTTGATCTGCTTATAACTGAATGAACCTTCAAGTAGATACCTGGAGAGTTTACATTTCCAGTTCATCTAACTTGCTTCATTGACAGTTTAAAATGATGTATGATTATTCTCTGTTCATTATTATAATTGAAATAATAAGAAACTTAGATTATTTTTTTTCTATCCAATTTATCCAATCTGTTTAGACTTCTAACTTCTGATTCTTTTTTTATGTGTGTGTGTGTGTGTATTCATTCTATAATATATATATATATAATTATTATTATTATTGACAGTATTACAGATGTGCTTCATCCCCCCTGCTCTTTGACCTCTCCTCCTAGCTCTTCCCCCACCCCAGGCCTTCACTACACTATTGTCAGTGCCATGGGCTATGCAAAAATAATTTTTAAAATTTATTTATTGATTTTAGAGAGAGAGAGAGAGACATTGATTTGTTCTTTTACTTATTTATGCATTCACTGGTTGTTTCCTATATGTTCCCTGACCCACAAACTTCATAGGAGGGCAACGCTCTAACCAATCGAGCTATGCAGCCAGGGCCTAACACAGCATTCTTACTAACACTGGCTGTACTCACAGTCTACCCTGTACTGTGAGCACACCTGGCTAAAGAATGTAGGCTCTTGTGGAACCGAGCCAGACAAATAGGAATTTAAATCCTTATTCTTCAAATTACATCACTTATTTAAAATTAGTACCACAATTTTATAGATAGGAAATGGAGGGATAAAAGGTGAAATAACTTGTCCAAGCTCATACAGTTAATAATTGGAGAACCTGCTCCCACATGTGTGCCTTGACCATTACAACACACTGTTCTAACCAACACATTCATCGTACAGTTGTCATACAGTTCCATATTTGGTAAGTCCTTAAAATGGAGCCTGGACGTACAGTCCCTCAATAGTTCCTTTGCATCTAAGAAAGTAAGACTCTGATTGTGGAGACTAATAGTCACCTTTTTAAAAAATGCAGTGTTAAAATGTCATTCAGTCGTCCAGCATGAGTGAGGTTAACAAGGTTGGGCAGTGATGCACAAGCCCAGGAACATTCAGGATCTCTAGAGCTTTGGGTGACCATCATAACCCTGGTGCAAAATGGGAAGTGGAGGGTGATGGATGGGGAAGGGATGGTAAAAGAGGAGATCTGTAGCATGAAAATTATTTACCTTGGACTAGGCTGTTGTTAACACATAAACACTATATAACACATAAACACTATATAACACATTAAAACTATCTTCTCAACAGAATGCTCTGTCTTTCAAAACATCATTTGGAGCTACCTTATCCTGCTTTGTAACCCCCATTTCAAAAAGAATAAATGTAGTCCAGCTGGTGTGGTTCAGTGGTTGAGCTTCGACCCATGCACCAAGAGTTCGCCGGTCCAGACATATGCTCAAGTTGTGGGCCTGAACCCTAGTGGGGGCATGCAGGAGGTGGCCAAATGATGTTCTCTCTCATCGATGTTTCTATCTCTCACTCCCTCTCCCTTCCTCTCTTTCTAAAATCAATAAAGGAAAAAAAAAATGAATGAGTTTATGGCACTATGCACGATTAGAGTGTCAAATTCATTTTAAATGATAAAACCCCTTTCATGCTTTTAAAGATGTTTGCTATATCACTAAAATGCAGTGAGCCTAGTTTGGAATGAAGAATATATTTAATTCACAGTATGAAAATAAAAGAGTCCCTCTGGGTATTTAATACAGAAAAAATTTATCTTGAATATTCATAATTGCAAATTCAATAGATATTTTAAATATGCTTATGTAACTGAGTTCACAAACATGAAGTAATAGAAAGAGAAGTGGTTTCTCTTGATTTTAAAATCTGGGACGTATGTCATAATGATTTTTAAGGGACTAGCACTAAATCAAACAAGCAGTCTGTAGAGGACTTTGGACCGTCTCCCATATTTCTTACATTAACAGTACCATGGAAAGTGGCCACATCCTGACCACTCTTCATTATGTGAACAATTTTATTATAATAGATTGTAATTCTACAAGAAAAAGCAATTCTGAAAGGCTAATGTTTCTTTTTGAAATACAGAAGTAGCTATTGAATGCCTCAAAGTACAGATTGATTGGATATTAAAGAGAGGAACGGTGATTTTAAGTTTCATGAAACGAGACACATTTCTGTCAAGTTTCTGAGCTGTAGGCACAAGATAGATGTTTAAGTGAATGGCTTAAAGAAAACTATCTTTTATGTTTTTTGGGGGGCTATTTTGTTTTGTCTTGTCTTATTGTGCTTCATTATTCTTGTTCAAATGCAGATACATCACTTGCCTCACTTACAACAACATAAGCAATTACCAAGCACTGTGACCCCTGCACACATTTTAGGTGCACATCATCGTTTCAAAATGTGGCTGATGTAAGCTACACAAAATTACTTACTAAAATTTTTTCATAAGTAAAAAAACACCCACTTTGAACAGCATATTTTAACGTAACATTTTAAAATCCAATTTTAATTGATACCCACGTATTAACTTGAATAAAAGCCTTGTTCCTAAAATAATTACAACAGTAGGGGTGGCAATACACCGAAGTGTTATTGTCCTTTCAGTTTCAATGACTGAAAGACATCTTGGGGTCTGTCATTAGGTCTCCTTTGTTACCCACAGTTAGGGCATTGTCTGTATATATGCTACAGAATGTACCTCAAAAAAGATATATGTGTGAGCTAGGAGTCATATAATTTATTTTTAATATGGAGCAGTAAATTTTCACTATTACTTTTAATCAGTGATTTAATAGTCATTTCAATAACTAAAAAATAATAGCATTTGAAAATACAACATGAAGTTTTAGATTTCTTCAATTCTTACATTTTCATTACAATGAATGTTCAACTAAGAATTTATAGTAATTATCATCATTAATATTTTATCTTACAACTTGAAAGAATATTGTATTGTTACATTTTTTAATCTAGTGGAATTAAAGCCTGACCATTAATTATAATTCATGTTTTGTAAATTGTTTATGTTATCCATCACATAAATAATTTGGGATTTCTTGATTTTCTTGAAAGCATTTCTAATGTCTGCAGTATAGTAGCAGTTCAATAGAAATATGTGAGTGAATGAACTGTGTGATCTTATAGCTTAACTCATTATTTAATAAAACACTATTTTCTTATAGTTCAATTAATCAATGTATTTTGTTTTAATGACAATTGTATATTAATTTTATATAATTATAGCCAATCCTTTAAATAAACACATTTGATTCAAAATGTATTTATTACATTATCCAAAAAGTTTGTGCTCCATTTATTATATAGACATACACACTATGTTTGCTTTATAATTCCTTAATTGAACAAAGTCTAACAAATCAAAGATCCATATGATACTTTCAATTAAATGGCTTAGTGGATTAAATATGCTTTATATGTCATCATACATCACTTTTCTCACTTCGACAGGCACCTGTCAAACCTCTGTTCTGCTCTATATACCTACCTGTAGGATGTAAGACCATTTATTTTCTGTCATTATTGTTTAACATTTCTGTGCTCTATTGTCAAGGATTTCTGGCTAGAAAATCTTCATCTTTGAAATACAAGTGGCATTAGGGTGCTTTCCTCCCAGCTTTGCATATACATTGCCTGAAAACAGTCTCAGCACAGAAATTATGTGAGCCTTTCTCAGGGCATTTTCAAGGGTCTTTAATGAAGATGGATAGCTTATTCTACCTCTCCTTTTCTTCACCTTCTGCCTGTTCACATGGCATACATTCAACGACACTTCCTGTGTAAAAAAATATCCAGGACTAATTGAAACTTATGAGTGAATAAATATAAACAACACAAATTATTTTCTGTGAAGAAATCATGAAATGACAATGTGTATAATGGGTTTATTCATAAGAGCAAATCACAGCTCCCTATATGGTCCTGTAATGTAATGACATAGGATGGTGCCACTACTGTTTGAAACATCAAAATACAGAAATAGCTGGACAAGCTCTCATTTATAAGGGATTGTGAAAATAAATGACCATAAAAATGATCATTCAGTGAATAAAAAGGGAGGTGGGAGTGGGGCTCTTAAAGGGGGAAATGAGTGTCTTACATTATCAGAGCACTCAATTTTCCTCTGTAATAGGCAATTCAAATGTACCATTCAATGCCTTATTTCATAATTGCATCCCAAAGCTTTTGAAGGCAGGGCTCATGGCTACTAGAAGGCCAGGCAGCTTTCTGCATTAATGCACACTATTCCTGCTAATAATATCATGGGCATGTCAAAACTCAAAACTTCCTCTGTCTTGTTCTTTTCAATAAGAAAATTGACTGAAAGAATAAAAGTCTTTGTAGAAGGTCAAAGGGTAAGGGAGAAGAAAGTAATTGAGGGATCTAATTTTCATAGAACAATCTTAAAAACCATTATTGGATTTCTGACTAGTAAAAGAAAATGTGTTGCATTCATTTAGTGAATTCAAATGTGAATCTACTAATGTGAAAATGCAGAGTTATGACCTACTCACCCATGCTAATGACTGTGTCATTTACATGTGTTTGCCACTTTAATAGGGAATAAATGGTTGAAGATTTTATAAAGGATTCATTTGATTCTGCTAAGATATCTAATGACAGAAAATATCTCAAGTAGAAAACCATTTAAAGATTTCATTTTGTACCAGTTTCTGCAAAAATGCATTTCTTTCTCAACAACTACAAAAAAAAAAAAAAAAGTAACACAAGCTGTGAAAAGTTAACTGTTTTATAATAGCTACAAATTTGATTTATTAGTGTTTTAGTAGGCTACCCAATTTCTAGTAAGTTATCTTTAATAGTTATCCATGGAGATCTATCTATCTATCTATCTATCTATCTATCTATCTATCTATCTATCTATCTATCTATCTACCTACCTACCTACCTACCTAGCAATTTAGATAGATAGATGATAGATAGATAGATAGATAGATAGATAGATAGATAGATAGATAGATAGATAGATAGATAGAGATATATGTTGGTTACAGTCCAATTAGAGTCAGAAACCTTGATAAATACTAAATATTTGTCATCCCCTTGTTAGTTAGCATATTTGACTCATTACTCAATTTTACATCATAAAAAGTAAAAGAAAAAACAGAGATGCTAAAAATGCATGCAAAATTCTTCAGAAAAAGCAAAGTCAAAAGTAGATCCAACATATCATCAATAATCCAACTCTGGGCTTAAATTTTCAGTATTCCTCTATTTCTGAGTGTTCCCACACAGAAACTGGATCTCAAACATTTAAAATTTATTTTGACTATTCAAGTGGAATAATATATGGTTATTCATATAAATCTAAATAATATAATATCTTTATACATTAGTTAAAGGAACTTATAACAAATACATATATAGTAATGGTTATATAATTTCGGCCCATTATAATATATTTACATATTCTGTTTAGTATATTAGTATAGTAAATAAAATAACACTAGAATAATATAAACTATGGCAATATTTGTAAACACAGTAAAGCATTATTTTAAAGCTTTATTTTATTTTTTTATCCTCACCGAAGACTTTTCCATTTTTTGTTCAGATAGAGTGGGTGGGAGGGAGGGAGGGAGAGAGAGAGAGAGAGAGAGAGAGAGAGAGAGAGAAACATCAATGTGAAAGGGACACATCGAGTGGCTGCCACCCTCATGACCCAACCAGGGCCAGGAACAAACCGCAACTGAGGTACGTGCCCTTAGCGGGAACCAAACCTGGGTCTCTCCGGACTGCAAGCTGATGCTCTAACCGCTGAGCCAAACCGGCCAGGGCAAGCTTTATTTTAAAATACATGATAATCAAACATTTTTTTAAGATAGAATCTCAAATATATTTCAAGATTTCAAGTTCTATAAACCATATATGGATGTTCAAGAATGCTTATGTTGTTTCATTTGGCTTTAATTATAAAATTATAGTAGTTTATATAAAGGATAAATATCAAATTGAAATGTCACTGTTCTCAACTGGTAAAACTGCTATTGTGGTATAAATGCAAATTCTTAGAAATCATGTCAACTTAGCATGCCAATTTAATAATTTATTTAAAAAACAAAAACAAAAAAAACTGCCCAGCCAGTGTGGCTCAGTGGATTGAGTGTAGACCCATGGACTGTGAGGTCCTGCTTTGATTCCTAGTTAGGGCACATGCGTTGGTTGTGAGCTGAAGCCCCAGTAGGGGGTGTGCAGGAGGCAGCTAATGGATGTTTCTCTCTCACATCAATGTTTCTCTCTCTTTCTTTCTATCTGAAAAAAAATCAATAAAAACATATTTTCAAAAAACTATGTTTTCAATTGTTCATTAAATGATAAGTAACCTTAATAATATCTAAATAATGATAATGTAGAATATAACTACATGAAAGAAATATCTGCAATGATGCACTTAAAATAACTATAACTATAGAATACATATGCCAATTAGCAATAAAAATAACAAATATGATTTTCATCAAATTACCACATTCAAAAGAAGGGTTCTTTAAAATACCGGATAAGGTAAAAGTAGTTTTATAGTTGTTCATATGGAAAATAATACAATGATTAATGAATACTAACTCAAGAATAAACTGATTTGTGTACTCACCACTGTAAAGCTACTTTTGGCCCACTCTGTATAAACAATTCACCCTGAAGTTCTCTTACTTTTATGTACTTAATAAATTGACTTTCACTTTGATAACATTAGTGTTGTGGGCTGAATTCTAAGATGTCCCATGACCTCCGTCTTCTGTTGTTATTGCTGTGACTATGTTACTTTACATGGCAAGAGACACTCTGTAGATGTGATTAAGATGAGATTAAGATCAGTTGAATTTAAAACAGAAAGATTTTTTGGGATGACCTGACTTAATCACAAGAGTGTTCTCTGGCAGGTAGTAGAAGAATTCAGATATTCTGAAGCCTGGGAAGGATTTGATGAGAGGGGGTCTGTCCCTGGTTCAGATGGAGGGGCCATAGGGCACAGACCTGAAAGTGGCCTCTAGGTGTTGACAGCAGTTCTTGGCTGACAAACAGTAAAATACCAGGGACCTCAATCTTTCCATATGAAGTAAATGGATTGTGCTCACGTCCTAAAGGAGCTCGGAGTTGGTCCTGACCTAGTTATACCTCCAGATCAGGATGCAGCCAGACAACACCTTGATTTCAGCCTTAAGGGATTCTGAGAGACGACCCAGTTAAAAGATGCCCGATTAATTACATAGGTTCTTAGCAGGCTCACTTTAATAAGCAATGAAGAATGAATTTCAATTAGGATGCCTCTAAGGGACCTGAGCACATTCTTCATTAAAAAATTGTATGTATGGAATATCTTCATTGATGTAACCACCCTAAAATAACATTGTATTTACAAATAGTACAGATCATAAATGATAAATGTTGTACCAAATTATAATAACCCTAAACTTGAATAGTGGGGTTACCATTTAATATTTCAATTTTTTAACTTCCAGGAAAAATGTAAATTATAGAGAACATGTTATAGATCACAAATAATGATAACTAGTCCTAAAGCATAACTCTCATTAACATTATTATGAAATTTCACAATGGCAACTTTTATTACAGAGACTATTTGCCAGACACTTACATTTACCTGTTTTTTCTCTTTACACTCCACTTTGAAGATCATTTAAAAATATTAAAAACTGCTAATGATTTAGTATCACACTGTAACTTCAAGATAATAACTGCTTATATGCATATATTTTAATGTAATCATCTTAGTATCATCACTAGGAATCACAATGGCAAACAGAAGATTGTGATTAAATATTTACTGAACAAATTAATAATTATTTCATTATTTTTATTTAATAATTATTTTTAATGTTTATTGAGTACCTTCTATGTGTCAAGCCCTGGTTTATCTGTCTTTTCTGATTTATTCACTTATCAGTTGGAATTTGCTCATGATTTATGTGAGAGAAAATACAAAATAATTGAAACAAGAAAAAAATGTATTTCTCTCTCTCTCAGAAGGATCCTGAAGGGAGACATCCCAGAGCTAGTATAATGGTCCATCGTATACAGGACTCAGATTCCTTTTATCCTGGTGATCCATCAACCTCAGCATGAGTTCTAGCTCATGAGCCAAGAAGCACCAGATATTCACATCTTCATTTATCAAGACAGGAAGGAACACTGGAGGTCATAGTCTAAGTGCTGCACAAAACCATTCCTCTTAAGAGACACTGCCCAGAACCAAGTTATGTGGCAGTAATCAGCTACCAAAAATTGAATAAAATAAAATCTGAGGAAAGTAAACTTCATTCCACATATCTGGACTTCGACTACTAAAGAAGTAATGGATACCAAGATTGTGGGACAATTTTAAAAGAAAATATGAGATAGACACAGTTTTTACTGCACATGAGAAAACTAAGTGACAGAGAGGTTAAGCTTCTTTTATGAGTCCCTAATGATATGTGAGAGCTAATCTACAGACCTATGCTGCCCAATTCCAGAGCACTGCTCACAAAATCTGGTCTATGAACCAGTACTGGTCTACAGATAAGACACTACCATTCCACTGGGTAAGTACAGAAATGGAAATGTTTGCATTGCTGTAACATTGAGACCCATGATTTTTTACTTAAATTTTTTTTCTATCAATGATTGGTTAGGGGAAAACTGAATATTTCAGAGATATTTAACAAGTACATTTGGAGCCTGTAATCCAATCATTATGTTGACTTTCTAGAAACTCTAATTTTTCACATCTCCAATTATTCTTTCCTTTGAAATTGAAATAAAAATGTCTATATTCCCTTTACACAAACTGTGGCAAGTTCAGTGGTTTCCTGGACCTCTGTGGACTCCAAAAGAATTTATTTTTATGGGTATCCTTTTTTCCCCAATTCCATGATCTTTTAAATTTCCTCTTTTACTTCTTGTAGTCTTTCTCCCATCACATATATCTATTTCCCCCATTTATTCTCATCCTTTCTTTTTTTCTCTCTCTCTCTTTACTAATCTCTTTGAAATTCCAAATTATTTTTTAATATGTGGAGTAATTTTAATTTTTCTTTTTCTCATTGAATTCATCACCTTATTCTTCCAAGACACCCATCACCGACAATCAAGTGTTTTCTTCTATAACAGAATAAGAGACAGAAACAACTGAGGGTAAGTTTCCTTGATGTTATTTCCTGTTTTGAATAGCATTTTATTTTCATGTTTCTGTTCTTATGACAATACTTTAGTGCAATGTTTAAGACTTTCTCCATGAGCCCTTGCATAGCTTTCAAAGTATGTTTGCACTAGGCTATCTCTCAATTCTCTCTGCCCTTCTTTTATAGAGCTTTAAAAATATATCTATTAGAATTTTGCATTGCACTCACATCCTGTAGATACTTTCTATCCCTCTCAATAAAATATACACTTTCTGGAGAAGTGAATTATTTCATATTTGTCTCTGTCTCCCCAGCATTTAGCAAGGTGTCTTGCATAATGAGGCATGTAATATATTTGTAGTTGAATTGCTTAAAGAGAATCTATTATGCTGACTTCAGGATTTATTTTCAGGCATTCATCTCAAAATTTCACTCTCCTTTCTTAGGTCTGATTTTGCCAGGAACTTTCGTTAAAGGCCACATATTTTCACCAAAGAAATGTACTGATAATCCATATATTTGCAGCATTTGTATTGGGTTGTATTGGTCAACCAGTCAGATTTTCCACTTATGTAAACCAATAATTCTCTATTCCGAATATATTTTTATCATACCTTTTATTATCTGAAAAGCAATTTCCATATGATGTAACTTAGATAAAATTTTTCAGAATATATCCTGATATGCATATAGAACAATTGAGAAAACTTAAATTAAAAATAAATACTGAAATTTTTAACTCTGTGTATTCTACAATGAAGCAGTCATATGTTTGTAAATAGAATGTGATCTCCATGAATGCTACAAAGAAAGAATGATGGAGTATGTAGAACCAATGACTAAAAACTACTGGCATTGCTATTAGGAATATGAATTTACAAAATAAAAAACAACTGTTGGTCAACTTTAAAAAAATAAAGTGCCATTTTCTCTATCTTTAGAAAATAGTTGTAATTGTGGAAAATTCAATCTGTAGTCAAACCACACAAAATAAGCTTAGGGTTTATATGTAAAATGGAATAAGGGTCTAGGCTCAGAAAAATCAAACCAATCCTGCTGCATTAGTGGGCATTACAGCATGGAAATATTGTCTGGTGGCAGAACAAGTTTTAATTTTGCAGATGATCAAGTTTCTCTGCCCACTAAATGCTCATGGGTACCCTTCACATTGTGGTAACCGAAACCTGCTCCGCAAACTACCAAAAGGCCCTGAGACGGCAGTGTCTGCATCGTTCCCATGGAGAACCGCTAGTGTCACTATATGAATCCCAAGTGCTTTAGCACAAACTTTCCTTGATAAAGCTTGTCTGTACACATGAAATTTATTTAAAATATCAAACATTAGTATTTGTTAATTACTTCTTTAAATAGAAAAAAATTAATAAAATAGTAATATAAGCTTTCCAACTATCATTATACTTAAAGTGTCACCAATCATTTTTAAAAAGTAACCTTTGTATTTATAACCACAATGAATGAGAAAACCCATCTTGAACCTTCATGTCTAACATCTCCTGAAATGCGTACTTAGCTTTGATTCTGACTGTGGAACTACAGAGGATTAGGAAATGTATTACTGCCTCAAGATGTATGATGTTCCCCGTTTTTCATGGCTTTGGCTGGAGGCACACGTGTGGAAGCCCATCAACACCTTGACGTTTTCAGACCTGCTCCTTTTCTTTAGGCAGCAAGCCAGCAGTCTGATGAGGTGTCTAGACAATCATACCTCATTTGTCACTAACATTTCACTCTCATAATGGAAATGCTGGAGTTCAGGGACCTGGAGTCACATTTTTGATAGAGTTCCTGAACAACTAATTGAACTATCCAATCCGAGGTCCCAGTCAGAGAGAGTTTTATTACCTGTATCTCTGCTGGGAAAGTGATACAGCAAGACAAAAACCACCAATAAGACTCAGTAATAAGTTGCTGACAACATTCTAATAAAGACAATAGAGAAACCAACTTCAAGTCAAGCTCTCCCAGACCGCTTCTGCTGGGTAGAAATAAGCTGATTGAAAATGCAATAGCTGACAGCAGTTGTGGGAAAGTATCTTCATGAAATAAGCAAATCAAATTCCCCTGGGCAGCGAGAGGGAAGGATGGGACAATAAAAATGACATTGACCTTTCCTAGTCCATTGTGCTTTGTTTTTACTTTTCATGTTGAATTAAACAAATTTGATATATACTAGGATGTGGGGCTAGATGGAAACCAATAAAAAATGCTGAAGTAAAAAAAAAAGATATGTTTCATGTAATCACCAATGAAACAGGGTGACAACTCTCCACTCCAAAGCTAATAAGGTCTCCTAACCTCTATGCTCTTAGAATAGGAGAAAAATATCTTTTCTAAGGTACACAAATCATCTCAGGAAGTAAAAATAGAAAGGCCTTGATTAGTAGAAAATGTTAAGACATTTCAAATTCTACATAGATCAAGTAAGGTGAGTAAACACTTTTATAACTTTTTTTTCTTTATTGATTTTAGAGAGAGAGGATGGGAAAGAGAGAGAGAGAGAGAAACATCGATGAGAGAGAATAACTGGCCGCCTCCTGCATGCCCCCCACTGGGGATCAGGCCCACAACCCGGGCATGTGCCCTGACCAGGAATCGAACCAGTGACCTCCCGGTGTATGGGTTGACACTCAATCACTGGGTTACACTGGCTGGGCCACTTTTACAACTTTTACAGAGTAAAATTCTCCTCCTCCACACTTCAAAAGTGAAGCCAACAGATACTACTTCTGGAATGAATATGCTTCAGTGTATCAAAAGATGTTCTGGTTCTCCTGAATATAACTTTCTTCAGGGCTGATCTATTTTGTTCACTCATATTTCCTAAGCAATTTCATCAATACCTGGTGCAGGACAGGCTCTCAGTAAATGTTTGTTGAAAAAATACTTACACAAATGAATTGTCTTTGTCATAAGCCTGGTAATATACAAGTACTGACTAACTTGAGCAGGATCTTAACTATTGAAAATGTATTATACCAGTCAGTCTATTCTCTGCAAGCTTCAGGAGCTATTGTTGTCTTTCATTTTGAATATACGTTCAAATAATATTAAGTATATAAAATTAATTTGTTAGAAAATGCTCTTATAGCCGTGGCCGGTTTGGCTCAGCGGTTAGAGCATCGGCCTGCGGTACAGAGAGACCCGGGTTCGGTTCCCGCTAAGGGCGCGTACCTCGGTTGCAGTTTGTCCCCGGCCCTGGTTGGTCGTGCGGGTGGCAGCCACTCGATGTGTCCCTTCACATCGATGTTTCTCTCTCTCTCTCTTCCTCTCTCTCCCTCCTGCTCTATCTGAACAAAAAATGGAAAAATGTCCTCGGGTGAGGATTAAAAAATAAAAAATAAAAATAAAAAAAAAAAGAAAATGCTCTTATAATCTGGTATATTTCCTTCCCCTTCAAATAACCTTGTAGAACTTGATCTTTTCCTGAGTAATCAAAATATTACTAACATGTGTTGACATTTACTTGAAAAATGAAGTAATATTTAATGATCACTTGCTATGTCAAAGATACTTTGCACATATTATTTTTAAATGTTCACAAAATCTGCCCTGGCTGGTTTGGCTCATTGGTTAGAGCGTCAGCCTGCAGACAAGAGAATCCCAGGTTTGGTTCCCGCTAAGGGCACGTACTTCAGTTGCAGTTTGTCCCCGGCCCTGGTTGGGGTCCTGTGTTTCACATTAATGTTTCTCTTTCTTTCTTCCCCCCTCGCTCTCTCCTGCTCTATCTGAAGATAAATGCAAAAATGTCCTTGGGTGAGAATAAAAAATAAATAAATAAATAAATGTTTACAAAATCTGGGTGGAAACTATTGCCAGTTTACAGAGAAAGTCATTAAAATATAGAAATAGGTAACTCCTAGACTTAATACGCAGGTACATCTGAAAACTACTTGTCACTCTTACATTCTCCTGTCTGGGACAGGGGACATAGAAAGCAATAGAGAGAAAGAGTAAAAGAGATGAAAAGAAAGAAACATTCCAATGTAGATTATGCTGTGCCCAAACAATCCTAGATATAAAGGGAAGTCTCCACCTTGCTATACAATCACTATTATCCATTCTCATCACTAAACTTTTTGAAGGCAAAAACTGAAAAATCTTTCCTTTCTTTTAGTTAATTTATTATGTAAACAAAAGAAAACACAAAGAATGTGCCAAATAAAGATATGCAGTTCTAGAGAATAAATCAAAACTCTCCATACCAATCTCTTACCTAAATAAATCTAGTCTTAGGACACTAAGACGATACCACTCTTTTTTTTTTTTTTTCAAAAAGTAATACCACACTGCCCTGACCAGTTTGACTCAGCGGTTGGAGTGTCGGCCTGCAGACCAGAGAGTCCTGGGTTCGGTTCCCGCTAGTGGCATGTAACAACAAACAAACAAAAATTAATACCACACAAACTTATGAGGTGTCTGGTTAGGGTCAAGCACTCTAGGCACAGAAGAGTGAATAGAACCCAGTCAATGTTTCATTTTCCATTCCATTCCACTAACCAGGAAACAGATCGAAGGAAAGTAAAAGTGCTAGATGTCTGTTAAGAGTAAATCATTTGTTTAAAGTCTTTAGAAAAATGTAGCTAATTAAGAAATTCCATAGGGATCTGTTTAATTAATTTTTGTTATTTATTACCATTAACTCTCAATGAAAACCTGTCATGTGTTAGGCTCTGTAAAATACATATATGATTGTATTTAATCTATGTACTAAGCATGATAATGTCTATGTAAGAAGCATGATAATGATCTTCTTGTGTGTTTGTTTTTTTTTTTTTTTATTGTTGTTGTTGTTTTTTATCCTCACCCCAGGACATTTTTGCATTTATCTTCGGATAGAGTGGGAGGGAGAGAGGAAGGAAGAGAGAGAGAGAAGAGAGAGAGAAACATCCATGTGAGAGAGACACATCCATTGGTTGCCACCCACACGGCCTCAACCGGAGCCGGGAACAAAGTACAACCAAGGCACGTGCCCTTAGCAGGAACCGAACCTGGGACTCTATGGTCCACGGGCCTACGCTCTAACCTCTGAGCCAAACTGGCCAGGGCTGTTCTTGTTGTTAAGTGAAAAGGCCGAGAGAGTTGGAAATGTACTCAGGAGCACAGAGCTGGTATTTGGACCCAGGTTCACATTCTCCAAAGCCCACTCTCCTTCAATAAGCTTCAAGGACAGTAAGAGCTCTTTAAAGGCGGTTCATTCATTGCAGACAAAACATTCTCTGAAACCTTACTAGTCCAACCTGCCTGTCAGCTTCTTTAAAGTTAGTATTTTATAATCTTAACTATTTTGTCTTGTTTCACCTTGAAATCTTTCCAATTTCTAATATGTTGTTATCTATAAGGGTCCGGCCTGGGCTCTATTTGCAGTGGTAAGGTTTAACTCTACATGTCATTCTCATAGGCACTGTTAAACACAAACCACATATGTATCTTACATTCAGATTGTCTTCAATAATGACGCTGCTGGTTCTCAGATGTCATTTGTTATTGAGCCCACATACATACGGTTGTTATTTCCACCTGGATTGCATTTCAATGCAGTCATCCATGCTAAACTTCATTCTGAGCACTGATGGCAATTCTTTTACACGGGAGAATCCACAGCAATGGCAATTAAAATGGGGACCAAATAGTTGGGGACTACTTAAGCAAGCTTAATGGTTGTAGGTCAGTTGAAAAACTATCCACCTGAGAGTGCTAAAGATCTGGAAGATGAACTCTCACAGAAATTAGTATTTTATAGATAAGCACTTGAGGGAAAGTAGTTGAATTTTCGATGACTAGGAAAGACTGCTTCTTACCAATTTTTAAAAAGCATGTAAAAGACCAACTTGGGAATTATATGTAGTGACCTACCTACAGTACCAGGACCATTATTATGGTGATTCATTTTTTAAAAAAAAATCATTCATAGTATATCCTCTGTAGTAGAATAGCAATAATGAAGTGCTATAGGAAAGAACAGAAGTGTCTGAAATGATAAACAAGTCTATTTTTTTATTTGATAGTGCTATAACATTGAGGCAGGAAAATGTTCCTTAGCTTTATTAACGGGTGTTGCTTTGTTGGGTTTTTAATATGGTATTTCCTAATATCTTATTGACACTCTTGTTTCATTTTGTCAGTGAAATGTAAACGTAACATATTATAGATAAGAATATTTTTAGTAAAATCAAAAGTCAACATTACCATCATGGCTAAATACCTGTAGTATTCAACTTTGTTGAGTTACCAAATCTCATCTACTATCAGTAATTCATTTCTAATTACTATCTAGTAAGAGCATAGTTATTAAATAGCTGAAAAGTTTTATACATACTTTGCCTTATTTCAAAATTTGTATTGATGTTAGCATCTACTTTTCTTAAATATATCACTTCTATACACAATACCAGTTAACATATGTCCAGTGGTTAAGCCTGAAGACGATGGGGTAAGACTCACTGGATATTTATACAAAGAATTTAGAGTGACAGGCACAACCTAAGTGTTCCAAAATGTTAGGTTCTTTTTAGACACCAAGCTAAACCATTTACGTAAACTATCTCATTTAGCCCACAATAGCCCTATGAGATTATGTTCAATCCACAGACTGGAACATTTAAATCAACAGAGATTAATTTCTCCAAAGTTACACCTGGTAAACGCTAGAGGCATTTGCACACAGTGAGGTTTCTCCTCCTGTGGTTTTGTTCAATTTCTCCCTTTTATCTCGAATGCATTTTCCTCTTAACTAGCTAGATCCTATAAATTTTAAATCTGGCACCAGTCCACCACCAGAAAATATCTGTTAGACCCTTATATTCTCTCTAGGCTTCGTGAGTAGTCCCAGGACTAAAATTCCATAGCATGTATCTTTCTGGTTTTACATTTTCCACATTATGTAACAAATATTTTTTCTTTGATTATCTTAAAGTCCACAGTAATGAAATACATGTTAAGGTATATATTTATATAGTGGATACTTTCTGATTATACTTATCTAAATAAACTTATAAATTTATATATTTATCGATTTAACACACGTGTTCATGAATGAGATCAAAAGCTTTTTCTGATCTAAAAACAATAAGATTTAACTAAAAAAAGTAACAGAGCAACACTATTTTTGAGAATTTTCTGGGGCTTATGTAAGAAACACAAAACTAAAGTGAGAAATCATTGTTTTAAACAAACAAATATAAGGCTTCTTAACTAATTGCCCCCATAAACAAAACAGGTGATAAAAATAATAACAGATTTTGTGCTTGTGTTATCTAGCCGTGTGACAGCAATAAAAAATTATTTTCTAAAACAATAGAATTTAGCTAATGAGATTATCTGGTAAAAAAGTACTGACCAGTAATAAAGCTTCTCTTTGAGAAATATCTGCTCTTTAATAATTGTTTAATCTGTTCCAGCAATTATTCAAATTTACCTCATTTAATTAAATATGAACAGTTGAGGCCTAAGTTAGAAGAAGCAAATGGAACATCACACATCTATTTAAATGGCAGTTGCAAGACAAAAAGGATAATGTGTTCCTAAAATTGAGCTTTTATTTATTTATTTGTTTTTTGTTTTTGTTTTTTATCCTCACCTGAGGACATTTTTGCATTTACCTTCAGATAGAGCTGGAAGGAGAGAGGGAGGAAGAGGGAGAGAGAAACATCCATGTGAGAGAGACACGTCTACTGGTTGCCACCCGCACAACCCCAATCAAACAAACAGATAATGTGTTCATTGAGCTTTTAAATTGACTGCTGTCTGCACTGGGAACACATCCTGGAGTATTTAAAATTAATATCACTGGAGCATTATCAGTTTATTTTACTTCCCTATGAGGAATGAATCCCACCAGCCAGTCAGATCCAACACTAACCAAGCAAGTGTCCTGTGAGCTAAATATCTCAGAGCAAAAGGACATAGAAATTTATTTCAACAGTTTCACAATATTAATGTAGCTGAATACCCCATTTTTAGAGAGACTATTTCAGATTGTTTGATAATCAAGAAATTTTTTATTTATGAAATGTTTGGTATTTATATTTATAACAGTCATAGAAATATATAATGAGTTTTATTATGAAAAAACAAGAAATGATTGATTAAGAAGAAAAAACAACAACACGCAACTAGTATTTTCAGCACTGAATGAGCATTTTGATGATAATAAGCTCTTCTGTAATCTGTGCACAATGTTTGTTAATGCAATTTTGTGTTGAGTTTATAGTCACTTTAAGTCATTTCATACAGGGGGTGTATAATAAATACATGAAACACTTCTCTTTTTAATGCAAATATTTTAGTAATATCTAAATTATCATATGCTACTTTTTCACAGACATTTCATTAATGTAGCAATTTTCTTATTTTAAACATAATATATTTATGAATTCTTTCAAAGACGCTTCCTTGGATTTCTACTACTCCCAGTGTCCTTACTTATTTAAGGCAAACATCAGCTTATAAATCAGAAATACTAAAATATGACGGCCACCTTTTTACACTTTCAAGAGTGTGCTATTCTCCCAGAAATCTAGACTCAAAACTTTCATCAAGTTGTGCTTGGTCTTTTTTCTGGTCTTACCAACTCCTGTGGAGAGTCCTATTGATTTACTGTCAACATATTTTCACATATGCCCGTCTATCTCACTGCAACTACTGCAATGTAGCCTATTACTATATATTAGAAAAACAAAAGCAAAAACAGCTCCCATCTTATTTTGCGCCCTGCTACTTTTTAGTCATTCCAGTTATCTGTTCCTAATTTTCTTTGATACTTAATGGATCAAGTTTAACTTCCATAGTTTACTCTCCAGGGCCTTCCATAGTTAAGAACCAAGACTGTTGTATCAACCCGATCCCCTATACAAAACCTCAACTTGGATCAGTGGCATTAGCTTTTCAATGCAAACCCTTTGTACTTTCATACTGGACTTTCCCTTACATGAAGGTACCACAAGGAGTGCCCTCCACTTCATCTCCTACATTCTCTAAGGGTTTTTGCTAACTCTACCTTTTCCAAAAAGCATTCCCAGATCATAAAGACAATACTGCATTGTATGACTGAAATTTTCTAAGAGAGAAGAATTTAAATGTCCCCATCTGCCCTCCTCCAAAAACAAATGAGATCCCAGATGTATTAATTATTGTATACATATATCAAATAATCAGAATGTACACTTTAAATATCTCACAATTTTATTTAACTATGTCTCAATAAAAGAAAAAAAAGAAAGGCAGGTCAGTATGGAATTAACCATTTTGTACCCAGTGTCCCATCTGGCCCTTGTCTCCTCCTTCTTACCTATATTTGCCCAAATACTCTCTCTTTTCCTCATTAACTCTTGCTCTTTATATGACTGCTTTCTTCTAATTATTTGGGTTTCTATTAAAAAGCTTCGGTGAGTTTGACCAACCATCATATTTACAGAAGTCAGTCACATCACATTATCTGTTTTATTTTCTAACACCAAAGACTACTACTCTTCTGCAGATAGGAAAATCAAGGCTAGAGAATGTAAGGAATTTGTACACCGTCGTTCAGTTCCCAAGCAGCACAGAGAAGGACTGAGAGGCAGAGGGAGGGGCTCACAGGGGTCTGGAGGTAAACAGCCTATTTTGAAATATGTCAGGGCAGACCTAACCCCTCCCTCAAAAAAGCAAAATAGCAGTCATTTGGCTTTTATATTAATAAAATTTAAAAACAAATTGACACACAGCATTATATTAGTTACAGGTGAACATAATGGTTACATATGTATATACATTATAAAGTGATCCCATCTGCCATCATACATAGTTATCCCAATATTGTTCTCTATACTCCCTATGCTGGATTTACATCTCCATGATTACTTTATAACTGGAAGTTTACCCTTCTTAATCCCCTTTTCCTTTGTTGACCATCCCTTTACCTTTCCCAAGTAGCAACCATCAGTTTGTTCTCTGAATATATGAATTTGTTTCTGATACGATTTGCTTGTTTGTTTATTTTATTTTTTTTAAATTCTACACATAAGTGAAATCATATGATATTTGTCTTTCCCTGACTTATTTAACTTAGCATAATACCTATAGTCCATACAAGTTGTTGAAAATGGCAAGATTTAATTTTTTGTGGCTGAGTCATGTTTTATTGTATATATGTACCACATCTTCTTATCCATTCATCTATCCATGGACACCTAGGCTGCTTCCATATTCTGGCGGTTGTAAATAATGCTGCTACTGTTTTAAAGTCTTCAAAGAATCCCTTTCTCTCTCTCCTCTCCTCTGCCCTTACCTCCTTAATAAAACCTGTCTGGCAGAGTGACAGGACACATGTAGGAAGAGTGAAGACGCCCTTGTGAGGCGTAGGGTTGCCAGATTTAACCAGTAAAAACATAGAAGCAGAGCTAATTTTGAATTCCAGATAAACAGTACATATTTTTAAAGAAGTATGCCTGATACAATATTTTGGACAACCTTATGCTGAAATATTATCCGTGTTTCCTCTGAGATTCAGCGTTAATGAGACACCTGTATTTTACCTGGCACTCTGAAACTACCTAGATCTTGTCATTATGCTTAGAAAACAATAAAATCACTTTTAGCTCTGTTGTTTTATTTACTTTAGTTATAGTTGGATGTTCTTTGACAAATTAAACAAGACACAAATATTCTTAAATGGATATGTATTTCACTTCGAAATTGTTTCCTTATATTTATATTTAACAGCTTAGCTTCTTTGATTTCCTGTGAATTCACAGCACTTGACATCTAGCCCCAAAGTAACTAGAAAACCACATGAATTCTTCATATTGAACATGTTTGTGTGAAGCTATTCAATCTCTCATGTTGCCTCAGTTTCTTGATCTACAAAATGAGATAACAGCACCTACATATAAATGTATTAAAAGTAAATACACTTTTACTTTTGGTTCAGCGGTTAGAGTCGGCCTGCAGATGGAAGAGTCGTGGGTTTGATTCCCAGTCAAGGTCACATACGTTGGTTGCAGGTTCGGTCCCTGGCCCTGGTTGAGGTCATACAGGAGACAACCAATCGATGTGTCTCTCTCACAATGATGTAATGCACTCTCTCTCTCCCTCCCACTCTATCTAAAAGAATCAATGAAAAAATATCCTCAGGTGAGGATTAAAAAATAATAATAAGTGCAGAGATCTATATGAAAGTGGTAGTTCAGCCCTGGCCAGTTTGGCTCAGGGGTTGGAGCGTCGGCCTGCGGTCCACAGAAACCCGGGTTCGGTTCCCACTGGGGGCATGTGCCTTGGCTGTGGTTTGTCCCCGGCCCTGGTTGGGTCGTGTGGGTGGCGGCCACTCGATGTGTCTCTTTCACATCGATGTTTCTCTCTTTTCCTCTCTCTCCTTCCCGCTGTATCTGAATAAAAAATGGAAAAATGTCCTCGGGTGAGGATAAAAACAAAAAAAAAAAGAAAGAAAGTGGTAGTTCAGTAATTGCTATGTATTATACACTCAATAAATATTAGCTTCTTTTTCGTGCTTCATCACTCCATTTCTGAGAAAAAGCAGCACCACTTCTTAGACCACTAAAATATACTAGCTTAAAAAAAAATAACACAAATATGTCTCAAAGAAATTTGGATTCTTACTCTTTACTAATACACATGCACCACCAGAGCTACACTCCATGTTATAACCTCTAATGATGATTAATCAATTGATTAATTCATTCATTCAACCATTCAGTGGGTGTTTACTAGGATCTAATGTGTGAAGCTCAGTGTTGTCATTGGTGAGGATACACGGTAAACTCTCTCTTTTCCCATGAGAATTAATTATAGATATTATAGAACAGTTAATACAATTTACATTACATCACATTATGATATGTTCAACAATCAATTAGGCAAATGTGAAACTGAGTACTGAATTTGTTTATATGGAGATCACTGATAACAACTTTTTGTTTCCTGAATGTTGTTCAAGAGAATGGGAGGAGGAGGAAAAGGAAGTCAAGAAAGAAAAGGGAGCGAGAGAGAGAGAGAGAGAGAGAGAGAGTTAGTTTATTCTTAGCCAAGGTACAGGCAGATTATCAAAAACTTGGAGTAAAATTCAATGGAAGACAAAGCTGAAAACAACCAGCAAAAATAATATGTATGACAGAAACAAATATTTAAAAGCTTATTTCAGGCTCAAGCCACTGTAAGTATTCAAAAAACAGAATATGCACGCAAACAAAATCATTCCACAAGGGTCATGAACTAAAGGTATAATATATCAAAGAAAAGCTGTGTTCCAAGCCGCCAAATAAACTATATTAAATTCCTGTTCATAGTCAGGAATGTGGAGTCTATTAGAATAGTGTCAAGTAAAATTTAGGAGTTATTTTTCTTGTTGTGAGGCAGCAAGGGGCTTGGCCTCATAGTAGAAGAATATTCCATTATCTATTATGGAGAAGAAAACTATTGTTCTTTCAATTACAGGTTTAATGTTATTTAATTTTGGCAACTTTTTTTCATTCTTGAATCATACTCTTCTACACTGTTTCTATAGTCTGCTGATAGTCTGGAGAGGTTTGATTTATTCTAATGCATGTTCCCCACGTGTTTACAGTAATGTGGATGGAAATGTGTTCCTGGGTCAAAACTGGGTGAGATTGGCATGAATGACAGTTTGTCTAAGATCGAAGATAAATGTCTGCCTTCTAAAAGTCAGGCACCTTGATATTTACTAAGCCAAGTATAAACAATTCAGGTAAAATTCTGTATGAACATGGAGTTAATAATTAAAAGAAAAACTTGACATGTGTTACAATTAGAAATATTTGAAGCAAGATTTTTTTGTGAAATAGTTTATACACAAAATTAAGCCTAGTTAAGCAATGGCATATATTCTTCTCCTATCCATCAACAAAGTAAAATGTGAATATCAGATTCTTGTTATTTCAAATAATTTACAGTGATTGCAAAGGACAAATAAAGCCGTGTCCTGTCATTCACCATAGTACTCTCAAAGGCTTGAAGTAAGTAGACACTGGACGGCAGCAGGCACACTTACCCTGGATTATGGTAAAGTTTATATGAGCAGTGGAATTTCTTTCTCTCTTTTTTAAAAAATAAATAAATGAATTTACTTTAAAAACTATGACCATATTTTTCCCAATCATCTATAAATTTAATTTTAGATGTCAACTTGACTAGACCGCTGTGCACCAGATATCTGGTGAGGCATTACTTTTGGGTGTGCTTGTGACAATGTTTCTGGAAGAGACTAATTTGAATCTGCAGTCTGAGTAAAGCGGTGTGTCTTCCCCAAAATGGGTGGGCCGCATCCTAATGGTTGAGGGTCTGAGAGAACAGAAAAGGTGGAGGGAGTAAGGATCCTCTGTCTCTCTGCCTGGCTGTTCACCATCTCCTGTCCTGTGCTTCTGGTTCTCAGGGCTTCAGCCTCAGACAGGACCGGTGTCATCGGCTCTCTGGCTCAGGACTTCGAAGACACCCATGGCCTTCTTGGTCCTCTAGCCTGCAGACAGCAGACTGTGGGACTTCTCAGCCTCCGTAATTTCATGAGCCAATACCTTACGGTAAATGTAAATACATATATATTAAAAATTATAGCATTGGGAGCCCAGACTCCAGAGCCAGGCGGCCTGGGTTCAGTCCCACTGTCAATGGTGAGCTGCGGGACACTGAGCAGGGAAGGAGAGATGAGCCTTTTGTCTCCCTGAGGCTCTGATGGCTCTATGTCGCCCTCCCTTCTCTCTTTGGGGGGCTTGGCAGACAGCAGGCTCACGGGAAGAACTGACTTCTGGCTGATACTGGCAGTGCTGTTGGTTTGCCTTCTGTAGCTTAGCTCGGTCACTTCCTTTTCTCATAAAGCCATTTCCACAAGCACAGAGATTCCAGCACGTGTGTCCAGCTCCTTACCCGCCCCCGTACTAACTGTAACATGGCCCTTCTCCTTGAAACGAGCTCTGTCCAGCTTAGCCGTATATGCTTTTCTCTCTCTCTCTTTTTAATAAAATATATTGGGGTGATGTTGGTTAATAACATTATGTAGGGGTCAAGTGTACAATTCTATGACATGTCATTTGTGCTTTTCAAGTCCTTTGATGCTCTCAAAATCAAGTAACACTTTCCATATATGGGTACTGTTCACAGAGACTGTCACTTGTAAGAACAGACAGCATTGATTGACTCCGTCTCAATGTCTTATTTTTGCTTTTGGATTACTGCTTTCTGGCGATTTTAAAATTTGCTTTTGACTAAGACTGTGGCTCATTCGAGGTCTGCAGCAACCACTCCCTCCCTGGCGTTGTCCTCCAGGCCCAGGGACGGCAATGACACCCAACTCTTGCCGGCCTTCAGGTTCCCCTTCCCACATTTTTGTAAGCATGTCTTTTATGCAGTTCTTATTGATCACCTGCGTGTGTGTGTCATGTTTCCTACTATCTAACACAGTAGCAACCCTCTGCGAAGTTACATATAAATAATTATAAATAAATTATATTCAGGAAGCGATATAATTATTGACCAATATGAGATTTAAGACATAAAATAGAAAATCATCTAAGAAGTATTGCGGTTAATGATTATTTCTACTCAATTAGTATCTTAGAAAATGAGGATGGAAAGTGGTTGATGCGTCACTTTCTTAAATCGCCAAGTCCAACTTGTTTGGAGAAGAAACTGGAGGATATTTTTTTCAGGTAGAAGAGAACGGGGCTCAGGTAATTTTTATATAAATCATATGACTTGGATATTACTCGAAACATTTCTGGACCTTCCTTCTCTCTGTTGTCATCCTCATAAACTAGATTTCACTTTTATTTTTTTTCCAAATAATACCCAAACCCAATAATTTTTAACTAAGCAATAATTAGCTCCATGATTTAGAAAAATATAACTAAATCAGGAAACTAGGTTTTATTGTAAATATCAGGTTTAAAGAAGTTAAATGAGGGTACTAAGAAATGCATGATCTATAACTAACTTTTTATTGATTTATAACTCATATGGAATAAGTGCATCTTTTTTTTGGATATATATGGATATATATCCAGTTTTTATGGATATATATCAATAAATTTTATGTACATGTATGTATGTATGTATATATTCTTTTTTTTTCATATTTCCATATTTTTTTTTTTTAAGGTAAAAACAACAGTCATGGCTGTGCCTGAGAAGGCAAGCAGGCTGCAGACAACCCCCTTAGGCAGTGCAGAGACCCCAGCCCCTGGCTTTTGTAATCCCCTTACAACCACTTAGGAACTAGAAGCCCCCAGGTACCCTGAGGCTTATCATGTATAAAAGGCAGCTGGAGCCCAGCTGGGGCTCAGCCTTTGGAGGTGACTCCACTGGGCCAGCACCTGTGCACATTAAATAGTCCTTTTCTAATCCTCCGAGTGCATGTAGTCTGTTTCTTCCTGCCAACTAAATTGCTGCCACAACATGCCCATTGACTTTTTGTGTTTCAAAAAGGCACACGTTTGAACCATGAGAACTCCTAGTCCCATCCTAGCCCTGCAAGGATTTTCTACAGATCTATGCAAACATGAACTAAATGGCTAAGTTTATTTTGTTTAAATCTTATGGAGGTGAAAAATTTGAGGATGGTGATATAGCTAAATATGACTTATTTGAAGTGTAGCAGATCTCAGCCTTATCAGGAAAAAAAATGAGTTGAAATAAAACCTAACGTATAATAATGACAATGAAGAAAAGGAAGTTATGATAATTTTCAAATAATTCGAAACCCAGGTTAACTGGCCCAAAGTTTGTGAAAATGCTAAAGCATAACTCCTTTATTTAAAGGAACAAGATGCTAAACTTATGATATATATGTTTCAATTTAAAAGAAGCTACTGACTTACTTAAGTATCAAATATAAAAGTATTTGAGCCCAGCCAGTGTGGCTCAGTGGTTGAGCATTGACCCATGCACCAAGAGGTCGCCTGTTCAATTCCCAGTCAGGGCACATGCCCAGGTTGTGGGTCCGATCCCCAGTGGGGGCATGCAGGAGGCGGCCAATTAATGTTCTCTCTCATCCATGTTTCTATCTCTCTCTCCCTCTCCCTTCCTCTCTCGCTAAATTATCAATAAAGAAAATAATTTAAAAAAAAAAAGGACATGAGAAATACAATATTCATAGCACCAATCAGTATACCTTAAAAGTAACACATCACTAATTTTTCTCTGTAAATACTTTTAGGGTATCAGAAAAATGATAAAAATGATTATGATTTCATACAAATTGGGTAAAATCACAAACATCAACAAGTACAACTTGATCAATGCTTTAGTGAATGATTGATGAGGTGTGTTACAGCTCTAGGAAAGGTGGCTGATTTGAATCCAGCAAAGAGTTTTACTAAATTTCCAGAAGCCAAGAATTCAACTCCACAAGGACTACCGAAGCAAGATTTGCTGAGGTGTTGTAAATCTCACCTCCAAGGAAAAAAAATAAAATCCACAGGCAAAGACAGATATACCATTTTAAACAAACTTACTATAACTACCATTAATATTTTTTTTCTTTTGCCATTGCCAATCAGGATGTATTCCTGGGATGTTGATGTCATGTGTAAATAATTCTCCTGGTGATATGCTTTCTTTAAGGGGCTAATTTAGCTGTAAACAGTTTGTGTCTTACAAATACTTGAATTTATGCAGGAATGCAATTTCCTCCAGAAAACTGAATGGGTCAGAATGTTAATCTCAATTCTCAAATGTAATCGTTAAGCAATGAATAAAGGAATTTCATCAAGCTAAAAGGAACACTTGGCAGGGAGGGGCATTTAGCTTATTGTTTTTCTAAGGAATGTAAAAACATTTTTTCATATTTACTTAGCACTACTTATTATAAGACACCATCAAATCAGCGAGAAGCAGTGAAAGCAGCATTGAACTAGGAGTAAATAGCAGGAGATACAAATCTTGAAGTTCTGTGGCACAGAGTGCAAAACAATCCACAATTCTCTGAGTTGAAAACTAGCTCGATGGATTTATTTATTTATTTATTTACTTACTTACTAACTTACATGAAGATAGTTGATGTACAATATTATGTTAGTATCAGCTGAAAAACAGTGATCTGATACACATATGTTATGAAATGATCACCTGGATAAATCTAGTAACCATCTGACAGCATACAAAGTTATTATCGTACTATTGACTATATTCCTTATGCTCTATATCACATTCTTATGACTATTAATTTTAAAATTGAAGTTTGTATCTATTAATTCCCTTTTTATTTATTTGATTTTTGTGTCTGGGTGCTTACTTTTTTATTTTTATTGAATTTATTGGAGGTGATATTGGCCAATAATATATAGGTTGCAGGGATACAATTCTATACATCATCTGCATATTGTATTGTGTGTCTACCAACCAAGTCAAGTCTCCTTCCAACACTGTTAATAAATGCATGGGGAAGAGCTTGCAATTCAAAGAACTCCCTGAGTGAGGATGATGGCTACAGGTAGGGGAATAAAGAAGGGGAGATTCTAAGGTAGGTAAATTCTAGATCCTTGCTCCCATCTCACACTGAAGTTGGAACCATCCTGGAAAATTAAAACTGAATGATCATAATCTTATATGTATCCATAGAATATAAGTCTATAGACATTTAAAGAAATGGCAAACTCTAAGAAAATACCTTCATATAACTAAAACCATATTAATCTATTATTATACAAAAAGATGATTATAACTGTTTAAAACCTTGAAGTATTCCAGCAGCTCACATAACATTTAGTAGTATATATTTTCCTCTACACTGTTACCTAAACATCACTTCACCTTTTTCTGATTTTTCCAAAAAGTTCACACATTTTTCTACAATAGTTTATATGCCTCCCTCACTTAGTCACATTGATTCCTCAAGAACATCAACATTATCGTGTTCATGTCTGCAAATGACTGCTGAGCTCTTCTCTATCGCCAGTCTGTAGAGCAGACACTTGATAAATATAAGTGGATCCTTATACGATGATAAAACAATCAGATTAGGGAAATTAAATTTTAGCAATTATTATTTATTATTCCATTTAATGGCAGCCTCAATTAAGCTTTAGTAAAATTCAGCATGTTATAAGTGAAATAAGTCAGTCTGATATGGATTAACTATATTATTGACATTTTGGCAATTAAATACAGTGATACCTCGGTTCTCGAACGCCTCGAATTTCGACCAAATCGGTATTCGACCAGGAGATTCGAGAAACTTTTGTCTCGGAATCCGAACAAATATTTGGAACTCGAACTTCCGAGATGAGCCGAGTTGAGCCGAATGGCGTTCATTCGGCCCAGCGCGCCTTGCTTGCGCCATCAGTGTGAGTGCAGAGAGAGAGTCACGCTTTACACTGAATTTAACCCTTAGACATACTGTACACTTTTATTTCTTGTTGAGACTTATGTTTTTCTACATATTATATACAAATTAAGCCAGTAAATAGGCATTTTCTGGGACTTGGAACGAATTAATCCAGTTTCCATTATTTCCTATTGGGTTTCATTGCTTCGGTTCTCGAACAATTTGGTTCTCGACCGTCCTCCTGGAACGAATTATGTTAGAGAACCAAGGTATCACTGTATATCACTGTCTTTAACTATGTTCACTTTGAGGATGTTAGTGGTGATTATAAAAGTTAGAACATTCATTTCAGAAAGCTGTTATCCTAAATAAAACATTACAGGACTCAAACTGAATTAGCATGGCTCAAGATTTATCTTCTGATACATATTAACATTATAAAATATGTTTAATTGGGGATATTCTATATATCTAAGAAGCGTATGGTAGCCCCCCAAATTGTTATTTTTTCACTAGCTTTGTTATATGTCACCTACTTTAAACAAACTGCTTTAGAAATACCTTCAGGGACAAGTAGCAATATAACATGCCATTTTCACAGACATTTGTAGTTAGATCCTGTTTCACAATTTTAACTAACGTCTGTTCATGAAAAACACATATAATTGGAACTGCCATCTGTCCATTGTAATATAATTTGATCATTATAATTCATAAATAACAGTTCCATTAAATTCAAGAGAATCCTAACATAATGTCCTTGTTAGGAAAGACAGAGCCAAAAAGAGGATGGGGCAGGGGAGAAAATGTCACATTCTCATTTTCAAAAATTTATACTTACATTATGCAGTTTGATTTCTATTATATTGAGATTACATTTAAGTAATAATAAAAAAATATTTTCAAGAGTCAAATATAATCTTCACCTCTATTCTTCCCATCTAACCCCATACAGCTAAAGATGATCACCCAGGGTCCCAAATGACCCATCCCTGAAATTAGCTATAAAACTTCATACTTTTGTATATGTAAAAATAAACAATATAGTACATTGTTTTTCATGTTTTTAAAGTTTACATAAATGGCCTGCTACTTTATGGACATGCTAAGATATCAAATTCCCTAAATTTTCCATATTCACTTAATAAAAATCAATTATATTCATTAACCATATTATATTCTATGAATCTATTAACTCATGCTGGTTAATATTTTTTTAAAAGAGATGTGTTAAAATCTTCCAATAATAAGTTTCTTGATGTTGCCTTATAATTATATCAACATTTGCTTCTATATATTTAAATATTATTTTACATGCATAAATGAAGTTAAAATAATTATTATTTTTCCTTTCTGGTGGATTGTTCCTTTTGTTATTGAATAAATTTTCTCTGTTTATAAATATTTTTTCTTTAAATGACATTTTATATTTTAATAATAGCTAAATCTGTCTCTTTTTGTTTTGATATTTCTCTGGTATATTTTCCATCTTTTGGTCATGTTTTAAAGATTTTTTTAAATTTTAATATACAATATTTAAATATACAAAAGTAAAAGTAATGGCATAATGAAATTTATATAATCATCATGAAGATTAAAAGAGTATAACAATTTAAATATATTTGCTTCATCATTTCCTTCTATCCTCTTTTTCCTTGCCTTAGTATTCTCAATCCTTTTGGTATACCCTGTGGAACTAATCTGCTCCTGTTTTCCTAAGGCAACACCACTTATCTTGATAATAATGCCTTGCTAAGTATCTTAATATCTGGTTTATGATTGTGTGCTAGGATGCTTTTAATACTCTCAATAGAGGTATTATATTTGTTGTTAAAAACACACACAACTTTCACTAAGAACTACAATATTTAGATAGGAGAGAAGATACCAGAGAATGTAACAGAACTAAGCTATTATTTTTCAGATCAGTTTTTGGGGCCTTGTGGCTGCAAGCAAGACATGCTACAGTCAACACTAACTTAAACAATGAGGTCATTTAGTAACTAATTTTGTAAGTGGCCAGATGTAAGTAGTTCCAAGTTTACTCAATGTAGTTATCTAAGGACATCATCAGGCCCCCAGGTTCCTTCTATTCCACTGTACTCAGCATATTGGCTTTTACTTTTATGGCTCTTCCCTAAGGTAAGTTTACTGTTGGGAGTGCTAAGCAGTTGCATCCTCATACAACTGATCTAGAGCAAGAAGGGCTGCTTCCTCATGGTTGTCTCTTTCTTTTTTTGTTTTCTTCAACTACAGTTGACATTCAATATTATGCGGGTGACTCTTTCTTGATCAGAAAGAAATCCTTGACTAAAAGCAACCCAGACATCTTCCTCTTAAGTTTCCTTGGCTGAGGGTGAATCATACGCTCATGTGTAAAGCAATCACTAGACATGGAATGGGAGTGTCCTTACAGAATTAGATCCGTGGTTCTCAGATTTTAATGTGTGTTAGAATCACATGAAGGGCTTTTTAAAACACACATTGCCGGGCCCCATCTCAGCATTAGTTTGTTTTCAATTGTGGTAAGAGTATTTAACATGAGGTCGGTCATCTTTTTTTTTTTTTAATTTTATTTTCCCTTTATTGATTTTAGAGAGAGAGGATGGGAGAGGGAGAGAGAGAGAGAGAAACATCGATGAGAGAGAACATCGATTGGCCTCCTCCTGCATGTCCCCCACTGGTGACTGGGCCCACAACCTGGTTATGCGTCCTAACCAGGAATTGCACCAGCAACCTCTTGGTGCATGGATTGATGCTCAACCACTGAGCTACACTGGCCAGACAAGGTCAGTCATCTTAACAAAGTTTTAGCTGTACAGTATAGTATTGTTGACTACAGGTAGAATATTGTACAGCAGGTCTCTAAAACTTATTAGTCTTTACTCAACTGAAACATCATGCCTCCATTTCCCTCTCCCCTTGGCTCCTGGCAACCACCATTAAATTCTTTGATTCTATGAATTTGACTATTTCAGATACCTCAGATAAGTAGAACCATGCAGAATTTGTCTTGCTGTGGTTGGTTTATTTTACTCAACATAATGTCCTTAAGGTTCATCTGTGTTGTTCATATTGCAGAATTTCCTTCTTTTTTAAGGCTGAATTGTATTCCATTGTATGTACATATACTATATTGTCTATATTCATTCATCTTTCAGTGCATATACAGATTCTTTCTACAATGTGGCTATTGTGAATGGTGTAATAAACATGGAAGTGCAAATATGTCTTCCTGGGAATTGATGGATCTAATGGCACCTCCATTATTAATATTTTGAGGAACCTCATACTGTTTTCCATAGTGTCTTTACCTTTTAGCATAATTTCTCCACATCCTCACCAGCACTTGATATCTTTTTTTTTTTATAACAGTCATTTTGAAAAGTATAAGGTAATTTCTCATAGTTTTATTTGTATTACTCTGATGACATATAATGATTTCATATACCTGTTGGCCATCTGCATGTTTTCTTTGGAGCCTTTTACTTAATATGCTTAGATTCCCAGGTAATGGTGATGCTGTTAGTCTAAGGACCGCACTTTGAGAGCTGCTGGTTTAAACAATAAACATTCACACTTTGGGGAGATAAGAGGGCAAAACATTTGAGAGGGTATAAAACATAATGTTCAGACTCTATTAACAATAAAGACATGAAATGTACTTGGCTAAACACAATTTTGCCATACTTCTATCTCGAATTAGCAATTCGCATGATTCACTTAAAATGACCTCTGTATCTACACTCATCCTCTATTCCTTTTCCCTCATGAGAACAAAAGTGACGCCTGTTCTCTTTCTATTACCTCCAATGTCCTCAAAGGCTTCTTATATTAATTATTTATCTCATTTGACTATTCATGCTCTTCTTAAACCTCTATTACAGACATCTTCAAGTTTCCTCTCTTCAAATAACAAATTCCCCTTCATTAACCCAGAGACCCCCTTTAAACTACTTTCTATTGTTTCTTCTTAACCATGAATCATCTTAGAAAAGTGTGCTGCCTTACTGACTTTATTTCTTTACCATAACTCTTAATCTCCACATTGTGAATCTACTCTTTTAAATCCTCACCCGATGACATTTTTGCATTTATCTTCAGATATAGTGGGAGAGAGAGGGGAGGGAGGAAAGGGAGAGAGAAACATTGATGTGAGAGAGACACATCGACTGGTTGCCACCCACATGACCCCAACTGGGGCCAGGGACAAACTGCAACTGAGGTACATGCCTTTAGTGGGAACCGAAACCTAGTCTCTCTGGTCCACGAGCTGATGCTCTAACTGCTGAACCAAACTGGCCAGGGCTTGAATCTACTCCTTTTAATCAACAAACTGATGATTTCTTTCTTTCTTTCTTTCTTTTTTATTTCTTTTTAAATTTGGAATCAGTAAAATCAATCTTGTGGTGTACACGTCTATGGTCATTGAAAAATTTATAGAATTGTGTACCTACCACCACAGTCCTGATAAAGAACAGTTTCATCGATCCAAATAATCACCCCACACTGCTCTTTGTCTTCAATTACTACCCACCACTCCTAGACCCAGGCAGTCAATCTGTTCCCTGTCCTAACAGATTTGCCTTTTATGTACATAGAAGGATATAAAGGAATCTATAACAAGTTGCCTCTGTGGTTTGTGACAGATCTTCTTGATGGGCATTATCAACACTTCCTTTACATGAAACCCTTCTTCTCAAAGGTTCCTAACTTCTTTGACCAATCCTGTATTGCATCCTCCAGGTTCTCTTTCCTGGTCTTTAAATATAGATGTTTCCCAAAGAAATTATTTTAATCATCTGCTCTTTCTAGACTGGTTCTTTAACAAAATCAGTAACTTGACTCCTAGAATTCCACCTTGAGATTGGTACTCAACCCTCGCTTTCCAAATGCCTTATGGTTATTTCTACCTAAGTACTTTTGGCACAGAATTCTTATGTGTTTTCTTTCTGAGATTCTCTTTATGCTACAAATGTATATGCTTCACCATTAGTTCACACCTGACAGTCCTCGTGCCTGGGGTACTGAGACTATACTGTGAATTTTCATTCCTGACTTTACTTTAGGGTTTTCCCTTATTTTAACTGTTTTCCATGAATGCAATTCTGACCCTGTGATTACTCTGTTTAAAAACCCAAACCAAACCAAACCAAACCAAACCAAACAAAACAAAAGGTTGTTCTCTTTATGCTAATAATCTAGTTAGATGCCCTTTCCAATGAAAATATAGTACTCTACAGTCTACTTTTCAAGATTCAATTTCATGGCTGCTTCCCCTGAAAGTCTCCCCTTGCCCGACCAATGGGGGAAAATCCCTCAGTCTTCTAGCCTCTCATTGTATCTTTTTCTGGACCTATTTTTTAAAATGTATCATTATCTACCTTTTGTTTAATTATTTGTACACACTTATCCAATTTCTGCTCAATTTTAACAGCTAAATCCTCAACTTATTTATATTTGTGTTCCTGTGGCTCAAAGAACACTGCATCTGAACATGTACATTTAAATTATTTGAATATTAAAACCAAGTTGTTAAAACTAAGTTGTATATATTCTATGACATTAATTATGACTATATATTACCATAAAGTAAATATACTTATCTATATATTTACCTTAATCTATTCTATGCCTTTCTTTCTTTTTAAAAAAGTTTTTGTCTTTATTAATTTTAGAGAGAAAGGAAGGGAGAGAGAGAAAGAGATAGAAACATCAATGAGAGAGAACATCAACTGGCCACCTCCTAAATGCCCCCCACTGGAGATTTGGTCCACAACCTGGGCATGTGCCCTGACCAGGAATCGAACCAGTGCATGGGTCGACGCTCAACCACTGAGCCACACCAACCAGGCTGTGCCTGTTCTTTCAATTCAGCCATGCATAGCAAAGCCTACACTAAATCATTTCCCTAAAATGCTCTGCTTATTTGCATCTTACTGGACTCTTGTGGCTACATTCTGTCCTTATTCTAAAAGTTTCTAAATCTCCAGTACAGAGTTCTTCTTGTCATCTGATCTTTGTGTCCCACAAGTCAGGCCAAGCTCTGACTCTTTTTCCCACAACAGGAGAGGTGAATTGAGTCAGTCACAGAATTATGTACATTTCAAAAGCAGTGACCCTACTCTCTCCATGGTAACATTATCTGCTTTAAAAATATGTTTTTTAGGTCAAAGGACAGTCAATTAATTATTTTGCAGTCAATTTAACATCTAGAAAGTTTTAAATATATGTAATTAAAGATCAGAATAAAAATTCAATTATATTTCTAACCTTTGTCATTCCATTTCACTTACCTTCTATTAGTGACACTAATCACTGATATTGCTGTAACTTTATTATGAGGTTATTATTCCTAAGCTGAATGATGATAGTTTTACACACTATTCAGAAGTAATGAAAGGATCTAAATAAACTGAGTATAGTATAAAATGAAAAGTAAATGCCAGCTTATAAAAATGAACCCATTTGCCCTGGCCAGTTTGGCTCAGTGGCTAGAGCGTTGGCCTGCAGACCAAAGGTTGCAGATTTGATTCTAGGTCAATAGCACATACTTGGCTTATAGGTTCAATCCCAGTCCCAGTCGTGGTTGTACGGGAGGCAAAAAATGTTTCTCTCTCTCCCTTCCATTCTATCTGAAAATCAATGGAAAAATATATCCTCAGGTGAGGATCAACAAAAATTAAATTAAATTAAATTAAATTAAATTAAATTAAATTAAATTAAATTAAATAAAAATGAACCCATTCAACAGTAAAAGATTTGTATTAACTAAGATATATTAGTGACCTATGTTTTTCTTTCCAGGAAATGAGATAAGCTATATAGTGGTATTAAAAATAATGTAAAATACTAGTTATAATATGGTTAGGGTCAGGGAAGAGGTAAGACACATAACTGGTTAACTAAAAGATGGAGAATATTAGTTTGACAGAAGAGGAAAGGGGAAAGGTTCTTTTGCATATAGAAAGAAACTGGTGACTAAGAGAAAAATGCTGTTCTGATATTAGCAACAACAAGAAATTGACCTCTATAAAATAAAAGGTCATGCTTGAAATTTTGTTATAAACAAGAGAGATGTCTTATGTAGAATTAGAGATTAAAATTAAAAAACACAATAAAGTGTAAAAGAAAAATGCTGGTTGAACTAGTACATTAATTTTAAATTTAAAGGCCAGAAAAAAAAGTTATGCAAGGACATCCTTCCTTATTGAAGGAAGGAAATGGATCTCTCCAAGGTTTACAGTGAAGAGTTCTACAAGACTATATACAGGAATTGCAAGTACCTTTAAGATTGGCCCCATTTATTCCTGCTAATGGTTACTCATTTCTCAGGGTACACATAATCTCTATTAGAAAACATTAATGAAGATCAAAATCAAGCCTGAGTTTGGGTTCACAGAAATTGCAATAGGTATGCCTGTTCTACCTGTTACTCACTTTTTGCCCCTTGACATGTGATTTTTTTCCTTTGATCCTCAATTTTCACATTTGAAAACATATTGATAGAAATACGTACTTGGTATTGCTATTGTGAGAAGTCAAAAAAACATGTGGAAAATAAAATGTTTATAGGGCCCAGGATATTTATTATCTGATACATAGCAAATACTCAAGAGATGTTTACACTGTCTAACTACTTACTCAGGTTTAATAGTATTATCACAACTTACACTACCAGCATGAGTCCCTGAATCCAAGTTCTTTTCAAAAGAGACCCATCTTTTCTGTTGATGCTTTTACATCAATACCAACTACATGGTCATCCTCGCAGAACTAATACCAAATGTAATAGAGTGAGCTTACCAACCCCATTAATTTTTTTTTCATACCCAGTGAGCAGATTTTGGTAAGTAAGATTTATTAAATGACTTCATACTAAGAATGAGATTTCCTTTGTTCACAATTTTACCTCCTGGTCCTTCAACATACTACTTATCCACACAGATAGTGTACTATCTATTCATTTATTCAATCATATAACAAAAGACTGATTCAAAAAATGAGTAAAAATGGACCAAAGAACAAATGAGGCAAGTGAAACAAAAATAGCTTTTTGTTAAACTACACACATCCATAGGTTCTGCCAAGGGCCATGGGAGGAAACAACATGTGTTTGGAACCCGAAAGGAGGATTAGGAGATGGTCACTATTTCAACTGCTAAATCAGCAACAAGATAAAAAGAATTTCTTTATGGCTGAAAATGAAAATGAAAGTGTGAATGTATTTTTTTTTTATATAATAATGTGTTTGATATATTTTTAGTGTAACTGGGCACAGGCTAATATTTATTATATTTATTTGATGTATATATTCTGAGTTCCAAACACCCATCTTACAAATGAACATTTTATTTTATTTATTTATTATTTTTTTAAATTAATTTATTTATTTTTGTTAGAGATGTTAATCCTTTTTCCCCTCACTGATTCCCCCCTCGCCCCCTTCCCGCTCTGTTCCCAGTTTTGTTGTCCATGTTCATTGTTCATGCATACATGCATATAAGTTCTGTGGTTTATCTCTCCTCCCCACTTCCTCTTCTGGGGGTTATCAGTCTGTACCCTACTTCCACGTCTCGACTACACCATTCCTCAGACTGTTAAGTTCATTATATTCCACAAATAAGTATGATCATATGATACTTGTCTTTCTCTGTTTGGCTTGTTTCGCTTAGGATAATACTTTCCAGGTCCCTCCAAGTCATCTCACAGGATAAGAGATATTTCTTACAGCTGCACAGTACTCCATTCTGTATATGTACTACTGCTTTTTTATCCATTCGTCTATTGACGGACACTTGTGCTGTTTCCAGATCTTAGCTGTTATAAATAG
Organism: Molossus molossus; assembly: GCF_014108415.1. Lineage (NCBI taxonomy): Eukaryota > Metazoa > Chordata > Mammalia > Chiroptera > Molossidae > Molossus > Molossus molossus. Next base: position 71,610,314 of record NW_023425344.1, on the reverse strand, counting down.
TGCTGCAATGAACATAGGGGTACATATATTCTTTCTGATTGGTGTTTCAGGCTTTTTAGGGTATATTCCTAAAAGTGGGATCACTGGGTCAAATGGAAGTTCAATTTTTAATTTTTTGAGATAACACCATATTGTTTTCCATAGTGGCTGCACCAGTCTGCATTCCCACCAGCAGTGTACTAGAGTCCCCTTTTCTCCTCAAACTCGCCAACACTTGTTGTTTGATAATTTGTTGATGGTGGTCATTGTGACAGGTGTGAGATGATACCTCGTTGTTGTTTTTTTAATTTGCATCTCTCTGATGATTAGTGATGTTGAGCATTTCTTCATGCGTCTCATAGCCATTTGTATGTCCTGTTTGGAGAGGTATCTATTTAGTTCCTCTGCCCATTTTTTAATTGGGTACTTTGTCTTCCCTTTGTTGAACTGTATGAGCACTCTATATATTTTGGAAATTAACCCCTTATCTGATATATCATTGGCAATTATGCTCTCCCATTGAGTAGGTTGCCTTTCCATTTTGATGATTGTATCTTTTGCTGTGCAGAAGCTTTTGAGTTTGATGTAGTCCCATATGTTCATTTTCTCCTTTGTTTCTGCTATGTATGCTGTCCGAAATTTTGTTGCTAACATTTTCTTCTGGGATTTTTATGGATTTATGAGTCACATTTAAGTCTTTTATCCATTTTGAGTTTATTATTGTGTATGGTGTAAGTTGATGGTCTAGTTTCATTTGTTTACATGTAGTTGACCAATTTTCCCAACACCATTTATTAAAGAGGCTGTGTTTACTCCACTGTATGCTCTTGCCCCCTTTGTCAAATATTAATTGAGGATATTGTCTTGGGTCCATTTCTGGGTTCTCTATTCTGTTCCATTGAACTATGTGCCTGTTCTTGTGCCAGTACCAGGCTATTTTGATTACAGTGGCTTTGTAGTATAACCTGAAATCTGGTAATGTGATCCTTCCAACTTTGTTCTTCTTTTTCAAGATTGCTGTGGCTATTTGGGGTCTTTTTTGTTTCCATATGAACTTTTGAAGTATTTGCTCTAGTTCTGTGAAGTATATCATCGGTATTTTGATGGGGATTGCATTGAATCTATAGATTGCTTTGGGTAGTATGGACATTTAATGATGTTAATTCATCCAATCCATGAACAAGGTATGTGCTTTCACTTTTTTATATCTTCCTCTATTTCTTTTTTCAATGACCTGTAATTTTCTGCAAATAGGTCCTTTATTTCTCTGGTTAAGTTTATTCCTAGGTATTTTAATTTTTTTTCTGTGATGGTAAATGGGATTGTTTTTTTAGTTTCTCTTTCTGTGAGTTCATCATTGGTGTATAACAATGTCATCAACTGGCCGTTTTGGCTCCGCAGTTACAGCATTGGCCTGCAGTCTGGAGAGACCCGGGTTCGGTTCCCATAAGGGCACCTACCTTGGTTGCGGTTTGTCCCCGGCCCTGGTTGGGTTGTGTGGGTGGCAGCTACTCTGTGTGTCCCTTTCACATTGCTGGTTCTTCCCCCCCCCCCCCCATTCTATCTGAACAAAATATCGAAAAATGTCCTCGGGTGAGGATAACAAAAAAATAAAAAGAATGTAGTCGATTTGTTGACGTTAATTTTGTATACAAATGAACATTTGAGAATATACTCTTTCATCTGACATTGCTTACCAAGAGGTAGTAAAGTACAGTGATTAATAGTACAGACTTTTGAGTTGATTCTTTCTGTTCAAAATATAGCTGACCTTGAGTCAAATACGTAAGCTCTCAGTGCCCTAGTTTCCTTATTAGTAAAATAGGGTTAAGAATACTACTCAAGTGAAAGCATTATCAAGAAAGTCAATTAAGCCCAGCCGGTGTGGCTCAGTGGTTGAGCGTTGACCCAGCACCAAGAGGTCGCCGGTTTGATTCTCGGTCAGGGCACATGCCCAGGTTGTGGGCCTGATTCCCAGGTGGGGGCATGCAGGAGGCAGCCAATCGATGTTCTCTCTCATCAATGTTTCCATCTCTCTCTCCTTCTCCCTTTTTCTCTCTCTGAAATCAATAAAGAAAAAAAAATTTAAAAGAAAGTCAATTAATAGAGACATGCAAAACACTTAGAACAGTTCTTCCTAATTACCACATCAGTGTTACATGTTAAATTAACATTTTTCACATTAGAACATAACATTTACTAAAACGAACACTACATTTTATTTATTATCACCAAAAATAAAAGAACCAAGATTAATTAAACTCTTACTCTACACTTACTTAATCCTTACAAAAACCCTAATAAGTTAGGTAGTACCATGTCAGCAGTATTTACATACTGTTCATAAACATACAAAGTAGCTCAAAATAGTTAATACCTTACCAGTTATTTATCAACAAAGAGGTAAAATGAGATGACAATACGTAAAGGTAAAGAAAAGACATTAATATACAGAAAATGATGGAACCATAGCATCAAATCTCTTAAAAATGTTTTAAAGGCATTGTGAGTTCCTAAAAATAATAATAAATCTGTGACTCTCATCTGCTGCTTTAAAGATCAGTTTTCAAAACACTACATAATGACAACACAACACTATCCAGAACATAAAATAAATGTAAAATGAATTGTGTTTCAAATAACAACCTAATTGAAAATTCCATTAACAAAGAATATGGCAGTAGTGGTAGATTATAGATTAATCAAAGGCTATTAAGACTCTCTCCTGTGATGCTAATGATTTATTGTTCTTTCAATAAATATACAGCTTAGTGATTTCTTTTTTATGTTATATGCGTTGTTTTACAATAGCCAGAATAAAGGAACAGAAGTTTTGGTACCGCCAGTCTCTTCATCATCTGTGAAGATGTTTCCTTACATTTGCCAATCAGGAAAGGCATAATAAGGAATAGCTCCGTTATTACTGTACAGAAAATATTGGGAAGTTCTCTCTAGTTGATTATACTACAGCAAGCATGGTACTCAGTTGAAGGTCAGTTATTTAAAATTGGTGTTGGAAGGTTGCTCAGGATAACATTTTGGATACAAACTTGCAATGACCAATGGACAGTCAAAAGTTTCCCAAAGGATATATAACTTCTCTTTCAGAGACCAAGTAATATTCCCTATTGTCTGGTTATCTATGGAAGACTGCTTTTATTCATGAAAGTCTAAAGGAAAGGGCACTATTAGTTTCAACAGTTGGCCCCACATGAAATAGGTGTATAATGACTTTGATTTGCAACCCTGGTGGCTGTTCACAAGCCTCATTTGGTTTATGGTCCCATATCTTCACCCCTGAATCCAATTGCTACATGTTGATTTGCTCTGTCAGCTGCTGTTTCCCAGCATGTCAGAGATATGTCATGCTGTTGAAGCTTTTTATCAGCAAGTTCATTTAAAAAGATATCTTGTGCTTGCAGTTACCCTGCTTCAGCTCTCCATGTGATGTCTGCTCAGGTACCCTGCCATGCTGATAGTGTCTAGGATGAGAGCGTTTTAGAATGTACAAAGCTTTTTAGTAGATGCACTGGTTCTATTCTGGGATCTTTAGTAATTGTATTACTACTCTATCTGGCAGTGATTAATATGATAAATAGAGTAACACTAGATAAATCGTATTCAATGCAGTTAAGTATTACTGATCAATAAAATGTATCATTCTTCCAGGCTTATTATATAAATTGACAGAACTTTAAGGGTATAAAAATAAACAAAAATAATTAATTTCATTCTTATATTACACAAGGGTAATTTTTTCAATCATATTTCAATCATACTGTTCAAAGGTAAAGAATGTATAACAGATGTAAATTTTAACTTCTATAAGAGTTATCTCGATATTTGCAATAAATGACATCAGAGGAGTGAAGAGGCATGTACAAGAAAGAAAAATTTAAATATTATCATGCTATACAAGCATACTAAAATACGCTCCTAGTGGCAAGGCCCAACATATTCCCACAGGATCATCACTATGTCTATCTCTTCATACTTAATGTTGCCAACCTAGTGAATATTTTCATTACAAATACTGACCACCTGGAAGGAGGACTATCATATTTATCTATAAGTGAGCACAGTGGAAAGAGCCAAAATGGAAGCAATTTCACTTACTGAAACAGTAAAATTGATTGATAAGGGAATAATACTTTCAAATGATAGAGGTGCCAGTCATGCTAAAGTTATAAATGTCTGTATGCATCCCATTTAATCAGACACATGTCAATCATGAGCACTGGCATAATCTGTTATATTTTAATCTGAACATGAATCCAAATTTCTGAAATAAAATCTATCTACCTAGTTGGCTCACAAGTTAGTTAATAAGATTACATTATGTTGTTATGGTTAAGTAGATACGATTTAAACAAAGCACTTACAGAGGTTTCAATGCATGATTACTTTTAAGCTTAGTTTGAGTCTTTGTTGAGAACCACATCAGGAGATATATGAGGAACATGTAAAGAGAACACAAGAATAATCCTATCTCAACATGGAGTAGTTTAAATTATTTTAAAGGTCTTTCACATCTTTAAGTACTATGAACCATTACTGTCTATTAAAACTATCCAATCCAGAAAACTGAGGAAGAGAAAGGAAAAGCATTGAAGTGTAGTTTCACCTTAACAAAAGAAAGTGTTGAATATAGCCCTGCATCAATCTCATAGTGAACATATTCAATTAATTTTAATTATATTGCTTCATTAGGTTGATTTTCCTTGACACTGTGGAATCTGACCTCATGAATTCTACAGAGGAGTACCAGGAGCTTCTACCATAAAAAACTGATTCACTTAAGCTTTATAAGCTTTATTACTGATCCCATTTAATGACTTGGAAAGGATAAGGAGAAAGTTTCTGTTTTTTCAGTTATATGGTACTATACTATATATGCTAAAAGTTCCCAATTTCCAGTTGGATGTAGAGTGCAAGTACAGAAGGCCAATATCATTGAATAAGACTATATTAATGCTGAAAATATAGGACGTGAAACTAAACACATTTTAACTATATATTATTGTCTCTTTTTGAAAGGAAATTAACTTAAGTTGAACATTAATTGGTCAAATGCCATTAGAAACAAGATAATAAAATAAATAAAGTAATTTTAAACACTCATTCTAATCATTCCTTGTAATTTATTCATCTCAGTGGGAAGCTTTTTTCTAGATTTTTCTTCAATGAATTCTAATACATTGCGGTCTCTGTCAAGCTAATGAAAGTTTGTGAGTACACATTCTAGATAAAAACAATATCATTTAAAAAGCATTTATGGAGCACCTTTTCAGAGTATATGATGGCTATAACCATTGATTTATTCTTGTGTGTATGGGAACAGAAAATAGTAAATGTAGTCACTATCTTAAATTTAAACAATGTGCATTTTTTAAGCATCAGTTAAAAAAATATTTCAGAGACAGAATGAATCAAGCTGCTAAGTTATTGCTTTTATAATGAACCACAAAAAATAATATGTAAATTTTTTAAATGATGATTTTTAATCTATCAATATCAAATATTTATTGACATATTATACACACTTAAATTTTTATATATGGAAATAATAGATTTATAACAACAAAGCAGATAATTTATGTTGGTCTGTCTCCAAGTCTACCCAATTTTCATCCTTTGGATGATGAGAAAAAATTTTAATCCAATAATGTTGAAAACCCAGGACAGAGAGGATTCTAGAAAGATGGTGGAGGGAAAGTACTAGGATTCTATGTTCCACCCAGACAGCAATTACACTGGTAACATCTGTCTAAGGAATCCGCTTTGAAACTCTAGAGTATATTGAAGGCTTGCAGCTTCCAGAGGAGGGCTTTAATGGTGAATTGTGCTTTATTTTGCTACATTTCAGATCTTTACTCAGTAGTGAATGCCCATCCCAGGACTCTAGCCTTATGGTAACCAGTTATGCATATGTTCCTAGAATAGCTTGCGTGGATTGAGGGAGGCAGCGTGGGCCATAAGAACCTGTCTCCAAATATCAGGAATCTGTGCTCTGATCACTGACTGCTGCTTCTAAACAGAGAGATGCAGACACAGAGGCAGGTAAGCATAGGTTTTGCACCCCCTTTCTTTGTTGAGAGTCCCTCTTCTGAATTGAATTCTAAAGTATGTACAGGGCTAATGCTCTTTTCCCAGCTTCATTTTCCCTTTTTCTGCTCCTGGGAGCTAGAGATTGAAGAATAAGATATTCCAAAAAGCATACACAGGGGAAGTGAGAAGGAGCTGTGCATATGAAAGGGAGGTACAGGCTCAGAGAAGACTTGAAAAGGCCTGAAGTTTACACCACAGGCTGACCCACAGCACGGACACAGTTTGCGGCAATCAAATCAAAACACAAACAGCAAACCCTGAGGAAGACCATATTATTAGATTCAAATATACAGTTTCACAGAGAAATCACAAGTTATATATATAAAAAAAGAACATATATCCCATTCAAACATTCAAGAAAAACTGTATCAACCAACAAAAAGTGTCTCTGAAAAAGATCTGCTGGCAAATCTGTTAGAGTAAGTGTTTAAAATAAGACTTAAAGATGCTCGAAGAACTAAATTTGAGATGTGGAAGAATTCAAAAAAATGATGTATGACCCAAATGAAAATATCAATAAAGAGATGTAAAACATAAAATGAAACCAAACAGGAATTCTGAGGGTTAAAATTGCAATAACCAAAATGAAAAATCGACTAGAGTGATACAAAGACAAATGTAAGCAGGCAGAAGAACGGTCAGTGAATTTGAGGATATGACAGTGGAAACTAAGGAGTCTGAGTACAGAAAGTAAATGATTAAAAAAATGGGAACAGAGCCCAAGGCACTTGAGGGACTCCATCAAGGGGACCCACATACAAATTGAGGGCTTCTTTGCCAGTAGAAATGAGAAAGGATCTTTCTTCCAAGAAATAATGACAGCACATTTTCCAAAGTTTATAAAAAGACATGAGTGTGAACATACAAGAAGCTTGGAATATGACCATCCAAGTAGAATGAACTAAAAAAAAAAAAAAAAGCACGCTGAGACACATTATAATCAAACTGTCTAAAGATAAAGACAAAAACACAGAACATTAAAAGCTTCAAAAGAGAAGCAACTTGTGTCATGGAGGATAGTAAAAGGTAAAGGGAGTCAAATATATGGTGACAGAAGATTTTGACTTTGGGTAGTGAGCACACAATGCAATATGAAGGTGATGCATCATGGAATTGTACACTTGAAACCTATATAAATTTATTAATAAATGTCACCCAATAATATTTTTAAAAATACAGAAAACACAGGATTATAACCAGATATTTCATTAGAAACTTTGGAGGTCAGAAGGCAATGGACTGCCATAGCAAAACTGAGGAAGAAATGAAGACATTCACATATAAACAAAAGCTAAGGGAATTTATTACCACTGGACTGGTATACTAAAAATGCTAAATTGAGTCCTACAGATTAGAACAAAAGAACACTAGACAGTAATTCAAAGCTGTAGGAAGAAAATTGATCACAGTAAAGGTAAATAGAAGGGCAGTTTTACAAGTGTGTATTAGTGTAACTTTAGTTAACAAATCTAAATTTTTTTTTTCAATCCTCACCCAAGGACATTTTTCAATACTTTGTTCAGATAGAGAGGGAAGGAGAGAGAGGAAGAGAGAGAGAAAGAGAGAGATAGAGAAAGAAACATCGACGTGAAAGGGACACATCGAGTGGTTGCCACCCACATGACCCAACCAGGGCCTGGGACAAACTGCAACTGAGGTACACGCCCTTAGCGGGAACCAAACCCAGGTCTCTCTGGACCGCAGGCTGACGCTCTAACCGCTGAGCCTTAACCGGCCAGGGCCGCAAATCTCAATTTTGTTGTCACAAAATTTAAGCTACTAATGCATCAAAAACATACAATTTTTATTTGTGTGATACACAATGTATGAAGATGTAATTTTGTGACACCAACAATTGAAAGGAGTAGGAGAAGAGCTGTAAAGAAGCACAGTTTTTGTATGTTACTGATGTTAAGAAGGTAGAAATTCAAATTAGAATGTTATAACCTTGGGATGGATGTTAAATGTAATTCCCATGGTAACCACACACAAAATGTCTATAGAATATGCTCAAAAGGAAATAAATTCAAACACTTCCCTGAAAAAAAAAAAAATCAACCAAGCACAAAAGATGATAGTAATGTAGAAAATGAGAAACCAAAAAAAAAACAAAAAAAAAAAAACTATGACATATAAAGAACAATAGCAAAATGGCAGAGGTTTCTCTTTATTTGTAATTACTTTAAATGCTACTTTATTAAACTTCTCCATCAAAAGACACATACTGGAAGAACAGATTCAAAATACAAGATACAACCATATGCTGTCCATAAGAAGCTCACTTTATATCCAAAGATAGAAACAGACTGAAAGTAAAAGAACAGAATAGTATTCCATTCATATAGTCAGCAAAAGAAACAGATATTTCTTTACTAATATCACAAAAAAATAAATTTAAATCAGAAAAGTTTACAAGAGACAAAGACATTATAGAAATGGTTCAATACAGCAAGAAGATACAAGAAACATAAACATTTATGTATCCAATAACAGACCATTAAAATACATAAAGCAAAAAAGTGAGAATTGAAGGGAGAAATGAATAGGTCTGCAAATATAGCTGAAGATTTTAATATTCCATTCTCAGTAATGGATAGAATAGCTAGAGAGATGATAAGTAAGGAAATAGAAAATTTTACCAAGACAAACCAACTAGATATAACAAATACAGAGCACTTTACCTGACAACAATGGAATAAACATTCTTCTCAAGGGCACATGAGAAATTTTCCAGGATAAATAGGCCATAAATTATATAGACTTTAAAAGATAGTGTACAAAGTATGGTCTTTATCTACAACACGATGAAGTTGGAAACCTAGAAAATTCACAAATGTGCAGAGATTAAACAGTAAATTCTGAAATAAGCATGGATCAAAGAAGAAATCACAAGAAAATTAAATAATACTTAGAAAAAAATGAAAAAGAAAGCACAACATACCAGTTGGAACACAGGAAAAGCAGTTAATAGGGAATTTTATACCTCTACATACATTAAAAAAATATATGAAAAGTTTCAAATCAACAACTTATCTTTGCAATTTAAAGAGAGAGAGAAAAACAAAAAAAATGATCAAGCTATGCCCAAAGCTGGCAAAAGAAATAAAAAGATTAGAAAAGAAATAAACCAAATAGAAAACATAAAAAAACAATACAAAAATTTGACAAAAGCAAAATTTCACTGTGCAAAGATTGATAAAATGTGTAAACCTTTAAGCAGACTAAGAAAAAAGAAGACTCCAGTTACTAAAATAAAAAAATGGTTGAAACATTACTGCTGATACTACAGAGTTATAAAGGAGTACTATGAAAAACTTTGTGTCAATAGATTGGATAACCCAAATAAAAGAACAAATTCCTAAAAACAGAAGACATAGAAACATGAAAACCCAAGAATCAGAAAATCTAAATAGACTGATCACTAGAAAGGAGATTGAATCACTCATCAAAAATGTCCTGACAAAGAAAGCTTTGGACCTGATAGCCTCACTAGAAAATTCTATTAGTTATTTAAAGAGTAATAGACACAGCCTTGGCTGGTGTGGCTCAGTTGGTTGAACGTAGTCTCATGCACCAAAAGATCACCAGTTTGATTCCAGGGCACATGATCAGGTTGTTGGTTCCATGCCCAGTTGGGGTGCATATGGGAGGCAACCGATCAATGGTTCTTTCTCACATTGATGCTTCTCTCTCTCTCTCTCTCTCTCTCTCTCTCTCTCTCTCTCCCTAAAAACATCAATTAGAAATATTTTTTAAAGTAAAAGAATAACAGACAGACACAAATTCTTCTCATTTTTTTTTCCCAAAAATGTGATGGAACACTTCTTAATCCATTCTATGAGGCCAGTTAATGATAACCTTATATTAAAGCCAGACGAAGACACCACAAAAAATTACAGACCAATATTTCTATAAATATTGATGAAAAAATCCCCAAGAAAATACCAGGAAACAAATTCAGCAGCATATTGAAAAGATTATGCACTATGACCAAGTAGGATGTCCCTGAAATACATGGATGGTTCAACATATGAAAATTAATCAATTAATGGTATGGAAAGAAAAAAAAACAAACATATTTCAACTTATGCAAAAAAAGGCATTTGACAAAATTCAACCCATTTTCATGATAAAAAACACTCATAAAACAGGTAATAAAAGGAAATTACCTAATATAATAAAATCTACATATTAAAAACCCACAACAAACATTGTACTGAATGGTGAAAGAGTAAAAAATTTTCTTCTTAGATTAGGAACTTGGAAAGGATGCTCACTTTTACCACTGCTGTTCAATATAGCATTGGAAGTTCTAGCCAGTTCAATTGGGCAATAAAATTTTTTCTTTTAATATAAAAAAGACATAAATTGGAAGATCAGAAATAAAACTATCTCTGATTGCATTTAATATGATTCTATACGTAGAAAAACTTAAAGATTCTACAAAAATATGTTAGAATTAGTAAGCAGATTATGTAAAGTTAGTAGTACATAAAGTGTACATATAATAATCAGTTGCATTTCTATACACTAACAAGAAGCAATCTAAAAAGAAAATTAACATAACAATCTCATTTATAATAACATCAAAAGAATAAAATTCTTGCCCAGCCCATGTGACTCAGATGCTGAGCATTATCCCATGCTCCAGAAATTCGCCAGTTCAATTCTTGGTCAGGGCATATGCCCAGGTTGTGGGCTCGATCCACAGTGGGGGCTAAGGGGTGTGCAGGAGGCAGCCAATAGAAGTTTCTCTTTCATGGATGTTTCTATCTCTCCCTCTCCCTGAAATCAATAAAAAACCTTTCTTTAGAAAGGGATAAAATTCTTAAGAATTAACCAAGGCAGTGAAGAGCTTGCATAATGAAAACTATAAAACATTATTGAATCAAACTAAAGAAGATATAAGTAAAAGGAAACACAATCCATGTTCATGGATTGGACGCCTTAATATTGTTAAGACATCAATTCTACCCAAGGCAATCTACAGATTGAACATAGTCCCTAAGTAAATCCCAACAACATTATTTTCCAGAAATAGAAAAATTCATCCTAAAATCCCTGTGAAATCTGAAGGGACCCCCAAATAATAAAAACAATTTTGAAAAAGAAGAACAAAGCTAAATGTTCATACCTCTTGATTTCAAAACAGCCTAACCCTGGCTGGACTGGCTCAGCAGTTAGAGTGTTGGCCCATGGACCAGAGAGTTCCGAGTTCGGCTCCTGCTAAGAGCAAGTACCTCAGTTACAGTTTGTTCTCGGCCCCAGTTGAGGTCCTGTGGGTGGCAGCCAGTCGATGTGTCTCTCTCACATCGATGTTTCTCTCTCTCTTCCTCCCTTATTTCCTCCCGGTCTATCTGAAGATAAATGCAAAAATGTCCTCAGGTGAAGATAAAAAAACCCAAAACATCCTACACTGCTGCAATAATCAGAACAGTATGGTACTGGCACAAAGGCATACATACAGACAAATGAAATTGAATAGAGAGTTCAGATATAAATACTTGCTGCAGTGATCAAATTATTTCTTACAAAGGGGTCAAAGTTATTAAATGTGGGAAATGACAGACTTTTCAACAAATGGTGCAGGGAAAACTAGATATTTACATGCAAAAGAATGAAGTAGGACTCTTACATTATACATACGCAAAAATTAAATGAAAGTGATTAAAGATCTAAATGTAAGACCTAAAACAGTATTTTTTGAGAAACACACACACACACACACATACTCACGCACACAACAAAAGCTTTACGAAGTTAGATTTGACAATGATTTCTTGAATATGTCACCAAAGGCACAGGCAACAAAAGAAAAAAATAGACAAAATGGGCTCATGAAAATTTAAAACTTTCTTGTATCGAAAGAGAGTAAAAACAGAGTAAAAAGGCAACCCAAAGAATAGGAGAAAACATCTGAAAATCATATATCTGATAAGAGATTAATATTCAGAATATATAAATGTAGAAGTCCTAATACCAAACAACAGAAAAAGAAACGACCCAATTCAAAAATGGGCAAATGACATGAACAGACATTTATCCAAAGATGACATGCATATGGGCAATAAGCATATGAAAAGATGTTTAACATCACTAATCTTTAGGGAAAGGTAAATCTAAACTGTAATGATATAGTACTTTATGTCCATTAGAATGACTACTATTGGGGGGGGGGGAAGCAGAAAATAGCAAGTGTTTGTGAGGATGTGGAGAATTTTGAACCCTTGTGCACTGTTGGGGGAATATAAAAAGGTAAAACCTTAGTATAAAACACTATGGCGGTTCCTCAAAAAATTAAAAATAAAATTACCATTTGATCCAACAACTTCACTTCTGGGTATGTATCCAAAAGAACTGACAGCAGGGTCTCAAACAGACATTTGTACATCTATATTCATAGCAGCATTACTCACAACAGCAAAAGCATGGAAGCAACTCATGAGTTCATCTGTGGATGAATGAATAAGCAAAATGCGGTGCCTCCCTGCAATGGACTATCACTCAGCCTTTAAAAGGAAAGAAATGCTGACATATGCTACAACATGAATAAATCTTGAGGACTTATGCTAATTAAAATAAGCCAATCATAAAAAGAAAAATATTATATAATTTCATTTATATAAGTATTTAGAGTAGTTCAAATCTTAAAAGACAGAAAGTAGAACGATGTTTACCAGGGGCTAGAAGAGGGAGGAAATGCATAGTTACTCAAGGAGAACAGAGCTTTCTTTCTTTTCTTTTTTTTTTTTTTTTATCCTTACCTGAGGACATTTTTTCCATTTTTTATTCAGATAGAGTGGGAGGGAGAGAGAGAGAGAGAGAGAAACATCGACGTGAAAGGGACACATCGAGTGGTTGCCACCTGCACAACCCAATCAAGGCCTGGGACAAATTGCAACCGAGGTACATGCCCTTAGCGGTAACTGAACCCAGGTCTCTCTGGACCGCAGGCCAACACTCTTAGTGCTGAGCCTAACTGGCCAGGGCAAGCTTTCTTTTCATAAGGGGAAAAAAAAAAGGTTTTGGAAATAGATGGTAGTCATGGTTATAACCACAATGTAAATGCACTTAATGTTACTGAACTGTACAATTAAAAATGTTTAAGAGGGTGTATTTTATGTTACGTGTATTTATCACAGTGTAAAAAAATATTAAAAAAGGCAAATCTCAACAAAACAAAAACAAACAAAATGGAACATCATCATGAATGGATTTTTTCCAATAAAGATGGTAAAACATGAGGCAATAACTTTGCCTACACACTAGATAACTGCCATGAGTAATTACACCGACACGACCTACCACACATGCACATCCCCCTATAAGAATGATCTGCAGAGTCAAGAGAGGACGCTCTGTGAATTTCCCCGTTACTTACTGGCTAGTATATTTAAGCTTTTAAAATAACGTTATCTCTAACCTTTTATAATTTCATATGACCTTCATCCATTTACAGAGTTGATCTGAACTCTAAAGTACATTTGTTTGCCCAGTATTTATTATGCTCTGATCCTTATTAGCAGAGATGATGTTATATTATAGTTAATTTGCCAGGAGCTATTTGAAATTAATCTGTCATTTCATATTTTTGACAGTTAAGAGACTGATACTTTTTAAAATCTCAAGTTACTTCACTTACAGTAAGGTTAAATAGTGAGACTTTGTCTAGTGCCCAAAGAGTGTTAGGCTTCAGCTCCTGGCATACGACGTACATAAAGTCAATCAATATTACTGCTTTGACTGCTTGGTATTTACGGTATTCAGTGAGTTCAATAGCATAGTATCACTCTTGTGTAAACTTAAAATGACAATTGAATTTCTGTTACCCAGATATAATTTAACTTTATAATAAGGAGATATTTTTAAATATCCCAATATGGTGTTTGAGATATTAGCGAACAATAGACTTTTTAAAACAATAGAAAATATATTCTTCTATATCAAGAAACCTGATATAATAAGCACCCAGGAAATCCAAATATTGTTCATTGGTCAGTATTTAAAAGCCTTTCTGGGGAACAACTTAGCAAACCAATGATTAAGATCTATTTTCTAGATATTCCATAAATTCATTTCTATTTTTTCCAGCTTGAACACTCCCATGCCTTAAGCCATGCTGCTCGGCAACAAAAATGACTTGCAATCCTGTCCCCTGATATTTGTAAGTTTAAGAGACATTTTAATACCTGTCACTGCTTTTCTTGTTCCCTTTTCCTGGCCTTGCAATGTAGTATCCAGAGAAACAGGAATCTCATACAGTGGTAGCAATAATCAAAATAGTTTTTTGAGGGGTTGAATGTGGTTAGCACATATCCAATTTATGTGGCTAAATTTATGTGCCTATATGTTAAAAATATATTTCCTGTATTTTTCTTATTGTACTCAACCTCAAGTTATAAGAGAGCAAAGTATTTAATAGATGCAGAGATTGATTTACTAATCATCTTAGTAAATCATCATAATAAAATTATCCTCTGCCTGAAGCCGTAAATGTATCCTTACATTTTCTTAGAGTTTCATTAATTTCAATTAATAGAATTCAATATTTACCATTTGTAGAAGTTTCTTTTGAAATGTTAAATAATAAAATTATATGCAATAATGTCTTCCAGATTTGACTACTTCTTGCATTACTTGATCACTATCTACTTTTCAGAAAAATTGAATGTATATGAATGAGGATGAGATGGACTTCATGGGATTTATTTACATGGGAGAATAAACATGACAAAGCATATTAATTTTCAACTAAAAAAACAGATCAACTTTGGACATACCTAACTTAAAGATCTGATAAACCTCAAATACTTACATTTTTAATTTTGTATCCAAAATTAAGCTTAATTGACTAAAGTTATAAAGAATGAGAAATATGCATTTAGCCTTGATCATGAGCTAAAGACAACATCATTTTAAATGCTTACCATTGACTAATCTTTTCCCTTTTATTTTTCATAATAATTTACTTATTTTATTATCTCATTACTTTAGTTGAGAATTAAAATTATATCAGCATTAAGAGAACTAATTATTACCTAATTAACAATAACAATAGAGTCAAGGGGCTAGTATGAAATTTAAAATATCCCAAAGTGAGTTAGTCAATAAGGTGTGATTTGGAAGTTGAAGAGACAAATATGTATAGGTATTTAGTTGGGAAAAAAAGTCCCCTTGTGCAATACAGTTGTCAATAACTGTTTAAATGAGGCACTTAGCTCATTCTTATCCCCAAACCCACACCAAGAAGGATATTACAGACACCTCTCTGCGCTGCGACTTGTGGTAAAGCCACTGCATTTAGAGAAAACCTTTCATTTATAAAGGTAAATTAGTTTCTTGCCCCAAGTTGGCATCAGAAAAAAAATGAGTTAAAAAAATTTTTAAGAAATACTTTAGGTATACAAATTTCTGTCTTTTGAGTCTTTTAAGCAGAGTGATTTTAAAATAAGATAAAGTAACTTATTATAACATTTGTCACCTTTCAAAATTTCCTTAGAACATCTCTGTTGCCAGAGATGAAGGAAATATAAATAAATGCTAGTTAAAAAAAATGTTTCGTTCTCCTTTTATGCTTGTGTTATTAAGGTTAATAACACCTCCATACTGTCATGTTAGCTGACAATGTTATACATTCTGCCCACAGCAATTTTAAGGACTCACCCACTTGAAAACTCATACAATAGTTGAAATAGAAATATTATTATCCCAGAAGTTAAAAATTAAAATAATTAGTCACCTCTGAAAAGGTTAACCAAAATGGCCTCAATCATAGCAATTATTTTTAATACTAAAATGACTGATTTTAAGGCGTAGATTTGTGTTAATAAAGAAAATACTCCAATTATTTTTTGCACCAATACAACAATGGAATCAGATTTTGTTGTATGCAACATATATTTTCACTTAACCTTAATTCAACAAAAGAACATCGCTTTTCAGAGGAAGGCAACGAGGCTTATTAGGTATATGCAGGGAAATTAACACATTTGTATACGGACAATACTGTTGCATGAACATGGACCGAGTAAGTGACTATGACAAAAAAGTTAGGAATCACTGTATGGATTAGTAGGTAAACCCTTATATTGAGAAGTTTCTTCCTGTGTTCTAATAGGATCGAAATCAGAAATCTTTTTTAAGGGCTGCATTGACTTCTAAATGTCGGTGGCTCATTGTGAGGAGTGAAGGAGAAGTTGTAGTCACCTATTCAGGTCCATTTGCCTTAGCACTGCTGCTTGTATGGTTTACGTAAACAAAAGTGAAAGCAACCCTGACACCATCCCTGAGTCATAATTCTGGCCAATTTCAGAACTGGGGCCAATCCTTTATACTCTGTTCTAGGTGAGAGTCACCTCTCTAGCTATAATTAATATGCCAAGCATGGCGACCTGAAGAATCTGTGTCTGTTCTTTACATCTTCCTATAATGACAGGTAATTTTTAGGAATAAAAATGGTCTCTTTTTTTTTTGAAGTTTGTTTTATCACCAACCTTGGCTTCTTCTTCCACATACACTCTTGTGATTAGTACAACACAATTTTCTAAAGAGTACTGCAAAATGGTTTTCACACTGAGACGCTCAGAATGTTCAGCATGAACAAAGGAAGAACGATCTTTTCACAGCCGTTCTCTGCCACCTAGGAAAACAACCCAAGAGCTTGCATGTAAATATGCTTTAACAAAATTTGGCAGCAAAGAAAATGTTCAACCAAATTAAGAGTCTAAGGTCTGTGTCAGGGTTAAAATCTGCGGATACTCAAGAAACTGAACTTAATGAATTCTATTGCACCTTATCTGAAGAGTGTGGTACCTGAAAAAAAAAAAAAATGGACTCCTCACAGAAATAGATCTAAAGTGTGAGAATTTGATAAGAACTGAACAGCATTTTCCAGAAGCGTGAAAGGATAGGAAGGATGTAGCATTGTGAGTACCACAGAGCGCTGGCGTTGAGGCAGCAATGAATTTATCATTTCATCCTCAAGCAAACTCAATGTGTTATCCTTCAGATAATTTTTTTCCTTGCCCCCAAATGCTTACTAATGTTTATTTGCTTTTCTCAAATATTGATCTGTAAGAGAACATCTTAGATAACAGATGAGGTGTTTTGGTAACTACATAAGAATACTATATTATCATTTTTATTTATATATCAGTCACATGAAAGATCATTAATACGAGTCAGTCCACTTAAATAAAATTATTTCTGAGTATTCTTTTTGAAGTATTCTAAATTCCACATCTGCAAACTGAAGGCCGGTGTGTTTTGATTTTTCACCAAAATAATGCAATTGTTACCACATGAGGTTCTGTCAAAGCCATGAATTGGGTTTCCTATATAACATCCTTACCCAACATTTCTCTCTCCTTTAAACATAGGCTAGCAGTGTTACTATCAACAGTGTTGCTTTTAGAACACATGTCAATAGCAATAACTAAATCAAATCTACTCCCAAGTTGGTGACTTTAAACATAATAACACTCATTTTGATGTAAAAAAAATTTAAATGCCATACTATTTTATTTTCATAACACATAATTTTGTTTCATACATAACTCTAGCATGCAATTCATACCTTCTGTTCTTTATAGCATATTCATTTTTATTTCTGCACCCACACGAGTTTGTAACTTGCTGGAGCAGAAACCACATGTTAACAAAAATTAAAGAGCAAGCAGTATAGAAACAACTGGAGTGTACAAAATGCAGGTACAGTACTCCTCTGATAATGCTTCCTGATTAAATTTGCTGTAAGGAAAATGCATCCATACCTATGAACATCACATACAGACACACACACTGTAGTTCAAAATCAAACATTCTAACGAAAGGGATGGTCTAAATGAATGAATGTTTCTTTTTGCTTGAAGACTAAATGAGCGATTATTTTTGCTTCAGTTATTTTTGCTTCGTTTTCAGTGGCCATGGGCCTGGATGCCATTGCGTAACATACAGATGAAAGAGAAAATGCCTGTCTTCTCTCTGACACCAGGCTTTCACCAAAGAAAAGTTGTGAACATTAATTAATGTGATTTGCTCAGCTCCTCCAAACACAAATGCTGTCTCGACCAGGTCTAATGGGGCTTCAACTATGCCTTTACCAGCATGGCTAATCTAATTCCCTGAGCAATCCTCTCTGCGCCTTCACTGTCTGCTCAGAAGACACATTCGTTTTCTTTCTTTCTTTAAATAAGTTTTCATTGATTTTTTTTAGAGAGAGAGAGAGAGAAAAAAAATCGATTGATCGGCTGCTTCCTACATGCCTTGCATTGGGGACCGAGCCCACAACCCAGGCATGTGCCCTGACCTGGAATCAAACCGGAACCTCTCCGTCCATGGGATGACACTCACCCCCCTGAGCCACACTGGCTGGGCGGCAGATACACGTGTTTTCTCTGAACATGTTTTTCTGAAGAATATAGTGCCAAAGTTTGATGTACAGGGATTCACAATTTAATGAGATCAGATGTTTTAACAAAGGAATTAAAACATTCATCACTACTAAAAAAAGCTACCAGCATAACTGGAGTAAGAGGTATCTTATTTAAAACTCTGACAAATGATGGGCAGATTTACTCTGAATATTATCATCTAATCGACATCCCCATTGGCAGAGATCAGGATATGTCTTACAAATATGTGTGATAACATTTTGACCAATATGCAGTATATTTAACTCTAGATTTATTTTTTTTTTATAATCATAATAATAAAGGCTAAATCTTTGTTTTCATGTCAAAATGTGGGACAAAACAAATGATTAGCCTGATACCCAAGTGACATTATAAACAGTAACAATATATTAGCATACTCCATAGCTCTTTGGAGATAAAATTACAGAATCTGAATCATAGTCTCCTGCCACTGTAGTTTACATATCTGAATGAAGACAAGTTATTTCAATTTGCCACAGCATGCAGATACTCAGATACACTTTCAACTAAATATATTCAGAACAAAAGAAAAATGATCAGAATGGCATTGAGGAAGACTCCTTTATCAAGTCCTCTGTCAAAAAAAAACGATTAAGTTGTTCCCAATAAAAACTAAAACTAGTGTGTGTGTGTGTGTGTGTGTGTATTTAGTATTAATCTCACATAACTAAACTAAAAAATAGCTCTCTCGCTATTTCCTTGTGTGTGTGCATGTGTGTGTGTGTGTTTCCCTTCAGTTATTGATCAAGTTAATCCTGGGATTACCATGAGGAATGCCTAATTTTAAACCATTTATTTACCCTTCCTAGATTGTTATTTAATCAAATAAATAAAACAGTGGTAAAATTTAAGCTGGTGCTTTGTAATCAAGCAAAAATGCATTTAAAGCTTTAAGAGGATCTTAAATATTATCTATTGACAATATTATGGTGTGAGTACTTTCATATTTTAGTGAAACAGAAAAAAAAAATTAAAATGTTACATAGGAAAAGAATGGCATCATCAAATTCAGCTTGTACTTCAATGGTAACAGGAAAAACTGAAACTGAAAAAAATTAAGAGAAGCAGTAAAATGACATCCAGACCCCAGGAAGTCACACAGACAAATGCAAGTAGAATCCCAGAATATGAGTCATAGGGATGGTGTGATAGCCTATAGATAACAGGTAAGCAGTGCTTGGAGGTCGCCATCACCAGCAACTTCTCAAATGTCTTTGAATAATCCCTTTTCCTTTTCTAAAATATGGATCTTAATTAAAAGTAAACCTTTCTTGTTGCACTATTTGAAAGAAATAGCACAACAATTTATTTTTAGGATACCACAGCCCATTTCCTGACATTTTTTATCTGATAATTGGAAATTCAGTTCTATAAACTGCTGACACATTGATGGTTTATATAAAAACCATAAATGTAACATGGGCACTTCAATTTTTAACTGTTGTGTATTACCTTGCTTCCAATGTACATTTTGACAAATTATTTCCTTCTAAAACTTGTATATAGCAACTCTGGACTGTGTTCCTATCTTCTTTCTGTCATCTTGTAAAAATAACTACTCTAATTGCTAAAAAGAGAGCATTCTTTAAAACACAAATTAAGTCCCCACATTAATAATCCCTACAGAAGCAGCACATCTCTCAGAGTTTTACATGTGATTCATTGATTTTCATTGCATGGGAGAGCTCACAGGAAATTGTCTTCCATAGAGGGTGACAGAGTAATTGTATGTTTAAAGTGATATGTGATATTAGGACAACTTTCTATGATTAGACTGTGATGATTTAAAAATTTCAGTGCATTTTGAGACATTTCTGTAATTGTTAACCATATGCTGTTACACAAGCCAATTTCACTGTTTCCTTGTCTTGTCACAGGGTGGAGATAATTAGGAAAGGATTCGTCATGGTGGTGCAGGAATCAAGTTCTAGCATGTACTGTTTTCAGGCACTGTTAGTAATTTTGTGAGTTAGTCATACCTTCTTTACACTGTAAGAAATATATAGAGAACAATGGGTAGTCACTTCTCCATAATGTGATACACTATCTAGTAATGACTTTAAAAAGAGATGTTTATTGTTTTACGCTGTTTTTTTGTTTGTTTGGTTGTTTTTTTTTTACTGTGAATCTTTTATCTTTTGTTTATATGGTTAATTATTTCTAGCATGTCAGAGTTTTCTCTAACACACACACACACACACACGTATAAAGAATCTCTTTTCCCCCCAAATGATTTGCTGCCCTGCAGTATAAATACATAAACTGTGGAACACGGTTAACATTCAAGCTGAGAACTCCAGGATGTCCCTTTGGGTCAACAATGAACACATTTATAAAATTTAAAGATATCTGTGTTCAGGGTATCATTTAGCAGTCAATCACCTACTGAAGTGTTTCAGATAAAGATGCATGAAGCAGGATCTTATTATAATGTCTTGTAGGGGTGGAATATGATGTGTTCCATGAATCACACTAAACTGCAGTAATTCTTCCTCCATATAGTTTCTCTAGTTCTTCAGTGGTAAGATATATAAAAATTGCCATCTTTCATCTGAACTCTAATAATACATTCCTAGCTATAAACTGACTAAAATTTATCCTCTACCTACTTATAACCTTCTTCAAATTTTCATAATGTCCCTCTTGTGTTTAGAAATCTTCAGTGTATGGACAGTGTTGTGGACAGAATGTCTGTGTCCCTCCCAAAATTAATATATGGAAACCCTAAACCCTAATTTGAAGGCGTTAGAACTGGGCGCCTTTGAGAGAGAATTCAGTTTAGAGGTGATCATGAGGGTGGAGCCTCCATGACGGGATCTGTGTGCTTATACGAGCAGGGAGAGACACCAGAGCTTCCCTTTCTGTCATGTGAGGCTATAAGAGGACAGCTGACCCAAGGCCAGGAAGAAGGCTCTCATCAAGAACCAAGTGTGCAGGCATCTTGATCTTAAATTCCCCAGCCTTTTGAACTATGAAACATAAATGCCTGGTGTTAAGTTACCCAGTTTATGTTTTGTTTGTTTGTTTGTTTTTATAGCAGCCTGAGCTGATTAAGACAGACAGCATTTACCTTTCAGAAATAGCAGTTCAGCACTGACACAAACTATACCATCATCTGTCTTGGTCTTTTCATTCCTAAGAATGTCAGGCATCCTGTTTCAATCTCTGAAGTGCATTGTTACTATTCTTTTATTTTTAAAGTGTTCTCAAAGATTTGTTCATGTTATAGATAATCTAAGGAAGAGCTATTAACCATCCTGGTTCCCAAGAAAAGGCCATCTACATGCTGGAATGTTATTTCTATAGGGACCTGTTCAACAAAGTGACAATACCGTTCCCACCCAAATCTCCAGGTTCCATATTGTTTTAGAGCTATTGGGCATCCAGAAAGTATATTATATATAATAGATACTCATTAAAATGGATGTCAGTTTAAAAACAAATTTGTTTAACCCAATATATTTGAAGGAAAAGGAAAGCACACTTTAATAATAAAAGATACTATACTTTAATGAACTTAAATGCACCCAAGTAAATAGGATACAATCAGTCAAAGAACAAAAGTGGAAATCAGTGGTTGAGAAGTCTAGCAAACTTTGTGATATGTTCACGTAATTATACTCAGGATAAATTATGTGCATATGTACATGGGCATTTGCATCCGAAACTCCTCTAGCTCGGGAAGAAAATACGCTTTAGTAGATTATCGTATTTTTGATTTGGGAGTATACAGACCTTGAAGCTATGTAGTTATTATCATAATTACATTTTGGCAATATATGTGATTACCTTAACAGGGGGGTTTATGCTTCTGGATCATTTGCCATATAGTCTTAAATCCAGAACTAGATGGGTTTTTCAAAATTGTGAGGTCAGATCTCCAGGTATCTGCTTCCTGCAACATGTGTCCAACTCCCTGTGGCAAGTGTCCCCTCAACTCCACGGCATGTCCTTTCCTAAACTCCCTCTGGGCACTTCATTCTGCCGGTACATCTACCCCCAGTTGTATTTGCCCATTATCACTTTCTCTTCCATCCCCGAAACTTCTGTTCCATCATTACCCACTTTTTGCCTTACCTGAAACTGGAATAGTGAGGAAGTATACCAGATGCACCAAAATATTATTTCAGTGACTTTCTCTCTACAGTGAAAGTTGTCAAATGTTCCCAACAGTTCTAAAGAAAGTCAGCTTTTTATCCTTCCACACACGGATACCCTACATCATCACTGCCTTCAAATCAATACTGTCCCCCAGACCCCGTTCAGTTTCCAAACAGTCTTAATGCAACTGTGATTCATTTATCTGTATCTGTTAACATTTTCTAAGGTAATTTACACCCATTGAGGACCCTGTCACAGGGAGAAGTTTGTATATAAAGGCTGCTAGTGGAAACTCCTAATAAAAAATATTCAATATTTTGCCCTGGCCGGTCTGGCTCAGCAGATGAAGCAGCAGCCTGCAGTCTGGAGAGACCCAGGTTCGGTTCCCGCTAAGGGCACGTACCTCGGTTGCAGTTTGTCCCCGGCCCTGGTTGGGTCGTGCGGGAAACAGCCACTTGATGTGTCCCTTTCATGCCAATGTTTCTCTCTCTCTCTCGTCCTCTCACTCTCTCCCACTCTATCTGAACAAAAAATGGAAAAATGTCCTTGCATGAGGATTAAAAAAAATATATATATATTCAATATTTTTGTGCATCATTTATTTAGAAAAAAAAGTAAAAAACAAAAACAAATAGACTATATTATAGATCCATGAAATCATCAAATATAATTGCAATATCATTCCATTCTCATGACCAAATCTTGATCCTTAATGGGACACAGAACTTTAGTATCTGAGGTCATTTAGCTATTAGGTTATCGAACTATAACTGAAGTACAAGATATCTCTACCACACTATACTGCCATGCTCAAACTAGAGACATGGAATGACATAAAGAGACCTCCTTTCTTCTTCTTCAATCCATATGCAATAGGCATAATATTAAATCACAACACTAAATCCAAACTCAGACTTCTGCCATTCGATGATCTTTTAAAATTTATTATTCATTATTTTCCATTGGTCTCCCGACTCTAGTCAAACCAATCTATCTAGCCTGAAATTTCCCATAACTTCTGTCAATATATCTATTATTCTGTCATGCCATATTATATTTATTCATTTAGCTGTCTGTTTTTCTGCTAGTGCACTCCTTTATAATATTTCTGGATCTGCAGCACTCAGCAAAGTCTCACACCAGTTAGTGGTGCACAATTAATGCCCTCTGGAAAAATTATTCAGTAATTATAAAATGCTGAGGGTTTCTTTTAAAATAGAAAGCTTGCAAAATACACTCAACATTATGTCCATCAATTTTATTTGTGTTAATTAAATACATCTAATGTACTAATAGTTATTTATTCACGTTGAGACACTTTTCTTTGCCAGATCAGTTAATAGTTTGTAAAGACAAAAAAATCATCGGGCTATAGCAATCAGACAAGAAGAAATAAAATCCATGCAAATTAAAAAAGAGAAAATAAAATCATCATTATCCACAGATGGGATTTAAACAAACTTTTTTTTCTTTATTGATTTTAGAGAGAAAGAGGGAGAGAGAAACATCAATGTGAGAGAGAACATCAATTGGCTGCCTCCTGCCTGACCCCCACTGGGGATTTTGCCCACAACCTAGGCACGTACCCTGACCAGGAATCAAATTGGTGATCTCCTGGTGCATGGGTTGACGCTCAACTACTGCGCCACACTGACTGGGCAGATGATGTTTTATGGAGTTGTACACTTGAAACCTGTATGGTTTTGTGAACCAATGTCACTCCCATAAATTCAGATTGAAAAAGAAAATCTCCAAGCTGTACCACAAAATCTGGGAGTGGGAGGGTGTGGGGGGGATAAGAACACAGAAAACATACTTTGAAAATATATTCTTCACACATACCAATACCACTCTTGCCCTTTTAATAAAGCACTAGAGACATATTGTATAGTAAAACAACTTCTGGAGATTTATTAAACTATTTCATCCTGAAATTTTTCATAATGAAAATGAAACATGACAGAGAGTAAGAACTGAAGAATGCAAAGAAAATATAACATCAAAGACTTTCAGAATAACCTGTTCTTTGTAATTTTTCTCTCCAAGGTATAGCATTAAGACTGTTTCACTTGCCCTGGCTGGTTTGGCTCAGTGGTTTGAGTGTCAGCCTACGGACCAGAGAGTCTCGGGTTCAGTTTCCGCCAAGGGCATGCATCTCCATTGCAGTTTGTCCCTGGGGTTGGTTGGGGTCGTGTGGGTGGCAACCACCCGATGTGTCTCTCTGACATGGATGCTTCTCTGAAGATAAATGCAAAAATGCCCTTGGGTGAGGATAAAAAAATACATTTAAAAAAAGACTGTTTCACTCAAATCTTCCTCTACCTCAAAGATAAAATTATGTACACTGGCTAAAACTGGGGAGATGCATTCACTATAGCTCATTCAGCTCTAATTCAACCTAGCAATCAAATATTAGTTCTTAGACTTGACAAAGTTTTAAGAAAAAAGTACACAGTTCTTCTCTGAATGCATATTGCACAGGTTTACTATGATTATATATCACCTCTACTTTGGCACTAATAATATCCTAGAGGCTTGTGAAATAAATCAAAGTTACTTAGCTTATTTAATTATAGACCTATGCATATCACAATAATTCAATTTATTCTATAGCAACTAGTTATACATATAAATAATATTTATCTCTAAAAATAATGACATATTTCTTATATTTATGTTCCAATGACTTTATATTATAGATTTATATGTTTTACTTCTAGAAAGGTTTGACATTTGATTTTTATCTCTCTACGGTTATCACTTAGTATCCATGAGACATTGACTCCAGGATCCCCCCTTATCACACACACACACATATACACCAAAATTTGCAGATGCTCAAGTCCTTTATATAAAATGGCACATAATTTGCATATATAACTTACGCAATCTTCCCTTATACTTTAAGTCATCTCTAGATTACTCAGAATTCCTAATAGAATGTGGATGCTATGTAAGTTGTTTGTTATACTGTACTGTTTAGAGAATAATAACAAGAAAACATCTGTATATGTTCAGTACAACCATTGTAGACACAACTGTCATGGGTCTGACTCCACAGTACACGTCAGCAGCAACATCATATTTTTTATTTTCCTCAAGGTGGGTTGAATCCACAGAAGTGGAGCCTGTGAATATGAAGAGCTAATAGTACTCATGCTTCATTACTTATCAAGGAAAATTACATAAACTTATATAGTCAATGAATCACTGCTAGAATCTAATGGTAACTTAAGTTTTAATTGTAAATAATCCTATAGTGGTTGTCATTTATTTTTATAACTTCTCTCTAGAAATATCCCTGACCTATTGGGTAGCATAGTTAATTTTTATCAATTGCTCTGCTTACCTGTAGCACTTGATATGCAACCTTATCAATTATAAATAAAATTTCAGCCTTGCATTTTTATTGTTTTCTACCCTGATAGGATATAACCTTAGTGTTGAGAGAAAGTGTGCCATGTTAATTTTTCAACCCTCAGCATTTAAGGCAGTACCTGACACATAGTAGGTACTTTGGAAAAATTTTTATTATTAAATAAGCTGCTAGTAATATGTGTCCCATTTGTCCATGTGTGAACTAATCAGAAGAGGTGATAGAATATTCAAAAAATATATATACATACACAAACTTCTACTGAAAATGTTGAGATCAATAATATAATTAAAGCAATGAAGACATATTGCTGGAAAGATATTTGAGATTTATGATTTTTAGGCATGTATCCATATGCAGAATAATAATTAGGCACCTTGTTTATATAAAACTCATTCCAAATCAAATCAAGAATGACCTATAGCTCTTCTCCTAAGATCAAGGTACTAAATGAGACATTCTTTCCACTTTCACTACTTACATTATTTAACTTATATTTTATTTTTATGTTATTTTTTCCATCACCATTTATCCCCATTATCACTGCTTACATTATTAAATGAAGACACTGCAAGCTACACCATCTTGAAGGTGAATTTTGTGGATAGTCAAGTCATACAAAGTAAAAACTGGAGATAGGAGCAAAAAATCCAGGATCAAAAATCCCAGCAAGTATAGGAAATTCATTTTATGAAATTAACAGGGCACAATATCAAGACCAATAAGAGAATCATTCAATTTTCAATCTACCCCCTAACTCTGTACAGAGAATAAACATGATATTATGCACTGGTCAAACACACAGGACAAAAGAATTCTTACATAAATGAAATGTGGACAATCTGTCGAACTTGACTAATTTAATTTCCATTTATGGATGAGAAACTTTTTAAATTATGAGCTTCAGAGTGGAATGGGGGCAGAGGTACATGTTAAATTTTTAAAGTAGAATAAATTTTTATTTTTTTTGCATCTTCGTGAACTCATCCTACTTTTTAATAAGTTCCTTTTTATTTTTCTCAACCTTTTCTCTTAAAGTTCAGTCCATGAGGAGAATTTCATGATCAATTCCTATAGTGATCTCAAGTTATTGGTATGCTCTGGAAATGCTTAGGAAACTGTTGTACAGGAGACATACATTCTAGCTTTTATGTCCTTTTAAAGCCTTAATAATAAGAAGCTCTTATGGAGCCAGAGTTTTACAAATGCTTCTTTTATAAGTGGTGGTTCTACAGTTTTCTTTAGTTTCACTCAACAAAACAATACAAACTATAATTCAAGTCATGATGACTTTGCAATAGTGCATTGTCCTATTGGATAACATTTTATTTTTAGTATCTTATTAGCTTGGTGTTCATTGTGTACTCCTTTTCATTTGTTTTCTTTTTGTTCAACAACAACAAAAACAAAATCATCCCAGTAGTCCATACAGAAACTACTTTTATAATGCTTTAAAGCTTACCATGTGCCAGGCATCATTCCAAACACTTTACAAATGCTAACAATAATTTAATCCTCAAAACATCCATATGAGGAGATACTATCATGATTCTATCTTTCAGATAATAAAACTTTTACACAGGAAATAAAATAATGTATTTAAGATCACAGCGCTAATAAATGCTTTTGAGTTCCTCCTTTTAAGCACCTGCCACTCAGATCCACTTAGCCTAATTATAATAAATTTCCAATATTGACTTTTTAGAAAATGATCTTTCACTACAAAAATAAAAATTATAAGAAAAGTTGAATATATATATATATCATACTTGATCTTTGATAAAAGCTTGGAAAATGCTAAAATTAAAAGCTAGATTATGATTTTACAAGTTTATTAATCATTGTATTACTAACACAAGAGCAACAAAAATGTTAATATAATGCAAAAATCATTTCAGACAAGTGGATAAAAATTTAAAATCCCTTCATAAAAAAAGGTATTATACAGATGTCACAAAATTATTGTTTCACTTTAGCAACCTATGTGACAGTTTTATTACTATTTGGATAATCATAAAAAATAATCAAAAGTATTGAGCAGGTATGCCTACCAGCCACCATAAATAACAATTAAGTCATAAAATTAACAGTTAATTTTATGCATCAACTTGATTGGGTCCTGGGGTGCACAGATAATAGGTTAAACATTATTTCTGGGTGTGTCTCTGAGGCTGTTTCTGGATGAGATTCTTATTTGAATTGGTAGACTAAGCAAAGCAAATTGCCTCTCCCAGTATTTGCAGGTATCGTCCAATTCCTTGAATAATAATAATAAAAAAAAAAAAAAAAAAAAAAAAAAACAGAACAAGGGAGAATTTGCATTCTCTGCCTCAGTGTTTTACCTAGAATATCCACCCTCTACCTTAAGACTGGATTTACACCACAGATTCTCTAGTCTCAGGCCGTTTGACTTGGACTAGAACTCAATACCATCAGTTCTCCTGATTCTCACGCCATCAAACTTGAACTGGAACTACAGCATTAGTTTTCCTGAGTCTCTAGCACTCAGATCCTAAGACATCTCAGTCTCCATAATCAATTGAGCCAATTTCTTACAATAAATCTCTCTATATGCAGATATATAAATATAAAGAAACATATAGATAGACATATATGATTTTACATATTCTATTAAATTATATATTTCTATTGATAAATATCTATAGATAGGTAGGTAGGTAGATAGATAGATAGATAGATAGATAGATAGATAGATAGATGATAGATAGATAGATCTTATTGATTGTTTCTTTGGAGATCCCTGACTAATACCATGTGTTGTAAATCTAAATTTGAAAGCTGAAGCAATAAAAACTAAAAGAGAAAACATAGATAAATATATTCAGGATGTCATAATGGGAAAATATTTATTAGACAGGGCATAGTAGTAATAATTAAAAATAAAAAAAATAATTAATAGGTTGCAGTTCATAAAAATAAAAGTTAAAAAAAAAAGCTAACGAATGAAATAGACCCAGAGACACCGAAGTAGAAAACAGACTGACAAACTTCAGAGGGAAGGTGGGTGGGTGGGAAGAGATAAACCAAAGAACTTATATGCATACATGCATAACCAATGGACACAGACCCCAGTGCTGTGAAGGGGTGGGCAAGGGGGAAGGAGGGTGTCAATGGTGTAAAAAAAAAGGGACATCTGTAATACTTTCAACAATAAAGATAAATTTTAAAAAACTAAACTACTGTGCATTAAAGATGTGTTAAAAATGTGAACTATTCCATAATATAAATTACAAAGGAATCACGTCCAGAATATATTTCCAAAAAAGAAACCAGATGCAAAAGAATGAATATCAAGTTCAAGAACAGACTAAACCAATCTCTGGTGATAAATAAAAGTAGCGGGTGTCTGTGTATGTATGAGAGCACTGGTGTGGGGAGCTTGGTAAGGGGCATGAGGAATCTTTCTGGAGTACTAGGATACATTGTTTATCCTGATCTTGATATTACTTACATAGGAAATTTTCTGGTGTCCTAGAAATGTTGTATATTTTTTATCTTTCTATTATTTACATAAGTATATAGATTTATCATGAATTATCAATACTTAATATTAGTGCACAATATGTAAAGAATATATCAATGAAATACTATTAAGAAAAGTCAAAAGATGAAGTCTCATTTGTTTATTTTTTCTTTTGTTTCTACTGCCTGAGAAGATGTATCAGAAAAAATATCACTAAGAGAAATGTCTGAGACTTTACTGCCTATGATTTCTTCTAGGATTTTTAGGTTTCTTCTAGGATTTTTAGGTTTCTTTTAGGATTTTTAGGTTTCTTTTAGGATTTTTAGGTTTCTTTTAGGATTTTTAGGTTTTGAGTCTAACATTTTACGTCTTTAATTCATTTTGAGTTCATTCTTGTGTGTAGTGTAAGAAGGTGGTCACTTTCCTTTTTTTGCACATATCTGTCCAATTTTCCCAACACCGTTTATTAAATAGACTTCCTCTAGTCCATTGTATATTTTTGCCTCCTTTGTCAAATATTAATTTACTATACCAGACTTAAGAGTTTTTACACAGCAAAGAAAACTATCAACAAAATGAAAAGACAATCCACTGAATGAGAGAACATATTTGTCAATGATACATTTGATAAGGGGTTAATATCCAAAATTTATAAAGAATTTATAAACATCAACACACACACACACACACAAAAACAATCAAATTAAAAAATGGGCAAAGGATATGAACAGACACTTCTCAAAAGAGAACATACAGATGGCCAGTAGACATATGAAAAGATGCTTAATGTCACTAATCATGAGAGAAATGCAAATTAAAACCACAATGAGATATCACCTCACACCTATCAGAATGGCTATCATCAATGAATCAACAAACAAGTGTTGGTGAGGGTGTGGAGAAAAGGGAATCCTTGTGCATTGTTGGTGGGAATGCAAACTGGTGCAGCCACTTTGGAAAGCAGTATGGGGTTTCCTTAAAAATTTTAAAATGGAAATGCTTTTTGACCCAGTGATTCCACTTCTGAAAATTTATCTGAAGACACCCAAAACACTAATTTGAAAGCATATATGCACCCCTATGTTCATTACAGCATTGTTTTAAATAGCCAATATTTGGAAGCAGCCCAAGTGTACATCAGTAAATAAATGGATAAAAAAGTTGTGGTACATTTACACAATGGAATACTACTCTGACGTAAAAAGGAAGAAAATTTTACTCTTTGCTGCAGCATGGATGGATCTGGAGAGCATTATGCTAAGTGAAATAAGCCTGTCAGAGAAAGACAAGTACCATATAATTTCACTCATATGTAGAATTTAATGTACAAACTGAACTACCAAACAAAATAGAGACAGACTCGTAAATAGAGAGCAGGCAGAAAGCTCAAGTGGTGGGGTTGGGGAGTTGGGTGGTGGTGGAGGGATTAAGCACAAAATAAAAAAAAAAAAAAAAAGAAAGAGAACTCATGGACATGGGCAACGGTGTGGTGACTGCAGGGGGAGGGGAGTGGGTGGAGGTGGAAGAAGGCATAGCAGGGATTAATGGTGTTGGAAAAAATAAAATAAGTCAAAAGAGACAACGGGAACACATTCTTTCTGTACAATAATCTTGTCAAAAAACAAAAACAAACACAATCTAAATCTGTCCACTTTTCATTTGTTGGGTCTAACAAAATAAACAATACAGAAGATATGAAGATGCTGAACACCAGCACA
Source organism: Molossus molossus (assembly GCF_014108415.1). Lineage (NCBI taxonomy): Eukaryota > Metazoa > Chordata > Mammalia > Chiroptera > Molossidae > Molossus > Molossus molossus. The sequence goes on along the minus strand of NW_023425344.1, from coordinate 71,579,114 downwards.
GTAATGCAGTTAGACTGACACTCACTGTAAGAAACTACAAAAAAACTACTCAGATTCATTATAAATACAACCAAAGGAAAAAGAAGAAATTTAGAATTTAGAAACCAAAAGAGGTTTAGAGACATATCAATTGATTACAATATGGGAATTTCGTATGGACCCATATTCAAACAAATTTTTCAAATTTACATAAAAAGTTTTATGTATAAAATATGAAACTTAAGAGAAGATTTAAAATTGAAATAATAACTGGATTTTTGATTATATTGGAAAAATGTTCTTTTTTAATTAATTTATTGAATTTAGAGAGAGAGACATCAATTTGTTGTTCCAGTCACTCATAAGTTCATAGGTTGATTCCTTATGTATGTATCTTTCAGAATATATACTCTAGTAATTACATAAATACATATTTTAAAATGAAATCAAATTTCTTTAATAAAAAGTAGAGTAAGAAAGCCATCAAACATTTAGATGATAAAATATAAAAACACATGTATTATATATAGTGCACAGAAATCATAAACCTCTTATTTAAAATCTGATGGAGCCCCACTGGTGTGGATCAGTGGTTGAGCATCGACCCATGCACCAAGAAGTCACTGGTTTGATTCCCAGTCAGGGCACATACTCAGGTTGTGAGCCAAATCCTCAGTAAGGGGCATGCAGGAGGCGTCCAGTCGATGTTCTCTCTCATTGATGTTTCTATCTCTCTCTCCATCTCCCTTCCTCTCTCTTTAAAATCAATAAAATATAAATAAATAAAATAAAATCTGATGGAATATTTGACACATGAATACAAAACCATTCATCTGCATTCTGATCATCTGAGTAGGACTATTTGAGGTACAGAAGTACTGTTATAATAATGACCTTGCAAAAATGTGAACATGTCATTTTTTTGAGTACCAATAGTATGTGAAATTTCTCTAGTCTCAAAAAATAATAATAATAAATGATGAATTGTTCAACAGAAAAAAATATTTTAAAGAGACTGAAGGTATATGGTAATCTGCTCACATATTTGTTCAAAAAACATGAGACTGGCTCCTTACAAAACAAAAAATTGAATGATTACCATAAAATTGTATGACACCTATAAAAGTTTATCACCCTAACACCAAAAGCTGGCAAACACAGAAGCAGAATAAAAGTGAAAGTTTCTGCTTCACAACTATTTACTTCATAAAGCATAAATGATTTCTTTTTTTTTGGTCTATTTCTGGAATTTTCCATGTAATATTTTGGGACCACCATTGACCCTGGTCAACTGAAACCACAGAAAGGAAAACCGTGGATAAAGGGGGGAACCACTGTACATGTTTGTTTGCTCATAAAAATAAATACATTAAGCACATCAAGTGTCTCAGGACTTGCTCTTCTCATTTAAATACAGGTGGCGGAAATGTCGTTAGATAGGCTTCTACAACCGGATGGTTAAGGACGCCCTTCCAGCGTTGCCTTAGCCAGTCCCTTCTGCTGGTCGTGTGGGTTGTTTTCAGTTTTCCATCATGCTGAACACTCTGGCAGATAATTTCCTTTTTCCTGTCTCTGGTTCTTTTCCTGAGTAAATTCCCACAGATAAAATTGTGTTGGAAGAACGTGCACAGATAAGGTTTTAGATGTCTATTGCCGAGTTATCTTCTAGGAAAACGTGCCCACGTGCATCACAATGCTAATCCCGTCTGCCCAGTTACACCTCCTTGGACACCAATGATGTTCTTTCCTTCTTTCTTTAAAGGGCTCCTCAAAACTTAGACTAGTCTACTCAGAACGCACACCGTCAATTTGTTTAAAAAATGGCAAGTTTGGGTTCTTCAGGCCAAGGATCCCACAAAAAAGCAGCAAGTCATGAATGGGCATAAATGATTTCTTGAACAGGTTGAGGTTTTATTCCAAATACTGTATATTGTCTACATTAATGAGACACAATTTATTTATTAGTTTGGAGAAGCATATTTACATCATTTAGGAAAAGTAATGTGAATATGCATGCATATGATTGTATTATATAAATATAGATATAAATAAAATACATATTTTTGTGTATTCTTTGTAGCCATTAGAAGCATAGTAGAACTATGCTATTTCTTTCTTTATTTATTTATTTATTTATGTATCAAAGTGTTCATTTAAATCATGGCTACAAAACTTACAAAAAAGTCAAATATCTTTGCAATGGAAGTCAATGTTGTATAATATCAAGATCTCTGCAGGTTATCATCCATGCCAATACTGTGGTCTTCTTTTTATTTTTTTTATTTTTTGTTGATTTTTTTTTTTTTTATCCTCTCCCGAGGATATTTTTCCATTTTTCGTACAGATAGAGTGGGAGGGAGAGAGAGGGAGAAACATCGACGTGAAGGGACACATCGAGTGGCTGCCACCCGCACGACCAACCAGGGCCGGGGACAAACTGCAACTGAAGTACGTGCCCTTAGCGGGAACCGAACCCGGGTCTCTCCGGACCGCAGGCTGACACTCTAACCGCTGAGCCAAACTGGCCAGGGCTATTTTTTTTATTTTTTAACACCTAGAGCTTTACACAGTTTTCTTTTCCTTCTTTTTTTTTTTTCCTCACCCGAGGACATTTTTGCATTTTTTGTTCAGACAGAGCGGGAGGAAGAGAGAGGAAGAGAGAGAGAGAGAAACATCGATGTGAAGGGACACATCGAGTGGTTGCCACCCACACGACCAACCAGGGCCGGGGACAAACTTCAACCTAGGTACGTGCCCTTAGCGGGAACCGAACCCGGGTCTCTCTGTACCGCAGTCCGACGCTCCAACCGCTGAGCCAAACTGGCCAGGGGTTTTCCTTCTTTTTTTAACTGATATTAGAGAGAGAGGAAGGGAGAAGGAGAGAGAGATAGAAAGAAACACTGATGAGAAAGAACATCAATCAGCCACCTCTTGCATGCCCCCCACTGGGGATCTGGCCCACAACCTGGGCATGTGCCCTGACCGGGAATCGAACCGGCAACCTCCTGGTGCATGGGTCAATGCTCAAACACTGAGCATTGTTTGGGCAATACTGTCTTCTTATAAAAGCCACATAGTCTATTATTTTTTTAATCATGTAAGAATATCAACCAAAATCTAGGTTCACATTTCTGGCTCTCACAATATTACCTCTGTTTACAATCTAAAATAAAGTTCTTCAGGCACTGTAAGCCAGTGAATTAAATACATGTTTGTAGATGTGTAGGTGCATAAGCAGCAGCACATGTATCAGGTTATGCCTAACACCATAAGTGCTATCAATATCATACCTGGTTTCTTTTAAACAAGAGTATGTAGAACTTCATTAATATCCATATTATAATATATGAATTTAAAAAAAAACACTGTGCCATTAAAAAAGACAATTTAGCATAACATCAAGTATCTCATCAGATGAAGACCCCAATTTTGTTCAAGTTTCATCCACTTAGAAACACCTTTTGAATTCAAATCGTATATTGAAATTAAATAATCAAAGCTATTTTTAAATATGATAATGTGATTTAAAGAACTTCATGTTCCTTTTATTATATTATAAAAGTTTAATCTTATATTGTATTATAAGTATATAAGTATATATACTTATATGAAATTAAAAATAAAATGTCCCTGAAATTAAGAAGTTCAGGTTGGTTCCTTCCCACCATACCAGATACTCTCCTCATGTCTCTGACCCACCAAAGAAACTGATGATTCCCTCCTCTTCCTGTCTTGGCTACTTCCTGGTGCTCCTATCTCAGCATACATGCTACTTTCTCAGAGGCCTTCCTGACCACCCACCTAGCATCCTCTATGACATCACTGTATGTTTTCATCCATTTTTTACCAGATGCATTTTCTTATTTATTTGTTGTTGATCCTTCTCCAAGGAATGCAACTGCTTGAGAGCATAGACTGTCAAACTTGTTCACTGCTGTATTCTCATAGTTGGGACTCATATTTGTAGTAGTCCCTCAATAACTATTTCTTGAACAGATGAATGGGTGGTTGGGTGGATGAATAAATAGATGTAGAAGCAAATATGTAATTTAAAATATATATTGTGAAAAATAGTCATAAAATCAACTGAAATTATGATGATAAATGTGTAATAGAGGAAGGAACATAAAATTAGCACTAAGATGGCAGTTTTCTAGCTATAAAATTTGGTACAAGTTTTTTACTTCCTTCTTCCCCTCCCTTCCTCCCTACTTTCTCTCTAGGTGCATATACTCATTTTAGAAACTGAGATCATTTAATTGCATATACTGAAGTGATTTATGAATAGAAAATGTATCATGTTATTTGTAAATATTTGGGAACAAAACATTGGGGAAATACATTTCATTCTCATTTTTTATATTAAAATTATAAGTGTAACTGCTTGAAAGAGTCTGATTGAGGCCAAAATGTCTAATTTCTTCATTTTACATATAAAGACACTAAGAGAAACTGGATCTCTCTAAGTGTCAGGTTTATGGCAATTCAGTTACACTATTCCAATACCCTTGGAAAACAATAAAGTACTTTAAGCATAAACACAGAAATAATAAATCAATTCTATTAATTTTTATTTGTTTTAATACTAACTAAAAAAATCTTAAATATATTTTCTGAAAAGTAATAACAGCCCTCAACCATATTTTAGAGACACTATTTGGATATGCAATGTAAATGAAAATAGATTACACCTTTAAAGCACATAAAATCTCTGTATAGAGTACCAGTTATTGACATATTCTAAAATTAAGTGATTCCTATGAAATTCAGAGGGAAGAGTTTTATTACTGTCTGCTTTCCAAATTGAAATATAATCATAAAACACTATTACTGGAGCCATAAAAAGTTAACTGGACTGGGAAAGAGGAATAAATTATGTATAGTTATCAAATATGACTGTAAAGATCTACTCTTGATGATCTTCAAAAAATTGATAATAAAGATATATTTAAAAATTAGAAAATTATTTTGTAACAAATATTTTATTAATAGGAAATCAAAGTCAACAGGATTAAAAACTATAATTCAAAATATAGATGATTTGCTATTTCTGGATATTTCCCAAGTAAGTTTTAAGCTTCTTTGAGATCAAATGATGTTTTAAGAATAACAAATATCCCTTCAGATTTATGCTAAATTTCATTATATTTTATATCTTTTCATTTTTTATAAGAGTTCTATGTGTTTATCCTTGCATTGCATATCACAAGCAATTTTTATTCTTTTACTCTTATTTTCCCATATATGAGTATTGTGTAATTATTTTGCTTAGTACTCTCATATTTAGTTATTACTACTTATAAAATTCTTGCCATTTATTGAGAAATTACCAAAAATATCAAAGGTGCTGGAAGAGGAACTTACATTTAACTGTGTTAAGCACTTTACATATATTAATACTTTTACTTCTTACAAGTATTAGTATGAGTCCCATTTTATAGAAAAGTGAACTCAGGTGCTAAACGTACAGAAAGCTCACAGGCACAAGGCAATTGTGTAGTAAAAAAAGTTTCCTCCAAAATAGCAGCAAATAAGTTAAGTGATCAGGGTTATAAAGGTCTAAAGTAGTTCAATGTCCTTAATCCTTCTACTTCATTCTTCCTTAATCAGTAAAGTAATCCACTTGGATTTTCACCTGTTGTAATGTGGTAGATTAGATGCCCAGTCTCATTGTCCTACTCAAATATATATATATATTAAATACTGAATAAAACATCTATTTTCTTAATCTTGAATATATACAGGAGCTAGCAAGAAAGTAACCAACGCTGACACTAGAGACTGAAGGTGAAGGTCAGAGTTATATGAAGCCATGAATTTGAATTTTACTTTGAAGATATTTGCAAAGCCAGTAAACGTAAGTATTAGTTCTCATGAACGTTTAATCCTAGGACACCAAAAGTTTGCATTTTCAGTGTACAGGTGAACTAAACATATATTTACCGTCCTTCCTTACCTAAAACTGCTCAAAGCAGAGAAAAATAAAAACCTTTCCTGAGAATTCAAAATCACAAGCTATTCACATGGGTATAGAAGAGTCTAGGTTCTCTACTCTGAGTTCCTGAAAAAAATCTCAAGGTCACAATTTAATTAAATCAGTCAGTTTTCACAGGAGCTTCCAGATCTCTGACAAATGAAAAGCATAGTTTTTCTCTATCTCAATCTCAGCTACCAAGAAATTTGCATAGGTACTATTTCAAAAAAAATGAGCAGAAACATTTTTTTTTTAAATAATGAAAATATATTTCTAAGGACAGTTATTCAAAAAAATTATATAAGAAAAAATAAAGGTGATAATTTCATAGTTGTGTAACATCAAAGAATGTACATTTGAAAACGATATTGTTTAAATATAAATACATCTGCAATTCAATGAATGATGACTTAATTTTCATGAAACCTAAAAATATATTGGTTATTATGATGAAGATTTTTTTCAGAATATATGATTGATGGTTGAGAAAGTATGAAAAGTTTTGGAACTTGAGTTTGCAAACTTTTTCAATTTTTTTTTAACTCAAAAAAAAAAAAAAAATCCATGAAGTGTTAAGAAGCAGACAGCCAAAGAAGTGAAAACTTAAGAACAGTGAGGCAATATTCAGGCTCAGTTTGAACAACTGCAATGTGTGAAGTCAACTTTGCACCTGTTCTGGGAGCTGTCGGTGTTGGCAGGGGGCACTGGAAGCTGAGCTTACGCACTTCACAGAGAAGTATTATTGCCCAATAATGCAACCTTTGACATGTCACCAGTTCGCAGTTTGCCTAAGTCTGACGACATGTAAACCACCAGAATGTATAACTGCATAATTTACAGGATTCAAAGGCCCAAGTCTTTCTCTGCTCTGCCCATGCTACCCCGACCACCTTGTGACCCTGTGAAATGCAACGTGGAGTTATAGATAGGTAGGGGTGAGCAAAAGGGTCTAAAGTGACAAGAACCTCGATTTTTTTTTCTGAATCCATATAACTCTTAACAAATAGCACCACTGGGTAACAACTTAGTTGTTCGGAATAAAACAGCTGTACATTTATTTTTCCCTGAATATACTCTGACTTTATACTGTGTGATAACATACACATTTTAGAAGCAATTATGTTATTTTGCAAAGAAGCCCCCAAAGCTTACACAATATCTCACCCTGGGACAGGGATGAACAGAGGAGTCCTCAGAGTGCTGCCTTGGAAACCTGCCACTATGTGATGGCAGCTGGTGATTAATAATCTTCAACGAAATAGTAATTCAAACAGGATTAAGCAGGCTCACAAACTCTCACAGTAAAAATTGGTACAAACTACTTTGAAGTAGTCCCTAAATTATGCGATGGCCCTACACTCAGTTACTTGCATTGCACGTGACAGAAGAGCTGTGCAAGACACTGAGTTTCTCCAGTTCATGATTAAACAGACACTAACTTTCAACATCATTTTCTAAGCATTCGTTCATTCTTTCCAACAATTTTTTTTCCAGAAAATTGTAGGTGCTCATCAGCTTCTCTAATATGATGGATTCATAAAGTTCTTATGCAAATTAACATTGATAAATTGAAGTTCACATAATAGAACCAGATGTAATATATTAAAACTATTGTTTACTAAAGAAAATTGTGGCCCTGCCCGGTTTGGCTCAGCGGTTGGAGCATCAACCTGTATACCAGAGAGTCCCGGGTTCGGTTACCGCTAGGGGCACTAAAAAAAAAAAAAAATTATGTTCTATGAATTAAGGGGTAACAGCATAATTGATTTGAAATTACTGAGATATTAAAGATCTTTTTTTTTTTTTTTTTTTATCCTCACCCGAGGACATTTTTCCATTTTTTGTTCAGATAGAGCGGGAGAGAGAGAGAGGAAGAGAGAGAGAGAAACATCGATGTGAAGGGACACATCGAGTGGCCGCCACCCACACGACCAACCAGGGCCGGGGACAAACTGCAACCGAGGTACGTGCCCTTAGCGGGAACCGAACCGGGGTCTCTCCGGACCGCAGGCCGACGCTCCAATCGCTCAGCCAAACCGGCTAGGGCAAAGATCATTTTTAATGATAGAAAATGTGCTTCAAAATGTGCTAGTTATGTTGAAGATTTGGAAAAGATCTATAATAAAAAAAACTAAAAACACTATATTTTGAATGAATTTTACAAGTAAGAATCTTTTAAAACATGTTTCAAGGCATTTTCTTTCCTAAAAGTATGTTGTAAACTTCTACAATAATTATTTTAAATTTCTACCTTGTCTCCTAACACAATTAAAATAAAAGCTAAGCAAAAGTAAACTCACAAACTCCATATCCTTAAGCACAAAAGCAAAGAGCTTTTCTAAAGTACATTGAATATCCTCTTGAAGAAGCTCATGGGAAATAATAAGCAAGATGATTTCATACTTAAGTTCAATGGAGAAAAAAATAAAGAAATAAAACTTCAGTGGTGGAGATTAAAAAAGTATATTCAACTTACAAAATCCAATGTCTAAGGGCAACTCAGAACATATCTGTTTCAAGGGTCCATAAACACAAACATCGCTCCTTTCCTCCAACCACCCAATTAGAAAGCAGAGGCCTGGAGTCAAGTCAAAGTGCTGCTCACTGAAAGGTCCTGCTTACTTTCAGGCAATAAATGCAAAGGATGTTTGTGCCTGAGGATTTTTACCCGTTTCTTTTGAGAGACGCTGGCTTAGATTCCAACCAAAGATAGCAGTTCAAAACAATTAAGAATTCTCACCCCGATCCCTGCTTCACTGCATCATTAAATCGGCACACACTTGGCATATTCCTGGCAGCTCTTGGCACTGGGGCTGGGGGTCAGAACTGAGAAGCTGTGGCAATGCCATGTGGGCAAAGCTTCTTTCCAGCAGCTGCCAACACTCTGTCTCAGCCACTGAATCAACCTAAATCTCTCAGAATCTCGAAATCACAGTCTCTCGCTCTCTCCCGTCCCCCACAAGAAATGCACATGAATTAAAATTCCACTTTAGATGTTGCTGTGTATGCGGAAACACAAGATCAGTGATGTTTCAGCAGAGTCTGGAAAGTCTGAAACAGCATGCTATGGTTAGCGTATTTTTTGGTCTCCTTCGGTTTTAACTTTACTCTGAGGTATTTCCCTGCCACTTCGATTCTTCCATCTTGTTTAAATCGATGAATGTATGTCCCCCAAATACTGCTGTGGCTACCTTCATTTTCTGTGCCCATAGCTTCCACAAAATGATTTTTTCCAAAGTAATAATTTAAAATGTTTATCAGTATTAGTAATTTGCCTATCTGTATTTCCTTCTGAAGAGTGTGCTTCTCCCCCTATCTCCTTATCTTTTTAGCATCATAAGGAGCCTTATTGGTTCTACCTGGGAAAGAAACAACATAGGTTTGAATTGCGCAAAGGAGCCTGTGCTAGTAACCTGGGCCTTGAGCAAATGCAGTCCTTTGTTGTGGGTTTGTCTCTGGGAATTTTCAGAGAGACTAAGGAACAATGAAGTTACACTGCTCAGCTCTGCCTCACTTCTGTTATCCCTCACCTTGGAAAACATTAATAACGCAAATTTAAAAATTCATAGTGAATGAATAAAACATAAGATTCCTTTGTCCTTTTATAATACCGTAAATTGTGGGAACAGCAGAGAGATGAGAAGTAAACTCATGCTTCTGTGTGTCAGTTCACCAAACTCCACATTTTGTAAAAGTGATCTTCTTTATGGTGAATTCATGTAGTGACAATGCCAATATTCCCAGCATCAGAAAAAGAAATTAGTAGAATGAAGTTAAAGTAGTAAAATATTTGGATAATCTTTGTGTTATTCAGAGTACCTTAGGTAAGGAAGGTGGTAGTGGTTTTTATTTCCCCCTTTCAATAAATATGGTTATTATGTTCCAAAATTTCATCTATGGAGATTCTGATATATTGAAATATAAATACATGAGACATACGCTACACAAAAAATCATTATTTGCTATCTTCAAAATGTCAAACTTGCAGATAATACAGGCAAAACATTGATAATTGAATTATTTTTTCTCAGTCAGAAAACCTAATCTCTGTTATTTTCTACCATATCACAAATAACCGTTAGCTCAGGAATAGTGCAAAACATAAGAGACACAGAAGGTACAAATACATAAACCAGAGCATTAGGATTTAGAAATTCAACATGTAGCTTAACACAAAAGTTGTTGCTACTTTATAAAAGATGAAAAATTGCCTCCTCCCTCCACCCCCTACCTTTTCTGTTTGTTCTTTTTGCTGTTTTGTTCCAGGAGTCCTAACATGAACCACTCGCCATTTTAGAAGCAGTCCAGTTTTCCAAATTTGTGTTTCATAAAACTATTAAAAGGTGAAAGTGGAGGAGGTGTCATTTTTATTAGTGTTTCATCTCTCTCATCAATTCAGGTGTCTTTCTTAGTCATTGTTTATTATTCCTATTATATCTTGACAGTACACAATTTTACTTTTATGTAAATACCAGAAGAAGAATTAAACTAAATTCCAAAATCATTTTGCCATGTCAGAAACAGAAAACCATTAATTAATCAAATATACTTTGTAGGTGTCAATTCTTTTCAATGTATAAGTTGCAGTCATGGTCTTGATGCCCTAAGGTGGGGGGGTGTTATGGAAGGAGCAAAGATACAAAATTATGAACTTGTCCAATGGAAAAGTAATCAAACTTGTCCTTTTTTAAAGAAAAACAAATTATTGAGGAACTATTCTCTACTTCACTGTCATAATAATCAAATTCTGATAACAACTCATTGCACTAAGCAAGGACACTGAAAGGTAGAAATTTTAAGACCATGTTTAGATTTTAAATTAAAAAATTTTCAAACTTGAATGACCTTTCCAACAATGAATAGAAAATATCTGAAATTCTGAACATCAAGAAAGTAAATCTTAGAACAAAGCATTCATTATTTCCAATTATTATTAAAATCCAGTTTCTCTTTAGCCTTTTAAATGTCAAAACGTATTATTTGTGGATGATCTGAGAAACATAAAGTGTTTTCTTGGGCAGAAAATAATTAAACACAAAATCAAGCATATCTAATATCTTTGAAAAGCTACCAAACATTCATTTAGGAAAGTGTTTTTTGGTTTTGAACATTCTCTCTTGCAACTAAATGAAATCTACATATACCAATTTAGGCAACAGAGTTATGGATTTGACATCAGATTTGACAATATCCACAAAATCTATTCATTATTTATCTTATCACGCAGAGATGAAGATGGGAATACAGACATCAAAGTAAGATCATTTAACATTAAAAAAATTTTCAGCCACAGCTTACATTAAATAAATTTCTATTTAGAATAAAAATTCAAAACACTTAAGTTCAAATGATACTCTGTCTCACAAGCACAGAATTTCTGCTCCAAAAATTAATTCAAAGAAATTAAAGCCTTACACCTTATTTGGGTGAAGTAAGTCTCATAAAGTGCTTCATCCAAGTCCTGACATATGACAGAGTGATTACAGACCTCAGGAAAGGAACACCAAGCCCCAGGCATTTGCATTACACCACATTCTGAATTATGGTTTTACTTATGGTTTTACCACTGATCAACTCAACTTAGAGTTCCTTTCTACTCCCCCCCAGGCGGTACACTGACCCTGCTCTCAGTTCCATAAACAGGATCTAAACCAGGATCTGATTACATTGACTTCTAGAGCCTTTATCCAGACACTTCAAATCTTGGGGACTTTAAAGAACATCACAGAAGTCACTACTTTAGAAAGACAGAACAAGATATAGGAAAGAGAGTAAAACAGAGAGAGAAAAAGATCTTTGTTTGCTCCTTTAGTACTCACTATATAGAAGAGGGATGCATTTCCTCCCTGGAATGTATTACCCCCTCCGACATGAGCTTTGCTTCTTACTTCAATTCACAATCACAATGACCTGAGTATCTTAATTTCCCACATGGATGTTGTCTCCAAAAGGATTATACTTAAAACAGCAGAATTTAGCAAACCTAATAGTAGGGTAGCTTACTAATTTTTCTTGCCTCTTCCCATCCCTCTCCTTTTATCACTGCCCGATTTCATCAGAATAAAATATCTCATTAGAGGTTACTATCAATAGGAACAAATACCTACCTTTTGTTATGGATAAAGAAAAGATACAATCCATGCTCTGAAGTGTTTTGTGGGTTAAAATCAAGAAAATAACTGATAATACCGCGCAACAGGTTCAACATTAAGCAAAGGATGCTGCAAAAGAACCAAAGAGAGGAATCTACAGGAGAACACATCAGGTTAAGGAAAGCTTTGACATGTAGGAAAGGTTATCTAAAGAAAATAGCAGTTGGCCCAGCTCATGTGGCTTAGTGGTAGAGCATCGACCCATGCACCAGGAGGTTGCTGGTTCGATTCCCGGTCAGGGCACATGCCCAGGTTGTGGGCCCTAGCCCCAGGGGGCAGCATGCAGGAGGCAGCCAATCGATGTGTCTCTCTCATCGATGTTTCTATCTCTCTCCCTCTCCCTTCCTCTCTTTCTCTAAAATCAATATAGAAAATAGCACTTGAGCACTTATTAAAATATAAGACAGTTTTAATGGGACAGAAAAGAGGGAAAACTGTTCTTGCATCAGAGTGAGCAAGAAGTCCACTTGCAAGTAAAAAACAAAAACACTAGGTGTGGGATAATGTCTCTAGGAATTCTAAGCATTCAGGATGCCTGCAGCACAGCACGCACACCGATTCATAAGAATGGGAAATGAGCGATGCAGACACCAGGGCAGTCATTTTTAAAGACTTTTGTTACCTCTAAATACATATAAACAAAGCAGTAGAAAAATGATTCAGATTTCACAAAGCGAACTTAGATAATATTACAAGTTTGGAAATATTTTAAAACACCCGTGCAAGACCTTTTATAGTGGTGGTGTAATCAGCCAAGTTTAGGACTAATTCTAACAGCACTTTCCAACTGCATTCCTACAAGCATTGCATTCACATTTAGGAAATGCTGAAGCAAATTACTGTCATTGTGTTACTGTGAATAAACACCTACACTCTCATTTATCTTCAATGTTCTTCCAAATAAGAAAAAAAATAGGAATTGCATTTCTTTTTTTTTTAAATGTCTTTCAGTTATATTAGTAATCTACTAGTCAGTTATTAAAATTCAAAAAATCTAATTTTTATTAATCTAGAACACATTTGCCCAAATACATACTACTAGGCTTATGTTCTTTTCTATTCAACATCTTCTTTATATTGCGTTATAAACCTGTAACAGGCTTTCTGGCTCTTTGAGGAGAAGAAATTGCATCTGACAGCAAGAGGCATGTTATAGCCAATTCCATTTTCCACGTCTTTTCCCTTCACTTGTGAAATCTCTCTCCAAATCCCAGGGCCTAATTAAATACCTAGGGGCGTTACATGTAAAACATCTTGAAGTAGTTCAGTGGGAATGATTTACAGCAATACACACGATGACGGATGTGCGAGAAAGTAAGAGATGATCTTCTGTGGCGTTCGTACTAAGACGGAGCACATGATGCCACAGTGATATTTATTAACATCCCAGCGAATTAGACTTTATCAAATCCTCAGACTCTGATGCAGAGCTTTCTCTTAGCATACTTAAGAAAAACATTTTATCATGGATTGATAAAATACATGTTAAAAACAACAAGTAATTATTTTCTACTGTTTATCAATATCCATAAAACAACTGTGGAATACGTGCTATTCCCTCTTTTCTCAGTTCTAATTGTATTTGGTTAGCTACAGAATTATGGTAAACATTGAAGAAATATCAACTGATGTTTCTAATTCAATATGGAAGTATTAACACTAGGAATTAATTGCATTTATCCCACCAATAACCATTTCCCACCCCCACAATTAATGGCATAAGAATAAAGAAAAGTGTAACATAAAGGAGTGACAAAATGACTTGAAATAGGACACAAGAAGTCAAGCAATTCGGAAAGATGGTGTAGTAGCAACTGGCTTAGCAGAGTAGCAGCAGCCTCCACTGCAAGGCCTGCAAAGGGAGGAACCACAAGGGATCCCAGCTGCTCGCAGACTACCCCTGAGAAGCCTCACTTGGAAGCATGAGTTCTATGGGAGTTATGGGTGAGGGCAAAAATGAAAACAAAAATATTTGCTGAAAGTTAGTGAGCAGAGTGGTGTGAAATTTCCGGTCTCCAAACCCTGCACAACCAGCACCTTCCTTACTCTCCCATCCTTCAGGGTCTCTGTCTGGAGAAAATGAGTGGGAGCTGCCTTGTAATCACGGACCCCCCAGCAGGAGCCCTGCACTCTGCTCCCCTGCCTGGGGAGAGCCACTGCTGTGTTTTCAGGAATTTGGTAAGTGATTGTTAAACACAGCCGTTTATTAAAAATTTAATTACATAAACATTCAATTAAATAAAATATGTTAAGGACAAAGGTAATACATTCAAAGCTCGTATGTTCCCAATTATTTTATATCAGCTATGATTTAGATGTCATTTTTTCTGTATCTATATGGTAGAAATACCATGTATATATATGAACACCTTCTCTGAGTAAAGTGACATCATACTGATCATATTAAATTGGCTCTGATGGGGACATTTACATCGAGGGAACTCAGCAAACATAATAAGAGATTTATTTTTTAATTGTTTGTCTAGGTTTAAGAATGTGGTGAAGAAAATATCAATGCAGATTAAACCTAATCTACTGCTAAGGCTGAAACGATGTTTCAGTTAAGTAAATATAACTGTTACAAGAGTGAGAAATACTTTAACAGCAAATTACATATCAGACTAAATTATAATATTTTATTGTATGAAGAGTTAGTGGTTTGGGATATAACATCACTTGCCAAATTAGGGTTGAATTGTAACCATAGATTGATTTTTGATACAACAGTTTGGTAAAATGCAAACATTCTGTTAGAATCAATTGGCTGTATGAAATATATAATAAAGGAATAAAAAATTGTAATTATTCTTTGTAAATTGTATGCTACACATATTGATATTAGTAAAACATACATATTAAGCATATATATATACATTTTCATTTTTGCTTTTTAGAGAATCAATTTTTAAACATTTGTCAGCACATCACTGTATACCAGGAACAAGTGCGTGAAGACAGGGATTTAAGTTATAAAGAGAAGACTGTAAGTCAAAGTCTACTACTAAATTTGACCCTCAACTTCCTTCTCTTACCACCTTACCAGATACCAATATCAATCAATTCTTAAAATACTACTTGTCTTCCATTTTATGTGTATCTTTTTGAATCCTTGATCATTTCTCATGTCTCTTAAACTCTATCTCATTTGAAAAACATGTTTGCCTTCCTATGACTGATTCTGCAAAATGTCATCAAATCAGTATTCCATTCACTAAATTTTTGTTCCGCTGTGTTTATTCTGCTAATTTTACAATGAGTTTTGATCTCAGTTATATTTCTTATTTTCAGAAGTTCTCCTTGTATTTTTATGTTTTGTTTTCTGGGTTCTTCTTCTTCTTCTTCTTTTTTTTTTTCCTTAATTTGCCAAGTCATTTCTTCAGGATCTTATGCTTTTACTAATAAGTGTGACCATCTCATTTATTTAAACATATTAACTATATTTATTTTACATTTTGTTTTGTATTTTCTTTTTTTAACTAAATTTACTGGGATGAGATGGGTTAATGATATTATATAAGTATCAGGTATACAATTCTATAATAAATCATGTGAATATTGCATTGTGTGCTCACCTCCCAGAGTATCCTTTTATCAACATATATTTGACCCCATTTACACTCTTCATGCTCCCCCTTGCCCCTCTGGTAACCAGTGTACTATTGTCTGAGTCTGTGTTTTTTGCTGCTTTCCATCTTCTGTCCCACGTATGAGTGAAACCATGTGGTTCTTGTCCTTTTTTCACCTGACTTATTCCGCTTAGCGTGATACTCGCAAAATCCATCCATGCTATTGCACATGTCAAGATTGCATCCTCTTGCCTGGCTGGTGTGTCTCAGTGGTTGAGTGTTGACCCATGCACCAAGAGGTTGCTGGTTTGACTGCTGGTCACATGCCCAGGTTGTGGACCTGATCCCCAGTGGGGGGCATGCAGGAGGAGGCTAATTGATGTTCTCTCCATGGATGTTTCTCTCTCTCCCTCTCCATTTCTCTCACTGAAAATCAATAAAGAAAAAAAAAAAAAAGAAGATTGTATGCTCTTCATGGCTGAATAGTATTCCATTGTATAATTTCTTTCTATTATCTCCTTGTCCATTTTATAATTGTGTTATGTGACTGTGCTTACACTGTTTGGTCTCTTCACTGAAGGGGACATTAAATGCCTCAGTTAAAAATATCGCAGAAAGATTTTTTTTTTTTTGTAAAATACTTGGAAACACGAAGTCCCTGAGTCTATTTTATATCCCTGAGTCTATTTTAAGTTTATTCTTGGCTTATTTTTCTCTGCACCGTGCAGTCAGCATGAATTGATGTTCTGCTTCTACATCAGAGTCTTCTCTGAATTCTCAAAGGACATTTTTGTCCCCACCACTTCATGAAGGCTGAGACAGATTTCTCTTTTTAGTCCTCCTTATCCTTTAGTTTTTGTTTTCTAATTTGCTCTTGATTATAGTCCTTTGTGCATTCAAGCTTTATCCTGACAACAGACTCTTAACTCTGCATCAGCCAAAACCTTTTTACACACATGCCTAAGATTATCTAAACCAAGTCTCTCGGCCAGTCAGCATCTGACTGTAGATAACCCCAGGCCAAGCAACATCTTCAGCACTAATGAACTGTCCTTACTTGTCATATGGCTTAGTCCCTAGACTCAGAGTTGAATTCCTTATTTCCTTGTAGGCACATGTATTCATTAAAAATATGTGTTTTGGGTTTTGTTTTCTTTTATTTTATGCAGGAGTTTTTAGGTGATTTTTAGCAGATGTAATTTGATATCTAGACTTCCAGGTGGCCAAAAATCAGATTTCTACAAAAAACTGTGCAAAATAGATTTTTAAACATAAATAAAAATAAAATGTAACTGTCATGAAAATTAAAATAAAAAAATTCTTCAAATATATATATACATGTATATCCACATATATATGTGGATATATATGTATATATGTATATGTATATATATATATATATATATATATATATTCAAGTTAACATATACATTAGTAATTTTAGGTGTAAGGATTGTCAGTGATTCATTTTATTCCCGATTATCTTGTATTTTACAAGATTCTCCAATAAATATAAATTACATTGGTAAAGAAAACCACTTTGTGCCTGGCATTATCACAAAAACTTTATATTTATTACTCCACTTAATCCTCACAACAGATCTCTGAGGTAAGTAATATTCTTTTTTCCATTTCACAGACAAGGAATTCATGGATAAAAAATTTTGTCAAGTTCATAAAGTTAGTAAGTGATAGAGTTGGGTTTTTAACACAAACATTGTTCCCATAAAGTCTACATCTTAATTACTGTGTAGTATTATCTCTCAGTGTAAGTTGAAAGATGATTTCCTTGGTTCCAGTAGTTTAAATACCTCTTCACAAAGGGTCAATAGTCTGAAGATTCCACATTCTAGTTCTTGGTTATAGTCTAGTCCTCTAATTACCTAGATTATCTTAGGTGACACATTCTCCTAGGCTCTATTTTCTTCCAGTGTAACATGGGTGATTTAAACAAGATAATGTCTGATAGCACAATCCTATTAGACAATTATTTCAAGGAATCATGAAATTAGAAATTAAACATTTAATTGAAACACTACTAGGAAAAAAAAAAATGGTTTCCACTCTTGTGTGAAAATTACAAGCACATAGTCCTGGCCAGTTTGGCTCAGAGGTTAGAGTGTCATCCCACAGACCAAAGGATCATGAGTTTGATTCCAGTCAAGGGCACGTACCTCGGTTGTAGTTCATCCCTGGCCCTGGTTGGGGTCATGAGGGAGGCAACCAATCAATGTGTCTCTCTCACACTGATGTTTCTCTCTCTCTCTCTCTCTCTCTCTCCCCCACTCTATCTGAAAATCAATGGAAAAATATCCTTGGGTAAGGATTAAAAAAAGAGAGAGAGAGAAAATACAAGGCACATGATTTCTGGATCCTATGGTTAAGAATTTTTTTTTAATTTTGTAAAAACCTGCAAAACTGTCTTCCAAAGTAACTGTACCATTTTGCATTTCCACCAGCAGTGAATACACACATCCTGGCCAGCGTTTGGTTTCATCGGTGTTCTGGATTTTGGCCATTCTAAAAGGTGTGTAGTGATATTTCTTTGTTGTTTTATCTTGCATATCCCTGATGACATAATATGTGGGCATCTCTGGATATGCTTATTTCCTATCTCAACATCCTCTTTGGTGAGATGGCAGTTAAGGTCTTCAGTTAAGTCTCACTTTTTAATTGGATAATTTTCTCATTGTTGAGTTTCAAGAGTTCTTTGTTTCCTTTGGATGATAGTCGTTTATCAGATATGTCTTCTGCCAATATTTTCTACCAGTCTGTGGTTTGGTTTTCATTCTCTTGAGTCTGGAAATATTTTCATCTTTTTGTTTCCCTTATGTTGAAAATACAGAAATGAGTCATAAAGACTTTGTGTCAAAACACTTAAATTTACTGAGAGAAACTGATAGAAACATTTAAATGAAATGTTATGCTACATGACTTTCTGATAACTTACCTAGACCTCAAAAATAAATTCTTAACATATTTTGGAGGGAAATTCAGCATGAGCTTTTCATCAAGAAATGCTTGGTTGTCATATTTTTCAATTAAAAGAAACAAATGCTAACCATAATCACTGACAGCCAGAGGTTACAACAGAATCTTATATGACTCGTCTATTATATGACTCTTATATTTGACCAAAACAACATGGATTTATACTTGTGAATACTATGAGTTAAACTATGGAAGTTCATTTATAGCATGCTATTAGACTGGGGCTCTGGAGCCAGACTGCTTCAGTTTAAATCCTTAATAACACATGGGTTATTCACTTCACCTCTGTGTGCCTATGGATTCTTGCATCAAATCTGAATAATTCCTCTACTACATTGTATAACAGTCATGACTGAAGGACAGTCAATAGGAACTGGTATATTATTTACTTGGTGTTAGTTACTGTGATGCTGCTGCTGATGCTACCATATTGAGTTTTAGGTAGAAAAAATGATCTAAAATATATTACGAAGTTCAGAATACCACAATCAATGAAGCTTCAAATAGTAAAATCTACTGAGTAGCTTTACTAGGTATGCATCATGTGTATGTACTGAGAGAAGGAATTGCAAACTGACTCAATCTCTAGACATTAAAGTCAATTTAAAAGCAATCTAGGTTTCAAAATACCTTGAGAAAGCTAATATAGTTGGGTGAATACTAATTCACTTTTCTATAAATAGGAAGCCTCCCTTCGGGAGAAATTTAAAGCACTGAAACAGTTCCTTGTTAAATATGAGACAACCTCACTAGTATTACTTTATGTTTATTTGTAAATATGGGGTCATTTATTTCCAGTAGTTCAAATCAGAAACATATGATGGATGATGACCTTTTATAGCTACTGGCTACTGAGTATCTACTATGTGCCATTTGCTTTCCTGATGTTTTTCTAATTCTTATATAAAACTTATTTTTAAAAACTGAACTTTAAATAGCCATGCCTATTATCACTATATTGATTTTTGATATGGGGAGATTGAGGCTTATACAGAGTTAGCATCTTCAGGTTCAGGGCTACTCTAAGGAATAAGAATTAACTAGGATTTGATCTCACTGTTACCAACAAGTCTTGAGCTGAGCCTGGGTGTTAGTAGGATCTGAGAAATGTTATATGAGCCATAAGATTAATATTAATTAAATGTATTAAACTGGGACTTTGCCATAGATATTTATGGCTCAAAACAACTTGCTTTCCAAATGCTAGCCACAAATTTAACCTATATCATATGGCTCCATTATTAAAATATGATGTTAAAATTTCATATATAGAAGAATTTTGGGGGGCTTTAGGTCTAAACAAATAAATAATATTAAAAATGAGAATCAAAATATGTGCAAACATTAGGTTATATAACTCTGATCTAATGTTTCTTTATTAAATATTTATTCTTCCTTATCCTTTTACACAGCTTGTTTTGATACAATTGGCAAAAATTATAAAATTTCAAGTTTATGGCAGAAAATTTTAGCAATGTTCATAGATAAAGTAATTTTAAATAATGCATTCATGGAAAAAATTGAGTTTCAGCTCAATGGTGCTGCCTTTCACACAAACACAAGGAATATTTTATGTGGGTGTTAGTGGTGCTACAGCATTTACTATGGTAATTACTCCAGGATAATCATAGCAGAGGAAAAGAGTTCTTGCTTACATGAGCAGAATCAAGTTCTTCTTCAAGCTATTTTGGTATGAACACATGCCACTACCATCTCTGACTATTAGAATCTAGAATGTGCATATCTTATTCCACTGGAATAAAATCTCCTCAGGGCAAGAATGAGCACAGACAAAGGCCTTAATATTTCCAGGACCTAGCTCTATGCTTACATATAGTTTTCTTATATTAATAACTAAGTAAATGAATAATATAATTATGTTTCATTTAAGTTAGATGAATTTTTTTTATTGCTCAGACCAGAGAAGTTTTATAAAAATCTATTTATGTTGAGTGCCTATTGGCTCTTGTGTTGCATGGTTCACATTGAAGATAAGCTTCTCATATATATATATATATATATATATATATATATATATACACACACACACACACACACACATGTATATGTATGTATATATACACACACACATAGATAGATAGATAAAATGTGTGTGTTTGTGAATAAAAAATGGTGATTTATTCAATCTAACAACAAACATATTGCTTCAATGTATGTACTGCATCTCAAAAATGCATGCTCAATAAATTGAAGTTTGTATAAAATAACTAATTAATATTTTTAAACAACCTGAAATCTTTAAAATGTACTAGTTTCTAGTTTCTCACAGATGACTTTAAAGCTTATTTAATATTAATTCAGTAAATTTTTTATCTTCAAAAGATTCCCAATGGTGATGAACTTTATTTATTTAAACCAATAAAATCGTTTTTGGAAGAAACAGAAGCTTCAGTTCTAGAGTAGAATGGGCTTGCATGCTGATGTATATGGATTTAAAAATAAATGCCATCATTTAATAGATTACATAGACTTTCCAATCCATCACCTACTGGTTCTCACAATAAACTCATGAAGTCATTTAAGTATTTTTTAATACTTATTTTATAATTGAGAAATATTTACTCAGAGAAATTGCTAAGAGCCAGACTCAGAAAGAAAATGAATGCTTGAAACTCAAAATCGGATGCACTTTCTACTTTACAACTTTTAATGTTGAGGATGGTTGTTCCAGAACCAAGAGCTAAAAAAATATACCCTATAAATTACCATAGGATAAATGAGTCCTCTTAAATGTCCTTAGGATATCCTCTCTTATTAAAGAAATTGGTATTCACTGTGAATAAATAAACTCTCGAAAAATCCTAAGGAAAAAAACAGAATTACTGTAAAATTTTTAAGCCATTTATTTTCTATCCATTCTAACCACTTTTTTTTTCTTTCGGTAACATTATGAAACTTCCTCAAATATTCACAGGTGGACTTAATAGAAACAAAGAGAATGTGGAAATAGCATCCATTCTGAGAGAAATTATTTTCCCTTTCTAGTGGCTCTTCACTCACATGACTTCCTGTGATTATAAAAAAAGTCTTCAAAATAATACCTAACCATGAAAATATATAAAACAATAGTTATATCCAAAATTTTAACCTTTGTTATGTTGACAGATTCCTAATATTGCTGGAGAATATCATGAAAATGGTCTTATAAAATCTCACAGATTCTTGCTATGAAATCTCAGGTTGGTTCTTACTTTGACTCAGAAATATTTTCAATCGTCCCTAATTGACTCACCCCAGCAGCACTTGACCTTCTCCACTCTCCACTGCAGTTCCTCAGTGTCCCTTCACCTTATTATTGAGATGATTATAATTGCTTCCCATGAATTTCCTCGATTTTTCTTCTCTGTATCAACAAACATGATAGCTCTATAGTCCAATATGTAAGGAACCTTCCTCATTAACAACTTTCTAAACCAAACTGCTATCATACATCTTTCTTCCCACTCTGCATTTTTGTCCTTCGTTCAGAACTATCCCCATGAATTCAACATTTCACTAAATCCTAGCTGTTCTCGTACATGTAACTTCCTCATCAAACTCTGAAGAAAGACTGTACTCATGGCATTCAGTCCTTCCCATCCCGCTCACTGGTCACTGCTGTACTAGCTTCCATTAACACTGTCAGAAAACGCGCTATCATTACATCAGTGGGTTCCTTTCTCTACACTCCATGGACTTTGTACACTCCATATCCAAACAACACTCAGTGGCCATTAAGACAACCACCTCACAGTGGAGGCTCTCCACTGGTTCCGCTTTCAATTTCAAACTTGTTCTTTGTGCGTTTCCCTTCTCACAGAACATACATCTTTGCAATGATCTATCATGGAGCTCTCCTCCTCTATATTAATCTGTGGCAATATCATCTAATATTAACTTTCACCTCCAGGACATGTGATCGTAAACCAATGCCTCATCTTCCTCTACAGAGCTCCAGTTTCACTTTTCCAGCTGTATGATGATACCTACATTCAGGCAGGGGTCAAAATGTCAGCTCTGACACTTACTAGCTAAGTGATTTTTGTTAGTTTACTAACCTCACCTCCTTAATATTCTAATATATGCAAAGGCCTGTGTGAGAAATAACTAAATAATTTATGTAAAACTCATATAACTGTGCCTGATCACAGTAAAAAAATCAATAAAGATTAGCTAGCCTTTATACTTATCTACCCTATGACTATCTGTTTTTCTATGCACCCAATTTTCTGTTAATTACATATTTGTTGAATTCTAAAGCTTAAATGACAGGCATATTCTTTGATTTTCTTTCTACTGGCCCCAGAACTATAATAAGATGTCAACCCTTCCTTCAGCATAGCTGTATAAGCAGCTCAATTTCTCCCCTTCCCACTACAGCTATCTGTTCTGAGACCTTATTACCTCTCACCTGCTTTTTCTGATTTCACTTTCTTGACCTCTAATCTATCACTTTTATTGTGGGAAGCTATTTTCTCTTTTCCTAAAGAATATATATTGGCTTTTAACACTTGAACAATGCGGGTTTCAACTGTGTGGTTCTGTTATCGTCATAGTTAGCTAGGTATTAATATTAATAATGGGAAGATAGTAAAGGGGAGACCAGACATGACAAGCATGGTCATCTGGGCAGCTTCACCAGGAAGTTACAACCTCATGCTCCCCTGGAAACCACCAGTCCATTCCCTGCAGATCGCTAGGGGAGGGAATTGAACAGAGGGGGAGATGGGCGCGTGTGCAGTGAAGTCGGAGTAGTGTAGGGGAGATGCTTGCCTGTCAGTCTAACCTGGGAAAAAGATACTTGGCTAGGTAGGGATAGCCCTGGCAAGTGTGTGAAATCCTGAGGGGTAAATTGGTTACGCTCCTAGTTACAATTCCCCAGACAAAAAGTTTTCTCTCTCTTGCTTCTATCTTGCCTGCATGGACCCTTACTCTCTGTTGCTCTGTGACCTGTACTTGCCTGACTTGTGGCCTTAAGCAGCTGCAGGGCCCATGGCCATACGGGCCCCATGTGCAGTGGACTGCAGCTTGGAACACAAGCTACACAAGCTAGATGCTGGACTGGACTGGATTTTAATATGGAGCAGAGACTCTGGGCAGTGGCCTTAAAACTAGCCCTACTGAAGCCATGACTAGACGTTTTCCCATGGCGAGTTGGAGGCAAACGGAACACTGGAAACCCAGAGGTGTAATTCTATCAAAATAGAGATCATTCATCCTCCTGTAGAAGTCTCAGGAAATTCCTTTCCTTGGAATATCACAGGGGGACACAGAGGGCCCTGCACAGATGGATAACATTTCCACTTGTAAGAGTATTTTTTCAATTGACCCATACAGTTCAAACTCTCATTGTTCAATGGTCAACTCCATGGCTGGGAATCTGCATACCTGAGGGCCAGAGGGTTGGCTGCAGTTTCAAGCCTTTGCATTCTTTTATACTCTAAGATATGAAACTGAGAAACCTTAAATTTATAGTTAAAACCTATCACTAGTTCATTTCAGTCTACCATGCCAATCTTATCTACTCATTAAAAAAATGTTCCAGACAAATGAAACTATTGACTATTCATCACACATAGTCCACTTTTCTGATACTCCTCTCTCCTTTTGAATTACTCTGATAAGTGAATTTCATATACTGCCTACAATTCACATTTAGCTAAAATGACATCCCTCCATAAAAGTCTTAATCTTATGGTACAAAGTTTTCTATCCCTTCTGGGGAGAGAGACAGAGAGAGAGAAAAATGGAACTTCACAAATGACAAAGCATGGAACTCAGCAAACCTCTCTCCACCAAAATAAATTAAAAAAAAAAAAAAAGATAAAATTGAACATAAGTAACAATATAAAAGCAAAGCAAGCCCAGCCGATGTGGCTCACTGGATTGAACATCATCGCATGGACTGAGAGGTTCCGGTTTGATTCCCAGTCAGGGCATATGCCCAGGTTGCAGGCTTGATCCTCAGTGGGAGGCATGCAGGAGGCAGCCAATCAGTGTTTCTCTCTCATTGATGTTTCTATCTCTCTCTCCCTCCCTTCCTTTCTCTCTGAAAAATCAATAAAAACCTATTTAAAAATAAATAAATAAAAACAAAATGTTTTGTTCTTAAAATTGACCAGAGGCGAACAACACATTGAAAATTACTTATTCTGTGAAAAAAAACAACAACTACTGAACATTATATAAGAATAGCGAGTCCATGCCCTGGCCGGTTTGGCTCAGCGGTTAGAGCGACGGCCTGCGGTCCAAAGAGACCCGGGTTCGGTTCCTGCTAAAGAATAGCGAGTCCATGGTATTTTAGCCTCTACCCCAACCCCAGTCCTCAGTTCCATTAAAAGGAAAGTCTTAGCAGGCAGGAAAGGACATGAAAACCAACAGCTTACATGCCAGAGGGGGCTGATTTGATTCAGAGTTTTATATAGAAAAAAATCATACTCAGGGACATTAGAAAATGATATCAATTTTAGTATCAAACAATTAAGAAAGGTCAACATCTTAGCAAACCCAAGGTTTTAAAATACGTCTGGTCAAGCACCAGATCAGGAGACTAGCTGGAAGTTTAACATGATAAAGGGCCACAGTGGAAAATACACAAATAATATCATACTCAAAATTGAATGACTAAATGTTTTCCATCTAAAATAACAGGAAACAGGAAATGTCTTCTCCTTTCAAAGTTCTGTTCAACATTGTGCTAGAGGTTCTAGCTAGTGCAATCAGAAAGAAAAAAGAAAGAAAAGATATTTAGATTACAAAAGAAGGATTCAAATTAAAAATTTTGATTTGTATAACACAATCCTGTTTATAGAAAATACTAAGGGCTGCCCTGGCCAGTTTGGCTCAGCGGTTAGAGCGTCGGCTTGGGGTCCAGAGAGACCCGGGTTCGGTTCCTGCTAAGGGCATGTACCTCGGTTGCAGTTTGTCCCCAGCCCTGGTTGGTCGTGTGGGTGGCAGCCACTCCATGTGTCCCTTCACATCGATGTTTCTCTCTCTCCCTCCCACTCTGTCTGAACAAAAAATGGAAAAATGTCCTCGGGTGAGGATTAAAAAAAAAAAAGAAAATACTAAGGGCTAGGATACAAAAAAATCTTCTGAAACCAACAGTTGAATTCTGCAGGTGATAGGAGACCACCATAGGCTGCATCTGTAGCATGTGGAAGTGGGTGGCTGGGCCTCAACTCTAAAACTAAAATTTAAATCAAGGACGTCACGTTACAAAACCAATTTCCAAAAATAAGGCAGGGCCTAAACATGTAAATGACTGGAGGTAACAGGCAGATCACTTACAGCTACTCACAAAAGGAAATCACGTATCCACAGGGTGCTGAGGAGACAGAAGAATCTGAGTTACCAACACTATTTTGTCCATACTCTGCCTTCGGCAAATACCTTCCTCACTTGTCCCCTTTCATCTCTCCAGTCTCTGCTCAAGGTCATCGTCTCAGAAAACTCTTTTCCTGACTATTCTATTCAAAATGACACCCCACCTTCATCATTTCTAACCTCTTTCACTGCTTCATTTTTACTTTCTCATACAAGTTCTTCAACATAAAATTGTGTGTACATTGAATACATACAGTATGATTGTATATTGTTGTTCCTTAAACTAGAAAATGCCTTCTAATAAAGCAGCATATCTATGTTTGTTACTGTTAGACCATTAGTTCCTAGAAAAAATCCTGGCATATACTAGACACTCAATAAATATTTGTTGAATTAATAATTCAGTAAATGCACACAGGTTACCAACATAGTAAGGTTGGCAACACATCTGATATGATGCTAAATTACCTCAAATAGACGGTTACATTTGGTAGCAAATATTTGGGTCACACTGCACATGCAGAGGACAATCAGGTATTTGTAGCTACGGGTGAGAGAGAGCAAGTGGAACTAGAGAGCTGACATCCACACTCCTTGAAATCCTGTAACACTCAGCTTTACTGCTACTGAGGACTTTCTATTGATTGTACTTTTTGTTGTGATTGTTTCTACTTATGTTTATGCTATTTATGTCTGTTCCTTGTTAAACACAATATTTTTTGAAGCTAGAAGCTACACTGATACACCTTTGTATTTTTTCCAGCACTTACAGTATTTTACAAAATGCAGCACTCAAGATCATCTATTAAGATGAAAGAATAGATGTATCAATAATTAACAAATAATGGATACTGATTTTCACAGATTGCAGAGCATTTTTATTCAGATGAACAAGCCTCATTGACCACATGTGATATTAAGACCAATAAAAATGCTTTTGAGTGAAAACATTAACTATCACACTTAAAATGAAGAAAAAATAAGATAGTAAACACAGACTATGTATATAAAAGAACCACAATACATAATCTTATTTTTTTACCTTCTTCTTTCCAACTCAGTTAAGGAAACAATCCATGTTCTCATGTAAGAACACAGTGCCATGACTTTGAGTCAGCACACGATGCTAAATATGCAGTAAAAATCCTTTGAGAGCATTAGTTAATGCATATGCATAACACTTTTTATATTATAGAACTTGGGTGCTTATCTCTTTCTTTAATGTGAAAAGCAATTACTCTGCTGTAGATGTGGAATAATTATTTTTAAAATATCACTTGCTCTTAAAACACAGTGGAGGCATTGTGCCTTTGAAGTAGCATCTTTGAGCTCAAATCATTTTCAGTACTTTTGCTGAATTTTAAAAGAAATTCTAAGACTGTGCTATATGAAGGCTGATGCCCTTATTAATGTCTTTATTAGTGTTTCATGTTACTTGTTGAATTATGATTTTCTCCATGCTGAGCTCACTCTCCTACCACTGGTCTGGGAAAGAGGTAACCTTGACGCTGGAGATAGGATGAAGACTTCAACAGAAAGTTCCTGCTTCTGTCCTGGCGGCCCAAACTTCCCATTGCCAGCCCATCCCCATCCCCAGGTCACATTTTTCAGTCACACAGATGTATTTTTGGACGTGCCTGCGTCTTTGAGTAGATCTTTCCTCCTTTCAGAGTAGGAAGCATGGCTTACTATTTTTTCCTTGCACACCTTGACCTTCTCCCTCAACCCACCACCGTAACTGTAGATCTCATTTCTCTACTGAACTTTTTATTGTGTGTTCCTCCTTCTTGGAACTTACTGCCTACTAATCACATTATCTATACACATAAATTTAATCTTCGTTAGCAGATGAAAGCTCCTTGAAGATGCAGACTGCTTCTTACCCTCCACTAACCCTGCTCCCTCGCTTGCTCTGGGATGCGGAATAATACTGAGTGAAGGAGGAAATAAAGGGTCTGAAAAGGCTGACTGGGCCCTTGTGGACCCTTCCTGCTTCCCTCCTGCTCAGCTGCCTGCAGTCGGCCAGTCGGTGTCCATTAGTATCGATTAAACCATGGGTCTTAGAAATTAAAAGAGATAAAATGAAAAACAGTTCTTTCTGTGGCTTGTTAGTTTCTCCTTATCACTCTTTACATGTTTCTAGATAACAAAAAATATTGGCTGTGCAACTGTTACAACGATAAAATGTGTGTTTTTTTTTGTTTTGTTTTTGTGGGGTTTCTTTGTACCTAGGCCCTTAATGAGAAGTCTGATTTTCACAATAAAGCATTTCTATAAAAGATGGTATAAAAGAAATTCACAGGAAAAAATTTCCCCATAGAAAATGGATTACAATACTCAAGAGTTTGTGAAGCGATTCATCAACTTCCTCAAAGTAAAGGAGTTGTAATGAGACATTTTAAATATATAACTGAAACATTCGTTTTCATGAAGTTAGTTTCATTTGTCATATTTTGAGTAAAAAATAGTCATGTTTCCTTAAAAAGCAGTCATTCAGCTCTTCTCTGGGTGGTTATCTGGAGATCAGCCCTGTCTCTAATCAGACCTAGTTCATGTCTGAAGGGAGGCTGCCGCTCCGCACCTCTAACATCAAGCCAGCCTTTGATGAACTGTCGAAATACCTATGGGCACGGAGATTGCAGCTTGTAATGACAGAAGTCAGAGGTCGGTGCAAAGTGCTCTTTCTAAGTTTTCTAATATGATGCATGCTTTTAGACTGCATAATACATTCCAACAGACGGCATTTCCTGCTCGGACTGAACAAGTCATCAAATCACAAAGAGTTAGCTACGGCGAGGTTTTCCACACAGAAAGTAGAGTGTAGTCGATAATCACATCTGTTAAAATCCCAATGGGAAACAGTGGCACACTCAAAATAGGATTTCACAAGGGTTTCTTTTTCAAAGGCATGGAATACACAGGTGTGGGTGGGGTGTAGCAGAAAAATGAAGGAAAGTGCAGGATTCCAGAGCTAGCAACAGTGAAGTAACCAGTCATGGACCACAGGCTGGAGAAGAGAGGAATTAGTGGCGTTCTGATGGCTCCCTTTAGAAAAGCAGGACTTTTGCTTGAGGTACACACTCAGCCCAAGGTGACCTCACACAGGAGACAGAAAATCATTACTTTAAAATCATTCTCCTCCCTCCCAATATATATGCCTGGGATTCCTGATTAGTAGACAAACAGAAATCAGTGTTCTAGGCTATTCAGGTTTCTGGGGTGACTAGTTACCTAACCTGGCTGTAAGTCAGTTTCCTCATCTGTAAAAATGCTAATGAGAGTGGGAACTACCTTGTAGCTTATAAAGCTATAGAAATCAGATGAAAATAAAATGAAGCACTTTTACCAGTTCATGGGATATAGTAAGTTACAAATAAATGTTACTTCTCATTACTGGGTTGTTCAAATGTGGCTCTTTTGTCAAAGTGTAGAGAAAATATAAAAGCCACAAATTGAAGTTTCTTTCCTCGTTTTTGATATTCATATATCACTGTGCATTACTCTGAATTAAAAGACCGAGAAACCTGAGCCCTGGTTGGGTGGCTCAGTTGGTTGGAGTGTCATCCCATACACCACAAGGTTGCAGGTTCAGTTCCCAGTCAGGACACATACCTAGGCTGCAGGTTCAATCCCTGGTCAGGGTACACATGGGAGACAACCAGTTGATGTCTCTCTCTTGCTCTCTCACTCTCTAAAAATCAATAAAAACATATCCTCAGGTGACGTTTAAAAAAATAAAAGACCAGGAAAATTGAATAACATTCTTTCTTTCTTTGTTTCATTTCATTTGCTTTTCCTGGGAACAAGAACACTTGCATGAAAAGTTTCCGAAATTATATTGAAAATCAAAGTTACATAGAGGTGAATTTCAAATCCAAAAAGGATGTGCGAATGGCATCCCCGTGCTCTAGATGGGAGTGAGACCCGCTGGATCGCCAAAGGAAAAACCAAGGCACACTTCATAACACATGAGAAATATTGCTACTCAGCAAGTAATGTCTTTGATGATGAAAATAAGTACATGTAAAGTTACGGAATAAAACTCAGAGTATTCAAAAAAATTATCTAATTCCTCAAACACAGCAAACCCATTCCTTTAAATGGTATTCTTAGATGCAATAGATTGGAAGGTTACTCACCCCTGTCTCTGCATGGCCAGCTACTTTGAAACCTCAAATCTAGGCTAAAATGAGCTCTGGGTTGTAAATCATATGCACACCCCACATATTATTTTCTATCATAGTATCATTTATTTTCCTTTATATCACTATTCTCCAGTAAAAACCAATTATTTGCTTGTTTAACTCTTTTAATTCTACTAGATTATAGAGTCCTTGGATACTTGAATCAATTTTGTCTCATTCATCTGTATAATCTCCTTACACAGTGTCTAATTGGTGAGTTAAAAGAATCTTACAAATAAGTGAACAATTGTGACTTTGATTTCTAAAATAAAAATTAATTGTTCCTGGTAATGCATACTTTTCGGCCAGTTGTTCTATCCTTTGCATATTTAAGCTTTAAGCAATTTCCAAGGAAAGAAAGCATAAACTGGTGATTCAGTCTGTGCTCTCATGGGGCCCTGGCATGAATTTTAGATAGTGAATGATGGTGTTTTGACAACAAGCCTTCCCTGTTTCATTTTAACAGACATAGAAAATAGGGGTTTAACACTATCCCTTGAAAAGCATAAATCAACATTGGAAGAATGATCAAATGAGTAGAGCTTGGTGAACTAGTGAATTTATTTATATGTGTGTGTGCATGGCATATATACATGTGGCTTACAACATATAGCTATAGTTTAATATACACATGTATAGGTATGGGTGTGCATATAAAAATGTATATATAGCACAGCTGGTGTGTTTCAGTGAATTGAGCATTGTCTCATGCATTGGAAGATCCTGGTTCGATTCCTGGTCATGGCACATGTTGGGGTTGTAGGCTCCATCCCCAGTAGGGGGTGTGCAGGAGGCAGCCAATCAATGTTTCTCTCTCACATGGATGTTTCTCTCTCTCTCCCTTCCTCTCTTTCGGAAGAATCAATAAAACAGCGTGTGTGTGTGTGTGTGTGTGTGTGTGTGTATAAAATGAGTTAATATAGAGATAAAACTTCTTTAAACTGGACAAAACAACTTAGGAAATTGAATCAGAATAAAAAGATAAAATCATTAACTTCAAACAATAAAAATTATTGACAAATAAGTATAACAGTAAGAATAGGATTGGGAGCAGATAGAATGTGGTTGATACATCAGTTTCTTATTCTTTGACCAGTAAGAAGTGCCTTTTTTGTATATCTTTTTAATCCCCTAGTTACTTTCTATTGCCAGAGCCCTCCACATCTTGGTCAGTTTTAGTGATATGTATAGATACACAGGATCATCTCAAAATACTCTGTTTGATTTCATGTAAGTATAAATTCAAAAGTAAAGTACACAAATATTATTGAATATTCAATCCTTTACAGAAATAGTATCGGTACTAGGACTCTTTCTGACTTTAATATGTATTACAGTTTGTTTCCCGCAAAAAATTAAATTCTGAGAAAACATTTATTTTCCATTTGAAGTATAATTTTCATATAAAATAGACATTTGGAGTGTTTGGTGTTTGAAGTCATTTCTATGTTACCATTTTGAAATATAATAGACATTTGGAGTTTTTTGTGTTTGAGTCTTTACTATCTTTGAAAATATAGCTGAAAGGAATGAGCTTAGCCAATCTTAATATTATATTATTCGATCAAGGACCAAAATGCAAATATGTTTTGGAATGAGGCACAATTCCTTAGAAAATAACATGATAAAATGTGTTATTAAAGAAAAATAGTACTGGATGCCCTGGCCCGTTTAGCTCGGCAGTCAGAGTAAGGACCCATGGACCAAAGACTCCAGGGTTCAATTCCGCTCAAGGGCATGTATCCACCTGGGTTGCAGTTAGGTCCCTGGCTTCCATGCAGGAGGCAACTGATGATGTGTCTCTCTCACATCAATGTTTCTCTCTCTATCTCTTTCTCTCCCCTCCCTCAATCCCTCCCATTCTATCTGAAGATAAATGAAAAAAATATCCTTGGGTAAGGATTTAAAAAAAGAAAAATGTACTGGAAATTCAAGGAAACCAATGATCAAGTTTTTAGTTAATATTTGACCATGTTTAATTGAAATAAAAATGTGCAGAAAACAGAAAGATAAACTTTTATACAATCTTGTCAGAAACAAAACTAAAAATAACAGAGATGATGCACCCCTCAAAGCCTAAAGCTTCTCTTGAATTCATTTATATATTTGACCTTCACATATAGCTGTCTTCTGCAACATTATGCCGCTCTACAATTGAACTCCATTTCGTTATGACTCAGTGCCTTATTTACTTCACTGATTGTATTAAGCCTACACAAATCAGAAAGCTTTAATTTGATCTCCACAGGCCTACTCTACTTCCCAAAATGGTAACAAGGTATTTTAAATCCTCCCAACCCAAAGTACACATGTTACAACATCACTACTATTTGCTAAATAATGTAAATCTCATATTCCTGTGCTGACTAGAAGAATTATCCCAGGATGGGGAAGAAAAAAGAAGAAAATGAAAAACAGAAGCATTTGATTTTTATAATATTTTTTACAACCCTAGCATTCAGGATGTTGATAAGGAAAGACTCAATTGAGCAATACTGACTAGGCAGATAATAAACACAGTATTATCAGTGGTATCCATGGAAATACCAATACATGTGCTAGAGGATGTTTGGGAAGATAAAGACAGAAAGGGACAGGAACTTACTGATGGACACATGCAATAGTGTTAAATCATCACATTTTTCAGCATTATTAAGATATATTCAGATTAGTAGAGAAACCTCCAAACTATAATCCCAATCCCAAAGTAATCACAATGTAATTAATCATCATTCAATAATCGCATAATCACAGTAATCTCATGGAGTATGTATTTAATTTCATTTCATACATGAAGAAACTAAGGCTCGGAGACATTAGGTGTATTCAAGGTCCTACAGATAATAAGGGATGGGCTAGAATTCATATAAAGGCAGATATGTCTATTTTCATGGCTCATGCATTTAATTTCCATGTTTTGTTTTGTTTTCTAAGCAGATAAATGGCATCAAATTTAAGACACACTGAACCAGATTAAGATATGTTGAGTGTGCACATCACAATATGGAGAGTCAGTGATTAAAAGGAGGAGTTTAAAAATAGCACTATAGCTCGGCTGGTGTGGCTCAGTGGATTGAGCATCATCCCGGGGACTGAGAGGTCCTGTTTCAATTCCCAGTCAGGGCACTTGCCTGGGTTGTGGGCTCTATCCCCAGTAGGAGGTGTGCAGGAAGCAGCCGATTGATGTTTCTGTCTCACATCAATGTTTCTATCTCTCTCTCTTCCTCTCTCTCTAAAAATATCAATAAAAACATATTTAAATAAAAAAATACTTAAAAATAAAACTCTACTAGGAGGGCAAAGGGAAGAATGTCAGGACCTAACACACAGGAACAAAGGTCATGCCCACCAGGTAGGACTACAGGGCAGCCAAAGGTACAGCATTGTGCAGAGCAGCTCAATGCCAAAGGCTTATATGCACCCAAAAATACCTGCTGATTCATTCCCTTTCCCCCCAGGACATGCAATTTCCTACTGCACATCGACTTTGTGTGTGTGTTCATTTTAGAAGCGAGTGTTTCAATGATAATTCTTTTGAAAATTACAAGATAATTCAAGCAAATATTGCATGAGTACTAACCGACTGCTCATGGTGTGATTCCTATAAAACTAACAACACTTGCCAAGGACATGCAAAACTAAATGTTAAATATTTAGAGAAAAAAAGGTTAATTTTTGTTCTCAAGTTAAGCATGTAGACTTGATCATTTGATACCTGGATATAAATAATATTAATAATAGTTTAAAGTTTCTGAATATAGTAAAGTCATCTTTGGTTTGTCCACATAAATTTAGACTATTTTTGTAACTACACAACAGATTTTTATCTTACAACGGCAGAGTGTAGGTAAGTGTGGTTTTTAATCTAATAAACTATACATTCACAGTCAATTTAAGACACAGAAGTGATCCTTTTACCCAATCACTATTATAAAAGACCGATTAAACACTGAATTATGCTGCCATAATGATGTACTGTATCTATAACGGTAGAAAGAGAATAGAAGAAAGTGGTTTGCTCTTATTATCTGAAAAATACTTGGTAGAAATAAAGAATACTTAAAAAAAAATAAACAGAAATATAAATCTTCAATTCCTTTAAACATAGCTTTATAGAAAGTTGCTAACAATTCTTCTAGATAAAACAACATCCAGAGCAGCACAGATTATGAGAATATATATTTTCTGAAAGAACTTGCACAGCAGTACACAATTGCAGAGAGTGAGGTAAAAGGCGTCAGAGAAGACAAGCTATAAAATCGGGATGTAGAGGTCTAGAAACATCTGATTTTCAATCTATTTATCATATTAGAAACCCATTACTTTAACAGTGGGGCACTGAACAACAGCAGGGGAAGGCCAACAGAGGAGTACAACAACTACATCGCAGGGAAAAAACAAGCTATCGATTTGTATCTTCATTAACATTATATTAAAAATAATAAATGTTTTAAGAAAGTCCCTTTGCTTTCTAAAAATATTTTTAAAAGCCACACCTCTTTCTGTTTACTATTACAATCAAAGCCCCATGGCTTAAAACGTCACCTCAGGAACAGTATTCCGCTACTGCAGTCAGACCCCATGTCCCCTGTCCTTTATTATCACCCACTGTAGCTGGCCTAGTGTTGGAATAGTACTAGGCACTGAATAAGGACTTGGATAGATTGATTTGTCTGATTTCTCCTAAAATGAGTTTCCAACTATATCTTAATTTAATTTATTCTGATAGGTAACTCTTCAATGAAAAGAGGTAGTGTAAGCTGTTTAAAAGAATGCTTGCAGTTGGTCTTCCTAACATTGACAGAATCCTTCAGACTTGAATATTGCATTGACGATGCATATTAAGTTCACACAATAGATTCCGATTCCAAACCTGATGGTCCTGTCCTTAGAATGTGGCAGGTAGGGAGAAAAAGTGACCAGGGCCTTAGCAGATGATTGTTGAGGAATTGGCCAAGCTAAATATCCCAGAGTACTGGAGGAAGAAAAATGGCCCACGCAGCCAGAGAGTGGACATCCAGTATCCTTCCTGATGTGTGAATGTTTGGAGACACTTGTCAGCTGCATCACCTATTCCTTCCACCCCTTCTCACATCCAGTTTGGTAAGAGTTACAGGGGGAATTGGGACTAGAGACAGGGATTCACAGCATAACACTAGCCTTGATATGGGAAGGGAAGGAGAAATTAAAAATGATTAAAGGAACAAATGAATGAGTGAGTAGAATTATACCTACGTGACATTCAGGGTTTGTTTACTGGCCCCTGGCACCACCAACTCTCAAGTTCAGAAAATGAAGTGGAATTGGAGCTACCAAAATTGGTCCAGGAAAGCACAGGCTGATGAGGCACACACACTGAAGTCCGGTTCTAGGCGAGTTGCAGAAGCCAATCTAAGCATCAGCAGATTTTTTAATCACAGTAAAAATGTCTTATTAAAGAAAAGAATAATATAAATTATTAAACTAAGCCCTGGAATAAAGCATCAAATAGTGTGGCCGCATATATCTTTCTTCTACATTTACATCCTCTTTGAACCAGACTACTCAGATTTAGCCAATGGCACCAGAAATATTCACAATGAATGGTGATATGTTTTGAAGTACTTTTTCCTAGTTAGATTTCCTCATAATCGTTTTGGCTAACACTACTCTCCTGCTGTCCCTTTTACACACATGATATGGGTACTTGTGGCTTTTATATATACATATAAAGAAATGAGACTGATTTTATAAATCATTAAAAAAGCGGTTTCACTTCATACTCACAGTAATTTTATTTTGGGAAATATAAGATGCAAATCCAACTGAAAATGTTACAGTGTTAAAAGTGAGATGTATATATTTTTCAGCCCTTTGGGGAACCATCAATATTCACGTTGTGTTATGCAAAGGAGTTAGTTGAAGGTGGACCATGCTGAAACTTGGAAGATGCGCAATCTTAACCATGACTGCTTTCTATATTTAAAACAGCTTTTATAACTATATTGCTTATCATAGTTTGTGATGTAACGAAAAGAATAATAATAATTATGATAATTACTCCTGTTTCTTTCCAATGGAACTACTTGTGCCTACAGCACAATTTTGCCCTTACATTCTTCTCACTATGCATTTTCATTTTTAGTTGTTTTTATAAGAGCAACTATTTCAAAATGTTTCAAATGACTCTTGCTATTTAATAGCAACACATGGTGCTTAACATCCTTCCTGATACATATGATGCACGCAACAAGTATGCATGGATTCCGAGTTCTGCATGCTTCGTCTATGAATATTTTTACAAATGCACTCCCTTTGCCTGCCCTTGCTTTCTTGTTAATTTCCACCTTTCATGGCCCATAGTGTTGTTAGTCTCAGTGAAAAGCTAGCAATTTAAACAATTGTTATTGCTTTCCATTGAGAAAGGAGTCTCTCTCACAACAGACATTTTTGTGTCTATGTTACATCCAGCACATAAAGGCCACAAGGGAAACAGTCCACAAGAGAGGAGTAAGGAGAGAAATTCAGCAGCAGCTGTTGTAGTCCAGGTCAGTGGAACCAGCCAAGCCCTTGCTAGATTATAGTGAGCATAGTGAGTTTTCTGGGTTGCAATAGCAAAGCAAAGGACAAGTATTATAAATACTTTTAATTTATTTTTAAGCCAGTCACA
This sequence comes from Molossus molossus, assembly GCF_014108415.1. Taxonomy (NCBI): domain Eukaryota; kingdom Metazoa; phylum Chordata; class Mammalia; order Chiroptera; family Molossidae; genus Molossus; species Molossus molossus. The sequence goes on along the minus strand of NW_023425344.1, from coordinate 71,542,293 downwards.
AAAACACTAGGAGGCAATTTCAGCAATGTGAGTCCTTCTCTAAAGAGAAACTACATAGTGATAATTTCTATAATACTGTAAAGTTTTAAATCTGGAAATGTGTTCTAAAGACTCATGACACATCTCATCTGTAGAAATAAAACTGACCTTAAAATGCATAATTTATGTTCTGATTTCTTATTTATCAGCAAGGAAAAACTAGGATGAAAGAACATGTGTGATTTACACAATACAAAAGGTATTGCTCAACTTAGAATAGAATTTTTTTACAACTCCATGAGATCTAAAAGCTATGAACATAAATAGTATAAACACATATAAATCTATCTACTACATTTTTTCATCCCCCACAGTATTTAAAGAAGTCTTAGAAAACATTTTGAGCTCTCTCTATATCTACAGCTAACAGATAGAACAAGGAAAATATTGAGTAGTGCTATGAAATATTGAGTAGGTTTGGTTCTTTCTCTGATCCACATTTGCAGTTGTAGGAAAATTATTTAACCATTCTGGTTTCAATTTCTTCATCTACATATCAAAAACATTAAACTAGAAACATATAATTTTCCACTTGTATAATTCTCTAGGCTTTCAAAAATATGCCATATGATTTTTTTTCTTTTATATATGTCTTAAGGGAGAAAGCTTTGTCCCAGCTACAAAGTAGCTTACCAAAAATACAAAAACAAATACAAAAAACAAAAACAAAAAACGAAGACTCTCCTGGGTTTAAAGTATAAAAATTCTTTGCCATTAGTTAACATCCCATAACTCAACAGACAAAAGACATACCCTAGCTTATCAACAAATGTATTCAAAGTAAAAGAAAAATTATTAAGAAAATAAGTAGCGTCTTTTAAGATTACTTTTGTGAAAACAAGAATTCTTTTCTACTGTTCACTTAAAGTGCTGAGATTAATGTTACAGGTCTATGATAAAAATGATCAAATACAGTAATTTAGCTCAGAGAACGGAATATTAATCATGTGTTGTAACCAAGACATCATCTTCTAGAGACTCACCTTAAAAATAATTATTTATTAATTATTTCAATCAATCATTACTATGTACAAATTTACTATAACCAAAGCTACAAAAGAGCATTTTACTAGCACCATTACTCTTTATCAAGTGTATAGGTTAAACAGATTGTTTATTTACCTTTAAATCCCTTTATCTTATTAAGTGTTGATAATAAAGAGATAAGGTAAACAAAAGTTTAAAGGTCTGGGAAAAAAACAGCCACCATTTCACAAATGTGTCCGGTGGAAGTAAGTTCTGACAATAAAATAAATTGATGATTTTAAATTTTCATATTTCATTTATCTATCTGATGATCAATCCTTCATTTGTTAATGTCACCAAATATCTGTATGCTTGCTGATGCTATTTGTTCAAGATCAAACTTTCAAATTCAAATAAAAACAAAAAGAGGGAGAGAGAATGGAAAACCATTACGTTTTAGAAGTTCATCTGTGTGATCATAGAAAATCAGCAATCTTTGACTGCATAGCTGAGGTTTCCTCCTAAATTACTTTCTCTAAACATTTAGGAAAATGTTCCTTAATTCTTTCATGTTCTTTCAGTTGAATGTTTCCCCTTATTTATTTATTTTTGTCACACAAATTACTTACAAAAAGAGCTCTAGAGAAAATTATGTTTACATCTAAACTTAGCAGAGATCTTTTCTGATACTGAATGGGGAACCAAACTAGCTCCAGAGTCTCTTTACCTGGAGCAGCCCCTCAGCCTAACTGGTCCAGAACATACTATTAGTATCCAGAACCATCAGGCAACATGTCAAGCTCCTTCTACTTTCTTGATAAATATCTAATGGTCTCTATCTTGGAAACTTAAAATGCATTTCCTCTCTCAATTTGCTGGCAGTTCCACAGATCCATTCAGTTCACAATAGTTCTTGTGAGAGATACTCATGTTTCTAGAATTTAGCTGGCAGCAGAAGGGTTATACAAAACAATATATAAATAGGTTGTGGTATTTTTAAAAACTGTCTTTGCTTTTCAAATTGTAGCCTCCAAAATAGGTGTGAGGGACATATTTATTCAGATTGTAATTACCTTCTACTCATTGTATTGTCTTCATTTATTTCTACACGCTTTCAGTCAAAAAGGCATGGCTATTTAGCATGTCTTTTAAGTTAATTTACACAAATTAATAGATGGTTAATCAGAAGATTGTCACAAAAATAAATCTGTCCACATTTTTAACTCCTCTCATTCTGGTCATTAAAACTAAGAGATGAGAAATAAATATCAATAGAGATTTCTTTGAAGTGAATAACATATTCTTCCTAGTGTATATATTCTTTTACATTATTGGGTATTTTCCTCAAATTCAACTGTATTATTTTGCTGATTGCTTCATGAATTTTAATATTAACTTAGATAGCCTTTAAGTGTTTCAATAGAAAATGTATCAACATACTCATTCTTTAAAGCCCCAAATTCCCTGGAAAATTCTTACGTTGAAAATGTAAATAACTGAATGCTTATATTAATCTGACTTTTTTAATTGATGTTTACTTATTAAAAATTAAAATTCCATCATATTATTTATAATAAACAACATATTATTTGCAGAAAGAGTTTATAGTTAATTCTCTTATGTTCATTTTATTAAAATAATACTTTTCCCCTCTATCAAATTAATAAGGAAAATCAATTAGACCACTAATATTTCTATCCATTCTTTTACTGATAGAAGTAAGCATAAATAAGTTAAACAGCAAGCAATGCTACTGATCAAAACATATTTCAATAAAGTGTATTTGTATATCGTTCACATGTATTAATGAAAAAGACACTTAAAAAAATTATGTTTATTTTTCTTACCTCTTCAGCATTTGTCTTTAAAAAGTTTCTTGCCGAACTTTACTACATATCTTGTCTGTCTAGTCCCTCTGCCAATCCTCTCTAAGCATTTAATAAAGCAAATACTTCATTTGATGAAATTAATTTTGTATTAGTATCTTTAGTCTTAATATTTTATTATATAAAATATAAAATAGACTATCAACAAATTGCTCCATTAACAATAGCTTTTTCGCAATCAAAAGGCCATATAATTTATTAGCAAAATAGCACCAGTAATAGAATTCTATTAGTCTAAGATCTTTCATTCCTATGAATGATTATTTCAGCATAATAAAAATAATTTGCATTTGTATGACTTTGCACCTATGAAAACTTTTAATTAATTTAAACATGCAGAGAGAATGGAGAAAAGTGCTTTAATATTTGATATACTGTAAAGAATAAACGATGTATTGCATAGCTCGGTATATTAAGATCCCAGCACAAAATTTTAGATTTGTATGTAGTGTCTAAAAATTTCCCTTCCTCTAACACATCTGTAATGGATACACCTGAAATGTCATCACAAGTTTTAACAACATTCAAGGTGGCATATTGTTCAGTCAAAAGTAAAAATTCAAATAGAAAATTCTAGTTATTGGAATGTTTCATATCACATTTTAATTAAAGCAATACCTTTGCACACTCTGCCCTTTCAAAAGTGGAATACAGGATTAACATCTACAGAACAACGCTCTCGAAGAAAAGCAATACAGCAAAGATGAAAAGATGATATCCACGTTCAGTGGCTTTTTACGAATCTAATTTTAATGCCATTTAAATTAAACCAAATAACAAAAATGATAAAAAGTGGACTGCTGATGAACTTTACCTTCTTGAACCGCCTGAAATGGGTTGTTGCCATCAACAAATGTCACCGAAAATGTGATTTTCTCCGTCTGTAAGATCTCCTCATTCTGGTTGAGGTCGCCAACTGCTGTGCGAAACACCTCATCATCCTTTTTGGCAGACTCATCAAAAATTGCCCCTAGAAAGAAGTGAGCATTGTCATTAAACAATAACATAAATGTTCTGCCCACTTGAAATGTGCCAAAACAACTCATGTATTTGAAAATGTATATTTTCACTTAAAGCGTGCACTCTTTACAGAAACACATTGTACTGAAAGCACTGTGATAGCTAAGAGGGATGCAGTTACTTCTTCCAAACGGAAATGATGAACAGTACATCAAAATGGTATTGCAGGAGCGCATTGGGAAGACAATTTGATAAATACAAAAGGCTTTGAAAAGGACAGAGTGCCTAATACACTGAATGTCTGATATCATGAGATGTTTAGGATTTCATAGCTTGGTAATTTTTTTTCCTGAATAATAGGATGTAAAATCAGGAGACTTTCTGAGAGCCTGTTCATAAAGTATATGGAAATTAAACTTGTAATAATCTTTATTTCTTTTTCTTTTTTCCTACCTTCCTTCCTTTTAAAAACAACAACAAAAATATAAAAAGCAAGGGTTGCAGTTTCGTGTGTGTGTGTGTGTGTGTGTGTGTGTGTGTGTGTGTTTAAAAGAGAGAGGAGAGAGAGAGATGTAAACATCTACGTGAGAAACATCCATTGGCTGCCTCCTGCACTTCCCCTACTGGGGATCGAGCCCACAACCCAGGCATGTGCCCTGAACAGAAATCGAACCAGGACCTCTCAATCCATAGGATGACACACAATCCAGTCATCCACACTGGCTGGGCTCAGTTTCTTTAATAGTGGTAAGTTCAATAGTATTTGTAGAAAATGTAAAGACAGACAAATCTCTCAGCAGAGGTAACTGAGAAATATTTTCCGAAAAAAATTGCATTAAGTCCTAGTAGGTAATCATGGCATTTTTCATTCAAGTATAATAATAAAGATGATGATAAGAGTGTGGATTTTATTGAGTGTCTTTCAGCCTTTTATTGGTTAAACACACCAGTTCTAAGAGTAAACTGATTTCAAATTCTGACTCTGCTCCTCCTTAAATGTAAGACCGTGAGAAATGGATTCAAACTCTAAGCCCCACACTCATAATCTAATAATAACTATCTGTATTGATTATTAAGTGTATTAAAGGAGATTATCCATGAAAATGTAAGTAAATTGTGGTAACTAAAACTTTCTCACTAAATGCTAGTCTTTACTTGTTTTCAAATACTGAGATCCAAACATGTTCATCATTTTCTATTAATTTTTTCCATATTAAAGTATGTCATTTAATCCTTAAAATAATTATGTGATATGTATATGTATCCTACTATATATACATACAATTATAAAATTAAGATTCAGTACATGGAATATACTGAAATTCCCACACTAAGGGTCAGAGCCCTTTCCTCTTTGATTCTAATGTCCTTGCTCTAGATCACTATGAGATGCTTTTCAGAATTATACCAATAAGGAAATAAAGTTTTTATGAGGATCCTGACTTACAAATGTGGGACATTTTTCCCATCTGTCCCATCTGGCCATGCATGCTTTATTTGTATTCATTCTGACTCTTCTAAGCAGGCACACATTTTCAAATTGTTTACTTTTTAATTATAAGCATTTAGGCCAATGTATTTTCTGTCTTTTAAAATAAACCCAATGAGTTCCCTCCTGACAAACAACGACACACACCTCAGGGTCGCTAACATGACAAAGGAGTGACTAGGCAGACATATCTACATACATATCCATACACATATAATATGTTTCATGACTATCCATTATAGTGTGTACATATAAAAATAGAGATGTGTGTATATAAAAATGCCTTTCTTTCATATATAACTACACACATATAGGAAGAGATACACACAGAGTATATATGCATACACACATAAAGCAGACACAAATCTACCAGTTGTGTTGTTTTTATACACTTGTGACTGAACCTCAAGCCTTCTAGCGAAAGATAGATCCCAGTATTAAACAGACATGATCATTGCAGTCAAGAACTGATAAAGCAAGGGTGAAAATATGTCCAATTCTGACAAGTGTGGCAGATTACTTTTGATTTCTCTACCCTAAGTGGCTTCGCCTTGAAAAAGCGATGATTAATTGTTGCTACAGAAGACCGTGTTCATGTGAACCTGGCTTTCTCTTATCATTGATCTTCAATGTTTGCATGGATAGTACTGACTACTTTGACCAGCCCCTCTAATATCTTACTTTATATTTCTTATCTAATTTGAATACCTGCCCATGGCACAGAGCATGAAAAAAAAAAAAAAGATGAAGAAGTTTTAAAAATTAAAATAAACTAAGTATTCCCTAATTATATTATGTAGGTATTAGCTGGAATATTAACATTTTGATATAATCAAATGTACATAATAGACTTTTTTTTTAACCTATCCTGTCATTTCTGAATCATACAGGAATCTACATTAGAAACTAAGAGTATGTGAAAATATTTAGGCAATAAATATTAGTTTATCTTGCTAAATTTAAGCCAAGTTCATGAAGATATATTTTAATTTGTGATAATTCTTATCAGAATCTAGACTTACCATTACATTGAAATGTAATACTACCAGATTAAGATATAAATATTTCTTTAGCAGTTTACAGAAAGTGTGATATAAATGTAAAATAATGAGTTCATTTTAAACCAGACAATCTAAGTGTCTATTCACAAATAAATGATCTATATTAATATAGAGACCTTTCAGCTTGTCATGGCTTCTAAATGGGTCTTTTAAAAGACTTTCTAATCAACCTTGTTCCATGGAGGGTGATGTTATTGACTTCTGCTGAGTATTGGTAATACATTTTTAATGGATACATTCTATTACCTGACAGAACATTTAAAATTGCCTTAAACATTAAATCTGGCAAAATAAATGGTTGAAACTTGCAGAAATGATAGCAAATTAGTCAGTTCTTTGCTGAACTAAGATACAGTGAAAGGAAACGTACAGAAGCAGCAGTTCCTCTTCCCGCAAACAGCCAGGAAGTGCACAGATGCAGCAGTCCATCTTATTCACACAACCTAACCAAAGAACAGGAAGGCCTAGCCAACACTTCAAATTCCATTGCTTATTTACTTCTTTCTTCAGCTATAAAAATCTTTTCTTAAATTTGGCTTCGTGCCAAAAGCGTATATACCACATTTAAAAATATATTTATTTCTTTATTTTGTTACAGATGTTTCTCCTCTTCCCCCCCACTAACACCCTCCTCCCAACACCCCCCCCCAGCATTATTATCTATGTCCATGTTTACGCACACCTGCGTATAAGTTCTATGGTTTATCTCTTCTTTCCCCCCACTTCCAGTCTTCTTAGGTTTGTCAGTCTGAACCCTACTTCTATGTTGCTGGGTCTATTTTGTTCCTCAACTTGTTTTGTTCATTATATTGCACAAATAAATGAGATTATATGATATTTGTCTTTCTCTGATTAGCTTGTTTTGCTTAGGATAACACTCTCCAGATCCTTCCATGTCCTCTCAAAGGATAAGAGCTCTTTCTTTCTTACAGCTGCATAGTGTTCCATTGTGTATATGAATCACAGCTTTTTTATCCACTCATCTATTGATGGACAGTTGAGCTGTTTCCAGATCTTAGAGATTGTAAATGGTGCTGCTATGAACATAGGGGCACATATATTTTTTTCTGATTGGTGATTCAGGCTTCTTAGGATATATTCCTAGAAGTGGAATCACTGGATCAAATGGCATTTCAATTTTTAACTTTTGGAGGAAACACCATATTGTTTTCCATAGTGGCCGTACCAGCCTGCATTTCCACCAGCAGTGTACTAGAGTTCCCTTTCTCCACACCCTCACCAGCAACTGTTGGATGATTCATTGATGGCAGCCATTCTGGTAGGTGTGAGGTGATAACCTTATAGTTGTTTTAATTTGCATCTCTCTGATGATTAGTGACCTTGGGCATTTTTTCATATGTTTCTTGGCCATGTGTATGTCCTGTTTGGAGAGGTGTCTATATTAAAAAAAAAAAAAAAAAAAAAAAAGGAAGCATATACCTTGTACATAGATTGAAGAATTAAAATAATTAAAAGAGACAGAGTACCCAAAGCAATCTATAGATTCAATGCAATCCCCATCAAAATACCAACGACATATTTCATAGAACTAGAACAAAGACTCCAAAAGTTTATGTGGAACCAAAAAAGACCCAGAATAGCTACAGCAATCTTGAAAAAGAAGAACAAAGTAGGTGGGATAACATTACCAGATTTCAGGTTATACTACAAAGCCACTGTAATCAAAACAGCCTGGAACTGGCACAAGAACAGGCGTATAGACCAGTGAAACAGAACAGAGAACCCAGAAATTGACCCAAGTCATTCTGATCAATTAATATTTGACAAAGGTGGCAAGAGCATACAGTAGAGTAAAGACAGCCTCTTCAACAAATAGTGTTGGGAAAATTGGACAGCTACATGCAAAGAAATGAAGCTACACCACCATACACAAGAATAAACTCAAAATGGATAAAAGACTTAAATGTGACTCATGAATCCATAAAAATCCTAGAAGAAAATATAGGCAACAAAATTCCAGACATCACATGCAGCAGAATTTTCACTGATACAATGCCTAAAGCAAGAGAAACAAAGGAAAAAAAAAATAGATGAGACTACATCAAACTCAAAAGCTTGTGCACAGCAAAAGAAACCAGCATCAAAATAAAAAGGGAACCCACTCTGTGGGAGAGCATAATTGCCAATGATACATCAGAAAAAGGGTTAATTTCCAAAATATATAGAGTACTCATACAACTCCACAAAAGGAAGACAAAGAACCCAATAAAAAATGGGCAGAGGATCTAAGTATATGCGGCATTTTGTATTCAACACAAAACTCTGAAAACAACCCAGTGGGTTACATGTATACTCTATTTACATTTCACATTTGCCAAACTGGAGGGAAGAATAACTTGGCAACAAGGAAGAAAGGGAACATCTCCTAAACATTTCTATGATTCTATTTTGTAACCAGTATTTCCATTATTAAGGGTTGATGATCTGCCTCCTCTGTGGGAAAGTTACATGCACAGACATACTTTTAAATACAAATTATACCACAAGTACTTATCTTCTTCTACATTATACTGTAGAAAGAAAATAATAATTTATAGTAATATTAAAAACATGGTGATGTCTTGATATTTTATTGTTGTGAGGATCATGTGCATAGGTCAATGCTTCATACACTAAAATTACACAAATTTAAATTTGAAAATATGCTTGCAAAATAAAACTTTCAGAAAAAGTTACTAGCCCAACCAACTCAATTAACTTACAAAAATATTCTAAACTTTTCTATCTCCAGGTCTTTTTTCATGATGCTGCCTTCACCATGGATGTATTCCTTGTCTCCTTAGCAAAATATAATTCCCTGGGCCCTAGAAACTATTTTTATGCTTAGAGTGTCTATAAGGGTTCTTGAATATATTTGCTACTCCAGAAACAGTAACTGATTAAACTTTCCTGATATATAGTTAGGCATAATTTTATAAAATAGAATACTTAAATTCAAATACATGATTAAAAGTGTAAACTATGACTACATATAAATTAAAACAAAAGTATACTTGTAAATATACTTGCCTATGCACTTATAATCACAGGCATTATCATGACTACAGAAGATCCAAATTATTCTGCAAGGTATTAACCATACACTCATAATTTTAGTTTGAATATTTAAATTACATTTGTCTTATACATACAAGAACCAGGAGGAGGAAACTCTGTTTAGCTAGTTGCATAGGGGAGGAAAGAAAATGTCTTCATGTAGCTCAGAATTTCCTCTAAAAATATTGGCAACGGTTTTGATATATATGTCTTGAAGAAATTTTTCTACATACAGAATGGGTAGAATTATTGAAAGATCTATATAACCATTTATATAACAAACAGACCAAATAACATTTAAAATAAATTATTCTAAAAATCCAAAACAAGCAAATGTCAGCACATCTATATTGCCCTTGCGTGATCAAGCTATGATTAAAATCTTATCCTTTAAAATTACATATATAGACCCGGCTGGTTTGGCTCAGTGGTTGGACCATAGGCCTGTGGACCAGAGAGTCCCTGGTTCGGTTCATGCTAGGGGGACATACCATAAAAAAAAAAAAAAAAAAAAAAAAAAAAAAAAAAATTACATATATGAAATAATTGTCTTTCTCCCCTCCAAAAAAGGATGGTCAAAATTCATAGTTGCAAATAAAATCAAAGATAATCATTTTTCACTCAAAGAGTTCAAACTTTACTCGTTTAATTTTGCCATATATATATGTACATAATCTTTTACAAACTTTTTTCTTTTTTTAAAATTTATTTATGTATTTATGTATTTATTTATTTATTTTTTTATTTGTTACAGATGTTTCTCCTTTTTTACCCCATTGACACCCTCCTACCCATCCCCCGTTCCCAGCTTTGTTGTCCATGTGATTGGTTATGCATATGTGCATATAAGTTCTGTGGTTTATCACTCTCCTCCCATCGTCTGAGGGATGTCAGCCTGTGCCCTACTTCTGTGTTTTTGGGTCTACCATATTCTTCAGACTGTTATGTTCATTATATTCCATATATAAGTGAGATCATGTGGTATTTGTATTTTTCTGCTTGGCTTATTTCACTTAGGATAATATGTTCCAGGTCCTTCCATGTCATCTCAAAGGATAAAAAATAAATAGAGGAAGATATAAAAAAGTGGAAGCACATACCTTGTTCATGGATTGGACAAATTAACATCATTAAAATGTCCATACTACCCAAAGTAATCTATAGATTCAATGCAATCCCCATCAAAATACCAATGACATTTCACAGAACTAGAACAAATACTTCAAAAGTTCATATGGAACCAAAAAAGTCCCCGAATAGCCACAGCAATTTTGAGAAAGAAGGACAAAGTAGGTAGGATCACAATACCAGATATCAGATTATACTACAAAGCAACTGTAATTAAAACAGCCTGGTACTGGCACAAGAACAGGCATATAGACCAGTGGAACAGAACTGAGAACCCAGAAATGGACCCAAGGCAATATGTTCAATTAATACAAACAAACTTTTCAAAGGTGCTATCTACAGTGAATCTTTAATTTTCTTTGAAGCAGCACAGTTGATTCTCTTGGTTTCTCCCTCTCTGTGCCTTTATCCACTTCTCTTCCATTCTGTGCATTAATCCATCCATCCATCCATCCATCCATCCATCCATCCATCCATCCATCCATCCAATCAGCCTTCCCCCAACATAGAGATAGTCATCAAAGTCAAGCCTCTTTATGTGGAACCAATGATTTGCTCACAGGACAGTTAAAGTCAGTTACATATTAAATCAGTCCGTAGCAGAATTAAGATGTCTCATTCAGATGATAATAAAAATTGGCAATTTTGGAATTCATAGATGCATAACTGAAATTTTAAAACACTATGTCATTTATATGTTTATGTGTATGTATATATATATTTGATATATAATACATTATGTCATCCACATGTATGTACATACACTTGCACACAAACATACCCACACATGTATAGTCATCCCTTAGTACACATGTATATCAAAATCCACAGATGTTCAAGTCCCCTATATACAATAGCACAGTATTTGCATATAACCTATGCACATCCTCTGTATACTTTATATAAACTCTAGATTATATATAATACATACTACAATGTAAATGGATGCAATCAGTTGTTACACAGTATTGCTTAGGGAATAATTGACAAGAAAAGAATAAATCTGTACAATGATTATTGAAGACCTAACTACATAGTACACATCAGGAACAATACATTTTTTATTAGAGTATTTTAAGTCTGAAGTTGGTTGAATCCATGGGTCTGGAACCTGCAGATATAAGTGCTACCTGTATATTAGATAACTAGAATGACTTCTGGAGATTGGAATATCAAATTCATTTAGTAAAAGCCATGACATATTTAAAATTGAAGAATCATATTAAAAACTTGAATATTGCCCTGGCCGATTTGGCTCAGCAGTTGGAGCGTCAGCCCATGGACAAAAGAGTCACCGGTGTGATTCCAGTCAAGGGCAAGTGCCTTGGTTGTGGTTCAGTCTCCAGCCCGGGTCAGGGTCATGCGAGAGGCAACCAATAGATGTGTCTCTCTCTCATTGGTCTGTCTCTCCTCTCTGCCCCCCTCTCTCTTTCTCCCACTCCTTCCCTCCCTCACACTCTATCTAAAGAAAAAAGGGAAAATGTCCTCAGGTCAGGATTAAAAAAAAACCTGAACATTTTACTTTTTACTTAAAATTAATACCTTTTTCCCTTGGACACATCAACAATTTATCTTAGGTGGTTAAAATAAAGGCAGAAAGAACAACTCTCTGCTATAGGACAATTTATTGGTCACAGTAGGATTGACAGTTCTGCAGATCTTTTTGGAACTGTTCAAGCATCATATTGTCTTACTGTTTCAGATGCTACTACTCACAGGTAGGTTTTCTGTATTTAATTCTAATGGCACGCTGTGCATACAATTTATTTGCATCATGCACAGATAACCAAATCAAAAGATCTATAACATTTTTTTTTTTTTTGCATCTACTCATGAAGTCATGCTAGGTAGTCCCATCAATGCCAGCTGAAATTGTGCACACATTTCAAAAGGAAAAGAAATAGGCAAAAACATTATAAATATGGTAAAAATCAGATTTCTGCTTTCACCCTCCACTTGTATTGCTCTCAGTTCACAGAAGAACTAGCTTGAACATGTTCAATACTAACAAATGAGAAAATTAGCAGAACTGTAACCAAGTGAAATAAGCATTTTCTATACTGGCTACCATTTTAGTGGGATACTATTACAATGGAAGTATTTTGTGGGTATGTACGCGTGTGTGTTTATGCATGTGTGTGTGTATTCATCTGCCTAGATATTAATTACACTGAGATAGCCTCCATGAATTAATTCTGTATTAGAAATTTATCAGCAGGCCCTTCTCATTAAAAATAAAATTTCCTAATATGCTTTACTGCAATAACTCCATAGGCAGAAATTTGGGTTTTTAGAACTATTTTTCCTTTCACCAAGAGGTATATTTTCCTCAGTTCACCTTATCTAATCATTCTCAAGCACTCTGACTAAGAAAGTAAAACAAAAAAATAACTTTAATTGATGGAAAGAAAGTGCTGGAAATACACCAAATTCATGACAATTAGCAAGTATTAAACTGAATCAGAGGCAATTTTACTCTGTTGTGCTTTTCTCAGGTTTATAATAATTGAAATAACAACAGTGAAAGTAATTAACATCTATTAGTAATGAGCACTGTACTAAGTGGTTCACTGGCATTATATCATTTATTTTTTATGAAAATCCTTTGACAGAAATAAGGCTCAGCTTAAGTAACTTTGCCAAGACCCAAAGCTAGTAACGACTGTGGCAGAATTCACAGCTCTGTTTCAAAGCTAATTTCCTAAGAACTCTATGAATTTAATATCTGGCAACATATTCATTATAGTGAATTTCTATATTACCAAGTGGTATGCATATTTTATTTTCATAATTATAAAAATGAAATTTTATTTGTATGTTAAAATTCTCCAATAGGTTTTAATCTTTTTGTTTAACTAGGCTTAGTTTATTAACATTTTTATGTAATTTTTGTATAGTTTTTTGAATATACAATATCACTATAACAAACCATATTTGTAAAGAGTAGTTTCACACATTTTTCTCAAAATTATGTTTATGTTTGAACTATGTACTATAAACAAATAAGTAAATAGATATAAATTTCTAAACATTAGCTTAAATGGTAATTTTTGCAGTTACTTTAGAATATGTGAGTCGCAATATCTAATAAACTTTGGTATATTCTTAAATACAGGGTTCAGAACAAATCTGTACCTTTTCATTTTTATGGAACTATAATTTTTTTCACTTTAGTGACTAATGATCCTATCAGAATGACAATGCCAGAGTCATTAACTTTCTATATTAAACATTTTTTATTAATTTACTTAGGCTTGTAATATTCAAATTATAACCAGGTACAGAAACTGATTGGCTCATTATCTCCCAATGTCTAGTGCTTACTTAGCATTTTGTTCTCTAAGAACACTATAATATTGACTTCTATTTCACCCACCTTAATTCTCTAGTTTATAGACAACCATCATTCTTGTTTTATAGAGAGATAATCAAGTTCAAAGAGGATATTGCCAAAATGACACAGGGACTTAGTTATAATATAGTGTAGAAAGAAATAACTGTAAGAAGGTAAATTTCCACAAAGATCACCAAAATGATTAGACAAAGAATACTTCAAGGTATATTGTAATATATGAAATATATTTATAATGCCAATATCTTTAAATTCTCGTTTTTCCTCAATATACTGTAATAAAATGACTTACAATGAGCCCAGGACATTATACTAAGTGAAATAAGCCAGCCACAAGAAGTCAAATACTATCTGAATCCACTTACATGAAGTACTTAGAGTAGTCAAATCATGGAGACAGGAAGTACAGTGGTGGTTGTCCAGGGCTAAGGGACAAGGTGATGAGGAGCTCTAGTTCAGTTTTTCAAGTTTCAGTTTTACAAGTTGAAAAGAGTTTTGGAAATGGAAGTTAAAGATAGTAGTACAATGTTATGAATATTTTTAATACCACCAAACTGTACACCTAAATGGTAAATTTTGTGTTATGTGTGTTTTACCACTATGAAAAATTGGGAAGGCGTGGCACTGTTTAACTCTAACTTTTCCTGATAGTTTTAAATTGATTCTGTGCAGTAATCCAGAGTTTATATCCTAGGTTTCAACCCCTTTTTCTACATCAGGCACTTAATTGTAACAATGTCCTTTTACTGCAAATTTAAATGTTATGACAAGAACAAAGAACTGGTTTGTAAAAAGGGGTTTTTGAAACATTGCACAGCAAATCAAAGTCTTCCCAAATTGAAATGTTGCACTTAAAAAAAAAATAAGGAAGAAAGTAGATTCTTGAAAAGTACCTTCACAGAGAAGACTTGCAGGTATTTTAGAAATAGAACAAATAGATCCTTCTATTTTTTTTAGACTCTATCATTTTATTTTTAAAATTTTATTTTCAATACAGTTTACATTCAATATTATTTTTTGTTAGGTTCAGGTATGCAACATAGTGGTTAGACAACCGTATACTTTACAAAGTGCCCCCCAATATTTCCAGTACCCACTTGGCACCATACACAGTTATTACAATATCATTGACTATATTTCCTATGCTGTGCTTTACATCCCCATGATTATTTTATAACTACCAAGTTGTACTTCTTAATCCTTCCACCGTTTTCACCTACCTCTTTCTCCCCTCTGGCAACCATCAATCTGTTCTCTGTATCTATGAGTCTGTTTCCATTTTGTTTGTTTGTTTTGTTCTTTGGATTTCACATAAAATACAATCATGTGTCCTTCTCTAGCTGATTTATGTCACTTAGCATAATACCCTCCAGGTACATCCATACTGTTACAAATGGCAAGCTTTCTTTTTTTTTTTTAATACTACCTTCAGTTACTGTTTTTTATTTTTTTATTGAAGTGTGAGAACTGGTATAGGGTACTGTTAGTGAATTCACATGTTAAAGACATACCTGTATAAAAAAAATAATGTGAATACTATGTTCTTCAAAGTGTCAAACACATTTTTCACCCAAATAATACAGTTTTGTCTTCTACATAGTAAAAAATTTTATGCATAAGACAAAAATTCACTCTGTTTCTAGTTAAAAATATTACCAATCAGAATTGAGATAATAAGATTCTGCACAGCAAAAGATACAATCATCAAAATGGAAAGGTAACCGACTGTATGGGAGAGCAAAATTGCCAATGATACATCGGATAAGAGATTTACATATATTAATTTCCAATATATATAGAGTGCTCATACAACTCAACAAAAGGAAAACAAAGAACCCAATTAAAAAATGGGCAGAGGAACTAAATAGACACCTCTCCAAACAGGACATAAAAATGGCCAAGAGACACATGAAGAAATGCTCAACATCACTAATCATCAAAGAGATGCATATGAAAACAACAATGAGGTATCACCTCACACCTATCAGAATGGCCGCCATCAACAAATCATCAAACAACAAGTGTTGGTGAGGGTGTGGAGAAAAGGGGACTCTAGTCCACTGCTGGTGGGAATGCAGACTGGTGCAGCCACTATGGAAAACAATATGATGTTACTTCAAAAAACTAAATATTGAACTTCCATTTGACCCATTGATCCCAATTCTAGGAATATACCCTAAGAAGCCTGAAACACCAATCAGAAAGAATATATGTACCCTCGTGTTTGTAGCAGCACTAATTACAATAGCTAAGATCTGGAAACAGCCCAAGTGTCCATCATTAGACGAATGGATAACAAAGCTGTGGTATATATACACAATAGAGTACTGTGCAGCAGTAAGAAAGAAAGATCTTTTATCCTTTGAGACAACGTGGGGGGAACTGGAAAGTATCATCCTAAGCGAAACAAGCCAAGCAGAGACAAATATCATATAATCTCACTTATTTGTGGAATATAATGAACATAACAGTCTGAGGAATTGGGTAGTCCCAGAGACATGGAAGTGGGGTACAGACTGACAATCCCCAGAAGAAGGGGTGGTGGGGGAGAGATAAACCACAGAACTTATATGTATGTATGCATGAACAATAGGCATGGACAACAAAGCTGGAGACAGGGTGGGGAGGGAGGGGGAGGAGGGAATCAGTGGGGGAAAGAGGAGAAGCATATGTAACAAAATAAATAAATTAATTAATTAATAAAAAAATAAATTAAGCACTTTAGAACTGGAAAAGATGGTCTTCCTTTGCAAAGAAAATGAATACATCATGTGAAATACTTCCGGTAGGAAAAAGGTACCCTTCTGATATAAACCTCAAACCTCACAGTTTCATGGACTCTGAACTCCTTTGTAATTTTATCTTCTTTATTACTGGATCACATTTAAAAAACAGAAACAAATATTTATAGAAATCTACTGAACATTTTATCCAACATGTCCTGTTTGGTGTTATTTTATATACTGAATAAGGAACCTTTAAGGGGCAGCCAATAGGTATTGTTGAGAGATTGCCCTACAAAATGTTTCAGAAACATTGAGAAACAGTGGTTCTCTTAGAACTGCAGACTAGACTAGACAACAATAAATAGAACATGAGTTTCCTCAGGAAAATGGCAATAATTTTAGGTATTTATTAGTTCTAAATAGTTGCAAGATGGACCCAATATCTTTCATCTATCAGGCCTGTATCATAATCATAGTTTTTTACTGCCTATGTCAAATACTTACAGGAAGTCAACTTTCAAGTACTATACTATATCAGGTAATAACTTGTTAGACAACAAATCTTCCAAAAATGGTCAAAGTAGTGTATACTTGCCACTGTGAATTTTATTCTTAGGAAAATAGAAATAATATTTTTAAATTTTGAATTTCCTGTTAGGTATCTCTCTTCATCCTCACTTTACAGATGTGGAGACTAAGAATCATAGGTTAGGTGAGTTACCCAATCACACAAGTGGAAAGTAAAAGAGCTAGGACCTAAATCTAGAACTTTCTGGATTCACAAACCTACAGTTTTTATAGTAATAAACTGTATCTATGTTAAAAGTTTAATCTATTCCCCAAAACAAAATATTTTGCTTTTAGATAAACATGTACTGAAAAACGGGAGACATTCAAACTGTGTCCTTAATTAATCTCTTTAGACAGTTTGGTTCAATGGCACAGTATGTAGCATTTATCTTTTGTAGGAAAAGGAAAAACTAACATCAAAAAAGTGCTGATAACTTAAATGAGCTATGGGTCATATTAGAGGAGATGGCAGATAATACACTATGGTCTTTTAATAATCTCTTGAAAAATGATGTAAACAGTCAAAATATGCCCAGTAAGAATGCTCATTTATGGCACTTGTAAAAAAATTAACCACTGACCCAGGTTAAAAAAAAATAAAGTCAAGTTTGGAAAAATTCTACTGCATTGCTAATGGGTAAAGACATTTAGGTGAAATATACAAAGAAAATGTAAACAGCTACCTAGATATCCTCCACTACTATTTGGTTTCTTAAGTTTTGAAGTTAAACTGCAAATACAGAGGTGGGAAAAATTAGGATTACAGTTGTGAGTCCATGAAACATAGAGTATATTCTTTTATTCTTATTTATTAATTATGGCATTATTTTCCATATGAACAACTGTAAACATTTGTATGTGCCACCCTATAAATATTATGTTGGCTTTTTTTTTCCAGTATAAAGTAAATAAGTTTTCATTCTAGATGGAAATGGGTTAAAGAGTAAATAGGAGGTTAAGTGGACAGAGTTTCAACACAATTCAAAAGAATTACCCTGGCATAAAGGTCTTGTGTTTATCTCCTTCATTAGGCTAGAAGCCCCCAAAAGACAAGGTTAATGTTTGACTTTCCCTCAAATATAACAGTAGTCTCCAGTGTCTGACATAGAGTCTTTCATGTAATAGATACTCAAAATTTATTGCACTATAGTGGCAGAACCAGGACACTGAAACTTAGTGATGTAACTATCAGTGATGGTACTTTTGGAAAACCAACGTGACTACCAGGGAAACTGATTCAGAATCTCTGGTGTTAGGAGCTGGAATTCCTTGACAACATTTTCTAGTGCTCTCTATAGTTAGATTTGGTTTAAAACAATGTGAATAAAAGTGGGATATGTAATTTCCAGGACAAGGAGTTAAGAACCAAGAGAGCCTCTGCATGGTCTCTGTCTCCTTGTGATGTTGAATGCACAAGACCCTGGAGGACAATGAATCCAAAAGCTACACGAATCCTGGATCCCTTTGTGAAGAAATTTGGTAAGGACCCAGGAATATATAACCCTAACAGTAATTACCTAGGTAATATATTACCCATGGAAAAATTACCTTTGAGAATCCTAGTTCTCAAAGAATGGCCCGTAAAAAGGCAGCATGACTGGCACCTATAAACTCAAGTGGAGACTAGCAATTTTTTTCAACAAGCCCTCCAGGGGGTTCTAATGCATGCTAAAATTTAAGAACCACTGGTATAAAAGAATGTACTTTGTTGAGGCTTATACCTGTGTTATTGCCCTATATTCACAATAAAAGGAGGACATCACAAACCACAGACTGTTTCATTCAGTCTGAATTCGAATTTTTAATTCCTTTAATCTTATTGATGTTTCCTAAGACTCTGTAATGCCCATATTGTACATTGAGCTTTCCAAAAGAGGGCTATTAAGGGAGAAGTTAAAGATCCAATACCCCTGGAGAATGATCACGTCCTATTGACAGACTTAGCATTCATCATTTCATCATGATCTGCTCTGCAATTATTTTCTCTAAGCTCTCTGCTTGAATTTGTATTCTTTCCACTTACTGTTACTTTGCCTCATTTTCAGCCATATCTTCCAAGGTGTTGGCTTACCATTCTTAAGAGATTCCTGTAGGCAAGATTCCTTTACACTTAACAGAGGAATAGCAGATTCCTTGTCCATCTGAGATAGCACCTAAACTCTTTAAAAAGCCACAGTTTTATGATCAGCAAATTATTTATCAAAGTTTGAAATCCTGAAGAATTAGAAGTGATGGTTTTTAATGTCTCTTCCAGGTCATTATGCCGTCACATGTATTTTCAATCTATGTGAATCTATTGATGTAATGGGTATGCTTTTAATATAAAGAAACTTTTTTTTTCTTTTAAGTAATTTGTCCAAAAATGCAATACACTTCCTCTTATAGCTAGGAAGTATTTACAGAGGCTGGAATATATCATGCATTATAAAAAGATAGGGTAGGAAATTGTATTAGCCCCTCCATGAAATATTTACTTCTCAAATTGTATTTCAAACAATTTTATACTTCTAAGTTCTGACAAGATGACAAACTAGTAAAGGATCCTCATTCCCTCCACCAAAATTAAATATACAGAGACTTCAGAGGAGTACAGGTAGCATGTGCCTCAGGAACCAACATAAATGCTTTCAGAAAACTTGAGGGAGACAAAAGGTGGCTGGCCTCCTTGTTGTTCCTAAAATGGCAATGCCTGTTCCCAGGCCAGTGCTCCTGATCTTATTCTTCCTTCCGCTTAGGATTATCTTCATCTTAGACAGACAAATGGCTGGCTGTTTCAACTGTTTCTGTTCTTTGCTCAAGTGATACCTTCTTAGTGAGACCTTTCTTGATCACACCATTTAAAATTGCAACCTCACAGAGGCCTGTGTGGTCCAGCAGTTCACAAGAGCGGTGGGAAGCCGGAGCCCAAGAGGGACTGGTGCGATCCAGCTGCCCATGGGTCCTGCGGAGTGCTGGGGGATCAGAGAAGCCTGTGCAACACAGGAACCCACAAGAGCTGTGGGAAAGCAAAGTGTGAGAGGGACTGGTGCGATCCAGCTGCCCGCTGTTGGGACCTGCAGGGTGCTGGGGCACCAGAGAGGCCTATGTGACCCAGTAACCCATAACATAGGCATAGAGCCGGGTCCCCAAAGGGACTGTGCCAAACAGTTACCTGTGGGACCTGCAGGGTGCGGGGACACCAGAGAGGCCTGTGCTACCCAGCTGTGCACAAGATAGGTATAGAGGCTGTAAAAATTGAGCTGGAGTGAATGAAAGCTATACAGATGATCTCCCAGGACCAAATAGAATTACAGCTAAAATAAACACAAATCCTTGGAAAAAAGCAACAGAAAAGCAGCAGGACAGGACCATATAACCAGGGACACTGGTAGGATCTGCCGAGGACATGAGATGGTGGGAGCCCTAGGACAGCAGCAGTCTTAGCTGTGAGCAGCGCCCTTGGGGAATAAAGATCAAGCACACTCAGCACAGCACAGAAAGCCCAGACAGAGAGCTAAAATAGCCACAAACACTCACATGGGGGCTATGGCAGAGGAAGGGCGGACTAGGCTGGAACTCTGTAGGGACACCAGGGATTTGGAGGGCACTCAGAGTTTTTGCTGAGGTGCAGCTACAAAGGACAGTGGTCAATGTGCTCCTTCCCAGAGCTGTGGGGAAAAGTAGCAGCCCCCACCCCTAGGAGATTCAGCCTTTCCCAGGTGAGGCAAAGAAATGCAAATTGAGGCTCATTAAAAACATGCATCTATCCCAACCTCTGGAAAGTCTCTTATGCAGAACACCAGGGCTACATCCAAAGGCACTGAGTAACTGAGACTACCAGCCACCAGGAAAAAGCTAGAGGATAACAGAACTTTTCCTGGGCTAGCAAATCTACCCAGGAAAGTAAGACTTGACAGTGGTGTTTAACGTGGACCCACCAAGGCTCATCCAAACCCAGTAGAGGGAGCCACAAACAGCACAACACCAACACCCACAGAGAAAATTTGGCAGGCTCCAAAACCCACTGAGATAGCCAAAATGATGAAACAAGGAAACAAATCCCAAATGAGAGAACAAGAGAACCTTATCGAAGATGAGATAAATGAAATGCAGTTAAGCAAATTATCAAAGGTAGAGTTCAGAGCCATGATCTTCAGGAAGCTCAACAGCATGAGTAAGGACATCAACACCATGAGTAAAGATACAGAAACATTGAAAACCAATGTTTTCAATTGGTTTGAAGAAATGAAGAATGACATAGCAGAAATAAAGAACACATTGGAAGGACTAACTAGCAGAGTAGAGGAAGCTGAGGACTGGATCAATGAATTAGAATACAGGGTAGAAAAAATCAACCAATCAGAACACCAAAAGGAAAAAAAACAATTAAGAACAGAAATACAGCTTAAGAGAACTGCGGGCAATGGGAAACGTACTAACATTCACATCACAGGAGTGCCCCAAGAGGAAGAAAATGGGCAAGTGTTAGAGAATATATTTGAAGAAATAGTGAGAGAAAACTTTCCTAACTCGGTGAAGGAGGAAGGCATTCAAGTCAAGGAGCACACAGAGCCCCAAGTAAGAAGAATCCTAACAGGACCAAACCTAGACACATAGTAATTGAAATGCCAAAAATTAAAGACACAGAGAGAATCCTAAAGGCAGCAAGAGATAACCAACAGGTTCCCTACAAAGGAACCCCCATAAGGCTCTCAGCTGACTTCTCAACAGAAACACTACAGGCCAGAAGGAGGCATGGAGTAATCAAATTCATTAAAAACAAGGATCTGAATCCAAGACTACTCTATTCAGCAAGGCTATCATTCAAAATACAAGGTCAAATAAAAAGCTATCCAGTCAAAAAAAAGGATAAGGGAATATATTAACACCAAACCAGCACTGCAAGATATGCTAAAATGACTGCTGTAATTAGTAGAAGAAATAGGAAGAAAAATAGAAACACACTAAACAAAAAGGGTAATAAATAAGTACATATCAATTATTACCTTAAATGTGAATGGTCTGAATGCTCCAATAAAAAGACACAGAGTACCTGGTTGGATAAGAAAGCATGACTCACCTATATGTTGTTTACAAGAGATCCACCTAACAACAAAAGACTAACATGTTGAAAGTGAAGGGATGGAAAAAAATTTTTCAAGCAAATGGAAATGAAAAAAATGTGTCATAGCAATACTCATATCTGATAGAGTACATTTCAAAATAAAGGCCATAACTAGAGACAAAGAAGACCACTACATAATATTGAAAGGTTCTATCCAACAGAAAGATATAACCTTGGTAAACATATATGCACCCAATTTAGGAGCACCAACATATTAAAAATCTTTTGGAGGACTTCAAAGGAGAAATCAACAGCAATACAATCATAGCAGTGGACTTCAGCACCCCGCTGACATCATTGGATAGATCTTCTAGACAAAAAATTAATAAGGAAACACAGACTCTAAACAAAGTGCTAGATTGAATGGATTTAATAGATATCTACAGAGAACACCCCAAAACTGCAGAATTCACATTCTTCTCAAGTGCACATGGGACATTCTCAAAGATAGACCACATATTAGGGCACAAACTAAGTCTCTACAAGTTCAAGAAGGTTGAAATCATATCAAGTATCTTCTCAGATCACAATGGCATGAAACTAGAAATCAATTGCAACAAGAAAATGCAAAGACATTTGAAAACATGGAGGCTAAATAGCATGATATTGAACAATGAATGGGTTACCATGGAGATCAAGAAAGAAATTAAAAACTTCATGGAATTCAATGAAAATGAACAAACAACACAAAATCTCTGGGTTCCAGCAAAAGCAGTTATGAGATGGAAGTTCATAGTACTACAAGACTACCTCAAGAAACATAATAATTTCTAATAGACTATCTAACCTCAAAATTTAAAGAACTAGAAAGCAAACAAACAAACAAACAAAAAACAGAGCAGGTAGAAGGAATGAAATAGTAAAGATCAGAGCAGAAATAAATGACATGGAGACCAAACAATCATTGAAAGGATCAGTGAAACAAAGAGCTGGTTCTTTGAAAAGATAAACAAGATTGATGGACCCTAAGCTAGACTCACCAAGAAACAATGAGAGAGAATCCAAATACAGAATACCAGAAATAAAAGAGGAGAAATAATAACTGACACCACAGAAATACAAAGGATTGTGAAAAATATTATGACCAAGTATATGACAACAAATTCGACAATATAAGTAAAATGGACAAATTTCTACAAACACATAGTCTCCCAAACTTGATCCAGGAGTAGACAGAAAACTTGAACAGACCAATAACAACAAAAGAAATTGAAGATGCAATCAAGACTCTTCCAGCAAAAAAAAGCGTAGGCCTGGACAGCTTCAATGGGGAATTTTACTGAACATTCAAAGAACTAATACCATTCTCCTCAAACTATTTCAAAAAATTCAAGAAGAAGGAAGACTTCCAAACTTGTTTTATGAGGTCAGCATAATTCTAATTCCAAAACCAGAAAAAAACATTAAAAAGAAATAAAACTACAGGCCAATATCCCTGATGAACATGGATGCCAAAACACTGAACAAAATACTAGCAAATCAAATCCAGCAATACATCAAAAAAATTATTCAACATAATCAAGTGGCGTTGATGAATATGATATTCACAAATCAACAAATGAGATACACCACACAAACAAAATGAAAGATAAAAATCATATGATCATATAGATAGACACTGAAAAAGCATTCGACAAAATCCAGCACCCATTTCTGATAAAAATGCTCAGCAATCGGGGAATAGAGGAATCATATCTCGAGATAATAAAGGCCATATATGAAAGACCTACAGCTGACATTATACTCAATGGGAAAAAACTAAAAGAATAGCCCTTAAGAACAGGAACAAGACAAGGATGCCCACTTTTGCCACTCTTATTTAACATAGTACTGGAAGTCTTAGCCACAGCAATCAGACAGGAATAAAAAATAAAAGGGATACAAATTGGAAAAGAGGAAGTGAAACTGTCATTATTTGCAGATGACATGATACCATACGTAGAAAACCCCAAAGACTCAATCAAAAATTTACTAGGTTTAATAAAAGAATTTGGCAAAGAAGATGGATACAAAATTAACATAAAGAAATTGACAACATTCTTATATATCAATGATGAACTCACAGAAAGAGAAACTAAAAAAACAATCCAATTTACCATTGTGGCAAAAAAATTAAGATACCTAGAAATAAACTTAACCAAAGAAATAAAGGACCTATTTGCAGAAAACTATAGGTCAATGAAAAAAGAAATAGAGGAAGATATAAAAAAATGGAAGCACATACCTTGTTCATGGATTGGAAGAATTAACATCATTAAAATGTCCATACTACCCAAAGCAATCTATAGATTCAATGCCATCCCCATCAAAATATCAACGACATACTACTAGAACTAGAACAATGAACTAGAAATATCAACGACATAATACTAGAACTAGAACAAATACTTCAAAAGTTCATATAGGACAAAAAAAGACACCAAATAGCCACACCAATTTCAGGTTATACTACAAAGCCACTGTAATCAAAACAGACTGGTACTGGCACAAGGACAGGCAGATAGATCAATGGAACAGAATAGAGAACCCAGAAATGGACCCAAGACAATATGCTCAATTAATACTTGACAAAGAAGGCAAGAGCATACAGTGGAGTAAAGACAGCCTCTTTAATAAATGGTGTTGGGAAAATTGGACAGTTACATGCAAAAAAATAAAACTAGAGCATCAACTTACACCATACACAAGAATAAACTCAAAATGGATAAAAGACTTAAATGTGATTCATGAATCCACAAAATTCCTAGAAGAAAATGTTGGCAACAAAATTTCAGACATCATATGCAGCAGAATTTTCAATGATACATCACCTTAGGCAACAGAAACAAAGGAGAAAATGATCACATGCGACTATATCCTACTAAAAAGCTTCTGCACAGCAAAAAAAAGAACCACCAAATGGAAAGGCAACCCACTCTATGGGAGAGCATAATTGCAATGATACATCAGATAAGGGATAAATTTCCAAAATATATAATGTGCTCATACAGTTCAACAAAAGGAAGACAAAGAACCCAATAAAAAAATGGGCAGAGGAACTAAATAAACGCCTCTCTAAACAGGACATACAAACGGCTAAGAGACACATGAAGAAATGCTCAACATCACTAATCACCAGAGAGATGCAAATTAAAACAACAATGAGATATCACCTCACACCTGTCAGAAAGGCCGCCATCAACAAATCATCAAACAAGTGTTGGCGAGGGTGTGGAGAAAAGGGGATGCTAGTACACTGCTGGTGGGAATGAAGACTGGTGCAGCCACTATGGAAAACAATAGGGTATTACCTCAAAAAATTAAAAATTGAACTTCTATTTGACCCAGTGATCCTATTTCTAGAAGCCTGAAACACCAATCAGAAAGAATATATGTACCCCTATGTTCATAGCAGCACTATTTACAGTAGCTAAGATCTGGAAACAGCCCAAATGTCCATCAGTAGAAAAATGGATAAAAAAGCTGTGGCACATATTCAAAACAAAGTACAATGCAGTTGTAAGAAAGAAAGAGCACTTATCCTTTGAGAAGACATGGAGGGACATGAAAAGTATTATCCTAAGTGAAACAAGCCAAACAGAGAAAGACAAGTATCATATGATTTCACTTATTTGTGGAATATAATGAACATAACAGTCTGAAGAACAGGGTAGTGCCAGAGATGTGTAAGTAGGGTACAGATGACAATCCCCAGAAGAGGGAGTGGTGGGGGAAAGATAAACCTCACAACTTCTATGCATGTATGCATAACCAATGGACATGGACAACAAAACCGGGGACAGGGTGGTGAGGGAGGGGGAGGAGGGTGTCAGTGGGGGAAAATGGAGAAACATCTGTAACACAAATAAAATAAATAAATAAATAAATAAAATAAAATTTCAGACTCTATCTCCACTCCCTTTCCTCCTTCCTAGTTTATTTTTTGTCATACTATATAGCAACACCTGATAGGTTAAGTGTTTATTTATTGTTTATTTTCTCCCCCTCTCTAGAATACTAATTCTGTGAGGCAAAACATTCTGTGTGTTATATTCGTGAAAAAGAAACTATCAGAACAAATTAAACTGTTTGTTGCACATTAGGTAATACATAAAAATGTGTTCAATATGTAAAATGTGATATCACTGATGGTTTTAAAAGCTGTGACCAATTACAATATTAACAGGAAAATAATTTATGCAAAATATTTAAAGTGTATTTACTAAAGTTTTGAGTCACAATCATTGTTCACATCCATGCCTCTGCTTCATCTGCCTGTGAGTTCAACTTGTAGGCAGCTTTCATGAAGCAGTGAAAATGTGAAAAAAAATTTTATGCTCTAGAATCCCATCTCTCTAATAATTATTATTTTTTATTTCTGTAAATGCAATTACAGAATTTTATTTTATTTCTGTAAATGCAATTTGTGTAAATACTTAACAAATTCCTAAGGTCCTTCTTGAATTCAGATAGAACAAATAAAACAGGAAAAATCATCATAGTTCTTCAATGCTTATTAAATTTTCAAATATGCTAGAAATCCAAGCAAACAGGACTTTTCAGCAGAAATTGCAAAGCTACTACCAGTTTAGCAGCTTTTGCAGAGATAATTTAGTTAAAAACCCGTCAGGTTATAATCTGAAGGGGAAGAGATCCTGGAAGTTTCCCAGTTTGGAAACAGAGAAAGTAAGTGTGTAAATAAATCATGTATAGGTAGTAAGAAATAGGATATATTCTATAAGTTGAGAAAATACATAAATATAATTTTTGAAGCTAAATGTATCAGATAGAATTACGAACAAATGGTAAAAATAAAAATAACATTATTAGATAGCCCGCTAATGTCAATGTGATCCACCAGCTTTTTGATGGTATTTTGAGGCCCTATGCAAACAAATTAATGTCAACATATTAGTTTTATTATATACATACGCAAATGAATTAGTGAACAATTAAATACAGATGTGATCATTTATAATTTTTGAAGTGGTAACTTTTTACAAAAAGTATACGCTAAGTAAGAGACTCTGACAGGTAATTAAATGGGAGATACAGAGTAATCACAGTGAAATAAATCTTTAGACCAAGGAGCACTTCAGAGATAAGAATATAAAATGAATATCTATTCCTAGAAGCAGGATCACTAGGTCAAATGGCAGTTCCATTTTTAATTTTCTGAGGAAACACCATATTGTTTTCCATAGTGGATGCACTAGTCTGCATTCCCACCAGCAGTGTACTCGAGTCCCCTTTTCTCCACACCCTCACCAGCACTTGTCCTTCATTGATTTGTTGATGGCATCCATTCTGGCAGATATAAGGTGACATTTCATTGTGGTTTTAATTTGCATCCCTCTGATGATTAGTGACTTTGAGCATTTTTTCATATGTCTCTTGGTCATCTGTATGTCCTCTTTGGAGAAGTATCTGTTTAGGCCCTTTGCCCATTTTTTAATTAGACAGTTTGTATTCCACTCTTAGGAATATAGCCTAAGAAGCCTGAAACACCAATCAGAAATAATATATGTACCCCTATGTTCATAGCAGCACTATTTAAATTAGCTAAGATCTGGAAACTGCCCAAGTGCCCAGTAGATGAGTGGATTAAAAATCTGTGGTACATTTACACAATGGAATATTATACATCTATAAAAAAGAAGGATCTTTTACCCTTAGAATCAGCATAGAGGGACCTGGAGAGTATTTTGCTCAGCATAATAAGCCAGTCAGAAAAAGACAAGTATCACATGATCTTACTTATATGTGGAATCTAATGAACAAGGTACACTGACAAACAAAAGAGATCTAGAGACATGGAGGCATGGGGTAGACTGAGGAATCTCAGAGGGAAGGGGGAAGCAGAAAGAGATTAATTTAAGAACTTATATGCATAACCCATGGACAGAGATATTAGTGTGGCGAAGGCCTCGGGGGGATGGGAGTGGGTTGGACGGAGTCAGTGGGGAGTAAGGAAGGAAGAGACATCTATAATACTTTCAATAATAAAGATAAATTTGAAAAAATTAAACAGCTCTTAATAGTAACGTTCCCTACCCAAGCACTGCAGTGACAGTCATCCACAACTGAACACCAGCATAACACAAGACTGACCATACTTTGGATGAAACTGTGTAATATGTGCCAAAAAAAAAATGTATCTTTGGCATATTTTAGCATCATGAATAGCCATTAATTAGACAGAATTTCTTCTGTTTTTTGCTTGAGGAAAAATACCTTTATTGTTCTTGAATATATAGTAAGTTAGTTATCACTATTTAATATGCCTGTAATTTCTTCACTCATTCTGTTGAAAAATATCTCAATGTTCAGTAGGGATCAGGGAAGGTCACAGAAGTTGCTCTACCTGTTGTTTTCACAGGAGAGGAACTCCTATAGCTTTCTGCCATTGCAAGGAGGTGTGCCCGCTGCTGACAGGAGAATGAATAGGTTCAGTAAGTCCTAACCTGCATCCTATTTTCTGAAACCGTGTTTATTGGATATGTCATCAACAAATTTTCTGGACCCCCTTTTCCCTGTTTGCAAACATTGCATTTTATTACTCTAAATGCAATTAGAGAGCTATGTGATATGCAGAATAATGGCTCTGTGGAATCATTTTCCATCTTCAAACAATAGAAATACCTCCTAATTGACTTGACTGGTAATATGGACTTTTTGTTTTGTTTTGTTTTGTTTTCCATTTGGAAAGCATGGCATTTTGAGATACTGTCCCTTGAATAATTTTTACTTTCATTTTAACATACATCAAAGTAACTAAATAATTCACTATAAAAATTACCCCAGCTGTTAGGCACATTCACAATGTTTGTTAGGCGTTGAGAACCATAAATTGTCAGTAAAGAACACAGAAACCACCACAGTTTCCAAAAATGCCTAGCTAACACACGGGATTACATAGGTAAGGAGTAATCAATATTATGCTAATAATGCCCTATATTTGAAGAGTAGATTTTTTACACATTTTCATATATATCATTTAATTTTAATAACATTCCAAGGACATATATAGGGTGTCACTTCTGTGACTGTTTACAAAACAACTGGTGTCAAACCACTTCTATCATTTTCTCTTTCTTCTTATCCTTTTCTTTTTGGAGAGAACATTTTCATATTCAATCATCTACTAGCCTCAACACTTCGTAAAAAGCATTGAGTAAATAGGCTCTACAGCTATTAATTTCAGAAGTTTGAATTCAGAAGTTTACCGTATACTCTAGACATATCATTTTCATAGACATGGACTAATTAGACCATACAACATGAACTAAATAAATGCAAGTTCCAAACTTCCTTTCCCCTCCCAACTATTCAGAAACACGCATCTATAGTAAATGAAATAGAATCTCTCACTCTGGTAAACAATGTACAAGTGAGAATTCTGTGTATTAATTGGCAAAATATAATAAGAAAATGTAAATTATACTTAACTTGGTTATTGTTGTAAACTGTATAAAAGGTAGTGTGTGTATGTGTGTGCGTGCGTGTGTGTGTGTGTGTGTATCCAAAAGATTGCAAACTACTCTATTTAGATTTTAAACTCCTATTCCACCTTGGGCAAATTACCTTTTTTTTTTTTGGTGGGGGGAGATCCTCGGGTGGCAGATGAAGTTCTAAGACGGTCCCCCAGGATCCTTTGCTCCTAGTGCATGTACAATTTCTCCCAGTTATTCAAATAACCAAGGGTAGAAATAAAGGAAATTTTCATATGTAATTAAGATCCAGAATCTATTTATCTTACATAGCATATTATAAGAGTGAGGCTAACCTAATCACATGGACTTTAATAGCGGACAGCTTACTCTGGCTGGTAACAGAAGGAGAAGTCAGTCTAACGTGGGAAGGGTCGACATGTCATTGGCTGCTTGAAGATGGACAGGGCCACGTGGCAAGGAACCCACTAGGATGTGAGAGAAACCTCTGACTGTCCAGCAGCAAGGAAGTGTGGTTCTGACATTTACCACAAGAAACTACTCTGGGACTTCCGGTCAAGATGGCGGCGTAGGTAAACGCGGTATCGGTCCTCCCACAACCACATCAAAGTTACAACTAAACTACAGAACAACCATCATTCAAAACCGCCTGAAATCAAGCTGAATGGAAGTCCTACAACTACGAAATTACAGCAGCAGCCACATCCAGACTGGTAGGAGGGACAGAGGCGCGAGGGGCAGGGCAGCGGCTGTAGTAGGTGCCACCTCAGGGTTCCAGTGCCAGGAATAGAATCCCGATAACTTCTGGCTGGAAAAACCAGCGGGAACTGAGGCTCAGGGAAGCTGACACGGCTGGAGCCCCAGGCAGCTCCTTAAAGGACCCGCACACGGACTTATCGGACTCTCTCCCTCTAAGCTTGGAGGGGAGGCAGCTCCACGGGCGCCAGAGACCTACAGGGAAGAGCTGTTTGGCACTGGAGCGAGGGCTGGAGAGGGGGCTTTCTCGGGACAAATGTGCTGTCACAGGCCTTTGTTCCTTTGGTGAGCCCTTCCCCGGCGGCTTACAGCCGCCATATCAGGGACTCCAGCAACCTGGCTCACACTGGTAGCCCCGCCCCACTGACTCCCTGAGGCCCCGCCCCACCCAACTTTCATGCCCACCCAAGCTGTTGCCACTTGCTTAACCATAGGATTGGCAGGTCTTGGATCCTGCTTTAGGTTTTTCCTAAATTCTTTCAAACGAGCAGCATCTGGTCTCAGCGAGCCCCATACCTCTCATTAAGTAATACATTGAAACAAACACAGGGAGGCAGCCAAAATGAGGAGACAAAGAAACGGGTCCCAAATGAAAGAACAGAACAAAACCCCAAGTAAAGAACTGAGCGAAATGAAGATAAGCAACCTAACAGATACTGAGTTCAAAATACTGCTTATAAGGATGCTCAATGAACTTAGTGAGAACCTCAGTGAACTTAGGGAGGGCCTCAAGAGCATAAAAAAGGACCAGTTAGAAATCATGGATACACAGTTAGAATTAAAGGAGGCATTAACTGAAATAAAGAATAATTTACACAGCTTCAATAATAGAGTACGTAAATCCAAGGAGCAAACCATCGATTTGGAATATAAGGAAGCAAAAAATGCCCAATCAGAATAGCAAAGAGAAAAAAGAATCCAAAAAAATGAGGATAGTGTAAGGAGCCTCTGGGACAACTTCAAGCGTGCCAACATTCACATCTTGGGGGTGGCCGAAGGAGAAGAGAGAGAACAAGAAATCGAAAACCTGTTTGAAACAATAATGGCAGAAAACTTTCCTAACTTGGTGAAGGCAACAGACATACAAGTCCAGGGAGCACAGAGAGTCCCAAACAAGATGAACCCCAAGAGGCCCACACCAAGACACATCATCATCAAAATGCAAAAGGTTCAAGACAAAGAGAGAATCTTAAAAGCAGCAAGAGAAAGGCAGCTAGTTACCTACAAGGGAGTTCCCATCAGGCTGTCAGCTGATTTCTCAAAAGAAACTTTGCAGGCCAGAAGGGAGTGGCAAGAAATATTCAGAGTGATGAAAACCAAGAACCTACAACCAAAATTACTCTATCCTGCAAAGCTGTCATTTAGAATCGATGTACATATAAAAACTTTCCCAGACAAGAAAAAGTTAAAGGAGTTCATCACTACCAAACCGTTATTATATGAAATGATGGAGGGTCTTTTTGAAGAAAAAGATAAAATGTATGAACAAACAAAATGGCAATGAATACATATCTATCAAAAATGGAACCCACAAACAAAATGAACAGGTAGAACGGAAACATTTTCACAGATACAGAGAACATTTTGTTGGTTGCCAGTTGGGAAGGGGGTTGGGGGAATGGGTGAAAAGGTGAAGGGATTAAGAAGCACAAATTCATTGCTAGAATGACAAACCTCATAGGGAAAGGGGTTGGGGGGGTGGGAAGAACTAAACCAAAGAACTTATATGCATAACCAATGGACACAGACAATAGTGTGGGAAAAGGCGGGAGGGGGGCGGGATTGGGGAGGAGGGGGTCAATGGGGGAAAAATGTGGAACATCTGTAATACATTTTACATCCAACAATAAAGATTTAAAAACGAAAAGAAAAGAGAAAAGAAAAGAAAAGAAAAGAAAAGAAAAGAAAAGAAAAGAAAAGAAAAGAAAAGAAAAGAAAAGAAAAGAAACCACTCTGCCAAACCGAGGAATGAATGTGGAAGGAGATGTTTCCTTATGGCCACGAGACAAAAACTCATTCCAGCTGATACCCTGATCTCAGCTCTGTGAGCCCTAACCAGCGAACCTAGTCATGCCATGCCAGGCTTCAGAAATAAAGAACTGTGAAGGAGTAAATGTGTGTTGTTTTAAACTGCCATGTGTGCAGTGATTTGTTGCACTATAATCACAAACCAGTACACTCAATCATCTTCATTATTTAAAATAAAAACAATATCTGATTCATTAGTAATACAGCAACTAGTACTGGGACTAAACAACATAGGAGAAAAATGCTTGTTAATTGCTTTCCTTTATTAACACACACTATATAAATATGTTCACATACCAAGTGTGTACCATTTTAATAGGAACTGAACTAGATTAGAGGTAGTAGTTCACTACTAATAGAAACTGAACTCAGATCACAGTCTGTAACAACAATAAATTAATTCATTAAAAATTATAATAAATAAATGTATTTAATTTTTTTTGAAAAAAAGAGGTTATAACTTGGTAATAAAATGATTAGGTATGTAGCTAAGTAGATAAGGAAGGAAGGAGAGAATGAGAGAGAAAGGCATAAGTGATACAAGTAAGAAATAAAGTGTATTAAGGGGAAAACCTGCAATTTTGAAAGTGCTTTAAAATGTTCTGTGAGCTATAATACAGAGGGCTTCTTTAACTGCCATACATAGTAGGCAAATATTTAAAGCTTCCAGCTCCTAGAAAGCACCTGAATTTGGTAAATAGAAAATCTACCAATAAAGATTCTGGCCCTGGCCAGTTTGGCTCAGCAGTTAGAGCACCCGTCCCCAGATCAGAGGGTCACAGGTTTGATTCCTGCTCAGTGGCATGTACTTGGGTTGCAGGGTTGATCCTGGCCCTGGTCTGAGTCACACAGGAGGTGACCAACAGATGTTTCTCTCTCATATTGATATCTCTCCCCCCCACCCCCACCCCTTCCACTCTATCTAAAAATCAATGAAAAGGCATCCTGAGATGAGGATTAACAAAAAAATATTTTGGGAAAAAAAAAAAAATACTAGTAACTGACAGCTCTGACCCACAGAATTTACAATATTGTATATTATTTTCCATTCTGTTAGTTTCTTCTAATAAAGAAGATTAATCTGCAGAGAATTGCCTTACCAATTTGTCACTACAAAATTAATCATTTGCTAATATAATATATAATGAAAATACTCATTTGAAAACAAGAAGTAACATTTAAAGATGAAAAATAAGGTGCAAAGAGTTACGTAGCTTTTCTAAACCACAATCCTTGTCAAAACCACTCCAACATTTGTAGTTCAGAGTTCAGGTCACATGAAAGTACAGAAACTAACCACCCCAAAGTCAATCAATAACTTAACAGTCATCACTCACCGAAAGAACAGCAAATATATTCTGGCATGGGGCATCTCCCCTGCCCTGATGAACAGACTCACTGACTACCTTGACAACAAATGGCTTATTTTAAAACTGGGAAGAAATAATTTCCTTGGCCTTCTGGGAGCAAATATGCATTTTTTTTTTTTTAGATGTGAAGTTTCCAATGGTTTGACTTTATTATTTTAACTACAACATACTTCGCAACTAAGTACTTGCCTGTCCAATGTGTTGGCTTATGCCCTTTAGGTGAATCTTCTATTGCCTGTGAATGACTGAAATTCTTTTGGATCTTAACATTATTAGAAATAGCATTCTTTCCTTTCTCTAACTATACTACCTTTCTCCACGTCACTTAGAAAAGAATGCTTTATTTTATCTTGCATTTTAGGAGTCCCTCTGTCACTGTAAGTAAAACATAAAACATAGGATTCCTAATGCTTAGAGCTGGACCACATTCTGATAATGAGCTCATATCCACAGGTTCAATATAAAATTACCAACAGAAAGTGTTCCAGGCTCATGTTGCCTACCTCACATACCAGTTAAAATTCATCTCTCATCTCCCATTAAGTGCTCCAACTGCCCTTGTTTAAGTGTCTATCCACCTACTATTATTATATCTTGCCATGTACTAATGTTGTGGCCATATGTCTCCCTTCTCCATTAAAGTCTGCCCTTGAGGGCAAAATGTTTCCTTAATCAGCTTTTGTACCTCAAACTGATCTGCGCATACTAGTAAGTACTAAATGCATTTTACATTAAATTCAAATTTGTATGACTATGTTAAAGATGGCATTCTTTTAAAGAATTTAGTTTTCTATGACTCCCAAAGAGTGTCATTTGTTCCCATGTAGGAGAAAGCCTAAATATTAGATGACACAGATACATAGTTTCTGGTTTCACTATATTTATAATCTAGTAGTGAGGCTAAGAGAGACCCACAAATTCTCAAATACATAGTGGTAAAATGTGATGCATTCCTTACGCCATATTTGAAATAGGTATTGTAGAATTAAAAGGGGTTCAGGATTCATGGGTAGATCAGAGACTATTATGTGGAAGGGTATTTGCATTGGGCCTTGAAAAACAGGTAAAGTTAAGGCATTGAAAGGGTAGAGGAAGGCAAGCTGAGAAAGGAACAAAGTAAGAAAGGCACAGGCACAGAAACATGTCGGTTATGCATTGACAGAAAGTTATTTTATCTAGCCAGAGTCTGCAGCTCATGAGAAGGTGTAGAGAAAAGTGAGGGTATTGAATAAGTTGACGCCATAGGGAATATAATAAAAATAATCTGACAACATAATTTTTTAAGAGATTGATAATGTATAAATCCCCAAAATGTAAAATAATGAATTGACTAGCTTTACTCATTAGTTATATACAGAAAAATTGGTAAACAGACATTTATAAGAATGTGGCACTATCCTAAAGAATTAAAAGTAAGAAGGATTTAATGTAAAAATGGCTTTAATTATGACAATGAGAGTATCAGTGTTCCAAATAGGATTTTTTTAGAGGGTGAATGAAAAAATTAAAAATATATCTAATTCTCCCCTGCTATGTTTTGCAAGGGAAAACAGTGTTCTTACAGAAAAATTACTCATTATTATTAGGCTTAGTATAAATTTTGGCCCACTGCGAGTATAAAATCAGTTTTCCCGCCAGGGATTTTTTAGGTTATACACTACACCTCACCGAGGCAGAAAGCTGACCCTCCCACCGCCCTTGGAAGGTCAGCACAAACAAGCAGTGGTGGGAAAAGGGCTTCTAGTTCTGGGCAAAGAGAACTCACTCCATTTCTTTGTAGCTTTTCCTTTTCAGAACTTTCCCAAATCTCAACGAAGGCATATAATCCTAACAAAGTTACCCTTTTTAATTATTGCACTGGAAAGGGGGCAGGGTATGGTGGAGAGATTGCAAATTAATCCTTAATAAAATAACGCTGAGAGTGTTTATTCCTTGGGCACTGGTATTCATCATGCAGCCTCAAATTCATGGGAAAATATTTGTGTCAACTACTCAATTCTCTGTGCCAAAGAAAAAAAAGAGTTAGCCTGAATAATTTAGAACTATAAATAAAATACTCACATTACCTACAATTGATAACCATAAGTCTGTCAACTGTTCCATAGCAGAATTTCACAGAACTATTAATATTTTAGTAGCTATTATAAATATAGCATTCTATAATGCATTTTACTAAAATATCCTATTTTAACCTTTCCAAAAATCTTACGAGGCAGATATTATAGATAAATAAATTGTGATGTAGCCCAGCTGATGTGGCAAGGTGGCTGAGTGTCAACCCATGCACCAGGAGGTTGCTGGTTTGATTCCCAGTCAGGGCATATGCCCAGGTTGTGGGCCTTATCCCCAATGTGGGGCATGCAGGAGGCGGCCAATCGATGTTCTCTCTCAGTGTTTCTGTCTCTCTCTCCCTCTCCCTTCCTCTTTTCTTAAAATCAATAAAGAAAAAAAATAATAAATAAATAAATTGTGATTTAGAGAGCCAAGATTCAAATCTAGATTGAATTCCAAAGCCCAATTCTCCCCATCATGACGATTACTTGACTGGGTTGCTACATATCTGAGGTCTGAATACGTAGTCTTAGGAACCTGGCTGCTCCTTACTGCTCTGTGAAGGAAGGCTCAAAATAAAGCTCTTGATGCTGAAAAATGGGAACTGACTATGAGCACGGTTTCCAACATAACTTGTAAAAATATGTATAGTACAATTCAAAGCCTACCTAACTTTAATGAAACACCTATCATTAGGTTAGGTGTGATTTTATTTTCCTTACCCCTGAATAGAAGGAACGTTTTTAATTATTTTCACTGCTGGTTTGATACTGCACTAATTAGCACTGGACATTACTAGACTATTGCAGTATTATTTAAATGTCACTCAGTGCCCATTAACCTTGAGGAAACCTGAAAATTTCATCTATAACCTACAGAGTAAAGCATAAAACTGAATTTTCCCTGTTTTTTTATTGCAATAGCCTCAGTCTAAATAAACTCAACTTGTTCTTTCCAAGGATATATCATGTTGTTACAGAGGAGGGAACTCACAAATGAGGCCCTCCAGGCAGGAATGGATCATTAGACTAATTGTGAGAAATGGATTCAGAGCTAAAGAATCTTTTTTGTAAACTATAATCCAAACTTTGTCAAGATGAAAAACAAAAAAGATTAAAAGTATGAAATTAGCATTTATGGATTTGAGTGTGCTTGTTTAAGAGAGTCTACTGTTTCTGGGGAGCGGTACCTCAGCCCTGGACATTTCGCCTTCGAGGGAACAGAGCATTTCTCACAATAATGATTTTATAAATATTTTAAATGATCGAACTGCGGAAGTCTTGGCACCACCAGAATATTGGGTAAACACAACAATGTAGCCACACCATGAAGCTTCGTTCAGGCTAATTTCCCTTTTTAGAGTTTGTAAGATGGTATAGAATATTTTTAAAAAACATACAGTGCATTCCTGCCTCCAAGAAGAGAACATACCAAGCTCCAAGAAACAAGTGATCATCAGGGCCTCTAGCAGAGCCAGAATGTGGAAGCAGCATATTAACCTATTTATGATACCTATAATATATAAATATTTTGCCAAATGCAAAAACAGAAGCTTCGAAGTATTAAGTCAATATCATGAGATTAGTTAGTAAGCCAAAGAAGTAAGGTTCAAACCCAAGTTGTCCCCAAAACCTATATGTATATTTATTTCCCTAGCATTTCACAAGCATAGTCTGTAGGAAAGTAATAGTTATTCCATGAAACAAGGATTTAGTGCTGTAGAAGTTTAAGAAATGCAGAGTTAAGCAAAGTGAACCAGCTTCTGTAATGGGACTTTCCAACGCCTTTGATATACCATTGTACATTTTTATTTTGTTCAGATAGAGTGGGAGGAAGAGAGAGAGAGAGAGAAACATCGACGTGAAAGGACACATTGAGTGGCTGCCACCCACACGACCCAACCAGGGCCAGGGACAAACTGTAACCAAGGCATGTGCCCTTAGCAGGAACCGAACCCATGTCTCTCCGGACTGAAGGCTGACTCTCTAACCACTGAGCCAAACTGGCCAGGGCTCTCATTTTACTTTTTAAAATAATTTATCTTTATTTTTGAATGTATTATAGATGTCCCTCCTTTTTTCCCCCATTGACACCCTCCTCCCCACTCCTGCCTGCCTCCCCCACCATCCCCTGCCTTCACTGCACTGTTGTCTGTGTCCACTGGGATGCATGTAGGCATATAAGTTCTTTGGTTTCTCTCTCCCCATCTCCCTTCCTCCCTTCCCTCTGAGGTTTGTCAGTCTGTTCCCTACTTCCATGTCTCTGGATCTATTTCATGCATCAGTTTAATTTGTTCATTAGATTCCACATATAAGTGAGATCATTATAAAATCCACTGGCAACGGCCTACCCTCTGCCACGCTGAGGGTGCAGGATATGTGTGTGTGGAGAAGGGGCCCCAACGGGAGGCTAGCTCCAGAGCAAGTGAGTAAGGATCGGATTTGGACTCTCACATATTTCCACACTATGAGTCCATCTGCATCTTTTCAGGCAGGTTCCCTCTCCTCCCTTTCCACAGGTGTCCGTCGTCAGAGCTGCAGCATTGTGCATCACGTTGTATGGTGCAGACCTACCCCTCATGAGGCCTCCTAGAATGTCATTTTCCTTCAATATTGTGTTTGTTTTGCAATGATATAAAGGCAAACGTATTCTAGTAATATCATTAGGGGAATATAAAGAAAATTCCTTTTGGGGTAAGTGAAGAGGGATGATTGTTTAATTCTCTCTTTTTGGCTTTTGATCAAGTTGAAAACAAGCTTACATCAGCTAAAAACTCGAAGTCCACAATTAGGGGATGACAGTGATTCTCCACATGCACGAGCACCCTGCGGTCCTTGTGAGTTATGGTTGGGGCTCAGAGGTTCACTACTGCTAACAGCTTCAGTAGAAATATTGTAGCCAAGTTAGGAATGGGAAATGGTACCTGTTTGAATATGTAAATTTGTAATTTCTTATGTGGAGATATTTGGTATTTCCTCTGGTATGTGTAGTCAGCAGTCTTTCCCATCAGTTTGCTATCTTTGAGTCATTCCTTTCTTTAATTATGGAAGACAATAAAGTGTTTGGTAAAATTAATAAGAATAATAAGAACAAGCATACCTTTCTCAGATTAGACACTGAGTTTGGTGTCAATAACCAGTCCACCAACAACACTTGATAGCATAATGTCTTCACAGCAATTCGACACATATATATGCTTTGCTTTAAAAGCATATATTAGTAAATGCTACATGTAACATAAACATATGAAAGTATATTTGAAAAACACCTACCATACTGTTGATATACAACAGGATAAAATTAATCAAAATAGAAATAATTTACTTATAGGTTATGAAAACTAGTGTATATAATGGAACAGAAAATCTGTTCCTAAATATTGTATAAAGGAAGGTACATATAAATGATGTTAAAAACTGGAAAAGTGCGGAGGCTTAAATGAATATGGAATAGGTTTTCAGCCATAACACATTTATCAAAGGTTTCACTTAGTTCTTAAGAGATATAAAACCAGTCATGTCTCATCTTCTGCTGACCTTTGCCACTAATATATTTAAGATCAGTTTCTCTGGGGTCACTACCGGCTCTAGTAATGGACTCACTATTTCCATCTAGCTTATAACAAACACTTATTAAATGTGTCCTTATGTGTATACCTCAGTGCTGGATGTTGGGAATACAAATACCTAGAGAAATGTATGATCTGGTGTCACAGACAGATAACCCAATTGTCAACAAAGGCAGTGTATGTTTGCATCTTTGATAAAACAACAAAAAAAGAAAAAGGAAAAACAAAGACATATTGGATAGATAAGAAATGAGAGGATTATAACCAGCTGGGCTCACCAGGAAAGTTTTGTTGGAGAGGGTAGCATCTGATCAGGAACTTGAAGAATAACTTAGGTTCTTTTTTTAAAGGAAAGTTAGGAAGAGTAGCTTTCACGCAGAGTAAATGCTTCTTGTATTGACTGTAAGAAAAATAGTGCTTCTGGCATTTAGTATTAGAGAAGTAATGTAAATCCTCATCACAAGTTTCATTTAATATTCAACTTAGCAATATAGACTTATTTAAAATAGGAACGGATGATATTGAACTTCTTTGAATGGAAGAATGAATGATGTCTATGAAATACAGCCTGTTTTGCCCCATGGCTATAACCCAGTCATCATCACCAGCATCTACATGAACATGTGTAGCTCTCTAATTAATCTATCTTTTCTCTGCTCTTTCAAACTCCCCACCCAGGTGTGTATATATCATGGCATCAAACAAAATGACGTAGTTTTTAAAGATGATATCTGTGATGTCCCACTTCATATTAAAGGAAAATGTTATGCCCTGGCCGGTTTGGCTCAGTGGTTAGAGCGTCGGCCTGCGGTCCTGAGAGACCCGGGTTCGGTTCCCGCTAAGGGCACGTACCTCGGTTGCAGTTTGTCCCCGGCCCTGGTCGGTTGTGCGGGTGGCAACCACTCGATGTGTCCCTTCACATCGATGTTTCTCTCTCTCTGTTCCTCTCTCTCCCTCCCACTCTACCTGAACAAAAAATGGGAAGATGTCCTTGGGTGAGGATTAAAAAAATAAATAAATAAAGGAAAATGTTATGCAATGCCAAGCATTTGGGAGAGGACTGGCCAAATACAGGAAACTCTATGGTTCCAAAACTCTAATGAAGTAATCTTTCAGGCTGAGATTTTTAACTCCATTCTCAGATTTGTGTTGACAAGGCATAGCCTTACTATAGGAATATAATTAAAAATTATTCCAGTTCTGTGACTTTATGCAAAGTATATACAGCATATTTTCAAAATTACAAGACATTCAGGATTCTTAGAGCATAGCAAGTATGCATGCACTTAGTGAATACTGACAATTTGGTTTTATTTCAGCATTTCCTAATATATGCTATAGGAAGCCTGCTGTCATCTTATAAACGCCTCTATGAATAGGCACACAAAGCAAGGAAATAACGTCTCTAGCCAGCACCCAGTGAGGACTTGAATCCTGCCAATACCCCAGTGGGTGAACTTGGAATTAGATTCTCTCTAAATTGAGTCTTGAGATGACTGGAACCCTGGTCAGCAACCGTGCAGGGACTCTGAGTCAGAGTCACCCAGCTAAGTCCCACCCAGATTCCTGACCCGCAAAAACTATGAGATAATAAATGTTTGTTGTTGTAAGCCGTTAAGTTTTGGGGTAATTTGTTAGACATACAGTAGTAGATGTCTAATATATAGCAAAAACTGAACAAAAATAATCTAATGGAAATTAGCTTCAATTGACTTTCATTTTAAACAAAACAGAACTTCTAAATTGTGTGATGATTTTTTTTAAACTGTTGAAGGACAAGTACATTTACCTATAGTTTGTATCATTTCAAATATGCTTTTAATTTTTAAATTAAAACCTTCTTGTATTTGAGAAAGAAGAAGGAATCAATCTTTAATTATGCAAAGAATATAAAAAAATGATCATTAGATTTTGGAAATCTTGAGCATATACTCTGACCTTTTTCTTTTGCCTTTTATTGTTAGAATTTGATGACTTTTCAGGGAAATCCTGTTCAAAATGCCTTTATGTGATTGGCCCTTTTTCTCATCTTACAACATAAAAACTGCCCACCACTTTTTTACCAGATAATTTTCCCCGTAGATCTCATGTCAGATTAGATTTGGGGCCCTTTCCAGCTCCACTGTCATGGGTCAGCGAGGCCAAAGACTTTAAATCACTGGAGTGAGGCCGAGAAAAAGGAACAGATGCTTGTAACCTAGGGACTCTCTAGCAGTCATCCCTGAGGCCTATCTGCCAGAGAATTTGGAGCTCACTGCAACAGCCTCTCACACAGAGGAAAAAGTGAGGAGGGTGAAATACAAACTTTTATAAGAACAAAAGAGAAATCAAGATAATAAAAAAGCTGAACACAAGTGAGGAGCACCTGTGATCCAATATTCAACACCACACCATGAAATCTGAAGATAATTCTATCCTCAGCATGGTTTGGAAACCAAATCTGAGAAGGCAGAAAACGTAAAAAATTGTGTTTTCCTCTGACACACCAGAGATGAGAAGATAAACAGCCTGGAGAACTTGTCAATATGCAACTGAGTAATGTTATCCCAATATTTTAGAATGTTTTTCTCTTTCTTCATTGCCAAAGTTCCTGCAGACATGATGTATGCCGATGCCTTTATGTCCCCACCAGCTTTTCCCTCCATTCCTTTTGCAATCTGGCATCGTCCTTACCATTACTGAAATGAGTTCTCACTATCCTCAATGAAACTGAAGTTCGGCTTTATTCTTTCCCAAATAGTACTTAAAATCTCTGTAGCTTTGACTCTGAAGTTATTTCTTCCATGTTAGAAGGTTCTTCTCCCTCAACTTTACAGTGTTTCATAATCTAAATTATCCTTCTAAGTCTCTAGTTACTTTGTCTTACTGCTACTTTACTTCAACCCAAACCCTAACTGCAGATATCACTGACTGGCTGAATTTGGCCCTTTATTTTCCACCCTGGCTCCCCATTCACTCTCTCCAATTATGTCTTCTATACCATAAAGATTTTAAAGTCATTTCAAGTCCTCAATTTAGCATTCAAGGCGCTCTTCCATTTCTATAGTACTTTAAGGTAACTATGCCCCCAAAATTCTCCTTATGAAACTCTCAAAACTAGGTCTCACACTCAAAATCATCCTTCTCTCCTGCCTACTTTTTTTATCATTTAATTTTGTGAAACAATTAGGATATAATCTTTACTGCTGTTTATTTCATAAGTTCCTTCATGGACTCTCTGATCAGACAATAGATCCATGTACCATAAATTGGTTGGTTACAAATGAGGAACAGGAAGTGAGAAAACTAAGAATCATTGGTATGAAAATAGTGTCCAACATGACACAACAAAGCTGGGGACAGGGTGGGGAGGGAGGAATCCGTGGGGGAAAAAGGAGAAACATCTGTAACAAAAATAAAGTGATTAATAAAAGAAAGACTACAAAAAATATGCAATAGAAGAGCTAGAAGTATATTGAATCATCAGCTTCTTGACTGGGTTTTGATTCAGAGAGACTGAGAAGAAAATGTATAGTGGTCATTTATCTGAGTAGGTAGTGCCAGTATCTCCGCTTTTATTATAATTTCTTTTTGCATATTAGTCTACTGTATCAAACAAAATAGCTCATGTAAGGTGAAATGCAAATGGCCATGTATAGGTTTTATTTAAAAGCTATTCTTACGTATGCTATCAAAGAAAATGCATAAAACCTGGAAAAATTAAAACACACTATAAAATTTGTCATATAAAGGAATTCTATGATGTATTGTGTTTTACACAGATTGTCAAATGAAGATGCATTCTGAGGACAAACGTAGGACCTTCTTAGATAGTAAGGTAAAGGTGCTAACCCCCTTTTTCTTAGTTCAAAACTGGTGGGACTTTTGAAAAAAGGAAAAGTATGCCTCTTAGTCTTGCTCTCTCCTTCCTCTACACAGAAGAAATGATTAATGTCATCAGTGATTTCAAAGAAGAAAAT
The DNA here is from genome assembly GCF_014108415.1 of Molossus molossus. Classification (NCBI taxonomy): domain Eukaryota; kingdom Metazoa; phylum Chordata; class Mammalia; order Chiroptera; family Molossidae; genus Molossus; species Molossus molossus. Next base: position 71,498,792 of record NW_023425344.1, on the reverse strand, counting down.
GAGTAGCTCTGGTTTAAGCTGCATCTCCCTCTCTTCTTCTTTTCTCCCTTCCCTCTCTTTCTCTCTCTCTTTTTCATTGTTTTACATTTTTTGACCAAGTCTGCCCAGTCACCCACATTTCGATCTATCTGTAGTGAAGCTTATGAAATAGACCTAGCTGAGTGCAGAGAGGAAAAGTTGGAGTGCTACTGTACCCAAAACTTGAGTTTATATCATTCCAAGGTGAGGAATTAAGACGGCTACTCTACTTGCCATTCTAAGCAATGCCTCATGTTCTACAACTCAACTTTTATCAGTTATAAAGCTGAAATTTGGCCTCCATTTATCCAGGGCATTTTTGGTTGCTTCTGAAAAACTTCAAACTCTCAATATATTATTCTAGAACCTCTCATCTTTTTCTTCTGACTCAAAGTATTGTTCTAGCTGAGTTTTAAATCTGACTCATCCTATTTTAAGAGAATTTCTTCTCACAGAAACCCTTATATTCTCCCTTGGGTTCAGGGTTTTCCTGTTTTCTATCCATCATTTATCTCACAAATTCTTCATTTGAATCTCTGTTCCCTATAAATACTTGACACTAGCTTTCTGTCAAACTTCTGTCCCTGTCAACACTTCAACCCCTACTTCTTTTTTATTTTAATTTTTTCTTTATTGATTTTAGAGAAAAAAGGAAGGGAGAAGGAAAGAAAGATAGAAACATCAATGAGAGAGAACATCGATTGGCCACCTTCTGCATGGCCCCCACTGGGGATTGGGCCCACAACCTGGGCATATGCCCTGACCAGGAATCGAACCAGTGACTTCTTGGTGCATGGGCCGATGCTCAACCACTGAGACATACCAGCCGGGCAACCACTACTTCTTTAACCCATTAGGCTTTCTCTAACTGTCACAAATTTAGTGTGACTACTCTAACAAATGTCACAAATGATCTCCTTAATATTAAACTATATTTTTTTTTCCTTAGTAACCACTTTTCTTGCCTTCTCTACTAAATTTGGAGGTGACGTACATTCGTTTCTTTCTTTCATGTTTTTGGGTTACTACTATTCTTTTCTTTTCTTTCTCCTTTTGCTCATTCTTTATCCTAGCACATTCTCTCTCCAGTCCAGTCTCTGATCTTTTCAATATGTCATCAGATAGCTGCTACTCCCCCACACCTAAGTGCTACTAACGCCACGCATACGATACTATTATTTCTTCTAAACTCCAGTTTTTAATCTTCTTTCATCATGCATGTGTTCATCCCCTGAACATTAACCTGATCAAGACTGAAATTGTCACTGCTTCCTCCAAAACTGTGTATCTCTTAATGTTCTTACCACCACTGGCCTTGTGTCAAGACTGAAATCATAGTGGGCTTTTCTCAACTCATTTCCCCTATTACTTTCTATTTGAGAGAGTCACTCTTTGTCTTTTTCATTTAAAATATGTTCCTCATAACTATGACATCTTCATCATTCCAATAAGCCTCTTCTCAGTCCAAGCCCTTCCCTACTGTGGCAGTTTTCAGCCTCTAGTCCCAACAGTGCAACTTTGTTATAACCGTCTGACATTACGAATGATGATGTTGCTTGCTTTTACATAGGGTCTTGAGGTTTGTAAATTTAGTTTGCATACAGTGTAAGTTCATTCATGTATCTATAACATCTGTACTGTTGCCTTATACATTTAGGTACTAAATAACTTTTGCATGTATGAGTAAATAAATAAAATGAATATACACAACCAGCGTAATCCTCCCAGGTATAACATATACAATTTATGTGTCACTGAGATGGGCAGGTATTATTAATTGCATTTTATAGATGATAATGTTAGCTTTAGAGAAGTTAAACAGCAAAGCTACAGGCTGCTAAGAGACAGAATCCGGGACATATCTCAATGTATTGACAATGTTTTATATTTCTTTATATATAATACTTTTCTTACTACATTTTATTTTTAAAATAAGGTTTCACAGTTCCAATGATACAGGTAATGTATATATGGCTAGTTAGCTAGATACATAGATAGAAAACATGTTCATTTTGTATACTAGTACTATGTTTTCATTTCAAGACTCTCTGTAATAAGTTAGATTACAAATAACACAGCTAAACACATAACCTCTCTGCATGTCATCATTCATAAAATAAAAATGATACAATCTATCCTTCCCAGTTCATGGAGGAAGGAAAATCTGGCATACAAAGGTTTAAGATATAAAGCAATATGCATATGCACACTGTCTTGTGAAACTTATTTCCATTGACCCCCAATGACGCATTCAATGAAAAAGAAACAATCAACCAGGAGTATAAAATTATTTTTAATTGCTTTAGTAAAATTGACTGATTTTAAATTTTGAAACTAGACTCTAATATAACTGCCTACCATTAAACTGCAAAAGTTCTTATAATTTTTAATCAATCTGATGTATTCCTTTTTATATGTATAGTGTTTATCTTATCACAGTGAATTTAGTTCACAATTAAGAGTTTTGGATGTAGCTAGAGCAGAAATAACAATGAGCAAATCTGAGAGCACTGGACAGTTTGCGTCTATATGCTTCCAATCTTTCTTGATTTGGACACTTAGCAGTGTAATTGATTCTTCTTTTTATTTCATCATAGTTATGACACACTAGAACTCTTTTCCTTAGCTTCTTCTATGTGCTATAAAGCGCCCAGAAAGTGCGAAGGTGCCCTCAATTAGAGAGGCTAAGAACAAAAGCATCCGAGTAGGCTTTCCATAGCCTCAGACAGAAAAGCCTTGGTAAAGTGGTCTAAATATTTTTAGAATAAATAATCATAAATAAATATGGATTACATTTATACTCACAGGAAAGTCAGATTATAATCAAACTTTTTCTTTTTAATGAAGTGTTATCTCTAAATCTATTCAATACTCTAATGAAGCAATTTTTTTTCACATTTATTGGTAGGTCTAGTGAACATCTGTGGAACGTGGACTTAAAAGAATGAGTTGACAGCTCTTAACATAAGATCACAAAGCAAATATGCATTACAAAGTTCTTCCTTTTGTGAATCAGAATTATCCCACACCTCACAGATGTTCCTTACATGTGTCATAAATATTCTAGAGACACCAAATATAATTTATGTGTTCATATTTAAAGTTATCTAAACTTTGTCAAAAGTAAAAATAAAATACAAAATGATTCCAAGAGTATAAGTCTAGATTATATTCACAAAGTACTGAAACAAAGCATTTCTATAGGCCATCCACCTTTCTGAATGGTAAAACAAACAAACAAACAAACAAACAAACAAAAAACACAGTTTATCTGTAAACTGCATATATGTCTATGAATGTCTTCTTCTGGTCATTTAAATAAAATATGCCCTGGCCAGTTTGGCTCAGCAGTTGAGTGTCGGCTTGTGGACCAGAGAGTCCCGGGTTCAGTTCCCACTAGGGGCATGTACCACTAATAATAATAATAATAATAATAATAATAAAATAAAATATAAACGGTTTAAATTTCTTATTATAATTCATGGTGATGCCATTAGGAAAGTATCATTCACAAAATATCTCCTTTTATTCAAAGAATTATTTTTAATATTATGTAGGTTATCACTGACTTTTTCCTTATAAAGAAGCTAAAGAATACCATATTTTGTTAGGAGAATGAAGTTCATTTGATTCTGTTAGCAAATCTTCTTAAGGAAATGTAGGTTATATAGGATATTAAGCCTCATGTTAGATATGGACATGCCCACAAGGTTTTTAAGAAGAATCTGGGCATCCTTTTTTAAGCTACAAATGAATGGAAGGATGGATGGACAAATGGATGGATTTCAGAAACAACTATCTATAGCTTAAACTGTGAATCATCATCCTTCTGAAATGTAAGTAACAAATAATACTGAGAAAAATGCCAAAATGCTAGGTTTTCCTTTTCCTTCCATTCTTCTTTTTCTCTCAAAAGCCTCCAGCTAAAATGTTTCTTACATTCTTTACGTTTGATAGTCTAAAATCCCTTTTTTATTCAATGCCATTAATTTGATTTTGCATCACTTGGAATGACAGAGTTCAAAGATGTTTCTAAGACTAGAAAGTGGCAGATTGTTGGAAGTGTGTGTAATATATGAGAATATAATGAGTGAAGAAAGCCAGAAATGGATTGTGTGCCCTTTGGGGAGGAGAAGAATCAGCATGAATAGAACGTGGTGACATGGCGTGGTAGAAAACCTCTGGGTTTGACCATAGTCCAGAATACATTAATAGTATGATGCTTAGCACTGCAAAGCCTCAGTTTCCTCATTTTTGAAGAGCCAATAATGCCTTTTTTGTAGTCATGTATAACATATAAGTCACATTGAACAAATATTCAAGTGCCTGCTATGAGCCAGGCTATGTTTTAGATGCAGAAGACACCTTAGTCACACAAATAAACACAGTCTCTCACTCTTAATACATAGCATTTCAGTGAGGGACTTGGTACAGCATAGATGTCATTACAATGTAGAATGCAACTGACTGCAGTGAATGAAGTAGAGTGTAACAGAAACGCATACAGTCCAGACAACTGACTCAGCTGGGGAGATGGAAGATCTTTCTGTAGGAAGTACCTACAGAGCTAAAAACCATAGTTTAAGCACGAGGGGAGAGTTGGTGGGGATGAGAGCAGTAAGTTGACTCAAGAGGCAGATTCCACAAAAACTGATGATTAGTCAAGTAAGGGGATCAGAAGCAGAGGACAGCTGAGGAGGGTGATCAATCTCAAAGCATGGTCTCTATGTGGACAGTAGGAAAGATAATGAATTGTGGGTTAGAAGTTTAGTATAGAATTGAATATATGTGTGTGATGAAAAAAAAGACTGAGTCTGAGATTGAGGAGTCATTTTAGGAGCCCTCAGGACCACGAAAGCCATGAGAGTGAACCTATGACCCTGGACATGCCGGCAGCATGAGAAAGGAGGAGGATCTAAGTCAGAACCTGAAGCCTGCGAACAGGGGAAGGACGGGAAAGGGAGTAGTACTCTGAAAGGAGACAGAAAGAGCAGACAGGAATGAAGGATAAAACAAGGAGCATGTAGTGTTATGGAAACTTAGGGGAACATTTTCCCAGAAAACATAAAATGGGAAACATTCCTTTTTCTTATATATAATATTTTATATAAAATACCAAGTCTGAGAAGGACTAAAAAGTACTTATCTGATATGAAAAAGACGAGTTTTCTGGTATGACTGGCAAGAAAAAGAGGAGAGATACAGAATGAACGCAAGTTAATGGGGCTCTGGCAGTAAATGAAATGGGAGGATGGGCAGTTCTCTCCTGACATGTGGGGTCGCAAGGGAGGAAAAGGGGTTCCACCCTGCATAATATGGGGAAGGTTTACACAGTGTGAAGGTACTAGATAAGACTTAGCTCATTCCCTGTCCCTATACATAAGTGAGGTTATATTTGAAGATGGATTCCTCATTCCTCTATGAAGCATGAAAAAAGAACCTTTTGTTTAATAGCCCAGAACTGTAACCAGACAAGAACGTACTGAGAATGTGAGTTATTATGTGACGCAATTAAAAAGCGCAGAAGTTCATAATACACTAGACCTAGAAAAGATTGCAGTTTTTCTCCCCAAGACTTAATATATAATAAACAATACTGAAAATTATGACTGAGGAGGTGAGTCCTTATCACTCCTTATGCTCTTATTGAATCACTACTAATTAAAAATCATTATTTAGGTAATAATTTTCTCTTGATTAAAAAAAAGGTAATATCAACTTGTTCAGGCACACCTACAGATATAAAGAGAAATTTTACTTAATTGTAGATATAATTATTTATATATTCCTAACTTCTTAAAACATTTTTTTGTCTTGAGTAAAATAAAATAATTGTAACCAAATGTGGTTCTTACAAATCATGAATCAGTTAATGAGTACTACAGCTAATTTCTTCCAATTATCTAAGTCAATTCAGATAATTAACTTACTGAACTTGAATATAATTCTTTAAATTTTTTGCCTTTTTTTTTCTCAAATTCTCAAAACCACTCCATAATCATTGAGATCTCTAAAGTAACGGTAGCAATAAATTCATATGTCAGTCCATGTGATTAAAATAGATACTTTAAAAACAATGTATGTAAAGTAATTTTAGATATTTTCTAAAGTTGAACATTGGTGTGATGTTTTCTCATTAGAGTGAATCTATCCTGAATTACTTGATAAAAGTGCCTTTTTGGAACACCCAACATCTTTACCTCTTATCATCATTTATCATTAGTTCTTTCCCACCGTTTCAAAATAAGAGTGTCCCACATTACCAAACATGGTTAAATTCAAGGAGATTGACTGCCTGCTACATGGGGAATGCAGTACTGAGCCTAAGAAGACTAGACATGTAAATATATAAGAGAGGGACCATGAAGAGTACATTCAATTCAATATACTAAATTTTTCTATTAATTAGGAACTCCTGAATTTGTCCCTCTCATATTTATTCTGTTTCTAAATACTTCCAGTGACCAGGAGAAATTCAGAGTGTCATATTATCCCAAATTATACTTCTGTCCCTGTACCATTCTGAATTTACCCATTTTTCCTCATTTTATTTATTTATTCTTTTAGCCTACCTTATTGTCAGAAATTTGGGGAAATTCAAATCTTGTAAGTTCTCTTTTCTATTTGTTTATTTACTTTATTTTTCTATAACTTTATTCCATTTCATAGTAGTAGGCTGAGCCTATTGAGATTCACGCTCTTAAAATTCATTTTTAACCATCCTGGCTTATTTTCTACTTTCCTTTTTTAGAATTCTGAATTATATCATCATGAAGTTACATCCACTGAGGTTTTCATTCATTTTTATATCCTCAATTAAATCCTCTCTTCTTGTAGGATCAAATTATGGGTGAGAACAAAGAGAAGTTGCAAGCTGTAAATGCAGGTGGTTTAATGAAATATAATGAAAGCAGAGAACTAGGCAAAACAAAAAAATAAGGTTCCCTTCAGAGTCTTTAACTATTACCCCAAATACAAATTAAAGTTAAGTGCCTAATTTTCCAATTTTGAGAAAACAAAATTTTAACTATGTCAGGTTTTTTTGTTTTTTTTTTTTATTGTTTCATTACTTTGTAAGGATATAAACTGAAAATGTCACAGTCATCTACTTTCAAAGTATGCCTCTCTCTATTAGATTGCTAATGTATTAGAATTCTAAAACATTTTAAACTCATTTTTTTCTGATTATTTAAAATGCTTCAAACAACTGATATCTAAATAAAGACAAACTACATTTAATAATATGTTGAGTATATATTTTTAGTATTATACCTGTACATACTCAGTTCTAGAACTATTATAATTCTGTGTTTGAAGGTATATGATCAGTAAGGTAGATTGATTTTATTACTGTTGATTAATAGTATAATTATTATCTGCCACTGATTAAAAGCTAATTATGTGCCAGACTTCACAGAGATATATATTTGTATATCTCAGAGTGAATATATATATGTATATATTTAAATAACAATCTGAATATAGTATTTTTTCTCCATTTTACACATGGTTACCAAAATGAGACAGAATATGATTAAATCCAAATGGTTAGATACCAAAGAAGCTGGTTCAAAGTTTCAGACTTTTTTTTATTTCTGGAGCAGTAACTTTCAAAGAATACAAGACTGAGCCTTAGAAGACTTCAGTCCTAGTTCTGTCATGGCTACTTAGCTCCCAGCTTCTTTAAACTTTATAGCCAAGAGACCCAGGGACAATCCTAACCCTAGGGGCAGAAGGATTTAGGGGCTTTAGACCAAGTTTTTAGGATTTAGCTCTAAGCATCCCAGTTGAATTCATGCACATAGGGCCCCACTTCTGAAAACTGGTAATCCAACTTTTTATCAAGGTCCTCCTTCCTTGAACATGTTGGTATTCATATGTAATATTTTCCTCTGTAGGCAACATATTCTGTAATGATAAAGACTTGGAGTTAAAAGCCAGTCTTTTCCACCTCAAGTGTGTTTCTACTGGTAGTTTGAATTCCACTTCAGATTAGGCAATGCACAAAGGGTCATCTCAATGCTTTTTAATTTTTTAAAATCCTCATATTATACTTGATTGTGACACACATGAGTATATATTCATGTGCAAACACACGTTCATCAACATGATTCTAAATGTGAAAATACGTTCCTTTTAGTTATCCAACACATAGTCACATGATGAAATAAACCTTTTTCTATGGCAAAACATGGCAATGTCACAACGCCAGAGTGCAAAATCATTTTTATGAGTCTTTTTCTTTCTCTCCATGACATAAAGGTCTTTCTGAGCACACAGCACCATGGGAGAAACATCTGATAATGAAAGGTCACCCAAGCAGTCAAATCCATGAAGTAGACAATACCCTTCAGATCTTTTGCATGTCCGTTTCTCACTGCTACTTAAAAAAACTTTAATAGTTGGTTGATTTGTTATAATTTTCAGAAGTGTATGAATTAAGGGGAGAGGCATCTTCTTAATGAGTGAATACAGAGCCAAATCAACTAGGTAAAACACTTTTTTATACAACTATGCCAGACATAAAAAATGGATATAGCCTTTCCTTGAAAAATTAAAATATAATGGGGAAACTAGTTCTTTGCATATATGAAACTTGTTAAAAAATAAATCATGTAAAAGAGCATTATTGTAAAAGTTTGGCCAATGGAAAAACATCTTTTGAGATTATCCTAGGATAAAATGTTATTGAGGAAAAAATAGAGTTGTAAACAGTGCTAGTAACATTTGCCATGGAGATTCAAATTGTATGTTAGCATATCCCCAGTGCTCTGAGAGTTCTTAACGGACTTAAAGACTTTGGAAGAGGAAGGTTTTGAGCTGGTTTTAAATATAAAAGTACACAACCAAGTGAATCAAAAAGTTAGATTAAAAAAAAAAAGCATCATATTCAAAAAAATGCATTGACTATATTCTAAAAGCTCTCAAAGGTGCACAGAAAGAAGAAAACATCAGAGCATTAAAACAAGGCAAAGACGTTGAGCACTTCTTCATATGTCTCTTGGCTACTTGTATGTACTGTTTGGAGAGGTGTCTATTCAGCTCCTCTGCCCATTTTTTAATTGGGTTCTTTGTCTTTTTGTTGAGTTGTATGAGTACTCTATATATTTTGGAAATTAACCCCTTATCTGATGTATCGTTGGCAATTATGGTCTCCCATATAGTGGGTTCCCTTTCCATTTTGATGGCTGTTTCTTTTGCTGTGCAGAAGCTTTTTTAGTTTGGAGAAGCCTGAAATACCAATCAGAAAGAATATATGTACCCCCATGTTCATAGTAGCACTATTTACAATAGCTAAGATCTGGAAACAGCCCAAGTGTCCATTAGTAGACAAATGGATAAAAAAAGCTGTGATACATATACACAATGGAGTACTATGCAGCTGTAAGAAAGAAAGATCTCTTATCCTTTGAGACAACATGGAGGGACCTGGAAAGTATTATCCTAAGCAAAACAAGCCAAGCAGAAAAAGACAAAAATACCACATGACCTCAATTATTTGTGGAATATAATGAACATAACAGTTTGAGGAATAGGGTAGACCCAGAAACATGGAAGCAGGGTACAGACTGACAACCCTCAGAAGAGGGGATGGTGGGGGGAGGGAAGGGATAAATTACAGAACTTATATGCATGTACGCATAACCAATGGACATGGATAACAAAGCTGGGGATGGGGTGGGGGGGAATGGGCAGGAGGGTGTCAATGGCGTAAAAAAGAAGAAACATCTGTAACAAAAATAAAATTAAAAATTAAAAAAAAATTAAGCCCTGGCCGGTTTGGCTCAGCGGTTAGAGCATTGGCCTGTGTCCGGAGAGACCCGGGTTCAGTTCCCGCTAAGGGCACGTACCTCGGTTGCAGTTTGTCCCCGGCCCTGGTTGGTTGTGCGGGTGGCGACCACTCGATGTGCTCCTTTCACATTGATGTTTCTCTCTCTCTCCCTTCCTCTCTCTCCCTCCCACTCTACCTGAACAAAAAATGGAAAAAATGTCCTCGGGTGAGGATGTTAAAAAAAAAAAAAAAATTAAAATATAACAAGGCAAAGAATAGAGCAGTTTACTATATTAACATGTCAGGAGATAATTAATAAACAAGAATATGATTTATTATAAAATTAATGTTTGCATTTTACATAAAGAATAAAATATTTACATTTAAATCATTGGATCTGTTAAAATAGAGCTACAAAAATAACTCAACAGCGTCCATTTCAATCATCAAAATTATTAGTTTTATTTTTTATTTTTCCTTTATTGATTTTTTTTTTTTTTTTTTTGGAGTGAGAGGGAAAGAGTGACAGAAACATCGATGAGAGAAACATTGACTGGCCGCCTCCTGCATGCCCCCCGACTAAGGATCAGGCCCACAACCTCGGCATGTGTCCTGACCTGGAATCGCACCAGCAACCTCTTGGTGAATGGGTTGATGCTCAACCACCGAGCCACACTGGCAGGACTCAACCAACAAACTTATTTTGATAAGCATTCTTTACATATATGGTTATAATGTCGAACCTTTTAAATTCTAGAACTTGAACATCAGCTTGATCAGCAACTTTAAAGTATGCCTACTCAAGTATAGGCAAATATCCAGGCAACATTTTCTCATTGAACGTGCCAAAATCCAGAAGCAAGCTTTAAAGAAAAAATCAAACAGAGGTTTTTAATTTAACCTGACTTTGATGGACCTATATAATAAAGCATTCTTCTAATTTCATTCTACTCTCAGATGTGACCTTGAGAGAAAACTAGGAGAAGATTTATCTGGCAGAGGATAGGATTGTTATAATATTCATAGGTAGTTATCCATGGGGACCTAGAGTAAAAGCATTTTTTTTTTCTTTATTGTGCTCACGTTCCAGCAATGGTCTTCATTTCCTCAGCTTTATGGATCTACCGCACACTGCTCTCAATTGCTTCAGCTGACAACAGCTTCAGAAGAAGAAGAAAGAATTTTCATCTGCTTTTTTTTTCCAGTTTGATCACACAGGTAAAAGTTGAAGCTGAAAGTCAGATTAGTATGCAGCGGTCATATCACTGAAAGTATTCAGGTAAGTGACTGGTGTCCAGGTGGCTACATGAGCCAGCCACTTCAACTCAAAGCTATTGGCTTCCTAAGTGTATTAAGCTTAAATCTAATTTGAAGTAGGCAATTCAGGATATATTTCTAAGTACCATAAAAATGTAATAAAAGTCTAAATGTAGCAGTGTCATTGCTACATTTGGCACTTAATAAATAGATTATATGTCACTAAAACAGAGAAGGTGGCATGATTTAAATGAAATAATATTGCTCAAGTCCGGTTGAGTTTAACCAAGGTCTCTGTTAGGTTTAAATTAGGTAAACTACATGGCATTTTCATAGTATGCGTTTACTATTAAAAATTAGGTTGCGCCCAGGTGGTATGGCTCAGTGGTTGAGTGTCGACCCATGCACCAAGAGGTCACCAGTTTAATTCCCAGTCATGGCACATGCCCAGGTTGTGGGCCTGATCCCCAGTAGGGGGCATGCAGAAGGCAGCCATTCGAGGTTCTCTCTCATCGATGTTCCTATCTCTCTCTCCCTTACTCTTTTTCTAAAAATCAATAAAAAAAATAGATTGAATATATAGAGTGCTTGGTTACTGAAAGTGAAGGTAAAATAGACAAATTAACATAGACTGAATGTTCAAATTCTTTGACCTTGGTCAGGTCCTAACTTCTTTGTGAAATGAAGGGAATAAAGTGTACCTTTAATACGTTAAAATGGAATTCACAGATAATGCAACCACCTATATACAACTGACTTCAAAAAATCAATATAAAAAACTGACTAAGCCCTGGCAGGTTTGGCTCAGCGGTTAGAGCATTGGCCCACAGACAAGAGAGTCCCGAGTTCAGTTCCCGCTAAGGGCACATACCTTGGTTGCAGTTTGTCCCCGGCCCCGGTTGAGGTTGTGCGGGTGGCAACCAGTCAGTGTGTCTCTCTCACATCGATATTTCTCCCCCCCCAGCTCTATCTGAATATAAATGCAAAAAATGTCCTCGAGTGAGTATAAAAAAATTAACAAAAAAAAAAACTGACTAAGCTATAAAGAAAAAAATGAAAGTTTTTCATAAAAAAGTGATAGATATTTAAATATACAAATGTTCTAGAATAACTACACACAAGACATAGCAGAAGCCCTCACCTGCATAGCCCTATACAGAATCAAGCTGTAAACAAAAGCTGATAGGGGGTGTTGTAGGACACAAATATCACAAATGTCATTTCCCTCAGTGAAGAGATTTAAGTGATTAGGCAAAATCATCCTTACTGGTTTACATGGTAGTTGAATTCTTGGAAAAAAAATCAATGTTTTAAAACCATGCAAAAATTACATTTTCCTTTTATGGCAAATAGAGATGGGTCTAAGCTCAGATAATTATAAAAATAGGGCAAAACTTTTTTATGAGAAACTTTCCTCAGAACTGTATATATTTTTAATCCCGTCATTCTGCCCGCTGAACAGGAGTGTATAAGCCAAAGTTGCACAATCTCTCTCTCTCTATCCTTTAAAAAGAAGTCCAGATTGTGTAGTGTTCATTAATTTCTACAATGTAAATTCTCCCACCACAGCCTATTTCAAGCTACCAATATGATGGATATGATGAAAACCCTTAATCGTTGTTTTAAACAAATGATTAGACATTTCCAAAGTGTTCCTTTGAGAACCACTGAACAAAATGATCTGGTAAATTTTAGTATCATTTTTATGATAAAACTCAAAATCAATTGCATTGTCACCATTGATTTTAACATCATAATTTTTTCCCGTTCTGACACTTTTATGAACAAATAGGAAATGTTCTCCTATACTAAGAATATTGTAAAAAGCATTGCTTCTTGGTGCTAATCTATTCAATAAGAAGCATATCTTATTCCCAAAGTATTTCCATCACTAATTCATGCAGCATTTACTGAGCCTGCCAGATTCTGGTCTTGATTTAGGGACAAATTAACTGTTCTCAAAAATTACGTAAGGTAATACAAACATAAAAATACTTCATGAAAAAAGCATTTGATGGTGTGGATAAAACAGATACATGATGATTAGGAAGTTAAATTTTATTAAGGCTAATATAATCGGAATGTTCTAAGAACAAATAAAATATTTATGAGTTAATCCTTAAAGTTCATGCATTTTTTGTGCTATAAAGCTTTTCTTGAACTTAGTGCTCTCTATTTGGAATTGGGTATTTATGTTAAGGAATACCGTGTGCTATGGTAAAATGACAATGGACTTCCTTACTCCCTAAACTATTTACGCAGCTCTGTCACCCTCTCAGGGGTGTGACCTTGGGCAATTTCCTGACCTACAAAATGAATATTACAATGCTCTTTGTGCTGGGCTTTGAGAGGATTAGAAATAACAGAACATTTGTTTGACATGCCGGAGCCACAACAGCGATATTATACTGTAGAGCTCACTCTACCTCCTAGGCTCTAGTGTTCCAGGAAACTTCATTTATTTTTCCTTATAACATCTAACAAAATACCCTGTATATTTTTATCTTGAATAAATATTAGTAGATTAAATGAGCCCCCAAAACAACGAGTCTATTGTGGCACTGTTCATTTATGTAAAAGTGGCATAACAAAAATGCATATAATCACAATGCTGAAAATACATTTCTATAAAATTGTGGAAAAATTAAATATTTCAAAGATAGGCAAAAATGATCATTAGAAGAACAGAGTCTACTGAAATTTACACATGCTAAAATGATTGCCTTCTGATTGTTGATTTATTACTAACTTAGCATTTATGTCATGTTCACATTTTCAGTGCATCCTATACTTTAATTATCTCCTCAACACATCTGTGAAGAAGATAGGCAATAATGGTTTTGTTTGTTTGTTTGTTTTCTGAGCCCATTCAAGAAATTCCCAGGAACAGCTGATTATACTCATTACAGCTACATATCAAGGCAAACACAGAATAAAGAACACACTCAGGACTGCTATACTTTTAGTTATTCTATACTTACTAAACCATACCATTTTTTGTGATAAGGTAGTATCAGGATACACAAAGCAATGTGAGAACTACACTTGAAATACGTTTTTCTTTTCTTTATTGATTTTAGAAAGAGAGGGGAAAGGAGAGGGAGAGAGAAACATCGCTGAGAGAGAACATCAATTGGCCGCCTCCTGCATGCCCCTCATTGGGGATCAGGCCCACAACCTAGACATGTGGGCTGACCAAGACTCAAACCAGTGACTTCTTGGTGCATGGGTCGACATTCAACCACTGAGCCACACTGACTGGATGGAATACTTTTGACTTGAGACCAGCAGTTTTTACAGTATTATGTCCCTTCTTGCAACTTGTTCCAAAAATACATTGTAAGGTTGAGATGAAAAAGAACACAAACACACATATCACACAACCTGTCCGCATTCTAGGCATGCTTATCATGAAGAAAACGGTAGAAAGAAATCTCTCTTTTTTATTTTCAGAGAAAATAAATAGTACTATTTACCATGTGCACCCAAGGAAGAAAGATTTATTTGATATGCACCCCAAGAAGGAACTTCTCTGCTGAGATGGACACCTCATGGTCAACAGAAGATCCAAATTCTATGAATAATAAGAGCCTACCAGCCATTTGTGGACAGGGATGCCTCACATACTCTATGTACCTGGGAGAACCTCAGCCTGAACTCTCCCCCTCCAAACTATGCCCTGCGTGTTTAGATCATCTGAGTCAACCACCACAGAGACACCCTGGTTTCATCTTTTACAGAAGGACTAAGACTTGCCTCATCCAATCAGAACTGCATGATTTGAATAGCGTATTTACATAAAAAGGACCTAATTGAGAATCAGGTAGGGATGGCCTCCCCTTTGTCTTTGTGGAACAAAGGTTAGGCTCCTACCTGAAATTGTGTCTCCTGGGCTGCAGTTCCTTTTGTTCAAATAAATGCCTCTTATTCTTTATTGCATTCCAAAATTAACTTTGGTTTACAGCAGAAAATAACTAATAATATTATTTGTAGCATTATACAGTGATGATATATTTTGTTCAGAAATACCTGTTCAGAGCATTACACAATCCCATCATGTATAATGATGCAAACCAAGTTTCCTCCTTTAATGATCATGTTAATTTCCCCTTACCATATGATTTCAGTTATATGTGGAAGCTAAAGAAAAAAATGTAGTGACACAAACATTTTTTTTTTTTTTTTGCTTTTATCTTCAGATAGAGTGGAAGGGAAAGAGGGAGGAAGAGAGAGAGGAATAATTGATGTGAGAGAGACACATCGACTAGCTGCCACCCACACGACCCCAACCAGGGCCAGGAACAAACTGCAACCAAGGTACATGCCTTTAGCGGGAACCAAACCCGGGATTCTCTGGTCTGTGGTCCTACGCTCTAACCACTGAGCTAAACCAGCCAGGGCGACACACACATTTTTGAAACCCACTCATAGGCACAGAGAGCAGACTGGTAGTGGCCAGAGGGAAGTGAGGTTGGGGGACTGGATGAAAGACGTGAAGGGATCAAGAAGTACAAATTGGTACTTACAGAATAGTCACACAGACACAAGCACAGGGAATACAGTCAATGATATTGTGATAACTATGTATGGTACCAGGTGGGTATTGAAAATATCAGGGAGAACACTTAGTAAAGTATATGATTGTCTAACCTCTATGCTGTACACCTGAAACCAATACATAATAATATTAAAAGTAAACTGTAATTTTAAAATAAATAAATGAATACAGTGTTTGTTTTCTTCCCTACCACTCATATTAATTAATTTTTTTTTTTTAAATCTTCACCCAAGGAAATTTTTCCATTTATCTTCCAATAGAATGGGAGTAAGAGAGGAGGGGGAGAGAGAGGGAGAGAGAGACATGGATGTGAAAGAGACACATTGATTGGTTGCTTCCCACATGACCCCGACCAGGGTCTGGACCGAACCTCAACCTAGGTATGCACCCTTGACTGGAATTGAACCTGAGACTCTTTGGCCCACGGGCCGACGCTCTAACCGCTGAGCCAAACCAAACCAGCCAGGGCTTAATTAAATTCTTTAAAATTAAAATAGCTTAGTGTTCAAAATAATGTATCCCCATGTATTAGTCCTCAAATTTATAATAAATCTTAATGGCTTGAATAGGTCTATGAACTGTTGTAAACTTGCACATGGGAAAAAAATAGAAGGATTGGATATTATTTGTTTTCTTAGTGGAAAAATCCTCACATGCTCTAAATCTTTCAAATAGAAAGGTTATAGTATTCATTGAATTTTATTTTATCATATTATGACTCAAATATTTCTTGATATTTTTTCCCCCCACAAAATTGTTTCTTAAAAGTACAGCTTTTGGTTTCTCTAGAAACTTTCAGGGCACACCACAGATTATGTGTTGTTCTTCCTTCCTTCCTTCATTTTCATGTAGGGAAATCCATCTGAAAGGTGAGGTCCGGGTCATGGATCAACACACTGATAAAGATCCAATTCATCTTTACACTTTTTGTTTTAAATATCAATTTGTGGCTAATTGATGTAAAAGCAAGAACTATATCAAAGTATTATTTTTTTATGAAATAGTCTCTTCTTTCTCTGTTTTGACAAGACTATGTAGGACTTTCTGTCTGAATAAAATAATTCAGTGAAATTGAGAAAATGTGCTCTTGGCAAGGGATAAATATCTATCTTTGTATTAAACTGTGCTCAAGTATATAACAAGCACTGCATTCCAATTTATAATTTTAATAGTGAGGCTGAGATTTCTCTACACTCCAAAATAGGAAAAAAATCCATTTTTTCCTTCACAGTGGAAACTTCACTGAATAAAAATTTAACTAGCCATTTAAGAAAAAGCAGTGGAAATTCCATAAAATTTATTTTTCTCTCTCTTCCCTTTCTTTTATATAGCAATATTTTGATCTACCAAACACATCTTTAAAAGTATTACAAGTAATTTAAAAAACTTACTGGCATGATAAAAACTGCTTTTCTAACGCAAACAGCCAAATTTCAAACTGTCAGCTAAAAAGACCAGTCAATAGAACAGAGACTATGGGACACCTTTATCTCTAGGCAACTTGGACAAGCAAGGCAAATGGAACAAAAGATACATTGGCCGTGGCCAGGGTGGCACAGTTGTTTGGAGCATCATCTCGTATACCATAAGGTTACAGGTTCAATTCCAGGTCAGGGCTCATACCTAGGTGGCATGTTTGATCCAGGGCCCTGGGAGGCAACAGCAGGATATTATTATCTCATATTGATGTTTCTTTCTCCCCTTCTCTCTCTAAAAATCAATTAAAACAAACAAACAAACAAACAAAAAAGATACATTGAACAGTTTTTGCTTTGTTTCTATTTAGGAAGTAATTTTCTACAAATTACTTTGCATTTTAAAAATCCCAAGCTTTTACCTTTTTCAATAGTATAATTTATCTCAAGTCAAGGTTTTCAGTAAAGCCTGTATAGAAGGAAAGAAAAAAAAAAAAAAAGAATACAAACAAAAAGTAAATAATAGTAAACAATCATGAGGGCTTATTATTTACTAGAAATTGTTTGGTATTGGAAAGCCATTATCTTAATTAATTCTTACAACTATCCTATGAGGTAAGAACTGTAATTCTCATCATACAGATGAGAAAAGTCAGGCTTAGAGAGACTCTCTGGCTCAAAGTCACACTGCCAAGGAATGAACCTGGACTAGACTTGTCTGATTTGAGAGCACAATTCCCCAAAGCAAATAATACACAAATTATAATTTTACTTAGAGGAGATTCTGTAAACTACAATCAAATAAAAAATTTTAAAAATGTTTAAAGTGAATGAAGTAGATTTAAGATAATACTATTTAACAAAATCTTTGCCAAGTTCAGTTCTCTCCCATTATCTCTCTCCCCCAAACTTTAAACTTTCTTAAAATGCTTTTAAATCTTTAGAGTATTGTTAAGAATGAGAAAGGTTTATATGAGTTAAATCTGTTTGTAAATAAAATAGTAGGAAAAAACTTCACCACTTTTATTTTTAATACCAGTGACAAAGTCATTACATTCAGATAGAAGCTAATGATTTTATAATAATACTAAACTTTCTTGATTTTCTCACTACTATCAATGCCTTATTGTGTACGTTGGTAGTATTTTGACACATGCATTTGAATATACAATGATTTGTATCAATATTTCTTTTCATCTTATATGATTTTAGAATAATTTAATAATTGTTCAAACAAGAACACTATAAAACTATACAATTAACCAAACTGAGTCTCCTCTATGATATCTCGGAAAGTGGTTCATTTAATCAATGTTTAAATATCTTCTTTAATAAAGAATCTACTATTTCTCAAATAATTCTATCTTCAGACATTAATAATGATTCCCAATACCTTCCCAAAGTACTCCAACTAATGATTTTATTGTTTCCTTTGTTTCTATACATGCTACAGTTAATATTTTCATGTAGAGAGGATTTCCTGTAGATATGTCATCGTTTATGAAGAATCTAGCTCTCAAGATTTTACACTGAAATATAAAGTTATGCAGCGTGAGTCTGCAATAAAAGGAAAAAAAAGAAAACCTCTACAATCCGAATATCATGGTAATAGACTTCTATCTTGAGAGAAGTAATAGTTTTTGATTTAAAAATCTTCAAAGTTCAAAATATGCTTTAAAAAGAATAGGAAGATATTTAGACTATGATTTAAAGGATTATAGTTCCAGCATTTAATGTTAAACTAGTAAAGAAAATTAACTTGAATCTTTTAGTTGTGATATTTTAAATTAAAGTCAAATACTGAGAATAACCCAACCAGTATGGCTCAGTGGTTGAGCATCGACCCATGTACCAAGAGGTCGCTGGTTCGATTCCTGGTCAGGGCACATGCCCAAGTTGTGGGCCCAATTCCCAGTTGGGGGCATGCAGGAGGCAGCCAATCAGTGATGTTTCTATCAGTGATGTTTCTATCAGTGATGTTCCTCATAGATGTTTCTATCTCTCTCTCCTTCTCCCTTCCTCTCTCTATAAAATCAATTAAAAAAATAGTGAGAATAAAATAAAAAAAATAGTGAAGTGCAGAACAACATAATGACATCAAAACCAGTTAATATTAAAATAAGCAGAAAAGCTAGCCTACTAAGACTTAATAAATTCCGGCTGTCAATGTAAACACATTAACATTTTTGTGTTCTGATTTTGACATACTAAACTACAATGGAGATAATTTTTAAGTAATAAATAATTTTCTATTCTTAAGTCTTTAAGTTGTGAGGCAGTTTCTGATTCCAGTGATTAAAAATTATTTATGAATTTGCTCTCATTTTTTCTTACTGAAATTTTCCTAAAGTACTGAAAAAGAACATTAAATATCCTAGAAATGATTCAATTGGTAGTGATGACAATCATTAAATTGGTAGCGCTTTGATAAGGTTTTTAAAATGTAATATTTCTAATTAGAAGTTTGTTTTTCTATGTATAATGTAAGTAACCAAATAGGGGAACTAAAATCATGACTTGTCTAAGGTTGTAATTATGAAACACCATTCCTAGAAGTAATCAAAGTTTAAATTAATGCTTGAAATTTATTGCCTGTGGAATACTAGATCAATATTATCAGAAAAAGATTATAACTATCTTGAAAATATGTGTTTTAACCTGAGCAAATATTATATTTTACTCTTAGTCTAATTTTCAGTCATCATTTAATACATAGAAAAAAGGCACCATCTTACACTAATGAGTGTATAGACAGAAACAGTTACTGTGTATAAATTTAAGAAGGTAAATACTCATAGCTTCCAGTCTAACAGGAAATTGAGTAAACACTGAATCAAACACAAAATGATAAATACTGTTGTGCTATTATCTATCTTAAGCAAATTCTCATCTCGTGTACAGATAAATGATAATCCCTTGTTTTGGAATGCATTCCTCAGTTCACATCACTCACAGTCCTTAAAGTTCCACTCAAAACTCATCTCCTACCCTGGTCGGTGTGGCTCAGTTGGTTGGGCATTGTCCAGGGCACAAAAGGTCACTTCGTTTCCCCGAAAGGGCATATGGCCGGGTTGCTGGCTCAATCCCCAGCAGGAGATTTGCAGGAGGCAGCCGATCCATGTTCTATTCTCACATCAATTCTTTCTCTCCCTCTCCCTTCCACTCTCTCTAAAAATCAATAAAAATATTTTTTAAAATAACAATAATTCATCTCCTAATGGAGTCGTTTAATGATGATTCTATACTCTTAACTTTCCTTTATTCCCATATCTTACATTCATTAGTGTATTCATTTAACACCTAATTTTGTGAACATTTCACATACTGAAACCCATGCATAAAGCTAATGGTACAGTAATAGACAAGTGTGATATCTGTAACTTCACAGGTAAATTAACAGCTATTTATGGAGCACTTGTATGCCAAGTGCTTGGCCTACATTACCTAATATTCAAAACAACTTTGTTAGACAGGTTTGCTGGATACACTATTATCTTCTGTATTTTCTTGTGGAATTTCAAAACTCATGCTTTCTTATGAGAAGAGATACTTATATACATCTCCTGCAGCTTTCTTCTTGCAAATAACAAATAGGACCAGTGAGCACATTATTCATTCCTGAACACTGTTGAGTCACAGTATCAGGTGTGAAATAAAAAAGAATCAATCCAGTATACTGATATAGAATATACATTGATCAGACATTGAGGAAATTTTGGACTCCCAAATTAATAAGAATTTGAATTTTGGAAAGAATTTAGAAGAATAATAGATAGGATTAGTGCATGTGAGGTCATACAGGATTTTTGTTTAAATTTATAATCTGTATCTCAAGAGCTATTTTTAAGAATAATGAGAAAAGACATACAAGGTGCTGAGTACAGAGTTGGCATTTAATAAATGCTCACAGGTGGTGATTTATTATTAAAATAGTAGAGATAAGATCTATGTTAAGTAATGAATTTATCAACCACTAAAAGACAGAACAGTAAAGTGATTTAATTACATATAAGATTCACAATGACTCTCTGAAAAAAATAACTAGAGCAAACAAACCAATTATAATCTGAAGGACTTAGGTTAGAAATAATTTTCTAACAGAGAAGAGTGAGGGTTGCTAACGCATTTAATAAATGGTTGAATAGGGTATGAAATCTCATTACATGTCCGTTTATTAATGCTAATTTTCTCAGTAAACTTGCTCAACTTTAAAAGATACACATGTGCCCGGCCAGTGTGGCTCACTGGTTGAGAATTGACCCATGCACCAAGAGGTCACCGGTTCGACTCCAGGTCAGGGCACAGGCCTGGGTTGGGGGTCCGATTCCCAGTGGGGGTATGCAGGAGGCAGCCAATCAATATTCTCTCTCATCCAAGTTTCTATCTCTTTCTCCTTTCCTCTCTCTAAAAATCAATAATGGATAAATATTTTTAAAAATAAAACATACACATGCACACACTCATAAACACACACATACACATATAAGTTCATTGGAAACCAAGTTGTACTCCAGGAAGGTCTTTGTAAAGGCTAATAAACTGTTTGCAAATACAAACCATGAACACTACTGACAAAACAAGTACCATTTAGAGTTGCACACAGAACAAGCCATTTAAAATATAATTATTCATGTAATATAGCATGTTTGCTCTGGGAAGATCAGAGCAGGAAGGACTATGAAGAAATCTATTTGCATAAAAAACCTTGAAATTTAAATAATTAATCCTTTCACTCTTTACAAGAAAAAAGAAAAAGGTACATTGAAAAAAATAGTGTTTTAAATATAAGAACAATCGAGAATTGGTGATTATAAATTCATTTTAACCACTGTAATTAAAGAGACATTCAGTGCAGTTCACCTGCAACATAATAGTTTGTCTACCAAAAACATTTCTCTAATCCTGATATAAACAGAGCATTGTATTTCCTTTGTGAAATGAATACTTTTTAGTTTAGGTGCAAAATAAGCTTGTCTATTAATACCAGTATGGACATAAATCACTTAAACTTTCTACAATAACTTGGGATAGAATTTCATGTTGATTTACTGAAATGAATATCCCACCTTCCAAATATAATGAATAAAAAAGTCAATTAATTTGCCAAGAAAAAATTATAAAATTTAAAAGTAGAACACTGTAAGTGTTTAGTGAAATTATGTACTGCAAGAGGAAGAAAATAAAGTCATGCATGATTGAGTCTATTGGATCTGAAGCTGAATTAAGCCTGTTTATAGAAGGAAGACTGTGTATGTCTCTCCCACTGAGTATTCACAAACATCTGTGTTTTTTGTTTGTTTTTTTTGGTAACTGTATCTTGAATGTGTTATGTTATATAAGGCACTGGCTGATAAACACATAGTAGCTACTCATCTAGAATATTCATATAGAAACAAACAGAAAATAAACATTTTTTTTCCAGGTCTAATTTTAAAAATAGCATGTTAGCACCTATTTATTTTAATTGGTCATTTTTGAGGATCATCCATTTCTCTCAAACCATTTGAATTGAGGAAGTAATACTAGGGAATACGAGGCATATGAAAGGAATAAAACTTAGCAAAACATTACTTTTTAAAGAAAAGAACTAGCCCTGGCCGGTTTGGCTCAGTGGTTGGAGCGTCGGCCTGTGGGCCAGAGAGACCCAGTTCGGTTCTCGCTAAGGGTACATACTTCAGTTGCGGTTGTCCCTGGCCCTGGTTGGGTCATGAAGGTGGCAGCCACTTGATGTGTCCCTTTCACGTCGATGTTTCTCTCTCTCTCTTTCTTCCTTTCTTTCCCTCCCACTCTATCTGAACAAAAAATGGAAAAATGTCCTCAGGTGAGGATAAAAAAAAAAAAAAGAAGAAAAAAAAAACTAAAATAGCAAAATTTTAATGACATTTCCATCTTTATATTATGCACTCACACATACATAAAAAATGGAAATATGTAGGATGGAAAGGTAACTCAAATAACTTAAAATAACACAATTCTCGTTATAAAGACTTAAGTAAATCAAATTTTCAATTTCATCTTAATTGCCTAGATGGTTGTCCTTTAAGTTGGAGTAAAAAAAGAACAAAATGGGAGAGCTACTATCAACTTTTACAGATTTTAGTTTTAATTCTACTCGATAGTTCTACTACTATGGAACATATACTGAGATTTCTAGGGCACTCTCACTTATTACTTGCTTTAGTAGTAATAGAGTTTTTAATTGATATACTTGCAGCCTCATGCTCTTTTTTACATTGTCTTTTGGTCACTTTCATATGACCATAATTGTCATACTCCTGGCCTTTGATGACTTTTATCCCATCTACATCAATCAACTTTTGGGAATGCTACCTTAGTACATGAAGTCACAGCTACAGCCACCGGGAGTTTATGACATGCAGCTCCAAAACTAAAGAAGACAACTTGTTCCAGGAATCTCCACAACTATGAAATAAGTATAGAAGAGTGCTTTATCTATGGGCTTAATCTCTTTTTTAATTAAAGCACTTGGGGGAAGGAAAGCATGGCAGTACAGAAAGAAATCCTTATGAAAAGGCTGAAATACTTTGGAATGGTTACCTTGGATTCTAATAGCCTAGAAAGTTTTTCTTCTATTTACCTTCTTTAGTGTAAAAGCCACCTACTTTAATACATTGCAGACACATATTTTGTAGTTTCACCATCTATGTTTATCAGGATAATTACAGATATATTTCAGAGGATAGGATTAATAAAATTTTGCTTAGCCCAGCCAGTGTGGCTCAGTGGATTGAGTGTTGTCCCATGGACTGAGAGGCCCCAATTTGATTACCGGTCAGGGTATGAGTCTGGGTTGCAGGCTCCATCCTTAGTAGGAGGCGTGCAGGGGCAGCCGAACAATGTTTCCCTCTGGCATCGATGTTTCGCTCTCTCCCTTCCTCTCTCTAAAATATCAACAAAAAACATACTTTAAAAAATTCAGTCTAAAGCAGTTTGTAATTGTTCCGTGTGTTAAGAATTGGATAATTAGCCAGATAAGGCATAAAATTCCTATAATTTCCAGGTCAAAATGAGAATACTGGTGTTTAAAAGATGAGAGAATATTCTTTCTTTCTCCATTTTGACTCCTAAAGATAATTTAACTAAAAACCTATAAACTATAGTATATGTTACCGAAGATTTTCATCATTACGGGATTAAGGGAACTTGGGCCTGCTATTATATCACTTTATTATGAATTATTTGCTTTTTCTAAAGTTCAAGCAAGATGCTAACATTAAAATCTGCTCTCTCATAGTATCAATCTTTATATATCAATGATGTAAAAATATTGAAATGACCATGAGAACAAAAGTGAATGATTAATAATAGTTTTCTTTGGCACTCAGTATTGATGGAAGGTCTCCCTCCAAAGTATTCCTAATCGCAGATCTCATAGAAAATTTTGGATTCAAGGAGAAAAATGCATTCTTCATTATATTTTCATTCTGATAGTGAACAACAAAAAAACTAGCTCGTATTAATTATTAGAGAATATAAAACCATTTAAATAGTTATCACATTGTATAATTTAATGAATGATTTTTTTCCCCAATCACATGAGAAGTAGATGTCTGATTAAGGATTTAAACTCAAGACTACCAATGATCTTCCCTGTGATTTCCCCCAACTGTACAACATCCCAATGATTTACTTTGATTTCACCATCTAAAAGAACAATAATCATTGTCAATTAGATATTCATGGAAAGATTGTGGGTCAGAATTGGTTTTCTACATTATTGAAATTAAATGAACAATTCTGAACTTTGATGTGTGCTACAAAATAAAATCATAGTAGACAATTTTTGTAAACAATGTCAACATTGCTGTTAAATATGTAAATGAAAAGCTAAGAGGATAGCTTGGCCGATATGGTTCAGTGGATTGAGCTTCATCCCATGGACTGAGAGGTCCCAGTTTGATTCCCATTCAGGACACACGCCTGGGTTTCCGGCTTGATCCCCAGTAGGGGGAGTGCAGGAGGCAGGAGATAGATATTTCTCTCTCACATCCATGTTTCTATCTCTCCCTTTCTCTCTCTAAAAAATCAATAAAAACATTTAAAATATATATATTTAAAAGTAAGAGGATAAATTTAATCAGAATACAAGCTTTACTTCTAGCTCAAAACACAAACGTAAAGCAACTTCTGGCTCTGTCATTAAGCATTAATATAGAGACTTGCTTTTTAAAAACAACAAACTAGAAGCAGGATCAATGGGTCAAATGGCAGTTCAATTTTTAACTTTTTGAGGTAACACCATAGCATTTTCCATAGTGGCTGCACCAGTTGGCATTCCCACCAGCAGTGTACTAGAGTTCTCTTTTCTCCACACCCTTGCCAGCACTTATTGTTTGATGATTTGTTGATGACGGCCATTCTGTCAGGTGTGAGGTGACACCTCATTGTTGTTTTAATTTGCACCTCTCTGATGATTAGTGATGTTGAGTATTTCTTTATATGTCTCTTGGCCATTTGTATGTCCTGTTTGGAGAGGTATCTATTTAGCTCCTCTGCTCATTTTGCGATTGGGTTCTTTGTTTTCCTTTTGTTGAGTTGTATGAGTACTCTACATACTTTGGAAATTAACTCCTTATCTGATGCATCATTGGCAATTATGGCCTCCCATATAGTGGGTTCCCTTTCCATTTTGATGGCTGTTTCTTTTGCTGTGCATAAGTTTTTCAGTTTGATGTAGTCCCATGTGTTCATTTTTTCCTTTGTTTCTATTGCCTTAGGCATTGTATCAGTGAAAATTCTGCTGCGTATGATGTCTGAAATTTTGTTGCCTACATTTTCTTCTAGAATTTGTATGGATTCACGAGTTACATTTAAGTCTTTTATTCATTTTGAGTTTATTCTTGTGTATAGTGTAAGTTGGTGGTCTAGCCTAGAAGCCTGAAACACCAATCAGAAAGAATATATGTACCCCTGTGTTCATAGCAGCACTCTTTACAATAGCTAAGATCTGGAAACACCCAAGTGTTATCCGTAGATGAGTGGATAAAAAACCTGTGGTACATATACACAATGAAATACTATGCAGCTGTAAGAAAGAAAGATCTCTTATCCTTTGAGATGACATGGAGGTACCTGAAGAGTCTTATGCTAAGCAAAACAAGTCAATCAGAGAAAGACAAATATCACATGATGCCACTTATTTGTGGAATATAATGAACTAAACAAACTGCTGAATGAAATTGACCCAGAGACACAGAGGCAGGGTACAGACTAACAAACCTCAGAAGAGGGGGCGATGGCCCTGGCCAGTTTGACTCAGCGGTTAGAGCGTCGGCCCGCAAACCAGAAAGGCCAGGTTCAGTTCTGCTAAGGGCACGTACCTTGGTTGCAGTTTGTCCCTGGCCCCGGTTGGGGTCCTGTGGGTGGCAGCCACTTGATGTGTCTCTCTCACATTGATGTGTTTTTCTCTCTCTCTTCCTCCCTCTCTCCCTCCCATTCTATCTGAAGATAAAAGCAAAAACAACAAAAAAAAAAAAAAAAAAAAAGAAGGGTTTATAGGGGGAAAAGATAAATGACAGAACTTATATGCATGTATACATAACCAATGGACATAGAAAACAAAGCTGGGGATGGGGCAGGGGGGATGGGAGGAGGGTATCAATGGGAAAAAAAGTAGAAACATCTATAACAAAAAGAAATTAATAAAAATAATTTAAAAAATAAAATTAAGAAACTAATAAAATCCATCTAGAGTTACTTCAAAAAGATTTAAATTTAAGTTTTTAAAAAAAACACCAATAATTATATTTCCATGTGAATTTAGCATTAAGATGTATATTCTAAATATAATTTTATTAATTAAAAACATACTTTAAAATTTTTTTCATTGCACTTTATAAAATTTTAGACCTTTTACTTATTTATTTATTTATTTTATCTTCACCCAGGAAATGGTTTTACTGATTTTTAAAAACAGAAAGGGAAAGAGAGTAAAAAAAAATGATCAGTTGCCTCCCTTACACACCCTGACCGGGGATCAAATCCGAAACTTAGGTAGGTACCCTGACTGGGAATGGAACCCACGACCTTTTGGAGTATAAGATGATGCTCCAACCAACTGAGCCACCTGGCAGGGCAATTTTAGTCCTTATAAGAATCTATAGTGACCTAAATGTTTTGTACTAATGATATATTACTGCTTGGCCTAACTATTCTCTTTGTGGCCATAATCACCTTGATTTACTGTTAAGTATATCCATGGATATAGAATATTTGCTACTATTGGTTAAAATGAGAGCAAAATGTTAGATACCTTCCATAATTTATCAACAACAAAATATTTCATTAAGTATTTGATGTTTTAGATTCATTAACAGGAAACAGGAAATACTTTATTCAAATTCTCCAAATGGACAACTCCACCATTCTGCTTACATTTTATTCTCATTGCTTTGTAAAAAGATTTTATCTTCATATGTGGCTTCTCTCCAGACTCAACACCAAAATAATATAAATATAAATAATATAAATATAAATATCTAAACTATAACTATAAATATAAAATGAAGGATAGAAGATGAACAATTTGTGTGTTGCTCTTTTTAGGCTGAGGGTGAGAAACAGAGTTGAAGAGAAAAGAAATCATCAGATCTGAACTAAATGTAGTTTATTTTTAATATATAAACTATTGAGTGTGAGTGTGTATGTGTGAGTGCGTACATGCGCGTGAGTGCATCCCAGGACTTTGGACCATGCAATTTTTCAAAAAATATTTTTAAGAATAAAATTATTTTTGTTGTTAATATTGCTCCCGTTGTTTCTCAGGAAAAGAGCGTAGAGAGACAAAAACTTTTATAATATTTATGGTTTTACAAAACGTTGATTGCCTAAGTCATCTTTCTCCTTTGGCCTCCACACGGATTTAGATTCAGATTTGTAAAACTTATTTAAAAATTAGCCAAATACACTAAACATCACAAAATATATGAAAATAACATGTATTTATTAATGAACTGCCTGACACATCTCTATAAAGATCTTTTTCTTACCATTTATAGTACACATTCTGTGGTCATGCCTTCACATGACAATAGTCTCAGACAAAAGGCATGTAATGCCCAATTTAGAAAATTTTCTATTATATTTATTTCTATTAAATTTTCTATTAAATTTATTTATATGAGGAGCTATAAATATTACTGTTTGTAATACTAAGGGTTTGCGGTGTGTAAACACAGGATCTGATCAATTATATTTTCACATAATCATTTTAAAAAATGAAAACTACATGGTACATTTATGCTTATATATATTGCACTAGCTAGTAGATCAAGTATAGCCCTGATGGTGGACCTGATGAAAACCAAGTCCTCCGCTTTTAATTTTATGTTTCCAGCTCTGTATACTAACATTCACTTTTTCTCTACTTCCCACATCCTCTAGGGCCAGGCCATAGGACAGGTTGCAATACAAACGATGGCCCTGCTCCTTGTGTCACAATGAATGTCCGCAGTGGGTGGAAGCAGTATTTCTGGAAACCATTCCTTATACCTGCACAACCAAAATCACTTTAACTCCAGTTGTACTACATGAAGCAGACCCTACTCAACCTACACGGAAAGTATTCCCAGTCCAAGTCCTTTTAGTAGGATCCCACCTGTGCTAGTGGCCACTCAAACACTACTCTACTTGAGTGAAAACGGGGTGGAAACTGGAACATCTTACTTGTTCCACTTTTTATAAAATCCTATGTTCATGGACACACATTACAAACATCTCACCTAGAACCTTGGAAAGACCTGCCAGGGGGAGCCATGCTAGTGAGCAGCTTACATTTCATTAGCTTCGCGGTAAATCTGCCTCTGCACTGGCGAGTCACCACTCACAACCTGACTTCTCTTACATTTCTCTACTAACAAATAAAAGTAACAAACAAAAAAGCAAACGCTATTTAAAAATAAGCGTTCGCAGCCTATTATTTAAAAAATAGAAAGAGCTCTAATGTCACTCTTTCCAGTCCTTCATAAATTCTTTTTTATCTAGCTTTCCAGTCTCTTCTGTGATCATTCTAAAATTCCTCTCAATGTAGTCACCAACAAGGAAGGGCCTCTATCCAATGCTCCATAACACGAAGCTTCAGAGATTCAGAAATGTTCTCGATCTCATTTTCCCTCGCCCACAGAGTTTTTATTTTATTTTGCTTTGTTTGATGTTAAATAAAACCCAAGTTTTTATGTCTTTCCATTTGTAAATACATCAGTAAGCATCTCATTAATAAGAGCTTTTCAGATAACCTACCCGATTAAAATAATAATAAATCCCAAACAAAATCTAATATTGGATCTTTATTTACATTTTCTTGATTGTTTTAAGGAATTCCTTTTTACATTGGTTTCTTCAAACCAAAACCCAAATTCCGCAACCAGCATTAGGTTATTATGTATCCAAAGTTTCTTTTTAATTCTATTCTCTCACCTGTATTCTCTCTCTCTTTTCTTGACACTGCTTTAATTGTTTGTTTGGAGCTGTGGTTTTATCCACTAGCTTTGGTAATTCCTACAAATTTGTTACTGGATATAAAGACTTGATAAATTATAGGGCCAATTTTTTATAGAAGAACACATCATTTGTGATGCTGAACATTTCCTATTGTATCACAACGTGAGGTACATAAAACACAATTATCCCACTTTGAATCATGCTGAGACTTTCCTTAAGATTCAGATGATGTCAACCTATAACCTATCAGATGAAATTCCCTATCAACATCTATCTGATTACTGCATCCATTGATGCTCATTGCCTGGATCTATTATTTTATTATAGATTGCAGAGTGGTGATTTTTCTAATTTTATTACCCCTTCTGCATCTGTTGGAAATTTTCTCTAAAAAGGAACTTTCTCTACATAAAAAATTGGCCACACAATAAAGGCAGGATAAATGCTTGATCTTTTCTCTTTAATGACCTATTAAAATTAACTTCTGCCCTGGCCAGTTTGGCTCAGCGGTTAGAGCGTCAGCCTGCGGTCCGGAGAGACCCGGGTTCGGTTCCCGCTAAGGGCATGTACTTCAGTTGCAGTTTGTCCCCGGCCCTGGTTGGTCGTGCGGGTGGCAGCCACTCGATGTGTCCCTTCACGTCGATGTTTCTCTCTTTCTCCCTTCCTCTCTCTCCCTCCCACTCTATCTGTACAAAAAATGGAAAAATATCCTCGGTTGAGGATAAAAAATAAAAATAAAAAAAATTAACTTCTTATCCTTCACCTTATACCCACATTTGCTTATATAGCCTAATGTCCAGGTTTAGAATGTGTTCTACTGTTCTTCTTCCTCACCCAGTATAACTGGAGCCAGCTTTTATGTATCTCTAAAGCGCTCCACTGTTCTCTGCTTCTCCACTGCCAGTGATTCAGCAGATTCTACTGACCACTGCTTATCAGTCACCAGATCAGACTCTAGAACTCTGGCCTTCACTTGTAACATCCTCCACAGAGCTGCTGAAGTGATGGTTCAAAGCATCACTAAACAGCTGCTGTTGTTTATTCCTGATGAAGAGTTTAAAATGCTTACATCCTCCAAGGGTCCCTCAACACCTTAAGGTACAATCCAAGCAAAGCCTTTCACGATCCATCCCTGCTCTGTGCCAAACTCATTTCTTAGGATTCCTCAGGGAGAATTTGCCGTCTGTATTCACACATCTTCCTACCTGCTAATCCCCGGGCCCCCCCGAAACCCAGTCCCCTTTGTTTCTGATTGTCAAGTCAATATTCATGCTCTCAGACTGAACTCAAAAGTCCACTGTTCAATGAGGTCTTCTCTCATCATCCCAGACAGAAAGTGGCATTTTGATCTGTGTGTTTGTTCCTGGATAGCCCTTAGGCAGATTCTGTGATTGTACCTATTATGTGGCTCACTAGATAGTAAACACCTCAAAAGCAAGGATATTCTCTTCATTGCAGAATCTTCAGTACCTCCGGCAGTCTTTCTGGTATGTGTCATGTACATGATAACAATGAATTGTGATTGGTCCTGTGAAGCATATTATACTCATATTCCTTTTGTGACTACTGAATAAGTTCCCCCTAGGCTCAGCTTTGGTTTCCAGTTTTCAGCCTCTTTATCGCACCCAAGGAAGGCTCCCGGCTCTTGATTTCTCATCTTGTATCCAGTTTCCTATCGTCTGTTACTTAGAGTATAGCTTGAATAAGGTATTTTACTGGGATGGTTTCTCTGTTATACACATAAAAAGACTCCTTACCAACCCCACGTGCATTTTGCTTATTCCTACTTATTTGCTAACCTTGTTTCCCTCTATGAAGCATCCTTCCTCTTGTTTGCAAGATTTCTTCTTTTAAGATTTTCTTTTGGTGATAAGCAAAAAGAACGGTTCAGAGTCTGCCCTAGGATGCTTGACCCCTTCGTTCACATTCAGTCTGTGAAAGCTGAATTCATAAGATTTTACCACACACCTCTTCAGCTGAATGCGCCCCTCCCCTCCCCGGTATGTGCATTTTGTCTTTTTATAAACTGTAAACTTCTTGCCCTGGTCAAAGTGGCTCAGTTGGTTGGACATTGTCCCGTGTGCCAAGGGGTCCTAAGGTTTGATTCCGGGTCAGGGTACATGCTGGAGTTTCAGGCTTGAACCCCACTAGGGGGCATGCAGAAGGCAGCAGATTGATGTTTCTCTCTCATACCAATTTTTTTTCTCTCTCTCCCTCTCCCATCCTCTCTCTCTATTAAAACATATTTTAAAAAATACAGACTATAACTTCTCAACTACAGTTAAACATGTCTCCCCTAATATGTACTGAAAACGCTGCTAAACAATATGCTTTACATGCCTACATAAGTGAAAAATACTAACCATGTAAGTGAATGGATACTACTCTATAATTTTAATCATCTTAAGAGTTCTTTTCAATGTCACATTCCATCTTTAACACGGTTATTTTTATTTTAAAAGGGAAAAATTTAAATACTGAAATAAAAATACAAAGATCAATCTACGAGCCATAATTCCTAAAATAGCAATTAAAATCTATGAATAATATACATATACCCATAACCAAGGTAACAAAGGCTAGTCAAGTCAAACTCTCTGGTGAATTCATTTATTTTATTATCTTTTCCAGTTTATTGAACGGTTTATGAAACACCCCAAGCTGTGTTTTTAGGAGTAGTAATTTTAAGATGCCAATTCATATTTTCTTTATTTTGTCTCTCATACCAACTAAACAGAGAAGATTAATTCAAACAATCTTGCCACATATTTGCAAGCAATAAGACTTAGTGATTATAATTATGGGGGAGATTATCCTTTGGTTTTACCTATAACATTATAAACGTCACTATTTACAATTAGATACAGGCAAAGGAATAGAATAGACCATTGCAACAGGCTCCTGTACTGAAAAACCAAGTCAATACCTCCATTGTTAGGGACCAATATTGCCATGTTCACATAAAATGGGGGAAAAAAGTGTTTTCTGAATAATCCACTTATTTAGTGAAGGCTGAGGTTGAAGGTTGGCTACATACACTTAAAGTGTTACACACTTACTTTCAATTACTCATGAAATGTTAAAAGAAATGCACCAAAACCTAATCAAAATTGTTGTTGCTTTGTTGTATGTTACTAACACACCAAGTTAGGAAAATAGAGAGACTTGATTTTTTTCAGTCTTACTTTTGACCTTTGCCATAGTGATCCTCATACAGAATAGGTAGTCATAAATATTCTCCCTTGTAAATGTATTTGGAAATATTCATTTAATGCTTCACTTATTTTAGTGTCTCAGATGACTACATCCCCCATTATAATTTGTAATTCTGTTTCTCTCTCCTCCTGCTACCTCTTCCTACAGAGCTAAAAATAATTTTTAATATTTCCAAACCTTCTTGAGTTACATATATATAACATATTAGATGGCATACAATTATCAGCTTATTAATTAATCATTTTAAAACATCCACTGTGTGCAGAATGTATTAAATAGCTCTGATAACTTCGAATTTACTTTCCAAATCTGATCAAAATCATTTAAAAAATTTTTTCCCTATTCTATTCACCTTTCCTGGTGCGTTAATGTGATCAGAAGAGTTTACAATTCCTTATTCACCTTGTAAGGGGTTGTGAAAGCTTACTGCTCTCTCTCATTGTAGTAAAGGCACAGAGATCCTATTAGCAGTGATAGACTGTAACTACAAAGAAAGACATACACCCCATTGATTCAGGCCATTTTTTAAAGCAGGCTCTTACTGACATTTTTATTGTGAGTTTTCTTTTTCATTCAGTCACATCTTTATTGCTCCATGTGAACAAATACTCACCTAGAAAAGCCAGAAAGAATGCCAACTTTAAAAGGGAGATCTGTAGAGATGAAAGCATTCTATACATGCTGATGGGCCCTGTTGGGTAGGTGCTTAATTTAGTTTAATGCTGGATTGACTCAATTTACGGTTTCTATTTTAGTATTTAAATACAAAACTATCACAGTTTTTGCTTTTTAATGTCCTTCTATAGAAACAAAGGATAACATCAGGGGCTGTGTTGAAAGCTCTCTAGGATAAATTCACTGTCTTTATAACACTAGGAAATAACCTAATGCGGTTCTTTTTTTTTTTTTTTTTTTCCACTATTTTTTTCCTTTCTTCCTTCCCTCCTTCCTTCCATCTTTCCTTCCTTCCTTCCAACAATATAAACTGATTATAAAAAACTCCCTATGGATGACACACCTGACCATTTGAGACTTACGCCTGCACTTTCTGTAGCCTCCACTAAAGATTTCACTGACTATTAGCTTGATCAGCTCCCTGCTGTCCACAGGCCTCTGCTTTCATTCACACTATGGTAAATGGATCACAGTGTTCTTCTTGAAAGCATTACTTCTATCTTTTGTCATCACTTAAAAGGTAAATATCTGAGAGTCCTTTAACTGCTCTGTGTTTTCACCAGCACAGAATACTTCCCTGTAATTCTTCTCTCTGGCCCCTGATGAAGCTTCTAATGCAGCCCTTCTTTTCAAAGCTTTCCATTGGACATTTTCAAATGTTGTTCTATGGGAACAAATGTGCCTGCATCTTCACTATAAAAGAGAATAAAGTGAAACCTAACTCAACCCAAAGTTCTCGGCTTCCTCGGCAGCTCTCTTCAGGACAGTCTCCTTATTCTCATTTTCTTACATGTTTCTGGGCCAGGAGGTGGAGGAAGCTTTGCTTAAAGCTGCTCCCAGTTTGCTGCTCTTCTATATTCTAGCACAAATTCTTGCTTCTTTCTTGCCATGCTGTCTATCTGTCCCTCAACTACAAGCACCTCCACATTCAACTACCTTCCTGACAGCCTTCCCTCAGGGACTGAGGAAGTATTACCAGTTTCATCCTAGGCAGCTTTCAAGGACCATGCGAATGGTCCACCCAGTTCTATAACTTGACAAATATTTGAACGTCTCCATTCCAATCATCATTATTCCCACTGTTCACGAATGACTTGTTACCGTGTTTTATGTCCCGGAGGTTGTCATCAGCTTGAACAAGTCTAACACTGATATCTTAAACTCAAGTATCCTACTCTTGGAACATTATCTTTCTGGGTCTTTTATTTCCTTAAATACATCAGAGTTACATTTACATCTCACAGATTCCCTTTTCCTCTATTCCTCCCCTCACACTTACCCCCTAGAGTCTACCAGCCTTTTCTTTGTCTAGCAGGTCCAGACATCCTGGTTCATTACACAACATACTCTCTCATTGTCATCTTGTTTTTCTGTACTCCTAGTCTGTCACCAAGATGACAAGTGTGAAGTCTGAATCCATGCTAAAACCAGCCTTCTCTATTCCTTTATTGCAGTATAAAAAATTAGCATCATTTCAATTCCTAGTCTCCAAATTCAGCTTGACCCTCAGCATCAGCCATTGTGATAGGATGAATATACCCTCTGCTCCCACACACGAAGAACCTCCTCTGCTGTTAACATTACTCATGAGAATGGAACATTTGGTACCACAATGAACATATACTGACACAGCATAGTCACCCAAAGTCCACAGTTATCTTAGGCTTCCCTCTTGTGGTGGTGTGCATTCTGTGGGTTTGGACACATGTATAATGACATATGCCCATCATTATAACAGCATACACATTATTTTCTCTGTCCGTCCTAAAAATTCTTTTTGTTCCACCTATTCATCTTCCCTTCATCCCCCCACCAACTCACACACATGCTACTGCAGGCAACAGCAGATTATTTCCTTGTCCCCATAGTTTACTATTTTCATATATTTGGAATCATATAGTATGTGGCCTTATGTAGCCTTTTAACTTAGTGGCTTCTCTCACTGTAATATGAATTTTAGGTTCCTCCATGTATTTTCATGGCATGAAAGCTCATTTGTTTCTTTCTATTCCTTTTTTTAATCCTCACTCAAGGATATTTTTCCATCGATTTTTTTTTATTTTTTTATTTTTTTTTTTATTTTTATTTTTTTAGATAAAGTGGAAGAAAAGGAGGGGAAAAGAGAGAGAGAGAGAGAAAAACATTGATGTGAGAGAGACACATTGATTGGCTGCCTCCCACAAGACCCCAACCCAACTGGGACCAGGAACTGAACCTGCAACCCAGGTATGTGTCCTTGACTGGGAATCAAACCAGCAACCCTTCAGTCTGTGGGCTGATGCTCGAACCACTGAACAAAACCAGCCAGGGCACTCATTTCTTTTTAGCACTGAATAATATCCCAATATCTGGATAACACACCATTTATCCATTCACCCACTGAAAGATATTTTGGTTGCTTCCAAGTTTTGGAAATTATGAATAAAGTCACAATTAATATTTATGTGCAGGTTTTTGTAAGAACATATGTTCTCAGTTATTTTGGGTAAATACCAAGGGATATGATGGCTGAATAGTATGGTAAGAATAATTTTAGTTTTGTAAGAAACCATCAAATTGTCTTCCAAAGAAGCTGCAATATTTTTATACCATCAATGAAGAGTGTCCCTGCTGCTCTAATCCTCACCAACATTTACTGTTGTCAGTGTTCTGGATTTTGGCTATTCTAATAGGTGGACAGTGGTATTGCACTGTATTTTCACTTGCATTTCCCTGATTACATACAATATGGATGATATTTTTACATGCTGTTTATCTGTCTGTATATCTTCCTTAGTGAGGTTTCTGGTAAGGTCTTTGTTACATTTAAAACTGAGGTATATGTATATTTATTGTTGAGTTTTAAGGGTTCTTTGTATATTTTGGATAACAGCCCATTACGGGATGTGTCCTTTGCAAAAATTTTTTTCCTAGTCCGTGGCCTGTCTTCTAATTCTTTTGCTATCCTCTTTCAAAGAGTAGAAGTTTTTAACTTTAATGAAGTCCAGATTATCAATTATGTTAGTCATGGATCATGTCTTTCATATTGTATATTAAAAGGCATCGTCATACCCAAAGCCATCTAGGTTTTTTTCTTATATTCTATGATTTTGTAGTTTGCATTTTACAGATGGTCCATTTTGAGTTAATTTTTGTGAATGTAACATCAGTGTCATTTTTTTTTTGCATGTGAATGTCCACTTGTTGAAGGGATTATCTTTGCTTCATTGTGTTGCCTTTGCTCCTTTGTCAAATATCAGCTCACGCTTTTAATAAGGGTCTATTTCCGGGCTCTCTGTTCTGTTCCATTGGTCTTTTTGTCTATTTTGTCCCCACTACCATACCAGGGATGCATATTTCTCTCCTCCCATCTGACACTTGTAGTTCTTTTCTTGTGCTATGTCACATAGCCATGATTTGCCTGCAATTCGGGGCATGGCTTCTATTTCCATTGCATAAATCAGAAACCTATGTCAGAAAATGGTTATACTTTCCACCAAAGGGCTTTTTATTTAAAACTTTATTTCTAATTGCAATGTAAATGTTGCATTACCTTGTTATATTGAATAAAAAGACATAGCTGAATTTCAGAAAAATAAGGGTAATTAAAAAGAATTCATGGCCCAGCCGGTGTGGCTCAGTGGTTGAGCATCAACCCATGCATCAAGAGGTCACTAGTTCAATGGCCAGTCAGGGCACATGCCCAGGTTGTGGGCTGGTTCCTACGGGGGCATGCAGGAGGTGGCCAATTGATGTTCTCTCTCATCGATGTCCCTATCTCTCCCTCTCCCTCTCTCTTCCTCTGTTTCTAAAATCAATTAAAAAAATTTTTTTTAATCCATGTCACATTCTAAGTAATATATTTTGAAGAAATAAACTATTTCCTACAGGTCAATGCTTATTTATTTATTTATAATTGTTGTTTTAAAAAAACCTTATAAAAACCATTTCACCCTCCATGCCTCTGGCGACCACCATTATATTGTCTGTCTCTATAGATTTGACTGCTTTAAGTACCTCATAAAGTGGAAGCACACAGTATTTGTCTTTTTTGTTTTTATACTTCCTTAAACTTTCATCAATAACCAGCTTCAGAGCTCAACCAACTGCACTGTCTTAAGGCTTTTCCTCCTAAGGTTTAAATCTGTACACAGTAAATCGGGTTGTAGTGCAGAAATAATATGAACTTTTGTATCTTGGCAGGGCCCAGTTTGAATTTACAGTAGAGAATGCTAAGCCTATTGAGTTAACCTTTATCCAAACTGCTAACTTGAAGAATATTCAGGCAAAGAATCCACTGAAGAGCCCAAATCTGTTCTGAGAGAAAGGGAAAGAAAAAGAAAGGGGGAGAAAATACGGGAGAAGAGATAGGCAACATCCACATACACCGTCATATGCACGCACGCACACAGACACACACACAAGTGGGGAGAAGAGATGAATATATTAATTATGAGGTTGCAGTATTGAAAGTGTGAGTATAAGGAAATATTTTGTATTTGCTATTTGATGTAAGCAATAAAAGATTATTTCTCCATTTGGGAGGAAAACAAGACAGTTCTCTAGAACAAAGGGGTATCTACTCTATAAAAAGTTTTTCTTGCCCTGGCCAGTTTGGCTCAGCGGTTAGAGCATTAGCCCATGGACCAGAGAGTCCTGGGTTCGGTTCCCACTAAGGGCATGTACCTCGGTTGCAGTTTGTCCCTGGCCCCTGTTAGGGTCGTGTGGGTAGCAACCACTTGACATGTCTCTCTCACATCGATGTTTCTTTCTCTCTCTTTCTCCCCTTGTCCCTCCCACTCTCTCTGAAGATTATTGCAAAAATGTCCTCAGGTGAGGATGAAAAAAAGTTTTACTTTATTTTACTAGGTATTGTGAAATCCTCAAAAGTATCTACAGTACCTTTTTTGTTTAGCATCTTTCAATAAATATAATGAAAAAATATATAAATAAGTATCCTGAGTCATAAATGAGTGATTGAATACATAAAGCAAACAAGTAAGAGGCTCAAACAAAATGGCTCAAAACAATTTCTTTTTCTCTTGTTTTACTTCAAATTTGCCTCCAGGACTAGAAGCTATAGGAGGAGAGTCATCTTGCTGAATTTACTGGAGAATGGGGCTTGAAAATCACCACGCTGCACAACGAATCTGTCTTTAGGAAAATGAAAAGTTAGGTAAGCCTAACAGGCATCCAATAAGTAGCAAGCGAGTCCTGAGACAACACGAAGTTAAGTGTCTTGCATACACATGTAACTATCCTGGCATGTTTATAATCTAAGTTCCTATTTTTACCCCCCTGTACAATTTCTTATTCTCCTGTTAAGATGCTTATTAGTCACACCCTGAAAATGGAAGGAAAAAAAAAAAGAGCTAAAGAACTAGTTTTAAGAACAGTAAGACCCCAAGAAAGAGGTGCTTAGTGGCCACCTGACAGAGGAACA
The DNA here is from genome assembly GCF_014108415.1 of Molossus molossus. NCBI lineage: Eukaryota > Metazoa > Chordata > Mammalia > Chiroptera > Molossidae > Molossus > Molossus molossus. Next base: position 71,460,000 of record NW_023425344.1, on the reverse strand, counting down.
AGAGCGGACAATAGTCCTGGGAGGGCTGGAAGGAAGCGAAGGGCATGCAAGGAGCCAGTGGGCGCTGGGGCAGGCACCGAAAGCAGGCTGCACAGTAGCAGACACATGGCCACACTCCCCTCATTACCTGTTTCACAGGTAGGTCTGTGGCTTTCTGCCACCGTGATTGATGCACACGATCACAGATGTGTCACAGCATTAAGAAGCTTCATGACTACAAAGACATGCTGCTTCAAAGTGAGATTTAACTGAGCTTAAATATAGAGCACAGCTGTCAGACTACACAGGGCTCTCTTCCAATCTGATATCATTAAAATGATGTTTTTAACTGATTGTAATTTAAAATAATAGGAATACTGTTACTAGAGGAGATGGGTCAAGTCTGTGTCAAAGCTGAAAATCACTAGTCGCCACTACTAAAAATGTTTTGTTTCAATGATGCTACAGAAACAAAGGTGCTGGTTATTTGAGCATTTGCTGAAGTAAGTTCTACAGTTTTCTTAAAATTCTAAAAATTATTATACAACAAAAATACTAATATACCATGGAAGACAAAATAAACCAAAAGGTCAAAAATTATAAGAAAAATTATATTTTATTATCAAATGAAATTTATCAAAACAGAGATAGTCTTTCCCTATGGAACCAGTAAAGCTGATTCTCTGTAGCATACTTTGAGCATTTCAAGTACATCATTTTCAGATAAAATATGTGAGTTGTAAAGGACAGAAAGATGAGAACTACAAGCCTCCTGTGACCTTTCTTTTTATGTACTTCTGAAAAAAAACATGATGTTTTAGCAAAAATATAATGTGTCATGGCTCAAAGATGGCAAAATTTCAGGTTCTTAGTCTACGGTACTCTATGAGCATGAATGAAATTCAATTTTTTAAAAATCTTTTATCATGTAAACATTTTAATCATCCTGGAAAATGAAGTCAAAGACTTGATAACTAGTATCAGAATGATTTGCCTTCAATGAATCATGAAATGTACACAACATGAACAGAGGAGCAGTGTTCTTCTTTGGAGCTGTCAATCACAGGGTGTACTTAAGCATTTAGAACACAGTGGCTTTATACATAGTGGGTATTTAATACATATGAACTGCATAAATAATAAGATTGTACTAGCTGTACCATTTGTATGATTATTCTTGTACAATGCTCAAGGTAAACTTTAAGCATAATAAATTTGAAATATTCTCAACAATTAGCTGAAGAATTCCAAACCAATCATACAGAATCAATCCATTATTAGTTATACTGGTCTTCTTGATTCTCTTACAATCCACTTATATTATAAGTGCCAGGATCTGAGATTATTCTCAGTTGAAATACAACCTATCTGTAATAAATTCTTAAGTTAAAGAGTAGACCCTAAAGGCTAAACTTATAAATTATACAACATAACCTCTTTTATCTCTCTAATGCAAAACAACTTACTGCCTTCTATATTGTCTATTTTACTTAACAGTTCAATTGAAAATTGGTTTTATTTTAAGTAAAAATGAGACTGGCACAAAAGTGATAAAAAATTATTAGATATTGGTACTAACTGGATTCGAGGGTAAATTTCTATATGGAAACAAAAATTAAAAATGGTGATCAACACCACTTTATCATAGCTCAGTAACCTTTTCTCATCCCCATAATAAAATTCAGTACTAAAATTATAATCTATAAGTAAATTATTAATTATAATACATGATTATATAAATATATACAAAATGTAATAATAATATATGTATTGACTGTGATAAATAAATAAATAAATAAATAAATAAATAAATAACAACCCCAATCCCTTTATTGTTCTCAGCTTGATATTTCTGCATATCAGGGCATTTGTATAGAACCAGTAATGTAAGCCACTGCTGGTGAGGGGCAGTTGCAAACAGAGTAGGCAGAGGAAATACTTTATATGCATGCTGAACTACAGCCTCTAATATCACTGCTTAGAAAGAAGAGAAGCAGACAGATCAACCTGAGCATGACTGTGAGCATGAGGTGACTTTATGATCAAAGGACCTGGCAGGCTTTGAGACTAAAAGGGGAAGAATCAAGCAGAGCTGTGTTTTACAAACAGCAGCAGCAGCCTTAGAGCCAAGTGCTGTTTTAACATGTATCACATGGAAAGAACCACTGGCCACTCTTGTCCTTTTTGTCACTTAATCTATGTCAATAGCGACTATTATAGAAGTGTCATTTTTCAAAAAAAGATCAAAGATTTTAATATGACTATTCTTCTTGGAAGACCATGTGAGGTCAGCTAGGACACACCAGCTAGCTTGTGGCAGTAATAATAAATCTACTTAAACCTGACTGAATATAGCAGATTCAGATTTCCACAGCATGTGAAAAAGCATATTCTCTTTTATGTAGTTCAAATGAATTATAAAATACCTTGAAATTAAATAATACATGTAAATTACCTAGGTCAGTACCTGTTACAGACAAGTACCAAATAATTGCTTGTTTCAACTTAAAATAATAAATCAATAAACTTTCATTTATCCAAAATGATCCTGAAATAAGTCATTCTGTCAAATTACAGTTAGACATGACAATTAAATAAGAAAGAATTAGAATACAATAAAATATGTGGATTATTAAAGAATTAGGACTATGCAAAATTTAAACTATCATGGGTAAAGAAGCACTTATCAGTTGGCCCATATGAGCAACATAGTAAGAAAACAGCAATTCTGTTTATGGGTTTTTGTTTGTTTTAATCCTTACCCGAGGGTATTTTTCCATTTATCTTTAGAGAGAGTGGAAGAGAGGGAGGAAGAGAGGGAGTGAGCCAGGGAGGGAGGGAGGGGGAGAGAGAGAGAGAGAGAGAGAGAGAGACCAATGTGAGAAAGAGACATCAAGTGGCTGCCTCCCTGACCAGGGTCAGGGACGTACTGCAACCAAGGTACATGCCCTTGACCAGAATCAAACTTGAGACTCTTTGGTCTGTGGGCTGACGCTCTGAAAGTTGAGCCAAACCAGCCAGGGCTATTTATGGGTTTCTTATTCCTATTTTCTCTTGAGAAATTTCTGCCCTTCAATGATCTTTCTGTGTTCTGCAGTGCCCAAGTTTCCATTCAAAGTGATGAAATGGACAGAGAGCTTGTTCCTCTGATACTAGCTCTGGAGTTCTTATTGTTCAATTGAATATGTATTGTCTTGCTCAAAACTGTTGTCCAATTCCTTAATCCACCCTATATTATTCACAAGCCCACATAATACATTAAATTCACAAAACAATACATTTCAAAAACTTTACCTTCATATGTCTATCATTCATTCAATCATATATTCATTCACTCATTGATCCGTTAAATATTTCTTGAGTGTCAGACACTATGCAAGGAATCAGGAGTACAGCAATGATTGAAAGCTGGCAGGATCCTCACCCACAAGGAGGACAGTTTTGCAGATGTTATTCAAGTAATCAGAAAAATACATAAGTTATGCGATAAGTGCTAAGAAAGAGCACTACATTATGCTATATTACATGATAGAGGGAGCTGACTTATGACACAGTCAAAAGAGGTTTTCTCGTGAAATTAATGACTGACCTAGAGTCAAAGAGAAAGTTATTTTAAGCAGAGGTGGCCCTTCTTGCAAAGACTTTGAAACAAGACCATACATTGTTCCAGGAACTCAAGCTTTCTCCCATTAATATATATAGAGTTCCAGAAGTAAGAAGAGATGGTGCATGGCAGGCGCAGACGCTTAGCAAAAATTGTTCCTTCTCCAACCAACCTCTTGTCCTGAACAGTTCCAACATGCCAGACTTCTGTAATGATATATTGAATTATAATGTTGCAGAGTCTAACTGATGACATTGGCGAGAAAGTGAGCAGTAGGCTAATTAGGAAAGAGTCAGCTTTTAGCGACAGACAAATATCATAGCAATTAGCATTAGGACAGATTTATATATATACGTACACATCAATTCAGGGAGGCTGTCATTGCTATAAAAATCCTGCGAGTGTTCTGATTACACTATTTACTGAAGTTTGCTCTGGGAGTCATTCTCTTTTTTAATCCTCTACTGGTGTCTTACAGTATACTCAGAGATATGTGTCCAGCTGATGTCGTATTTCAAAACAAAGTAGGTTGAAACTCTGAGTCTCAAATAGAGTATATATCCTCAATTTGAGGTGAAAAATTTTCTAAAAATATCAAAGCCAAATAAAACAAAAAAGAAGCAGAGTAAAAACAATAATAATATGATGTTAATATTGCCAAGGTCATTCTTTATTGGTTCATACAATTTAATATATTCTCTTTCTGATTTCCAACAGGATATGATTTGCTAATTGAGTTATAAACTAAAGGAGCTATTCAGACAGGTTACAAAGAGATAGTAAATTAAGATATAGACACCTAACTGATCTCCTAACAGAGTTCTGAAAGGACAATGATGATGCTTTATTATCACATGTAGAGTATGCCTCTACCTACTCAGGACCCCTAAGTACTTTGTTGACTTAAAGCACTAATTATGAAGATTGACTGCTATTTAAGTTTGCATGTTTTCACCCTAAATGATTATTTGTTGGACACAGAAACCAATAATTTATTTTCCAGAATTTGTACTGGCCAGCAGAAATACAGAAAGCCTACACACATATTCGATTTCTTGTCTTAAAAATAAAAAATAGTATATACCCCAAAGAATTGAAAGCAGAGATTCAAGTAAATATTTGTACAATCACATTCACTCAAACATTATTTATAATAGCCCAAAGGTAAAAATAACTTAAGGGTCCATTGACAGATGAATGATAAACAACATGTGGTATATACTTACAATAAAACATGATTCAGCCTTAATAATTCTGACACATGCTACAGCATAACTGAACCTTAAAGACGTATGCCTAGTGAAATAAACCAGTCACAAAAAAGACAAACACTTATGAGTCTACTCACATGAGATAATGAGAGGGGTCAAATTCAAAGAGACAGAAAATAGAATGGTGGTTGGTAGGGCTGGGAAGAGACAGAACGGAGAGTTACTGTTTAATGGATGCAGAGTTTCAGTTTTGAAAGATGGAACAATTCTGGAGATTGTTGCTGGTAATGTTGCACAAAAATATGAATGTACTTATTGCCATTCAACTGTGCACTTAAACACATTTAAAATGGAACTTTAATAAACATATTTATTGTAATTATTTTTTTTAATTAATTAATTTATTTTTGTTACATATGTTCCTTTTTCCCCCACTGATTCTCCCCCCCCTCCCTCCCTGCCCTGTCCCCAGCTTGTCATCCATGTCCATTGTTCATGCACACATGCATATAAGTTCTGTGGTTTATCTTTCCCCCACCACCCTCTCTTCTGGGGATTGTCAGTCTGTACTCCCCACTTCCACGTCTCTGGGACTACCCCATTCCTCAGACTGTTATGCTCATTATATTCCACAAATAAGTGAGATCATATGATACTTGTCTTTCTCTGTTTGGCTTGTTTCGCTTAGGATAATACTTTCCAGGTCCCTCCATGTTGTCTCAAAGGATAAGAGATCTTTCTTTCTTACAGCTGCATAGTACTCCATTGTGTATATGTACTACTGCTTTTTTATCCATTCGTCTACTGATGGACACTTGGGCTGTTTCCAGATCTTAGCTATTGTAAATGATGCTGATAAGAACATGGGGGTATATATATTCTTTCTGATTGGTGTTTCAGGCTTCTTCGGGTATATTCCTAGAAGTGGGATCACTGGGTCAAATTGTAATTATTTTCAATTTCTTTCCTCTCATTTTCTCTTGAACCTATTCAATCTTACTTTTAATCCTAATACTTGATCAAAACTTTTATTCTCAAGATCCCCAAGACTTCCACATTGCTGAATGCAATGATCATTTTTCAGTCTTCACCATACTTAAAATATTGCTTCATCACTAAACATTCCAGTTTACCTGGAATAGTACTGGGTGTATCTACTGTTGAGATGTAATTAATAGTGTCCCCTTTAAGCTTAAAAGTGTACCAGACTGGATGATAAATCTTATGGTGAGCCTAATTATCAGTATTTTATATAATTGATCCCTTCCTCCTCATTTAAACATAGTATTTACTTGGCTTCCATGACACCACATTCTTCTGGTTTTGGTTAACAACATACTCTTGCTGGTTCCTTCTTACTCCTGCCATTTCTTCATTTTGAACTGTCCACGTGGTTGTTTCTATAAACTCCTTGATGATTTTACCTAGTCTTTCAACTTGAAAAACAAATAAATTTCGATGGCTACCAAATCCATAACTCTAGCACAGATAGCTCTCCTATGTTGCAAACTCATGCAGACAATGCCTCCCTGTTGTCTACACTTGGATGTCCAATGGGTATCTCAAATTCAATAGGTCTAAACATGAGCTCTTCATCTTCTCCATTGGATTCTTTATCTCACTAAATGAAAAAATCTGTTCTTCTAGTTGTTCAGGCCCAAAGCCTAAGTTTGTATTTCCCTCCACTTTTTGCAGACCTTTATATCAGAAAATTCTGTAGATTCTAACTTCAAGTTATATCCACAGTCCAGGGATGGTTCCTAACACTCAGTGTTATGCATTCTGGTATGGGCTGCCAACATCTCTTCTTAGATTATTGTAGTAGCAGTTAGGCTTATTTTGTCCTCCCAACCCTGTCTCCCCTGCCCCACTTCCCCACCCTCAATGCAGTATTTTCTACACACAGCAGCCAGAGGAATCCTGTTAAAGTATATATCATAACATGCCATTTCTGTTTAAACCTATTAATTCCTTCCCATTTTTCTCATCATAAAAGTCAAAATTTTTTTTTTTTTTTTTTTTTATCCTCACCCGAGGATATTTTTCCATTTTTTGTACAGATAGAGTGGGAGGGAGAGAGAGAGAGAAACATCGACATGAAAGGGACACATTGAGTGGCTGCCACCCGCACGACCAACCAGGGCCAGGGACAAACTGCAACTGAAGTACGTGCCCTTAGCGGGAACCGAACCCGGGTCTCTCCGGACCACAGGCCAACGCTCTAACCGCTGAGCCAAACCAGCCAGAGCAAAAAGTCAAAATTTTTACAGTAGATAATTTGGCTCTACATAATCTTGCCCCTCCTTATTTTTGGGATCCATGCCTAACTACTTCACCTCTTTTACTCTGATCCAGCCACACTGGCCTTTTGCTGTTTCTAGAACAGGCCAAGCATGCTTTTGGGAAATCTGTGAATTTACGATGTTCCCCTCACCTCAGTTGCCTTTTTCTGTTTTATTATTATTTTTCTGAAGCACTTATTATCATCTAATACACTATATATTTTATTTAGTTAGTTAGTTCCATAAGAGCAAGCATTTTTGTCTGTTTATTCATTAATGTATCCAAGTTGCCTCCGAACATTTATCACATTCCATTATATCTCTTGATTGAACATAGGAATAAGAATATTGACAATAGGTCAATGTTGATTAAGATCCAGAGATGATTACTGTTTATTAAAAACCTACTTTTGCTAAGCACTGTACTAGAGATGCAAAGAGCCACGGGACCTTCTCTCTCAGACGCCATATTCTACTGCAGATTCAGACAAAAAAATTACTGTTACAGTTTTTCTCCATTATTAAATAGCATCATCATTTTTATAGTTGATCATATCAAAAAATTAGCAATTATATTGGTTCCTCTTAAATGTTGAACTCCATATACAATCCATCTGCTTCTATGTAAGACACCTTCAAAATGCATCTTGATTCTAACCACTTCTCATCACCTCCATTGCTACTACCATAAAGCAAACAACAATAATTTCAACTAGGGTTTTTGGTAGCCTCTTCACTGTTCTCTCAGCCTAGACTCCCACTCTCAAAAAGCTAGAGAAATGTTTTAAAATGGACAATCTGCCATTCTCTATGGAAAACCTTCCCAAGTCCTCCTATAATACTTGGAAGGAAATTCAATGCTTCTTTCCCTTTCCCACCTTTCTCAACACCATCTTTTATACAGCTTTTTTACTCCTTTCTTCATCTTTAGACACCCTGGTCTCCTCTTACAACATGTTGTACTCATTCTTCCCCGGGACTTTTACATGTACTCTTCTTTCACATTACACAGGTCTTAACTGAATGGGTCCTCAATGAGGGTCTGCATGACCTCCTTTCCCATGATCCCCTCACCTCTACCATTCTTCAGACTGCAGTGTTCCTTAACTTACTTCACAGAACGTATTACTATGTGAAATTAGATGATTTACTGGTTCCTTTATCCTTCTCTAAAGTGTAAGCTTCTTATCAAGCACTGTGTATTGATTGCTACAGCCTGAAAACTAGAATAGTGAGTGGTGTATAGAAGGTAATCAATAAACATTTGCTTTTAAATGAATGCAATGCCATAAGTACTTTAAAAGAAGCACTTATTCGCCTAGCTGGTGTGGTTCAGTGGTTGAACATTGATCCATGTACCAAGAAGTCACCAGTTCGATTCCTGGTCAGGGCACAAACCCAGATTGTGGTCCCCATCCCCCGTGGGGGGGTATGTTCTCTCTCATTGATGTTTCTAGCCCTCTTTCCTTCTCCCTTCCTCTCTCTCTCAAATCAATAAAGAAAAAAAATTAAAAATAGAAGCACTTATTGAATAACTGTTATTAAATACCTACGATGGCCCGGCTGGTGTGGCTCAGTGGTTGAGCATCTACCCATGAACCAAGAAGTTGCAAGAGGTTGCTGGTTTGATTCCTGGTCAGGGCACATGCCCATGTTGTAGGCCTGATTCCCAGTAGGGGCATGTAGGAGGCAGCCAATTGATGTTCTCTCTCATTGATGTTTCTATCTCTCTTTCCCTATCTCTCTAAAATCAATAAAGAAAAATCATTTAAAAAATAAACAAATAAATACCTACTATGTAATAGGCACTTTTTCACAGACTGTGTTCACAATAAGAATAAAACATAATACTGCCATCAGGAAAAGCTCAGTCTGTTTTGAGTGAAGACACATAAGAAACTTCCAATAAAATAAAATATCATCAATAAAAATGTTTAAAATGTTATTAAAAATGAGTAAAAGGGAATATTTCTGCCTGACACAGTTAAGAATGATTTACACGAGAAGTGGACTTTTGTATTCTGCTTTGAAGAGATTTACAATGCAGAACCTCAGGGAAGTGTATTCTGTATAATAGAGGAAACGCAGTCCAAAGGCATGGACTTATGAAAGGGCTTGATGGAAGCCCTGACTCAGTCCTGTGTGAATAGAGTACGTAGTATAACAAGCTGAAGAGAGTGCCTTGAGATGAATTAGAAGTGTGAGATCACCATGTTAAAAGTGATATGCTGTTTGCCAGGCAAGAAGTACTTAAGCATCAGATTAAAACAACAACAACAAAAAGTAAGAAGAAAAAAATATCTTAACTAAGTCTCTACTTGGGCAGACAACAATTAAAAATAATATTAAAAGCTATTATAAAAGTAAATGCAAAAAACAGGACTCAGAGATTAAATACATATGTGGTATGAGATACAAGGAAAGGAATTTGATTCTAAGGCTTCTATCTTCAGGACCAAGTAGAGTGATGCCCTTCAAAAACATGCATTACAGGAAGGAAAGCACATTTGTAGCCATGGAGGAAGCAGTAGGAAATAACATAATTTTAGAGCCTTGAGTTTGGGCTGCTTTCATCCAGGTGATACAATACCCAGGAGACCCAGGTGACGAGAAGGAACTGGGGATATGTTCCATGATTTCAGAGAAAGAGCTGTGCAGGGAATATACAAATGACCTTCTTTAAAGAAGGCTCCAGTGAAATGATGCATGCAGAGATACCCAAAAAAGCTGGCTGAACATGATTCTGTGAGAGTAGATTCATCAAAATACCAGGGAGAGAAGGGTGGCTGATTATAGCAGATTAACAAGTGAATTGACAGTGAGGAAAAAAAGATAGTGAAGTCCCCTACTCTTTCAAGGAGGTCCACTGTGAAATTAAGCAGGCATAATAATTTTCCTGATATAATTAATTGACAATAACATGTGTTCTGATTATTTTGCTCATGCAAGTGAAAAATGTTATGGTATATTTACCTTAAACAACAGCATCCCTCTCTCTCATTCGTGTGTGTGTGTGTGTGTGTGTGTGTGTGTGTGTGTACATTTTTTTAAATCCTCACCCAAGGATATATATATTTTTCCCATATATGGTTCGAGTGGAAGGGAGGAAAAAGGGTGGGGAGGGAGAAGGGTGGGGAGAGAGAGAAGGAGCAAAACATCGATTGATGTGAGAGAAACACACTGACTGGTTGCCTCCCGCAAGACCCTGACCAGGGCCCAGGATGAACCGCAACTGAGGTACATGCCTTGGCTGAAATTGAACCCACGACTCTTTGGTACATGGGCTGATGCTCTAACTGTTGAGCCAAACCAGCCAGGGCTCATATTTCTTTAATTAAAATTGTACTTGACTGGTGCAACCACTGTGGAAAACACTATGGTGTTACCTCAAAAAGTTAAAAATTGAACTGCCATTTGACCCAGTAATCCTACTTCTAGGAATATACTTTAAGAAACCTGAAACACCAATCAGAAAGAATATAGGTACCCCTATGTTCATAGCAGCACTATTTACAATAGATCTGGAAACAACCCAAGTGCCCATCAGTAGATGAGTGGATAAAAAAGCTGTGGTACATGTACACCATGGAGTACTATGTAACTGTAAGAAAGAAAGATCTCTTATCTTTGAGATGGCATGGAAGGACCTGGAGGGTATTATGCTAAGCAAAACAAGCCAAGCAGAGAAAGACAAATATCACATGATCTCACTTATTTGTGGAATATAATGAACTACACAAACTGATGAATAAAATTGACCCAAAGACATAGAGGTGGAGTACAGACTGACATGCCTCAGAGGAGTTGGGGTTGGGGTGGGAAGAGATAAACCACAGAATTCATATGCATGTATGCATGACCAATAGATATAGACAACAAAGCTGGGGATGGGGCAGGGTGTCAATGGGGGAAAAAGGAGAAACATCTGTAACAAAACAAAATTGTACTTAACATAATCTACTTCGCATATCCATGGCACTCTTTTTTTTTAAGCACTTACATAATTTGTTGCTCATCCAACTCAGGATTTCGAGATTTCAAGAGAAAATTGTATCATATGATTATTAAAAGATCATTAGCACCTGGATGACACTGATAAGGTTTCTGCATTAACCAGGGACTAGCAGTGGAATTCCTATCAGTTCAAATTCTCTGTGGGCAAGGTCCTTTGCCTCCCAAGAGTGCGAATTTTTAGCTACCCATAAAGATGGTCAAGTGATCGATTAATGTTAACACAACTTCTAAAGGCAACCTTTTATGAGTCAGGCTTGTTTATTTCTTGGTTTAGAGGTCTCCTGAATGTCTTGCAGCTCAAAACAGTGACTCCATGACACTCTTTAATGGCCATGTAGATACTGGGCCATAAAGTCATTTAGTCCTATCCAGAGATTTAATGTTGTTCTAATCTCCAATTTCCTAGAAAAAGTATAATTCCTTTATCACAGAATCCTTTAGAATTCCACCACCACTTCCCAGCATCAAGCTGGTTGTCTAACGGTGACTTCCTTTTCCTTTTCTTTTACACTGCATGTCATATGTATATGTTTTTAAATCCTGGCCACACGTACTTGTAGAAATTCAGTTAATACTACATTAAATTTCCCAGATTATTCCAAGACAGAGATCAAAACGTCTCCTTAATAGTAAAGCAGTTTATAAATTTAATATATATTTTCTCTTTTCCCTAGTCAATGTGTAAATACAGAAAAATCATCATTCTATTGTATACCTATTTCTATTTAATATTGTTGGAAGTATCTTTATTGCTCAATACAATTAATGCCAAATTCTACAATTCTTTACCTCTGAAATACAAAAAGAGGTTTCAGGAAATACTTGTAACATGTTTAATTTACACTCTTCCTCAGTACACAAACATAAGAAAGAAAAGTACTTCCTATTAACTTCCCCTAACATAGGACAATTGTGTTACTTAATAGGATTAGGAAAGCCAAATACAAGTGGACCATTTACTTCTGGGGCTGATCTCAACTTATTCCTGAAAGGGGACTACAGGTCCCCTTTTTTCAATCTGTCCTCAGCTCAGAACCACCACTCGGAATCCTATTCTCAAACTTACCAAGGAGCACACAGTCCTGACATGTAATCCTCTCCATCACAAAGAGGGCCCCAGGAATTCTGCCTTTTTTCTTCCATTCTGCTCTCTTTCCTCTGAGAATCTCATCTCACAGAATGAATCTTTTATTCTCTAAAGTGCACATTTCTATGGTTTTGCTACACTTTTCCATATACAAAATATATCATTTTCTCTTTATTCTGTCCATCCAAATTTTAACCATTGATTACAATTAATTTTCCAAATCCTATAAAAATCCTTTATCAACACAGCATCTGATGCCATTTCTTCCTACGATGACATATTGCGATTTGGGTCTGCTTAATATAGTTGACAATTATCATGTACCACACAGTCCTGGTCCTGAGCTGATTATATATATATATATACACCTTTTATTACTATATGCATGATTTTGTTTCTAATCTCTTTAACTACCCAATTATTGCCTTGAGATCAGAAAGAATGGCTCACATTTCTTGAATTCCTGCAGTTCATAGCTCAATACCTTCTACCTCATTAAGCCCAATATATATTCATGATTGTAATGTAGTATACCTGTTAGAGATCCTTGGGCATTTTATTAAGTACTTAGAACTTCCTTAGTTTATACTATCTTTATAACGTAGGAAAAACTGTCTTAGATTGAACTCACAGCTATCAGTGTCATAAGAAAAGTAAAAAGCTACAATGCTATGAACGTTCAAAGGAAAGGATATCATGCTGCTCTGGGATTGGACAGCAGGCAGTTTCTTGGAGAGGTCGGCATTTAAGTAGACCACTGAAAAGTGCACTGGATTGGGAAATGCAGGTCTATTGATCGGAAAATAAGTGAGGGATATATAATCAGATACTTCAAAAAACATTAAGAATTCTTTGAAAGAAGTCTCATGAAAAGTGGTAATGAGATCAAGTAATTTGGATGGGGCCATAAATCCTAACCTAATTTATAATATGTATTTGGTTGTGTTTCTTTTTGAGATGGAGTGTATTAATTTGATGTACACTTAAGTTTCCAAAGCCAAGATGTTATACTCTTGATAGTTTAATCACTTCTAAAATGACATCAGTAACTTATTTTGCAGAGATTCAGAAAGCAGAGCGAGACTCCATCTTAATTTAAAACTACAATCTCTGAAACTCAAGTGGAACTGTTCCTTAGAATTAAGTACTTACTAATTATAATGAAAATAGGAGGTATTAGCATTTTATTGTCACCTATTTCAGCTTCAAGATAGCCTGTACATAATTAGGACAAGAACTTCTGGGTTTCTAGCGGAGAAAGTGTTTAAGTGCCACCATGATCAAGGTATCCATATTTCAAGGGACTCATAATAAGACCACCTACCTGTAAAAATCTTTTTTACTTTTGCTTTGGAAAATCATATGGCAATAGATCACTGCAATTATCTGTAAAATAATACTACCATTTCTGCTTAATAGATATCTAAGAACTCAGGTGGATAACACATATCTTTGTATCAAAAATGAATTTATCCTTAAAATTACTTTTATGATAACTACACCTTTGATGTTCCAGACCAGACACTTAAAGCATTCCTTTGCAAAGTATCAAGTTGGTGCATGTTTGTATGTCATATTTATAAGACTATCTAGACACATCAAAATAAACATTTGTTCTGTGTTAACTCCTTTTTTGTATTTATTCATTGGATTTTAGTGTATCAGCATCTTTATCTAGGGTAAGAAAAAATAATCTACATGAAATCTTTAAGAAAATTTGCTTTTTAACCTCTAATAATTGTGGAATGTTTGATATTAGTTTTAATAAAAGATTATTTTTACTGAACCTTTTAGTTTACAGGTAATTCATACACTAATGTAGCAGACAAGGTGATTCTTTCTAACATTAATTAAATTCATACAGTAAAAATGGACTTTTTAACTGTAATAGAAATACATTTATAGAATATTTGAAATGCTTGCTCGCTTGGTAGTACCAGTATGATTATTTGGTTTCTAACTAAATTAGATTCTTTTAAAAGACACTGATTATTTAATTTATAACCTATCCAACAGCTAAGTTCCAAAGAAACTACCAAAAAAAAAAAAAAAAAGGTACATATATATTAGTAAGCTATTCTGCTTAGAATTCACATAAAGAAGAGAAGAAAAAAAAAACTGTAACAGGATCAAAAATAAAAATAAGTTCAAAAATGTAATCTATGAAAATATTCTATGTCTACATCTAGAAACAAATTAATCAGGCTGCTGCATATATCTTCTGTTTATCTTATTTGTCTTTGCTGTCATATTAATCATAATCACAAATAAATGTAAGCAATCATTAATTATTTAGGGTAAAACTTTAAAAGTATAGCAAGAAAAATTTTTAAGCACTGATGACAATATGTACCCACAATAGTTCCATTGTGATTAGTTACTGGACCCCAACCTAGTAGATGCTGATTTGCAGAGCTGGGCAATCAGAGTATCACAGTGTGAGAGTGGAGGCTGCTGGTATATTGTTCACTGAAGCTTGAAAGGGCACATACCTCAGAGGGGTACTAAAGGAACTTGCAGGATTTTGATACTACAGTGAGAAGACATAGTGAGATGGTGCTGGTATGACACTGTCCTTGTACCTCGTAATCATTTCTCTCAAAGAAGACTGTGAAGCTGGAACTCCCCATAAATTGACATGTTCAGCACTACCCTCATGCTTCCTGTGCCAAACCCTACTTTGTGAGACCACTGAAAGCAGGATTCTTGTCTTATTAATAATTTATCTTACAGACAGACCATCTTGACACAGTGCCTAGAGCATACTTGAAGTGCTCAACAAATGTTGAACAGAATTGCTAGTAGAATGAGCCCATTGGCACCACCCACCACTTCCCAGATGCCAGTATTCACTTCATTTCTTGCCACTCAATAGTTGGCTACCCCTAAATTGTATTATGTGCTGCTAGTATAGAAAAAGTAAATTACTGCTCAATTACTGTCAATTAAAATATACTTTTGAAAATAAATCATTGGGAATTCCTGCATGTGTTTCTGCTATCCTTCCCTCCCTAATCTAATTCAATTAACCAGCGCTCCTCCTGCAAGAAGACTCTTCTGGGGCCAGTGCCCAGGGCTAGAGTATCTGAAAGAGCCCTACATTTCTACTGGCATTCAGGAAAATAGTATGTATCTCTTTGCCATGATGAAAAAATGGGAATCAGAGCTAAAAGACGAGGGACATGAAACAGAATATGAATTAATTCTAGAAAAGAAAGGGAGTTCTGATGAGCATGAGAAATATTGGGAGGCCCTGATAAATTATAAAAAATAGTCATTTAAGAAACAGTCACCCAAAAGATCTGGCAGTTTCCAAGGCTCCAGAGGACCTGCCAAACCAGGTGTTCATCACTGTTTCTTCACAATCCAGAGGTGAGGTGAACCTATTTTTATGGTTGAGAAAATCAAGAAGACAAAAATTCTTCCTTGTTCCTGGAGATGAGAAGGATTAAGCTAGTACCCCTTCAGAGCCAGAGGTATCACCCATCAATTTCAGGATTTAGCTGTTTAATGCATCCCAGCAACCAGACTAGCCTATGAGTAGGTAAAATAATGGCAGTCAAAAAAAGTAATAATAAATAAAGCACACAAAGATTAGCTCCAAATGAAACAGTTGTTAGAGAATTCAAATGTTAGTCTGAATAAAAAAGAAGATAATTCAAAGATATTTAAACACACTTTTTAATTTACTCCCCAGAGAAATGTGTACAAAAATTGTTGTTTCTTTAATTCAATTTTAATAGATAAAGTGAGAAAAGAAGTATCATTATTGACATCCTACTTATTGCGTTGGAGGATCAAATGGAATAAATATCTTAAAAGACAGAACAAAGGACAAAGACAGTATTATGAAGAAAAAAATAAGATTTTTGGAAAACAATGTTGACTTTAACTAGAAAAGGATCACTAAGTCCTGGAAAAGGGTTGTAATAAAAAAAAATAAAGGTAAGCAAATCCTGGTAAATGCCAAATAATTCACAGAACGTCTGAAGAAATATGATTGTACCTTAGAAACTCAATCAGTTGCATGTCAATGGGATTATTCTTTCCTATTAATTTGCACAATACTCTCAAAGATATTATAACTTTCTGCCTGATATAGTCAACAATTTAAACAGCTTTTTCATATATATATATATATATATATATATAGTTTAGAGAAAGAGAGAGAAACATTGATGTGAGAAAGAAACATCAGCTGCCTCCTACATGCCCTTACTGGGGATTGAGCCTGTAATCTGGGCATGTGCCCTGATTAGGAATTCAACTGGGACCTCTCAGTCCATGGGGCATCACTCAATCCACTGAGCCACACCAGCCTGGCAATTTAAACATCTTTTAATTTTGTAATCTTATTTATTTATCACTAGTCCATCCATTAAGTAGTTAATACTTTTTAAGTCAATTAAGTCCATTACAGCAATTATTTTTTTATAAAAGATCCATTTGGGAAATTATTTTGAAAAGTACATAATCTATCAATCATCTCACTTTTTCATCTATTAATCAAATTTCTCGTTTGCACAATATATTTTATATTTGTCATTTAAGCATAATTGGTACATATATATGCCCTTAATGCTCAAAGTTTATTGTTTCTAACAATGGGAAGCTTCTTTAAAAAAAAAAAAAAAAAAAAAAAAAAAGCTCTATTTTGCAATCAATTGTGTATTGACTTTGGACCTATTGAAGAATTCTAATTCTCTATTTTCAAATCATATTATCCTCCTTATACTATTTTATAAGACTTGAAAAAAAACCTAAAACATTCTTGCAAATGTGTAATTCCCTCTACCTCCTTTCATTCTTACCTATCTCTCTCTATTGCCCACTTCCCATTCTTATTGGCTTCTTTCATCTTCCATGTACCTCATTTTATATTGAAACGTAAGATATTTACCTTCTTTTTTATTCCTACTGAGTTGATGATATCCTAAATCCTTTCTGAATTTAAGTGTGTAGTAAATGTTCAATTTTATAGTTGTATATTACTTAGGTAGCATAAGATTTAGGAAGTAATTTTGTAGAAAGCAATGAAAATATTCTATTTCCTGAAATAAAAGACAAACACATGCTATAATCCTTTTTCATATAGAAGATGATAGATAGATAGATGAGTGATAGATAGATATAGCTAGACACATAGACATAGATATAGATATAGACATAGATATAGATTTTAGCATTTTAAACTTTAGACAGCACTATAAAGATGAAAAGAGCTAATTTTTTCAAGCAGTGAAACAGAAGCTAATGGGGAGGTGTGAATGTGTATCAATCAGAACACAAGCTGGAACCAAGGACTGTGTAGGGGAATAATCAGTGATGACCTGCAAGACAAGGGGAGGTTAAGAAATACTACATATTTCTAACTCTGGTTCTTGAAATATGCTTTTAGCAATTCTGTGCTAAGAAAGAACATCCTCAGCTAGATTTTCAGGTATCTTGCATTAAAGATCTTAATTCAAAAAACCCTCCTAAGTAATACTCTAAAGATCATCAGATCTAAATTCTGAAGATATCGTTTAGATAAAATTGTAGGCTAACAATATTAACAATTACAATATCTCAACATATATTTTATGCTTAAAATAGTACTGCTTTCAGGTACTTAAGGCTGGTGTTGAACAACACTGGCTTTTTGTTTCACAGACCTTCTTTTAGATTTCTTCAACCTGGATAAACTAAAGAGGATACACACAGATGGTAGAACCGTATGTTATCCTACTCTGAAAAGATAAGCTTCATTAAAATGAAAATTAGTTACTGCCTGCTAAGTATGGTTTGGCACCTACTAAGTGGCATTCCCAAGGAAAAATCACAGTCTTTTCCAAATGTTCAAAGAAGCTTTGGAATTATCATGAAGCATTAAGGTAGACAACAAAAACTCAAAGAAATGGCTTCCCGCCCCTCCTCCGAAAAAAATGATCCTGTCTCCTCAAACTATTGCCTTAATATGCAAAAGAAGGCAAATTAAGCTGTGAACTGAGTTCTAAGAAAGGATTTATGACTTCCTTATATGAATATAAGATAAAGACCAAAAAGAGAAATGTAATATTAACTATTTGCTTCCTTTTCAGCCAGTTTACGCAGACACGAGACAAATGAGTTGGATGCTGAAAATAAAACCAATATAATTTGTAAAATAAAATGAAATAAATAATTTTTGATTCACTTAAAAATATCTATATCTATATCTATATCATCTGTATCTATATCTATATCTATATCTATATCTATGTCTATAACTATATCTATATCTATCTACCTAGGGGTGTGTGTGTGTGTGTGTGTGTGTGTATCAGGAGGATTTATTTAAACATATATATCAATTATAGATAGAGTGACCATATGTACTCCAGTTAACCAAGAAAATTCTCAGGTCCTACTTATTATCCCAACACAATTATTATTATCACTACTTTTCATTCTCACACTATCCCAGTTTAAATGACAAATTATATCATATCCTTCATTTTAGTTGTATACTCTATGAGATAAGAATTCTAAGACCTGACTCTAATAATTTCTTTTAACGTAAAGGAACATGGTAGAGAATCTGGAAGAACAATAAAGGTTCTATGAAATCTCTCTGGAGAGAATATCAGAAATAACTTAAATTAAATGTTTCCTCTTTCAATCAAATGTTTGAATTTCCTTTATAGTTTTAGTGATGACTGTTGAACTTTTACTTAAAGTCTTATGTGTGAAGTCCATTCAAATAAAGGGCTGAGTCTTCACTCAGACCTTCATTATTATTCATTCATACAATATCTTAGAAGTTGGACTGTCTTTTTCTTCTTCCAAATCCCAACAGATTGAAATCTTCAAAAGTAGCTATAACTAGAAGGAAGGTCATGAGGCACCAGAAGAACTGACTACAGCCACCCAGAAAAAAGAAAGAATAAAAGGTAAATGAAAATGCACATAAATTCAAAAAAGTGTGAGTTATTTTGAAATCAGAATCAATGTCAGTCGTTAAAGGAGAATGAAAAATGTGCACTATAGTTTCTAAAGGTTTATTTTCAAAATATGTAATATTAATTTAAAGCATATGGGGCTTATATAATGTTTCAGTTATCTGAAAGAAGTTATATATTTAGTGCAGAGTAATTTATATATATTCAGTGCAGAGTAATGTGAAAGACATAGTATAATTTTTACTCAAACAGCCTTGAGTAAATTAAATATTATTTCACACATATTTCTTAAAACTTTGATTTAATTCATTTAGCCATGATGATTAATTCATAGTTGTACTAAAGTTAGCATATCTAGGTGTTGTTGCATGTTTCATGGAGCTGAGTGTTGCCTAAAATTCTTTCAGACCTCACCAGAAAGTATAAGATGTGTTCTCCCGATGTTTCTTCCTCCCCACCGCTCACCCACTCATCAGAAAGTGTTCAGGTCAAATAATAACCACTACACATTATTAGTTTGAAATTCAACTTAGAATATCTCAATTCCACATGTGTCAGTATATTTTATAATTTATATTATATTATAATGTTATATTATGTTGTATTATAGTATATAAATACTAAGCAATCGATAACTATTTTAAATGATGGGTGAACTTGGTGGAATCCCTCATTTAGATTTCAAGGGGCCTATATACCTTGATATCATTCAATATTGCCTACACTTCAGTCAGGTCACTTAATTTTTATATGATTTCCAACATTCTAGTCTTACACCTTGAAAGAACGATCATGTCAATTCTTCTAATTGTCACGATAGGTATGCAAAATTACCACCCTCTCTACCTGCAACTCCCTCAGCCACCTAAAATTCTTTCCTCAACTTTTATACAACAGAGACAGTCTCTCCAGGGAAGAATTCTGGTTTTGTTTGGCTAGAAACATATTCTAGAATGAAACAGATTCCACATGAGTGCCCTCCATGCTATACTGCCACAAAAATGCTTTTTAAATACCCTTCACATTTTCTTTATATGTGGAAACAGTGTGATACTTGTTACTTATTTTTTCTATTATGGGATTTTATTTGTGCTTCATCCCAATTCAAGTAGGTACAATTTATTACAGAATGACTGCGTTCTATTTATCCACATCAAGCAACATCACTAGAGAAGACATAATTAATTTAAAAAAATAAGTTTCTTTATATTTTAAATGTTCCTATTATGTGCATGGTCTTTTTCTAGTAAAAGTATTATTGATATGATTAGCAAAAATAAAATGTATAAAAATAAAATTGAGTGATAAAATACACATTTTTAAATTCATATATAATAAGATCATATTAGCCCCATGTTTACGGGCATCAGCAATTATACCAGCAGACGCAGACCTGACTCTGGCACTTGTTATCATTATTACCTTGATAACCTTCAGCAAATTCGCTTTTAGAGCTTTGTGAAAATTAAATGAGATAACACAGTGCTTGACGCATAGTCCCTACTCAAGTTTTTTTCTGTTTGTTTGTTTGTTTGTTTAACCAAAACAGTATTTTTTTTCTTAAGTAACATGTAAATAAGTAATCTACTTAAGTTTCGCTATGTCTACATTCAGTGAGTTAACTAATTCTAGCAAGCCGGTTATCTAATTATCTATGAATAAAACTCTTCTGCTATACATATAATAAATACATAACTTTTTTTGTCTAGAAAGAGTTGTTCAAACTATCCAGGGATTACAGAAAGGAAAATGAATTTTAAATAAAATGTTTAAAAACCCTTCCCCCAAAATAAACAAAGAAAAAATAGCTTCCACACATAAAAACATATATTCACATGAACAAAATGGAGTTTGATATGGAAGAGAAACCTTGCTGAGATATACAAAGTCATTATGAGATATTTCCTCAATAATAAGCTTGATTGATTTTAGGGAATTTTGAATCCCATAGAGGTATAGCACAGAGACTACTACAGAGATGCACAGAAAACTAATCCTAAATTTTTTTGGTCCAAATATATATTTATTTTTATTTCTTCAGCATATTGTGTCATATTTAACCTGGAAATGTAATGTAAAAACAGTGTATACAATGTTTTCTAATAAATGCCTCTGCTTGTGGGTGGCAGTCACTGGATGTGTCTCTCTCACATCAGTGCTTCTCTCCCTCTCTCCCTCTCACTCTATCTAAAGGTAAATGCAAAAAAAAAAAAAAAAAAAAAGTTCTCAGGTGAGGATTAAAAAAAAGATAAGAAAAATAAAATAGATATGAAATTTGATTTTTAGAAATTAATTTGCAGCAGTATGTGGAAAAGAGAAAGAATGCAAAGAACAAAGGAGTCTCTCTAAGCAGCTGAACTTGAATTCAGGGTTGCTGACACATCCAATAATTCATTCAAGCTTAGTTTCAGAAGGATTTGGTTAATATGGAGGATGACAGAAATTCAGAATTTAGGTTCTGTGATGAGCGTGTTCTCTGCATTGTCCACTCTAATTTCTGGTTAGTTTCTGCCACTAGTGAACATCTCAGCATGACTCACCATGATCTGTCTTAGGGAGGGTCTTCCTTATAAAATCGACCTGGTCCTAGTGGATACACACAACCCTTTACGATAAGCATAACTAAAAAATATTTATTTTAAAGAAGAAGCTTATGACTGACAAAAGATTCTGATTTTGAGAACATTTCTCAATATTGCATCTGGTAGAAGGAAATTGATAGTGGGAAAGGATGTTAAAAAGATGTTTGAATTCATGGAATTTGTATAAACTGGAGTCTCTGCCTCTGAGACTTACCAGAATAGTTCCGAGATGTCCTTTTTTCAGAAGAGATTTTAGAATACACTCCCCCCTTTTTTTCTTAGAGAAATAGTAACATCAAGCCTAAGAAATACATTGAGTTTTGCTCCAAACAGTGCTAAGGGCATCTCTCACAATATTACTCATGTCACAGGATTTCAGATATGACCACATTAACAGCCAAGGAAGAGGAGGGTTCCTATCAGTTCATTGGTCTTTTCAGAATATACTTATTAAAAACCAACAAGTTTCACAAAGTATTTTACTATACTCAAAGCCTTTGCAAAGATCTGTGTTAGGGAAGAATCGTCCCTATAAAATCTACCTAGTCCTAGTGAATATGCACCAGTCTGTTAGGGTAGGTATAACTAAAAATTATTTATTTTAAAACAGCTTAAGAATATCTCAAGATTTAGATTCTGGGAATATATTGAAATCAAGGAAAGCCTATCTTATAGAAAATCTCTTCATTCAACTTTATATTTTGTGCAAAATGTTAAAAACACATACAATGCAATGCCTTGTTTGAATAAAATATTGCAAAAGTAATTTAAAATTACTTTGATCTAGCTATTAGTGCATATCATCAGTGTTCTGTGAAATGACACAAGGAAGGATTAGAAATGACATTGTCTTTAACATCCTCTTATGAAATCATAGCATTACTACTCATCTAATTTTATATACAGTGAAATTTAGAGTGCTGAAAACAAATTGCTTTCTTGTCTTCACTTCATGTGCAGAAATATGTACAATTAGAACCAATAAAAGAGATGAGGTTCTTGTTTTCTAACCAAAGATTTGAAGAAATAGACTATTACTGCTACTACAGGACTGCTACTTGGAAAATTAGCAATTTTTTTAATCTATTAAATTCTTCTACAAATTCTTTGTCCTTATCGATGTCTGCAGGTACACAAGTTTTAGATCCAAGTTAATGTCAGTAAACACTAAACATGAAACCTAGCTGAGACTGTGTTTCTAAAAAAATATCTGATTAGAGAAAATACAAAGGGAAAGGAAATGGGCTCATAGATAGGAAGGAAAGAAGTAATCAAAGCTTATTTAACAACTTTCACCTACCTTTAAGGAACTGTCTTGAGCAAAACAAATGTGTAAAACATGACAATGCAACATAATAAGAAATGCCACTAGTCACTGCACATTAATTGTCAAATGGCAAGAAAATAAAATGAAGCAAAGCACTCTCTGCTTTGGGCAGAGAGATCAGTTCTTAGTTTGTTGCTGTAAACCAATTTTTATGTGATAAAGACTTGAGCTAAGCTTAGCAATAAAAAGACACAAGGGACTTATGTTAGATTTGGGGAGTGTATATTTACAGCAGACATAAAAGCATCTATGTAGAGCAGGAAATGCAGAACTAGAGCTCTTAGAAGCTGTGGGAATGGAAGCATAACTTATAGAAGACCTCTTTAACCAAGATGTTACCAATGGAAAATGCACATGTACATATATAGTAGACCTTTGATTCACAAAATTCTTTCAAGAAGTTCACAAATGTTTCACCAAGCCATCAATTATTTTTAGAAATAATGATTCAGCAAATATTTATTCAGCTGACATGTCAGAGAAAAAAAGCCACATGCCTGAAATGTGGAATTCTAGGTCATGTACAAGACCTAGAATTTGTGTATATGTTGCCTATTGTCTATTAGAAAAGAAAGATAAAAGTAAACAAGAAGATAAAATATAGAAAGTCAATACCAGCCCGGCTGGTGTGGCTCAGTGGTTGAACGTCAGCCTATGCACCAAGAGGTCGCTGGTTTGATTCCCAGTCAGGGCACATGCTGGGTTTGGGCTCCATCCCAGGTAGGGGGTGTGCAGGAGGCAGCAGACCCATGCTCATGTTTCTTTTTCTCATCAATGCTTCTATCTCTCTCTCTCCTTTCCTCTCTCTAAAAAATCAATTTAAAAAAACAAAAGTTGATACCAGCTGATTAACTCCTACGTGAGATCATTTTCTTATTCCATTCTAATCTATTTTTGTTTTTACTTTTAGGTAAAATATTAAATGTTGTGTTTAAAGGTGTGGCTTTATTACTCATTATGTGTACTTATGGCTAATGATGGAGGTGAGCACAATAAACTAGTAAAATAACCAGCCAGGGTCTAAACTATCTTACCCTACTGGCTTCGGTATGCTGCCCACATCAAAAACACATACATCCATTTGTTATTGAGCTTAATAAAGCCTTAAGATAAATACACTAAACTGATTGGATCAGAATGCTATATAATGGCTCATAAAATGAGCAGAAATTACATGCACATTAGAAACCTGGCATTTCATTTTTCATAAACTACCAATGAAGATACCCATCCTTTGTACTTCTAACTCTATTCCCATGTGTGCGCTCCTAATTAACTCTATTAATCGCCACCCTCTACAATCCATACAATCCAAATTCATCTCTAAACTCCGACTAGAATAAAAGCTACAAACAGGCAGACTAAATTTCCATATACTTACTATCTCATCAATTTAAACTGGTAAGAGACCAGTCAAAAACCTCTAATAACACACTCTGTTATAAAACATAAACATCATAATTCTTAGATTCATGATGAAATTCTTCCTCAGCAAAACCACAGTCAAGTAAATTAAAATAAAGAAATAAAGAAAAGAAACAGTGACCATGGGCCTAATTCTAAC
The DNA here is from genome assembly GCF_014108415.1 of Molossus molossus. Taxonomy (NCBI): domain Eukaryota; kingdom Metazoa; phylum Chordata; class Mammalia; order Chiroptera; family Molossidae; genus Molossus; species Molossus molossus. The sequence continues at coordinate 71,435,430 of NW_023425344.1, read as the reverse complement.
AAAATACTCTTTCAGTTGTATTGTTTGAAATACTTTTTCACACAAAGAACTAGCTCCTAAATCACTAAGACTTTTTCAATGTTGAAATTTTAATACATTTAACAAAGCATTCATCTTTTACTTAAAAAAAGTTTACTGTTATGACCAACAAATTAAATACATCATTCCATCTGTGTTTAATTAAATAACTTCATACTTCCAATAATATAGTTTTATTTGTTGGTATTGCCGTTACACAGAAATACTCTCCTGTGCCAATCAAAATGAACCAACAACTCTGAGAAAGACGTCTATAAAACTGAGACATAGACTAGCTAATCTGAATTAACTTTTGATGGATCTAAAAATATGCTTTTGATGAATTGTGATGTATTAAATAATGTGTAGGGCAAAAATGTTTTATAAAAATAACTATGATGTTAACTATACTTATTTTGTTATATTATTTCACAATATATACATATATCAAATCATTATGTTGTATACCTTAAACTAACATAATGTTATCTCAATACAATTATATCTCCATAAAACTGAAGGGAAAAATATATTTTTAAAAAAGGCTGTTCATGACTCCAAAATTCAGACTTTTGGGAAAGCCACTGTACAAGCGTGATCTAGCACCAACATTTTTATTTATGATGAATTAAGGAAGAAAATAAGCAGGGTCAGGCAGCCAGATTTTCAGAATTGCACCCTTCAGCACCTTCTTGGTGGGTAATACTGACTCCGGAATTGGCCAACCTGATCTGTAATTCTCTGTGGCTGAGGCATTATTGTGGGGAGAGGACAGGGGCAAAGTGAGTCTCTGGCATAGACTCACCGCAGTCTTCAGCACCAATAAGATGCAAGAGGAAACTGAGCCATCTACTATCAGTTTTTATGCCCTGGCTGAGCTGAGCTCACCAACCTGGGAGAAGGGCAGGGCTTGCCAGCCAAGTTCCGGTTGGTAGTACAATGTAGAATTTTCAGAGTCTCGTGCTTTCAAAAATAGCATCAGTCATGAAAGTCCCTAATCTTTTGGTGCTCCCCAAAATGTCTGCCTGCAAACAAACAAATAAAACAAAACGAAACACCTTTCCCCCCATGACATACATGAGACCTGTTTTTGCCTATGAGAGGGCCAGACAAAGACTCCAACTTCTCATTGTCTCCTAAATGATTATCTGAACTGTTTGTACCCACACAGAAATCTGGACAAAATGCCCACTAACTGAACCAAACTTTGGTCAGGCTTGTCTCCCTCCCCAGATCTCTGAGAATTCACCCACTTTGATCATTGCAATGCTGAAAACTTTCTCCTTCACAGCCTCTCCTGAGAAGTAGCTGACCTCAAGGAAAAACATCCCCTGCTCAGCTGTGCTACCACACCACCCCTCATCCCACTCCCCACACCGATTATTTCCAGCTCTGGTTTTACTCTTCCTTGGAAGAGAAAAGCCCTTTTCTGGTATCTTTTGATATACTTGCAGATACTCTGGTAGATTTTAAATATTGCAGTAGTCCCCCTACCCCTAATGCAAGTGTCTCTGCCCCATTGCGAAAGTCATCTTCTTCCTTATTGCAACAATCCTTTTAAGTCAGTTTCTCCTCACTAAAATCTGGATTTGTTTTTGTTGGTAAAAATGGAGACTAAGAGCTGAACCCAGCTCGGTGGGAAATACAAGTCTTAAAATGTGTAGATGTTGCTAAGGCAGAATTCTTTGAAAGAATAAATCAAAAGCTAGCAAGGCATGTATCTACCCCTAGAAATAATAATGTTTTGCCTTCCTCCCAGGGGACAGTCCATTACCCACCACCTAATGAAGTAAGGAGTTTGCTTCATTTGAGAGTTTAGAAAAAGGGATGGAGCTTCACAACTGTCCCTCAAAGCAGGCAATTGCATGTTTGTAGCCCAGATGGGGTTCTCTCTAGCATCCTGCCATACCTCCAGCCTTTCTCAAAATCACCCGATGGAAGCTGGAGGGAAACCCCTGTGACGGAGTGCTAAGTTCCTTGTGACTGGGTGTCCAAGCTATTTCAAATACACAGGGTAGCAAGGCTGGTTTACTTGTTTGCCTTGTGACCTCAGGTCTTTCGTGGGCTAAACAAAATTACAATTTTGTAAATTGTTCAGGCTTCTCCTTGGTGGTTAGGATCTGTACTCTCTTGCAACATTTTATATCCTAAAGAGAATAGTAAAAACATAACCAGGGTTTTGACAAAAGTATGTAACAGATTGTGTCACTTTATAACTTTATTAAAAGTGTGCATTTCAGGCAAGAACTACATATGAAACTTGATATCAGAGACTAATAATTCTGTCAATGGGTTCATCAACAGAATAAATATAGCTGAGGCAGTGAATCAGAAGCTAGGTCAAAAAAAGTGATCTAAACTGAAACAAAAAGAGAAAAAAAAAGAATAAATAGAAACTGAGCAGAGCATTCAAAAGCTGTGAGACAATATCAAAAGGTCTAATGTATATGAAATTGGGGTCTCAAGAGGAGAAAAGCCAAAAGGCAAAATAAATTTGAACAGCTAATAATCAAAAACTTTACAAAATTAACAACTATGTCTGGATTCAACAATTTAAATCAGAAAAGTCTGAAGACAATAGCTATTATGAAACAAATTAGTATAAATTAAGAAATTGTAATGGTAGGTGAGGTTTATACTAGATAATAAAAACCAAGATCTGATTTATTCACCAAGTTTGACTCTTTTAAAGAAAACTACAACATGGTGGGTTTCCTATCTTAGCAAAAACCTGTCCATGACCTTAGCTTTATAAATACCACCATTTAGAATACAGTAGAGGTTAACAACAAACAAAACGAGAGAAAAAAAAAAGGTATGAAAAGTATTTCTCATAAGAGCAACATATTTTATTAGCCATATATTTTCTTCAAAAGATGGTTCTGCTTTTTCATGTAAACTTAGGACAAATTAATAAATTTATCTGTGCCAAGTTTTCTAACATGCAAAATGAGGAATATAATAATATCTATTTAATAGTGCTTTTGTCTACATTAAATACCTGAGATATTGTGAATGTACATATTTTTGAGTAATATAATAAGAAACTTCAAATAAAAAAGTTTTTTTTTTAACCTCACCCAAGGACATTTTTCCATTTTTTGTTCAGATAGAGTGGGAGGGGGAGGGAGAGAGAGAGAAATATCGACGTGAAAGGGACACATCGAATGGCTGCCACCCGCACAACCCAACCAGGGCCGGGGACAAACTGCAACCGAGGTACATGGCCTTAGTAGGAACCAAACCCGGGTCTCTCTGGACCGCAGGCCAATTCTCTAACCGCTGAGCCAAACTGGCCAGGGTAATATAAAAAAGATTATTGAAAACGCCCTTTGGAAAATTCAGGCATTTTCCCATCCATATAACCACATTCCCATATGCTAATATAATAAATAGATTATATAATGTAATTATATAATTATTTGGTAATAGATGGTTAAATTTAATTATAAATTACACTTGGACTATCATACACTAAATCCATTTTAGCTCAGATAAGACTAGCAGAGCCTATAGAATTTCCCAACTTCCTTATTTTTTTTTCTTATCCTCACCCAAGGACATTTTTCCATTTTTTGTTCAGATAGAGTGAGAGGGAGGGAGGGAGAGAGAGAGAGAGAGAGAAAGAGAGAGAGAGAGAGAGAGAAACATCAACGCGAAAGGGACACATCGAGCGGCTGCCACCTGCACAACCAACCAGGGGGCCAGGGACAAAGCACAACTGAGGTACGTGCCCTTAGCGGGAACCAAACCCAGGTCTCTCTGGACTGCAGGCCGACACTCTAACCGCTGAGCCAAACCAGCCAGGGCCCAACTTCTTAACTATAAAATTCTTACCCTAACTTACAAAGACCAAACTTGAAATAAGTCCATTAATCTGGTACCATAATTACACACTAGGTGTAATGATTTCTTCCAATACATTTTCTTTGAAATTACCCTACTGTTAAATAAACTTGATCAGAAGAAATTGTTATCTTTTTTTAATACTTTTAGACAATGTGATGATTCTCAGAGAAGCAGGTGCAATCTGAAGTCAGCTCAGCAAAGGATGTTGGTAAATCCTGGGTAGTCTTTGGAGATGTCTCTTCAGGGCTTTAAAATTAATATTTTGTCTTTACAAATTATTCCTCTGAGAGGTCCTATCATCATTAGCAAACACTTCCAGTTAGGTAAAGGTGGACCAAAAAATTGAGTCCAAATTTGGAAAACTGATTTGGCAGTTGGGGACAAAAGAAGAAAAATATCTGCCAAATGGGATAAAAAACTATGTGGGAAGAATGTAAGATAGCTACATTAAAATGTGCCCAAGTCAAGCCATGCCATAGAAATATGATCTTAGCATGTTCACTAAAATGATTTCATACTTTCCCTTTGTCAACTTAAGTCATAAAGAACTTGATCAGAATGACCATCATTTTTTCTGAGCACTAGGTCTCAACAGTGGGCTTAAAATATTCAGTAAACAGCCCTGGCTGATTTGGCTTAGTGGTTAGAGAGTTGGCCCGCAGACCTAAGGGATGTGGGTTCCCTTCCCAGTCAAGGGCATGAGGGTGGGTTGCAGGTTGCATGTTCCACCCCCAGCCCTGTTCAGGGTATGTGCAGGAGGCAACCAATCTTTGTGTCCATTTCACATCGATGTTTCTGTCTCTTCCTCCTCCTCGCTTCCCTCTCTCTAAAAATCGATAAAAAACATGTCCTCACGTGAGAATTGATTTTTTAAAAAGGCCTTGATTCATCATGCAAAGTTGCCATAAACCTTCAATTTATTTTTTTTAAAAACTGCAATATCTTGGAAGCACAATAAAACAAGGTAAGCCTAAAAGCAGGTTAAGCTATTGCCTATCAATATATTAATAACTAATACAGACCAAAGTAAGTTACATACATGATTAACTTTGGCAGCAAATATGAAGGAGAGTGTTATGGTAGAGAGGAACTGTATAAATCAAAGTTTGATAGCAAAGGAAACCAAAGACATTTTAAGTGCAATAATAGAGCACATTATTCTAACTATGATATTGGATGGTATGTGATTCATATTTTTATGCTATTTTGATTAATTTTAATGGTAGATTCTCTATACTTACTTATGCAGTCAACAAATATTTCTTGAGTATATTTCCAGAGCTGCTGTTGTTAATTAAAATATGTAGCTCTTATGATGAGAATGCATTTTAAGACATGTACTGTATGTGTATACACACACACACACACACACACACATATAGTTTATGTATCTGAATAATTTTAAATGGATTTAAATTATATTTTAAAACAACTTTATTTCAGAAATACAGTTTAAAGCATTTCTCTTTCTAAAAAATTACAAAATATATTAAAACCAAAATATAGTCCCAGGTATTTACGACACTAGGGAAGAGTCAAAATACACTGTGTGTTTGTATTCTTTATTCTAGAGGGTTAAAGTGATAACCATGAGGAGGGTGCATGATTCACATATTAAAGGTATTCAAGTATAAACTGATACAATCGCACATGCTGTCTCTGGCTCAGTAAGCACAGAAACAGCATTTGGAACACCTAGAGTGAACCATAACAATAATATGCCCAAAACTGGGTTGTTGGAAATGGTCTTTAAATGGCAAAGATGTGTCTGTCCATTTATTCTAAACTAAATGACTTGATTTTAGATGCAGATTGCTCCTCTCTCTGCAGTGATACTAAGATTAGGTTAACCATTGAGACCTTAAGTATCTTTGCATATGGGAAAATAAGTGCTACATTAGCAGAGCAAAACTATTATAGTTTTTTTAAAAAGGTTATATTAGATTTTTTCAGCGCCAGAGTTGCTGCATTATGACAAAAATATTCTCCCATGCCTAAAAGCTTTAAGAACATCTTTATACATCTAATAATACTAAGCACACATACACACAAACACACACAATCTCTCTCTCTCCTTCCTCTTTTCTCTCTCTTTTCTCTCCTTCCCCCATTTACTCTCCATCTCTGTCTCCAGCTCTCTCTCTTTTACTAAGAGATAAGTAAGTTTAACCATCTTTGCATTTGCAGATTCCCCACCCCCATGTGAGTGAGCTTTAAATGATCATATTTCACTTAATCTGCTTTGAACCACCCCACACCTCAAAAAATGTACAGTCGACCCTTGAGCAATACAGGATTGAACTGTGCGGGTCTACTTATAGGTGAATTTTTTCAATAAATACTGTAAATGTACTTTCTCCCCCTACAAATTTTCTTAATAGCATTTTCTTTTCTCTAGTTTACTTTATTGAAAGAATACAGTATATAATACATATAACATACAAAGTATGTGTTAATCTAGCATCTGTTTTATCAGTAAGGCTTCTGGTCAACAGTAGGCTTATTAGTTGTTAAGTTTTGGGGGAGTAAAATTATACATGGGTTTATCTTTTAATTTTTTTTTTCTTTATTGATTTTAGAGAGAGAGGAATGGAGAGGGAGACAGAGAGAGAAACATTGATGAGAGAGAACATTGACTGGCCGCCTCTTGCATGCCCCCCAATGGGAATTGGCCCACAACCTGAGCATGTGCCCTGACTGGAAATCAAATGAGTGACCTTTTGGTGCATAGGTTGACGCTCAACCACTGAGCCACACTGGCTGGGCATACATGATTTTTGATGGGGCAATGGTCATTGCCTACAACCCTCACTGTTCAAAGGTCAACTATATATATTATATCAATTGTATTAGCCTTATAAATAGAAGATTGAAAAACAATATTTCATTTCTAAATGAACTTCACTTATATTTTTAATAATTCCATTATTTAAAGATCCATTTTTTATAATTAGGTAAAATCACAATATAATATATATAATCTTTTTAGAAACAGTGTTAAATACCATAATAGTTAGACAAATCTACCAAACTGTTTAATGGTTATAATGTAAATACACTTAGAGATATATGTAAATTTTTATTTGCCATTCATACAATATTTTATTGTAATCATTTTTAACCAGTGAACAAGATTGGATTAATTACCACAGTATTAAGAATATCTAACATGTGGCAGTTTTATGTCAATATATCATAACATTTCACTAGCTTTTTTGGTTTGGAACAAGTTATATAATCCCTGTATAGATACCACAGTTTTGCCCTCCAGGGATAATATAAGAATGTACTACGTTGGGTTGTTGTGATGGTTAAATGAAAAACATATTTCTAAAACATAACATAATACCGTATGTATAATGTATAGAAACAATTAATATTTTAAAGGAACTATTTTAAAATAGAAAAGAAAATTTATCAACATATAAAATCACTGTGCAATGCTGAAATGCCCTAGCCAAGTTATCATTCCCAGGGTATAACTGTTTTGTTTTTTAAGCTTCACTGTAATCATACAATGTCAACATTACTGTAAGATTCTTTGAAACCAATATGTTCTTTTTTTCTATCTTTTATATGCCCTACACTGGGCAATATGATGGTGGCAAAGCAAGTGTTTAATCAATTGTTGTTGAAACAGTGTATTTTTCTCTATTTGAAAATTAGTAGTGGGTCTTATTCTATTCTTATTTTACTTTAAAAATATTACAAGTAAATGTACTCCTAAATGATATATTTTAGTATATGTTTTTTAAAGGATATTTTAATACAGTTACACTGTGTACAGGTATTGAATGAAGTAACTAAAATATAAAATAATTTCTTTGTAGAAAAATTCAAAGATGAAATTATTATATTAATTTATCACTGAGTTTCTAGAAGACAATGAAAGATAATTATTCTTTTTCAGCTTTATTGGGGTATCATTAGTATACAAAATATTTACATACCATATATATATATATATATATATATATATATCTGTTTGCATATATACATATACCCATAATACTATCATCATGGTAACAAACATATCTGTCACTACAAAAAGGTTTATCATGTCCACTTGTTTTTTGTTGTATGTATGTGTGTTAAAAACACTTAAATGAAATCTATCCTCTTAACGATCTTTTAAATACACAATACCATATTAGTTCATTTACTATAGATGAATACACACAGCATTATCAAATAAAACTTGGAAATTACTGTTTTATAAGAGCTTTGAAAATTAAGGTAAGATTTTCCAAAACTAAAAAAGGATATACTATATAATTACAAATATGTAGTAATACATTTTCAATCAACATGTACTCACAGGAAGCAGATTTACTGATCAACAAAAACACTGAAATCTGAGCAACATATATAAAATAACAATTCTTAAATTGTTGGACACCAGGCTGAAGGAGAGTGATATCTGCAGTATAGGAAACAAAGCAGGTGAACCCAACACTGCCTGAGCTTACAGACTAAAGAAAAGTCCGAGACCATGGCGAAGGGGGACAAAGTACAGGAGCGCCTGGCCTACCCCCGAAGTACTGCCCCTTGCATACTCATCAGAGCACTGATCACTGCATGTGTGTGCAGAAAGCACTAAAAGCTGGCGAAAGCAACATATGAAAAGTATAGACATACCATTCACCAAGGGTGAGAGTACTGACTTTTAACACCAAAATAAAAACCTTATAATAGGGCATTAAGTAGAATACTCAACAATTTGCAGAATACAGGATGAATGAACTTGAGGAAAAAGGCAATAGAAACTCCTCAAAGTAAAACACAGGAAAAAATAAATAAATAACTGAAAAAATAAAAAACAGGATTAGTAACCCGTGTGAAAACTTCAAGATGTCTAATACTTGTGTACTTGGAGTCGACAAAGAAAGGAGGAGCAAAAAATATGATGGTAAAACATTTTGCTGAATTCAAAGAAAACTATAAATCCACCAATCCAAAAATTAACAAACCCCAAGCACAAGAGATATAAAGAGAATTAGAGCACATCATAATCAAAATGCTTGAAACCTGGGAAAGGGAGATCATCTTAAAGAATACTAGAATGAAAAAAAAAAAAAATGGCATTATATACGGAGAAACAAAGATAAAGAATCAAGCTAATTTGTCATTAGACGCAATGCAAGCCAGAAGATAATGGATTAATATTTAAAGTACTGATAGACAAATTGTCAACTAATGGTTTCTTACCCAATGAAAATAACAGTCAAAAACAAAGATAACTCTATTCTCACTCAGAAACCTTTCTTCTGGGTATCTACCCAAAAAATCTGAAAACATGTATTCAGAAAGAGAGATGTACCCTTACATTCATTGCAGCATTCATTATTCACAATGGCCAAGACATGACTGGAAGAAGATGTAGTGTATATATACAATGGAATACTACGCAGCCATACGAAAAGATGAAATACAGCTATTGGCAACAACATGGATGGATCTTTAGACTATCATGCTAAGCAAAATAAGTCAGACAGAATAAGTTAAGAATGATATGGCCCTGGCCTGTGTGGCTTATTTGGTTGGAGCATACATCCTGTGCATCCAAGGATTGTGGGTTCAAATCCAGTCAGGTCACATACCTAGGTTTTGAGTTTGAATCTGGTCAGAATGCATACAGGAAAGCAATGGATTGATGTTTTCTCTTCTCTTCTCTTCTCTTCTCTTCTCTTCTCTTCTCTTCTCTTCTCTTCTCTTCTCTTCTCTTCTCTTCTCTTCTCTCCCTCTCTCTCTCTCTCCCACTCTCTCCCTCTCTCTCTCTAAAATCAATAAAAACATGTCCTCAGGTGAGGATTAAAAAAAAAAAAAAAAAAAAGGAACCATATGATTTAACTCATATGTGGAATATAAAACTTAAACCAACAAATGAACAAAGAATAAAAACAAACAAAAACAAAAAACCCTCATAGACACAGACAATAGTATGGTGATTACCAAGGGAAGGGGACTGGGGGAGTAAGAAAGGCTAGAGATGGTCAAATATATTGTGTTGAAGAAGATTTGACTTTGGGTGGTGGGCACACAATTCAATATATAGACAATATATCATAGAAATGTACACTTGAATTCGATATAATCTTTTAACCAATGTTATTCCAATAAATTTAAAATAAAGACATTTTCAGATATTGAAAAGATTAAAAGGTCAATCACCAATAAAACCACACAAGTAATGTTAAAAAACTGACCTGTAGATATAAAGAAAATGACCCAAAATAGAAATAGGGATCAACAAAAATTAATGAAGAGGTCTATGAATGGTAAGTATGAGGACAAATATTTTTATATTATTTAAAGGTATTTAAAACACAATTCACTATTAAACATAAAAGCAATGATGTAGTGTGGGTTATAACATGCCCAGAAGTAAAATGTTTGGCAACATGAGCACATAGACCAGAAAAGGGCAAATGTGAATATAATGATTTATGTTCCCATACTATTTTGCAGTGGTATAATATTACTTACAGATAGACTACAATAAGATCAATATAAATACTATAAACCACAAAGCATGCCCTAACAACAAAGGCAACAAATAAATCAACCAAAAGGCAAAATCAAAACATCAAACAATTGCTCAATTAATACAAAAGAAAGCAGAACAAGAGAATACAATATTAATGGGACCAACAGAAAATCAACAAGATTTAAATTCAAACAGGTAAATATCAATTTAAATACAAATTATTATACTCAAATTATAAGACAGAGACATTGAGACTAAATTAAGATTTTTTTTTTAACACAAGACCCAACCATACGCTGTCTACAAGAAACACACCTTACATATAAAAATACAGGTATGTTATAAATAGAATGGAAATAAGATATCATGCATACACTAATTTTAAAAAGCCTGAATTGGCTATATTAAGATCAGGCAAAGTACATTTTTGAACAAACAATATTATCTTATTACCAGATGCAAAAATGTACCCTGGCTGGTTTGGCTCAGCAGTTAGCGTGTCAGCCTGTGGACCAGAGTCACAGGTTCAGTTTCAGTCAAGGGCACGTCCCTCTGTTGTGATTCGATCCCCGGCCCTGGATAGTGTCATGCAGGAGGCAACCACTCAATGTCTCTCTCTCATATTGGTGGTTCTCTCCCACCTTCTGTCTCTATCTCTGTCTCTCTCTGTCTCTCTCTCTCCCCCTCTCCCCCTCCTTCCCTCCCTCACTCTCTCTCACTCTATCTGAAAATCAATGGAAAAATATCCTTGGGTGAAGATTAAAAAAAATGGTCACTTCAAAATAATAAAGGGGGCAATTCAAGAGGACAAAACACTTCTGTTTATGTCTCTGGTAAGAGATCTTCAAAATACATAAAGCAAGAACACAGGACTTCAAAGAGAAAAAGACAAATCTACAACCATAGAAGCATATTTCAACACCTCTCAAAAACTGATAGAACAAGTATACTGAAATCCAATAGGGATGCCAAAGCCTTGAACCACAGTGCCATCCGGCCTGACACTAACTACAGAGCACATCAACTAACAACACAGCAGAACACAAGTTAATAACGAATATTTACCAAGATAGTCAATATTCCAGGTTAAAGCTCTGAGGAACCTAGACATAAAAAAATAATGCCTTGCCCTAAAAAGAATACCTATGAAAAACCTATATAGTTGGCCCTTGTTTATTACGGTTAATCAGTTTCAGACTCTACTGTGCTAAATTAATTTCCGCGAAGTAGGGTTCTTTACTTATACACAGTCGTCCCTCTCCACTTAGCACTTCGGGCTTCACTCTGTCGGGCAGCCACGATAGAGTGAAGCAGGGAAAGTCGAAGCAGGAAGTGCTGAGGGACGACTGTAGCTAATGGTATACTTAATAGCGAGCTGAATGGTTTTCTGTTAAGAGCAGTGGTGTTCATTCTCACCACTTCTATTCATCATAGTACTGGATGTACTAGCTGGTGCAAATCAGAAAAAGAAAATAAGTATGTCACCCAAAATTGAAGAAATGAATTTTCTTCCCTGGTAGGTGATGGGATCCTCTATGAAAAAAAAAAACAAAAACAGAAACCCAACTGCATATACCGAAAAAGGCCACTAGAACTAAAATGTGTTTTGTGAGGTCTCAGGGTACAAAATCAACCAGATCAAACAGACAAATAGATCAGCATTATTGTTCACTAGAGAAATGCAAATTAAAACCACTTTTCTAAGCACCATTACAATGTCTAAAATTAAAAAGAATAAATACTACATCAATTCTTGACAAAGATATGAACAGCCAGATCTACTACTAGTGGGTAAGTAAAATGGTATAACTATTTTGGAAAACAAATTGGCAGTTTTTCAAGAAGTTAAACATATGTATCCAATATGAAACAGCCATGCCATTCCTAAGTACCTACTCAAAATTTACAGAGGCATATATCAATACAAAAACTTGAACATTAATGTTCATAGTAGCTTAATTTGTAATAGCTAAAAACTGGAGACAACTCAATGCCCAACAGTATAAGATTGGGTTAACAAATCATGGTATATCCACACAACAGAATATTACTTAGCGATAAAAAGCACAAACTATTTATGAACACAGAAACCTGAGTGGATCACATAATATTATGCTGAGTTAAAGAAACAAAACCAAAACTATGTATTATTTGCTTGGGGATAGAGTTGCAAATTAGTTAAGTATGGGAGGCAGGAATTACAGAAAGGCAAAAGGGAATTTGGGACATATGATCTCTATTCTTAACTGTTGCGCTATGATTTATATATGTCAAAATGTATCAAATTATATAATTTACATATTATAGTTTATTGTGTATTATTTATACTATTCTAAGGCTGTTAAAATGCATGTACACATTATTTTGCTTGATTCTATTGGTCATTTAGCACTATGATAAAAATGTGACCAGTTAGAGTTAAAAAACCCCACACATTTACAATTACAATTACCTTCAGTTTATGTCACATGGTATGGTAGATGTCATAATGGGGAAAAAAAAGAATTAGGAGGTATACATTCTAGTTCTGGTTTTGCAATGACTGGCTCATTGACTATGGTTAACACACTATAACCACTGAAACCTACAGTCTACTCACTCTAGGGTGAAAGGGTTGTATAAGATCAGTGCTCCTTAGCCTTGTTTGGACTCAGGGAATATTTTGGAGTATTCCCTTTAGGGTGAGGCAATTAAAGGAACTAATGGATCACCAATAGTATGCTTTATAGATCAAGAACAATTAAAATCTAATCTTAAGAGATTAGCCAAAGAATATATATGCATAACCCATGGACACAGGCAACAGTGCGGTGATGGCCAGCAGCTAGGGGAGGTGGGGAAAGGGAGGGAAAATGGGGACATCTGTAATAGTGTCAACAACAAAAATAAAGTTAAATGACCATATATACATATAGCCTTTACCTTATACCAACACCATAAAGTAATATTTAAACAATTCACCCTCCACATGCCATTTCATTGCCTTTCTACAGTATCATTATGCCCTTACATTGCTCTCTTATATACACAAGAGATAAGGTTCTCATATCTTCCAGAAAATAGGGTACCTTTCCTTAGATGCAGCTTGAAATTACTATTATGTTTACCATTTGCTTCCAGGATTTGTACCCAACACTATAACATACTACCCAATCACACTTAAACAGGTTCCAGAAATACTATATAGAGAGAGTATTAGCAAAATCAAAGGATGTTTCTCAAAATTGGATATCATTCCTGTGAAGCATGAAATGTAATATAATACATTTCAATTTTGGAAAGATTTTATTTTTTCATTAAGTTGTGGAAAACTTTCCAAGAATTCAAGACAGTTCTTTATACATAGAAAGATTTCATAAGCACAGTCTTTATTAAAGGGGTTTGAGAACTTCCTTTGACATTACTGAAATAAATTTGTATCTTTTTCAGAAATAAATAAAAGATTGCACTATTTTAATGCTTAGGGACTGGCATTATTTTTATTCATTTTATTGAGGTATAACAGATTTATAACATCATACATATTGAGGTGTGTAACTTAATTATTGTTATTTGTATATATTAAAAAATGATCACCACAAGTTAGTCAACATCCATCATCAGACATAATTACAGAATTTTTTCTTCTTATGAGAACCTGTAAAATCCACCTTCCTAGCTACTTTCAAAATTCAATAGAGCATTATTCTCACCATGATGTACATCTTAATGTCTTATTCTTATAACTGGAAATTTGTACCTTTTGATCCCCTTCACCCATTTTACCCAACCCCAGCCCAACTAAGGCAACAATCTATTTTCTTATACCCATGATCTGGGTTTTTGTTTGACTGTTTAAACATTTTAGATTTTACATGTGAGATCATATGGTATTTACCTTTTCCTGTATGACTTATTTCATTTAACATAATGCCCTCAAAGTCCATCTATCTATGTTGTCACAAATGGCAAGATTTAATTCTTTTACGGCGGAATAATCGTCATCACTCATACTCTGATGATTAGTGATGTTGAGTATCTTTTCATGTATCTGCTGGTCATTTGTATGTCTTCATTGGAAAAATGTCTGTTCAGTTCTGTTCATATTTTTACCTAACTGCTTCTTTTTTGGCTACTGTGTTGTATGAGTAATTTTTGTATTTTGTACATTAATCCCTCATCAGACATATGATTTCTAAATATTTTTCTCATTTGGCAGGTTGCCTTTGTATTTTCTTGATGGTTTCCTTTGCTGTGTAGAAGTGTTTTAGTTTGATGTAGTCCCACTTGTTTATTTTTTTATTTTGGATACTTGGCTTTTGGTGTGAAATCCAAAAGAATCATCACCTTGACCAATGTCACTCAGCTTACTGCCTGTGTTCTCTTTCAGGAGTTTTATGGTTTTAGGTCTTATATTTAAGTCTTTAATCCATTTTTGAGTTAATCTTTGTGTATGGTTTAACACAGTGGTCCAGTTTCACTCCTTTCCATGTGGCTGTCCAATTGTTCCAGTATCATTTATTGAAGAAACGGTCCTTTCCCAACTGTACATTCTAGGCTACATTGCCATAAATTATTGAACATATTGTATATAAGTAGGTTTATTTCTGGGTTCTCTATTTGTTCCACTGGTCTATGCCAGTTTCCTGATTAATGATTGGTATTATTTTTAAACCAAATTTATATTATTTTTAAGTAAAAATATGAATTATCTTGAGCCATATTTGAGAAATTATTTTGCAATTCAGAATTTAAATAACAGTAATTACTGTCTCTCAGAATATCTTAAGTCCATTTGAAAGTTTAATTGGGGATTTTTCATTTTTTAGCTGATAAAGAGCAGAGACATTTAGTATCCTGGGAACATTGTTTCCCAAACTTAAGGTCCACATCCAATTACAGTTTAGGAAACCTAGTTGGAGCCTTGTGAAATACTAATGGAAGAGTATCTATCTATGCTCTTATGTGAGTTAGAAAATTTGGCATCTCTTCTTATAAATGCTTTCTAAGTAAAATATTAATGTATCTCTGACACATTTGTGCTTTCAGTAAAGTTTGCGATATACTACAAAGATTTTATGTATATATAGTAGTATCTCCTAGACTAAGATAATCAGTGTCTCATTTATTTATATAATTGCATTTTTGAAATTGTATCTTATTGAAGAAATATGAGTTTGCATTACTGTGAAAATAATTCAGAAAGCAATTAACTGGGTTCTGTTACTATGACTCCTCAAGTTTGCTTTAGCTCCAAAGATCTCTCATTAATTCTTAATCATGTCTTCAAAAAAAAACAAAAACAAAAGAAACCTATGGAGACCTTAAAGCTGATGGACTTGAGATTATTCTGAAATACTGTATCTTTGTTGTGGTTTTGGGGTTATGTTCATTTCATTGGTGAGTTTTGTTGCTTATACCCTTTTTCCTGTAGCTCTGCTCCTGATCCAGTATCAAGTACTCTAACTTTCCTTCTCATTGGATTGTTCCAATACAGAAAGTGGATTTTATCTTATAATGGAAAACAAACTTTCGTTCTTCCAAAACTGTTTTTGAAAACAGAATACAAAATAACTTGAAACCAAATAAAATTTTGAAGGAATAAATCTTTTTGATTAGGGATTTTCTGGTGAGTTAATAATACATCTTAACAAGGACAAAAGTTTTTGGTTAGTGATGTATCTAAAATACTTTAGATAGCAGGCATGAGCCTTGGAAGAACTAGGATCCAGCCCCAGTTCTGCAACTTACTGCTAGCTGAGTGATCTTGGACGAGTTATTAAATTTCTCTAAGTTTAAATGTTCTTATCGAAAAAATTCAGTTAATAATAGCACCATCAGGATGATTACTGAAGGATTATATTAGCCAATAATAAAAGCCCTAAACACGATAACTACAATATAATAAGCACTCAATACATGTTAAATAACATTGTTTTTATTTGTATCTCCAGAACCTGATATAATGCTTGTATATATTATATTTCAGTTTGTGTTAGGTGGATGAACTAACTTATTTTCCTAAGTTTGGATAATAGATAACATAGTCTAGATCCATGACAATATTTCTTATGTACATATAGTTTTTATAATCTAGCTTTTTTCCCTCAAGTTTTCATATACTCATTGGTAAGTTTACATTTTACATCATTAATGTAGTTTTTTTTCTTTCTTTTTTTTGGGGGGGTGGGGTGGTACATGTCCTTAGCGGGAACTAAACCCGGGACTCTCTGGTCTGCAGGCCAACACTCCAACCACTGAGCCAAACCGGCCAGCGCATTAATGCAGTTTTAATATGATCTTTCCACATCAGTCATTTCCAAGGCATACTATGTTTAAAGGGATCCTAAAAATATCATTTATTCAAGATAAAAATGTGGGGGCAATTTTAAGCCTTGTTCCACAGATAGTAACAATATAGAAAATGAAAATAAAATTCAAAAGCTAAATAGGAGAGGGTGTCAATGGGGTAAAAAAGGAGAAACATCTGTAACAACAACAACAACAAAAAGCTAAATAGGATAATGGTTTAACAGAAAAATAAGTTGAACAGAAAAAAAGAAGGTTGAAGATGGCAGTTAAATATAGAAAAAAAAATTCAACGGAGGCAAAAATCTGAAAAATAATTACAAAGAGAAAGTACAGGATTACTTATTTTAAAAGTGAAATAAGTTTAAATCCATGCAAAACTTCTGAAGGACAATGAAAATGTAAATGATAAACATAATACAAAAAGGATTTGTAAGGATGTCAACCTCTGCTGTAACCGATCTCTCCTTTGTCTACATTGTCTACAGCTCAAAGATGTAAATTAATGAAATTTGCAATTTGTTTGTTTATTACCACATTTATAAGTCAAGATTCATGCAAATGTGTCAGACGCTTTCCGCATTAGTTGAAATGGGTAGAAAATTGAACTGACCTCTGTATTAACATCTCACAATCTCATTATTTACTCTACTGGCACCTAATTCAATACCAAGACTGAACAGAAGGGCATGTCAAACAGGATTTTCAACAAACAAAATTATAAACTGGAAATAAATATTTAATTCGATACTGTGTGTGCGTGCGTGTGTGTGTCTTTAAGTACCCAATTAGGAGGATGTAACCCCTTCCTCGGTGAAGAATTTCATGAAACTACAATGGAAGCACCACTTCATTAAAATCCCTAGTAACTTTTTTCTCGCTGCTGGTGAATTATTACTCTATGTTAAGTAATTTTTTTAAATAAGCTGCATAATACTAAGGGGCAAACAAATTAAGCAATCTGGTAAAATGATACTTTGTACCAGAAGTATGGTATTTTTCATTTTCACATTATATAATCCCAATTAAAAATGCTCTTTGATGAATTAAATTATTGATACTAATTAAGTACTGTCTTCTTGAGTTTGAATGTGTTCTCTCTGCCTGAAATTTCCTTCACCTCCTTCTCCACTCCTTTTCTTTTGTTTTGTTTTCTGAGAAATGTATTTCCTTTTTTTTTTTGTACATGCCCCTAGCGGGAGCCGAACCCAGGACTCTCTGGTCTGCAGGTCGATGCTCAACCACTGAGCCAAACTGGCCAGGGCCTTTTTTTAAATCTTTATTTTTGAAAGTATTACAGACGTCCCTTCTTTCTTTCCCCATTGTCTCCCTCCACCCCGCACCCCCACCCCAGGCCTTCACCTCACTATTGTCTGGGCCCATGGGTTATGCATATATACATATAAGTTTTTTGGTCAATATTCTATCACTTCTTATCTCTCAAAAAAACTGCTCAAGAGCTCCCCTGCAAGACTGTAAGCTCTTTGAGAGTAATACACCTGTTTTGATCCCTTGGAGCCTGCCACATGCTATAAATGGAGGTTGAACTAAATATGATATATTAGATTTACACATTACCTTATCTTAAGAAGTTTTGACATTCTTAAAACTTACATGCAGTTAGTAGACAGTATATTGTTTTGTCATTAGAAGAAAGTAGTTAAGTATATTTCCCTAATTGATCTATCCTGTGCTAAAGTGAGTAGAGCAAAAGTTAATATACCTACTAGTAAAACCCTTCTGGTATGAAAAGTTGCAGGTTTAAGTCTAACATTAAAGAGAAGTCTTTCTCTTAATTGAAATGAGATGAACTGAAGTCTTTGTTTGAATTGGGATTAGGACAGGGAAGAGAAAGTAGTAAAAAAGCCTCTTAGAATATAATGTGTGGCTAAGTTACTAACAGAAATGGCACAATGAAAGCGGATTCAACCTTTGGTATGCTATTTCCATTGTGTTTCTCATTCCTTTGGTCCTGTTATGACAGCCCTCATTCTTAATTTGTTCATGACAGATTGTAAATTGTATCATAAGATAGGAAGAAATGATGGAGAGGAGAGGGAATTCATATACTCTAAAGCTTAGAAAAGGATATTTTATGAACCTTTGAGAATGAGATGGAGATGAGTCCCTGAAACTTTTTTATCATATAAATGCGGGAAGGGGGAGACAAATAAATCATTTCAATAGAAGAGAAGTACAGAAAAGTAACAATAGGGTTTTATAAAAAGGAACAGGGGAAAGAAAAGATACATACAGAGATGGGAAGGTAAGACTCTAGCAGACTCAGACATAAACGAACCTAATTTCCAGGATTCCATTTACCATCACGAAAGCAAGGTAGACAACTTGGGGTTAAATTCCCTTTAAATTTAATAGCAACAGGAGGCTTACATTTCAATAATCCTGACTTTTTAATGTAAAGTCCTTTACCAAAAAATGCTGTGAGAGAACAGGCATGAGAAGAGAAAAAGTCAATATGAAAGTAAATAAATAAAGAGTGATCTCTGTGTGTGTTTTGTTTTTTGTTTTTTTTTGTAAATCATTGTCGACAATTTTATGAACTGAATTTGAGACCCCACACTGGAATAGAGATTTGTCTGAGTCCCTTGACTTCACTGTTGATCTCACAGTTGAGAGTCATTAAACTTCTCAGCAGAGACTGAAGTTTTGTTTTGTTTTTTGATTGTTTGTTTTCCAAAAATATATCTGAACCATTAAAAGCAGGACCTAATTAAGTTAAATTATTTAATAAATGTAGTTTAAAATTTCAGATAGAACTCTGTGGTGGTAGAATTTATTCTGTGTAATGGAACTCAATAAGAATGGATCTGTATGTGTATTTAAATGTGCATCAATACTCCGGCGAGGGCTTCCACAGGAGGGGAGGGTTTGCAGTTAGTAGCACATAAAAAATAAAATGATTTAAGGCAAGAAGACTTAAAGAAACCTCTAAATAGTTGAGGGCAAAAAACCTTGCATTGAGAGAATAATTTACAACATCTAGACTGACAATAGTTTCTGGCTGAATTAGAAAACTGAAATACAATCAGTTTTAAATGAGAACTTTAAAATAACTAATTACTATATTTTAGGTTCATTTTTTACCTTCATTGCAAAGGCAACATACAATCAAGAACCATTTAAGAATAGCCTTTAATAATTGATAGAGATGTTATAAAGCATCATACTATTTTTATAAATGATTTATTACATGGTTTATTTTATAATGCTAGAGATTTACTTATATCTCTTGATCAATATGGATTTGCATGAAAATTAAAATCTGTCCAAATCTGAACCAGAGAAATTTGTGTGCCTTAGAATAGGATGTGTCTATTTCTTCTGGATGTTATGGCCCTCAGTACAAAGAAGAGCTTTGCCAGACATCACAATATATTCGAGTAGCTATATGTATCTGCACAACAGGTTTCATTGGTTTTGATTGTTTGTAAGACATCGGTTATACATTAATATTGATTTAAGAGTAACCTATGCATAGGCATTCACGTATTTTACATTTTAAGCAAGATAATTTAATAATGTAACTCTATTTACAGGAAAATAACTATTTTAGGAATATATTGTAGTCATGGAAGCTCTTAAATTATAAATTATAGAAAATCATCTCCATAAGTAGCAAGCTATTTTCCACATTCTTACCCACAACTTGGGCATGTTCCCTACTGGGAATCCTACTGGTGAACTCTTGTGCATGGGTCGATGCTCAACCACCAAGCCACATGGGCCAGGCTGCTTTGTGTTTTAAAACTCCTGGCCAGAAGCCCTAGAGGAAATACTATGTGTTGGAGCAAAGCTTATTAATACTTGAATAACTAAAAATTGTAAATATTTTGTAATGCTTCCATACAGAATACTGTATCTGTACAGATACTGGCACGATATACAAATAATACAGCTATAGAAAATATAACATAAAATCTCAGTAGTATGGTTAAAAACAAACAAACAAACAAAAAACACCCAGGGAGTTGAATTACACACTTCAAAGATGATGATCTTTCTTGGAAATAATATCTACACAGCCCCTGCTAATTTAGCATGATAGTGTACTCCCCTGGGAAAATAATCATTGTCTCAAATCTGCCCAAATGTACCAAGGAAGATGAAATGATTATTAATATCAGTCTACACTATGACAATATGCCAAATTTAAACAATCAAAAACAAACAAACGAACAAAAGACAAACAAAACACATAATCATTCAAAGTTTCTGTGGGGTTAAGAACTAGATATAAGTAGATATTATATGTAAAGCACCTAGAGAAGAAAGGAACACTTCTCTGGGGCTTGATTTATTGGATTTAAAATTTAAATATATCAATCGATATAAAAAACAAAAACATCAAAATCTTCCTATAGAAAGTGAGTATCAGCCCTGGACAGTTTAACTCAGCGGCTAGAGAGTCAACCCACTGACCAAAGGGTTGCAGGTTCGATTCCTGGTCAAGGGTACATATCTGGATTACAGGTTCAATTTCCAGCCTTGGTTGGGGTCCTGTGGGAGGCAACCAATCAATGTGTTTCTCTCTCACATCAATGTTTTTTTCTCTCTCTTCTTTCCCTTCCACTCTCTCTAAAAATCAATGGAAAAATATGCTCAGGTGAGGATTAACCATAAAACAACAAAAAGAAAGTGAGTATCAGAGATAAGCAAGGAAAAAATATATATAAGCTTAGGTTTTATACAATTCTTGGAGGAAAAGGAAATGTATGTTACCACTAATATTCATATGGAATCTATAATTTTATAGGAAATAGCTGTATGATCATCTATACTGAAAGAGTATTTAACCACTTAGGAGAAAATCATCCGAAGAATATATGAAGTTGTTCCTCATTTTAAATTTCTTGGAGTTTTTGGCTAGAAAATATGACAAGTATACCCAGTTAAATGTTTTGCTTTAGAAATATCTTTTGCTTCTCTGTTAAAAAAAAAAAAAAAGTGAACTAGCTTGATTGATATTTACCATGCTGTTCCTTGGCTGAGTTCTGTAGGAAGTTCCACAAGATCAAACTCTACCCTATCTCTATACTAGAAAGTAGAAATAAGTAGAAAAAGGAAGTTTACATGCTTATATGTATAAATATATGTTTGTAATTATCAGAGCAAACTACTTAATGTAGGTCTTAAGACTTATGTCATGTAAGTTTAACTAAACTATTTAGGAAGTACTTTTAATGACAATCATTTTTCATAAACATGAAAAAATTAAATTCAGTACAGAATGAGATATGTAAGGAATATTCACTAAAATATTATTTTTATAAAAACAGGCATAAGGAAACTCCAGTAGAATTGTGCAAACTATATTAACAAAAATTGAAATGACCAAAATGTACATCCACAAGAGAATGTATAAAATGTTTGTGATATCTTTGTAAAGTAAAATACTCAATGTCAATGAAAGTTCATAGATCAGAACTATGTGTATAACTATGGCAAATATCAAAAAATGTTAACTAAGAAAAGGAAGTTATATAAATATATATGTAGGATACACCATTCATATAAAAAGTTTAAAATGCAGAACAATAAATATTTATGATAAATTTGTATGTGGTAAAATATGTTTGATGAATAAGGGAGGTAAGTGGATCAGGGTGGTGTATATTTAGCTTCAAATGCATCTTTTATTTAATATTCTTTTTAAAAGAGATCTAAACATTTTAAAATGTAAATCACAGGGAGGCTGACTAATGTGCACTTTTACTAGATTTTTCTCTCTTCTTTTTTTGTTTCATAATATTTTTGAAAAAGAAAAACAATAAATAAGTTTACAACTTTACTAAATCCAGGAAAGCCTACAGAATATATTTCAAATTCAAAGAGGTCAGAAATTCAAATGAGCCCTGCTTATTCTAGGAGCTCGACAGCCTATATTTCCACTAAAGTTCTAAACAGGACAAAAGGGAAAGAACAGCAGCAATAAGTATAAAACTATTGGGAAACTAAATTTAACTTAGTATTGATCATAAAGCAAAAGCATAAGAGGTGTATATATCTGAAGTCAGTTTTTCATTACAGATGGATATGTCAGTAATCCTCAAATTGCAATACTAATATCCTGAGGAACTTGTACACAAATACCAGGTCTCTTTCCTTATTATTCAGGAGAGAGGCAGTAAGAAGAGACTAAATAGTCTTTTTTGAGGTCAGCCCCATTTTAGGATCTATTGATGTCCCTCTGTGAATAAAATGAATGAGTACTTAACTGGTCTATATATTCACATACTCACCAACTACTTCCTGCCGCTGAGAGAATATCTGCTCACTCTACTCTCTTGATCACACTGTATTTGCCTTTTCAATATCTGTATCACTATACCATGTCACATATAAATTGGGTGATTTTTCTGGTCTAGGAGAAATTTCTTTATCCAAATGATCATTATAACATGGTCCGAACCCTAGAGGTCTTTAAGCATGTATTAGTCAGGGTTCTTCAGAGAAACAAGAGCATCAGGATGTATAGAGAGAGAGAGAGAGAGAGAATGATTTTAAGGAACTGGCAACTGGCTCATTCAATTGTAGAAGCTTTGCAAGTCCAAAATCAGCAGGGTAGGCAGGAAAACTGGAAACCAAGAGAAAAGTTACAATTTGAGACTACAGGTGATCAGCTGGAAGAGCTCTCTGTCCTTCCTGGGAGGTCAGCCTTCTCCCAAAGCCCTTCAACTGATTGGATGAAGCCACCCACATTATGGAGGATGATCTGTGTTCTAAAAATTTACTGATTTAAGTATTAATATCATCTAAAATATGCCTTCACAGAAACATCTAGAATAATGTTTAACCAAATACCTGAGTACCATGGCCCAGCTCCATAAAATTAACCATCACCAGCAAAGCAAATATACATTTCAATTACTGCAGAATAAAATTTTAGGTGGGCAGATGATCATGTCGTATGAATATTTCAACTTGGATTCTGACATACATATTTCTATATGGAATTATTTATAAACAATTATACACATTCTCATTTTTATACTATTGTCACAATGATCTCCATACTTCTTACAACCTATGAACTTCAAGTTATGTGCTTTAACTCTTTTTTTTTATAAAGGTTTAAAAATGGCAATATTGTATTAAAATAAGTAATATATGAATAAATGCTAATGACTTTAAAACTAAAAAGTATATAATATTTCTTCAGGCATCTGCTCTAAAATTAATTATCCTGAAATAGAAAATACTTCAGTTCCAAAACAGAACCTGAAATCACTAGAATTAAAACAAACTTGGATCAGTATGTTACGGGTTCCTTACTTGCCAGATACATGAAGCATACAATTGATATCTATATGCTTCAAGGGCACTTATTCGTATTCCAGCATAGCACTCATCACATGGACTTTTTTCCTTAGATATTTATGTGTCTTATTCTTGATTCATTTTGATCTCTGTGGCTGATAAATTCCTACAACACTGGACACAGCCCATGACATATAGTAAATGTCTCAATAAATGTTTGATGATTGAATAAATGAACAAAATTATAATTACATGTGCCTGCCACTATCCATGCTCCATCAAGAGATAAAAAATGAAGATGATTGATATGTGAACCTAGAAATTATTTCATCCATGGAATTCTGACTTTATATTGTTGTTTCTGCCAAAAAAAACCTATTGGAAAAAGAATTTAAATGCATAACTCAAACAGAAGACAAAACATTTACTAAAAATGGCAGTTTCTGGCATACGAGGCCACTCCTAGACAGGGAGTCCTAATGGGACTCTGAACCACTGAGACTCCTCAGGGAAATTTAAAAATTATGATTAAAGACTACTTCCCAAATTTTGTAGATGAGGTTTTTGAATTATAAAGTATTTAGTTGAATTGACCAAGGTCACAGACTTAATTCAGTGGCTGACCCTGGACTAGAACTTGGGTCATCTGGTTCATCTTATTATCACTACGCATATCATTGATACTAATAGTTTTGCAAAATTTTGCTTCCCTAAGTGATTATTTGGAGAATGAAATGAAAAAATAAATTAAAGGTACACATATTTCATTCTCATGCTAAAAAGAAAAGACATGACCATTTTCAGTCAGAATTTTTGGCACAGCTCAAATATATACATTGCATTGAACAGAAAACCCTCCAGGCTATTCGAACTGCATAGTTCACGGCTGATTTTATCACTTTCCTTATGTCATCATCTTACACTGAAAAATGCCCTCATTTATTCTAGGGACTAAATTTATTTGCAAAGAACAATAATACAATGGCAGAAATTACTATTTTCATTTCAAAGCAATGAAAATACGTAGTAGAGAAATGCTTAAGGGATGAGCACCTATATACAGACTACTATAGATTCATCCAATTAAATTTTGAATATATACTTTTTATGTCTTCTACTTGTTATGCTCTTACAAACCTTCTCTCTTGAAAGCAAATGATACATTTCTTGAAAACTTAACTGAAGATTCATATAAACCCTGAATTCACCAATTACTCAAATAGTGTCCCCAGCCCAAAGCTGGTTCAACAAATTATTTTAGAAAACATTGTAATGAATAAGCAAGTTAATACTAAATTATGCTTTTCTCCATAAGATATTCCTTCTTCAAGTCAGCTAAATATTCAACCTTATTTGTGTAGGTAGATGAAGCCTGCATTTTCTGGACTCATATGAAAATAATATATTTTTCACTTTATGTATTTATTCATTCATTCTATGTATATTTTCTATACAAGACACTAAGCTAATTGACCCAGATAAAATCCAGCAGATAGATATAAATAATATGATGAAATTTTCCTATAATCCAGCAGATAGATATAAATAATATGATAAAAATATGGCAAGTGCTGTAAAAGATGTATAGTTAATGTATCACAGAGAATTCGTCCATGAGGAGAAGACAGTTATTTCCATAAGGATCAAGTAAATGTTCAGAGGTTAAGTCATCCAAACTTGGCTTTAAAGAATATGTTGAGGACGTAGAGGAAAGTAAAGAGAGGGAATGTGATCAAAACCCTGAGGCAAGAAAACATTGAATACAGACAGACTATAGTAAGAGGTACATGCTAGATACAGAGAGTGTGGAAAATAAGCCTAGAAAAACAGATTGAAGATACGAGAATGTATTAATACCTAATAAATAATGCAGAAGAGAATTACTGAATAATTTTAGGCACAAATCCAGCATAACATAGCTGTGATTTAAATGTATGTATGTATGCATGTATGTGTGTCTAATTTAGATAACAGGGAAGAAATACAGGAAATGGAATGACTAGTTAGGGGGTTATGATAACAAGCCAAGGCGGAAGTAATAAAAAATGGAAACTGTATTCCCTATTAATGTATAGTACTTAAATATTGCTGCAATTCACATATTTGTTATTCCACACATAAGGCATAACTGTTAGTGCAAAACATAGATTCCAGAAGTGACACACACAGTTTACTTTGCTTTAGAGCCGTGCCTCACAAATACTTTTTCTTTTTCACTAAAGAAAGGTGACTTTGAAATCTTCAATTGTTTCCTGAACTGCATCTGTACACTGCCTAATGTATTCAGTCGACACCAAGATTGTAGGACTGAATTTAGTGAAAAAAGAGAAGATCTCCTAATCATCAAACTCTACTATTTTCTTACCAATTAGGGCTTACTTTTGAAATAGATTTTCGAACTGATATATAAGACCATTCAAGGTTTTTCAGTGTAGAATTGGATCTTAATGCCAAATTTCTCACGGGAGTGCATTTTCCATTCTTACAGAGCCTCAGAATCCTAAAGGTGTTATTATGTTAGAAAATATGGTTCCCAATGCGCACTCTATGATATATCATATAAGCTTCTAATGTGAGTTTATTTTAGATTATTCATAATTTTTCCCTACTCATTTCCAAAAAATGCTAGAGGGATGATATTTTTTTTTCTGGGAGATCTGCCAAAAAAGTTCATTTTATTGCTTCTACTGAGAAACACCTTTAGCACTTAAGAAAGAAAATGATTCATTCATTGCCATACAATTTAGGAACTTGTTAAAATGGGAGAATGTTCTAAATTTCTGATGTATCATCCACCAATTGATGTAACTCATTTCCAAATAAGTAAGATAAGTGACCCACACAATGGACACAATCTTTACAAAACTGCTCATTGGGAATCTTAAATGCATGCAGAGGCAGCAATTTGTCTTTTGTAAAAAAGAACAATCTTTGTGATGTAATCAAGAAGATGACAGGCACCTATAATCATATAACTTACTATTACATTTTGGTATCAAACAGTGTCCTAAAGTTTATTTAACTTCTCAAGTATTATAAAATTCACTGAAATTTACTCTCAATTAGTTACATTAGGACACATTTAGAGATCTGGGCCCCTTTCTCCTGCCTCACTTCCCACATCATCACTGCTTATTTTCAGAGAACTCACAATGGTTTCCTTCAGATCCTCAAACTCCTCCCCGTTTCCAGATGCTCTTAATCTGTTTTAATTCCCTCCATCTGAAACTCCCTTCCTGTGCTGCTGGCTGTGGCTGTCTCCTCATTCCCCAGATCTCTGCTCCACTACCACTCCCTCAAGAGGCTCTCCATGCCCAATACTAGGTCTTGTTCCTGGAATATATAGTCTCCTGAAATCCTGTAATTTTCCTTTCTACATGCTTTCAAATGCAATCAAATAATTCTGTGGCAAATTGAGGAATAAAAGAGTATTAGAAAATAAGTTCTTTGATGAATATAAGAATACTGGAATACAAGATTCACGAGAGCACGGAAATGTCTCCAGTATTCCCCTAGCACCCAGTAGGCAAGAAGTATTTTGTCTGTAAAACTCAATGAATCCTTGTTGAATAAATGAATTAGAATATTATTCGAAATTATTAAAAAATCAGAGGTATTATTTTTTTCTTCCACATAAATCCCAGTACCCTTCAAAGACATGAACTCTATTAAACATTCTCTAGTTTTTCTGCTGAGTATAACTAAGAAATAACTTCCCATTAAATTATTTTAATTAATAGATATTTAAAGTAAGTACCATCAAAAAGTAGAACTAATTTTCATTCCTTAATCATGAAGTTGTAAAATATGGACAGCTAGAAGCACAGTAGAATCTCAACCAACCATTCAGGAGAAAAATACACTAAATGATATTTAAAAGTCAACATGTTAGAAAGGGTTGATTTTTTTTAATACTACAGTTCAGTTTTTGTTGAGTGTTTGTGTAACGCACACAAAATATGAATAATTGAAAAGTGCTCCAGAAATACTGTAGAGGTGCAGATTTGATGAGAATGCTCCCCGTGCCATATGAAACCAAATCATTGAAACTACATAAGATCCCCATAACATTTTTCAGAAATAAATAAAATAGATTTTTAGCTCTGCTTTTGCTTCACTTTACCAATAAAACTCTATTTCTTTGGAGGATCACTAGTTAGGTCCTCAAAATTTGAGGGAAAAAAGTATCAGTAGCACACTGGCCAAATTTACCTTTATGGCTAATGCTTACTGCCACTTGCCTAAATTCTCTTCTTTATACTGTACGTCTCTCTATGCCAAGTAATAAATAATA
Organism: Molossus molossus; assembly: GCF_014108415.1. NCBI lineage: Eukaryota > Metazoa > Chordata > Mammalia > Chiroptera > Molossidae > Molossus > Molossus molossus. Next base: position 71,407,216 of record NW_023425344.1, on the reverse strand, counting down.
AAATTAAGAGGTCAGATGATGAGCAAGTGGAAAAAAGGTGTATGTATATATAAATATTTCATTACTGTTTCAATGCATGAAAAAGATTTTTTTTAATAACTTGTTTAAGTCATTTAGATATCATTTATAGTACCCAAGCAAACAATATACAGTTTTGTAAAGAGAAATCTAATTATGTTTTGGCTGTGGCCAAAGTATGCATCCTGTGGTTTAGTGCAAACACATTTGCAATTATACTCACTTTTGTAATATTGTCTTTGGGACATAATCATTTTGATTTCATTAAACAAGAAACAGTCAGTGGTCTTAATTTTTGTAAGGGTTGTATAATTTCACTTTCCAATGTTATGGTTATAAAGAATGATACTATACATAGCTTAAATGTTTTCTATTTGTAAAAGAAGATGGATTAAAATTTGAGAAAAAATTAAAAATAAGCTGTGACATTTTATTTCTGGACACTAAAAGTCATTCATAAAGCCCAGGTAATCATCTCTAACAATGCATCCAATGGGCAAAGTTACTTGTGTATTTATATATCCTTCGATACAGGAGAAATATCCTACATGAAATTGTTAACACATAACTGAAAGAAATAAAATATCTTAATAAAAAGGTACCCCAATACTATGATATCTACAATAGTAAATGACAGGAATAAAGGATGTTCAAAATTATTTATTAGTAATTCATTTGGGGAATGAAAGATGCATGTTTTTAAATTTTTTATGTAACTATATACAGTTATGAGTTAAGTGAAACACAGTTAATTATTATATTATTTATTAGATATTGTATTATCCTCCATACAAACAACAGCAAACCTATGTTTGCCCCACCTGTATGTATGTGTGTGTGTGTGTATATATATATGTATATATATGTATATGTATATATATATATCTCCATATATATAACATAACATAATATATAATGTGTATTTATAATATAATATGTATATGTTTTTCTCACATGTTTTGGTTATATGTAGTATTCTCATCTTTATGCTTAAAACCACACAGAAAGCTTTGTTAAAGCTTAGAATACCAACCTGGAGAGACAAACGTTAATGTACTCTTGGTAAATTCCCTAACTAAAGCATGATAATAAGGTAATGCTAATATTAGTAATAGAGAGCATTTCCAGATGTACCATAAAGAACTTACATATGTCATAATGACTTTTATTTCTATTCAAACTTTTACTTTTGGGGTATTTATGTTTGGTAACCAAGAATACAAAAGCAGCTGTCTACTATTATAAATCCTAAGAGAGAAAACTTTATCTGTCTTTTGTACTGTTGTGTCCTTAAGACATATTACAGTTATGAATAGATAATAAATTGGATAATGAATTGAAAGATGAATGAATAAATGAATAAATGAATGAATATGGAGAAATTCAATCATGACTAGCAGAACAACACATTTATAGAACAACAGGTTTCACATCTGAGAAAGCAGAGTAGGGACGGCCTAATTCTGGCTTTGCCCTAGTGCTTCATCTTTGGATATAATAAAGTCCAAATGCTTACATCTTCTAGGCCTTTCCAAAGCTTAATTTTCCAACTTCACTTTAAAATAAGCTATTCTTACATTCAGACAAAATAGGATCAGTATATATTTATATATTATGTATATATCATATATATTATTGTATGTTGTTATATATCCTAGTTTTCATGAATTATCCATTTTTCTCAGCCTCAAATGTTCCAAATTGTCAGTGAAAGTCATCATTTCAACCTGAGATCAAAATTGAAATCCTCTATTAAGTGTTAATTCATATATCTGCTGAAATAAATTTCTTCTTATCAAACACCCACAGGATTTGCTTCTACTTTTATTATGCATATATCAAATTATTTATGCTAACTTAATTTATTATTTCTACATTAAGTACATTTATTTAAAAAATGGCAAGTGATTACACCTTATTACTCTGTTGCATGTGTGTTTCTACATGTTGTAAATGATTTACATATCTAAAAAACATGACTGTAAATGCCTAATTGTCAAATAATTTAACTCACTTAATATTATCGTTCAAAATATTGGCCTCAGCTTTTCCCTGCCATCAAACTTCTAGATGAATCCTTCCCAAATACAGAGTAAATCTAGATAAATTGTGATGATATAATCATTATCAAGAACCTCCCTTCATGGCCCCCCAGAATTTGTTAGTCTGACTCCCCTAGTTCAAATCCATCTCTCTAATTCCCATAAACCAGAGCCTATAACATCATAATGCCTTGAGCTGAACCTATATGAATTATGATGCCTGGCAATAACAAAAGTACAATGCCGTCCTGGCAGGTTTGGCTCAGCAGTTAGAGCATAGGCCCTCAAAGCAAAGAAATCTCGAGTTCGATTCCAGTCAAGGCACATGCCTCGATGCAGTTCGGTCCGGCCCTGGTTGCAGTCGTACGGGATCAACCAGTCCATGTCTCTCTCTCTCACATCAATGTTTCTCTCTCGTTCGCTCCCACTCTATCTGAAGATAAATGGGAAAATATCCTTGGGTGAGGATTATAAAAACATAAAATAAGTACAATGCCTACAAGAGTGCCAAATATAGTATGTTTCTTTATGTGTGGATTGAACAAATCAAATATTTTATTCAAATGAGCATAATAATAAATATAAATCTTAATATGTATAATTGTACTTTCTCACATCGAATTTCAGAGACATATTTTTCACACAAAAATCTGGTTGACAGATCAAAGTACAGGAAAATAAATTTATAAGAGATTTTTTAGAAAAGTACCACTAAGCAAGCATTTAAAAGTGATAAGATTTAGAGCAGAAAAATCAAGTAAGCAAAAATGGTCTCATTGAGCTTAAACCCTGCCATAAAAGTCTACCTCGGAACAACCACAGTTTAAAATAAAACACAAAAAGTGAAGCTAAAAAGATAGAGAACAGAGTACAACCAAAGAAGAGGAAAACACAACTCAATGAGCATTGAAAATCAATGAAGTAAAACTGGTTTGTCCCTGAAAATGAATGAGTTGAAAATAGACCATTTTTGCCTTCATTGATTTTCACTGTTCATTGAGTTGTGTTCTCCTATTCTTTGGAGTTTATCAGTTTCTATTTCTTTTTCAACTCCTAAATAAGTCTTTTGGCAGTCCCAATGGTATTATGAGGACATGCTTAATGAATTCTCATATTCTATTGCAGGAAATCCATCCATTCATTCTATGATTATAAATCCAGCTCCTATTACATCGAAGGCACCAAGATTGGCACTAAAAAAGATCAAAGTATAAAACATTATTCAAATATGACATTATCATTGATGAAATCTGTTGTATGTTGTTTTTTTTAATGGCTCTAAAACTATTTTATCTTTAAACATGAGAAGGACATAAATTTTGCTCTTAAGGAAGAGTGACCAAACGTAGCAAAGTTGAAAACAAAGCCAAAATTATTTTTCATATGTGATATATTTGATAACCAATGATAGAAGATTAAAAACTCTGAATCGAGATGAATTATGTGTTACATGCTCTTTCTCTGAGCCAAGATCCTAATTTTCTTTTAATCTAATTGTGTTCTCTGAGACTTAAAGCAGCTTTGATCCAAGAGCTTTGATAAAGGTGCTTTCCCACAAGGAAGCAGCCTTTCTCACTGACTGAATTACTCCCACTAACCTTGGCATTATAAAGCTGTGACTCACAAAATTAAATGTAATGGTAGAAAAAAGCTAATGAAACATCTATACATTTTTGACTGCTCTAAGATATAAATGAATTTGGCTTAACTTACATACACCAGCAAAAAAGGACAGAGAGATTGGATCACATTGCAAGTAAAATCTTGAGTATTATACATCAGCAAAAATAAAAAAAAAATAGAAATATTTTTTGCAGTTGTGAGAGATAAAATGTTAATTTATGAAGAGCTTATGCAGATGATCAGAAAAATAATAAAGTTCCTATTGTAAAAAGGAAAAGCATATCCAAAGTAATTTTATACAAGAGAAAAAGAAATGGATGTTTCATACATGGAAAATATTTTCAACTCTACTAACCTCCACAATTCCAATAATCTGTGTTTTATACAAATCTGAGAAACAGATTTGTTTTCATCTTCACAACACCAAAAGCATGAGTACCAAATATTAATACATTTGTGAACTGGGGGTTTACCTATCTGTCTGGCAGCACTGTAAGTTATGTAAAGCAATTTTGCCTTATGATACAAAAATAATTGATATTGTCTAGCCTCTTAAACCTAATATTGTCACTTCTGATAATCTATCCTGAGGAAATATTCCAAAATGTGAAAATCCCCTGTGGACAAAGATCTCAAAACAGTCCTACATATAATAGTAAAATCTGAAAGCAAGCCATATATAATACATAATTGTGGGAAAGACAGCTAATCAAATCATGTTACCTAATAAATATTGTACAATAATTTATCATTATATTTATGAGAAATAGGTAATAATGTAGAAAATGTTTATAATACAATATCAATTGATGGAGAGGGATTATATAGTAACATGAGCATTATGACTGCAATAAATTTTACAAATAAATATGATATAATGAAGAAATGGAAGATAAGGCTCCAGAAAGTTGGCAGTGGTTGAGCTAGAATAATATTGAAAATGATTTTTGTTATCTTGATGCTTTTTAAAATGTGTCTTTGTGTCAACTTAAAGGTTTTAATAAAATATGTAAATGCATTTATACTGGTTTTCACTCAAGTTTATCTCATAATTTTACTACAACTTTTATTTTATTGTAATAATTATAGTTAAAAATTTATCATTTAAAAATTTGTCTTCTATTCATGCAAATTTTTTAGATGTTCTTCATACTAGATTGATTACTAATGTACCATTTTCTAACTTGTCAGTACATAATTTGGTAGGAGTATAGTAGAGCAAGCCACCTTGAAAACAAATTATTTTACCAAAAATTAAATCAATATTGCTGTTCCTCAAAAGAACCTCCTCCAAATGCATCTGTGGCCTAGTCAGGCCATGTAAGTGTATTTGGCCATGTGGTCTCAAATGTGAGAAGTACACTACTATTCGATTATTTTTCAAGAAGAAGTAAGTACTGCTATTTACAAAGCAAAGATGGGAAAATAATAAAACTGTGTGGGCTTGTGGAAATGGCAACTACAACTTGGTTTCAAAAATAAATATAAAGGGACTGTAGTGTGACTCAGAAGAGCACTTGACACCCTTCAGCTGATTTTCACACACAGATGTACACAATCTGCCCTTAGCTGGTCTGCCAACAGTTTGCCTTGGGAGGTATTATCACAGACATTTCTGAAGTTAATTTAATTTTATTTTTTTCCTCTAAGGGGTCTTAACCCTTTACTTCATTACACTAGTTTCTTTCACTAGCAGAAAAGGAAACAGCATCACTAAGAAAAATCTATTTCTGAGGCCTGGAGACAACATACTCTCACATAAATATAAACTGGAATATATTTTATGTTCAGCTATTTTTGCAAACTCATGTTTGCTTTTAAATATTAAAATATCACAACTCAAAGCTTTCATTCAAAGAAAGTAAATATATACAGAATCTTATCATTCTAACGATGGCAATTTAAGTTAGTGTTTCCCAACCCTACTGATTAACTGAGGTGCTTTAAAAAAATAAATAATAGCTCAGCCAGTGTGGCTCAGTGGATTGAGCATCAGCCCATGGACTGAGAGGCCATGTTCCATTCCAGGTCAGGGCACATGCCGGGGTTGCGGGCTCGATCCCCAGGGGGGAATTCAGGAGGCGGCCAATGGATGATCTATGTTTCTGTCTCTATTAATTCTCTCTCTCTAAAAAATTCAATAAAAACACATTAAAATAAATAAATAATAAACATTCTGCAGCTTTACATCAGATCTACTGAATAGAATCCAGAAAGAGATGGCATAGGAGCAAATCTAGGAATCTACATTAATTTAAAGGTTACCAAGCAAAATTTGAGAACCTATGCTCCAATCACTCATGTTGTCTCTGCTTTTCACTGCGGGCTCAAGTGGTCCGCACGCCTATGCAAGGTGTCGCAGTGCAGCAGCCCATATGTACACAAGTGAGTACATAAAATGTAGCTTGTGTGGAGTCACTAAATAGTAAATGTGAAGGCACAAAAACAAGGGGCTTTCTGGTGTATAGCGAAGAGCATGCTCTAATGAAGGCTTGCCTAGACTCAGATTGGATCCCCAATACCAGAGAACTCCACAGTAAGATCATCCAAATAATTCACATATGAGGCCCATTAGACAGCTACACAGATCTTAGCAAAGAAAGAACAATAGCAACAACTGTGAAATAACTTAGCATTTTCTCCTCTCTCTTCTCTGACCTAACACACTACAGTAGTTATCCTTAAAAAGAAAGTGAGGGGCATTTATTTCAAAGTCAGCCCATGACTCACTTCCTCTCCACTCCAAACTATCTTTGTCTCAGTTTAAAGCTATACAGAAGAGAGGGGAGAACATACAATCTAAATTCAATGTGAGGTCAGACTTTTAATTAAATTTTAATAATCAGATTAGAAAAAAATATAAAATATATACTATTAAAGCATGATCAGAGCTGAAAATAGTAATTGGGAAAGAAATTCAGAAGTATGGCCTAACCACGGTTAAGACATATTAATCAAGTACAACAAACTCACGCAGCCTACCTAAGACTGAGTTTATTCTTCTGGGAACCACACTATAGGAAGGAGTGGGATGAGACTCTATTAAAATCCCTAAGTCTTTCCTACATGATTCCTTATAAATCTGCTCTTCCTTATGCTATCCTTGTTTTGCTCTTTATTGGATTCAAGCATAGCAGTTTAAATTAAGCTCTGCTATATTTATTGTAGTATTGCTCCTTTTGTATCTTAATTCTGTCACTTAGCATATCACCTTTTTAATCTCCCTCTGCTTTAACTTGCAAGTTTCATATAGGCTCCCCCAGTATCTTCATGGCTGATCAAGTTTTCAAGCAACTAACATGAAGTTCAGGAAACAGATATGAAGCTTCTATCAGAGGGAGTCTTTCTTCACTTTTATATGCCAATATGGTACTTGAAAAATAAAGGCAAAGATTTCCATGATATCCCGTCACTCTTGACTGACTGGCATGTAACACTGCAGTTAAAAACCTGGATTCTTGCCCAGCCAGTGTGGCTCAGTAGTCGGGCATCGACCCATGCACCAAGAGGCTGCCAGTTCGATTCCTGGTCAGGGCACATGCCCAAGTTGTGGGACAAATCCGAAGTGAGGGGCATGCAGGAGGCAGCCAATCGATGTTCTCTCTCATCAATGTTTCTATCTCTCTCTCTCTCTCCCTTCCGCTCTCTCTAAAATCAATAAAGCCCCCCCCAAAAAAAATTAAACCTGGATTATAAGGCAAGGCAGCCTGGGATTCAAATTATTCATCCTCTACTTTCTAGCCTTAGTTTACTGTGTACAAGGAAGAAAATAATATTATGTACTGCATAGAACTGCTGACAAGAACAAATGAGTTAAGAATTACCAAATACATCATACCATTCCCTCTGCCCTTCTGCTTTTTTTTTCTATGTGAGTATAAGTCACAAATGTGTGAAACAGTGGGCCTGTTTAAAGGGTAGAAGAAACACACAATCCTACTTGCTGATTTGTTTTTGTAATTTTTATAAATTGTATCCCAATTTTTAAAATCAAAACATTGGTGGCATATTCATATAATTTATCAGCATGTATTTTTATGTTATTTCTGACATATGTACATATAAAATAATTATAATTCCAAAGAGAAAAAGTTATAAGTGGCTGTAAACAACTCAAGTAATCATTAAATGTTCTTGTACAATTCAAATCAAAAAAGTGAATATCAAAAAAAAAAAAGCATGTTAACTTGGGTTAAGAGAACATAATAGGAATAAGGGAGGTGCAAAGAAAAGACTTCAAGGCACTGAAATTCATATTGAGGTGTAAGACACTTTAATAAGCAATAAAACACCTGAGCAATTGTTTTCTTTATGTATCATTCTAACGGTGGTAGTTTGCCTTGAGCCCAAGTAATTCAACTTAATGGAGCCTCAACTTCCACAGGTTGATATATAGATGTGATACTGTTGTAATAATCTGGTTATTATTTAATAGGAAAGGAGTAAAGGGGAAACTAGATAATATAGACATGCCATTTATACAGCTTTGCCAGAAAGCTAGTTTAACAATCGAGGTCTATTCCCTACAGCTTGATGGGGAAGGGACTGGAGGAGGACTATTTAGATGCATGACCAGTAATGTGTAGGTGACATGGGAAGGGGTCTTACCTGTCACACTTAGAAACAGGTTATTGGCCAGGATAGGCATGGCCACTGCAAGGGTGTGAACTCTGAATATTTAAGCCCCTGAACAAAGGAAGTCTTATCTCTTGGCCTTTGACCCTCCTGCTCTGGTTGCAGGGGGAGTGTTCTCCAGCATTCCTCCGCATGACCCACAGCCATGTGGACTTTACACAAAAGACTAATGGACTAAACCTAGACTAACACTGTACTGGACCCAGCTTCACCAGAGAATGAAAACTTCAGAAACTGGCTCTGCTTCCATCTCTGCTGAACCCACAGCTGCCCCCTTTCCAGGACTAGACTAAGAGACATGGGACTTAACAACCCAAGGAATGTAACTCCATACAAATAAAGTCTTCTATCACATCTCCTTCCTCCATGGGGGCTTCCGAAATGCTTATTTCAGTGGTGCCCCAAGAACCTCACTCTCACCAGTGACAGGGAAATCTGGCCCCTGTTTTGTCCTGTAACAGATGCAATATTCAGAAAAGAGAAAGAACAAGTTATTAAATTTGTTTTGATATCTGACTACCACATTCTACATACTAAATTTGTCAGTGCAATGTTTGGTGTTAAGTGGAAAAGGAGATATGAATAATCAAGTATCAGAAATATAAATACATTTTATTAAAGACTATTCAAATATTTATTATTATCATTTTAGGCATTCCTGGAAATATATTATTGCAACATTTTTTTCAAATTATTCAGCAATGAAATGTTAGTATCTGGTAAATATTATGAAATATCAGTACACCAATATTTTTACACATATTAAATTTAAAGTTTCTTACTTCTTAATGCAAATTTTATTTTTAAAATTATTATATCTACATGATTATAATACAATCATCTTTCTCAATTATAAACAGACACTTATAAATCAAACTAAAATATTTCCTTTGATAGTTAATCTCACTTTGTAAGAATTCATACATTTAGTGATGCATTGACTAAAAATTGTTACAGCCAAATATTTAGCTAAATCAAACTTTTTTTTTTATCCTCACCCAAGGACGTTTTTCCATTTTTTGTTCAGGTAGAGTGGGAGGGAGAGAGAGGAAGAGAGAGAGAGAGAGAAACATTGACGTGAAAGGAACACACCGACTGGCTGCCACCCGTACGACCGACTAGGGCCAGGGACAAACTGCAACCAAGGTACGTGCCCTTAGCAGGAACCAAACCCAGGTCTCTCTGGACCGCAGGCCAACGCTCTAACCGCTGAGCCAAACCGGCCAGGGCTAAATCAAACTTTTTAATATATTTTACAATGCTATATTTAGTAATTAAGGCTTTTAATGCCTGTTATTTCATATGATAAATATTTATACATGATTTTAAATAAATGTTCAATATTTTGGACCAATATAATCAATAAATTGATTATAAAAACCAATCAACCAATGTACTAAAAAATTATATAATTAATAAAGTGTTTCTTAAGAAATTATCCACAAATATCAGGCATGTAGAAAATCATTTTCATTTTGTTTTAAATGAGAAATATATGTAGGCATATAGGTGTGTCTCATATATATGCATATGTATACATCTGGGTATACACACACACATACACACACAGAAAAACCTACAGAGAGATTCCGTAATCAGTTATTATGCAGAGTTCTCTCTTGTTAATCTTCCACTCGACTTTAACTGTTCAAACTATTTGTGCACTTCCCAGTTAGAAATAGAAAATAGTACTCAGTTAAACAAATGTAAAAATAAAACAAATACAGAAAAAACAAAAACATGAAAGTTTGAATACCAGTGGTTTTCATAAATGAAGTAAAATTAGATACCTAGAAAATACGCAATGAATTGTGTTGTCCTGTAATAATATAAAGTTATTAGAATTTCAGCTTGAAAGAGAGAAAGTTAAGAGAAATAACTTTTTGATTGCACTATGTGCAATATGCTAATAAAATTTTAATTCATTAATATATGCTTCCCTGAATTTTAGGTCAGTTCAATACTTACCATTTTCATATCTACTTATTTATAAGTTTGTTGCCCACCCACAAAGAAAAACATTTTTACATATTGATGGTTGTTACTCATAGGTAATGTCATTACATGTCCTCAAAGAATCATTCATTTAAAGGCAACTATGACTTGAATACAATGCTGCAACTTTGGGGTATGCCTTCTAGGCAAGCAGAACCCAATATTATATTAATTCTCCTTTCAATATAAAGATGTGGATGGTAATCCCAAATCCTCATTAGTCAGAAAAACTCTGTTATTAGTATCTTCTCACATGGCACAATGATTCTTAAGTTGCCCTAAAACATACCAAACAGTGTCAGATATAACAAAGATTCTACCAAAATGTCTAAAGAAAACTCAGGGATGAAAAGAATCCAGTCTATCAGGCTATTCTGATATAACCTCTCTATGAAAATATCCTGGACAAATTTATCCTAGGATTAAATACCTCCAGCATTAGAACTCACTACTTGAGACAGCTCATTCTAGAACCAAACATAGAGACTTTTCCTCACAGTAAGTTAGTCTCTCTTATTACAGCTACATTTACGAATCCCCATTTTCTTATCTGCAATGCAGAGAATGGTTATAGTATCTTTACACAGAGCTCTGCCAGTATTTGGAGAAAACAGTCAAAAAAGTTCCTCCTCCAGACCAAACATCCTAGCACCTTCAACTTGTCTTATATATTGTGTGATTCACACAGACTCACTCTCTGGTTTATTCTGCTCCATACAGGTCCAGTTTATCAGATATGTCTTGTGCAGTGTGGTCTGACATAAATGAAGTAGAACCAGGTGCTAACACCTGCTCTGTTTTAGACACACCTTTCGTGAGAGCAGTAGCACATTTTCATTATCCACGGAACCTGTGATAACCTATCAACTTGCTTAGGGTTCGGTGAATATGAAAAATGGAGGTGTGTGATTCTGTGATACAAAGCACAGAACATATACCTTTATTTTGAAGACATATTTTTATATAAATAGGTCCTTTCATATTCTAGTTAGTGATTACAGGGTTAAAGTTGGAATGCTAACACTTGATTGGTAAATTTCATCCCTGTATCATCAACAACAGTGAATGGTTTTCTGCTTCTAAAATGTCGAGCTTTCCACAGTAGATAAATGGATTTAAGGATGCTAAGCTTTTATATCAGTAGTTTCTAAAATATTTATTTGAAAACACAGTGACCTTAAGAGAAACCTAATTCCATCAATATACATAGTATAATAACATCTATTAGACAATTTTTATTCTTAAAAGATGTTTTATTTAATTTGAAATCCTTCTCTAAATGATACTAAATTTATTTATACCTGTAAAAGTGATAGCTATAAAAACTAAATAATACCAAATAACCCCATCTGGATTTCATTTATTTAGTTTGTCTCCAAGTGGAGTTAGGAGGACTTCAAATTAAGCCTTTGTCTTTTCTAGGCTAACTTTCATTTAAATGTATTATACCTGCCCAGCAGGTGTGGCTCAGTGGATTGAGCGTCCCCCAATAGACTAAGAGGTCCTGGTTTGAGTCCCAATCAGGGCACATGCCTGGGTTACAAGCTCAATCCTCAGTAGTGGGCGTGCAGGAGGTGGCTGATCAATGTTTCTCTCTCACATCAATGCTTCTCTCTCTCTCCCTCTTTTCCTCTCTCTCAAAAAAAAAAAATCAATAAGAACATTTTTAAAAATGTATTACACCTATCTACCCCCTTGTGATGGCCTTATAAGTCCTATGAATTTGATTTTAACTGACATTAATTTTATTATAGACATAAAGTGGATAATATAATCTTGAATGCATTGCTAGCTCGTGTTTATTCATAATTGAACAGCAAGGCAAGACTGCTTCAGGAATAAGTAGCTACCCAAAGTCCTAAATATACTAGTACTCCTTGTTCTTACTGGGCAGTGTCTCCATTTCACCCTATAAACATCTCTGTAAATTGCTTTTGCTGAACTGTGTTTTGCTGTGATGCCATCAGAGGTTATGCGAGAAGCAGTGCATGAAATTCAATGTGGAATCTCTTTGAAGACTGTTGTTGAGAATAATTTTATTATATTACACAGTGTCTGAGAGAGCCTCTCTGCACGAAAAAATTCTAGTCTGATATTACTACTGAGAACAAATTTTCATCTCAAAGAATAATTGGTTATTTTTATTTTATGGGAACCATGATTGTGTAACTGATTAGATATCCCTTTTGAATTTGACTGCTAAAAACTGATAGGTAAATCCATGACCCACCTGTAGTAAGCATATAAGGTGAATTTGGGGTATTTAGATTTCACGTTTGAATCCAATTGTATTTTTTGCTTGTTTATTCTTGCTTTTAATCTTCATTTAATATGTGTAAGTCACTTTACAAGAAAAGGAATAATATAATTACTGAGATGATAAGTTAAAATAGTATTTTAACCATTATAGAAACAGCAGAGTAAAAGCCAGGAAATGTGGCTCTTAGCTTCATATAATGTCTCAGACATTTATCTTTTCATCTCTAAATTATGGTAAATAATACTTAACCTGCTTTATTCAGTCCTTATTAGCAAATAAGATAACAGATACATAATATACAGAGTAAAATTGTTTAATAAAAATAAAACTATTACACATATTATGATTCACTAATGTTATGGGAAAGGGATATATGAGAGTATAACAATAATCCAAAAAGAGAAACAAATTTATTATACCTATGCTCTCCTCTTTTGTTTTCCTTGTTAAAATTTAGAAACTGAAATAAACAAGATTATCAAAAGAAATGTCAGATGTTAGGAAAAAAAGTGAAGATAAAACATTAGGAACTAAGATGAATTTATTATGATGCCTCAAATAAAGTATTTAGAAATTTGGAAAATAAATGCCAATCAAAATGGTATTTCAAAAATATTCTTTTACCAGCATTAATCAAATATTTAAAGCAAAATAATAATCCTAATCTCCATGGAAGCACAAAGCAAACTGTTTCCTTCACAATGGTGTGGGTTTTGATAAGTGTTAAAAATATTTTCTATTTATCAGAGTTGAAAACATTCAGAAGAAATCTACATTTATTAAGATAAGAAAATATGCACAATAAATTATTTACTACAAAACTTTGTACTTTCTTGGATTCATTTTAGCATTCATTTAATTAAACGCGACAAGGAAAAGGAACCAAGATAACTGAGGGAAAAAATATTCAAGCACTATTTGATGCCTTTTAAAATATTAATCTCCCTGTCTTTTTATTTACAGTTTCTTACCACTATTAAGGATCATTCAGTGACAACCAGCATTGAAATACTTATAGTAACACGAATACCCAGGACTTCCGCATGCAGCGAGTGTGTGATAGCATGATGTACAGAGAGCTTTTAGGTGATGGCTGAAGCAGGGGAATGGGAATCAGGGTGGAAGAAGTAAATGTTTAAGGATATATTAAAACTATGTGCCACTCAAGAATCAAAGAAAATACATTTGTCATTTTTCTTTGCTGTTGTCTTTCCTTTTCAAAAAGGAAGCATTTCCATAATATTGCTTTCCACATACCTTGCTTAACAAACACTATCTTTCCATCCTCACGAAGCTACCATTTCTATATATATATAAAGGCTTTACTATGTTTGTGATCCTGCCTTTTAACATTAGGACTCTGATTACTGCTTTTATTTAAAATGGGCACGTTGGATTTGTTACATCCACAGTTCTCTGTTATTCTCAATTATGTCACATAGTTATAACATACCCTTAAATTACAAATTTCTTTTTTTTTTTATCCTCTTCCAAGGACATTTTTGCATTCATCTTCAGATAGAGCAGGAGGGAGAGAGGGAGGAAGAGAGAGAGAGAAACCCACAGGACCCCAACTGGGACCGGAGACAAACTGCAACCGAGATATGTGCCCTCAGCAGGAACCGAACCCGGGTCTCTCTGGTCTGTGGGCCAACACCCACACCGCTGAGCCAAACCAACCAGGGCACTCATTTACTTCTTCTACCCTGATTCTCATTCCCTTCTTCAGTCATCACAAAAAAGCTCTCTGTACATCATGCTATCACACACTCTGGATGTGGAAGTCCTAGGTATTTCTGTTACTCTAAGTATTTCAATGCTGGTTGTCATTAAATGCTCTGGGCTCTCCTTAATACTTATAGTTTCATAAAATCCAACATAAATTTTGGACCTATGAAACTGATCAAATGTGTGAAATAATTACATGGAAGAGATGTATCAGATATGAGTGCTACGGAAAGGCTGAATTGTAAGTTTGAATCATAAAGCATTAATTGCACTTGCGCTAGGCATACACCAGTTACTCAGGTGTTGAAGTGTGATGTTAAAGAGAAAGCAAATGGGTGAGATCGGGCCACATCTCAGAGGCTAAGGAGAGCTGTTCCCAGAGCACTAGAAATAATACAGTGATTAGGTGTCGCATCTAAACCAGCCATCCGATAGCACACTTCAAACATGGATTTTCTTGTTTGAATTTCCAGTTGTCTACTTGATAATCATGCTCATGTGTAAAAAGCATCTCCCTTACTTCTTCTCCACAGAAAATTATATTTGAATTATTTGAGATAAGATACTTGTTTTGTTAAGTAACCAAGAAAATTTCTGTAATCATTATAACCTCAAAGATTCTGCTGAATTCAGCACAACTGACATTTTACCTGGCTAATTAAGTATTTAACAACAATTTGAAACTTAATTTTACCATTAAAAATAAAATTTAGTCATGAAAATTATGTTTCACTGTCATTAATTAAATTATTTATTTCTAGTAAACAGGAATAGTCCTTAGCTTTTTTTTTACAAGCAACTGTTGAGTCTTTGCTTACTTGTAGGAGTATGAAAGATAGTCCTTTTTTTGTTGTTAGAACTACCGATGTAAGTGAACAATTGTTGAAGCATTAAAAGGAATTAGAAATGTGTCCTTGTATTTTCATTCAGTTCAAAAGAACATTATTCCCTTGTAGAAATACAATTGTTAAACTGACTCACACATTGGTCTTAAGACTCTTTCCCCATGTTAAATAAACTGTGTGTGTGTGTTGGGGGGTGTTGTTATTGCAGTTCTTTATAGATGTTTGACAGGTATTCCCAGCTACTACATGTTGTTGCCTGTGTGCCACCAGTCATGAAGAATAACTTCCAGTTTACCACACTAGTCATTAATATGAGTCGTTTTCAACTACCAAAGTTTATCACTACAAAAAGTTTGGAACATAATTTATAAAGCCAATTTAATTTATCCAAAGGAGTTGGTCATCTTGCCATATCACACTGGGGTCACAGAGTATTGTCCAGTTCTACATACAACACCTCAAAGAATATAAAAAAACAATATAATGCATGGTCTCATAAGTATCTCACAGATAAACAGGAAGTCAGTAAAGCACAGGTCCTTTGTGGAGAGGACAACCTTGGGCTCATTTTTCTCTAATCATTAAAAATCTTGCTTGAGAAAGTTTTATGGAAGATTACCTAAAACTAATTGAGTTTATCATGGATCAAGACAAACTACTAGAGAATTATCAATTCATATCAGATTGTTTGGGCTCCTGTTGAATTGTTTTTATTGAATTCCATTTCAGAAAAAGGATGTCAGAAGAAATCCAAATGCTATCTGTTATATAAGGTAATACTATCCTGGACAATTCAAATGAAGTGGTTTTAACACTACTTTTGAATGCAATACAAGCTCGAGAGCCTTAACAATTATTTTCAGTACAACTTATCTTTTTCAGTATCTTTTCTGTTTCAAATACTGTAAATCTCCTAATTTAATTAATTAAAGACTGAAAGACTTTAAGAGTTTAAATTAATTGTACTGTTCCTCTTGTTTGGGTTATTGAGGACAAATCCACAACTTATCTTTATCAAAGTCTCTATTCCATACATCTCTGCTAACTTACTTTTTTTAAAAAAGATCATTATCTAATTATTTATTTATATTTAAATATGTTTTTATTAATTTTTTTAGGGAGAGAGAGACAAAAACATTAATGTGGAAGAAACATCGATTGGCTGCCTCCTGCACGCCTCCTTCTGGGGATCGATTGTGCAACCCTGACATGTGCTCTGACAGGGAATTGAATGGGTGACCTCTTGGTACATGGAACGACAGCCAAACAACTGACCTGAACTGGCCAGGGCATGTGCTAATTTACTTTGGCTTTATAATTTAACTACCCTGGTTTTCTCCCCACCCAACTTCCACATTTTTAAACTGAGTGTTGAACATTTATTGAAAACTAGCTCTAAAGTTCTGTAAGAGAAAATGGCATATAGACAAGATTATACATGAGAAGTATTACCCCTTCTGCTTCAGCATATGCCACCAGAACATAACACCTCTTCCCTTTCTGAACTCTACATCATCCTCCCCGCTGATCTCTTTCAAAGTCTTTCAGTCTTTAAATACATTACAGATTCAAATAACTCAAAAATGTACTTTTCAAGTTCCACCTCTCCTCTGATCTCAACTCCCTGCTGTATAATTGCCTAAACAACGTGAAACTTCTACTTTGACTCTAGGTAGGCCTTAATTTCACTCCAAACTCATTTGCGCCACATCTTTCCCCATCTCTGCAAACAACACTAACGTTTTACTTACTTGTTCAAAAACAAGTAAGTGTCATACTTAACTTCATTTTTGTTTCCTTAACCACTAGTAGTCGCTCCATCAGTGAATCCTGTTATCTGGCTCTACTTATAAAACAGATTTAGGATATGACCATTTCTCACCATAAGATGGCTAGGCTATCCTCCAGTTGGAGCTGTAGCTTCTGTCTCCATGTTTCCAGTCTTGGTTCACAATAATCTAATCTCTACATGGCTTAATTATTTTGGTGCACTTTTTACTGCTTGATACTAAATAAAATACTTATTTGAATATTTTATGACTCTACTACAACAATGTAAGCTGTAAGAATTCAGGAACCTTTTCTGTCTTTACTCACTACTGAAAACCCAGTGTCTAGAACAGTACCTTCCTTCCTCCTCTTCCCTTTAAGGGTGAGAGGTAGACACAACAGGAGACGAAAGTGAAGCAGTGGTCATTGCTCTTGAAGCACACTTTGCATCAGATGGAGTGACACAAAGGTGCCAGCAGATTCTAGCTTGTTCTCACTCTCTTTCCTGTGTCCAACCTTCTCTCCAACTAGCAGCACTAGCTGAAAAACAACAGCCTTATACCCACGATGAGTCACTTAACAGTAGACCAAGGGAGAATAGTGGTCACAGAGGCAAAAGTTTCTGACTTCTCCATAAGCTTCCATTTACAATCCCATTTCAGCAAGTGAACGTGCCTTGATTTTTCAGTATTTTCATGACACCTCACCCAATGGCAATGCTTTAGGAAGGCTAATAGAACCTTTCTCAAATCCCCCAACTCTCTCTTCCATGTTTTAATTTCCCTACCTGCTCCAAAAATTGTATCAGTTCTAACTCCTAAAATAGATCTCTCCTCCCGCTGAAATGGATTCAAGTATTAGACATGCTAAAGGCGCTCATTAGGTACTTATTTAATTAATAAATATGTTTTTAAAAAACTTTGAACAGATTATAGCACATAAATAGCACTCGGTAAGTATCAGTTATCATTATTTACATAAATATGATTAATACATATAAATAAAATTAATAAAAGATACTAATGCTCTCAGATGTGTCATGTACAACATGGAGCCATTTGTTCACTGGCACATGAAAGAATAAGTGATAGAACTGAAGAAAATCAAGAGCTGTTCTCAGCTTTGCAGGCTTAATGTATTAACTGGCAGAAAATGTGTTTTAAAACATACTGAGTGCCAGGGAAGCCTCATCTGTTTGAAACGTTCTTTTGCTGTTCATGACTGGTTTACATATGTGTGCATTGTGTGAGCAATAGAACTAGGGGCTAAAACTAACTGGAGGAATGTCAAACATGAAAAAGAAAACTTTTTATCAAACAAAAATATGATGTATCTTACAAGCATGTGACCTCCCCTTTGTTAGCATTAAAAAAAAAAAGTTAATCATTGGTATTCAGGAATAAAAACTCTTGTATTGGCTTGGAGCTTAGAAAGAATAATCACAAAATTGTCATCAAATTACTTGATTCTTTGCATTGTTTAGTGCCTGCTGTGTGCATAATGTCACCGCACTAGGTGCTAAACCTTAATATCTGTATGTGATAATTCCCAGAGTGAAGCACCACATACAAAATAAATTGATTCAGTAAAGTTTATAGTATAGTTTAGTGTTGCATATGCTACCTAGCAAAGCTCTGGGAGAAAACTGTCAAGAATGTATGTGTGTGTATTCATGGCAGGATTCTATAACAGAAAGTGATTTTTCCAGTTGGATGACTTTTGAGCAATTGATTTTTTTTTAAGGAACAGCTAAAGCCTCTTCAATGCTTTAAGAATAAATTATCTATCAAAACTGTATTTGAACCAATTCACAATTATAGTTTCATGATCCTTCATAGTGAGGACTAAGAAACTGATGAAATATCCTTCAAGATGAAAGAAACTGATGAAATATTTCAAAGAACAACAGATGTCAACCTTAAATTACTCAAGTAATTATTACAGGGATATTTTTAAATTCTCAGAATTTCTTTTTTGATGATTACAATTATTTATCATATACATAACAACCATGGTAATAAGCATCCTAGAATGGGTCTGGGAAAGCTTTTCTTCTTCATCAGAATGCCTGGTCTTTAAGTACTTGTTTTTAGAGATGGTCTTTAAGGGGTAAAAGAAGGAGGTAGATGTTTTGAAATTGTGAGCCATCATCTTCCCCCCAAAGGTTGCTCATTATCTTCCCTTTTCTGACTTCTCCTCAACTTGAAGCACCAGCACAAGGATATTTCTTTCAAAGAGTTATTTCCTACTTGAACCTATCACCATCATCAAATAGCACCAGATACTACTTCAGTCTGATCTCCAGCTCTTGCAGCATTTACTAAATTCACATATGCTCATGTTGTTTAAATGTACTTCCTGTATTTATTTTAGCCCTCATCTTATTTTACCAGGGCTGACAGTCAATTTCTGTTCGAAGTTCAGATGTAGGTGAAGAACACATACTCCTCCCTTCTCTCCCAGGGCAGTCACATCCGTATCCACAGCTACAATTACTTCTAGCAGCAGATTACTCATTTCTTGAGCTACATGTAAGAATGTTAGGGGTTTAGCCCTGGCCGGTTTGGCTCAGCGGTTAGAGCGTCGACCTGCGGTCTTGAGAGACCCGGGTTTGGTTCCCGCTAAGGGAACGTACCTCGGTTGCAGTTTGTCCCCGGCCCTGGTCGGTCATACGGGTGGCAGCCACTTGATGTGTTCCTTTCACATCGATGTTTCTCTCTCTCTCTCTCTGTTCCTCTCTCTCCCTCCCACTCTACCTGAACAAAAAATGGGAAAATGTCCTCGGGTGAGGATAAAAAAAAAAAAAAAAAGAATGTTAGGGGTTTAAATCATATTCCCTTTCCCAAGTAAGTGAAAAGCCAATTAAGTGACAAGCACAGGGGAGACAAATGAAGGATTAAAATCTTAATTTTATTACTGGTAGACTGCTTAGAGTACAGGTTATATCTGTGAACAAAACAAGCTTGCAACATACCACACTGAAAAGGACAGAATTGTCCAGGTTGTAGCAAGTGCAACTCCAAGCCTATCTCAAGTAGCAGAGAGTCAGTAATGAAGCTCTTAAGCTCTCTGGAGGTAAGTAGAAATACTCCGGTCCTACCAAAGAAAAAGAGACAGAGACAGGGACAAAGAAAGGGAGAGAGGGAGAAAAAAATTATGCTTATGTCAGTTTCTCCTTCTAAAATTAGTAAACAGATCATCTTCCCACTACACTGGAAAGGACTGAGTAAAAGGTAAGGTGAAAGGCCCAACATGCTATTGTTTTGGAATTTTTTCCTCATAGGTATATGAGACCAGGGAGATGGAGGTTTCCCACTAGCAAACATTAGACTACTGTCCTTTGGTGTAATAGGGAAGGTCTGAACTCAGTGAATGGTACCACCATCTTCCAATTAAGCATGCAAAAAATCCAGATGCTCTCCTTGACATCATTTCTTCCTTGTTCTCTTCACAAAATCGTCAGCAAGTCATCTCTATCTTATCTAATAATTACATCTCAAATCTGCTTCTACTTCTCTATGTCCAAGCTACCATCATCTTTCTCCTTGTCCACTCATCTCCTTATATTGTCAAGCACTACTTAATAACGAGGATACAATCCAAGAAATGCGTCATTAGGTGACTTCCTTCTTGTGTGAACACTACGGAGTTGACTTACACAAACCTATATGGTACAGCCTATTACACACTTAGGCTCTATGGTATAGCCCACTGCTCCTAGGCTACAAGCCTGTGCAGACTGTTAATGTATAAAACAATACAAGATTAAATTAAGCATGAGAAAATGATCTTTAGACACTGTAAATATATGATATATGAGGCTAGTTTAATACTGCATATTGTTCTACAGCAAACTTTTTTATAAGTAGGAAGAGTACACTCTAAAATAACAAGTATAGTACAATAAATACACCAACCAGTAACAGTCATGTATTATTATTATTACTAAGTATCATGTTTTGGACATGATTGTAAGTACTGTACTTCCACATGCCTGGCAGTGCAGTAGGTGTGTTTACACCAGCATTATGCGTTGCACTATGGCATTATGATGGCTGTGACATCACTAGATGATGGGAGTTTTTGAGCTCCATTATAGTCTTATGGGACCACTGTTGCAGATGTGGCCCATTGTTGATGCAAAGGTTGTGCAACTCATGAACGTATTACTACTGTCAGCCCTCTCCAATTTCTCCTCTACATTACAACCACAGTGACATTTTAAAAATGAAAATAAACCCAGGTCACAGTTTTCTACCTCAACCCCAATCCTGCCCTGTCCTGTAGTCTTCAGTACCCTTTACATAACCTAATGGTTTGTTCTTCACCTGTTCCTTGGCCTCATCGTACACCGTACTCCATTCTACTTTGCCCACGAGCCATTTGAGCCTTCCTTTAGATTCTGCATTACCCAAACCCATTCCTGCACAGGGCCTCTCAACATGCTCATTGCTGTCAGTTACACTTCTTTTTCAGATTTCAACTCAGTCATTGCTTCTTCAGAGAAGCATCTCTGACCACAAAGAACACCTTAGAATCCTCCATTATACTGCTCCTTCTTATCATGTATAACAATTGCAAGTTCATATTTCTGTTAACGATTGATTCACTCCCACCTACTCGTATTAGACTGCAGGCTCCACAATGGCATATAACATGACAGCTGTTGAACCTCATTCAAGATAGTACTTAGTACATACATGGTATTTGGACAGAACATTTGTGAATCAGTGAAGAAGCGATGACCACTGTACCTTTACCTCTCTAGTATAACTATGTTGCGCTACAGTATGAGTGCCTTGTGGGTAAGCTTTTCTTTTTAGTGTTTTCCCTACCTGAATTCTTATTTTTATTTCATACTATTACAAGTATTTATTAATTATTTACCAATTCTAATCCTATCAGTAGTTGTTCATGTGAAATAAAATAAACATTAAAAAGCAACACAAAAAGATAAAGTAATTTTTTCAAGACAATCTAGTGAATTGTCTTTGGCATTACATTTCAGACACTGTTACTTTCAAACAATTTTCATAAGGTTTCTGAATTCTTTGTCACCTATATTTAGGATTTTATAAATAAAACATTTAAATGTATAAATAAGACATTTTGAAACCAACTTGTGTCTGGCCAGTGTGGCTCAGTGGTTGAGCATCGACCCATGCACCGAGAGGTGGCTGGTTCAATTCCCAGTCAGGACACATGCCAAGGTTGTGGGCCCGATTCCCAGTGGGGAGCATGCAGGAGGTGGCCAGTCAATGTTCTCTCTCATTAAGGTTTCTTTCTCTCTCTCCCTCTCACTTTCTCTCTCTCTAAAATCAATGAAGGAAAAAAAATAAAAGAACTTAAAAAAAATTGTATTATTTATGGAAGCATGATCATTTTCCTTTTATCATAGAAAATAATTTTTTTCATAAATATCACATTGTCATCAATAAACTAATTGACAATTATTTTTACCACCTCTTTGAGCATTAAAATGAGCTCTCTTTGCTCTAGAATTTAATATACTTTAGTAACGTAAGGTAATGTACATGAAAGTAAGTTGCTAACTATAAAACCATGTAGGAAGGTAAGTTTTTTCTAATTATCAACTATTTCTGGTAGGATATGTCAGCAGTGATACATGTAAATAAAATACTACATGCAAAATTGATAAGTCAGAAACTGCTTTTTACTGACAAAAAGTTATAAAAGACAATGGTATGGTTGCTGAAGATGACCTATTTTGTTTTGTATTGTTCTTTCCTAAAAAAAAAATAAGGCAGGATAAAAAGCATGCTCTGGCTATCCTAACAAAGCTCTTGGCTAAGATATGCGGATACAAATATAAATAAAAATGCTTTCATGAGCCTGGCAGGTGTGGCTCAGTGGATTGAGCATTGCCCCATAAACTGAGAGGTGCCAGTCCATAAACTGAGAGGTGCCGGTTCAATTCCCAGTCAGGGCACAAGCCCGGGTTTTGGGCTCAATCCTCAGTAAGGGGCTTGCAGGAGGCAGCAGATTGATGTTTCTCTCTCACATTAATGTTTCTCTCTCTCTCTCTCTCCCTTCTTTTCTCTCTTAAAAAAAAAAAAAAAGCCCTGGCCGGTTTGGCTCAGCGGTTAGAGCATTGGCCTGTGGTCCGGAGAGACCCTGGTTTGATTCCCGCTAAGGGCATGTACCTCGGTTGCAGTTTTTCCCAGGCCCTGGTTGGGTCATGAGGGTGGCAACCACTCGATGTGTCCCTTTCACGTCGATGTTTCTCTCTCTCTCTCTTCCTCTCTCTCCCTCCCACTCTATCTGAACAAAAAATGGAAAAATGTCCTCGGGTGAGGATTAAAAAAAAAAAAAAAGCAATAAAATACATATGTAAAAAAAAAAAGTTTTTATGCAATAATGAAAGCTTAGACATAATCATGGAACTACAATCCCTGAGATTTTATGAAGGCATTTAAAAAAAATATTTTTTCTTTATTGACTTTAGAGAGAGAGGAAGGGGGAGAGAGAGAGAGAGAGAGAGAGAGAGACAGAAACATCAATGAGAGAGAACATCAACTGGCCGCCTCCTGCATTCCCCCCACTGGAGATTGGGCCCACAACCTGGACATGTCCCTGACTGGAATCAACTGGCAACCTCCTGGTGCATGGGTCGATGCTCAACCACTGAGCCACACTGGCTGGAAAATCCCTGATATTTTAAACTCTTTTCATTTTAATTGTAAAATATAGTATTTAGTGAGGCTTTTTCCTATGTAAGTATCAATATTGGACCTAATCCTATAAATGGTTAACAATCAAAAGTAATGCTAAACTAATATCCTACTAAATAAAACCCCAATTTGAAAAGAAATCTCCATGCAGAATGCCCATACTATATTATAGAATTCATAATCAAATCAACCCTGGAGACATCAGGGTATTTCCAAGGAGAAGTAACTTTCTAGATTAACTATCCACAGCCAAACATTTATCTTTGTTTTAGTGCCTAGGAAAGCTCATTATCATTATTGCCATCAGCCGCATGATAAACTCAATCGACCCCCTCATGCTTTCTCTCTCTACCTCAGATCCAACTTAAGTGTTCATCCTCTCAAATATTATTAGTACAATATGTTAATTTACCTGGTTCATATTTTTTTATTTATTTCTTTTTTTTTTATGTGATACTGACTCTGAAAAACTCTAAACTTGCATTAATATAGTCACCTATTTCCATTTTCTCCAGAAGCCCTTAGTAGCCAGGAAATCACAAAAGCTTTGCAGATTTGTGTACCTGCAGATTCAGTTTGTCCAGCCTCATTTTCAGCAATCCTTCTATATATCATTAGTCTGCTTCTTCCTCTTGCTCCAAAAGCAGCTGCTGTTAACTTTCATCATTCTGATAATGTTTTACCTTCCCATAGCTATTGTCTTGGAGAGAGGCATTATTGTCTACTTTATTGTGAAACAGCATGATGCAGCAACTTCCTCAACTTAATGTGCTCCAGTCTACAAATTTACTTATTAAAGATGTCAAGCCCTTATTATGTATCTCCAGTATAAGAGAAAAGCTTTTTCACTTATCAAATGATCTATGATTCCCATTTTGCTATACATTTTCAATCTCTCTCTCTCTCTTATCTAGTATCGTAACCTTAATCTATCCTATTTTTTATCTAACCTTAACATGTCTTGAGTATTCCTACATTTAAAAACTCTTCTGACAGTTCTACAGCCTCCTCTAGCACAGCCTAGTATGCTCCTCTTTACAATCAGTAGACACCATCTCTTTTTTCTTAAAATCCATTTATCCTTCAAACCACTAAATTCTAAGCTTCTTTATTCATTAATACAGTGAAACTGCTATCACATAAACCCATAAAATGGTGACATTCCTCAAGTTTTAGTTGTTGTTTTTGTAGGGTTTTTGTTTGTTTGTTTTGGTATTTTAGGCACCTTTTTTTTTTCCATTTATACTTTATGTCTAATTTTTCTCTTAGGGCTCACATCCACAATCTTACCACTGGCTTAGCGCATTGGCACTGCAAACTCAAGGTCTACATCTAAACTTCTTGTATTCTTCAACTTCCTCCATCATTCATATTATCATGATGGTTTAGCTTAGCATTCAAATCATTTCGTGAACTGGATCATTCTTTACCTAAATACATATTTTAATCTAAATCCAACTGATTTTAAGCACATTTACAATCAATAAAAATGTAAGGAATACTTTAGGAGGTACAGAGATAAAAAAGCCACATTTCTCATCTCAATAATTTCATAAAAATGTGGTACAATATAATAAATGCAAAAATACACCTGTACAAGGTAAAGAGATAATGTAAAAGAATATCAGGAGTAAAACAAAGGGATGCCCCTAGAACTAACTGTCAACAGAAAATTTCTGAAAGTAATAACCTTCATTTTGGGTTGTGAAGGTCACAAATGATTTGCTCTGGTAAACAAAGGATAGAAGGACATTTATTACAGATAAAGGAAACACCAGTGCAAAGAAATAAATGTCTGAAATGCTAGGGTATGTTTAGTGACCTATAAGTAATTCAGTGTTTCCCGCTTGGAAAGACCCACAGGGTGTGTGAATGGGCTAATGGTACTAAATAGGACAGCAGGGATGAACAGTTGGTACTATTACACATTTTCAGTGAATAGGTTTAAGTATGACACATTACTGTAAAAATAGAGAATATGGTGTGATTAACTCATATAAAATAATATTTTTCTTAAATTTCTTTTAGATGATAAGTGAAATCCTTGAGATAAATAACAGGTAAAAATATAAAACTATTGTTACGAAAAACATTACTTTCTAGGACAAAAATAATAGATATTGTTCTCTTCTTTTTTCTTTTCCCCTTACTTCCACATTTCAGGATTCGGAAATTCAGAAAAGAAGCTTGTTAAGATTTTTATAATTTATGTGACAAAGAAACAATTTGATTTTATAATATAACACAAATACTCTTCTTAAATATGCAATAAATCAGTTGTCACATAGTTCACTATTGATTAAAAAAAGATTTCTAAGTTTTTATATCAATATTTTACTGTAAGACTGCTAACTATTTCCTGAAAGAATCAGAGTATAAGTGATGGTTATTTTCCTAGGATACCCAACGAGAGCTAATTTAAATATGCACACACACACACACACACACACACACACAAATAGGACATCACATATTTGCAATGAAAATAGATGAAGAGTTCAGTGAACAGCTGACAGATACTGGATTAGTCTTGGATCTAAAAATGTAGATAAAGTGAAGAGAATAAATATTCCATATGTAGACTATGTGCAAATCCATTATGTAGAAAATGCTCGGCTACAGAGAGGCTTGTGACGGCATACCAAAATCCTTAGACCGTAACAGGTGAAAATTTTACAAAGGAAATGTATTTAAAAAAATCAGAAAGGGGAAAAGGATGGTCAAACAAAAGACAATACCAAGAATAAAGGAAAAACCCAGCAAGTTCCCCACATCTATTTCAAAATGTCTTCATAGAAAGATCCTCAAGGTCCATTTATAAAAATAATTTGAGGTGAGATCAGGTGTCAAATAAAAGGATGCAAGTATATGAGTTTGTGCTGGAACGGCTGAGTCAATAATAATTTTTTACTCAAGAAATGCTAGACCGATGGTGATATCAATAACAGATATGTGCTCTCCGCATGCCACAACTTGTGCTGTGAAAACATGAGCTATTCCCTTCAGTCCTCATAACAGTCCGGGGAACCAGGTCCTATAGATCTATGAAATCTTAGCTGCAATTCTGAAATTCAAAAACAGTAAATTCCTGAAGTTGTTTCTGTTGTTTATTTTTTAATAGATCTGACAGACAAGCCCTTTTGGTGATGAATACTGATGTGAACTGAGGTGAAGCTATTTATATTTTTTATTTATTCCACTGACAGTGACTGTTAATATGTTTCTTTGCAAAAAGTACAGAGTTCTGCAGACCTGCTGAGGTTGTTACATCTTATTTAGATGGGATCCATATCTATTATTTCTGATTTCTGAGACATATCTGCCCCCAAGAGTTTCAAATAAAGGATTATTAACCTATCACTAGATACATCCCAAAAATGAAATAAAAGAGGCCCAAGAGAACATCGGAAATGCGTTCAAGGTAGAATCTGAATCCAGGTAAAACACTTCAGCATCCAAGCTCTAACCTATTATGCATACTGCCTCTATGTAAAAATTGTTCTTCTAAGGGGCTCCAAGATGAAGGCAAGGGAGCTCACCTGAGACATACCAAATCTACTGGGACTTATGGATCATTTCCCTCTGTAAAAAAAAAATCTGAACATTAGATGAACTTCTCCTCCACAACAAAAGATAAAAGGAACACATTGAGAAACGTAAAAGAAGTAGATACACAATCTCATAAAAATCCAAACACGCAGTGCACAACAGGAAAAGGTCTCATGAATCCAATGCTGTTCTCAGAGGAGGAAGATGTTTGTGCCCCCAAAACACATACCCCAATCCTTAGGATGCGCACCTAAAAGATGAGCCCACAAAGCGTTTGGCTTAGAAAACCAATAGGGCTGACATCTAAGGGGTTCAAAGGGCTACAAGAAACTGAGATTCTCCTTTAAAAAAACTCACATGCAGACCAAGCCAGAGGTTCACAGTTGGTTGAGCATCTTCCTGTGCACTGAAAGGTTGCAGGTTTGATTCTAGTCAGGGCACATACCTGTGTTATGGGTTCCATCCCTGGTTGGAAAGCAACAAATCAATGATTCTCTCTCACATAGATGTTTGGCTCTTTCTTTCTCTCTTCCTTTCTAATGATGTCCTCAGGTGAGGATTAAAAAAAAAAACAACACACACACACACACAAAAATCTCACATGCAGTTTCACCTACCCTTGGATCCAGTGCAAAAGCAGCAACTGAAAACTGCATAGACTACATGTGAAGGAGATTCCTTTGCTGACCTTAAAGCATCTGCTGGAGGGACAGAGGACAGCTGAGACTCTCTTCAGAGACAGAAGCACCAACAATTGCCATTTCTGCACTTTCAGTCTGCCAGCTAGTTCAGGCAGGCTGGTTTGAATGCATCAACCTCCTGCTGCCTTGCTAGGGCAGTTTGGGTGACCAGTTACAGCACTGTACTGCAGACCTGCTAAAGTGCAGCACTCCCCAACTCTCTGGATGGGCAGATGAGTGCAAACAATCATGGCAATTTCCACTTCCCTTGGTAGGTCTGCAAGGACACACAGTTGCAACACTTCCCTGCTCCATGGCTAAAGCCGGTGAGCATGAGCAATCATGGCATTCTCTTGCTGCCCCCTTAAAGCCAGTGCAGATAATGTAGTCTCTCACTGCATCATTGGAGCCCATGGGCACCTGTAGTCAAGGTACTTTCTTGCACTCTTTCAGAAGATGGTGAGTGTTCCCCATACCACCTACACTCTCTAGTTGCCTCACTAAAGCCAACGGGCATGAAAAATCCATACAGGGCAAATCACTTGATCTCCTGGCCCTGGAGGCTAGCATTCCTGGGCTCCTGGGGACTATAAATATCAGGAAGATAATTTTCAGCATACTATCACCTTCAGAACACTGCACACAGCAGACTGAAACAGACCCCAATCTTCCTGTTAATAGGTCCTACTTATCTAAACTAGAGCCTCAGCTTAAGGGTCAGGCTTCAGGTTTCCCACACATCTAGAGGTTACAAAGGCACTCCCAGAGAACATAAGCAGGGACACTCCCTGTGCACTCCCTTACCCTTACTATGGCTCAAAAATACGTACCAGAGCCCTGGCCGGTTTGGCTCAGCGGTTAGAGCATCGGCCTGCGGTCAGGAGAGACCCGGGTTCGGTTCCCGCTAAGGGCACATACTTCGGTTGCAGTTTGTCCCCGGCCCTGGTTGGTCATGCGGGTGGCAGCCACTCGATGTGTCCCTTCACATCGATGTTTCTCACTCTCTCTCCCTTCCTCTCTCTCCCTCCCATTCTATCTGTACAAAAAATGGAAAAAATATCCTCGGGTGAGGAAAAAAAAAAAAAAAAGATACGTACCAGAAAGGATCTTATGTACTTGTTAATTTTTGTAACTTTCAACAAGGGGACACCGCCATATCTCCCAGTTTAGAACTACCAGGTTTTATGATTGTGGGCCCACAGGACTATATGTACTTACACACTTTAAAAGCTGCATCCTAAAGGTCTTGTTTCCAATAATCCTGAAAGTATTTTCTAAATGAGATTCTTCCCCTGTAACAATGACAAATCTTGGCATACCTTCCATAATCAGTACCTATCAAGAATAAATCAGGCTATTTAGACAATCACAAAGGTTCAGGATACAACCAAGAGTTAGAGTGAGACTGACGGATAAGGTTCATCACCTACACAAGACCACTCCTTCAAGACTAAGAGAAGGAGCTGTTTCACCTAATTCAGAGAAATAAACACAAGTGATGCAAAATGAGGAAACAAAGAATTATGTTCCAAATAAAAGCTCAAGACAAAACTTTATAAAAAGACCTTAATGATACAGATATAAATAATCTAACTGGTAAAAAAATTCAAAGTAATGGTCATAAAGATAACCAACAGACCAGGGAGAGAATGGATGAACAAACTGAGAACACCAACAAGAGAAAAAATGTAAGATACCACCAAACAGAAGTCACAGAGCAGAATGATACAATACATAAACTGAAAAAATACACTAAAAGTGTTCTCAAAATAGACTGTATGAAGCAGAAGAATGAATCAGTGCATTGAATGACAAAGCACTGAAATACAAAAGAAAAGGAATTTTTAAAAGTGGACATAGCTTATAGAAGCTAGGGGACAAGATCAAGTAAGATAACCTTCATATTATAATAGTTCCAGAAGAAGAGGGGGGGGGGGCATAAAACTTACTTGAAGAAGTGATGGCTGAAAATTTCCCTAACCTGGGCAAGGAAACAGACACCCAGGTCCTGAAAGCTCAGAGAGTTATAAATACTACAACCCAGTGACACTAATATACATCATAATTAAAATAAAAATATTTAAAGATAAAGAGAAAATCTTAAAAGCAGCAGGATGAAAACAACTTGGAAATCCCATAAAGTAATCAGCAGATTTTTCAGCAGAAACTTTGCAGGCAAGAGGGACTGGGTTGATATATTCAAAGGGCTTAAAGAAAAAAAATTACTAACCAAGAATACTCTAACTAACAAAAGTTATCATTCAGAACTGAAGGAGAGATGGCGTTTTCCAGGTAAGCAAAAGCTAGAGTTAATCACCTCTAAACTGGCCTGAAAAGAAAAGTTAAAGAAGTCTTTCAGCTGAAAATAAATGGTACTAATTAATAACAAGAAAACACATAAATAAATATAAAAATCTCACTGGTAAAGTAGATACACAGTAAAGGTAGTGCTTAGTAACTAATAAAAATAGTAATAAAGTTAAAAAAAGTGAAAATCTTAATAGACTGATTTCTAGTAGAAAATTTAATCAGTAATCAAAACCTCCCAACAAATAAAAGTCTAGTACTATACAGCTTCATGGTTGAATTCTGACATTCAAAGATTTAATACCATTCCAAAATATTGAAGAGGAAGGATCACTTCTAAGCTCATTTTATGAGGCCAACATTAACCTGATACCCAAACCAGATAACAACATACACACAAAAAAAAGAAAATAAAATTTCAGGTCAATATCCCTAATGAACATAGATATAAAATTTCTCAACAAAATATAGCAAACTGAATTCAATAATACATTAAAATGACACCATGATCAAGTGGAATTTATTGATATAATACAGGGATGTGAGGATGGTTCTAAATCAATCAACATAATATATCACACTAACAAAATGAAAGATAAACGTCACACAATCATCTCAATAGATACAGAATAAGCATGTGACACATCTCAACATACATTTACAATCAAACCACTCTACAAAATAGGTATGAAGGAAATGTACCTTAACATAATAATCACCATATATGACAAACCCACATCTAATAACATACTAATGATGAAAAGTTGAAAGTTTTTCCTCTAAGATCAGAAACAAGATAAGAATGTCCATTCTTGCCACTTTTTCAAAGTAGTATTAGAAATACTAGCCACAGCAATTGGGCAAGAAAAAGAAAGAAAAGTCATCCAATTGGAAAGAAAACATAAAACTGTCACTATTTTCATATGACATCAGACTAAAAATAGGAAACTCAAAAGATTCCACCAAAAACATTGTTAGAACCAATAAATTCAGTGAAGTTGCAGGATACAACATTAATTTTAAAAATCTGTTGCATTTCTCTACACCAATAACAAACTATAAGAAACAAAAATTTAGCAATCTCATTTACCAGTGTACCCAAAAAAATAAAACACTGCAAATAAATTTAACCAAAAAGGTGAAAGACCAGAACAATAAAAACTGCAAGACATTAATGAGAGAAACTGAATGAGACACAACAAATTCAATGATATTTTGTACTCATGAATTGAAGAGATAATTTTGTTAAAGTGTCTGTAATATCCAAAGCAATTATACTGATTAAATGTAGTCCCTACCAAAATTCCAATGACATTTTTACATAATACTAAAATATATATGCAACCACATAAGATTCCCAATAGCCAAAGCAATCTTAAAATAGAAAAACAAAACTAGACGTATGACATCTATTGGTTTCAAACTACACTACAAAACTATAGTAATCAAAACAGTATGTAGGCAGGCCCTGGCCAGTTTGGCTCAGTGGTTAGAGTGTCAGCCCACAGATGGGTCACAGGTTCAATTCCTGATCAAGAGTATGTACCTGGGTTGCAGGTTTGATCCCAGACCTGATCGGAATCAAGTGGAAGCAACCAATCGATGTCTCTCTCTCATATTGATGCTTCTCAATCTCTCTCTCCCTCTCTCTCTCCCTTTCACTCTATCTAAAAACCAATGTAAAAATGTCCTCAGATGAGGATTAACAAAACAAACAAAAACAGGATGGGGGCGGAGGCAGGAACAGGGAGAAGGATGTCCATAGAGAGGAAAAGGAGAGACGTTTGTAATACTTTCAACAATTAAGATAAAATTTTTAAAAAGAAAACAGTATGGCATTGGTATGAAAACAGAACACATAGTTCAACGGAACAGAACAGACAGCTCAGAAATAAACTCACATATATATAATGAATAAATTTAAGACAAAAGAAGCAAGGATATACAACAGGGAAAAGACAGTATTTTCAATAAATGGGGTTGAAAAAACAGCACAGAATAAAACTGGACCACCTACCTTATCCTATATAAAAAAATTCACTCAAAATGGATTAAGGACTTGAAAGTAAGACCTCAAACTATAAAACACCTAGAAGAAAATAAAGACAGTATGCTCCTTAATATCAGTCTTAGTGATTTTATTTTTGTAACTGATTTGAAAGATGAGAAGGGAAACATAAATGAAAATAAACAAATTGACTATATGAAACTGAAAACCTTCTACACAATGATGGAAACTATCAATCAAACAAAAAGGCAACCTATTAAATGGGAGAAGATATTTGCAAGCTCTATTTCAAAAAGGAGTTAATATGCAAAAAATATAAAGAACACATACAATTCAACAACAACAAAATTCAGGTTAAACACTGGGCAGAGATTTTAAACAGACATTTTTCTAAAAGAGGCATACATATAATCAAAAGGTACATGAAAATATACTCAACATTACAAATCATTAGGGAAATGCAAATCAAAACCATTTATGAGATATTACTTCACATCTGTCACAGAATGGATACTACCCAAAGGTCAACAAATAGCAAGTGTTGGCCTGAATGCAATTAAAAAGGAACCCTCATGCACTATTGATAGGATTCTAAATTGGTACAACCACTATGGAAAACATTATCGAGATTCCTCAATAACTTAAAAATAGAACCTTATGATCCAGCTATTCCACTTTTGAGTATCTTTCTGAAGAACATTGAATTAATAAATCAAAAAGATATGCGCCCTTCTGTATTCACTGCATCATTACAATTGCATTATTTACCAAAGCCAAGAAATGGAAACAACCTAAGTGTCCAACAATGGATAAATGGATAAAAAGGAAACACACACATAATAGAATATTATTATACTATTTAGCCATGAAAGATAGTAAAATCTTGCCATTTGCAAAAACATAGATGGACCGGGAGGGTATTATGTTAAGTAAAATAAGTCAGAAAAAGACAAAGACCACATGATTTTATTATAGTGCAGTCTAAAAACAAAACAAAATCAGACTCATAGATATATAGAATAGATTAGCAGTTGCCAGAGGAGAGGTGGGTTGGGGAGGAGAATGGGTGAAAGGGATTTAGAAGTACACACTTCTAGATATAAAATAAATAATTCATAGGAATATAATATACAGCTTGGGGAGTAACGTCAGTAGTACAGTATATTAACTTTGTATCATGATATATAGTAACCAGAATTATTGCAATCATTTCACAATGTGTACCAATGTCTAATCACTGTGTTGTATACCTAAAACTAATGTCAGTGATACTTCATTTTAAAATAGTATTTTTCTAGTATAAGGTCAACTCTGTGAAGCTATAGATTTTGTCTAATTTGCTCAATTTGGGGTTGCCAAAGCCTTGAACATTTTTAAGAAATGTATTGCATACAAGATAGGTGTACAATAAATGTTTGTGGATGCATAAATTGTATCGCTCAACTGAGCATTTTGTAGATACTGACATATAGTAAATTCAAAATATAATCATTAACATGGATAGCTATCATGTTACTGTTAAATGCACTGCCATGTTTTAACAGACAACAAAGGTAAATCTCCCTTGTGAATGAAAAAGTCTAATGAGAATATGTGTACAAACAGAGAAGTCCACCCCACTGCACAAAGAAATTAGGTTGAAGAGTTTTCAAGAGGAGGTTAAAGATGTTTCCAAGAAAGTCATGTTGGTTCTGCTCTAACAATAAAATTTAATAGCATTGTGAAGGATATGGCCACAATTAGCATAGTCTGAAAATAGGCTAAAGGGTTATCTCAGGCTTGGAGGTAGAATTTATATTTTCTCATAAAGTGAACCAGAGGAGTCCTATGAACTACAGAGGCCGTGGCCGGAGCATGTTCTTATTACAGTCATATCCTGTTTCTCTCTTTATTAGGAGTGTTGATGGCAGAGAAAAGCCAGTGCAATAGCCAAGGGCAAAGTGATGCCGTAACAGTTCCACGAAATAAACAAAACAAAGAAAAAGACAATCCCTGACTGTGATCAGAGCACACCCCCTTGAACAAATTCTAAATACGCCAATTATACCTCTATTTCCTTGTCCGCAGAATGTCTGTATTGGTAGAGAATATGTATACAAACAGATATTCCTCCTAAAAATGTAGGAAAGAGTTTCATATTCACTTAAATTACCGAATAAGTTTCATTTATTTTATACAACAGGTTTATGTGTGCATTTTTAGTTTATGTTGAACGTTAGAATCCATTTTTACACATTATTGTATGTTGGACACCGGCAGCTGATATCGTTAAATATTCAAGTTCTTGATTGTTCTATAGTCCCCATTTTGACAAATGTCTGAAATCATGACTTGTAAATTCACCTACAAAAGTAATACTGTGAAACACTCTGAATTTTAAGTTGAGTGACAGAACAGAATACAATAAATGTCTATAAGTCAAGTATTCTGTCCACATCAAATATCTTATGGCTCTCTCCAGAGTTCCTCAGCAGATCCTATAATCCTGGTATCGTTTCTTTGCAGAGGTCTCCCTAGAAGAGTGGAGGAATATGATAAGTGCACCCGGAAAGGCAACACTGTAATAACTAGAGGAAAGAAGGCATTCTCTCTCTTCATGCCACTGCTCCTTTGCCACATTTCTCTTTAGGTATAGTAACCACAAGCCATATAACAAAAAACAAAAAAATATATGAGAAAAAAAGAAAAAAAATCAAGTACAGAAATAAAGTGAGAATAAATGGCATAGAAACAAAATAAAGCTTAAAAAGAGATAAGTAGAAATAAATAAGAGATATACAAACCTAGAAGATACTGACACAGATAAACTAGATGAGACTCATGGGGAAAAAAACAAACATAATACCCTAAAAGTAATTATGATGTATTAAAATCACAAAAGTTGTTGAGATGAAGGTAAAGAACAAAGCCAGGAGTTTAAAATATTGGGAATATTTTACATTTAGGAGATGGGGGATTAAAAATATAGCAACAAAAGGGTAAAAACATAACCTATTTGAATGCAAAAAAAGTCTAAGATAAATTGAATACTAGAGTTTAAAATAATGCAAAAGAAGGATTATTAGCAAAAGGATTATTAGCAAAATACAGTCCACAAATGTAATACTGCATCAGTTTTGCCACAAAGCCAGAGTAGCAAGCTTTAAGATTAAAGAAAATTAAACATATTTCCTTACTGAAAACAAATTTTCAAAGTTATAAAAAACAAAAACAGAACAGATGTAAACAGGGAGCACAATCCCTGACCGGTCCTGAAGGACTGCCTCTCAAGGGTGTGGCATTCTCTGCTTTAGCAGCAGAATCTCCCTAATACTCCTAGTGGGTAGGGAGGAGTGAGATGCCATTAGATCCCCATCCCCTCTTTCAACCACTTCTCCAAGATTTAAGAATGTGCAGCTCTATTCATAATTACCCAGGAATAGTCCCCTTCATAGAAACAGCCTCTGTTTCCCCAGCACAAGTAATGAATGGCTTGCCCAGCCCTGCAGACTCCCCAAGATACTTTTAACTCATCATTCAGAAATTGGACTTATGAATTTCCTGTTCCTATCCCTATCTGCAAACATTTTTTCTGACCTTTCATTTGTACTGTTTCCACAGCCTACTCACTGAACAAGGTGAAAGTAGCAAAGCATAACCGAAAGCACACTGAAGTTCATGAGAAATGAGCCATACTCGGCTGAGAGATGGACACCATGAACAGATCCAACTTTCCACTTAATTAGAATATGGGGACAGAGAAGGTAAAGACATCACATCTGAACTAAATCTTAGAGTTTCCTAAATGATTTTCTGTGTTACATACCTTATGCCCTAGCTGTTAATCTCAAAGTCCGTTTTTACCAAGGCCATGTGCTGCCATGTCTGTCACACTGTTCTTTCAAGGACAGGCTAAACCTCAGATGTGTGCGGTGGTGGTAGGACTGGACAAGGGGCAGGACAAAGGGGAAATACCCTCTAAATGATACACAAGGTAGAAGAAATTAATATTTATTTGGAGAAACTTCCAATTCTCTTTGCAGGAAATTCTTTATATCCTCCATCTGTTTTTTTGCTGGGTGATTGTTCAGCTCTTGTAAATAGAGTGGTGCTCCGAGCAACTGCCCAACTGGCCTACAACGTGTTCAGGCTTTGTTTGTATTTAACTGCACAAAAGCAAATGAAATCCATGTAAGGGGTCATTAGTCATGCTCACTGGGATATACCCTTACTGCCCCCCAAACCCACAAATTTTCCTTGATCTACTTTTGCTAACTTGTAGAAATGTTTCTTGCCAGATCTGGAGGAAAAGAAATTTTGCACAGGTAAATTAGGAAGGAGTCCATGGATTTGCCCAGCTCTCTATCCCTCTTCTGTTTATGGTGTTTCTTTTCAAATTACTAGCACCCTTTCTAAATCAGCATACTTCTAATGCCAGAATTGATTGTGGGTCAGTGTGTACTTGGCTGTGGAAAGGAAATGAATAGTTGTTCAATTTTTTTTTTAATTAGAGAAAATACAGATTGAAAAAAATACCTTATATGTGATATGAAAATTTTATTGATGCCAATCTATATTACTTTTAAAAATGTACATGAAAAACTACTAAATTATGAAAAACTAGTATCAACTTAATTTGTTTTCTGGACAGAAAGATTAAACGTGGGACTATTTGGTTAGAAAGAGGAGCCCAGGCTGCCCCCTCACTTTGGAGAGAAGAAAGTTCTAGGTCCTTTCCAAAGCCTTCCTGCCTTCCATCCCTGGGCCAGGAGCCTTGTGCACATGTTTTTCAAAATCTGTTGCACGAGCTTACATCACTGGGTGTTGGATACTAACAGTATAATGATGATGACTAGTTTAAGTTTTACTTTTTGAACACTTCTAAGACTAAAGGCCTGAAATTCACAGGGATAAATGAAGTTGATTATCTTGAGAGTACTTACTATTTTTATGTGATGTATGATTTATAACCCCTATTTCTAAAACGGAATAGAAGTAGTTATACTGAATTTAGTGGAAGTATGAGCTCATGAAATATTTTCACATACTGACATTTTTTTTTTTTTTTTTTGTATTTCTGAATATAGGCGATGACCTACTTTTTAGTTGAGAGGCAGGGACATTTTTATCCTAATCAAAAAAATTTTTCTTATGTACCACTATTTTGAAATTCTACATATATTAAAACATGAACTATTGTCCAGTCATCTGAGAAACCAAGCATAAAAAGATCTTATCCCCCAAAGAATGAAGAAAGTACTACTTGAATATGGTAAACTAACTAATTTATTGTATAATGTTTTAATTTTACATTCTTTACTTTTCTATATATAGTACTAATCAAAATGTGTAATTATATAATTACACATAGGTTTATTAATTCAATATCTGTCTCCTTTAATAGAATGTCAGTTCCAAGAGAACAGTGATCACTTATAACTGTATAAGTACAACATTTTGTAGGCATTAATAATATGCAGGCACAGTTTTAAGTACTTTAAATACATTAACTTAATTTTCATAATAGTCCCATTATTATTATTATTATTGCACATTGCAAAGGAACAAATAGAAATTAATTAACTAGACCAAAGTCTATTTGCTGGGAAGTCTGGGGGCCACTCTTCAAATGCAGGCAATTGCCTTCCTCCAACATTCCTGTTCTTAACCACCATGTTAGCTGGCTTGGTTACGAGTAGGATCTATGGCCTTTCTTTTTCTTTTTGGTACATGCCCCTTGCTGCTAGGACCTAGCGGAAACTGAACACAGGACTGTCTGGTCCGCGGGCCGATGCTCCAACCACTGAGCCAAACCGGCCAGGGCCAGCCTTTCTTTTTCAACTCTAGCTCTACTCCTTATTACCAGGCATTCAGAAAACCTACATTGTTAAATAATGGACTTTTGGCTTTATCGGACACCCCCTCGCCCGAATTAGTCCATTATATCGAGGTTTTATTGTATGTACATGGTACAACATGGATGAAGCATGAAAATATTTTACTGAGTCATAGAAACCAATCAGAAAAGGCCATAATTCTATGAATATGAAATGTCCAGAAGTAGCAAATCCATGGAGACAAAAGAAGATTAGTGGTTGCTGCCAGGGCCTGGGGAGTGGAAGGGGAGGGGACTGTTCATGGGTATGTATTTTCTTTTTGGA
This sequence comes from Molossus molossus, assembly GCF_014108415.1. Taxonomy (NCBI): domain Eukaryota; kingdom Metazoa; phylum Chordata; class Mammalia; order Chiroptera; family Molossidae; genus Molossus; species Molossus molossus. The sequence continues at coordinate 71,368,924 of NW_023425344.1, read as the reverse complement.
GTGATGAAAATACTCTTAAATTAGATAGTGGTGATTGCACAACCTTGTGAATATAAAAAAAATCCTGAACTGTACACTTTAAAAGGGTGAATTTTTATAGTATGTGGAATATGTAACAATAAAACTGTTATTAAAAATGTAAATTAAACAGGTTATAGTTACGATACTTATAGTAACTACATTTGAGATTATGTATTTATTCTTTCTGAGTTTCAGTTGCCACAACAATGAAATAGTCGAGACAGTGTTAAAATCTTTTCCAGCTGTGAAGTTCTAATCATAATGAAATAATGTTTTGCCTAGCTGAAAAACTTAAAAATAATATTACTATACACACATGCATATACACTAACACACACATTCCACATATATACCTAATTAGCCACTTTTATTCTACCTAATAAACTTATATTATGAAATGTATAATTACACAAGCCTTAGTTTTACATCTTTTTTTTTTTTTTTTTTTTTTATCCTCACCCGAGGACATTTTTCCATTTTTTGTTCAGGTAGAGTGGGAGGGAGAGAGAGGAACAGAGAGAGAGAGAGAAACATCGATGTGAAAGGAACACATCGAGTGGCTGCCACCCGCACAACCAACCAGGGCCGGGGACAAACTGCAGCCGAGGTACATGCCCTTAGCAGGAACCGAACCCGGGTCTCTCAGGACCACAGGCTGACACTCTAACCGCTGAGCCAAACCGGCCAGGGCAATTTTACATCTTTATAAAATCTCAATTAACAGATCACACAAAAAATTTTGGTCAGAGAATGAGAATACAATTTAATATATTTAAGACTAAATATTGGATTTGGCCATATATTCATCTTTTCCATATGAGTGGTGGCTGAAAAGACAACAAAGAGACTGTTTCATGGATAAAAAGCTCAGTACACTGTAAGTGGAATAGAAAGGCTGCGACTATGAGCAGGTCTGGAGGAAGCAGAGAGCGGCTCGAAGTGTCTGTGGTCATGGGCTCCACACGAGAAGGGTAAAGGCAGTTCAGAGAACACAGACACAATCATGGCTCAGTTCACAGTTTTGAGGACAGCAACCTGTCCTTAGGGTTACAGTTCTGAAAGAGTAATCTGTAAGACTCTAGAACAGAGAATCTTGCACTAAATCAGTTATGTTTTCAATTACATACCCCACAAGTCCTTTTTGTTATCTGCATGTTTACTTACTATCTCTCATTTTTTTAAAAAAATTAGATATGTTTTTATTGATTTTTTTTTTTTTTTTTAGAGGGAGAGGAAGAGTGAGTCGAGCCCCCAACCCATGCAAGAGCCCTGACCTGGAATTGAACCAGTGACCTCTTGGTGCATGGGCTGATGCTGAAAGTAAAATGTGGATAGCCCAAAGAAAATGGATGAGCAGTCATTATGTCTTACTAAACCAGATATAACTCTAGTTTCAAATGACAAAAATTATAATGAACACAGAATCAATTCAAGAAATGATATTCGAGTTTTAATGAACTTTATGAGAATATCTGATCATGTTTACTATACTCAGAGAGTAAAGGTGTGAGGCAGCTCAGGCCCACAGCTAGCCAGCAACATAACTAGTAAATGGAGGATGCTTCTTTTAAGTTTACTTTGGAATAATATGATTGAAAATCTAGAAAACATTAAAAATTATAAATCATGAATTTCTAGTTTCTTTCCTCTTATTCTCTCTCATCTGCCTAATTCCTTCTCATATTTCTCCCAGGAATAATGATAATTCTGACTTCTTTAAGTATAATTACAGAGTTTTTAATTCATGTACAAGGAAACAAATATAGGATATCCTTACCTCATACTGTTTTTAAATTTATTTATTTTTGTTACAGATGTTTCTCCTTTTTCTCCCACTGATACCCCCTTCCTCCTCCCTGCCTGGCTTGTCCCCAGCTTTGTTGTCCATGTCCATTGTTCATGCATACAAGTTTTGTGGTTTATCTCTCCCCCACAATCCCCTCTTCTGGGGACTGTCAGTCTGTACCCCACTTCCACATCTCTGGGACTACCCCATTCCTCAGACTGTTATGTTCATTATATTCCACAAATAAGTGAGATCATAAGATACTTGTCTTTCTCTGTTCGGCTTGTTTTGCTTAGGATAATACTTTCCAGGTCCCTCCATGTTGTCTCAAAGGATAAGAGATCTTTCTTTCATACAGCTGCATAGTACTCCATTATGTATATGTACCACTGCTTTTTTATCCATTCATCTACTGATGGACATTTGGGCTGTTTCCAGATCTTAGTTATTGTAAATAGTGCTGCTATGAACATGGGGGTACATATATTCTTTCTGATTGGTGTTTCAAGCTTCTTAGGGACTACATCAAACTAAAAAGCTTCTGTACAGCAAAAGGTACAATCATCAAAATGGAAAGGCCACCCACTCTATGGGAGAGCATCATTACCAATGATATATCAGATAAGGGGTTAATTTCCAATATATATAGAGTGCTCATACAACTCAACAAATGAAAGACAAAGAACCCAATTTAAAAATGGGCAGAGGAACTAAATAGACATCTCTCTAAACAGGACACAAATGGCTAAGAGACATATGAAGAAATGCTCAACGTCACTAATCATCAGAGAGATGCAAATTAAAACAACAATGAGGTATCACCTCACACCTGTCAGAATGGCCACAATCAACAAATCATCAAACAACAAGTGTTGGTGAGGGTGTGGAGAAAAGGGGACTCTAGTACACTGCTGATGGGAATGCAGACTAGTGCAGCCACTATAGAAAACACTATGGTATTACCTCAAAAGATTAAAAATTGAACTGCCATTTGACCCAGTGATCCCACTTCTAGGAATTACCTCACATTTTAAAATAAAAGTTTGTACATGATACACAATGCTCCCCTACATCCTGCTTTCATGTGAAAGTATTCCTTGGAGATAGGTCCATATCAGTACATAGAGATTTTCCATGTCTTAACGTTGAATGTTATTTCATTGTTTAATATGCCATAATTAATCTAACTTTTAGGTACATCCAAATATTTGCCATTTCAAACACTGCTGCAAATAAATGTTAGCGTGTGTGTGTGTGTGTGTGTGTGTGTGTGTGTGTGTGTGTGTGTATACCCACCTGCCCACATGTCTGTAAGACAAAGCCCTAAAGGGGATATTAGTAGAACCTTATTTACATGTAACTATATCACCTACCTTCTGAGGCAACTATATGGATACATGATTTCTGGGTGAAAACTTCAGTTGCACCAAACCACATTGGCTTGGGGTAGACACAGTAATAGTAATGAATACCAGTTTCTGACTCATTCCTCAACAAAAGATTTGGAAGAAATATAAATCCCTTTCAGATAGTTCCTCAGTGATTAATAATATGTTCTCCTAATTAGCTATGATCCCTCTGTCACTTTCACAGTTTGTGGGTCTCAAGTTGCCATTATGACATTTTCTCTCCTTCATGTCATGATGAGACTGTTTTCATGTCTCTTTTGTCTTCTACTCCCAATACGACCCCAAGGACTCCCACGCCACTTCTACACCACAACGTCACCCTTGTCACTTCACCCCTTGACAGTACAGTCAGATAATATAAATAACTCATTTTTTTTTACTCTTGAGCTTCATTTTCAGAAACTAATCAATATATTAAACTATGGAGCCCTCTACCTATAATATTCAGTAAATATTGACTGAAGTCAATACTAGGCTTGCTAACAGCACATGCTCCTCCATTGTTTCTTCTGTATAGAGAACCTGAAGGTGTATAAATACATGTGCGTGCACACACACACACACACAAAATTTACTTCGATTGTCCTTTTAGTTATCTCTTTTGTCTTTCCATTGTGTATAGGTAATGAGAGAGCCATTACTGAGAACTTGTGACTTTTATGAGACATGTAAAAATATTTAATGATATTGTAGCTTATAAGAGCGAATAATTTGTAGATAGTATTTGTCATATTAATAATCCTCGTGTTATCTATGAAAATTATCATATTGTTCTGAATTTTATAACTTTTAGAATGCTATTTAAAAAGGCTGCAAGAAGTTAATTCATTTTTTCAAAATTGTTCCTATTGTTAGACTCCTTGCATTTTAATAAAAAAAGGCTTACTTTTCAACTTTTGTTTACAATGTGATTCATTCTAGTTGACCAATGTTTAATTTTATATTTCAAATAAATGTATAAAAGTGGACATCAGTTTGCTATATTTTTAATAAGTGATTTTCCCATGCTGTAGAAAAACAAATAAAAGAAATACTTTCATTTCGATGGTTGGCAGGTCAACACTACTGTGTTGGATGGAGTATATTATTTACAATTCAGCCAAGACTGGAAGCACTGATGTGCTGAACCTTTTCTTATATTTCCTGCTTTTCAGAGCTATCTTTTAGATCCTGACTCCTGCTAGATAATAATAAACAAAAATGGGTTATAATCCTTTCATAACAATTATTTTATTGCTTTGAATACCCATAACAATTACGGTTTATATTTCTCTTTGGGCATTTACATTCTTTCTCTATCATTTCATGTATAGGTCTTGTCTCCATAATTAGGCTCTAATCCCTGAGGTCAAGTCACTGTATATGCTACAGCTCTTAATGCAGTGTCTCTCCCATGGTGGAAGCTTAAAAATTACTAGCTATAGATGACTGTGTGATTATGATTATTCAAGGCACATTAATGAAATGAGACCATTAAGCCACAAATATAAAAGCACTTAGTACAGATACTGACACACACACAAAAAAATCAATAAATGTTTGGTTTACTGCATTTATCAACTATCTTTGGCAAATGTAACATGCAATTTTCTTAAAAATATAATGTAGTACAAGCTCTATATTATTTCTTTAGCACTTTAGTCCCATTTGTCCATTAACAGATAAAAGAACACCTTACTATTGAAGTACTTTTCTGTCTTATTGAATATAATAATGCTAAGTTCAAACGTAAATTTTCTCAGAACACTTTACCAATAATGAATCTAAACATCTGAGACAATATATTAAGACACTTAAGGAATCATTTAAATCAGTTTGGTTTTAATAAGTGCAACCAAAAGGTTTACCTTATCTAATTCCTTGCCTCACTAAAAATTGCATATGCTTAAGAAAAAATCTACTAGGAGTTTATTATAAAGTTCAAAAGGTATGACTTCTCTGATAACCGGTACATGTTAATTTTATAAAACATAGTTTTCTATAAGTAAAAATATTTTTAGAAAGCAAAAATAGTTTGGCATTCAGAGCCAGACTTCAGTGTGAAAATAACTAATACTTTTTATTACACTTCAGTGTTCTTATCTGTAAAATGAAAATAATCCTACCAAGGTTTGTGTTTAGAGTGGTGCAAGGAATGAAAATAATATATGTTAAAATACAGCACCTAATGTATACCCAGTACATGTTTCCTGTTGTATTACTACTGTGTGTATCTTGTTGATTGTGCTATTCTATCTGTGTGGCATATGCTAGTACCAAACAACTACAAAGAATAAACACAGCAGGGGCAACAGAGCTTGCTGTTGGCAAAAGAAGATTTTAAGTTTGAAGTCTTGATTTTTAACATTGGTCCTGCTTAGTTAACATTCTGATCTCTTGTACAAATCATTTCTGCTCAATTTTCCTTTCCTGATTAATGAAAATATTATACAATAGCAATAAGCATGTGAGCTTTTGCCAGGTCAACAGAATTAATACACATGAATTTGAAAACCTTTTTTTGAAGGGCTGTGAAACTATTTATTATACATCTGTATTCTTCACAATATTGACTATATGGATGAATTACTTATTCGACAACTGCCCTCCCTACTAGTTGTTGAGTGCCACAGAAGCAGAGATATGTTATATCCTTATCTTTTTATGAGTTCTTAAAAAAATACAATACTAATTCTTCATTGTTGTTTTTGTAAAAAAAAAAGAAAAAATCCCTGTTATAGGTGAGTATACCAACAAAATATGTGGACATTCAAGCTAATTTTTTTAAAATTACAGGAAAAAACACTATATGTTCTCCACAGATATTTTAAAGAAAATATTACCAGTGGCCATGCTAATGTAATTTAGAACTTGAAATCACTTTGTAATTTTTTTATACGTTTTTATTGATTTTTTTAGACAGAGAAGTAGGGAGAAACAGACATTGATCGGCTGCCTCCTACCGGGGATTGAGCCTGCAACCCAGGCATGCGCTGTGGGAATCGAACCAGGACCTCTCAGTCCATAGGACAACACTCAATCCACTGAGCCACACAAGCTGGGCCACTTTGTAAATTTAATGCTAGTGACTTTGATCATTCAATCAAAAAACATCACTGAAAGAATTAAGTATAGATTACTTGTTATAACCCTGAACAGTAAAAATAAACAACTAAAAAGTAAAATATTGGGGGAAAGTCTAAAAGTAATATTAGACAAATGCAAAATAGCAAATTTTACTTTAAGAGAAGACAAAAGGTTATAAAATAACATGGCTATTCAGAGGAACTTATATGAAGTACACGGATTTACATAAACAAATTTATTTCCATTAAGGATGGCAAATGGTAATTATATTAAGTCAAAATTAATGTTTATTGAGTACATACAGTTATAGAAAACAGTAATAATTCTTTCAAGTTGGACATCAGAGAAACTGAATAAATTTTAAGAATTAAAAAAAAAAACTGTTATTCAGTGTAACGGATTGAGTATTTATGTTTAACCAAACTTCATCTATAATTATTTCATATTTAAAAGATGTAGTTGTATCAGACTTGGTTCAAAGTATTTATATTCTTCCAGTAAAAACATCAGTAGGGAGCTTATGTGCATTGTAATCAGTGAATTACAGATTCCAACACCAGCCACATTGCAATATCTAAGACAAAATCAGGAAGTTTGGCCTCTGAAAAATAAGTTTTCTAGAATCTATGCATAATGGATAATATTAGTTCTTGAAATTAATCAACCCTATACTGATCAGTAGATTATTTGCTAAAATGATGATGTCCAGATCACCATCAGTAAAGAGCAATCTTCAAATAAAATCAGTGAATATAACCACTTCTTCCCTTTTTGGCTAAGGTCAAGTATAGACAACACTGAATGAAAATAATTGAGAAATCTAACATGTTATGAAAAATGTGGAACTGCCGATAGTGTTCACATTTCTACAAGTACAAATAACATGCTGGTAGTCTTCATTGAAAAAAAAAGTTCAAGTTAATAATTAGGAATTGACATGCTACATAAAAACTAGCAGACTCTGTAACGAGAGCTCAGTGACATTTCCACATGCTCACCTGGTAACCGTGGACATAATCCCTTTTATGCTTTCTCTTCCTAATTTTTGAAAATGTGTGACTGAAGCAGATATCCAACTGGGAAGGCATTTCATCAGATCCCCAGATTTTAACACAAATATTCCATAGGGTGAATATCCAGCTAGTTTTATTTTGATCCATACTTACTCTCTTGGTCAATACTTTTTATCTAATGACTATGAGGGATACATATGAAAGACAATGTGCTCCAGGTCATTTCTAGTATGCATCAATTGTCAAGTGGCAGAGGCCCTCTGAAATCATTAAAACTCAAATACTACTGAATTTCTGAGGATGCAGATTACATAAAAATGTCCCCCAGGTGGCCAATCCATGGCCCCAGCTATTTTCACTGATAAGTTACAGATAAAGACAAATGTCCATTTCCAAGGAACCCCCATAGGAAAAAATTAATAAAACCTTTCATATTTTGACATAAAAAAATGTATTAAAGACAGGAGCAGCCTCATGTTTGCCTTTAAATTCTTCAAATTCAAACAGTGTTTGTTGTACGTATTAATCACACATACACAAAAAGAACTTAACCCAGCCAGTCTGCTTCCAGGAATTATTTAATTAAAACAACAAAATTGCTTTAATTTTTTTAAACATGGAGAGAACTGAAAATTAAGCATAAAATTCTATAGGACACATATTTTCTTATATAATTAACTGTATCACATACAAATATATTTAATGTTCTAGATTTCTAAATGCAATAATATTCAGATTTATTATGATTATATGTAAGTTGAAGAAAGAAAGGTTTAGGAAACAAAAATTCTAAAAATGTCATGTACCATTAGTGTGATCTTGGCAGTTCAAGTTTAGTCACGTTCCCTTTCCCTATTTTCAAACCAATATATATTTGTGCTTGTATTTTGTTTAATTGTTTGCATATGAATGTTATATCTCCTTTTTTGTTGTTTTGCTTTCAGTTACATAATTTTGGTTACTTCCTTATTCTCATTTACTTATTCAAATTCGCTCATTACCTAAACCTTCATTTTCATTCTAACTCTTTTACTCTCATGTTGACAGCTTGGACTTTGCCTCCACTGTTTATATAGTTTCTCCTTCATACTCTCCTTTTTCTCTTTTCACCTAAATTGCTTGTCCCACTCTGTGTGTGTGTGTGTGTGTGTGTGTGTGTGTATGTGTTTACAGATATAAGGATGTGTTGAATAAGAGTCAGAATATAGTCAGAAGAGGAAGGCATGATAGAGTAACAAGAAGCATAATAAACATTTAGATTTAGAGAAGTTGGATTTTAATTTCTTCAACAAAATGGTTAGAAAGTATAATTTTGAGAACTGACTTTAATTAGAAAATATTTTGAGAACTGACTTTATTGGCGTTTTCCTTAGCACCAGTTTCCCTTCCCTACCAGATGACTGCTACTCTTCCAAGACCTGAAACTTGGATGCAGAAAATATGTTTGTATGTAATCATGCGTTACACTTAATGTACTTTACCTGCTTATTTGGCCTATTCAGATTATACACTTTTCTTTGTATCAAAAATCAGAGTAGATAACTTAAGTAAATTTATAACTACCTTTTAAAGAAGATAGTTGTTTAGCCCGGCCAGTGAGGCTCAGTGGTTGAGCATCGATCCATGCACCAAGAGGTCACCGGTTCGATTCCCAGTCAGGGCATATGCCCAGGTTGTGGGCCCAATCCCCAGTGGGGGGCATGCAGGAGGCAGCCAGTCAACTTCTCTCTCATCAATGTCTCTATCTCTCTCTCCCTCTCTCTTCCTTTTTCTCTAAAATCAATTAAAAAAATCATTTAAAAAAGGTAAAAAGAAGACAGTTGTTTAAAATTTCTTGTTCCCAGAATTACAGTTTCACCATGGTTTAAAATTCTAATAGACAATAATCATGCTGTTCATACTTCTACCTTATCCTTTAAACTGTGCTTTATCTGAACTTAGATGTTCTAGGCAATGAGGCTAAAAGGAGAAGAGTGCAGTCTCGCACTAAAAGGATGAAGAGCTATGGCATTATTGGGTTGTCAAAATATTATTTACATAAAACCATCAATCAAAAGGACTAAAAGTACACAGGCATATAGTGACAATGCTCTTAATGATCTGTTGGTGTTTATCAAACAAAAGGTAGCAGTGTTAAGAATATATGCAATGAGCCCTGGCAGGTTCGGCTCAGCAGTTAGAGCGTCAGCCTGCGGTCCAGAGAGACCCAGGTTCGGTTCCTGCTAAGGGCACGTATCTCCTTTGCAGTCTGTCCCCAGCCCTGGTGGCCCTGGTTGGGTCGTGCGGGAGGCAGCCAGTCAATGTGCACCTTTCCCGTCAATGTTCTCTCTCTCTCTCTCTCCCTCCCATTCTATCTGAACAAAAAATGGAAAAATGTCCTTGGGTGAAGATAAAAAAAAAAAAAAAGAATATAGAATATATGCAATGAACATTCTTATGAATGATTTTAAAAAGCCAAAAATAAAGCAGGCATAAATTTTAAAACATGATTTGAACAACCATGAAGACTGTTAGTAAACTCTTTAAAAATACACTTCCAAGAAGCATTACTGACAATAAATTTAGGAAAACATAAAATTTGATATCTGTAATTTTATATTTTAAGATTTTTATTAGGTATTTTCCATATAATTAACATCTTACTATCTAATGATATCATGTGATTTTAAACAAATGTATGCCTATGTTTTCAAATGAAAGTCTTCCTTGGTATATTAATAAATGTATTATTTAATTATATAACTAACAATAACTATTAATTAAATGTAAAATGAATTCACATTTAGAATTATGGAAGGAACTAATAAGTAAGATTACAAGACTTATATGCTTATGCTACATTCAATTTTAGCTCCATATTAATTACCGTTTTATTTTACTTGAGTAAGTGTACTTGCCCTTTTAATTTTAAAACAAGAAGTATATATTTACATTGATATGTAATTTTTGTCTACACCTCAAAAATAATGATCAAATTTTCAGAGAGAAATCTTTTAAGGTAACATGCAAGAGTCTATAGCTTTCCTACATAAATAAGAGTAAAAAGAGAATTATATAGATGACTATGATTAGCACTATCCTCAAAATAAACCTAACCAAAACACACTGTTTTCAGTAATAGAGAATAGAAAAGGCAATAAGGGCATATTCTGGAAAAATGTTTTCAAAATTTTACAGTTTTTTTTCCTTACTATGAAGGACATTACTGGGGAAAAATTAATAGTATTTGAATAAAGTTTAGAGTTTGGATACATAGTATGGTATCAGTATTAATTTTCTAATTTGAATAACTACTGCAGTTAAGTAAGAAAGTAAAAGATTATCTTTGGTTTTTGGAAATGCACACTAACGTATCTAGAAGTAAAAAGTCATTATGTGTGCAACTTACTCTTCAATGGTTCACAGAAACAGATAATTTTTTTAAAAGCACAATTTTTATAAGATGATAGAGACTCAGACTACATAACTGAAATGTGCCTTAGGGAACCAGGGTAAATCTGTAATGACTAAAGTCATAATGAGTCCTACTGGTGATTATCAGGGATACATTCTTGTCAAAGAATAAAATTTCAGACAAACCTGGAATGTGGACTGTTCCAAGGTAGAGTGAAGACAAAGACACAAAGACTCCATGACAGAACCTGGGGAAGGGTCTTTTTTTTTTTTTTTTTTTAATTTGTTAAATGGCTCTTGCAGAATCGATTTCAGCAGCAGATACTGGTGTGGGAGTCTTTTCACAAAAGCAAGAAAACTGCTGTAATGTGAGAGTGTGCTTGTCTTTCACAAGCAACGCTGCCAGCGGCAACTCGACTTGCCATTATGATGTTTCAATCCTTCAAGAGAAACAAGGGAAGTGCAGAAAAGGGTTTGTGCCCCAAAACTAAGGTAGTCAGAGGATAAAAATGGGTACAGAGAAAATATATTCCCTGAGCACAAGTTTTCTATCTATATCTGTAATCCACTCAAGCCCTTTCTTTATCCCACATTCTAACATTTTGTTTTTATATCTGAAGACCAGAAGAACGATGGTTATTTTGGGCAAAGCCCAAGGGAGCACTTCCAAATGGTAGATGGCATTTATTACAAAGCTCAATATTCATTATTTTCAAGGAAAATAGTGTGAGTAATGAGTAGCTATAAGAGTAATACTTACTATGTGTGACTAATAGTACTAATATTCTTTAACATGTCTACCCACTCTCTGCCCAAGGCAGTTTAGGACAGTCAGTGTGGTTTTTAACACTTAAAGTAATTTCATAAGGTAGGTACTGATACTTTCAGTTGAAGAACAAAAGTCATGAATTGTATACATCAATTGTTCAGAATCATAGAGCTAGCTAGCGCAAAAGCTTGGCAGCCTCACTTCAGAGCTCACACCTCTATGCGACGGTTTGGTAACTGCCAACATGACAATGCATAAAATGTTCTGCCATGCATTTCATACACAGACTGAAAGATTTATCAGTCATTATGGGTCACTATGTCTAACATGACTTTTAGAGAAGCCAGTGTTTCCTGACACTAAATTAGATGAGTTATTATGAATTTATGAATTCACAAATTACACTAGTATTTCTTTAGCCAACCATAAGAAAAACATTATTTGTTAGTAAGGAAAATGTTATTTTGCCAGGATCAAAAATGAAACCAAAAATTACTGTTTTGACTTTACTCATTCAACAAATACTATTAGTCGCCTATTTTAACCGAGGTTACTATTCTTGGTGCTGGGAAAAGTGCAGTTAGGCAGATATGGATTTCTGACATCCCGAAATGTTCACTATCGTGAGAAAAACAAAATATACAAGATACAAATATAGTGTAGCATAGATAATATAAGTGAGGACAAAAGCAAAAGCAGTAATATTTAATAGGTTTGCCTTATGTTGAGTAAAATCTGCAACTCTCCAGATTCCCTTCATTGATATCCTAGTTTTTCCCCATGGAGGTAAACAAAAGAAAAAAATGTTGTTGTTTTTTTTTAAAAGATAACAGACTAAGAATTATATTAAACAATGACCACATCCTACCAGAAAATTTTATTTAAAATATACAGGGATCCAAATTTTGTAAAGTCTACATAATATGAATTTTTATCTGTCTATTCTTCTCTGGACTTGATTCATTCTATTAATGTTCCTCTGCAACCATGCCCAGATCTAAAAGCAGCCACCAGACACAGTTGGAATGTTAATGGAGGGGGGAGGTCCTCATCTGCCCCAGTTGCTAGTGGGAGTGAAATTCTTACAATATCCCGAGAAAAGTAATTTTCTGAGATTTGCACTTGTGAACAAGTGATGTTATTTCTGTGGAATTAAGTCCCTGAGTTTCTAAATTCCCATTTCCCTTTGTCCAGTCATAAAGAAGTTTTCACATGATTGCAGTAGCCATACCCATCCTGGCCAATCATCTCTTCCCCCAGATTTGACTGACAGGCGTGTTTCTTCCCTATGTCACCCCAACTTCACTGGGCATGGGTCCATCTTGCCTTTATTGGATCCGTCCCACAGATTCCCTGGGGAGCACAAAGTTGCAGCTTCCTGGTGAAGCTGCCCAAAGGATATGCCTATAATGTTTAGCTTCCCCTTTTGCTCCTTTCCTGTTATTAATAACTAGCTAATGATAATGGTAATAAGAATTAAGGCAGTCAACTTTTCCATTCTTTCTATCTGAATCCTGTAGTTCTACATTCTATTAATGCCAACATGAATTCTAATAGATTTGAAAATAAATTCTGACAATTATTTGCTGAAGGATTTGGGGCAGGTTATTTAATTTCATTGTATTAGTTTTCTTGATTAGTATACTATTTATAATAATTTTGATATTATTGGATTGCATTTAAAGATAAATTACATGAATATATGAAACTCACTAGCCCAAGGTACACACTTAGTACACACTAGTTAATGTTACTTTCTCTCCCTCCCATATTGAATTCAGAGTCTCACTAAATATGCATGCTTAGTCAAATAAAGTTAATCTTGATCTCTAACTGTGCACTTGCTTTTACTGATGCTAGTTTCTTTGTTTAAAAAAGGACTATAGTCAACTCTGTAAACATCATTATGATAATCTTCATCTAGTCTCTAAAATTTCCCCAGTTTCTTAGAATTTTTATTTTGTAATTCAATATATTTGACATATTTAATACCCTTTCCAGTTTCATAATACCTGCAAGGTTGAAAAGAAAATTTCCAATATTTTTATTCAAGTTAATAATAAAAATTTAGAATAAGAGTCAAAGATAAAGTCCTATAAAAAACAACCACTAGAAGTCTGTTTTCCAGTTAATATTAATCTGTAACTCAGAGTCATCTGAATATGATCTTTCAGCCAATTATAATAGTATATGGCTCTATCATATAACAATATTTTCCATCTTGTCAACAGGGACATTAAAAGAGAACTTTGAAATATCTTATTGAAATCTAGATACATGCACTCTGCATCTTTTCCCTTGGAGTATATTTGAAGATTTCAATCATAAAGATTATAGTACCTACTTGAAAAACAATCATGATGTTCATAGTAATCTACTAAAATGAAAGCAGACTATTAGATATTCAAACAAGTCTTTATAAGTATGAAGCTGAACCTTATACAGATTTTAAAAGTTACCTTTCAAAGGATTCTTTCTCTAGAGAATATGGTCACATGATTTTGTGAAGAGAACAGGATTCATGTTATATCAGAGCCACTGTATTGCTATCAGGCAAAGGAAAATTATTTAAAGCAAACATAAAGTTTTTAAATTTGTAAGTCCAATACTCTCTTTTTCCCATAACTTTGCTATACATAAGGAGTATAATAAGACCAATTGAATGGTCATTTTTAATAAACCATAATTTCTACTTAAGAATCTCAGATATTAGTCATAGCATAGTATTGTGGGAGATATTTTTACAGATAATATTTCACTAAAGCCTAGATCAGAGCTTCTTTCTAAAAAGCTTAATTTTCAAAAATATCAACATTGTTGATTAGCATGTATAAAATTATTATGTATGTAATTCTATTTGAAAATTGCTGGGTTAAAGAGATTAGGGTCCGTTTCCATCATTATGATGCTTTAGGGTATATGCTAACATGTGCTGTGAACCCCCAAAGAGCTATAGTATGCAATATTCCTCACACCCCATTGATCACAAAACCCATTTATCTTACAGCACTTGCTAACATTTCCCAATTTCATCTTTATAATAATTATGGAGATTAGATAATATTATTTTAACAATAATAAAATACAACAGGGACTCTGCTCTGATGCTGGAATTGAGTCAGGTCTATCACACACACACACACACACACACACACACACACACAGGAAAAAGGAAGAGAAGTTTAATTAAATATTTATGTGTAAAATAAGATTTATGGGGATAGAAAATGCTCAGTGTGTTGTGGTTACTGTGGAATACCATAACCTTAAGATTGTTTAAATGGAACAAGGCTCAGAGAGCAATGCAGTATCCCAATGACATGAGAGAGTTTTAGAGTTAGGGTGGTTACTGCTAAATCTGCCCAACATGTGACCTGCTGATTTAGACTGTAATTGTCCTGGTCCTCAGGATGAGGAATTATATTGCCCTTCAGAAGATCTAGTTATGAAGAGGTGCAGAAGATAGAGATAAAGTAAATGAGGGGTTACTGACTAGGGAGAGACCAAGGATACTATTGTGACAATAGTATTGGGAATACTACTGTGACTTCAAGAAAATAAAATATTGAAACTGCATGTAGAATATTATAAATATATAATTGAGTAAGAGAATCCAAAGTTTGCTTCTGATTTTTATTACAGCCAACGATTAAAACTCTTCCACCTACATAAAACTGCCACCTTTTCCTTACAGCAATGCCAACAATGCCAAATGATTAGGGAGAAAAACGACTTGGGAGAAAACTGATCTCTTTTAGAGTCTCTGGCAGAAGATGAGCAAAACATCTTTTTAAAGTAGCACTGGTAGGAAATATATGATACCTGTTCCAACAAAAGCAACAGAAATTTTTAGAAATCAAACAACTATTAGCATATGTGTCATCTTTGCTTCTTTGTTTTGTTTTGTTTTTTGGTACATGCCCCTAACGGGAACCAAACCCAGGACTCTCTGGTCCACAGGCTGACGCTCCAGCAGCTGAACCAAACCAGGCAGGGCTATTTTAATTTTTTATTAATTTATTTTTGTTATAGATGTTTCTCCTTTTTTTCCCCATTGACACCCTCCTCCCCATCTCCCCCACCCCATACCCTGCTTTGTTGTCCGTGTCCATTGGTTATGTATATATGCATATAAATTCTGCAGTTAATCTCATCCCTCCCTCTGCCACCTCCTCTTCTGAGGGTTGTCAGTCTGTACCCTACTTCCACGTCTCTGGGTCTACGCAATTCCTCAGACTTTTATGTTCATTATATTCCACAAATAAGTGAGATCATGTGATATTTGTCTTTCTCTGCTTGGCTTGTTTCACTTAGGATAATACTTTCCAGGCCCCTCCATGTCCTCTCAAAGGATAAGAGATCTTTCTTTCTTACAGCTGTATAGTACTCCATTGTGTATATGTATCACCACTTTTTTATCCATTCATCTACTGATGGACACTTGGGCTGTTTCCAGATCTTAGCTATTGTAAATAGTGCTGCTATGATAATGAGGGTACATATTCTTTCTGATTGGTGTTTCAGGCTTTTTAGGATATATTCCTAGAAGTGGGATCACTGGGTAAAATGGAAGTTCAATTTTTAATTTTTTGAGGTAACACCATAGTGTTTTCCATAGTGGCTGCACCAGTCTGCATTCCCACCAGCAGTGTACTAGAGTCCCCTTTTCTCCACACCCTTGCCAACACTTGTTTTTGATGATTTGTTGTTGGCAGCCATTCGGACAGGTGTGAGGTGATACCTCATTGATGTTTTAATTTGCATCTCTCTGATGATTAGTGATGTTGAGCATTTCTTCATATGTCTCTTGGCCATTTTTATGTCCTGTTTGGACTTTAGCCAAGATGGTTCACAAAAAGAGAATGTTGTACTTTTAAATTAGTGAAGAGAATGTTTATTTATAATACAGACCTTAAATCATCTTAAAGAAAATGTAAGAAAGGCCCCTTCTAAACTGAGAAAGTTATTAAAATAAGCTCATCTCATCTTCTGGTAGTTATTTCTACATTATTATTAATGTAGTGTCCACCAAAGAGGGCTTCCCAGGGTCACTAATATTTCCATCTCCTTTTCTTTCCACAAAGTATACCATTTCAAGTTTCTGCTCTTGGGCACAGGTACCACAACATGGATTACTCCCCCATTCATCCTGGTAAAATACTCTAGTCAGCCAAGAAATGTCAAGGGAAGTGATTCTCAATAAATACTTCTCTCAGGTCTTCACTGAGGGGCATACTGGGAGGCATGATCAAGGCTGATAACAATACAGGTCACAGACTAACATATTCTCTTCATAACCTGACTATCCTTTCTTTTATGCACAGTTGCTTTTACTGTTGTATCTTTCAGAATATCTCCAATACAAAATGTTTTTAAAAAGTAAATAAAATAATTTGGATGCATAAAAAGGAAGAAGAAAAGTATTGGAATGTTCTACTTCTGGCTATTTCTCTATATCACCCCCTCAATCTCTATTACATTTTGTCTATTCCTAGAATTCAGATATTCTTAGGACATTAAGAAACACCTAATTTTTAGTATCTAAAGATATATATGGTATATATTAATATAACTGAAATCAGAAATATACATAGGGCGCCCTGGCTGGTGTGGCTCATTTGGTAGAGCATCATCCCGTGTGGCTCATTTGGTAGAGCATTATTCCATGCATGGAGCAGCTGCTGGTTCGATTCCCAGTCAGGGGTACATGCCCAGTTATGGGTTCGATCCCCAGTAGGAGACATGCATGGAGGTAGCCAATTGATGTTTCTTTCTCTCTCTCTCTCTCTCTTTCTCTCTCTCTCTCTTTCTTCTTCTTCTATCTTTCTCTAAAATCAATAAAAACATATTTAAAAAAAAGAAGTATACATAGATAAATTACTATTAACTATTTAAACTCATAGCCTCAGATCAATAATAGATAATAAAATTGATATAGTCCATCAAAAATGTCTGCTTTGTTAGATTTTGTTAAGCACATTACATATGCAATTCAGAAATAAATGCAGATAATTATCTTCCATTTCACCTTATCACCATTTCCAAGTTGATGACTGACATATAGTGTAAATCTTTTTTTATATCAAATTTCTAAATATAAGACAATATATCTCAAGTACATTAAGTTTTATAGTTGTCTGTTTTTTCTTCTGTTCCCTAGAAAGCCAGTCATGATATTTTATATAAATTCAAAATTATTCAATTAATGGTGTATTTATTTAAACAATTGTTTAATACATATTGTCTTGTGAATCATTTTTAATATATATCATATTCAGCATGGTGAAAGCAACATAGACTTTTTATCAGTTATTGCCATATAGAAGTTTTAACATCTAGCAGTGGCTTAATTTAATAATAAATATATTTTGCTTTTTAATCCTTTCTTTATGTTACTACCTGATTTTCCCTCTCAAAGAGATTTATTTTTGCTGCTGCAATGCTAAAATACATAGCTAACTACTATTATTAATTCACCTTTATTTCAATAATATACCTTTGTCAGTACTTTACCACTACTGAAATGGAGTATTAACAGATTAATTTTTATAGCCATATACCAGGACTTTAAAATTAAGATTACAATACTAGTTTTCCCATAAGAAATATACTATAGAAAACATGGTATATATCACTTTGATGATCACATTAGCAATGCCTTCAGTATCAATAAACTGAGTGTGAATATAGAACACATATCCCTAATAAAATCTAGCATATAGATAAGAAGGAAATTATGATAAAATTGAAAAATGACAGATGTGCTTCCTAGTTAGGTTAACACACTTTATTTTTTTTCTTATTGATTTTTAGAGGGAGAGGGAGAGACAGATAGAAACATCTATGAGAGAGAATATCAACTGGCTACCACCTGCATGCCGCCCACTGGGGATTGGGTCCATAATCTGGGCATGTGCCCTGAGCGAGAATTGAACCGATGACTTCTGGGTGGATAGGTCGATGCTCAACCACTGAGCCACACTGGCCGGGCTAGGTTAACACACTTAAAATATATATATATAACCATTTTGAAAACAATTCCATCTTATTGTATAATCTCTTACCTGGACAGTTTCATTGAACAGGATATCATATAAAATACAACCACATAAAAATAAATTTTATTTTCAAACCATGATGCAAACCCTTCATTATTCATAGTGAGAAGGATGGCAACTCACAAAGGACATATTTTATATACGGAAATATTGAAGGACTTACTTCAAGGGCAAATTAGCAGTGTTATATTAGCAATATATATAGTGTGTGTGTGTGTGTGTGTGTGTGTATTTCTTCACAACACAAATGAGATATTTTATTTTATATATTTAACTCCAAATAACTTAAAGTCTTTAAAACTGAAAACAAGGTTATACAAAAGTAGGACTTGCCCTGGCTGTTTTTGCTCAGTGGGTAGTGTCAGCCTGCAATTCAAAGGGTTACAGGTTCAATTCCCAGTCAAGGGCACATAACTGGTTTGCAGGTTTAGTGCCTGGCTCTGGTCAGGGTCGTGTGGGAGGCAACCAATCAATGTGTCTCTCTCACATTGAGGTTTCTCTCTCCCTCCCTGTCTCCTTTTCTTTCACTCTATCTAAAAATCAATGGGAAAATATCATTAGGTGAGGATTGACAATTTTTAAAAAGTAGGACTATATTGACGCAAATGTTTGTTTCCTTTCTTTATTAATTATTTAAATAAATTATTCAAATTTTTTTCCTTATTGATTTTAGAGAGAGAGGAAAAGGAGAGGAAGATAGAAACATCGATGATGAGAGAGAACATCGATTAGCCACCTCCTGCAGGCCCCCGCACTGGGGATTTGGCTCACAACCTGGGCATGTGCCCTGAATGGGAATCAAACCAACAACCTCTTGGTGCATGAATCAGTGCTCAACCACTGAGTCACATTGGCCGGGTGTAAAAAAAATGTATACAAACCTCATAATTCAGGGGCTCTACGTACTTGCAAATGCCTAAGCTTTTAAAATAAAATAGAATAGTGTTATTAATTTTGTTTTAAAAATGCAGCTTAAAAAACTTTGCAGCAAAGAGCTCCACTTTAAGTAATCCATTCTTACTTTAAGAATTGCACATCTTGACTTCAGTTTTTATAAAATAAACAGCTGCAACAAACTATATATAAAATAAAAACTGGTTTTATATCCTTGGACTATGTAAGGATGTCTCCACTCTTTGTAACTCTATGTTGCCATCTAATATAAAAATTAACTAAATGTCTCTCAGCCCAAATGGCTCAGTTGGTTGAGCATCATCCCCTGCACCAAAAGGATGCCAGTTGATTCCTGGTTAGGGCACATACATGGGTTGTGGGTTTGATCCCAGTCAGGGAGCATACAGAAGGCAACTAATCATTATTTCTCTCTCTCTCTCTCCCTCTCTTTTCCTCTCTCCCTCTCTCGTTCACCCTCTCTCTTCCTCTCTCCCTCCCTCTTTCCCTCCCTCCCCCATTCCTCTCTCTAAGAATGTCCTCCAGTGAGGATTTAAAAAAAATACTAAATGTTTAAATAATTTTTCAGCCCTGGCCGGTTTGGCACAGCGGTTAGAGTATTGGCCTGTGGTCTAGAGAGACCCGGGTTTGGTTCCTGCTAAGGGCACGTTCCTTGGTTGCAGTTTGTCCTCAGCCCTGGTTGCAGCCACTTGATGTGTCCCTTTCACGCTGATCTCTCTCTCTCTCTCTCTCTCCCTCCCACTCTATCTGAACAAAAAATGGAAAAAAAAAATGTCCTCGGGTGAGGATAAAAAAATAAATAATTTTTCAAAACTAAACAAATATTAACAATTTGGAAACTATTCAAATATCTATTTAGTCACATAGTCATTTTCAGAAATGGGAAAATTTTTAAATTATATCCAAATACATAGGTGGTATCAAAGGGGAGCCTAACTATCTTTGTCCTACATATTTATGAGAATAAATCATAGAGATTAACTTTTATGGAGGAAAAGTTAACAGGACTATTTTATAGTCCTGGATATTCTAAAATATGACATTTGAGCTTTACTATTTTTCCAGTAGATATATTTTCATATTTAAAAAAAAATTTAACTGATGTTTTTAGAGAGAGAGGAAGGGAGAGAGAGATAGAAACATCGATATGAGAGAGAAACATTGATTGACTACTTCCCAAACACCCCCCACTGGGGATCCAGCCTGCCCCTAGGCATGTACCCTGACCAGGAATCAAACAGGGACCTCTCAGTCCATGGGATGACACTCAATCCACTGAGCCACACTGGCCAGGCCATATTTTAGAATACAAATTATATATAAATTATATACAAATTATATATAAATCCCAAGATGTTAGGATACATTAAAGTGAGAAGCCTTGCCCTGGTTGGTGTGGCTCAGTTGGTAAGAGCATCAAACAATGAAAGGTCTGCAGGCTTGATTCCGGGTCAGGGAACGTTCGTAGATTGTAGCTGGATACCTGGCCCTTGTTGGGGTGCATGCAGGAGGCAACCAATTGATGTTTCTCTCTCACATCAATGTTTCTCTCTTTCTTCTCCCTTTCCCTTCCGCTCTCTCTAAAAATCAATCAAAATGTCCTCCGGTGCCCTGGCCGGTTTGGCTCAGCAGTTAGAGCATCGGCCCGTGGACCAGAGAGACCTGGGTTCAGTTCCCATTAAGGGCATGTACCTCAGTTGTAGTTTGTCCCCAGCCCTGGTTGGGGTTGTGTGGGTGGCAACCAGTCAATGTGTCTCTCTCACATCGATATTTCTCTCTCTTCCTCTCTCCCTCCTGCTCTATCTAAAGATGAATGCAAAAATGTCCTCAGGTGAGGATTTAAAAAAAAAAAAAGGCTTTGTGTAAGTATAAAAAAAAATAAAAAATAAAAAAATAAAAAAAACAGTGAGAAGCCTTCCTTCACAGCTCCAGTTCCACAAACAAGCGCTTTTTGGACTGCCTCCAAGGCCATTCCTAGAATGCCTGGAATGCATCATGGATCTCTACAGACACTGTCATTGAAAACTCACATTTTCCACTGCTCCACCGAATGAAAGTTATCTAGACATTCACTAGCTTGAATTATTTTCTTGTGTCTCTATCAGGAATTTTATTAATACAGCAATCCAAGCATGTGTATGATTCCCAAATATTTATATGTTATATACACAGAGAGGCAGGTAACTTCCTCCCCGTTAATGTGTATGACATTAGCTGCAAGAACAGATCAAAATCCAGGACCACTGGTCCACAGAAAGTAGAACCCTGCTTGTGAAGCTCTACTCCACATTAATCCCTCAAGGGCTACTACAGCTGAGAGAATAACGAGCCTACTTCTTCTGAAGTACTTTTGTGTGAACTGAAGTTACGACAGGAGACAAAATGACAAAAATCCACAAAAGTTCTAATAGAGTTACATTTTCCTTAAGACTCCACAGCCACTTCACAAAAGCACCCTCATTTTAGCTACAATATATCCCTTTACTTTTTTTTTTTTTTTTTTTTTAATGCTTAGGATAATACTTTGACTAAAGTGAGAGTTCAGCAACCAAAGGAAAAAACTTAGAGACCATTGCACTAAGATGTCATTAAGATATAAGAATGCATTACATTTGGGAATAAAGAATGGATAATAAATTCCATTAACTTTAATAGCTACAGGGAACAATGAGTAGGCTTAAAGTAGAATTAAATATCATGAAAATACTCCTGATTTTAGGCAGACATTTTCTTTGGTAGTGAACTGATGAGTGAAAGTCAATTTATATAACCATTTTAGACTGAGGCTTCAAATAACACAGGTACTAAGTCAAATGCCATTAGAAGAAGACAGGGGTAGAGAGGAAGAGGAGTTAAAGGAGAGGAAGCAAAAGAAATACCCAGAGTAAACACTAAGTCTCAGATCAGTACAACTAAAAGGATCAGAAAACATCTTATTATTTAGAATAGTTAGAAAGGTAGGATTGGTCTCAAAGGTGTATTTTAACAACTACCATATTTTGTCTTTGGAGCTTAGATGATTTAGTTTACATTTGTAAAAAAAATATATAACCCTTAAAAATTCAGAATTTCAATATATCATTTTCAAAAACTTTAATTTGATATATTAAAAAGGATTTGATCTAGTACTACCTAACAATGTTCACACCTATTTCCTACAATGACCAAATTAAATATATATATATATATACACACACACACACACACACACACACAGCCCCAATGGTGTGGCTCAGTGGTTGAGCATTGACCCACGCACCAAGGTCACCAGTTCCATTCCCAGTCAGGGCACATGCCCAGGTTGTGGGCCAAATCCCCAGTGAGGGCATGCAGAAAGCGGCCAATCGGTGTTCTCTCTCATCAATGTTTCTATCTCTCTCTCCCCTCTCTCTAAAATCAATAAAGAAAAAACAAAATATGTATATATAGAGAGATAGATAGATATAGATATAGATATAGATATACACACACATACATATTATACACTTACAACTTATAGTATTAGAAAAATAAAAATTATAAAATAAGGGTCATTAATTTTTAAATTTGAAAATTGATTTAAGACATACCTATTTGAATCCCTTACAAATATATACCATCAATGAATCATACAGAAAATGTTTTCTTAATACAATGCTTTTAAATTTCAGGAGCATACACCCAATTGACACAAGCCTTAAGAGCATATTTACTGATCTTACACCACACATCTAAATTATTTCAACTATTCTTTTTAATTAAACTCACAAAAAAATGATGTGTAACAGGCTGAAACAGGCCAAGAAGACATTAATCAGGTTTATTAATGGCTAAGTCTAACACCTTAAAAAAGTGCACTATAGTCCGGGTTCAAAATTGTCCCTCCTCCTCCCATTCCAGACTCTGCTGTTGCCATGCAGCCGTGCAGCCAGCACACGCCTGCTCCCCTGTCTATGGGTGCTATGCTGTTGCCATGGACATAATTATCTCTACACTTTTTTCAGCTCCTCTTTTAAAATATGGTATTTTCTTCGACCTCAGGAGAACATGCAATGTTATGGACTCAATAGAGCACATAACAGAATAAAAAATTACATTATATTCTAGATCCTAATATCCTTTCAATCGTAGCCTATCTATAAATGGATTCAAAATTCTAAAGTGCAGATGCACTTACTACATTTTTTAACACCAAGAGAATGCTCACTGACATACAGAAATTACATCGACCCAAAAATCTATTTTGAAAATTCTATTTAAACTTGGAGGGGGGAAAAATCAAAATACCTTAAAAATAGTAATAAATGAATTTCCAGTCTGTAGGTGTCCTGATTTTAATTGGTTTTATCATTTCTTATGGTTATCTAAGAACAGAAATTAAGTGAAAGGCCAAAACAAACACCACAGGATACATTTAAGACCACACACATAACAGAAAATGAATCTCTACACTAGCTAACAAATGAGTCTACATTCAATTCAGAAATTCAGAATCAATTCACTGATATTCCTCCAACAAATTTTTCACAAGTTGAATTTAAGCTAAACAGCATTTCCTTATGGTGGTGGTGATTCCCTTTTAAAAGTACATTCTAGCCCTGGCCAGTTTTCTCAGTGGTTAGAGCATCAGCCCACAGACCAAAGAGTCACAGGTTTGATTCCGGTCAAGGATACATACCATGGTTGCAGTTCGTCCACGGTCCTTGTCAGGGTCTTACAGGAGGTGACCAATCAATATATCTCTCTCAGGTCTATCTCTCCCCCCCACCCTCCCTCCCACCCACTCTATCTGAAGATAAATGGGGAAAAAATGTCTCCTTTGGTAAGGATTAAAAAAAGAAAAAAGAATGTATTAGAAATGTCAACATTGTAATGAAACGTGTGATGCCCACATGAATGAATTAATTGATGTGGTTACAGAATTGAACAAGTGATTAGTGTGGTGAGGTCCCAACACCGTCTGGAATCTAGTTCATTGGCACTGCAGGAAAAAAACACTTCTTTTATATGATTATATGATGGACACACTAGCATTACTCAGTTGCCAATCTATCTTCCTGGATGAAAAAAGAAAATGTCATCATTCAATGATAACACATCACAACTATTAGAAAAACCATCCAAAGCACAGGGCAGCCAACTTGCATCCACATATATACTACATACTAGATGTGATAGATGACAGAAAATACTGGTTAAAAGTACAGATTGTGGAGCCAGATTACTTGGTTCAGATCTAAGCTCAGCTACTCTAGTCACTGGGTAAATTAGGTGAATTTATTAAATTATTTATGCCTCAGTTTTCTCACTTGTATTTGGGGATAATACTAGGTACCCATCTCATTAGATTATTGAAAAGATGAAATTACATTATACAGCCCGGCTGGCGTGGCTCAGTGGACGGAGCGTTGTTCCATGGCTTGAAAGGTCCAGCTTCAATTCCTGGTCAGGGCACATGCCCGGGTTGCAAGATTAATCTCCAGTAGGGGGCATACAGGAGGCAACTGATTGATGTCTCTCTCTCACATCAATGTTTCTATCTTTCTCCCTTCCCCTCTCTCTTAAAATAAATAAATAAATACATAAAATAAATAAAAATACATTATATGTATAAAGCCCTTAGAAAGTGCCTGGAACCTAGTAAATCTCAAGAATCATACTATATGATGCACTCGAAAACTTAATAAATTATTATTCATGGACAAAATGGAGCTTTCTGGTTACAAATCAAAACTATTGAAAACGTCCTATTTTTCATGTAGCAAAGCATATCATTTAGTGATTTTTGAGCAGGAATGCCGTATTTAATCTTCACAAATTCCATAGATAAGAGACTAAGGCATCAAAAGACTAAAGAATTTATCATTTTCCAGAGCTAGTAAAAAATTTCTTCGAAAAATAAAAATACTAAGAGAGCAAAGAAATTTTTTTTTCATTTATAATAGAAATGTTAAGTTTGAAATGAATGTTATTTTTCTCCTCAACTGTATAATCTTACAAATGATATTACATTAAAAAAAAACAACAACAAAAAAAACAGTACTTACAAGAACCTACTATGTGTGAAACAAAGGCAAAGCAATAGCAAAAAAAAATGGAGTAAATATGCTTGGGAAATGTCCATGTTAGCCCTGCTTTGCTGACACTAACAAATCAAGAGCAGATTAAATCCCATTAATGATCAGCACTTTGGACTCTACACCGTAGCCTAATAGTTCTCCACATAATTAGATCATTTTTTATGTGTTTGACAAGTTTGCTTACCACCACCAATATTTTTTTCGCCAAAGCAATAAGTATAGGATCATTATTTGTGCAGGTTGGCACCTCTGCAGCTGTAACTTAAGGAAGGCTTAAAAATCAATTTAAGACCTTTATATAACTAAAGACACTAAATAAATAAAAGTTTATTAGATGTCTATATGGTTATTAAGATAAGCTCTAGAGGTCCTTCCAATCTTCTCAAAGGGGTGATCAGTTTTCAAATGTGAAAGTAGCATCACGGAAGGCTTCGTGCATGGACCACACGCTCCACGCATCTCTGAGGGGCCTGCTGACGTATGTTTCCACTGCTCTCAGAGCTAATGGCGATGCACTGCCAGTGATCATTGTTTTTCCTCTTATACATTAAAGGTTATAGGATGTACTGACCAATCCCTATATCTCCATTATTTGTGAAATTCAATCAATGAAATTGAATTTGTATACAGTAGATATTTAATTTATTCATATCAACTTTTAAATAGATAACAATACTTAACATATATGAACAAAATTTCAAAAAATAATCTTCATTTTTGCTTCTTTTATACTATTATTAGAGTCTCACGGGGAGTTAAACTCCCTACTTATCTCCATATATTTTGCAGAAAATTTTAACAAAGTCCAACTCCAGCTATTGGCATCTCCTTGGACTCCCCCATACTCTTGATTGAGCCCCACGAGAGATGGAAAAAATTATGAACCCAAAGAAAATGATCAAATAACAAATTAATCTTTTAGCTTATGATAATCATATGAATAACCATGTAAATATATGCTTAACTATTTGATTTGAAAATTAAATTTAGTTGATACCTTGATATTCTGGTGGCAAATTTTTTAAAAAATATAGAATATCATTTTATCTTAAAAATTTCATATAAATAGGCCTTGATTTCTCTTATAAAAGTAGAAATATTGATACTTATTTCTTAAAGTAGAAATAAATGAAGACATAAAACATTTTTTTTAATTTTACTAAGAAAAAATAGATACACATAAACTGGGTTTGTTGACAAGAATAAAACTTTATAACTAAGAACAGAAGACATTAGGTAAATAGTAGACAGCATTATCGGGTAGCAAATAACATTATGCTTTGATTCATGTTTATGATGTCAATTAGGCATAAGTTCTATTCCCCAGCATATTCATAATAAATTCAAGTGGTTTACTATTTGCCCAACTTGATAAGAAATTAATGAATACTTATTTTTTTAAATAAAATTCAAATCTGAAAAGAATAAAAAACTAATATTCCCTGTAAACACTAAATTACTTTGGTGAATTGTGTGTGTGTGTGCGTGCATCTAAATTACAGGTACAGTAGTTACCTTATCTAAAGACAGATTTCAAAGTTTTTTTTCAGGATTTTTTTTTTTAATCTTCACCAGAGGATATGCTTTTGTTGATTTTTCAGAGGGAGAGGAAGGGAAAGAGAGAGAGCGGGAAACATCAATGTGAGAGAAACATCAATCGGTTGCTTCCTAACACACTCTGACCATGGAAGGAACCAGCAACAGGGGTATTTGCCCTGACTGGGAATTGAACCCATAAACTTTTGGTACACAGGATGACACTCCAACCAACTGAGCCAAGGATATTTTTTAGGCAACAAATACAGTAAATATAAACAGTTGAATATTTGAAAATAATTTGAACATTCAACATAATGTAAAAATAAAAGCTAAATTATGATTTAATTTTATTATGTCAAGAAGATACCAAATAATACACTATCATGTAAAAAATAATTCCTCAAATGATATCAAAACCAAATCAACATTTTTTTCATTTATACACAAATATGTTAAGCCAATCTTTGAAATTACAACCACAGAATAAAAATATAAAAATAAATCTCTAAGACTAATTTGAGTCGGTGTTTAATAGTTTAATACATCTGATCTTTTGACAAAACTTAATTTTATGCAGGGCTAAGTGTGATTGCTTAATATTTCTTTAAATTTTCATTTTTCCTTATTAAATATATTACCCTGGGCAAGCCATTAAACTTCTCCAGACTTCCTTTTTCTAATATATGAAAATGTTTTTTTAATGATTTCTAAAATTTCTTCCAACTCTAAAATTATATGAACTAAGAAATGAAAATACAGTAATTATTAGGTGTGCTTTAGATATCTAAATAAAAGGACCAGTGATCTCAAAATTTCACTACAAAATTCTAACAAACACATGTTAAATAAAATGTTGGGCAGAAATTCATTTTTACTTATAACTCAAAATAAT
Organism: Molossus molossus; assembly: GCF_014108415.1. Taxonomy (NCBI): domain Eukaryota; kingdom Metazoa; phylum Chordata; class Mammalia; order Chiroptera; family Molossidae; genus Molossus; species Molossus molossus. The sequence goes on along the minus strand of NW_023425344.1, from coordinate 71,341,007 downwards.
TATCCTTATAAAATTATTTTAATTTGACATCTTAAAAAGATATCTACTTTAATGCAGTTAAAAATGGTTTAATATACAGCATTTTAGTATGCATATTAATTTTTAGGATCATAAGTGAAACTATATTCTTTTCAACTTAAGGGAAATAGAGACCTAAGAAGATTTAACATGTGGCCTACAGTCACAAAATAGCAGAGCTAGAAGTTTCCAGATCCTTTAAATTCCAGGCCACCTGAAATTTACACTTCCAGGAAAATACTGTTTTCTAAATAGTGATTTACTAGGCTGGGTCTCTTTCGTTATATCTATTAAATCCATGTGAGTTTTGGTAAGTAAGGAAGTTTATGGTGGTGACTGTGTTATATACAAAGTGAATCTACTGATTTTATTAGTTTTTGCCACTACCAAAAAAAAAAAAAAAGTTTCACTCTATCTGACCACTGTGCTCTACACCTGAAACAAATATAAATTTAAATTTAAAAGTTTCACTAATAATTCCAGTAAGGGAATAAAAACGTTAATACTTTATCTTAATAATTTTCTCTTACAAAAATATAGCACTGCTAAAATTATAGAGCAATGTAGCATTTAAGTTTTAAAACATTTAAAGCAGCACTTTTATTGGAGAAGGTAAAAGTTAAACACTAGAATTCATTTCAAAAGGTTACCTATCTATAGTCATCAGAATATACTGAGAATATTAAAATATACACCCACTTGAAAGAAATCCAGTTGAATCAGAATAGTCTTTAAAAATGTACGCTACTTTTGAATTGTATTTGTGTGAAGAATGATAAAGCTGAGAAGATAGTAAATGATCTTATAGAGGAAGAGTAATGCCATATAAGTAATGCAAAAGAAATAAACTTTGTTTAAGCTAGGTCCAAGTAGGAAATAAAACCTGTAGTAAGATTGCATCAGTGTTCGCCCAGATTCTAACATTTTCATAAAGGACAAGTCTAATAACACTTTTTTTTTAATGGAATATAACTGGCATACAGCCTTGTATTAATTGTAGGTGTGCAACATAACGTGATATATGTATATATTGCAAAATGATCACCACAAGTAGTTTAGTAAACATCCAACACCACACATAATTACATTTTTTTTTCTTGTGACGAGAGCTTTTAAGATCTATTTTCACCCTGGTCAGTGTGGCTCAGTTGGTTGAGTGTCATTCCAAGCATCAAAAGGTTGCCAGTTCCATTACTGGTGAGGGCACATGCCCTTGTTACAGGCTTTATCCTCAGGAGGGGGCATGCAGGAGGAAGCTGATAGATGTTTCACTCTCACATCAATGTTTCACTCTCTCTCTCAACTTCTCCCTCCCCCTCTCTCTAAAAACATCAATATACATATTTTTTAAAAGATCTACTCTCATAGCAATCAATAATAGTTACTTATATTTAATTAAATGGAATAAAATTGTTTGTTCTTTTTGTGTGTGTGCACGTGGAGAAACATCCTGTAAGTGCCCTGAACCATTTATTCAGATTTACTCAACTTATATTACAGATTTTTGTTTCTTACAGATGACAAACAGCAATTTAATAAAACACATTCTTATAAAAATAATGTGCCTTTTATTCAGTTTGTATTTTCTTACATAATGCAATCAACTGCATATTCAAATTACATTTTTCTAAAGTCAATGTACAATGTCCCGACACATCTGAATTGCAAAAATGAGCCCGGCCTATTTCACAATGGACACCCCAAGTGAAATATGAGAAAGAAGGAAAGGGACATTCATTAACCTTTGATATATCCACATCAAAAGTAACTGAATAAATGCTACAACAAGAAAGTGTGTTCAATATGATTCCTCCCCCCTGACTCTTTCTTATTTATGGCAAATAGTTAAAGCAAAAATAGTGGGCAGTACCCAGGCATGGCATGGCATTCATTAGCACCTTTATTTTTCTCTTAACAAAAGGAACTCTGACAGTAGCTGAACCTTATTTTTGTAGAGGACCTCACAATTTTCAAAGACTTACACACTAAATCCACCTAAGGGTACCACTATCAAAAGGTACAATGAACTATAGCAACACACAAATTATATGGGTTACAAAGATTTTAGCATAGCACTTCTTTTAGCATCCACATATTTATCCAGAAGTTTCGTTACCTCTGTGAAATTCTGTGATTTCATAAACATGATTCTTTGTCTCGCTTTTAAAATTTAAGCATCAGAATTCAGGGGGAGAAAAATGGTATCAAACTTTAGCTCTGGCAAAAGAGAAACAATTCTTTTCTAAATTTCTATTTTATAAATACTGTACCAGTACATATTTTAAAAAAATGAACAAAATAAAAAATTTAAACTACACAGGAGAAATAAATTTTTAAAAGGCTGCCACTTTCGAGGAAAAACTGATATGAAACATAGATCCCAATGACTTTGCTTGGAAAGCTTTACCAATTCACAGATACTGTGAAAATATAAAAATCAGTGCAGCTTTTAATGAAATATTAACATTGATTTAGCAATGATTTTTCTTTGTGATAACTCTCGGATGCAGTCTCTACAACCTTCACACACAACCATATCATTCTGTTTATTCAGGAACAGCCGTCGTTATCCATTGTCTTTCTGAAGAATAATTTGCCATCTGTGGTCTCCGGCCCAGAATCTTGTGAATAATATAACAATTTCCTCATTTTAATCACTTCTTTGATTTTAGGTCCTTCCAGTGATTTTAGGCCAAGGGATTAAAAGGATTGTTTGAATGGTATGAATGATCATTTGCAAAGCATTGCTCCTGCTATTCCACCTTTCTTTCTACAGTTGTACTTTCAGCACTGAACATGGTGCCTGATACGTATTAGAAACCCAAGACATATTTGAATAATATTCCTTCTGGTCCACAGTTCCACAGATTTAGTTAGAAAGTTTAAGGAAAAATGATACTCCTGATATGCATTTAAAGCCCTCAGGATGCACTCAACTTTGTCAAACTGTTCTTTGGGCCAGAGATTGCTTTACTCCTATATATCCTTCTCACTCAGATGTTTATTCTCTTTTAAGTTGGCTATTCATTCTAATTAAACCTGTCTCGGGTGTGGTGTACTAACAGTTTTTATGGTACCCACCTCTTCAAATTTGATACCATATCTGAACTTGTTGCATGGTTAATACTTAATGCTGCTTTATTTATGGACATTTGGAAATTGGCCTATTTTCTGCCTTTGGCCCTTATAAATACATGTTTATTGAACACGCACTGCTCTGTCCTCCTCCCATGCCTTTATGGAGTTTACAATCCGTGATGGGAATCAGCATTAATAAAATACGGAAGCAAGATGTATAGTCGGAAAATAATCATATTACACACAAAGTCATTTTGTCATGAAATATGTGGTTAGAAGTATGTGCTATTACATGTGAGAAAGAAAAAGCAGCCCCCGGTAGCTGGTCTTGCACTATCAGGTAGACCTTGATCTTGCTATAAGTTGGTCTGGCACTCTCAACTAGGACATGGTGTTCGTTTACTGAACATAGACTTTTTTAAAAATATGTTTTTATTGATTTTTAGAGAGAGAGGAAGGGAGAGAAGAATAGAAACATCAATGTGAGAGAAACAGCCCTGGCCAGTTTGGCTCAGCAGTTGGGGCGTCGGCCTGCGGTCCGGAGGAGAGAAACAATTGGCTGCTCCTGCATGCCTCCTAATAGGGATCAAGTCTGCCACCCCGACACGTACCCTGACCAGAATCAAAGCAGGACCTCTCAGTCCATGGGATGCTGCTCAATCCACTGAGCCACACCAGCCAGGCACAAACATATACTTTTCAAAAAGCACCATCATCAGACAAGGTAACTAATAGATCAAGACAAAGTAAGGCCGATCTGTATAAATGTCTAAACACAGAGAAAAACAAAAAACATATAAGATCACCCAGCTTGGCTATTATTGGGACTGCTTCTTCTTTACTGATGATAGCTTTAGTAAGAAATATAAACCCAACCACAGAATTACCTTTGCTTTCCAATAGCACCCAATGCAGACAAAAGCCTACTGCTTGAATCTGCTCCCAAATTACCTCACACAGCCCTTATCATGTAATACATCCTTCCTAATACCCTCTGACTGAGACAGCCTATGAGCCCTCACTTGTGAGATCTCACTTATGACAATGTACTGACAAATCCAACTTATTTAAATAAAGGTATGTTTCTGGTAGTCTTTGGCAGGAGGGTATTGACATGCACATAGGTATTTTTCTCTGAGAGGGGTAATTATTAAAATAAAACATCCTCATTTAAGAATTGAAGTTTTCTGTAGCATCAATTATATAGCATCAGTTTATTAATAAAATTTCTCAATAGATAAATTTATCTGAACTTTCCTTGAATACACAGGTAAAGTAGCTATCATATAAACATAAATGTTACTTTTATGTGCATTTGTTAAGTGATTCAATACAATAAACACAATAGCTACTTTTAAAACTTGGTCACTGCTCCTTAAATATATTTCCATATTCCATACCTAAAAGAAACCCATGAACAAATATTTCATGTTACTATTTATAATCAAGGTTTGTTTCCTTGGTAAATATTCTGTATGGGTAAATATTTTCTTTGTTAGAAGAAGGGAAAGAAATGTATTCTCTGCCTCTTATTGTAGGAATATTTCCCTTACTTGTGAAATAAGATTGCTGGACTACTTTCCCCCAGCCCTCAACTCTGTGGTTCTGTGTAAGAATCCACAATTTTCCATGATCCTTCGCATAACCCCAACATCTAAAAATGTATTCAACATTCATTACACCATATGCCCTAAAAAATGTCTTTTTTGCAAGATATTAAGTAAACAGATATTAAAATGTGTTTGTAGTAAGATATATGAATATTTCCAATTATGACCATGTTACAGGCCCATGGTTCAGTCCCCAGTGTTCCAAGTAATTAAGTCTGTCTTGTAAACAAGCAGCTGTCCTGCCCCGAGCATCTACTGGAAAATATTTGAAAAATTATAAAAATTTAAAGAATAGGACACTTGTATTTGTTATAATATCTATCAATCGGCTTGGTTTAGATCTCAGCTAAGTCACCTTTCTATGTCTTTTTCAAAGCTGCAGGCTAACTACTAAAATAAAGGCCATTAATCAATCATCAGGGGAATATCTGTGACGTGAATACTTATGAGGGGACAAGTTCATTCCTTACAATAATGGGAAATCTATTATTTCTTTGAGTCAACAGAGGTAATTTTGCACTCATATCTTTATTATAGTTGTCTATATTTTTACAAAGTGTAACAGTGGCCCATTATTACTAAGAAGATAGAACACTAGTAATTTGGACTAGTTTTCAGGACAACTATATAAAGCTTATTTAATCAAGGCCCTCATGCAGTCTTTTAAAACCCTGTAACCTAATAATTTTTAAAATTAATGTGTGTGTGTATATACATATATTTTACAACTTACCCATTCAATTGAAACATGCCTTTAAACTACCATGAATCTAAAACTACATAAATGTCGGTTCCACTGAATGATCCAAAGCTTAGAAATTGTTCACACTATATGTGTCTTTATTAGAGTTCTTAATTTTTCCTTCAGGTCATATTTAATACTCTTAAATTTCTAGCTCACTCTGTGCTAAAAAATAATGTGAGAATCCTTTAGTCATAGACTCTGAGGAGGATGAGACCTTAGAAGTCATCTAATACAACCTCCAACCAAATGCAATAATCTCTTACACAATGCCTTTCACGGGTTTATAATTAGATCATAAACTCTTCATGAGTTTAGGTTTCCCATAAACCAAAAAACTTAAATCATTAATCCACAGTGAATAGAAAACCAAGCTGTAGGCAAGTAATAAACAAAAGTGTATAATATGATTCACAGCAAAGTACATTTATTAAAAGTTTAAACATGCTGGCGTTGTGCCGTTGGACCATTAAGTGCCAACATGACAGCTTGAGACATGAAACATCACAGAGATACCAATGAAAAGCCTCAGTCTTCAGTCTCTCCAAACACTTACCTGTTCACCTCTGCCTCTCAACTCCCATCCAATTCAACCCTGGGCTCCGTGCCATACAGGACATCATGCAGGACCACAAGCCTAGAACTCCTAGGCTATCCCTTTGAAACTCATCCCATTATGTTCCACTACAGGGCAACAAGAAGACATGCCTGCCTGGGCCTCTGGTATTAACCAGATTCTCAGAAACATTAGGCCTGAATCAGCCTATTGTTTCCAACCCTTTCCATTTCTGAGTTTTCCTTATTCCCCACTATTGATTCCAGACAAATGTCTTTCCTCCTTCTTACAAAGATATATATGTATATATCGTTGGGTTCACAACATCTGAGTATGTCACACTCTCCCTCACCTCTTACTGTCAGTCAGAACTCCTAATCAGTGAGGACCACAGCACCACAGCGTTCATTTCAACAGATCATTCTGAAATGTGGAGAAGTTTGTAAACAGGCACATCAGACATCTACTGTTGCCCCATGAGACAAGAGTAGTTGACAACAATGCCAGAAGTTAAGATAGGCCCATGGACAGTTTTGTTTATCACTTGCCCCCTTCTATCCTTCTCTACAAGAAAGCAATTTTAAAAAAATCGTATCATGTCATATCTCTGATTAAATCCTAAAATGGCTTTCATATGCACTTAAGGGGAAATAATGAGCCTTCTCCATAGTTTACATAGACGATGTGATCAGAACTATGTATCTCCCTTCAGCTATATTTTATGCCTCCTAACACTGCCCACTATACTCAGCCACACTGGTGTTCCACTTACTCCCTTAGATTGTCTCAGCTCTATCTTCTGTAAAGCAATTCTTTTGGCTTGGACCCCACCCACAAGTCTTTACATGACAAGCTCCTTCTGATTCTTAAACTCTCAGCTCTAATTAATCATTTACTTCATTAACCACTACTGAAGGTATTCTTCCCTCAAATCATTCTCAACATCAGTCCATTGATTATTTCCTTCTTGGTACTTTTTAAAACATTTTTAATTTTTATCTGTATATATGCAAATGATTTCAGCATTATTCTCTCTCCTGATCTCTGCCTTACAATAGTAAGACACAACTAACCAGTGGAGCAGAAATGATGGGATTAGAAAATCGCCATTTTGCCAAGAATCTTAATTAATCAATTCAGGTAAAAATCATTGGTGGAAGCTGAAATTAATGAACCAAAGTTTGACTAATAAGAAGAATTACATGGCACAAAAATGCATAACCTAATTATAAAGAAATATCTGATAAAGTCCTATGAAGGGATAGTCTATAAAAATCTGGCAAAATGCCAAAGCCATGAAATACCAAAAATAAATTCAAGAGCAATTCCAGATTAAATGAATGATAAGATATGAAAAATAAATGCAACACAGAATCTTGAATTTTATTTTGCTATAAAAGATATTATTGGAACAACTGATGAAATCTCAATCAAGTGTGTAAACTGGAGAACAATATTGTTTCACTATTAATGTCCTGATTTTGCTAATCATACAGTGTTTATTAATATTAGAGAAATATATTCATAAAAGTATTTAGGGACAAAGTGGCATCATGTCTACAACTTACTTCTAAAAGTTTTCTCTCTCTGCACACACGCACGCATAGAGACACACATAATGCAGACACAGACAGAGAGAAACATAAAGTAAATGTAGTAAATGTTACCATTTGGGAAATAGTCATGAAGGGTACCCAGAATTTTTTTGGCCTTTCTTGCAAATTTTTTCTAAGTCTGAAATTATGTCAAAATAACATACTTTTAAAAAACAGTGAGCTAACAACTCTTCAAGCAACATACTTTTATTTTCATTAAATACCTTTAAAAGTTTGTTTTTGTAAATTTGTCTCTTTGGGAGCTATATAAGTTTCTCACACTATTAGTAATTACAGAATGAGCTTTAACTTCCCTAGAAACTATTTTCAAATCTTGCAATACATTTTTTAGTATTTCCTCAGCGGTGAAATGTTTCCATCATTTGAAAATGTAATTTACTTTTAAAACAAGCAAAGTCATTTAACAATCCAATTAGTGATTTAAGGAATATAATTTGGGGGACATGAAACAAATATAAAGTAACCAATCTGGATGCCTGGATTTCTTATGTGGTTTATAAAGTGATTTTTAATGTAATTCAAAATAAAGTCAAAACACTTTTGAACAATAGCAACATTTTCAGAAATAATTGATTCCCAAGGAGAGAGATAATAATAGTAGTAATATGTTTTGAGCACTGAATGTATGGCAGGTATTGTACTAAATGAATGATCTCATTGATTTCTCATTGCTCTTTTAGATAAAGTACAATTATTGTAACTATTTTGCAGAGAAGAAAAACTGAGACTTGGATAAGTTTTTTAGTTTGCCAAATATTTCCCATCCAGGAGGGTAACTTAGGACATGATGCTAAATTAGGGATTTTTACTATATCTGCTCCCAAGGTGGAAGGTGGAAGATGAGACAAGTAATATGGGATAGTGGAGGACTGATATGTAGCACATTGGTGCTTAGCGAGCTGCTTGACTTCAGACATAAATTTAACATTTCTTAGCCTGTTCCCTCACCTGTAAACGAGAAAAATCAAATAAACAATTTTATTGATGTGGTAATCAAGTTTTCACATGAGAAAATATGAACAAAATCACACTATCAATAAAAGCAAAAACAAGAGAAGTCAGCAGTAATAATAGTATCTAACACTTATGAAAGTAATGTAGTTGAAGTGTTTTATATGCAATCCTTAGAGCAAGTTTTTATAGTAGATCCTTTTATTATTCTCATTTTCAGATGAGGAAGTTGAGCTTTTGAAAGATACGATGGTTTAATCAAGGAAGCAATGCTAGTTAATGGCAGAGATGTGATTACAGTTCAGATCTGGCTTGCCCCAGAATCACCTGTCCTTTATCACTGTTTTATGCTTCTAATGTATGCTGGAAAGGGGACCTACACAACCACTACTCTTAAAAAGTTAATGAAGGGATGTGGTGGGGAAGAGTAGTTCTTAAGCCAGTTGGATAGAGATTTGAGTATCAGTTTTACAATAAATCCTATAATGAGTGGTTTCAACTGTACTCTATGGTGGTAGGATTTCCAGGTGTACAGGGCTGGAGCATGTTTAGAACAGACCAGAAAATCATGACAGACAGGTGGGCAGACATGGTCTACTGCAAAAATCCACAGGAGAAAAGGTAAAAGTTTTTCGTTTGTTTTCTGAGCTCTGCTTTTCCTGTTACCATCACAAAGATCTACTCCCCACTTCTGTCAAAAACAGGAGGCACCTCATAGATTCTCTTTAACCAGGAGACATGGCCAACAACAATCCACCATTTAAAGACCATACTATGGCTTTCCTCCTCGGTGAATAAAACGTTCTCCTGAAATTTCAGGTACAAGTAACTTCTCCTCTTTCCTGACTTACCATGACACTCATTTTGTCATTTAATTATACTACATTGTATTAAATCCAGTTGGTCGACATAAATAAACTGGGGGGGGGGGTTCATATCCACTATATAAAAAGAACTCTATGCTCCAAAAAAGTTAACAGAGTTAACTTATGTACTGACTTGACCAATGAATTTCAGCTATTTTAAAACGTGTTCTACTGATGAACATAACTCTCTTGGACTCATTTTACTTTGTAAAAATGAAACCTTCTTCCTTCTTCCTTCCTTCCTTCCTTCATTCATTATTTCATTCTTTTAACCATTCATTTGGCACTCATTGACTTTTTCAGAGGGTACGATCATAATTTATAATTCTTAAGTAGACACATAGGGAAATTATGAAAGTTATTATCTTGAGTTTAGAAACAAGTTTGATAATAGTAAGTTTTGTACTCTTCTGTAATTTTATATTTATATTAATTACAATAAATTTTATGTCAATTTCATTTATTAATAACATGTGTGTGTGCGCATATATACGCACTCACATATATACACACACTGAGAGCCAACTTAGTGTCAGACATAATGTTAAATGTATCTTTAGAAAATGAATAGACTATATCTCTGGTCTTGAATAAATCATGGTATAAATTTTTTTTTATGTATGTTGTAATTGAATAAAATTTATAAAATGCTAAACCTTGGGGCTAGTTACTTTACTATTCTCTGCTTCAATTTGCTCATCTGGAAAATGTCAATAAAAGTAGCAATTACCTCACAGGTTTGTTATAAGTATTAAATGAGTGAATACAGGAGAAGTCTCAAATATGTCTAGACACTTAGTATATATACATAATATTACTCCTTTTCGCTAATTCTATTCTGTCTTTGCTCTGCCTGACATTCAGTCACATAGGCTACTCTGCACAAAATGCTTCAGTAGGGGTGGGGAAGTGAGGGGATGATGGTATGTTGGAGAGAGGGAAGTCCTACAGAAGGAAGTTGAGAAAGAAATACCAGATACAGCAAATCTCTTCCTTATCTTCCAATTGCCTAAGTAAGCCTTTATGAGACCCTGTGGGTTTTTAAAACATTATGAGAAAGAGGATTTGAGAGCAGGGATTTCTGCATCTCTTACCTCTGTCATTCCAGAATAAAGATTTGGGGGATAGAGGAAAGAATAGAAACAATACAGATTAGAATTCAGAGAGCCATTGATCCCCAATAAAAGATTTGGAGTGCTTCCTCAGCTATGAAATAATGATGAGTGAATCTATGCAGACCATGCCTCAATAATCCATGCTCAGGTAATATGGACAGAGTATATTGGTAGGTCCCTTGCCCCAGAATGTTGCTAGACATGAAGGGATCAGAGAGGAAAGTAGGGTATCTCAAAAGCAGGTGACTTGCAGTGAGGTTGACAGAGATGAGCAGGTGACTTGCAGTGGGGTTGACAGAAGATGAAATACAGTCACAGACATCACAACAGATATCCATGATGCTGGATAACCATGAGGACTGGATAAACACCTTCACAAATATTGGATCTAGGTAAGTCCTCTGGAATCAATCTTAAGGTAGTGGCGGAACTTTAGTGGTAGATATAGTTATCTACCACTTTCAAAGAACGGCAACTCAAAATACAAAGTAGACTAATGTGCAAATAAATAAATGAATGTATAATTCCTATACACTTAAATTCTGGCCAAAGATTTATACCTGCTAAATAGGAGATAAAGTACCATGAGATTACCTTGAAATCTGGTTCCCAGTTATTTCTCTGGTTTAATTTCCTGCTACTCACACTATTATCTTCTTGAACCAGACACAATGGACTCTTGGCCAGTCTCCAAATGCACCACATTCGCTTGCGTCTGGTTTCACAGTTGCTATTCTGCTGTGTGTGCGGCACTTACTCCAGGTATCCACAAACACAATCGCATTTTTTCTGTTTTTTACTTAAAAGCCACCTCTCAGTGAGGTGCTATGTTGTGATCCAAAGTAAAAAGTTTCAACAGCCTTTACATCATTTCATACCATCCCAGTTATCAACTTCTAACACACTCCATAATTTATTCACTTATATTGTCTGTACTAACAAATGATGATAAGAATTTGTATGTTCTTTTCTACTGCTATATCCTTAGTTTACTAGAAAAAAAAAAAAGAAACACAAAACACATACTAGGCACTCAGTATACGTTTTTAAATGAATATATTAATCCATCTTTTAATGCATATGAGCCATTAGATGAATTTACTAATATGGAATAAAGATGAACTATCTTTAATTTTAAAAGTACTATATTTACATTTAGTAAGGCAACCATCTTTTCTTAATTTTTAAGTAGTTTACTCAAAATTATATTTTTCCTTCCCTAGATGAGAGACATGTACATCTCCAAGTCTAAGCCAGCGGAGATATTCTTGGTGGAAAGACGAGGAAAAGCATATCTCCAGGGCAGTGTTGCCACAGTCTCTTTACTCAGCTTGTTTTAAGGGTCCTGGGGAAGATCATATTTGGCTTTACTACATCTATACTTTTATCATTAGCTATTCAGATCTTCAAATCTTTTTTTGGAGTTATAATGAATATAAATAACATGAAGTATAGACACTACTTGAATTTAAATAAATGTTCCTATTATATTGCAATCATTTGTAGTGAAATAGAAGAAGTGATATACAATAAGAAATGTCATCTTGATTAGAAAATAAAAATTAAAGAGAATTCAAGACATAGTCATTAATTAAAAATCACATTAAATGTGTAAATAATTTAAATTAATTCTTTTGTTAAAAAACAGCATAGCTGATAAACAGTAAGCTGAACTCCTTTCACATTATATTTTAGAACTGTAGTACATTGTAATCAGTTCACAATAAAACAGAAAATCTAAATGACCCATTCATTAGAGAAATAACAATAGATACAAAGGTAGGTATTCAGAAAAATAAATAGCTCTAAATTATACGTTATAAAAGATTGGTATTTAATGTCAGTATTACTAACACATCTTCTGAGTTCTCAAGGATCAATTTGGAAAAGTACACAGCTATTTAGGTGGCACTTGGTTGTTTATTCCCCCTTGGGAAACATGTCCAAACTCCTAGTTGATCAGTTTGATGTCCTTTAACTAAAATGCTAGAAATGACCTTTAAGGGTCCTTATTGTTCTGCACTCAAAATGTGTTTATACTTAAAAATAGTTTGCCTGGTATTGCCTAGTTTGAAAGCCTGAATAAACAGAAAAGACACTGGAATATTACTGAAAAGACTGCCAGGGATATGCTCATGAACACTTCTATAAAACAATTTACTTGGGAATTCTGATGAAATGTAACATCTGATTCAGTAAGTCTGGGTGGCACCTAATATTCTACATGACTAATTGCTACCAGAAGATGCTGATGCTGCTGGTATGCTGGTACACTTGGTGCAGTAAGACTTTAGAAGTGATGCCCTCTGGGCACATTCAATGAACAATGTGAAAATCAGGAATAATCATAACGCCAGTTAGAGCACATCACTACTACATTAGAATTGAGTAAAGCTCTAGAATCAGACAGAAGGATTTGAATACTGACTGCAAACTTGGACTGTCTACTAAAGATCAAAATATCTTCAACTCAGAGCTGATTCGAGAATTCAATACAATAATACATACAATGCTAAAATAACATTCACAAATACTAAATAGTATGAATCACTTCAAAATGATCTTATATTATTTTCATAAATGAGCATTAAATGTTTGGGGTTTTTTTAGTCTTTTTGTTTTGAGTTAAAATTTCTTAAGCTCTCAAAACTATGTATCCTCTTTACTTCTTCAAATATTTCTCATTAGTGTGAGACAAATTTAGTTTGGGTTGGTTTTATATCATCTAAATGAGAAGCTTAAAACCATGTATAATTTTCCTCAACAACACAAGTTTAAAATATTAAGTGTGACTATAAGTTTTAAAAGAAAATTAACAATTATGTACATGTATCAGAATCCATGCATTCAAATAAGTAATGGGAAAATTCACATTATACTTATGTCATAGTACTTCAAAATAAATTTAGAAATGTTCTTTTGCAATAAACAGAGCTGGTTCATAAGCCACATTTATTTTTTAAAGTTCTTTTATTTTGTAATCCCACTTTGTTTTTGGCAAGAAACCATACGTCCCACTTTGATCACCCACTTTATTCATGAAATTTGACACATTCTAACTTTTGCTAATGGCAAAAACAGGACTGATTCTTTAAGTTTGAAGAGTTGCCATTGTTGAGAGTCATTCAAAGAACATCCCACAGAATCCAAAGATAATGTCAACAAAGAAGCCCCAAACAGTGTGAGCAGCAGCGACATGACTATACTGTAGCTCCTGTGATAACTACTGTGATGGGCATCATTCACGCCAATAAGCCAGTTTGAATATATTATTCAATCAATCTCATTTCCTAAGTGCCTCACCTCATATGTTTTCGTGTAGATTTTAATGAGAAATGGAAAGATTTGCATTTTTCCTACCCATCCTATTTTCAGGACAATCTGCTCCAATAACATAATTCTACAGAATTTGCTAACATTTTAACCCCTGCCATTCTCCAATTACCTGAACTGATGCTCCTAGAATGGAAAGAAAAATTGAAATGAAAAGGCAGATGCTCACTATACTATATTATTGTTGCAAATTCCCTGGCACATATGGGAGCCAGAAGCCCAGATCAGAAGGATTATGAATTCCAGAGGTCCTTCCACTAAAACCAGGGCATTGGCAATAAAGGAATTTGGAGATATGAAAAAAAATTACAAGAGATTGGCAGACTCCTTTATATTCATAGGTCTTCCCACTGCTTTTCCAACCTTTCCCCCATCACACCTGTTTCCTTTGGGAAGGTCCAGGTAGAGTGAGCTACAGCAACTCTGTTTTCTAGAAAATGCCCATGCCAGATGGCACCATCAGAATCTAAACACCTGGGTCCTAAAAGGATTTCGTAGATACAGTACTACATTATGGTGAAGTCATCTCCAGAAATATTGTATTGCTTCATTTATTTTAAGGTTGTCCGGAATGTTTTTTCTGAATTTATAATGAATATTACACACTAATATTTTCTTCATTGAGAATTATTCAATTTCATTAATTCGATTATTTTTAATTTTAAGACTTGTTTTCATTTAAAGCTTAGCAAATATATGTAAAATGACGTCTGTGAATATCGGATACTGGGGTTAAGAGTTATAGCTCTGACGCCAGACCTTTTTTTACATTAACTTGATACTTACGAAAGCCACTCAGCATTGCTTCACTTAATTGTGAGTATAAGTAATAATAGTACCTAGTCTCACAGAGTTACAGTTTAAGTTAAAGAAATATAAATGCCTATTTCTTAGCATAGTCCTTGGTACCCAGTAAACAATTAATTAGTTTACAAAATTCAGTTACAGATATTTTAAAGAGTAATAGAAAGTAGAAAAGAACCAGTCCTGAGCTTCAAGAAATTTCACACTCACCGGGACAATAAAAAAATGAACCACAAATATCTAATCTTGCTACGTATCTGTCTCTTGGAAAACAAGAAAGGGAGAGAACCACATTAAAGTTTCAAGTGGAGTTCACGTTGAGTCAGGATTTTTAAGGTGATTTTTCTGGAGAGACTTAGATCCTAAAAAACTGATGGTCCCTAGAGTCAATACAGTCTTCCATGAATCTGTCTCTCCTCACCCAGAATCCTCTTCCATTCTCTACCTAGCAAATTTCTTCTTATCTTTTGAGATTTCATTCAATTATCACTGATGTTAGTTATGGAGCCTCCATGACCTAGTCAGACACTGCTGGGTGGTTTTTGAATATTCTTCCATTCTCACACTTCTATCCTGAAATTAAATGTATTTGTATGTACACAGTAGTGAACTTTCTCAGAAAAACAGCCAGGTTTCATTTATAATTCTATGACCCAGGATCTGGTGTTGTTTTGTGTGATTTGTCTGTGCTTTTATTTGAAATGATGAATATGTAAATAGGTGATGGGGGCACACGGGTTAGACTTAGGATACAAATTATTTTGTAGAGAACTTGGCGGAGTAGGGGTATATCCCAGGTGAAGGAGAAAGGCCAGAAAAGAGAGAGGTGAGGCACGTTTACCTACAGCAAGATTTCCTGGAATAGGACAAGACTGGAGAGACGTGGGAGTCAGTATAAAAACGGTGCAACAGTATAGGTATAAATCCAGAGGCAATTTGGTGCTTATAAATAACAGTAGGAAAACCAGGTAAAGCTCTATACTTAATTAAATCTTCCTTCTTTCCCCTTTCCTGTCTTAAAATGCTTACTGTGTTCATAGAATGTCTTTCTTATCTCCAGAGGGAGATTAGGCTACCCAAACGAAACCATTAAAGGGAGTCTACAAAGAAACACAATTCAAGTAGATGAGAATCCTCTGCTCAGCAAGGGATTGGAAATCACAGGGTCACTGCCTCTGCTACCCTCTCGGTAAAAATTTTATTTCCCCCAAAACAGTCAATATCAAAGGTCAGATATTTAAAAAGGCATTTGGAATTGGAAGCCTGAGGGAAAACACCAAGGAGAAAATGTTTTGGCTTCTAAAACCTTTCGTGGATTGGCAACAAGACAAGTAGAGCAGATAGATGTGTCATTTCAGAGGTGGTCGAAAGGCTTCCCATCCCTAAACATCACTCTCACCTGCCTCCTTTTTCAGGAACAGAGACATTCTTGGTGTGGATGTGGTACATATACACAATGGAGTACTATGCAGCTGTAAGAAAGATCTCTTATCCTTTGAGACTACATGGAGGGACCTGGAAAGTATTATCCTAAGCAAAACAAGCCAAACAGAGAAAGAAAAGTATCATATGATCTCACTTATTTGTGGAATATAATGAACATAACAGTCTGAGGAATGGGATAGTCCCAGAGACGTGGAAGTGGGGTACAGACTGACAATCCCCAGGAGAGGGGGTGGTGGGGGAGAGATAAACCACAGAACTTATATGCATGAACAGTGGACATGGACAACAAAGCTGGGGACAGGGCAGGGAGGGTGGGGGAGGGGGAATCAGTGGAGGGAAAGGAGAAACATCTGTAACAAAAATAAAGAAATAAAGAAATAAAGAAGAAATAAAGAAATAAGGAAGGAAGGAAGGAAGGAAGGAAGGAAGGAAGGAAGGAAGGAAGGAAGGAAGGAAGGAAGGAAAGAAGGAAGAAATGCACAACCTTCCGAAAGAAAAGGGAGAAGTAAACTTAAGACATGGTTGGTGAATACAACGTACCAGGGATTGTGCTGGGCTTTTCATATATATTCTGTCTTTGAGTCTAATGATCTGAGCTATAGAGAAGGAAAAAAAATGTATCTCAGAGAAGTTAAATAATTTGCCAAAAGGCATACAGCTAGTATGTGGACTTAGAATTTAACCTTAGGTCTGTCTGACTCAAAACAGCTTTTATGTTATTAATTCATAAAGTTATTATTTCCCGTTCTTTTAGAACTTCGTATATCTGTCCTAAGCTTTCCTACTAATCACTCGATGAAAGCATGATTTGGTAAGAGAGAAAACACAGAGTATTTGAGGACCACAGGAATAAGTACTATAAAATGATGAAAGAAAGAGTGAGAAAGCAAAGAACAAAAATCTATAATTTTGATGGTTAAGGCCAGGCCTTAAGAAATCAGTTGGCCTCTACTTAAAAAAAAAAAAAGACTAGAATTTAATATTTGTATATATTTTTAAGTAATTTACTCATTTGTATTAAATAAAATTTTTTTAAAGAGAAATTTTCTAATTTTTCAACATAGAAATACATCACCTATATAAGCTTGTAAGTGTATTTAGACATATGCTACTATTATAATTCAAAACATGAAATTATAATTAGTTGAGATATACAAGTACCTAAAGCTAGAAATATCCACAAAAGACATACTACACATATTTTAATTTTTGATATTTCAAATCTAATGAAATTGAAAAGGCTTTTCCTATCATAACATATATCACCTTTTTATTTGACTAAAAAAAAAAATAAACTAGTAATAAATGAGGAGTGATAAATTCTGCACAAAATCTAATGTGTCAAATCTATACAACCTGATTTCTTTTAGTATAATTCACACATGACCATATTTGAAATCTATTTTGTTTGCTGTAGAGAATTAAAGGAGTATCGTTCTCCCTATATGTTAATAACAGTTTATCTCAAAAGCCACTTATACCATCAAGTAAGCATAAGTTTTATAATCATATCAGATTTTTCCCTCATCTAATACTTTGCCAACAACCACTTAATGGAACTTTTCCAGTATATGTTATAATTATTTATGATCATGTTAGTCCAGGCCTGCTTTTTACAATTTTTTTTAATATGTTTTTATTGATTCTTTTAAGAAAGAGAAGAAAGGAGAGACAGAAACATCGTTGTGAGAGAGAGAGATTGATTGGTCGACTCCTGCACGTTCCCCATTGGGGATGGGGCCTGCAACCCGGGCATGGACCCTGACCAGGAATCAAATCAGGACCTCTCAGTCCATGGGAGGATGTTCAATCCACTGAGCCACACCAGATGGGCTGCAATTCTTTATATATCATCTCCATAGGTCCAGAAGATCTGTGTTCTTATGAGTTGTTTAATACAAATTTATCAAATCAATATATATCCTTAGAATAAATTTAATATATCATACTTGAAATTTTGTATCCTGGAGATTTAACAATAGGAGTCAACTATTTGACATAATTATATTACAGATGCATCTTAAATGAACGTTGTTTTCATTTTATGAGATAACCCTAATTTGTTCATATCATTATACAAAAAATAAAGTTTTATTGTGTATTTATTTACTAAGAATGGGAGAAATACATAACAGGTAAATCAAATTAACTCAATGATCATTAATACAACCATAATTGTAAGCAAACGATATGTGTAAATGAGAGTTTCCTTGCCGAGTAGGAGTAAGATGCATTGAAATACAGGTAACTTTGCTGGGAAAGGTAAGAACAGCACATTTCCAATTATTTTCAAAATTAAAATGACTTTGTGCTTCTCTTTGTTTAAATCAGATCTAATTTGTTGCCATAAATATTCTACTGGCACTCTCTATCCCTAGCTTGATTATGGTATTAACAATATATGACAAGTTTGAAAAATACGTTCTAATTTTGCCTAACTGATTAAAATTTTCAAAATTAGAATGATAGCAAAATCACTGCAAATTGACT
Source organism: Molossus molossus (assembly GCF_014108415.1). Classification (NCBI taxonomy): domain Eukaryota; kingdom Metazoa; phylum Chordata; class Mammalia; order Chiroptera; family Molossidae; genus Molossus; species Molossus molossus. The sequence continues at coordinate 71,322,382 of NW_023425344.1, read as the reverse complement.
TTGTCCCCAGGCACTTGACATTCTTATTAGGCATAATTCATTTAAAAGTTCCACAGAACTGCCTTTATTCAAGGATAAGTGATCTTAAATAAATACCTAAGCCGAAGTTTGGAAATTCTGCCTCGACCTGACAACAATGCCATAGTCTGTTGTACTCCACCTGATACAGCCAGACTCAGAGCTGCATACAGAGCACACAGGGTTTTGTGGCTACAAGTATGTGTATAAAAACCAAAATGATTTGGCCATTTTTGTTGTTGCTGTTGAAGATAGCATATTACAACCCCGGTGAGACTGTCTTTTGTTACACAGCAATGATTTCATTTTGATTTAGCCACTTCTAAAATGTATGATCCCAGTTAAAAGCATCCACCTGCTCATTGTGTACTAAGCATGGGATTTGGTTGGCTTTTTCCAAACCTTTCTGCTTTCATTTTTCCAATGCATTAGTTTCTATAGAAACAATGTCACTAAAATATGAAAAGCATAGTGATGTAGCAAATCACATCTAGTTTATATATGTATATGGATGTTTGTGTGCTTGTTCATACTTCTATACACGTGTATACACATATATGCTTGCTATATATACTGGTCTATAGTACAGATTTACATGTAAATTGTTAATACTTATACATTCATATATATATATGTAATACACATATACATATATTAGCTTGAGAATCTTATAAATCAGAACAACTTCAAGGTTCTAACAATTGAGTAGTGACTAAGTTTGTAAAATCAGTATCATTAAAACAGAATGTTTTCCTAAATATTATACATTTTATAAATAAAAATATATAGAAAAAGTCAGAGAACAGTATGTTCTGTCTTTAAAATTCTGAGCTCCAATATAAGGAATCCATAAAATATATGTATAAAGTAGAATTCTAAATTTTGATTCAAATATTTAAAACTGCCACTCCAGAAGGGCAAAAGAAAATGGAAAATTTGAGGAGGAAAATCTTCCTCTGCTATTTTTGTATGAAATTTAACTCTTTAAAATACAGATTTCCCTTTTTTGAACAAGAAGAAGAGAATTAACTTCAAACAAAGAAATATCTTCAGGGGAAGACCCAAAATACTGTGACCTAGTATAACCATAAGATCATTATTTCCAAATATTACAGATGAAGTCACTGTACTTGGCATTTTAACTTTTGAAAAATTGGTAACGATTAGTTTTTTATCCTCCATAATTGATAGCTGGAAATTAAATCTTTTGCACATAACTGACAAAATGTTTATGTCTATCATGGCTATAAGACAAAATGGGAAGCTTGTTGAAAAAGTTAAAATACATAAACTAGAACTGTATCTGTGCCATCAAATATGTGATGTCCAGTAAGCACAAGAATGATCTCAATAGACCCAAGAGAAGATAATACTCTTATTGAAAGATTTTAGGTGTATTTTAGTATGGGAAAACTTCTGTATGCTTTGGAAATACTAACAAATATTGAGACTGAGTATTATTCTGTTCCAAGTGAATATTTTTGTTGTCATTTTTTATAAAACACTGTTAGAAAAACAAATTGATAACAGGTGAGTTTTGACTTATTTATCATAACATAAAGTTAGATATTGCATTATGAAAACCCAGCTCTGTTAACACATGCTGCCCTTATTCTCATCCCTTTCTTCATAATATAAAACTAATTCTAAAAAAAAATACAATTAATGTCTAATCCTATGTACAGTAACATTTTTAATAGTTACTTGATGAAAACTTGTATTCTAATCTCAAAAAATTGTTCAGACATAGAAAAAAATATCTGGTTCACTGCTTAAGTGGTATAGTTTTTGCATGTCTATGTAAATACCTCTGAGAAACTAAAATACAAACTGGTATAAAGAAATAATAGTGGATATAAAAAATATCCCATTTTAGAGAATAGAACATTACAAACAATTTGAGGTATAGTTTTAGAAACTGGCTACATAACGGTGGTCATGATTGAGAGACTTTCTGACTTAAAGGAGCTAACATCCTAAAGATAAAAGATAAACCATAAATATGTTAAAAAATCCATTTCAAATCTAAGGTTTAATAAGAGATATAAATAAAAGATTGTGTGTTAGGATAATTAGGGGAACAGCTTGAGCTAGGATGATCAGGAAAGACTGTCATGAGTAGGTATCATTTTATTGTTTTTTTTTTTTTAATTTAGCTTTATCGGTGCAAGTATTACAGATGTACCCCCTTTTTTTCCTCATTCACCCCCTCCACCCTGCTCCTGTCCACCCTCGCAAGGCCTTCACTGCACTATTGCCAGTGCCCATGGGTTATGCATCTGTGCAATACAATTTCCTTGGTTAATCTCTTCCCGTCCCCCTCTCCACTTCTCTCTCAGATCTGTCAGTCTGTTCCATGCTTCCAGGCCCTGGATCTATTTCGTTCATCAGATTCCACATAAAAATGAGATCATATGATACTTGTCTTTTTATGACTGGCTTATTTCACGTATCATAATACTGTCCATGTCCCTTCATGCTTTCAGAAATGGTAAGAGATCCTTCTCTTTTACAGCTACATATTATTCCATTGTGTAAATGTACCACAGCTTTTTTATCCACCCATCTACTGATGGGCTGTTTCCAGATCCTAGCTATTGTAAACAGTGCAGCTATGAACATAGGGGTGCATATATTCCTTCTGATTGGTGTTTCAGGCTTTTTAGGATATAATCCTAGAGGTGGGGTCACTGGGTCAAATGGCAGTTCCATTTTTAATTTTTGAGGAAATTCCATAGGATTTTCTATAGTGGTGGCACCAGTCTGCATTCCCACCAGCAGTGTACTTGGGCTCCCTTTTCTCCATTCTGGCAGGTGTGAGGTGATATCTCATAGACGTTTAAATTTGCAGCTCTCTGATGATTAGTGACACTGAGCATTTTTTCATATGTCTCTTGGTTATCTGCATGTCCTCTTTGGAAAAGTTTCTATTTAGGTCCTTTGCCCATCTTCTAATTGGATTGTTTGTCTTCCTTTTGTTAAGTTATATGAGTTCTTCAGATATATTGGAAATTAAATCTTATCAATTATACTGTTGGCAAATATACTCTCCCATACAGTGGGATTAGTTTTCATTTTGTTGATTTCTTTTGCTGTGCATAAGCTTTTTGATTCTTGAATAGTCAAAATCTTATAGCAACCAAGTAAATACTAAATCAAGAAAAAGTCAACTTAAAAATGGTAGGAAAGCCCAGCCAGTGTGGTTCAGTGTTTGAGTGTTGACCCATGCAGCAAGAGGTTGCTGGTTCGATTTCCAGCCTGGGCATATGCCCAGGTTGTGGGCCAAATCCCCAGTAGGGGGCATGCAGGAAGCAGTCAATTGATGTTCTCTCTCATTGATATTTCTATCTCTCTCTCCCTCTCTGTTCCTCTCTCTCTCTCTCTAATATCAATAAAGAAAAATAAATTTTTTAAAAAATGGTAGGAAAGCTTTCTGGCATTTTTACTACTACTTGTAACTCTCCTTTCCTGGTATGGCAGCACCTTGCAGACAGCAGTCCATTCTTCCTACATGAGACCTGTTCTCTCATTCTCCAGGAAAAAGAGCCAATATTTTTGTAAATTAGTCTGTATATCTGGTCTAACCTGTCTGGGGGTTAAGTTGATGACTGACACATAATGCTTATCTCTATTTTGCCTAAATCAAAACTCACTCAGGCCAGAAAAGAAGTTAGTACGGATAAAATGCATTATAAAGCTGCAAAAACTTGCGTGAGGCATTAGTTTACAGTTGAGACATACAATGGATAGTCTAAGACCTGGGAGGAATGCCCAGAAGAGAGTTTTGGATGGAAAACTGGGCAATCAAAATGGGGGTGGAAAAAAGGGATATTAGCCACTTGCATGCCCAAGGTTAGATGCTTTCTCAGAAAAAAAATTAAAAAGACCTTAATCTTTTCAATTCGGGCTGATCTCTAGACTCAGTGCAATCTAGCTAAGTACTGAAGCGAGGCTTCAGAAAAAGGACAATCTGTAAAGACTGGAAGAGAACTTTATTTGATTACTTATTTGTTTGTTTTCATTTATTTTTTTGCTCCTGACATTCAAGAAAACCTCTGTGAAAGGACTAGCTGAATACAAGCTACGGAACAGGGACTCCAGCAACTCCACTCAAGAAGGAATACCATCTTTGCAAAATAAGAAGTCACTGGACAAATGGACTATTATAGCCTTTAATATAAATAAATGAATAAATAAATAATTCACTCTAGGAAGAGAAAAAAATCTGATCTCTAAAGTTATCACATTTTAATACTTAATTATTTTAATTATTTTCAAAAAAAAATACATAGCATACAAAAACAGAAAAGTACAACTTATTCAAAGGAACAAAACAAATTGACTGATAACATCCCTAAAGAAATCCAGACACTGGATTTGCTAAACCAAGACTTTAAATCAACTTTTAGAACAAGTTTAAAAAACAAATATGTAAAAAAATACATGGATCAAGAATGATGAAAAGTCAGCCTGGCCACTGTGGCTCCATGGACTGAGAGATCCTGGTTTGATTCCTGGTCAGGACACATTCCCTGGTTTCGGGCTCGATCCATAGTAGAGGGTGTGCAGGAGGCAACTGATCGATGTTTCTCTCTCACATCAATGTTTCTATCTCTCCCTTCCTCTCTCTCAAAAAAAAAAAAATTAAAAAAAATTATTTAAAAAAAGAAAACTATAAAAAGTCAGAAAAATGATATATGAACCACTGTATGAAATTATCAATAAAGAAACAAATAAAAGTTATAAAAAGGGAAACAAATCAAAATTCTTGTGCTGAAAAAATTCAAAAGCAAATGTGGGCAGGCAGAATAGAGAACTGGTAAACTTGAAGATAAGACTATTTAAATTATTAAGTCTGAAGAGTGGAAATGAAAATAATAAAGAAATGTAAACTAGTAACCTAACGAGAATGTAAAACAGTATCAAATGAATCAACATAAGCATTATGGGGAATCCCAGAGGGAGAAGTTACACAGGAAAATAAAAAACAATATTTGAGGAAGCAATAGCTAAAAACATCTCAAATTTGATGGAAGACACAAAACTACACATCCGTAAATTTTAAACTCCTAGTAGGATAAATTCAAATAGAGATCAACATCAAGACACATTCAAATTGTTAAAAGCAAAGCATTTAATATCCAGAATATTAAAGAACTCCTGTAACTCAACTAGAAAAAGACAATCTGATTTTAAAATGGGCAAAGGTCATGAAGAGACATTTCTCCAAAGAAGATAAAACCAATAAATAAATTAATATATGTTCAACATTAGTTTTTGGGAAATAAAAATTAAAACTACATCATACACCACTTCACAGCTACTTGGGATGAGGTAAAAAAGAAAAATCAAGTATAGGTAACTATCTGAACAAAAATGAAAAAATGTCCTCGGGTGAGGATTAAAAAAAATGTTTGATCATAATTCAAGAAAACTCATCTAAAATAAAAAATGTGTAACTATATCATCATGTACTTGAAATATCCAGAAACACCATAGTAACTTAGGGGAGGAAGAGAGGAAGAGAGAGAGGAAGAGAGACTGAGACTGCTTGATTATTGGACATTGGAGAATAGCAAGACTATTTGGGCATTTGGGGGAATTAAACAGCAAGAAGGGGGTACAGCAGCAAGAGGAAAAATATCAGATTGTGAGCAGACCTTTTTAGCACCAATGCTTTTTGTTAAGGAAAAATGACTTAACATGTGTATGATACTCAAAAAATGAATTTTATATTCAACATACATAGCTGAAATTCACACAGCCAAAATAATTAACTAGAAACAGAAAAAGAACAGGTAGAGCACTGACCACATGATAACTTGCAGAAATAAGGTAAAATGGTAATTAAAATGTATTGTGATATATAACAACTATTTGCCCAATAAAATGGATAAAATTAAATTTAAAAAATGAGGGAGGATATTACTTTTGAGAACAAGGAACAATTTTTTATAGGGATGGGAGCAGATAGAAAAACTTCTAGGGTGACAGGTAAAAACTTTTCTTTTGATCTTGGTATGGTTACAAAATATTTACTTTACAATAAAGTATTAAACTCTACATGTTTGCACATTTGGTTTTCATGATCTGTTTCATTGTATGATAATAAGATTAAAAAATAATTTCCCCTGTATACTATATCCAATATCCCTTATTATATGTTTTACAGCAATGTAAAATAAGAATTAAAATCCTATTTCTTTTTTTAAAGTATATCCCCAATTATAATCTTTAATAATAGATGATATAATACACTTCCCAAAATAATGTCCTGAAAATTATTCTTTGTCTTTTTTTCTATTACTCTCATTTCTTACAAATATGATATATTTTAATTTCATTTTTCTTTAAAAATAGAATAGAATTTAAATAAAAATAGAAATTTTATATATAAAACACCAATCATCTCCTTTTTACTGACATATCACAGTTTAGGTCATTTTCCCTATGTATAGCTATTTGCTTACAGGCATGTATAGCCACATACATTTCACAGGTTAATAACAGATTATCACCTATATGTGAATCGGCATTATCAGCTTGGCAATTGGTTATGTGTACTACATACTCTTTAAAAACCGGCACGTTTAGCTCTGGCCGGTATGGCTCAATGCTTACAGCATGGGCCCACAGACCAAAGGGTTTCTAGTTAGACTCTGGTCAAGGGCAGCTGCACCTCGGTTGAGGTTTGATCCCTGGCCGTGGTCAGGGTCCAGGGCCCTGAGAGAGGCTACAGATCGATGTGTCTTACATAGATGATTCTTTCCCTCACTCTCTCTCCTCCCTCCCTCCCTCCCGCTCCATATGAAATCAATGGAAAAATATCCTTGTGTGAGGATTAAAAAAGAAAAGACAACTTTACTATTTAGTGATATCAAGGAGTTAGACATCCTCCTCTTTAGTCTCTCTGCTTGGAAAGTCATTGAAACTACTGTATCCCTTGTAAACGGATAATTGAATATTTTCCATGGTTCAGATTTTCAAATTATCATTTTACATTACTCTTTTGTTCTGAGATCTATTTTAGATTAAAGCTTGAAAAGGCAAGGGTAATCAGGAACCTAACTATAATCCAGTTAGCCACTGGTGGTCATTAATGAAACCTCTCCATTTTCCCATTACAATTAATGTTGTACTCTTTAAAAGGAAAAAAAAAAAGCACTTTACTATTGGTAGTTTCCCAACTGTTCAATTAACACATATTACATTTTTAGAGCATTTTCTGAGGTCCATCAATTTAAGGCCAACAAAGACTAATTAATATTGTAATTAGTATCTTTGATCTTTTTGCTTTGTAATCCACAATACTAAATTTCTTTCCACTCTAATTACAGGGCTTGTTTACTTAATTTCTATTGGGTAACATGTAGATGTTACCTTTATCTTGCTCAGAACTTTGAAAAATTATGTGTTTAAATGCAATGTCTCACAAACCATGTCTTAATCTCTAAAGTTTTCTTAAAGTATGCTTCTATAATTAGTATAGATCCTTTACAAAGCATATGAATGAACGGCCATAATCAATCTCTATATTTCCACATTCCCATCTCTTTTATTTATACCTAGCCCCAAAGGTGTAAAGAACTAATGTAGCTATAAGCAAGTGGAAACTATTCTCTCTGAAAGACTTAATAGAGTAAATTCAAAATTATGCCTCAGGAACCCTGAGTTCTAATCTTTGCCCTAATATTGAATAGCTCTGTGATAATATCATTTCCTTCCTTTGAAGTGAAAACTAATTCTGCTCTACTATCAAGAAAATAATTTGAAAATTATTAGACCCTAAAAACAATTTATGTGAAAATTAAAATTCCATAATGTTGAAACTTCAATAACAAGATGTACTTGCATAAAAGAACTAAAGTCTGTGGCTTTCACTTTTATTATAAAGCTATTGTTATTTTCTGAGATGATTAATTTATTTTATAAATGAAAATTTACTTTATTTAGACTAATGTATAAAAAGCATTTCTTTTCATATATCAGTTCAAATAACAGAAAAACTCATATAAACCTGAGCCTGTTATTTAAAACTATTGCCTTTCAATTTTGCCATTCAATAGGTTATTACCCTGAAGTTTCATTTAATGTGATTTCTGAGAACATAGTATATTTACAGTACAAATATTTCAAAATCTCAATACTACTATAAAAAACAATGTTCTGCATTGTTAGCAAATATAGAATATAATCCTCTATCTAAAATAGGTGTCTGTATTAATTTGAAATTAATGGCTCTGTCAACCTATTCTATGTATAGCTGGATTTTCTATCCAAATATTATCTAACATACTTCATGCACTCTCATCAGTCAGGGAAGGAAGCAGACTCATCTTTAATAAATTGCTTAGGCACAGACATAGGTCTAACCTTATGAGGTGAATGTACATTGTTTTATTTTCTAACTCACATATATCCACCAACCTCGTACCACATATGGAAGCATACAAGTACACACACTCTCTACTTTCAGGGAATAATCGTCTCCTCTCCAAAGTGACCCATGCAACACTTGAATCTTTCATTAGGAAACATATACATTTAAAATAAACTCATTCCTTGCAGATGTCATTATTTGCAGATGACATGATATTATATATAGAAAACCCTAAAAACTCCATCAAAAATCTACTAGACTTAATAAATGAATTTGGCAAAGTAGCAGGATATAAAATTAATGTCCAGAAATCAATGACATTATTATACACCAATGATGAACTCACAGAAAGAGAACCTGAAAAACAATCCCCTTTACCATCATGGCAAAAAATGAAGATACCTAGGAATAAACTTAACCAAAGAAATAAAGGACCTATTTACAGAAAACTATAGGACATTGAAAAAAGAGAAAGATATAAAAGACTGGAAACACATACCTTGTTCATGGATTGGAAGAATCAACATCATTAAAATGTTCATACTACCCAAAGCAATCTATAGATTCAATGCAATCCCCATCAAAATACCAACGACATATTTCACAGAACTAACCTAATACTTCAAAAGATTATATGGAACAAAAAAAGACCCCGAATAGCCACAGCAATCTTGAAAAAGAAGGACAAAGTAGGAGGGATCACATTACCAGATTTCAGGTTATACTACAAAGTGACTGTAATCAAAACAGCCTGGTACTGGCACAAGAACAGGCATATAGATAAATGGAACAGAACAGAGAAGCCAGAAATGAACCCAAGACATTATGCTCAATTTATATTTGACAAAGGAGACAAGAGCATACAATGGAGTAAAGACAGCCTCTTCAGAAAATGGTGCTGGGAAAATTGAACAGCTACATGCAAAAAAATAAAATTAGACCATCAACTTACACCATACACAAAAATAAAATCAAAATGGATAAAAGACTTAAATGTGACTCATGAATCTATAAAAATCCTAGAAGAAAATGTAGGCAACAAAATTTCAGACATCATATGCAGGAGAATTTTCACAAATACAACTCCTAAGGCAACAGAAATAAAGGAAAAAATGAACACATGGGACTACATCAAACTAAAAAGCTTCTGCACAGCAAAAGAAACAACCATCAAAATGGAAAGGCAACTGTATGGGAGAGCATCAGATAAGGGGTTAGTTTCCAAAATATATAGAATACTCATACCACTCAACAAAAGGAAGACAAAGAACCCAATTAAAAAATGGGCAGAGGACCTATATAGACACCTCTTCAAACAGGACATACAAATGGCCAAGAGACATATGAAGAAATGCTCAACATCACTAATCATCAGAGAGATGCAAATTAAAACAACAATGAGGTATCACCTCACAATTGTCAGAATGGCCACCATCAACAAATCATCAAACAACAAGTGTTGGCGAGGGTGTGGAGAAAAGGGGATTCTAGTACACTGCTGGTGGGAATGCAGGCTGGTGCAGCCACTATGGAAAACACTATGGTGTTACCTCAAAAAATTAAAAATTGAATTGCCATTTGACCCAGTGATCCCACTTCTAGGAATATATCCTAAAAAGCCTGAAACACCAATCAGAAAGAATATGTACCCCCATGTTCATAGCAGCAGTATTTATAGTAGCTACGATCTGTAAACAGCCCAAGTGTCCATCAGTAGACAAATGGATAAAAAAGTGGTGGTACATATACACAATGGAGTACTATGCAGCTGTAAGAAAGAAAGATCTCTTATCCTTTGAGATGACACGGAGGGCCTGGAAAGTATTATCCTAAGCGAAACAAGCCAAGTAGAGAAAGACAAATATCACATGATCTCACTTATTTGTGGAATATAATGAACATAACAGTCAGGAATTGCGTAGACCCAGTGACGTGGAAGTAGGGCACAGACTGACAACCCTCAGAAGAGGGGGTGGCGAGGGGAGGGAAGAGATAAACCACAGAACTTATGTATATGTACGCATAACCGATGGACATGAACAACAAAGCCAGGGAAGGGATCGGGGGGGATGGGGAGAAGGGTGTCAATGGGGAAAATAAAATAAAATAAAATTAACTCATTCCTTTGCCACAGTTCTTTTTGTTCAGGGCTAAAAATTGATACAGTTTGGCAAATCAACTGTTCCTCAGAAAGCTGAAATTTGGTATGAGATTCTAATCTCAACCTCCCAGTTTCCTGGAATGGGAGAGAAGCTACTGGGAGTGGCCATTTTTGCCTATGTGACCTGAGAAGCAGAAAAGCTTGTCTGGAAAAAGAGAAAAGAGTGAAGCAATCAGCCAAGGAGAAGCAGAGGAAGGGATGAAACAAATGGATTTGCTGTGTTCTACTCAAGGCTGTTCCAGTCTTTCCTGGGTTCAGGAGTGCTCTTAATCCTTTGATTCTAGAAAATGTACTTTATCACTATAATAATATTTTATGATTAACCATTTTACAGATGGATTGATCTTTACTTAGATACATAGATAGATAGATAGACAGACAGATGGATAGATAGATGATACACGATAGAGACATAGATGGATAATCAGGGCAGAATAAAATTAAATACATTAAATCACTAAATAAATTTCTGTAAAGAAAGAAAACATTTACACAAAGATAACTCCTTTAACTTATCAAAAAAATTTAACAATATAGGAAATTTTTTAATTCTGTTTGCTAATATAATCTCATGGAATGAGATATCATTAGCTAAATATTGAAACTTCTCCTACAAAATATTGATATTTCTCCCTGATAACATGTTTAAAATTCAGAAAATAAATATGAGCTTAAATTGTACTAAGAATTGAATTTAATTTTATAAAGTTTGTTAGTCACAAGAAAAGATAATTTTGCTTTCTCAGACATCTCTCTCTACACAAGATGAAGGGGACAAACCAATGAAAATTAGACTTGAACTTAGAAGAATTTAAATAATTTAAATAAGGCAAGGCTCCTGATGATAAACAATGTAGGGAGGAAACACCTTCCAGCATAGGAAGGAGTGGTCTTGGCACTCAATAGCAAGAGTTGATAAGGTAGCAATCAAAGCAGGTAGTTCTCCAATCAGAAGTAGCTCCAGAAATGAATGAAGATCTTGTTTATGCAGATGATACTTTTAGACCCAAATTCTGACTTCTTCAGTAAGCAAAGCCAAGTACCTGACAAATTAGGAACAATATATTTTATAATGTTAGTATATATATATATATATATATATATATATATATACAATATATGTTATAACATTAGTGATATAGATAGATGATAGATAGATAGATAGATAGATAGATAGATAGATAGATAGATATAGATATAGGCTGATGATTAAGCTGAAAACATATATATAATTTTAAGGGAATAAAAGCAGAAGGCTGAGTACACTTTGGTCTAAGACCATCTGTTTTTATCTACAAAAGACATCAAGATAATGTTCTTTAAGATAAAAAATACCTGAGAAAATATAAGTATTTAGGGATTTTTTCCTTTCTAAAATATAAGAAAATATGAAGAAATAATTTGAGGATAACAAGAATCAATTGTAAATAAAGCAATAAAAATGTTGTAAAATTTCAAAATTATCTTTACCATAATATTATTGATAATTTAGAAATCTGTGACAGCTTTGAGACATGTCTGCAATATCTTTGACCCTCCTAGCCTTAAAAATGGGGTCTATTTCCCCACCACTCAAAAAGGGCAGTCCTTGATGACTTTCTTCTCATAAACAGAATGTGGCAGCAATGTGGCTGTGTTACTTCTGGGACAATTCAGCTGCCTCCTGAATCTGTATCTTTTGGGACACTCTCCCTGATAACTCAGACTTGAATTGTGTGGAAGACAATTAGCCACATGGAAAGGCCACAGATAGGTATTCCAATCCCCACCTCAGCTGAGGTCCTAGCTGATCCCAGCATTCAACACCAATGAGTAAGCTTCAAGAAGATTCTAGAAATAAAGAAAATCCTACAACATGTATGCAACAACAACATCAAAAAAAGACCCTAAACATCCAAATAAATCTTGAGGAAAAAGAGCAAAATTGGAGACATCACATTTCTTGATCTCAAAATATTTTCCATACTGTCCCTGTCAAATCATGTCCCATCACAGATTCATGAACAAAGTAAGTGTTGTTCTCATTGTGAGTCACTAAGATTTACAGAGAAAGAAATTTTACAGATAAAAGATAACTTGATGAGAAGGATACAGTCTTAAAAATATTGGGTAGTCAAGGAAAAATAATAACATAAGATATTTCAAAGCAATAGGAGAGGAAAACAGTTGGGAATTTGTAATTCCTTTCACAGTAGTTCACAATTAATTTCTTTTTTTTTTAATTTATTTTTTATCCTCACCAGAGGACATTTTAGCATTTTTTGTTCAGACAGAGCGGGAGGGAGAGAGAGGAAGAGAGAGAGAGAGAAACATCGATGTGAAGGGACACATCGAGTGGTTGCCACCCGCACGACCAACCAGGGCCGGGGACAAACTGCAACTGAGGAACATGCCCTTAGCGGGAACCAAACCCGGGTCTCTCTGGACCGCAGGCCGACGCTCCAACGCTGAGCCAAACCGGCCAGGGCCACAATTAATTTCATACTCTAAATGTTTTTCCTTACATATGATGAGCACAAAACCCATTTTTTCAAAGTGGGCAGCAAAATAAGTATACATAAGAAAACTCAGATGACATTCTTGTAGAAAACATAGTGTCTCAAATAAATTAGCTAGTTGGCCTGGCTTCATTTTGGAACTTAAAAAAAAAAAAAAAATTCTGATTATGACGTGATTACATGAGGTGTTTTATACTCTCTCTAAAAGTAGTGTGTATATTTATAGTATGTATAGAGTGTATGTACACTATAAACACACAAAATAATAGCAATTATATTAAACATATATAAATACAAACATGCAGAGGTTGATTAATTTGAACCTTTCTTTTCCAGTTGGTAAAATTATTTGCCGCACAGAAACTTACAGAAAAGATAAATCAAAGTTATACAAAAAACTTTTAAAAAATACAGACAAAGCACAGTAAATAGCAAAGGAAAAATAATTTTGAGAATGTGATGAAAATAGGTGGTGATGCTAAATTAAATTTATTCTTGCAATGCACAGGAAAATATGTGAAATAGGCTCTTTTCAACTTATACCTTTTATTCATTTAACAAAGATGATCACTGAATGGCTGTTACATCATGCTGGGTTTGCGTATCAACATGGGATGCTTAGTGAACACAAAGGAGCTGCCTTTCTATAGGCGGTCAATTCATTTCCTGGATATGGCTTAGGAACCAGAGAATATAGCACACTCAGTGGCATTAGGATATCAGGAAGTAGCTGCCAATCTTCAAATTTTAAGGCATCTTTCAATATACAGACTGCCTGGAAATCTGTATAATCTTCTTTTATAGTAACAATTAACATTCTTCATGACATTACTAAAAACTTCTTCCACCAAGACGTTACTGAAAACTTCTTCCACCAAAAATTGTGTTTTCAGAGGAAATCTATGAATGAATACTCACACCTGGACCTTAATTGATTCATCAGATTTTGTTTAACTTTCTTTTAAAAAGATCCATTTATAGATGTTTATTGATATGAGTAAACCCATCCAAAAATTCTAGTGTGATAATATAAGACTGTTGCTTCTAAGCACTAATGCAAATGAACCGTGATGGGATCACTGACCTCACTAAATGTATGGATTCTTCAGCTTCAAGTCCCTCTTCCTTCAATAAACCTTTCAAGAGTGATCACACCCTCTGAATTCAGTCTCACTTTGTAAATTTACATAGCACTTAAATCTATGCTCTCTTGAATCTTTTATTTATATTTTACATATATTATTTAACTTTTACATTTTATTTAATATTTTTTTCCAAACTTGATTTTTATCTGGTACTATTACTACATGTGGGTGTATATACACATTATACACATCATAAATATACACCCAATAGACTATACAACACATCATATAGTCATATAATCAGACATATTTTTTTTTATCCTTACCCGAGGACATTTTTCCATATTTTGTTCAGATAGAGTGGGAGGGAGAGAGAGAGAAACATCGACGTAAAAGGGACACATCGAGTGGTTGCCACCCGTACGACCCAACCAGGGCTGTGGACAAACTGCAACCCGAGGTACGTGCCCTTAGCAGGAACCGAACCCAGGTCTCTCGGGACCGCAGGCCGATGTTCTAACTGCTGAGCCAAACCGGCCAGGGCAGACATATTTTTTTTTAAGTTCCAAAACGAAGTTAGGCCAGCTAGCTAATTTATTTGAGACACTGTTTTCTATAGAAATGTCATCTGAGTTTCTTATTTCTGTTATTGTTAACCTTCACCCAAGGATCTTATTTCTTGATTTTTAGAGTGAGTGGAAGGGCTAGAGAGAGAGAGAGGGAAACAGAGACTTGAGACAGATACATCGACTGGCTGCCTCCCACATGACCCTAACCAGGGGCAGGGATCAAACCTGCAACCCAGATACATGGCCTTGACCAGAATTGAACCCTAGACCCTTTGGTCCACAGGCCAACACTCTAACTTCGAAGTCAAACTAGCCAGGGTTCATCTGAGTTTTTTTATGTACACTATTCATCTGCCCACTCTGAGGGAAAATTTAAAAAAAATTTTAAAAATATATAAAATGTATGTGTGTGTCACCAACTATATGAAAGCTCCCCAAGGACAGTCACATGATTTACTTTGTACATTTTTTAATTCTAAGTGCCCAGCACAGTGCTACTGACATACCACAAATATCTGTTAAATGAATGAGTTACCCAATCAGTATTTGTTATTAAGCAAAAAAATATAAATACTATGTGACAAGGTATAATGACTACTTTTGTATCCTTCAAATTGTTACATAAAGTCAAAAGTTAAAAGAAATATTGAAAATATTATTTTATCCATAGGAGCGTATCCAATGAACCTTGATTCTCAAATGTTTATTTGTAGCAGAGATGAGGAAAATTTTGTATGGTTCCCACACCAGATTGGTATCTGGTACTCAGCAATAACTAAATTACCTCTTAGAAATAGGACCTTAGCCCTGGCCAGTTTGGCTCAGTGGTTGAGCGTTGGCCTGCGGACCAGAGTCTTGTGTTCAGTTCCCACTAGGGGCATGGACCACAAAAAGAAAAAGAAAAAGAAAAAAGAAATAGGACTTTAAATTCATATTTTACCATATGCAATGTCAAACAGCATTTGCTACTACTGTCAAATAAATAATTCAAATATTGTCAATTATAATTTTGGAGTGAAAATTTGTCCTTTGTTCTTAAATCAAGTTTTTTTACTGATAAGATGTAAAGACATGTTTTACCAAGAGGCGCTCTCGATTGCACATGTGTTGAGATCAACCTGAAAAGTCATCATGGGGCATCCCACTTCTTGTTACTTGTGCAAGTATAGCTGGATAGTCACCCACTGCATTGGCAGAAGGTACAACTGGACCTCTGGTGTCTGGAAAAAAGTATCCCTCTCATAAATCCTTAGTATGGAAAGGAATATTCCCCAAGCAAAAGGTAAGTAAATTGTTACAAGGCCAAGCATTCTCCTCCCAGGGAAGGATGGAGGATCGAAATCCTTCCCAAAGGCCTTTAAAGTTAAGCATTTTAAACTCTATGTAATTGAGGCCTGAAGAGATCCCTAAATAACATGGTCCAGACAGAGGGCTAACTGTTGACAAGGGCGCAGAAGTCCCTGAAAGAGAAATCCGTCAGAGTGAGGTGATGAAGGGCCCTGGGGAAGCCGGGTCGCAGCAAGTTGTGGATGAGTGTCGAAGCACTTCTAGACTTTTTAGTGGCATCATTTTTCAGAGAAATAGCTGAGCATATGAATATAAAAATAAAATTCAAGCTTTAGAAAATCAACCGTGAACTGCCATCCCTTCCTGTGTGGGAATCTAAACAGTAAGGGAGCCACAGTAGAAAGAACACACTGGAACATATGGGGTTCATTTGCAATGATGACATAATGTGGTAGTGGCAGAAGCAACGAGATGTAGAAACCAAAGTGTGGTGGTGGACTGATAAGCCTTTGCCATCTGAATTGAAAAATTCCAAGAAACATATTAGCCACATATATGAAATCAAGAAAAGCAAAAAGGACATGAGCTTATACTGAAGTCTGTTGGAACTTACCTTACCCATTTACTTATTCATTTAGTATTAATCACAAATATGTACACACAACCTGGTTTTAAGAACCCCCAGTGCAAGCTTGCATAAACCATCTAAAATAATTGACACTCAGAATTATCTGCTTTGTGGCCTCAGTGAGAACTCTGAAGCAGCCAAGTCCCACTTTAACTTTCTGCATTGCCAGTCATGATAAACAAGACAAATAAGCCACAGGCACAGACTTGAGCAGCTGACAATAGTGTAATGGAAAAGAGACTGGTAAACAGGTAACTGCAATGCAACACAGTGAATAAAAACTGTAAAACAATATAACAAATAAAGGTTGCCATGTGCATACATAAGAAGTGGCAACTCTTTCTCTGTTGGAGGAGGAAAGGAACACTTGACAGAGGAATATTTCTTTCAGTTGAATCTTGAAACATAAGTAGGTGTTCTTCATGTGAAACATGAGGTACAGAAAACAACATGGTCAAAGGCACGAAAGCATGAACCAGCAGGTCTCCCACCAGTAGAATCAAAGCTCAGGAAGAACATTCCAGATTGGCAAGAGATACATGTGGGAATTAAGCAACTGTCAAGGTAAGAAGGGCTTTGTGCATAAAGAAGAGTTTCAAAAAGTGCGGACATTGTGCTAAACCACTTTAGAGAATAACATTATTCATACTTGCTTCTGGACGTTCATGCTGGAAAATGCCATGAATAGGCTTGGGTTGGGGGTAGTAAGTTTAAGACTATATTGTTTCAGAAATGTGTTTTATATGAATGGTGAGTGTGTCTGAGACAGAAAGGCAGTGGACTCTATGAGCGAGAGGAGAAAAAGGAGATGCAATTTCTAAACTAGATACATAATTTGTCTGAATATTTGAAAGGAATAGCCTTCCTTTGTAATTTTTTAATTGTGCTTATTTTTATTGTTCATTTTTAAGGTTCCTTTATTTTTTCCCTTTTTATTGAATTTATTGGGTTAACACAATTATATAAGTCTCAGGTTCATAATTCCACAGCACATCATCTGTATACTATGTTGTGTGGTCATCACCCAAAATCAAGCCTCCCTTCATCACCAATTATCCCCCTTCTTTTATTCCTCCTTTTTTGTACAATCTCTCCACCACCACTCTCACCCAAACCCCAACCCTCCACAACAGCTGTTACTTTCAAGAAAAATTTTAGTCTACTTTGTAGATAACACATATAAAAATTTTTTGCTTCCCAGTTCAAAATAATGCCAGAGACTACCATTCTTAAACTCAGTTTACTTGTGCTGCGTCCTTAGCTATGTGTTTTTTTTTTTTTTCCAACATAAGCCTAACAAAAATGAGCTTTGTGAATTGGATTCTTTTCAATTTCAGTGTTTATGCTTATTGGTTTGGCAAGAAACCAGGCAAGCAGTTCATGTAGAAAAAGTTGGCAAAGGAGACCTTTACTTCTACAGAGAACTCCTTCGTGTTTCATTTTGCTATTAAAATCATCTTGATATATATTTTAGATTCAGTGGAATCCATAATACTGAAATAGGCAGAATACATAAAAGGTAGTATTTTAGAAATTGAGCATTGCACAGGGGCTAAAGAATAAGCCCAGTGGTCATAATACCGGAGTTTAAATCCTGGCTCCACCTCCATGTAGCTCTGTGACCTTGAGCTAGCTAATTAGCTGTTTTGGTTTTTTTGTCTCCTTTTCTTCATATTTAAATTCCAGAGTTCCATCTCCATTTCACAGCTATTATGAAGATCGTAATAATGTATAAAAATTTGATGAGTCCCATGCCTGGCAAATATATATCATCAATAAATGGTAGCACTATTATTATATAAATATAAGAATATCACTACAGCAACTATTTTCTTCTTTACTATCATAGAATACTTAGCAAATATCTGTTTTAGTTTTAAAGCCAATGTAGTGAGCATAATACTTGATACTCTTTCAAACACTTTAAAAATCTTCCTATTTTTTTCCCTTAGATGAAAAATTCTGGAAGCAACATAGATAATACAGCATAATGAATCAGCATTTTAAACTAATTTAATATTTTTATATCAAGAAATAAATAACAGGAAATATTCAGATGCTGAATATGTAAATGTAACATATATACTTCAACTATTATTTTTGATACTGGGTAATAACCACAGAATTATAATGGTTCACCTAAAATTATGCTGTCTCATATAAGAATTTTGCCAGATATTTCAAAGTAAGGTATAAATCTGCAATAATGTCCCTGTGGCAACAGGAAGTAATTAGAGTACTTCACACTTAGTTTAATATTTTGGATTTATATTGTATCTTTCATCTAAAGGCCTCAAAAAGCTTCTATAGACATCAACTCATTAACTTTTCAATTGCCACCCCTTCTATAAAGTAAGAAGGTATCTAACAGCACTTTACAAATAAGGAAAATTAAATTGAGAAGTAAATATTACATTTGTGACTCAGTAATCATGGTACACTGTAAGATTTCTTTGAAAATTTTAAATAATGTTGGTGGACTTAAGATTTTCTACATGTGCGCAAAATCCTTATTTAGTTTCCATTACACTGTTTTTCATGGCATTTTCTTTAAAACACAAAAATTCCAATTCTTCTCATGGCATCTAAAAACAAAAGTAGTATGTTTTAGAACAATCTTTCCTTATAGGATACATGTAACACATACAAAGCTAAGAGAGAGGGGTTTGGGGTAGGAGGCAAAATTCTTGTGTGTATGTGTGTTCATTTATTGTAAGTTTCTCAACACCAGGTGCAATATCTCAGAATTATGCGCTTACCAAAACTAACATAACACTCAATAGGGCAGAGAAAAGTAAAATGTTGTGCCTCAGCAGAAAAGGTTTTTATATTTTCAGATCTTCAGACCTTCAAAATTGACTCAAAATTATACAAATATATCTGTTGAACAATGTATGTTTTGTATCAGCTTGATTTTAAAATCTGTTGTGATATAGATCCAATCCATTTTTATAACTTTATTGGCAAATATCCACTTCTCACTTAGTCTTTATTTTATTTAAAACGAATAACTCATTTCTCCCCCACAACATGCTCAGCACTTTCCTAAGTTTGTTTTGTTTTGTTCCTTCTCTTAAGCATGTGCTTTCCCTATAGGTCATGTATCGAAATCCAACTTTAACACCTGAGATCTCTTCCATTCAACCTCCGGAGACTTTCTCTGTACCAGGTGCTGTTGGTGCCTCGTTTACACCCCTTCACAGTCCTGGCCTCACAGGCTCACACCTGTGCACTTACACACAGACAGGCAGTTATGGCTAAAGACTAATGGCTATAACAGTTCAGATCTCTGGTTTTCAGATGTAACAACTTCTGTGACACAATTTCATTCCAGAGACACCTCTGGGATCAGGCAAAGGACAGACCTCTGGAAATGATGCCTTTGCCTAGATCTTACCTGATCTTATTTTTTGCTCACTTCCTTTAGTTTTCCTGTGAGAGAATTACCCAATAAATAACTTGCACAACAATCGCCATCTCAGGTTTTGTGTCTAGGGAACTTGATCAGTAATATCCACAATTCTGTGAATTCCTGAATTAATTACATTACTTATAAGAGCAAACAATAAAAATAATTTAAAAGTTTAATAATGGGGCTGGGTTAAATAGTTTTCTATATTCACAGAATAACACAGAAAAATTAAAAACATTATTTTAGATAAGACTGGACAGTTTCTGACATAATAAAGGTACTAAATGTTGTGTATAGTCTTACACACAAGGTCCATGCTAAAAATGGTGATATGACTGACAAATAAAAATCAGTCCCTGACCTTGTTTAGTGTACAACAGCACAAGATACAGATCATATAAAGTACTACATAATCATCATATTTTATTTTTTTATTATTATCATTATTGTTATTTTTTTTTATCCTCACCCAAGGACATTTTTCCATTTTTTGTTCAGATAGAGTGGGGGGTGAGAGAAACATCAACATGAAAGGGATACATTGAGACATCGAGTGACTGCCACCCGCACAACCAACTAGGGCCAGGGACAAACTGCAATCGAGATACGTGCCCTTAGCAGGAACCGAAGCTGGGTCTCTCTGGACCACAGGCCGACGCTCTAACCGCTGAGCCAAACCAGCCAGAACAATAATCATTATATTTTAATTTCTACTTGGATAAATGCTGTGAAGAATAAGCACAGTCTATGGAAAGATGAGAGAGTTAACTTGGTCTGTACAGCCCAAAAGACTTGAGTGTGGAAATAGCATGTAATTAGAAAGCAAGGCAGAATGGGAGGTGAAGTTGGCAGAGTAATCTAGATAATGGAAGCAGCAAATCCAATGGTCAGGAAGAAGGATCACAGCATATTTGGATAAATGAAAACGTCAATCTGGTTTGGGGAACAAAAGTAGATGAGGAGATAGAGGTCTGAAAACCCAGCGCCTTAAAAATCATGCTAAAGGTTTTGTGTTTTGTCCTAAGACACCTAAGACTTGTGAGAAGTCATAGAGTTACATAAAATATTTTAAGCATAGTAGAGACCTGACACTATTTTATGTTTTAAATATTACTCAAAGTACTCTGAGAATAATGTATCAGCAAAGGTAGAGGACACAAGTGTTCAAGTTGTAGGCTTATTGCAATAGCTGAAGAAAGGATGATGGGCACTTGAGCTAGGGAGTTGTGTAGAGATTGAGAGAAATGGATAGATTCGAGATATTTAGGAGGCAGAAACAATAGGACTTACGTTTGACCAGTTACCGGGATAGAAATTAGAGGAGACATTAAGCATTACTCTGGGGGGTTCTGGCTTTCCCAATTGACAGATGGTGGTACCTCCCAGTGAAACAGACATCATGATGGAGTAGTGTGCAGAGAAGAAAATAATTTCATTTCTAAACATACTAAGACTAGGGTGCCTTTGCAACATCTAAGAAAAAGTATTAAATACACATCAATCTAGAACTTCAGATTACTCATAAATATGTACATGTGTGCCTGTACATTACAGACATTAAGAAAAATGTGTGCATGTGTGTGTAACAAAGATGAAGGCCATACATGATAATGTTTATGTTTATGATTGACTAATAGAATCAACTTAATTTCTCTCTGATTTTTTTTATACTATTCATTTTTCAGTGTGTACATGTGAATTTTGCCCTCATAAAGTAAGTTAATAAAGTCTGATATCTCTCCCATGGACTACCAACTCTGTGAAGCCTATTAAATTATAGACTTCTACACACATGTGAGAAACCAATTGTTTCAACCAATCACTCAGAGTGTATCTTTAAAATACATCCTATGTACATGTATAAAATTGGACATTTGGCTTGTTATGACCTTTTAAGTCTAGATATATAACCACTCCTCTGTATAGCTAACTCATTTCCTTATTTTGTAGGAAGTATTCCCTAATAATTCTGTCCCTTCTAAAACATAACAAACCTTTTATTGCATACCCCCTCTTCTTTTAGTTGCATAAGAAAAAGTGATTCAAATGAGAAATGCAGTGACTTACTCAGAACAAAATGTTTTTTTGATTTAATTCTGAAAATCATAATTGAGATTTCATAACTCCCTAATAAAAACCCTCCCCCGAAGTCAGACTAAAAGCAGAAAAAATGATCATAATAATGATTAATAATTACTAAGTGCTAATTATATGATTGGCACAGCTCTTGGTGCTTTGCAGGGATTATCTTCTTTAATAATAAGTCTGTAATAAAGTACACTTAGTCTCTTCTTTGGGATGAGAAAACAGGCTTGGATATGGTAAGTAATTTTCTGTAGGCCACACATCTAGTAGTGGATGGAGCCGGGATTCCAATTCAGTCAGGCTGACTGTAGCTTCACGGCAAACCTCCTGATATCCTACTCTCATTCTGCAACGGTGTGGTTCTTCGTTAGACATAATTTTTCTTAGACCACAGTTCCTTCAAACAAGAAGATAAAACGCCAAAAGGAATGTGACCCTTTCCAGTGTAATAATCAGCTGCTCAGCAGGTCATGAAACAAAGATTTATTAATTACATTTTGTAATCAATAAATAAGAAATGTATTATGGAAAAAATAGAAAACCTAAGTCAACTCTAAGCAAGAAATTGTTGGCTCGCAAAATGAAAAGTCTAAATGAAGGGCAGGCTCCCGGCGCAATTTGATCCGGAGGTTCACAATATCATCAAGGTTTGGCTCTATTTTTCTGCAATCCTCTTGGCTTTGCTCTGCTGATTGCTGGCTTAGTCTCAGGCTGAGAGCCAAGATAGTTACAGAAGTTCAAGGTTTCTCATCTACATACATTACCATTACAGAAAATGGCAAAACCTTGGTTCAGGTTTCTAAGTTCCAAGCATGAGTCCTGACAGGGCCAGTTTAGGTCATATGTCTGCCCCTCACCAGCTGCCATGGGCAAGAAGACTGAATGCACTGATTTGCTCAGCCTGGGACACATGCTTTATGCCTCGTGCTGCAGTATCCATAGATACCCACAGTGAAATCAGCAGCTACTGGGAAGGGGCAGGGAAAAGAGACACTGGGAAATCTAGCAATATGTCCCTGACTCATACAGTGTGTTAGATTTGTACATATAGCTCATTTAAATTAAGCCTAAAATTCCAATGAAATAGAAACTATTAACTCCACTGTACAAATTAAAATGCAGAGGATTACATTGTTACATAAACCAGGATTTTTTTTCATTCATTCGGGCTTAATAGTTTCTGCTTTCCTTACTCGAGCAATTTTGACTATTTTATATAGAAATAGTATCAGCTATTAAGCTATTAACTGGTAGTTATTATGAGAACAACAAGATATGTAAGGTACATTCTCACCCCTCTGGAGTTACACAAATATTAGGGGAGAGAAATAGATGCTGAGAAAACTACAAAAGAGGATAGGTTGGGCTTAGTGCTCTCTAACTTCAATTTTACCTCTATTATCTAAATTTCTGACTGCTTATTCAACTGGTATTTATTGTGGTTGGCACATGTTCTCTCGTCTTACTTTTTTAAAATCAATAAAAGGATTGTGTTAGAAATTAAATAAATATAAATCATAAAAAAAGGATGTCTTCATAAAAGTCACAGGAGGCCAGTCTAACACATCACTTGGGAGTAATAATTGAAACAGCATGGGCTATATCTTACAATAATTCCTCATCCATGTCTCAAACTCCTATGTGTTGTACCTTGAGGACAAACCCCGTAATTTAGTTCTGTGAAGCACCTCTACAGTGAGTAACACAGGACCTTGGATACAGTAGTAATTGCTCAATAAAGATTTGTGCAATTAATCTTGATGAGGGAAAGGAGTTCCCACGCATACTACTACAGTATACATTTCATTTTCCTAGAAATGTACATATCCTAATTGTGATCATTTGTATATGTATTTGAGAAGATGAGCTTGAAAGAAACTCAGAATTTCTTCACACTGCCATTAAGCTTTAGTTGGTAGCTAGAATTTTTTTTTTTTTTTTTTTTGTGCAAGACGTATGACTTCAACTGTAATTACAAGCTGAGAGGGACATTTCTGAGAGCACCAAAGCAGTCTGCCAGCAACCTGCACTTCTAAGCTCTAACCATCAGTCCCACTGAAATGCGTGCACCTATGAAGCATTTCTGCTGACTCACCATTTCAATTCAGTATGAAACAATACTCCAAATACCCTACTGTTGCTTCCAGTCTGCAAAGCCTAGTGTTAGCAAGTCTCCCTTCTGAATACTCTGATTTCAGTTTAAAATTTGAGTGTATATTATTTCACTTATGAAAAATAATTAAATATATATAGTACGTGGAGAGTTACTTCATTTATAGACACTGCAAAAAGAACCCTTTCTTGGAATCACTCAGGAAAAAAAAAATACAAAATTTCAAAATACTATCTCAAAATTTTCCAAGTACAGTCTCTGTAACTAAACATTTGTCTAAGACTTCTTTTCTCTTAGAAAGAGGAGAAGTGGCCTGGCTAGTGTGGCTCAGTGGTTGAGCATCAACTCATGTACCAAGAGTTCGCCGGTTCGATTCCAGGTCAGGGCACATGCCCAGGTTGCGGGCCTGATCCCCAGTGGGGGGCATGCAGGAGGCGGCCAGTTGATGATCTCTCTCATCGATGTTTCTGTCTCTCTCCCCCTCTCTCTTCTTCTCTTTCTAAAATCAATAAAGAAAAAAAAAATTTTTTAAAGAAAGAAAGAGAGGAGTAGAAAGAGAATTCTTAAAATCCTATCAACTCTGTCTTTGAATACTACCTCATTGGTATAGTGTATCCAACTATCAAATACAGGTAATCTGAAATCTGTGCCTTGGAAACACTCAAGGTAAAGTGACACATGCAGGTTCTCTGGTCACTGCTGCCTGGGAAGCCCTCCAAATGAAGAAAACTCCTCTGAAGGGGCACTGTGCCTGATTGTCTCAATCTGTGGCTCCTGGGTCCCTGTGCTATCTCCACACCATGCAATCTTTGTTCCGGATTACATGGGAAAGTTCTTAACTGCAAATCCTGATGTCTTTTGATCCATACAGATCTAAAATAACAAGAACCCTGGTGCAAACTGGAGTGAGGTTGTGGGGTGAGACGGTTCCAACAGCAGCAAGTGCTGCCCATAGATAACAGGACCCCTGCCACGTTGCCAGAGTGGTCACAGAAAGGTTTTGACAGCAAAAAAGAGCTGAGGGTATATCTCCCCATTGAAAAAAAATTAAACATGTTTAATGACGGTGAGAGTCTATGATACCATTATCATAATGCAATATGTGATTCCTGGTAGATTAAATAATAATCTTTTGTCTTTCTCCTTGAACTATTCTTCTACCATACTCACCCTTGTTTGCTCTGCTACCGCGTCACTAACATCCTTGCCAGAACGTGCACACACCAGGCACGTTTCTCTATCTTGTCCTCCCCTTCCCTCTCCTCGCTTCTAGAATACTGAATCCTAGATAACCACTTCGTTTCAGTCTCTGTTCTGTATCCTCTTCTCTGAAATGTCACTGACCGCCGATCTAAATGCATATCCTCCAGCACTATCTCTTTACCTGGCTGGCTTTTTCTTCCTACCCCTCTATCCTTTCATTATTTCTTTATTTCCTGACTCCGCTTTAGAATTAAGCTTCAGGAAGACGGCATTTGACTGTTTTCCCTCCTTTACTTATCACTATATACTCAGAACGTTAAAGAGTTAACAAGTACATTTAGATATTCCACAAAAATGCAATGAGTATGAAAAGAATACATGTTATTGAACTTTGTAATTTTTTTTTTATTTGACCCTCCTAACAATTTTATCAAGTAGATAGCATGGGGCTTATAATAAGGATTTTAAAAAAATCCTGTAAGATAACAAATTCATCCATCAACTTTATATGTAGATAACCATGAGACAGTAAGTCGGTGAGTACCTAACACCAAAAGAGCAAGCCTAGAGAAGTATGAATGTGACTGATCTGTGTTCCTGCAGTTCAGCATGACCGCTGAAAACCCACAGTGAAATAAGTGTGTAGATATCACATTTTTCCCCCTTTCTAATAAATGCCAAAGTCTATATGGAGAAGATTTAGAAAGAGGCCAGAAGACACGGCTCTGTACTATCGCCTTCCTGAAGAATTAGGTACTACAGGAAAAAAGCATTTGGGGACTGTAGATTCTAACCCACTTCTGATACTTGGCCACACAGGATTGTTATTCTTGGAATATTCATCATGTATGTAGGACTGGGCTGGCATAAGCAAAAGATCTGGCCCAGGTATCATGGCTAACTAACAGCTCCCATCTCTCAGTGGGAAAAGAAGGTGAAACAGAATAAATGGGACACATGTCTGGTTACTCCCTGGCTTCCAATCTACCCTAATTAGAAATCTGAGCTATGCTTTCCCAGTGGGAACCAGAGATTGAGAAGGCACAAAGAACCCTATCTCGAATTACAGGCAGGAATACTGCTAATCACAAATATTTAATTTTCCAAGAACAATGTGAAATGAATACCTACGCAAGCTTCAAGTGCTTGTATAACCAACTGGAGACACGTGAACAGATTCTCAAAGATGTAGATGTTGAGGCTGTTAGTGACTTTTTTATTAATCACTGACACTGAGTGCCTCCGAAAAAGCCACAATAAAATAATAGTCATTTGTAAAGCACGAACAAAGCATGGCTTGGGTTTTGTTTTATTTTTTTAAATGACAACTCACTAAAAGAGATATTTTGCTGTTTTTTCTTTTTCTCTTTCAAGATGATGGAAAATCAAATGCAAGGCTACAATAATACAAGAATGTGGTGAGAAATGTACAGGGCACCCTTCATCACACTGGTTAGAAAATCAGAGAGGGCTGTTAAGGCAAAATCTGGCTTCTTGTTGGCAAAGCTGCTATAAAAGAAAAAAAGAGCATAGGATACATGGAATAGGTACAAACACAGTGAAAACTATTCTCTAGACCATGCCTAATAAGGAAAGAAATGAGGACAGGTGTCAAACCCTATATTCTATGTTCTGTGCTGAGTGAAGTTGGACAAATCGTACAGCAAGGCCAGCTCCTGTACTTTCATCTGCAAAATGGGAATGATGATAATACCAGCATTTTTAGGGTTATTATAGAAATGTAATGAGATAATAGCTATAAAGGGTGTGTAATAATGACTGGCATATTGTATGTGCTAAATACATGTATTGGTTCTTATATATGATTATAAATAAGTGAAAAATCTTTCTCATTTCAGAGAATGAATTTAGTCATTTACTTTATGTTATCTTCTATATCCTTTCGTTATCTTCTATAGTATCCTCCATATTTTCACAGAGAGATAAATCAGACTACAGGGACATTTTATTTATTACATTTATGATAGTGACACCCAAGGTAGAAAAACTAGTTCAATGATCCTTTTGTACTCTATAGAAGCACTTCAATTGTATTTCATTTAAAATAATGGTGATTTTCAATAAAAGTCATTTTTCTTTATAGTACCTTTAAAATTAAATTGTGGATTTTATATTCAGGGTTCTATACAAATCGTGCTAATTTGACTTCAAATGTCCAAATAATTTACTGACCTTTAATCAGTTATAAACCCGTGGAGCAAGCTATATTGATTAAAATCACAGTAATAGCTCAATTTTGGAAGAAAAGTCAAGTTCAACTGAAAAGAGGAACAATTAGTAAATCAGTATCAATATATAAAACTGCCAAGATAATTAAATGCTTACCAAAATCACTGTGATTTCCCGCTCCCTTTATTTTCTCATAAAAACACAATTTCCCCCACAGAACTTTTTATATAAACATAGGACATGTAAAATTACCATTTAGTACAATAAAATTAGGAGTTTTAGAAAAAGAGTCAATGATTATTTTAAAACTAAATTAGAAGGTAATTGATTGTTATAGAATGCACATTAAAAATCAAAGAATAAGTTGAAAAGATCATACTTTAAAAATATAAAAAGTATAATATCAGATGGATTTGAAAAATAACATGAAGAAGGGTTATGTCTCGAAATGGATCAAGGCAGCAGAAAGATTATGAGCTCATAAAGTAACTAGAGAAACATCTATTTTATAAAAGTTCTAAAGCAAAACAGAAAAAGGATGCGAAAACCCTAAAATTGTTTAAGGTGTTTTCTGTAATATTAAACAAAGAGCAAATCTCTTTGAGTTTGAAAACAAGAATAAAATAACCCATATTTTCTTTTTTTAAAAAAATCTTTATTGTTGGATATAAAATGTATTACGGATGTTCCACATTTTTCCCCCATTGACCCCCTCCTCCCCACTCCAGCCCCCCTCCCACCTTTTCCCACACTATTGTCTGTGTCTATTGGTTATGCATATAAGTTCTTTGGTTTATTTCTTCCCACCCCCCCAACCCCTTTCCCTTTGAGGTTTGTCAGTCTAGCAATGAATTTGTACTTCTCAATCCCTTCACCTTTTTCACCCATTCCCCCAACCCCCCTCCCATCTGGCAACCAACAAAATGTTCTCTGTATCTATGAGAATGTTTCTGTTCTACCTGTTCATTTTGTTTGTAGATTCCATTGTTGATAGATATGTATTCATTGCCATTTTGTTTGTTCATATATTTTATCTTTTTCTTGGTTCAAGACAAAGAGAGAATCTTAAAAGCAGCAAGAGAAAGGCAGCTAGTTACCTACAAGGGAGTTCCCATTAGGCTGTCAGCTGATTTCTCAAAAGAAACTTTGCAGGCCAGAAGGGAGTGGCAAGAAATATTCAGAGTGATGAAAAGCAAGAACCTACAACCAATATTACTCTATCCTACAAAGCTGTCATTTAGAATCGATGGACATATAAAAACTTTCCCAGACAAGAAAAAGTTAAAGGAGTTCATCACCACCAAACCGTTATTATATAAAATGATGAAGGGTCTTTTTGAAATAACCCATATTTTCAAAGAAAGTTTTCCTCTTCATTTGACATAATTACAAAAATTAATAAACTCCAACTTAAAGATGTTTGGCAAATATGCAGAAAACCGACAAAAATAAAATGTACAATTATTTAAATAAAACTAGTATATTTTTGAGGTTTAGAGGGAAGGCAAGGACAAGGGGAGTATATTAATATTCACCGAAAATCATTCTGTTTCAGTCACTGGACTGGTTTAGTTGAGATTTTTGTTGTTGTTGTTGTTGTTTTTTATGGGGGGGGGGGTAGATTTGAAATAAATTGTCCAAGAGTGACAAAAACTGGGGTAAAATGGCATATTCTCCAGCAATTAAAATATATGTACAGTGACATGGTTTGATAGAGACAAAATTAACTTTAATATATCTTAGCAGAAAGGAGTGCCAGCCTTAGTTTCAGGGGGAAAGAGTGGAGAGGAAGGAGAGAGAGGAAAGAGGAAAAAGCATGTAGTTTGAGAAACAGGGTTTGGACCTGGGTAGACTCTTGTGGGCTCTTACTTCTAGGAGCAGTACTATAAATAGGCAGATACACTTACTGCCCCCAGCAAGCTTGTGGGAATAGTTCTCCAACAATTATGTTAGCAACCTCTAACACTATATTAGCAGGCTTCAAAGGAATTAATTACACCCTCTACAGCAACACAGACAGGGAAATGGACTAATCCTATCTTAATGAAAACAGTTATCCAATTCTACATAACTGGGCTATTTCCATCTACTAGGTCAGTAGCCCACATTAATACTTCTTTGATGCCCTGGCCAGTTTGGCTCGGCCATTAGAACATCAGCCTGCTGTCCAGAGAGATCCGGGTTTGGTTCCCGCTAAGAGCAGGTACGTTGCAGTTTGTCCCCAGCCCTGGTTGGGTCGTGTGGGAGGCAGCCACTAGATGTGTCCCTTTCACGTCGATGTTTCTCTCTCTCTCTCCCTCCCACTCTATCTGAACAAAAAATGGAAAAATGTCCTTGGGTGAGGATAAAAAAAAAAAAAAATTCTTTGATAATGTGACTATAGTTACTCTTTTTTTTTTTTTGTATTTTTGGTAAAGATTATGTTTAATAGACTAATCCAAACTCCTGTCTATGCAGTATTTACGTTACCGAACCTCTCAATTTGCTCACTGGCAACAGGAGGACTCTAGACTATAGACAGTCTGTAATATTCCCCCCAACTGTCTAAGTCTGTGCCTACATACTTTCTACAGGGGAGATGACCTATAAACAATAGGGTCTACCGGGTCCGAAAACCACCAGGGATGAAGAGACGGGCGCTGCGATCTTCTGGGGCGCACACAGTGAGAGGAAGGTGCTCTCAAGTCGAGCTCCATGTTTGAAAACATCGAAAGTAGTAACTGGGGTGCCAGAAATGGAGAAAAGGAGATAAGGTTCATATGAACTAGGTTAGCAAGGGAAATGCAAGTGTGCGGGTAAGAGGCCAATGCAGGGCATCACATGGTCATTCTTAAGGTAAACTGAACGTTGAACAGAGAGAAAGGGAAGTGTAATAGAATCTAGTGACTTTTACACCATTAGGAAAGGGCACTTTTCTTAGAGAGAAGCGTTTGGAGTTTGAATCAAATTAGCTAACACAAAAGTTATAGTATAATTCATTCAAAATCACCAAACGATATTTGATGATTTTTCCCTATATGAAAATAAAAACATTTTTCAATATGCATCTTTGACACTTTGACTGTGAAGGCTCTCTTCCTCTCATCTGGAGTATTTGCTGCTCTATAATATATTCATATAAAAAATAAAAATGATCAACATTGTTTCCTTGATGATGTCTACCTTTAAGATACAAAAAATGAAGCAAATTTAAATCTTTGTTGTAAATTCTCTTTACATTTCTTAGAACAATCCACTCCCTGTGAGAATATGTGTGCTTTATTTAGAACAAGAGATACAGCATCTGGGGTTAGGTGCAAATTGATGGGGTTGCCAATACCCAATGAGTTCTGCTGGGAGCTGCAGTCGAATCGCAGACTGAGAGAATGGATGTAAGCGAATAAGAAGCAGTGATTACAAATACCAATTTCTGATTTTGAAAAATCAGTAAAATGCTTTTATGTGAACAAAGACAACCTAGCTATTTTTCTTTCTTCTGCTGCCTGTGAAGAAAAGTAATTAAAAATAAAACAAGAACACAAAACCTAAGTCTATTTCTTCAATCAACATAAAAGACCTAGATAAGAGGAAGGAGCCACCTGTTGCCAAGTAAGATTCCCTGCCTAGTGGAGAGAATCTGCCCTGGGAACTTTGAGGCTGGGCCAGACCGCAAGCTAATCACAGGCCAGCAGATCTTAGTTTGCATGAGAATGCTGCCTCATTTTTTCCTGTTTGCCTCCAGTCAGACCTGGTTCATCCCTTTCACCCAGGCAGAAATCTTCATACTGCCATTTCCACTCTCAAGAGAGTCCTAGTTTGAATAATAAAGTGTAAGTTCAACTGATTTCAAATCAAAAGGTATGGCCACGAAGGCAGAGCTAAAGATCAGTACTAGTGATAACAAATAACATTTTAGCCATCTAGTTAATGTAAAGTGAGAGTGAAATATCATCTTTGAAGTAGTTAACGTTAAACTCAGTTACTTTAGCAAAGGCTTTCGACTTCGATTTATATATTGTGAAAAGCCATAGCTGATGTATCATAAAACTGTACATTTGAAAGCTCTATAATCTAATAACCATTGTCACACCAATATTTAATTTAAAAAAAATAAAATAAAGCAGAATGCCTTGCCTCAAAAATTAAAAAAAAAAAAAAAAGCCATAGCTATAAAACTGAATTAATATTTTGGGAACAGAGGATAAACAGGGAGTCCTATCTTAACTGAGGACTGGCATCCACTTTCTAACATACAACTAAGACCCAAGGCCCTGATTGGAAATATATTTAAATTACAAGTTCATTCACGTAAGTATGAATACTAGCTTTTGCAGAGTCCACAAGTCCTTATTTTAAATTGTATTACAGTTCCAGATGAGGGGGAGAGGAAGAAGAAACAGATACATTTGAGACCTTCAAAGTTTCATTACTTATTTAGAGACTTCACAGTTATGAATTGGCAAAGTGACCAAGGCAGAATTTAAATACAGTCTAAAACTCCAATATCAAATCCAGTGTTTCTATTTTTGGTACTATATGCCACTCTGTTTAAGAAACAAAAAATTACCAGTTATCACAGACTTTGACATGACTCAACTCACTCAGGTTGCCCTTCACTGATGCTAAATGTCTTATCCCTTAATCTATTCTACAACCAGTTAGAGAGCATGAGAACAAGCCCAGGAGATGCTGGAAGCATCCCTCCAAGGATGCACTCAATTTTCCACCCTTGCAATAGATTAACTTAGTAAGAACAAAAAAAGAGCAAGATGCCAAAATTAAGTTCTAATAATAGATCATAATATAAACTGCTTTTACTGGATTAAGCATTGACAGTATGTATTATAAAAATAATCTGGAAAGCTAGACTCTAAACAGAGACACACAGAGGACAAAAGAAGACGGGCTTATCTGGCTCTTCTCCTTTCCACTTTATTTTATTTTATTTTATTTTATTTTATTTATTTATTTATTTATTTTCATTTATCTTGAGATAGAACAGGAGGGAGAGAGGGAAGAAGAAAGAGACAGAGAAACATCAATGTGAGAGAGACACATCAAGTGGTCGCCACCCATACAACCCCAACTGGAGCCAGGGACAAACTGCAACCGAGATACACGCCCATAGCAGGAACCAAACCCGGGACTCTCTGATCCATGGGCCGACGCTCTAACCACTGAGCCAAACCAGCCAGGGGTCCTTTCCACTCTTTTCGTCCAGTGTTTCCACAGACATGCAGACACACTGCCTCTGCTTTCACATTCTCCAGGCTCCAGATCACTGTTTGCAAACATTTCTTATCTGAGAACACAGACCCTTAACTCTGCAGCAGAGTCTTCTGAGACTCAAAAACAAAACAAAAAACAAGGCCAACAAGATCCCTTTGGTGTGTTCTAAGATGTATATAGGACATGTGTCCCATTTCAGGATTAGCTTCTGCCATCCTAGGAGCAAAATGTTCCTTCCCTTCAGCTAATTGCATTTGCAGATAATGTGTAACTAAAGAATACAAAATGCTATGAAAATATTTTTTACCCTTCCATGCAATTTTAACAATTTACACAAGGGGATTCTACTTGTAATATGCACCAAAGAAATTTTTAATTACTATAATTTTATTTTCACTTTAGTCACCTAAGATTCTGTCAAAGATCATTCCACGTTAAAATTATTTTGAATGGAAATAGATAAATAAACAACACTAGTCTTTTAATTTTAGGCCTAGACTTTGATTTTTAAAAATGTATACTCATATAAGAAATGAGAATGAAAATATATACTTTAAAAGGTCGGTAAATTATTTAGAATTAATAATTCTGAACAGATACATAAGCACAGAAGAACTCTAAGTTCCTACTGTTGTAGAATTACTATTTTCTAAATATAAGTAGCTCAAAAATGGTTCACATTTTAAATTAAAAAAATGGTACTATTAGCATTGAATCTAAGAAAAATTTATAAAATAATGACCAGAAATACACTTTCCGTTTTTATATTTAAATACGATTGATCACTATGGAAAATGGCCATTCGTTTTCTCCCTATGAGGCACGAACGGGGATTACTGTGAAGCTGCTGTCTGGGATATAACACTTCACAGTCATGCCAAATAATTCTGAGTTCAAACCAAACTAAGTTTCTATCCTCTCATAATGGCTCCTTTATTATTAGCATCCTCATCCGCTCCGTCCCCCAAGACAGTACTCAAAAATGCTTTTAGCCCCAGCCAGTGTGGCTCGGTGGCTGAGCGTCAACCCATACACCAAGAGGTCGCCTGTTCGATTCCCAGTCAGGGCACATGCCCAGGTTGTGGGCCAAATCCCCAGTGGGGTGCATGCAGGAGGCAGCCAACCAATGTTCTCTCTCATAGATGTTTCTGTCTCTCTCTCCCTCTCCCTTGCTCTCTCTCTAAAATCAATAAAGAAAAAAAGTTTTTAAAATGATGTTAGACATTGTTATTTTATTCATGAGCAAGTTGATGTACACAAGCGTCTTAGGCTCTCTCCTAAGCAAATCCTCCTCTTTGTTCTCATTTGCCATGCCTGGAACAGCCCTGACCAACACTTCCAGAGTACTTCAAGGTATTCTAACTGGTCTCCACCTACCACACTGCCACCATAAAAGTCTTATAACACAAAGCTGGGCATCCCTTAGCCTAAATTATTTACATAAGCCCCATGGATCTCCTAGGGGTCTTACTAACTGCTTGCCTTCTCTCTTATTATACCCTCCACTGTAACTTATGTTTCTTCCAAATGGAATTTTTGCCATTTCCTCCATGCCAGACATTTTCATTATTCCATGGCCTTGACCACAGTGTGTCCCTGTCAGACACTGCTTTCCCATGGCAATGGTGAACAAACTTCTTTTTTCCATTAGAGCCAATTTATAAAATAGAATAAATTACACAGGCCATACATTTTCTCATTCAAAATTACAATAGTTGAGTTTCATGAGTTATGTGGGGGTTTGGGGGTAGCTATAACATAACATACTTCACTGAAGAATATATGTGAATTTTGACACCTGCATACCAATCCCTAAACAACACAGACACAACGTTCTATTATTTCAACTCTTATTCACAAAAAATATTTTAAAGTTCAACAAGCATTTTATTTTTTAAAACAACATTGTTTAAATGGTAAAAAAAAAAAAAAAAAAAAAAATGGCAGCAACCCAACTGTAGAGAAGAAAGGTTAAATACATTAAGAAAGGTTAAATACATTACAGTGTATCCACAAAGTGGAATATGACAACCACATGCATAAAAATGAAACTGGACCTAATCTTACACCAACAACAAAAGTTAACTCGGAATGGATTAAAGACTTAAATGTAAAACCTGAAACCACAAAACTTCTGGAAGGAAACGTAGGGCCTAAACGTCTTGACATTGGTGTTGGCAGTGTTCCTGGATCTGACACCAAAAGCATAAACAACAGAAATAAAAATAAAAAAAGGAGGACAGCGTGAAACCAAAAATCTTATGCACAGCCAAAGAACCGATCCACAAAATGAAAAGTCAACCTACAAAGTGGGAGACAGTATTTGCGAGTCATATATCTGATAAGGGTTAATATCCAAACTACATTTTATAAAAACTCATACAACTCAATAGTAAAAAATAAATAAAAATAAAAATGGGCAGAGGAACTGAACAGACAAGTTTTCCAAAGAAGACATTCAATATTGGCCAACAGGTACATGAAAATGTACTCATTCACCATCACTATCAAGGAGATGCTAATTAAAATCACAGAGATATCACCTCACATCTGTGAGATGGCTAGTATCAAAAAGGCAATAGACCCTGACTAGATGGCTCAGTTGATTGGAATGTTGTCCCACACAGCAAAATGCTGCAGGTTCAGTTCCCAGTCAGGGCACATACCTAGGTTGTGGGTTCAATCCCCAGTCAGGGGATGTAAGGGAGGCAACCAATCAATGTTTTTCTCTCACGTTAATGTTTCTTTCCCTCTTCCTCTCCCTGTACTTCCCTCTCTCTTCTCTCTCTCTCAAATCAATAAAAAATATATATCCTCAGGTAAGCATTAAAAAAAAAGACAAAAGAGAACAAGTGCAGGTCAGAGAACCTTTGTGTACTGTTGTTGGGAATGTAAATTGGTGCAGTTACTATGAATAACAGAATGAAGGTTTCTCAAAGAAATAAAAATAGAACTACAGTATGATCCAGCATTTCTACTTCTGGGTATATATCCAAAGGACTTGAAATCAGGACCTCAAAGAGATATGTGCACTCCTATGTTCACTGCAGCATTAATCACAATAGCCAAAAAAATCTGTCTGTCAAAGGATGAATGGATAAAGATGTAAGATATATATACATAAAATATTCCATTATTTGATATATCATATATATATATATAGATATATAATATATAGAATAATGGAACATTATTCAGCCATGGAAAGAAGAAAACACTGCCGTTTTCGACAGCTTGAGGGCAGTAGGCTGAGTGAATAAGTCACATCAGAAAGTGAAGACAAATACTGTATGGCATCGCTTATATGTGGAATCTAAAAAAGCTGACCTCAGAGAAACAAAGAATAGAATAATAGTTACTAGGGGCTGGGATGGGTGGAGAAATTGGGGAGATTACTCACAGGGTACAAACTTTCAGTTATAAGAATGACAGTTCTGGTAATCTAATATATGGTATGGTGTTTATAGTTCATACTATGGTATTGTATACTTGAAAGTGGCTAAGAAAGTAGATCTTCAGTGTTCTCATCACAAAACAATGTACTTTTTACATGATGGGATGGAGGTGTTCGTGCTACTGTGGTAATAATTTTGCAATATATAAGTATACAAAATAACTATGTTGCAGACTTTACACGGTGTTATATGTCAATTAGATCTCAATAAAACTAGAAAAAAATAACCTCTTCTCTGCCTCTGAGGTTGTTTTGTGGAAGCTTTTCCCCTCATTCCTTCTGATTTGCATGGATTAAAATGACCTATTCCATTGGACATTCAATCAAGGGCCACATCATGAGCCTCAACCGGCTGCAAGAGCTCTTTCTCTTCTCATTATTGCAAAATATATCCCAGTTTATAATTGGAGTAAAATACATATTAAAATATCAAAATATCAAGTAGATGGATTAGCTTTATCATTAATTACTATAGCACATAATAACATCTATATAAAATCAAGAACATAATCAACTTCTCAAGAGTATTTCTCAGGATACTTTACAAAAGAATGGTTCATACTTTCTTACCAAAGGGTGAGAGAAAAGTTGTTAATACTAGCAAAATATGAATTACGAACATATTACATATTCTCTCTTTATATATGTATTATGAAATATTAAAAACATGAAATATTCTGAACTTCCCCTCATGATGTGGACCTGGTTTTTCTCTCTGTACAGTCTTTCCCCTATTCTCTCTCACTTCAACACGTAAGGGCACTCCCTGTCCTAAAGGAAAAACAAAGATTCTAAGATAAGGGTAGAGAAAGCAACCTCTTGTTGAATCCACCAAAGAGAGTCATACTATATTTTAACACAAACTTCTTAATTATTCTCTCACTTGTCATTTAATGGTCTTGGCATATTGTAAGTACTTGCTTCCCCTCCAAAAAATGTTAGGGACTGAGCCACCCTCTGTGCTGAATGGAGTCTACAAGGCAAACCTCAATCCCTAACCAAAGTGGAACTGAACTGAATCAGTACATTTCACTGTAAGGAAAGGCAACAGCAGACATATAATTACTTACAAGTCAATTACAAAGTTTCATGTTTATAAAATTATAAATTTTATAAAATTATATAAAGTTTCATGTTTATAAAATTATTAAAAATTTCATGTTTATAAAATCATGTTTCATTATTATAAAACAAACACTGTGCAACAACCATTCAGTTTAATAAATAAGACACAATGGATGTCTCCTTGATCACATCACTTGCCTGTCTCACTTATTTTCAAATTAACCCCAAATTCACCATCAACCATATTTTTACATTTGTTATTGTCATTTGCTTCACAGTTGCTTTTCATTTTATTTATTTATTTATTTATTTATTTATTTATCATTTATTTATTTATTTTTAATCCTCACCCGGGGATATTTTTCTATTTATCTTCAGACAGAGTGGGAGGGAGGGAGAGAGGAAAAGAAAGGGAGAGAAACACTGATGTGAGAGGGACACATCAAGTGGTTGCCTCCCGCAAAACCTCAACCAGGACCAGGACTAAACTGCAACAGAGGTACATGCCCTTGACCAGAATCAAACCCGTGACTCTTTGGTCTGTGGGCTGATGTTCTAACCACTGAGCTAAACCTGCCAGGGCCACAGTCACTTTCTAAAAGTGAAATATTCCTCTTAGTTGGTATGGCTCAGTGATTGAGCATCAACCCATGCACTAAGAGGTTGCCAGTTTGGTTCCTGGTCAGAAAACATGCCCAGATTGTAGGGAGCACGCAGGAGGTGGTCAATCGATGATTCTCTCTCATATCAATGTTTCTGACTCTCTCTCAAAAAAATTCAATAAAAACATAAAAATTAAAAATAAATAAAAGTGAAATATTTAAATTAATCCTTATGGGCTGGGAATATACAATGCAGATTCAATAAACAATACAGTTATCAATAAACAATTCCTGTATATTGATAGGAATGTCAAACCAACACAGCATATACGAAATCACCCAAATATTTTAAAAGTAAAGTTGAAATCCATATATTTTCTTTTAAAAATCACCATAGACATTACACACAGAAACAGAGCTGATCATGAGGGTGATAGTGTCAGCACCATCAACTCTGAAGGGCACTTTTTTTTTTTTTGGTACGTGCCTCTAATGGGAACTGAACCTGGGACTCTGTGGTC
This sequence comes from Molossus molossus, assembly GCF_014108415.1. NCBI lineage: Eukaryota > Metazoa > Chordata > Mammalia > Chiroptera > Molossidae > Molossus > Molossus molossus. The sequence continues at coordinate 71,283,903 of NW_023425344.1, read as the reverse complement.
CGCAGGCCAATGATCCAACTGCTGAGCCAGACCAGCCATGGCTCCAATAGGCACACTTTTCCACCAAATAATATTCTTCATTCTGCTCCCAGCCTGCATCAGAGTAGTCCTCTTTGGTGATCTGGAAGCTTCAATGCTCTTACAGTTTCAGGAGCCAAGAGGAAGTTTTATCTTCAGATTCTGAGCAATATTTTGAGAAATTAAAACTATATCTCCTCAGTAAACCTGTTCATATGAGCATTCAGAGGCTGATTTTCCAGTTTATGGAGTATCTAAAAATCTCTTTGCCCCCAATTCCTTGCTTTCAGCCACTGCGTTGCTGATTAGCAATGCTACTGAAGGGTGAACAAGAAAAATAAAAAGAAAGACTAAGAACAGTCAGTTCTGTTGTTTATTAACTGTTTCATCAATCACAACAAGAACCCTTATGGAGAAATATGAAAGTACTGGTGAGTTAGTTTTTGAACACTTTCAATTTTTAATGCTTGTCTAATTCATAATTACATTTATATAATTCAAAGTTGGTATAAATATGTTTTTCCAATAACACTTATTCCACTTGAAAAGGTAACTAATTTTACTTGTTTTGTGAGACAATTTTCTCTTTTCGTTGGCTATAGTACAAAATTCATTTTCTATACATCTTGAAAAAAGTGCAGATTAATAATGTGAATAGTAGTATACACATAACTTCAAAAGAGAAAGAAAAAGCAATTTATTTTCTCAACCCAAGAAACCATGTTTAGAGGAATGATCTCATATGTGGTATTAATTTAGAAAGAATCTCATTAGTTTTATTGATTATAGGACAACTGGGTCTTAAAGCGACCTCCTTTACTGGATCTTATAGCATAACTACTGGCATCTATAGAAAAAAAAAAAAGATGAAAAGAGGCAAATGGTAGAGACTTTCTCTTAGCACTGACTATAGCATGACTATATTGATTTCATAACCTGTGGTTACAATAAGGTGAATGATTAACCATCAGAAAGCTGAGTAAAGGAGGAGAGGATAAATGGCAGTGGAGTGAACAGAAGCTACACAGACTATCTCCCAGGACCAGCTGTAATTACAACTAAACAAAGACAATCATCAGGAAAACAAAAAAAACAAAAAACTGAAAAGCAGTTGGAGAGAACCCATATAACCAGGAACAGAAAAAGGACACTAAATCAAACCTGGTAGGAAATGTGAAGGCACGAGAGGGTGGACTGGGAGCCCATGGACAACAGCTAAGGGTTATTTTAGTTGTTAGTGTTTTTTGCTGAGAAAATCGGTGAAGTGGGGTTAAAAACCACCAAATCAGCTATAGCCACTAACCTTGGGCTCCAACAGAGAGGGGGCAGACTGGACTAGAACTGTGTGGAGAGAGTAAAGACCTCGTGGCTCAGGAGAGAGCTGTACAGGAGGGCATCGGGGAGCTTTGTGCTGAAAAACTCCCTCATAGGGCAGAAGCCATCTACTCAAAGAGCCCCTTCCAAGAGAGCTCAAGGTAGAAGCAATGGCCCCTCCCTCAGGAATTCAACAACAACAGGCCAGGCCAGTGAAATGCAAATTGAGGCTCATTAACATACAGAATCTGATAACAAGCAAGAACACCACCCACTGGAAATGCTCTTACACCTGAGAGATTTTTCATTCATCTGAGTGCTACAAATAGAAGCTCATCAAGTAACTGAGACTAATAGCCTCTAGGCAAAAGCTAGAGGATGACTAAACCATTCCTTGGCCTGCAAATCTACCCAGGAAAGTAAGGTTTGACAATGATGTTTTTTTTTTTTATGGCTTTTTTTTTTTTTTTTCCTCCCCCGGACATTTTCTATTTTTGTCAGAGAGCGCGGGAGTAGAGAGAGAGAGAGAGACCGATGTAGGGACACATCGAGTGCTGCCCCGCATGACCACCACGACAACTCAACAGTAGTCCCTTACTGGAACGAACCGGTTTCCGGGCAGGCGGACCTCACCGCTGAGAACCGGCCAGGGCGACAATGATGTTATGTGGTCCCACACTATAAGTAGAGCAACCAACCGAGAAACCACCCATGGGAAAATTTGAGCTCCACAAATGAGATAGCAAAAGTAGAGAATACTCCCAGGAAAAAGAATACAGAAAAGGATAATTAAATGGAATTATGCAATATATCAGAGGCAGAGTTCAGAATAATTAATTTTAAGGAAGCTCGACAGTATGAGTAAAGAACTCAATACCATGAGGAAAGATATAGAAACATTGCAAATCAACCAATTGGAAATAAAGAATGACATAGGAGAAATAAAGAACACAATGGAAGGAATAACTAGCAGAGTAGAGGAAGCTGAGGACCAGATTATTGAAACGGAAGAAAGGGTAGAAAAAAATCAACCTATCAGAGAACAACAAAGAAAAAATAATAGTTAAAAAGGAGGAAGACAGCTTAAGAGAACTGTGGGGCAATATTAATTGTAACAACATCCCCATCATTGGAGTGCCAGAAGAAGAAGAAATTGAGCAAGGATTAGAGAATATAGTTGAAGAAACAGTGACAAAAAACTTCCCTAATTTGGTGAAGGACAAGAACATGCAAGTTCAAGAAACACAGAGAGCTCCAAGGAAGAACACAAAGAGGTCCACACCAGGACACATAGTAATTAAAATGCCAAAAATTAAAGACAAGAGAGAACCCTAAAGGCAGCAAGAGATAAGCAACAGGCTACCTACAAAGGAACCCCCATAAGGCTATCAGCTGACTTTCAACAGAAACACTACAAGCCAGAAGGAAATGGCATGAAGTAATCAAGGTTATGAAAAACAAGGATCTGAATCCAAGACTACTCCATCCAGAAAAGCTATCATTCAAAATAGAAGGTGAAATAAAGAGCGTCCCAGACAAAAAAAAAAGTATAAGGGAATATATTAACACCAAACCAGCACTGAAAGAAATGTTAAAAGGACTGCTGTACTTAGCAGAAGATATAGAAAGAAGATTACACCCTGGCTGGTTTGGCTCAGTGGTTAGAGTGTCGGCCTGCAGTCCAGAGAGATCCGGGTTCATTCCCACTAAGGGCATGTACCTCAGTTGCAGTTTGTCACCGGCCCTGGTTGGGTGGTGTGGATGGCAGCCACTCGATGTGTAAGTTTCATGTCGATCTCCCCACCCCTCTCTTCCTCTCTGCTCTATCTGAACAAAAAACTGAAATAATGTCCTCGGGTGAGGATAAAAAAAAAAGATTAGAACAACAATAAACAAAAAAATGGCAACAAGTTAAGTACATATCAATAATAACCTTAAATGTAAATGGATTAAATGCTGTGATCAAAAGACACAGAGTAACTGAATGGATAAGAAATCATGACTCATATAAATGTTGTTTACAAGAGACCCGCCAAACAACAAAAGATTCACATAAGTTGAAAGTGAAGGGATGGAAAAAAATTTTCAAAGCAAATGGAAAGAAAAAAAAAAAAAAGCTGGGGTAGAAATACATCCAATAAAATAAACTTCAAAACGAAGGCCATAACTAGAGATAAAGAAGGTCACTACATAATATTAAAAGGATCTATCCAAGGGAAGATATAACTTTGGTAAACATATATGCAACCAATATAGGAACATCAAAATACATTTAAAAGCTTCTGGAGGACTTCAAAGGAAAAACGGACAGCAGTCCAATCATAGCAGGGGACTTCAACACCCCACTGACATCACTGGATAGAGCCTATAGAGAAAAAATTTACCAAGGAAACAGGCACTCTAAATGATGCACTAGATCAAATGGATTTAATAGATATCTAAAGAGAATTACACCCCAAAACTGCAGAATTCACATTCTTCTCAAGTGCACACAGGATTTTCTCAAAGACAGACCACATGTTAGGACATAAACAAAGTCTCTACAAGTTCAAGAAGACTGAAATCATATCAAGCATCTTCTCAGATCACAGTTGCATGAAACTAGAAAGCAATTACAATAAAAACACTCAAAAACATTCAAACACATGTAGGCTAAATAGCATGCTATTAAACAATAAACGGGTTATGAAGGAGAACAAGAAAGAAATGAAAAACTTTCTGGAAACTGATGAAAATGAACACACAACACAAAATCCATGGGACGCAGCAAAAGCAGTCCTGAGTGGGAAGTTCACAAAACTACATGCCTACCTCAAGAAACAAGAAAAATGTCTAACTCACTATCTAACCTCACAACTTGAAGAACTACAAAGCAAACAAAAAGAAAATCCCAGAGCAAGCAGAAGGGAAGAAATAGTAAAGGTCAGAGCAGAATTAAGCAACAAAGAGACTAAAAAAACAATTCAAAAAATATCAATGAAACAAAGAGCTGGATCTTTGAAAAGATAAACAACACTGATGGACCATTGGACAGACTCACCGAAAAATGGAGAGACTCACTAAGAAACAAAGAGAGAGGACCCAAATAAACAAAATCAGAAACGAAAGAGAAGAAACAACTGACACCACAAAATACAAAGGATCATCAGAAAATACTATAAAAAATTATACACAAACAAATTGGACAATCTAGGGGAAAAGGACAAATTTCTAGAATCACATAGTCTCCAACACTGAACTGGGAAGAGATAGAAAAATTGAACAGACCAATTACAAATAAGGAAATTGAAATTGTAATCAAGAAACTACCAGCAGACAAAAATATCCCGGGCATGGATGGTTTCACTGGGGAGTTTTACCGAACATTCAAAGAAGAACCAACATCCATTCTCCTCAAACTATTCCAAAAAATTAAAGAAGGAAGACTCCCAGACTCGTTTTATGAGGCCAACATAATTCTAATTCCAAAACCAAAATAAGACACTACAAAGAAAAAAAAAAACTACAGGCCAATATCCCTGATGAACATAGAAGCCAAAATCCTTAACAAAATACCAGCAAATCAGATCAAGCAATACATTAAAAAAATGATTCACCATGACCAATTGGGATTCATCCCAGAGATGCAAGGCTGGTACAATATTCGCAAATCAATAAATATGATACACCACATAAACAAAATGCAAAATTAAAAATCATATGGCCCTGGCTGGTTTGCTCACCAGTTAGAGCATCAGCCTGTGGTGCAGAGAGACCCGGGTTCGGTTCCCGCTAAGGGTATGTACCTCGGTTGCAGTTTGTCCCTGGCTCTGGTTGAGTCATGAGGGTGCCAACCACTCGATGTGTCCCTTTCACACTGATGTTTCTCTATCTCTCTCTCTCCTTCCCACTCTATCTGAACAAAAAATAGAAAAAAATGTCCTTGGGTGAGGATAAAAAAACAAACAAAAACCATATGATTATATTAATAGATGCTGAAAAACATTTAACAAAATCCACCACCCATTTCTGATAAAAATGCTCAGCAATGTGGAAACAGAGGGACCATATCTCAACATAATAAAGGCCATATATGAAATAACTACAGCCAATATAATACTCAATAGGCAAAAACTAAAAGCATTTCCCTTAAGAACAGGAACAACACAGTATGTCCACTTTCGCCACTCTTATTTAACATAGTTCTAGAAGTCTTAGCCACAGCAATTAGACATGAAGAAAACGTAAAAGGAATCTAAATTGGAAAGGAGGAAGTGAAACTGTCATTATTTGCAGATGATATGATATTGTACATAGAAAACCCTAAAGACTCCATCAAAAATCTACTTAATTTATTAAATAAATTTGGCAAAGTAGCAGGATACGAAATTAACATCAAGAAATCAACAGCATTCTGAGACACAAATAATGAACTCACAGAAAGAGAAACTAAAAGGTAATCCATTGTAGCAAAAAAACTAACATACCTAGGAATAAACTTAGTTATTTAGTTAAGGAATAAACTTAACTAAAGAGGAAAGAATATGCTCTCAGAAAACTACAGGACATTAAAAAAAACAATAGAAGATATTAAAAAAGTGGAAGCATATATCTTGTTCATGGATTGGAAGAATTAACATCATTAAAATGCCCATACTACCCAAAGCAATGTATAGATTCAATACAATTCCCATTAAAATACCAATTACATATTTCACAGAACTAGAACAAATTCTCTAAGAGTTTATATGGAACCAAAAAATATCACAAATAGCCACAGCAACCTTGAAAAAGTTGAACAAAGTAGGAGGGATCATAATACAAGATACCAGGCATATATATAGAACAATAGAACAGAGCAACAACCCCAAAATTGACCCAAGATATTATGCTCAATTAATATTTGACAAAGGTGGCAAGGGCATATAATGGAGTAAAAGACAGCCTCCTTAATAAATGGTGTTGGGGATAATTAGACAACTACATGCAAAAAAAAAAAGAAAAGAAAAGAAAAGAAAGGAACTAGACCACCACCTTACACCATACACAAGAATAAACTCAAAATGGATAAAAGACTTAAATGTGACTCATGAATCCATAAAAATCCTAGAAGAAAATGTAGGCAACAAAATTTCAGACATCATATACCGCAGAATTTTCACTGATACAAGAACTAAGGCAAGAGAAACAAAGGCAAGGAAATAATAATAAATGGGACTACATGAAACTAAAAAGCTTCTGCACAGCAAAAGAAACAACCAACAAAATAGAAAGGGAACCCACTATATGGGAGAGCATAACTGCCAACAATACATCAGATAAGGCGTTAATTTCCAAAATATATAGAGTGCTCATACATTGCAACAAAGGAAGACAAAGAACCCAATTAAAAAATGGGCAGAGGACCTAAAGAGACATCTCTCCAAACAGGACATACAAATGGCTAAGAGACATATGAAGAAATGCTCGACATCAATAATCATCAGAGAAATGCAAATTAAAACAATTATGAGGTATCAGCTCACACCTATCAGAATGGCCACCATCAACAAATCATCAAACAACAAGTGCTGATGAGGGTGTGGAGAAAAGGGGACTCTAGTACACTGCTGGTGGGAATGCAGACTGGTGCAGCCACTATGCAAAACGGTATGAAGTTTCCTCAAAAAATTAAAAATGGACCTGCCATTTGACCCAGTGATCCCACTTCTAGGAATACCCTAAGAAGCCTAAAACACCATTTAGAAAGAATATATGTACTCCATATGTTCATAACAGCACTATTTACAATCCCTAAGATCTGGAAACAGCTCAAGAGTCCATCAATAGATGAGTGGATAAAAAAGCTGTGGTACATATACACAATGGAGTACTATGCAGCTGAAGAAAGAAAGATCTCTTATCCTTTGAGATGACATGGAGGGACCTGGAGAGTATTATGCTAAGCAAAACAAGCCAAGCAGAAAAATACAAATATCACATGATCTCACTTACTTATGGAATATAATGAACAGAAAAAGCTGATGAACAAAATAGACACAGAGACATAGATATAGGGAACAGACTGACAAACCTCAGAAGAGGGGGGGAGGGGGGATGGAAGAGATAAACCAAAGAACTTACATAAATGCATAACTAGTGGACATAGACAACAATGTTGGAGGGAAGGGGGAATTGGGAAGAGGTTGTCAATGGGGGAAAACGGAGAAACATTTGTAACAAAATAAATCAATAAAAAAAGAAAGAAAGAAAGAAAGAAAGCTGAGTAAAGAGATTTCTACTATAAATTAAGATCTGTAAGTGATAGTGTTATCACATTTATAATTTTTTTCTGAAATATATGTTTGCTTTATGGCACCTTAAGGGCATCATAAAGATGGCATTTATCGAATTATCACAATCTCCTTTGTCATAGTAGACCCTGTCTTTCAACTGTGAGTCTTGAATTGCTCTACTCTCAGCTTCCTGATAATACTGTATTAACCCAGAAGCCAGACATGCCAAAAAGCACCTAAAGAATGGAAAATATATTATGTGTGTAATTTGTATCCAACAAAGTACATAATAAGCATTTGTTGAATGAAAAAGGTCACTTGTCATGGTTTCCATGTAACCTTAACAGTATATTTTCTGCAAATGAATATGAGGATGTAGATCATGATTTCTTAGCTTGAAAATAATGGATTATCAAAAATGTCCAAAATTCATCTTGACTACACCACCAGGGAACAGACGAGTAACTCCTCTCAAATCTGTGCATGAGCCCATGCTAATGAGGTGTTAAAATTTTTTAACAATTTTATTAAGAAGAAATTTATAATGATTTTCATAAAGGCCATGCCTCCCTTGGGCTAAGCTGAGAATTGCTGGTGTTTCAAAAAAGAAAATTCACTAGTTTCCTGTTATCACCATTCATAGAATCAGCAAAGAAGAACTGACACAGAAAAGCAAAGCAGTAATTGCCACTATGCCACTAACAGAGTTTTGTTTGTTGTCAGATTGTGGGGGTTATCAGAAGGGAGAATCTCTCTTCTAGATTTTAATTCTCTTTAAACTACATGCAACACAACAATGACAATGACTCTCTTAATCCCCTTTAGCTCCTAACAGATTACCTTTTCTTCGGTTTTTAAGATAATAAGCCAATGTAACATGCGCTGCCAGTGTGGTATGTCATTTTAGTAATATCCAGGTTAAAAGTAAACTAAGCACTTTTCCAATTTCAGGTGCCCATTATAATTTAAATTTGGATTTAAACCTGCTTATCATTTCCTTCAAATGATTACATTTCACAACCCAGGAAGTTATGAAATAGTAAGTTTAAAATATCTTTTGATATTGTATATCTCATTAATTATGTTCCTATGCTCCAGCCATAACACAACTTGCTTTTTTATCAGTCACTGTTATGCCCAAACCAAGGACTCCTGTCTGCTCACCGTTCATGTGTTACATGTTTACACATCAATTAATAAATGTAACCAAACAGAAACAACTATGTGACATTCATATAACATTGTTTCCCTAAGTGAAAATGTTTTTTATTGTTTTATTTTTTTTAATTCTCACCTGAGGATACTTTTCAATTTATCTTAAGAGTGTGTGTGTGTGATAAAGAGAGAGAGAAAGAAAGAGAGAGAGAGAGGTGTCGATGTGTGAGAGACACATCAAATGGTTGTCTCTTGCACAACCCCGACCAGGGCCAGGACCAAACCACAACCAAGGTACGTGCCCTTGACTAGAATCAAACCCCAGGCTCTTTGGTACGCAGGCCAATGCTCTAACTGTTGAGCCAAACAGGCCAGGGCAAGACAAAATGTTTTTATAGAGGAGAAAACACTGGAAATCACACACACACACACACATACACACACACACACACACCACAGAAAAAAATACAATTCACTGACTACTGCATTCTTATTTTAATACAAATCTTATTTTAGCTGCAAAATCAATGTAATATGCATAACTTACATGTTATTAATAGGAGACCAAGGAAATAACTAAGATTCCTTTTCAGAAGTCTGAATTCTGAGATTAGAAAATTTAAAACATTTCCTTTCCTCATTTTCACCTATGACTAAAGATCTGTCAGCTATGGTATAGAACAAATAGAAGTGGAAATCCCATAAAAGAAAATATTTAAATGTGTCACTGAAAATTAATATCATATGAATTTCTTTCATCTATTTAATTTCTACGTGGCAATGATATGCACTGACTTATGAAATAACTATATTCTTTTTTTTAAACTGTTCTAAAATGATGTTTTAAGTAAATCAAATGCATAACAATATTTACTTAGAAGAAACCTATAATCAATTCAAATGTGTCTATTGCTACAAGGGGATTTTACGTTATTTTAATACTACTATATAGGAATATTGTAGGTTCTTAAAATTAGGACATTAAATTGCATATCGATTCTATTTGTAATGGTATACTAATACTCTTTAAGGTATAATCCACTCATAATTTCAGGTAAGAAATGTTAATCTCAGTTTGAGTGCTAATCTGAGAAACTAAATGAAGTACAATGCAGAACAACTAATAGAGTTTGTTTCAGAAAATACATCTAAGCTCCTCTGGTTAATTCTACTGGTAATGGCCTGTGTAACATTTGATCCAAGATTACAAAACAAAAACAAATAACAGTGCTATCCAATCACCTGCTGTCCAAACTAAGAAATCAAATAGATTTAAATAACAAACATCAGGAAGAATATATGTACCTCCATGTTCATAGCAGCACTATTTACAATAGCTAAGATCTGGAAACAGCCCAAGTGTCCACCAGTAGATGAATGGATAAAAAAGCTGTGGTACATATACACAATGGAGTACTGTGCAGCGGTAAGAAAGAAAGATCTCTTATCCTTTGAGACGACATGGAGGGACCTGGAAAGTATTATCCTAAGTGAAAGAAGCCAAGCAGAAAAAGACAAATACCACATGATCTCACTTATATACGGAATATAATGAACATAACAGTCTGAGGAATACAGTAGACCCAGACACATGGAAGTAGGGCACAGACTGACATCCCCCAGAAGAGGGGATGGGGGGTGGGGGGTGGGAAGAGATAAACCACAGAACTTATATGCATGTATGCATGACCAATGGACATGGACAACTAAGCCGGGGACGGGGCGGAGGTGGGGTGGGGTGGGGGGTGCCAATGGGGTAAAAAGGTAAAATATCTGTAACAAAAAAATAAATAAAAATTCATAAAATAAAATAAAAAATAAATAAACAAAAATAAATAAATAACAAATATTTTATTTTAGCCCTGGCCGGTTTGGACATCAGCCTGCGGACCAGAGAGTCCCGGATTTGGTTCTGGCTAGGGGCACGTACCAAAAAGAATAAATAAAAATAAATAAATAAATATTTTATTTTAAATCTCTTATGAGTGAATGTGTAAAAATTACATCTGTATCCCAACACTCACCTTTAAAAACAAAATCCTCCCTTTTTCCTCATATTCCTGTCCTACCACTCCTTTGTTTTTCCTTATTAGCAAAACCCATAGAGTTCCTCAAGTCCCATTATATTTTTTAATCCTCCCAGTCAGTATGTTGTCCTTTCCAATCCACAAAAAACACTTTTTATCCACATTACCTTGGTCCTCAAAATTTCCAAACGTAGTCGTCAAGGCTCCATTTTCATCCACAGAATTTGGCAAGGTGTCTCGTGTACTGCTTCTGGACACTATCCTCACTTGGCTTCCAGAAGACCACGCCCCCTGCTTTTCTTTCTAACTCACAGGTCACTCATTTTGCTCTTTTCCTAGGTCCTCCCCCTCTCGCTGAGCCTCTACATGGCTCAGTGCTGGAGTTCCACTCTCTACACAGTTATTCCCTAAGTGAGCTACCCCCACCCATCGCTTTAAAGGCCATGTCTACAATGATGAATTACAAATGTGCTGCTTGAATCCGTACATTCCACAATCAAAGAATCAAATGCTGATGTAAATTCTCAAATTTGATGTGTAATAGGAATGTCAAATATAATAAGTGAAAATTTTGATGTCTATCGAAAACTTGTCCATTGCCCATGTGCCCATTTTAGATAACAGTAACACATTTCACCCTCTTGACGCAGGTAAAATACCTTGGAACCTTCTTTCCTTCCTCTGGATTTCTCCCAGCTGAATCATCAATCAGAAGAATCCTCTCTCTTCTACCTTCTAGAAAAGTATTCATCTAGTTCAGCTACAAACTAGTCCAATGCACTACTGTCAAGCTAAAATTCATGCAGTATTTATTCTACTCCACCCAGTCTGCCCAAGCACTATAAGTTACCTTTCTAAAATACAAACCATTGTTTATTACACATTTAATCTCAACACTCCATTGGGCCTCCTATATACCCAGAAGATCTAAATACTTTGCCATGACTACTATTAAGTCCCTACAGGGTCTTTCCTAGTTGTCTCTCAGACGTTATTTCCTTCTACTACCTGCTTTGCTCACTAAACTATAACCACATTGACTTTCAAGGTTTTCCTTAAACAAACCACGCAGATCCCTTAGTGTCTTGTCTCAGGGCCATTGCCTTGGCTATGTCTTCTGCCTGAAATCCTTATTCATCAGATTTTAATCACTTCTCTGCTCCAATGAGCATCTCTTGAGAGAGTTCTTACCAGACCATCCTATTCAAAATAGCAACTTCATTCACCTGCCATTCCCTCATTTTTCATCATAGATTTATCACTACCTGACATTTTAATATATATTTTGTTATTTCTCTTTTGTCTGCCCTATGAGAATGTCAGCTCCTTAAGTTAAAAGAAGAAGTTTACTTTTCAACAATTTCAGAGCCTAAAATCACTACTTCATAGAGGAGAGATTCAGAATAAATGTATGTGGAATGGAAAGAACCTGATCCCTATTAGCACACACACTGCATGTTGGTAGCAATGCTTACTTTATCCACAGTTTCAGGAATATTAACGTCTCAAACTATAATGATTTTAATAATGAAGCAAGCACTCAGAGCAATAAAATAAGATTATTTCCAAAATCCCTTTTTTAATTATTAGGGAGTGAAAATGCAGAAGAATAATTTTAATAAAATTACTCGATCTTTTTTCATGAATACAAAGATTTGTTAGTAGGGAACTTGACTACAGAGAGATTTAAAATTTTTCGCACACACAGGCCTGCCTTGTGGTGCTTAGCTTCTTGTACTTGCCTCTGAGCTTCCTTCTAAACACCAAGGAGGTTCTCAGCAGTTTAACCCAGCCTCAGCTTCATATGGATAACCCCTAGGTAAACATCAGAAAGGCAAAGAATACCTGAGGAAGAAATCCAAACCTATGATGAACTTTGACAAAATATTGGCTCTTTCCTTCATACTCTGCTTCTCCCAAACATATGCTGATATCCTGGTGCGCATTCAGTTTGTAAATTCCAGAATATAGTACTTTGTCTCATTTTAGTTTATATAATTTTAGAGCTTAAATAAACAGTAGTCTAAATTTTGTTTTAGGGTTAATAAAAATGAGAACTAGATAAAGCAAATAACTTCCGAATAATGCTCTGTTTGCAATTGATAAATTTGGTACTTAGCCCCAAACCATCTAGTTGATCCAGAACAATTTTTACATCCCACCTATGTTTTTCACAATCATCTGAAATTTGATTCCACATTCAAAAGTTAAAGTTCACTAATTTAAATTACCTGAGTCCACAGATGTTCTTTTAAATATCAATCCCAGAATTATTTTAGTATTTTTCCTTATCCTTTAGATATCCATCTGATCAGTTGATTTTGTTCTGAACTTTTTTAAATAATTTTTTTCCTTTATTGATTTTAGAGAGAGAGGAAGTGAGAGGGAAAGAGAGATAGAAACATCGGAGAGAGAGACTATCTATCGATTGGCTACCTCCTGCATGCCCCCCACTGTGGACTGAGCCCACAATCTGGGCATGTGCCCTGACCAGGATTCGAACCAGCAACCTCTTGGTGCATGGGTCAATGTTCAACCACTGAGTCACACCAGCCAGACTATTCTGAGCTTTTAAATAATACATTATTCTGACCGTTTATTATTTAATATTGGCACAGGGCAAGGTCTAATATAATATGACTGACTGTTCCTTCATTTAACCTTCTATTGCATTCTCTAATTATGTGATTTTTTATTATGTTAAAACTAATTTATCAGATTAAAGTTGTCTAAGTTTCATCCTCCATTAGCTTTATCATGGGATGTACTAGAAGAGAAATGTTGCCTCTTTAAAACAATTCAATAAACAGAAAGATTAATAAGTGATAACAGACACTGGTTTTTATACTACCATACAAACCCGATGGTGGTGGTCTTCTGGGTGTGTGTGTGTGTGTGTGTGTGTGTGTGGAGATTAATACAATTCATGAAACTTAATATTTATCAGGCCAAAACTATCTAAAAACATGATCATTCACAAAATTCAGTGATTGACACTATTTTTATATTTATCTGTATTTGTGCTCACATATATGTTTATGTATAGCTCTGTGTAAGTGGGTTTCATGCTACAAACATCAATCAGTTCAGAACTCCAAAAGTTCCATAGGTAAGCACATTCACTACAGTTAAGAAATTACTTAACAAACTCATTCGCTAATGTCTGTATACATCAGCAGTTATGCATACTTACATATTTTTTTGGTGTCTTAGATTTTTCACCGAGAATAAGTATTAGTTTACAAATATATTTACGTAATAGGTTAAATTTGTGAAAATTTACATCACTAGCAAGTTCTTCTATCTACAGAACAGAGAGTGATGATAAAGTCCTAAAATTCAATTCTTAGAAGAATAAGCGACAGGATATTATCTTTGCTCTTCAGGTTTGAAAATAAAAACCACCTATATCTTACAGTATCACAAACATTAAATTGCATTTTTTTTTCCTGAGGATTTAAAAGAATATATATTTCGTGTGATTTTCAAGTAGGACAACAAAGGAACAGCTCAGAATGCAGTGACACCTAATGGCAAAGCTATCTTTATAGGTCATAAATGTATTTTCTAATAAACATGATATTCACAGAAAAAATCTTAAGTGTTGCCACTCACCAATATGCCAAGTATAATCTGGAATATTATGAAGATCCAGCAGCAATGCCAAATACTTTACCTTTTTAAACTAAAAGAATATATGCAAGTAAAAATAATTCTTCATGAAAAAGTGTGGTTTTAAAAATATAATATCCCTTTGAGATAAAGTTACAATATTATAAACTTAGCCTTAGAGATTAGAATTAAATGTAATGCATCTTCCATTACTCTTAAGAATCTCAGTTGGTTGCTATGGGTGGATAAGTGGAAAGGTAGTCACCTAGATTTTTATTCATATTTTAATTGAAATTTATAGCAGGTATTTACTGGACGTACATTTGGAGTAGAAAGCAAAGGTCCTTAGTGTAATGATTTATTAGTCATGTCTTGTGGATATAATTGAATAATAACATTGCCCAACTTAATGCACATCAAATAACTGTATTAATGACACAGAATAAAGGTAAAATATAGTCTTATTTTACATTCTTAATACGTTCTAGGTTTATACTATATGTTAGCCAAAACTTAGAGAGCAATAAACTACTCTAAATGATGAAAGGATAACTTAAATCACTGAGATATACAATGTGAAGAGTCCTTGATGACTCCCAGGGGCTACTGTTAAACAGTGCAAATCATGTAAAGATATGGAAAAGATACATTTTGGTAGAAGACACTGTACATCTTCTGGAAATGCTTTTACATTCTGTATTTGATAAAACAATCCTTAGTGTAACAGGATAAAAACTGATGGTTTAAATCTACGGTCTATTTTTGTTTTTAATGCAGTGACACATTTTACTCAACCACCAATCTTGTACTTTAATTTGAACTTTCTCATGATGAAAATACTCTGAATTGTCTTAGGCTTCTCAAATATCATGAGAATGATTATGATTATGATCTTGGAGGATAAAGTATCAATGGCTTATGAGAAAAAAAAATGAATAAATGCTTGGTTTCTACTCCCTGTTGCCATAAGGTATTTTACCATGACTGATAACAACCAAAACATGCTAGTGATTTTTGTAATATATGAATAAGTACTCAGCTTCAGTGTTTCCTTGCAGAGATATATAACTGAGGATAGCTCATTTCAATCAGTTCTGTGAGCACAGGCACCAGATAAAGAAATGAGCATACATTAAACTGCTAAAACATGAGATCCTCCATATTAGATATGAAGCAAAACACAAACTGTGCAGTTGGCTGGAAATGCCACCTAATCCCTGCTTAATTAAAGCAGTGCTCTAAACTCCTGTTGTGTTAAGGGAGTAAAGAGTGTGGGGCGACTGATGTATGAAGAAAATAGCACTCAGCGTGGCTAATCTCAAAGACGTTGGAGCTTTCCAGCTACATAAATCAGAGCGACTTTTGAATAGCCTCATAAAACACAGTATCATTGCCATTCCACTCACGACTTTTTGGTTCTTCCTACAGCATGCAGATCATTAGGAAACTTCTAAGCAATCAAGTAATGTGGGTCTGATGAAATTACTCAATCAATGCACAGGCTTAAAGTAGAAGCATAATTTCAAAATTACATAGTTTTTATATGTCAAACGACCTTTCTTTGGGGTGGGGGGATGAAGATGATCACAATGAAGGAGATTCATTCAACATGCTGTGTCTGTGTGTGTGAATATTAAACAAGTGTATATAATTATCAAATATTTTTAAAATATGATTTAACAGAAACTCAAAGTAATTACAATATTATGCATTTTTGATTGAACTACATTTCCATTTCAGTCATTAATTTAACCATCTCCTCTTGCAGTGAACTGATAATGTGTTTAATAAAACATATTAAAGTTAAAATGTGCAGTTGACTTTATTAAAGTACCTGCATGAATAGAAAAAAAGAAAGAAAGAAAGAAAGAAAGAAGAATGGAGTGAGTTTTCATATATATATTTTGGTTCAATACCAAAAGGATTTGATAGTTAAAGAACCTATTACAATGGAATACTACTCGGTTGTAAAAAATGAAGGAAATCTTACCTTTTGAGACAGCATGGATGGACCTGGAGAGTATTATGGTAAGTAAAATAAGCCAGTAAGAGAAAGACAAGCAGCATATTATTTCACTTATATGTGGAATCTAATGAACAAGTAAACTAACAAGAAACAGACTCATAGATACAGAGAACAAACTGGCAGCTGTCAGAGGGGAGGGTGATTGGGTGAAAAAGGTGAATAGATCAAGCAAAAAAAATTAAAGAAATTAAAGACACAGACAATAGTATGGTGATTACCAGAAGAAAAGGGGGGTTGGGGGACGTAGAAGAGGGTACAGAAGTGGTAAATGGTGATGGAAGGAAACTTGACTAAGGGTAGTGAACACACAATACAATATATAGATGATGTACTATAGAATTGTACTCCTAAAATTTATATAATTTTATTAACCAATAAACTCAATTAAATTATAAACAAAACAAAAAACTAAGATCACTGAGATCAAGGCAATGTCTCACACTAAATCTGTATGCCCCACACTGAAGTGTGTGTAAAAGGTGTTCAATAAATACATACAAGATAGGAAAAAAAAAAAAAAGACTATTACAGCAGTGTCCTTTTATCTTTCCAGCTTGCTGAACTACATATTGCAGCTACTTTCTGCTTAAACTCGTCACATGAGGCTATGAAAACCTTTCATTTCTGCATATCTCCTACCATCTCTTAAGTTGAAATATTCTTTCCCTCCTGTTTCATCACTTTCATCCCTTTAATTCTGAAATAATAGATCTACCATACGCATATTTCTCACATTAAACATTAAATGAAGGCAATCACCTCCTAAACATAATTAATTCTCTTTTCCTATCCAACCAAGCAACTAAACTGATCCAATGAATAGTAAGTGGTGCTTTACAATGTTTAATATGAGGATTCAGTTTTGAATTTATTATAGTCAGCCTGGGTGGGGGTGAAGGTGGGAGAGAACCTTAAACCTCTGAAGCGCACACAAATTAGTCTTCTTTCTTCTTTCTTTCTTTCTTTCTTTCTTTCTTTCTTTCTTTCTTTCTTTCTAATTTAGGAGACAACATTTTTCACTATATTAAAAAATATGGAGAATTTAAAACAAATATCAATTTGCTAGCATCAGGAGATTATTAGGTAGTCTATAAGAGAAGCTAATCCTCTTGTCTAATATACTAATTGCATTCAAGTTAAATTAATTGTCTAAAAAGTAACAGTTTCTTTTAGTAAGACATACACAGTCCATGCATACAACCAGCTTTCTAAAGAAATCTGTAATTTGTACACAGTTACTTTTTTTGGCCTGGTTATAAATAAGTAAGCCATGTCACAATGACAGACAACAGAATGGAAAGTAAAAAAATACAACAGTTGTGTTCTATTTTGAAACAAATGCCCAGACTGCATTGCAAAACAGTATTCATCTGGTAAAGGATAGCAAGATCTGTAGGTGTTTGTAAATAGTGTATTTATTGTGTAGACCACAGAACAAGCAACAAAATAAGCATTTATCCACAAGCCTTCCCTCCTGAGTGATAAAGAGCATAAGGCAGAAATCCCTAATCATAAAACGAATGTAAAAGTACAATAATATATACCTACAGTCCTGTTTCAGTCATTTACACTGGACATAAAGGCATGTCATTTCTTTAAGAGGAGCACAGTTCATTTCTGAACTCTATCAAAACATTACTGAACCCCTCCATAAGACCATTAATTTCTCCCTGAAAAGTTCAAAACCCACAGGCACTGTTAGCCCCCAGGCAAAACGTGATCTAGCAGGCAAGCTATCTAGTGTTTAATTTACTTAATGCCTAAATGCAAGGTTTTCTGAATCCTGACCTCATTACCCCTTGCACAGACATATGGTTCTATTGATATAAATGATAGAGAATGGCAGACATGTTTACAAAGACAGCCTCTGAGACCAAGAGAGAGGGAGCCCCCTGGAGCTGAGAGGCTGGCCGCTATGGGCACGCACAGGATAGAAGACCCTGAATTGGGCAGGCACAACCACCACCTGCAGCAGGTTAGGCTTCCAGGAGAGAGCGGGGAAGAAGAAAGGGGAGAGGGAGAGGGAGAGAGAGAGAGAGAGGGACAGGGAGGAAAGGGAGGGAGAATGTATGTGTTGCGCGGGGGAGGGGGAGGGGGACGGAAAGGGGAGATGCTGCGACCCATCTGTCTCCTCAATTTGCAGAACATCACGCCGTGTGGACAGATAAAAGTCCTGTGCCCAGAAAAATTCCCCAAGAGGGGCCTCTCTTCAGCCCAGTAAATGAACCTCGCTGGCCCGCGGATGAGAATTTCCGAAAAGGAAATCGCATTAACGCAGAAAAGGCTGCACGAGCTCGTCTCAGCTCAGCTCTAACGCATTAGCTAGTGAGAAGAGTTGGAGCCTGGAGCTGCGAGCGCTGTGCATGATAATGACGCGCAGCCCCCGCCCGCCCCCGCCCGCCCCCGCCCGCCCCGGCCAGTCCCGGCCAGTCCGATTGCTAATAGGTGGGGCCAGGAGCATCTCCCAGCCGGTTCGGCCGTCTTTCTCCAGGAGTCTGGCCGCCACACCGCAGCCGGAGCGCCTCTGCTCTCGGCCTTGAGCTGCAACTGAGAGTTGACCACGAAGCGAGGCAAGTGTCGACGAGGCGGCCAGCGAAGGCGACCGGCGCGCGTCTGCTCCCCGAGCTCCCCGAGTGCCACCGGGCCAAGTCTCACGGCCGCGCCGGGCCCGGGCAACGCGTGCGAGGCAGCGAGGCGCGTGGATCCCAGTCCTCGCTACACTGCCACCAGCCCCTCCCGCCCTGTCGCGGCGACTCTGCGCGAGCACCGCAAAGCCGAGAGGACGAGAGGAGGAGGAGGAGGAGGCTGGGGGCGCCTCCAGCAGCCCGTCACCATCGCACAACGCTGTGGCGAAGGCAGCCGGCTCACGTTGCAAAACCACCTGTTCGATCCGAAGGGAGCTCCCCCCACTTCCCATCCCAGTTCTTTTAGCCTCGTAGGAGACACCTCCTCCGTTCCCTCAAAGATAATATTTTTAAATGGAGCAAATGTATATCCGGGGAAGAATATGGAAGGTTGAATCTATTAAACTTCCTTTTCCCACACACTTCGAACCCCCGCACTCGCCGGCACACACGCACCCCGAGGTAAACTCGAGTCCCCCTCGCATGCAGCCCACACTCCAAGATTCCCCGCCAAACAACAGCACAAGTCAAGGTTCGAGCAGCATCCGCATCCTGCCAGAAAACTGAACAAGAGTGAGGGAAGGGTTTCTGGAAGGGGCAGTGAACCGCAGCCACCGCCAACAAGCCACACAGAGGGCGGAGAGGGGGACGCAAAGGGGGAACATTTGCGAACCGAAACGGTAAAAAGTACCCAGCGGCAGCACCTGCCCTTACTTACCGATGTGAATGATCGAATCAGCATTTGCCAAGTCCCAGGTTCGAGACCACCACACGGACAAAACCAAGAACAAGGGGAAAACTTCCATCTCCTCCTATGCTGATCTTCTTTCAAGGTGGATTTTCTTTCAAGATTTAAAAAAACAAAAACAAAAAACAGCCCAAAGAGTTTGAGGTCACGATAGTTTAGCACAGCTTTTTCTTTTCCCCCCTAAATTCCTACTGCCAGAGCAAAGCCTTTAATCGACGCTGAGGAAGGCAGAGCAAATAAGAAAAAGAGCCCAGCCTGAGGAATCCTCCTTCGTAAAGCCGTGTCACTTGGAAGGGAATTTTGGCATCGCCAGAGTTGTTTGCAGTTTGGCTTTTTAAAAATGTATCCAGCCTCGGCTGCACTCGGGCAGGGGGAGAGGCTGGAGCTCAGACCATCCCCATCGCTGCGCCTGGGCCCGGGTCTCGGGTCCCGGCTCCGCAGCAACTTCCAACAGACCCACCCCCCTCACGCCGGATGTCCCCCTCCCCCTTCCCAACCAAAAAGCAACCCCCCTCTGGCCCTGACGGCCCGCAGAGAATCACTGGTCTTCGCTGCCAAATAAAATCTAAGTGGAAAGGAAAGATTAGGAGATTCCAAACGGAGCAGCCAGGTTTCAGCAGGGAGGGGAAAAAATACCCTCTCCAAGAGAGGTAGGAAAAAGTGAACTTCAAGGTAATGCAGATAGTAATGCAGAGAAAATCCTTTTTCTGCGGGAGGCGGGGAGCGGAGCTCGGCGAGGCGGGCCCGGGAAGCCGGTTCGCTCGGGCGCGGTTGGCGGGGGAGTTGCGCCGGGCGCCAGCAGCCGGGCCGGGCGGGAGGGCGGAGGGAGCCGCCACGGGCTGCAGGATGCTTTTGGAGCGGTTCGCCTGGCGGGATGCAGGAAGCGAGGAACGAGCGAGCTTGGCAGCTTCAGCACTAGCCCCACGTTGCCTAGAAATGGATCACCTAGGAGAAGGAGCGAGCCTGCGAGAGAGCGGTGCTGTCAGGCGGAGAGGGGGAAACCGAGAGAGGAAGAGCTTCTCTCTAATAACCACCTCCTCCCCCTATCTGCAATACAAGGCAGAAACAAAATAGTGCTCTCATTTCCCTTGGATTCTTCAACCGGGACTGAGGAAAAGGCAAGACTTGAAGCCTTAAAAAAAAAAAAAAAAAAAAAAGGAAAGAAAGAAAGAAAAAACAAGGTTAAAGGCAACCTAAAAAGCCACCCCACTTATTTAACCTTGCTATTCCTATTCTCGAGCAGGTATCAGAATTCTTCTAGTCTTTGCCCAGAATTAGTCACATTAGTTTAAAAACAAATTAGGGACACCTGGTCACTAAGGGAGAGGAGACCTAGAAAGCTTTTAATGAGATTTCAATTATAAAGTTATAAAAAGGAGAGGACGTGCTAATTGCCTTTTCTACAGTGATTTTTTTCCCCCTGTCTCTAGTGTATTTTTTTAGGAATTCAGGATAATGGAGAAAAAAGGTCTTGAAATAAAAAATATAATAATTAAGTAAAACAGAAATACATGTTTTAGGGAAGAATTTGATCAAAATATTACATCGAGTAGCTTTATAACAGATTAGGTATAGAAATTAAGAATTAGTAAATTGGTTGTTTCCCCACGGAAAGAGCTGAGAAAGTACTGAAAGACAGCTTCCCAGTCCTGGAATGAAAGAATTTTCTGCAAGGTTATTCCTTAAAATAAAATCCTAAGGATTGTGACTTCCTTTTTTCTAAAGATTAACTTATATCCAGTCTGGCTTCAGTTTCAGACTGTTAACACAGCCAAGTGACTAGTTAAATCCAGGTATTAAGGGACCTAATATTTCAGTTATATCTGGAATCCTTTGGGAATGTTGTTACTTGGGATGTATAGATGTCAAACTCCTCAACCAACCTTTCCCAAACTTGGCAAACCTCTTTTCTTCTTACTCTCTCACTTGAGCCTTTCTCTCTATCATGTCTGGTGAATTGGGCTATTATTTCTCCAAACACAATTGAATGTTCTCGCCTCTGTGAAATGCTTCTTTCATTCATCTTGTGCATCATTTCCCTGAACATTTCAGAAAATGTTGTGCTGCCATATTGTTACTTAGATTAATAGTTATGTTGGAAGGTATTTATTTGTCTTCCCAATCACTCTCCTCCACTACTGCAAGGCTTAATTTAAATTCCTTCGGCCCATAAAGTTGCACACAATGTTGTTATATGGCATAAACCCATCCTCTGCAGTGCTCTTGTAGCATACTCTCTACCTTTATATTAGTCTTAGATAGGCCCAGTTCTGAATTAGATTATCAGTGCTTCCACAGTAGCTTAGGACCATAGCTTAGTCACATTTTATTCACTGTAGCATTTACACAGAGCCCCTTTGTTGACTTGAGTTTCATTGTTGACTTGAAATTCATCACTTCCGTCTGAATTTGTCATAAAGCAGTGCTTCCAAGAAGACATCACTGATTAATGCCTCTCAATTTTGATCATTTCTTTATCTTTTTCATCATTAGTACACGTGGACATAATATTGATTGTATTCATGTTGTTGTTGATGTTACTTTAGTTTTCAAAGGGTTCTGTTGCAATTTCACGGATTATATTTTGTTGTTACAGATAATGAATCTTTGAAAGAATGGATGTATCTCCCCATAGCTTGCTTCTATGATATTATTCACAAGTGCATTTTTAAAATTGATGAGTCACTATGCACTCTAACAAGAAAAAATTATGAAATAACTATTAACATGGAAAGAGCAATATAATATCTTAGAATCAGAGAACTAGGAAGAACTTCAAAACATTAGCTGGCCCGGTAATGGCATAATAAATGTCCTTCCTGGAGTTAGCTAAATATACTCAATTCAGACTATCTTCTCTCTTGGAAATCTGTTCTGGTATATTACGAGCAAAACATTTTCATTATTCCCAAATCCTCCCATTGAGTGATTCACAAAGGTAGCTTCACTTTGGAATAACTTGAGAAACTTTTGAAAAAGATAACTTCAGAATAATTTAATAAAAATACTGGGTTTGGAGACCTGGTCAATTTGTTTGACATGACCCTAATGTGAATCTATAGTTCAGAACCACTGTTATAATACTCAAAAGTTTAAATGAATCTGAGTAACACATCGCAGAATACCATGAGAACATCATGAACCATGAGATATAGATTTCCAAAAGTAACACACGAAAGCTAATGCAAAATTAAAGCATACCAGTAGCTTAATAATTTTCAGTTTAAGAATATTAATCAATCATTTAATTATATAAATAATTTATATACCTGGTGAGTCCTAATTAATAGTTTTTGTGTGGGCGATAAGTTTAAGCACATTTTAATATATATGTTAACTATATTTTCCACTAGTTTAAAAAACTGCATCTTGTGATATATAATATTACTTAGCTACAAAGCTTTTTAATGTGTAAGTTAGATGGTAAGTTCCAGAGGGAAAAGAATAACAAATTTACTGGATACGCTTTCATATAGGCTTTTTATGAAGGCTGTTTATTAGTCTAGTTAAGACTACTTAGCTTTAATTCAAGCATTATCACATGCAAAAGGTTGCTGCATCTGGCTTGCTGCCCTGAAATTCAAAATTTTGTGACATTCTAACATTTTTTGGGGGAAAACAACCTTCATTCGTTAAAGTTTTACATCCAATGATTAGTTTTTTTAAAATTAAAATGTAAGTGAACCACAATTCATGAATTTATTCCTTCTTTGTGAAGACTGTCACTTCATTCAGCCATTAGGTTATAATATGAACATCAATAACTTGAAACGGTAGATAATCTGATCATCTTTAAGATGTAAAGTATAATGATTTATTTTACAGAAAAACAGAATTTGGGAGAAATATTAATTTGGATTTTGTATTAAGAAACAATATAATAGAAATCCTTGGAACATATATAATTCTTTCACTTTCTCACACACACACACACACACACACACACTCAAAAAAACACCTAAAACTACAATGTCTAAACTTTAAACATCAGCTGCTCACTGAATGTTATTAATAGCAGAAAGTCAACTTACATTAGTTAATTTTAAAGAATTCTTCAATAATATTCAATGACTCAGATTTATTTTGTTTTACTATAAAAATCTGTTAATTTATAATAGGGACAACATGAAAATTAGGGAGAAAAGTTCGCTTTGAAAAGAATAAAGCGGAGAAAATAGAATCTAATGTATTTAAAACATTACTTTTAATTCATTACACAGAGGTCCTTGAATAATGTGGTTTTGTGCAACTTCATTTCCTTATAACATTGATGAGAAAAAAAGAAAATGAATCCCCAGATGTAGCCACTGTCTATATGAGTTTGCATGTCCATGTCCAAGTGGGTTTTCTTCAGATACTCTGGTTTCCTCCCACATCCCGAAGACATGCAGATTACATGAGTTGGCATAGTAGCTAAATTGTCCCCGTGTGAGTGTGAGCATGAGCATAAGTGTGGGTGTGACTGAGCTGCCAGGATAGACTCCGGCCACCCTCGACTCTGAACTGGAATAGCAGTTTGGAAAATAATTATCTTACTTGTTTTTATTATCTTATTTTTTTTTAAATGTAGGTATAGCTCATATTTATGTCAAAGTTTAATATTAGTTTTCAGGGTCTTATTTAGAAGTTTGGTTATGTTTTTGTGACTAGAAATATGCCATAGGAACTAAACTCTGGCTTATATCAAGTAGTCTATTGTAAAACTGGTTTCTTTTCTCCCTCCCTCCCTCCCTCCCTCCTTTCCTTCCTTCCTTCCTTCCTTCCTTCCTTCCTTCCTTCCTTCCTTCCTTCCTTCCTTCCTTCCTTCTTGCTTTTTCTTTTTAATTTTTTATTAATTTGTTTTTGTTACAGATGTTTCTCATTTTCCCCCCATTGACACCCTCCTCTCCTTCTTCCTGCCCCATCCCCAGCTTTGCTGTCTTTGTTCATTGGTCATGCATACATGCATGTAAAGTCTGTAGTTTATCTCTTCCCCCTCAAACCCCCTGTTCTAAGGCTTGTCAGTCAAAACTGGTTTCTTTATACATCATTCCTTTGCTTAAAATCCCAGTTTCCAAAACAAAGTTAGGTGAGGACTTACAGAAATTGTATCATTAGTGTCATACATATGGTTAGCTTCACAAAAAATTCTAAGTACATGACAACTTAAACATGAATCTGCAAGGAAAGCTGTAAGAGGACAGTGACTGACCACCTATATATACAGGCAATAACGAATTATGGCTATGAAATTATAATTGAGATGTTCATTTGCCAAAAAACCCCAAAAAACAAAAAAACAAATTATTTTTGTGTGAGGGGCTAAAAGAACACCTTATATATTTAGCAGATCAAAGACTTTAAGAGCTCGATGAGTCTTCAGGGCCTCTCTTATGCAATGCCAGTTTTCTAGAAGAGGATGGAAAACAGAGTCTCAGAAGCTGTACTGATGTTTGTTGAAAGATTGGAACTTAGAAAACACATTTTTGATTTTTAAATATGCTTCAAGAAAATCATTAAATCACACATTTCTATATAACATATTCATATTGGGTATACCCTGTCTTTTTAATTTTTTTTTCCCCCTGGTCAAACTTGCACTGACTCACTACTTTCTACTCTGTCAAACTATGTTATCTGTAACAATAGTGAAAATATTTTCCTTGGCAATATGTGGTTTCTTCCTTTCTTCTTTCTTCCCTTCCACATTACTCTTAATCCCATCCTTCCTTTTAAAGTGTATCCTAAATCTGTAAGGCTGCCTTATTAAGGCAATGCCATGTTTTCTTCCAACTCAGTGATATATAAATTCTAACCAAATTCAGCAATTAAATTGATTTTTTGTTGTTGTTATGAGCACTTTACCAAGCCCATCTATATTTAAGGTTAATGCAAGTGAAAACTTTGAATTTCAAAGCTTTTTCACTGTCCATACATTAGCCATGATACTTAACTTTTAGGAGCAAAATTTCATACACATACACACACACACACACACCCTCTTTTTGTTCAGACCTCTTATCTCCTCTGTCTAGATGTTGATGTTGAGCTTTAGGGAGAATGTTAATAAACATCAAGCAATTGGTAAATGGAGGTCAGATCATTACTTATAACCCAACAGGGGCTCTTTATTGAGATTGGCCCCTCACTACATTATATCCTGTCCCCACAAGATGGCAGCCATGCTTGATGTAGATTTAATCAGCTTCCTTTTAAAGTGTCTCAATACTTAACAGTTTATCTGAGTATTATTATCCGATATAAATCAAATGACTATATTTATGCAAACTTGATATTTTAAGTGATTTATTTTAGGTAACTTTATTTTCTGAAATTTCATTTCTTCTAAAACTTTCACATAAGAATAATAACTACCTATTATCATGGTCTTAAAATATTTGCTTTATTCACATCACTTATTTCATCAGTTACTGAGGAATTAAATATTACTAGAACAATCTTTAATAATATGCCACTCAATCCTATGTTAAAGGGTAATTCAAAGACTGGGGCATTATTTTATGATTCAAATTTTTAGTGTAAATTTTCAAATTTCAAAAATGAGGTTAATGTAACTATTTGATTTTTCTCAAGAAAAATTATTTTATATATCTTGAGTTAAGGAATTGCACTTGGCTGTGGTATATTGAAATTGTCTATCAATTATATGATTGATTCTTCTAGAATGGCATTATCATTTAAGGCAAATGTGTAACAAATAGGTCAAACGTAAAAGGAAATGAATGATGCCAGTTATAATGAATTTCAATGATCATTTAACCCTTAAAATCAGATTTTATTATCTTCCTGTGATTAACCATTTTAATTCTGAAATTAACTGTTTCTTTTCTTTTTTTTTTATCCTCACCCGAGGATATCTTTCCATTTTTTGTACAGATAGAGTGGGAGGGAGAGAGAGGAAGGGAGAGAGAGAGAGAGAAACATCGATGTGAAAGGGACACATCGAGTGGCTGCCACCCGCACGACCAACCAGGGCCGGGGATAAACTGCAACCGAGGTACATGCCCTTAGCGGGAACCGAACCCGGGTCTCTCTGGACTGCAGGCCGATGCTCTAACCACTGAGCCAAACCGGCCAGGGCTTAACTGTTTCTTTTGAAACATATTTTTCTAGGCACAGAACTGAGATACAAAGTGCACTTATGCAACATGCTGCAGATAGTCAACTACGCACTTTAGTGTGAGATGTATTTTATAACAGCAAATATCATGGGGAAAGCTTAAAGAGAGGGAAAAAAATAATTTACAAACACATATTGGCTTTAGAGGAGTTTTCAAAGTAGTAATAAAACTCTATAAACATTTAATTTCACTTCTTAGTGCGTAGAGTACCTACCTAATCAGTATAGACTCAAATATAATAAAGTCTTTATTTCTCATTGGTCCTGCAGGTTCAACTGGTTGTGAATAAATTAGTGAAAAGATAACATGAACATTTTTAAATATTGTAGAATATTACCATGCAGAATAAAGCAACAGCATCTTGAATCACTTCAAAATAAACAGAATACTGAGGTATCAAAGCGGTCTGCTTATGAGATTATCTGTTTGATGTAGAAAAGAAGGAAGATGACAGTAAAAATTATCTCATCATCAGCAATCCAGTATTAATCTCTGTTCAAATTTAACACGACTTATTTGCACTATGGTTTATATGACTGAGGAGAATGCAGGGGTGGGAATCTAAATTTTATATTAAATCCGATAGAATTTATCAAAAGTTTGCTGATATAAAGTTAATTATATTGTCAACACTTTAATTATTTTATACCTTCTTTTACAATTTGCTGCTTTATCATATTTTAAAAATTGCACCAAGATAGAGTAGAACCATAAAGAATTAGGCATAACAATATGAAAGTTGTGAAAATAAGATACTATTTAAAATTTTTTAAATGCCCATGCCATAGGAAATTTCTGAATCAGTATTTCCTACATGAATTCTATGAATTAATTTGTTCTGGAAAAAAAGAGATTTAGTGGCCATAAAAGACTGCAAAATGCTAGATAGATTTTTCTTCAATTAGAGACCAATAGTGTACATTAATATATTAAAACATGGAGAAGTTTTATTAACCTATATTTAACCCAAACTATCACAAATTTATATAATCATCAGTCTCCCCCCCCCCCCTTTGTTTTTAAATCCTCACTTGAGGATATTTTTCCATTGATTTTTAGAGAGAATGGAAGAGAGAAAAGGGAGAGAGAGACACATCGATTGGTTGCTTCCCACACGACTCCAACTGGGGCCCAGGTACATGCCCTTGACC
Source organism: Molossus molossus (assembly GCF_014108415.1). Taxonomy (NCBI): domain Eukaryota; kingdom Metazoa; phylum Chordata; class Mammalia; order Chiroptera; family Molossidae; genus Molossus; species Molossus molossus. Next base: position 71,255,853 of record NW_023425344.1, on the reverse strand, counting down.
AGAAATGGAACCAGAGACCTTTTGGTCTGCTGGCTGATGCTCTAATCATAGAGCCAAACTGGCCAGGTCCCCCTTTTTTCTTTCTTTCTTTTTTTTTTTCAATAAACAAAACGAACATTCTTTGTTACACTGTTGCAATCATTTTCTATTTCCCCAAACTAAAGATTTATTTTGTCTCCCCGCCCTGTTCTGTATGAATATTGATATTAGCCATACTGCAGATCAGTAGGCTGGTATACCATATCTGGGAAGGTAATAGGGGTTTCTTATTTCTGTTTTGAACTTCTGTGATGAAAGGAAATATTTCACTCAGACATAAACATGTTTTCTATTTGAAATGCTTTGTAGATTTCTGTTTCTTCTTAGGATGTAGAAAGCCGAAGGAGCGCATTGCTCTGAACCTAACAATAAGAAAATACTGATGATCTATAAAAATATAACTTTCCTTGAACCTATCAGCAAGCTGAAAGTGGTGAAACAACAAAGCAAACTAAGTTCCAAAGAGTGTCAGGCACTTCGAATGTGAGACAAGACACCAAACTCCTTCACTTGGGCAGAGCACAGAGGAAGAATTGGCTGCCATAGTATCAGGGAAGTAGAAATCAGTAACAAATTTTAATCAGTTTCTAAAAGTTAAATGTAGGTTAGCATAATCATCTAGAATAGCTGAGAGCATTCAGACACAAGGGGGTTTGCAATCTCTCATAGCCCTTTTCTATGGATCTACACAGGGTGCTCATGGGAAAGAGTGAGAGCAGAGCAGGACAACATAAATACCCTCTAATTGCTACAGGCATAATGGAGGTGGAACGATTTAAAATATGGCCCATCCACATGGATCCTTTTCATTAGGAAGAAAATCCTTTATGCTGCTGAGGGAGGGACAGGGCCCTCCTGTCTTATAACCAGGGCCTAAAGATCCAATATTTGTGTAGAAGCAAACTCATTAGCTTCTGGGTAAGAGTCAATAAACTCTTCGTCACACCAGGAAAAGATCACTGCTCCTGAGAGAGTGATAGAATTAAAATTATCTGCCCCTGGGGAAAGAACAAGAAAACCTTTACAGGTCAGGACCCTGTGCCTATGTAAAACAGAGTAGCGCTATGCTAGAAGCAAGGAGGGACGAAAGGTATCTCTCCTGTTTAAGACCCTGCACAGATATAAGTCTGAATATGGTTGTCATTGGAATGAGAGAGACAAGAATGTCCCCTTTCTGACACTCAGGTACACAGGTATTGTATAAGACTGAGCTTGCAACAGGAAAACCAAAAGTGTACTCCCTGCCCCTACCATCAGCCTAACATTGAGTAACAACCAATAGAAGGCTACAACTAGGGAGGCAAAAGTATGCAGAGAAACACTATTTGATACAGTCATGCAACTGAAACTGAAGCTGAGGATGAAGCAGAAAAACATAATGTGAGGTGGTATTTCATTCATATGTATGAGGAGGTATCTCATTGTAGCTTTGATTTGCATTTTCCTAATAGATAGTGAAGTTGAACATCTTTTCAAATATCTATTGGCCATTTGTATGTCTTCATGGCAGAAGTGTCTGTCCGAGTCCTCTGCCCATTGTTTAATTGGATTGTTTGCTTTTTTGTTGTTGAGTTATATGAGTTATTTATATATTTTGGATATTAACTCCTTGTTGGGGCTGTTGTTTGCAAATATTTAATTCCATTCATTTGGCTGCCTTTTTTGTTCTGTTGATGGTTTATTTTGCTGTGCAGAATTTCTCAAAAAAAGTAAGAATAGAATTACTATATGACCAAGCAACCACTCATCTGGGTATCTACCTAAAAATTTTGAAAACATTTATTTATAAAGATATATGTGCTCCTATGTTAATTGCAGAATTATTCATGGTGGCAAAGACATGAAAACAACAAAGTGCCCTTTGATAGATGACTAGATAAAGATATGGTACATATATACAATGGAATACTTCCCAGCCATAAGAAAAGATGAATGTTACCATTTGTAATAACACATGAATGGATCTTGAGAATATCATACTAAGCAAATAAGTCAGATGGAAAAAAACAACCCGTATGTATGGTAAAACTGAAAGTCACAAATGAACAAGCAAGACAAACAAACAGTATCTCATGGACAGACAACAGTAGGGTTGTTATCAGAGGGAAAGGAGAGTAAGGGGGACATGGTAAAAAGTAAAGGGTGTCAAATACATGGGGGTAGAAGGATATTTCACTTTGGGTGGTAAACACAATGCAGCAGACAATGTATTGTAGAACTGAACACTTGAAATATATATTATTGTATTAACCAATGTAACCCCAATAATTTCATTAAAAATTACAGAGAGAGAGAGAAAGAGAGTAAACCCTCTAGCACTACAGGGATTACCCTAAGCATGTGGTTCAGGCAACCCATCACTGAAACAATTTGAAGACTATTGTATTGAGGGTAACAGTATCTACAACAAAATTTAAACCCAACTGATTATTCACTACCATTGCAAATGAGTAAGAGTCATTCATTTTCAGCTACAAATGCTCTTCACTTCAGACTCTGCTATTCTTCAGTTGACAGTATTTGGTATTTATTAAAGATTATGAGACAAACAAAATAGTAAGGGGGAAAAAATCCATTATCCAAGGATAAGGCAATCGACAGAAGCAGATTGAACAATTACTCAGATGTTGAAACTATCAGTCAGGGACTTTATAATAATTGTGATTTAATGTGTTGAAGGATATTGTAGTAAGGGAAAAGAACATGCACAAACAGATTAGAAATTTCAACAGAAAAATGGAAACTATTAAAATGAGTCAATTAAAAATCACCTACACCCCCTCAAAATCTATAATATCCAAAATGATTACTATGATGTTCTTGACATATCTGAGGAAAAACGTGTGTGAACTTAATAGTAGTTTGATATAAATTATCCAGAATAAAACATAAAGAGAAAAAGGAATAAACTTTTTTAAACTTTATTTATTTATTTATTTATTTTTTTTATCCTCACCCGAGGATATTTTTTCCATTTTTTGTACAGATAGAGTGGGAGGGAGAGAGAGAGAGAAACATTGATGTGAAGGGACACATCAAGTGGCTGCCACCCGCTCGACCAACCAGGGCTGGGGACAAACTGCAACCGAAGTACGTGCCCTTAGCGGGAACCGAACCCAGGTCTCTCCGGACCGCAGGCCGACGCTCTAACCGCTGAGCCAAACTGGCCAGGGCGGAATAAACTTTTTTTAAAAAAACTTAGCAAAGCATCCCAAGAGCTGTGGGATAATAAATAACTTAACATTTGTGTTTTGATTTAAGAGAAAAATAAAGAGTAAGGTAAAGAAGAAATACTAGAAAAGATCATGAAGGATAACTTTCCAAATATAATACAAGACAGTAAACCAAAGATTTAAGAATCTCAGAGAATTTTAAGCAAGATATTAAAAAAGCAAAAACACAAACAAAAGCACATAGACAGCCCTGGTCAGTTTGGCTCAGCAGTTAGAGCATCAGCCTGTGCACCAAAGTCACAGGTTCAAATCTGGTCAAGGGCATGTACCTCAGTTGTGGTTCAGTCCCCGGTCCTGGTCAGTGTCATGTTGGAGGCAACCAATCTATGTTTCTCTCTCACATCAATCTCTCTCTCTCTCTCTCTCTCTCTCTCTCTCTCTCTCCCTCCAACTCTATCTGAAGATAAAAAATATCCTCGGGTGAGGATTTAAAAATTGGGGGGAAAAAGCACATAGACATCATAGTTACACTGCTAAAACAAATAAGTAAGTAAATCAATAGCCAATGTCTAAAGCAACCAGAGAAAAAGAGGAACCATCTCATACAAAGGAACAAAGATAAGGATTATAGCTTTCTTCCCAGCAAAAACTATGCAAGCCAAGCCCTGGCTGGTTTGACTTGGTGGTTAGGGTTTCAGCATGTGGTCCAGAGAGACTCAGGTTTGGTTCCTGCTAAGGGCATGTACCTTGGTTGCAGTTTGTTCCCGGCCCTGGTTGAATCATGCGGGACACTCAGTGTGTCCCTTTCACCTCGATGTTTCTCTCTCTCCCTTCCTCTCTTTCCCTTCCACTCTATCTGAACAAGAAATGAAAAAATGTCCTCAGGTGAGGATAATAAATAAATAAATAAATAATTAAAGAAATAAATAATTAAATAAATAAAAGAAAAAAAAACTATGCAAGCCAGGAGACAATGGAGTGATATCTGTAAAGTACTAAAGCAAAAAGTGAATCTATCATTAAAACACTAAACCCAATAGAATTTCTTTCAAAAATAAAGATAAAATAAATACTTTTCAGATGAACAAAAGCTGATATAATTTATATTCATAAAACCTCTATTAAAAGAAATCTTAAAGGTAAATTATTATGATAAAGATGCATGATACAAACAGAAATTAGATTTATAGAAAGAAATAAAAAGCACTAGAAGTAGTAGAATAAAGAGTAAATATAAAAGATCCTTTTTAGACATAATTGACTGTGTAAAGTAAAAATAACAGCAAGGCACTATAAGATTTATAACCAATGTAGAAGTAAAATCTATGATCAAAAATAGCACAAAAGATAGAAAGGAAGAAATAAAAGCATAGTGTGCGATATTTTTTTAATCTATATTTTTATACCGAGGGAGGGAGTTGGAAAGAGAGCAGCCCCTGTACTCGGCCCTACTCAGTGGAAGCTTCTTGTCCCATAGGGTTAAAGAAGACTTTGAAGAAGTAAAGTTATTTGGAAATTTCAGCTGTAGTTGCTTTGTATGTTGTGATGAATTGAAAGGATGAAGTGAAGTGTGAGGGCCCCTCACACCATCCATCTTGCCTCAGACTATGTCCTGGAACCCCTGGGCAGGTTCTCTTACAGAATGTGAATTAATAATTTGATCTTCTCACAAAGAAAACTCAGAAGCAGATGATGAATTATACCAAAGATTTAAGAAATAAGATCAATTCTTTACAGATCTTCCAGGACACTAAAGAGAAGTGAACAGTTTTCTGCTCATTTTATGAGGTCAGCATCACTCCAATACCAAAAAAAAACAAAAACAATACAAAAATAACTACAGATCAGATTTTCTTATGAAAATGCACATAAAAATTCTTAACAAAATAGTAGCAAAGCAAATTCAGCAAAAGGATTATACATCATAACCAAGTAGAACCCAAGGAATGTAAAATTGGTTCAAAAGTTAAAAAAAAAAAAAAAAAAAAAGTAAAAATCAACCAACATAATGCTCCATATCAATAAACCAAAAAGAAAGAAACACCTGATCATTGTAATAAATGATATAGTTCAAAAGGAATCAATGTCTATTTTTGATAAATACTCTCAGCAAGCACAAGTAGACTAGAATGTCCTCACTGATATTAAAGTCACCTGTGAGAAATCCTATATTAACATCATGCTTAGTGGTGAAAGACAATGTTTTCATCTCAAACATGGCAAAGAAGCAAGGATATCTATTCTTCTCACTTACATTCAACTGTTCTTGAGTAACTAATTTGTGCAAAAGGCAAGTAAAAGGAATACATACATATAGATTTCAAAGGAAGATATAAAACGTACTTATTTGCAGACAATATGTATATGCCTGAAGAAAGTCACCAAGTATTTACTAAATGATTACTAGAGCTACAAAGTAGAATCGGTAAGGTAGCTGGATATAATGTCAATATACAAAAATCAGCTGTAATTCTATAAACTAGCAATTGCAAAGTGAAATTAAATCTATAAATTACAATAGAATTAATTCTATTCTTAAGTACATTAAAACAGATTTTAAAATACTTATACAACCCTGGTCAGGTGCTAAGTTTGTTGAAGCAATATCTTGTACACCAAAGGTTGCAGGTTCCATCCCTGGTCCAGGTATGTATGGAAGGAAACCAGTCGATGTTTCCCTCCTCTCTCTCTCTCTCCCCCCACCACTCTCTCTCTTTCTCTCTCTCTCTTCCTCTCTTCTCTCTCTAAAATTTCAATAAGCATATCCTTAAGTGAGGATATAAAAAAAAAGACCTAAGGCAAAATAAAAATAAAATAAAATATTTATACATAACTAATTATATATAAATCTAACAAAATATGTGCAAGACTTTCATTATGAAAACTACAAAACTTTGATGAAATAATTTAAGGAAGATGTAAATAAACAGAGATGCATATTGTGTTCATAGATCAAAGGACTCATTATTCTTCAGATATCAGTTGTTCTTTCTAAATTGATTTATAAAATCACCATTAATCCAAAATAAATAAATAAGGCAGCCATTTTTCTAGAAACTAACAAGCTAATGGTAAAATTGATACAGGAAAAGACACTGAAAGAAGAATAAATTTGAAAGTGCTAACTTTTCCTGATTGCAAGACTTCCTATAAAGCTGCAGTGATTGAAACAATGTGTTATTGAAATAAAAATAGACATAGACATCAATGAAACAGTAGAATCTAGAATTCAACCGATGCATACATTTTCAGTTGCATTGAAAAGATAGTAAGATAATTGATTGGAAGAAGAATAGTTTTCTTCAATAATAAAGCTAGTAAATGGGCATTCATATTCAAATAATAAACCCAACTTTTATCTTGTATCATATAAAAATAATCTATATAAAATAGTTTATACAACTGAATATAAACATCAAAATATAAAACTTGTAGAAGAAAACTTTGGAGAAAATATTTGTGAGCTTGGGTTAGGAAAGATTTCTTAGATAGAAAACAAAGTGCAAAAATTTAAAACAAACAAAAATCATTGCATTAAAATGAAAACTTTTAGCTCTTTGAAAGACACTTAAAATTAAAAGAAAAATTAAAAGGCAAGGCACATCTGGGAAAATAATTTGATAAAGATATTGTGTACTGAATATAAAAATATGTCTTCTAATTGAAGACACACAAAAAACAATTTTTTAAATGGACAAAATATAATAAAATATAGCACCTGTTAATGATACAAACTCTCAGCAAAATAGGAATAGAGGAAACTTTTAATCTGATAACAAACAGCTACAAAAACTCTAGAGCTAACATACTCAAGGGTCAGAAACTAGAAGATGTCCTGCTAAGACAAGGAACCAAACAATAATGTTCTCTTTCATCATTCTTTTTCAAAATGATACTAGTAATTCTAGCTATTGCAATAAGACAAGAAAAGGAAATAAAAGGTATACAAATTGGGAAGGAGAAACAAAAACTCTTGTTCTCAGATAACATGGTTGTCTATGTAAAACCCTGAAAGATCTCAGCTGGTGTGGCTCAGTGGTTGATCATCGACCCATGCACCAAGAGGTTGCTGATTCAATTCCTGGTCAGGGCACATGCCCAGGTTGTGGGCCAAATCCTCAGTGGGGGGCATGAAGGAGGTGGCCAATCAATGTTCTCTTTTATTGCTGTATTTATCTTTTTCCCTCTCCCTTCCTCTCTCTCTAAAATCAATAAAGAAAAAAAATTAATATGAAAGAATCATGAAAAATCTTTATGCAACTAATAAGCATGTATATAGTAAGGTTGCATAATATAAGGGTAATTATACAAGTGTCAATTGTTTCCTATACACCAGCAAGTGGAATTTAAAGTTCAAAACAAAATATCATGTGTATAAGCACCCCCAAAAACCTTCACATAGATGTTTATAGCAGTTTTATTCATAATTGCTAAAGCTTAGAAGACACAATGTTCTTCAGTAGGAACTGGATATATAGTCTGTTGTATATCCAAATGGAATATTATTCAGAACTAAAAAGAAATGAACTGTCAAACCATGAAAAAACATGAAGGAAGTTTAAATTTGTACTAAGTGAAAGAAACCAATCTGAAAGACTATATATTTATAATCCCTATTATATGATAGTCTGGAAAAGGGGAAATTATGGAGAAAGTAAAAATATCCATGGTAGCCAGGAGAGGTAGGAGGGAGGACTTTTAAGGCAGTGAAACTATTCTCTATGCTATAATGGTTAATACATCTCATTTTACATTTGTCAAAACCATAGAATGTACAACAGTAAGAGTGAACTCTAATATAAAGTATTTACTTTGGCTAATTATGATGTGTCTATATAGTTTCATGTATTGTAACAGATATACCATTGTTGTGTGGGATGCTGATAGTGGGGGAGGCTATATGTATGTAGGATAAAGGAATATATGGGAATTATCTGTACTTTCTGTTCAGTTTTGTAATGAACTTAAAACTGTTCTAAAACAATAAAGTGTAATAACTGAAAAATAATGGACAAAATATTTAAAGAGAAACTTTACCAGAAAGATGAATGGCAAGTAAAGACTGAAAATATGTTTAATATTATTAGTCACTAGGAAAATGCATATTGAAACAACAATCAGATACTTCTGTAAGAGAAAGACTTAATGATGTGGAGCAAGTTGAAATGCTGTATATTCCTGGTAGGAATGCAGAGTGGTAAAGCCATTGTAAACACAGATTAGCAGTTTCTTAGAAAGTTAAATACAAAGTCCATTAGACATAGCAATCTCACTATGTAGTTACACAAAAGAAATAAAAGCACATATCCAAATTTAGACTTGTATATGAATATTTATAATTACTTTACATGTAATATCATAAAAACTGGAAACAACTCAAATATCTAAAAACCAGTGAACAAATAAAGAAACTGTTATACATTTATACAATATAATATTCAGCAATAAAAAGCAACATACTCCTGCTTGGCTGCTGTGGCTCAGTGGTAGAGCATCAACCCATGTACCGAGAGGTCGGTGGTTTGATTCCTGGTCAGGGCACATGCCAGGTGTGTGCCAAATACCCAGTGTGGTGCATGCAGGTGGCAGCCAGTTCATGTTCTCTCTCACCAATGTTTCTATCTCTCTCTTTCTTCCTTACTCTCTCTCTAAAATCAATGAAGAAAAGATAATTTAGATCAGAGGGAGGGTGAGTGTGTGAGAGTGAGCCAGTGTTTGAGAAAGTGTGAGTGGATGTGAAGATGGACGACCTAACCCCTACAGTGCAGAGACTTAGAGCAGAAAGTTCCTGTGCTATGGATTGGAGAAGCCGGCTACCATGGTAAGTGGCCCTGCAGGGCTCTTCTCCCTGTGCCACTAGGTGGTCCCATCATTTTGGAAGATCTGAGGTATTCCCTGGGAGGAGGCAGTGGGAGCGGCTAGGGCCCACCAGCACACCTGGCACCATCGGACCAGTGGACACTCTGTGTCAACACAGACCAGTGCACAGTAGTGGAGCTCCCAAGATGCCCATCACGGAAGCCGCAGACAGCCCAGAGCCCAGGACCATCCCCCATAGTAGCAGCACAATCAGAGTCCTGATATACCCCCAGCAACAGAGGCTGGGGAGCAGACATCCATCCCCAGGCAACAGAAGCACAGACCAGCAGATGAGACCCATTCACAAAATCTACAGCAAAAGCTGAGCAAGAGTTGAGCCCCATGAGGCAGCAGCACTCCCCAGCCGCCTGGAGCAGAAGCTGGGGCTCCACAGGGGCCTATGCAGTCCAATAGCTCACAAGTGCAGTGGGAAGCCAGAGCCCAAGAGAGACTGGTGTAATCCAGCTGCCAGCCCACAGGAAATGCAGGGTGCTGGGGCACCACAGAGGCCTGTGCAACCCAGCAAGGACAGTGTAATCCAGTTACCCATGGAACCTGCAGGGTACAGGGGCACCAGAAAGGCCTGTGCAACCCAGCTGCGCACAAGATAGGCTTAGAGGATGTGAAAAAGGAGGCAGAGTGAATAGAAGCAACCCAGATGATCTCCCAGGACCAAACTGGAACTACAACTAAAATAAAGACAAATCCTCAGAAAAAAGCAGCAGAAAAGCAGCAGGACAGGACCATATAACCAGGGATACTGGTAGGATCTGCAGAGGTGCAAGAGGGTGGTGGGCTTGGAGCCCATGGACAGCAGCAATCTTAGCTGTGAGCAGCACCCTTGGGGAATAAAGACTAAGCCCACTCCACAGCCCAGAGAGGCAGGACAGAGCTCTAAAATAGCCACAACCACTCACCTGGGGGCTATGCTGGAGGGAGGGCAGACTGGGCTGGAACTCTGTGTGGATACCCGGGATTTGGAGGGCACTCAGAGTTTTTGCTGAGTTGCGGCTACAAAGAATGGTGGCCAGTATGCTCCTTCCCAGAACTGTGCGGAAAAGCAGCAACCTCCTACCCCCCAGCCCCCCCACCTCGGAGATTCAGCCTTTCCCAGGTGAGGCAAATAAATAAAAATTGAGCCTCATTAACAGCCAGCATCTATCTCAGACTCTTGAAATCCTTTTAGGCAAAACACCAGGGCTACATTTCAAGGCACTGAGACATTGAGATTACTAGCCACCAGGAAAAAGCTAGAGGATAACTGAACATTTCCCGGGCTTGCAAATCTACCCAGGAAAGTAAGACTTGACAGTGGTGTTTAACATGGGCCCACCCAGGCTCATCCAACCCAGTAGAGGGAGCCACAAACAGCAGAACATCAACACCCACAGGGAAAATTCGGCAGGCTCCAAAACCCACTGAGATAGCCAAAATTGAGAAACAAAGAAACAAATCCCAAATGAAAGAACAAGAGAACTCTATCAAAGATAAGATCAATGAAATGCAGCTAAGCAAATTATCAGAAATAGAGTTCAGAGCCATGATCTTGAGAAAGTTTAACAGCATGAGTAAGGACATCAGCATCATGAGTAAAGATATAGAAACATTGAAAACCAACCAAGTGGAAGTGAAGAATGACATAGCAGAACTTAAGACACATTGGAAGGACTAAACAACAGAGTGGAGGAAGCTGAGGACCGGATCAGTGAATTAGAAGACAGGGTAGAAAAAATCAACAAATCAGAAAACTAAAAAGAACAACAATTTAAAAACAGAAAGATAGGTTAAGAGAACTGTGGGACAACTGGAAAAGTAATAAGATTCGCATCTTAGAAGTCCCTAAAGAGAAAGAAAATGGGCAAGGTTTAGAGAGTATATTTGAAGAAATAATGACAGAAAACTTTCCTAACTTGGTGAAGAAAGAAGGCATTCAAGTTCAAGAATCACAGAGAGCCCCAAGCAAGAAGAACCCAAACAGGCCCATACCAAGACACAAAGTAACTAAAATGCCAAAAATTAAAGAGAAAGAGAGAATCCTAAAGGCAGCGAGAGATAAGCAACAGGTTACCTACAAAGGAAACCCCATTAGGCTCTCAGCTGACTTCTCAACAGAAACACTACAGGCCAGAAAGGAGTGGCATGAAGTAATCAAGGTCATGAAAATCAAGGATCTGAATCCAAGTCTACTCTATCCAACGAGGTTATCATTCAAAATAGAAGGTCAAATAAAGAGCTTTGCAGACAAAAAAAGGCTAAGGGAATATATTAACACCAAACCAGCACTGCAAGATATGCTAAAAGGACTGCTGTAATTAGTAGAAGAAATAGGAAGAAAAATAGAACCACACCAAACAAAAAATGGCAATAAATAAGTACATATCAATAATCACCTTAAATGTGAATGGTTTAAATACTGCATAAAAAGACACAGAGTAGCTGACTGGATAAGAAAGCATGACTCACATATATGTTGTCTAGAAGAGATCCACCTCACAACAAAAGACTCACATAGGTTGAAATTGAAGGGATGATAAAAAATCATTCAAGGAAACAAAAGAAAAAAGAGCTGGGGTAGCAATACTCATATCTGATAAAGTAGATTTCAAAATGAAGGCCATAACTAGAGAGAAAGAAGGTCACTACGTAATATTGAAAGGGTCTATCCAACAGGAAGATATAACCTTGATAAACATATATGCATCCAATATAGGAGCACCAACATATATTAAAAACCTTTTGGAGGACTTCAAAGGAGAGACTGACAGCAATACAATCATAACAGGGGACTTCAACACCCCGCTGACAGCACTGGATAGATCTACCACACAAAAAATTAACAAGGAAACACAGACTCTAAATGAAGCGCTAGATCAAATGGATTTCATTGATATATACAAAGAATTATACCCCAAAACTGCAGAATTCATATTCTTCTCAAGTGCACTTGGGACTTTCTCAAACATAGACACATGTTAGGACACAAACTAAGTCTCTACAAGTTAAAGAAGATTGAAATCATATCAAGCATCTTCTCAGATCACAATGACATGAAACTAGAAATCAATTGCAATAAGAACATGCAAAGACATTTGAAAACATGGAGGCTAAATAGCATGTTATTGAACAATGAATGGGTTACTATGGCAATCAAGGAAGAAATTAAAAACTTTCTGGAAAGCAATGAAAATGAACACACAACAACACAAAATATATGGGATGTAGCGAAAGCAGTGCTGAGAGGGAAGTTCATAGCACTACAGGCCTACCTCAAGAAACAAGAAAAAATTTTCACAGACTATCTAATATCACAACTTAAAGAACTAGAAACCAAACAAAAGAAAACCCCAGAGCAAGTAGAAAGAAGGAAATAGTTAAGGTCAGAGCAGAAATGAATGACATGGAGACCAACAAAAAAAAAAAACAATTAGAAGGATCAATGAAACAAAGAGCTGGTTCTTTGAAAAGATAAACAATATTGATGGACCCTTATCCAGACTCACCAAGAAACAGAGAGAACCGAAATACACAAAATCAAAAATGAAAGAGGAGAAGTAATAACAGACACCACGGAAATACGACGGATTGATAACAAATATTATGAAAAATTATACGGCAACAAAATAGGCAATCTAACCAAAATGGACCAATATCTAGAAACACATGGTCTCCCAAAAGTGGACCAGGAAGAGATAGAAAACTTGAACAGACCAATAACAAGAGAAGAAATTGAAGATGTAATCAAGACTCTCCCAGCAAACAAAAGCCCAGCCCCGGATGGCTTCACGGGGGAATTTTACCAAACATTCAAAGAAGAACTAATACCCATTCTCCTCAAACTATTTCAAAAAATTTAAGAAGAAGGAAGACTTCCAAACTCGTTTTATAAGCCCAGCATAATTCTAATTTTAAAACCAGAAAAAGACACTACAAAGAAAGAAAACTACAGACAAATATCCCTGATGAACATAAATGCCAAAATCCTGAACAAAATACTAGCAATTCGATTCCAGCAATGCATCAAAAAATTATCCACCATGACCAAGTGGGATTCATCCCAGGTATGCAAGGTTGGTACAATATTCGTAAATCAATAAATGTAATACACCACATAAACAAAATGAAAGATAAAAATCATATGATCATATCAATAGACGCTGAAAAAGTATTTGAAAAAGCCAGCATCCATGTCTGATAAAAATGCTCAGCAATGTGGGAATAGAGAGATCATATCTCGACATAATAAAGGTCATATATGAAAGAATTACAGCCAACATCATACTCAATGGGCAAAAATTAAAGGCATTTCCCTTAAGAACAGGAACAAAGCAAGGATGCCCACTTTCGCCACTCTTATTTAACATAGTATTGGAAGTCTTAGCCACAGCAATCTGTCAGGAGGAAAAAATAAAAGGAATCCAAATGAGAAAGGAGGAAGTGAAACTGTCATTATTCGCTGATGACATGATACTATACGTAGAAAATCCCAAAGACTCCATCAAAAATTTACTAGACTTAAGAAATAAATAAATTTGGCAAAGTAGCTGGATAAAAAATTAACATCAAGAAATCGATGGCACTCTTATACACCAATGATGAACTCACGGAAAGAGAAGCGAATAAAAAATACCATTTACCATCACAGCAAACAAATTAAGATACCTAAGAATAAACTTAACTTAAAAGAAAAAAAGAACCTATTCACAGAAAACTACAGGTCATTGAAAAAAGAAATAGAGGAAGATATAAAAAAGTGGAAGCAGATACTTTGTTCATGGACTGGAAAAATCAACATCATTAAAATGTCCATGTTATACAAAGCAATGTATAGATTCAATGCAATCCCCATCAAAATACCAACGGCATACTTCACAGAACTAGAACAAATAATTCAAAAGTTAATATGGAATGAAAAAAGACCTTGAATAGCCACAGCAATCTTGAAAAAGAAGAAAAAAGTTGGAGGGATCACATTACCAGATTTCAGGTTATAGTACAAAGCCACTGTAATCAAAACAGCCTAGTACTGGCACAAGAACAGGCATATAGACCGGTAGAACAGAACAGAGAACCCGGAATTGGACCCAAGGCAATATGCTCAATTAATATTTGACAAAGGTGGCAAGAGCATACAGTGGAGTAAAGAGAGCCTCTTTAATAAATGGTGTTGGGAAAATTGGACAGCTACATACCAAAAAAAAAAAAAAAAGAAAGAAACTAGAGCATCAACTTACGCCATACACAAGAATAAAATCAAAATGGATAAAAGACTTAAATGTGCCCATTAATCCATAAAAATCCTAGAATAAAATGTAGGCAACAAAATTTCAGACATCATACGCAGAAGAATTTTTACTGATACATCACCTAAGTCAACAGAAACTAAGGAGAAAATGAACACATGGGACTACATCAAACTCAAAAGCTTCTGCACAACAAAAGATACAATCATCAAAATGGAAAGGCAACCCACTGTATGGGAGAGCATAATTGCCAATGATATATCAGATAAGGGGTTAATTTCCAATACATATAGAGTGCTCATACAACTCAACAAAAGGAAGACAAAGAACCCAATTAAAAAATGGGCAGAATAACTAAATAGACACTTCTCCAAACAGGACATACAAATGGCCAAGAGACATATGAAGAAATGCTCAACATCACTAATCATCAGAGAGATGCAAATTAAAACAACAATGAGATATCACCTCACACCTGTCAGAATGGCTGCCATCAACAAATCATCAAACAATAAGTGTTGGTGAGGGTGTGGAGAAAAGGGGACTCTAGTACTCTGCTGGTGGGAATGCAGACTGGTGCAGCCACTATGGAAAACAATATGGTGCTACCTCAAAAAATTAAAAATTGAACTTCCATTTGACCCAGTGATTCCACTTCTAGGAATATACCCTCAGAAGCCTGAAACACCAATCAGAAAGAATATATGTACCCCCATGTTTGTATCAGCACTATTTACAATAGCTAAGATCTGGAAACAGCCCAAGTGTCCATCAGTAGACGAATGAATAAAAAAATGGTGGTACATATACATAATGGAGTACTATGCAGCAATAAGTAAGAAAGATCTCTTATCCTTTGAGATGACATGGAGGGTCCTCGAAAGTATTATCCTAAGTGAAACAAGCCAAACAGAGAAAGACAAGTATCATATGATCTCACTTATTTGTGGAATATAATGAACATAACAGTCTGAGGAATGGGGTAGTCCCAGAGACGTGGAAGTGGGGTACAGAATGACTATCCCCAGCAAGAGGGGGTGGTGGGGGAAGATAAATCACAGAACTTATATGCATGTATGCATGAACAAAATTCATGGACAAGAAAGCTGGGGACAGGGTGGGGAGGGGGCAGGATCAGTGGCGGATATAGGAGAAACATCTGTGTCAAAAATGAAAGAAGGAAAAGAAAGAAGGAAAAGAAAGAAAGAGAAAGAAGGAAAGGAAGGAAGGAAGGAAGGAAGGAAGGAAGGAAGGAAGGAAGGAAGGAAGGAAGGAAGGAAGGAAGGAAGGAAGGAAGGAAAAATGATTTAAATAAAAAATAAATAAAAAGGAACAAAGTTTTGATATTTGCAGTAGTATAAATGAAACTCAAAAGCATATAAAAAGAGAAAAAAGCCAAACAGGGAAGGGTGTGTGCTATATAATCTATTGACATTCAGAAGACAAAACTATTAAGACAGAAATCACGCCATATTTTCCAGAGATGGAATGAGAAGAGAAGATTATCTACAAAGGTACAAAATCCTCTGCAAAGGTAAAAGAAGATTAAACACTTAATAATAAGAAGTTGAATAATTATATTGTTGACTATATAGTGTGATTACCCAAAATCTAGAAGTATAATAACAAACATACGAAGACAAAAAAATGCCGTTACCTTCTTAGACAAATGAAATATCTTTAAAATCTAATTGTCATGGCATGCTTATTTTTTAAAAACCTTTTTTAGGGCAACAAATTAATCTAAATGTTGGCAAATTTTTCCGTTAAAAACTGAGTGATATTGATGATGTCCATTTTCGTTGTCTTTTTATTGATCACAAGACTTAAATTTTCATTGAAAAATAGAGACACGGAAAAAGATTTCAACTTCATAATTAAAATAAATGGAACTTTTAGCTTTTACAAGAAGGGAAAGTTTTCCCATCCATTATATTTGTGGAATTATCAGTAACATGGAGTTTGAGATTATTATTTCCTACCTGCAATCTACAGGGTCAGAAAGTCTTGTGAAAAGGGCACCTTATATCTAAGGGAAGAAACCTCAGATACAACTATGACAGTTTCCACATGTCTTTATCTTTTTTTCCAAATAAAATAGTCATTGGAATTTTACACAGTATCTAAGATAACATTAGTAATTATTTTTTAATATATGAAATTCAGTACCTAATTTTCTTATTTTGAGAATTTGGGAGTAAAATATTATACACAAGAATTGAGGAATTTTGTTATACCTCTTTTATACTGCTTCTTATGAGGGGATGAAATAGTCCCTAAAGTGTGTGTGCATATAATCTCTCTCTCTCTCCCTCTCTCCCTCTCCCTCTCCCTTCCTCCCTCTCTCTCTCTTTCTCCCTCTGTCTCTCTCTTCCCCTCTCTCCCTCTCCCCCACCACACACACGTGTTAATTTTTTCTGTAAAATCTTGCCTTTTTTTTTGGCAATATGATCTATTTTATTTCATATTTTTAATAAAAAACCTATCTGCATAGAAAGACTAGAAATAAACTACCAATTGAAATGTTATCACCAGCTATCTCTGAAAGGAAAATTGTAGATGATTTTATATTTATTTATTTATTTATTTATTTATTTATTTATTTATTTATTCATTCATTTTTCTCTCTTATCTAAAGGTCTTTTTTGGCCCTACCTCAAATTTTAATAGAACTTTAGAATTTTTACTTTCCTCTTTTAGAAAAATGATGTCATGATGCTATTTAAATATTTTGAAGACATTTAAAAACTAATGTAAATGTACACTTTAAAATAAATGTTGAAGTTGCATTTTTATTAGAGATAGCAAACCTTCTATAATCTTCTGATAATGGGATCACAGCAATTATTTTCTTATAACTTAGAAATACTTCTCTTGTATTAAAGTTGTTCAAGGCAAAGAATAAGGTAACTTTATTAACATAGTTAAAGTTCTATATTAATTAGAATGAATATGTACAGAAAAAGAAAAATACTGGTCAAGTTCTTTCAGATAAGGAAAGTTGTACTAAAATATTAATCATAGAAATTCTCTTTTTGCTTGCAGTTTTAGGTATTAAAATTTTAATTGATTGTACTCAGTGTTCCCAAGTATCAGCTTCAATTTTATAAAAGGGTCAATTTGTTATTGGGCACTAATACCCTGAAGTTGGAGTTAAAGCAATACAAAATATTAATTACTGAGAATGTTATTAACACAATAGTAATATTATAAAATATAAAAACAGGTTTCTAATTTTTCTTACTGTACTAGTGGTGAGAGAGGATAGATTCCATTTCTACATACCCAAATAAGTTGAATCCCAATGCAATTAACAAAAGTGAAAAATATTGGTTTACCTTCCCAATATGTCTCATGTCACAGATATTTACACTATGATCAAATATTGAACATCACTATTCTAATCACTTATGGTTAGATCAGTAAGGCAGAACAATCATATATATCTTTGACAATTTTTACAGATAAATAAAAGAAAAGCAGAGCTTATTTGTTCTAGTCTGTTGGTAACAGAATAATGCCTCTACATGTGTGTAGGTTTTATTCTTTCTCAGTAGCAAGAGTTAACAGTAAGCAGAATCAAAGTGGGTAAGCATTTGTCATCTCAACATTATACCCCGAAGCTTTACAATAACTGATATTCACTAATCACAGTATCGTTGTACTGAGTAATTATCTTCTACTAAAATGAAATCCAAGCCCCTAAAACAAGTAATATAAATCTGAATTAGGTTTTGGTTCTGTGGTGGTCAGTTGAAATCAATTATTCAAAATTAAGAACCAATATGTTTTTTGTTGTTAAACACACACACACACACGAGCCAGGAAGCAGACACAAATGGACCAGAGAATAATTAGTTGTCAACCTGAAGGATATGGGTATTTAAAAGGATATGGAAATATGGAAAAGCCCTGGTCCATTTGGCTCAGCAGTTGGAGTGTTAGCCTGCAGACCAGAGAATCCCGGGTTCAGTTCCCGCTAGGGGCATATACCAAATAAATAAATAAATAAATAAATAAATAAATAAATAAATAATAAAAGGGTATGGAAAAGTATCAAACATACAATTTCCTACTTTCTCAATTTTTCTAAGGTTAAAACTACTGAAAAGATAAGAAGAGATTTATATTGGGCTTGAAAATGAGATCAGCATAAAAGTCTATTTAATCCAGTCAGTTAGTTTGCTTAGTGTGCTATATATACAAATGAAGATTCAGGTTCAGGTATATATCGGTAAGCAAACGTTTTAGGAGTAAAGCAAAATACTACTGTTACTGAAACTTCTGGACTTCATGGGAAGCACAAAGATCATATTCATCTGAGAAGTGAATGAAGAAAACTGAGATTAATAGCATTGGTCCAAGAAAAGCAGAAATTACATCTTCATAGCATGATGAAGCCTGACATCACAGTGTTAACAAGCATGAACTAGGCTCTTGGATAATAAAAGTGACCCTGTTGCCATGTCTGACAGCCAACCAATTGGCCTATTTTTCAATGTGTGAAAAAAAATTCTTTCCTGTATTTGACCCGTTTTATAGCTGTTTTTTGAAGAAGGGCAAATCTAATACCAGTTACTCTGTCAAGGACCAAAACAAGCAGAAACCCTCATCTTAACTTGTTATCTATATCCCCCCAAACCCATATTGTTTAGAAGTTTGGGAGAGAGAGTGAGGACTGTCAGCAATGCATAATATTTAAAATATAGACACAATTTCTTTTTCTCCCCAGAGCCACACCTTTTGAATGTGCCTTTGCCATTCCTCCCATTATGAGGTATAAGGTATGCTAGCTTCGAGATGTGGCTTAATCATAGAATGTCAGAAAGCCATGTTAGCCCATGTGTGAGAGTAAACTCTAAGGGCCTTGCACTATTCTGCTTTCTCTTTTGAGAACCTGCCTCTATTATGTTAAGAGCATGGGCTAGGCTTCTGGATAAGAAAAGTGGCCCTCCCACCACAGTGGACAAAAGAGAAAAGAAAAGGTATAACTTCGATCACATCGAACGGCTATTATTGTGCTGTCTGTTGTCATTTTTTATTTGACAATCTAAGGAAAAAGAGGTTCCTCCTCCTCATTAAGTGGTCAGGTACTGCATGTTTTCAAAATGCTTGGACATACCGGTGTGCATCTTGCAGCACACAAGTATGTCACTGCACACTGGTTGAAAATCACTGTCTTTGAAGACGCAAATACTTACTTTTTAACTATTGATTTATCAAGCATCTGAGTTTGCTCCAGTTTCATTTCATGAAGGGTTCTGACCCTGCATGAAATGCAGGAGCTGGAATTTTTCAAGTCTCAGTACCAGAGAAAAAGTTTAAGTCTGTGTGGAGATTCAGCACAGGACCTTAGAAGAAGGGCAAACCTTTGCACAGACTGACAAATCACTTGTTACTGGGTTATGCAGTGTTGGGCAATGCTGAGACTTCATAATAGATGGAGTATGGAAACTGCACAGAGCAAATAAGGTTCAGTTGAAGCCCCAGAAATGTCATGCCATAGGGGTAACTATCATCTATAAAGAAAAGCAAGTCCTAGGACTAATTTTACAACTCAGAAGCATTTACAAGAGCATGAAATAAGCCCAGTAAAATCCCAAACAAATCTACTAGTAACTTAACTGTATTCCAAATAAAATTCAACGTATTTTAAGGGAAGTGTGCTAATTCTGAAATAACTTATCATCCACAACATCAAACACACAAAGAGAAGTTTTTCGATATCTGAATATACAGAAAAATATAAGCTACAATTAAGGCAAAAAGGAGCAGAAACACACAAACATATCACCAAGATACTGGAATTAGCAAGACCAATTCTTTAACAAAATATAAGAAGAGGATATTTTTTAACTTATTTTATGTGACCATCATGAGTCTGATGTCAAAATCTGATAAAGCCATTGTAAGGTAAGATATTTAACATATCTCTTATGAACACAGACAGAAAAGTCTTCTTAAAAATTAGCAATTATAAGCCAGATATATATAAATATATTACTGTTTCATGTTCAAGTGAAGTTTATTCAGGAATCCAAGGTTTTATAATTTTAAAATGAATCAATATAACCCACCATATTAAGAAAACAATGGAGAAAAAAAAATAAAGATTATATTAATAATTGCCCAGAAAAGCACCTGGTAAAAACTCTCCAGTTATTCTTAATTGAAAAAAAATAACAACAACAACAACAAAAAACCCACCGCAGCAGACTAGAATAAAAGGAATTTCCTCCTTCTGATAGGGGGTATTGTTATCAGTTCCCTTGGGCTCACATAATAAAATATCATAAACTGGGTGGCTTAAAACAGAAATGCATTGCCTTACAGTTCTGAAGGCTAGAGCCTGAAACCAGTGTGTGGCCGGGCCATGTTCTCTCTGAAACCTCTGAGGGCCTCTTCTTTTCCTCTTGTTCATTTCTGAGGTTTGCCAGCAATCGTGGACATTCCTTGCTTTGCCACTGCAGCACTCCAGTCTTTACCTTCATCATCAGTGTTCTCCCGATGTGTGTCTGTCTTCGTATGGTTACTTCTAAGAAGACATTAATCAACTGGTTAGGAGCTGACCCTTTTACACTATGATTTCAACTTAACTAGTTGTACCTGCAATAACCCTATTTCCACATAAAGTCACATTGTGCGGTATTAGGGGTTATGGCTTCAACATACTTGTTTTTGCAACATTTAAAGGTCCTATAGCTATTATCACAATAGTGAAATATTGGACATTTTCCCTCTAGGCAAGGATATAAGCTCTAGGAAGATTCAACATTCTAGTGGAGGTTCTAAGCCAGTGTTATTTGTAAGAATAAAAAATAAAAATAATAAAATTTGGAAAAGGAAAATGCCCTTCTTCACAAACGACATAATATTTATGTACAGAAACCTAAGGAATCAAGAACAACAATGACAAACTACTATGTGTAACTACTAAAAAAATTTAATGAAGTACCAGAAGTCAAGGTCAATTCTTTAAAAAAATCATCTGTATTCTTACATAACAGAAACAATTTGAAAATATAAGAAAAAACAATTTCATTACAACAGTGTAATACATAAAATATTTAAGAACAAACTTAAAAACAATGTGAAAATCTCTATAACAATAATTATAAAATATGGCTGAGAAAAATTAAAAACCTAGATCAAAGCAGAGATATACCATATTTATAATTTGGAGGATTAGATATTAAATCTCCCACAATTGATCTAAAACTTACTATTACAATCATAAACACAATAGCCCTTTTGATAGATGCTTATAATTTTTTTAAAAAAAATTTTAATGAAATATGAAAAGCCTAGAATACCCCACTCTAAAAAAAAAAAAAGAGGAAAAAGTTGGAGCACTCCAACTAGCTACTTTAATAATTACTGTACAACAATAACTACAACAATCTAGGCAGTGTAATGTTGCTATAATGATAGACACATAGATTAATGGAAAATAAGAGAGAGCCCAGATATAAACTTTCACAAAGCTCATTGGTTTTTGTACCAGAGTAAATCAATGGAGAATGGATAGTTTTTCCAGTGATGTCTGATTATTAATACATTTTTAAAAATAAAATGCTAACACTAACTAATATTTTACATAAAAATTATTTTCTGATGGATTATAACACCAAACACAAAATCTAAATTCAGAGATCTTCTTGAATAAATCATTGTAGTGTATTTTTGTGATTTAGGGGCAGGCAATCCATTCTTAGAACACAGAAATCAATAAATCATCATAAAAAAGGATCAGTTAAAATTGTTTTTTATCAGTGGACAACATTAAGAAAAAGAATAGGCAAGCCACAAACTAAAACAGAAAAAAATTGAAAAAAAAAAAAACCCACCAAAAAACCCACACATATGTCAAAGAAATTTGATACAGAAAAGTATAATTTATATGACTCACTAATAATAAGATACACAAAAAATTACCTTATGACCCAGCAATTCCACTTCTGGTGATATATCTGAAGAAATCCAAAACACTAATTTGAAAGAGTATATGTACTCCTATGTTCATTGCAGTGTTACTTACAATAGCCAAGATGGAAACAACCCAAATGCGAATCAGTAGAGAAGTGGATAAAAATGTTGTGGTGCACATACAGTTGGACTACCTTTGGCCAAATGACTGCCATGAGCCTCCTATGTCCTCCTTTCAAACAAGGGGAGTTATGGCAGTTACCCTATGCTGCTCCACCATTGTATTTTGATATATGGGCATCTCAGTTATTCATATTGAAAGGAATAGAGCTCAAGGAGCTATGCTAAAGTGGAAGGGAGAAAAAGGCAGAGAGAGAGAATCGGGCAAAATGTAAGTAAATAATGAGGTACAAGGTATAAGAGAATACTCCAGAGCAGCGGTTCTCAACCTGTGGGTCATGACTCCTTTGGGAGTCAAACAACCCTTTCACAGGGGTCGCGGAAGACATAACAGTAGCAAAATTACAGTTATGAAGTAGCAACAAAAATAATTTTATGGTTGGGGGTCACCACAACATGAGGAACTGTATTAAAGGGTCGTTAAATTAGGAAGGTTGAGAACTACTGCTCTAGAGCAAACTTGCAACTTTTTAATTTTGAAATTATATTTAAAAAGAAACATGAAAAACAACAAATTAAGCAAAAGTGAGTTATGGAGTCACACCCACTTTCATTTATTGTCTCCAAAATCTCACACCTTGAATTCCGTATGAATTAATCTCAACAGCTCAGTTCATAATTTTTTCTCTTCTTTGAGAAAAAAATTAATTTATATAGTTTTGTATTAAAGGATAAATTACCTCTCCACATTAATATTACATTACATATATTTTTATTTGTGCTGGTCTTTGCTGTCTAAGCTGGTAAAATGGAATAATTTGAAGGTAAAAGCAGGACTCCAGACTCAACTCCCATCGCTTCCTCTTACTTGCTATATGATCCTGACAAATTATTTAATCCTTGTCTTTCGGTTCCTCATTTACAACATAGAGATAATGCTGAAAAATTTGCCCCCCTCTTTCAATAGCTGTGAGGATTAAGTGAGATAAAAATGTTAAAAGGTCCCTATGAGTGCTCAATAAATGTTAGTTATTATCATTATTTTCATTACAGTGGCTTTAAGCTCTTTGAGAATTAGGATCTCCTCTTGGCCTTTGGTTCTCCAAGAGAGCATATCAAAGTTCTGACTACATAACTGTATTCCAAAAATGCCTTATTGACCAACTAAAAATGTTTTTATTGTCTAAATCTGTAACATATGCAAAGAGTAACACACCAAATATGTCACTTATGTGACATGATTTTTGTACAATAAAAGTTCAGATAAAGAAATGTTTGTAGAGATATAATAGAAAACAATTCAGTAAACCATGATTTCAACCAGTCATCTACAAAGACATTATGCTATTATATAGAAGATATGTAATTAGATTTTAACTGCTTTTGGGGAAAATAATATACATAAGTGAGAAATCTAAAGAAGGCTGCTATGGTTGGGGCTTGATGAGCAACAGCACAGAAATAGTAGCAAATGAAGTCAAATAGGTATGTGGAAGACAAGTCGTGGATTTTATTCCAGTGCAACTGAAAGCTGTAGAAAATTTTAAGTGAAAATAGTGAAAATTTTATCTCTAAAAGATAATTGTGGATTCTACATGGAGAATGAACTATAGAAAAACAGAAGGGATGCAGGTGAAACAGAAAATTATGGTAGAAGTCTTGGGTGATATCAGTGGAGACGAGGAACAGTGGATCTATAGAAGATATATTTGGAAGTTAAATCTAGTAAGATGTGACAGATTGGCTTTAGGAAGGGTTCGAGTAGAGAGAGAAATTAAGGAAGACTTCTAGGTTTTTCACTTGACTGAATGGTGGTACCATATAATGAAGTGGAAACATTTGTAGAGAGAAAAAATTCAGAGGAAATAAATACTTCTGCTTTGTCTCTGTTGACTTAGAGAAGCCTAGTAAATGGTCAAGTATAGATGTCAGAGAAGACGTGGGATTTATAAGTCTGGAAGTAAGTGGAGGGTTATAGACTAGAAAATTATTTGAAAGTCATCAATATTTCGAGGCCTATCAGGGGAGTCACGCCAACATAAGTGGAGAAGAAGTGGGCACTGAGTCAAGGGTGTGGTGCAGCATCAACCATGAGAGAAAGGTGTTTTAGGGAAGAGGGAGCAGTTTATTGTTTCAAACGCTGCTTTAACGCCGGAGAAGTGCAAAACTCAAGGAAACCATTGGGTATAGCAAGAAAAAGACTATTGAAGACTTCTACAAAAACTGTTTCAGAAATGTCATGTAAATGAAGGTGGAAATCCAATTATGTAGATGAGAAGACAGTGTGAAATGAAGAAATAGAGATGTCCATTATAAAAGTTCGTCAAAGACCCTGGCAGGTTTGGCTCAGCTGTTAGAGCATCAGCCTGCAGTCCAGAGAGACCCAGGTTCAGTTCCTGCTAAGGTTGCAGTTTGTCCCCAGCCCCGGTTGGGTTGTGCGGGTGGCAGCCACTCGATGTCTACCTTTCATGTCGATGTTTCTCTCTCTCTCTCTCTCTCTCTCTCTCTCGCTCTCTCGCTCTCTCGCTCTCTCGCTCTCTTTCTCTCTCTCTCTCTCTCCCTCCCACTCTATCTGAACAAAAAATGAAAAAATGTCCTTGGGCGAGGATAAAAAAAATTAGAGAAAGTTCTTCAAAGAAACTTCAATGGGAAATAAAAATGTAATAATATCCACAATGTTGAGATCCCAGCTGATGAGATACTCACTTTTAAATGTTCTCCACAGCTGAGTCTGCGATGGGACTGGGCATCTAAATAGAGAGAAGATTCCAGTTAAGAAAGTTTCAGAGCTACAGGGCAGGTACACAGTACAGAGCATAACTACATACTAGTAATTACAATTAATTATTTCCCCTTGTAGTCAAGCTTTTATGCCTTGAATATTGTCTCCCTGTTTTCAATCTTTATTCTTCATATAAATCCTAAACAAATATTCCTAAACCATGGTTTTCCTATTCAAATGATTCTCTATTAATAAATATCGCATTTTACATTGTTTATATTCCAATCTATAAAATAGCCCCAATATGCCTCTTTAACTTGATCTCTCAGTTCTTTACATCTTTTTTTCCAGCAATATAATTCTATTTCTTGCCTCCTAAGCATATTGTACACCTATTTGGGAGTGATTACTTTTCTGAAAGTAGCAAAGTGGTTAACAACATTGTTTCTGGATCTGGCCACCAGGAAAAGTGAAAGTGAAGGGATCTTATAGAGGAGCAAGAAAGAAAAATATACAGCGAGATCATGACAATTAAGGGAATGAAAGAACAAGACAGAAGAGGAAAATGCAACTGAATGCAGCTGAAAGTGATGTACAGGTAAAGGTGGCATGGAGCAAATAAAAGTCTAGAAAATAATACTCAACTCATAGCCAAAACAAGTTCCATATTTGGCAGAGCTAAAATATACAAATCAAGGTTAAATAGTACAGAATCTATCAAACTTTTGGGTTAGGAAGCCTATCTCAAACTTAAAAGTCCTCAATCCAATAATGAACACAAAGTGGGGAAACAATTGGCACATAAATATATTTCCACACATTTAGTTTCATTTACAAATAGAATAAAAATTAAAACTTTAATGTATATCTAGCAAATTCTCAAACGTATAACATATACAACACATAGAAGGTATAAGACATAATGAAACAACAACAGTAATTACAAGTGACATTTATTGGTGGACATGTACCAGGTACTATTTAAGTTCAAGCTTATATTTTGCTGATAATGTATAAAATAGTACTTGGTGCGGTTCTTTTAGAAAATATTTTTACAATAAGTGTTAGCACAAAAGTACAACAAGCTTCAAACCATTAGTACCATTTCTGGGAATCTTCTCTAACATAAAATCCCAAGTAAAGAAAATATTTTATGATAGCAACTAACATACACATACATACCACCTGCCTTATGCTTCTTTCTAAGGGCTTTATGCACCTTATTGATACATTATTCACTAATTTCTTGCAACTGATCCATGAAGTAGGTGCTCTTCTTATCATTTTGCCAATAACATAACTGAGATACCAAGAACTCAATGACTTGCTTAATCATGTAACTAGCAAAAGCCAAGGGCTGAAATTTGAATCTAAGAAATTGAACTCTTAATCACAACCATGAATGATAAAATGTATTGCAATATTACTCAGACAAGCACAATTTTAAAGCAATCTAGTTTCTCTCAATAAGTATAGTACATATATGCAATAAACTTTTAAAGATTATAAATGATCAATACAAAGCTAAAGCAACAAAAATACTCACATAATTTTAAGTACAAAAGGTAGTTTACTACCAAACTCTCAATCCCCCTTTCTCTTTCTGTCTCCATACACCTATGCATAGAAAAATAGAAAACAAAGAAAGAGTATTAAGAATGTTGTTCCTTAGCATGTTGCCATTGTTTGCTATGAATACAGATAATTTTTTTATATTTAGTGTTTCCATATTTACCTTAAATAACCAATATTAGTTTATCATAAGCAAACACTAATTTAAAATAAAATGAAATCAATGAGCACTTTTTACTTTATTTTTACCACTTAAATCTCTCTTGGAAATGGAAAATAATGTGAACAGGAAATCAACAAATAAGACTAAATTATACCCTTTACAAATTTTTACAGATATAACCAGTGAGTGGGACCATATTGACAGTCTGTGGATCTTAAAGTAGCCTATGAGAAAAAACATGCACAAAAACCAATTAATGTAGAGGTAATATATTTTCATGGCTACCTTTAAAGTCATCACCAATGCTCAGTTAGTTTTGCTTTGGAGTAGTGCTGGTTATTTATAATCCTATTGATTTGAATTTGTATGCTCTATTAAATAGAAAAACGTTTCACATGCGAAAATTTGAGTCAAAAATGTTATTTGACATTCAAGTGAACTATGAAAGATTTGGGAGGCCATTTATGTCAATCAGTATTCTGAGTAAAAGTATAAAATTATTGATTGTATAAAAGCCCAGATAGCACCTTCACCTTAAATTTATCCTGCTAAAATTATAGCCATTTAATAAGGCAATAATATAAATTTAAATTTTGAACTCTTAAGCAGAAATTACAGCCCCTGATTTCCCATTTCTTGTTTCTAAGAAACAAATGTGATAGATGAAAAATAATTACATCTTGGACTTTCAAGTAGCCTGGGGATTTAAATTGTATTTATTTTTGACGGGCTCTATGGCCTTCAGCAAACCACTTAATATTTCTGGGTCATAGTTTTTGTCTATATTCATTTATAAAGTACACACTTAGAACAGATTATTTCTACGATCTTTACCTACTTCATTCTTAGAACTTCTGAAAATTCAACCCCATTAAACATGGTATTATGCTATAGAATTTTATTATTGATGGAAAACATTCTATGAAGCATATACAAAGGAACAAATTATTGACCAGATCACTGATGATTACTGTTTTGTCCACTGAAATTACCATAGAAGAACTAATGAGAATCATTGCACAAATTAAGTGAATAAAGAACTAAGAGCAACTAAGAATAATTAACATTAAAGTAGTGGTGAGTGATAATCAATGTTTAATATATTTTTTTTCTCTCTACCAATTTTAAATACCATTTCAATAAACAGTTTAAAACACATATAAAACAGGTTAAAACCAACCTAAAAATATACCTGAAAGGTTAGAAGAGCAACAAATAAAAGAAAAAAGATAAAAAGATTATTTTTTCTAGGCACAGTTATTTACTCTTCACGGCTGTGCAGTTTCATTTAAAATTTTTAAGATTTGAATAACTTGCAATATAAGTAAACCAAGAAAAAAGGAAAATCATATTAAATAGAGGTAGCATAGTATGAGTCTGTTCCTTATTTATATGTATGATGCTTGAGAAGAAAAACTAGCCAAAGGACTGATTGAATGCTCTGTACTACAGAGGCAGGTACTAAAATAACATCTACCACTCAGAGGCACAAATAACTATTATGTTAATATTCTACCTAGCCTGAAAAATGTATATCAGCTCTGTTTATATTTATTGATCCCTCTCCTCCTCTTTTGTCATTGTTCACTGTATGACCTTCATATTAACTGGGGAGGCAAATAAATTTAAATCAAGTAACATATGTAAACAATATATTTAAATTCTGTCATCAAAAAGCCTACTCAAAGTGAACAGAAAAGGGAGTTAGGTCAGAGTATGTTTTATATCTCATGATGGTAGAAATGAATTGGAGGATCAACAAAGTTATTATTCTACATATTGTGTAGTCCATTTATCTTGCAGTGGATACAGGTGGCAGAGTAAACCTGCCCACACAATTTAGCTCTGCTCTCTGTAGATGATTTGTTACTAGGAGATTACTAGTTCAATGGTAATTTTACCACAGTGCTGTTGTTGAATACAATGAAAAGAAGTTGCAGCAACAGTTTCATGAGGAAAAATAAATAAATATGCAAATAGAACTCAGTAGTAACCATGAGTAGGCAATTGACTTTTTTTTTTTTTTTCCCCATTTAGTAATATACATTTAAGGTTCCTCGTTAAATACCTGGGATAAATTCTACTTATTCATGGTGTATAATTTTTTGTACATTGTTGGATTCACTTTACTAACATTTTATTGGGGATTTTGGCATCTAAATTTATAAGGAATGTTGCTCTGTAGTTTTCCTTACCTGGAATCTTTTGGCCTGGTATTGGTATTAAGGTGATACTGGCCTCATAGAATGAATTAAAAAGTATTCCCTCAGCTTCTAGCCCCTGAAAATGTTTATAGGGCACTAGTATGAATTTGTCTATAAATATTTGGTAAAGTTTGTCAGTGAACCCATATGGACCTTGTACTGTCTGTTTGGGAAGGTTATTCATTATAAGTTCACTTTCTTTAATAAATATAGGCTTATTCAGATTATGTTACTTCATGTGTAGACTTTGGTAAATTGTGTCTTTCAGGTTTGGTCCATTCCATCGATGTTATCGCAAATTGTAAGCTGTTTCGTTCCTATGGCTTCTTTCAGGATTTTTTGTTTGTTTTTGTTTTTGAAATTCTGTAATTTAATAGTGATACCTTAGGTGTAGTTTACTTTTGTTTTGTTTTTCATTTGTCCCACTTGGTGTCCTCTGAACTTGCTGGATCTGTGGTTTGGTGTCTGACATAACTTAGGGAGTTCTCAGTCATTATTGTTTCAAACATATCTTCTGTTCCTTTTTTCTCTTTCTGCCTTTTCTGGTATTCCCATCACATATAAGTTACATTTTTTGTAGTTGTTCCACATTCCTTGGATATTTTTTTTCAGTCTTTTTCTCTTTGCTTTTTTTGTTTGTTTGTTTTCTGAGGACTCTACAGTACTGGGAAATCCTCCACCTCTGAGATCCTTTCCTCAACCATGCCCAATCTACTAGTAAGCCTATTACAAGCATTCTTCATTCCTGTTACAGTGTTTCTTTTTTATATAAAGTATTTCCTTTTGGTTCTTTCTTAAGATTGTTATCTCTCTGCTTACAAGTTTTGATCTCTCCTTGCATACAATCTACTATATCCATTAGAGCCCTGTATATATTGATCATAGTTGTTTTAAATTTCCAGTCTGGTCATTCTAATGTCCCCCCATGTCTGATTCTAATGCTTGCTCTGTTTCTTCAAATTGTGGGTTTGCTTTTTTACTGTCTTTCAGTATGTCTTGTAATGTTTTCTTGATTGCTGGACATGTACTGGGTAAGAAGAACTGCTGCAAATAGGCCGTAGGGATGTGGGAGTGGGGAGTGAGGAGTGTGGGGACGGTAAATGTTCTATAGCTCTGTGATTAGGTCTCACTCCGCCTTTAGTGAGCCTATGCCCCTGGACTGGGAACTTCCTGAGAGTTTCTCATGTGCTTTTTCCCCCTCCTTAGCTAGATTGGGCTGGAAAACTAGATTTCCCTTTCTACATCAGTTAGGTTCTAATAGTACCACAGTGGGTTAGGATTCAAATAACTCATTTCTCCTGAGTCCAGGCTTTGAGTGTGGGAGGAAGGGGAGGTGGAGGTGGAAGAGGGCATAGACGAGATAAATGGTAATGAAAAAAATTCAATTTAATTAAATTAAAATTTTTTAAAAAATTGAAACGTATATTGTGATATATTTCTAGATCACTCATTCCCCCTCCTACCTCTGGGCCAGAAGCAGGAATTGACTTTCCTTTGATAAGTGCTGTGGGAACCTGGCTGAGCTCCTGGAGATGAATCTAGAAATACTTCAGGGGTGGGGGCAGGATTACTAGGTCTCCCTAAAGTTTTTAATTCTCAGAGTTTTCTGCACTGAGCCTCCAATAATTCATCAGTTGCAGTTCAGGTTTTCCTACCTGGCCGTGATTCCCGTGGTAGGTCCACAACCAGTCTCTTCGGATGAGCCGCGCCTTCGGGTGAGCCGCCTTCGGGTATTGGTGTGGCTCTCCCGTCCCGGGCCAGCAGGTGCCCTGTAGGTCTACCCCGCTCATGGATCCAAGAAGTTTAGTTTTAATTTGTTCAGCATTTTACTTATTTTTAGGACAGAGAGGCAACTTCCAATTTTATACATGTGGAATTGGAAACTGAAAGTTTAGAATTTTTTTTTTTTTTTTGGATGCAATATGTAAATATATTAAATACGTAGAGTAGGGTCTACATTAAGCATGATATGTATTAGCTGTAATTGGTATATTTAAATTTATTATTATATGATTTACCACATTATTATAATGCATTACTGTATTACAGATGTACTTTTTGATGGGGTGGAGCAAAAGTAGGTTTACAATTGTTCATATGGAAAATAATGCAATAATTAATACATACCAATACAAGAATAAACTTTGTGTTTTGTACTTACAACTGTAAACCTACTTCTGCCCCACCCTGTTTGCCATTACTGCATTACAGTAAATTATTACTATATCATAAAATACTTCATGTATTATACAGGACGATTTTCCTGTACAGAATTACTCTTTTTATAGATTTTATAGATTCCTTTCAAAGTACATTTATTAAATTAAAACACATACACAGAACAATAAACAAGAAAGAAGAAATAAGACAGATAAGTTTTAATACAGTGGATACCTCTGTGTGAACAACCAGATAAATAAAGAGAATATTATCAGAACCCAGAAGCTCCTTGCGCCCCCTTGTAAGGAAGGGTGCACTCTCCAGTGGCACCACTTCCCTGACTGACCTG
This sequence comes from Molossus molossus, assembly GCF_014108415.1. NCBI lineage: Eukaryota > Metazoa > Chordata > Mammalia > Chiroptera > Molossidae > Molossus > Molossus molossus. The sequence goes on along the minus strand of NW_023425344.1, from coordinate 71,224,326 downwards.
TTTTTGAACTTTATGTAAATGAAAACAAACAGTTGTATTTTCTGACTGGCTTCATTGGCTTCATATTCTGTTTGTAAGATTCATTTATGTTGGATGTAGCAGTGGCTCATTCATCTTCACTGCTGAACTGTGCACATAAACTGCAATTAATTTATTCTTTGTTATTCTTATTGCATTGGAAAAGATCGCTAAGATGATGTTTATTAGACATATAGATAGTGTGTGTGATTGTATCATATCTAATCTTTCAATAATTCATCAATTCACCATAAGGATGATGTTTGTATTGGGACTTTATAGATATTCTTTATTTTATCGACATTCTCTCTATTCTGACTTTCCTAAAAACTGTTTTTTAAAGTGATTTTTAGAAATATTTTATTTTTCCATTACTATTTATCTCCGTTACCCTCTTCCACCTCACCCACCCCCCAACCCCGTGCAGTCACACTGCTATCCATGCCCATGAGTTCTCTCTCTTTTATTGATGTTTTTCCTCAATCTCTCCAGAACCCCCAAGAGTCCCCCACCAGCGCTATCTTCCTGTTCTTTTTTAAAGCATGAACATTGATTGTATCAAATGCTTTACTAGATTTATGATCAAGTTAATCATTGACAATTTTCATCTGTTTTTCTGTAAGTGTGAAGAATTTTATGTCTATACAATTAAGGAATTCAGAACACAAATGAGAAAATATTTTCCTCCATGAGAATAATTAATATGGGAAATATGCTATAGTAAAATTTAAACCTTGATAATAATTTCAGAAAAATGGTTGCTTACATGGATATTCCCAACTTGTTTCATTGGAAAATTAATATACCAATGAATAATCTTTACCTGTAGATGAAGGAATGTTCTCAATAAGCTGGGAGACTGATACTAGGAAATTCAGTATTTGTGACTTTGAAAAAAAATGATAAAATCATGGTTTCATCCATAAACAAAGTAAATTGTTCTGATAGGTACATAAAATATTAATTTTTCCTGATCTGAGACCAAGTACACCACAAAAAAGGAAGTATATGCTATCAATAAAACACCTAGTTCCAAGTTACAGTTTACAGACAGTTTTATTATACCTACACATATTCAGAATTCAATATGATATTACATTTCTGCTTTGGGATTATAAAAGCTGGGAGGAATTCTTGATTAGAAAAAAGTATGAGTAAATTATACTACTGACTTCTTTGCAGAATATGAATGATGCATTTGACAGGCAACTAAAATTTAAATGTTCACTTTTCCTTAAGGATTGTTATTTCTTTTCTTTTTTTTTCTGGAAATATAACTGTCCTATGCCAGTAAGCTTCCTCCACCTTCAACACCATAGTTTTTAAAGAACTGGATGATGAGTATTTTATTTTTTTTACATCTACACAGGTTACTCTTATAGATATAGGTATCATAGATCTAGATGTGGAGCTCCCTGCCCTCATGAAGCTTCTATTGTAGTGCATATGTCTCTCAAAACTCAAAATTAAGGTTTTACTCCAGATAAATGATTTTTAAGAGGATTGTAGTGCTTTTAAATCTAGGGTCAAATAAAAATTATAGTATAAACCCTTAAATACATTCTAAAAATTAATTTTTGATATCTTTTTTTTTTTTTTTTTTTTTTTTTTAGTAAAAAGGATTGATTTCTGAAGTGGTAGTTAAGGCATGAATTTGAAGTGATGTTATGTAATATTAGGAAGGAATATATCTGGTGACAGTTTACCAGGATTGAAAGCATAGCTCTTCCAAAAGTAACAATCTAATGCTTTCTAGCTTTGCTAAGTCAAATCTAAAAAGCTGGTGCTGAAAGTCCTAACATGTAATAGCAGATATAAAACTCTACCGAATTGATTCTTTTGTCTTTCTGTACTATTCACTAATCAGGAAATAAAACTCTATTATGCAAGATATATATTGTTACTTTATGATATATGTTTCTTTCTTTGGTAGGGTAGACATATGGCCATGTCTATAGCAGGTTTAATATTTTAATAAGTATTTTCGGAAAATAAATGTACCACTTGATTCCCATACTGTACATTTTCCTGGCAGTCTCCATAGTAAGAACATTAGATAGCCTACCGGTGAAAATAATATATATATATATAGCTTTAAAATATAGAAACAGTTTTGGTAAATTCAAGATAAGTTTGGCAGTCCATTTTACAGATGTGGTTAAAGATTCATCTGTGAAAATATATTAGCAAATACTGCTATTTATTTAACTATATTATGTGAATTATTTTTAAATTACTTTCATATTTCCATCAAGAAGTCTTAGTTATGAATTCCTCAACCTTTTCCTTATTTTTAAAAAGGCTTACCAAAGAAATATATTCCTATGGTGTGACTTGAAGTGCTATTTTAATACAAAGCTCTAAAATTTCTGATTTATGAGATCTATGGGATTCAGACCATCCTCTTACTTTTTAAATCTAGTATTCATCTTTATAACCTATAAAAATATCTTCCTAAACCTCAATAGAATATTGTCTTAACCTATAATTTTTTCTAACTCAAAACGTCTAGAATATTTTAGTTTAAAAGCACCACTTAGTCATGAGAGAAATGTTGGTCAAATGTAACTATGTATTTTAATGTTTTCCTGCTTTGAATCTTATTTTGCTTAGATTTCCATGGAGTGGGCTTCATCTGTGTAAGATTTTTTTTCGATGACTTGAATTTATATTCTTAACAATGGGAATTCTGCCTGCTTTAACAGAGCACTCAAGTAGCCTTGCAGAAGTAGTGTACAGAGATTCGTACCTTCATTGAATATTCATTTCACATAGTTGCTCATTCTTAAGAATGTGCCATGAATAGAATTTCTTGAAAACTGAGCCTGCCTAAGAATCTACTTTAGGACTGTATTTTTACCACAGGAATGTAAGGGCACTGTTGTCTTTAGAACGAGAGAAATAAAGCACATAGATTACCATTTTGTTTAGTACTACAATACAGTGTATAAATTAAATTAAGTAGAAACAATAGTATTATAAAATTGGAATTTTATGGCATGTCTCTAGTCTTCTAGGGGATTAATCTATGTTTGTCCTCTGGTAATTGTGACCTGGGTACAATAAACTGTAAGTTGCTTATTCCTTCACATTCGGCTAGTTCTTCCTTCACATTCCTTCACATTAGAACATACACTTCCATACCACGTTATGGTAAAAATTAACTGATGTTGAAAATGATAATGTTCTTTAATCAATAATATTTTTCAAGTGACTATGAGTCACATAAATATAATATGAGACAGAAATTGTCCAAGTTTTATAATTTTACTAACTGTATCTGTTATTGATTCTACTTAATAAAATATAGAATGTTGAACTTAGAATGTATGTGCTTGTCGGTTCTGAAAATGTAGGGGTCATTCAAACTTAATTTTCCTTTTCCTTCAAAACAAAACAAAACCACTTTCCTGCTTTATCAGAGACAAACACCAGTATGGCATCATTGTGGCTTTATAAAGAAGCACTGGAGAACAGGTCTTCTCTTTGTTAGCTGTACACTCTTTACTAAAGCATTCTATGAAATGAACCTTATCCTACTTCTTCATCTTCATATTTTTTATCACAATGGGGAAAAGGAAGAAATATCTTGTTCTTTTCTTCTTAAGACTTTGTGCCACTTGTGTTTTAGTTAATATATGAATAACTGAATAAGTAATCTACTGAAATAATCTATTTTAATAGAATATGCATTTTATAATTATTTAGCTTCATAAACACATTTTGACACACACACAAAACCCTAACCAGATTCAAATGGTTTGAGGTGTTTTGTGCCAAGTTCTTCACAACTACCAAATAATTATTATATAAGAATATATATAAAAAACTAATATTTTATCAGTTTCCAACTATAATAAAATCATGAGGCTTAAAATGTTTTCATTCCTATAACAGATGATTTTATAGGTATTCTGAGACCATCAGGGTATCGAACAATTGCAGTTTTTCAGCTATATTTCTGAAAGGTTATAAACAATTTCTAGAAATAGGACCAAAATAGCAAATGCTATTTAAAGAGTTTCCAGACATTTAGGAACAAATGTCTATTTTTTTATTGCCTTAGTTTTGGGTTCCCCGCAAAGCAGACATAAGATAAAAACTTGGGTGCATGTACTGGTTTTATAGGTGATTCAAAGAAATAAAAATGGAGGACTAGGAAAATGATACTAGAATAAAGAAAAAGCCAATATAGAGTATGTTAATGAGTGGGTATCTGGGTTCAATTCTGCTGGGCAGCCTCTGAGAAACCATGTGGATTGTGCCTCAACATTGTGTCTCTGAGGAATAGAAAAGTACAATATTTGTTCTCCACAGTTTTAGGTGAACTCAGAGGAGAGTCAAGGGAATGTAGAGTGTTCTGTCAAATAGAACTCACTAATATTTATCTCTGCATTGCTCAGATATGCTTGCGCCCGATAATGATTCCATTCTGTCACTAGCGTTTCAAAACGGCGGCTGTACTCAATGTCTAAACAAAAGCTTGAAATGAGAGGGTTAGTTAAATCTAACTGTTGCTACAAGTAGAGGTCATTATTGATATTTAATACTTTTCTCTATCTCCATTTTAGAGACCCATCATTTTAGTGATCACCCGTTGCTCAATAGGGTGACACAAATCTTCATTCCTGAGATACTAAGCCTCCAGTTACATTGTCATTATCAGCCCATGATTGTTGCAAAAGCTCATTTACTATCATTAAATGTGTAGAAGCACTAAGAAGTGTCCCAGTGAATTTCCCACGCCCCAGACGCATTCCTCCCTACCCTCATTTTGTAGTAGTAACTCTAACACCTCATTGTGCCAGCTATGAGAATATGCCTCACAGATATCTGACTGCAGGGAGATGTAATTGTCTGAGCTCTGAAATTAAGCCCATGATCACTTTAGATTATTTCCAGCCAATGATTGGGCATGTAAAAGATACTAAGGCAAACCCATTCCTGAGAAGTGCAGGACTCCTCTGATCAGCAGCTTTACTCAAGAATTCCCTGAAAGCCTTGTTAAATCTGTTAGAATTGCACTGTGTCTGAGATGCTTCTACCCAATCTTCCTTTTACTTTCTTCACTTGGGATTAACTCTTCATCATAGCCTCCTCTTTACTCCTTTGTCTATTTTTCTTAAACAGATATTGCCAAATGAAATCTCTTGGGTGGGTAATCCTGTCTTGGTGTCTGTTTCTTGAAGGACCTTATATTGCACAAGTGATACTAGAACAATAAACATTATAGAAGATTCCATAGTAGAAGTAGAGAACGATGACTGTTTCAGGCAGGTGTATAGATCTCTTGCTTCAATTATAAACATTTTCAAAGGGCCATCTCAGCTGCAGACCTCCCTCTGTCCCAGTTGCTTGAGGTCTTTTCTATAACCTAATAATTATCTCAATTTAACTCCTTCTTTCCAATCCTGCTTTGTCACTGCCTTTCTGGCGTGGTTCCTCATAGCACTCTCCAATAAAACGTTTGCATGGAAATCTACATTTTTGAGGAGCCCAATCTATGATTGTGTAATGCAAACATCCTCTTTCATCTTTATTATAAAGCCTTCTGTAGAGTTCATATTGTTCATCAATGTTTTTTTGTCCTCCCTTCTCTTATGAACCCCAAAAAGATTTTTAATTTTCAACCTGATCAGATTTTTATTTATTGGTAGGATGGAATGGCAACTTCAAAGCTCCCTACATGAGTATCTGAAAACCAAATTCCTTCACATTCCATTTTGTTAATGACTGCTTTATGAATAACCAATGAAATATAGGATGAGAGTTGTTTAAAAAGTTTCTCCCCAATAATAAAAAATCTTAGAGAAAAATATGTTTTTGTCTTTTGACAAGATTGTGTTGTGCCTTGAATATTAGTCCTTTGCCATGGGCAGAAAAGTCCCAGAAGGAAATCCCAATTGCTCAAGAGGGCAGATTAAAAACATATAAGGATATGAGGTCTTGAATTCATTTTCTTAACCTCCTGACTTTGTGTTATGACAATAATATCTCTTGTTTATGTCAAATTAGTGTCTGTTACTTGTTTGTTTGTTTGTTTATTTATTTATTTTATTCCCCCCTGAGGACATTTTTTTGTCCCATTTTTGTTCAGATAGAGTGGGAGGGAGAGAGAGAAACATCAATGTGAAAGGGACACATCGAGTGACTCCCTCCTACACCACCCCAACCAGGGCCGGTGATAAATTGCAACTGAGGTACATGCCCTTGAACAGAATGGAACCTGTGACTCATTGGTCCACAGGCTGATGCTCTAACCACTGAGCTAAACTAGCCAGGGCAGTGTCTGTTACTTGTAATTATAAATATTTAAATTGATGCCATAAATTTGAGGACAAATATAAAAGAAATTATGTTTATAGATAAAATATGAGAGGTTACTATTTAATAAAACAAGTGTTGAACATAAATGAATAATAAATATAGTTAAAATAAATCTAGCATTACATTTTGACTTCACAGGATCCTCTCTCCACCCCCCCAAAATAAAGATAGTCAGTTACTTGGCCAGGTGTACTGAGTAAAAGAAATTCAAATGAGAGAGTCACTATTTGGAGATACCATTAATTAATATGGGTAAATCATGTCAATAAATCTCATTCATTATTAATTAAATGTTGGCAGATTACTCTTCTTACATGAAACAGGTAATTGTTCAATGTTTTACTTACTTTTGTTGCACATTCCCCTCTAAGCAGTTGGGAAACTTCAGACCTTGGCCTGTGTTACAGTTCTTTTTCTCTTTTTGTTAAGTGGAGACTTGACCTTAACCTCTGTTTCTAAATACAGCATTGTTTTTCCTTTCCATGGCTACTGACCGTGATCTTATTTGCTGGTGGAAAATACAACCCTAGGAGAAAAGTGAGGGACAAAAACAAGACTGGGCAAACTCTAGAGCATTGAATCTAAATGCCAGGACTGCTTGTGAAAGTATGGCCACTGTGGATTCTGATGCTGACTCCGTGCTCTCCTATCAAAGTGTAATTCCCTCCTGGGTCTGAGTCCTCCTTCTCCTCCATTTCCCCTCCCTCCCTCTCACACTATTTAAACAACTTCAGTGAGATTTGTACCAAGTAATTCACCTACAAGTTTTTTTTTTTAAGTGGCATTTTATTATTTTGATTACCAAGGCAATTCTTTTTCGAAACCTTTAGTAACTATGTCCTCTATAAAAAAGGTAGGTTTAGTATTTTTTCCCCATTATGTGAAGTATATTCCAATTTATACTTAGTAGGAGGTAGCTGTAGGAACATTATTTTGATTGTTGTACAACATAAAATAAGATTATATACTAGACACTTACTGTTTAAATTCCATTGGGGAGATATTAGATAGTTTGTTACTTTGGAGATGTTTAATTTCTAATGGAGGAAAAGAGGAAGAGAGGGAAGTTTTAATACATTTATCTGCATGTATCTTCTTGTTAGCTGTGAATAAATATTAGAACAACAGGACCAATGTAATTATTTAAATATATGATCATAAATCATTCAGAACAGGATAGCACCGAGCCAGCTAAGCATCAAGTGAAGAATTATTTGTATTTGGGAGTGATTCATTGCTAACAAGAAGATAAATTGGAAGCTACTTCAGGGAACAGTATTCTCTCAAGAGGAAGCCTATAGAAATACTGCTCGGCCCTGGCCAGTTTGGCTCAGCGGTTAGAGCGTCGGCCTGCGGTCCTGAGAGACCGAGGTTCGGTTCCCGCTAAGGGCATGTACCTCGGTTGCGGTTTGTCCCCGGCCCTGGTTGGTCGTGCGGGTGGCAGCCACTCGATGTGTCCCTTTCACATCGATGTTTCTCTCTCTCTCTTCCTCTCTCCCCCTCCCACTCTACCTTAACAAAAAATAGAAAAATGTCCTCAGGTGAGGATAAAAAAAATATATATATATATATATATAAAAAAAAGAAATACTGCTCAAATATAGAATTTCACAAGGCCAGTTAAAATAGAATTTCAAAAGACTAGCAAAACCACAGAGCTCTGAATTTCCTTTGCTAATACGAGATTTAATAATTCAATTATTTTAGTCCCTTTTAGATTTCTAATAAAAATAAGTTCGCTCATAGAGTTATTCTTAACTAACAAAGTTGTGTTATAAGATACAGAATATGCACAATGACTTAAATTCTAGAAAAATTATATTTTAGTTAAATAATATGTAAAACTTCATTCAGTAAATCTCTAAGTAGAAATGCTCACAGGACAGGCCCCAACCTTGTAGGGCTGAGCTGCACTTTTTGAAATATTGTTGTTGAGTGTGGTGAAGGCAGGGGCAGAGGGTGTGGGTTGGAGGGCAGTGGGGGGAAGGGTGTCAAGGGGGAAAAAAGGAAAGGTATCTGTAATACCTTCAACAAAAAGGATAACTTAAAAAATAAATAAAATATTGTTGTTGAAAAGTTAACAAAAATATTCAAAAGGAAGACAGCAAATTCAATGAATGACCAGAGGTAAAGTCCTAAATAGGGATAAGCACTATTAATTATACCTGTTTAAGCTATGAAGTTAGTAAGGTATTTTTCATATAAAGAATCAAAAGCATGGAATAATGAATACTCTGTCTTGGATCACATAGTGGAATTAGACCGTCAACTCTGAAATTTTCTGTTTTACTAGGTGTATTTCAAAGGGAGCTCTATAAGGAAGCAGCAGGTCATAGAAAGAAAGCTTTTTCCTTCTTTAAATGTCAATGCATTTTTCTGTTGTTTTTGTGTATTGTTGAAATACTAGTCCAAATTACATTTTTTGGTTATATTTTACATTTGGAAAAATTAATGACTTAAATCTATTAAAATTGATCATAATATAAGATACTTAACTATGCAAAGGATTATAATATATGGGGATTAGTCTCTCAAGACCTCAGTTTCTTCATCTATAAAGTAAGGCCTTTAGAATAGATGAATTCTAATATTGCTCACAGCTTCTAAAATGCTGAGAATATGATTTCTACACGATAGGAACTTGAATTCTCCAAAGAGAATGAAGATAATAACAGAAAATAAAACCCAAAATCAAATAAGCAAACAAACAATAGCAGCAATAAAAAACAAAACAACAAAACAAAAAACACATTTAAAAAAAGATAATTTAGTTATTGAGTATATTTTTTTGTCTTTTCATAAGATATTTCACAGAACAGCATAAGCTATTAAATTAATGTAATTACTAAATATATTTCTGAAACTCTCATCTTTCTCTCTCTTTTCTCCTTTTTTAATATCATATTTTTTCTCTAACATTTGTTGTGAACTAAAAACCAATTTTGGAAAAATCTAAGTTTGCCTTTGGGCTGTGACTAGTAATATGAAAGAACTTTTCAGAAGTTTATGAGAGAGTAAAAAAGGGTTAAAAAGAACAAATTTACACCTTACCTAGTACTTCTGGAGAATACAAACAATATAAAATAATGCTAAAGCATGTGAAGTATTTATAAAAATTACAGAATATTATCTATGAGGAAGGATGATTCATAATCTTACTATGGTTTCCTTTTTCACATGGATTTTTTCTTATTCTGAATTTGTATAACCTAAAGCTGAATATTCTGTATAAGAGCGTTAAATGGAAACTCAGCTGAAGAAAATACATACCCCATTACATAAGTGCAGCTTTTCGTATATCTAGAATATTTCATGTGAGGGAATACCACATCCAAAATAAACAGAATTTTCTTTTCTGGGAGAAGGAATACAAAGACTGAATAAAGCATGGAATACATGAGTGATCGAAGGATGAATCAATTTTTAAAAATGTAGAACAGTTTTACATTCCACCTGTACTCCAGAAGGAAAATATAAAGACAGGTACTTGTGTGGAAAAGCTGTTACCTCTCTCGCCATCACTAGAACTTGTGAGGACAGGTCACATCTACGGAATTGCTCTTTTAAGGCTTGAAAACTGCATAATCTTATTAAACAATGTCATCCCAATAAATTTAATTAAAAATACAAACAAACATAAGGATTCAAATTATTTTCTATTTTTCTACCTAATGGTTTAAATCTAACTCTAATAAACATGTTTGAACTGATTTAAAAAAAAAAAAGGGCTATCCTTAGAAACAAAGAACACTATTGTTTCTTTAACATGGGGTGTTTACTGATTTCTCCATTTCCTAACTTCAAACATGAAAATACAGCTGTGGCTGTCTTGGCCAGTGGGGCTAGGTCAGTTGCCTCAATGTCTTGTGTACTGAAATTCAGGGTATATACCTGGGCTGTGGGAGGTCTGGGTGCTAACTGGAGACAACAAATTGATGTTTTTCTCTCACCTTGATCTCTCTCTCTCTCTCCCTTCCCCTGTCTCTAAAGTCAAAAAACAATCTTCAGGTGAGGATTAAAGAAAACAAAAACATAATCTCTTTGTCTTTCTCCCCTTCCCTCCCTCGCTCCTTCTTTTCTCTCTCTTTCCCCTTTCCCTTTCTCCCTTTCTCTCTCTCTCTTCCTTCACATGGTGGTTCACTTTGATAATGCCCATCTTAGAAAATGCTGTACATTTCTATGAATGTGCAGCTCCTTCTTCAAGATACTGATTTTGTTTTCTTTGGATACATACTCAGGAGTGAGATGTCTGCATTGTATAGTTCCATATTTAGTTTTTAAGTAAACGCCATACTACTTTACATATTTACATTTGTACAAATTTACATTTCCATCAACAGTGTATAGGGATTACCTTTTCTCTACTTTCCTGTCAATATCTCTTACCTTTTGATAATGGCCCTTCTAACAAATATGAAGTGATATTGTGGTTTTGATTTGCAACTTTTCTTACATCCATTATACAATTGAATGTCTTCTTTGGAAAATATTTATTCAGGTAACTTGTTCATTTTTCAGTTGGATAATATGTTTTGTGGTTTTTTTTTGCGATTAAATTGTGTGAGTTCTTTATATAGTTTGATTTTAAGGTATATTACAAAGCTATAATAATCAAAAGAGTATGGCACTATCAGAAAAACAGGCACAAAAACCAGTGCATCAGAAACAAAATCACACATATAGAGTCAACTAATTTTTGAGAAGGGCATCCAAACACAAGATGGGGAAAGCACCATCTCTTCAGTCGTTGGTGTGGGGAAAGCAGGATATCCACATGCAAAAGAAAGCAGCTGGATCCCTATCTTACACCATGCATAAATATTAACTCAAAAAGGATCAAAGATTTAAATGTAACACCTGGGGCCCTGGTGGGGTAGCTTAGTTGGTTACAGTGTTTTCCTAATAAGCCAAGGTTGTGGGTTTGATCCCTTGTCAGGGCACATACAAGAATCAACTAAGAAATGCATATATAAATGGAACAACAAATTGATATATATCTCTCTCAAGTCAATCAATAAATAAAAAAGTACATGTAGCTCCTGAAACTGTAAAACTCCTAGGATAAAAGCAAAAGGAAAAAAAAAGATCTTTGACATTGGTTATGGCAATGATTTTTTTTTTTGGATAAAATATAAAAAGTACAGGCTGTCTTGGATGTTTGGCTCAGCAGTTAGAGTGTTGGCCCTTGCACCAAAGGGTCCCAAGTTCAGTTCCCAGTCAAGGGCACGTACCTGGGTTGCAGGTTTGATCTCCAGCCCCAGTCAGGTCATGTGGGAGGCAACTAAACAATGTGTTTCCTCACATTGATATATATTTTTTAAATTTATTTATTTTTGTTACAGAGATTTCTCCTTTCCCGCCACTGATTCACCCCTCCCTTACCCTCCCCACCCTGTCCCCAGCTTTGTTGTCCATGTCCATTGTTCATGCACATGCATCTGAGTTCTGTGGTTTATCTCTCCCCCACCACGCTCTCTTCTGGGGATTGTCAGTCTGTACCCCACTTCCACGTCTCTGGGACTACCCCATTCCTCAGACTGTTATGTTCATTATATTCTACAAATAAGTGAGGTCATATGATACTTGTTTTTTTATGTTGGCTTATTTTGCTTAGGATGATACTTTCCAGGTCCCTCCATGTTATCTCAAAGAGTAAGAGATCTTTCTTTCTTACAGCTGCATAGTAAGTACTCCATTGTGTATATATACCACTGCTTTTTTATCCATTCGTCTACTGATGGACATTTGGGCTGTTTCCAGATCTTAGCTATTGCAAATAGTGCTGTTACAAACATGGGGGTACATATATTCTTTCTGATTGGTGTTTCAGGCTTCTTAGGGTATATTCCTAGAAGTGGGATCACTGGGTCAAATGGAAGTTCAATTTTAATTTTTTGAGTTAACACAATATTGTTTTCTATAGTGGCTGCACCAGTCTGCATTCCCATAAGTAGTGTACTACAGTCCCCTTTTCCCCACTCCCTCACCGGCACTTGTTTGATTATTTGTTCATGGCAGCCATTCTGACAGGTGTGAAGTGATATCTCATTGTTGTTTTAATTTGCATCTCTCTGATGATTAGTGATGTTGACTATTTCTTCATATGTCTCCTAGCCATTTGTATGTCCTGTTTGGAGAGGTGTCTATTTAGTTCCTTTGCCCATTTTTTAATTGGGTTCTTTGTCTTCCTTTTGTTGAGTTGTATGAGCACTCTCTATATTTTGAAAATTAACCCCTTATATGATATATCATTGGCAGTTATGCTCTCCCATACAGTGAGTTGCCTTTCCAATTTGATGATTGTATCTTTGGCTGTGCAGAAGCTTTTGAGTTTGATGTAGTCCCATGTGTTCATTTTTCGCCTTTGTTTCTGTTGCCTTAGGTGATGTATCAGTAAAAATTCTGCTGCGTTTGATGTCTGAAATGTTGTTGCCGACAGTTTTTTCTAGGATTTTTATGGATTCATGAGTCACATTTAAGTCTTTTATCCATTTTGAGTTTATTTTTGTGTATTGTGTAAGTTGATGGTCTAGTTTCATTTTTTTACCTATAGCTGTCCAATTTTCCCAACAACATTTATTGAAGAGGCTGTATTTACTTCACTGTATGCTCTTGCCACCTTTGTCAAATATTAATTGAGCATATTGCCTTGGGTCCATTTCTGGGTTCTCTGTTCTGTTCCACTGGTCTATATGCCTGTTCTTTTGCCAGTACCAGGCTGTTTTGATTACAGTGGCTTTGTAGTATAACCTGAAATCTGGTAATGTGATCCCTCCAACTTTGTTCTTCTTTTTCAAGATTGCTGTGGCTATTCAAGGTTTATTTTGGTTCCATATGAACTTTTGAAGTATTTGATATTTATATCTCTGTCTCTCTCTTCCCTCCCTTCCACTCTATCTAAAAATTAGTGGAGAAATATTCTTGCATGAGGATTAACAACAACAAAAGCACTGACAACAAAAGCTAAAATCAACAAGTGGGACTACGTAGCCCTAAAGAGCTGTATGGCAAAGAAAATAATCAATCAGTTGAAAAAGCAACCTATAGAATAGGACAAAATATTTTCAAACTCTATGTCTTATAAAGGGTTAATATGCAATGTCAATTCAAAAATGATATGTATAGAAAGATAAGAAATCAAGCAGAATCCTGCCGGTGTGGCTCAGTGGTTGAGTGTTGACCTATGCACCAAGAGGTCACCAGTTTGATTCCTGGTCAGGGCACATGCCCAAGTTGTGAGCCCAATTCTTATTGGGGGCCATGCAGGAGGCGGCCAATAAATGTTCTCTCCCATCGATGTTTCTATCTCTCTCTCCCTCTCCCTTCTTCTCTCTGTAAAAATAAAGAAATAAAATATATTTTTAATTAAAAAAAAAAAAAAAAAAGAAGAAGCAAAGATGCTAAAGAGCTGTTAGCAGCCTTACTGGACCACTGGATGGGAAAGACAAAACTTAAAATTAAGTTCAGATTTAGCAATGCAGGCCTTTTGACGCATTATCCTGAAGAGTAGTACAAGGTAAGCCCAGCATACAGAATTTATTGTTTCCCTATAAGGCATTTGCCCTTTTATAGGCGAAACTGGCTGAGAGGTAGAGAAGGCAAACAGAAAGCTGTTTATAAAATGCTAAATATCTAAGCAGAGTTATTGTTGGTCTTGTGTTACTAGGGAAAGAAAAATGGGTGTTTAGAGCCTGGTAGTGGATAGTCTAAGCAGCCTATAAATTTATTCAGGAAGCTTAAAGTCCAAATTTTAAAAGTGAAGAATACTCAGAGGTTTTCAGGCCCTCACAAAGATTAAAACTCATGGGTAAATCAGTTCAGTTACTGATTGGATTAAGGGTATTTGTTCCTATTCTAACTACCTACCAGAATTTACCAAAATAATCTGTTCTTGAAGAAGAGCACATGAAGAAACTCCACACCTTTCATACACTGTTTCTGTCACTCAATTAAAAACAACTGGACAAGCCATTCATTTTATGACACGGTGCTATACTTGGGACCAATTTTATCCTCTGGTGTTAAACCATCAGGAACACAGGTTCCATATGTACAAGAACTGTCTTTAGATACTGGGTACAGACATTGCAAGACTTAGCTGCTCAAAAGAGAGAATAGAATGCAGTTGTATAGAGAAAATAATAATGAGAATGATCACAGATTTACCAGAAAAACAGCGGAAGGATACTTGGAGTGGGCTGAAGGAACAGAATAAAACAACAACCACAAAAAACTCTTCACCTATAATTTTATATCCAGATGTACTAAAACATCTTTTTTCAGACAAACAAAATGTGATAGAATTTGTTGCCAGCAGACCTGCACCACAGGTACTATTAAAAGAAGTTCTTCAGTGTGAAGAAAAATGATGGAAAGTTGAATTTCCATGAGGAATGAGTGCCTGGAAGGATCAATACACACATAAACATGAACTACCTTTCATTCTTGGTTTTTCATATATTTAAGATATATTTAAGCAGAAATAATTTTGGATGTTTTATAATATGATGCAAGTAAAATTTATAAAAATAACACATAAAGATCAGGAATAAAATTAAATGTGGTAACGTCCTTACATTATACATGAAGCATAATAATATTGAAAGGTAGTTTGGGACAGCATGGATAGACCTGGAGAGTATTATGCTAAGTGAAATAAGCCAGTCAGAGAAAGACAAGTACCAAAAGATCTCACTAATATGTGGAATCTAATGAACAGAATAAACTGAGGAGCAAAATGGAACCAGAGGCATGGATACATGGAACAGACTGGCCGGTGCCAGAGGGGAAGAGGGTGGAAGCGACTGGATAAATAAAGTGAAGGGATTGGTTAAAGAACATGTATGCAAACCCCACAGGCATGAACAACAGTTCGGTGAAGGCCAAAAGTAGGGGAGGTGGTGGGGATGGAGATGGGCAAAGGGTGGGGGGATGGGAGACAGTTGCAATAGTGTCAACAGAAAACAATTTTTAATTTTAAAAAAGATAAACTGAAAAAACACAGAAGTGTAATCATTTAGATTTCATCATAGAATTTAAATCTACTAAAAAGAAGTAACTCTACAACTGAAAAATAAAAATGTGATAAATGGTTTTTAGTGCAGATTAAACAGAGTTATAGAAAGGATATATGATCTGGATTATAAAATGGTCAAAAATATATAGGCAAATATCTGCAGAGCAGAAAGAAAAAATATTAAAAGTCCATTATGTGTGCATGTGTGTGCATACATATATGTATATAAATTATTTTATGTTCAAAAAGGAGAAAGGTTAAAATAATTAGTAATCAAGTAGAAGAAAACCCAGCAATATAAAACCAAACAAAGTAGAAGAAAGAAAATGATAAAGATAAGATCAGAAATCAATTGATAGAAAACAAATTTAAGATTGAGAAAGTCAGCAAAACCAAAAATTGGTTCATTAAAAAAATACAGTAAATTAAAACCACAAACCACCATGCACGACTGGTGTGTGTGTGTGTGTGTGTGTGTGTGTGTGTGTGTGGTGTGAGAAAGAGAAATATATCAATAACAGGAATGAAAAAGAGAAAATCTCTACTGATTCTACAAATAAAATAGGAATTCTAGTATATTATAAAGAAATTGATGCAAATAAATTAGAATATTTAGGTGAAATAGATTGATTTGTGCAATCCTTTATCTATTAAAGAAATCAAACTTGAATTAAAAAATCTTCACACAACTTAAACTCTTGAGCAAAATGATTTTAGCATAGAATTGTTTTGTCTCTAAGGAAAAAAGAATGCTAATCCCAAATAAACTTACAATGAATAAAAAAAAAAAGAACATGATCAAATTTTGTAAATGAAGCCACTATAATTTTGCTAACAAAACTTAGTAAGAATATTAAAGGAAGAGAAACTACAGGCCAGTTATTCCCCTCATAAGTATTAGATATAAGAATTCCTAAAAAAAAAAAAAAAATAGTGACAAATTTAGTTCAGAGAACTAGACAAAAGAGAATACATTATCATCGATTTGAGTTAATACAAAGAACCCAAGGACATAATAACATTCAAAAACCAATTTATTTCATCACATTAACAGAATAAATAAAACAGTATTACATTCATTTCAACAGATGCAGATAAAGCTTTTGTTCAAATTCAACTTCCTTCTTAGTAAAAAATATTAGCAAGCTATGAATTGTAGAAACTGTCTCTAATTTGATAAAGGGTAGCTAAAACACAGACAACAAAAACACCACCACCAAAAACTATAGCACACATCATAGGTACTTATGAAATTTTGAAAGTCTAACACTGTGGTTAAAAATGAAGCATAGCACCCTGGCTGGTTTGGCTCAGCAGTTGGAGTGTTGGCCCTCGGACCAAAGAGTCTCGGTTCAATTCTGGTCAAGGGCACCTACTTCAGTTCCAGTTTGTCCCTGGCCCTGGTCAGGATCGTGCGGGAGGCAACCAGTCAATGATTGTCCTTCACATCGATGTTTCTCTCTCTCTCCTCCTCCCTCCCACTTTACCTGAAGATAAATATAAAAATATCCTTGGGTGAGGAATAAAAGAAAATGAAGCACGGATAACTGTGATCACTCCTCTTCAACAGCGTATCGAGCTTCCATTGTGAGCGATAGGTGGAGAAACCACAATGGAGATACATATTCAGGAAACAAGAAAATAGTTGCAAATATTTGCAGAAAACATGTTTATATACTTTAAAAATCCCAAAGAAAAATCTGCAGGTGAAAACTTCCGGAATGAATACATTAATTTAGCAAGTTTATCTGATAAAAGGTCAATATACAATGATTAATGATATATTGGAAAATATTAAAAAATTAATTTTAGAAATATCATTTATTAACATTATAGATCATCAATATTCTATGACTAAGTCTTTCAATAGATTTTCAAGCCCTTTACACAGAACACATTACTGAGAGAAATTAATGAGCCTATAAATAGGGAGGAGAGAATACCTGCTATAGACATTTCAGTATGGTTAATGCCTTGATTCTACTCATATACTTGATAGACTAACTTCATTCCCAATGAGAATCTTAGCAGGCATTTTTTTTTTTTAATTTGACTTTACAATGCATATAGAAATGCAAACATCCTGAAAGAATATAGTTAAGATGATTTTCCACCACATATCAAGGGAGAGTAATTAAGACAGTGTGCTATTGGTAAAAACAAAAACAAAAACAAAACAAACAAACAGGTTATTGGAACAAAATAAAGCATTTGAATAATGACAAAGGGGGCATAGAAATTCTATAAGGAAAGAATATTCCTTTTAATATACAGCTGAGTCAACTGAATATCCAGATGGTATAAAATGTATATCGACTCCTGCTTCACACCATAAACAAAACTCAGTTATGAGTGAATTGCTGATTGAAATGTAAAATGTAAAACAGTATACCTCTGGAAAGTGCTGTCCAAGAGAAATACATGAGTCACATATGCAATTGATTGTATCATATATTTTACTGACATATATCCACAATATTATCATTTCCACATACAGTCATGGTAAAAAAAAAAAAAAAAAATGAGATATGCATTTTTGTGTTCAAACAAATTTTTCAAAATTTGGTGTCTATTTCACACTTTTGGCACATCTCAGTGTTAACTAGCCATATTTCATGTGCTCAATACCACATGTGGCCAGGTGCTACTGTACTGGACAGTGTGCCTCTACAGGTAAAAAGAGCAATACTTATTATTTTTTCAGAGATAAAAAAGAATTTTTTAATATTTATTTTATTTTATTTTATTTTTTTTATTTTATTTTTGTTACAGATGTGTCTCCTTTTTTACCCCATTGACACCCTCCTCCCCATCCCCCCATCCTGTCCCCGGCTTTGTTGTCTGTGTCCATCGTTTATGCATACATGCATATAAGTTCTGTGGTTTATCTCTTCCCTCCCCCCACCACCCCCTCTACTGATGGTTGTCAGTCTGTACTCTACTTCCATGTCTCTGGGTCTACCCTATTCCTCAGATTGTTATGTTCATTATATTCCACAAATAAGTGAGATCATGTGGTATTTGTCTTTTTCTGCTTGGCTTGTTTCACTTAGGATAATACTTTCCAGGTCCCTCCATATTGTCTCAAAAGATAAGCTATATTTCCTTCTTACAGCTGCATAGTACTCCATTGTGTATATATACCACTGCTTTTTTATCCATTTGTCTACTGCTGGACACTTGGGCTGTTTCCAGATCTTAGCTATTGTAAATAGTGCTGCTATGAACATGGGGGTACACATATTCTTTCTGAGTGGTGTTTCAGGCTTCTTGGGATATATTCCTAGAAGTGGGATCACTGGTCAAATGGCAATTCAATTTTTAATTTTTTGAGGTAACACCATATTGTTTTCCATAGTGGTTGCACCAGTCTTCATTCCTACCAGCAGTGCACTAGAGTCCCTTTTTCTCCACACCCTCGTCAACACTTATTGTTTGATGATTTGTTGATGGCAGCCATTCTGACAGGTGTGAGGTGATACCTCATTATTGTTTTAATTTGCATCTCTCTGATGATTACTGATGTTGAGCATTTCTTCATATGTCTCTTAGCCATTTGTAAATCCTGTTTGGAGAGGTGTCTATTTAGGTTCTCTCCCCATTTTTTAATTGGGTTCTTGGTCTTCTTTTTGAAAAGAGCAATATTTTTACATACTTTGGACAGGCAAAAATATTTTCAATAATCACAAAGAATATTAATTATAAACAAAAACAGTATCTTAAATTTAAGAGCTTCTATTCACCACACATCATTTAAAGTAAAAAGCAAGCCTCAGAGTGGAAGATAGTATATATTCTATTAACAATAATATTATATAATATTTTAACTATGCACAAACATATTTCAGGGTTCCTCAACCTTGGCAGTATCATTTTTGCTCAGACATTCTTTGTAATTGGAAGGTTATTTGTTTATTGAAGGATGTTTAGCAGAATCCCAGGTCTCTGACCATTGGATTATCCTGGCACCCCTCTTGTTGTGACAAACTAAAATGTCTCCAGACATTACCAAATGTCCCTGAAGGGATAAAATCACCCACAACTCAGAACCACTGATACATAAAGTGCATGCAAAAAAAAAAAAAAAAATTGACAGCTACAACTCAATAGAAAACACAGGGATAGTATTTGAATAAGCACTTCACAAAAGAAGATTTTCAAATACACAATAAGATATAAAAATATTCTGAGTCTTATCGTTCATTCTGGAAATGCAAATTAAGACCACAATGTGATATGACTATACTGCCACTAGAATGGCTAATTTATACACAATAACTTATGCACAATAACAAGTGGAGCAAATGGAAGTCTGTGGAACAGCTGGAAGTCTTATAAACTGCTGGAGGGAGCTTATATTTTACAAGCACTTTGAAAAACTGACAGTGTCTACTTAAGCTGAGCATATCATACCCATCACCCTGCAATTCTGTACTTGAGTACATTCTCTGAGAGATATTTGTAAGTATGTGCACTAAAACATGACTAAAAACATGTTTATAGCAGCATTGTTCATAATAGCCAACACCTAGAAACAAACCAAATGGATAAAAACAATGGTTGACTGGAATACTACATATAGCAATGGAAATAAATGAAGTATTACTACTTGCATTAACATCGGTCAATTTCACAATCAGTGTTGCGAAAATAAACAAGATATAATAAACTATGTATTGTATGATTTCATTAATAAAAGTTCAGGTCCAAGTAAATCTAATTTATAGTAAAAGAAGACACTAACTTTGGGTAAAAGATAGGAAATGGCATCTGGGATGCCTAGGACCCTTGGGACATTTAACTGGGCTGGTTACTCATCTGGGGAGTGGTTACACTGGTATGTTCACTTTGTTAAAATTTATAAAGCTGTACACATATTATATGTTCATTTTCTGTTTAAAAATTTAGATTGACCCTTTTGAATATCATCATGTAGGAAAAAACACTTTGTAATTATTATAAACAACCACGCCTAATCTTGATCATTGTAAATATATTTGTTAATCCTCACCCAAGGATATTTTCCCCATTGATCTTCAGAGAGAGTAGAAGGGATGGAAGGGGCAGAAAGAGAGGAAGAGAGAGAGAAAGAAACGTCAATGTGAAAGACATCAGTTGGTTGCCTCCTGCATGCTCCTTGACCAGACCAAGGATCAAATCTGCAACCCAGGTAGTGCCCTTGACAGAAATGAACCAGAGACCCTTCAGTATGCAGGCCCATACTCTAACCACTGAGCCACAGTGGCCAGGGTGATCATTCTAAATATTTATAAAAATAACTTTTTTTAAGAGGCATAGGGTCAGATAACTATCTAAAATATGAACACATATCTCTTTTGAATGTGTGGAAGACAGAAGCCTATAAGAATATTGGAGAGATAATATTTCAGGAACAACAATTGATGTATGCCTGGTGTTCTTATACCTACACTATTTGGAGCCACTGGGAATGCCCAGAGCAGCATAGGGCTTTGTGAGTGGGAGTGGAGTGGGAGTGGCAAGGGCTGGGCCACCTGCCAACCAGTTTCCATAGTGGGCTGCAGGGGCCCTTTCCCTCAGAGCATGGATTAAACCCCGGGGGCCTGTGGGTCATGTGGGAGAGAAATGTGTTCCTAATCAAGAGCATACAAATCTGTAGTAACTTTTTTATTTAAAAGTAATCAAGGAAACAATGAATAATTTCGGTAACTTTAATAAGCACATATGAACTATTTGAACAAAGTAGTTCTCTCCATGAAGCAAACATGGTTCTTGCTCTTTTTAAATAACTAGCAAATATATACAATGTTTATGAAAATCTTAATTTTTTAAAATGACTTTTGTCTTCAGAAACCCGGAGTTCATGGGGAAAGAGTTAATGCATTTCCAATTTTGTGAAATTTATTATAAAAAATGTTGATACATTTTTTTAACACTGTACATAAAGGACTAGTATATACTTAGTACATTCACAGAAAACATAGGTTGAATGAGTGAATGAATGAATGAACGAGACATGATGGCAGAATCTAGCTCTGGCCTTGGGAAGGCTCCAGGTAACAGTTCACCATCCTTGCAGGGAGCATTCCTTACAGTCTTTCTTTAAGGTGGCTTCTGATTACAGACATTTAGATATCAATCTCTTCTTTCCATTTTTTGGTTTATTAGATAATTGACCAAAAACCAAAGCATAATAAAGCTCTCTGTCACACTCAGATGGGAAAAGAAAGCTAGAAGTGTTTGAACACAATTAAATTATGTTTTAAACTTTTTAATCACCAGACTACCCCTGCAAAGGACCGCCAGTAATTTTGAAATGGAAATGATTGCTGAAACGCACTTCTAAAACCAAAGATAAGCCCTCTTTAGCTTAACTAATTAGCAGCTCCTCCCATGAGGAATGTATTTGGTGGTTTCTTTAAACTTCAATGTCACCACTGTAAGGTGACATAACGAATAATATGCAAACACTTGATCACATATCAGTCCTTGTTTTAGCCATGGGTTCACGAAAGAACACACTGTGACCATTGCCATGAGTGTGAGAGGTTATGTTTTTCAAAAAGATAAGTTTTTAATGAAAATACCTCATGTTGGTGTAGCTGTTCATATTTTAAGCATTTTCTTGTTTATTTTATTCTCTAAACCACTGTGTATACTGACCAGGATTATTATTTCTAATGTATAGATTTGGACAGGTGTCAGAAAACTTGGTAACCTTAACGAGGTACCTCTCACATATTTTCTGAGAGTACTGGCACAAAGACCTGGTCTTTGGATTTCTGGCCCGAGTCTTCTTACCCCATTCATCATCAGTTCTGTTTGTTTGTTTGTTTATTTGTTTGTTTTAATGATATGGTAGCAAGCTAATATTTTCATATTTCATTTTAAAATAATACCAATTTATATAATGGACTTCTAACAAATAATTGTGTACACATGATTTAAATAATTTGAGTAGTGCAGATATTATCTATTAGATATGAGTAGATAATACTGATAAGTATATTTTAAAAGCTATAAAAATTTAAATTATTTAGAGTCATTAAAGTGATAAAGCCATAATATTTATTCATTATAACATCAACCCAGCTGGGAGACAGAATAAAACTCTGTCAGTGGGCTAGTGACAAACCGGGGGTCCTGAACTTTCTGCAGTGTTCAGAGGCAAACAGACAAGTATGGGAAAGGAACCAGTTGTGATGGAGCAAGAGTCCCTTTAAACATGTCTAAGCTGGAGTCATGATGACCATTTGTAATTATTCTGTGATGGTTATCCTGAGTTGATGAAGACTTCATTTACTGACCTAATTTCTTTTTAATGTAATTTAATTTTTTTCTTTAAAAGAATTACATTTTTTATTGATTTTTTAGAGAGATAGAAACATTGATTTGAGAGAGAAACATTAATTGGCTGCCTCCTGCACACCACCTACTAGGGTTTGAGCCCACAGCCCAAGCATGATTGGGAATTGAACTAAGACCTCTCAGTCCATGGGTTGACACTCAATCCACTGAGCCACACCAGTTGGGCAATTTAGTTTAGTTGTTTTTTTTTTTAATCCTTACCAGAGGATATTTTTCCATTCATCTTCAGATAGAGTGGGAAGGAGGGAGGGTGGGAGGGAGGGGGAGAGAGAGGGGGAAAGAGAGAGAGAGAGAGAGAGAGAGAGAGAGAGACATTGATGTAAAAGAGACACATTGACTGGCTGCCTCCCACCAACTCCAACCAGGGCTGGGGACCCAGCTGCAACCAAGGTATGTGCCCTTGACTGGAATTGAATCTACAGCTCTTTGGTCCACGGGCCGACACTAAGTGCTGAGACAAACAGGCCAGGGCTTGATTTCATTTTTAAATTTCAGTTTACATTTGATATTATTTTGTATTAGTTTCAGGTATACAGCATAGTGGTTAGATAATCATATATATATATATATATATTTTGAGTACCTGTTATGATCTAGGCAAGAGATATAAAGAATAAGGTACAGTGTGGCCCTTAATTAGCTCACAATCTCCAGGTGAAACCAAACATGTAAAGTCCAATATTTATAGTTCAATATAACAAGTGTTCTAATAGAGGCTTATAAAAATGCCATGGGAACCCAGGGGATTAAATTTGCAGTTAAGATTTTGAGATCTGCACATCTTAACAAGTAGGCAGCATTAGAGCAAAGCCTAGAGGACAAATACATCTCCAGTCACAGAGACAAAAAGAAGCTATTCTAGGCAGGGGAAATTATATATCGGTACAGCTTGGGGTATTACTTGAAAGAGAGGGAAGTTGTATGGCTGGAGATAAGAGCAGTAGAATATCAACCTGGGTATACAGGTTATGGTAAAGACCCATATATGTAATAGTTAAAAATGTAGGCTTTGTAAATGGAGAAATACATTAGGAGATGTGGGGAGAATTTCTAGATAAGAATTATGTTTGAGGAAAATAATGAGAGGCAAAATGCAGGATGCACTGCAAAGTAAGATTGAATCTTACTGTCAGGCATGTCAATTCTGTGGTATAAAGATATAATATCTTAATTACTTTTTAAACTTTATACCAGAAATAAAGTGGAAATCCTTCATCTCAAGATCACCAAGGGCTCTAAGGCTTAATAAAAATGTGAGTGCTGAAAAATTGTAGAGCTATGAGAGTTTGGTGAATAAGAGCATTTACTCTTGATTAGATATATACTGGGATCTACTTCTTTCTACTCATGTGTGCTGTGTAAGTCAGTTAAACTTTCCACGCATGGATTTTTATTTGTAAAATGTGGAAAATGGTATTATCTTCTCCATGTAGCTGCTTTGAAGATTAAATGCATTACTAACATGTTAAGTGCTTTAGCTGTAATTATCCCACAGAGGGTTTCAACTGGGGGTGATTTTGCCTACCAGTGGGCACTTGGAAATGTGTGCAGATATTTTATGTTGAGTTATAACAACTGGGAAGGGATACTTCTATCATCTAGTTCTAGTGCACAGAGATGCTTCTTAACTCACAGAATACAGGAAAGCCAGCAAACGACACAGTTATTTATCTCAAAATATCATTAGTGCCAAGATTGAGAAATCCTGCACTAGAAAATGTTAATTTTTTTTTCCCTGAATTACTCAAGAAAAATTTTGATGAGGCAGGTAGGGAATGAAAGCTTGATTTACTGAATTGTTAGATCCAGATATGATACTGGGTAAAAAGATGAACAAGTCTCCCGTACAGTCTATCAGTCACAGTCATTTGCTAGAAGCTACAGATTTTTCTTTGTAATCAGAATGTAGAAAGCTTACAAAACCTCCAGAGAGTCAGAGACCTGGCTTGATTGTCTAAGAACCAAGAACAACAAGCTATCGTGCATCCAGAAAAACAAACACAAAAAACATTTTCTCTCTGCCCAGCCAGTGTGGTTCAGTGGTTGAGTGTCAACCCATGCATCAAGAGGTGCCAGTTTGATTGCCATTCAGGGCACATGCCCAGGTTGTGGGCCGAATCCCCAGTAGGGAGCAGGCAGGAGGTGGCCAATTGATGTTCTCTCTCATCGATATTTTTAGTCTCTCTCCCTCTCCTTTCCTCTCTCTCTAAAAATCAATAAAGAAAAAAAATTAAAACAACAACAACAACAACAAAAAAACATTCTCTCTCCCCACCTTTCTACCACCTCCAGATTACACCCACTGGAGTCTTCTTTTCCAGTGTACTTTCCTGAGCTCCAAGGGCCCTTGTTTTGCCTCTGTAACTTGTTTTCCTAGCCCGTTTCTTCTATGGCTTACTTCTACTACTGTGTAACTTTCCAAACAAACTTTCTCTTATAATTTTGAAAAAAAAAACAAACAAAAAAATCAAAAAACAAACAAACAAAAAAACCACCCAGCAACATCGAACTGCTATGTCTAACAGCTGCTTAGCTTCTCTGAAACTAGATAGCAACACCCAGGCACTTCTTCGAAGATATCTCTGAAGAAGCAGTGACATTTGCCCTGAGCCTGGCAGAAGTTCTCATTTCTCCCAGATGACCACCACTTAAGGATGCTTACATCCCTCTCCGTATCTCATGTGGGTGCATCTGATCAGCAGAACAGAGATAACATGAACACTCTAGCTGCAAGGGAATCTTGGAAATCAGACTTTAAAAAATCCAATTGACCTCTAATTTAACTGATTTATCCTCTATTATAGAGGGAAGCAATCTCAAATTCTTTTTAGTGCTCATTTAGTATTCTCAGCTAAGGATGTTTCTTAACTTCTATTGTAAACCAAAATTTCAATACTTAGGTATATGAAACTCTACTGTTCCTTCCTTACTCTTCTATTAACTTTTATTAATATACCCGACAATTTTAGGACATACCTGAGACAACACACCCCCCTTGCCTTACTTAGTAACCAGTATTAACTGTTTCAGTCATCAGATTTAACATCTAAATTTTCTCTTCATCCAGAGGATGGTGGAACTAATTTTGGAGTACGCTGCCTCTCATGAGTTAAATTGTATTTCCCAAGAGAGATGTTAGAGGACTAAACCCCCAGTACCTCAGAATGTGACCTTCTTTGGAAATAAGGTCTTTACAGAGATAATCAAGTTAAAGGAGGTCGTTAGGGTGGAACCTAATTTAATATGAGTATTGTCGTTATACAAAGGGGAAACTTGAACACGGCAACAGACATGCATTGATGGAAGGTGATGGAAAGCACAAAGTGAGGAGGTGGCCATGAGACGCTAGCAGTCCTCTACAAGCCAGGAAATGCTGATGATTGTTGGGAGACACCAGAAGCTGGGAGAGCCAGGAAGGATTCTGGCCTGAATGGTTAGCGAGAGCATAGCTCTGATTAAACCTTGCTTTCAGAATTCTAGCCTCCAGAGCTGAAAGACCATAATATTTTGCATTATTAAGCCACCCAGGTTTTGGTACTTTTGTTACAGCAGTCCTAGGACACTAATACAGCCTCCTTCCTCCAGGGTTTCAAGCCCACTGAACCAACAGAGCCTATACTTTTGAATATGCAAGTTTTGTATCAGACCCATTAAAAAAAGTAGTGTCCACTCAGAATAGTAGGATAGATCATCAATTACAGTGTTTAGAAAGTGAAAAAGAAGTAAATAGAGACTCCTTTGAGAAGTCTATAAAACTACATTAAAGCTGGCACCTGATCTCATTTACTAGTAAATCTTCAGAGGTTAGAACAGAACCTACACATGTGCGATGCTCAATAGTTTTCCTGAATTAAACATTGGAAAAGAGAAGAT
This sequence comes from Molossus molossus, assembly GCF_014108415.1. Taxonomy (NCBI): domain Eukaryota; kingdom Metazoa; phylum Chordata; class Mammalia; order Chiroptera; family Molossidae; genus Molossus; species Molossus molossus. The sequence continues at coordinate 71,197,745 of NW_023425344.1, read as the reverse complement.
GGTAACTTGTGGGTTTTCTTTTAATTCCAAGAACGGTTGAAAGTTGGGCATCTTCATTTATTAAAGAAGGGAACCATTTAGAGGAAGAAATTTAAGTTCCAAACAATAAAAAGTAATTAACAAACCAAAGTACTTATGTAGACAAAATCAGCTAGAAACAAAAACCATATAGAAAAGTTAGCTTCACAAGGTGTCAGAATATTCTTCTTTTGACACATGGAGAAAAAGAGCATGAACAGGTGAAATACTGATATAATTCTGGAGGTGAAATGTGGAGGTTGGAAGAGTACGTAAAGTTGGTTTCCAATTTTCTGGTAAAGTAAAGTGCTGGCTGCCTGCCAAGAGTAAGTGGGCAGGGTGTGGGCATAAAACTTGAGAAATATGGGCAAGATATGGAATAGTCACTAAGGGAAATGAGAAAAGTTGTTGATTAGTATTAAGTGAAAGGATTGCTGTACAGCATTGAGGGGCCAGCTGAGGTTGAACATTATTAAATTTGTAATGGAGACGATCGGCTCAGTTATGTGATCTTCCCTAACAACACTTGGCAACCTGAGAGCAAAAGCAGAGAAAATGGATGTTAGGGTTGGAAACTGGTGAGGCAGGTGAGGCAGATGGTCAAGGGGGTGATGGATGAAAAAGTACTGCCAAGAGTGTATTTGAAATGATGGATCATGGGATCCGGTGTGAGTAGGGAGGGAAGGGCTGCCAGGAGGGGCTGAGGGAATTAGAGAACAAAGCAGGGTTGACTAGGCATAGGTGCCAATGAGGTGAAACAGTAGGTTTATTGGGCATAAGGGATTGAGAAAGGGGAAAAAGGCAGAGGTTGTGGTCAGATGGAGAAATCACCGTTCTAATTTCTTAGCTGTAGCATTCATCATGATCAACAAAACCTTCACTGAATGAGCACATGGTCCCATATTTCTAGGTCAGAGATTCTATTCCTATAGCTCATCTTCTTGAAGGAAAACAGAAGTAGGGTCTATGATTTGGGTTAGGAAGCAGAATAGTTTACCAAATAAAGGTTGAAAACTAGTGGAAAAGTACAGGGGGTAGTCATTTCAAACCCTCTTCTCATGTGATTAGAAGCTGAGAACTTTGTACATCTGTCAAAAGTTCCCTGTTTTGCTCTGATTTCCCCCTTGCAGTATACCAGTTTTGTTTTTTGATTTTTTGGATGTGCTGTTTTATAATCCATTTGATTTTTATGGAATTTTCATGTGTTGTTAGAAAGAGGGTGTTCCTCCCCCACCTCCAACCCCCAAACAACACAGCAACCTACCTCCTGTCCCTGAATCTTTCTAAACTATTCAGAAAGGTTTTTTTGGACAGATTTCAGTTCCTAATGTATTATTTTATTCCTATAGTCTAGAAAAAGGTGTCTCTTAAGTATCTTAGTTAATGTTGTCAAGTAAAATGTCTCTTTCTGACATGAGCATATTTCCAAAACCTAAAAGCAGTTGGTATAGTTGAACAAGTTAAATACATAGTTTGTTAGGAAATTCTACTAAGCAAAAATTAACCAAAAACCAGAGCTACTTACCCTAATAAATAGCACTATGCCTGTAAAACAATTAGAGTGATAAAAAGTATCAACATATTTTTAACCCAACTTAAAGCATTATAATATATTGCCACAAGAGTAAAAGGTTAGTTAAAGCCGATACTAGTAGAAACTTACATCTCAAGTATTGAAATGGTCCTATAGTGACAAACTGCATTTGTAGAATAAACTTATTTACCCCATGGGGGCTAATGCTAGAGAGTTGATGCAATCTGTACTATCACAGCTAAAGAGGTAACACTGGAGAAAGAGAGGTCATCGTCCACCCAGTCCAATCAGTATGGAACTGCTCTTTTAATCCTCTGTATATTTCTTCTCTACAAAGTTTAGGACGTATTTAGAATAATTTGAGAAAGCCCCAAAGAGAAAGGATTCATACACACACACAAAAGGAGGAAAAGATATATGAAACAGAACTGAAAAAGATTAACTTGAGTAGTCTAGAAAAGAGAAACTAAGTGAGCCATGTTCACAATCTATAAATAATACCTCCCGGGTAACAAGGTAATGAAAGAAGGGAATTATTCATAGTCTCAGAAGACGTGAGGACAAAGAGCAATGACTAGAAGCTAAAGAAAGCAAAATATAGGTTAGATATTAGGAACACGATATGAAAGGTGGCCTATTCCTGTTAGGACAATGTGAATAAAACTTTTTTTTTTGTTTTACAACATAATAATTGAGAGATTAGACAATTTCCCAGAAAATTTAATTCTTAATTGGTACATTTCTTCACATCAATATTAGAGCTTCTCAAACATTTTAAGCTGAAAATTAACCAGTAGAATAACTCCCACTTAAAACTGAAAAAATAAAACAAACAAATGACCCAAATAAATGGAAACACAAGGAATTAGTTTTAAGAACTAACAGTAAAATTTTAACTCATGTCAGAAATGTGTCATTAATGTCATAGATTTACTACCATGTGAAAGCTAAAAGTATGTCATTCAGAAAATGCTTGAGGAAAACACTGAATTCTGCCACATACAACATAAGCTAATGAAGATTCAAAAAAATATTGGTTTTAATAGAGGAAAATATTTTGGGGGGGGGAATCTAGGGAAGGTCTAGAAAATGGAGAAATAACATTGAAGTTAGGGGAGCAGACTTGGAATCTTAGAAATCTGGACTTAAATCCCTACTTGGGCACTTACTCTGTGGCTTTGGACTGAAGTTTTCTCTATCCCAACACTACCATTATAAAATGGGGACACCTAAGCCAGAGGGTGGTTGTGACTATTAAATTTCATGATAATGTGTATAAGGTGCACTGTCTGGTATCTGATAGTGTTCAATGAATTGTCACCCTTGGTTTGGGATGAGTGTGCGGGAAAATAGCAGCAGGCTTGGGGAGCATCTGGTCCGCAAGCTGTATAAGGCCCATGAAATCCATACCAGCTAATGCACATGCCTGACCAAATATAGCAGGCTAATTTTCAAGTTGATAATTTTGTATGGCCCTCAAATGATATTATAGATATCCAAATTGTCCTTGGCAGAAAAAAGGTCCCCCACCCCTGAATGGTAATATGATCAACTACCAGAACATACTCCCGTTTTCCCTTCAACTCTATTTCCTCTTCCCTTGTTAATTCAACTTTCAGCACCTGAGGCTCAAAAAAGAACAAGTGATGTAAATCATATAATTATTAAAATGTGTATTTACACTTGATAATTTTTCTATGTAAAGTTTAATTATAGTATCCTTTAGCTGTAGCACAGTATGTCAACATCAACAGTATAATAAAGCACCAGGAATTTTAGGAAATAAAAAATGCTGCAGCTAGTTTGAGATTTTGAATAGTATACTGAGCACTTTTTGGACATCTGCCCAATTCTCAATGACATTTTCTCTGTCAACTGCCACTTCCCTATGCCCATGTCCTCCACCCCATTTATCTCATTAACCAGAGTGAGATTCTGGCAGCTAAATCATACCCAGGTGGGTCAATGGGAATCTACCTCCTATAAATCGGGAATTGGGATCCAGGGACAAGGACGATTTCAATTTATTCAGGAACTGAGGGATGTGACCTAAGAAACTTTTCAAGATTGCATTCTGACTGCTGGGCACAAAGTGACAATAAAAAGCTAGTCTCTGCCCAGCAAGGGAAGAGGGGCAGAGAGAGAAAGTAGGAAAAATAGTACTCTTTGTTCTAGGGGTGCCGTGACAAATTTCTCCCAAATATTCCAGCCTTTTTCCAATACATTTCCCATTTAAACAATTTCTTAAACTAGATTGAGTTGGTTTGTATAATTCTCAACCTAATGAGATTTCAGGAAGCATGGCATGGACTTCTAGCGCTCACACACATTTTATCTTATTTTCTCATATCTTCAACTTTCTCGTCTCTAACTCTTAAGTCTAATATGTTTAGAGCTGGAATCTTGCTTGAGTTCTGGGTCAATATATATTCTTTAGTTTCCATGGCAGTTTTTGGAGCACATGACTGTTTATTTAAGTGTCAAAAAACAAATCAAAGTACTTTCTCCAAAGGGAAAAAATAAAAAGGATTTATTGACTCATACAACTGAAAGTCCAAGAGGAGATCTGGGTTTAAGAATAGCCAAATGTGCCCGGCCGGTGTGGATCAGTGGTTGAGTGTCGGCCCATGCACCAAGAGGTCACCAGTTTGATTCCCAGTCAGGGCACATGCCCAGGTTGTAGGCTCAATCCCCAGTGGGGGGCATACAGAAGGCGGCCAATTGATGTTCTTTCTCACCAATGTTTCTATCTCTCTCTCCTTCTCCCTTCCTCTCTCTGAAATCAATAAAAGGAAAAAAAATTTTTTTTTAAATAATAGCCAAATGCAAAGCTGAACTGTTCTCATCATCAAAATGACACTATTTTTCTGTGGGGTCTGCTTTCTTGTGTATTGCTTTCTGTGTTATGCAAACTGTGATGGCAAAGACCAACAGAACAACTGTGTTACTATATTATGATAGTGAGCAAACCTCAGTAAAAAGTGATACCTCTTTCATAATTATTCCAGTGACTCCCCATGGCCTTATTGGTGTTAAGTGGCCGTGCCTGAACAAGTTACATTGACTTCTCTGAGCCTCAAAGTCACTTCTGGTTCCAGGAAAAATTGATGATAGCTCCATGCAAAACATATGAACTCACAAGAGTGGAGAGGTGGTTTCTTTAAGGGAAATCCAAATACATAACCAAAAAATGGGGCAATGGATGCTGGACAGACAACAGCTATGCTAATTAAATTGATCATTTTAATCTCTCACCTAATCTGGTTTTACAATTTCATATTGTGGAAAACTTCTTCTCAGTTATCAGAAAAAGAAACATGACCTAGTTCAAACCTTAAATTTGTATTGGACTGTATAATCTACCACATAACTTGTTAAAAGATTCATCAATTGTCTGTCTTACCACAGGGAGGACAAGGACGGGATCACGAGGAATAAAAGTGGCAGTTGTTCCTGCTATTTCCGGAATTATAGAAAAAATTATAAAACCTTTAAAAATATCTTCTCAATTTTAGACTTTTCAGTGGCTATTGTTTTCACATTAAAGATTTAAACATTCCTATAGAGAAAAAAAAATTCTAACATTTTAACTATTTTTCACTGAATACAACACTTTTCAGCTCTGATGTGGCTAATTCTAAATATGAATCGGAATCACCTGACCAGGTTTAAAGAAATGAACATATTGGGATCTATCCCGACCAGCCTTCAAAGAGATTTTTTAATTACATTTATACTTCAAAGAGTCCAAAAATCACACAAAACTTGAAAGCAAGCAAACAAGATTACTGGGTGTGTTTTTTTGTTTGTTTGTTTGTTTGTTTGTTGTTGTTTTTTTGTAAATTCAGTGTTTATCTTGCCTTTTTATTGTCTGTTCTATTTTACAATTCTGTAGGAACAGAAGTTAACTGAAAGCCTTTTAAAAACATAGAAATGCAAATAATTTGTGTCTGAAGAAAAGATTACCCTAAACAGTACAAAGATTTACGTCATTATTAGACTTGGACATGTTTGTTTCCTTATCATTGCCTATATATACACATAGTCTTTCAAAAGCTCTTTGGTTTTACAACTTACTGGTTCCCCCATTAAATGGTTAAGTAAAACTTTGACACGTTTATTTTATATTTGTATAAGTCATAATGAATTTACCTTTTAGAAAATTTCACTTAAAAATAGTTTACTTGCCCCAGCCAGTTTGGCTCAGCGGTTAGAGCATTGGGACCAGAGAGACCCAGGTTTGGTTCCCGCTAAGGGCATGTACCTCATTTGCAGTTTGTCCCTGGCCTCGATTGGGGTCATGTGGGTGGCAACTACTCGATATGTCTCTCTCACATTGATGTTTCTCTCTCTCTCTCTTCCTCCCTCTCTCCCTCCTGCTCTATCTGAAGATAAATGCAAAAATGTCCTCGGTGACTTGGGTGAGGATAAAAGAAATAGCTTACATTTTGCCTGGCAGGTGTGGCTCAGTGGTTGAGTGTCGACCCATTCACCAGGAGCTCACTGGTTCAATTTCCAGTCAGGGCATATGCCCAGGTTGTGGGCCAGATCCCCAGTGTGGGGCATGCAGGAGGCAGCCAATCGATGTTCTCTCTCATCGATATTTCTATCTCTCTCTCTCTCTAAAATCAATAAAGAAAAACAAATAACAAAGAAAACTTTATTTTTAAAAATAGTTTACTTTTCTATTTTCCTGTTACTATGTATTTTACAGGTTTTCAATGATAGCTTTACAAATATATCAAACAGGTTCTTGGTCTGTTAAATTTATGTATTTATTTAAATATGTTTTTATTGATTTTTTTAGAGAGAGAGGAAGGGAGAGACAGAAACATTGATGTGAGAAAGAAACATCAACCGGCTGCCTCCTGCTCATAACCCAGGTGTGTGCTCTGACCAACAATTGAACCGGAACCTCTCAGTCCATAGGACGATGCTCAGTACACTGAGCCACACTGGCCTGGCTATTAAATTTATTTTCGATCAATTTGCCATCTATATTCTTTCTTTCTAATTTTAAGAACTAAATAAAATAATATTTCAACATGATTTTCCTTTTTTTTCTCTTTAATATAACAGAGTTTGGGGTTTAACTGTATTAGTTAGGCCAGACACTTAAGAAACTCTCTTAGTCCTGGCCGGTTTGGCTCAGCGGTTGGAGCGTCGACCCAGGTTCGGTTCCCGCTAAGGGCACGTACCTCGGTTGCAGTTTGTCCCCGGCCCTGGTTGGTCGTGCGGGTGGCAGCCACTCGATGTGTCCCTTTCACATCGGTGTTTCTCTCTCTCTCTCTTCCTCTCTCTCCCTCCCACTCTACCTGAACAAAAAATGGAAAAATGTCCTCGGGTGAGGAAAAAAAACAAAACAAAACTCTCTTATACAAATGAAAACATAATAATTAAATATTTTGTTGGCTTTAAGTTGTTGCAGTAACAAAGCAGTTAAAGTACACATTCATAATTTCCTATGAAACATTTGAAAAAGGAAATATAGAATACCATGTTAATACATTGTATACTGTTCTTCCATATATTTCCTTCCATGTGCCACCTGCACTTCAAGATAAGATAAACTTACCTTTGCAAAACACCTACATTTACATTGAGTGTGTATAAAAAGGTTAATTTTAGACTTTTAGAACCATGTAGTATGAAGGTTGACTATCTCCTCAACATCTTCTCAATTACATTATTGTTTACCAGACGTTCGAAATCTTCTCGCTCACACTGTTGACCCAATTGCCCAACTTGAGGAACTTCCTCCTCGCCACAAGCAGTTTCACTCACCACAATATGGTTGTCCATTGGTAAAAAATTGGGTCATAAAAAATACTTGTTGGCACATTTTGAGTTTTTACTTTAAAATTTTTCTTTGTACTCAAGAGTTTATTCTTATATCTTTCATCTCATTCTCCCTACACTTTTATTGGAATATTTTAGAATTTTTGTTTGTATTATGCAGTATTTTTTGGGAAAATGATACAACTTTGCCATGCATCATATACATCGCAACTGAAGCATGTAACATAAGAGTTGAACCATTCTATACTTAAATGTGAAACAATCGCAGGTAAAAGTATTGAGAAAATGCGTTACCTGGTCATTTGGATATTTTGGTTATTATGCCTCGTTCAGTTCTCTGTAGGATGCTTAAAACTTCTTTGCTGAACTAAATCAAATAGAAACACAATATGGTATTAAGGAGAAAGTATTTTTCAAGACTTTCCCCTAAACTTAGCATATATAGACAGCTTATTGCTCTACTTGCATTTATTTATAAGTATTATATGATGAGGATAATTCTGTTTCAAAAATTCTTGAATTTCTTAAGAGCATCATAAATGTACAAAGAGAAGGACTAAATTTTTGTACCGTTCAGACTTCTAGAAATTCTCATTTTTAGTTTTGGTTTGCTTATCCTAATTTGTTTCTAATAAATTCAAAGATAACCTTATTCAAGTAATATTAGATTTTATTCCTTATTAAATAAATGTTGGGACCAAAATATGATTCATAGATGAATTTCACAAGCTGAATATTGGCTTTCATTGTATTTTTAATATTTTCCTCATTTTCTTCACCATTTTTTATCTCTCTTTTTTTTTCATTTTATTCTTTAGAATGATACTGCGTTAATGCTGCTTACCATTTAGCATAAAACTTAGTTGCATATAGGAAATGGTTACTATATATTTTTAAATATCTCTTAAATTAAGAAATGCTAACTCACTAATGATATTATGCATAAGTAGTGAATCTGGGCTCTTTCTTGTCATTTTCTTTTTTTAAAATCAGGTTTGATTTGGACAGTCCAACATAAAAAAATGTGGATGGGTTAATGAAGCATGAATTATACACATTAACCCTAGAAAACTGTTTAAAGTATACTCTGTATTATTATTGCTTTATAAAGATGGGTGTAGCTTATAATTAAATAGTTCTTGAATATACCATAACTTGAAAAAAATTTAATTCAAAGATTTTCTTACAAAAATACACAAGAAAGGACTCTTATTGAGCAGAAATTGGTATTGTTGATATTAATGTGAGGACTAAGCAGTCAACAAAATGCAAAAATTTGAATTTCTGCTTATAATACAATTTCATCATCTCCCATATGACAATTTGACTTTTTAAAATTTGAAAAACCATTTTCTGTCTTTAAAAGTTTCCAATCAAAAGCTTCTTCAGTATGGAGGCTCCTCAAAAAATTAAGAATGGAGTTACCATATGGCCCAGCAAACCCTCTTCTGGGTATCTACCTGAAAAATTTGAAAACATTTATTTGAAAGTATATATACACCCTTATGTTCACTACAGTATTATTCCTGGTGGCCAAGAAATGGAGACATGTGAAGTGTCCTTCAGTAGATAATTGGGTAAAGAAGAGGTGCTACATATACACAATGGAATATTATTCAGCAATGAGAAAAAAAACAAAAAAAAGAAATACTGCCATTTGAGACAGCATGGATAGATCTTGAGAATATCATGCTAAGCAGCATAAGTCAGATAGGAAAAGTTAAGAACCATATGATTTCACTCATATGTGGGATACAAAACTGAAAGCAACAAATGAACAAACAAGAAAAAAAAACACACAAAAACTCATAGACACAGACAACAGTATGGTGGTTATTAGAGGGAAGGTGTAGCAAAAGATAAAGGGGGTTAAATATATGGTGATGGAAGTAGATTAGACTTAGGGTGGTGGGTACACAATGCAATACACACATGATGTATCACAGAATTTTACACTTGACATCTGTATAATTTCATTAACCAATGTCAGCCCAATAAATTTAATTTAAAAATAGTCTCTTGGAAGATGGCCGTGAGCAGGACCAGAGGGAGGGTGAGTGTATGAGAGAGTGAGCTAGTGTGTGAGAGAGTGTGAGCGGACTTGAAGAGGGACAAACAAACTCTTGCAGTGCAGAGACACTGAGCAGAAGTTTCCTGTGCTGTGGACTGGAGCAGCTGGCTACCGCGGTAAGCAGCTCCTCAGGGCACTTCACCCTGAGGTGGAGGTCCCACCATTTTGGAAGATCCTGGGTCTTCCATGGGAGGAGGCAGTGAGAGCTGCTAGGAACCAGCAACCTGATCCCACCAGCACATCTGGCACCATCGGACCAGTGGACACTCTGTGTCAACACAGACCAGTACATAGTAGTGGAGCTAACAAGGTGCCTGTCATGGAAGCCACGGACTGGTAGTCCAGCACCATCTCCCACAGCAGCAGCCCAATCAGAGTCCTGATATACCCCCAGCAACAGAGGCTGGGGAGCAGACATCCATCCCCAGGCAACAGAAGCACAGACCAGCAGTTGAGAGCCATCCCCCAAAACAACAGCAAAAGGTGAGCAGAAATTGAGCCCCACAGAACAGCAGCACTCCCCAGCCACCAGCAGGACCTGGGGATCCACAGGGGCCTGTGCTGTCCAGTGGCCAACAAGAGCAGTGGGAAGCCAGAGCCCCAGAGAGACTGGTGCTATTCAGTTGCTCACCCACAGGAACTGCAGGGTGCTGAGGCACCAGAGAGGCCTGTGCAACCCAGCAGCCCATAAAATAGGCACGGAGCCGAGTCCCCAAAGGGACTCTGTGATCCAGTTACTGGTGGGACCTGCAGGGTGCAGGGGTACCAGAGAGGCCTCTGCAACCTAGCAGCCCATAACATAGGCATAGAGCCAGTTCCCCAAAGGGACTCTTCGATCCAGTTACTGGTGGGATCTGCAGGGTATGAGGGCACCAGAGAGGCCTGTGCGAACCAGCTGCGCACAAGATAGACCTGGAGGATGTGAAAATGGAGGCGGAGTGAATAGAAGCTACACAGACAATCTCCCAGGACCAAATGAGAATTACAACTAATATAAAGACAAATCCTCAAAAAAAAAAAAAGCAACAGAAAAGCAGCAGGACAGGATCATATAACCAGGGTCACGAATAGCATCTGCTGAGGGGCGAGAAGGTGGCGGGCTGGGAGCCCATGGACAGCAGCAGTCTTAGCTGTGAGCAGAGCCCTTGGAGAATAAAGACCAAGCCTGCTCCACAGCGCAGAGAGCCTGGACAGAGCACTAAAATAGCCATAGCCACTCACCTAGGGCTACTGGGCTGGAACTCTGTGGGAACACCTGAGATTTGGAGGGCACTCAGAGTTTTTGCTTAGTTGCAGCCACAAAGGATGGTGGCCAGTGTTCCTTTGAGAGCTGTGGGGAAAAGCAGCAGTACCTCCCCCACACTCAGAGATTCAGTCTTTTCCAGGTGAGGCAAAGAAATGCAAATTGAGGCTTATTAACAACCAGCCTCTATCTGACACTCTGAAAATCCTCTTATGCAGAATACCAGGGCTACATTCCAAGGCACTGAGTAACTGAGACTACTTGACTCCAGAAAAAGCTAGAGGATAACTGAACTTTTCCTAGGCTTACAAATCTACCCAGGAAGGCATAGAGCCTTGACAGTGGTGTTTAACGTGGGCCCACCCAGGCTCATCCAAACCCAGTAGAGGGAGCCACAAACAGCAGAACACCAAGACCCACAAGGAAAATTTAGCAGGCTCCAAAACCCACTGACATAGCCAAAATGGTGAAACAAAGAAATAAATCCCAAATGAAAGAACTAGAGAACTCTATCGAAGATAAGATCAATGAAATGCAGCTAAGCAAATTATCAGAAGTAGAGTTCAGAGCCATGATATTGAGGAAGCTCAACAGCATGAGTAAGGACATCAGCACCATGAGTAAAGATATAGAAACATTGAAAACCAACCAAGTGGAAGTGAAGAATGACATAGCAGAAATAAAGAACACATTGGAAGAACTAACCAGCAGAGTAGAGAAAACTGAGGACTAGATCAGTGAATTAGAAGACAGGATAGAAAAAAATCAACCAATCAAAAAACCAAAGGAAAAAAAAAAAACAAAAACTTAAAAAACAGCAAGACAGCTTAAGAGAACTGTGGGACAACTAAAAACGTAATAATATTTGCATTATAAGATTCCCCGAAGAGGAAGAAAACGGGCAAGGGTTAGAAAATATATTTGAAGAAATAGTGACAGAAAACTTTCCTAACTTGGTGAAGGAAGAAAGCATTCAAATTCAAGAAGCACAGAGAGTCCCAAGTAAAAAGAACCCAAACAGGCCCACACCAAGACACATAATAATTAAAATGCCAAAAATTAATGACAAAGAGAAAATCCTACAGGCAGCAAGAGATAAGCAACAGGTTATCTACAAAGGATACCCCATAAGGCTCTCAGCTGACTTCTGAACAAAAACACGATAGGCCAGAAGGGAGTGGCATGAAGTAATCAAGGTCATAAAAATCAAGGATCTGAATCCAAGACTACTCTATCCAGCAAGGCTATCATTCAAAATACAAGGTCAAATAAAGAGTTTCCCAGACAAAAAAAGAAGACTAAGGGAATATATCAGCACCAAACCAGCACTGCACGATATGCTAAAAGGACTGATGTAATTAGTAGAAGAAATAGAAAAAATCTATAACCAAACTAAATTCAAATGGCAATAAATAAGTACATATTAATTATCACCTTAAATGTGAATGGTTTGTATGCTCGGATAAAAAGACACAGAGTAGTTGACTGGATAAGAAAGCATGACTCACATGTTGTTTACAACAGACCCACCTCTCTACAAAAGGCTCATGTAGGTTGAAAGTGAAGGAATGGAAAAAAATGAAAAAAATCTTTCAAGTAAATGGAAAGAAAAAATAAGCCAGGGTAGCAATAGTCATATCTCATAAAGTAGATTTCTAAATGAAGACCATAACTAGAGACAAAGAAGGCCACTGCATATTATTGAAAGGATCTATCCAACAGGAAGATATAACCTTGGTAAACATATATGCATCCAATATAAGAGCACTAAAATATATTAAAAGTCTTTGAGAGGACTTCAAAGGAGAAATCAACAGCAATACAATCACAGCAGGGGACTTCAACACCCCGCTGACATCGATGGATAGATCCTCTAGACTAAAACCTAACAAGGAAACAGAGACTCTAAATTAAGCACGAAACCAAATGTATTTAATAGTTATCTACAGAGAATTACACCCAAAAACTACAGAATTCACATTCTTCTCAAGTGCACATGGGACAGTCTCAAAGATAGAACCCATGTTAGGGCACAAACTAAGTCTCTACAAATTCACGAAGATTGAAATCATATCAAGCATCTACTCAGATCACAATGGCATGCAACTAGAAATCAATTGCAACAAGAACATGCAAAGATATTTGAACACATGATCTTAAATAGCATGTTATTAAACAATAAATGGGTTACCAAGGAAATCAAAGAAGAAATTAAAAACTTCCTGGAAACCAATGAAAATGAGCACACAACAACACAAAATCTATGGGATGCAGCGAAAGCAGTTCTGAGAGGGAAGTTCATACCACTACAAGCCTACCTCAAGAAACAAGAAAAATTTCAAATAGACTATCTAACTTCACAACTTAAAGAACTAGAAAGCAAACAAAAAGAAAATCCCAGAGCAAGTAGAAGGAAAGAAATAGTAAAGATCAGAGCAGAAATAAATGACATAGAGACCAAAAAAACAATTCAAAGGATCAATGAAATAAAGAGCTGGTTTTTCGAAAAGATAAACAAGACTGATGGACCCGTAGCTAGACTCACCAAGAATCAAAGAGAGAGAGAACCCAAATACACAAAATCAGAAATGAAAGAGAAGTAACAACTGACACCACAAAAATACAAAGGATCGTTAACAAATATTATGAACAATTATACGACAACAAATTCGACAATCTAAGCGAAATGGACAAATTTCTAGAAACACATAGTTTCCCAAAACTGAACTGGGAAGAGATAGAAAACTTGAACAGACCAATAACAACTAAGGAAATTGAAGATGTAATCACGATTCTCCCAGCAAACAAAAGCCTAGGCCTGGACGGCTTCACGGGGAATTTTACCGAACATTCAAAGAAGAACTAATACTCATTCTCCTCAAACTATTTCAAATAATTCAGGAAGAAGGAAGACTTCCAAACTCGTTTTATGAGGCCAGCATAATTCTAATTCCAAAACCAGAAAAAGACACTACAAAAAAAAGAAAACTACAGGCCAATATCACTGATGAACATAGATGCAAAAATCCTGAAAAAAATACTAGCAAATTGAATTCAGCAATACATCAAAAAAATTATTCAGCACAACCAAGTGGGATTTATCCCAGGGATGCAAGGCTGGTATAATATTCACAAATCAATAAATGTGATAAACCACATAAACAAAAAGAAAGATAAAAATCATATTATCATATCAATAGTTGCTGAAAAAGCATTCGACAAAATCCAGCATCCATGTCTGATATAAACTCTCGGTAATCTGGGAATAGAGGGATCATATCTCAACACAATAAAGGCCATTTATGAAAGACCTACAGCCAACATCATACTCAATGGGCAAAAACTAAAAGCTTTTCCCTTAACAGGAACAAGGCAAGGATGCCCACTTTCACCACTCTTATTTAACATAATACTGGAAATCTTAGCCACAGCAGTCAGACGGGAAGAAAAAATAAAAGGGATCCAAATTAGAAAGGAGGAAGTGAAACTGTCATTATTCGCAGATGACATGATACTATCCGTAGAAAACCCCAAAGACTCCATCAAAAATTTACTAGACTTAATAAAAGAATTTGGCAATGTAGCAGGATACAAAATTAACATAAAAAATTGACGGCATTCTTACACACCAATGATGAAGTCACAGAAAGAGAACCTAAAAAAATAATCTCATTTACTATTGCAGCAGAAAAATTAAGATACCTAGGAGTAAACTTAACCAAAGAAATAAAAGATCTATTCTCAGAAAACTACAGGTCACTGCAAAAAGAGATAGAGGAAGATATAAAAAAGTGAAAGCACATACCTTGTTCATGGTATACTACCTAAAGCAATCTATAGAATCAATGCAATCCCCATCAAAATACCAATGACATTCTTCATAGAACTAGAACAAATACTTCAAAAGTTCATATCCAACCAAAAAAGACCCAGAGTAGCCACAGCAATCTTGAAAAAGAAGAACAAAGTTGGAGGGATCACATTACCAGATTTCAGGTTATACTACAAAGCCACTGTAATCAAAACAGCCTGGTACTGGCAAAAGAACAGGCATATAGACCAGTGGAACAGAACAGAGAACCCAGAAATGGACCCAAGGCAATATGCTCAATTAATATTTGACAAAGGTGGCAAGAGCATACAGTGAAGTAAAGACAGCCTTTTTAATCACTGGTGTTGGGAAAATTGGACAGCTACATGCAAAAAAATGAAACTAGACCATCAGCTTTCACCATATACAAGAATAAACTCAAGATGGATAAAAGACTTAAATGTGACTCATAAATCCATAAAAATCCTGGAAGAAAATGTAGGCAACAAAATTTCAGACATCATACACAGCAGAATTTTTACTGATACAACACCTAAGGCAACAGAAACAAAGGAGAAAATGAACACATGGGACTACATCAAACTAAAAAGATTCTGCGCAGCAAAAGAAACAACCACCAAATGAAAAGGCAACCCCCTCTATAGGAGAGCATAATTGCCAATGATACATCAGATATGTGGTTAATTTCCAATATATATAGAGTGCTCATATAGCTCAACAAAAGGAAGACAAAGAACCCAATTTAAAAATGGGCAGAGGGGCTGAATAGACACCTCTCTAAACAGGACGTACAAACGGCCAAGAGGCATATGAAGAAATGCTCAACATCACTAATCATCAGAGAGATGCAAATTAAAACAATAATGAGGTGTGAACCTGTCAGAATGGCTGCCATCAACAAATCATCAAACAACAAGTGTTGGAGAGGGTGTGGAGAAAAGGGGACTTTAATGCACTGCTGATGGGAATGCAGAGTGATGCAGCTACTATGGAAAACAATATGGTGTTACCTCAAAAATTAGAAATTGAACTTCCATTTGACCCAGTGATCCCACTTCTAGGAATACACCCTAAGAAGCCTGAAACACCAATCAGAAAAAATATATGTACCCCCATGTTCATAGCAGCACTATTTACAATAGCTAAGATCTGGAAACAGCTCTAATGTCCATCAGTAGACGAATGGATTAAATAGTGGTGATACATATACACAAGGAGTATTATGCAGCTGTAAGAAAGAAAGATTTTTTATCCTTTAGAGGACATGGAAGGACCTGGAGAGTATTATCCTAAGCAAACCAAGCCAAGCAGAGAAAGACATATATCACATGATCTCACTTATTTGTGGAATATAATGAACATAGCAGTCTGAGGAATGGGGTGGTCCTAGAGATGTGAAGTGAGGTACAGACTAACAATCCCTAGAAAAGGGAGGTTGTGGGGAGAGATAAACCACAGAGCTATATGCATGTATACATGAACAATGGACATAGAAAACAGGGCTGGGGACAGTGTGGGGAGGGAGGGGGAGAAGTGATTCAGTGGGGGGAAAAGGAGAAACATCTGTAACAAAAATTAATTAATTAATTAAAATAAAAAAAATAGTCTCTTATATGATACTTATACCAAAATGTATGAGTATCATGTCATGTGGCACCACATTTGTACATATTCCATGCTAAGGATTATCAACACCTAGCATATTTTCTGTCACATAAAAGCATTCTTGTATGAGCATTTCTTTTTATATATTTTTTTTGTTATTCTCACCCAAGTGTATTTTTTTTTGCATTTATCTTTTTTTTTTTTTTGCATTTATCTAAGATAGAGTGGGAGGGAGAAAAGGAGGAAGAGAGAAAGAAAAACATCAGTGTGAGAGAGACACATCGAATGGTTGCCACCCTCATGACACCAACCAGGGCCAGGGACAAACTGCAACTAAGGTACGTGCCCTTAGTGGGAACCGAACCTGGGCCTCTCTATTCTGAGGGCTGACACTCTAACCACTCAGCCAAACCAGCTAGGGCAGTATTTTCTTTTTAAATAATTGAATAAATGAATGATTTATAAAGGAATAAATACATTTTAGTTTAATTATTACAACTATGTTCTAGACTTTGTAAGAGCAATATCTCTTGGAGAATAAAAAATTCCCTAAATAAACTTATTCTGCTTACCAAATTTGCCAAATGAAGGTTCTCAATATATGTATAATGAAAATGTTAGTACAAAAGAAATTAGCAAGAACTATGGTACTCTGTAGGCTCACATAATTTTTATCTGTCCTACAAATTTATCACATTTTATGTCTAAAATAAATTATGCATTTTTATTAAACATTTCTGTTATTGAACTTCCAGTCAAGATAGCAGTGTCAATAAACATGGTACTTGTCTCATCCCACAGCCACATCAAAATTGCAACTAAACTACAGGCAGCCATCATTCAGAATCACCTGAAATTGAGCTGAATGGAAGTCCTACAACTACAGAAATTAAGATGTAGCTGCATGGAGACTGGTAGGAGGGGCAGAGGTGCAGACTCACTGGTCCCACACACACGTGGGCCAATAAAAACCAGGAGGAACACCTTAGCTGGGAAGGTCCTCCCTGAAGGGCCAGGGATCCCCATACCACACCTGGCCCCCAGCTCAAGTTTCAGTGCCAGGAAGAGAAGTCCCCATAACTTCTGGCTGTGTGAAACAGCAGGAATTGAAGCTGAGGGAGGCTGAGGCTTCTGGTGGTTCCTCTTAAAGGGCCTGGGCATGGATTTACTTGGACTTACTCCCTTCAGTCTCCAGTGTTGGGGAAGCAGCTTGAAAGGTACCAAAGACATATGGGGAATAATCGAATTGTTTGGCACTGGGATGAGAGCTGCAGAGGCAGCTTTCTGCTGGACAGACATGCTGGCAGAAGCCTTTGTTCCTTTGGTGAGCCCTTCCCTCACTGGGCCAGCAGATGGGCACCATATCTGGGACTCCAACAACATGGCTCACACTGTTTGCTCCAACCTGGTGATTTCCCAAGGTCCCACCCCACCCAATTTTCAGGCCCATCCAAGCTGTTTCCTGTGGCTTACCATGGGATAGGCCTGTCTTGGTTTAATTTTCAGATTTTCCTAAATTCTCTGAAACAAACAACATCTGGCCTCAGTGTGCCCCATACATCTTTGTAAGTGGTCCTAGGCTCAGCACTAGAAGCAGCCAGACTGGGTTCACAGCTTGGCTTTACCTGGGCACCTCTAAGTCCAGTACAAGAAGCAGCTATCTGGAGATCATTTTGTGGCTTATGCCTGGTGGCCTCAGGTAGAACACTGGCAGTGGCTGACCTTGCCCCAGATTCAGAACACCCAGTAGACAGCTTCAGACCATGGCAAAGTACCTCTATAAATGTCACAATCAAGTGGTAGACTCAGTGGGTACTAGAGCCCTGATGAAGTAAGTCTTGCACTGTGTGGTGGGCCCCTGCACAGCTGATCCTCCAAGGTAGTCAGAGGTCAGTGGTCAGTGGTCACAGCCAATTCTTGCAGCTGAACAGCCTGAGTAAATCCCTCCCATTGGTGTGCTAACAGCAATCAAGACTCAATTACAACAGAAAGGTGTAGAGTCCTCACAAGGGGTGCACCATGAGGGCCCAGATGTGGTGATCAGGGAGTCTGTGCCACTGGACCATACAGGACACCTACTACAATAGGCAACCCTACCAAGCCTAGGAGACATAGAAACTCTACCTAATTCATAGAAACAAACACAGGGAGGCAGCCAAAATGAGGAAACAAAGAAATATGTCCCAAATGAAAGAATAGAAAAAACCTCCAGGAAAAGAACTAAATGAAATGAAGATAAACAATCTTATAGATGCAGAGTTCAAAACACTGTTTATAGGGGATTTAGTGAGGACTTCAAGAGCATAAAAAAGGGACAGTCATAAATGAAGGATGCACTAAGTGAAATAAAGAATAATTTACAGGGAATCAATAGAGTAGGTGAAGCCAAGAAGCAGATCATCTATTTGGAATATAAGGATACAAAAAACACCCAATCTGAACAGCAAAGAGAAAAAATAATCCAAAACAGTGAGGATACTGTAAGGGGCCTCTGGGATAACTACATGCTGACCAACACTCACATCATGGGGTTGCCAGAAGGAGAAGAGAGAGAGCAAGAAATTGAAAATCTATTTGAAAAAAATAATGATAGAAAACTTCCCCAACTTAGTGAAGGAAACAGATACACAAGTCCAGGAAGCACAGAGAGTCCCAAAGAAGATGAACCCCAAGAGGTTCATATCAAGACACATCATAATCAAAATGCAAAAAGGTTAAAGATGAAGAGAGAATCTTAACAGCAGCAAGGGAAAAGTTAGTTACCTACAATGGAGCTCCCATAAGACTGTTGGCTGAGTTCTCAAAAGAAAATTTGCAAGCTATAAGGGAGTGGCAAGAAATATTCAAAGTAATGGAAAACAAGGACCTACAACCAAGATCACTCTATCCTGCAAAGCTATCATTCAGAATCAATGGACATATAAAGGTTTCTCAGACAAGACAAAGCTAAAGGAGTTCACCACCACCAAACTAATATTATATGAAATGTTGAAGGGTCTTCAGAAAAGAAAGAAATAAGAAAGAAAGAAAGAAAGAAAGAAAGAAAGAAAGAAAGAAAGAAAGAAAGAAAGAAAGAAAGAAAGAAGAGAGAGAGAGAGAGAGAGAGAGGGAGGGAGGGAGGGAGGGAGGGAGGGGAGGGAGGGAGGGAGGGAGGAAGGAAGGAAGGAAGGAAGGAAGGAAGGAAGGAAGGAAGGAAGGAAGGAAGGAAGGAAGGAAAAGAAAGAAAGAAAACATAAATAATAAATACATATTTATCAACAATTGAATCTACAAACAAGGTGAATAAGCAGAACAGAAACAGACTCATAGATAGAGACTTTTTTGTTGATTGCCAGATGGGAGGGGTTTTGGAGGGGATAGGAAAAAAAGATGAAGGGATTAAGAAGTACAAATTGGTTGTTACACTAAGGTACCTCAAAGGGAAGGTGTGAGGAAATGGGTTGGAAGAGATTAACCAAAAAAATTATGTGCACATATACATAACCAACGGACACAGACAATAGTGTGGGGAAGACAGGAGGGGGGCTGGGTTGGGGAGGAGGGGGTTAATGGCATAAAATAGGAGGGACATCTGTAATATATTCAACAATAAAGATAAGTTTTAAAAATACTTTTTATTAATACATGTTTTAAAATCTTTAATCGGTGATTAAATCAGGTTTTTATACTCACTCTCCTGGTCCCCATTGCAAGAAATATCAGGTATTTGTGAAATAGCTGGGAAAGGTAAACATTTTGATTCAACCATAATTGACTCATTTACTACCAGAACAATGTCACAGATTCAGGGAGGAATGGATTTTTCTAGACACTTTTATTATTTTAATCCATTTTCTGAAGTTTTGGGTCTCCTTATATGATATGTACTATTGATTCAATAAAATATCCTTTGTAAATATGAGAGTCTTTTTCTATAATTTATAATTTGCTATCCTTCTGAGAATAACCTCCATCAAATGTCTCTTAAAAATCATTAACATTTTTTTTTTTTAATTTCAAGGATTGGTCTTTGTATTTTCACTATTCCAAATCCTCTTTGTGATATACATTCAGGCAGGCCTATCATTTCTTCGTACAATATCTGCATGACAAATTAATAACATTGGTTGTATAATATTTAGCCTTTATTAGTTTTCAGAATATAAAAATCATTTTAGTAATGTCATATATATGTACAAAAGTGTGTTTTATGTTAAATATAATTCAATTACTGGCCAGATGTAAATAATTATTTTGCTTTGAAATTAATCAACTCTAACACTACTAACTACCTCAATATATAAATATATCTTAGTATAATATATAGTAAAGTATGTATTGGAATGTATTATGTTGCAAACCAAAGTATAATTCACATCTTATATTATTTGTAAAAAGAAAGACTTCATATGATCAAAAAATGATTGCTACATTTGGGGTTGAATAGTAAACCTTATTTGTTATTTTATACCATGTATTTTGCTTAATTATGTTGGGGTGGCTGCATTTATTATAGGTATATTTATGTCAACTAATATGACATTGAACATTAGATTTATGGGGCAATCTATATGTAACTTTAGAGGAGATCAAATAAGCCATAAAATAAAATATTATGTATTTTATTACTTGTCACTACTTAAGATATTGATCAAGAAGAATGCAAATTACTCATTGGTATCAATAGCTGAGCTGACAAAAATAATAAAATATGAGTTACAGGACAACTTTCAAATTATCTAAATATACAAATTTAGACTGGAAACAGAGTGCAGGTTTAAATGTATGACATATCTGCACTGCACATTTTGGCTAGTAATGTATTTCTGCGTAAGGCCACAGGCAGCAGCTACTTGACAGCTGGCTTCCCACATTTCTCATATAGAAGAACTACTGTTAGTATTTCAGTTTTTCACCTGTGCACACAAACACAAGTATTGACTGTTATTTAAAGCAGCATCTTGGAAAAGATAGATTACTGATTACCTCCCCCCCAGGAAATATTTCATTGAAATATTTCTTTTAAACTCTTACTTTTGGACTTTATTTTGACATAACTGTCCTATGCTGTTTGAATCCAAAGTTTAATTGTTGGACTGACAGCTTTAGTCTGCATACGAATGTAATTCATACCTTCCAACCATTGAATAGAAGAAAACATCTTGAATTCAACAGTATTAATAAGAGTACAATAGAAATGTAAACAATTACATAACATATGCTCATGAAATTTCATCATTATTACTACTTCTACATATATCAGTACCAAGAATTTAAAGTTAAATATATTAATTAATAAATAGAAAAAAAATTATATAAATCAATGATAATTATCTTTTGAATCCTTGATGCCCGGGAATTCAAAATTGAGGCTTTCTCAAGGATTTGACAATATACATGTGAATTCAAGGCACACACATCATACTTTTGTACTCTGGAGACCTACATAATTTTATTAATCAATGCATTTAATTTTAAAAAGATAAACACAAAATATGCTAAATAGCAAATAATTGACAAGAAATTTAATATGAAGAAATGTGAAATATAATGTAGATATATATGATCAATCAGCAAAAGAAAGGGTTTATCTTTAGCAATACTAGGCCAGTTTGGTTTAGGAGCTGTAAACTGAACATTGAAAATAGAAGAAGAATTCCCTTGTAAGTAATTAGCTGCCTTTCTCTTACTGCTTTTAAGATTCTCTCTTTGTCTTGAACCTTTTGCATTTTGATGATGATGTGTCTTGGTGTGGGCCTCTTGGGGTTCATCTTGTTTGGGACTCTCTGTGCTTCCTGGACTTGTATGTCTGTTTCCTTCAGCTGATTTCTCAAAAGAAACCTTGCAGGCCAGAAGGGAGTGGCAAGAAATATTCAGAGTGATGAAAACCAAGAACCTACAACCAAAATTACTCTATCCTGCAAAGCTGTCATTTAGAATCGATGGACATATAAAAACTTTCCCAGACAAGAAAAAGTTAAAGGAGTTCCTCACTACCAAACCATTTTTATATGAAATGATGAAGGGTCTTTTTGAAGAAAAAGATAAAATGTAT
The DNA here is from genome assembly GCF_014108415.1 of Molossus molossus. Classification (NCBI taxonomy): domain Eukaryota; kingdom Metazoa; phylum Chordata; class Mammalia; order Chiroptera; family Molossidae; genus Molossus; species Molossus molossus. The sequence continues at coordinate 71,175,609 of NW_023425344.1, read as the reverse complement.
GAACAAAATGGCAATGAATACATATCTATCAACAATGGAATCTACAAACAAAATGAACAGATAGAACAGAAACATTCTCATAGATACAGAGAACATTTTGTTGGTTGCCAGTTGGGAGGGGGGTTGGAGGAATGGGTGAAAAAGGTGAAGGGATTAAGAAGCACAAATTCATTGCTAGACTGACAAACCTCAAAGGGAAAGGGGTTGGGGGGATGGGAAGAAATAAACCAAAGAACTTATATGCATAACCAATGGACACAGACAATAGTGTGGGAAAAGGTGGGAGGGGGGCGGGAATGGGGAGGACGGGGTCAATGGGGGAAAAAGGTGGAACATCTGTAATACATTTTACATCCAACAATAAAGATTTGGAAAAAAAATAGAGGAAGAAATTGAGCTGGTCTAGAGAAAAAGGTGGTTAAATGGATGAATAATAGAGGGATGTCATCTTAGGAGACTAGAAAAATATTACACCTAACGACTAACGGGCACCTGTGTGTGTATGGCTGCACACACAGTTGGGGAAGCATGGTGAACTATAGGCATAAAACCGGACCTCCTTTTTCTCACTTTCCTGCAAATAATGGGCAAAACTAGGTTATCATTAAGGACTTGATGAACATATTGCCTGAAACTCTAAGTAAATAGAAGATGGTTTATATTGGAATTCAAGATGGTTAAGGAGACACATGTTTCAATCCTTTTGGTTCTCAGGGAAATAGATTCAGTCTTCTAGGCAATTTTTAGTAAAAGATGTTTGACTCTTAAACATGTATTTAGCAATGAGAAAAGGAGGAAAAAAGATACAATAGCAAGCTACTGTGTAGAGTATAAGACTTCTCTGGAATTCTTGCTCCTTTCCTTCCCAGCCAATAGCTAGAGAGAGGCAGTGAAAAGAGGAACAGGAGATGACCAGACCAGAGAAATGGTTAAGTCTGAGTCCTCAGACAACTTTACAGATTCATATTAGTCACCAAAGATTCACATTTTAGTACCTGAACTAGAATCACAAATATTTTAAAACACATAAAAAAGGTCTACCGTAAATTAAACTTTTATCTCAGGAATCTACAAGGGAATTCTTGGCTTATCAATATGGCTATTGGTATATGGATTGGGGAGGGGTGTTTGAAGCTAAATGTCATTAAATAGAAAATCTAATTCACCCAGCCCAAACAGTCAGACCCACAGGCCTGTAATAACTGCATTCAAAGTCAAAGGGCATGAAGTTACGCAGAGAGAGATGAAAACATTAAGAAAGCAAAGGGTCATGGTGGGAAGCCTGTTGGAACCTGGTCAGGATACCTCTCTTAAGTAAATCGTTTTGTTAGTTACTCAGAGAAGCCTCCTTGAATCCCTACGAGACAACTGTGAGAGCAGACATCACATCTAAAGGGAAATCCATAGTCAACACAAACAGAAATCCATACACAAGAAAGTGAATAAACTCAGTCTGATAAATGAACTGCTAGGACAGGTAAAACTATTTTATTTACTTATGTTTACTTTTTATTGTTGAAAGTATTACAGATGCCCCCCCTTTCCCCATTAACCCCCTTCTTCCCGCTCCCACCCTTCAAGCTAGTTTATTTTTAATTGAGCATTTTGACTATTTGGATCAAAAGAATCAATTTGATATGACAAGAAATTAAGATGAAGTTATATATTAAGATAATAAATTCTTGTTAGAATTGATTACATTTCAGAGCAAAATAACTATTTGCATTTAGTCAGTAATTGAAAGAAAAAGGTGATAATCTAAAAGTGTCTGATTTTTAAAAAATTGGAGGAGCTGTGTAATTACTCAAATTTCCATTAATTTATAGCCAGAGATAAAAATATTGTTTTTGTTTTACTAAAATAGATTTTTAATAAACACCAATTTGTTGAACATTTAAAAAATTTTTTTTGTTTCACTTGCTCTTTATTTTTTTTAATTGAATTTATGGGGTAACATTGGTTTATAAAATTATATAGGTTTGAGGTGTGCAATTCTATAATATATAAAAGATACTTTAAAAAATCTCCTCGCCCTGGCTGGTTTGGTTCAGCGTTTAGAGCGTCGGCCTGCGGTCCTGAGAGACCCGGGTTCGGTTCCCGCTAGGGGCGCTTACCTTGGTTGCAGTTTGTCCCCGGCCCTTGTCGGTTGTGTGGGTGGCAGCCACTCGATGTGTTCCTTTCACATCGATGTTTCTCTCTCTCTCTCTGTTCCTCTCTCTTCCTCCCACTCTACCTGAACAAAAAATGGAAAAATGTCCTCGGGTGAGGATAAAAAAAAAAAAAAAAAAAAAAAATCTCCTCTTTAGTATTAGTAAGTCTATTAAATATATTTTTATCAAGGACCTAACTTTATTTTTAGTAAAAGATATTTTACCTTTATTATGGTAAAACTTTTGCATTTTTAGAATGAATAATTCATAATTTTGAAGATCACTTACCATACTTTAAAAAGGGGCAGGCTATGAAATTAATAAGACAAAATAAGAAAGAAAATGAGATCTGTGAAGATAATTTTAAAGATAAGAGAGATATAGCTTAACACTAGAAACACAATACATTGCTAAATAGAAGGTGTCTCTGTTTGAAAACAGGACAGGATTGCATGTTTGAGTTTGTTATGTCAGGAAATTCATCTGATTAGAAAAAATATATAAAGCTACCCCACATAGTTTGTGTAGCTTTCCATGTTTTTTTTTTTTTTTTTTTTTCCTGTCTTTTCATGCAGAATAATTTCTGCACATCACCGCAAGAGCTGTGCCTTTTCCTAGTTACTAAACTAAATAAAGCACATTGGGCTTCCTGGACTGTAATGGAGAATGGGGTGGAATGAAGATTGGAATTCAGCAGAGGATTTTTAAGGCCCAAAGAATAGATAATGCTCCCATTTAATCTAGTTTTGGATTGTAATTGATTTGGGGATAAGGACACAAACTCCTTTGTTTGCTGTTCCATGTCTTTAAACAGTCTCGTGGGAGGAAACCATCAAAGTGAATTCTGTAAATGTGGAATTAACAAGGCAAAACTAAAGACACTTAGGTTTGCATCATAAATTGTGGCCATTGACTAAATTGTCTAGAAAAAGTTTAATCTGCCTTTCTGATTATCTAAAAATTTAACCTTTTCCATTTCCCAATTGGAAAATGTTGGCTCAGTGTCATCTACATATCTAGTGCCTATATAATGATGATGCAATGTCAGTTAAAAAAATGAATATTGTGACAGAAACAATTCTCATGTACATAAAAATTTAGAATCTCATATGAATAAAATTTTAATTAAAAGAAATCTGTTTGACTATTCACGTGAACTGTGACTACACAAAGGTTTACTTTTCTATGTAGAAATAAAGTGAATATTGAAAATTATACCACTTTGAAGATTAAGAATTTAAATTTTTTGGGAAAAAAGCTTATAAAGAAGATTTTCTTCATAAAAATGACATATTTAAAAAAAAATCAAAGCCTCAATCTTCTCTTATTTTTATCACAATAAGAGTGGTTAATAGCATTTCACTGATATTTATATAATTTCTACATTTATGTAATTTGACTAGTTTTTCCTACATGCAATTAACTTTTATGTTCCAGAATAATTTAACTATGATGGTTGCAAATATGAGACATTAACTGTCAATGGTACTTGGATCATATTCTAATTGATACTTCAATGAGGTTGCCAATTATTTGACAAAAAAAAAAAAAGGCTTTTACATTTTGCATTTGAATTAATAAAGAGTAAAAAGCATTCACATTTTTACTTGTCTGAGTCAATGGGGAAAACTAGTTTACATATACATGTGTACTAATTTCTATATTCTGATTAGGATAGTTTCATGGTATTAAAGTTATAGTGTTAAAATAATGTGATAAATTTTTAGGCAAGTGTATAACAAAGTAATTTTCTCATTTAAAATATTTATTTTTTGCAATTTTATTATTTTTGTTACAGATGATTCTCTTTTCTCTCCCCTAGACACCCTCCTCCGGATCCTGCCCCCTCCTCCACCCCACTCCCCAACATTGTTGTCTATGTTCATTGGTTATACATACATGCATATAAGTTCTTTGGTTTATCTCATCCATCCCTGTCTCCCCTCTCTTCTGAGGTTTGTCAATCTGAACCGTACTCCTTCTATGTCTCTGGGTCTATGTTGTTCATTATATTTCACAAATAAGTGAGATGATGTGACATTTGTCTTTCTCTCACTGGCTTATTTCACTAAGCATAATGCTCTCTCCAGGTTCCTCAGTATTGTCTCAAGGGATAAGGAATCTCTCTTTCTTACAGCTGCATAGTATTCCATTGTATATATGTACCACAGCTTTTTTAACCACTCATCTATTAATAGAAACTTGGGCTGTTTCCAGATCTTAGCTATTGTAAATAGTGCTGCTACGAACATGGGAGTACATATATTCTTTCTGATTGGTGTTTCAGACTTCTTAGGGTATATTCCTAGAAGTAGGATCACTGGGTCAAATGGAAGTTCAATTTTTAATTTTTTGAGGTAACATCATATTGTTTTCCATAGTGGCTGCACCAGTGTGCATTCCCACCAGCAGTGTACTAAAGTCCCCTTTTCTCCACACTCTCGCCAGCACCTGTTGTTTGATGATTTGTTGATGACAGCCATTCTGGCAGGTGTGAGGTGATACCTCACAGTTGTTTTAACTTGCATCTCTCTGATGTTTAGTGACATTGAGTGTTTTTTCATATGTCTCTTGGCCATTTGTATGTCTGGTTTGTCCTATTTGGAGAGGTATCTATTTAGGTCCTCTGCTCATTTTTTAATTGGTTTCTTTGTCTTACTTTTGTTGAGTTGTATGAGTTGAAAGTAATTTTTATATATTTCTTCTCTTGTATCTGTTTGCGACAAAGAGTAAAATGAACTTGACTTATTTTGTAAGTGGGATAACATGATTTATGATATAGAGTTATATGCAGTTTCTTTTGCATAGTTAGGTAAAAACACTCTTCAAAGAGAGTATGATTTAGTGTGTTAAGATGTTTTGTTTGACTCCTGAGATGTCTGTGTCTGGAGGACTGACTCTGGTCCTCGACCTTACACATTTGGAAATTAGGATGAGGGGGAGTGAATGAAGCTAACCAAAGTCCACAGGACAATTTATTAATCTTAGGTCAGAAAATCACTGTTAAAAATACATTATGCCTTTTGTTTTTTTTAATGTATCGTGAAAAGAGGATCAAGTTGCGCCCTGGCCGGTTTGGCTCAGCGGTTGGAGCGTCGGCCTGCGGTACAGAGAGACCCGGGTTCGGTTCCCGCTAAGGGCACGTACCTCGGTTGCAGTTTGTCCCCGGCCCTGGTTGGTCGTGCGGGTGGCAGCCACTCGATGTGTCCCTTCACATCGATGTTTCTCTCTCTCTCTCTCTTCCTCTCTCTCCCTCCCGCCGCTCTATCTGAACAAAAAATGGAAAAATGTCCTCGGGTGAGGATAAAAAAAAAAAAAAAAAGAGGATCAAGTTGCTTGGAATCAGAGCAAAAGATTTGAATATTTTTATTTACCCTTAAACTAAATGCAGGGGATCATTCCTCCTCTACCGTGTGTGCGCTAGACAGAACTGGCTCTCATTAGGCTGGACAAGCACATTTGTTCTTGTTCTATAAGTTTTCTACTTATAGCCTATGTGGCTCAGCACCCCTCTATTGTATTACCAGCTTTATGAAGTTTGAATTTCTAATATTATATGCTATTTTAAATGGAACACAATTTAGGGTGGCCACTCCCTACTAGGTCAAGTGAGGCATTTAACTATTGGTAATAAATCATATCTAAATATAAGTAGGACCAGTTACTAAAGAACTTTTACTCCATATATCTTGTCTGTGTTGACATTTTACAACTATCTGTATCCAGTAGCAGATTCTAAATTCACCCAATAGTATTATTATTATTGTTATTTTTGGTGCACCTCAGGTTGAAACTTCCAGCTATCCATTTTTTCATTAAATCCCTTAGTATTTTCCAAGCTGTGATTCAAAAACATGGGTTTGTAACAAAATTTCAATAATTTTTAGCAAAATAAGAAAAATATATTTTTTCCTAAGGTTAAATATAATTAACCCATTTTTGACATTATGTCTCCTTTACTTTATTAAAAAGATGTGTAGTATAAATTATAATAAAAATAGTTACTTTTTATTAGTGAAATTATAAAATGCTGGCAATTTTATATAGAAGTACAATTTTCTTTTATCCTCCTCTCCCTCTTCTTCCAGGAAGCACTAGGGGACTGATAGGACTCTTGTGTGTTTCACAGACTGCCTGTTGTGCATAGGGCTGCCCTGTGGTTTGAGGATGGGTGGACAGGGCTCGCAGACAGACCAACACTACTGATTATGTTCAAATGACCCCGGGAACCAGGTCTAGGATTTACCAGAGTGCCAAAAAAACTTAGCCATCTGCTTTTTCATAAGAAGGGGATTGTGAAAATAAGGACAGAACGTGACAAGATGTTTAAACTTTGGAGGAAAGAAAAATAGCAAGGACCTCAGCGTGGTCTAAGAGAGAGATCAATATAGGAGTGAAATTTGTCTAGTGGCCTGGTGCTCCAAAATCTCCAAAAGTATAATTGTTTGGCAGCTGAGAAGCCTCTTGAGAAAACAATTCATACTTTATTTGCTGTTCATGGCAAGATTTGTTGAAACACTTTACATAATTTAACTAAACTTTTAAAGAATATTTTATAAATGGTTGGTTATTTACTATGTTTTTATTACTACTTTTTTTTATCATCTGTGGTTTTATGGAAAAAACACACAAATTTGCACAATTTTCAGCTTTTTTAATTTGGTGAAAAATTTCTGTGGTATTATATAGACTTTAATTTTCTCCAACGTTAAACTGTAAAATGTAGTGTATTTTTTCTTGCATATAAGATTCAGTGTATATTTCTTTAATCCATCTTTAGCTGTACATATATGTAGTCCTCTTCAATAATTGACCATCAGTGTTCAATCTCAGCTTTTCCATGTACATGCTTTGGTTGAGGGCAAGCCACAGGCTCCTGAGTTTTTATTTTCTGCGGTGTAAATCCAGTTTTAATAGTAAATACTACATAACATTCTAATTGGGGTTATGTGAGATCATCTTCATAGGTTCTTATTTATTTATTTATTTATTTTTATAATTTATTTTTGTAACAGATGTTTCTCCTTTTTTTCCCCCATTGACACTCCCCCTGCCCTGTCCCCAGCTTTGTTGTCTATGTCCATGTGTTATGAGTACATGCATATAAGTTTTGTGGTTTATATCTTCCCTTCCCCCCCAGCCCTCTCTTCTGAGGATTGTCAGTCTGTACCCTACTTCTATGACTCTGGGTCTATTTTTTTCTTCACTTTGTTTAGTTCATTATATTCCACAAATAAGTGAAATCATGTGATATTTGTCTTTCTCTGCTTGGCTTGTTTTGCTTAGGATAACACTTTCCAGGTCCCACCGTGTCGTCTCAAAGGATAAAAGATCTTTCTTTCTTACAGCTGCACAGTATTCCATTGTGTATATGTACCACCGCTCTTTTATCCACTCATCTACTGATGGACACTTGGGCTGTTATCAGATCTTAGCTATTGTAAATAGTGCTGCTATGAACATAGGGGTACATATATTCTTCTGATTGGTGTTTCAGGCTTCTTAGGGTATATTCCTAGAAGTGAAATCACTGGGTCAAACGGCAATTCAGTTTTTAATTTTTTGAGGTAACACCATAGTGCTTCCCATAGTGGTTGAAGCAGTCTGCATTCCCACCGGCAGTGTACTAGGGTTCCCTTTTCTCCACACCTTCCTCAGCACCTGTTGTTTGATGATTTGTTGATTGCGTCCATTCTGACAGGTGTGAAGTGATACCTCATTGTTGTTTTAATTTGCGTCTCTCTGATGATTAGTGACATTGAGCATTTCTTCATATGTCTCTTGGCCATTTGTATGTCCTGTTTAGAGAGGTGTCTATTTAGGTACTCTGCCCATGTTTTGAGTTCTTTGTCTTCCTTTTCTTGAGTTATGTTTAGTACTCCATATATTTTGGAAATTAACCCCTTATCTGATGTATTGTTGGCAATTATGCTCTTTCATACAGTGGGTTCCCTTTCCATTTTAATGGTTGTTTCTTTTTAATTTATTTATTTTTAAAAATTATTTATTTTTTTGTTACAGATATTTTACCTTTTTTACCCTGTTGGCACTCCCCCTCCCCACCCCACCCTCACCCCATCACCGGCTTAGTTGTTCATGTCCATTGGTCATGCATACATGCATATAAGGTCTGTGGTTTATTATCTCTTCCCACCCCCCCACCCCATCTTCTGAGGGATGTCAGTCTGTGCCCTACTTCCATGTTTCTGGGTCTACTGTGTTCCTCAGACTCTAATGTTCACAATATTCCGTATATAAGTGAGATCATGTGGTATTTGTCTTTTTCTGCTTGGCTTGTTTCACTTAGGATAATACTTTCCAGGTCCCTCCATGTCGTCTCAAAGGATAAGAGATCTTCCTTTCTTACCGCTGCATAGTACTCCATTGTGTATATGTACCACTGCTTTTTTATCAATTCGTCTACTGATGGACACTTGGGCTGTTTCCAGATCTTAGCTATTGTAAATAGTGCTGCTACAAACATGGGGGTACATATATTCTTTCTGATTGGTGTTTCAGGCTTCTTAGGGTATATTCCTAGAGGTGGGATCACTGGGTCAAATGGAAGTTCAATTTTAATTTTTTGAGGTAACACCATAGTGTTTTCCACAGCGGCTGCACCAGTCTGCATGCCCACCAGCAGTGTACTAGAGTCCCCTTTCCTCCACACCCTCGTCAACACTTGTTGTTTGATGATTTGTTGATGGCGGCCATTCTGACAGGTGTGAGGTGATACCTCATTGTTGTCTTAATTTGCATCTCTCTGATGATTAGTGATGTTGAGCATTTCTTCATATGTCTCTTGGCCATTTGTATGTCCTGTTTGGAGAGGTGTCTATTCAGCTCCTCTGCCCATTTTTTAATTGGGTTCTTTGTCTTCCTTTTGTGGAGTTGTATGAGCACTCTCTATATATTGGAAATTGACCCCTTATCTGATGTATCATTGGCAATGATGCTCTCCCATTCAGTGGGTTGCCTTACCATTTTGATGATTGTTTCTTGTGCTGTGCAGAAGCTTTTGAGTTTGATGTAGTCCCATGTGTTCATTTTCTCCTTTGTTTCTGTTGCCTTAGGTGATGTATCAGTGAAAATTCTGCTCCGTATGATGTCCAAAATTTTGTTGCCTACATTTTCTTCTAGAATTTTTATGGACTCACGGTCACATTAAAGTCTTTCATCCATTTTGAGTTTATTTTTGTGTATGGTGTAGGTTGATGGTCTAGTTTCTTTTTTTTGCATGTAGCTGTCCAATTTTCCCAACACCATTTATTAAAGAGGCTGTCTTTATTCCACTGTATGCTCTTGCCACCTTTGTCAAATATTAATTGAGCGTATTGCTTTGGGTCCATTTCTGGGTTTTCAGTTCTGTTCCAGTGGTCTATATGCCTGTTCTTGTGCCAGTACCAGGCTGTTTTGGTTACAGTCGCTTTGTAGTATAACCTGATATCTGGTATTGTGATCCCACCTACTTTGTTCTTCTCTTTCAAGATTGCTGTGGCTATTCGGGGTCTTTTTTGGTTCCATATGAACTTTTGAAGTATTTGTTCTAGTTCTATGAAATATGTCGTTGGTATTTTGATGGGGATTGCATTGACTCTATAGATTGCTTTGGGTAGTATGAACATTTTAATGATGTTAATTCTTCCAATCCATGAACAGGGTATGTGCTTCCACTTTTTTTATATCTTCCTCTATTTCTTTTTTCAATGACCTGTAGTTTTCTCCAAATAGGTCCTTTAATTCTTTGGTTAAGTTTATTCCTAAGTATCTTAATTTTTTTGGCGTGATGGTAAATGGGATTGTTCTTTTCAGTTTCTCTTTCTGTGAGTTCATCATTGGTGTACAAGAATGCCGTCGATTTCTTGACGTTAATTTTGTATCCTGCTACTTTGCCAAATTCATTTATTAAGTCTAGTAGATTTTTGATGGAGTCTTTAGGGTTTTCTATGTACAATATCATGTCACCTGCAAATAATGACATTTTCACTTCCTCCTTTCCAATTTGGATCCCTTTTATTTTTTCTTCATGTCTGATTGCTGTGGCTAAGACTTCCAGTACAATGTTAAATAAGAGTGGCGCAAATGGACATCCCTGTCTTGTTCCTGTTCTTAATGGAAATGTTTTTAGTTTCTGTCCATTGAGTGTGATGTTGGCTGTACGTCTTTCATATATGGCCTTTATTATGTCGAGATATCCCTCTATTCCCACATTGCTGAGCGTTTTTATCAGAAATGGATGCTGGATTTTGTCAAATGCTTTTTCAGCATCTATTGATATGATCATGTGGTTTTTATTCTTCATTTTGTTTATGTGGTGTATCACATTTATTGATTTGCGAATATTGTACCAGCCTTGCATCCCTGGAATGAATCCCACTTGGTCATGGTGAATAATTTTTTTCATGTATTTCTGGATCTGATTTGCTAATATTTTGTTCAGGATTTTGGCGTCTATGTTCATCAGGGATATTGGCCTGTAGTTTTCTTTCTTCGTAGTGTCTTTTTCTGGTTTTGGAATTAGAATTATGCGGCCTCATAGAACGTGTTTGGAAGTCTTCCTTCTTCTTGAATTTTTTGAAATAGTTTGAGGACAATGGTTGTTAGTTCTTTTTTGAATGTTCGGTAAAACTCCCCCGTGAAGCCATCTGGGCCTGGGTTTTTGTTTGCTGGGAGAGTCTTGATTACCTCTTCAATTTCCTTAGTTGTTATTGGTCTGTTCAAGTTTTCTATCTCTTCCGGGTCCAGTTTTGGGAGTCTGTGTGTTTCTAGAAATTTGTCCATTTCATTTAGATTGTCGAATTTGTTGCCATATAGTTGTTCATAGTAGTTGTTAACGATCTTTTGTATTTCCGTGGTGTTGGTTGTTACTTCTCTTTCATTTCTGATTTTGTGTATTTGAGTTCTCTCTCTTAGTTTCTTGGTGAGTCTAGCTAAGGGTCCATCAATCTTGTTTATCTTTTCAAAAAACCAGCTCTTTGTTTCATTGAGCCTTTGAATTTTATTATTATTTTTTTTTGTCTCTATGTCATTTATTTCTGCTCTGATCTTTACTATTTCCTTCCTTCTACTTGCTCTGGGGTTTTCTTTTTGTTTTCTTTCTAATTCTTTAACTTGTGAGGTTAGACAGTCAATTAGAAATTTTTCTTGTTTTTTGAGGTAGGCCTGTAGTGCTATGAACTTCCCTCTCAGAACTGCTTTCACTGCCTCCCATAGATTTTGTGTTGTGTGTTCATTTTAATTGGTTTCCAAGAAGTTTTTAATTTCTTCCTTGATCTCCTCGGTGACCCATTCATTGTTTAATAACATGCTATTTAGCCTCCATCTGTTGAAATGTCTTTGCATGTTCTTGTTGCAATGATTTCTAGTTTCATGCCATTGTGATCTGAGAAGATGCTTGATATGATTTCAATCTTCTTGAACTTGTAGAGATTTAGTTTGTGTCCTATCATGTGGTCTATCTTTGAGAATGTCCCATGTGCACTTGAGAAGAATGTGTATTCTGTAGTTTGGGGGTGTAATTCTCTGTAGATATCTCTTAAATCCATTTGGTCTAGTGCTTCATTTAGAGTCTCTGTTTCCTTGCTAATTTTTTGCCTAGAGGATCTATCCAGTGCTGTCAACGGGGTGTTGAAGTCCCCTGCTATGATTGTATTGTTGTCGATTTCTTCTTGGAAGTCCTCCAGAAGATTTTTAATATATTTTGGTGCTCCTGTATTGGGTTCATATAGGTTTATCAAGGTTATATCTTCCTGTTGGATAGATCCTTTCAATATTATGTAGTGGCCGTCTTTGTCTCTAGTTATGGTCTTCATTTTGAAATCTATTTTATCAGATATGAGAATTGCTACCCCAGCTGTTTTTTGCTTTCCATTTGCTTGGAAATTTTTTTTTCCATCCCTTCACTTTCAACCTATGTGAGTCTTTTGTTGTGAGGTGGGTCTCTTGTAAATAATATATAGATAAGTCATGTTTTCTTATCCAATCACCTACTCTGTGTCTTTTTATGGGAGCATTCAATCCCTTTACATTTAAGGTGATTATTGATATGTACTTATTTATTGCCATTTTTGTTTAGTGTGGTTCTATTTTTCTTCCCATTTCTACTGCTAATTACAGCAGTCCTTATACCATTTCTTGCAGTGCTGGTTTGATGCTAATGTATTCCCTTAGCTTTTTATTTGTCTTGGAAGCTCTTCATTTGACCTTCTATTTTTAATGATAGCCTTGCTGGTTAGAGTAGTCTTCGATTCAGATTCTTGTTTTTCATGACTTTGATTACTTCATGCCATTCCCTTCTGGCCTGTAGTGTTTCTTGTGAAAAGTCAGCTGAGAGCCTTATGGGGTTTCCTTTGTAGGTAACCTGTTGCTTATCTATTGCTGCTTTTAGGATTCTCTCTTTGTCTTTAATTTGTGGCTTTTAAATTACTATGTTTCTTGATGTGGGCCTGTTTGGGTTATTCTTACTTGGGACTCTCTGTGCTTCTTGAACTTGAATGCCTTCTTCCTTCACCAAATTAGGGAAGTTTTCTCTCACTATTTTTTTGAATATATTCTCTATCCCTTGCTCATTTTCTTCTTCTTCGGGGACTCCTATGATGCGAATATTATTACGTTTCCAGTTGTCCCACAGTTCTCTTAGCTGTCTTCCTGTTTTTTAATAGTTTTTTCCTTTTGTTTTTCTGATTGGTTGATTTTTTCTACCCTGTCTTCTAATTCACTGATCCGGTCCTCAGCTTCCTCTACTCTGCTTTTTAAACCTTCCAATGTGTTTTTCATTTCTGATATGTCATTTTTTATCTTTTCTTGATGGTTTTTAATTTCCAGTTGGCTTATTTTCAGTGTCTCTAAGTCCTTACTCATGCTGTTCAGCTTCCTCAAGATCATGGCTCTGAATTCTAGCTCTGTTAACATGCCTAATTGCTCCACATTGATCTCATCTTCGGTGGAGGTCTCTTGCTCTTTCATTTGGCTTCTGTTTCTGTGTTTCACCATTTTGGCTATCACTGTGGGCTTTGGAGCCTGTCAAGTTTTCCCTGTGGGTGTTCGTGTTCTGCTGTTTGTGGCTCCCTCTCCTATGTTTAGATGAGCGAGGGAGGACCCACGTTGAACACCACTGTCAAGTCTTACTTTCCTGGTTAAAGTTGCCAGCCCAGGAAAGGTACTGTTATCCTCTAGCTTTTTGCCTGGAGGCTAGCAGTCGAGGTTACTTGATGAGTTTGGGTTGTCAGTTGATTGAAAAACTCCCTCAGGTGCTCAGCACAAGGGGCTTTCAGGAGGGCGGGACAGATGCTGGTTGTTAGTGAGCCTCAATTAGCACTTCAATGGCCCACAGGGTGGGGTTAGATCTCCAAGGGAGGGGCTTCTGCCTCTCCCCAGAGCCCTGGGAAGGAGCAATGTGGCCACCGTCCTGCATGGCTGCACTCAGCAAAAGCTCTGAGCGCCCTACAAATCCCGAGTGTCCCGACACAGTTCCAGTCCAGTCTGCCCTCCCTCTTCCGGAGCCCAAGGTGAGTGGCTGTTGCTTTTTTAGCCTCTGTCCTGCCTCTGTGCTGTGGAGCCGCCTGGAAGTGTAACTTGAGGGCGCTGCTCACAGCTAAGTCCGCTGATGGGCTCCCGGCCCCCATCTCACACCTTCGCAAGCCTACCAGGATGGAGTCAGTGTCCCTTGTTATATGGTCCTCGCAAGCTGCTTTTCTGTTGCTTTTTCCCATCAATTTGTCTGTGTTGTAGTTGTAGTTCCAGTTTGGTTCTGGGAGATGGTCTGTGTAGCTTCCGTTCACTCCGCCGCCATTTTTGCATCCCTTCGATGGTTGTTTCTTTTGCTGTGCAGGAGCTTTTTAGTTTGATGTAGTCCCATGTGTTCATTTTTTTCCATTGTTTCTGTTGCCTTAGATGTGTCAGTGAAAATTCTGCTTCATATGATGTCTGAAATTATGTTGCCTACATTTTCTTCTAGGATTTTTATGGATTCACAAGTCACATTTAAGTCTTTTATTCATTTTGAGCTTATTTTTGTGTATGGTGTAAATTGGTGGTCTAGCTTCATTTTTTTTTTTTTTTTTTTTTGCATGTAGCTGTCCAATTTTCCCTATACCATTTATTGAAGAGCCTGTCTTGACTCCACAGTATATTCTTGCCACCTTTGTCAAATATTAATTGAGCATATTCTCTTGGGTCAATTTCTGGGTTCTCTGTTCTGTTCCATTGATCTATGTGCCTGTCCTTTGCCACTACCAGGCTCTTTTTATTATAGTGGTTTTGTAGTATAACCTGATATCTGGTATTGTGATAGGTTCTTACTTCAATGTGTGTCACATAGAAGAGAGTCAATCCAAATTAGTTAGTTTTACTTATAGTTCTGGCATTTTGTATTGTGGAAAACATCAGTTTACCTCAAGTTTTGTACTTGGGTAGGTAACCGGTCTGTTTTCTACTATTATGCTTGTTAAACCTTCATTTCATTCAACATTATTCTCAAGATGTGTGTCTCTTTTTACTAATGTTTAATACAAAAGTATACTTTGTTTCAAATTGTAAACTCAAGTTGCTTTCAATTTAGGAAAATTGACTTAATTAGGTCTTTGCACATTACTTCTATTTATCAGTATCTCTGTCACACACCTTCTACATTTCTGCTTTTTCAAATGTGTTGTCTTAATCAATATTTTTATTTCTCTTCTTGTTTTTTTTTAATTCTTCAGTAGAGTTTATATACCTCTGATATGTGATGAGTATGCTTTATTCTTACCCATTGCATATCTGTTCTCCAACATTTTCAATAATTTCTTTTTCATCCAGTTTTTCAGTCATTACTATGTTCAATTAACAATAGCCCTTAAGGGTAAATATGTTTAGGGAAGGAGAAATATATGAGATAGAGAGACTTCCTATCAGTCAGGGATTTAAAGGCCTTCCTGTTAAAAGAAGACTATCTGGGGTTGAGAGGGAATATCTTGGCTTGTGGTATTGGTCTTTCATATTTTCTTTAGTCAAAATATGGGATTTATCTTCCGTATATAATGGGATAATACATTTGTTCCTCCATACTAACTCTGTCCTTCTCATGTTTTCCTCTCTTGGTAAGTTGGGTCCATTCCATTCAACCCTTTCCCCATTATTGCATCAGGTAGCAAAAAGCAAATGTCATTCACGAAATACACACACACACACACACACACACACACACACACACACGGAGGAGTTTCCTCCTGAAGCAGAAGACTTTCAGGAAATGGAAAGAATTTTCAAAGAATGATAACAGGATACCAAGTTTGAGAAGAACTCCTTTTAAGTTCCAAACCCCAAGGAAAGGGAGACCAGGGATAGTCAATGGTTTGAAAGGAAAATAAAAAGGCAGAGGAATATTGTGTTTTGGCCTGGTGGAGTAGCAATGATGGGATGGTACATTTAGACAGGGAATAGGTCCTAGGTTTCCCACAGCCTGCATGTTGCAAGTAGAGGATACAGGTATATCCTCAAATGCCCACCAGTCCAGAATCAGTGGAATAACTGGTGAGCTCACCTGGAGGGTAGTGAGGGTAGGCTTTAGCATACACAGAGTGCTGCAAGACTGACCGCTCACATTAGCAGTTAGGGTTTGGATAAATGTTGCAATCCAATCTGAGGCTCGATGGTGCAAATTACTACAGAAGCAGGGCATAGAGTGCAGGAAGAGGTAGCTGCACAGTCTAAGACTGCCTCCAAGAGAACAGTTGCAACAGCTTTAGAAGTGGTACCTCACAGCTCAACACAGAGAAGAGCATGAAGACCAAAAGCTCCTGAATATTTATCCAAATAAGTGCATGCGTTTTGAACCAAAAGTCTTTGAGTAATTTTTATTTTCAGGAATGGCAAGAATTATACAAAATATAAAGGACTGCTTTGGGCCAGGAAATGAAATGATACTGTCTAAATTTTGACTAGTGGAGATCCCAATTCTCTTATTGCATTTTGTGTTTCTTTTTATTGTTTTATATTCACCCTCTCTGTTTGCATTTCTACTTCCATTTCATTATTGTCTTTTTCTAGGTTCTTTTTTGGTTTCAAATAACATACTTTTTTTCCTTCTGAATTCTGGAGAGAATATCAAAGGTAAAAATCATGGGCCAGTTTTGACTTTCAGATTCATTGCTTCTTTAAACTCTTGACGTTGTTTTCTTTTTTTCTGGTAAAATAAACAATGCTAAGTTCTCAATTAAAGTTTCCAACAAATATCTGAAGAACTACACAAAATCCTCTTATTGTTTCTAGCTATTGCTAAAAATATGAGTCCGAGGAAATGACTGAAGAGAAATGTAGCAACAAATCATAGAGGTTTAAGGAGTAGTCTCATTTGGGTTATCACTCTAAATCCCAACTCAAGAATGGGGAGCCAACAGACACTAGTTATATTGAAGCAGTTGACTGGCAGCCCCTGTCAGGTAAGCTGGACTGATAGACAAGGCCATATCTTCACAGAGTGGTCACGAACCCTTGCTGGCTGGTTAGTGTCTGGTTCTTCTCAGGGTTAAAAGGAGATGGGAGTAGTACTAGTCCCCAAACCATTTTCGCTACATATATCAATTTACTAGCACTAAGATGATACATTGTTCACATTCCCTCCCAATTTTAAAGGTGGGATTGCAGAGACCCTGAAAGATTATCTGGTTTTAGCATAGGATTAAAGGTCTGAGAAGAATGTTGAAAGTTAGTTGATACGGACATTAAGGAGAATCATAGTTGTTACTGATAGCAAAAATGAAAGAAAAATGAAGATAAATCAGTAAGTGATGGGGCTGGTAGACCAAAACAACTTGGTTTTCATTTTACTATGAGATAGTGTAATGAACTATCAGAGATTACAACTGCCTATAACTCCAAAGAAGTATAAAAATATAAGCATACATGTAAAGTTTAGGTCAAATTGAACAAGATAATATTGGTGAACTCATGAAAGCCAGAGTTAAGTGTAATTTAATCACTATGCTTCTTCCCAATTAAAGTAAATGAATTTTAAATAGGTGATTGTAGTCCCCAAACCCAGAACTTTAAATAAACTTCTTTTTAAAATTCATGCAATTATTGGCAGCAAAAGAATGACAACTGGATCATTTATTACTTTAGTGGCATCATTTCTTGAGCTTTTCCCCTGCTCACCATCACAATGTGCTGCTATAGTACGTGAGGATAAAAGCTCTCAGTTGAGTAAAAAAAATCACAAAACCATCATAGTCTCATTGTTTTATTCCTTTGTTTCTGCTCCACTTACACAAAAGGTCATTTTTCTAAACTACCTTAAATTGCATTCTACCTTTCTGGTCCTAACAATTATCGGCCGTCCGAGTAGAGGTAGAAGAAGTTCTTCAGATAATTTGAAATACAGGTAAAAATTTTGTGTAATTAAAAAACAAAAATCATTTCCATCGAAAACTTTTGAAGTTAGCCCACACATGCTGGGTTTAAGAGATGTGAAAAACCGCATCCTCCCTGGAGGAGTTCCTGTGAGACAAGCTGCAGTTCCCACTTTAGTTTTGACTGGATTATCACAGTCATGTGATTTTTTGGACATTTGACCTTTCAAATTTCAACTAGAAACTGGGGCAAGGGGTAGCATAATCAAAAGAAATGAAAGTTAACCTAAAACTGTCACTTAAAAAAAAAAGATATTTAGCTTAGGATCAAGTTTGGGTGAGGACTGTTTTGAAATCAGATTCTTCTTCTTTTTTTTTCTTCCCCCCTTGAGGTACAATCATCTAACCGCAGCAGGGAGACACCAAGCAGCGATCTATCTTCCCTTCTCTCTCTCTTGCTCTCATTTCTGGAAGCACAGCAGATAATACTGCAATTACAGAATGAAAGAAAGTGCGTCCTCTGACACCGGGATCCTCCCCACTGCTTTCCCGTGCATCGGTCCAGCCATTTCCAAGGCCGGGAAGGCTCTCTTAGAAAAGATTAAATGCCAGATAGTACAGCAACGTTCAATTCCACATAATCAGGTGCAGTAAATCACACACAAAACAGCTCTCTTACTTTCTGCCTTTCATTTTTACCAGAATTCATTCTATTTTCCTTTATGCCTCATCTCACCACGTAAGCATCATTTTTTTTTTATCAGCACCATCATCGATAATCAATAATGATTAAAGTTCAATATAGAGTTGACACTGTGCTGTGTGGTAGATTATGGAGTAAAGGGACAAGACAGAATCACCTGGTTCAGAGAGCACACATTTTTAAGCTTAAAGTAGAATACTAAGGGCAATAATTCCAACGTAATTTCTTTCATTGTGTCTGCTATATTTTTTTCCCAAAACTAATAATGGGATTTATTCCACTGTGCTATATAAGTAGTCATTGATAGTTATTGCTTTTTAGAGTAATTGGAATTCAGGCTCTTTTATCAGTAAAAGTTACTAGTGTATATCCATTCCTTCAGATTATTCTGCTCATATGTTTTATAATAACTGTCAACAAAAAATTATTCATTGTGCCACTCATCTTCATTTGTTTTTATAAAATATATGTTATTTACATGCTTTATGTAGTTAATACTCATAACAATCCTTTGAAGTTGCTGTTATTTTATGTCTGTTTCATAGATGAATAAAACTGAAGTTCAGAAAACTCAAAGTAACATGCCCAAGGGCTCAAAACATGTAAGTGTTTAAATTACAATTCCAACCACAGCAACCAGAATCCACAGATGCCAGTAGTATCTGTCAACCATGATGATACAGAATCTAACAATTAAATTCTACATTTCCTTAGTTAAAGCAAAGCTTTTTTCCTCCAAGAAATTATGTGTAAATAAAAAACAAACAAACAAAAAAACACATATATGTCAAACATTTGTGACTCTGTTCTTTTTTAAGTGTTTATAGATATATATTTAATACACATTATAATATATATACTTATATCTCATATAATTAAACCTAGATATATTAAGTGACTTTCTCAAGATTGGAATATTTGCCATCACCTGAACTAAGACTGAAACAGAGGTCTGAGAACACTTCTAGTTCATCCCTTTTGCACTATTCTGGACTGCATTATAAATATTTTTTATAAGGAAGTGTAACAAAGCTTTACAAATGAAGTGCTACAATTATCAGAGTTTGTATTCTTATTCTCTTCCCACCCCCATCCCTTACCATTTCCTTTTCATTTCTCTCATCTGCCTCCTTTTTTTTTCTTCTTCCTGCTCTTCTCCCTCTCTTTCTTATCATTTGTTTTTTAAATCCTCTCCTGAGGACATGTTTAGAGAGGCGAAGTAGGAGAGAGAAATATCAATGTGAGAGAGAAACATTGATTGGTTGCCTTCCGTATGTGCCCCTGGGGATCAAAGCAGCAACCTAGGCATGTGCCCTGACCAGGAATCTTACCTGCAACCTTTGGGAGTATGGGAAGGCACTCCAGCCAACTAAGCCACCCAGCCAGAGCTCTTTCTCACCTTAATCTTTACCTTCTTTCTCCTAATCTATATGTAGTTTGTGGCATAGAAAAATATTAATGAGTAGGGAAAACCATAGCCTCTAAATAAACTGCCCAATGCAACCATCTCCATAGTATGTGACGTGACATTGACATATTTCAGAGTTTTATATTTTACAAACAGAAATATGAAAATGGATGAAATTAAAGTAATATTAGAATTAATCATTTGCCTATCACATGCTTTAAACTTTTTGGAGAAAAATATTTATAAAAATTATTGTCAGTGTGTCCAAAGTGAGGAATTAAAGCTTGAACAAAATTCGCTGGCTTCTGAACAATATACAGCTTTAAAGAAGAAAGCCTCTTCTGAGTGATGTCTTCCAACTCTAACCATATTTAAAATGGACTCATTCTACAGACATGTCAACGAGGGGTCATGTTGGAACTCAGAATACTATAGTGTGACTCCATATAGTGTCCATTATTGATTAAGGGACCTGTGGTGATTGGTATTGTGTGAAATTTGTCTTACTGCACTGGGTCTGTTTTCATACACGCCTTGTTTGCCTATATAAGTGTTGGGAAAATATGTGCTTATCACATTGCTGTTCTACATACTTATAGATATAATATAGGGAAAGAACATGTTGCATGTTTGCCATTAAAATTGTATTTCACATTATGTCATTTTATTTGACAAAAAATGCTCCTAATCTTAGATTAATACAGGGTTGTGCCCTTTTGTTCATTAAGGAAAATTTTGCTTTTTTACTTAGTTCTGTATGATTATAGCTTTTCTTGGATTAATTCACAGTTGTAAAATTTGATCAATTTCTCTTGGAGGTTGAGCTCCCTGATTTTATCAATACTGATTGGAGTAGAGTGTACAGGGTAAGGTTCAAGATCTTTAGAAAACAATTCTCATATCCTAACCCATGTGTCTCAAGCACAAAAGTGTAAGATTTGATCAATTCCTCACTTCCAACTTGATAGCTTCCAGTTACCAAAGTACTTGCTGCATAGCTACTAGGTAGTAGGAAAAAATTAACTTACCTTAATCCAATAGAAAGAGTAGCACAAAAAGCTATAACTCTAATTGAGTCACCAATGATTCTTTTCAAGGAATTATTCCTTTTAGGGTTGTTTCTTTCTTATCTTAGAAAAGTAAGCTAAAATTATATGGTTGCTTCGGTTATCTTGGATTTGTATTTTATGGAAAGGACAATACTTGAGATGCAAAATTTTATTTAGCTTTACCTTAAGCACATAATCTTCTCTTCTAAGACTGTAAACTTTTAAATATACTTTCAACAAAAAAATCTGTCATAGTTCAGATGAGTCTCTGAGGTATGGAATTATAAAAATCAAACTTGACTTTCAAAGGGCTTTAATTTACTTCAGTTACAGTAATATGTGATCTTCTTATTATTGTGAAATTTTTCTGTGTTATACAAACATATAAGCATAATTTATTAAACTAATCATTTCATTTATCTAAACCAAAAACCTGCTAAGGCAAGCAAATGATAGGATAAAATCTCAATTAGATTTGAAAAGCAAAGTCTATTATTTAATTAATTGCATTTAAAAAGTATTTTTACCCTTACCAATATAAGAATATACTTTCAATGCTCTAATTATATACTTAAAACCTTTTGAAGCTTTGCATTTAAAATTGAAAACATTGGCTCATGTTATGATAAACCTGAAATTAGTATAATCTTTATTGAAGTAGAATGTCATTTATGTGTCCAAATTTATTTTTATATCTGTAATATTTTAGTCAAGTCAATTTTTGTCTCTCTCTTACCAAAAAAGTTAAAATTTAAGCAATGGTAGCATTTTCTTTGAGTAAAATAATGAACTTGGCTGAGTGGAGAGATTACTGGCTATCAACAGCATAGATACATATACAGTATATAGTGACAGCCTCTCCATGTTCAACCACCCACTTTCCTTGGCTAGTCACTACTAGCAGATTGCTGTGTATCTTTGTAGACATGTATCTTTCAAAATTAAATATACACATGTGCATTTAACCAGTGATAACATGCTATTATTTCTGTTCCGAAGCATATATCTTTCCCTCATTTATTATGATAGTAGTCTCCTTCAACATACATTCCAAGTTTGAATTTCAACTAACATACTTAATACCAGGGTGAGGGTGGGGTGGCAAAAGTAGGTTTACAGGTATGAGTACTCAAAATAATTTATTCTTATATTATTATTAAGTAAGTATTGTATTATTTTCCATATGGACAATCATAAGCCTACTTTTGCTCCACTCTGTGTGTGACTCGCGTAAGTTCCTCTGTCTCTCTAAACTGATTTCCTGATTTTTTTTTAATGGGGTAATAATTGCAGAGAAGGATGAAGTCATTCTGGGATAAGTTAGTAAGGGAAACTTTTACCCTATAAGCTGGGTTATGATTCATCCTGGTTTTTGCCTATTTTCCTAAAATAATTATTAATTGATCCTTTTTTCTCTCCCATGTGCCTGGTTTGAATGATAAAAAATATGACCACACTTATAAGATTGCTGGTGGGATTAAATGATATAATGTCTGGTGTTGAGTTCTATATATTTAACTTATTAATAAGTTATATGGAGAGAGCTCAGTCCATATGTACATTAATTACTTTAATGTTTTCTAATACTTTTTTTTTTTGCTATTAAATAATGCAAGTTAGGTATATGTAGACATACACAACATCAGGATTATTAAAGGCCCAATTAGTTTTTAAATTTACAACAAACATTTCAGGATAAGAACCAGCTCTGTGGTATAATTAAAATAGACTTCTTAATATCAATTGTACAAGTTTTATCATCTAGCTAAAGTATGGCAAAATTTGAACAGAAGCCACTATTGAAGTTGACATGCACTATTTAAACTTTTCATGTTGTGTATTTACCTAGTGTGAGAGAAAAAAAAATTTATTGGTTTATATCTCTTCATAAAAAGAAATGTGGTCTTCTAGAAATTTAAGGTAAAAATTTTTAAGTAAAAAACAAAACAAAACAAACAAAAATGAACAGTGCCAGTAAATGAGGAATTAAAGTACCAATATCTATAAGAGAAAAGGTCAGTAAATAATCTTAAATTAAAGCCACAAAACAGTGAAGAACATAATCAAGGGATACCACCCTCTCAATTCTGTACTAACACTTCTTAAAGGAAATACTTGTCTTATGGGTTGAATGTTTGTGTACCCTGAGAGTTCATACAGTGAAATCTATCCCTCATTGTGGTGGTATTAGGTGGTGGAGCCTTTGGGAGATGACTGGTGTCCTTATAAGAGTCATGCGAGGCTTGCTTCCCCTCTCTGGGCTCTCTGCCATGTGAGGATATAATGAGACGTTGGCAGTCTACAAACTGGAAGAGGGTACTTAGCAGAACTTGACCTTGCTGGCACTCCGATCTGGGACTTCCACCCTCTAGAACTGTGAGAAATAAATTTTTGTTGTTCATAAGCTAACCAGTCTATGATTCTTTGTTATACTGTCCCTAAATGATTATGATAATTTAAATTAAATTAAATCACATTTTCTCTATCAAATATGCAAAAACCATTTTAGCTTTTCAACAGATCTAAATGTTTATTTCATTTTTGTTCAAGTTGCTTAATATTATCTTGAAATAT
Source organism: Molossus molossus (assembly GCF_014108415.1). NCBI lineage: Eukaryota > Metazoa > Chordata > Mammalia > Chiroptera > Molossidae > Molossus > Molossus molossus. The sequence continues at coordinate 71,152,396 of NW_023425344.1, read as the reverse complement.
ATGTATATATTTAGCTTTTTTAGGTTATCATGCTATTTTGTTAACAGTCTATTTTAAATGCATTTGGAGATACTTTTTTTGTAATATTAGAAGTGCTAATCATGTAAAACTAGATATACTAAAAAATAAACCTTCAAATTAGCAAATAATATGCTATATAAAGAAACAAAAAAATGTCATAGAAAGTACATGACCCTTTCTTCAAATTTGTTTAATAAAAATAACAACCAAGAAATAATCATTATTATTGCTTTTAAGTACCAAATGAGATGTACTGTCAAGATATGTTTTGTGGCTTTCAGTGAATGGAGAGATTGTTCTGAGCTGATTTTTTCACTGATAACTTTCTAATAAAGTGGAGAAGGATTGCAGCAAGGAGAAGAGCAAAGTCAAAATAATAAAAATAAAGACAATAAATGATTCAATTTAAGCTGGTAGATTGAACACATAAAACTGAGAAAAACAAAAGTAATAATTTTGCTCTATTGGGCATGGTGGATATAAGCAATATTTTATGATGATGATTATTAAATACTTAAACATTAATCAGCAATTTAACCAAAAAATTGATTTAACTCTATCAGGAGAAGGATGAAGGTAGAGATATGAGAGATTTAAAACAAGTGTCAAATCATGAAGTCAGTGGATACTATGTAAGATCAAGAAATCAAAACAAAGAAGTGTAGTAATATGGTGGTAAATATCAGAAAAAATTATTTCAAAAACTGCAAGTATAGTCAATCTGAAAGGTAGAAAAATAAGGCAGAAACTGCTGTATTTCATTTTAAGCATATTACTTCTCTTATATTATTAATCTATTCATATATCAATTTATAAATATATTGTATGATAAAAAGAAAGCCAAGTAGAATTCTGAGGAATAATTAGTACTTCCAATTTTCTGCTGTAGACTTTGTCTAAGAAACTCAGGAGAAATTGACCTGGAAAATCATCAATGCAGATCCCTCACACATCTTGAGTATCCAAATTGAGACTTTATTTCACAGGCTAAAAGTAGTGATGAAAATATAATATTTGCTATTTTTAAATATATATTTTTAAAAAAGAAATTCTTCAATCACAAAATAAGTTAAGGTCATTGGTCTCAATTCGTAATGTAATCCATTACTTCAATTGTAGGGAACAAATTAATCTTCATGGTTTTATAAAAATAACTCTTATTAATCTGGAGGTTACAGGTTTGAGTATCTAGGGTTTTGGAGTTAATCCTATCTAATTCTTCCTTGTTTGTATATAAATTCTAATCTTCAAAGTTAAAGTTTTGTAAGATGGAAGTATTTTCAGGTCACAGTAGTAAGTAGAATAAAACATCTGGTACAGGACAGTTTTTCTCCATGTAACAGAGTCAGGCCAGCTGCAGCCATGTCCGTCCAAAGACAGATTTCTCCACTTCGACAGAGGAGCTAACGGGGTGACCTGTATGAAATCAATCTTTCTGTCAGATCCTTTTCATAACACTAATGAAACATAAATATAATATACTGCAAGTTACTGTATGTGACTTCTAACCTTTGCATGATTGTCCAGGATTAAATTGTAATTATCATTATCCTCCTACTTATTTTTAAGTCTCTCCTCTAATGACACAGTATGCCTTCTTACACTTTGTGGCCAACTAATTTTCAAATGTGTTGTTTAGTCAGCTTTCTTATAAATTTGAGTGTTCTGATTATTCTTATAACGGTCATTAATGTATGATATCTGCCCTGATAGGGATGGGCCTACCAAGTAATTATACAGAGTATTAAAGAAAATAAAATTCTGGTGGCTTCCCATTGATATTTTATACAGAGAATTGAAGGATATAGGTAGTTCCCCAAACGTTTTTGTTTCTTAATTTTGTTTAAATTTATATTGCATATTTTGAACTCCTTCTCCATAATTTTTTAATCACTATCTTATTTTTCAAATGTAAATGTACTTTAAGGGTCAGGAATAATTTTATTATTAAGAAATACAATGATTTAACTTTTTAAAATTATTTTTATTAATTTGTTTTTGTTTCTCCTTTTTCCCCCATTGACACCCTCCTTCCCATCTCCCCCACCCCATCCCCAGTTTTGTTGTCTATGTCCATTGGTTATGCATACATGCACCTAAGTTCTATCATTTATCTCTTCCCCCGCAACACCCCTTCTTCTGAGGTTTGTCAGTCTGTACCCTATCTCTATGTCTCTGGGTTAATTTTATCAGTTTGTTTAGTTCATTCTACAAATAAGTAATATCATGTGATATTTGTCTTTCTCTGCTTGGCTTGTTTTGCTTAGCATAATACTCTCCAGGTCCCTCCTTGTCATCTCAAAGGATAAGAGATCTTTCTTTTTTACAGCTGCATAGTATTCTACTGTGTACATGTACCACCGCTTTTTTTTATCTATTCATCTACTGATAAACACTTGGGCTGTTTCCAGATCTTAGCTATTGTAAATAGTGTTTCTATGAACATAAGGGTACATGTTTTCTTTCTGATTGGTGTTTCAGGTTTCTTCTTCTTCTTCTTTTTTTTTTTTTTTTTGTGGTACATGCCCTTAGCTGGAACCAAACCCAGGACTCTCTGGTCTGCAGGCCAACACTCAACCGCTAAGCCAAACTGGCCAGGGCTGTTTCAGGCTTCTTTGGGTATATTCCTAGAAGTGGAAAACACTATGGGAAACACTATTGTGTTATCTCAAAAAGTTAAAAGCTGAACTGCCATTTGACCCAGTGATTCCCCCTTCTAGCAATGATTTAACTTTTTAAAAAATATGTTTTTATTGATTTTTTTTAAGAGAGAAAAGAAGGGAGAGAGAGAGAAACATTGATGGGAGAGAGAAACATTGATCGGCTGCCTCCTGCACATCCCCCACTGAGGATTAAGCCTGCAACCAGGGCATGTGCCCTAACTGGGAATCGAATTGGGACCTTTCAGTCCATGGGATGGCATTTAATCCACTGAGCCACATAAGCCAGGCTAATGATATAACTTTTAAAATGCTGCTATTTAATGTAATTTGTTGAATAGACTCCATTCATTGTCCTCAAATTTTCCTATTCTAGTTTAGATAATCCTGACTTCATTTATACTAGATAAAACTACCATGGACATTCAGTTAATAACAAAAAAGAAAAACAATTATTTTTTTATATGAAGTGTTTACTTTTTGAAGATATCAAATTTTTTAGTTCTTAAATCTTTACTGTGTTGCTGGAGCTAGATGAAAAAAATGTTGAAATTCAGTCACAGAGTCACAGAAAAATTGAGTTGCTCAAGGCTATGATGCTCCAAGTAGTATTTAGGCCTCATGCCTTTATGCGTTTGAATAAATCAGTAATTTACCATCTAATTATTAACTTATTAAAGAAAATTATTATAGTTTATAATTCTAAATTATTTTGGGAGTTGCTGAAAATATAAAGGGTTACAAATTTTTAGTCAGTTGATTTTTGAAATTAAATTTTATTGATTTTAGAGAGAGAGAGAAAGACATAGATGTGTTGCTCCTCCCATTCATGCATTCATTGGTTGATTCCTGCATGGATCCCCCCTAGGATGGAACCTAAAATCCTGGCATCAGGTCAACACTAACCAACTGAGCTACCCGGTCAGGGCCTGAAATTGAATTAAAAAAGAATTTAATTGACTCTCAGTTTCTGCCCAGAGATACAGAGAGCTGGAAAACTTGTCAATCTCAACCTTTACAACAATAACAAGAACAATATCAACAAGAGCCAGGCAAACAGGAAATTCACTCCTTTTTAAAAACCCATCAGAGTACAGAAGTTGCAGGTCCCAAAATCTAAGGTATTCAGTTGGCTTGCAGGTATGGGACAAAACCAAAACACTTACATACCTGTGCTAGCTGCTCCTGGATATCTATTTTTAAAAAGTAGCATAATTGACAAATTACTGGAGGCCAGGTGTGCACAAACTCCACCTAATACTCACAAAAGGATCGGGAGAGACCAGGAAAACTCTGCAGTATGAGAGAGAACACCAAGGAAGAAGAACAGAGGCAAGAAGGAGGACAGAAGCCAATGCAGGAATAGTTAGAAACTCTGAAACTCCTCCTCCTTACTTCCCTTAAGGAAATAAATCCTTTGATCTGTAGGATGAGGATGACAGGTTGTACCCTTGGCACTGGTAAGAACTCATTGAAGCTGGGAAAGGAACCCTCTACCCCTGGGAAATAAGTGCTATGCTCAAAACTGTACTGGGGCCCTGGCCTGGTAGCTCAGCATGGGAAACCATTTTTCTGCCAAGGGTTATTTGGATATATATAACATCATTTGTAGACCATACATAATTATCAACTTAAAAATTAGCCTGCTATATTTGGTCAGGATAATTTGGTGAGGCATGTGATGTTAGGTGGTATTGATTTTGCGGGCCTCATATGGCCTGCAGTCCAGATATTCCTCATCCCTGAATGCCAAGGTTCCATCCCAGGTCAGAACACATACAAGAATCAACCACTGAATACATAAATGAATGGAACAACAAATCAATGTCTCTCTCTGTCTGAAATGATTTTACAAAATGCATTAAGGAGTTTGTATCCTAGAGAACCAGAGATATCATGCCTACCTAATATTCAAACTTAATCAGAACAACATAGAAGGTCCATGCCTCTGCTACCAAGTCAACAAATGTTGAATGCATGAAGAGTTACTTGCAGGAAATAGAACATCCCTAAGGTGCAGCAGAAAGAATGGAAAGACCTATAGCTCAGAGTGAAGCAGATATTGAGGGGGAATAAACTGTCAAATCAACTCCCACGCTAAACAAAATATTCCCTAAAGAAATTTAAAGCCTGTGTTATCCTGCAACCATAGCAGCAACAAACCTAAAACCCAGTTGAATTCTTATTTAGATTAATTCAATCCCATTTAATGAAGGCTTGCAAAGAAGAAGGCATGCCTATTATAAGGCATAAAAACTCTCTGTGGTTAAAAGACGATGAATGATTTGAGTTTTTATCCTACTTGCAGGCTAACAAGTTAGCCTGTCAAGGTTCCTGACTGCTGGCGGAAGATATAAGATGTCTGGATCAAAGACAAGGATAGTCTTTCAACAAATAGTGATGATGCACTTGGCATCAATTTTCAAAAACAAAACAAAAAAAATTAAATATGTTTTATACAATTAACATCGGATGAATATCTGTGTGACCTAGTTTTTAGATATAAAAGCAAAACAAAAATCTAAAAACAGAAAAAAAAAGACAGACGCCTTTATGAGAATAAAAAGACAAGCCACGAGAGAAGAAATCACTTGAAAATCACACACCCAATAAATAATTTTTCCAGAACTTATAAGTTACTCTCAAAGTTCCATAATAAGAAAATAAAAAACAAAATAAAAGCTTGGCCAAAAATCTGAGAAGACTCTTGACTAAAGAAATGATAAAGATAACAGAGGAGCCCTGGCCGTTTTTGCTCAGTGGTTAGAGCATCGGCCTGCTGTCCAGAAAGACCCGGGTTCAGTTCCTGCTAAGGGCACATACCTCGGTTGCAGTTTGTTCCTGGCCCTGGTTGGGCCCTGCGGGAGGCAGCCACTTGAAGTGTCCCTTTCATGTCGATGTTTCTCTATCTCTCTCCTTCCCACTCAATCTGAACAAAAAGTAGAAGAATATCCTCAGGTAATGATAAAAAAAAAAAAAAAAAAAAGATAACAGAGGAGTATTTGAAAAGATGTACAATATTATTAGTCATCAGAAAAATGCTAATTAAAACCACAATGAATTATATCTACAAAACTATCAGAATAACAACAATTACAAAAACAAACACAAACACATATATTTGAAAATACCAGGAGCTATTAAATATGCAGAGCAGCTAGGATTTTCAAGCACTGGTGGTGAGAATGTAAAGCCACTTTGAGAACAATTTGGCTGTTTCTTATAAAGTTAATCATATACTTGTCATATGACCCAGCAATTATGAATCCAATGCCCATATGAATTCAAAATGTATCTTCATTCAAAAACTTATACATTTGGGTTTCCAAGAAAAAAAAATGGATCTGTTTAAAGGACATAGGAGCTAATCTGAAAAAGCCCCAATGTCCAAAGTTGAAATCATTTAAGCAGCAAAAATATAATAATGATTAAAAAAAAAGAATAAAATATGTATATGACCAAGCTGACATAAACAAGTAATTAAATTATAGAGAAGAGATAACTCTTCCTTACAAAAGATTTCTGATTAATGAATTTAGAAGGACTGAAGGAGATAAAAAAAACCACCATTAAAACACCACAGTGGTAATTACTATAGATGTGAAACACTGACCCTTGTGAAAATTAAGGAGAAACAGGATGTATTTGAGAAACAGGATTATATATATATATATATATATATATATATATATATATAGTCTCAAAATATGTCCCCTCATATATCTCATTTATAGGAATTAAATTTTAACTTTTACTGTGAAGATATCTGGCAGACACCACCTTGACCTTGCAATTAAGTTAACATCACCAGTAATGAGACACATTATCATGCACACTTGATATGATGCACTTAGAGTATCTCACCACTGAGGTATTCTTTCCTCAAATGCACAACCTCAATCTAATCATGAGAAAACACCAGAACAAGAGGGGCATTCTATAAAATACATCACCAGAGCTCTATAAAAGTTCCAAGGTCATTAAAAAAAAAAAAAGACAAGGGAAGACTTAGGAACAATCACATATTGAAGTAAGATGACATCATAAGGACATGTAATGTATGATCCTGGATTGGATCCATGAACAACAACACAAAAGACATCAGTGGAAAAACTAGCAGAATCAGCAAAAAGCCTGTAGTTTAGTTAATAGTATTGTGCCAATGTTCATTTCTTAGTTTCACACATTTTACTATGGCTATGTAGCATATTAATGTAGGGGGGAGCTGGGAGAAGGGACTATGGGAAATATCTTTGAATCTTTGCAACTCCTAAATCTAAAATTATTTTTTAAATATAGAGTTAAAACATTATGTTTCTCAGTGCTAGCATTTACTTTTTTATTTTATTTGCTTTTTTCATCACTATTTATCGCACACAATCTCTGCCACCTCCACCCTCTCCCTCCTCAGTGTGATCACCACACTGTTGTCCTCATCCATTAGTTTTTTTTCTCTCTTTTTTGCTCCATCACCCAACAAGAATCTTTCAGAATCTGTTGCATGAGATTCCATTGTACAAGGCACCCTAGATTAAACATGATAAGACAATAATAGTGTTTTGCTGGTAGAGGACAAAAGAGATATCTTTAAATCTATAGAGTATTTTTGTTAACTTTTAAATCTTATAGCAATATTTCATGCAATTCAGGCCATGTCTATGTTGACTATACCGTTCGGAGTTTGTATTATGACTTCTTAAGGATATATCATGATTGTATAATGTTGAAGATCAATCCATGCTGAAGTCAAAGAATATTGGATTCGGAGCCAACGACTTAAATTTGATTCCTAATCTTGCTGCTAATAATAATGTGAAGTGGGTATGATTTTTCTTTAATGAGTTTCAAATTCATACAAGTTTTAAATTCTTTCTTTAAAATTGAGGGTGATTACAATTATATTTCTTGGTCAACGTTAAAGATTTAAAAAAAAATAGTATTTTTTCCCCCCTAGCCGGGGTAGCTCAATGGATTGAGAGGTCCAGGTTCAATTCCTGGTCAGGGCACATGCCGGAATTGTTGGCTTGATCCCCATTAGGGGCCAGGCAGGAGGCAGCTGATTGATGTTTCTCTCTCACGTGGACATTTTTATCTCTCTCTCCCTTCTTCCCTCTCTAAAAAATTAATAAAAACAGTTTAAAAAGTATTTTTTCTTAGATGATTTAATTGTTTTTAAGCTTTTTGTTATTGTAAGCAATCCCTCCATGAACCTATATATTTTTCCTGTAGCTGGGTTATTTATTTTCTATTTGGAATTAGTGAATCAAAGGGTGTCGCAGATCAATTGTCCCAGAAAGCTGACTATGAGGTACTGCTGTCCAGAAAACTCCCCTGTGGGGGCAGGAAAGGGAGCTGGGTTAAGTAAAGGGAAAGGTTGGGCTGTCACACATTCTCAAAGAGGTCTCGGGCAACTTCATGTCAATTCTAAAATAGAGATGGCCCTTCAGAGTACTTCTGAGTTGGGGTAAGGGGCCAGGCCTTTGTGTCAAAACATTGACTAGTTATTGGATGTAAGATACCCAAGGGAAGACAGCAAGACTTTAGGTAAGAGAGAAGTATTCTTTAACAGTTTTTCCCAAAGCAGCTGTCTGCTGGCCCCACTCTTAGGAAGAGCCAGAGTGTTAGAACTTTCCTGAGGGGTGGGCCACCACAGCCTTTGATATAAAGTCTGCCCAAATTCCCAGCGTTTTTCACATTCTAGTAAATAGTGCTCCAAAACCATTGTACATTTGCAATTAGTACTACTATACTAATTCACAGCTAAAAGTTGCTTTGAAATATATTGCACAGTTTCTTAATCTGTTTATTTTGTTTATGGATTCTTACACAATGTAAACATTTAAAAATATGACAGTTCTAATTATCTATTTACTTTGATTTGGATGTTATGAATGTTTTAATATGCTTTCTAATTTTGTTTAATACTTTATAGTTGATATCCACACACAATATTGCTGACATTTATTTTTATGTGTAATGTAATATGTTTAATACTTTATAGTTGATATCCACACATATTGTCACTGAAATTTATGTTTGTGTGTAATGTAATATAAAAAACATAATTTTTCTTTGTTTCCAAATAGGTAGCTATTTCATGAATAATAAAACCTTTTCTTGTTCATTTAAATTTTCACCTGTACTACACAATAAGTTCTCATATGCATACATTCATATGTTTTCCATTGATCTATTTGCCTATTCCTCCATCAGTACCATACCTTCCATTAATACAGGTTTGTAGTGCAAGTCTCTTTCCATTATTATTGTTTTTTTCCTGATAATATCCTTGGCTATTTCACACATCTAATTTTTGAGATAAAATTTAAAATTATTATGCCAAGTTATAAAACACCACAACCACAAAAAGGCAAACAAATTTTTAAAAAAGGGGTTTTGTGTAGATTATTATTGAATTTAAATATTAATTTGGAAAGAATTGGCATCTTACATTATTGAGTTTTTTCCTCCAAGAATGTGACATTCATTTCATTTACTCAGGACTTCTTTTATGTTGTCATGAAAATTTTCATCTGATTTGGTATTCAGTTTATGCGTAGATGAAAAATAGAATGTGATATCTGAATAAACCGATTCTAGGAAGTGTTTGTGTCAGGATGACCTGGAATGCTGGCAGCCAGTTTCGGTCGAAATGTCCAAATTATAATAATATCTGAACCTTTGAATGTTTTTATAAATGTTGTCATCTCCAAAGTATAATCCTTCTTCTGTTGGATTTTTGTTTTGTCTATATTTTGTATATTAGTTTTTGTATGCAACAACATTTTGGAATCTTTCAAATAGAGAGCAGTCACTAACAGTTTTAGATACATTCAGAATGTTATAATAGTTCATCTGAGTCCAAATTGTGTTTTCTTTGACAATTTTTCAGATTTTTAAAATTTATAAGTGATTAAACTTTTACATAAAAAATCCCCTACTTTTCCATTTTAGTGTAAACATCTTCCCCAATGTGAAGTTTAATAATCATTTCAAGGGTGGGATTCCAAAATGGCAGTGGAGTGAATGGAAGATACACAGCCCATCACCCAGGACCAAACTGGAATTACAACTAAAATAAAGACAAATCACTGGAAAAAAGCAACAGAAAAGCAGCTGGAGAGGACCATATAACCAGGGACAGGAAAAAAGAACACTGAATAGGGCCTGGTAGTTCTGCAGAGGAATGAGAGGGTGGGCTGGGAGCCCACAATCAGCAGCTGTTTTAGCTGTGAGCAGCTCCCTCAGGGTTAAAATCCCAAGCCAGCTCCACAGCACAGAGGGCCAGGAAGGAGCACTAAATTAACTATAGTCACTCACCTTGGGCTCCCATAGAGGGAGGGCGCACTGGACTGGAACTCTGTGGGGACACCGAGGATTTGAACAGCACTCAGAATTTTGGCTGAGTTGTGGCCACACGGGATGGTGGCCATTTGCTTCTTCCCAAAGCTCTGGGGAGAAGCAGCAGCCCTTCCCTCAGAGATTTAACCCCACTCAGATGGGCCAGAGAAATGCGAATTGAAGCTCATTAACAACCAGCATCTGCCCCATCCTCTGGAAATCCTCTTACAATGAACTCCTGAGGGAGTTTTTCATTAGGCTGAGGGCTACAACTCAAGACTCATTAAGTAACTGAGACTAATAGCCTCCAGGCAAAAAGCTAGAGGATAACTGAACCTTTTCTGGGCTTGCAAACTTATCCAGAAAAGTAAGACTTGATAGTGGTGCTGAATGTGGGCCCTCCCACACTCATTTAAACCCAGTAGAGGGAGCCACAAACAGCAGAACACCAACACCCACAGAGAAAATTTGGCAGGCTTTAAAACCCACTGAGATAGCCAAAATGGGGAAACAAAGAAACAAATACCAAATGAAAGAACAAGAGAACTCTACTGAAGGAGAGGTAAATGAAATGAAGTTAAGGAAGTTATCAGAGGATAGTTTAGAGCTATGATAATAAGGAAGCTCAACAGCACGAGGAAAGATACAGAAACATTGAAAACCAACCAAGTGGAAATGAAGAATGACATAGTAGAAGTAAAGAACACAATGGAAGGAATAACCAGCAGCTGAGGACTGGATCAGTGAATTAAAAGACAGAGTAGAAAAAATCAACAAATCAGAAAACCAAAAGGAAAAAACAATTAAAAAATGAAGACAGCTTAAGAGAACTGTGGGACAACTGGAAACATAACAACATTTGCATCATAGGAGTTTCAGAAGAATGAGAAAATGAACAAGGGTTAGAGAATATAGTTAAATAAATAGTGACAGAAAACTTCCCTAACTTGATAAAGGGAAAAGACATTCAAGTTCAAGAAGCACAGAGAGACCCAAGTAAGAAGAACCCAAACAGGCCCACACCAAGACACATAATAAATAAAATGCCAAAAATTAAAGACAAAGAGAATCCTATAAGCAGCAAGAGCTAAGCAACAGGTTACCCCATTAGGCTATCAGCTGACTTCTCAACAGAAATACTACAGGCCAGAAGATAATAGCATGAAGTAATTAAGACCATGAAAAACAAGGATCTGAATCCATGACTACTCTATCCAGCAAGGCTATCATTCAAAATAGAAGGTCAAATAAAGATCTTCCCAGACAAAAAAAAGGCTAAGGGAATATATTAGCACCAAACCAGCACTGCAAGAAATGGTAAAAGGACTGCTGTAATTAGTAGAAGAAATAGGAAGAAAGTATAACCACAATAATTCAAAATGGCAATAAATAAGCAAATATCAAAATAACCTTAAATATGAATGGACTGAATACTCCAATAAAAAGACACAGAGTAGTTGATTGAATAAGAAAGCATGACTCATATATATGTTGTTTACAAGAGACCCACCTCACAACAAAAGACTCACATAGGTTGAAATTGAAGGGATAAAAAAAATTCCAAACAAATGAAAAGGGAAAAAGCTGGGATAACAATACTCATATTTGATAAAATAGATTTCAAAATGAAGGCTATAACTAGAGACACCAAAGACCACTACACAATATTGAAAAGATCTGTCCAACAAAAGATATAACCTTGGTAAATATATATGCACCCAATATAGCAGCACAAAAATATATTAAAAATCTTTTGGAGAACTTCAAAGGAGAAATCTACAGCAATACAATCATAGCAGGGGACTTCAACACCCTGCTGACATCATTGAATAGATCCTCTAAACAAATAAACTAGGAAACGGACTCTAAATGATGCACTATATCAAATGGATTTAATAGATATCTACAGCCCTGGCCGGTTTGGCTCAGCGGTTGGAGTGTCGGCCTGCAGACCAGAGAGTCCTGGGTTTGGTTCCCGCTAGGGGCATGTACCACAAAAAAAAATAAAATAAAATATATATATATATATATATATATATATATATATATATATATATAATTACACCTCAAAACTTCAGAATTCACATTCTTCTCAAGTATGCATGGGACACTCTCAAAGATGGACCACATGTTTGGACACAAACTAAGTCTCTACAAGTTAAAGAAGATTGAAATCATATCAAGCATCTACTCAGATCACAGAGGGGTGAAACTAGAAATCAATTGCAACAAGAACATGCAAAGACATTTGAACACATGGAGGCTAAATAGCATGTAATTAAATAATAAATGGGTTGCCAAGGAGATAAGGAAGAAATTAAAGAAACCAATGAAAATGAACACACAACAACACAAAATTTATGAGATGCAGCAAAAGCAGTTCTGAGAGGGAAATTCAAAGAACTACAGGCCTACCTCAAGAAACAAGAAAAAAATTCTAATAGACTATCTAACCTCACAACTTAAAGAACTAGAAAGCAAGCAAGCAAACAAACAAACAAAAACCCAGAACAAGTAGAAAAAAGGAAATAGTAAAGATCAGGACAGAAATAAACAACAGAGACCAAAAAAACAATTCAAAAATCAATAAAACAAAGCTTTTTCTTTGAAAAGATAAACAAGATTGATAGACCCTTAGCTAGACTCACCAAGAAACAATGAGAGAGAACCCAAATACACAAAGTCAGAAACAAAAGAGAAGTAACAACTGACAACACAAACATACAAAGGATTGTTAACAAATATTATGAACAACTATATAGCAAAAAATTGGACAATCTAAGTGAAATGGACGAATTTCTAGAAACACGTAGTCTCCAAAAATGAACCAGGAAGAGATAGAAAACTTGAACGAACCAAAAAGAAAACAGACAACTTGAAGACAACATCTTCAAATCTTGAAGATGTAATCAAGACTCTTCCAGCAAACAAAAGTTCACACCTTGATGGCTTTGTAGGGAAGTTTGACTGAACATTCAAAGAAGTACCATTTATTCTCCTCAAAATATTCCAAAAAATTCAAGAAGGAAGACTCCCAGACTCATTTTATGAGGCCAGAATAATTCTAATTCCAAAACCAGAAAAAGACACTACACAGAAAAAAAAACAAAAAAACAAAAAAAAAACTACAGGACAATATCCCTGGTGAATATTGATGTCAAAATCCTTAACAAAATACTAGCAAATCAGATCAAGCAATACATTTAAAAAATGATTCACCATCACCAAGTGGAATTCATCCCAGGGATGTAAGGCTGGTACAATATCCACAAATCAATAAATGTGATGCACCACATAAACAAAATGAAAGATAAAAACCATATGATCATATCAATAGACACTAAAAAAGCATTGGACAAAATCCAGCACCCATTTCTAACAATAATGCTCAGCAAAGAGGGATCATATTTCAACATAATAAAGGCCATATATGCAAAACCTAAAGCCAACATCATACTCAATGGGAAATAACTAAACACATTTCCTTAAGAACAAGAACAAAACAGGAATGCCTACTTTTGCCACTCTTATGTAACATAGTACTGGAAGTCTTAGCTACAGCAATCAGACATGAAGAAAAAATAAAAGAGATCCAAATGGGACAGGAGAAAGTAAAATTGTCATTATTCACAGAAGACATGATATCATACATAGAAAACCCTAAAGACTCCACCCAAAATCTGCTAGATTTAATACACAAATTTGGCAAGGTAGCAGGATACAAAATTAACACCAAGAAACTGACAGCATTCTTATACACCAACGATGAACTCACAGACAGAGAAACTAAAAAAAATTCCCATTTACTATCACGGCAAAAATAATTAAGATACCTAGGAATAAACTTAACAGAAAAAATAAAGGACCTATTCACAGAAAACTACAGGACATTAAAAAAAGAAAAAGAGGAAGATATAAAAAAGTGGATGCACATACATTGTTCATGGATTGGAAGAATTAACATCATTAAAATGTCCTTTCTACCCAAAGCAATCTATACAATGCAATCCCCATCAAAATACCAACAACATATTTCTCTGAACGAGAACAAATACCTCAAAAGTTCATATGGAACCAAAAAAGACCCCGAATAGCCATAGCAATCTTGAAAGACAAGAACAAAGTAGGTGGGATCACAATACCAGATACAGGTTATACTACAAAGCTACTGTAATCAAAACAGCCTGGTACTGGCACATGAACAGATGTATAGATCAATGGAATAGCACAGAGAACCCAGAAATGGACCCAAAGCATTATGCTCAATTGATATTTGAAAAAGGTGGCAAGAGCACACAATGGAGTAAAGACAGAATCTTTAATAAATGGTGTTTGGAAAATTGGACAACTATATGTAAACAAATGAAATTAGATCATCAACTTACACCACACACAAGAATAAACTCAAAATAGACAAAGACTTAAATGTGACTCATGAATCCATAAAAATCCTAGAAAATGTAGGCAACAAAATTTCAGACATCATATGCAGCAGAATTACACTGATATAACACCTAAGGCAAGAGAAACAAATGAAAAAATAAACACATGGGACCACATCAAACTCAAAAGCTTCTGCACAGCAAAAGATACAATCATTAAAATGGAAAAGCAACCCACTGTATGGGAGACCATAATTGCCAATGATATATCAGATAAGGGGTTAATTTCCAATATATATAGAGTGCTCATACTACTCATTAAAAAAGTCAAAGAACTCAATTTAAAAATGGGCGAAGAAGCTAAATAGACACCTCTCCAAACAGGACATACAAATGGCCAAGAGACATATGAAGAAATGCTCAATGTCACTAATCATCAGAGAGATACAAATTAAAACAACTGTGAGGTATCACCTCACACCTGTCAGAATGGCTGCCATCAACAAATCATCAAACAACAATGTTGGCGAAGGTGTGGAGAAAAGGACACTCTAGTACACTGCTGGTAGGAATGCAGGCTGTTGCAACCACTGTGAAAACAGTATGGTGTTTTCTCAAAAAATTAAAAATTGATCTGCCATTGGACCCAGTGATCCCACTTCTAGGAATATACCCTAAGAAGCATGAAACACTAATCAGAAAGAATATATGTACCCCTGTGTTCATAGCAGCACTATTTATAGTCATTAAGATCTGGAAACAGCCCAAATGTCCATCAGTATACGAATGGATAAAAAGGCAGTGGTAAATATACACAATGGAGTACTATGTAGCTGTAAGGAAGAAAGATATCTTATCTTTTCAGAGGACATAGAGGGACCTGGAGAGTATTATGCTAAGCAAAATAAGCCAGTTACAGAAAAACAAATACCACATGATCTCACTTATTTGTTGAAAGTAATGAACAAAGTGGGCTGATGAATGAAATAGACCCAGAGGCACTAATCATCAGAGAGATGAAAATTAAAACAACAATGAGGTGTCACCTCACATAGAAAGGTTTATTGTCCAGACTGACAAACCTTAGAGTAGAGGAGTGGGAGGGATGGATGAGATGAACTATAGAACTTACATGCATGTATTCATAACCAATGGACATACACAACAATGCTGCGGGAGGGGGGTTGTGGGATGGGGAGGAGGAAGTCTATGGGGGAAAAGGGAGGAACATCTGTAACAAAAATAAATTAATGAAAATTGGAGGAAAAAGTAATTATTTCCATTTACTTCTAATATTTTATATTTTATTCTTATATTAAATTATTTAATACATTTTATAATGACATCATCAATATGTTTTAGTAAAAAGTTTGGAAAATATAAAAAAAGTTCTTGCCTCAAAGTAAATTTTCAAACCTAAGAAACTACTCTTTACAGAGTGGAGTACTTCTCTATCATTTTCATATACATACGAACAAGCAGATATAATTATGCTTTTAATAATGTTTTACCTAAAATTATATTTTTCCATGACATTCTTTAGCATAATCTTTTAAATTCATGCATAGTATTCTGCCATATAATTTTATAATGTATTGAACTAGTTTACCAGAGGTGGCTATCAATTGTTTTCAAACTTAGTTCTTATATACAATGCTGAATATAACAAAATGTCTATTTCTCTAGTGTTAATTCCTAACATTAAACTTACCAAAAAGAATATGTGATCATTTTGTCCTTTGTATGCAAATTGCCAAACTTTTCTATAGGAATTGGGTATCAGTTTACATTGCGCATATATATATATATATATATATATATATATATATACTCTCATTTTGTTCCAGACTACTTTTTTAGCAATAGGAATACAGCAGTGAACGACACAGTCATCTTACACATTATTGGAATTACATTTTAGGAAAAAGAAGACAAAATAATCCAGATGAGTAAGATATTTTGATACCTACATGATTGCTGTAGACTAAATTGTGTCCTCCCCAAATTCAAAGGTCTAACCCTCAATGTGATCAAATTTAAAGAGAGGATTTTTAGAAGGCAATTAAAGTTAAATGAGAGCATAAGGATGAGGTCATAATCTAATGGGATTGGTGACTTTGTTAGAAAGAGAAAAGAGAGCTCTCTGTACACCTGCACACTCTATCAAAGGCCATGTGAGTACACAGTGTTAAAGAGGCAGCTGTCTGTCTATAAGCTAAGAACAGGGATCTTACTAGAACTTGACCATGCTGACACCTTGACCTCTGACTTTCAGCCTTCAGAACAAAATACCATAGACTAGATGTCTTAAACAACAGATGTTTATTTTCTCACAGTTCTGGACGTCCTGGTGAGAACTGCCCTCTTGGCTGGTAGATGGCCACCTTCCTTTGTGTCCTCCCCAAATTCAAAGGTCTAACCCTCAATGTGATCAAATTTAAAGAGAGGATTTTTAGAAGGCAATTAAAGTTAAATGAGAGCATAAGGATGAGGCACATATGGCCTTTCACTGGTGCATGAGAATGGAGAGGGGGAGAGATCTAGTCTTCCTGTTCCTATAAATGTACAAGTCTCATAATGGGAAACTTATCCTCATAGTCTCATATAAACCTTATTACCCCCTAAAGCCCTTATTTCTAATGATTATCAATTGGAATTTTGAAGGGAGAAATAAAAAGCAGACTTTTAGACAATTTATATTTGAGATGCCTATTAGACATTTAGGCAGAAATGTCAGATGGAAGTTGGAAATATGGAAATTAAAGGACAGGTAGAAGCTAGATATCGTCAGAATATAGATTGGAAATTATGATACTGGTGATCACATATGGAGAATGTATTACTGAAAAATGAAAAGTATTCCAATAAATGAGCTCTGATCCACTCTGATATTTTTAGGTTGGGGAGTGAGGAAGAGCCAGGGACAAGGAAGGAAGGAAGGAAGGAAGGAAGGAAGGAAGGAAGGAAGGAAGGAAGGGAGAAGAGGGAAAAGGAAAAGAAAAAGAAAGAAAGAAAAGGAAAAAAAGAAAGAAGGAACGAAAGAGGGGAACTAAGAAAGAGCCAGGATGGTAGAAGTGAAACCAGGAAATTAATTGTTCTCGAGGCAAGTGAACAGTGTTCCAAAAAGAATGATCAAATGCTGCAGATGAGAAAACATTAAATGACCCCTGCATTTATTAGTTATTGGAGATCATCATTTGTAACCTTGATAAGAGCAGTTTCAGTGGGCTGGAGATGGTAAATTGTAAATTAATTGAACTCTAGAGAAAACAAGAGAACATGTATAGGAAATGTTTCAGAAAGTATTGCTGTAAAGAATACATGACAAATGGAGGCAATATACAGAGAGAAGAATAAAAAAGAAGATGTTTTAAGATAGTATTTTTGTTTGTTTGTTTGCTTATTCACTTATTTGAGATGGAAGAAACCATAGCAGAGTTTATATCCCAGTGGCAATGATCCGATAGAAAAATAAAATTGGTGATAAAAGACAGAAAGAAGATAATTACTGTATTTTTGTCAAGTGAGACTGGATACAGGGACTGGTCATTAATTGAGAGCACAGACAATGCATCCATAGAAACAAGGAGGCAATGAATAGTATAAATCAGGTATGTGAACGTAGTTATTTCCTACATTTAGCAACACTGAGAATGATCCCTTTTTAAAACCTCAAACCATCCAATTTGGGATAGGCCTTGGAGCTTTGACAATGAACCTGGGATATGTTTCAAACTTTTGGCCAAGTAAATTAATAAGTAATAAAAATTAGTTGGCTTGCATTAAAAAAAAGCGGAAGAATGAAGCAAATTCACAGAAAGAGCAAAAAATATAAAAATAGACCATACAACCTAGAAATAGTTGACTTTGACTGACATTCTCAGCACCACATTGTACACTTATCAATTAGGTTCCATAACAGTCCCATGTATCCATCTAAACTTGAGCTAATTTCCCTAGAAGTTTTTTCCTGATATCATATGCCCCATAATAAAACCATGTGGAGAGAGACCAAATTTTGGTTGGCTTTTAAATTTTATTGTGGGAACTTTTGCTTCTGACTATGACAAAATAGAGTATATTATACTAAGTGTTCTAATGATAGCAACTGTGAAAACTAGATTGAAAAATATTTTTAAAATCTGTTTGCAGACATCAGAGAGCAATTAAAGCAGCCAGATGTTGATGGGCAAAAATCTGCAGAGAAGAAAACACATTGAGTTAAAATCTACATTTCTTCTTGGAGTGCTTGCTATTTTCCTACAGTGGACATAAATGCCAAACAGACACAGCTTCACAGAGCCTGTGGCAATCCCTGAGGAGTTTGTAGATAAAAATTAGAACTCAAGTCTGCTGAAGTAACCAAGATTCGAGGAGTTAAAATCTTGGGGAAAAGAAAAGAATAGAGGAGAGAAAAAAAAAATGGCGGCGAAGTGAATGGAGCGACCCAGACCGTCTCCCAAGACCAAACTGGATTTACAAGGAAAATAAAGGCAAACCGTCAGGAAAGGGCAGCCGAAAGACATCTTGGAGGACCACTTGACCAGAAACACCCACTCAGTCCTGGTAGGCTTGGGAGGACGCGAGAGGGGACCGAGAGCCCAGGGTCTGCAGCGGCCTGGGCAGGGGCCAGGGAACTAGACGGGAAGTTAACTCCACCGTCTTTCTTCCCACCGTGCACGGCCCTGGGAACTCTGTAGCCGGCTAGGCTAGGCTCTCCGCTGAAGCCGCACAGACTCCTGGCCCCCAGGGAACTGGGCGGGACCAGGGAACTCAGCGGGACCAGGGAACTAGGCGGAAAGTTAAATCTACCGCCTCCCTTCCCGCCGTGCACGGCCCTGGAAACTCTGTAGCCGCTGAAGCCGCACAGACTCGCAGACCCCAGGGAACTCGGCAGGACCGGGGAACGCGGCTGAAAGTTAATTCTACCGTCTCCCTTCCTGCCGTGCACGGCCCTGGAAACTCTGTAGCCAGCTAAACTCTCTGCTGAAGCCGCACAGACTCCCAGCCCCCAGGGAACTGGGTGGGACCAGGGAACTCAGCGGGACCTGGGAACTTGGCGGGAAGTTAATCCTACTGTCTCCCTTGCCACCCTGCATGGGCCCTGGGAACTCTGTAGCCAGCTAAACTCTCCACTGGAGCCGCACAGACTCGAGGGCCCCAGGGAACTCAGCTGGACCAGGGAACACAGTGGGACCAGGGAACTCCGCGGGACCAGGGAACTCAGCGGGAAATTATTCCCACCGCCTCCCTTGCCACCCTGCATGGGCCCTCGTAACGCTATAGCCTGCTAAACTCTCAGCTGGAGCCACACAGACTCCCGGAGAACAGCGGACTTGGCGGGATTAAAGTGGGTCCTCCCTGGAGCATCCAAACCCAGGAGAGGGAGCCACAAACAGCAAAACACCAACACCCACTGGGAAAACTTGGCAGACTCCAAAGCCCACTGTGATAACGAAAATGGTGAGAAACAGAAACAAAAGCCAAATGAAAAATCAAGAGACCTCTACAGAAGATGAAATAAATGAGGTGCAGTTAAGCAAGTTAACAGAGCTAGAATTTAGAGCCATGATGTTGCGGAAGCTCAACAGCATGTGTAAGGACATGAGCAACATGAGTAAAGACATAGAAATGTTGAAAATAAACCATCTGGAAATGAAAAACCAACAGGAAGAAATGAAGAATGACATATCAGAAATGAAAAACACACTGGAAGGTCTAAAAAGCAGAGTAGGGGAAGCTGAGGACCGGATCAGTGAATTAGAAGACAGGCTAGAAGAAATCAACCAATCAGAAAACCAAAAGGAAAAAAAGATTAAAAAACAAGAAGAGAGCTTAAGAGAATTGTGGGACAACTGGAAACGTAATAATATTCGTATCATAGGAGTCCCTGAAGAAGAAGAAAGTAAGTGAGGGCTAGAGAATATATTCAAAGAAATAGTGACAGAAAACTTCCCTAATTTGGTGAAGGAAGAAGGCATTCAAGTTCAAGAAGCTCAGAGAGCCCCAAGTAAGAAGAACCCAAACAGGCCCACACCAAGACACATAGTAATCAAACTGCCAAAAATTAAAGACAAAGAGAGAATCCTAAAAGCAGCAAGAGATAAGCAACAGGTTACCTACAAAGGAACCCCCATAAGGCTCTCAGCTGACTTTTCACAAGAAACATTACAGGCTCGAAGGGAATGGCATGAAGTAATCAAGGTCATGAAAAACAAGGATCTGAATCCAAGACTACTCTACCCAGCAAGGCTATCGTTCAAAATAGAAGGTCAAATAAAGAGCTTCCCAGACAAAATAAGGCTAAGGGAGTACATTAGCACCAAGCCAGCACTGCAAGAAATGTTAAAAGGACTGCTGTAATTACCAGGAGAAATGGGAAGAAAAATAGAACCACACTAAACAAAAATGGCAATAAATAAGTACATATCAATAACCACCTTAAATGTAAATGGATTGAATGCTCCCATAAAAAGACACAGAGTAGCTGATTGGATAAGAAAGCAAGACTCATCTATATGCTGTTTACAAGAGACCCACCTCACAACAAAAGACTCACATAGATTGAAAGTGAAGGGATGGAGAAAAATCTTTCAAGCAAATGGAAAAGAAAAAAAAGCTGGGGTAGCAATACTGATATCTGATAAAATAGACTTCAGATTGAAGGCCATAACTAGAGACAAAGAAGCCCACTACATAATATTGAAAGGATCTATCCAACAGGAAGATATAAACTTGATAAACATATATGCACCCAATATAGGAGCACCAAAATATATTAAAAAACTATTGGAGGACTTCAAAGGAGAAATCGATAGCAATACAATCATAACAAGGGACTTCAACACCCCGCTCACATCACTGGGTAGATCCTCTAGACAAAAAATTAGCAAGGAAACAGAGACTCTAAATGAAGCACTAGACCAAATGGATTTAATAGATATCTACAGAAAACTACACCCCAAAACTACAGAATTCACATTCTTCTCAAGTGCACATGGAACATTCTCAAAGATAGACCACATATTAGGGCACAAACTAAGTCTCTACAAGTTCAAGAAGATTGAAATTATAACAAGCATCTTCTCAGACCACAATGGAATGAAACTAGAAATCAATTGCAAGAAGAACATACAAAGATTTTAACACATGGAAGCTAAATAGCATGTTATTAAACAATGAATGGGTCACCGAGGAAATCAAGGAAGAAATAAAAAACTTCCTGGAAACCAATGAAAATGAGGACACAACAATACAAAATCTATGGGATGCAGCAAAAGCAGTTCTGAGAGGGCAGTTTATAGCACTACAGGCCTACCTCAAAAAAGAAGAAAAATCTCTAATAGACTACCTAACCTCACAACTTAAAGAACTAGAGAGTAAACAAAAAGAAAACCCCAGAGCAAGTAGAAGAAAGGAAATAGTAAGGATCAGAGCAGAAATAAACGACATAGAGACCAAAAAAACAATCCAGAGGATCAATAAAACAAAGAGCTGGTTTTTCGAAAAGATAAACAAGATTTGATGGACCCTTAGCTAGACTCACCAAGAAACAAAGAGAGAGAACCCAAATACATAAAATCAGAAATGAAACAGGAGAGATAACAACTGACCCTACAGAAATACAAAAGATCGTTAACAACTACTATGAAAAATTATACGGCAACAAATTCGAAAATCTAAGCGAAATGGACAAATTTCTAGAAACACATAGTCTCCCAAAACTGGATCAGATAGAGATTGAAAACTTGAACAGACCAATAACAACAGAAGAAATTGAAGATGTAATCAAGACTCTTCCAGCAAACAAAAGCCCAGGCCCGGATGGCTTCACAGGGGAGTTTTACCGAATATTCAAAGAAGAACTAATACCCATTCTCCTCAAACTATTTCAAAAAATTCAAGAAGAAGGAAGACTTCCAAACTCGTTTTATGAAGCCAGCATAACTCTAATTCCAAAACCAGAAAAAGACACAACAAAGAAAGAAAACTACAGGCCAATATCCCTGATGAACATAGATGCCAAAATCCTGAACAAAATACTAGCAAATCGAATCCAGCAATACACCAGAAAAATTATCCACCATGACCAGGTGGGATTCATCCCAGGGATGCAAGGCTGGTACAATATTTGCAAATCCATAAATGTGATACACCACATAAATAAATTGAAGAATAAAAACCACATGATCATATCAATAGATGCTGAAAAAGCCTTTGACAAAATCCAGCATCCATTTCTGATAAAAACGCTCAGCAGTGTGGGAATTGAGGGATCATACCTAGACATAATAAAGGCCATATATGAAAGACCTACAGCCAACATCATACTCAATGGCAAAAACTAAAAGCATTTCCCTTAAGAACAGGAACAAGGCAAGGATGCCCACTTTCGCCACTCCTATTTAACATAGTACTGGAAGTCTTAGCCACAGCAATCAGACAGGAAGAAAAAATAAAAGGGATCCAAATTGGAAAGGAGGAAGTGAAATTGTGATTATTTGCAGATGACATGATACTGTACATAGAAAACCCCAAAGACTCCACCAAAAGCTTACTAGACTTAATAAATGAATTTGGCAAAGTAGCAGGATACAAAATTAACGTCAAGAAATCAATGGCATTCTTATACACCAATGATGAACTCACAGAAAGAGAAACTAAGCAAACAATCCCATTTACCATTGCGGCAAAAAAATTAAGATACCTAGGAATAAACTTAACCAAAGAGATAAAGGACGTATTCGCAGAAAACTACAGGTCTTTGAAAAAAGAAATAGAGCAAGATGTAAAAAAGTGGAAGAACATACCCTGTTCATGGATTGGGAGAATTAACATCATTAAAATGTCCATATTACCCAAAGCAATCAATAGATTCAACGCAATCCCCATCAAAATACCAACGGCATACTTCAAAGAATTAGAACAATTACTTCAAAAGTTCATATGGAACCAAAAAAGGCCTCGAATAGCTACAGCAATCTTGAAAAGGAAGAACAAAGTTGGAGGGATCACAATACCAGATTTCAGGATATACTACAAAGCCACCATAATCAAAACAGCCTGGTACTGGCACAAGAACAGGTATATAGACCAGTGGAACAGAATAGAGAACCCAGAAATGGACCCTAGGCAATATGCTCAATTAATATTTGACAAAGGTGGCAAGAGCATACAGTGGAGTAAGGACAGCCTCTTTAATAAATGGTGCTGGGAAAATTGGACAGCTACTTGCCGAAAAATGAAACTAGACCATCAACTTACACCCTACACCAAAATAAACTCAAAATGGATAAAAGACTTAAATGTAACTCATGAATCCATAAAAATCCTAGAGGAGACTGTGGGCAACAAAATCTCAGACATCATACGCAGCAGAATTTTTACTGACACATCACCTAAGGCAATAGAAACAAAGGAGAAAATGAACACATGGGACTACATCAAACTCAAAAGCTTCTGCACAGCAAAAGATACAATCATCAAAACGGAAAGGCTACCCACTGTATGGGAGAGCATAATTGCCAATGATATATCAGATAAGGGGTTAATTTCCAATACATATAGAGTGCTCATACAACTCCACAAAAGGAAGACAAAGAATCCAATAAAAAAATGGGCAGAGGAACTAAATAGACACCTCTCCAAACAGGACATACAAATGGCTAAGAGACATATGAAGAAATGTTCATCATCACTAATCACCAGAGAGATGCAAATCAAAACAACAATGAGGTATCACCTCACACCTGTCAGAATGGCCGCCATCAACAAATCATCAAACAACAAGTGTTGGCGAGGGTGTGGAGAAAAGGGGACTCTAGTACACTGTTGGTGGGAATGCAGACTGATGCAGGCACTATGGAAAACAATATGGTGTCACCTCAAAAAATGAAAAATTGATCTCCCATTTGACCCAGTGATCCCACTTCTAGGAATATACCCTAAGAAGCATAAAACACCAATCAGAAAGAATATATGTACCCCCATCTTTGTAGCAGCACCATTTACAATCGCTAAGATCTGGAAACAGCCCAAGTGCCCATCAGTAGACGAATGGATTAAAAAGTTGTGGTACATATACACAATGGAGTACTACACAGCGGTAAGAAAGATCTCTTATCCTTTGAGACTACATGGAGGGACCTGGAAAGTATCATCCTAAGTAAAATAAGCCAAACAGAGAAAGACAAATTTCATATGATCTCACTGATTTGTGGAATATAATGAACATAACAGTTTGAGGACAATCCCCTAAGGAGTGGGGAGGTGAGAGAGGGATGAACCACAGAACTTATATGCATGTATGCATGAACAGTGGACATGGACAACAATCTGGGAAGGGGCAAGGAGGGAAGGGGGAGGGGGGAAAAGTGGGGGAAAAAAAGGAGAATCATTTGTAACAAAAATTAATCAATTAAAAAAAAAAAAAAAAAAAGAAAAGAATAGAAAAGGAAGCCTGAAATTTTTCCTGCAATTTTCTTTTGAGGCATTTACTGATTCTTAACTGCATATACCCATGGGAAGTTATTGAGAATACAAACAGAACATAATTAATTAAAGGATGAAAAGTTAAACAAAGAGTGCGAAGTTAAGCAAAGAGATTAATTTGGTGAAAAGACAAAAATGGATCTCAAGATTTAATAAGTAGCAGCCCTAGTAATCAACCCAAACTTTCAGTTGAGATTCCTTATTTGGTTTGCCCATGCATAGAAAAGTACAGAAATATACCAGTTTATACAAAGGAAGAGATTTAGCTAGGACTAAGTCATAGTGATCTGTTCTTATTTTATGCATTATCCAGAAGTGTACTTACCAAAAACAAAATCCAAAGCACAAATTATAAAATCATACATAGATAAAAGACGCACTACTTGCAAGGAACAATAATAAAAGTAGTGACCAGCTTTTCATCAGAAACCATGGAAGCCAGACAGCACAGTGACATCTTAAAATGTTAAAAGAAAAAACAAACAAACAAAAAACTGGTAAACTAGATTTAGATATTCATTTAAAATATACTTCAAACATAAGGTGAAATAAAGACATTTTTAGAAAAATCAAAAAAATAGAGAATTTATGGTAATAGTCTTGCACTAAAAAAAAAATGCCAAAAAGTTTTTCAGAAAAAAAAAAAAAAAGATTTTGGATTGTTATAGAGTATAATAATGATAAAATACATGAACATTCCCCAGCAACTCCATGCAATTTTTTTCCAATTTTTATCAATTTATTTTTGTTACAGGTGTTTCTCCTTTCTCTACCCTAGACACCTTCCTCCCCATTCTGCCCCCAACCCCCTAGCATTGTTGTCTATGTCCACTGGTTATGAATACATGCATATACGTTTTTTGGTTCATCTCATCCATCTCCCCCACTCCTCGACTCTAAGATTGGTCAGTCTGAATCATACTCATTTCTATTTCTCTGGGTCTATTTCATTCATTAGCCCACCTTCTTAATTATATTCCACAAGTAAGTGAGATCACATGGTACTTGTCTTTCTCTGACTGGCTTATTTCACTTAGCATAATACTGTCCAGGTCCCTCCATGTTGTTTAAAAGGATAAGAGATCTTTCTTTCTTACAGCTGTATATACGTACCACAGCTTTTTTATCCACTCATCTATTGAGGAACACGTCAGGAGTTTCCAGATCTTAGCTATTGTAAATAGTGCTGCTATGAACATAGGGGTACATATATTCTTTGGTGTTTCAGGCTTCTTAGGGTATATTCCTAGAAGTGGGATCACTGGGTCCAATGGAAGTTCAATTTTTAATTTTTTGAGGAAACCCCATACTGTTTTCCACAGTGGTTGCAACAGCCTGCATTCCCACCAGCAGTGTACTAGAGTCCCCTTTTTTCCATACCCTAGCCAGCACTTGTTTGATGATTTGTTGATGGCAGTAATTCAGGCAGGTGTGAGGTGATACTTCATAGTTGTCTTAATTTTCATCTCTCTGATGATTAGTGATGTTGAGCATTTCTTCACATGTCTCTTGGCCATTTGTATGTCCTGTTTGGAGAGGTGCCTATTTAGCACCTCCACCCATTTTTAAATTGGGTTCTTTTCTTCCTTTTGATGAGTAGTATGAGCGCTCTATATATTTTGGAAATTAACCCCTTATCTGATGTATCATTGGCAATTATGCTCTCCCATACAGTGGGTTCCCTATCCATTTTAATGGTTGTTTCTTTTGCTGTGCAGAAGCTTTTTAATTTGATGTGGTCCCATGTGTTCATTTTTTTGTTGTTTCTGTTGCCTTAGATGTTGTATCAGTGAAAATTCTGCTGAGTATAATTTTGTTGCCTACATTTCCTTTCAGGATTTTTATGGATTCATGAGTCATGTTTAAGTCTTTTATCCATTTTGAGTTTATTTTTGTGTATGGTGTAAGTTGATGGTCTAGGTTCATTTTTTTTTTTTTTTCTTTTGCATGTAGTTGTCCAATTTTCCCAACACCATTTATTACTCCACTGTATGCTCTTGCCACCCTCTTCAAATATCAATTGAGCATAATGCTTTGGGTCCATTTCTGGGTTCTCTATGCTATTCCATTGATCTATACATCTGTTCATGTGCCAGTACCAGGCTGTTTTGATTACAGTAGCTTTGTAGTATAACCTGTATCTGGTATTGTGATCCCACCTACTTTGTTCTTGTCTTTCAAGATTGCTATGGCTATTCGGGGTCTTTTTGGTTCCATATGAACTTTTGAGGTATTTGTTCTCGTTCAGAGAAATATGTTGTTGGTATTTTGATGGGGATTGCATTGTATAGATTGCTTTGGGTAGAAAGGACATTTTAATGATGTTAATTCTTCCAATCCATGAACAATGTATGTGCTTCCACTTTTTTATATCTTCCTCTATATCTTTTTTTAATGTCCTGTAGTTTTCTGTGAATAGGTCCTTTATTTTTTCTGTTAAGTTTATTCCTAGGTATCTTAATTATTTTTGCCATGATGGTAAATGGGAATTTTTTTTTTAGTTTCTTTGTCTGTGAGTTCATTGTTAGTGTATAAGAATGCTGTCAATTTCTTGGTGTTAATTTTGTATTCTGCTACCTTGTAAAATTTGTGTATTAAATCTAGCAGATTTTGGATGGAGTCTTTAGGGTTTTCTATGTATGATATCATGTCTTCTGTGAATAATGACAGTTTTACTTTCTCCTGTCCCATTTGGATCTCTTTTATTTTTTCTTTATGTCTGATTGCTGTAGCTAAGACTTCCTGTACTATGTTAAATAAGAATGGCAACCGTGGGCATCCCCATTTTGTTCCTGTTCTTAAGGAAAATGCTTTTATTTTTTGCCCATTGAGTAAGACATTAGCTGTAGGTCTTTTACATATGGCCTTTATTATGTTGAAATATGATCCCTCTATTCCCACATTGCTGAGCATTTTAATCAGAAAAGGGTACTGGATTTTGTCCAATGCTTTTTCAATGTCCATTGATATGATTATATTTTTTTTATCTTTCATTTTGTTTATGTGGTGTAGAACATTTCTTGATTTGGGAATATTGTATCAGCCTTGCATCCCTGGTATGAATCCCACTTGGTCATAGTGAATAATTTTTTTAATGTATTGCTGGATTTGATTTGCTAGTATTTTGTTAAGTATTTTTGCATCTATGTTCATCAGGGATATTGGCCTGTAGTTTTCTTTTTGTAGTCTCCTTATCTGGTTTTGGAATTAGAATTATGGTAGCCTCATAAAACGAGTTTGGAAATCTTCCTCCTTCTTGAATTTTTTGAATAGTTTGAGGAGAATGATGTTAGTTTTTTGAATGTTCGGTAAAACTCCCCCAAGGAGCTGTGAGGACCTGGGCTTTTGTTTGCTGGGAGAGTCTTGATTAGATCTTCAATTTCCGTAATTGTTACTGGTCTGTTCAAGTTTTCTATCTTCCTAGTTCTGTTTTGGGTGACTATGTGTTTCTAAAAATTTATCCATTTCACTTCGTTTGTCCAATTTGTTGCCATATAATTGTTCATAGTATTTGTTCATGATTCTTTGTATTTCTGTTGAGTCAGTTGTTCCTTCTCCTCTTTCATTTCTGATTTTGAGTATTTGGGTTCTCTCTCTTTGTATCTTGGTGAGTCTAGCTAAGGGTTCATCAACCTTGTTTATCTTTTCAAAGAACCAGCTCTTTGTTTCATTGATCTTTTGAATTTCCTTTTGGTCTCTGTGTCGTTCATTTCTGCTCTGATCTTTACTATTTCTTTCCTTCTATTTGAGCTGGGGTTTTTATTTTGTTTCCTTTTTAATTCTTTAAGTTGTGAAGTAAGATAGTCAATTAAAAATGTTTCTTATTTCTTCATATAGGCCTGTATTGCTATATATTTCCCTCTCAGAACTGCTTTCGCTGCATCCCATAGATTTTGTATTGTTGGGTATTCATTTTCATTGGTTTCCAGGAAGTTTTTAATTTCTTCCTTGATCTCCTTGGTAACCCATTCATTATTTAATTACATGCTATTTAGCTTCCATGTGTTCCAATGTTTTTGCATGTTCTTCTTGCAATTGATTTCTAGTTTCATGCCACTGTGATCTGAGTAGATGCTTGATATGATTTCAATCTTCTTGAACTTGTAGAGACTTAGTTTGTGTCCTAACAGGTGGT
Source organism: Molossus molossus (assembly GCF_014108415.1). Classification (NCBI taxonomy): domain Eukaryota; kingdom Metazoa; phylum Chordata; class Mammalia; order Chiroptera; family Molossidae; genus Molossus; species Molossus molossus. Next base: position 71,123,366 of record NW_023425344.1, on the reverse strand, counting down.
CTATCTTTGAGAATGTCTCATGTGCACTTAAGAAGAATGAGAATTCTGTAGTTTGGGGGTGTAATTCTTTGTAGATATCTATTCAATCCATTTTATCTAATGCATTATTTAGAGTCTCTGTTTCCTAGGTAATTTTCGTCTAGAGGATCTATCCAGTGATGTTAGCCGGGGTGTTGAAGTCCCCTGCTATGATTGTATTGCTGTCAATTTTCTCCTTTGAAGTCCTCCAGAAGTTTTAAAACATATTTTGATGCTTCTATATTGGGTGCATATATGTTTACCAAGGTTATATCTTGTTGTTGAATAGATCCTTTCAATATTATGTAGTGGCCTTCTTTGTCCTTAGTTACGGCCTTCATTTTGAAATTTATTTTATCATATATGAGTATTAATATCCCAGCTTATTTTTCCTTTTCATTTTTTTGGAAGATTTTTTTTTTTTTTCATCTCTTCCCTTTCTCTATGTGAGTCTTTTTTGTGAGGTGGGTCTCTTGTAAATAACATATAGATGAGTCATAATTTCTTATCCAATCAGCTACTCTATGTCTTTTTATCAGAGCGTTCAACCCATTTACATTTGAGGTTATTATTGATATGTACTTATTTATTGCCATTTTTGTTTATTGTAGTTCTACTTTTTTTCTATGTTTTCTACTAATTACAATAGTCCTTTTAATATTTCTTGCAGTGCTGGTCTGGTGCTAATATATCCCCTTAGCCTTCTTATTTTGTCTGGGAAGCTCTCTATTTTACCTTTTATTTTAAATGATAGCCTTGATGGATAGAGGAGTTTTTGATTCAGATCCTTGTTTTTCATGACCTTGATTACTTCATGCCATTCCCTTCTGGCCTGTCGTCTTTTTGTTGAAAAGTCAGCTGATAGCCTTATGGGGGTTCCTTTGTAGGTAACCTGTTGCTTATCTGTTGCTGCCTTTAGAATTCTCTCTTTGTCTTTGATTTTTGACATATTAATTATTATGTGTCTTGCTGTGGGCCTCTTTGATTTCTTCTTACTTGGGGCTCTCTGTGCTTTTTTAACTTGAATGCATTTTTCCTTCACCAAGTTATGGAAGTTTTCTGTCACTCTTTTTTCAAATATATTCTCTAAACATTACTCATTTTCTTCTTTTCTGGAATTCCAATGATGCAAATGTTGTTGCATTTTTAGTTGTCCCTCTTAAGCTGTCTCCCTGTTTTCTGATTGTTTTTTTCCTTTTGGTTTTCTGATTGGTTGATTTTTTTTTTTACCATGTCTTCTAATTCACTGATCCCGTCCTCAGCTTCCTCTACTCTGCGGGTTATTTCTTCCAATGTGTTCTTTATTTCAGCAATGTCATTCTTTTTTTCTACTTGGTTGGATTTCAATGTTTCTGTATCTTTACTCATGGTGTTGATGTCCTTACTCATGCTGTTGAGCTTCCTCAAGATAATGGCTCTGAACTCTAGCTCTGATAATTTGCTTAATTGCATTTCACTTATCTCATCTTCAATAGAGTTCTCTAATTCTTTCATTTTATATTTGTTTGTTTGTTTTACCATTTTGGCTATCTCAGTGGGTTTTGGAATGTGCCAACTTTTTTCTGAGGTATTGGTGTTCTGCTGTTTGTGTCTCCCTCTACTGGGTTTGGATGAGTGTGGTAGGACCCACATTAAACACCACTGTCAAGTCTTACTTTCCTGGGTAGATTTGCAAGCCCAGGAAAAGTTCAGTTATCCTCAAGTAGTTTGCCTGGAGGCTATTAGTCTCAGTTACTTGATGAGTCTTGGTTTGTAGCCCTCAACTGAATGAAAAACTTCCTTAGGTTTTCAGGGTAAGGGGATTTCCAGAGGGTGGGGCAAATGCTGATTGTTAATAAGCTTCAATTTGCATTTCTCTGGCCCAGCTGGGTTAGGTTTAATCTCTGATGGAGGGAGGGAGAGGGGGAGGGGCTGCTGATTTTCCCCAGAGCTCCAGGCAGGGCTCCTTGAGCAAGATGGTCACTGTGTTTTGTGGCTGTGACAGCAAAAACTGAGCGCCCTCCAAATCCCGTGTGTTCCCACAGAGTTCCATTCCCTTCTGCCCTCCCTTTGCTGATCCAAGGTGAGTGGCTGTAGCTAAATTAGTGCTCTATCTGTGCCATGGAGTTCGCTTGGGATTTTAACCCCAAGGGTGCTGTCTCACAGCTAAAACAGCTGCTGTCGGTGGGCTCCCAACCTGCCCTCTCGTGCCTCTGTAGACCTACCAGGCTCAATTCAGTGTCCTTTTATCTTGTCCCTAGTTATATGGGTCCTCTCCAGCTGATTTTCTGTTGCTTTTTTTCCAACAATTTGTCTTTATTTTAGTTGTAATTTCAGTTTGGTCCTGGGAGATGGTCTGTGTAGCTTCCATTCACTCTACTATCATTTTGGAATCTCCCTCCTTGCAATTTGTCACTGCAGATCCTTTTATCAAAGTTTGAAGAAATTGTACAACCAATTGAATTTGTTTGCCAGGTTGTTATCGATTGAATTTTGTACCCCTCAAAATTCATATACTGAAGTGCTAACCACCGTTTTCTCAGAATGTTATTTGGAGATAGCTTTACATAGGTAATCAAGTTAAAGTGGAATCATTAGTGTGGGTTATAACCCAGTATTACTGGTGTCATTTAAAAAGGGTAAAATTGGACATAGAGACATGGCTATAGGGAAGACAATGTGGACACAGGGAGAATACAACCATTTATAAGCCAAGGAGAGAGGCCTATAACAGGTTCTTTACTCACAACTCTCAGAAGAAATGAACCCTATCAACATATTGATTTTGGACTCCAGAACTATGAGATAATACATTTCTTTGTTTAAGCCTTCTAGTCTGTGAAACTTTGTTACAGCAGTCTTAGCAAACTAATACATAGGTGCACAGCTTTGGTGATTGGCAATTGGAAAACATGATACAAAGAATTGAAAAAAGCTATGAATTGCTCTTCTGCCACTCTTTGGAACCCTGAAACGAGCATGTAAAAAATGGTGGGCTGGCCCAGTGGAGGATGAAAATCCATGTGGAATAAAATCTCAGCAGTGTCTTCCCAAACTGAGACACATTCTAGACTAATGAGTTGATCAGGTATCTGACATGTGAAGCAGGCCAGTCTAGATCATCCTGCAATCAGTTGATCTGCTCACTGACCACAGAAACATGAAAGCACCTAGGCTGTCAGCTGAGCCAGGCCACAATTAGGCTAATACACAGAAACTTGAGCCTAATAAAATAGTCATTTTAAGTCAACCACTAAAATGTGAGGTTGTCTGTTTCATACCAAAATCTAAGAGGTGCACAGATAAAAGTAAAAAAAAAAAAAAAAAATAGAAAAAGAAGAAGAGCCTGGGAAATATATTCGTAGAAAGAAACTCATTTTGACTCTCTAAAATAAAACTAATACTGTTTTGAGTGGTTGAAAATATATACCAAGCAGAGTAAAATGCAAGGATAGCCTCAAACCGTCAGTATTGTAAATAAAGGTAAAGCTAATAAGGTGCTTGCCATTATGAATTATGCATTTGTGTATTTAGAATTCATTTTCCTACAATGATATAACTACTTGTTTTTTGCTTTTCTATTTATGTATGTAATTATGAAGAAAAATATACATTCTGATATTTCCTTCTAATACCTCTACTTTATATATTTGTTTTTTTTTTCATTTAAAATTTCAATAATACATTTTTCAGTTACCTGCAACTTATTTGGTGAAGTGATACAAAATACAGATTTATGTTAATTTTTTAAAGTTAGATTTATTGGAGGACATTGATTAAAAAGATTATGTTTTTCAAGTGCATAATTCTATAATATATGCTCTGTATATTGAAGTGTGTGCTCACCACCTAATGTTTAGTCTGTTTTCATCACCATATATTTGACCCCCTTTACCCTATTCAACCTACCCCCACTCCTTTTCTCTGGTAACTATTATACTTACCTATGTTAATTTTTTTTTTTTTTTTCAAATAGCTAATCAGTTGCCCTAATACCTTTTAAAATATTTTTATTTTTAGCCCGCCCAGTGTGGTTCAGTGGTTGAGCATCGACCCAAGCACCAAGAGGTTTCTGGTTCAATCCCCGGTCAGGGCACATGCCCAGGTTGTGGGCCAAATCCCCAATGGGGGGCATGCAGGAGGTGGCCAATCAGTGTTCTTTCTCATCAATGTTTCTGTCTCTCCCTCTTTCTTCCTCTCTCTCTAAAATCAATAAAGAATTTTTTTTTAAAATTTTTAAATGTACTTAATATGTTTATTTTTAAATATATCAAAGTTTATATGTAAGGATAAAACCATTTGAAAATATTCATTTTCTTCCATATCCCACAACAAGGCATTGTGTTCTGTTAGTAATACTACACCACTTCCAATGCATTTGCCAATGAATTTTAATTCCCACTGACATCATTTAAATACAGACCCTCATAATTTCACATTTTATATTTTCTAACTGATTTTTCTATTAGCACGATGCTAAGATACAGTATTCTGTCTCTTTTTATGCCAGTTAAAAACTTATTTATTTTAGGTCATTAATTAGCCCCACCTTTCAAAACACTTGAAGTGCCTGCATATGTTTTTCATAGCATGCCTGCCAAAGACCATTCTTCATTGGTTTCTCTGGTTTCTGTCTGTTTTCTAGTCTCTCAACAAACATGTTGACAGCTTTTGTCCCCCACTCTCTATGGTTTCAAGGACATTTGTATAGCAACAGCCTTGAAGGAGATTGAATCTCCTTCTGAGGCAAAGGTAGATTTGTTTGTTGGCCAGGAGAATAAAGACAGCATCTCCTCTGGGGCAAAGTTTGGGCAGATTTTCCAACAGTCCTCTTTTACAAACTGGGGTTTCCTAGGTTCAGGGTTCTTCAACTGTGACATAAGCCTCTTGCATCCACCTGGGCAGTTCTACATCATATCAATAGGACTTGGGGACAAATAGAGCCAAAGTAAACAAGAAGTTCAAAATGCCTGCTATATCATGAGTAAAAATGTCCTTTGTCTCCGAATCAGGAGCCTGTGTCTTGTGCCAGGAGCATAAAACTATAACAGGCTAACTTGTTAGCTTACAAATAGGATTTAATCTTTCATCCAAATGTAGATTCTTTTTTAAAAATATATTTTATTGATTTTTTAATTGATTTTTTTTAGAGAGAGAGGAAAGGAAACACTCAATGTGAGAGAGAAACATTGATGGCTGCCTCCTGCACACACCCCACTGTGGATCGAGCCTGCAACCCAGGCATGTGCCCTAACCCGGTATCAAACCTGGACCTCTCAGTCCATGGGCGGACACTCAATCCACTGAGCCATACCAGCCAAGCCAAATGTAGATTCTTACTGCAGTGCTTTATACAGGTTTGTTTCCTGAGGCTACCCAAACCAAGTAATGCTACTCTTATCTGTGGAATTGGTTTCACAGTTTACTAGTGGATTTCTACAATAATATGTTAGAAATCATCCAGTTCCATTGGTTATATGATACGGCAACCATTTTTTTATCATTTCTTTTTTATTGAGATATAATGGATATATAGCTATATACATTTAAGATGTCAACATGTTGGTTTAATACATTTATATATTTCAAAATGTTTACCACTGTAGCATTAGTTAACACCTCTATCATATCACATAATTGTCATTTTGTGTGTGTGTGTGGTAAGAACTTTTAAGATCTATCTCTTAACAACTTTGAAGTATGTAAACAGTGACAATCATATTGCCTTCTCCAAGTGTCCAAACACACTCTGGTATTTTAGTGTAGAATAACTCAACCATGCAACAGGTAGTCTATTAAAATTACCCATTTTTTAAAAAATATATTTTTCTTTATTGACTTTAAGAGAGAGGAAGGGATAGGGAGAGAGAGATAGACACATTCATGAGAGAGAATATCAATTGGCTGCCTCCTGCAAGCCCCCCACTGGGGATTGGCCCCTGACCTAAAATGACCCATTTTGAAGATAATTGCCATAGGTCTTTCTCTATAGCCTTAGATTTTCTATTCATTGCTTGTTTTAGCATTACTAATCTTCTGATGTTTTTGGTTTTTATTTCCTTCTCTGTTACTCTTTGTCTCGATATTATCTCATATATTTGATAGGATAATTTCTTAATATTTCTGAAGACATAATCTGCATTTCTTCTTGAGTGCTTTAAAATCTTGGCTACTGAGTAAACACATTCTCCTTGTTTATGTTCACAGACTACATATTAGGTGTATCCTCTGCTCTTGGCACTACTCCCTGTGAAAAAAGTTTATGTATATGTATATGTACAGTTATACTTATATAAAATCCTTAATGTAATATTTAATGAAGATTTTTCATGTATACTTTATTGTTTAAATAATATACTACCAGCATAAGGTTTTATACTCCCTTTTATAAAAAGAAAGAAAATAATGGCTTAGGATAGTTATGTGATTTGCCAAATGTACGTAGTTATTAAGTGATATAGTCTTGAACGTAGGTCCTCAAACTCCAAATCTTAGAGTTAAATGTAATAATGATTTACATTAATCACTTTGTGCCAGGCATTATACTAATGGCTGAGAATACAAAGATGAATAAAATTAACCCCTTTATCCTGAAGAGATATTGGAGACTGTGTCCCTAATCTATATTTGTCCATTTATGTCATGACAAACTTTTCTTCACAAATCCCCAACTGGAAGCCTTTTTTGTTAGAAGAAACCCTCCTCATTGCCTTCTGTGATCATGCAGCATGTGAGGCAGGTTATGGGTGACTGGTACACATTTGTCAGCTGTGAGTCACCAGTCACCAATCTTGGCTCTAGTTCTAGGTGTCTTATTGACAAAGTATGTGGTCATGAGCAAGACCATAACATTTCAATGAGTCTCACCTTCGTTCTTGGTAATGACCAACTACTGGAATAGAAGACAGTTCCTGAACAGGCAGAGATGGTTCCTTCCTCCGATCCTTGGCTTTCACCTTTCTGGTAACTGGAATTCTTTACTTCCAAACCCTCACAAGGCTCACTCCTTTAACTTTCCCAGGTCTTGCCTCAAACCTGTTCTTTCTAGTGCAGGATTCCTTGATTATATAATTAAAAATAGCCCCTCCTGCTATACCTTTTTATTCTAAATCTAAATTCTATTTATTGCCAGAAACTGCACTGTATATGTTTCACAGGTCTGTTTTCTAGACTTTAAGCAGCAAGGGGGCTAGAACTTTGTATAACTGTGCTGTTCTATGTCTCATGTCGGGTAAGCACACGATATAAATTTGTTGAAGGAATAAATGAATAAGTAAATATGTGTGAAAAGTAAATGAATTAATATATAGGAGACAGAAAATAAAACACTTTAATGGTGTTTTATTATCATTTTATTCTTATTCAATTAATATTGTAATTTTCTTATCACAGATCAAGAATTCTTTACTGGCAAAGAATTACAAAGATAAAGGGATGATAATAATAGAACAACATGCAAGTGTTTCACAGTCAGTTTCCTAAATATGAGTTTGTTTAGTTTCACAAACATTCATTCACTCAACACATTTATATTAAATACTACTCTTTCACTATTGGCAACCTCTCATCACTAAGATTTCACTGTGCCTATGTGTTCTGTAATTAAATAAATTTGGAAATTATAACAGTCAGTGATGCCAAATAGGATCAGTAAATAATGCCAAATTCTGCTCCCAATTTCTCCAGGAAAGGATTTTGAAATATCTTTCCATAGCAACAGCAATGGAAGCGCAGTGGAAAACTCAGTGGGAATAAAGGAGTTGGGACAGGTGTACAAAGTATTTTGGTTTGAATAGAAGGTGTGGTAAGACATGATGGATTAAATAGTGAAGACCCAGGAATGGACATGAGAACAATTTTCCTGTTCCCCTGTGACTATGAAGGGTGTGCTATTGACAAGCTGCAGATTTTACAGTAACGGACCCCAGGACAGCCTGAGAATGAAGCACGTGGGTGAGGTCCCGGCAGAAGTAAGAGTCTGTTGTTGGTTCCATGTAACTGCACATGGCCAAGGCTTTGACCGTTTTAGAAAGGAAGGTGTCTGTACCCTCAACCCCATGCCTAAGGCATACATGTAATATTTTTTCTAAATATAAGTTTATAGATGTAATATTTTAAATTATTGCTAATTGTATAAAATCTTATTTTTTATTTTATATTCCTTTATTTTGAACTTTTGCTGGAGATGATCTCAGTAATATCTCTGTAAACAGCACTGTGTACAAAGCCTATCCCACTCCTCCTCTGGAAGCAGGCAAATGTCGGCTACTCAGGTAATCAACACCACTCCACTATCAATTTGAGTCTGGAATTAGGTTTTGATTTAATGGTCTTTAAATTTGTTGATGGTAATGGACCCTTTTAAGAACTGTTTAAACCATAAATACTGATTTTGGTCCAGAAAAAATGTATACGCACATGCGTGCGCGTACACACACGCACACACACATAATACTTGGCATATAATTTCAGAAAGACTAGAGACTTCCTAACACCTACTTATGAATGTAGAGGAGATTTCATAATTTTAGCCACTTCTATGTGAAAGTCCATGCTGCTTTAGTTGTTGTTGGGCAGCGCCCCCCCCCCCCCCCAAGTGTCTTTTTCAAGAGCTGATTTCTCCCATTTGGTATTACTCCCAAGTTTCTGCATAATACTGGCACTTGCACATCAGTTAATTGACTTGGATTGATGTCACCCTTCACCTGTCAGCCCTTCACATAGCTCAGACCCAACAGATTCTCCACTGCAAACATGTCTGGTCTGTAGCTCTATGGCCTTCTTTACGTTAATACTTTAATCTGACCATGCCTGGGACAGAAAAGGGACTGTTATATTATTTTTTTAAATTTTATGGTCAGTTTTTTGCTCTATTCCTGGGCTGTAATTTCTATTGCTCTGGCAAGATGTTCTAGATCCCTTCTAAAAACTTATGCTAGTAAGTTGAGTAAGTACTAAACTTTTCTTGACAGCTGGGAGAAATAAAATATCTGGGAAAGCAGGACACCACCAAATATGTCAGCCTGTTGCAGTAGTAAACAATTGTGCAATCTAACACTTGTGTGTTACCAAGATGTGTCTGTGCAAGGTGTTTAACACATAGAGTGAATCTACATTCATGACCATGTATTATGGATTACGGTGAAGTGTTTTCTGATAAATCATGTAAATTCAGTTTGTACGTTCAGCCAGATACATACTTTTCAAGGCCAATATTTTCACACCATACTCATACCAATAAGAGAATGAATATTATATTTAATAGCTGTTTTCTCACTGATTGAAATGTAATGTGTTCAATTAACAGAACCCAGCAGATTTCACTTAATTCTAACAGATGTTTTCAGATAGTTAAAACAGAAACAAAAGCAGAAGTATTAGCAAAATTCTGATTATTATATTTGGTTAGGTTTTTCCTTTAGGAACTAAAGTCAATCTTTATAACAGCATATAGTTCATATTGTCTTGGACCTACTCATGTTATTAATTTAATATTTTTTAATTTCATGCACTTTTAAGTGGCATAAAAATGAACCACAATTTCTATTTATTGTGAAATGTCTCCCTGACCTTTTTTAGTAATATTTACTGAGTGAAACATTTTAACATTTTTACTGGAAATGTGTACCTGCTTCTAATTCAATTTATAATAATTAGATTTATTTAGTCTACATAAAAGCTACTTATTATGGACAGTTGTCACGAGTAAAGGGAGATAGTACAGAAAAGTGGGATTGAATGCTAATGTTGTCTCTCAAGTAGTGAATATTCTGAATTGTCATTTACAGAAAATCCAGTGCAAAATAACTCAAGAAAGAATATAAAAATTAAAATGGCCCTGGCTGGTTTGGCTCAGTTGGATGAATATAGTCCCATACACCAAGAGGTCACAGGTTCAATTTCAGGTCAGAGCACATGCCCAGGTTGCTGGCTTGGTCCTTAGTAGGGGTGTGCAGGAGGTAACCTGATCAGGCAGCTCAATCAATGTCTCTCTCTCCCTCTCCCTCTCTTTCTCAAAATAAAATAAAAATAAGAATAAAAACATAAAATAAATAAAAATTAAGGAAATAGTTATTAATAGTCAAACTATAGCTATGAGTTCAAATGCTGTATTTAAATCTAGGAGCTCAAATCTAGGAGTTCAAATGCTATACTTAAATATTGGTAACTTCTCATCCATTGGGTTCAATTCTCTGGCAAGCTTCCTTTTTACTAGACAGTAACTAATAGCTCCAGATTTATTTTCAAGTTCATCATATTTTTTGGTAACTCAAATAAAAGTTAGACTAATTCTTTTGGCTTAGTTCATGAGCCCATATCTGAACCAGTAACTTTGGTGTGGGGATTCTATGCTTTGATTGGCAAAGCCTAATTTATATGTCCACTTCCCAAAATAAACAAGGATGGGAGTCATCTTTACCTAAAGCCCACAGAACTGGTTCATTGAACTTTGGTAGCTATAGTCTCCAGAAAAAAAATCAGTTTATAATTATCAAAAGAAAGAAGGGACCATGCAGGATGGGCAAAAACAACATAAACACACTACAGTTCAATTGCTGTCTGTAATCTTGGGCAAGTTACTTAACTCTTTGGGTTTCAATTTTTTAAACTATCAAATAAGAATAATAATATCTACTGGAAGAATTTTTATGATAATTAATTTAGATAGATAATATATATAATTATGAACATGAAATGAATTCTCAATAAATTTTAGCTTTCTCTTCATTGAAACCCCCCCAGAAGCCTGCTTTTCTACACCAATGTCAAATGTGCTAGGTGGTTTTATTGTATCTAAAACATAAATATATTTTCAAAAATAGCTAAACCTTTTAGAGTCTGTCTTTCTCTCCTCCCTCCCTTCTTTCCTTTCTTCCATTCTTCCTTCTTTCTTTCTTTTCTTCTCCATATTCTCTCTGTAATACCTCCAATCATTACATTAATTGATAAGAGCAAGCAGGATACTTTGCAAGTACTAATCTCAAAGACTGCATACTGAAAGCTGTCTGAAGATATAGTTTAGTGGTAGTAATTATGAACAAGCACATTTAGCATCATTTTCATACTTCAAAACACTATATTGTTTTCCAAATGAATGATTTCTTATTTTAATATATTATTTCTACTTATCCTAGGTCAATTTATGGTAGTTTACATTATACTTAGCTCAAAATTTTCACTGAGAGCCCTGGTCAGTGTGGCTCAGTTGGTTGGAGCATCATCCATATACCAAAAGATCACAGGTTTGATTCCGGGTCAAAGTTGTGAGTTCAATTCCTGGCTGGGGTGTATACAATTGATGCTTCTCTCTCATCAATATTTATCTCTTTCTCTAAAATCAATAAGAAAACTTATCCTTGGGTGTGGATTAAAAATAATTATATTAAAAAAAATGTTCACTGAGAAATAACCTAAATTAAATCAGTAATTCTTTCTGTTCCACTGCTATTAGGCTCAGTTTCTTGAAGACAGAGAATTAATATTAGAGCTAACAATAGTTACTTATATAACATTATGTTTTAATGAGGTTAAAATGTTAATATTGACTACAGCAATGCCATGAAACTAGTACACATTAATTGAAAAATTATGTTATAATAACACCCCAAATCATATAGTCCTGACTCTTTGATAAGGGCATAATTCAAAAGTGAGGCCCCATAGCATCAACAGAGAGCACCACAATGAACCTTGACAGTTTTCATAGATACATTAATTCTTTAACACAATTATGTGGAAATTAGTTTGAACTTTCTACCAGATTTAGTAATGCATTGTCCAGGCCCTATGAGGTTTAGTATTTAGAGAAAGTTAGAAAGACACAAACCCTAAAAAAAAAAAAAAGATTTTAAAAAAAGATAACCTTACTACAATTATGCTGATTTAATTTTATTTTTATGAAATATAAGAATTTAAATTTGAGCAAAGGGTTTACCTATTGAGTATGTTTTCTTTTCTGGACATTCTGATTGTATACTTTTGCAACTTATTTCTTCCTATTATCTAAATATTGTGAGGGAACTATTTAAAAAATACGTTTGTCAATTTAAATATTTGTATTGATTCTAGAGAGAGAGAGAAGAAGGGAAAGGGAGAGAGAAAGAGAAACATTAATGGCAGAGTGAGAGTGGAACATCATTGGCTGCTTCTGTTGGCCCCCACCTGGGATGGAGCCTGCAACCCAGGCATGTGACCTGACTGGGAATCAAACCAGCAACCTTTTAGTGCACGGAATGCCACCCAACCAACAGCCACACTGGCCAGGGCTTAAAAGAAAAATTTAATACATTACAAGAAAAATAGTTTTTTAAAAAAGTGAAATCTCATTTGTTAAAATGTTGTAAAACTTGAAAACACTGAAGTGATGAAATGCTTGTCTTTAAATAAAAATACATCTTAATTTCAAATTGAATACCATTTTGTTCTATATCTCCTGCTTTAATATATGAGAAAATAAGCCATCCTTTTTATTTTTGAACATAATTATAATCTCAGGTATTTAGAATAACAATTCTGAGCGAAGGTTGTGCTGGTATTTAATGATAGTACTAAAGGTGGGAGTGGGGTTTGAGGAAAAGTTGGATCTCCCTAGGAATTCCATTACAAATGCCATTAACGCCCTGGCCGGTTTGGCTCAGCGGTTAGAGCGTCGGCCTGCGGTCCTGAGAGACCCGGGTTCGGTTCCCGCTGAGGGTGCGTACCTCGGTTGCAATTTGTCCCCGGCCCTGGTCGGTTGTGCGGGTGGCAGCCACTCGATGTGTTCCTTTCACATCGATGTTTCTCTCTCTCTCTCTGTTCCTCTCTCTCCCTCCCACTCTACCTGAACAAAAAATGGAAAAATGTCCTCGGGTGAGAATAAAAAAAAAAAAAATGCCATTAAGAGTTCTAAAAAAATTATTTATAACTGCTAAATTTTTTCCCCACTCTCCTTCCACCCCGTCCCCGAGTCTCTTATCTTTCAAGGAACTTCTATTTGACAAATTTCTCTCACTTTTTGTCCTTATTTTAAAATTGTAGCATGTTTCCTTGCTGTTGTCTTTCAAGTCTTATACTGATTTGTAAAGTTATTGTGGCAATTTTGTTTGAAAGTAGAACAATCAGAATAGCCAAGTCAACTCTTGAAGAAGAACAAACCTAGCATATCGATACTATCAGATATTATACCTAGCACAAAGCTACAGTCATGAATCTAGTGTGAAACTGGCACAAGTATAGGTCAATAAATCAGAGCTGAAAGTCCCCAAACAGACCCCACATACATGGCCATCTGGTTTATGACAAAGGTAGTAATGAAGTGTGATGGAAAAGGATAGGTTTTTATTTATCAGTAACTGTTGCTAAAAATATTGAATACTCCTGGGAAGAGAAATCTTGACCCTACTTGGTGTTGTATTGCATATTAAAATGTAATAAATAAAGTTGTAATGTTTCTACAACAACAACAACAAAAATTCTTAATGACATTAGGATATAGGAAGATTTTTTAAAGCACACAAAAAATACAATAAGAGAAAATTGGTAAACTGATCAACAGTAAACATCAAGAGATTTGTTTCCTCCAAAAGCATTGAGAAAGTGAAAATTTAAGCTACACATTTGGAGAAGATATTTGCAATACCTACAACCGACAAACCAAAAAAAACGCACAATCTCGTATATTTACAAATAAAACAATTACAAATTACCAAGAAAAAGAGAAGCTCAAAAAAAATCGCAACTATTAATGCTGAATTCATTAGTTATTAAGGAGATGCAAATTAAAATCCCAGTGTGATACTATTATAAACCCATTAGAACTGCAAAAATGAAGACTGACACCATGTGTTGACAAGGATGTGGAGAGACTGCTGGTGAGATATACATTATAATTGCTTTAGAAAACAATTTGGCAGTTTCTACTAAAGTTGAACAATTACAGCAATCTTCTTGCAGGTGTAAATACAACAGAAATGTGTGTATATGTACACTAAAAGACAAGCTCAATGATGCCCATTAAAGGCATTATTTATAATCGTCCAAACACATCAAACATGAATAGAGTTAAAAATTATGGTATATTCATATAATGATTATTCAACAATGAAAGTGAACCAAACAATCACCAAGCAACATAACATAATCATAAAAAGTGTTGAGTAAAAGAAGCCATTTTCAAGAGTTTATACTGTATAAATACTTGTAGAATAAAAAAATGATAGGCAGAACTAATCAACATAGTAATTATATTTACTGGGAGGAGAAAGACTGGAAATGAAGATGACAGGAGCTTCTGTAGTGCTGATAATAGTCTATCTCTTAATATTTATCTTTTTAGAGGGTCAAGTACTATTTTGCATGTATGTTATATTTAAATATTTGTTGAAAATATTACATAAATTTCTAATGTGCCTTTTTAACTCTTTGTTTTTATTTTTCATTTGGGCCTTTTCTTGCTTTATAGGTATATTCTCTTCTTGATGTTCTGTCCACAGTGGAATTTTTAGATATTTAAATTCTCATATATTCCTAGGATTTTGACTTCTCTAGTCTCCCCCACCCATTTGTTTCCCTTTATTAGTCTTTTTTCCCCCTGAAGACATATCAGGTATCTGTTGATTCATGGTTCCTATTAGTATTTAAAATGTATCAGTGGAAGAATGGAACAGTCTAATGAATCTCGGAGGGAAGGGAGGAGGTGGGCAGGAAGAGATTAACCAAATAATGTATATGCATATATGCATTACCCATGGACACAGACAATAGTGCAGTGAAGGCCCGGGGGTGGAGGGGGGTGGAAGGAGGGGGTCAATGGGAGAAAAAAGGGGGAGACATCTGTAATACTTTCAACAATAAAGATAAATTTTTTAAAAAATGAATCAGTGGAAAGAATTATAATGCACTTTCTGTTCATAGAAAAGTTTACTTACCTGCAAAAATTGGATTAGGACAAGAGAATCATTATGTTGCTGTTTCACAAAAGAATACAATTAAGAAAGCTTTTCCTTCAAGCACATTCACACGGACCATTCTGTTTCTCCTCAGCTAATCCACTGACTTTATTTAGAAAATAATTGTGTTTTTGTATTTGTTTCTCTAAGATTAATCATAAAATACTGGCTGTTTCCTTCAAATGGAGATAGTGAGCATGGGTTGTGGGTCAGGGTACAGGGTGTGTAGGCAAGAGACTCTTGAATACTGTTGCAATTAATTCCTCAATTATAGTCCAATATCGTATGCTTGCGTCCGAGCCGGTCCCAGAATCTTTCCAAAATTCTTATTAGAAAAGAGGTTCTCTCCTTGGTTATAACTTCCCTGTACTCATTTTAATTTGAACAACATTCATGTTGCTTCTTTAGTCATTGCACCTCCATCCATCTCACTTTCCAGAAAATAGCTGAATTTTTTCATCTTTTGATGATCTTTCATTGTTGTGAGTTTATACGTTTCATATCATTTTACTATAATCTTTTTATTATCTTTGAAAAGAGAGTATAAATGTATGGATTTAATTTATACATTTGAATCACAAGATATATAACTGTATGGTTACACATATGTGCATGCATATGTTACAGTTAAAAGAACATTGCAATTTGAGCCAAAAGATAACCCTAAATGTAAGCTTCTCTACAGCCATTCATCAAGTAGTTGACCTTGGCCAAGTACCTAATATATTGTTCTGAGCTTAATTTGTTGACCTAAAACATGGGAATCTAAAGCATGTTAATCTAAAATATAAAACATCACATAAAGTTTTCAATGCTATATAGTTGTGAAGAATTTATTATTTTTGTCTTTATTGAAAACAACAGGTATCATTATCTTATTGAGCAAAAATATAAAAAAGCACCATATTGTGTAATTTTAAAAAATCTTGATTCACATTCAATATGGTAATTATTGATGAGTCATGCAGATTTTATTCTTGCTAATATTATTATTTATAGTAATGAAGTTATTTATAGTACTGAAATATTTTCCCAAAATAATTAATATCATATAATAAACTATAGTTTCCCTTTTCCTCTTCAGTTTATTCAATTATTTTTACATAGTTCTTACGGTTAAAAAGAATGCTTTTTTTTTTTTTTTTAAATTGGAAGATAGTCAGTATGAGAACAAAAAACATGCACAAACAAAAAACATTATTTAATTCATAAATAATGTGCTGACTTTGTGCTATTTAGCTAAAATGACACTATGTTTCCAAAAATTCTGTTCCCTCTGTGATTCTAGATTCAGATTGCCTACAAGTGAAACATATGCGATGTTGGGAAGGCAGAGGGAAAGCAGCAACATGTGTAGGTTTGGCAGGTTAGTGTTGGATTAGTCTCTGTAAACCTGAGTTGTCACTCCTTTGCCTAAAATACTTTAGTGGCTTCTCATGCTTTTTAGATATTGTACAAAATCTTTTATAAAGATTACTAGGCTGGATAAATGGAATCTACTGCCTACAACTGAAATCCTGTTTTGAATTTCTCTTCCAATCAATCATTATAAGCTAGACAACCTGTACTTAATTTAGTTCCTTGCGCAAGCCAAACATTTTGTCACCTCATGTTCTACGGACATATACCTGCTGGTCTTTCTGCCTGCAATTATCTTATCCTCAATTTCTGTCAGTCCTAGTGCTGTAAATCATTCAGGACTGAGCTCAGGGAAGAGTTTTCTGGCCTCAACCCACTGGAACAGGTGCACACACAATACTAGTTTTCCTTTACGGTGCTTAGCACAATTATAATGAAAACAAACAGTGTAATACAGTGATACCTCGGTTCTCGAACAATTCGGTTCTCGACCGTCCTCCTGGAACGAATTATGTTCGAGAACCGAGGTATCACTGTATTCAGTTATTTAATTTTACATCTCTTTCCTCATTAGAAGCTCAAATCAAACAGAAACTCCATAGGGACATTTCTGTAATATTTGTTAAATAATCAAATGAATAAAGAATTTCAAGTCTACTCAGGATGTTCATAATTTTTTTAAAGTAGAAAGATACATAGTATTTACCATACTGTTACATTATAAAGTGCTGAAAATACCTTAAGAAGAAAACAAAAAATTAACTGTTAAAACTATGTATGTCTGTCTGAGTCTCTTTACACGTGTACACACACACACACACACACATTTTCTGAAACTCTGATACAATTAAAATATAAGATAATCTTATATAAAAAATAATTTATATTTCTGTAATACAAACTTAAAATACACAAGTCATAATAAGAAGGGAAATTAAAGAAAAAACAAATTAAAAAATAAAACTATTTCCAAAGGAAAATAAATACTACAAGGACAAAAACTCATGCCATTATGGATTTTGTAGTTCATATTTTATATTATTTTTATAGCAGCTTACATGAACTCCACAGCACTGACATGGTAATAAAGTGCAGGATGTGTATATCTTTTATAGTATTATTATTTAGGTAAATATAGCACATTAATTAAAATTAACTGAATGTAACCTATTCCCAAGTACCATTCATAAAAAAAAAAATTATGAAAAATATCTATTAGGCACGCAAACTTTGTTTTCAAGTACAGTATTTATCTTTGAATATTTATTTTCATTTTTTAAGTTGAATAATCAAATGTCCTTTAGTAATCTGTGTTGGTGAATCTCAAATTAATTTCTTATGGAAAACATTGTAAGCATTTCTATTATAATTTATTTCTACATGACTCAACTTTATAGAAGATGTGAATGTAAAAAAATAATAATATACTTTCTGATTTCTCAGGATTTGTATTAAAATTAAAAGTATTATGACTACCATATTGAAGAAATTAATATATTGTCAGTGGCAATGGAATAATTTATAATTTCCAATTAATTTGTAACAGTTTAAGAACTCAAAAAAAATGGAACCATTTTCAAAAGTATACTCTTCAAAGATAGTCTTTATAAAAAAATTGTTTTTCTCAATGAAAATGTACCCAAAATTTCTCAAAAACGAATGAAAATTTTTTATAAATAAGTACTATATTTGTGTGGCTTACATAAATAGTTTAGAGTTATAAAAGACTCCTTTAGTACAATTCACTTGATTATCTTTTCTATAATTACCTCCTTCTCACTAGTTAGAATCTTTAAGACACTGATTCAATGAAACAGATTTCAATGATTAAGCAATAGAGTGTGCAACCTTTCATTATGACCCATTTGTAGGAAATAGTGCATGAAGGTCACTATTTGTCTGACAATGAAAACAGATTGAGGAGATCTAATTGATGGGACTGTTTATGCACTAGATGGATTTGATAAGTATTTTTATTGATGAAGAATGCTGTGACGTAGTAACTGTCTTAACAACATTAATCCCACTATAATTTACTAATAATTGTTGTTCTAGAATTGCCATTAGTAACTTGTGTCACCATATATAAACCTGCAATTCAGTCACTC
The DNA here is from genome assembly GCF_014108415.1 of Molossus molossus. Taxonomy (NCBI): domain Eukaryota; kingdom Metazoa; phylum Chordata; class Mammalia; order Chiroptera; family Molossidae; genus Molossus; species Molossus molossus. The sequence continues at coordinate 71,104,975 of NW_023425344.1, read as the reverse complement.
ATTCAATAAATACACTTCAACTACCTACATTTATTAGATACTGTTCTAGGCCCTGGAAATACAATGTTGAATGAGACTAAGAAGTTCTCTTTCACAAAATGTTTCCAATCTAATAATATATGGCAGAAAGGTTAAACAATATTGTAAGAAAAATGAAAGAACTAAATATAGATAAAAGAAAATACATATTTTTCAATTTTTACTATTTTTGTTACAGATGTTTTCCTTTCCCTCCCCCAGACATCCTCCTCCCCATCCTGCCCCCAAAACCACCCCAAGCATTGTTGTCTATGTCCATTGGTTATGCATAAATGCATATAAATTTTTTGGTTTATGTCATTCGTCCCCCCACCCCACTCCTCTGAGGTTTGTCAGTCTGAACCATACTTTCTATGTCTCTGGATCTATTTTGTTCATCAGATTATTTGTTCATTGTATTTCACAAATAAGTGACATCATGTGGTATTTAACTTACTCTGGCTTATTTCACCTAGCATAATTCTCTCCAGGTCCCACCTTGTCATCTCAAAGGATACAATATCTTTCTTTCTTACAGCTGATAGTATTCCAGCTGCATAGTATTGCATTGTATATATGTACCACCACTTTTTTATCCACTCATCTACTGATGGACACTTGGACTGTCTCCAGATCTTAACAATTGTAAATAGTGCTGCCATGAACATAGGGGTACATATATAATTTCTTATTGGTATTATAGGCTTCTTAGGATATATTCCTAGAAGTGAGATCACTGGGTTAAATGGCAGATAAATTTTTAATTGGGGGGGGAAACACAATATTGTTTTCCATAGTGGCTGCATCATTCTGCATTCCCACCAGCACTATAGTAGAGTCCCCTTTTCTCCACACCCTCACCAGCACTTGTTGTTTGATGATTTGTTGATGGTAGCCATTTTGACAGGTGTGAGGTGATACCTCATTGTTGTTTTAATTTGCATCTCTCTAATGATTAGTGATGTTGAGCATTTTCTCTTATGTCTCTTGCCATTTGTATGTGCTTTTTGGAGAGGTGTCAAGTTAGGTCCTCTGCCTGTTTTTTAATTGGGTTCTTTGACTTCCTTTTGTTGAGAAGTATGAGCTCTCTATATATTTTGGAAATTAACCCCTTATCTGATGTATCCTTGGCAATTATGCTCTCCCATACAGTGTGTTCCCTTTTCATTTTGATGGTTGTTTCTCTTGCTGTGCAGAAGCTATTTAGTTTGATGTAGTCCCATGTGTTCATTTTTTCCTTTGTTTCTCTTGCCTTAGGCATTGTATCAGTGAAAATTCTGCTGCGTATGATGTCTGAAATTTTGTTGCCTACATTTTCTTCTAGGATTTTTATGGATCCACAAGTCACATTTAAGTCTTTTATCCATTTTGAGTTTATTCTTGTGTATGGTGTAAGTTGGTGGTCTAACTTCACGTTTTTTGCCTGCAGCTATCCATTTTTCCCAACACCATTTATTTAAGAGGCTGTCTTTACTTCATTGTATGCTCTTACTACCTTTGTCAAATATTAATTGAGCCCTGGCTGGTTTGGCTCAGCGGTTAGAGCGTCGGCCTGCGGTCCTGAGAGACCCGGGTTCGGTTCCCGCTAAGGGCGCGTACCTCGGTTGCAGTTTGTCCCCAGCCCTGGTCGGTTGTGCGGGTGGCAGCCATTTGATGTGTTCCTTTCACATTGATGTTTCTCTCTCTCTCTCTCTCTCTCTCTCTCTGTTCCTCTCTCTCCCTCCCACTCTACCTGAACAAAAAATGGAAAAATGTCCTCGGGTGAGGATAAAAAAAAAAAAAATTAATTGAGCATAATGTCTTGGGTCAGCTTCTGGGTCCTGGGTTTTGTTCCATTGATCTGTTGCCTGTTCTTGTGCCAGTACCAGGATGTTTTGAATACAGTGGCTTTGTTGTATTGTGATCCCACCTACTTTGTCCTTCTTTTTCATGATTGCTGTAACTGTTTAGGTTTTTGTTGTTGTTGTTCCATATGAACTTTTAAAGTATTTGTTTTAGTTCTGTGAAGTATGTCATTGGTATTTTGATGGGGATTGAATTGAATCTATAGATTGCTTTGGGAAGTATGGACATTTTAATGATGTTAATTCTTCCAATCCATGAACAAGGTATGTGCTTCTACATTTTAATATCTTCCTCTATTTCTTTTTTTAATGTCCTGTATTTTTCTGCAAATAGGTCCTTTACTTCTTTGGTTGAGTTTATTCCTAGGTATCTTAATTTTTTTTGCCACAATGGTAAATGGGATTGTCTTTTTAGTCTCTCTTTCTGTGAGTTCATCATTGGTATATAAGAATGCTGTCAATTTCTTCATGTTAATTTTGTATCCTGCTACCTTGCCAAATTCGTTTATTAAATCTAGTAGATTTTTGATGGAGTCTTTAGGGTTTTCTATATACAATATCACGTCACCTGCAAATAATGACAATTTCCCTTTCTCCTTTCCAATTTGGATCCCTTTTATTTTTTCTTCTTGTCTGATTGCTGTGGTTAATACTTCCATTACTATGTTAAATAAGAATGGTGTAGGTGGTCATCTCCGTCTTGCTCCTGTACTTAAGAAAAATGCTTTTATTTTTTTTTCTGATTGAGTATGATGTTGGCTGTAGTTTTTTTATATATTACCTTTCTCATTATGAGATATGATCCCTCTATTCTCATACTGCACAGCACTTTTATCAGAAATGAGTGCTGGATTTTGTCAAATGCTTTTTCAGCATATATTGATATCATCATATGGTTTTAAATCTTTCATTTATTTTTTTAATGTAGTCTGTCACACTTATTGATTTGTGAATATTGTACCAGCCTTGCATCCCTGGGATGAATAGCACTTGGTCCTGGTCAATAATCTTTTAATGTATTGGTGAATCTGATTTGCTAATAATTTGTTAAGGATTTTGGCATCTATGTGCATCAGGGATATTGGCCTGTAGTTTTCTATTTGTAGTATATTTATCTTGTTTTGAAATTAGAATTATGCTGACCTCATAATATAAGCTTGAAAGTCTTCCTTCTTGAATTTTGAGAATAGATGTTAGCACTTATTTGAATGTTTGCTGGGAGTTTCTTGATTACATCTTCAATTTTCTTAGTTGTTATTGGACTGTTCAAATTTTCTATCTCTTCCTGGTTTAGTTTTGAGTGACTATGTGTTCCTAAAAATGTTTCCATTTTGCTTAGATTGTCCAATTTGTTGCCGTATAATTGTTCATAGTATTTGTTAATGATCCTTTGTATTTCTGTGGTGTCAGTTGTTACCTCTCCTCTTTCATTTCTGATTTTGTGTGTTTGGGTTCCCTTTCTGTTTGTTTCTTGGTGAGTCTAGCTAAGGGTTCATCAATCTTGTTTATCTTTTCGAAAAACCAGCTCTTTGTTTCAATGATCTTTTGAATTGTTTTTTTTTCTTTTTTTTTTCTTTTCTTCTATTTACTCTGGGTTTTTCTTTTTGTTTGCTTTTTAATTCTTTAAATTGTGAGCTTAGATAGTCAATTAGAAATTTTTCTTGCATCTTGAGGTAGGCCTGTAGTGCTATGAAATTCCCTCTCAGGACTGCTTTCGCCTGTATTTGTTCAAATTTCTTTGCATGTTTCTGTTGTAGTTGATTTATAGTTTCATTCCTTTGTGATCTGAGAAGATGCTTGATATGATATCAATCTTCTTGAACTTGTGGAGACTTACTTTGTATCCTAACATGGGGTCTGTCTTTGAGAATGTCCCATGTGCACTTGAGAAAAATGTGAATTCTGCAATTTGGGGGTGTATTGTTCTGTAGATATCTATTTAATCCATTTGATCTAGTGCATTATTTAGAGTCTGTGTTTACTTGTTAATTTTTTTGTCTAGATCTATCCAGTGATGTCAGTGGGGAGTTGAAGTCCCATGCTATGATTGTATTGCTGTTGATTTCTCATTTGAAGTTCTCCAGAAGATTTTTAATATACTTGGTGCTCCTATATTGGGTGCATATATGTTTATCAAGGTTATATCTACCAGTTGGATAGATTCTTTCAGTATTATCTAGTGGCCTTCTTTGTCTCTAGTTATGGCCTTCATTTTGAAATCTGTTATCAGATATGAGTATTGCTACCCCAGTTTTTGTTTTTTTTTCTTTTCTTTTTGCTTGAAAGATTTTTTTCCATCGCTTAATTTTCAAACTATGTGAGTCTTTGGTTGTGAGGTTCATCTCTTGTAAACAACAAATATATGAGTCATGCTTACTTATTCAATCAGCTATTCTATCTCTTTTGATTGGAGTGTTCAATTCATTTACATTTAATGTGATTATTGATATGTACTTATTCATTGTCATTTTTGTTTATTGTGGTTCTATTTTTCTTTCCATTTCTTCTACTAATTACACCAGTCCCTTTAGCATATCTTGCAGTGCTGGTTTGGTGTTATATATTCCCTTAGCCTTTTTTTTTTTTTTTTGGTCTGGGATGTTCTTTATTTCACCTTTTATTTTGAATAATAGCCTTGATGGATTGAGTAGTCTTGGATTCAGATCCTTGCTTTTTAGGACCTTGATTACTTCATTTCATTCCTTTCTGATCTGTAGTGTTTCTGTTGAGAAGTCAGCCAACAGCCTTACAAGGGTTCTTTTCTAGGTAACCAGATGCTTATCTCTTGCTCCCTTTAGGGTTATCTTTGTCTTTACTTATTGCATTTTAATTATTATGTGTCTTGGTGTGGGCCTGTTTGGGTTCTTTTTACCTGGGGCTCTCTGTGCTTCTTGAACTTGAATGCCTTCTTCCTTCACCAACTTACAGAACTTTTCTGTCACAATTTCTTGAAATATATTCTCTAACCCATGCTCATTTTCTTCTTTGTCTGTAACTCCTATGATGTCAATGTTGTTACCTTTCCAGTTGTCCCACAGTTCTCTTAAGCTATGTTTCTGGTTTTTAATTGTTTTTCTTTTTGGTTTTCTAATTGGTTGATTTTTCTACTCAGTCTTCTAATTCACTGATCTGGTCCTCAGCTTCTTCTATTCTGCTGGTTAATCCTTCCAATGTGCTCTTTATTTCTGCTATGTCATTCTTCCTTTCCACTTGGTTAGATTTCAATGTTTCTATCTCTTTACTCATAGTGTTGAGCTCCCTACTTATGCTGTTGAGCTTCCTCAAGATCATGCCTCTGAACTGTACCTCTGTTAAGTTGCCTAACTGCATGCCATTTATCTCATCTTTTATATATTTCTCTTGTTCTTTCATTTGGGATGTATTTTTTTGTTTGTTTGTTTCACCATCTTGGCAGTCTCAGGGTTTTGGAGCATGTCAAATTTTTCTTGTTCGTATTGTTGTTCTGCTGTTTGTGGCTTTTTCTACTGGGTTTGGGTGAGTGTAGGAGGACCCACATTAAACACCACTGTCAAGTCTTACTTTACTGGGTAGATTTGCAGAAAAGGTCCAGTTACCCTCTAGATTTTTGCCTAGAGGCTATTAATCTAAGCTACTTGATGAGCCTTGGGTTGTAGTCCTCAACTGAATGCAAGAATTCCTCAGGTTTATAGGGTAAGAGGATTTCCAGAGGGTGGGGCAGATGCTAGTTGTTAATTAGTCTCAATTTGCATACCTCTGTCCCAGCTGGGTGAAGTTAGATTTCTGAGGGAAGAAATGTTGCTTTTCCCTGGGGCACTTGGAAGGGGCTCTTTGAGTAATATGGCTACTGTCCTGTGAGGACATGATTCAGCATAAACTCTCAGTGCCTTCCAAATCCTGAGCCTCACCACACAGTTTCAATCCAGTCTGCCTTCCCTCTTGGAGCCCAAGGTGAGTAGCTGTAGCTAATTTAGTGTTCTGTCCCAGTCCTCTGCACTGTGGAGCTAGCTTGATGCTTTAACCCAAAAGGGAGCTGCTCACAGCTAAAACAACTGCTGTCCATAGGCTCCCAGCCCAACCTCTCATGCCTCCAAAGTTCCAAACGGGCTTGATTCAGTGTTTTTTTTTTTTTTTTTTTTTTTTCCTGTCCCTGGTGATATGTGTCCTCTCTAGCTGCTTTTTTGTTGCTTTTCCCTGATGATTTGTCTTTATTTTAGTTGTAATTCCAGTTTGGTCCTGGGAGATGGTCTGTATAGCTTCTATACACTTTGCCATCATTTTGGAATTTCCTCATACTTTTTTTTGAAGGAAGTTATAAGAGTGGCCTCCAGGAAGATTCAAAGTGGGATTCCCACAATACTTCATTTTTTTCTTTAATTTTGACACATTGTATAATTTTAAATGAGATTGTTATGTTGACATACTATATACATATATATGTGTGTATATTGACATGTATATTAAAATATAATCTTAGATGAACCATATCATATACATTATCCATCTCTGATACTATTTTATTTTATTTTAATTATTTTTCTAATCTCCACCCAATGATATTTTTCCATTTACCTTCAGATAGAATGGTAAGATGGGAAAGAGAGAGAGAGAGACATCGATGTGAGAGAGACACATCAACTGGTTGCCTTTCACATGAGCCTGACCAGGGGTGGGCACCTCACTGCAGCCATGGTACATGCCCTTGACTGGAGTCAAACTCATGACTCTTTGGTCCCCAGGTCGATGCTCTAACTGCTGATCCAAATGAGCCAGGACTCTGATACTCTCTTGAATATTGAAAGTACTTAACAAAATGTGTTAATTTGAATTCAAATATGTATCATTTTGTGTGAAGGTATGAAAATCAGAAAAGTGCTTGTAAAATTATTTATGCTGCTCAATACTACATTAGTACATTAGCTATACCAATCTACAGTTATGGGTAGATGATATACTATTAGTATAAATATTGTTTTTAAAGGACAGTAAAGAGTAAGTATGAAAGTGACCAAAAGACACTTTCATGGCTGGAGTTAGTTTGTGGGGAATTGGAATATATAGGACTCACCCAAGATAAGGAGAGATATTGAGCTTGTAAGATAGGGCTGAGTCAGAAATGATTAAGAGGAGACTAGATCAGAAAACTCTGTAGTATCTAGCAGGGGCCTGAGGCATGTTGATAGAAGATTTCAAAATCAGGGGAGAAGATCTAGTAAAAAAATATATATATCAGGAACACTATTGGGAGTTCTAAGCTTTAGATTAAAGCTACTTTTGAAAGTTATTTCTTGAGTCAATATAAAAGATAAATTAAAGGTACACATAGAGAGAAGGCAGCTTTTTGACATACTATAATTGACCCATGCCTAATATTTATGATTTGACTCTATTTAGGAAAGTGATTTCTGAAACATCAAGGAAAGGAATTTTTCTGGATACTCCTTTTTTCAGATTTTAGGGCTTGAACTTTATTTTTTAGGAGTAATTATATTATTTTTATTTTTTGAAAACTTATTTTTATTGTTAAATGTATTACAGATGTCCCCCTTGTGTCCCCTATTGACCCCCTCCTCCCCGCTCCCACTTCACTCCTGCCTTCCCTACACTATTGTCTGTGTCGATTGGGTATGCATATATGCATATAGGTTCTGTGGTTTATCTCTTTCCACACACCTTTTCCTTTGAGTTTCTCAGTCTAACAACCAATTGTATTTCTTAATTCCTTCACCTTTTTCTTCCATCCCCCCAACACCCTCCCATCTGGCAACCATCAAAATAATCTCTGTTTCTGTTCTGCTTATTCATTTTGTTTAAAGATTCAGTTGTTGATAGATTTGTATTTATTGCCATTTTATTGTCCATATTTTTTATCTTTTTTTCAAGAAGACCCTTCAGTAGTTCATATAATACTGGTTTGGTGGTGATGAAGTCCTTTATCTTTTGAAGGACTATCTGTGGGATAGTATAATGTTGGTTGTAGGTCCTTGCTTTTTATTACTCAGAATATTTCTTGCCACTCCCTTCTGTCCTACAAAGTTTCTTTTGAGAGATCAGCTCACAGTCTTGTGGGAACTCCCTTATAGGTAATTAACTGCCTTTCTCTTGCTGCTTTTGAAGATTCTCTGTCTTTAACCTTTTGCATTTTGATTATGATGTGCCTTGGTGTGGGCCTCTTTGGGTTCATCTTGTTTGGGACTCTCTGTACTTCCTAGACATGTATGTCTGTTTTCTTCAAGTTAGAGAAGTTTTTTGTCATTATTTTGTCAAATAAGTTTCTAATTTCTTACTCTCTCTCTTCTGGCACCCCCATGATGCAAATGTTGGTATGCTTGAAGTTGTCCCAGAGGCTCTGTATACTATCTACATTTTTAAAAAATTCTTTTTTCTTTTCCGATTGGGTGTTTTTTGTACCTTATATTACAAATCAATTTTCTTCTTGGCTTCCCCTACTCTACTATTGATTCCCTGTAAATTATTCTTTATTTCAGTTAGTGCATACTTTATTTCTGACTGTGCATCTTTCATTTCTGACTGGCCCTATTTTTATGCTCTTGAGGTCCTCACTAAATTCACTGAGCATCCTCATAACCAGTATTTTGAACCCTACTTCTTTTAGATAGCTTATCTCCATTTCATTCAGTTCTTTTCCTGGAGTTTTGTTCTGTCCTTTTATTTGGGACATGTTTCTTTGTCTCCTCATTTTGGCTGGCTCCCTGTGTTTGCTTCTATATATTAAGTAGAGTTGCTATGTCTGCTAGGCTTCATAGGGTGGTCTATTGTAATAGATGTACTGTACAGTCCAGTAGTAACTTCTGTAGTAACTTATATAAAAATACTATGTGAGGTCCCACAGGGTGGGCAAAGTAGGTTTATAGTTGTTCATATGAAAAATAATACAATTAATAAATAATAATTCAAGAATAAATTCTACATTTACATAGTCACAACTATAAACCTGTCTTTGCTCCACCCTATATATAATAACTAAACATTTATTCAACACTTTCTATGTTGCAAGACTTATATTAGGTACTGAAAAGTTCTCAATAAGCTAATGTTTTTGTAGTAATTATATGTGTAGCCCTTCTGAATAATATTCATTATGAGTTCACCACACCTTTTGAACCCTGAATTATTCACAATACACACTGTTTACCATTTATGTTCCTCATCCTCTCATAAAAGAAATATAATATTCACTGGGGGTATAATTTTCAAGGATATGTAGGATTTCAATACTTATGTTTTTTAAAACATTTGTGCAACAAGATAAAACACATACAAAAACACATGAAAAAAATGATGTGAAGCAAAATAGTTTAATATATTAAGAACATGGCCAGATAAAAGCAGAATACATGATTTTATTTGATGTGTCCTATTGATGAACCAGTGGCTTCCTTTATTAAGATAAAGAAGGTATTTTTCTATGTTATCTAATAACAGTTTTAAATTTAGATCTACAATCCAGTTGGCATTGACATTTCAGTATGTTGCAGTAAGAAGTCAAGATATAGTACATTTCATACATGACTATCCCATTTATACCACACCATTCTTTGCAAAGACCATCCTTTTCCCATTGTTCCATCATTAATCCTTTAACAAGTGCTCAAACATAAGTAATGGACACTTTATTTTGACTCACTGAGCTATTTGATTTTTTGGGGGGCAAAACCCACGGTTTTACATATTACAGCAATATAAAAAAAGTATAATTTCTGACAGTACAAGTTCCTCAGTTTCTTTTATTCAAGATTGTCTTGGTTATTTTTGGCACTTTGCAATTCTATGTGAATTTTATTTTTCTCTTTTTTTATTAATTAATTAATTTATTTTTGTTACAGATGTTCCTCCTTTTCCCCCCACTGATTCCCCCCTTCCCCAAACTCCCCACCCTGGGCCCAGCTTTGTTGTTCATGTCTATTGTTCATGCACCCGTACATATAAGTGCTGTTGTTTATCTCTCCCAGAACTTCCCCTCTTCTGGGGATTGTCAGTCTGTACCCCACTTCCATGTCTCTGGGACTACCCCATTCCTCAGACTGTTATGTTCATTATATTTCAAAAATAAATGAGATCATATGATACTTGTCTTTCTCTGTTTGGCTTGTTTCACTTAGGATTATATTTCCAGGACACTCCATGTCGTCTCAAAGGATAAGAGATCTTTCTTTCTTACAACTGTGTAGTGCTCCATTGTGTATATGTACCACTGCTTTTTTATCCATTCGTCTACTGATGGACATTTAGTCAGTTTCCAGATTTTAGCTATTGTAAATAGTGCTGCTATGAACATGGGGGTACATATATTCTTTCTGATTGGTGCTTCAGGCTTCTTAGGGTATATTACTAGAAGTGGGATCACTGGGTCAAATGGCAGTTTAATTTTTTGAGGCAACACCATATTTTTTTCCATAATGACTGCATTAGTCTGCAATCCCACCAGCAATGTGTTAGAGTCCCCTTTTCTCCATACCCTCGCCAATGCTTGCTGTTTGATGATTTGTTGATGGAGGCCATTCTAACAGGTGTGAGGTGATACCTCATTGTTGTTTTAATTTGCATCTCTCTGATGATTGGTGATGTTGAGCATTTCTTCATGTGTCTCTTAGCCATTTGTATGTCCTGTTTGGCGAGGTGTCTATTTAATTCCTCTGCCCATTTGTTTATTGGGTTCTTTGTCTTCCTGTTGTTGAGTTGTAAGAACACTGTCTATATATTGTAAATTAACCCCTTATCTGATATATCATTGGCAATTATGCTCTACCATACAGTAGGTTGCCTTTCCATTTTGATGATTGAATCTTTTGCTGTGCAGAAGCTTTTGAGTTTGATGTAGTCCCATGTGTTCATTTTCTCCTTTTTTTCTGTTGCCTTAGGTGATGTATCAGTGAAAATTCTGCTGCGTATGATGTCTGAAATTTTGTTGCCTACAGTTACATCTAGGATTTTTATGGATTCATAAATCATATTTAAGTCTTTTAGCCATTTTGAGTTTATTTTTGTTTATGGTATATGTTGATGGGCTAGTTTCATTTTTTTTTTGCATGTAGCTATCCAATTTTCTCAACACCATTTATTGATGAGGCTGTCTTTACTCCACGGTATGCATTTGCTACCTTTGTCAAATATTAATTGAGCATATTGCCTTGGGTCCATTTCTGGGTTCTCTGTTCTGTTCCACTGATCTATATGCCTGTTCTTTTGCCAGTACCAGGCTGTTTTGATTACAGTGGCTTTGTAGTATAACCTGAAACCTGATAATGTCATCCCTCCAAATTTGTTCTACTTTTTCAAGAACCATTGTGGCTCTTCAAAGTCTTTTTTGGTTCCATATGAACTTTTGAAGTATTTGTTTTAGTTCTGTGAAGTATGACGTTGGTATTTTGATGGGGATTGTATTGAATCTATAGATTGCTTTGGGTAGTGTGGACATTTTAATGATGTTAATCATTCCAATCCATGAACAAGGTATGTGCTTCTACATTTTTATATCTTCCTCTATTTCTTTATTCAATGACCTGTAGTTTTCTGCAAAAAGGTCCTTTATTTCTTTGGTTAAGTTTATTTCTAGGTATCTTATTTTATTATTATTATTTTTTATAATGGTAAACGGGATTGTTTTTTTAGTTTCTCTTTCTGTGAGTTCATTGTTGGTGTATAAGAATATCACCAATTTAATGTTAATTTTGTATCCTGCTACTTTGCCAATTTCATTTATTAAGTCTAGTGAATTTTTGATGGAGTCTTTGGGGTTTTCTACGTAGTATAATATCATCTCTGAATAATGACAGTTTTACTTACTTCTTTCCAATTTGTATCCCTTTTATTTTTTTCTTCCTGTCTGACTGCTGTGGCTAAGACTTCCAGTACTATGTTAAATAAGAGTGGTGAAAGTGGGCATCCTTGTCTTGTTCCTGTTCTTAAGGGAAATGCTTTTTACTTTTGCCCATTGAGTATGATGTTGGAAGTAGGTCTTTCATATATTGCTTTTATTATGCCAAGATATGTTCCCTGTATTCCCAAATTGCTCAGCATTTTGATTAGAAATGGGTGCTGTATTTTGTCGAATGTTTTTTCAGCATGTATTGATATGATCATATAATTTTTATCTTTCATTTTGTTTATCTGGTGTATCATATTTATTATTTTGCAAATATTGTACCAGTCTTGCAACCCTGGGATGAATTCCACTTGGTCATAGTAAATAATTTTTTGATGTATTGCTGGAATCTATTTGCTAGTATTTTGTTCAGTATTTTGCCATCTATGTTTATCAGGGGTAGTTTTCTTTCTTTGTAGTGTGTTTTTTTTGGTTTTGAAATGAGAATTATGCTGGCCTCATAAAACGAGTTTGGAAGTCTTCCTTCTTCTTAAATTTTTTGAAATAGTTTGAGGAGAATGGGTATTAGTTCTTTGAATGTTCGGTAAAATTTCCCCGTGAAGCCGCCAGAGCCTGGGCTTTTGTTTGCTGGGAGAATCTTGATTATATCTTCCATTTCTTCTGTTGTTATTGGTCTGTTCAAGTTTTTTATATCTTTCAGGTTCAGTTTTGGGGGACTATGTGTTTTGAGAAATTTGTCCATTTCACTTAGATAGTCAAATTTGTTGATGTATAATTGTTCATAATATTTGTTCACGATCCTCTGTATTTCTTTAGTGTCAGTTATTACATCTCTTCTTTCATCTCTAATTTTGTGTATTTGGGTTCTCTCCCTGTTTTTTGGTGAGTCTAGCTAAGGGTCCATCAATATTGTTTATCTTTTCAAAGATCCACCTCTTTGTTTCATTGATCCGTTGAATTGTTTTTTTTTGTTTGTTTGTTTTGTTTTGTTTTATTTTGTTTTGTCTCCATGTAATTTATTTTTGCTCTGATCTTTAGTATTTCTTTCCTTCTACTTGTTCTTGATTTTTCTATTTGTTTTCTAGTTCTTTAAGTTGTGAAGTTAGACAGTCTATTAGAATTTTTTCTTGCTTCTTGAGGTAGGCCTGCAGTGCTATGAACATCTCTCTCAGAACTGCAATCGCTGCATCCCATAGATTTTGTGTTGTTGTGTGTTCATTTTCTTTGGTTTCCAGGAAGTGTTTAATTTCTTCCTTGGCCTCCATGATAACCAATTTATTGTTCAATAACATGCTATTTAGTTTCCATGTTTTCAAATGTATTTTCATGATTTTGTTGCAATTGATATCCAGTTTCATGCCATTGTGATTTGAGAAGATGCTTGATATGATTTCTTCTTGAACTAGTAGAGACTTAGTTTGTGCCCTAACATGTAGTCTATTTTGAGAGTGTTCCATGTGCACTTGGGAAAAATGTGAATTCTGCAGTTTTGGGCTGTAATTCTCTGTAGACATCTATTACATCTATTTGATCTGGCACTTCATTTAGAGATTGTGTTTCCTTGTTAATTTTTTGTCTAGATCTATCCAGTGATGTAAGCGTGGTATTGAAGTCCCCTGATATGATTGTATTGCTGTTGTTTTCTCCTTTGAAGTCCTCCAAAAGATTTTTAATATATGTTGGTGCTCCTATATTGGGTGCATATATGTTTACCAAGGTTATATCTTCCTGTTGGATAGATATTTTCAATATTATGTAGTGGCCTTTTTGGTCTCTAGTTATGGTCTTCATTTTGAAGTCTACATAATCAGATATGAGAATTGCTACCCCAACTTTTTTTGCTTTTTGTTTCCTTGAAACATTTTTTTCCATCCCTTCATTTTCAACCTATGTGAATCTTTTGTTGTGAAGTGGATCTCTTTATTTATTTATGTATTTATTTATTTATGTATTTATTTATTTATTTATTTATTTCATCCTCACTCGAGGACATTTTTCCATTTTTTGTTCAGATAGAGTGGGAGGGAGAGAGAGGAAGAGAGAAAGAGAGAGAAACATCGATGTGAAAGGACACATCGAGTGGCTGCCACCCGCATGACCAACCAGAGCTGGGGACAAACTGCAACCGAGGTACGTGCCCTTAGCGGGAACTGAACCCGGGTCTCTCAGGATCGCAGGCCGACGCTCCAACCGCTGCGCCAAACCAGCCAGGGCAAGTGGATCTCTTTAAATAACATATATGTGAGTCATGCTGTCTTATCCAGTCAGCTACTCTGTTTCTTTTTATCAGAGCATTCAAACCATTCACATTTAAGGTGAAAATTGATATGTACTTATTCATTGCCATTTTTGTTTAGTGTGGTTATCTTTTTCTTCCTATTTCTTCTACTAATTACAGCAGTCCTTTTAGCATATCTTACAGTGCTGGTTTGGTGTTAATATATTCCCTTAGCCTTTTTTTTTTTTTTGGTCTGGGAAGCTCTTTATTTGACCTTCTTTTTGAATGATAGCCTTGATGGATAGAGGAGTCTTGGATTCAGATCCTTGTTTTTCATGTCCTTGATTATGTCATGCCACTCCTTTCTGGCCTTTAGTGTTTCTGTTGAGAAGTCAACTGGGAGCCTTAAGGGGTTTCCTTTGTACGTAACCTGTTGCTTATCTATTGCTGCCTTTAGAATTCTCACTTTGTCTTTAATTTTTGACATTTTAATTACTATGTGTCTTGGTGTGAGCCTATTTGGGTTCTTCTTACTTGAGGCTCTCTTTGCTTCTTGAACTTGAATGCCCTCTTCCTTTTCCAAATTAGGAAAATTTTCTCTTACTGTTTCTTCAAATATATCCTCTAACACTTGCTCATTTTCTTCCTCTTTGGGAACTCCTATGATGTGAATGTTATTACATTTCCCGTTGTCCCAGAGTTCTCTTAAGTTGTCTTCCTGTTTTTTAATTATTTTTTTCCTTTTGGTTTTCTGATTGGTTGATTTTTTTCTACCCTGTCTTCTAATTCACTGATCCCATCCTCAGTTTCCTCTACTCTGCTGGTTAGTCCTTCCAGTGTGTTTTTACTTTCTGTTATGTAATTCTTCATTTCCACTTGGTTGGTTTTTAATGTTCCTATATCTTCACTTATGGTGCTGATATCCTTACTCATGCCGTTGAGCTTCCTCAGGATCATGGCTCTGAACTCTACTTCTGATAATTTGCTTAGCTGCATTTCATTGATCTGATCTTTGATAGAGTTCTTTTGTTCTTTCATTTGGGATTTGTTTCTTTGTTTCACCATTTTGGCTGTATCAGTGGGTTTTGGAGCCTGCCAAATTTTCCCTGTGGGTGTTGGTGTTCTGCTGTTTTTGTCTTCCTCTACTGGGTTTAGATGAGTCTTGGTGGGCCCACGTAAAACACCACTGTAAAGCCTTACTTTTCTGGGTAGATTTGCAAGCCCAGGAAAGGTTTAGTTATCATCTAGCTTTTTCCTGGTGGCTAGTAGTCTTAGTTACTCAGTGCCTTGGAATGTAGCCCTGGTGTTCTGCATAAGAGGATTTCCAGAGGGTGGGATAGATCATGTTTGTTAATGAGCCTCAGTTTGCATTTCTTTGCCTCACCTGGGAAAGGATGAATCTCTGAGGGGGGGGGGGGTGTGATGCTGCTTTTCCCCACAGCTCTGGGAAGGAGCACACTGGCTATCGTCCTTTGGGGCTGTAACTCAGCAAATTCTCTTAGTGCCCTCCAAATCCCGGGTGTCCCCACAGAGTTCCAGTACAGTCTGCCCTCCCTCTGCTGTAGCCCCCAGGTGAGTGTCTGTGGCTATATTAGTGCTCTGTCCAGGCTCTCTGAGCTGTGGCATGGGCTTGGATTTTATTCCCCAAGGATGCTGCTCACAGCTAAGAGTGCTGCTGACTGGGGGGTCCCAGCTGGCCACCTTTTAGTGCCTCTGCAGATCTTACCAGTGTCCCTGGTTATATGGTCCTCTCCTGATGATTTTCTGTTGCTTTTTTCTGAGGATTTGTCTTTATATTAGTTGTAATTCCTATTTGGTTATGGGAGATCTTCTGCATACTTCTCTTAACTCCACCTCCATTTCACATCCTCCAAGCTTATCTTGTGTTCCAAGCCTATCTTGTCGCACAGGCCTTTCTCGTGCCCCCACACCCTGAAAGTCCCGCAGGTAGCCCTGGCCAGTTTGGCTCAGCGGTTAGAGTGTCAGCCTGCGGTCCGGAGAGACCCGGGTTGGGTTCCCGCTAAGGGCACGTACTTCAGTTTGTCCCCGGCCCTGGTTGGTCGTGCGGGTGGCAGCCACTCGATGTGTCCCTTCACGTCGATGTTTCTCTCTCTCTCTCCCTTCCTCTCTCTCCCTCCCACTCTATCTGTACAAAAAAAAATGGAAAAATATCCTCGGGTGAGGATAAAAAAAATAATAATAATAAGTCCCGCAGGTAACTGGATCGCACAGTCCCTCTGGGGACTCGGCTCTATGCCTATTTTATGGGCTGCTGGGTCGCACAGGCCTCTCTGTTGCTTCAGCACCCCACAGGTCACACAGATAATAGGATGACATCATCACTGCTGGGTTCCACAGGCCTCTCTGGTGCTTTAGCATCCCATGGGTAACTGGATGGCATAGTCCCTGCTTCATTGCACAGGCCTCTCTGGTGTTTTAGCACCCCGCCGTTCCTGTGGTTAACTAGATTGCACAGTATCTTCTGGGTCACGCAGGACTCTCTGGTGATTCAGCACCCCGCAGGTCCCATGGGTAACTGGATGGCACAGTCCTCTGCTGGGTTGCAGAGGCCTCTCTGATGTCCCCACACACAGCAGTTCCCTAGGGCAGGCAGCTGAATTGCACCAGTCTCTCTAGGGCTTTGGCTTCCCACTGCTCTTGTGAGCTACTGGACAGCACAGGCCTCTGTGGAGCCTCAGGTCCTGCTGCTAGAGGCTGTGGAGTGCTGATGCCCCGTGGGGCTCAACTCCTGCTCAGCTTTTGCTGTAGTGTTTGGGGATGGGTTTCAGTTGCTGGTCTGTGCTTCTGTTGCCTGGGGATGGATTTTTATTCCCCAGCCTCTGTTGCTGGGGGTATATCTGGACTCTGATAGGGCTGCTACTATGGGGGATGGTGCTGGGCTCAGGGCTGTCTGCGGCTTTCGTGACCAGCACCTTGGGAGCTCCACTACTGTGCACTGGTCTGTGTTGACAGAGTGTCCACTGGTCAGATGGCGCAGGTTTGCTGGTGGGCTCAGGTTGCTGGGCCCTAACTGTTCCCACTTCCTCCGCCCAGGGAATAGCAGGGATCTTCCAAAATTGTGGGACCTCCCCGTGGTGCAGGGAGAAGTGCCCTGAAGGGTTGCTTATCATGGTAGCCGGCTGCTCCTATCTACAGCACAGGAACTTTCTGCTCTGTGTCTCTGCACTGCAGGAGTTTGGTCATCAACCTTCAAGTCCACTCACCCTCTCTCACACCCTCGCTCACTCTGTACACACTCACCTTCCCTCCTGTTCTGCCCACTGCCATCTTCCAAAATCCCTGTATGAATTTTAGAATAATTTTGTCAATTTCTATTTTTTTTTTTTTTTTTGTATTTTGTGATTACATTAAATCTGCGAATAATTTGAGGGAAATGGCTCATTTTTAATATTCTGTTTTACCTCTCCATAAACAGATATTTAGTCTCAGTTATTACAAGTCTTACACATATTTTGTTACACATATTTCTAGGTACTTAATATTTTTTTGTTCTTTTATATGGCATCTTTTAAGGATTTTATTTTGAACTTGATTTTAATTTCATGAAAGGAATGGAAAAGTGTTAATAATTTTTTAAGGGACAATCAGTGCATGATTAGTTGTATTATTTTCTTAACTATATTCAAGTATTTTCAGTGAAGGCATTTAGAGCTGAAGTTTTATAGCTGGAAAATATTTTCTCTTTAAAAAAATAAAGATTTAATTTCTTTAAAAATGTTACAGTATTCAAAATTAGTGATGTTTTTCATTTTTTTTCTATCTTATTCTAATTTTTTGTTTTGTGTTTTTTTCTCCCTCACCCAAATATATTTTTCAATTTATCTTCAGGTAGAGAGAGAAAGAGAGAGAGAGAGAGAGAGAGAGAGAGAGAAACATCGACATGTGACAGGCACATTGACTGCTTGCCTCCTGCAAGACCCCAACCAGAGCCAGCAATGAACCGTAACCAAGGTGTGTGCCCTTGGCTGGAATCAAACCCGGGACTCTTTGGTACCACTGACCCAAACTGCCAGGGCAGTATTTTTTTGTTTGTTTTTGATAGTTATTTAAAATATATTAATATCTCTTCAATATCTGTGGGACTTGTAGTGCTGACTCCCTTTCACTCTTGCTATTGGTAATTTTTGGATTTTTTTTCTTTCTCCCTCTCCCCTCTCACTTTCTTTCTCTTATTCTCCTTTACTAAGTTCTTCACATCCTCTATCTTCTCCTTCTTCTTCTAATCCCTCCCCATATGTCTTCCTCGTTTTCCTTGTCTTCACTCTAATAATTATTAAGGTGTTATTTTTTTCAAAGAACCAATTTTGTCCTTGTGGATTTTTCCATATTGCATATTTCTTTATAGTTCATTGATTTTTGTTCTCAATTTTATATAATCCCTTCTTATACTTTTGATTTTTGTTGACATTGATGCATTTCAACTGAGTGCCAACTATTGTGTATTTTAAAATTTTCTTGAGATAATTTGAGGTTCAACATGACGTTATTTATCTAATACGTATTTACTTTAGGCTCAAAAAAGATGATTTCAGTACAAGCTAAGATTGAATTGATTTGATACAGGGTTTCCAGCTGATTTTGTCTATTTGTTTATTTTACTTTAATACCAGATTATTTCCCTTAATACTATATTATCAGTCAGGAGTCCCAACTGGAAATCTTAGGTGATTGCCATGCAACCTTCATTTTGGTGGGACTTGAGTTCCAGTTTTTATTTCCTCGGCTCTTTGAGACTATTACAAACTTCTCTGCTTCTCAGCTTGTAGGCTGCTGCTTAAAAACTGTCAAATACTTCAGGAAGAAAAACAATTCCAATTCTTAGGTTTAATGTGTTCATTTACCTTCTTCAAATCTCTTTTCCTCAACTCTTAGTTGCCTTCATAGATCTCTAATGCCTTCAAACTTACTTTTAAAATAGACATTGCAACTTTTCACTTCTGGTTCTGCATGTAAGGAGCTTAGTGTCATCACTCTGTCCTAACAAAAAATAAAAAACAAACAAATTGTAAAATAAATAACTCTACTTAGATCCACAAGAAAACTGAGGTCACAGGGCAAACTGCTGGCCACAAAATTGAAGAGACTGGTGGGAATGTACAAAAAAACCCCACAACAACACAATTTATCATAGCATAAACTCATGAGCTGAAACCTCTATTGGAACCAGGACTAGGGTAGGAAAACCAGAACTGTGATTCATGAATTGCTGGAGGCTCAGAAAGGACAAGTCTGAGAATTAAAAACTCCAGGGACTAGGAAGCAGTCACAGGGTGGCCTCCACATATTTGTGAGTTTTATGTCCAGGAGGTTGACAGTAAATATCAAAGAAAAATGCTTTTTTTGGGGGTGAAAGGAGGAACTATTTGAAATATGCCAGAATACTCTGTTCTTAAGGTCTGCCCTCAGGAGAAACTCTTTAACCAGATCCTAACCTCTGGGAGTTTACCAGAACCTAACTGATCCAGGGGAAGGAAAATAGCCCACTCCAATTAGCTCTAGCCTTCCATGGAACAGAAGAAAAATATCTCAGAGAGCCTATTCTATCCATCCTGTTCCATGTAAGGTGAGGAAAAATAAATAAAACTGAAAAGTACTTGTGAATTTCCTAGTCCAGAGGCACAGGCTCCCTAGAAGACTGTCTTACTCATAGAACTATAGAACACTTCTCCCGCACACCTCAACACTATAACATGAAGGTGATTGACAACTCTTCCTGTGTCTGGTACATCATATTTGGCTATTAAAAGTTATGAGACATACCAATATGCGAAGACCATAATTTGAAGAGGTAGAGCAAGCATCAGAACCTAATATAGCAAGGATGTTGAAATCTTCAGACAGGGTTATAGTTTTTTTGTTAATCCTCACCCAAGGATATTTTTTACATTAATTTTTAGAGAGAATGGAAGAGAAGGGGGAGGGGCAGAAAGAGAGATAGAGAGATATCAATGAGAGAGAGACACATTGATCGGTTGCCTCCTTCACACCCCTGACTGTGGCCTGGGACCAAGCTTAAACCCAAGTACATGCCCTTGACTGAGAATAAAACCTGCAACCCTTCAATGTGTAGGGTCAATGCTCTAACCGCTGTGCAACACAAGCCAGGGCCAGACCGGGAATTTAAAATAACTATGATAAATGTTGCAAGGGCTTGAATAGATAAAGTAGAGAGTGTGCAAGAACAGATGGGCAATGTAAGCAGAGAAATGAAAATTAAGAAAGAACAAAAAAGTAATGGTAGACATGAAAAAAAATGTAACAGAAGTGAAAAAATGCTTTTGATAGTCTAAATTGTAGATTAGACACTCTGAGGAAAGGTTCTCTGAGCTTGAGGACAAGTCAACAGAAAACTTTAATACTGTGAAGCAAAGCAAACAAAGACTTGAAAAGAAAAAAACAGAACAGAATAAACAAGGAATGTGGGACAACTACAAAAGTTGTAACATATGCATAATGCAGGTACCAGAAAGATAAGGGAAAATCAAAACAGAATATTCAAAAGAATAATAACTGAGAATTTGCCTAAATTAATGTCAGACATCAAGCCACAGATGTAGAAAGCTTAGAGAACACCAAGCAGCCAAGCAAGGTAAATGCAAAACAAAACGAACAAACAAATAAAAAAACAAAAAACAAAAAAAAAAAACTCCACACATACCAAACCTACACCTTAGAATATTTATTAAACTACAGAAAATCAAAGATAAAAATCCAAAATCATATCCAATGTCTCCTCAGAAACCATGTAAGCAAGAGGAGGTATGAGTAAGATATTAAAATGTTGAGAAAAATGCAGCAATATAGAATTATTTTCCCTGTGAATTTTTTCTTCAAAAGTGAAGGAGAGATTCCAAAATGGCAGCAGAGTGAATAGAAGCTACACAGACCATCTCCTAGGACCAAACTGGAATTACAACTGAAATAAAGACAAATTGTCAGGAAAAGCAACAGAGAAGCAGCGGGAGAGGACCCACATAACCAGGGACAGAAGAAAGACACTAAAATGAGCTTGGTAGGAACTGCAGAAGCACAAGAGGGTGGGCTGGGAGCCCATGGACAGCACCTGTTTTAGTTGTGAGCAGCTTCCTCAGGGATAACATCCCAAGCCAGTTTCACAGTGCAGAGGGTTGGAACAAAGCACTAAATTAGCTACAGCCACTCACCTTGGGCTTTGGTAGAGGGAGGGCAGATTGGAAGGGAAGTGTGTGGAGACTCAGGAGCTTGGAGAGCTGGGAGGGCAATGAGAGTTTATTGCTGAATCATTCCCTCACAGGACAGTAGCCATGTTATTCAAAGAGCCCCTTCACAAAGCCCTAAGGAGAAGCAACAGCTTCTCCCTCAGAAATTTGACACCACCTGCCAAGGCCAGAGAAATGCAAATAGAGACTCATTAACAGCCAGCAAGCACCTGCCCCACCCTCTGGAAATCCTTTTACACTGAACAGCTGAGGGAGTTTTTCATTTAGTTGAGGGCTACAACTCAAGGCTCATCAAGTAATGGAGACTAATAGCCTCCAGGCAAAAAGCTAGAGGACAACTAAACCATTCCTGAGCTTGTAAATCTACCCAGGAAAGTAATACATGACAGTGGTGTTTAACATGGGCCCACCCAGGCTCATTCAAACTTAGTAGAGGGAACCACAAACAGCAGAACACCAACACCCACAGGGAAAATTTGGCAGGCTCCAAAACACACTGAGATAGCCAAAATGGTGAAACAAAGAAACAAATACCAAATGAAAGAACAAGAGAACTCTACTGAAGAAGAGGTAAATGAAATGAAGTTAAGCAAGTTATTGGAGGTAGAGTTCAGAGCTATGATAATGAGGAAGCTCAACAGCAGGAGGAGAGATACAGAAACATTGAAAACCAACCAAGTAGAAATGAAGAATGACATAGTAGAAGTAAAGAACACATTGGAAAGAATAACCAGCAGAGAAGAGGAAGCTGAGGACCGGATAGTGAATTGGAAAACAGGGAAGAAAAAATCATCCAATCAGAAAACCAAAGAGGAAAAACATTTTAAAACCAGGAAGACAGCTTAAGAGAACTGTGGGACAACTTGTAAGATAACAATATCTGCATCATAGGAGTTAAAGAAGAAGGAGAAAATGAGCATGGATTAGAGAAAATATTTGAAAAAATAGTGACAGAAAACTTTCCAAACTTGGTGAAAGACAGAGGCATACAAGTACAAGCTACACACAGCCCCAATAAGAAGAACAAGAACCCAAACAGACCCACACCAAAACACACAATAATTAAAATGCCAATATTTAAAGGCAAAGAAAGAATCCTAATGGCATCAAGAAATAAGCAACAAATAATCTACAAAGGAACCCCATAAGGCTCTCAGTTGACTTCTCAACAGAAACACTGCAGGCCAGAAGGGAATGGCCTGAAGTAAACAAAGCAATGAAAAACAAGAATCTAAATCAAAGACTACTCTATCCAGCAAGGTAAACATTCAAAATAGAAGGTGAAATAAAGAGCTTTCCAGAACGCCCCCCCCCCCCCCAAAAAAAAGCTAAGGGAATATATTAGCACCAAACCAGTACTGCAACAAATGTTAAAAGAACAACTGTAATAAGTAGAAGAAATAGGAAGAAAAATAGAACCACAATAAACAAAAATGGCAACTAAAGAGTACACATCAAAAATAATCTTAAATATAATGGATTCATGGATTCAGTGCACCAATTAAAATACACAGAATAGTTAATTGGATAAGAAAGCATTACTCATATATATGTTGTTTACAAGAGACCCACCTCACAGCAAAAGACTCACATAGTTTAAAAGTAAAGAGATGAAAAAAAAAAAATTCTTCAAAGCAAAAAAAGAAAAAAAAAATTGGAGTAGCAATACTCATATCCAATGAAATAGACTTCAAAATAAAGGCCAAAACTAGAGACAAAGAAGGCCACCACATAATATTGAAAGGATCTATCTAACTAAAAGATATAACCTTGGTAAACATATATGCATGCGATATAGTAGCACCAAAATATAATTTTAAATGTCTGGAGGACTTCAAAGGAGAAATCAACAGCAATACAGTCATAGCAAGGGACGTCAACACCCCGCTGACATCACTGAATAGATCCTCTAGACAAAAATTAACAAGGAAACAGACTCTAAATGATGCAGTAGATCAAATGGATTTAATAAATATCTACAGAGAATTACACACAAAAGCTGGAGAATTCACATTCTACTCAAGGGCACATGGGTCATTTTCTAAGAGAGACCACATGTCAAGACACAAAGTCTCTATAAGTTCAAGAAGATTGAAATCATATTAAGCATCTACTCAGACCACAATGGCATTAAACTAGAAATCAATTACAACAAAAACACGCAAACAAACTTGAACACATGAAGGCTAAATAACATGTTCTTAAACAATACATGAGTTACCAAGGAGATCAAGGAAGAAATTAAAAACTTCCTGAAAACTAATAAAAATGAACACACAACTACATAAAATCTATGGAATGCAGCAAAAGCAGTTCTTAGAGGAAAGTTCATAGCACTACATGACTACCTCAAGAAACAACAAAAAAATTCTAGTTGACTGACTAACCTCAAAACTTAAATAAATAAAAATCAAACAAAAAGAAAAGCCCAGAGCAAATACATGGAAAGAAATAATAAAGGCCAGAGCAGAAATAAACAACATAGAGACTAAAAAACAATTCAAAAGATCAATGGAACAAAGAGCTCGATCTTTGAAAAGATAAACAAGATTGACGGGCCCTTGGCTAGATTCACCAAGAAACAAAGAGAGAGAACCCAAATACACAAAATCAGAAATGAAAGAGGAGAAGTTACAACTGATACCACAGAAATACAAAAGATCATTTACAAATACTATGAACAATTATACAACAACAAACTGGACAATCTAGGCAAAATGGACAAATTTCTAGAAACACAGAGTCTCCCAAAACTGAACCAGAAAGAGATAGAAAACTTGAACAGCCCAATAACAACTAAGGAAATTGAAGATGTAATCAAGAAACTCCCAGCAAACAAAAGCCCAGTTCCAAAAGGCTTCATGGGGGAGTTTTATCGAACATTCAAATAAGAACTAACACCCATTCTCTTCAAAACTATTCCAAAAACTCAAGAAGAAGGAAGACTTCTAAACTCATTTTATGAGGCCAGCATAATTCTAATTAAAAAACCAGATAAAGACACTACAAAGAAAGATAAACTACAGACCAATATCCCTGACAAACACAGATGTCAAAATCCTTAACAAAATACTAACAAATTGGATCCAGAAATAAATTTAAAAAATTATTCACTATGACAAAGTAGAATTCATACCAGGGATATAAAGCTGGTACAATATTTGCAAATCAAGAAATGTGATACACCACATAAAGAAAATGAATGATAAAAACCATATGATCATATCAATAGATGCTGAAAAATCATTTGACAAAATTCAGGACCCATTTCTGATAAAAATGCTCAGCAATGTGGGAATAGAGGGTCATATCTCAACATAATACAGGCCATATATTTAAAAACCTACGGGCAACATCATACTCAATTGGGAAAAGCTAAAAGCATTTTTCTTAACAACAGGCACAAAACAGGGATGTCCAGTTTCACCACTCTTATTTTACACAGTACTGGAAGTCTTAACCACAACAATTAAACATGAAAAAATATAAAAGTAAAAGGGATCCAAATTGGAAAGGAGGAAGTGAAACTGTCGTTATTTGCAGATGACATGATATTGTACATAGAAAACCCTAAAGCAGCAGTTCTCAACCTGTGGGTCCCGACACCTTTGGGGGTCGACTGACCCTTTCACAGGGGTTACTTAAGACCATCATAAAATACATATTTCTGATGGTCTTAGGAATTGAGACATTGCTCCTCTATCCATCTCCAGATGGGTCCACCCACATGCAGATATGCCCATATACAACATGAGGAACTGTATAAAAGGGTCATGGCATTAGGTAGGTTGAGAACCACTGCTAAAAACTCCATAAAAAATCTACTAGATTTAATAAATTGTTTGGCAAAGTAGCAGGATACAAAATTAATGTCAAGAAATTGACAGCATTCTTATACACCAATAATGAACTTACAGAAAGAGAAACTAAAAAAAAAAAAATAGTTAAATGTGACTCATAAATCCATAAAAATCCTAGAAGAAAATGTAGGCAACAAAATTTCAGACATCACACACAGCAAAATTTTCACTAATACAAGGCCTAAGGCAAGAGAAACAAAGTAAAAAATTAAACATGGGACTACATCACACAAAAATTTCTGCACAGCGAAAGAAACAATGATCAAAATAGAATGGGAATCCACTTTATGGGAGAGCATATTTGCCAATGATGCATCACATAAAGGGTTAATTTCCAAAATATATAGAGGGCTCATACAACTCGATGAAAGGAAGACAAAGAACCCAATTAAAAAATGGGCAGAGAACCTAAGTAGACAGCTCTCCAAAAAGCACATACAAATGGCAAGAGACATAAGAGAAAATGCTCAACATCACTAATCATTAGAGATGCAAATTACAATGACTATGAGGTATCACCTCACACCTGCCAGAATGGCTGCCATCAACTAATCATCAAATAGCAAGTGCTGGCAAGGGTGTGGAGAAAGGGGACTCTAGTCCACTGCAGGTAGGAATGCAGAGTGGTGCAGCCATTGTGGAAAAAAATATGTGTTTCCTCAAAAAATTGAAAACTGAACTGCCATATGAACCCGTGACTTTACTTCTAGGACTATACTCTTAGAAGCCTAAAACACCAATCAGAAAGAATATATGTACCCCTATGTTCATAGCAGCACTATTTACAATCGCTAAGATCTGGAAACCCCCCACATGTCCATCAATAGATGAGTGGATAAAAAAGCTATGGTACATACACAATGGAATACTATGCAGCTGTAAGAAAAAAATAGATCTCTTATCCTTTGGGACAACATGGAAAGACCTGGAGAGTATTATGCTAAGCAAAATAAGTCTATCAGACAAAGACAAATATCACATGACCTCACTTATTTGTGGAATATAATGAACAAAGTGAGCTGATGAACAAAATAGAATAATAGACATAGAAAGGCTTATGGTTCAGACTGACAATCCTCAGAGGAGGGGGGCGACTGGAGGGATGAGATAAACCAAAGAACTTATACACATGAATGCATAAACAAGGACATAGACAACAATGCTGGAGTAGAAGGGTGTGGAGGGCAATCAGGAGGAGGTTGTCTGCGACAGGAAAAGGAGAAACATCTGTAACAAAAATGAATTAATAAAAATTGCAAAAATATATATATGGATACAGAACTTCACAAAAATTAATCCAAAAAAGATCACAGACCTTGTAAAATGCAACACCATGAAACTTTTCAAAGATTTAATGTTAAAAAATCTAGATGGCCTTGTGTTCAGTGATGACTTTTTAGCTACAATACCAAAGGCACAATCCACCAAAACAAAACAAAACAAAACAAAACAAAACTTGGACTTTATATAAATTAAAAACTTCCAAGAAGAGCAAAGATGGTGGCAGGCAGGACCTGAGGGAGGGTGAGTGTGTGAGAGAGTGAGCGAGTGTGTGAAAGAGTGTGAGTGGACTTAAAGGTCGACTACCAAACCTGAGCAGTGCAGAGATGTACAGCAGAAGTTTCCTGTGCTGTGGACAGGAGCACCGGTGCAGGGAGGTCCCGCCATTTTGCAAGACCCCAGGTCTTCCCTGGGAGGAGGCAGTGGGAGCAGCTAGGGCCCAGCAACCTGAGCCCACCAGCACACTTGGCACCATCAAACCAGTGGACACTCTGTGTCAACATAGACCTGTGCACAGTAGTAGAGCTCCCAAGGTGCTGGTCGCAGAAGCCTCAGACAAGCGGGAGCACAGCACCATCCCCCATAGTAGTAGCAGATCAGAGTCGAGATATACCCTCAGCACAGAGGCTGGAGAGCAGAAATCCATCCCAAGGCAACAGAAGCACAGACCAGCAGCTGAGACCCATCCCCCAAAACTACAGCAAAACCTGAGCAGGAGTTGAGCCCCACGGGGCAGCAGCACTCCACAGCTACCAGCTGTGGGACCTGAGCTCCACAGAGGCCTGTGCTGTTCAGTAGCCCACAAGAGCAGTGGGAAGTCAGAGTCCTAGAGAGACTGGTGTGATCCAGCTGCCTGCCTACAGGAACTGCAGGGTGTGGGGGCATCAGAGAAGCCTCTGCAACCCAGCAGGGACTGTGCAATCTAGTTACCCTTGGGACCTGTGGGGTACTGAAGCACCAGA
Source organism: Molossus molossus (assembly GCF_014108415.1). Taxonomy (NCBI): domain Eukaryota; kingdom Metazoa; phylum Chordata; class Mammalia; order Chiroptera; family Molossidae; genus Molossus; species Molossus molossus. The sequence continues at coordinate 71,077,746 of NW_023425344.1, read as the reverse complement.
GAGTGCTGTGCAACTCAGAAGGGACTATGCTATCCAGTTACCTGCAGGACCTGTGGGGTGCTGAAGCACCAGAAAGGTATGTGTGACCCAGCAGCCCATAACATAGGCATAGGGCTAGTCACCAAAGGGACTGTGAGATACAGTTACCTGTGAGACCTGCAGGGTACAGGGGCACCAGAGAGGCCTGTGCAACTCAGCTGCGCATAAGATAGGCATAGAGGATGTGAAAATGGAGGCAGAGTAAGTAGAAGCTATGCAGAGGACCTCCCAGGACCAAACAGGAATTACAACTAAAATAAAGACAGATCCTTGGGAAACAGCAACAGAAAAGCAGCAGGACAGGACCATATAACCAGGGAAACTGGAAGGATCTGCTGAGGTGTGAGAGGGTGGCGGGCTGGGAGCCCACAGTCAGCAGCAGTCTTAGCTGTGAGCAGCACCCTTGGAGAATAAAGACCAAGCCCGCTCCACAGCACAGAGAGTCAGGACAGAGCACTAAGATAGCCACAGACACTCACCTGGGGGCTACAGCAGACAGAGGGCAGACTGTACTGGAACTCTGTGGGGACACCCGGGATTTGGAGGACTCTGAGAGTATTTGCATAGGTATGGCCACAAAAGGCGGTAGCCAGTGTGCTCCTTCCCAGAGCTGTAGGAAAAAGCACCACCACCACCCCCCTCAGAGATTCAGCCTTTCTAAGGTGAGGCAAAGAAATTCAAATTGAGGCTCATTAACACCCTCTGGAAATCCTCTTATGCAGAATATCAGGGCTACATTCCAAGGCACTAAATAACTGACACTACTAGCCACCAGGAAAAAGCTAGAGGATAACAGAACCTTTCCTGGGGGTTGCAAATCTACTCAGGAAAGTAAGACTTGACAGTGGTGTTTAACCTGGGCCTACTCATGCTCAAGCAAACCAAGCAGAGGAAGCCACAAACAGCAGAACACCAATACCCAGGGGAAACTTTGGCAGGCTCCAAAAGCCACTGAGATAGCCAAAATGGTAAAACAAAGAAACAAATCCCAAATGAAAGAACAAGAGAACTCTATCAAAGATGAGAACAATGAAATGCAGCTAAGCAAATAATCAGAGGTAGAGTTCAGAGCCGTGATCTTGAGGAAGCTCAACTGCATGACTAAGGACATCAGCACCATGAGTAAAGATATAGAAACATTGAAAACCAACCAAACGAAAATGAAGAATGACATAGCAGAAATCAAGAACTCATTAGAAGGACTAATCAGCACAGTAGAGGAAGCTGAGGACTGGATCAGAGAATTAGAAAAGAGAGTAGAAAAAATCAACCAATCAGAAAACCAAAAGGAAAAAACAATAAAAAACAGAAAGACAGCTTAAGAGAACTGTGGGACAACTGTAAATGTAATAACATTCACATCATAGGAGTCCCCAAAGAGGAAGAAAATGGGCAAGGGTCAGAGACTATATTTGAAGAAAAAATGACAAATTTTTTTTAACTTGGTGAAGGAAGAAGGCATCCAAGTTCAAGAAGCACAGAGATCCCCAAACAAGAAAAACCCAAACAAGCCCATAGCAAGACACATTAACTAAAATGTCAAAAATTAAAGACAAAGAGAATCCCAAAGGCAGCAAGAGATAAGCAACAGGTTGCCTACAAAGGAAACCTCATAAGACTGTCAGCTGACTTCTCAACAGAAACACTACAGGTCACAAGGGAGTGGCATGAAGTAATCAACGTCATGAAAAACAAGGATCTGAATCCAAGACCACTCTACCCAGCAAGGCTATCATTCAAAATAGAAGGTCAAATAAATAACTTTCCAGACAAAAAAAAAATGGCTAAGGGAATATATTAATAGCAAACCAGATATGCTAAAAGGAATGCTATAATTAGTAGAAAAATAGGAACAAAAATATAACCACACTAAACAAAAATGGCAATAAATAAGTACATATCAATTATTACCTTAAATGTGAATGATTTGAATGCTCTGATAAAAAAGACACAGAGTAGCTGACTGTGTTGTTTACAAGAAACCCACCTCACAACAAAAGATTCACATAGGTTGAAAGTGAAAAGATGGAAAAAAACCTCTCAAGCAAACGGCAAGCAAAAGAAAGCTGGCATAGCAATACTCATATCTGATAAAAGAGATTATAAATAAAGGCCATAACTAGAGACAAAGAAAGCCACTACATAATATTGAAAAAATCTATCCAACAGAAAGACATAACCTTGGTGAACATATATGCACCAAATTAAGGAGCACCAACATATATTAAAAATATTCTGGGAACTTCAAAGAAGAAGTCAACAACAATACAATCATATCAGGGGACTTCAATACCCCACTGACATCACTGGATAAATCTTATAGACAAAATTTAACAAGGAAACACAGACTCTAAATGAAGCGCTTGATCAAGTGGATGTAATAGATATCTACAGAGAATTTCACCTCAAAACTGCAGAATTCACATTCTTCTTGAGTGCACATGGGACATTCTAAAAGATAGACCTCATGTTAGGACAGAAACAGTCTCTACAAGTTCAAGAAAATTGAAATCATACCAAGCATCTTCTCATATCACAATGGCATGAAACTAGAAATAAACTACAACAAGAACATGCAAAGACATTTGAAAACATGGAGGCTGAATAGCATGTTATTGAACAATAAATGGGTTACTGTGTTGATCAAGGAAGAAATTAAACACTTTCTGGAAACCAATGAAAATGGACACACAACAACACAAAATCTATGGAATGCAGTGAAAGTATTTTTGAGAGGAAGTTTATAGCACTGTAGGCCTACCTCAAGAAGCAAGAAAAAATTCTAATAGACTGTCTAACCTCACAAATTAAAGAACTAGAAAGCAAACAAAAAGAAAACCTGAGAGCAAATAGAAGGAAGGATATAGTAAAGATCAAACAGAAATAAATGACATGCAGACCAAAAAGCAATTCAAAGAATTAATGAAAGAAAGGGCTGGTTCTTTGAAAAGATAAACAAGATTGATGGACCCTTAGCTAGACTCACCAAGAAACAAAGAGAGAGAACCCATAATACACAAAATCAGAAATGAAAGAGGAGAAATAATAACAGACACCAAAAGAAATACAAAGGATTTTTAACAAATATTATGAACAATTATATGGCAACAAATTCGACAATCTAAGTGAAATGGACAAATTTCTCGAAACACATAGTTCCCCAAACTGCACTGGGAATAGATAGAAAACCTGAACAAACCAATAACAACAGAAGAAACTGAAGATTGTAATCAAGACTCTCTCAGCAAACAAATGCCCAGGCCCGGATGGCTTCATGGGGGAATTTTACCAAACATTCAAAGAAGAACTAATACCCATTCTCCTCAAACTATTTTAAAAACTTCAAGAAGAAGGAAGACTTCCAAACTCCCTTTATGAGGACAGCATAATTCGAATTCCAAAACCAGAAAAAGACATTACAAAGAAAGAAAACTACAGGTCAATACCCCTGATGAACTAGATGCCAAAATCCTGAACAAAATACTAGCAAATCGAATCCAGCAATACATCAAAAAAATTATTCACCATGACCAAGTGGGATTCATCCCAGGGAAGCAAGGCTGGTACAATATTTGCAAATCAATAAATGTGATACAACACATAAACAAAATGAAACATAAAAATCATATGATCATATCAATAGACGCTGAAAAAGCATTTGACAAATCCAGCACCTATTTTTCATCAAAACGCTCAGCAATCTGGGAATAGAGGGATCAGATCTCGACAATAAAGGCCATATATGGAAGACCTACATGCCAATATCATACTCAATGGGCAAAAAACTAAAGCATTTTTCTTAAGAAGAGGAACAAGACAAGGATGCCCTCTTTCACCACTATTATTTAACATAATACTGGAAATCTTAGCCACAGCAATCAGACAGGAAGAAAAAATTAAAGGGATGCAAATTGGAAAGGAGGAAGTGAAACTGTTATTATTTGCAGATGACATGATACTATACATAGAAAACTCCAAAAACTCCATCAAAAATTCACTAGACTTAATAAATGAATTTGTCAAAGTAGCAGGATACAAAATTAATGTCAAGACATTGACAGTATTCTTATACACCAAAAATGAACTCACAGAAAGAGAAACTAAAAAAACAATCCCATTTACCATCATAGAAAAAAATTAAGATACCTAGAAATAAACTTAACCAAAGAAATAAAGGACCTATTCGCAGAAAACTACAGGTCATTGAAAAAAGAAATAGCGGAAGATATAAAAAAATGGAAGCACATACCCTGTTCATGGATTGGAAGAAGTAACATCATTAAAATATCCATTCTACCCAAAGCAATCTATAGATTCAATACAATCCCCTTCAAAATACCAACAACAAATTTCACAGAACTAGAACAAATACTTCAAAAGTTCATATGGAACCAAAAAAGACCTCGAATAGCCACAGAAATCTTGAAAAAGAAGAACAAAGTTAAAGGCATCACATAATCGGGTTTCAGGTTATACTACAAAGCCACAGTAATCAAAACAGCCTGGTACTGGCACAAGAACAGGCATATAGACAAATGGAACAGAACACAGAACTCAGAAATGGACCCAAGGCAATATGCTCATTTAATATTTGACAAAGGAGGCAAGAGCATACAGTGGAGTAAAGACAGCCTCTTTAATAAATGGTGTTGGGAAAATTGGACGGCTACATGCAAAAAAATGAAACAAGACCATCAACTTACACCATATCCAAGAATAAACTCAAAATGGATAAAAGACTTAAATGTGATTCACGAATCCATAAAAATTCTAGAATAAAATGTAGGCAACCAAATTTCAGACATCATATGCATCAGAATTTTCACTGATACATCACCTAAGACAACAGAAACAAAGGGAAAATGAACACATGGGACTACATCAAACTAAAAAGCTTCTGCACAGCAAAAGAAACAATCATTAAAATGGAAAGGCAATGTACTGTATGGGAGAGCATAAATGCCAATGATATATCAAATAAGGGGTTAATTTCCAAAATATATAATGTGCTCATACAGCTCAACAAATGGAAGACAAAGAACCCAATTAAAACATGGGCAGAGGAACTGAATAGACACCTCTCCAAACAGAACATACAAAGTGCCAAGAGACATATGAAGAAATGTTCAACATCACTAATCATCAGAGAGATGCAAATTAAAACAACAATGAGGTATCACTTCACACCTGTCAGAATGGCCGCTATCAACAAATCATCAAACAACAGGTGCTGGCGAAGGGGTGGAGTGTACCCTAGTACACTGCTGGTGGAAATTCAGACAGATGCAGCCACTATGGAAAACAATATGATGTTACCTCAAAAAATTAAAAATTGAACTGCTATTTGACCTTGTGATCCCACTTCTAGGAATATACCCTAAGAACCCTGGAACACCAATCCGAAAGTATATATGTACTCCCATGTTCATATCAGCACTATTGACAATAGCTAAGATCTATAAACAGCCTAAATGTGTATAAGTAGACGAATGAATAAAAAAGTTGTGGTACATATGCACAATGGAGTACTATGCCGCTGTAAGAACAAAAGATCTTTTACCCTTTGAGATGACATGGAGGGACCTGGAAAGTCTTATCCTAAGTGAAACAAGCCAATCAGAGAAAGACAAGTATCATATGATCTCGTTTTTTGTGGAATATAATGAACATAACAGTCTGAGGAATGAGATAGTCCCAGATAGCTGAAAGTGGGGTACTGACTGACAATCTGCTGAAGACGGGGTGGTGGGGGGAAAATAAACCACAGAACTTATTTGCATGGATGCATGAACAATGAATATGGACAACAAAGCTTCGGACAGGGCAGGGAGGGACGGAGGGAGGAATCAGTGGGGGGAAAAGGAGAAACATCTGTAACAAAAATTAATTAATTAATTTAAAAAAATAAATTAAAAACTTCTGTTCTATTAAAGATAATATCAAGAGAATTAAAGACACATCAAAGAAAACGACTGTTATTCAAAGTATATAAAAAAGCCTAAAACTCAACAGTAAGAAAACTATTAACCTGATTAAAAAAGGGGCCATACATCTCAACTGACACCTCACCAAAAGATGGCCAATCAGTATATAAAAAAAATGCCCCACAATATATGATGTCAGGAAAATGCATATCAAAAAACAGTAAGATATCAGTCCACACATATCCAAATAGTGAAATTCTGGAACACTGACAATGCCGCTGGCTAGAAAGGATATGGAACAATAGGAAATCTCATTTTTGCTATGGGGAATGCAAAATGCTATATATCTGCTTTTGAATGAAGTTTGAGTTTCTTATAAAACTAACCATACTCTTACCATATGATCCATTATTCCTATTTCCTAATATTTACTCAATGGAGCTGAAAACATGTCTACAGATAAATCTGAACATGAAGGATTACGGAAACTTTGTTCATAATTGCCAAAACTTGGAAGCAACCAAGATATCCTTCAGTAGATGAATGGGTAAATGCTGGTACATCCAAAGAATGGAACATTATGCAACAATAAATAGAAATGACTTGTAGAGCCATGGTGGAATCTTAAATGCACATTATTAAGTGAAATAAATCAATCTAAAAAGGCTAAGACTATATGTATGTATCTTCACTATCAGTTTTTCTTTTGTTGCTCTGATTGGCTAAGTTCCCTCCTTGTCTTCAAGATCACAAATAATTTATTCTGTTTCACCCAGGTTGCTGTTAAATCTCTCTGGTATATTTGGCAATGCAGTTATTGTATTCTTTAGCTATATGACTTCTCTTTGGTAATTTATTATATTTCTATCTCTGTTGAAATTCTCTCTAGGTTCATACTTCTTCCAAGTTCATTGATCATCACTGTGACCATTGCTTTGAAGTCTGTCAGGTAAATTACTTATCTCTAGTTCATAAGGTTTTTTCCTAAGGTTTTATCTTGTTTTACATTTGGAGCATATTTCTGTTTTCCCATTTTGCTTGACCTTCTGTGTCTATGTATTAGGTGAAACAGCTACTTCTCCCAATATTGAAGGAGATCCCTTGCATAAGAGATGAATCTTATTGTTCAAGCTTGCCCTAGTTCTTGACTGTTTCTCAAACCTTTGTGATTATTCAAGCATTCCACTTTGTTTTTAATAGCTATCAGCAGTTGAGGGCATGGCAGGACCAGGCAGTAACCCAAAGGGGAGGGTCTCAGTCAGCACCTAGTTACAGGAGAAATGGAAGCCAGACTCTCAAGGAGCAGCTTGATGCATGCAAATATATACAGTCCTATGGAACTACTATCATAAATCCTGCTGGCCTCCAGACCAGGCTATTGAGAGTTATCCCCAAGCAACAGCTGCAAAAATTGGAGCTCCAGATTAGTGTCTCAACTCCTTTCTATAAGACACTGATGAGCTTCAGTGAGGTCATTGGAGAGTGCAAAGATGGCATCCCCTGGCCTACAAACCACGAGACCAGTTCCATAGACAAGCCTGTTCATCAAAAGCTCCAGGACTCATCCATAGGCCTCTTTTTCAGAAAGACTGGGAGTGTGATTTAGTCAGTTATCTGTGCTGTGCCTGTGGGGTGGTAGTTTCTGAGAACTGAATGTTACAGTCCCAAGGGACCCAGAAATTCAAGCCCCATGGCCTCCAGGTCTTTTCAGAGGGAATTTTCCATGTGTAGCTGTCGATTCATTGTGAGAGATGAATTCAGGTGGTAACTCAGGATACTCCTATATTGCCATCTTGGACAACCACTCCAAAAAAATTTTGCCCAGTAGTGTAATGGCTTATAACACATTACTCCATCATCTCTAGAGCTGTAATCTTAATAAAAATATACATTTTTAACAATCCTAATAGGTGCAAGGCATTTTAAGATTCTTTAATTTGGGAAGTTTAGAATGTAGCAACTCTAAGAGCTTGGAATATGAAGACGGTTTGGATAAGCCATTAATATATTCATATATTTCTTATAAATAGCTTGTCTTGTGCACACCCACTAGTTAAAAAACTGAATTTTTTTTTTTTTTTTTTTTTTTATCCTCACCCGAGGACATTTTTCCGTTTTTTTTTTGTTCAGGTAGAGTGGGAGGGAGAGAGAGGAACAGAGAGAGAGAGAGAAACATCGACGTGAAGGGACACATCGAGTGGCTGCCACCCGCACGACCAACCAGGGCCGGGGACAAACTGCAACCGAGGTACGTGCCCTTAGCGGGAACTGAACCTGGGTCTCTCTATACCGCAGGCCGACGCTCTAACCGCTGAGCCAAACTGGCCAGGGCTAAAAAACTGAATTTAAGTCTTGTGATTATTGTTCTTTATTTTAAAAGGTGTAGGTTTTAAGGAAGTTGATATGTTAACTTTTTTTCTCTCTTTTATTTTTATTTTTTAAATTGACCTTATTACAGTGACATTTCTTAATAAGATTATACAGGTTTCAGGTGTACGATTCTATAATACATCATCTGTGTATTGTATTGTGTGCTCACCACTCCAAGTGACGTCTCCTTCCATCACCGTTTATTCCTCCTTTACTCTCTCCTACGTCCCACCTTTCCTTCTGCTAATTACCATACTGCTGTCTATGAGTTTTTGCTTTTTGTTTCTTTGCTTAATTCATTCATAAACATTTTTATAAAAATAGATTAAAAATGATCAATTTAACATAGTGTTAAACACCTCTCCTACATGGGCTTCTGTTTTATTCATAAAATTCTAAGCTGAAAAGAAAAAAAAAAAATGCTACATCTGAAGTTCTTAACTATTTTTTTTCTTTTTTTAATTTTAGAAAGAGGGAAGGAGAGAGAGAGAGAAAAACATTGAAGAGAGAGAACATCGATTGGATGCCTCCTGCATAACCCCCACTGGGTATCTGGCCCACAACCTGGGCTTGTGCCCTGACTGGGACTCGAACCGGAGACCTCTTGGTGCATAGGACGATGCTCAGCCACTGAACCACACCAGCGGAGCTCTTAACCATTTTTAATTGGAATTATAATTATGAAAAGTGACCTTCTCCTTTCCGGTCAGATGTAGGAGAACTGGAGGCAGATTACAGAAGTGAACCTATATTTAGGTGAACCTAAAACCTATATGGCTTTATATGGAGTCCTTCACAAAAGCTATATACATGGTGGGGATCTCAATCCACACAGATACTGAAATATCTCAGTGTATCAAAAAAGATAGTTGTTATTAAATTTCTGAGAGCTTTGAATCTACCATTTAGTAATATGGGGAAATGCAATTTATTGCCATTTTACTGATGAAGAATCTAAGGAGTAATTGTTGTTTTGTTACTGTATTAAATATGTTAAATACAGAGTAAATATTAGAATTGAACACTACTGACATGTTGTGATCTGTTCCTAAAATTATACCCTGCATATTGCGCGCACACACACACACACACACATTTTTACACTATGTAGAATGTTGTGCACACAGAAGTTTCTAAGAGCTTTACACTGACAGAGGGTAGTCCTTTATCTTATTCTCCAAACTCAAACTCCAGTTTTATTTTCCAAGGAAAATCCTATCGGTGCTTTTGGAGTTTATAGGTATTTATAGGATTCTTTTAGCTTATAAGATATTTCAAGTGGTTTTATTGCAGTCTTATCATTTCAAGTTTACACTACAATTGAAACAGCTCAGATCTTAAATAAAAACAAGGGATGAAAAGATGATTGCCCATCCTTCAGTGAAAACAGAAACTAAAACTTTCATTACTCTTTTCCACTCTTCTCAAATGTCTTAAAAACCAGTACATTAAGTCTGACTCTGCACAGGAAATTATCTGAGACCTGAGTTAAAATTCTGTTTTAATGAAAATTAATGAATAGGTATTTTTCAAATGTATTATAAACAAATTTGTAAGAATTACAGAAATAGCACAGTTTTTTATTTTTTTATTTTACAAATTACTGATGAGATAAGTAATAATGAAAATTACACTCATCTCACAAATTAAGGATCAATTCTCTGCAAGCAGGTCCATATAGGAACATGGACCATGACAACTAGAGATGATTTTTCAAGTGGGTGTGGCAAGTAGTGGTAATTTAGTCATTGTGGAATCATCACCACCTTTGAGGCTGGTGGGGAGGTGGTAACTCTGGACTATAGAGATCAGTGTATCCAAGCATACTCTTATTATTTTACACTCTGTATTGATTGCCTCCGTGGCCTGAATTAAAATGGAGTGGGAGAACAGACAGGCATATTTGCCTGGATGCTTGAATGATTCAGACTGGGCTCTGCAACAGGAATGCTCTGGCCGGTGGGAGTGCTGGGTCAAGGGCCTTACATTCAAACACAAGGACTACCTCTGACAGGGAGAGGCCTAAAGGAAGAAAAAGAAAATGATAAAATTTCTAGATCAACCTCCTTTATGTTGTTGTTGTTGTTGTTGTTGTTGTTGTTGTTTTTATATAGATGGATTGGTGGGTCCCCTACGCTCTTTCTTAATTTCTCCTCTTCCTCTTTCGCCCTCTCTTTCTCTCCTGATCATCTTTTTCAAGGCCAGGCTGCCTGCTGCCCATTTCCTTCCAGGCAGTGAATACATTCACACCTTAAACACATCACATCTCACTGCTAGAGGTAGGTGTACCCAAGGGTGTGCTTAGTGTTATAATTGTCAGTGTGATTCCAGTGACCACATCAGTTAGTGAAGTCAGACCGTCTCTGGCTGGAAGTCTAGAAATCCCTTCAGCTATATTATTCCTTACAGTGCATTTCTGTGGCAACCCACTTTTCCTAAAACAATCAAAGGAAATCCTCAGTGTCAACCTCCTTATCAACTGGCCTCCCCCTCCATGTTCACCCCCATAGTATACATAATGGCTGGTTTAAGAGGTATTACAAAAAATCCCACGGGTACTTATTTGAAGTGGTGGTGGTGGGGGTGCTTCAATGTTATTTTCATACATCTGTATTTTCACTGTGCAGACTTCTGTAAATAAAGCAGCTGTGGAGATAAGGCATCAGGAAGACTGACAGGGCAATCACTTCAGTACACCGGTGGGAGGGGTGATGTATGGGAGGTGGGCCGGCCATGTGTTCACACTCTGATGGAGCTAACCGGAGGCTCCGAGGGACACACATGCAGTGGGTCGGGTCCACTTCATTACAGGGAATCTACATGTAGTGCTAGTATTTATAGGTCACTGCTCCTGGCATGACCGTGACTTCTGCGGCACATTTTTAGTCAAACTCAATTCTGCGTTCCCAGCAAACTGGCTTCAAATTGACATTCATAAACACAGGAACAGTTCAGAATGTTTCTTTGTTGTTGCTGCTGCTGCTATTTGTTTATAGACATAAAGAAATTTTCCTGTGTTATGGAATAAGACGGCTGTAAAAATGTTTATTAATTATGTACTAATTCAACCAATCTTTGACGTGTTTTATGTTATTTGTGTTATTTTGTTATTGGACAAATTGGGGTCCTTTTCCCTGCTGGGTGGTGGGGGTGGAGACCTTACAGTATTTTGAAGAAAATAATTTTCTGAGACTCACATGGGAGAATGAGTGAATTTAATTTATGTGGAATTAAGTCCCTGGGTTTCCCAAGTCTCATTTCCCTATATGTAGTCATAGAAGTGTAGCTGGCATTTCAGTAAAGCTAGAAGCAAAGCCAGTGTCTAGTTTCCTTTCCATGTTGAAGCTGGGTCCAGTTTAGCATCAGGTTAGTTACAGTCCATTAGTCCACTGCATTTGGGGTCCATGTGGCTGTGGGTCACATGGAAGCATGCAGGAGAGCAGGACCCAAGCAGCACTTATCCCAAGGGTCCCCAAAAAACAAGAGAGTGCGGTTCTTTGTTCAGAGGATTAAAGACCACAAATTTCTGTGAGATTGCAGTGGCCACGCCCATTCTGGCAAACCATCTCTGTCCCCAGGTGTGCTTGACAGCAAGTACTTTTTCTAGTCCCCCCAACTTTACTGGGCAGGTGTCTATATTCCCTTTGTTGTATCCCTGGGGAGTGTAAAGTTGTAGCTTCCTGGTGAAGCTGCCCCAATGACATGCCTTTAATATCTGCCCTCCCCTTTGCTTCTTTTCTGTTATTAATAGCTAGTTTAATTACAATGATATTAACTGAACCTTTAAAACAATGCTATGTGACAGGCATATATGTAAGGTAGGGTATACCCATACATTGCATATGAGGAAACTCAAGACCGGTAGGTTAAAGAAGTGTCCTAAAGTCACAAGTTGGTTGGGGTAGAATTGGGATGTTTGATCTATCCACCTCCAAAGTCCACTTTTCTGCCACAGTATCAAGCTATCACATTCTATGAATAAATTAACAAGCGTGTTCCAGCCTGCAAGAAAATTGAAATGCATTGGGTATATTAAGACTTTTGTTTAGAAGTGGAAGCAGACTTCAGGTCTCCAATCCTTTTTAAGGTGCAAGATAGAGCAAAGGTGGATTATAAGCAGTGTGGGCTGAAAAACATAACAATCGACTCTCTGGGGGGAAAAATAAATCAATACATCAAAGCCCTGCTTTGTAGTGTTTGCTGATTTCCATGGTATAAATACTCTCACTGGGGCTAATTTCAAGCTACCAAATGGTACATGACTAAATAAAAAGTCAGGTAGGGATTTTTGTAGCACACTATATTATGTAGTATTTCTACCATACACATACAATATACACAATTACCTCAAAATAATAGTAAAATGGATAATAATACATAGTAAATAATAGATACCAATAAAATGATGACTTTTGATGATCTATTATCTGATTTTAATTTAATTTATTTCGATGTAAATTCATATAATTTGTGAGTAATGCCTGTGTTTAACAAGTAGCTCACCATATTTCTGAAAATTTAACAATTGATGTTTCTAGATTTAAGCCATCTCTAGCATACCACTGAATAAATGAAGGTTTTTTATTAATGCAAAGAGGTGACATAAGTGTGTCCTCTGAAAAAAAGATATAACCACATTATGATGAGTGAATTAATTGAATAGAATTGCAAATGGCTTTTGAGAAAATGTGATTTACATATTGCCTTATTGATAGTTTTTAGGCTTTAGTCTATAACTATGTGGGTAGACTTATGATGGGACACCAAGTAAAAATGCAGCTCTTATTAAACATCACAGGACTTCAACTTCCTTAAAGTATTATTTCTCTTTCCCCCACCTTTCCAATCTTCCTCAGAGTTGCTCCTCCATGCTCTGACTCGTGGTCTCAAAAATAGCTAATTGGAAAGCAAAGTGGTGTGGAGATAGGAAATACTAAGTTTCAGCTTATTTTTTTTCAAAGAGCTCAAAGTGTAATTTTGAATAAAATGCAATCTCTTTCAGACTGCATTTACTAAATTATTAAATGAGGGCATTTACTAGGTGATCCCCGAGGTCACTTCCAGCTCTCACACTATGTGATTAATCTCTCTCAGGATATTTATTTGGCTGATCAGATTAACTTTTACTCACCATCATAAAAAGTTTAACACAGGCCATCAATCAGATGGACACTCACAGTCTGCTTTCATTTTTCTTGTTGTTGTCTTCACAAGTAGATCAGATCAACCATTTAGGAATCCAATGTGATTTGCACTGCCCTGGATATAGACACACAAATTGAACATCATGCTACACCTTGGTCAGTTCCTATATACACTGTTTGCAATAATTCCTTTCCTGGTTCCCGGGAAGCCCATTTCCCTGGTAGTCTGTAGAGGATCTGGGTGAAATAAAGGTTTGAAAAATACATCTAAATGACATTCAAGTTAAAGAAATGTTTCCTTCAGCTGCAGGTGATCACTACCATTAATGAAATACAACATGCCACACCTGCTCATCTGACTTGGGCAAATATTATAGCAAATCCTTTGTAAATTTCACCAGCATTTCAACAAACACGACCAAAATTTGCTCCTTAAATCCTATGATTGTACATTGCCTTAAAATATCTCATTAGTTTTGAAAATATTCTTTCAAAAGACTTAATTTCCTAGTGTAATGATTCAACTATGTCAATTTAATACGTTATTTTTTCAACAATATATTATAACTAATTCTAGTAAATTTGTCCAAAAACAGTCACACAATATATGTGAGGGAAAACAAACAAACAAAAAATGTTCTTTTTTTTACACAAATATGCTATAGCTGAGTTGTTTATTCAAAGTTCTTTGGAAAAGGTATGACTTGGCTTATTTATTGTAGCTCATACACGGAAAAGCGGTCATTTGTAAAGCAGGATAATCTCAAAACCCCGGAGTACAGCTGTTTTAATATAGTCACGAAAGGCCAACTTAAATGTAAAACTGTTCCAATATCTCCCAATAAATCTTGTATCATACCACATTTATTTAAAGAAAAAAGATTGAAGTTACCTAATTTTAAAATTTTCTTCATGATTTCATTTAATTTAGTTCACCTAATCTATTTGCTTACCTACTTTATCCATGATACTGGGCAAGGCATTTCAGTATATTTTAAAAACAACCACAAAACAAAACAAAACACCCTCTCTGAGAGAAATGGTGACAAGCCAAATAGAGAGTAACTGGAAAGGTAGTTACTTATTAGCAACCTGCCATCAGAAAACTAATTAAACATCCTGGATTTTCCATTCATAAAATGAAGGTAACAGTAGTTCTTAAATCATATGTATGATATGAGAATTATATGATGAATTAAGAAAAAAATTTGAATTGTGCTTGGAATATAATGTTATGTTATAATACACATATTATAAGACATTAGCTGCTGGTTTATATTTGCGAAAAAAGATGAGCTTCCATTTATATATGTCTAGTGTTCTAGAAATATCCAGAATTTCTTTTTCACTCTCATCCTTTTTTTAAAATTCAATTTGCTATTTTACCTCCCAGAATTTCAGTTAAGAAAACAAAGACTTATTTAATCCTACTTTTTGGCCACAGTTGAGATGGACACCTGATCCAAGCTTGGGTAATCTAATGCCTTCTTCCAGAAATTTACAATTAAATAATTTCCAGTGAATTTTTACACTGGAGCTAGAATGCGTGAAAACCTAGCGATAGAAAGAACCAGAAAAAGGCAATCTGCTGAGAGAATTAATACTGAAGCTAGTGTGTGGAAAAGAAAAGAGATGGGCAACCACAGGGCACTAGAGAAACAGAGTAATCGTCGTTTCTCAATTCAATTTTCAATCCCAGACCTTAGTGAGGAACTATTTTCCTTCCTATTCTCTGTGTGCTTCCATAAATCCCATCTTTTCTTTAGGTTTATGAAGATAATTTTGCTTGTTTATATAAGTAATTTTTACATTCTCCTCAATATACAATAGAACCATGGTTTAGACTAACTTCACAATGTATATGTTGGCCCCATAGAGGGTGCAATGAACACATCCAGGAGAAGATATTCGATATGAAGAGCACCATCTGGAGATGTGCACTGAAGCAGCCTTTATAAATGGCCTTGCTCCTTAAAGCTGAAAATCTGTGTCCCTCTGGAACTTATAAACTTTTATTTTGTTTCTGGGAGTAGGGAATTCAAGATGCAAAAAGAATCAGCTCCTTATCAATAAGCATTTATTAATGGGCTAATATATGCAAGGCATTTTAGGTCCTAGGTGGCAAGTAGTGAATAGTATAAATATTAATGTTTTCCCTCAAATTACTGTGTATACATTTTTTAAAAAGTGAAGATACTAGAGAAATGGCAATGAGCAGGAAGCATGATATGAAAATGACTGTTAATGTTTATCATGAAACTGAAGAAATATAGGCTCCAATGAGTCATCACACTAAAGAGCCCAAAGCATCTGGGGATATTCTGATTGGTGAACTTGAGAAGAAATGCCCAATAAGACAGGGAGAATAGGCAGAGGGGCGGAACCTGCAGAATTCACTTATATGTGGTTATGCCTGCAGCCTGTTCTTATGAGCAATGTCTTCCTGCTCCATCCTACAGGAATGCTCATTTCAAAGCATTCTCTGCCAAAACATGCAACTTAATCCTTGCTTTTAACCCAGTCTTAAGGACAAATTGGGAATTATTGTAAGCCTAAAAAAAATAAGAAGAAGAAGAATACACAAACAATTGTATTCCACAGAGAAATGTAGCTAGGGAAATAAGAAGGCGTGTGTACATGTCTAATCCCTTTTTATTGAATTTCATGGGAAATTCAAATTCCTACAGTGTCTTTAATCTCCTAAAATAAAAACCTACTTCTGTAACAAATAAGACCATTGTTTAAAAGCAAAGGCTTTTAAATAAGCTAAGCTGCAAAAATAACTTGGGGAAGAGATGGAGAACATGAGAAGGGAATGTAATATATGAGAAATGAATAATATCGTATACTCATAATGGTGCCTTCATTGGAATAGCTGCAGCCATAGGGGAGAAAGGTCAAAATCTTTGGGAAACAGGGGCTCTCTGGTTCCCTTTTGATTTTAAATGACCCCAGATCCTGACATGCCTTTGTAGGACTGCCAAGAAGAATCTATGTGGCTGTTTGTGTAAAGAAGAATGTGACGAGGAGGAATCAAAATTTATTTATATAGTATTCATTCATTCATTCATTCATTCATTCATTTTGGTGGAAGAAAATAGTAAAAAGAAGTAAAAAATAAAGTAAAATAGATTGCTAGTTTATATTTCTTATAAAGTTTATATTCTTTATAGTCATTCTTATTCTGCTCCAATGTCTACTTGTAGAAACAAAGGAGACTAGAATGGGCTCATTTTGTGGGTGAGTATCCTATTGAGAACGTAATTTGTGGTCAAGGAAGAGAACAGTGGAGGGAGGTGAAGGACACCTGGAAGTCATAGGTATAATGCGTTTAGTCATTACACTCTAAAATCACTCATAATCATTCCTAAAAATTATTCTTTTATAAAACCTGTGAAGAGAAATATATAAAAAATTAAAAATATACTTGTAGATATTGTATATTTACCAATAGTATAATTACTTTGAGAAACAAAGAGCTATTTTTAGAGGAGAAAAGTGGTTTGCATCACAATTTTTAAAAACTTGCTGTTGGTCCAAGGGAACTGACATGATGCTGAAATAATTCATTAACAGCACAGCCCTCACCATCCCACCCACTGCCTATATTGTGCATCTCTGAGCTGCTCCAAGGAAGGGGTGTTTATTTTTATACCCTAGCACTTAGCACAATGACTAGCACTTAACTCATACTCTATCTTATTTTTTTAAATTGGAGTTGAAGTGAATCAAAATTCTTGGCAGTTTTTCTTGTTATTGATATAGTTACTATTTCAGGATCCAGGCATCTAGCAAAAAGTTTTTTTTTTTTTTTTCCACAATATCCTTCACTTTTATGTCTGACACTTGCTACTACATTTTCCCCTTTTGGCCCAGTACTAGTTAACCTTTGTTTAACAAGCCACCACAAAACTTAATGACTTAACACAGCAAACATGAATATATCTGCCTCATGTTGCTTTTATTTGAAAATCTCATAGTGTACTTGCTGGCTGGTCACACCCCCTAGAAAGTTCTCCCTGACTCTTTTCCAGTGCACTTTCTTTCACCTCACCCAGATTTAAACTTAAATGTCACCAACTCAGAGAGGCTAATTCAAAAGTAGCTCACAATCAGTCCCTCTTATGCCATTTCTGTTTTTGTCAAAGAAATGGATTATCTTATTTATTTACTTATTGTGTATTACTTATTTTTTTCAAATGGCACTCAAAAGGAGGATCAAACTAGTTGATTAAATGTAGTGTTATTATAAATAAACAGTGACTTGAAATATGAGCCCAAATACTCACAAAGGACATTATAAAGAAAAGAGCAACTCTTCTCAAGACATTTTGGGAGAGTTTCTGATCATGGGACTTGTGAAGGGCCCACACTGGTAGTCCTTGAGCAGGCTAGACAAGGCTACCTGCTTTTGGACCTCATCTTTCTTTCTTTAAAAAAAATAATTTTTTTTTCTTTCTTTCTTTTTTTTTTTATCCTCACCCAAGGACCTTTTTCCATTTTTTTGTTCAGATAGAGTGGGAGGGAAAGAGAGGAAGAGAGAGAGAGAGAGAAACATCAACGTGAAAGGGACACATTGAGTGGCTGCCACCTGCACAACCAACAAGGGCTGGGGACAAACTGCAACCGAGGTTTGCGACCTTAGTAGGAACCGAATCCAGGTCTCTCTGGACCACAGGCCGACGCTCTGACCGCTGAGCCAAACCGGCCAGAGCTAATGTAATTTTCTTTATTGATTTTTGCGAGAGAGGAAAGAAGGAGGAGAGAGATAGAAACATCGATGAAAGAGACATCGATTGGCCACTTCCTGCATGTCCCACATGGGAATTGGACCCACAATCTGGACATGTGCCCTGACCAGGACTGAACCAGCTACCTCTTGGTGCATGGGTTGATGCTCAACCACTGAGCCACACAGCCCAGGTGAGGACCTTATCATTCTGGTGTTAGCTCAGATTTCTCTGAACTCATTAGTTAGTTGCCACCACCATATTTAAAAAAAATAATCTAAAATACTAAAGTCTCCAAGATTTTCAGGTTATTATCAGACTACGTGGCACTGAATGAAGGCAAGTCTGGCAGTAAAGAGCTGATAAAGGCTGCTACACATTATGAAGCGTTTTCAAAGGGAGTCTGAGTCTGATCTTCATGCTTTAAACATTAGAGAGGTAGCTATTTTGCTTTTAGTAATTCCATAATTCAGTATATTTAACTCCAAAACTCAAGGGTATAACCAGACCTAGAAATAGCATATGCTTTTGTTAATAAAAACCTCTTAAGAATAACAATATTATACTTTCTTTTTGCAACAATTCCAAGCAGAAAATGGAGGTGTGAGAATGAAACTCATGAAAGATTAGTTTTGAAGATATGGATGACATTTGGGTCTTACTCCAGGAGGAAAGGTATAAGCAGGGCACCCAAAGGGGCCTTAAATTGCTATAATTTGGCATTAAATCATTTGGCGTCTTTGTGATAAATTAAAGAAGGACTAGAAAGAGGGTACTGGGACTATCTTTGCCTCTACACAATTTTGGATTAGCCAAAATGTTAAGGGTGATATTGTAGAATTTGCTTCAGCTCTGTGCATCGGCTTATTATTTTCCTATGGTACATGATAACTCAGAAAAGCCTAACTATCCTACTCAAAAATTGGTGAATGTTATGACAGCAAGAAAACAAACCACAGAGCATTCAGAAGATCCATTTGGCATTGTTGTGTTTTTTGAGCACTCTTTCCTTTTGCCCTTGTGTATTTCACCTTCTCCCCACAAATTAATAGCTCTGGCCACACACGTGGCAGCTGGCAGGCTAATCCCCAGATGTCAAGCTCTTGAGCAGATTTTCTAAGAACGAGTGGGCTCTGTGAAGGCTGGCCACACGCTCTCTCCCCACTCACTGGTTCTTGGCAAGTTCTTTGATTCATTTGATTTTTGGCAAAGCGACTCCCCTGCCGACTATGAGTCTGTCAAATGCTTTAGTCAGGCTGAATGTTTGACTGCCCCTTTCTATTATGCCTAAAAATTAAAGTTTTCCAAGATATATGTTGACTGTCACCCGGAGCTAAATAAAGAAGGGTTCTGCACAGTTGAGTTGTACTGATATGAAGGATGAAATTTGTCCTTTGCCCTATGGCCAAACCCTCACTGATTCTAGCCTCTTCAACGAGAGGTTTGTAACATAATGCTGTGACCATTTCTTGGCAGAGAAGATATTTCCCACCTTATGGGGCGGCAAGTTACCAACAGTCTAAAGCAAATGCTTGGCCCAGATGCAAGACACTTTTTCTTTCACTCAATGGTGAAAATATGGCCCATTATGTTCCTTTAACTACTCTCCTTTATGAGTAAGGTTGCTGAAAAGATTCTGGAAACATCTGCTTTAGGTAGTAATTTGAATTGGCCTTCTATCACTCATTGGCCCGAGTTCTGATGTGGCTAAAAGACTCAGCAGTGTCTCAGCTGATTTATTCCCTGTCATTGTGCATGCATTTAAAAAATAACACAGGTGGACATTATTCATTTTGCAGTTATGTAACAGAAATTTTACACACGTGAAATTGGAAAGATTTGTATTTCCTGGAGAAAGTCTCCTTTTTAAAATAATCATTGCTTATATTTATGCTGTAGAATAACTCACCAAGACTAAAAGTAGCTAAGAATATACATTAGAGACAATAGATAGTAAATGATGGATCTGGCTTCTCAGGCCAAGAGAAAATGGACTTAGTTCCTGTTTTGATGAAATGTATTGGAGCAGAGAGCTGTGATCCTATTTCCTGCCTGACATATGCATACCAATGGTATATATGCTATCAAAGCCTCTTTTTTAAAATTTTTGACTTTATAGCATTATCAGCTAGTTGTTTTAACCTTCCCATTTTGTTTTACTGGCCCATTGTTTATTATGACACATACTTTTGTCCTAAATTCAGTCTGTTCATGAAATATATATTATGTGCTTATTATGTGTTATGCAAAATAATAATAATAACAACAAATATTTCAGGAGCAGATGACTTAAATTAAAAACACCTTCCTCACCATTTAAGAGGTTACAGTTTATATTTAATTTGAATCCTCCACTCTGTATACAGTTTATATTTAATATAGACAACATTGGTTTCACACAGTAGACTATAGTTTCATAATGTGAAGTTCCACAGGATATTTTCCAGTATAACACAAAGTAAGAAGATGTGGTTTGTATTTTAACAAGGGAATTTAAAATTCAACAATAAAATATCCATATAATGGGTATGCACCTGGTTAATTTTCCAGTGAGTTGAATACACACACACACACACACACACACACACATACCTTATGTCACCTTAAAGAAAAGGTTTTAGTTTTCTTATACTAAATATATTGTTCTTAAAATTTATACATATTCAAGGAAGAACTTAAGTCTTCAAAAGCACATTTTTAAAAAAGAGAAAAATACTTTTCTCTCTTTACAGAATACTATTTTATTAAATACTCCATTAGTTAATAAAATATAAAATATATTATCTTATTGATACCTGTAGGTGAGGTATTTCTGACTTGCATTACTAGACTGATTGGAAAAAGTTAGCTATAAATAAACTGTCAATATGGTTTTTACTCTCACACAGAGTTGTTATGTGTAAGATTTAACTAACTAAAATTATACCTGTAAATTACCAGTACTTTAGTGTTTAAAAATTATGTCTGTGCATAATTTGAATAACAGGAAATCCAGGGATTCAAATGCATGGTATTATGCGGTGTGAAAACATTGCTTCAGGGCATATACTCTGCACTGATTCATTTCTAGGGGTGGTGGTAGAAATGGATCGTCTAACTCACAAGGAGTAAGAGGAGGTTATGTAATAGGGATAGATTTCTTTTTAGATATTTTTTGGGAAAATTACATAGTTAGAAGATTAATAACTTACCAATTATTTTATACACTGGACAAAGTCTTAAAAACTTTTTCATTTTAAGAGAACTAAAACTGCTAAATCAAAAGTTGGCTAGAATTGGCTGAGAAGATGAGATAGAGCTTATTTTTCTAATGTTTTAAATTTAAAAGAGACAGATGGAATGATAGACTCACAATTCCATGTATGCTGTATAAAGCACACATTGCCACAGTTCCTGAGTAAGTAGAAACTGATAGAGCAGATCTATATTATAATCAGTTCATTTAAATCCAAAATGGAGCCCATTTATTCCAAGCAAACCTACCGGAGCCAAGTGATACCACCACTGTGACTAGTGCATTAAATCGTCCTCATGAAGAGCATTGATTACTTAAGGTAACTCAGAATTATCATAGCTTTATGACAGAACTTTCATTGAAAAAATGCTTGCAATTTTTAGCATGAAACAAAACAAAATAGAAGGACGTGAAACTCTCATAATGACATCAAAATATTTATTATTAGAAATTTAATAGAAAACTTTGCACTTTTGAGGTGACAATGTATGCCATATTGCTTGCCAGTACAGAAATGCAAATTCATATTTTCTTCTGGATGCAAAGGGTTCTTTCCTGGTTGAGAGAGCAGAAGCAGAGCGTACATGGCATCTCTGAATCTCTTGCCCAGCATTAGCAGTTATTCCTTCCAATTCAGCAGCCAAGTCACTTAGCTAGACAAAATTATCTCTCCATTCACACTCCATAGCCATAAGAAGCAGCGACTTTGGGGAAAATTTTCCATACACTGCTTACTTTTTTATGCTCATCCATCAAGTAAACAAGCAATCTATTATTGCCATGGTACACTGCCACCTCAATGAATCGCTGAAAGACATCCACTACTGTCAATTAGAGTATCAGCAAACACAAGCGCAAATAGGCCTAATTTGTTCGTCTTTATAGGGGATTGATATACTTGTTTAACTGGTTGTGAATAAAGAAGTTTAGAAATAAGTAATTGAGTGCCTAGGATACCTCCAAAGGATATCCTAAAACAACTCAACTTGGCGTGCATAATCACGACTCCATTGTGTTGTAATTTGGTTAGGAGGAAAGGATAAAGTTACACATAGTGGGCAAGGAATTATGCTCAACCTGAATTCACCTTGTCTATGTAGTGGCCCATGGGGACATCTTACAAATAAAAATGTCTTCATAGAAGGAAAATGAGATTCAAAGCTTCATGTGATATATTTTATACCATATTTTACTGAATAACTTGACATATTAGCTGATGCAAAACATTCAATTGGAAAAAATAGAAATAAGTAATTAAGTTAAAATATCATGTTACATATCTTTACCCTGGAATTTTAGTAATATACCTAATGAAGTTACACATTTTTAAAATTTTTTTCCTTATTGATGTTAGAGAGGAAGGAAGAAGGAGAGAGAGATAGAAACATTGATGAGAGAGACATCAATTGGCCACCTCCTGCATGCCCCTCACTGGGGATTTGGCCCACAACCTAAACATGTGCCCTGATGAGGAATTGAACCAGTGACCTCTTGGTGCACAGATCAGTGCTCAACCACTGAGCCACACTGGCTGGGCCACAATTAATTTTTTAACTTAAATAGCATTTATACATGTTTCAACCAATATGCCTAGAGTATGCTTGGTGATAAATATAAAATCATTTATAAAAGGCAGAATTTCTGGGTACAGAAATAACAGCACAATGAAAGCATATTTTTAAAAGTACATAAGGAACAGTTTTCAAAGGAATTTAATTTTCTTATTTTGCTATGATTCCTGAAATGATCAATGCAGTTACAATTACATAACGAAATAGAAGCACATTATATTAAATATTTTAAATTTAAACTATCTAAATTTTTATATAATAGAGAAATACCATCTTAGCTGAACTTAGGGAAAAGTGTTTTTTAGAGAAAATATTTTTATTTTCATTTTGTCAACTGCATCAAAGAAGCTGCTCTACCATGATATGATATAAAAAAATTCTGTAGTGAATTTGAGGGAAAAAAGATGAGGTAAAGTAAAAAGAAATATTTTTCATATAACAATGAAAGCTTAGCTTATACTTTGTTACCTGTGCAATCATGTCTACTGACAATACCATTAGTGTTAAAAATTATTAGAGTGCTTCCTGAGCTGTCAACAGTTTTACAAGGAAAGATACCTTTCAATGACATAGAAAGGAGAAGGAACAAACCTGGAATCAAACAGGTTTTGAAACAAGGAAGCATTTGTATCACCAATTCAATCCTTATATAAAGGCATTTTGTATGTTGTGCTTTTCAACAGTTCTCTGTGTCAAGCTGGAAAGTGTCTATACATAAGGGGACATAATTTGATGAATGCAATGATTAAAATATGTCATGCTCATCTATAGCACAGGAGGAACAGTTGAAATAATTCTAAAGAACACAAAAATACATTCAGTTTGAATTAATTTGCATCAAAAATACTGTAAATACCAAAAAAATAAAAGGGACAAGAAAGAGAACATTAATGACATAGTTCTTGGTGGAGATGAGGGCTAGACTTAGTATTACAGAGAACCAATGTTTTGCAAGAAACTGTCATCTATTGATACACCCTTTTTTGACCTACTTTGTAAAGAGAAATATCAATTTCCGCTTACCTATTTTTAAAAATAAATAATAAAAGACATAACACTTGATTTAGTAAGAACATCAAAGTGTAACCATATACAGGCACTCCATGCTTTTTGAAAGTTTGCTTTGTGCCCCTTCACTTTTATGAAAGACCTACATTAGTACCTATTAAGCCCGAAAGAAATTCAAAGAGGACTTTCACTTTTAGGACAAAAGAAGAAATGGAAAAACATGGCTCAGCATTTGCTTTGCTGCCACCTTTACAGAGGCAGCCCGCACCACACATGCACCCCAGACAGCAGGAGCGGCCTCCACCAGGCTCTCTTCCAGAAACTCAGCGTCCCAGCAACAGCACTCTGAGCTTTGTACTGTATCTGTGAGCATCTGTGGTATATCTTCATTTATTTTGTGCTTTTGCAAGACATGTTGTAAGGAAATTGCTTTACGCCATTTAGGCTTAAGAAAGGTTTCATAGGAGTGCTTCCCTTTCACATAGTGGGAAAAACTGTACTTCATTTTCTTAGGATTCCAATGAAGGAAGAATAGAAGGAAAGAGGGGGAAGAAACACAATATTGAGAGTGAAAAAGAGAAAGTATAGACAAACAAACAAACAACAAACAAAAAAGAATAGTACACTTGTTTGTGGAACATAATGAATATAACAGTCTGAGGAATGAGGTAATCTCAGAGATGTGGAAGTGGGGTACAGACTGACAATCCCCAGAAGAGGGGGTGGTGGGGAGAGATAAACCACAGAACTTATATGCATGTATGCATGAACAATGGACATGGACAACAAAGCTGGAGACAGGGCGGGGAAGGTTGGGGAGAGGGGTATCAGTGGGGGAAAAAGGAGAAACATCTGTAACAAAAATTAATTCATTAAAAAAAGAGTAGTATATAAAGAGTGAGTTAGACACGTATTGATTATATCTGGAAGTCAGCTTTAAAATGCCAATAGCTGTTTAAAAGCATCTTCACAGTTTATTAGTTGATAACTACTATTTATAACTTTCTAACTGCCCAAAGTATTAAATCACAAAATCATAAAAATTAAATCATAATATCAATTATAGTGATTTTTTTTCAAAACGACCAACAGAAAAACTATTATTTGAAGAAAGAGAAAGTACTCTTGAGGAGCTGTTAAAATCAGGCGGAGGGCTGATTTCTTCATCCCAGGATTTATAACTTTAGACTAACATGTGTTTATACTAATAAAAAAAAAACTTATGATAAAAAAATAATTGCTAAAATTAGTTGGTCCAGGATATCGACAGTAGTTTTATTGGGTGAGCTTATCTATTTGATATTTTCTAGTTCCATTTTGGACAAAACAGAATGTAGAATGACCAGCAAATGTATATATTCTTTTTTCTGAGCCACAAACATCTTGGTTAAAACTATGGAACAAGTGTACATTATTAATCATAATACTTAATTTTATCATATTATGATTTTGACATTCTACTTGTTGATATTAACTTATATTTCTTTTATGGGTAAGATTATAAAATTTGTTGTCAGATAGACCTCAGTTCCAATAAAGGACCTGACACTTATTAGTTATTTAATTTCTGTAACTTGTGGTTTTATAATAACCACAACTTGTGAATTGTGAATTGTGTTTATATAATAATGATTTTACAGTGTTATTAGGAGAAATGTGTGTAAGGATTAACAAAGTGTCTGACAAACTTGTAAAACACAACTTATAAATATTTATTATTATCATCATCTCTTACACAGTGCAAAGAGTTACAGGTTTAGTTGCCATGAAGTAGAAGTAAGACAGTTTGAAATGGCCATTTTCTGTGTAGGTTGGTGAATTGTCATTTAAAGCAGATATAATCAGATTAAAAAATATAAAACTTTCTCTAAGATACCAGGATAAGGAAGTTTATTAGAATTGTCCTATGCTTGCAAGACACAAATTCCAAGGATTCTAGGAAAGATTTCAGAAGAACTAGAATTCAGAACACAATTTTATTTTATTTTATCTCATTGTTAATTGAATTTACTGGGGTAACATTGGTTCACAAAACCATACAGGTTTCAAGTGCACAACTCAACAAAACATCATCTGCACACTGCATCATACACCCACTGCCCCAAACCAAATCTCTTTCTGTCCAATTTATTGCTTCTTTCCCCACCTCCACCTGCTCCCTACCTCCCTTTTCCTCTGGCTACAATTTTATACTTAAAATGTTTCTATTAAAAATATAGATTCAAAACTTTTAATATATTTTTTAGATGGAATATTAAAAAATAACTGATCATGTCACCATACCTCAATGCATGTCCAGAAATTGATACTGTAGACAAGAATCCAAAAAATTTGAAATAAAAATTTATTATTTTTAAATGACTTAATATTTTTTAAAGTTATGCTTCTAAATATCTCTTTCTTCAAAAAGAAAATTAATACTGCAAATTTATTTTATTTATGTGATGATGCTAGTGAGAACTCTTCATATCTAAACATGAGTTGCCAAAATAGCTACATTCAGAAAAACAAAAAGTGTAGCTTTAAATGCTTTTAATGTGAATAATAATTAAAATAAATTAAGCATTTAAATCAATAGACTAGGAAAAAGGGCACATTGTAAGCCACCCCCCCCAAAACTAAAGTGGAAAAAAAAAAGGGGGGGACATGTGTAATACTTTTAACAATAAAGATTAAAAAAATAAAATAAAATGTTTAATATATATAGGTAAAGAGGGGGTAGTCAGATGGTCAGAAGACTCTGAAGACTTGAACAAGAGTAAAAAGCTAAATATGTACCCATTGGATTCAGCACCCAGGAGGTTCCTGGTGGCCTTTATTAACAGTAGTTTCAGTGGAGGTAAAAGCTAAATTGCAGTTAAAATAAGTGGGGGTGGGGGGACCACTTAGGTTAAGCCCAAGATGGAAAAAACAAATCTGAAAATAATAAACATACTCACATATTGTACATACATACATATATACAGGGTGGGGCAAATGTAGGTTTACTAATACCATAATTTACAAATAATATAAGAGTAAACTCTGTTTCTTGTACCCACAACTGTAAACCTACTTTTGCCCCACCCTGTATATATACATACACCCACATATATATAATTTTATATATAATTTTAAAAGCCAATAGAATATGATTACATTAACACTACTACATTGATGTATAATCTTTCTCATCTGTATGATTTATGAGCATGCTACCAAAGCTGCCAGTTACTCAGAATTTGAAACAGAGATCATGACAGTTGAGTTTCCATCTTTCAAAATCTAAAGTTTTAATTAATTCAAATGGACCACTTGATAAACAATGTAAATATCCTATGGCTTTCCCAAAATTATTAATGAAAATGTCAATGAAAAAATTAACAATTATTGGCATGCCGGTGTATGTGCTGTACTTAATAATCCTCTTAATCTTTACAGCAAAACAGTACTTAAAGAGTTGAGTACTTTAAAAACTCTTATTATGTTTATTGAGATGACATTTGTTAATAAAATTATATAAATTTCAAAATTCATAGTTAAGCACCTTTTAACAGTTCTTTGCAAGATGATGATTCTGAGGCACAGAAAGTCCAGTAACTTGCTCAAATTTATAGTTAGTAAAAGTGACTAGGTTTTATTTGTTATGCTTTTTTGTTGTTGTTGTTGTTGTTTATGTGTTTTTGAAGTGAAATAGTAGTGAAAACTTAGAACTCGTCACGGGCTTAGTTTTTCCCGTGTAGTGAAAGCTGGTCTACAGAGCTATGGAGCTACATGCGGGTGAGGAAAGGCAGCGTATCACATTTATGATATTTGTTAACAATTTAACTCTGGATCAGACTCCTAATACCTGCAAAGCACTCGCATATGTTCGCAAGTTCATACTTCATATATAACAACAAACACTAAGAAAGTAGAATTTTAGCAGATGTCTTAGGAAAATAAAAAGTTAATTTACAAAAACACTATACAAATAAAAACTTCAAATCTGAGAACTTGAAGAAATAGAAAGATGTGATATAATCTCATACTGTAAGAATATCAATTTTCTCAAGTATAAGAGCTAAATAATTTTTTCAACCTTTTCATTCAAACATTCTTCATAAAGATCAAGCACAAGAAAATAATAAAGGCAAATTTGAAAATGAATAGTAATGACGTGAAGTGTGGTCATTTATCTATATCCACTTATTATAACGCTATAATAAATGATATAACATTGGCACAAGAAGAAATGGACAAACAGAATGAACTGTGGAAAGCAGATATATATTTGTAAGAGCAAAAACCACACGTGTGCACACACTTCTTAAAATCTGCACTTAATATCATTGTAAAAAATTAAAGATGGTAAATGCTTCTATTGATTCAGTGGTCCCCCTTCTCCACAGTTAAACTCTCCACCGTCTCACTTACCCACAGTCCACCTCAACCGCAGTCCAAAAATATGAAATGGAAAATTCAAAGAATAAACAATTCATAAGTTTTAAACTTATGCATGCTATTCTGAGTAGTGTTATAAAGTCTCACGCTGTCCTGTTCCACCTGGGTCGTGGATTATCCCTTTGTCCAGCATATCCACAGTGTGCACACTACCTGCCTGTCAGTCACAGCAGCCACCAGAACCACCTTCCGAGTCGTCAGATCCATAGTCACTGTGTTGCAATGCTGTGTTCACATAAACCTCATTTTACTCTATAATGGCGCCAGAGCATAAGAGTACTGATGCTGGCAATACGGATATGCCACAGAAAAGTCATAAAGTGCTTTCTTTATGTGAAAGGTGAGTATAATACAAGAAGCTATTTCGAAAGAGAGAGACCAAGTTCACATAACTTTTATTGTGCTATATTATTATAATTGTTCTATTTTATTATTAGTTATTGTTAATCTCTTATGGTGCTTAATTTATACATTAAACTATAGCATACATATATCTGTATAGAAAAAACATAGTATATATGGGGTTCAGTACTATTTGCAGTTTCGGGCATCACTGGGAATCTTGGAACTTATCTCCTGTAGATAAAGGGGGACTACTGTACATATAAGTTAAGGAATCCACTTAATGCTGTACATGAAAATAAATCCAGGTAGATTAAACATGTAAATAAATTTAAAAAGTGGAATCTTACTATTATTAGAATTATATTTATGATATTGATATTATCACAGGTGAAGAAAATATTTCCAATATTCTAAGGTTAAAAAATACAATATTGATAGACTTGAATAAAAACATTTTCCACTTCAGTACATCAATTAAAACAGATCACAAAAATAGGAAAAGCAAACCAAGAAGAAAAAGGACAAACTGAAAAAAAATATATTTGACACACATATTAAATGAGGTAGGCACCCTTGATAAAAGAGAACTTTCTTAATAGAAAAGTCATATTCTTAAATATGTATAAAAATTTAGCCCAGAGATGTTTACTTCAATGTCATTTGTGATAGGAAATATGAGAAATATATAATAAGATGGTCTTAATTATATAATAGATCATACATAAATAACCATTAAAAATCTTAGAAAATATTGCCCTGGCCGGTTTGGCTCAGCGGTTGGAGCATCGGCCTGCGGTACAGAGAGACCCGGGTTCGGTTCCCGCTAAGGGCACATACCTAGGTTGCAGTTTGTCCCCGGCCCTGGTTGGTCGTGCGGGTGGCAGCCACTCGATGTGTCCCTTCACGTCGATGTTTCTCTCTCTCTCTCTTCCTCTCTCTCCCTCCCGCTCTATCTGAACAAAAAATGGAAAAATGTCCTCGGGTGAGGATAAAACAAAACAAAACAAAACAAAAATCTTAGAAAATATTTTACAACCCTCCCAAATGTTTACTATACTTTTCCATTAAAAAAAAAAAAAAAAAGTTCTAAAAGGTGACTGCAACTTGAACCCCACAGAAGGGACTAGAAAACAGTTTCCTGTGTGGTCAGGGAAATCAATAGAACGTGCAAGCAATTAAATGAGAAGTGGACCAGAAAGCCGAGGGATTTTCCTTTAAACGATTAGATGACCTAAAATTATCCACATTTTAGTATAGGGATGAATACCCCAAAAGTGCCCTATTCAGTGTGAATCCAGGACCCAGGCAAAAAGGAAATATGAGCAAAATTCATACTATAAAGCAGCAAAAGGAATGTAGAAAGTACAAAATTAAAAAAGGAAAGAAAAGAAAGGTACATATTGAATTTAGACCACAGAAGTACTATAGCAGCAATTCAGGAGAAAATGTAGAAATGTCTTTGATAGTAAACTCCTTGAAATGGAATGAACATCCTCTGGTTCTTCTTGAGTTCTTATAAAAATATGAGTGAATAAAGAGAAAATCTATAAACCTCTGCAATGTAATCATGGAAAGAAGTAGATAAAATAGACAAAACGCAGAAAGCAGGAATGGACTGGAACTAATATTTGAGCATTTACGTGGCACATCATTTTAAGTATGAACTGTAATGTATTTCTCAGAATTGCAGTCTGTATGGACTTCTTAATTTGTTGAAGATGAGGAAACTGAGGTTCAGAAGAAAAAAATCTGAGAAAAACTCAGTGACGAACTCAGAGGACAAACAATTAGTGAATGAGGAGCTCACTTTGGAATCCAAGTCTGTCTGACTGCAAAGCTCGGGATCCCTCCTCCACACGCCCGCACACCCGGCACAGTGCAGGGACTGTTGCAGTGTTTAATAAACATTAGCTGTGTCACTATCATTATCATGCACATAAACGACTTCCCAATCAGGGATGGTAATAACAATTTTAGTACTAATTAGGACTAACTTGGAAATGGATGCCATTATTTGGCATCTATATTTATAATTTGGGTTTTATTAGGCTGAATATGTATAGGGGAATGGTGGATTTTGGCAGGAATAAATGGAGAGGAATTTGAAAATATTTTCTGAAAGAGAATTGAAAGGCAGCAAAAAACAGAATGAAATTTATAACCAATTTTGTTCACGAGAACTTAGAGCCCCAAATTGAATAGCGTTTCATACTCAGAAAATAAGAAATAAGGTTTTGAAGGTAATACTCTTTCCTCTTTAAAGTTTTATAAGCAGCTGTTTTTGCTCTTCACCTAAAATATGTTGTCTTTTTAAAAAAATAAAGCATCTAAAATCTATCTGTGAGACATTTATCAAGCAAATGTCCAACATCACTTTATTTTTATGTTTCATTGGAACTCAAATCATACATGTGACTCATTCTGCACATCGCAATTGGCTCTATTTACACCTTTTAAAAAGATTGCACCTCAGTGAGAGTTACTTAGGCTATTAAAAATAAAAAATTTATTTTCTAGAGTGCTCTTTCAAAATATGTGCTCAGAAAATCTAAAGGCTTGTGCAGAATGAAGTGATTATTAAATAACTGTTACAATTATCAATACCTGGATTATAAATATCTCTGTTAATATCAAGTGTTAATTATCCATCTTAATTACTGAAAAATTTGAAAAGTATACCACTGGAAGAAATGTTAATTGCTGTTACGGTAGATATGAAGCAAGTGTTAGCCAAGTTGCTGGTATAAATGTGTTTATTTTTTCTAGTGAAATATTCTAGCTTTTTTTCACAGTACTGAAAGCAACAGTATAAAACTCAGTGTTACCATCAATGAATCATGTTCTCTCCCTTTTTCTTCCTTTCTTCCTCCTGTCTTTTTGTAATCAGGAGTTTATCTAAATATTTTCTGAAGAAACTATTTTGGCATATGTACTGAACATATTATTACAATAAAAATTCATAGGGTATTAAGTGGATTGTATATTTATCATTGTAATTGGATAATTATTTTGAGTGTGTTACATTTGAAACATTGGTAGCATTATTATTACTGTGAAAAATACTCTTTCTCTTCATAGCTAACTATCAAAGAGAGTCAAACTATTTCAGATTTTCAATCAACAGCAAAAGAATTGGAGTAAGACTTTTCTTTTTTCCAGCATAATATCACAGGAGACTTGTATGAGACTCAGAGGGACATTCAGAAAGTACCTGTTTGTGGCCATTGAATAGTCCAAAAAGCCTTTTCGGCTGTGTTTCATTGTGAGTTGACAGATATTGGCAAGAATGTGCAATGACTATAAATGTTCACATGTAACCCCTGAGATTCCATACATGGGCTTGAATTCTTGGGTAAATTACTTATAAAAGGTATGTGTGTCTATATAGACTTGGTAACTTTAACGAACTCTTCTACACAAGATAAGTTAAATCATATTACCCAAAATACAGGCTTCAGCAGGCCTCCGTGAATTAAATAAAGGAAAGTTAAAGCTCAAATTTCAGAGTTTGTGACTTCTTTATGCCAAGGGGTTGGCAGCAGAGCTACAGAAGCATTCCATAGAGGTGTGGGGAAAGATAAATGAGTTCTTTTGAGTTCAAGTTCTCTTTATCTTTTGACTAATTTAAAAAATGAGAGGGTGCTTTGTTTCTTACATTTAGTACATACAGAGAATGGAACATTTCATTATGGTGAGGAATTACAAGAAGCATGAAGAAAACTCAAGGACAATCTTAGGAAGATTTCAACATGTGCATTTGCAAGAAAAGTAAAGCCCAATTTAATTCAGATAAGCAGAATCATAGTAGTGCAGGAGACTTATACCATATCTCCATTAGGCAACTCTTCCCAGCATTAATATTTATTATAATGATCACCCACCAAAAGCTTTCATTTAGAAAGTGCCCAAGATCTATTTGAGTGCAGATAAGACTATCATATAGGTGCCACAAAATCTCTTTTTCTCAGATCAGTTAGAAATCACATTTTTAAAGAATATATTTTTTAGACAGGTGTACACTTCCACTTTATTAAAATGTCTTAAACACCTTTTCAATCATTCTGGTTCGGAGAATGCTGAAGACATATGCTCCAGAATCTTGCCAAGTCTCATTCTTGTAGAATTGGAAACGTATTAAATGAAATGTTTTTCCTTGAGGAGCACAGCAAGTTGAAATCTTGTTTTCACTTGGCACATTTGATATATTCTCTTACAAAAAAGGTGTGTGTGTGTGTGTGTGTGTGTGTGATCTCTTCTTTGCCTTCCTATCTTGGGGATTTTTATCTTCATTGATGGGATGCCCATATACATTTTTATCCAAATCAAGTCACTTTTGAGAGAGAGAGAAAATGCAATTAATACTTTTTCTAAGACAATAGGCATAAACCTAGAGATTCCTAGGGAAACTGGAAGGCATGGTTACCCCAATCACATAGGATAACATGCACATTCTCTCATAAAATTCCCTATAGTGTTATTGTATAGAAGAGAGAGAGATTCCTTTGTGTTCAGAAAAAGCTATATGCTTCTTTTCTGCTTGGACACACAACTAGACTATCATTCTAGCCAATGGAATATGAGTAGGAGTTAAAAGTGTCATTTCTAGTTCTGGTCTATTCCACTCTTGCTCCTCTGTGTCCTTTATCCCATCTGGATGTCTGACATGGCCATAACTTCTAGGAAGTCCTTGGAAACCATGTTGTGAATGTGGTAGAGCTTTTGTCCGTCTGGATCTTGAATGACTGAATGCAAGATGACGCTGCCAATCTGTTTGCCTATCCAGCATGTTACCTTGGCAAGAAATACACTTTGTAGTGTTTGTTGTGAGTTGAATTGTGTCCCCCACAAAATATGTTGAAATTCTAGTAGTCCCCAGTTGCTCAGAATGTAACATGCCTTGAAATAGGGTTGCTGCAGATTTAATTAGTTAAGGTGAGGTTACACTGGCATTTGGTGGCCCCTTTAATCTAGTATGACTGGTGTCTTCAGGAGAAGTGGGAAATTGGGCACAGACACGCAGAGAAGAAACCATGTGAAGACAGAGAGACAAACCCAGAAGGAAGATTGTCATGTGACTCTGGAGGCAGAGAAAAGAGTTTTGTTGGTACAAATTAAGAAATATCCAGGGAGCCCTGGCCGGTTTGGCTCAGCGGTTAGAGTGTCAGCCTGCGGTCCAGAGAGACCTGGGTTTGGTTCCCGCTAAGGGTACGTGTCTCAGTTGCAGTTTGTCCCGGACCTGGTTGGTTGTGTGGGTGGCAGGCACTCGATGTGTCCCTTTCACATCGATGTTTCTCTCTCTTCCTCTCTCTCCCTCCCACTCTATCTGAACAAAAAATGGAAAAATGTCCTAGAATAAAAAAAAAAATATATATATATATATATCTCCAGGGCTACCAGTGCTAGAAGAGTCAAGAAAGGACTCTCTCCTAGAAGTTTTAGCCTAAAGTTTAGAACGAGCATGATCCTGCCAAGACATTGATTTTGAAAGTCTAGCATCCATAACTGTGAGAGAATGTTTCTTTGTTTTAAACCACCCAGTGTGTGACACTTTGTTACAGCTGCCCTGGGAAACTCATAAAATATTTAAGTCATTATGAAAATTTTGTTACATGTAGTGATTATCATCACCTAATATAAAAGAAAAGACTATAGTTCTGACACAGTGAAAATTTTAAAAATTACTATTGTTGATATGATAGGATGAAGAAGCCTTGGAATGGAAACAAAGCTCTCATGGGATTGGGTCAATTACTCAGTTTCACAGTTCTAGTAATTCTTCTTCCCTACAGTTGTTTCCGGTATTTTCAAGGAACGAATACTTTGAGATTAGTTGTTTCAGAATCAGATTAACTTTGCCAAGAAAGGGTGTTATTTGTTAAACAGTCTGAATGAATGGACAGAAAATCTCCCTTGATGTATGAAAAAGTTCTTGTTTAGTAATCATTTATGTTTAAATATAAAAATTAAATCTAATTACTTTGAAATCTCTTTGCTCTCCCAAACATAAGAAACACGAGATTTAAGCACACTCCAAAATTGATGAATAAATTTACCATGTGCAAACGTTTGTTTTTGTGCATAAACTGACCCTACTCTACCCGAGTCCACACCTTAACCAAAAAACCTCTGAAAGCAAGGCCCATGTATTGAGTATTAATAAAACCCCACTAATTGTAAAATAGGTTAAATAATCCACGAATTTAGAGGAAAAATAATCTCAAACACATTTGAGGTACAAACATATATGGAAATAATAGACCGTGGACTAGCTATGAAAAAGCCTGTGGCTGGAATGAATTTGCGTTGATATGTGAAAAAAACTCAGATATATGGGGTGAATTCTACAAAGGACAGAGAGCAAAAGCATTGTGATCACGTGTAGCTCTCGGATAGGGGCAACGCATTAACTGTAACTAAATATCTGGCATATATGACCAGAATTAGTAAGAGTTGTATTTATTTACCTCCAGGAAATTAACAAAAGCATCTATGACATACTAAATAAGTAAATAAATAAATAAAGCTAAAACAACAAAACCCTGAAGTAAAGGAACCAGGATCTAAGCCGATTACCACATAAGAAACATGTAAAGAGCAGTAATAGCTGATACAGAAGACAGAGGACCTGAACTGCATGCAGGAATCCTAACACCTGGCAGCCAACAGCAGTGCTTAGCCAGCTCCCAGCCAGAGAAACCTGCCTTATCCACGGGTTATAGAATAAACACAGATGCAGCAAAATGAGTCACCGGAGGAAAACAAAAATCTAAATGGAAGGTAAATGACGCTTTGTGCACATGCATGACAAGAAATCCATTGAGCAAAACTAATTTTATATCTGTGCCAGAATAGCTGTCTTAGGTGTGGGAAATAGGGAACAGGAGGGAGAGAAAATTGTCACATAATAGCAGGCCTTGAAGTGTACTAAAATACAGTATGAGCCTTCTGTATTGGTAAAAAATAAAATAAAAAAACATATTCTAAGAGGTAAAATTCATTCATGGTGTTATCCAAATGGAATGAAGAAAGATTGATACATAAACTAAGAAAAGGTGTATAAAATAAGCAAATATTGAGAATAAGAAAAATGTTCGATGAAAAATGGAAGAAAAAGTAGACAAGATCCTAGAGAAATGGTTTCCTTTGTAATACACAAAAACTGATGACAGTGGAATCAATCATTTCTGGAATGTATTTTATAAAGTTCTTTCTATGTATCATAAGTTATATGATAAAACTGTTATTTTATCTGAATCTATTATTAGTACAGAATGAAATTAATTCCTGAACTGTAAATTTACGGAGATTTTTCTATTCATTCAAAACAAAAAGTTCATGAATGCTTCCTTTTTATTGAACCCAGTTCAGCCGCTGCAGTATATCTGGCATCCGTGGTATCCGGATAACAGTGGCAGAAATTTCTTCAGGTAGAAGGCTTCAGGTTAGCCCCTTGAAATAAATGTCTAGTGTTTGCCTAAACTCAAAGGACGGAAGTGAGTTTATTTGAGATCATGTAGATTAGGTATTGAGGGAGCACTGTTCAAGAAGAAGCTCTAATAGTGTTCTGGTTACGGGGTGAAGGCAAGAAGTTCTTATGAGAAAGAAACAGGAAATAACTACACAAATAGGATGAAGAAAGTTCTATGGGATCTATAATATTTTTTCATCGACTATTAATTGCAAATTTCTTTTGGCTAAAATTGCTCATTAGAGAAAGGAGGTTGGATTTCCCTGTCTCATTATGAGTTAAGTTTAGTTAGTAACCTTGATGTGAATTCACATTTGCTGCCTTGTCTTTTTAATGAGACAGTGGATCAAACAAATTTAACTAATCCAAATCTCTTTTCCAAGTGTGGTGATAGCATAAAGTGACCTTGGAAAGGATCTCAGCTCACTTGTAACAGGGCCCTGGTAGAAAGCCATTTGGCCCTAATGGGAGCAGAGGGTCGGCTGACCCTGCCCACTTGGCACAGACCTGCGGTCTAGAGTACACGCTGCTCAGCTGAACCATCCCTGATGCTGGCTGCTACATCAGTGGTGAGAAGAAAAGGAAAATATCATTTTCTCCCTCGCTGAGTCTCTCTGAGGCAAACCTGTCTTTGTTTCATTTGCTTAGAAGATTATGCAGGTTAACAATGCAGGTTTGATCAGTGAAACCACTTAAACTGAAGTTTTGCTAAAACAGACCCGCAGAGGACACCTTATTGGAAATGGGGAAGGGATTAGAATGCACTTACTGAAAGTTGTTGTTCTCCTTTGGAATAGAAATGAAATTGGATCCTGTAGTGTAAGCCTCAACAGTTGGACTTTTTTTTTTTTTTGGAATACAGGTGCTGGTCTTAAGTTTGATTGATAGCTGTGACATCCACTTCAAAGAGGCTTCCACTTCAAAAAAGTCTATCTCAAATAAACTATCACGACGTATTTTGCAACTACACTGCTAAAACATCCTTGTTAACTGTTTCTTAAGATGTTCAGATTCTTCATAAAAAGGGAATAAAAATTGTTTGTACAATTCAGTGGTGCCTTTACATTTTTCAAATTAAACTCAGTTCTCCATTGTTTCATCTTTCTCAAGACTAAATGAAACATCAGAATTGTCTTATATACACTTTTTCTTTTCTTAAGGTCCACTCAGAGAAGTTGGCACTTTTTACTATTAGCTCATTTCTTATAAATTTATTTTTTTAATAAAAAATGTATGGTGGCCTAGCCAGTGTAGCTCAGTGGTTGAGTGTCGACCCAAGTGGTTGCCAGTGCATTTCCTGGTCAGGTCACATGTCCAGGTTGTGGACCAAATCCCCAGTGGGGGGCTGCAGGAGGCGGCCAATTCATTTTCTCTCTCATTGATGTTTCTATCTTTCTCTCCCTCTCCCTTCCTCCCTCTCTCAAATCAATAAAGAAAATAAATAAATTGAAAGTATAGTGATGTTTTATAATATGTGAGATTATAATTAACATTATTCATTAGGAAATGCCACACAAACTACAAAAAAGTTCTGCCATTTAACAGGT
Organism: Molossus molossus; assembly: GCF_014108415.1. Classification (NCBI taxonomy): domain Eukaryota; kingdom Metazoa; phylum Chordata; class Mammalia; order Chiroptera; family Molossidae; genus Molossus; species Molossus molossus. The sequence goes on along the minus strand of NW_023425344.1, from coordinate 71,039,943 downwards.
TAATAATATAAACATCTCTGAATTAGTCTAAGATGACTATTCATTTCTTTCATAACCCCAAGTCAGTTTCTGTTTTAGACTGTTGTCCCAAATTAATGCTAGCATGCCTTTTTTATCTAAATTATGTAAGACACCCAAAAACTTGATACTTAACTTAAAAAAAAAAATACCCTCCTCTTTCAGTCTCAAAAGTTCCTGGTTTACATATGACCAGAATGGAATAAGGTGGTGTGTTTGAAGAGTTATAGATAATTTCCTATCTTAATGTTCCAATTCTAGTTTTACTTAGTCACTTATAGAGATTACAGAGAGTGTTTGAACAATCTAAGGAGTTTTTCAAGGTAATAGCTAATGCCGTTTCACAGGGGATTAGACAAATTTGTCATATTTATGAATTTTGAGTGGAAGAAAAATGCAAAAATGCAAACAAATACTCAACCATAAGTAGTGTGTGATTTAAGGACAATAGTCGTAAAACAAAACTACCAATAATAAATTTCTTATCTTCATTTTGCAATAAGAGGATGCTGACAGCTGACAATCAGCGTTTGTTGGAAATTTAGTATTACTGAATAAGGTTAAAGAAAAAAGTAAAACTGTCTTTGCATGATGAGAACCTTTTTTTTAGCACACACTCTTTAATTCGCAAGGTCCTGGACCTATAATGATCCCAGCTGGTTTCTTATATGTTAGCTAGGTTTAAAACTTTATTAGAGATGCTTTGGCTGGTGTGGCCCAGTTAGTGGGGCATTAGCCTGTGCACCAGGAGGATGCTGGTTCGATTCCTGGCAACTCCAGGGAAGATGCCTGGGTTTTGAGCTTGATCCTTGGTAGGAGGCATGCAGGAGGCATTTCTCTCTCACATCAATGTTTTCTCTCTCTAAAAATCAATAAACTACTTATATATATATGTATATTACATACCTGTATATGTGTGTGTGTGTATGTGTTATGGTTAAAATATAATACATACAGTGGATATGGCTTTTTTTGACTGCCAGAATGATGCTAGGTATTCAGTTGAATTTTTTTCTTTTTTATCCTCACCCGAGGACATTTTTTCCATTTTTTGTTCAGATAGAGTGCGAAGGAGAGAGGAGAGAGAGAGAGAGAGAGAGAGACAAACATCGACGTGAAAGGGACACATTGAGTGGCTCCCACCAGCATGACCAACCAGGGACCAGGGCCAGGGACAAACTGCAACCGAGGTACGTGCCCTTAGCGGGAACCGAACCAGGGTCTCTCTGGACCACAGGCTGATGCTCTAACCACTGAGCCAAACCGGCCAGGGCTATTCAGTTGAATTTACTTTTAATATATGGGTATGTGTGTGTGTATATATTTGCATGCATTTCTTTTTAATATATGTATATATGCATATACATATATATATATATATATATATATTTCTGTGTTTAAGTTTACAGAAATATAGATGAATGCATATCTGAGCATGGTGAATTTTTGTAAATGTACACTCAGATTATGTGATTAGAACAAAAATTATTTTACAAAATGTTACATAACATTTACTTAATTTTTATCTGTCATTCTGAATATGAGAATTTTAAAATTATGAGATAGAATTAGTCCTTCTTAGAAAAATTCCCCTCATGATGGAATAGCAGCAGGGCTAACAGTGGCCATTGCTTTTCAAAGATGCCTGAATAAAGTATGTCCTCTCTACTACATGCCATTATAGGTTTTATGGAGTATGTATTAGAAAGGTTAAGGAAGACTCCTCCATAACTATAAATTTGACAGTGCAGGTTTGTGACCTTCAAAAGACACATATTAATGACCTTGAAATCTCTCCTAGATAAGTTAAAATATATCCACAGCATGAAAGCAAGGATGAAATAAAGATCCCAACAAGCTAAATCAAATAGAGAAGAAAAACAGGTCGTTTTAGCAGAACAACCACTTTGGTCTTTTGTGTTGTCTAGGAGGTGATTTGGTGCCAGCTAACCACATGGGCATAACAGAAGGTGCTGTGGGCAGGAATAGCAATGAACTTGATTTCCTTCACTTTATGGAAGTAGAGCAGCCCCTAAGCAACAAAATCAATCACCTTCTTGGTAAGAAAGTGGCCCACCTTTGCCCTGTGTTCTCACCCTGGAGTTTCAGATAAGCAGGAGTTGACTCACTCTGCCACTGCAGACCTTTGGTTTCACAATGGGAAACTCTATCCCCAGTGGAGCCAACTGCTGCCATACTTTCTGGGAAACACTGTTGGCCAAGCAGAACAAATCCTTCTTATGGCACTGCAACCCCTAGCATGTGTGACGGTGTGAGTGCTGCTCTAGCTCTGTTGAAAGAAGTTTAAATTTGGCAGACAGATCATAGGGATTCTTGGCCTCATTGTAAACCCCAATATTTCCCCTTGGTTTTTCCTTTGCCCTCTCAACAGCAGAACTCTGCCTTCCTCAGATAGATGTCCAGACAAATGTCCCATAAAACAGCAGAGTTTTGCAATTTAACTTCAGCACAACAGCTGCAGCAGCAGCAGCATACATCAAAAACAGGAGTCCCAGAAATGCTAGGACAGACCAGGTAGGATGTATCACAGGATTTTTCAACTCTCTTGTATCCAGGAACATTTTCCAGTGCATAATTTAAAAGAGACATTTTAGGACAATGTGAAAGGGGATGGCATATGGGGCCCTTCAGATTTAGCATGTTGATGGTTAGTAAATGAAAGAACACTAAAGGAAGAAAAAACCTAGACATTGGTGTTTGTTCTTTTCTGACTGTTCCTCTCTCTATCAGATTATTTCTTGTAGGTCACTGCCAAAAAACACTGAAGGCCTTGGATGATGGCAGTAGGCAGGACCAGAGTGAAGGTGAGTGTGTGAGAATGTAAGCGAGTGTGAGCGAGAGTGAGTGGACAGGAGTGTGGATGAGTAACTTTGAGCAGTGAAGAGACGTGGGGCAGAAGGTTTCTGTGCTATGGACGGGGAGTAACCAGCTACTGCGGTAAGTGTCTAATCAGGGCCCTTCTCCCTGCGTGGCCAGGAAGCCCTGCCATTTTGGATGATCCCTAGTCTTTTCTGGGAGAAGGCAGTGGGAGTGGTTAAGGTCCAATGTACCTTGCACCACTGGACCAGTGGATCCCATTGTGTCAACACAGACCAGTGCACTGTAGTGGTGCTGTCAAGGTGCTGCTGAAGAAACTGCAAGCTGCTGGGAGCCGAGCACCATCCCCCACAGCAGCAGCCTGATCAGAGTTGAGACACACCCCCAGCAAAGGAGGCTACAGAGTGGACATCCATCCCCAGGCAGCAGCAGCACAGATCAGCAGCTGAGACCCATCCCCAACAGCATCAGCAGAGGCTGAGCAGGAGCTGAGTGCCATCAGGTGGCAACGCATCCCAGCCACCAATGGCAGGACCTCATGCCCCATACAGCTGCCTGTGGCATTGGCGGGGCAAACAGCTCCAGTGGGGCCCAAGGCTCTAGTAGCAGTGCATACCAGGACAGAACAATACTAGCCGCCAGTAGTTAATCCTCCAGGACCCACAGCAGACAAGAGGCGCCATGCACCAGAAGAGTCTGGGAGGCACAATAGCCTTAATTAATATGCACTGTCCTGCCTACACCTGATAACATCCCTTACTGGGTCTAGAAATACCAGAAGGCTAAAATGGGGGGACAAAGAAACAACACTCAAATGAAAGAAAAGGAAGAATCACCAGAAAAAGAACTACATGAAATGAAAGAAAGCAATTAATCAGATAAAGAATTCAAAGCAATGATTTTAAGGGTGCTCAAACAATTCAGTAAGAACTATAAGCCACTTAAAGAGCTTAGTGAGAACTATATCAGCTTAAACAAAGAGGTAGAAGCTATGAATAAAAATCAAAAAGAAATAAAGAACATCATAGGTGATATGAAAAATACCTTTGAGGGATTAAATAGTAGATTAGAAGAGACTGAAGACCAAATCATTGAGTTAAAAGACAAAGTAGAAAAAAAAAAACACAAAAACACTAAAATAAAACAGCAAATGAGGAAAAAAATTAAAAACAGGGGAGTTTAAGGGAGTTTTGGGACCATCAAAATATAACAACATTTGCATTATAGTGGTACCAGAAAGTGAACAATCAGAGAAAGGAATAGAGACGTTGTTTGAAGAAATAATGACAGAAAACTTCCCTAATTTGGCAATGAAAAAAGTCACACAAGTTCAGAAAATGCAGAGAGTCCCAAGCAAGATGAACCCAAAAAGACCCACAGCTAGACACATCATAATTAAAATGGCAAACATTAAAGACAAAGAAGAAGAGGGAGACAGAGCATAACCTACAAGGGAGCTCTCGTTAGACTATCACCTGATTTCTCAGTAGAAACACTGAAAGGAATGGCATGAAGTGTACAAAGTAATGAAAGCAAGGGTCTGAATCCAAGACTACTCTGTCCAGCAAGATTATCATTCAAAATTAAAGGTGAAATAAAGAACTTCACAGACAAAAAACAACAACAACAACAACAAAAACTAAAGAAATTTACTACCACCAAACCAGCACTGTAAGAAACACTAAAGGGACTGTTGTAAGAAGAAGAAATAGAAAGAGAGAGAGAAACACAGGCATAAAATAAAGATGGAAACTAATAAGTACCTGTCAATAATAATCTTAAATGTAAATGGCTTAAATGTCCTAAGCAAAAGACAGGATAGCCAACTGGATAAGAAAACATGACCCATATATATGCTGTCAACATCACAACAAAAGACTTACAAAGGATGAAAATAAAGGGATGGAAAAATATTTTCCAGGCAAATGGAAATGAAAAAAAAAGCTTGTGTAGCAATACTCATATCTGATAAGATAGACTTCAAAATGAAGGCCATTATAAGAGACAAAGAAGCTCACTACATAATATTAAAAGGAACAATCCAACAAGAGAATATAACCCTGCTAAGCATATATGCACCAAATATAGGAGCACCAAAATATATTTGAAAACTTTGGGAGAACTTCAAAGGAGAGATCAGTAGCAAAACAATCATAGTGGGTAACTATAACACTCCACTGACATTACTGAAAAAATCTCCTAGACAGAAAATTAATAAGGACACAGAGTCTTTAAATGAATAACTAGATCAGCTGGACTTAATTGATCCTTACAGAACATTTCACCCCAAAGCTGCAGAATATACATTCTTCTCAAGTGCACATGGAACATTCTCAAAGACAGACCACATGTTAGATAGAACACAAAGTAAATCTATACAAATTCAAGAAGATTAAAATCATATCAAGCATCATCTCAGACCACAATAGCATAAAACTAGAACTCAATTACAACAAAAACATGCAAAAACATTCAAACACATGGAGGCTAAATAGCAAGTTATTAAATAATTAATGGGTTACCAAGAAGATCAAGGAAAAAATATAAAACTTCCTGGAAACCAAAGAAAATAAACACACAACAACACAAACCTTTGGGATGCAGTGAACGCAGTTCTGAGAGAGAAGTTCATAGCACTACAGGCCTACCTCAAGAAACAAGAAAAATTTCTAATTTATTTTCTAACCCTACAACTCAAAGAACTAGAAAGTAAACAAAAAGAAAAACACTGAGCAAGTAGAAGGAAAGAACTAGTGAAGGTCAGAGCAGAAATAAATGAAAGAGAAACTAAAAAAAAAATTCAAAAGATCAATGAAACAAAGAGCTAGATCTTTGAAAAGATAAACAAAATTGATGGACCCTTGACCAGACTCACCAAGAAACAAAGAGAGAAGACCCAAATAAACAAAATCAGAAACAAAAGAGAAGTAACAACTGACGCCACAGAAATACAAAGGATCGTTAAAACATACTACAGAAAAGTATATGCCAAAAAATTGGACAATCTAGGCAAAACGGACAAATTTCTAGAAACACAATCCCCCTAAACTGAACCAGGAAGAGATGAAAACTTGTATAGACCAGTAACAACCAAGGAAATTGAAGATGTAAGCAAGAAACTGCCCGCAAACAAAAGCCCAGGCCTGGATGGCTTCACAGAGGAGTTTTACCAAACATTCAAAGAAGATCTAATACTCATTTTCCTCAAACTATTCCAGAAAATGCAAGAAGATGAAAGACTTTCAAACTCATTTTATGAGGCCAACATAATTCCAATTCCAAAACCAGATAAAGACACTACAAAGAAAGAAAACTTCAGGCCGATATCCCTAATGAACACAGATGCCAAAATCTTTAACAAAATATTAGCTAATTAAATTCAGCAATACATAAAAAGAAGTATTCATCATGAACAACTACGATTCATTTCAGGAATGCAAGGATAATGCAATATCCACAAACCAACAAATATGATAAACCACATAAACAAAATGAAAGATAAAAACCATCTGATCATATCAATAGATGCTGAAAAAAATCATTCGACAAAGTACAGCACTCATTTTTGATAAAAATGCTCAGCAATGTAGGAAAAGAGGGATCATATCTTGACTTAATATAAGCCATATATGAAAAACCTACGGCCAATATCATACTCAATTGGTAAAAACTACAAACATTTCCCTTAAGAACAGGAACTAGACAGGAATGCCCACTCTCACCACTCTTATTTACCATAATACTGGAAGTCTTAGCCACAGCAATCATAAAAGGAGTCCAAATTGGAGTCCAAATTGGAAAGAAGGAAGTGAAACTGTCACTATTTGCAGATGACATGATACTGTACCTAGAAAACCCTAAAGACTCCATCAAAAATCTACTAGATTTAATAAATAAATTTGCAAAGAAGCAAGATACAAAATTAACATAAAAAATCGATGGCATTCTTGTACACCAACAACAAACTCAATGGAAGAAAAACTAAAAAAGCAACCCCTGTTACCATTGTGACAAAAAAATTAAGATATCTAGGAATAAACTTAACCAAAGAAGAAAAGAACCTATTAGTAGAAAACTAAAGGTCACAAAAAAAAAAAAAAAATAGAGGAAGGTATAAAAAAGTGGAAGCATATACCTTGTTCATGGATTGGAATAATTAACATAATTAAAATGATTACCCAAAGCAATCTATGGATTCAATGCAATCACCATCAAAATACCAATGACATATTTCACAGAACTAGAACAAATATTCCAAAAGTTTATAGGGAACCAAAAAAGACCCCAACTAGCTACAGCAACCTTGAAAAAGAGGAACAAAGTAGGAAGGATCATAATACCGGATATCAAGTTATACTACAAAGCCATCCTAATCAAAACAGAAGGGTACTGGCGCAAGAACAGGCATATAGATCAATGGCACAGAACAGAGAACCCAGAAATTGACCCAAGTCATTATGCTCAATTAATATTTGACGAGGGTGGCAAGAGCATACAGTGGAGTCAAGACAGCCTCTTCAATAAATGATGTTGGGAAAATCGGACAGCTACATGCAAAAAAATGAAGCAAGACCACCAACTTACAACATACACAAGAATAAACTCAGAATGGGTAAAAGACTTAAATGTGACCCATGAATTCATAAAAATCCTAGAAGAAAATGCAAGCAGCAAAATTTCAGACACCACACACAGCAGAATTTTCACTGATACAATGCCTAGGGAAATAGAAACAAAGGAAAAAATGAACACACGGGACTACGTCACACTAAAATGCTTCTGCACAGCAAAAGAAACCAGCATCGACATGGAAAGGGAATCCTCTATATGGGAGAGCATAAGTGCCAATGATACATCAATTAAGGGGTTAATTTCCAAAACATACAGAGTACTCATACAACTCAACAAAAGGAGACAAAGAACCCAGTTGAAAAATGAGCTGAGGATCTAAATAGACACCTCTCCAAACAGGACATACAAATGGCCAAGACATATATGAAAAAATGCTCAATGTCACTAATCATCAGAGAGATGCAAGTTAAAACAACTGTGAGGTATCACCTCACACCTGTCAGAATGGCTGCCATCAACAAATCATTGAACAACAAGTGCTGGCGAGGGTGTGGAGAAAAGGGGACTCTAGTACACTGCTGGTGGGAATGCAGACTGGTGCAGCCACTATGGAAAACAATATGGTGTTTCCTCAAAAATTTAATATGAAATTGAACTGCCATTTGATCCAGTGATTCTGCTTCTAGGAATATACCCTAGAAAGCCTGAAACACCAATCATAAAGAATATATGTACTCCTATGTTCATAGCAGCACTATTTACAATTGTAAGATCTGGAAACAGCCCAAGTGTCCATCAATAGATGAGTGGATAAAAAAGCAGTGGTACATATACATAATGGAATATTATGCAGTTGTAAGCAAGAAAGATTTATCCTTTGAGACCTGGAGAGTATTATCCTAAGTGAAACAAGCCAATCAGAGAAAGACAAATATCACCTGATCTCACTTATTTGTGGAATATAATGAACAAAACAAAGTGAGAAAAAAATAGACCCAGAGACATGGAAGTGGGGTGTGGAGTGCAGACTGACACACTTCAGAAGAGGTGGATGTAGAGGTGGGAAGAGATAAACCATAGAACTTATATGCGTGTATGTGTAAACAAGGACATAGACAATAAAACTGGAGTTGGGGGAATTGAGAGAAGGGTGTCAATGGGGGAAAAAAGAAGAAAGATTTGTAGCAACAACAACAATAAAACATTGAGGGCCCTATATTACTTTGAGTGTGGTGGGGACAGGGCATGAAGAAGAGGGGTTGGGTGTTTGTGATTTGCCAAAGACAAATAATTCACCTATGCAAGCTAAGGTTGATATCTGGGGGGAGAAGATCACTGATTTAAGTATCCTCATACTTCCTTGCACATGGCTGTTCAATTCAGTAAAACAAAAAAGAAATAGAATGTCTCTTTCTCGTTAATGGATATGGAGTTCATGGCATTTGAGGTTGGGACTAATCTTTCCACAAACTGATGTATCTACTCATTTAATTAATATTTATTGAAACCTTACTGTGTAGCACTATTCTGGGCACTATTCTGCCATAAACACATCAAGTTCCAGCCCTCAATGGAGCTTCCATTATAGAGTGGGCAGTAGACAACCCCAATGTTTTGTTTTGTTTTTTTAATCCTCACCTGAGGATATTTTTATATTTATCTTCAGATAGAGTGGGAGGGAGAGAGAGAAACATTGATATGCCTCTTGCATGATCCCGACCAGAGCCGAGGACAAACTGCAATGGAGGTACGTGCCCTTGACTGGAATTGAACCCGCGACTCATTGGTCCCTGGGCCGACGCTCTACCGCTGAGGCAAACCGGCCAGGGCAACACCAACATTTTTAGTTTGAACCCTGGGATAGATAGAGTTGCAGGTATAGACTTAGAAATACTGGGAACAGAGAGTTTGGGACATGTGGAATTTGACACGGCAGTGAGACTCTTGGTAGTAGATACTGAGTGAGGACTAGGCTTTTAGAGTTGTCCAGGTTGGAGGTACAGATTGGGCACCTTACTCATAGTAATGTTTAAAGCTATGGGACTGAAGGAAGCAAACACTAGCACTTTACCATTTCCATTATAATTAAGCACTTGATATATTATAGTTTGAAAAACAAATAAAATTTCTTTATGCTGTCAGATTAAGCCAATATCAAGTTTGCTTTAGTTGATTCTGGTCCTTAAAGTAATAAAACCTTCAATATTGTTCATGAACCTGTACTTCTAACAAAAATAATCATCCTGAATTATGATAGACTGATATTTGCAGATGTGCACGATGTTTATAAATTCAATAATTTGTGTAAGTTATCTTCCTGCCTTGAGTAGACTAATGTAAACTTACTATTTTTGATAATTTTGTAAGTTTTTTTCTTCTTCAAATATGAAGTTGTTGTTTTTTTGTTTTTTTTTTAATTTGGTAAATTAATATTCCTTATGTCTGACTCCCTTGTACACTTGAATAGATATTTGTTTGTTTGTTTTCTTTTTTCAAAAAAGCATCACCTAGCAGTGAATTTAGATGAAGAAGTGGTTCAAATTGAGGCTGGGCAGTGGCTCTCAAACCTGACTACATGTTAAAAATGCATGGGACATGAAAACCCCACCATTGGTCCTGGCTGGATAGCTCAGTTGGTTAGAGCATCATCCTGATGTGTAAATTTGTGGGTTCGATCCCTGATCACGGCATATAGAAGAATCAACCAATGAATGAATAAATAAGTGGAAAAACAAATTTCTATCTCTCTTACTTTCTCTCTCTCAAATCAATCAATCAATCAATCAAAACAAAAACAAAAAACAAGAAACAAAAAAACAAAAAAAAAACACACATTGCCCTGGTCCCATGCCTTACATATGAATTAGAGTTGATTCCTTGGAGCTGCTCAAGTATTTGTTTTAAAAAAAAGTAATTCTAGTGTGTGGCTAATGTTGAGAATCATTGATTTGTAGGTTACAGAGATGAGAAGGAACCAGAAAGAATACCAAGAAGGAATAGTGAGAGAGAGAGAGACAGGAATGTTGTTTCCAGAAACCAAGTGAGGAAATTAAAGGGGGTTTATTATATCACGTGCTACTGATGGGGCAAGTAAAATAAGTATTAAAAGTTGGTCAGTGGATTAGCAGTGTGGCTGTACTTCGTAAATGTATAAAGGACGGTTTGTGCAATGGGTTCAAGAAAAAAGGGAGGTACGAAAATCAGAAAGAGTATTCAGACAACCTTTCAAGGAGTTTTTCTCAAAGGGAAGAACAGCGGCTACAGGATAAAGAAATAGAATATTTTTCAAATTAGATAAACTGCCTCATGTGTCATATATATTTAGAATGATTATATTATACTAATTCTTATATAATATATATATATTTTTTTAATTAAAGATACAGAGATACAAGAGGCGAATTACTGAAACAGTGTACCTGCATATGCGGAAAGGAGTTGGATCCAGTGAGAAATGGTGGGTTTGGCCTCGAAAATAGTGGTATGAAGCAAAATTCTAGAGAAGGGAAGATAACTATGTTAGTACAGTGCAAGTAGGTTGCTAATCTTAGAAATACAAGCTTTGAAAAGTTCTGATTCTCACTGAAATATGAGAGTCATCAAGTTAAAGTAATAAGAAGAAAGGCGTTAATGATTTGAAATAGAGAAGTTGTAGAAATCTTCTCAAGGTAGGAGCCTCAAATCAACAGTACGTTCATCACCTAAGATGCAAAATTTCAGATCCCATTCTAGACCATCCTCAGGTGATATTTATGCACACTCAGGTTGAGAGGCACTGTCTGAGAAAGAAAAGGGGGTGAGTAAAAGGATTGGGGAGATATGGTAGGACTGCTGGTGAGCACTAAGGGCCCACTTAAGGTTTATGATTATGAATTGAAGAGGAGACCAATTAGCATGGTTATAAGTTTTCATCCAAACAGTTCACCTCTGTGGGTATGGGTAAAAGAGTAGCACAGAGTTGCTTTAACCAGAATGTATTTTGTCAGGAAAGGATAGAATGATAAATAAACAAGAGAGTGTGTGGTAATTTCAAGGGAGTGACGCTTCTGGTGACATGGGATTGAAGGTTGGGTAATATAGGGAATGAGGATGGGAAGCTTGTGTGGAACAGTGAGATGGGGGGGGGGGCATCACAGTGTTGTTCCCAGCCTGCTGAAGTCAGGGTACTAATGGAATAATAAGTCTTTTCTTTATCTCTTGATAATTATCATTGATTGCTAAGAATGGCACTTTATGTCATTGCTTACTTTTCTCTTTGTCTTTTAAAATTATTCCTCCTGTATTGATATTATTTATTTCTTTGTCACATGAACCACACCCCCCTCCTTTGTAGTAAGGTCATATCCAGAAGAATCATCTGTATTTGCATTTCCCATGGCTTTTTCACTTGTACCCTATGCAAGAACTGTGCCTCCTATTTGACTCCAATAAGGATGATTCGCACTCTTCGAAAGCAGTAGAGAAAAAAGAAAGTTACTTACTGAGGGTCAGAAAGAAGATTGAGATGCCTACCTGAAAAAGATGATGGTAAATTTCCTGAAGCCAGAATAGATTTCGGCTGGGGACAAAAGAGAAAAGGCTGAGTAGCCTCTTACAATAGAGAAGATTTGAAAGAAACTTAGTTAATGAAATAGGCAGCTTTCTGGAGAAGGGTCAAGACTATTGCAATGGGGTGGAGGAATTGAACTCAACTCGGCTGAAACAAAAGGTAGAAGGATTTTAAGCACTGAAATAAGCTGGTGGAAAGGTATTGGAGGACCCTGGCGGGGAGGTTGGTCAGTGTATTGGTACTTACTGAAGTTGGCTCCTTCTTCCCACAAAGACTAGGAGATAGGGATCCTACGATTCCTGATGATTATATTACAAGGGGATGGCTTCTAGGTCCTTGAGAAAGACTGTGCTGTAAAACTGGCCAGGGGCTGGAGAAGATTTATGTCTCAGAGGAGCAGAAGAAAAATTCACAATTTTTCTAAAAAAAGGAAGGTTAGGAATCCATAGTCAGGAAGAAACAGTCTGAAGGTTAGGCTGTCTTTGTACTACTCAGGGTAGCACAACCTGTTCCTACTTGACAACAGGGAGGGAACCGGGGTGCCTCATGAACTATGACGTCAAAGTTCATGAACCTAATACTATTTCCTGACACCTCACATGACCCCAAATTAGAGATGTAAAAATTTAGATTCAGATATAACTAGAAAATACGGGCACACCTCTGACATATTAATATCAGCACATAATGCTATAAATCAGTATATCTCTCAGAAATTGCCAATTATTGCCCTGACTAGTTTGGCTCAGCGGTTGGAGCGTCGGCCTGTGGACCAGAGTCCTGGGTTCAGTTCCTGCTAGGGGCACGTACCAAAAACACCAAAAACAACAACAAAAAAAGTAAAAAAAAAGTTGCCAATTAGAATTTTGGCTGTGTCAACAGTAGATACATTTCTTTTTTTCCTACAGATTTTTTTTTAATTGATTTTTAGAGAGAGAGGAAGAGGGAGAGAGAAAAACATCAATGTGATAGAGAAACATTGGTCAGTTGCCTCCTGTGCCTCCTGCACACCCCCTACAAGAGATTAAGCCCAGCAACCTGAGCATGTGCCCTGACTGGGAATTGAACTGCCAACCTTTTGGTGCATGGGAAGACACCTAACCAACTGAGTCACACTGGTCAAGATGATAATTTAAAAAAAAAATTTTTTTTCTTTATTGATTTTAGAGAGAGTGAGGGAGAGGGAGAGAGAAATAGAAACATCAATGAGAGAGAACATTGATTGGTGGCCTCCTGCATGCCCCCCACTGGGAATCAGGCCCACATCCTGGGCATGTGCCCTGATCGGAAATTGAACTGGTGACCTCTTGGTGCATGGGTTGACGCTCAACCACTGAGCCACACCGGTCGGGCATATAAAATTTGTTTTTGATGTTTGCTATACAATTGTTGCACTGTTTTTATTGAAAATATTTTTAGGTACTAATATCAAGTTGTAATAAAATGTGTCCAGGAAAATATTGAAGAAAATATAGTAATATTTAGAATATTGTAAAATATAGAATATTGTAATACCTATGTATGGTGCCAGCTGGGTATCAGGGGGAACACGCTGTAAAGTATGTGATTCTCTAACCACTATGCATATACCTGAAATCAATACAAAATAACATTGAATATACACTGTAACTTAAAATTTTTAAAAATAAAAGTGACTTCAAAAAAAGTGCTAGAAATAAAATAATATATATCCATTGATTTAGATTAAAAGTCTGTTTTAAAAAAAAATCTTGCACTTTCCAATTTTTTCTTAATTTTAAAAGTTCCTTTTCCAACTATCATCATTTTGGGTATGGTTCATTAAATTAGTATAGATTGGTTCTAATGCTACAGTATAAAGAAGATGGAAAAAGAGAAATTAAGAGAAATAAAATAATAGAATTGCAAAAAGGAAAGTTATTATATACTGTATAACTCCTGTGATAAAAATTAACCATTTGAATTCAACAGACAAATATGGCTTATGAGAAAAAAAATTCCTTTTATCTAATATTGCAAAGCATCTCTAATCTTAGTTTTAAAAGATGAAATGTAATTTAAAACGAGGGTTAATTTAAACAAAACCTGCCCAGAGAAATTTTAAGTAGCTTGAAAGCCTGGCCGAGATGAATGTCATTAGGAAGACAAAAGATAGACCAGAAGAAGCTTTAAAGCCAAAACCAAAGTAACTTCCAAGGTCAATCACAAAGGAAACTGTTTCTGAGCCTGGGCCAAAATTAATGGCAGTCGAAGCATAGGCTGTACGGTAGCAATTTTAATGATGCCACTTTAAAATGAAAACTTGGAGATGTGTTGGATTGAAGCAAAGTACCAAGAGTTTTTAAATGCTTGAAGTTCTAACATAGGCTAAAACTTCATTAGTAAATATAAATGAACTACATATTGAAAAGCTGTTTGGAATAAAACCATGCATAGAAGCAGCAGAAGCAAAACAGAAAATAAAGTGTAGACACCTGATGTGTCTGGCACTGTGATCGGAAGGGCTCCTCCACCTAAATGAGATATTCAGATAATTGACATTTAGTGCGTTAAGTGCTGCAGTTATTATCTATTTTACATTTTTTGATGGATATCATTCTGAAATGAATTACACACTTCTATGCCTTATTAAGTAAGAGGTATGGAATATAATAAAACTGTTCTTTGATAATCTGGGTTCAGGCATATGCATGTAATGGATAAAGTACAGGTATGATGTTTATAATGTTTATAGTTAACAACAGGCTCTTCCATTGCTGACTTTGTGACCTTGGATAAATTACTCTCTGGCTTGTTACTTATTTCTACAGTTGGTGATAAAAATACATGCCTTGATATATATGCCATGCAAAGTTATTGTAGGATTAAAATATTAAGATATTTGTAGATTCCTGGCACATGGCAGGTATTCAAAAGTGTTAGTAATCAATTTACCATGATATAATATATAATTGATGCCTTTACAAGTTATTGAAATTATTGCAGAGACTACTAAAAGAGGGTGAATAGAGAAAGATGTGAAGTAAATGGCCCATGTTTGTATTTTTCCTTTTTTTATTAATTAATTTATTTTTGTTACAAATGTTTCTCCTTTTCCCCCCATGTTTAAAGGAACACATATTTGCATATAATGAAGGGGAATCTGGAGCAAAGAATAGGACTAAACTCGGTAAGAATTAACTAATAAAATTGGGGGAAAGCAGAATAAGCCACAAAGGTGAATAAAGGATGTTTCATCAAGGAATATATTTTTAAAACACATAAAGAAATTTGATTTTGAAACACAGCTTCTCTCTCTCTCTTCACCAGGTCCCTTGTTTGTGTTCTTTGTTGTTGTTGTTTATATTTTAATTATTTGGCAGGTAATATCAGATTCTGGTTTATGTGTTATGACCACTCACCAGTTTCAGCACAGAGTATTTTTGTCCTTCTACTTCTCTTACTTTTTGTAAGAACAAGGTGGAACGAGGTGGTGCAGGGTCTCCAGAAGTGCATGTTTACTGGGACTACCTCTAAGGAGAGAGTAGCAACTGGCTTGTACAGACTAGGGATTTTTAAATTTAGGGCTGGGGGGGTGGTCATCTTTGATTGTTCGGGCCTGGGGTCTCCCGAGTTCTTGATTGGTCGGGGGCTGGGGTCTCCTGAAACTTGTTTTTTCTTGTCGAGCGACCATTTACAGTTTTGGGTGGGTTAGGGTGGTTCCATCATTTCGTCTGGTTCCATCATTCCGTTCCGCCTGACTGGAGTGATGGGTCCCGGCCCTCCTGAATGAGAGGCTTAGGGGAAAGGTTAAATGATAAGAGTGATGGGCCTTGGTTTTCTGGAATGAGAGGCTTAGGGGAAAGGTTAAATGATGAGTGATGAGTTTTGCTTTCTTGGAATGAGAGGTTTAGGGCAGTAATATGGAAGTTAAAAGCTAACACTTTTGGCTAGTTTAGGTGACTTGAAGAATAGAAGCAAAATAAAATGCCTTTAATAACCATCATTAAATTTTAGTCTGAGACTATTAATTTCCATAAACTAAAACAGAAGTAAAAGACAAACTCTCTTATTTTTCTTTAAAGTTGCATAGCTAATTTTATTCTTCTCTTTCCTTTCTGTAAGGGAAAAATACATTAATATTAAAAAAAGCAATGGAGCTCAACATTTAAAATCAGATCCAATAGTATTATCCATCAGGAATATGCATTTTTTTTTTTTCAAATTAAAAACAAAATCAATGATCTAATTTTTTTATCAATGGTAACAAGCATATTAGATTTCCTTAGTACAGTAATTCCACATCAAATTATTGTATGCATATGTATATAAAATAAATGTAGGAGTATAGTGACAAATACCTATACATAGCAAACTTAGATACTAGTAAAGAAAAAAATTCAGGTCAAATGTCCAATGGAACTTGAATACATTTCACAAGAAAACTGGAGATTAGGAAAACATGAAAAATGACAAAGTAAAAAATAAAATACTTTTGGGGAAATGATTTAAGAGATGATCAAATGCCACTGACTATGTGTATAACTTTATTTTCTTTTATATGTTGGCTGATTTTAAAGGCAAGTTCCAAAATTTAGATAAGTCTTGTTAAGCTGCTAAATCCATGGAGGACAAAGTTAATGGCATTTTAAATTTTCATAATTATTTTATAATTACATTTTCAATAAAGCAGAAATTAAGCAAGATGTGCACTAATTGGATAGAAGTACTACAATCATTTCCAAATAATCAACATATTAATCAAACTACACTTAAAATCTGTATTGTGTGATGCCCCTTTTATCATTTTATTTACCACACATTTTTATATATTATAAATGAAGTGTTTAATTTATTTGATTAAAAGAGGTTAAACTGCTGTTACTAAATATGATACAGAAATCCAAGGAGTTGCTTTTTAGAAAACCTCTGTTATTTGTGACATGCTAAAAAGTGCACACTATATCCAAGTGGGGACGTGTTTTTTTGTTTTTGTTTTTCTTTATTTTTTACATGAATGTTCATAGTAACTTTATTTGTAATAGCCAAGAACTGGAAATATCCAACAAGTAACAAACTAAACAAACTGTTATATTCATACAGAGTGCTACTCTGCCAAAAAAAATAAGTGAACTATTATTATTATTTTTTTGCCATTAGCATTTAATTTTTTTTTTAATTTTTATTTTATTTTTTTTTGGTTACAGATGTTTCTCCTTTTTAACCCCATTGGCACGCCCCTTCACATCCCCCCTGCCTGGTCCCCAGCTTTGTTGTCCAAATGGGGACGTGTTGTTTGAAGAAAGTCATATTTTTTTGCAAAAGTACACTGTGAAAGATGTAATTAGAATGAGACCATTAGAATGTAATGGAAAGGAACTAATGAAATAAAGCTTTCATAATCAATCTAAAACAAATTATAAATTTATATTAACTAATCAAGTCAAGAAAATGTGTTTTCATTGTTGTCATTTTAGGGACACCAGTAGGTAGTCACAACATCAGAATTTAGGTCATAGTTAAAAAGTCTCTCTGTTAATGCAGTGTTTACATATGCTATAAAAAGCCAATATACTGTATTGTTATTGCCTTAAATAATCAGCTACCTTTTAGAGCAATTTCAATAAGAGAAAAAGGTTATGTGTTATATCCATTCCTTCAATTTTTGATGCTTTTTTTGTGTGTGTGTGTATAATGTTCTGACCATAATCTTATAAACTATCTTATAGGCTAGATCCACTGGCAATAAACTATAACAGCTTCTTTCTTTTTATTTCTTCTTCATCTTGAAGTACAATATTTCTGGATAGAGATTTCTGGGTTAATAGTTTTTTATTTTTTCCTTAAAAACCCTAGGTATCGGACTTCTGGTCAAGATGGCGGTGTAGGTAAATGCAGTATCGCGTCCTCCCACAACCACATCAAAATTACAAAATAAACTACAGAACAACCATCATTTAATACCACCTGAAATCAAGCTGAATGGAATTCCTACAACTACGAAATTAAAGCAGCAGCCACATGGAGACTGGTAGGAGGGGCAGAGGCATACAGGCTGCTCCCGTACCCATGTGTCGCAGATAAAAATCAGGAGGACACCTTGGCTGAAGGTCCTCCCTGAGGACTGAGGGGTCCCCATCCCACACAAGATGCCCCACTCAGGGTTCCAGTGCCACGAAGAGAAGTACCCATAACTTCTGGCTGGAAAAACCAGCGGGAACTGAGGCTCAGGCTGAGGCGGCTGGAGCCCCAGGCAGTTCCTCTTAAAGGGCCCGCGCACGGACTTACTGGACTCAATCCCTCTAAGCTTGGAGGGGAGGCAGCTCTAGGGGCACTGGAGACATACGAGGAAGAACTTAGCTGTTTGGCGTTGGAGCGAGAGCTGGAGAGGGGGCTTTCTCTGGGACAAATGTGCTGTCAGAGGCCTTTGTTCCTTTGGTGAGCCCTTCCCTGGGGCAGCAGACAGTCACCATTTCTGGGACTCTAGCAACTGGCTCACACTGGTAGCCCCGCCCTGATGATTTCCTGAGACCCCACCCCACCCAACTTTCAGGCCCACCCAAGCTGTTGCCAGTTGCTTAACCAAAGGATTGGCCTGTCTGGGATCCTGCATCAGGTTTTCCTAAATTCTTTCAAACAGGCAGCATCTGGTCTCAGCTAGCCCCATATCTCTCGTTAAGTAATACATAGAAACAAACACAGAGAGGCAGCCAAAATGAGGAGACAAAGAAACAGGTCCCAAATGAAAGAACAGAACAAAACCCCAAGAAAAGAACTAAGCGAAATGGAGATAAGCAACCTAACAGATGCTGAGTTCAAAATACTGCTTATAAGCATGCTCAATGAACTTAGTGAGGGTCTCAAGAGCATAAAAAAGGACCAGTCAGATATGATGGATGCACAGTCAGAAATGAAGGAGGCATTAACTGAAATAAAGAATAATTTACACAGATTCAATAGTAGAGATCATAAATCGAAGAAACAAACCATTGATTTGGAATATAAGGAAGCAAAAAATGCCCAATCAGAAAAGCAAAAAGAAAAAAGAATTCAAAAAAAATGAGGATAGTGTAAGGAGCCTCTGGGACAACTTCAAGCGTGCCAACATTCGCATCTTGGGAGTACCAGAAGGAGAAAAGAGAGAATAAGAAATTGAAAACCTGTTTGAAACAATAATGGCAGAAAATTTTCTTAACTTGGTGAAGGAAACAGGCATACAAGTCCAGGAAGCACAAAGAGTCCCAAACAAGATGAACCTCAAGAGGCCCACACCAAGACACATCATCATCAAAATGCAAAAGGTTAAGACAGAGAGAATCTTAAAAGCAGCAAGAGAAAAGCAGTTAGTTACCTACAAGGGAGTTCCCATAAGGCTGTCAGTTGATTTCTCAAAAGAAACTTTGCAGGCCAGAAGGGTGTGGCAAGAAATATTCAGTGATGAAAAGCAAGAACCTACAACCAAGATTACTCTATCCTGCAAAGCTGTCATTTAGAATTGATGGCCATATAAATAGTTTCCCAGACATGAAAAAGTTAAAGGAGTTCATCACCACCAAGCCATTATTATATGAGATGTTGAAGGGTCTTTTTGAAGAAAATATAAAATATATGAACAAACAAAATGGCAATGAATACATATCTATCAACAATGGAATCTACAAACAAAATGAACAGGCAGAACAGAAACATTCTCATAGATACAGAGAACATTTTGTGGGTTGCCAGATGGGAGAGGGGTTGGGAGAATGGGTGAAAAAGGTGAAGGGATTAAGAAGTACAAATTCATTGCTAGATTGACAAACCTTCAAGGGAAAGGGATTGTGGGGTGGGAAGAAATAAACCAAAGAACTTATAAGCATAACCAATGGACAGAGACAATAGTGTGGGAAAAGTCAGGAAGGGGGTGGGAGTAGGGAGGAGGGGGTTATTGGGGGAAAAATGAGGAGCATCTGTAATACATTCAACCATAAAGATTAAAAGAAAATTACATGTATGACAATGAACAAGTTAAAAAAAAAAAAAAAACCCTAAGTATCTCACTCTATTGTTACTTTCATGAATAATTTCTAAGGAGCACTATGCTGTAATTCTTATCTTTTTTCCTTTGTATGTAAGGGCCCCCCTCTACCCACCCTACCAATTTGCTTGTGCCTAGATTGTTTGCTATGTTGACATTTATTTACTCTCCTTGGTGTTCTGTGGGCATCGTAGTTCTGTGATTTGGTGTTTGTCACTAATTTGAAAATTTTTAAAGCCATTATTTCTCAAATATTTCTTCTGCTCTGTTCTCATTTTCTTTTTCTTCTGGTATCCCAATTACATATATGCTATATACCACTTGATATTATACTGCAGGTCATGTGTGCTCTGTTATTTTTGCTGTTTTTTTAAATTATTTTTTCTCTTTGTATCTTAATTTGTGTCAATTCTATTGCCCTATTTTCAAGATCATTTACACTTTCCTTGGCTTTTGAGCCTACTGATTACCCCATCAAAGGCATTTTTTTTTATTTCTGTTACTGTGTTTTTAATTTATGGTATTTCTATTTGATTATTTCTGATAGATTCCATCTTTGTGTTGAAATTACCTACCTGATCCAGCGTGTATGCCTATCTTTCCCATTGGTGCCTTCAACGTATTGATTATAGTTATTTTTAAATCTAATAATATCAATATCTGCATCATGTCTGAGTCTGGTTCTGATCACTGTTTTGTATTTTCAGATTTTTTCCCCCTTTGTCTTTTGGTATCCTTCTTAACCTTTTCTTGAAAGCTGGGCATGCTACATAAAGAAAAGGATACAGAGTTAATAGGCTTGTAAAGTGAGGATTTTTGTTAATCCAGTCTGAACTTACATTGCATTTGAAGTATGTTGTTGCTGTGGGCACTGTAAGTCTCAGATTCCCCTCATGGCATTTTTTTTTCCCCACTGTTGGCTTTGGTTTTTTTTTTTCCTTGGATGCTCCTCAGAGAGAATCTCCCTCTTGCATATCTCCCAGCTGTGATCGAATGGATTATTACCAGAGACTATCAGTGTAGTGGTACTGTGTAGAGCAGGAAAGCATATGCTGATGTATTGGGGAAGTTTTAGTCTTTGGAGTGCACAGTAAACCTGTGGCTCTGGAGTTGACCCTTACAAGTGTGTCTGTTCTTCCTCCATAGATGTGTCTGTCTTCCTCCTTTTCCCCATTTCTTTTCTTAGCTATAGTGTGTCTTCCAGTGTTCTCATTCTATTCCTTGAGGTACTTTTCTGTGCAGATTAAGACTTTTCTTTTCTTTTTTAGTTGAGAGTGTTATGAGCTAAATTGTGCCCCCTAATCACATTCAAAACTCTTATGTTGAAGCCCTAAGCTCCAGTATCTCAGAACATGACTGAAGATAGGGCCACTCAAGAAATAATTAAGTTAAAATGAGGCTTTTCGGGTGGGCCATAATCTGATCTGACTGTGTCTTTATGAGAAAAGGAAATTTGGACACACAAAGAGACACCAGGGATACATGTGCACAGAAAAAAGATCATGTGAGGACAAGGTAGGCATCTAAGGGGAGGGGCCTCGGAAGAAACCATCCTTTCTGATATCTCGATCTTGGAATTGTAGGCTACGCAAGTATGAGAAAATAAACTTATTTTATTTTTCTTAAGCCACCGGTCTGTGATATTTTGTTATGATAGCTAGCAAGCCAGGAAAACTGGAGCTCGGTGGGGTTCCTTTCCTTCCACTGGGATGGAATTTTGCATGTGTCTTCAGTCTCTGGACCACAGGCCGATGCTCTAACCGCTGAGCAACACCGGCCAGGGCTGTGTCTTCAGTCTCAGTGATGCTGCCTGTGGATTGAACTTGGATTGGGCAGGGAGAAAAACTTCAATCTTCATCCTCACTAGATGAGCTTTCTCAGGGTTCTTCCTGATCTTTCCTCTGAGAGCCTGGTGGAGTTCCGGGAGGGAAAGCCTTTAAAAGGGTGGGGTTTTCCTATTATTGCATTTCTCAAAAGATTTTCACTTTCTTCCTAAGCTTACACTCATCCTCTAGAAATTTGTCAAAATTTCTAGTTTAATGTGTCTATAAAATTACATGTTGTCCAGTGGTTTGTTCCTCAGTTAACACATACTGACCTCCTGTCTCTCTGCAGGTATCTCTTTCTTTAGGATGGCCTTTTGTCTTGTGACATCTGTCATTTGATAGATTAACAAAAGTCATTAATTTGCTTCATGTCCAGCTTTTTTTTTTTTATATAGTTCACTACATCTCTAAGCTTAAACTAAAGGTCATTTTAATATATTTTAAAACTTTCTAAATATTAAATAAGTAATTAAGCATCACTTATTTTCACAGACTAATAGAAATTTTCTTTGACTGGAGTGTAATCCTGAAAACAAGAATACACATCATCTGTGCTGAATATTCAATATATTTTCAATATCTAGAACCCACTTTTCCTTATTACATCTAGTTTCACTTAGAGAAATTTTCTTTTCCCTCTGGGTCCTCTAACCAATGATATGTCTCCTAGGCTAGACTAATATATTACTTCCCCCAAATTGAATCATAAACAGAAGGACAATGGGACTGAAAATTGTCAGTTTTTCAGTCATCCCAGACTATAACACTGATTATCTTTGGAAATCTTATTTTGTTTTTTGAACTCTAAACATTCTTAGTTTTTATCATTTTAATTCTGATTTTTGAGCATCCATTTGGTTCTATGTTTCAAATATCTTTCCAATAGAATCTATTTTACTTGATTTGGGTAGAGTGAGTTTCTGCTTCTTACAATCAAATAATCCCAACCAATAATCATAATAGAAGATGCTGCTGCTTTCTTGTCTATTTGATTATAAATGAAAGTTTAGTTTTTCACTTACCTCACTATAACATTCAAATCCATGTATTTTTTTTACATCCTTAAAGCTTGTTTTTGGAGACAAAACATTAAGAAATTGCAATAATTAATATGTGAAGTGATTCAAGCATGAGCATACTCCACAGGGGTGACAGAAACTAGGACAGGTGCTGAGCAGGTCAGCCAAACGTACAGTTGGTTGGAGCACAACAACCATCTGAGTCGATTGTGAAGGTTAGGTACACAGAAGCTGTTAACTTTCCCTGTAGGAGTTCTCCTACTCTCTTAATATGTCCTAAATATTTGACTCTGTGAGTCACTGTTATTTCAAGGGTAGCAGTGGTGACAAACAGTAGAAAATGGTTGCAATAACTCTCACATGTAGTTTGTGAATATCTAAACAAGAGGCACAGATAAATTTTATTCTACGGCAAATAAATAGTTCCTACTTTGTTTGGTTTTGATTTGTTTTATATATGTTTTTATTGCTTTTTTTAGAGAGAGAGGAAGGGAGAGAGAGATAGGAAAACCGATGAGAGAGAGAAACATCAATCAGCTGCCTCTTGCATGCCACTGAGGATGGAGCCTGAAACCCAGGCATGTGCCCTGACCAGGAACGGAACCTGGACCTCTCAGTCCATGGGACAATGTTCAGTCCTTACCGGCTGGGCAATAGTTCCTACTTTGTACATATATTATTTTCATATAAAGAAGATAAATCCTCTATAGGAAACATTTAAACAAACAGGAGCATCAAAAAATGCAAATTACTGAAACCAGATTCAAAATGAAAAGAAAGAAACAAAAACATGACTAATAGGCTAACAATTTTTTTCATGCTTATTGTATAAATTCTACTACAAGATAACTTTATCTATATAACTGCATTTTTTTTTTCATTTGAGTATGTGTATCTTGACTGTAATACTATATCTGTTATAGTTGTATTCTCAGTCCTAGCACTGAGTCTGACATACAATAACTTCATAGTATAATTTAAAGAATAGTTAAGTGAATAATGCTTCAGACTAAAGACAAAGAATTCAACCCATTTCCTCCTTTGAGCTTTAGTTTTGTAAGAGTGAGGTTGTTGGTACACAGAGCTAGAAATGAGAAAAAGTGAGAAATTGAATCATTTCCTTCATATCAGGTCTGGATTTGTAGGTGTCAGCCTCCAAAAAGTATAGTGGTAGGAAGAAAGAAGAGTATCTAGACAATTTAGATTAAAAAGAATTTTACCTAAATTAGCTAACTTAAATGCAGTTAAAAAAGAAATATGGTAGGCTGAATAATACCCCCTTCCCAAAATGCCCAAATCCTAATCCCAGCCACTGAATATGCTCTTTTAGATGAAAAAGGGGATTTTGCAGTTGTAATTAAATTAAGGATCTCAAGGTAGGAGGATATCCTGAATTATGTCAGTAAATCCAATGAAATCACAAAGGTCTTTATAAAAGGGAAGCAAGAAGTTTCGAAAAAGCACAAAATGGAGTGATGGTGAGGGAAGCAGAGTTTGAAGTGATACATTTGGCGGACGGCAGAAGCAGCCACCAGTCAAGGAGTTCTAGAATCCAGAAAAAAACAAGAAAACAGATTTTCCCCTGGTGCTTCCAGAAGGACACTTTGATTTTAGCTCCCTAAGGTTAGTTTGGGCATCTGAGCTCTGAAACTGTAAGACAATAAATATGTCTTGTTTCAGTCACTGAGCCTGTAGTAATTTGTTGCAGCAATAGGGAACTGGTACAGAAATAATCTATCATATCAATACTAAGTGGTTTCTTTTTAATCATTTCTATTTAATACCCCGGACTGTGCAAAACTGCATTATTTACTTTTTACAGTGGTTCTCAACCTGTGGTTCGCGACCCCTTTGGGGGTCACCTAAGACCATGGGAAAACACATGTTTCCGATGGGGATTCATAACTAACAAAATTACAGTTGTGAAGTAGCAACGAAAATAATTGTATGGTTGGGGGTCACCACAACATGAGGAACTGTATTAAAGGGTCACGGCATTAGGAAGGTTGAGAATCACTACTAGAATATTGAAATGAGACCAATTTTTAATTATAATTGCATAATAATTATTTTTTTCAATAGTAGACATGTCAATCCTGTTGAATAACAGTTTTGATCACTGGAATAGGATTCTTAGAAGTTTCTCAGGGAGATATTAGCTGGGGCGGGCTCGCTAATGGAGGACGCAGGAAGAGGAGGAGTCCACAGGGCTGGGGGCCCGAGAGGGCAGCGCGGCTGTGGTGGCGCCTAGTCTGTGAACGCAGATGCTCACCAGGTCATGATCAACCAGTTCGTGCTGTGCGGCTGACCAGGGGTAGCAGCTGCTGCAGGCGGCCACTGGCAGCTCCAGACGGCCCTCAGCACTGTTTTCCAGGAGACCAACATTCCCTATAGTCACCACCACCAGATGATGTGCACTCCCTGCAACGCCCCTCAACTTTCCCAATGCCCTCACCGGTTCTCCCATCTCGGGCTTCTGAGAGCTTCCATGGTGGCAGCAGTGGCAGCCCAATGGCTGCCATGTCCACATCCTCCCCCCTTGCCTCACACTTGCCCCACGCGGCCACCTGCAGCTTTGCAGTGCACAGCTGGCCAATGTGGCTTCACCCCCAGGAGGGCCATACTGCAACCAGCCAACCCCTTCCCCGTGGATTCCAGCACCCCCTTCCCCCTGGCCCCCCAACAGGCCACCTCAGAACCAAGGGCCCACCTTGCCATGGAGGCCAAGTAATAAGGGAGGCCCCTCCCCCCCCCGGAGGCCATGACCCCGTGAGACGGAGGAGAAAACATCTCTGCTAAGCCCCTCTACCCTCCTCTGTTTGCACCCCCATTTCCCGAAGCCCTGGAGGGGAGAGACTGGACTCCTGAGCCAGCACACAGGCTGCGCGCAAGTACACAGACATGCAGGCACACCGCACCCAGCTTGCATGGATTTGGTTCAGAGCCATCTGGGTACTGGCAGACAGAAATTCTGAGACCAAGCAGCCTTCTGCAGAGGACTCACCCCACCTCAGCAGGCTGTGAAGACTTACTGGCCTTGGAGCTCCTTGAGGACAGCAGGCCTAGATCCCCACCCTCGGGAATGCAGAGCCTTCTCCACATGTGTACTGTGGCTGTGTCTGTGTATTTATACATATGTCACTCTTCAAGAATCAACCTATTTTATGGGGCAGCTGGATTTTGCATGTTAAAGTAAGAGTCTTGCCTGCCACCCTCCTCCCCAGGGCCCTCTCCTCTCCGCACCCCATTAGCAGCCAGCCTGTTACCTGCAAAAAGAAGGATTGTGGGAAACTCAGGGACTTTTCCCACCCATGCCCTAGAGCCTGCCTGCTGGGATTGCCTCATGCTTCACCCAGAGCCCAGGGGTAAACCATATCCATTTCCTTTTCCCCTTTTAAGAAAGGAGAAGTTCCAACCACCGAAGAAAGAACAACAACAACAACAAAACAAAAACAGAAGTTTCTCAAGGAAATATTGCTTATGCTATTTATTTATTTATTTATTTATTTATTTATTTATTTGCTGTTGTTTTGACGATCTTTATTATTAATTTATTTTGGTTACAGATGTTTCTTCCTACCTCCCCCAGACACCCTCCTTCCCATTGTGCACACCCCACCCACCCTAGCATTATTGTCTATGTCCACTGGTTATGCATACACACATATAACTTCTTAGGTTCATCACATCCATCCCCCCCAACTCTATACTCTGAGCTTTGTCAGTCTGAAACATACTCCTTTCTATGTCTCTGGATCTATTTCATTCATCAGCCCACCTTGTTCATTATATTCCACAAATAAGTGAGATCATGTGATATTTGTCTTTCTCTGATTGGCTTATTTAGCTTAGCATAATACTCTTGAGGTCCCTCCATGTTGTCTCAAAGGATAAGAGATCTTTCTTTCTTACAGCTACATAGTATTCCATTGTGTATATGTACCACAGCTTTTTTATCCACTCATTTATTGATGGACATTTGGGCTGTTTCTAGATTTTAGCGACTGTAAATAGTGCTGCTATGAACATAGGGGTACATACATTTTTTCTGATTGGTGTTTCAGGCTTCTTAAGATATATTCCTAGAAGTAGGATTTCTGGGTCAAATGGCAATTTAATTTTTAATTTTTTGAGGAAACATCATAGTGTTTTCCATAGTGGCTGCAAAAGTCTCCATAAGTCTGCATTCCCACCAGCAGTGTACTAGAGTCCCCTTTTCTCCACACCCTCGCCAGCACTAATGGTTTGATGATTTGTTGATGGCGGCCATTCTGACGGGTGTAAGGTGATACCTCATTGTTGTTTTAATTTGCATCTGTCTGATGATTAGTGATGCTGAGCATTTCTTCATATGTCTCTTGGCCATCTGTATGTCCTTTTTGGAGAGGTGTATATTTAGCTCTTCTGCCCATTTTCAAATTGGGTTCTTTGTCTTCCTTTTGTTGAGTTGTATGAGCACTCTATATATTTGGAAAATGAACCTCTTATCTGATGTATCATTGGCAAATATGCTCTCCCATACAGTGGGTTCCCTTTCCATTTTGATGGTTGTTTCTTTGTTGTGCAGAAGCTCTTTAGTTTGATATAGTTCCATGTGTTCATTTTGTTCTATGTTTCTCTTGTCTTAGGTTATGTATCAGTGAAAATTCTGCTGAGTATGATGTCTGAAATTTTGTTGCCTATGTTTTCTTCTAGAATTTTTATGGATTCACTAGTCACATTTAACTTTTTATTTATTTTAAGTTTATTCTTGTGTATGGTGTAAGTTGATGGTCTAGTTTCATTTTTTTTTTCTTTTTTTTGCAAGGAGCTGTTCAATTTTCCCAACACTATTTATTTATTTATTTATTTATTTATTTATTTATTTATTTATTTATTTATTTATTTTTTCCTCAATCGAGGACATTTGTTTCATTTTTTTTTGTTGTTCCGGTAGAGTGGGAGGGAGAGAGAGGGAAAGAAACATCAATTTGAAAGGGACACATCCAGTGGTTGCCACCCGCATGACCCCAACGAGGGCCGAAGACAAACTGCAACTGAGGTACACATCCTCAGCGGGAACCAAACCTGGTTGTCTCTGTACAGCAGGCAACACTAACTGCTGAGCCAAACTGTCCAGAGCCCAACACCATTTATTAAAGAGGCTCTCTTTACTCCATTGTATGCTCTTGCCACCTTTGCTGAATATTAATTGAGCATAATGTTTTGGGTCAATTTCTGGGTTCTCTGTTCTATTCCATTGATCTATATGCCTGTTCTTGTGCCAATACCAGGCTGTTTTGATTACAGTAGCTTTGTAGTATTACCTGATATCCAGTATTGTGATCCCACCTACTTTGTCTTTTTTTTCAAGATTGCTGTGGCTATTTGGGGTCTTTTTTGCTTCCATAGGAACTTTTGAAGTATTTGTTCTAGTTCTGTGAAATATGTCATTGGTATTTTGAAGGGGATTACATTGAATCTATAGATTGTTTTGGGTAGTATGGACATTTTAATGATGTTAATTCTTCCAATCCATGAACAAGGTATGTGTTTCCACTTTTTTATATATTCCTTTATTTCTTTTTTTTTTTTTTTTTTTTAATGTCCTGTAGTTTTCTGCAAATAGGTCCTTTACTTCTTTGGTTAAATTTTTTCCTAGGTATCTTAATTTTTTTTGCTGTGATGGTAAATGGGATTCTTTTTTTTTTTATTTCTCTATCTGTGAGTTCATCATTGGTAGATAAGAATGCTGTCGATTTCTTGATGTTAATTTTGTATCCCGCTACTTTGCCAAATTTATTTATTAAGTCTAGTAGATTATTGATGGAGTCTTTAGGGTTTTCTATGTATAATATCATGTCACCTGTAAATAATGACAGTTTTACTTCCTTCTTTCCAATTTGGATCCCTTTTATTTTTCTTCCTGTCTGATTGATGTGGCTAAGACATCCAGTACTATGTTAAATAAGAGTGGCAAAAGTGGGTATCCCTGTCTTGTTCCTATTCTTAAGGGAAATGCTTTTAGTTTTTTTCCCATTGAGTATGAATTTGGCTATAGGTCTTTCATATATGGCCATTATTATGTCGAGATATGATCCTTGTATTCCCTCATTGCTGAGCATTTTTATCAGAAATGGGTGCTAAATTTTGTTCAATGACTTTTCAGCATCTATTGATATAATCATATGGTTTTTATCTTTAATTTTTTGTATGTATTCTATCACATTTATTGATTTGTGAATATTGTACCAACCTAGCATCCCTGGGATGAATCCCACTTGGTCATGGTGATCATTTTTTTGATGTATTGCTGAATCCAATTTGCTAGTATTTTGTTCAGGATTTTGGCATCTATGTTCATCAGAGATTTGGCCTGTGGTTTTCTTTCTTTGCAGTTTTTTTTTTTTTTTTTTTTTTCTGATTTTGGAATTATAATTATGCTGGCCTCATAAAACGAGTTTAGAAATCTTCAATCTTGAAATTTTGAAATAGTTTGAGGAGAATGGGTGTTAGTTCTTCTTCGACTGTACAGTAAAGCTCCCTCATGAAGCCATCCAGGCATGAGCTTTTGATTGCTGGGAGAGTCTTCATTTCTTCTTCAATTTTCTTAGTTGTTATTGGCCTGTTCAGGTTTTCTATCTCTTTCCGGTTCAGGTTTGAGAGACTACATTTTTCTAGAAATTTGTCCATTTTGCTTAGATTGTCTAATTTATTTCCATATAATTGTTCATAGTATTTGTTAACGATCCTTTGTATTTCTGGGGTGTCAGTGGTTCATTTCCTCTTTCATTTCTGATTTTGTGTATTTGAGTTCTCTCTCTTTGTTTCTTGGTGAGTCTAGCTAAGGGTCCATTGAACTTGTTTATCTTTTTGAAAAACCAGCTCTTTGTTTTATTGATTCTTTGAATTGTTTTTAGTCTCTATGTTATTTATTTGTGCCCTGATCTTTACTATTTCCTTCCTTCTACTTGCTCTGGAGTTTTCTTTAGTTTGCTTTCTAGTTCTTTAAGTTGTGAAGTTAGATAATAAATTAGAATTTTTTCTTGTTTCTTGAGGTAGGCCTGTGATGCTATGAACTTTCCTTTCAGAACTGCTTTTGCTGCATCCCATAGATTTTGTGTTGTTGTGTGTTCATTTTCATTGGTTTTCAGAAAGTTTTTAATTTCTTCCTTGATCTCCATGGTAATCCATTTATTGTTTAATAACATACTGTTTAGCCTCCATGTGTTCAAATGACTTTGCATGTTCTTGTTGAAATTAATTTCTAGTTTCATGCCATTGTGATCTGAGAAGATGCTTGATATGATTTCAATCTTCTTGAACTTGTAGAGACTTAGTTTGTTCCCTAATATGTGGTCTATCTTTGAGAATATCCCATGTGCACTTGAGAAGAATGTGAATTCTGCAGTTTTGGGGTGTAATTCTCTGTAGATATCTATTAAATCCCTTTGATCTAGTGCTTCATTTAGAGCCCATGTTTCCTTCTTAATTTTTTGTCTAGAAGATCTATCCAGTGATGTCAATGAATTGTTGAAGTCCCCTGCTATGATTGTATTGCTGTTGTTTCCTCCTTTGAAGTACTCCAAAAGATTTTTAATATATGTTGGTGCTCCTACATGGGGTGCATATAAGTTTACCAAGGTTATATCTTCCTGTTGGATAGATCCTTTCGATATTATGTAGTAGCCTTCTTTGTCTCTAGTTATGACCTTCATTTTGAAGTCTACTTTATCAGATATGACTATTGCTACCCCAGCTTTGTTTTGCTTTCTGTTTGCTTGAAAGATTTTTCTCCATCCCTTTACTTTCAATCTATGTGTATCTTTTTTTGTGAGGTCGGTCTCTTGTAAACAACATATATGTGAGTCATGCTTTCTTATCCAATCAGCTATTCTGTATCTTTTTATTAGAGCATTCAATCCATTTACATTAAAGGTGATTATTGATATGTACTTATTTATTGACATTTTTATTCAGTGTGGTTCTATTTTTCTTTCTATTTCTTCTAATTACAGCCGTCCTTTTAACATTTCTTGTAGGGCTGGTTTGGTGCTAATGTATTCCCTTAGCCTTTTTTCGTCTGGGAAGCTCTTTATTTAACCTTTTATTTTGAATGATAGCCTTGATGGATAGAGTAGTCTTGGATTTAGATCCTTGTTTTTCATGACTTTGATTACTTCATGCCATTCCCTTCTGGCCAGTAGTGTTTCTGTTGAAAAGTCAGCTGAGAGCCATAAGGGGTTTCTTTGTAGGTAACCTGTTGTTTATCTCTTGCTGCCTTTAGGAATATCTGTCTGTCTTTAATTTTGGGTATTTTAATTACTATGCATCTTGGCGTATGCCTGTTTGGGTTCTTCTTACTTGGAGCTCTCTGTGCTTTTTTTTTTTTTTTTTTTAATCCACACCCGAGGACATTTTTACATTTTTTGTACAGATAGAGTGGGAGGGAGAGAGAGGAAGAGACAGAGAGAGAGAAACATCGACGTGAAGGGACACATCGAGTGGCTGCCACCGCACGACCAACCAGGGCCGGGGACAAACTGCAACTGAAGTACGTGCCCTTAGCGGGAACCGAACCCGGGTCTCTCCGGACCGCAGGCCTATGCTCTAACCGCTGAGCAAACCGGCCAGGGCTCTCTGTGCTTTTTGAACTTGAATGCCTTCTTCCTTTACAAAGTTAGGGAAGTTTCTGTCACTATTACTTCAAATATATTCTCTAACCCTTGCTTATTTTCTTCCTCTTCGGGGACTCCTATGATATAAATATTGTTACTTTTCCAGTTGTTCCATTTTGGATCAACACAGTTCTCTTAAGCTGTTTTCATATTGTTTTTTTGTATTTTTATTTTGGTTTTTTTGATTGGGTGATTTTTTTCTACCCCATCTTTTAATTCACTGATCCTGTCCTCAGCTTTGTCTACTAGTCGTTCCTTCCAATGTGTACTTTACTTCTGCTATGTCATTCTTCATTTACACTTGGTTGATTTTCAATGTCTCTATTTCTTTACTCATGATGTTGATGTCCTTACTCATGCTGTTGATCTTCCTCAAGATCATGGCTCTGAACTATACCTCTGATTACTTGCTTAATTGCATTTCATTTCTCTCATCTTCAGTAGAGTTCTCTTGTTCTTTCATTTGGGATTTGTTTTTTTGTTTTACCATTTTGGCTAATTCAGTTGGTTTTGAAGCTTGCCATATTTTAACTGTGGGTATTGATGTTCTGCTGTTTGTGGCTCCCTCTCCTCGGTTTGGGTGAGTGTGGAAGGACCCACATTCAACACCACTGTCAAGTGTTGCTTTTCTGGGTGGATTTGCAAGCCCAGGAAAGATTCAGTTATCCTCTAGGTTTTTGCCTGGCGGTTATTTGTCTCAGTTACTTGATAAGCCTTGGGTTGTAGCCCTCAGCTAAATGAAATACTCCCTCAGTTGTTCAGTGTAAGAGGTTTTCCAGAGTGTGGGGCAGATGCGGGTTGTTAATGATCTTCAATTTGCATTTCTCTGGCCCAGAGGGGTAGGGTTAAATCTCCGAGGGAGGGGCTGCTGCTTTTCCCCAGAGCACAGGAAGAAACAAGTTGGCCACCATCTTATGTGGCCACAGCTCAGCAAAAACTCAGAACATCTTCCAAATCCTGAGTTTCCACTCAGTTTCAATCCAGTCTGCCCTTTCTCTGCTAGAATCCAAGGTGAGTGGCTGTACCTAATTTAGTTCTCTGTCTTGGCCCTCTGCGCTGTGGAGCCAGTTTGGGATTTTAACCCTGAGGGTACTGCTCACAGCTAAGACTGCTACTGTCCGTGGGATCCCTGCTCCCTTCTTCCACATCCACACACCGACAGGGCTCGATTCAGTGTCCCTGGTTATATGGTCCTCTTCAGGTGCTTTTCTGTTGCTTTTTTCCCAATGATTTGTGTTTATTTTAGTTGTAATTTTAGTTTGGTCTTGGGAGATCATCTGTGTAGCTTTCATACTCCACCACCATTTTGCAATCTGTTTTTACAATCTTTAACCAATAGGTATTCTTTACACAAAATGCCTTTTTAAAACCAAATTATCTATTTACATTTCATTAACTCTGATGAACTTCATGTTGTTTCCAAAGATGCCATTTGCAAATGTGGAACATCAGAGCAGTGGTTTTCAATGGCAGCTTGACACTGGAATCACTTGAGCAGCCAGCAACCTGGAAGCAGCATCTCCAGCAGAAGAGAATGAAGTGGAAAGCCTCGCTTATGCTATTTAAATGTTACATATTTCTAAAATATGTTTTTATTGATTTTTTTAAAGATAAAGGAAAAGAGAGAGAGAGACATCAATTGGCTGCCTCTTGTATGCCCCCTACTGGGGATGAAGCTTGCAACCCAGGCATGTGCACTGACCAGAATTGAAGCAGGATCTCTCAGTCTATTGGATGATGCTCAATTCACTGAGCCATACTGACTGGGCTAAATAAGTTACATATTAAATTACCCATGGAAAATTAGATTGTTTTAATTTTTGTTCTTTTATCTAATTCACAATTACTTGGGACATCGCAAACATGATGTTTTAGGAAACTCTTACAAAAATAACAAAAACTAGAGAAAATAAAGTATTCTCATGAAAAATTTTAAATTTAATGAGTCTAAACAAAATTGCATCATACTGTGTCTTCACTGATAAACATGTAAATAAGTTAAATGGGAGAAGAAAAGAGAAAATATTCATATCTATGTATAGAAACCCAAAATGGTTACCTGAAGGAGGTGATATTCTTGTCCTTATGCTAATAAAGGAGGCTTAATTATATATTTTTAGTTCATATTTTTTCTCTCTATTTTTATTCAACTTTGGGACATATGCATTTGGATGTTCCAAAGGGCCTCAAATTCACCTTGCTTAAAAGTGACCTCATGCTCTGTTGAAAGAAACCTGCTTCTTCAAGGGAACTCTGTTTCTGAATGACACCCACATTCACTTATTCTTCCTGGCACTAAGCCTCTGAATCGCATTTGATTTCCAAGGGATGATATATATCTTTGTCTGTTTGGCTGCTGTAACAAAACAAACAAACAAACAAACAAAAAACGTAGACTGAGCTTTTGTAAACAACAGAAATTTATTTCTCACAGTTCTAGAGGTTGAGAAGTCTGAGACATGACAGGTTCAGTATCTGGTGAGAGTTTACTTCCTGGTTCATAGACAACCAGACTGTTTTCCTAGTTGGGTCCTCACATGGCGATAGAGACCAAGATGACCTCTGGGGTTTCTTTATAACAGCACTAATCCTATTCATAATGAATTCACCTTCATAACTTAATCACTTCCCAAAGGCCTCACTTCCATAGATCATCCCATTGAACATTAGGATTTAATATATGAATTTTGGGGTGACACTAACATTCAGCCTATAGCAATGTGTCATCCATGTTTATGCCACCCAATCTGCATTCCAGTCCAGAGTTGTTATTTGAGCTTCAGTACATAGATCATGTATACTTTAAATAGTACCCTCAGAGTGCCAACACCAACCACTCATCTTCAGTGATAAAGCTGTAAATCTGCAAAACTCTTTGATGTTTAAAAACTTATTGTGTTTTACTAAGTATTATCAGGAACATTTTTAATGGTTTTAGGGTAATAGAGTCAGAGACTGAAAATGTTTCTAGAAATTAGTCCTACCAATTTCCTCTTTCCAGGAAGTTATATACAAAGAACACAAGCAGAATTCAAAATAAAGACCTACGTTATTTATAAAGCTGAGTTCAGAAACATGTGTTGTATAAGCTAAATTAGGAAAAGTGATTTACACAGTAGACCTCAGCATGTTTCTTTCCCCCCTGTTCTACAGCTATATTGCTCTCCCTTTTCCTCAGAGCAAAACAGGTAGAATAAAATGTTCCCCAAAATTGCTCCATTGAGTCAAGCTCTACCAGTACAAATTGCTCCATCAAGTTAAGCCCTGTCAGAGCTATGCCAATTATCAATAGGTAGCTCTAAAACAATGATCCAGGAACTACCTGGAATTTTTTAAAGCCAAGCCATAAACTCCAAAGACAAACCCAATACCTGGTTGGGAAAGTCCTTTTCTGATCCCATAATAAGTTTTGCACAATCACAGGATGCCTCACTTTACTGATGCATGCCCAGATTTCAGTGGGACCCAGTGTTCCTAAAGAGAAAAAAGCCAGCCAACCTACACCCTGATTGGGTTTTCCCAGCAACATTTGTATTCCCAAGGAATAAGAACCCATAAGCCCACATTTGGGACACAGAACCTGAGGTCCTATTTTAGTGTTCTCACCCTCTGAAGAGCCTCAATAAATCTGCCTTTGCTTTTATCAGTGTCCTAGGTCTAAATTTTTTATATCAGGAAATAAGAACCCAACTCATTAGTAATAACACTCTAACTTATTAACTAAGAGTGAATTTTATCTGCCCACCAGCCTACCCCATGCTTACAGAACTCCCAGCAGGCTTCATTGGCCAGCCAAATACCACAAGTTATTTAAAGAAATATAAAATATAACAGAGAGGGAAAAAAAATCATGAAAAGAAGGCATTTTGAAGGAAACAGTCAATACAGAGGGAAGAAATTAACTTAAAATATATAATTAATGAGTCCAAAGAAAGGGAAGATGGTGTGTCCTTTCAATGAGGACAGAATATTATAAATGAGAAATTCAGAGAATAAAAAAGAAATACTGAGAATGGAAAATAGAAAATCCAAAAATACAAGCTTTAGCATTCATTAAATAGTTACTCAACAAATATTTATCGAACTTACATTATGGCACCAACTCTGTATTTAGATTCATCAGTGAACCAAACAAATGAAGATGTCTAACTTCATGGAGCTTTTATTTCATCAAGGAAATGCAGAATATAAAAATACATTTGAGGAAATATTCAAGTAAACATAACTATAGCAAAAAAAAAATCCATTGGAATAAGGGAGAGTAATAATAAGAAAATTAGGGTTCAGTCTAGGAGGTTCAATATCTATTAGGAGAAATTCCGGTAAAAAGCAAACAGATAACATGATATAGAAAAATATCACCACTTTTGTGTTTCACTGTGTTCCCTTCCTACCAGTTGGTCTCCTGCTCCCTGTCTTCCTCTGACAGGTGATATGTTGCTTGTCCAGTGCCTGCAGACCAAGATCAGCCTGGCCAAATCCACAAACTTCTTGTAAATCTGGTGGGTTGAACTATACATTCTCTAGGGAGATCGAAAACCCTTTCCAAGTTTATCCTTCTCAGGGACTCTCCCTCATTCCTGTGGTACCATATAGAGTTGATCATATTTCATAGTTACTGTTTTACGTAATTTCATGTTTCCTATATTTTAACTTTTTCTATTTCACCCATGTGTATTTTCCTCCTAGCTTCTCAAAGTCTCCAAGTTCCTCAAATGCAAACCTTTATTCAGGGAGCTCCTAGAATATGTAAATAAAGGATGAACAATGGAAAGGAAAACTTGAACTTCAGGAAGTAATAATTCCAATGCAAGGACAAGGTGAAGAGAATTTCCAGGGTGATAGTGAATTAAGGTCCTAAAATAAACCTATTTTAGCATGCCTAGAGAACAACAATCTTGAATGTAATAGCAGGACTAATGGTTCCAGGAGGGATATTTGAACAACAACAAAAACTAAACCTGTTATATTGGCTTCAAGTATACTTTAAAGAGCTTAGATTGTGAAAGCCAACGTATTAGGGAAATATTCATTAATGAGAAACGTCTCAAATGAAAGGAAGGAAATCTGGGGTTTTATGAAGGAAATTAAACAAGAAAGTCATTTGTGAGCTTCATGGGGATCATAATAAAGTTCAACACCTCAATCCTCCCTTTTGTTTAACACAGATGTTGTTCATTGATGAACAACTCTGAGTTGAAAATAAACCTCTTGAATGATCTAAGAAGTAGTCTCTGGAGGATTCTTATTTTTATTTTTTTTCCGTAGAACAATTTCTGTCATATGCTGAGTGGTTCAGAATTGAGAACTTTCGTGGTGATAAAGGTTTGTTGTCTTGGAGTTCAGATATCTCACAGAAGGGATGCCTAAAATGAAAACATTAATACAAGACTATATTAAGGAGTCTATTGTTGAACTGGTCTAGTGAATTCTAAGACCTTGTTAGAGATTATGCAGCACTGATAATTGCATTTTGGAAGCACTTGAGCTAGGAAATTGAAGTTCCCAATGAGGTTCACCTTAGTCTTGATTACCTCTTGCATGAATGACCCAAGTATTCAGCCGAATTTGCTTAATAATTCAGATAGCCATTTGTCCATCAGAAATTCTGGTCCACATGTGGGCAGCAAAATTGCATCAGAATGTTTCCAATGTTTGGTCCTTGGTTCAGAAACCTCGGAACTTGGGCTCTGGCTAAGAAAGAATTCAAAGCCAAGATCCAAATTAAAGAGAAAGTTTATTTAGAAAGTCACAGAGGTAGAAGAAGTGAACCAGAGAACAAGTTACAGAGGCAAAAGAAGGGTCCTTGGAGCCTAGGTGAAAGAGAGAGGCAAGAAAAATGCACCCTGGGGAAGGGGATGAGGAAGGGCGCAGGCATGCCAGAAAGAGAAAGGAAGAGGGAGAGACAGAGAGAGAGCCACACTGCATCCTTCATCCTAAGGATGTTTAAGGGTGGGATTATGGGGGAAGTTCCAGAGAAGGATCTCAATAAGATATTCATCAGCTTTCCAGGTATGTCCTTTATGGTGGTAGTCTTCACTGATTGGTCAGTGCCAAGACAAGGGGTCATTAGTCAATGCAGGTGGTCCTGAGGTCAGCCATGACATCACTTGTCTGGTTTTGCTGTTTTTCTGGGCCTGGAGCTGAAACACAAGTGAGGTCTAGATATTATCCCTAAGGGTTAATGTATAAGGGAGTGGTTGTGCAAGGGCCATTTTTCTTCCTCCAAGGGGTTTACCATAGGACTAGTGAAATGCCATGGGAGGTCAAGTCAGGGTAGGGTCCAAACTGCATGACCAGCAATATTCGGGGGTCTAAACTACACGACCATTGATATGTTAGTGGAGGAGAGGTCACCCTGGGGGAAAGGTCCTTGTTTCCCCAGTTCTTCCCATTGCTGGGCATGCAGGTCTTTCTGCCTTAGTGACCTTCTATACCTGGCCCATTGTCCTTGCTCTGTTCATGTCTGTCTAACTGCCTATCACACATGCATAGTCTGTTGCAGTGGTGAGTCCTTCAAATTTATATCAAGTAGCCATCCTCCAGGACAGGGGCCTGCCCCAAGGTAATCCAAAGTCACTATAGAGATTTGAACAGTCATGTTTACTTGTCTGTGACACCAAGTTGGGAGGAAAAAATATTAGAAAAGTAAATTTGGAGGACTGGAGATTAGGAAAAATTGGTAAAATTGAAAAATTTGTTAGGAATCGACAATTTAAATAATGTAATTGGATTCAGTCCAATTTGCCAGTTTGTGCCAAAAATTGACTGAAGTCAATTGAATCTCAACCAGGCATGACAGTCTATATATTCATCAGTTACCTGCAATTTACAAGGAAGTGCACAATCACTCAAAGGACAATGAACGGGCTAGAGTCTGATAACCCAGAAGGGTATGCTTTAGATGATGCATAGTTTATCGTTGAAACACAAAACTGTTTTCTAGAGTAGGCCCTCTTTTGATCAAAAGTAATATCAAAGAAAGATGATCCTTGCTCACAAGATAAGACTTGTCTCAATTAGATTTGGCTTGATTATCTACATATGGGAAGAAAAAAATAGTAATTTACCATACTGACCTATAAATCTGTTACCTTACATGAGAAAAGGGAGTATATGTCAGATGAAATTTAAGGTTGCTAATCAAGTGACCATGAAATAATGAGATTATCTTGGATTATCCAGATGGGATCTATGTAAACATAAGCATCCTTATTATGTGGGAAAAGGGGGCAGAAAAAAGAGAGTCTAAGTCATATATGTGATAAGAAATGAACCTGCAGTGTTTCGATGGCTGAATGGAAGACACTAGCCTTTATCCCCCCCACAAAAAAACCAATCAGCTGTCCATGAACAAAAATACCCCTAGAAGGGCTCAGGAATCCAGTTAAGAATCTACAGATGTCACCAACATGGTGGAGTAGAAGAATCCAGCCTCCACACCCCAACAAAGAACAGCAATTAGACAAAAAAAAAAAAAAAAATAGCTCTGAGGGAGCTTAGAAACTTTAGCCACACGGTGGAGCAAAAACTTGAGAATCATAAAGCACAAATGGTTGTGCCTGCTTCATTCCATTCTTCAGACTGGCACTGCTCAGAGCCAAAGGGAACTCTCTGACCCAAGGTAAAAGGAGAGTGAGGTGGGTGACCAGGTTCTCCAGCCTTTAGGGGCACTGCATGAAGGATCTGCTTCAGTTTTACCCAATCCAGAGATCAGCAGAGATGAGATATCTAGAAATCTCTAAGAACAAGGAGGAGTGACAGAGTCTACCCAAATCCGTACGTGATGAGGGTGCCTATTCTGCAGAGAACTGCAGCAAGCCTTCACTTCTGAGGACTACAACAACCTGTATGGATGCTGCAGACTTCATCACTGAGGACTTTGTCCTGGACCCAAGCAGAATGCTCTGCAGAGGACCCCAGCAACTCTTGCCACTGAGGAAACTAAAGCCAGTGCAGGTAGTCTCTGTGAGCCCTCTACAGATTTTTCAGCTGAGATTTTCACCCTACAGGTTTCAAATGAGCAGATACCAGCTGCCTGAGTCTTTTACTGCATGCTCCCTGCCATCTCCTGCTGGAGTCCAGGATTCACACCAATAAAGCAACCTACCCTCCAAGGCTGTGCCTGTGCAATGCAGCTGTATTTGTGCAATATGCCAGACTAGACTGCCTTGGCTGACCCGCCTTGGGCATTCTTCAGGATAGCCTCTGCAGCCGCAAAGGGCAAGGGCACACTGGGAGCCAAAGATTCCAGTCCCTTGCAGGATTTCTGTCACTGGCCTGCACTGCTGCACAAGCCTGCTGCTAGCCCCTGCAGCCATGCACACCACTAGCTCAGAATGAAACACCAACAGCCAGTGTCCCAGCAACTATCTTACACCTGCATTTGACCCTGGCTCCTGCTCCTGGTCTCTGCCCTCACCTGCAGCTGGCCACTGCCACTGTGCAGGCATCTGCATCCAGCCATCCCAGCCAAGTGGGTATTCACAAGCCAGCTCTGGCTACCATCGGGGTCTGCTCTGATATCTAGCTACTGAACGGGAAAAGACTTCTTAGGATCCCAGCAGCCCTGGTATTCATTGTACACCCCCTGTAGCTCTCACTCTCTCAAAGATCACTCAGTTGACCATGTTGTAAACTCCAGCTGCCTTAGCCAAATAGATATCATCCCCCCAAAATCTGTAGCTGCCACAACCTCTGTCCTTGGCGCCTTGTGCCACTAGACTCGGGGTCACAGCATGCTCCAGCATGCCCCCACCTACAGGTAAAGGTCTTGCCTAACTAAAGTCAGATCATGAAGTCTGGAAGACATGACTGCTTCTTCCAATGAGCAGATACTTATGCAAAGCTGCAGGGATCATGAAGAAACAGGGACACTTGATACCACCAAAGGATCACGGTAAACTTTCAGTAAGTGACTGCAAAGAAATGGCGATCTTTGAATTGTCTGACAAAGAGTTCAAAATAATGGTTCTCAAGATCCTCAGAAAGCTACAAGAAAACACAAACAATGTTATGAAATCAGAAAAAATAAAACAGGAATAATGAAGAACTTACAGCAACACAGTGAAGCAAAAAACAGAAAATCTGCACAGAAAAGATTTCTGAGGAGACCGGCTTAGCTGAGATGTCTGGAGACAGAAAGGAAGAGTGAAGAAGGGCAGGAACTATCAGTATCAGTCATGTGGTTGATGCCACCGTGGTCAAACTCAGAAACAGAGCACAATGGTGGTTGCCAGGGGCCAGGGTAGTGGGGGAAAAGAGAAGATTTTGATCAAAGGGTACAAATGTTCAGTTATGAGTTCTGGCAATCTAAGGCATTGTATGGCGATTATAGTTCATAATACTGTGTTATATACTTGAACAATGCTATGAGACTAGAGCTTTAATGATTCACCATGGCAACACCCAAATGGTATTTGAGGTGAAGGATGTGTGAAGTAACCTTATTATAGTAAACACTTTTCAATACAACTTTAAGTTGTAAAAATAATAAGTTCTGAGGCTCTAATGACCACAGTTAATGCTGTATTGTATACTTTAAATTTGCTAAGGGGCATAAATCCCGAGCATTCTCACTTTCCTTATACAAAAAGATAGTAACGATGTGAGGTGTGGACATGTTAATTAACGTGGTTGTGATAAGCACTTAGCAATGTATATGCAGATCATATTATGACAGTGTACACTTTAAATCTATACAATTTTACTTGTCAATTATACCACAATAAATTTAAGGAAAAAGTAAAACAAAATAAAAATTCCCCAAAGCCATGAATTATATGAAATGTGTTGAAAAACAAACAAACAAACAAAAAACAAAAAAACTTAGAACAAAAATATTTTTAAAATTTTAAGGTAAAAGCATACTTATAATAGTTTTTATACCCTTTTGGCTTTAGAAACGTATATTGTTCTGG
Organism: Molossus molossus; assembly: GCF_014108415.1. NCBI lineage: Eukaryota > Metazoa > Chordata > Mammalia > Chiroptera > Molossidae > Molossus > Molossus molossus. The sequence goes on along the minus strand of NW_023425344.1, from coordinate 70,998,569 downwards.
ATGTTGGTTGTACAAGAATATGAACATATTTAGGATGACTGAACCATGCACAAAAGTGGTAATTTGATACATTTTATGTTATGTGTACTTTACTACAATTAATATATTTTAATTTAGAAAAGAAACAGAGAAAGATAACCTGCTTTGCTGCCTTTGTGGGTAGAAGCAGCTGCTCAGCCGCCAACAAAGGAGAGAAAGTGGGAAGATTCGGGGAGCTGGAAAGGTAAGAAAATAGATTTCCCCCCTGGATCCCTCAGAAAGGAGTATAGACCCTGCTGATACCTTCATTCCAACCCAGGAAAACACACTTGCGGCTTCTAAACCACAGAACTGGAAGGCAATAAATCGATGTTGTTTTACTGTCCCCACCTCCATTCACGGTAATTTTTTACAACAGCAATAAAGATTTACCCAAACTGGCTCTCACTCAAAATACTTATAAATTTGGGTAAATGCTTCTCTTCTTTTAATCCTCCAACATACAAACTTTCCTGGGCTTGACAGGAAGTGACCTTACTCACTTTTATGTCTGGAAATCTCAGGGATTTGTGATCACTGGCTCCATAAAGTCCAGCTTAGTTCCTTAAAATTGTCTGAATACATATGATTAATTGAGCATATAAAATACTATAATATCCTGGGTAACAACTTGGTCATATATATTTTCAATTATATCCCATTAACAAGGAAGAAAGATTTTTTTACTGACTCTATTCAAATAATCATATTCCCACAAAATAAGAATACTCAATAATATTTTCTGAATTCTGGAAAGTCAGACAGAAAGAAAAATATATCAATAATAAATGTTTTATTTCAGTTTACATAAGTATAATATACTAAATTCTTATGCATTATAGATAGTGTAAGAGAAAGAATAAGGAGATTCCTTACATGTCCAGGAAACTAGCGAATTAAACCATCTTCAAACATAATCCACAATCATCTTTCATCAATTCACTGAGTCTAATGTAATCAATCCTTTTTGTGATCTATCTTAGGTAGCATCTCATGAATTTATCTGTTTCTTACTTGGAGATCTAGATATTCTGACTCAGTGCATTGGAATGATTTTAAAGCTCTTTAAACGAAGACTGCTCTGAAAAATACTTTGCATATTCCTTTTCCAAAGATGATCCTTTGTTCAAGATAAAGCATTCTGGATTGTAATTGGTTGCATATGCTTTCAGGGCAACATCAAGACTGTCTGTAGATGACAAAAGTCTTAAAAATGCTGTGGTTCATTTAATACTGATCATTTTTAAAACTAAAAGATCTGATGAGGATTTATTATAAGAACACTGAAATAGAAAAAGAAATTTGGTGTTTTGTTTCATATGCAAAACAAGATAAAAGCCAATCCCTCAAATTAATTGGACAAAATATTTATAAACATAGTAATTGGGATTACTTAAAAATAATGCATATTAAATTTATAAAAATGAAAAAGCAATATTTACAGGGAAAAAACATCAGATACAACATATGAATATACTGGCACAATATACTATGAATATACTAAGCACATAGCTAGAATGTGCCAATATTATATGAAGACTATAAGGTAAAGAAATTGTGTAAGTATGGAGAGATCCTAAACATTATGTACTAATAAGCTCCATAAGTAACAGATGTGAAACTTCAATTGAAAATCAATGGTCTAAAAGATGCTATCTTTACGTAAAAGAATTAAAGTTACAACCAAGTTAACCTTTTAAAATTAATTTATGACTGAAAACATTATATTTTATTTAATATGAGGCAAAATAGCCCCAAGACTGATAAATCGAAATATCATGGACAATAAGGACATTGACAGGTCTTTAAGATTGTTCCATAAAACATGCATTTTCTATAATACATTTTAATAACACTTTATCAATACAAATTTAGCCCAAGGAAACCTAAGTTTCTCTCCCAATTTGACACCTTTTTCCATGCAACTCGTCAATGATAACATATCAAATAAACCTGATTATTTCTGCCACCCTTCTTTTTATAAAATGAAAGAACAAATCCTTTGTGATCTTCAAGGAGTCCTCTGGGAAAACACAAAGATATATTTAAGTGCAAAATATTATTTATGTTTCAATTAAAAACATTTTTAGAGCAGTTTCAGTTATAAATGCTTGAGCAGAAAGTAGAATTTATTCAACTTCTCCTCACAGCTCACTTCCCTATAATTAACATTTTATTTGTGTGATCATTACAATTGATGAACTAATATTGATACATTATATACATTTCTTTGTTTATTGCTGAATAATATTCTGTAGATAAATATATCACAGTTGCTGCTGTTGTTGATTTGAGTCTATTACCCTATTGAAAGAATCTAGGTTTCTTCCAATTTTTGTCAATCATAAAAAAAATGTACTACAGTTTGTGTACAGGTTTTTCTATGGAAATATTTTCAACTCCTTTGGGTAAATACCAAGGAATGTGATCACTGGATTATATGGTAAGACCATGTTTAGTTTTGTAAGAAATTTACACACTATTTCCAAAGTGGCTGTACTATTTCATTGGTTTCACATCAGCAATAATAAGATTTCCTGTTGCTTCACATCCTGGCCAGCATTTGGTCTTGTCCATGTTTTGGATTTTAGGCATTCTTATAAGTAGGCAGTGATATTTTATTTTTATTTTTACTGTTAATTTTCTAATGATGCATAATGTTGAGCATCTTTTTATATGCTTATTTGCTACCCATTTGTCTTCTTTGTTGAGGTGTCTATTCAGATATTTTCTTCACTTTTTCCTTGTGTTGTTTTCTTAATGTTGAATTTTAAGAGTGCTTTGTACTGTTAGGATAAAAGTCTTTTATCAGACATGTGTTTTACAAATTTTTTCTCCAAGTTTGTGGCTTGCCTTTTCATTGTCTTAACAGTATTTTTCACAGAGCAGAAAATTTAATTTTAATAAAATCCAACATATCAATTCTTTCTTTCTTTCTTTTTGTTTTTTAATGCATTAAGCTCTTGGTATTTTATCTAAAAAACTCATTTTCAAACCCAAGGTCATTTATATTTTGTCCTATATTATCTTCTATCAATTTTATTTTATTTTTTCATTGATATTAGATATAGAGATGAAGGTAGAGGGATAGAAACACTGATGAGAGAGAACATCGACTGGCTGCCTCCTGCATGTCCCCCACTGGAGATCTAGCCCATAATCTGGGCATGTGCCCTGACTGGAAATTGAACCAGCGACCTCTTGGTGCATGGTCCATGCTCAACCACTGAGCCACACCAGCCAGGCTTATAACAGTTTTGTAATTTTACATTTTATATTTAGATCTATTATCCATTTTGAGTTAAATTTTGTAGAAGTGACTAGATTTTTTTTTTTTTTTTTGGTAACTAAATATCCAGTTGTTTTAATCAGGGGTCAGGTGTTTTGTCTGGGTCTATTGCTGGATTTCGTTTTTTTTTAAATTTATTTTTATTATTATTTTTATTTATTTTTTATTTTATTATTATTTTTTAAATTTTATTTTTGTTACAGATGTTTCTACTTTTTTACCCCTTTGACACTCTCCTCCCCATATCCCCCGCCCCGTCCCTGGCTTTGTTGTCCATGTCCATTGGTTATGCATACATGCATATAAGTTATGTGGTTTATCTCTCCCCACCCTCTACCACCCCCTCTTCTGAGGGTTGTCAGTCTGTACCCTACTTCTGTGTTTCTGGGTCTACCCTATTCCTCAGACTGTTATATTCATTATATTCCATATATAAGTGAGATCATGTGGTATTTGTCTTTTTCTGCTTGGCTTGTTTCACTTAGGATAATACTTTCCAGGTCCCTCCAAGTCGTCTCAAAGAATAAGAGATCTTTCTTTCTTACAGCTGCATAGTACTCCATTGTGTACATGTACCACTGCTTTTTTATCCATTCGTCTACTGATGGACACTTGGACTGTTTCCAGATCTTAGCAGTCATAAGTAGTGCTGCTATGAAAATGGGGATACATATATTAGTTCTGATTGGTGTTTCAGGCTTCTTAGGGTATATTCCTAGAAGTGGGATCACTGGGTCAAATGGAAGTTCAATTTTTAATTTTTTGAGGTCAAAGCATATTGTTTTCCATAGTGACTGCACCAGTCTGCATTCCCACCAGCAGTGTACTAGAGTCCCCTTTTCTCCACAGCCTCGTCAACACTGATGATTTTTGATGGCGGCCATTCTGACAGGTGTGAGGTGATACCTCATTGTTGTTTTAATTTGCATCTCTCTGATGATTAGTGATGTTGAGCATTTCTTCATATGTCTCTTGGCCATTTGTATGTCCTGTTTAGAGAGGTGTCTATTCAACTCCTCTGCCCCTTTTTTAATTGAGTTCTTTGTCTTCCTTTTGTTGAGTTGTATGACTGCTCTATATATTTTGGAAATTAACCCCTGATCTGATGTATCATTGGCAATGATGTTCTCCCATACACTGGGTTGCCTTTCTATTTTGATGATTGTTTATTTTGCCGTGCAGAAGCTTTTTAGTTTGATGTGGTTTCATGTGTTCATTTTTTCCTTTGTTTCTGTTGCCTTAGGTGATGTATCAGTGAAAATTCTGCTGAGTATAATGTCCGAAATTTTGTTTCCTACATTTTCTTCTAGAATTTTTATGGATTCACGGGTTACACTTAAGTCTTTTATCCACTTTGAGTTTATTTTTGTGCATGGTGTAAATTGATGGTCTAGTTTCATTTTTTTGCATGTAGCTGTCCAATTTTCCCAATACCATTTATTAAAGAGGCTGCCTTTTCTCCACTGTATGCTCTTGCCACCTTTGTCAAATATTAATTGAGCATATTGCCTGGGTCCATTTCTGGGTTCTCTATTCTGTTCCACTGGTCTATATGCCTGTTCTTGTGCCAGTACTATGCTGTTTTGATTAGGTGCTTTGTAGTATAACCTGATATCTGGTATTGTATCCCACCTACTTTGTCCTTCTTTTTCAAAATTGCTGTGGCTATTCGAGATCTTTTTTTGGTTCCATATGAACTTTTAAAGTATTTGTTCTAGTTCTGTGAAATATGTCGTTGGTATTTTGATGGGGATTGCTTTGAATCTATAGATTGCTTTGGGTAATATGGACGTTTTAATGATGTTAGTTCTTCCAATCCATGAATAAGGTATGTGCTTCCACTTTTTTATGTCTTCCTCTATTTCTTTTTTCAATGTCCTGTAGTTTTCTGCAAATAGGTCCTTTACTTCTTTGGTTAAGTTTATTCCTAGGTATCTTAATTTTTTAGCGGTGATGGTAAATAGGATTGTTTTTATAGTTTCCCTTTCTATGAGTTCATCATTGGTGTATAAGTATGCCGTTGATTTCTTGACATTAATTTTGTATCTTGCTACTCTGTCAAATTTATTTATTAAGTCTAGTAGATTTTTGATGGAGTCTTTAGGGTTTTCTATGTATAATATCATGTCATCTGCAAATAATGACAGTTTCACTTCCTCCTTTCCAATTTGGATCCCATTTATTTTTTCTTCCTGTCTGATTGCTATGGCTAAGACTTCCAGTACAATGTTAAATAAGAGTGGCGCAAATGGACATCCCTGTCTTGTTCCTGTTCTTAAGAAAAATGCTTTTAGTTTTTGCCCATTGAATATGATGTTGGCTGTAGGTCTTTCATATATGGCCTTTATTATGTGTAGATATGATCCCTCTATTCCCACATTGCTGAGCCTTTTTGTTAGAAATGGATGCTGGATTTTGTCAAATGCTTTTTCAGCATCTATTGAAATGATCATGTGGTTTTTATTCTTCATTTGTTTAATGTGGTGTATCACATTTATTGATTTGCGAATATTGTACCAGCCTTGCATCGCTGGAATGAATCCCACTTGGTCATGGTGAATAATTTTTTCGATATATTGCTGGAACCAATTTGCTAGTATTTTGTTCAGAATTTTGGCATCTATGTTCATCAGGGATATTGGCCTGTGTTTACTTTCTTTGTAGTGCCTTTTTCTGGTTTTGGCATTAGAATTCTGATGGCTTCATAAAACAAGTTTGCAAGTCTTCCTTCATCTTGAATTTTTGAAATAGTTTGAAGAGAATGGGTGTTAGTTCTTTTTGAATGTTTGGTAAAACTCCTCCGTGAATCCATCTGGGCCTGGGCATTTGTTTTCTGGACAAGTCTTGATTACCTCTTCAACTTCCTTAGTTGTTATTGATCTGTTCAATTTTTCTATCTCTTCTCAGTCCAGTTTTAGGAGACTGTGTGTTTCTAGAAATATGTCTATTTTGCTTAGATTGTCGAATTTGTTTCCATATAATTGTTCATAGCAGCTCTTAACGATCTTTTGTATTTCTGTGGTGTCAGTTGTTACTTCTTCTCTTTCATTTCTGATTTTGTGCACTTGGGTTCTCTCTCTTTGTTTCTTGGTGAGTCTAGCTAAGGGTCCATCAATCTTGTTTATCTTTTTGAAAAACCAGCTCTTTGTTTCATTGATCCTTTGAATTGTTTTTTTGGTCTCTATGTCATTTATTTCTGCTCTGATCTTTACTATTTCTATCTTTCTACTTGCTCTGGGGTTTTCTTTTTGTTTGCTTTTTATATTATTTACATTATGAGGTTAGACAGTCAATTAGAATTTTTTCTTGTTTCTTGAGGTAGGCCTATAGTGCTATGAACTTCCCTCTCAGAACTGCTTTCACTGCATCCCATAGATTTTGTGTTGTTGTGTGTTCATTTTCATTGTTTTCCAGGAAGTTTTTAATTTCTTCCTTGATCTCCTTGATAACCCATTCACTGTTTAATAACATGCTATTTAGCATGTGTTATGACATGTGTTCCAATGTCTTTGCATGTTTTTGTTGCAGTTTATTTCTAGTTTCATGATCTGAGAAAATGCTTAATATGATTTTCAATTTTCCTGAACTTGTAGAGACTTAATTTGTGTCTTATCATGTGGTCTATCTTTGAGAATGTCCAATGTGCACTTGATAAGAATGTGAATTCTGTAGTTTTGGGGTGTAATTCTCTGTAGATATCTATTAAATCCATTTGGTCTAGTGCTTCATTTAGAGTTCTGTTTCCTTGCTAATTTTTTGTCTAGAGAATATATCCAGTTGTGTCAATAAGGTGTTGATGTCCCCTGTTATTATTGTATTGCTGTCAATTTCTCCTTTGAAGTCCTCCATAAGATTTTTAATATATCCAATCAGCTACTCTGTGTGTTTTTATTGGAGCATTCAATCCATTTACATGTAAGGTGATTATTGATATGTACTTACTTATTGCTATTTTTGTTTAGTTTGGTTATATTTTTCTTTCTATTTCTTCTACTAATTATATCATTCCTTTTACCATTTCTTGTTGTGCTGGTTTGGTGCTAATGTATTCCCTTAGCCTTTTTTTATCTGGGAAGTTCTTTATTTGACCTTCTATTTTGAATGTCAGCCTTGCTGGGTAGAGTAGTCTTGGATTCAGATCCTTGTTTTTCATGACTTTGGTTACCTCATGCCATTGCCTTCTGGCCTGTAGTGTTTCTTGTGAGAAGTCAGTTGAGAGCCTAATGGGTTTTCCTTTGTAGATAACCTGTTGCTTATCTCTTGCTGCTTTTAGGATTCTCTTTGTCTTTAATTTTGGGCACTTTGATTACTATGTGTCTTGGTGTGGGCCTGTTTGGGTTCTTCTTACTTGGGGCTCTCTGTGCTTCTTGAACTTGAATGCCTTCTTCCTTCACCAAATAAGGAAGGTTTTCAGTCACTATTTCTTTGAATATATTCTCTAACCCTTGCTCATTTTCTTGTTCTTCGGGGACTCCTATGATGCAAATATTATTACGTTTGCAGTTGTCCCACAGTTCTCTTAAGCTGTCTTCCTATTTTTTAATCTTTTTTTTTTCCTTTTGGTTTTCTGATTGGTTGATTTTTTCTACCCTGTCTTCTAATTCGCTGATCCTGTCTTCAGCTTCCTCTACTCTGCTCTTTAGACCTTCCAATGTGTTCTTTATTTATTATATGTCACTCTTGAACTCTTCTTAGTGGTTTTTAATTTCCAATTGGTTTATTTTCAGCATCTCTATGTCCTTATTCAGGCTGTTGAGCTTCCTCAAGATCATGGCTCTGAATTCTAGCTCTGTTAACTTGCCTAACTGCTTCACATTGATATCATCTTTGGTGGAGGTCTCTTGTTCTTATATTTGGCTTTTGTTTCTGTTTCACCATTTTGGCTATCAGTGTGGGCTTTGGAGCCTGCTAACTTTCCCTGTGGGTATTGGTGTTCTGCTGTTTGGGCTCCCTGTCCTGGGTTTAGATGAGCGAGGGAGGATCCACATTAAACACCACTCTCAAGTCTTACTTTCCTGGTTAGAGTTGCTAGCCCAGGAATGGTACTGTTATCCCCCAGCTTTTTGCCTTGCGGCTAGCCTTTGAGGTTACTTGAAGAGTTTTGTGTTGTCAGTTGATTGAAAAACTCCCTCAGGGTCTCAGTATAAGAGGATTTCCTGAGGTTGGGGCTGTTGCTGGTTGTTAGTAAGCCTCAATTTGCATGTCAATGGCCCACAGGGTGTGTTTGAATCACGGAGGGAGGGGCTGCTGACTCTCCCTGGAGCCCTGGGAAGGAGCAATATGGACACTGTCCTGCGTGGGTACAACTCAGCAAAAGCTCTGAACACCCTCCAAATCCCAAGTGTCCCCACACAGTTCCAGTCCAGTCCGTGCTGCCTCTGCCGGAGCCCAAGGTGAGTGGCTGTGGCTATTTTAGCCTCTGTCCCAGTTCTGTGCTATGGAGCCGCTTAGGAGTATAACCCCAAAGGTACTGCTCACAGCTAAGGCCGCTGCCCAGCTGCCGGCCGTGGGCTCCCAGCCCCTGTCTCGAGCCTTCACAATCCTACCCAGATTGAGTCAGTGTCCCTGGTTATATGGTCCTTGCAAGCTGCTTTTCTGTTGCTTTTTCCCGTCAATTTGTCTGTGTTTTAGTTGTAATTCCAGTTTGGTCCTGGGAGACGTTTTGTGTAGCTTCCATTCACTCTGCCACCATTTTGGAATCTCCTATTGCTGAATTTCTCTTCTATTCATTGATCTATTTGTCTATTCTTTTGTCAGTATCACACTATCTTGATTATTGTAGCTTTGTTGTTTACGGATTTGTCTTTACTATACTAAAAAGTTTTGACAACTATAAAAGAAAAATGGCCTAGAGAACTAGGAATGATGTGTATATGACAAAATAGATACTGTGTAAACTTGATGGGCACTTATGAAGTGTGGCATGACAAGAGATTGTCCTCTAGAAATTGCAGAAAAAAGATGCACTTTATGTAAATGGAGAAATTGACCAAGAAAAAACTCATCTGAATCTATTCCATTCAATTAACTTCAGTGACAGATAATTCTTGAACTTCCATTGTGAATTTCAAAAGAATCCTAACATATGAATCTTTTAGACAACTTGAAGTTCTAAGGTAGCGTCTATAATCAGTATGAATAGGCAGACACTAAATAAACATTAATAATTGGTTAGGTAAATTATAGAATGTTCGATCCATGGAATATTAAGCCAATACATTATATTAACAAACATTCCTCAGGTGGAAAAAATACTGTATGATTTGTAGTGTGAAATTAGAATGCAAAATCAACACAATGTGAACACAAATAAAATATAAAAATAAGTTGCTTGGCCAGGTGTGGCTCACTGGTTGAGCATCGACCTATACACCAGGAGGTTGTTGGTTTGATTCCCGGTCAGGGCTTATGCCCAGGTTGTGGGCCTGATCCCCAGTAGGGGGCATGCAGGAGGCAGCCAGTCGATGGTCTCAATTCTCTTTCCCTCTACCTTACTCTCTCTCTAAAATCAATAAACAAAAAATATTTTTTTTAGAAGATATAAACATTCAAAGATGTTAACAGTGCTATATTGTGGAAGGGGCTATGTAAAGGACTCTTTTTTTTAATTTTGTAATTTTTTTATTTTCTATAATGAAAACAATTACTTTTTAAAAAGCTTTATTGAGAAATGATCACATACCATAATATTTACCTATTGAAAGTATGAGAGCTTCAAATCCTCATCTTCCAATTGTGGAACAGTTATAGTCCTAGTTCAAGTAGGTACTAGCAGCAAATGTATGTTAGCTACAAAGGCAGAGGCTTAAGAAGCAGAATAATCTTAAAGAATAACCAATCAGAAAGAATGTATGTACCCCTATGTTCAAAGAAGCACTATTTATAATAAATAAGATCTGGAAACAGCTCAAGTGTCCCTCAATAGATGAGTGGATAAAAAAACTGTGGTACATATACACAATGGAGTACTATGCAGCTGTAAGAAAGAAAGGTCTCTTATCCTTTGAGAGGACTTGGAAGGACCTGGAGAGTATTATCCTAAGCAAAACAAGCCAATCAGAGGAAGACAAATATCACATGATCTTTCTTATTTGTGAAATACAATGGACAAAACAAGCTGAGGTACAAAATAGACCCAGAGACATGGAAGTGGGGTACAGGGTGACAAACCTCAGAAAAGGTGAATGTGGGGGGAAGAAAGAGATAAACCACAGAACTTAAACACTAGAGATTATTAACTAAGATTATTAACTAAGGAAACTGGAGGAGGAGTGGTCATATAACTACTGTGTGTTTTATTAAGATTATAGAACTATTTAAATTTTGAGACTGACATGTATTAATTTAATTTAAAATAAAATAAATTTTTAAATAATTATAGTAAAAATATAGAGTTCATTTACTTCAGCACCTAAAAGAAAGTGGAGAGAGCGGAGAAAAGATGAATGATGAGTACTTCACCTCTTCCCTCCTTCCTGTTCCTCGGTGAGGAATCCCAAAGTAAGCAAAAGACCAAAACTAAGGGCCATTTGCTTATGGGAATCTCGCTATAGCAATTTCATAAAAGCTTTCTTTTATTTTGTTTTTCATAGTCAAGTGTTCATGCCTTGGTTAACTAGTGAAGAGGTCTTTTAAAAAATAAGCAAGAATACCTTTCTTGACAAACACAATCTGTTCCCAAAGCAGAACCTCATCTAGTTGCTTCATATAAGTATTTTTCATTAACAATTTTTGATTAGTGCTTTGCAAAAATTAATGTGAATAATAGTGGTTTCCATAGGAGTATATTCAATGTGTGTGTGTAGTTATTTCTATCCTAATTATACTTCTGGAAGTTGTATGTTTGCAGTGAATGGAACTATATTTTGTCGTATCTTTACTCCACAAATTTAAATGTTTTAGGTTCTATTTCTTTCCCAAAGACACTTTAGGATGCAGAGGGAGAGGCACAAATTACAAGTGTCAATTATAGTAATGTTTTTACATAATAGGTGTAAGCTATGGGTCATAAGACCCACTTGTCTCTTTTTTGTTACTAATAACATGATGCCAATCAAATTATATATATGTGGGTAGTGGCCGGTGAGGGAGGTGATGAAAATGAAAAAAAAACCACATTATTCCTATTAAAAGCACACTTTGCGCACACACAAATAAATATGTATTAGACCATTTTCCAAACAAAGTGAGAACAGGAACCCAACAGTGATGGTCTCTCTTCTCAGACTTTTAAAAGATATCCTAAATAGAGTGTGACATTGTTTACAGAGAAGAGGTTGCTTATGGGAGTATTTGAGTATTAATTTACAGAGTAATACTAGAAAATGCTCAAGTCACTGTGAGCTTTCCCCAAAAGAATATTTAATGTAGCTCTTTAAAGGGAAAGTTTATGCTTTTCTTATAAAAGAGGGATTCTTTTAAAAATGTTTTCTCTTTATTGATTTTAGAGAAAAAGAAAGAGGAACAGAGAGAGATAAACATCAATGAGAGAGAACATTGGCCACTTCCTGCATGCACCCCACTGGGGACTGTGTCCTGACCAGGAATTGAACCTACGACCTCTTGGTGCATGGGTCGATGCTCAACCAGTGAGCCACACCAGCTGGGCTAAAAGGATTCTTAACCAGAGGTCCAGGTGATACTGTTGTAGTAACCTGGTTATTATTTAACAGGAAAAGAAGAAAGGGAAGATTAGCTAATTTAATAACCCATGTCCATTCCCCACCCGTCGCTGGGAGAAGGGAGTGTAGACGCATGCCCAGGAAGGTCTGAGTGATGAGAGAGGTGCCAACCTGCCTCACACCTGGAAGTGAGTGAGTGGCCAAAATAGTCGTGACCACTGAAAGCACAAGAAACCTAAATATTTAATCTCCTGGACAAAGGAAAACTCTCTCTCTCCGGCCTGCACTGGACTCTTGCAGCTTCCATGCCCTGCACTGGCCATGTGGCCCACAGCCTTGTGGGACCCACACAATGACGAAATCTAGCCTGATGCCTGTTCTGGACCTGGCTGCATCATGGAGTGGACACTCTGGACGCTGGCCTTACTTCTGGCCCTGCTAAATCCACAACTGTTCTTCTTACAGGGCTGGACTGAGGGAACAGGGACACTACAACCCCAGAAATATAATTCCAGGCCGATAAAACCCATTCATCCTCCCGTGGGGGCTTCTGAATATGCTTATTCTCACTGTATTCCAAGAACCTCCTGCCATGAGTCTTGGAGGGAACTGGCCTCCTCATCCCTCCAGTAACAGATGGACTCCCAAGGGTCTGTGGAGAGAATCAGGGGTCCATTTACAGAGGTCCATGTACTATGAGAAGAAAAGTTATATATATATATATATATATATATATATATATATATATATATTTATATTTATATAAATATATATATTTATATTTTAAAAACTATGTTTATGTTGGTTTATAATTAGTTCTATGCACATGAGTTTATTCACTGAAAAACATTATTCTGAAGAATAGTCCAGGTTTCACAGAACTACCAGTGATCCATGTATCAATATGGTTAAGAATCTCTAGTTAAATTTAGAGGTAAACATGTTTTGCTGTGAATCTGAGGATGTCTCAGGACTGAATACTCAGGCAAATGACAGGAAGTCCGATGTTATTTGTGTATGGTTTTGAGAATTTTTCTTTCCTTTTTTATAGAAGGGAGGACTGCTGGATCATTTTAGAAGGTTTCTAGAGCATGTAGAGATCTAAGGAAGAAATATGGACCATAAAATTTTCATAGTCCTTTACACATTTAAAAATATCGTGTTGTATAACAAAGCCAGTGGGGAGGAGGAGAGAGATTACCTGGAGAGATGGAGATAATGGATAGGGATTCCAAGTATTGTTGGGGACATTCTGAAATGGCCAGAGTGTGATTTAGCGGTCCATTTTCACTTCATTGATTTTTTACTGGTGATTGAATTGAACTTGTTTGTTCATCAGAAATTGCCTCTGGCACCTGATTTTTGCTCCTTTTTTTTTTCCCTCTCTCTCTCTCTCTTTAAAAAAAAAAAAAATCTAACTCATGTCATATTAATTCTTGTTACTATCTAGCAACAGAATATGACACTAGTGAGAGAGAAAAGGATTTGGGGACTCAAGGTCTTCTTCAGCCTGCAGCTCAGACTACTTACTAACTGTCAATAAGAAATCAGTGTTTCCTATCTTTGTTTTACTTAATTTATTTTTATGTAATTTTATTTTTAACAATGCAAAAGTTGAAAGTTAAAAATAGTAGATATTTAAAAAGTTAAGAATCATATGATTGCACTCATATGTGAAATATAAAACTGAAAGTAACAAATGAACAAACAAGAAAAACAAACCAATAAAAACTCATAGACGCAGATCACAGTATGGTGGTTACCAGAGAGAAGGGAGAGGAGGGGGTAGTAAAAGGTAATGGGGGTCAATTATAAGTGGTGGAAGATGATATGACTTCAGGTGGTGGGCACTCAATGCAGTATACAGATCATGTATCATAGAAATGTACACTTGAAACCTGTTTAATTTTATTAACCACTGTCACCCCCAATACATTTGATTTTTAAAAAGCTACAAAAATAAATTTAAGACAGAGGCATGGTAAACATTAAAAAGTATATATTAGATACAAATTGGGGAGTATTCTTTTTTCACATTCTTAATTTGGTACCTACTCAAACTTACACAAAGATGCTTGCTAAGTTTCAAACTATATTACTGGCAAAAAGCAACCCAGAAGGTATACCCAGTCCTATCAATAGCAACCATTCCTTAGAAATCCTTTATGAATGTATCTCATTGATGCTCTTACTACTTGAAACAATTGTGACATTTGTAAGTTTTGTCTTCTTCCCACTGAAAAATGTAAACCAATAAAAACAGACCAGATATGTATTTTATATAAATTATGCATAGACTAAATACAGCCAAGTACACTGTCATTGGTAAACAAATTTAATTGAATAATACTGAGAAAACTTTATACAAAAAATGAATAAAGAGAGAGAGAGAGAGAGAGAGAGAGAGAGAGAGAGAGATGGTAGCATATTAAATAGATTTGTTTTTCTCAAGCATTTATCTTTGTACTACTCATCACGAGGATTCTGCAACACAGAGATATTACTTTGCAGGCTGTTTAAGGTCATCATATATATAGCCACTACATCTGAAAAAGATGGTAAGTGATGCCCAGCTGCCATGGCTCGGTGGTTGAGAGGTCACTGGTTCAATTTTAGGTCAGGGCATATGCCTGAGTTGCAGGCTCCATCTCTAGTAGGGGATGTGCTGGAGGCAGCCAATTGATGTTGATGCTTCTTTCATGGATGTTTCTATCTCTCTCTCCCTGTTTGTTCCTCTCTTTAAACAATCAATAAAAAACATTTTTAAAAAAAGCTGGTAAGTGATGAATTCATAATAAAGTGCCTTTAAAAAATAATCACTTCTCAAGAATTTGTATGCATATATGCAGAACCAATGGACACAGACCATAGTGTAGGAAAGGCAGGAGGGGGACAATGAAGCAAAAGGAGAGGGGGGGCATCTGTGATACTTTCAACAATAAAGATAAAATTTTTAAAAAGGCTTTGAAAATCTCATTCTCACCTAATGGTGGTGATAATATTTAAACAACTTTGAATTAAACTTGAGAAATGGCACATTATTTTTTCTTCACTGAAGCTTTCTTTCTTTTTTATTTCTTATTAGAAAACTTTATCATCTAGTTTGGGTGTTTTCTATGCTGATGAAATCCTTTAATGTCGATATAATATTTAGGGCATGGGCTTTGGCCTAGACTGCAGGGATTAAATGCTGAGTCTGCTCCTTACTGGCCATGTAACCTTGGACAAATTACTTAAAATTATTTGCTTCCTCAACTCTAAAATGGGCACATTCTATTAGTCAAAGTAAATGATGAAGGCAGCCTACATTGCATATTTTAGAGAAATCGGCTGAACCTTTCCATGGGAAGAGTAATGATGTTACATTGCAAAGGAGTCATAACATATGGGCTGTAATTCATTGGAGGTCATTATCATGATGTTATACCACTTATTGATTAGTTACTTGCAAAATTTAATTTATTTTATTTTTTTAATTCTCACCCAAGGATATTTTTCTGTTTAACTTCAGATAGAGTGGCAGGGAGGGAGAGGGAGGGAAAGAGAGAGGGAGAGAGAGACATCAATGTGAGAGGGACATCGACTGGTTGCCTCCCACATGACCCTGACCAGGCCCGGGGATGAACTACAACCGAGGTATGTACCCTTGACAGGAATTGAACCCAGGACTCATTGGTCCACGGGCCAATACTCTAACCACTGAGACAAACCAGCCAAGGCAAAATTAACTTTTTATAAGATAAATGATTCAGGTTAATAGTGGAAATATCCTTGACTTACAATATTCCAATTTTTTGCTCACTAGGTTAAATTTGGACTCTCTTAAGAGCTAAGTCATGATGTTCTCCCTAGAGCTCTTTGTTTTATTCAAGAGAAAACCTTAGACTTTTAAGAAAAAGTTCATTTTTTTCGCCATCAATGATCTAAGACTGTTTTTAAAAAGTGTCTTTGTTGAAATATATTCATCAGATTCACCTACAAAATGTATTAAAAAACAAAAGATTCCTGAACCCAATCTGTCTGACAATCTTTGGCAGATGAGAACAAGTCATTTTTCCTATTCTCTTTTTTCACCGTTACTGAAACATAATTGACATATAACATTGTGTAAGTTTAAGCAGAACACTGTGAAGACTTGATAGATACATACTGCAAAATTACTAACACAATAAGATTAGTTAACATACCTTCACCTTATGTGATTACCCTTTTGTTGTTGTGGTGAGATCATCTAAGATATAATCTCAGCAACTTTCAAGTATACCCTAGCATAGTGCTAACAATAGTCTCCATGTTGCACATTATATCTTGAAACATATTATCTTATAACTGGAATTATTACCTTTTGCCCAATTTCTCACTACTTTCCCCAGCCTCTGGGAACCACCAATCTAGTCTTTGTTTCTGTGGGTTCAGCATTTTCAGATTCCACATAAAGATGAGGTCATTCAATATTTGTCTTTCATTGTCTGACTTACTTCATTTAGCATGACGTTCTCCAATCCATCATGTTATCATAAATGGCAGGGTTTCTTCTTTTTATTGAATGAGTAATATTTTATGTGTATATATACCACAGTTTCTTTATTCATTTATTCATGAATGAACACTTATTTCCATATCTTGGCTATTGTGAATATTGCTGTGGTGAACATAGGGGTACAGCTCTTCATGACAGTAATTTCATCTCCTTGCATAGATATCTGTGTATTTGAAATAGCAGTCTCCTCCTCCAGCCTTTCTCAGCATCTGGGAGGGACTGCTGACTTGCTTCTTCCCTGCAGGCTACAGAATGTGCCCCATAGCTGCCTGCATCTTTGGCCAGACTTCCTGGTGGGGTGGACTGGTTGGTGACTTGCTTCCCTGTTGAATCAGGAACCTAGAATGAGCTCTACATCTAGAATGGCCTGCAGACTGGTGACTAAAACTGAATATAACTGCTGACATGGCCTACTGGCCAGATAGGGTCACCAGCTTGGCTCTGCAGATGAAGACAACCAATGGCTAGGACCTCTGCTCTGGTGCCACTGCCAGCAGGAATGCAGTCCTCCAAAATCTGCACACTTGTTGCTGAGATCCTGGTGCTCCTCTCTGTCTCTATCTGATTTCCCCAGTGTTTTCTGTGAGATAATACTTAAGCAGACCTCCTGAAAGCATCCTGTAATCCTGGGAAAGCTGGAAATCCACCTTGAGCTCTCCTTTTCCCATTGGAGAAACTCTAGGTCCTCACTGTGATGCTGCACCAGCCTGGGGGAGAGGTGATGCAGTCAAACTGAAACCACTCCTTTAACTCTTCTACTGCAGTTTTTCTGAACCTTTGTGATCCAAAGGGTGTTTTAGCCTCAACCCCAGGTTCTGGGATTTTCACAAAGGTATCTAGCCTATGGATAGTTGCTAGTTGCTCTTTCTGTGAGAGTAACTGAATTCAGAAATCATCCATGTTGCCACCTTGCTGATGAGACTCCATATTTATTTCAAATACAAATTTTGGTAATTCTTATGCCTAGTAATAATAATAGAGAACCATTGGTTATTAGATATTGGACTCCCACATCTATTGCATGAAGAAACATGTGTTCTCCTAGAACACACAGAAGTGTTTCTCTTTTTCTATAGTATGACAGAATTTGTAATAGTTTTATATCACTGTGACCAAGATACTGTGTCCTCTGTATTCTAACTCAGAAGTCCAGGTATATAGACTCTCCTACTCTAGTCCTGGGTTTAGATATAATTCTCTGATACAGTGACAAGAATAGCTTATAGCTTCTGTGCCCGAGAATAACATTTCATATCATCTCATCTGGGGAGAGGCTCTCGGAATACAGTATAGTAAGCCTCAGAAGGATGCCCACAAGTAAAAGTTGGGGACTTGAAATGGAGATGAAGTCTTACATATATACAGGTATAGGTTAAAAGTCACCAGGATTTAGACAGGTAGTTAACCTTCAATATATTCACAGGCTACATGTGTGTTAAAGTCTTGCCAGAAAAATATTTCAGGCAAAAAGGAGTTTCATTTGGTGATTTTAGTGCTCTTGCAAATATAAGATAACAAATGTCAGAAAAAGCTCATAATGATTTCAGGATCTTTTTAAGTTGCAGAAATTATATAAAGCCAGCACTTTTGATTTCAGCTACCTATAGTACCTAATTAATCAGCTCATAGGCAAATATCTGGAAGACAGTATCACCTTGCTTTAAGCCCACATCATTGTGCTCATGGTGGGGAAAATTAATTGTAATGGGAGAAAAATGAATTCTAGTTCTCATCTATCTCTAAAGTCTTATGAAAGAACATTTTTTTGGCAGAATATAAACTAGAACTTAACTAGGAAGTCCATCTGAAAATGTAGTTTTGTATGTTTCTTGCCTCAGAGATACAGGAGACAATTTAGAGAGTTGGGTATATTGCTGAATACAAATGGACTTTGTCTATATCAATTAAGCCATAAAGATATATGATGTTCTTCTTCCCTTTTCCTCAATTAAAAGAGACTCTGGAGATTGGTACAATGCAGATTCCTAATATATCCCAAACAGAACCAAGACTCTATGTTGTTGAGAAGCGCAAAACTATCCTTATTCATACAAGATATTTAGAATCAATACCCTTAGAGAATCAAGTTATATATTTTATAAAATATCTCTAGTCCTGAATGAAAATCTAAATGTGGGTCCAGCCAGTGTGACTCTGGTTGAGTGTCGACCCATGCACCAAGAGGCACCGGTTCAATTCCCAGTCAGGACACATGCCCAGGCTGTGGGCTGGATCCCCAGTGGGGACATGCAGAAGGCAACCAATTGATGTTCTCTCTCACTGATGTTTTTCTCTCTTTCCCTCTCACTGTTTCTCTCTAAAATCAATAAAATAAAATAAAATGTGGAATTAAGTCGGAAAGCAGAAACCTAGTCATGTATATAGTAACACATACACATCAATGTATATTTAATATTACTTGAATATATAATATCATTTACAAAAATTAACAAAATTAGTAAAACTGTTCTAGACACAGTATTGTAGAACTTAAAACTACATTTCAAAAATATGAAAGTCAATTAAAGATTTTGGCATAACCCGCAAAATGATAATTTTGTAAGAATAGTTTTCTAGACTATTCTTAAGAAGTTGTGATTCTCTTCATGTCTTTATAATAAGGGAGCAATTAAGTATTTCCCCTACAGCATTTTTAATCATTCTAAATATAAATGGCTACAAAATTTTACAGAAAAGTACCTTTTATTTTTAAGATAGGTTAAGTTGTAGTTTATTATGTCACTTACAATGTAAAGTATACTCATCACATAATTATCTTCATAAAGTTAATGTCTCAGTGGAAATAATGTCTAAAATATGAAGGCAGCACTTATTCTCAAAAGTCCTTTTCTCATCTAAAATTCATGAATCTCTAATACTTTGGCTGATTTAGGAGAAAGAATCGGACAACATTCAGTTGCATTTTCCTAATATTCAAGTGACTTCCAACCAAGTTGGATCTGTCCTGAGAGAACTATGTCTCCAAGGATACGTAACCTGATTCTCTTTCTAAATCCATCAGTACTTGCTGGGTGGGGTCTGCCTCTCTTTCTCTCAGAGGCTTCTCACAGTTATAGGGCCGCTGGTGGAAAATTTAACCAGAGCATCTTAAGTTCCGTTCTTTTTAGTTCAAAACTTCCAATACTAGAGTAACTTTTTATGAAATTACTTTTTTCCTCTTAACCCCATTCTCCACCCCATCAACACCCTCTAATGGATTATTTCTTATTCTGCCTGCACTGGCCTGTAATCAGAAGGATTCTTCCTTGATTTGTTTATTTGGTGTTCTAGCCTCCCCTGGGGCAGTGCCACCTCAGCTGATAAACACGTGGTCCTCCACAATTTTCTATACTTGCAAGCAGGACAAACTTTTTCTTTTTAGTATAGAGCTAGAAGATTGATAACCTGACAAAGCAATTACAGTAAAACTCTATTACAAAGCACTTCACTATTTCACAGATTCGATTATACCCTGGGTCAAACTATGACCACCGCATACACTGTGCATTTTTCTTAATATAACATGGAAGGAACCTACAACGTAGGTGCTATCTGATTTTCCAATATCGACATTATTACAGTGGTCTCTTTTATCGCATTGACTCATGTTGCTAGATAGAAAAAATTACTTTCTATTCAATTTTCAAGGACTAGCAGATAAACAATGTCAAAAAATAATATCAGGTGCCATTTTGTCTTATAATATAGCCTTATCCCATTACATATCATCCTGGTTGTAAAATATAGTTGGTGATTTAGATTAGTAAGCAAATATTTTAGAGATGATTTCCTATAAAAACGGTATAAGGAGATGTGATATTTGACTTAAGTAAAAATACTGACATGACTGATGATAGCAGATGCCTCTCTGCCTGCATGTGACGTCCCTCCATCAGACAGCTCTGTGCCCCAGACTCGCTCTGTGCTGGCTCCCCTCCAGGCACTGATCTGGTCGGGTCCTCAGACCCAAGGAGCCATTGGGCAGAGTGCCTAGGTCTCTATCACTTTTAGGAGCCCACAAACATGTTTTAGTTTCTTTTAAAGTCAGGAGAAAAAATAAATGTTTAGGTTGATGTCTTAACAGATAATAGTAAAATATTTATCTTTATATAAATGTTAAATGAAAATTTTAACTCTTTCAATGATAGAAAGGGCCCGCCACAGTCCAATGTGGGCTTGCATGTCTTTCCACGTTCCTCCTGGTTGCCTGCTTGACCATGTGTAAGTGTAGCCTGGAAGTACAGGAGAGTTAATGTCCCTGGGGAAAAGAATCCAGATGAGCAGATTTGAGGAAAAAAAAATTATAAATTTCCTAGAAGAATCAAATCCCTGCTGCCCCTCTGTAGCATCCTCACTCACTATCTCTCTCTCTCTCTCTTTCACACACACACACACACATGCACACACACACAATTCTGCATCGCTCTTGAAGTAGTCAATTTCCTACTTTCAAGGCAACACAGACTGACTTTGATTCTGCACTTTACCACCAATTCTAATCTTTCAAAATATAAAAATGTTCTTTTAGATTTCTTATTCCTAATTATATTTTCTTTCAATAACAGATTTATTAAGATATAATTCACACACCATAAAAATTCCATTTAAAGAATATAACTCACTGATTTTTCGAATATTCACAGTGCTATACAATTATCACCATTACATAATTTTAGGACATTTTTACTACTCACAAAAGAAGCTTTGAACCCCTTACTAGTCATTCCCTCTTTTTCTACCCACCAGCCTCTGGAAACCAGTACCTTCCCGTCTACATGGATTTACCTATCCTGAATGTTTCATATAAATAGGATCATACAGCCCAGCCGGTGTGGCTCAGTGGTTGAGAGTCAACCCATACATCGAGGTCACTGGTCTGATTCCCAACCAGGGCACATGCCCAGGTTGTGGGCCCAATCCCCATGCAGGAGGTGGCCTATTGATGCTCTCTCACATTGATGTTTCTATCCACCTCTCTCTCTCCTTTCCTCTCTCTTTAAAAATCAATAAAGAAAAAAAAATTGTTTAAAAAAATAAGTAAATAAATAGGATCATATAATATGCAGTCTTTGTGACTGGTTTCTTTCACTTAGCATAGTGTCCTCAAGGTTCATTTATACTGTAGCATGTACAAGAAATTTGTGTTTTCTTATGGCCAAATAATATTCCATTGTATGAGTACATTACTTTTATTTACCATTCATCAGTTGATAGACATTGGTTTGGTTTCTACTTTTGGGCTATTAGGAATAATGTTGCTCAAGATATTTGTGTACAAGATTTTAGGGGACATGTATTTTTATTTGCTTTGGGATTTAACCTAGGATTGAAATTTCTGAGTCATGTAGTAACTCTATGTTTAACTTTTGGGGAACTTCCAAATTATTTTCAAACATGATTCACTATTTCATGAGAAATTTTTGAGTGTTTTAATTCTCCACATCCTCACCAACACTTATGTCTGTTTCTTCTATCTTAGCCATTTCTATATGGGTGAAAAGGTACCACATTGTGGTCTTGATTAGCATTTCCCTAGTAACTGCTTATGTTGAGGATAATTTCATGTGCTTATTGGCCATTTATATATTCTCTTTGAAGAGATCACTATTCAAATATGTTGTCCATTTCAATTGGGTAATTTGTCCTTTTATTCTTGAGTTCTAAGAGTTCTTTTTGTATTATGCATGCAATACTATTATCAGATAAATGATTGCAAATCTTTTCTCCCATTCTGTGAGTTTTCTTTTCATTTTCTTGATGGTATTTTTTAAAATCAAAAATATGTTTTAAGTTTAATTATTTATTGCTTGCACTTTTGGTGTAAGACTTGTTTATCTAAGAAACCATTGCCTAACCCAAGTTCACAAAGATTTTCTCCTATATTTATTTCTGAGTTTTTCCTGTTTAGCTCCTGTATTAGGTCTATGATTCATTCTGAGTTAAGTTTTATACATGGTATGAAGTATGGGTCCAGTTTCATTCTTCTGCCTATAGATATTTAGTTGACACAGCACAATTTGTTGAAACAGCTATTAGTTGCCCATTGAATCGTCTTGGTAACCTTCTCAAAAATCAATTGCACAAATTGTAACAGCATATTTCTGTACTCTAAATCCTATTCCATTGATCTATATATCTATCAATATTCCAGCAAAACATGTTGATTAATATAAATTTTTAGTAGGTTTTGAAATCAGAAAGTGTGAATCTTTTAACTTTGTTCTTCTTTCTCCATTAGGGTTTTAGTTATTTGTGTCATTTGATTTTCTTCACATGAATAGAATCAGCTTCTCAGTTTCTAATGAGATTTTGATAGAAATTGCATGGAATCTGCAAGTTATTTGGGGAAATATTTCCTCAATATACTAATCTTCAATCAACGAATATGAGACTTTGTTCTATTTATTTAGGACCTCTTTAATTTCTTTGGATCATGTTTTATCATTTTAATTGAACAAGTCTTGCACATCTTTGTTAAATTTATTCCTACTTTATTGTTGGTGTTATTTTAGATGAATTTTTTTCTTGATTTTATTTTAGATTCTTTGTTACTAGTGTATTGAAATACAATTGATTTTTATTGATTGATACTGTATCAAACAATTTTGCTGAACTTATTTATTCCCAATACAGTTTTTTAAAAAATGATTTCTATATACAACATCATGTCACCTTCAAATAAAGATAGTTTTACTTTTTCTTTTCCAATCTTGATGATTTCTGTTTTCTGTTAGAACCACCATTAAAATGTTCAACAGAAATGAAGAGAGCGCTTATTCTTGTCTTGTTCCTGATCTTAGTTGAAAAGCTTTCACCATTAAGTATAATATTAACTGGAGACTTTTCATAGATATTCTTTATTATATAAGGAAATTCCTTTCTGCTACTGGTTTGTTGGATGTTTTTAATTTTATTATTATTATTATTATTTTTTTAGAGAGAGAAGAAGGGAGAGGCAGAGAGAGATAGAAATATTGATGAGAGAAAACATCAATTGGCCACTTCCTGCATGCCCTACACTGGGAATTTGGCCCACAACTTGGGCATGTGCAGGAATTGAACCAGCGATCTCTTAGTATATGGGTCAAGGTGCAGACACTGAGCCAACTGGTTAGGCATTATTTTATTTTACTTTTTAACTCATCTTTATTGTTGGATGTATTACAGATGTCCTTTCCTCCCCACCTTGTCCCCATTAAGCCCCTCCTTGCTCCTGGACCCCTCCTGCCTTCTCCACACTATTTTCTGTGTCCATTAATTATGTATATATGCATATAAGTTCTTTGATTTATCTCTTCCCATCCCCCCTTCTCTTTGAGGTTCCTCATTTAACAACCAATTTATACTTCTTAATCCCTTCACCTTTTTCTCCCATCCCCTCAACCTCCCTCCTATGTGACACCAACAAACTGTTCTCTGTATCTATGAGCCTGTTTTTGTTCTACTTGTTCATTGTGTTTGTAGATTCAATTGTTGATAGATGTGTATTTATTGCCATTTTATTATTCATATGTTTTATTTTCTTTTTCTTCTTCAAGAAGACCCTTCAACATTTTATATAATACTGGTTTGGTGGCAATGAAGTGTTTTTTTTTTTTGTTTTTTTTTTAATTAAATACATTTTATTTTATTTTTTAAAAATTTTTATTAATTTATTTTTTTACAGATGTTTCTCCTTTTTTTTCCCATTGACACCTTCCTCCCCATCCCCCCCACCCCGTACCCTGCTTTGTTATCCGTGTCCATCAGTTATGTGTACATGCTTATAAGTTCTGTGGTTTATCTCTTCCCTCCCCACACCACCCCCTCTTCTTTTGTTTTTTTTCCTCATTCGAGGACATTTTTCCATTTTTTGTACAGACAGAGTGGGAGGGAGAGAGAGGAAGAGAGAGAGAGGGAAACATCGATGTGAAAGGGACACATCGAGTGGCTGCCACCCGCACAACCAACCAGGGCCGGGGACAAACTGCAACCGAGGTACATGCCCTTAGCGGGAACCGAACCCGGGTCTCTCCGAACCGCAGGCGGACGCTCTAACCGCTGAGCCAAACCAGCCAGGGCGCACCCCCTCTTCTGAGGGTTGTCAGTTTGTACCCTACTTCCACGTCTCTGGGTCTACCTTATTCCTCAGACTGTTATGTTCATTATATTCCATAAATAAGTGAGATCATGTGATATTTGTCTTTCTCTGCTTGGCTTGTTTCATTTAGGATAATACTTTCCAGGTCCCTCCATGTTGTCTCTGGACATCATATGCAGCAGAATTTTCACTGTTACATCCCTTAAGGCAACAGAAACAAAGGGAAAAATAAACACATGGGACTATATCAAACTAAAAAGCTTCTGCACAGCAAAAGACACAATCATCAAAATGAAAAGGCAGCCCAATGTATGGGAGAGCATAATTGCCAATGATACATCAGATAAAGGGTTAATTTCCAAAATATATAGAGTACTCATACAACTCAACAAAGGAAGACAAAGAACCCGATTAAAAAAAAAGTGATGAACTCTTTTAGCTTTGTGTTCTCTGGGAAACTCTTTATATGTCCATCAATTCTAAAATGATAGCTTTGTAGGATAGTGTAATCTTGGTTGTAAGGTCCTTACTTTTTATCACTTTGAATATTTCTTGCCTTTCCTCATGGCCTGCAAACTGTCTTTTGAATAATCAGCTGACAGTCTTATGGGAACTCCCTTGTAGGTAACTAAATGCTTTTCTCTTGCCCTTTTTAAGATTATCTCTTTGTCTTTAACTTTTTGCATTTTGATTATGATGTGTCTTGGCATGGGCCTCATTGGGTTCATCTTGTTTAGGACTCTCCATGCTTTCTGGACTTGTATGTCTGTTTTCTTTACCAACTTAAGGAAGTTTTGTCATTATTTTTTCAAATAGGTTTTCAATTTCTTGCTCTCTCTCTTCACCTCTGGCATCCTCATGATATGAATGTTGGTATGCTTGAAGTTGTCTCAGAGGCTCCTTACTCTAACCTCATTTTTCTTTTTTTTCTTTTTTTCTTTTTGCTGTTCTGATTTGGTGCTTTTGCTTCCTTTTATTCCAAATCGATAGTTTGCTTCTTCACTTCACCTACTCTACTATTGATTCCCTGTAAATTATTCTTTATTTCAGTTAGTGCATCCTTTTTTTCTCATTGGTCCTTTTTTATGTTGTTGATGTTCTCACTAAGTTCCTTGAACTTCCTTATAACCAGTGTTTTAAACTCTGCATCTTTTAGATAACTTATCTTCATTTCCTTTAGTTATTTTCCTGGAGATTTGTTCTGTTCTTTCATTTGGGACATGTTTCTTTGTCTCTTCATTTTGGCTGCCTCCTTGTGTTTGTTTCTATATGTTAGGTAGAGTTGCTCTGTCTCCTAGGCTTGGTAGGGTTGCCTATTGTAGTAGGTGTACTGTATGGTCCAGTGGCACAGTCTTCCTGATCACTCCAGCTGAGCCTTTAAAGTGCACCCCTCATGTGGGCTGTACAGCTTTCAGTTGGTTGATGTTGGCACATCAATGAGAGGAATTTACTTAGGCTGATCAGCTGCAAGGACTGGCTATGACTGCTGACCACTGACCTCTGACTACTTTGAAGGATCAGCTATACAGGAGCCTACCACATCGAGCAAGATTATATTTTAGCAGGTCTCTGGTACCCACTGAGTCCACTCCTTGAGTGTGTCACTTGTGGAGGTGGTTGGGTGGTGGTACTTCGATGTGGTCTGAAGCTGTCCACTGGGTGAACTGGCTCTGTGGCAAGGTCAGCCACTGCTTGTGTTCTGCCTAGGGCCACCAGGCATATGGTACAAAGCCATTGGGAGATGGCTGCTTCTTGTGTTGGCTTGGAGGTGCACAGAAAAAGTCAAGCTGCGAACCAAGGCTGGTTGCATTTAGTGCTAGGCCTGGGGCCACGTAGTGAGAGGTATAAAGCTCACTGAGACTAGATGCTGCTTGTTTGAGAGAATTTAGGAAAGTCTGAAGCAGGATCCATCATAGGCCTATCCAATGGTAAAGCAACTGGAAACAGCTTGGGTGGGCCCAAAATTTGGGTAGGGCAGGGCCTCAGAGAATCACTAGGGTGGGGCAAACAGTGTGAGCCAGTGAATTCCCAGGTATCGCACCAGTCTGCCTGCCCCATGGGTGAAGGGCTCACCAAAGGAACATCAGCCCCCACCAGCATGTCTGTTCAGGAGAAAGCTGCCTCTCCAGCCCTAGCCAGGTTGCCAAAAAACTCAATTCTTCCCTGTATGTCTCTGGTGCCTTTCAAGCTGCCTCCCTTATGCCGGGGCCTGGAGGGAGGGAGTCTGAATAAGTCTGTGTGTGAGTCCTTTAAAAGGAACTGCCTGGGGCTCCAGTAGCATCAGTCTCCCTCAGCCTCAATCCCAGCTCCATTTTACAGCCAGAAGTGATGGGGACTTCTCTTCCTGGCACTGGAACCCTGAGCTAGGGGACCTGGTGTGGGACAGGGACCCCTCACTCCTCAGAGAAGACCTTCACAGCTAAGGTATCCCTCCTGATTTTTGTCCATTGCACGTGGATGTGGAACCAGCCTGTCCATGCCTCCTCCTCTCCTACCAGTCTCCATGTGGCTTCTTTAATTTTGTAGTTGTAGGACTTCTATTCAGGTCAAATTCAGGTTCTGAATGATGGTTGTTCTGTAGTTTTGTCATAATTTTGGTGTGGTTGTGAGAGCAGGAAAGTACCACATTTATAAACACTACTGTCTTGACCAGAAGAATGGTTTGTTGGATATTTTGATAATGAAAGAGTTTTAAATTTTGTCACATATTTCTTCAATATCTATTATGTTGATCTTGTGGTTTTGGTCTTCTAAATAATATGGTATATACATTGATTGTTTTATGTATTTTGAACCAAACTTGCTCTTGCTTTACTGAGATAAATCCAACATGGACATGTGTATAATTTTTAAAAACTTGTTGCTGATTTACTTTGCTAGTATTTGGTTGAGTAATTATGCCTCTATATTCATAATGGATAATAGTCTGATATGTGTGTGTGTGTGTGTGTGTGTGTGTGTGTGTGTGTGTGTATGTCTTTGACTGGTTTTGGTATTAGGGGTATGTTAACCTCATTGAGTGATTTAAGAAATTATTCATTCCTCTATTTTTCAGAAAATTTGCTGAGGATTTGGTGTTAAATCTTTGAACATTTGTTAGAATACAACAGCAAATGATCTGGATATGGGCTTTTCTTTCTTTTCTTTAAATTTCTAGTTGAATCTTCTTTCATAAATCATTTCAGGTTTTTAAAAATTTTATTTTAGTCATTTTAAGTGATTTGTGTCTTCCTGATAATTTGTCCATTTCATCTAATTTATCACATTTTAGGCATACAATTGTGGTACCTTGTACTACCTAATATAATTATCTTATAATTCTTTTTTATTCTGTAAAGAAGATAATGATGGTCTTTTTTCTGTCTGATTTTAGTAACTTAATATTGCCTTTTTTTTTCCCTTTTGCTCTAGTAAAGTTTGTCATTTTTTTAAAATATTTTCAAAGAGAAATTTCTAATTTTGTTGTTTTCTCTAGTCATTTTTAAAAATTTGTATATCCTTTATTTCTGCTCTGTTTTCTTAGATTGATTTTAGAGAGAGAGGAATAAGAGGTTATAATTGACATATTAACTAAAACAATCTAGTTTGTAGAAGGCAAACTTAATTTATACACTGTATAAAACTGTTGCACTGTAGCTCCATTCCCCCGTCTTTGCCCTATTTTGATATAAATGAACAGTTTTATATATTATAAATCCTCCAACAGTTTTATAATTATTTCTTTGTGTAGAAGTAAAGCATTAAAAGAAAAATACATTTGTAATATTGTTTACATGCATTTACTTTAACCAGTCTACTTCTTCCCATGAATTTGAGTTATTATCTAGTATCTTTTTCTGAATGACTCATTTTAATGTTTCTATAGGGCAAGCCCATTAGTAATAAAATGTCTCACTTTATATTTATCAAGGTATGTCTTAATTTCTCCTTCAAATTTGAAAGGTAGTTTTGCTGAATATAGAATTATTGGATGACATTTATTTTCTTTTAGCATTTTGAATATATTATCCCACTAACAACTGGCATCCCTTATCTGATGGTGAGTCAGCTTATCACTTCTATTGAAGATCCCTCATATGTGATGCATTGCTTTCTCCTGCTGCTTCCTGCATCCGTTTTGTCTTTGCCTTTTGTCAGTTGCACCAAGATGCGTCTACATGTGTATCTCTCTAGTTTATCCTTTTTAGAGTTAATTGAGCTTCTTAGATAGGCATATTAATGTTTTTCACCAAATTTGGAGAGCTTTCATTTACTATTATTCATTTAAATATTTTCTTTGGCTCTTTCTTACTCCTGTCTTGAGACTCCAGTTATGTCTATATTAGTGTGCTTAATGGTATGTCACAGGACCCTGAGGCTCTATTTATTTTTCTTCATTCTTTTTTTCTTTCTATTTCTTATATTGGATAACCTCAATTGACTTATTTCAAAGTTCACTTTTTCATTCTTTTTGTATCCATTTTAATCTTCTATTTATTCCCTTTAAATTTTAGTTATTGGACTTTTCAACTATAGAATTTCTTTTCTTTAAATAGCTTCTGTCTCTTGATTAGTATCTACTTGGTTAGATATTGTTCCCACCATCTGTTTAGTTCTTCAGACATGGTTTCCTTTAGCTCTTTAAACATATTTATACCAGTTGGCATAAACTTTTTGAATATTAAGACCAAGGTCTGGACTTTCTCAGAGAGAGTGTCTATTGACTAATTTTCCCCTATCCCCATGGAATAATTAATAAAATATTTACTATTTAATAAAATATTATGTATCTCATAACCTAGATATTATCTAATAATATAATGTGGGATCTGTCAACACAGACATACCAGTTCCCCCACCCCCAACCTGACTGTTATTGCTGATTGAGATATAGTTATTTATTTATTTTTTAAAAATCCTCACCCGAGGATATTTTTCCATTTATCTCAGATAGAGGGAGAGGGAGGGAAAGAGAGAAGGAGAGAGAGAGAGAGAGAGAGAGAGAGAGAGAGAGAGAGAGAGAGAGACATCAATGTGGATGAGACACATCAAGGGGCTGCCTTCTGCACGACCCCGACCAGGGCCGAGGCTGAAGTACAACTGAGGTACAGGCTTTTTCCAAGAATTGAACCTGTGACTCATTGGCCCACAGGCTGATGCTCTAATCACTGAGCAAAACCACCAGGGCTGAGATATAGTTTTTGTGGCTACTTGTTTGTTTTGTGTCTTTCTTGGACTAATTTTATAAGGTTCATGTTCTTTGTCTTGTCTGGCCACTGAAGTCTCTACTCTTTACCTTTGTCAGCTAATGACTGGGAAGACTTCCTTAAATGCCTTCCTTGTAGTCCCAATCTCCCAGTCTTAGCAGAAGAGCTCTGTTGCACTGGTGTTTGCCTTCAGTGCTCCGGCAGGGAGTTCATACTCTGCCTTCACTTTCACTACATCCTTGTCAGAGATTTAAGGTCAGACAGAGCTGGGAGATTAGGTCTTATTTTGTTTTTCTTTGGCATGCATACAACCCTGCTCATGGGAATTATCTTCTCGATTTCCAGGAATTGGTTAAACCTCTCAAAGTCCCCTATTGATACTATTCTCCATTTTTCTTTGAAAATTTTGGTTACCTTCTTTTTAGTCTAAATTTTTACTGTCACTTCTGGCAAGTGACAGGTGAAAAAAGAGTCTACATGTTCCTCATGAAACTAAGCTATAAAATTCCTCCTAAGATTTATTACTATATATCTCTTTGCCACCTCATTTCTAATTTATTTTTAGTACTTAATTAAGAGAAAAAACCCTACGTGGTTTACTAAAGAAGGTACAAAAACTTATTCTCTAAAATTATGTGCTCTTAATTACAAGGGGGGAACAATATGATGAAGTAATGATATCACTACTCTTATTTACAAACTATTTACTTAGTAATCCCTAGGCAACAAATGGCTGCTTTATCCACTTCCTAGATCCCCCTTTTCATTTTCAGTGTTTTGTTTACTTCTTCTCTGCTCAGTATCAGCCAGTTGCATTCTGAATATAGTCATTGTTCTATAACTTTATTTCATACCAGATTATCAGCTATAAGCTATTTAATGGAAGGACCTGGATGTTATTCATTCATTTTTGTCTACTTAATTTCTATCACATTGGTTATTTTAAGAAAACAAATATAAAAATAATGTAATGCACTAGTATGTATTTTACACATATCTTTGAGATTTTTTAAATGGTGGTTCTATATAAAATTGTTAATATTTTATCATTTTCACTTAAAGAAATGGAAGTTCATGTGATTCTAGTTAATGTAAGTATGTCTAAAACAGATAGAAATCAAATACCCATTCCTGGAATAGGTGGAATTTGACCCCAATTCAGGATTTATTTTGGAAACTGAATTTGATGGTCATTACCTTAAAGTATCTGCACCACCATGTTCATTGCTGCATTATTTACAGTAGTCAAAGCATGGAAATGACCTCCATGTCTATCAACAGATGAATGGATAAGGAATATATGAGATATATACAGGGGTGGGCAGTAAGGTGATTTCATTTCATTGTGATTCCCTCATATGTAATTTTTTAGTTTGCTGGGCTCACATCCCATGCCATGATGTCTAAGCAACAATGGAGGCTGTCTTTTATATTTGATTTCACTTAAGTGAGATCTCTTTTCAGAAATCCCACACTAAATATATTTATTTCCACGACCAGGACATCTGCCAAATGGCTCAAGCCTCATTTCTGAACTAGTTTGTGCTAAGGAGCTGAGATTACCTTTAGACTCTTCAGACTGCTCCAGGAAACACTGGTTTATGCCATTGCATGAGAAATATGATGGCATTGACAATGAAAATGAATGTGCATTTGGATATTTTGTCCTCAGTGCAATAAAAGAAGAAATGCAATGAAAGAAGAAATGCAATGAAGAGGAATGAAAGAAGAAAACGACAGGTACATTTCAGCTAAACACCCATTCATGGTACAACTCACAGTGAAATGTAGAATGATTTTATGGGAAAATTGTCACTCATCTTCTATGGCTTCAGGGAACCATTTGCTAAAAAGCATGCCCGAGACCGGAAAGGGAAAACATTGTAATGACTAGGTAAATGCTCACCCAATGTACAAAACTGAATATCACATCCTATGAAGTTGGGCTGCCATATTTCAAAAAAGGAGGTAAAATTTGAACCAATGGCAATTTTGTGACACTGTATCCCTGATAGACTACACAGGTCTGGGAGCTATATATGCTCCTCTCATCATAATTCCCCATGACCCACTTAAAAATTTGTGCCTCTATGTGCATAATTATAAGCATAGCTGGAATAAAGAAACTGATTCCTAAAGTGTGAGCAGTGGTGTCTTGAGAGCAAAGGGAGAGGAAAAGTTTGCTTCTATCACGAAACACAGTAAAGGTCCACTAATCGTGACCCTTTGTCAAGATCATGGTTACTCTTTGTCATGTTAGACCCCTTTTGACGATAGACAAAGAGAAAAGAGAAAGGAGTTTGTTGTGTCTTAAACGTCTATAGTTGTTAACACTGTTCTGAATGCCAACATGAAGATTCTGGAACATGGTAGATTAGTCACATTTAAATACAGTACTAACTGCTTATGTTTCTCTTTGCCCCTATTTACTTTTTTAAATTGACTTCAGAGAAAGAGGAAGGGAGAGGGAGAGGGAGATAGAAGTATCAATGAGACAGAACATCAGTCGACTGCCTCCTGCATGCCCCCCACTGGGGATTAGGCACACAACCTGGGATGTGCCCTGACTGGGAATTGAATCGGCGACCTCTTGGTGCATGGGTCGATGCTCAACCACTGAGCCACACCAGCTGGGCTCTTTGCCCCTATTTTTAATCCTTGTGAGAAGAATCATATATCATCCATATGTAACATGATATACTGTAGGTAGGGATTACAAAAAAATAAATTTGGCATTTATAGGGAAGATACAGGTAGCTGCCACTCCTCTCCTTACAAGATTAACTTTGGAACATAATGGGAAGGATCCTGGGACCTTACACTTTGGTATCTAAATAGATGATTCCAGGGGAAGATACAACTTGTGTGTATAGCTTTACAACTCAAAGATTATCTCCATATCTCAGCAAGGTTTTTGGGTCTGAGCAGTGTATGAAGTTTAGTGCAGCAAATTCAAATGCTGCATCAATATCCTGTCCAGACCATTTCCAAGTGACAATTCTTCCATCTCTGCCTAAAAGTTCCTGTTTATTTGTTTGTTTACAGGACTTTGAAGTTACTTTGAATAGTAACAGATTTGTACATCAGGATATTTAATACTTCTTGGGAGCATATCTATGCCATAATTAAATTGGAATAAAAAACCCAGCTCTTCCGCCTTTGCTGAAAGAGACATGTTTTTACATAATTTCTAAAATTATTTCTGTGAAACTATATTAAGAATGTAATTATCCTAACTGAAAGCATTGTCAGAGTGACCTCTAGGTGATGTATCTCCTGGGGATTTGTGGTTATGGTTAAAAGACTGTATTCTCCCTTTTTAAAAAAAAAAAAATTATTTATTTTTTTGTTACAGATTTTTCTCTTTTTTTACCCCATTGGCACCCCCCTCCCCACCCCACCCACGCCCCGTCTGCTGCTTTGCTGTCCATGTCCATTGCTTATGTATACACGCATATAAGTTCTGTGGTTTATCTCTTCCCACCCCCTCTTCTGAGGGATGTCAGTCTGTGCCCTACTTCCATGTTTCTGGGTCTGCCTTATTCCTCAGACTGTTATGTTCATTATATTCCGTATATAAGTGAGATCATGTGGTATTTGTCATTTTCTGCTTGGCTTATTTCACTTAGGATAATACTTCCCAGGTCCCTCCATGTCGTTTCAAAGGATAAGAGATCTTTCTTTCTTATAGCTGCATAGTACTCCATTGTGTATATGTGCCACTGCTTTTTTATCCATTTGTCTACTGATGGATAATTGGGCTTTTTCCAGATCTTAGCTATTGTAAATAGTGCTGCTATGAACATGGGGGTACATATATCCTTTCTGATTGGTGTTTCAGGGTTCTTAGAGTATATTCCTAGAAGCAGGATCACTGGGTCAAATGGAAGTTCAACTTTTAATACTTTGAGGTAACACCATATTGTTTTCCATAGTGGCTGCACCAGTCTGCATTTCCACCAGCAGTGTACTAGAGTCCCCTTTTCTCCACACCCTCGCCAACACTTGTTGTTTGATGATTTGTTGATGGCGGCCATTCTGACAGGTGTGAGGTGATACATCATTGTTGTTTTAATTTGCATCTCTCTGATGATTAGTGATGTTGAGCATTCCTTCATAAGTCTCTTGGCCATTTGTATGTCCTGTTTAGAGAGGTGTCTATTCAGCTCCTCTGCCCATGTTTTAATTGGGTTCTTTGTCTTTATTTTGTTGAGTTGTATGAGCACTCTATATATTTTGGAAATTAACCCCTTATCTGATATATCATTGGCAATGTTGGTCTCCCATACAGTGGGTTGCCTTTCCATTTTGATAATTCTTTCTTTTGCTGTGCAGAAGCTTTTTAGTTTGATGTAGGTTCATGTGTTCATTTGTTCCTTTGTTTCTCTTGCCTTAGGTGGTGCATCAGTGAAAATTCTGCTGTGTATGATGTCCGAAATTTTGTTGCCTACATTTTCTTCTAGAATTTTTATGGATTCACGGGTCACATTTAAGTCTTTTATCCATTTTGAGTTTATTTTTGTGCATGGTGTAAGTTGATGGTATAGTTTCATTTTTTTGCATGTAGCTGTCCAATTTTCCCAACACCATTTATTAAGGAGGCTGTCCTTATTTCACTGTATGCTCTTGTTTCCTTTGTCAAATATTAATTGAGCATGTTGCCTTGGGTCCATTTCTGGGTTCTCTGTTCTGTTCCAAAAAAAAGACACTACAAAGAAAGAAAACTACAGGCCAATATCCCTGATGAACATAGACGCCAAAATCCTGAACAAAATACTAGCAAATCGGATCCAGCAATACACCAAAAAAATTATCCACCATGATCAAGTGGAATTCATCCCAGGGATTCAAGGCTGGTACAATATTCACAAATCAATAAACGTGATATACCACATAAATAAAATGAAGAATAAAAACCACATGATCATATCAATAGATGCCAAAAGAACCTTCGACAAAATCCAGCATCCATTTCTGATAAAAACGTTCAGCAATGTGGAATAGAGGGATCATATCTAGACATAATAAAGGCCATATATGAAAGACCTACAGCCAACATCATACTCAATGGGCAGAAACTAAAAACATTTTCTTTAAGGACAGGGATGTCCACTTTCACCACTCTCGTTTAACATAGTACTGGAAGTCTTAGCCACAGCAATCAGACATGAGGAAAAAATAAAAGGGATCCAAATTGGAAAGGAGGAAGTGAAACTGTCATTATTTGCAGATGACATAATATTATACATAAAAAACCCTAAAGACCCCATCAAAAATCTATTAGACTTAATAAATGAATTTGGCAAAGTAGCAGGATACAAAATTAACGTCAAGAAATCACGGCATTCTTATACACCAATGATGAACTCACAGAAAGAGAAACTAAGAAAACAATGCCATTTACCATTGTGGCAACAAAATTAAGATACCTAGGAATAAACTTAACCAAAGAAGTAAAGGACCTATTTGCAGAAAATTACAGGACATTGAAAAAAGAAATAGAGGAAGATATAAAAAAGTGGAAACACATACCTTGTTCATAGATTGGAAGAATTAACATCATTAAAATGTCCATACTACCCAAAGCAATCAATAGATTCGAAGCAATCCCCATCAAAATACCAATGACATATTTCACAGAACTAGAACAAATACTTCAAAAGTTCATATGGAACCAAAAAAGTCCCCGAATAGCCACAGTAATTTGAAAAAGAAGGACAAAGTAGGTGGGATCACAATACCAGATATCAGGTTATACTACAAAGCGACTGTAATCAAAACAGCCTGGTACTGGCACAAGAACAGGCATATAGACCAGTGGAACAAAACTGAGAACCCCAAAATGTATTCTCTTTTGAAGTAAGGCTGCCAAATATGATGTGACATATGTAACATTAAAAAAAAATAAAGGAAAAGAAAAAGACATCAACCAGAGGCTGATGTTAGATTCCCAAATGGAAAAGTTTTTATTGCTCACCCAATTTTCAGTCCTGAGCAACATCTCATACCCCAAGAATACAGATTGAAGTGGAGGCTAGTTCCCTTTGGCAAAGAACCTTGTAAAATGGCTTGTTGTAAACTCTCCCAAGGAAATCTGCTGCAATTTAGTGGAGTGACTGTAAATGCTACTAAAATAATAGACAAAACATATACAAAAAAGAAAAAGAATATGCAAATTTATTTCATGTGTTGTTAGATACTAGCCCTTAACCGATTCTGATATCAGAAGAATAGAAATATCACTATTTCTTAGTTTCCAAGAATGCATCTTTAGGATGACATACTAAGCAAATGTTGGACTCTCTACTATGGAGTCTACTGTGGCTACTAAGTGTCTATGTTAGGAAGGGCCGAATAAATGATACAGAAACGACCCCTATTTCAGGCCCAGATGGTAAATCAGAAGCAATACTGGATCCTAGTGTAATTTACAGTGAACAATGACATCCTCAAAAACTACAAGAAAGCAGCTGCTGTGAATCTCATCAATCTTCAGTATAATTCACCTGTTCATCTCTGGGAGAAACAGAAAATGAGTCACGGCAAGTGATGGGATATTAAGCAGTAGCTCTAGTCTTAGTCCCTGTGCCGGTTGTAGTACTTTGACTGGAGCTGATCAACGCAACCTCTAATTCTTAGATTGTGGCTATTGATCAGATAAATAATTTATTTTAATTACCTTCAGAAAAGGGAATCAAAAGTATTCTCCTAACATGAATTTATTAATTTTTAAAAATAGTCTTTATTTTCTATTTTATTAATTTTTAATAATAAAATTTGAATCTTTCTACTTTGGGTTTAATTGATTTAAAATTTCTAACATTAACTAGCTAGAGAGCTTATTGATTTCTAGACTTTCTTCCTAAGATATGCACTAAAATCCATTGTTGTGTAGTCACTACTACACAACATTTGGATATGTTGAATTTCCATTAAAACACAGTTAAAGTATTTTCTGTTTTTCACCATGATTTGTAAATATAAAGCCTAATATCCAATTGGGCTATTTCCTATTAAATTTTGTTGTTGTTATTATTGACTTATAGCTTAATTTCACCATGGTCATATTATACAGTTTATTCCCAGGAAATTTACTGAGACATGCGTTACAACCTAACATGGTATTTTGGGTAAGTGCTCCATAAGTACTTGAAAATAATACTTATTCTATTATTAGCTACATTGTTTTATATCAGTCAATTAGATCTGGTTTGTTAATCTTGATCAGAAATTCTATATTATACTGTTACTGTGATTTTTTCTGCTTTGCTTATTCTGTCATTCACTGTAAGAAATTTGTTAAATCTCCCATTCTGATTATGCATCTAATAATTTGTTATTTTAGACTGTCAACTTTTGATTTATATAGTTTGAATTTTGGTGCATACCCACTTAGAATTATAATAATTTTCTGGTGAGTTAACCCCTTTATTATTTTGAAATGTCCCTCTTCCTTTTCAGTAATTTATTTTGTCTTACCTGCTTTTCCTGATATTAATATAGAAAAGCCTTATTTTTAAACAGTGTGTATATTTTATGCCTTTTTTTTTTTTACTTTAATGCTCTGTGTCATTAAACTGAAACGGTGTCTCTAAGCAACATAAGAGTGGGTATTTATTTTGTTTGTATTTTTTAGAGTACAGGTTGACAAATCTTAGTATTTAGTTCATTAACACTCAAAATAATTATTTTTGGAATTGGATTTTATCTATCATAATATTGTTTGGTGTTTCTTTTCCCACTGATCTTATATTAATTTATCCAATTTTTGCTTTCTTTAGAATAAATAAAATAATTTAACAATTATTTTCTTTCTCTTCACTAGCTTGTTAAATATAAATCCTTTTAATATTGTTTTATTAAATGCCTTAAATATTACATGTATGTTTGACTTATAACTTCCACCTATGCTTGGTAATTATATTTTCAAGATTCTCCATGCAATTCTAGTACCTTGGTATACTAACTACATTTACTTTCTTTTTTCCTGTTATGTTATTGTTACTATACATTTTAATTTTACACATATTCTATGATTCCTAGACTTAAATAATTGTTTTACACAATTGTGTTTTTGCTTTTTTACATATTTATGTTTTTCTTTTTTATTGTTTTTTATTCCCACATTTGTGTTTTCTATTGATGGCAATTTTCTTTCTATCTGAGAAATACCTTTTAGTGTTACATTAGGTGCAGATTTACTCAAAATGTGGTGTCACATTTTCTCACCTTTTGTTTGCCTAGTGAGGTCTTTTGTTTCACATTACTTTTGAAGTTAATTGGTATATATTTCTAAGCTATATTGGACTAACCCTCTGAGAGGTTAATTATAAACTCTGGACAGAATCATTTTTTAGAAATGTATTTGAGAGAACTGGAGAGTCAACAAGATTATGGAAAAAAAAAAATAGAGAATCAATCACTAAAAGGCAAAAGCTGGAGAAAATTTGCATTTATATAGCAATTTTATATTGTTTCATTTATATAGCCAGAGATATACCCTACTTTTTGTGCAGCAAAGTGTCTGAAGCTAAAATATGAAGATGTAGTCTTTCTGGCTTGAAGAAAGCAATAGCAGTGTGAGGGGACACACCCCTTAAATAGAGACTCATACTTGGGGAATCTCAAAGATATGTGTGTAAATTACAGACAGGTTCTTGGATGACCCCAGAACTGTACTTTATAAGGGAAATTCTTAGTTGGTCAAAGTCAGGGGCAGATGGAAGTTTGACGGAACTTAGTAGAGATTTCCATTGCTGCTTATACAGGAAAAGCACTGAGCTTATATTAATTTACCCAATTAATTAGATATTGTTCCAACCAAATTAACTCCTTGCTAACTCCTACAACAAAATTGTAGCTCTTAAAAAGGAGAATGAAAAACATCTCCCAAAATGTGTCACCCATGGCTAGTGTGTTATAAAAAATTACTTGACATGAATAGAAACAGGGAAATATGACCCATAGTCAAAATAAAAAGTAATCAACAGAAACCAACACTGAGATAATCTAGATATTTAGAACCAGCAGGCAAAGATTTTAAAAGTAGGTGTGTGTGTGTGTGTGTGTAGATATAGATATAGATATATAGATATATATAGTTTTCTTTATTGCTTTTTTAGATAAAGAGGAAAGGAGAGGGAGAGAGAGAGAAACATCGATGGGGCAGAATATCAATTGGCCACCTCCTGCATGCCCCCCACTGGGGATTTGGGTCATAACCGGAGCTTGTGCCCTGACTAGGAATTGAACTGGTGACCCCTTGGTGCATGGATTGACTCTCAACTACTGAACCACACCAGCTGGGCTATAAATATATTTTTATACTTAATAGAAAATATGGTCATTATTATCAGAAGTATGTGCAATCATTGAAGCTGACAATATATCAAAAGGAATTGTTCAATCAGAATATCAGAGAAACATAATTTTAAGCAAGAGAAAACATACACCAGTGACAACTGGAATAATATCAAGTAAAATTTCAAAACATGAGAAAAGAGAATATTTTTCAATAGAGTCAATAATGACAAAAATTCCCAAAATACGATGACAAATATGAACTTATAGATTCAAGAATCTCAAAAATCTTGAAGTAGTATGAATACACAGAAAACCACATCTAGGCATATTAGAGTCAAAATATCGAAAACCAAAGATAAGAAGCAAATCTTGAAAGCAGCATAGAAAAAATGATGCACTATGTACATGATAAAAATCATGAAATTACAGGTTTTTCCAATCAGAAACAATGGAGGCCAGGTGACAGCAGTAAACTGTGTTGGACAGTTAAAATAAAAAGTCAATGCAGAAATCAATATACAGTAAAAATATTATTCAAAAATTAAGGTGAAATGAAAGCATCCTTCAGTAACTCAGAAGCTGAGAAAAATTTTCTAAGCACAGCTACACTCTCAAAATGCTAAAGGAAAAATCACTAGACTGGAATGAATAGTAGCATACTGGGGTCTGTCAGTGAAATGATACTGCTGCAAGTTTCTACATTTTATGTGATATGGTACAATGCTAATCTTAACTCTGATATGTTAAAATATAAATGGTAACCACCAGAGCAAACATTTAAAATAAAGAAAAGAGGCATAGCCTAAAAGACAATACATATTCAATATCACACCAATATTATTCACACAAAGGTAGGAAAGAAGTAATAGAGGAAAACAATAGGTGGATTTATAGAAAAAATAGCAAAATGGTAGATTTAAATAAAATCATTTAAATATAATATTGAAAATAAATGGGCTGACACACTCCAATCAAATACATAAGTTGTCAGACTGGAACAAAATGCAAAATATGTTCTGCTAACAAGAGATGACCTTTAAATGAAAAGGCACAGTTTGAAAGTAATTGAATGAAAATAAAATGTTAGGTAAGCACTAATAAGAAAGTTAGTGTGGCTCTATTAATATCAGACAAAATAAACTTCAAGGCTAGACATATATTATTAAAGAAAAAGAGGCAGACACCATACAAACAAAAGGAAGATGAAAGAGTTAGAAATGTATGAATCAGATAAAAGAACTTCAGCTCTGGCCTGTTTGGTTCAGCAGTTGAAGCATTAGACTGAGGACCAGAAAGGCCTGGGTTCGGTTCCCAATAGGGGCACGTACCAAAAAAAAAAAAAAAAAAACAACAACAACAAACTTCAAAATATGTCAATGGCTGACAAAATAGAGAAAAAAGGCAAAAATTCATAAATATACTGAAGCTCTTTTCTCAGTAATTGATAGAATAAATAGAAAAAAAAATTACAGGCTGTAGAGTATGTGAATAATACTTACTATAAACCACACTGGCCTGACTGAAATTTTAGGAGACTATATACAATCACAGTAGAATATGCATCCTGACCCCACAAGTCCCTAGTAATAATTCAGCATGCTAGAGTTTAAGCTGGGTCCTAAAAGAATAAATAAATGTTACAATGCAAAAAATTGGAATCATAATGTGTAGTCACTGACCATGATGAATTAAATTAGAAATGTGTACTAATTATAAAAAATGATTAAATATTTAGAAATTAAGCAATAGAATTTATTTTCTTAATTTAATTAATTAATTAATTTTTGTTACAAATGTTTCTCCTTTTCCCCCCACTGATTCCCCCTCCCTCTCGCTCCCCACCCTGACCCCAGCTTTGTTGTCCATGTCCATTGTTCACGCACACATGCATATAAATTCTGTGGTTTATCTCCCCCCCATCCCTTCTTCTGGGGATTATCGGTCTGTACCCCACTTCCACATCTCTGGGACTACCCCATTCCTCAGACTATTATGTTTGTTATATTTCAAAAATAAGTGAGATCATATGATACTTGTCTTTGTCTGTTTGGTTTCTTTCGCTTAGAATAATACTTTTCAGGTCCCTCCATGTCGTCTCAAAGGATAAGAGATCTTTCTTTCTTACAGCTGCGTAGTACTCCATTTTGTGTATGTACTACAGCTTTCTTATCCAGTCGTCTACTGATGGACATTTGGACTTTTTCTAAATGATAGCTGTTGTAAATAGTGCTGCTACAAACATGGGGGTAAATATATTCTCTCTGATTGGTATTTCAGGCTTCTTAGGGTATATTCCTAAAAGTGGGATCACTGGGTCAAATGGCAATACAATTTATAATTTTTTGAGGTAAAACCATATTGTTTTCCATAGTGGCTGCACCAGTCTGCATTTCCACCAGCAGTGTACTAGAGTCCCCTTTTCTCCACACCCTCGCCAACATTTGTTGTTTAATGACTTGTTGATGGCAGCCATTCTGACAGGTGTGAAGTGATACCTCATTGTTGTTTTAATTTGCATCTCTCTGATGATTAGTGATGTTGAGCATTTCTTCATATGTCTCTTGGCCATTTGTATGTCCTGTTTGGAGAGGTGTCTATTTAGTTCCTCCGCCCAGTTTTTAGTTGAGTTGTCTTCCTTTTGTTGAGTTGTATGAACACTCTGCATATATATATATATATATATATATATATATATATATATATGCATATATATATATATATGAAATTAACCCCTTATCTGATATATTAATGGCAATTATGCTCTCCCATACAGTGAGTTGCCTTTCCATTTTGATGATTGTATCTTTTGCTGGGCAGAAGCTTTTGAGTTTGATATAGTCCCATGTGTTCATTTTTTCCTTTGTTTCTGTTGCTTTAGGTGATGTATCAGTGAAAATTCTGCTGTGTACGATGTCTGAAATTTTGTTGCCTACAATTTCTTCTAGGATTTTTATGGATTCATGAGTCTCATTTAAGTCTTCTATACATTTTGAATTTATTATTGTGTATGGTGTAATTTGATGGTCTAGTTTCATTTTTTTGCATGTAGCTGACCAATTTTCCCAACACCATTTATTAAAGAGGCTGTCTTTACTCCACTGTATGCTCTTACCACCTTTGTCAAACATTAATTGAGCACATTGCCTGGGTCCATTTCTGGGTTCTCTGTTCTGCTCCACTGGTCTATCTATGTGCCTGTTCTTGTGCCAGTACCAGGCTGTTTTGATTACAGTGGCTTTGCGTATAACCTGAAATCTGGTAATGTGATCCCACCTACTTTCTTCTTCGTTTTCAATATTGCTGTGCTATCCAAGGTCTATTTTGGTTCCATATGAACTTTTGAAGTATTTGTTCTAGTGCTGTGAAATATGTTGTTGGTATTTTGATGGGGATTGAATTGAACCTATAGATTGCTTTGGGTAGTATGAACATTTTAATGATGTTAATTCATCCAATCCATGAACAAGGTATGTGCTTCCACTTCTTTATATCTTCCTCTATTTCTTTTTTCAATGACCTGTAGTTTTCTGCGAATAGTTAATTTACTTATTCGGTTAAGTTTATTCATTGGTATCTTAATTTTTTGGCAGCAATGGTAAATGAGATTGTTTTCTTAGTTTCTTTTTCTGTGATTTCATCATTGGTGTATAAGAATGCCATCAATTTTTTGACGTTAATTTTGTATCCTGATACTTTGCCAAATTCATTTATTAAGTATAGTAAATTTTTGATGGAGTCTCTGGGGTTTTCTACGTATAGTATCATATCATCCGCAAATAGTGGAAGTTTCACTTCCTCCTTTCAAATTTGGATAGCTTTTATTTTTTCTTCCTGTCTGATTGCTGTGGCTAAGACTTCCAGTACTATGTTAAATAAGAGTGGTGAAAGTGGGCATCCTTGTCTTGTTACTGTTCTTAAGGGAAATGCTTTTAGTCTTTGCCCATTGAGTATGATGTTGGCTGTAGGTCTTTCATATATGGCCTTTATTATTTTGAGATATGATCCCTCTATTCTCAGATTGCTGAGCATTTCTGTCCGAAATGGATGCTGGATTTTGTCGAAGGCTTTTTCAGCATCTACTGTTATGATCATGTGGTTTTTTTTCTTCATTTTATTAATGTGGTGTATCACATTTATTGATTTGTGAATATTGTACCAGCCTTGCATCCCTGGGATGAATCCCACTTGATCATGGTGAATAATTTTTTTGTTGTATTGCTGGGTCTGATTTGCTAGTATTTGGTCAGGATTTTGGCATCTATGTTTATCAGGGATATTGGCCTGTAGTTTTCTTTCTACATAATGTATTTTTCTGGTTTTGGAATTTTCTGGGTTTTTGTTTGTTGGGGGCGTCTTGATGACATCTTCAATTTCCTTAGTTGTTCTTGGTCTGTTCAAGTTTACTATCTCTTCCCCGTCCAGTTTGGGAGATTATGTGTTTCTAGAAATTTGTCCATTTCACTTAGATTGTCCAATTTGTTGCCATATAATTGTTCAT
Organism: Molossus molossus; assembly: GCF_014108415.1. Classification (NCBI taxonomy): domain Eukaryota; kingdom Metazoa; phylum Chordata; class Mammalia; order Chiroptera; family Molossidae; genus Molossus; species Molossus molossus. The sequence goes on along the minus strand of NW_023425344.1, from coordinate 70,955,034 downwards.
AGTAGTTGTTAACGATCTTTTGTATTTCTGTGGTGTCTGTTGTTACTTCTCTTTCATTTCTGATTTTGTGTATTCGGGTCCTCTCTCTTTGTTTCTTGGTGAGTCTAGCTAAGGGTCCATCAATCTTGTTTATCTTTTTGAAAAACCAGCTCTTTGTTTCATTGATCCTTTGAATTGTGTTTTCTTTCTTTTTTTTGGTCTGTATGTCGTTTATTTCTGCTCTGATCTTTACTATTTCCTTCCTTCTACTTGCTCTAGGGTTTTCTTTTTGTTTGCTTTCTAATTCATTAAGTTGTGAGGTTAGATCATCCATTGGAGATTGTTCTTGTTTCTTTAAGTAGCCCTGTAGTGCTATGAAGTTCCCTCTCAGAACTGCTTTCACTGCATCCCATAGATTTTGTGTTGTGTGTTCATTTTCACTGTTTTCCAGGAAGTTTTTAATTTATTCCTTGATCTCCTTGGTAACCCATTCAGTGTTTAATAACATGCTATTTAGCATCCATGTGTTCCAATGTGTTTGCATTTTCTTGTTGCAATTTATTTCTAGTTTCATGCTATTGTGATCTGAGAAGATGCTTTGTATGATTTCCATCTTCTTGAATATGTAGAGACTTAGTTTGTGTTCTAAAATGTGGTCTATCTTTGAGAATGTCCTATGTGCATTTGAGAAGAAGGTGAGTTTTGTAGTTTTGGAGTGTAATTCTCTGTAGATATCTATTAAATTCATTTGGCTTCATTTAGAGTCTCTGTTTCCTTGCTATTTTTTTTGTCTAGAGGATCTATCCAGTGATTTCAGTGGTGTGTTGAAGTCCCCTGCTATGATTTTATTGCTGTCAATTTCTTATTTGAAGTCCTCCAGAATATTTTTAATATATTTTGGTGCTCCTATATTGGGTACATATATATTTATTAAGGTTATATCTTTCTGTTGGATAGATCTTTTCAATATTATGTAGTGGACTTCTTTGTCTCGAGTTATAGTCTTTATTTTGAAATCTAGTTTATCAGATATAAGTATTGCTACTCTAGCTTTTATTTTCCTTTCCGTTTGCTTGGAAGATTTTCTTTTTCCATCCCTTTACTTTCAACCTATGTGAGTCTTTTGTTGGGATGTGAGTCTCTTGTAAACAACATATATGTAAATCATGCTTTCTTATACAATCAGTTACTCTATGTCTTTTTGTAGTACCATTCAATCCATTTAAATTTAAGGTGATTATTGATATGTACTTATTTATTGTCCTTTTTTTTAGAGTGGTTCTATTTTTCTTTCTATTTTTCCTGCTAATTACAGCAGTCCTTTTAACATTTCTTGCAGTGCTCATTTGGTGCTAATGTATTCCCTTAGCCTTTTCTTTTTTTCTGGGAAGGTCTTTATTAGACTTTCTATTTTGAATGATAGCCTTGTTGGGTAGAGTAGTCTTGGATTCAGATCCTTTTTTGTCATGACCTTGGTTACCTCATGCCATTCCCTTCTGGCCTGTAGTGTTTCTGTTGAGAAGTCAGCTTGGAGCCTTATGGGGGTTCCTTTGTAGGTACCCTGTTGCTTATCTCTTTCTGCTTTTAGGATTCCCTCTTTGTCTTTAGATTTTGGCATTTTGATTACTATGTGTCTTGGTATGGGCCTGTTAGGGTTCTTCTTACTTTGGGTTCTCTGTGCTTCTTGAACTTGAATACTTTCTTCCTTCACCAAATCAGGGAAGTTTTCTGTCACTATTTCTTCAAATATATTCTCTAACCCTTGCTCATTTTCTTCTTCTTCGGGGAATCCTATGATGTGAATATTATTCCATTTCCAGTTGTCCCACAGTTCTCTTAAGCTGTCTTCCTGTTTTTCCATTGTTTTTTTCCTTTTGATTTTCTGATTGGTTGATTTTTTTCTACCCTGTCTTCTAATTCACTGATCCATTCCTCAGCCTCCTCTACTCTGCTGTTTAGACCTTCCAATGTGTTCTTCATTTCTGAAATGTCATTTTTCATTTCTTCTTGGTTGTTTTTTAATTTCCAACTGGTTGATTTTCAACATTTCTATGTCTTTTCTCATGATGTTTATGTCCTTACACATGCTGTTGAGCTTCCTCAAGATTATGGCTCTGAATTCTAGTTCTATTAACTTGCTTAACTGTACCTCACTTATCTCATCTTCAGTAGAGGTCTCTTTTTCTTTCATTTGGCATTTGTTTCTTTTTTTCATCATTTTCGCTATCTTAGTGGGCTTTGGAGCCTGCTAAATTTTCCCTGTAGGTATTGGTGTTTTGCTGTTTGTGGCACCCTGGACTGGGTTTGGATGGGCATTGGAGTACCCAAGTTAAATGCCACTGTCAAGTCTTACCTTATTGGACAGAGTTGCAAACCCAGGAATGACTCAATTATTCTCTAGCTTTTTGCCTGGAGGCTATTTGTCACAGTTACCTGAAGAGCCTTGTCTTCTCAGTTGAATAAAAAACTCTCTCAGGTGTTTAGCATAAGGGAATTTTCTGAGGTGGGGCTGATGCTGGTTGTTAATGAGCCTCAATTTGCATTTTGATGACCACTGGATTGTGTTGAATCTCCAAGAATGGGGCCACTGCCTCTCCCCAGAGCCCTGGGAAGGAGTAAGATGACTACTGCCCTGTATGGCTGCAACTCAGCAAAAGCTCTGAGTGCCCTCCTAATCCCGAGTGTCCCCACACAGTTCTAGTCCAGTCCACCCTCCCTCTGCTGCAGCCCAAGGTGAGTGGCTGTGGCTATTTTAGCTTCTGTCCCTGCTCTGTGATGTGGAGCCACTTGGGAATATAACCCTGAGGGTGCTGCTCACAGCTAAGACTGCTACTGTCCATGGTCTCCCAGCCCCTCTCTCATACCTCTGCAATCCTACCAGGATCCAATCAGTGTCCCAGGTTATATGGTCCTCCAAGCTTCTTTTCTGTTGCTTTTTCTTGATGATTTGTCTTTATTTTAATTGTAATTCCAGTTTGGTCCTGGAAGATGGTCTGTGTAGCTTTCATTCACTCTGCCACCATTTTAGAATCCCCCTAAGTAATAGATTTTAAAATCAGGAAAGAAATAAATCAATAATAAAGTTATAAGAAAAATTGGGGAGAGGCAACTATAGCAATGTTACATAGGAAAACTTTATAAATGTTTACATTAGAATATAAATATTTAAAGTGAATCTAATTTTACCTTCAGAAGCTATAAAAAGATAAATTAAAAGAAGAATAAGTGGAAAGAAGGATATAAAAATGAGATATTGATGAAATTAATAAAAACCATGAATAAATGGAAAGATATTTTATGATCTTGATTGGGAACATTTATATTGTTACAATGTCTACACTACTCAAAATAATCTATAGATTTACTGCAATCCCTATCAAAATCTCAATGGCATTTTTCAGAAATAGAAGAAACCATTCTTAAATTTATACACAACCACAAATGACCATAGATAAGCAAAATCTTGGGGGAAAAAAAAAGAAGAAGAAATCTGGGTACATCCCACTCCCTAATACCAAACTATATTACAAAGCTCTAGTAATCAAAATAGTGTGGCATTAGCACAAAAAAACACATAGATCAATGGAACAGAATAGAGATCCTAGAAATAAACACATGCAGATGTGGTCAATTAATTTACAACAAAAAATGCAAAACTTACATTGGGGAAAGGAGAATCTCTTCAATAAATGGTCTTGGGAAAACTTGACAGCCACAGGCAAAAGAAGAAAACTGGATAAACTCAATATGAATTAAAGCCTTGAACATAAGACCTGAAAGTTTAAAACACATAGTAAGTAAGCTCCTTGTCATCAATCTTGGCAGTGATTTTTGGATTTGACACCAAAAGCACAGGCAAGGAAAGCAAAAAAAAAAAAAAAAAAAAAAAAAATTGACTACATAAAACTAAAAAGCTTCTGCACAGAAAATAAATAAATAAATAAATAAACAAACAAACAAACAATAAACTAAACCTACAAAATGACAGACAATATTTGCCAACCACACCTCTGATAAGGGGTTAATATCCAAAATATATAAGAACTCATACAACTTGGTATCAATCAATAAAAAATCCAATTTAAAAAATGGATAGTATAACTGACCAGATATTTTTCCAAAGAAGTTATATAGACTGGCTGGTGTGGCTCAGTGGTTAAGCATTGGCCCATGCACCAAGAGGTTGCCAGTTCTATTCCTGGTCAGGTACATGACCAAGTTGTGGGCCAAATCGCCAGTAGAGGGAATGCAGGAGGTGACCAATTGGTATTCTCTCTTATCAATGTTTCTATCTCTCTTTCTCTCTCCCTTCCTCTCTCTCTCTCAAATCAATAAAGAAAAAAAAAAAAGAAAAGAAGATATACACATGGCCAATGGGTACATAAAAGGTGCTCTATATCACTAATCATCAGGAAAATTGAAACCAAAATCACAATGATATATCACTCCACATTTGTTAGAATAACTATCATAAAAACGACTAGAGGTAAAAGTGTTGGTGAGGACGTGGAGAAAAGCAAATCCTTGCATACTGTAGTTGAGAATGTAAATTGGTACAGTCATTATGAAAGAATGTTCCTCAAAAAATTAAAAGTAGAACTACCAAATGATCCCGAAATCCTACTTCTGGGTATACATCCATAGAAAATGAAAAGAGGATGCCAAATAGATATCTGCACTTCCATGTTCATTGCAGCATTACTCACCATAGTAAAACTATGCACAACCTGTCTAGTCAAGAGCTGTATCTTTAAGTTTAGTGGAACACTAACTCTATCCTCTGGTGGGAGTATTCCTTTCTCTAGGAACAAGAACTTCTAAATACTAAGAATAAAAAATTGTGGGGATAAGAAGCACAGATTTCCTACGTGGGTCAGTAAGAATGACAGTGAGGAAGACCATTTCTGTTGTAATATTTACATTTCTCTTTTTATCTTTATATTTACTCATTAATGACAGAGTATTGTACAATAGTTACACATTAAAGTGTGTATGTGTCCCAAAGTATAGTGCCCTGCACTCATTGGCTGTCACCTCCAAGCCAGTGCACATGCAATACTTTTGAAAGACTCTCCCTCTGCTGTATCAGGCTGATAGCTTAGGGGTGGAGTAGTACCAGTGGATTTCATGGTCATCTGCCTACTGCTGCACCCATTGCCATAAAGTGAGTTCCTTGGTCTAAGATGTAAATATTAAAGAGAAATGTAAATATTAAAACAGAAATGGTCTTCCTCACTTTCATTCTTACTGACCCATGTAGGAAATTTGTGCTTCTTATCCCCACAATGTTAAATATCTCTTGGTTGTAGATCAGATATCTTTTAAGACTTCTAATAGTAGTGCAAGGTGAGGCACTGTGCACAAGAAAAGAGACTCCAAACCTGGAATACATGTAAATCATAGACAAGATAAATAATTTTCTTTTCCATGATGGAACATATCCCAGGAAATCAACTGGCCATGAAATAGGTGATAGTCCCCTCAATGAAGGTTCAATAGTGAGGATCAGGGTTGGTCTTTTGTTTGTTGTTCAGACATTCAGTGGCAACCGTAGCTATTAATGTGTGCAAAGATAGCCTTAATCTCTGCAACCCTGGTTCTCAGTTTATGAGTCCATTTTATAATCACTAAGGTAGATGAGGAGGTAGGCTGGATTACATCTACTAACCAAATAATTCTCTCCACTGGTTTTTCAGTACCTTTTTTTTTTTGGCAGTGATTACTCTCTGTATTATTAATGTATAATGCAAATAAATATCTTCTCACTTTGTGCCAACTGGACAGTCAACTAAGCCCTTTTATACTATTTGTGAGTTGGTGTATATCTTTAAATTAGACCACATCTCTTTTCACATCAAGTGAATCACTGCCCTAAGCTCTGCCTATTGGGTGGGTTTCTTCTCATCACTGTCTTTAAGGCCAGCACTTAGTTAAGCTGTAGAGAAGCAGGTCATGGGAAACCCATACAAGTTTATAGATACAAAGTGAGGGAGAGATGTTGGTGTGAAATCAAGCTGAAGGTCTTGACCACTTGTCTAGGCAGCTCACACGTGCCTTCTGGAATTGTTTAGGCCAATGGCAAATGTTCTGCTTCCATTTCACCATGGTTTGCTGCTGAGATCACCTGACCTTATGACTTGTTGGGTCCAGCAGTACCCAGATCTTGATGAATAACATTGTTTATATATATAAGGGGGGAGACAAAAGTAAGTTTACAGTTGTCAGTATGCAAAGCACAAGAGTTTATTCTTGTATTATTATTTATTAATTTTTGGGTTATTTTTCATGTGAACAACTGCAAACATATTTCTGCCCCGTCCTGTATCGATCGTGCCATAGTCAGATGTTCAATATCAACATGAGCTCAGTAGCATTCAAGAAACTGTTTTTTTTTTTTTTTTAAGTAAACTATTTATTTTGAAGTGAAGTTTTTCTTTTTATATTAGATTTACAGAAAAGTTGAAAAGATAGCATAGGAAAATCTCATATACCCCATACTCAGTTTTCCCTATTATTAAAACTTTACTTTTAATGGTAGATTTATTACAATTAATGAAAGAGTATTGGTACATTTTATTAACTAAAGTGCATACTATATTCATATTTTCCTCAGTTTTTACTTAATATCTTTTTTCCCATTTCAGGATCCTATCCAAGATATCATATTCAATTTAATTGTCATGTCTCCTGAAACTTTTAGTGGCCGTAGCAGTTTCTCAGATTTTTCTTATATTTGGTCTTAACAGTTTTGAGGGGTGTTGGTGAGATATTTTGTAAAGTCTCTCAGTAGGATTTTCTATGATTTTTTTTCTCATACAATTTACTTATTTTTTTGAAGGAAGGTCACAAAGGGCAACTGCTATTCTTATTACATTGTATTGGAAGTATATATTGTCAATATGACTTATAGCTATTGATGTTAACCTTGATGACTTGGCTAAGGCAGTGTTTGAGAGGTTTCTGCCCTCTAAACTTAGTCCTTACCCCGGTCTCCACACTTCATTCTTTGGAACAAAAACACTGTGCACCTTCCTTTCTTAAGGAGTAGGAAGATGTGCTCCATCTTCTGAAAGGTGATTATCTACATAGATCATTTGAAGTCTTTTGTATGGAGGTATGCCTCTTCTTCCTCACTTATGTATTCAATCCAGTATTTATATCATTATGGGTTTGTGTACACGTATTTTATTCTTTGGGTTATGATTATGTTATTACAAATACTGTTGCAATAAATTAGTAGTTCTTTCAGTTGGCCCCTGTGTCTCTTCTCTATACTACCATCATTGTGAGTTTTTTTTCTTTTTTCCATAATTTACCTACTCCAAGGTCACGTTTTATATTTATACTTCTTGTCCCAAACCTAGAATCAACCATTTCTCCAAGAAGCCCTGGTTCCTTTTATTGGAGAATAGTATTAGTAACCAAGACCTGTACTCTAGGCATGCACTTGCTACTAAGGTACTGCCTTTAGGCCCTCTTGGCTGACTAAACAAGGAAATATATATGTGTACTCCAACCAGAGTACAAACACATATCACAGATATTTCTCTATGTATCCCTATCACATTAAGCTAAAGTCGAGTTTATTCTGATGTCTCTGACTCTAATGCATTCTCACAGGAATCATTCTAGCCTTCTCCCCTCAGAAAGTGCCTCTTGAAAGGTTTATCCTTTCTGGCAGGAAGCATAAATTCCATCTCCAGAACATAGCATCTGTGCTCCAATTTGCAACATCCTCATTCACTTTTCCAGATGTTTTACATGGCACTGTGGCATGTTTTTCTCTGCCAGACACACCACATCCCTAGTATAAGGTGATCTGCCATGCGTGTTGTCCCAGTATCAGTGCTGCTTGTTCACACCCTGGGCTTGCTATAAAATGCCTTTGTTTCCCCACCTTGGCACCCAATCAAAACTAGTACAGTAGAGTCATCTGATAAATGGGATGGTGCAGGATTCCAAAGTGTGGAATATGCCAATTCCAAAATCTGAAGATAACTACCGAGTGTTGTGCTTATTTTAAGTGGTAAGTGGTACAAGTTGCCAGGTCTTATTCTTTTCATTGGATAAGATGTCCTGATAAGCCCCAGAACACTAGATCCCCTAAAAATTTTCCATATTTGACAGGCCTCTCAATCATTTTAGGGTTCATCTCTCATTCTCAGTGCCCATATGGGCTTAACAAGTGATCCAGAAGCACTTGCCAATTTTGCCATTTGGGTCCAATTAATATGACATCCACATTGTGGACTAATGTGAGATTCTGTAGACTGTCCAGAAAGAACAGGAACAGGAGAATGAATACAGTGCTATGCCATGAGTAAATGTACAGTTTTGCTCATCCTTTGTGAATATGACCCGCTTCTTTTTCTACTTTCTTAAGCCAACTGGGGCAAGAGGACATTTGCCAAATTAATGCATTCTAAGGTCAGGGGGTGCCACTGGCTGGGTTCCACATTTGGCTGGACCTATTGGCTGGGCTCTGTATTCAAGAGAGGCTGTGGAGTGGTCTCCTTGATTACACTGGGCTACTGGCTGTGCTCCTTGGCCAGGTGGGGCCACCGCTGGTCTCTACAGTCACCTCTGGCCTGGCAAAGGCACAGGCTCTGTTACCTTGCAGGACGGTGTCACAATATTGGGCAAGGCTGTCAGCTGGGCTCCACAGTTGCTCCTGGTCAGGTGGGGTCTCAGGCTGTGCTCCCTAGCTACATAGTGCTGTTGACTGGACTCTGTTCATGTGGGGCTACAGGCAGGGGTCCCAGGTTGGACAAGACCTCAAGCTGTGCTCTGTGATCAGGACAGGATGCAGACTGTTCCCTAAAGTTGGGTGGGGCTGCAGGATGGGCTTCTTAGCAGGCAGACTTCTGGCTGTGCTCTAGATTTGGGTAAGACTGCTGGCTACACTCTAATTGGGAGCTGCCCCCAATTGTATTCTGCAGGTAAGTGGTGCCAGAGATTGCTCTGAGGTGGTGGTTGGGGGGTGTCATTGTCTAGGCTTCTTAGTCAGGCAATACTTCATTATTGGGTGGGGTTACTGGCTGGGTCTCTGCCTGGGCAAAGTCACAGGTGGGTTTTAGCGGTCTAGCAAAGCTGTAAGGCTGAACTCAGCTGTCGCAGGGTTTTGTGGCTAGGTGGTGCCACAGTCTGGGTTCTGAGGTTGTTCAGAGTCACTCTTCAGGCTCACTGGTTATGCAGGACCACAGGTTGTACTCAACATTTGTGCAGTACTGCTGAGCAGGCTTCCTGCCCAACAGCAGCTGGAGAATGGACTCTGTGGCTGCCTGGTCAGGCCTCCTGGGACTGGAGACTACACTCAGCAATTGAGCAAGGCTTCAGATTTGCTTCCCTACCTAGGTGGGCAGTAGATTGGGCTTCGGTTCCAGTAAGGTTTGTTGGGTGAAGACCCAAATCAAGCCAACTAAGTTGCCCACTGAGCTCCCTGGCCAGCTGGGGGCGCTGGCTCTGCTCTGGAGATGGGAAGAGCTGCTTGCTGGGATCTCTGCCCAAGACGGGCTGCAAGGAGGAATGCAGTCTGAGGCCTGAGCACTGTTTGCCGTGGACCCAGACTGCTCTTTTTTTTTTTTTTTATCCTCACCCGAGGACATTTTTCCATTTTTTGTTCAGGTAGAGTGGGAGGGAGAGAGAGGAACAGAGAGAGAGAGAGAGAAACATCGATATGAAGGGACACATCGAGTGGCTGCCACCCACACAAACGACCAGGGCCGGGGACAAACTGCAACCAAGGTACGTGCCCTTAGCGGGAACCGAACCCGGGTCTCTCAGGACCGCAGGCCGACGCTCTAACCGCTGAGCCAAACCGGCCAGGGCCTAGACTGCTCTTTCATCTCTGTTTGATCTCTGGTGGTTAAGCCTCACAGAGTCCTCTAGTAATCCCTGTGAGATGAAATCTGAGTGGGCCTCCAGGGAAGCGTTCCTTAGTGGCGGGAAGCTGGACGTCTCTTTTTCCCACTGGAGAAACTGTAGGTCAGGGAGGCCCTTTCGGTGTGGTGCTGTGCCAGCCTGGGAGGGCGATAAGGTCGGAGTGCAGCCGCTCCTCTCCCCGTCCAATGTGGGCCTCGGTTTCGTGTCCCGGAGAGTGCTTCAGCCTCATCCTGGGTTCTGGGATTTTCTCAACGGTGTCTTATCTATTGTTGCTAGAAAGACTTACGAACGGGACTGAAATGAGGGATGAACCATGTTGTCATTCTGATGATGTCACCCAGCAAAGCATTATGTCTTGATAATAAACTGTGTTATTGTGAAGACGACTGTGTATTGTTTATATGTCAGGGAGCTCACCTAGATGTGGACATGAAAATTGTAGCCACTACCATAGGAGATGCAGAGCTTAATTTGTCTTTAGCATCCTGTTCAGCAAACTTAGGTTATTATCCTATATTGAATATTAGATAACCATGTGCTAAGTAAGGTGCTGGCAGTTAGGTAAAATTCATTCTGACACCACGCCCATTTCTCCTGAGAGATTTTCATTGTTTAATTTAATATATAAAATTGTACTAAATTTTGGAGTTTACACAGGTGATTCCATTCAATCTGTCACTTAAGGGCATTGAGATAATCATGCAAAATCAAGTTAGTAGGTATGTCTTTGAAACTTGTTTCTTTTTATTATTAAAGTAGTATAAGTGAGTCACCAGATTGGCTAACTCTCTGAATTTGCTTTCTTTCTAAAATGTATATTACATACAGGTTAATAGGTGTAAATGGTCCTTTCCCCAATTTTTCTGATTTTTGGTTTGTGTGCAAAATTGTGAATCACATTGATTCTTCTAAATAAATCCTTTGCAGCCTGTTTGAACATTTATATTTAGAATTCTCAAACATGCCGAGAGAGTAAGAAATATACAACAGAAACATCTGTTCCTCTTGGCAAACTGTTTCATGCTTTTTTTACTTTTGCAAGGTCAAGAAAAATACCTAGGGATTGTTTTCATATCTGAGGGGTTTAACATTTCTTCTTTGTAATGCTAGCCTTATTGCAAAAATGTAAACACACACACACACTCAAGAGACAGAAAAATATCCATAATGGTGAGATCAATAGAAACAATTGTTTTTCTTTTTTTGATATGTGATTTTTCCTTTGCAGTTTACTAGCTTAATGAGAGAAAAGTAACCACCCTTTACCCACCCATTCGACCTTTCTGCTACTGCATCTCCACCCTCACTCAGCCTACCTTTAGATTTTGCAGGCATGAAAGAAGTGTTTCTAAAAGCAAATGTTCTTTTGATGTTAGCTTCTCTGGCTGCTCCACAGTTAGCTAAGGTCAAAACTGTAAAGCTTATTTATACCTTTTGGCAAGGCTGGAGGCCGAATTTTCTTTTTAGAAATATACTGTAAAGGTCACAACTGAATGTAGTATGGTTCCTCTTACTTCTTGCTGGGCAAGACCTCAAGAACATTTTCCATTCTGAGTGGGGTGAGGGTGTCCCTTAGGAAAAGAAAATATGATTTTAACACTCTCCTCCCTGTCTAATTTCCTCTTCAAAAATATAAAAACTTTATAATCCTGTGGGGCCAATTAAATTTTTTATAAGGACAGCCCTAAGACAAGATAAAGCCTTTACAATTATTTATTTTACAGCGAATATCTCTAACATATTATTGTCTTTTGCTTGATAGAAATAATATTGTTGCCAACGGTGCTGGGAAATCATAAAGGTCTTGCCAATAGGAAGTGGCTTTAAAAGACAGGAGATGTGAATACTAAGTTAATTACGGTATGGATAGGAACTTCAAATTGTTAGATCTAAAGCTGTCAGGTCTAAGAACTATTAATCCAATATTTATTTAGGTTGTATGCTGTTAAGAACTCTAAGAGGGTGTACCAATACCAACTTTTATTATCAGAGTGAAGTGAGTTCGTCATTAAAATATCTGCTCAAGGGGGAACATTTTTAGGACATGCCTAACTATGAGTAAAATTGAGGTAACCTATGTAAAGCGGTGATTTATACCTGCCACCTTGTAAGCACTCAGTGAATAGTAGTGATTTTTATTGATTTAATGGCTACAATTCTCAGGTCATACTCCTACGTAAGGTTTACAATTTTTTCTATGATTAAATTAAATTTTAACTTTTTGAGCCTCCATTTTACCAGGCACCCTGGCCTTTAATTTATGGGGTATTTCTGCTGGGGATTTCATTAAGGTCAAGGCCTGTTCATGGGAGGCAAGATATGTCTCATAAAAGTCATGGTCATGTCTTTTTTCAGGTTTCTACCATGAGGTCCTCATTCACTGCTGCTTGTTGATGGTGGGTCCACAGAGATCATTGGTTCATTTTGACATGTTGCTTCAACTTGCTACAGCAGCCTTCCAGGACTCCCGGATTGAGGTGCTCCCAGCTGCAGAGGAAAACATATCATAGGGTGTACAAACAGGGGTTCTATCAAGTTGTCTCGGAACTGACTGCCTATGGAGCTCATACAGATATATGTGTATTGTAATCCTCACCCAAGGATATTTCCTCCACTGATTTTTAGAGAGAGTAGAAGGGAGGGGAAGGAGGGGGGAGAGAGAGAAAGAGAAAGAGTGAAATATCGATTGCCTGCCTCCCGCACCTTCCCAGACCAGGGCAGGATCAAACCTGCAACCCAAGTATGTCTCCCTGACTGGGAATCAAATCTGAACCCTTCCATGGGAGGGCCCATGCTCTAACCACTGGGAAAAACTGGCCAGAGCTCATACAGATATTTCTGATGGTGTCACACCTGGGTAGGGACAGGAGAATTCTAATTCCTGATTATTCCTGAGTCCTAAACTTAAAAAGGGTGTTCAGACTTCCATCTACTCTTGAGTTGCCCAAATCAAAATCTATCGGTAGCTTTCATACTCACTCCAAGATTTGTCCAGGGGAGACAAGTTGCTTTTTAGGGAATCGCCAGATTTAAACTCTTATTTTATTTCTTTTTAACTTTTCTGAACCAACTTTATCCAGTCACAGGGGTGTTGGTTGAAAGTGAGGTAGCAGAAGGTACCAAAAAAAATTAATTCTGAATGTTTAGTCTTTTAAATTTCTTATAGAGTAAATTGTGTCTTACTGGATTGAGCATCCTCCCATGGACGGAGAGGTCCCACTTCAATTCTTGGTCAGGGCACATGCCCGGGTTATGGGCTTGATCCCCATAAGGGGGCATGCCGGAGGCAGCTGATTTATTTTCTCACATCGATGTTTCTCTCTCTCTCTCTCTAAAAAATAAATAAATAAATAAAGTTTAACTTCTAAATCATTTAGGATTTAGAAAGTAAAAAGTTTTGGCTTTTGAAATGAAAACATTTTCTTGCCTTTTTTCCTCCTTCTAAATTAATAAGTAAAGCCTCAGTGTGAATGGGAAAAGGTGAAAGCCAAATCAGAATATTATCTGGCTGTATTTGTTTCATACATAATGATGGCTAACTTTTATTTATTGCCAATTACCTGATGGTCAATGAACCAGTATTTTAAAAATCAATATTTCCAGCTTCAAACCAAATTAAAGGTAAACTTTTTTATCTTTATTTTTTTTCTGATAAAGTTATGTCAAAGAGGTTACAGAATAGATAAAAATCACATTAACATCTTTGCAAATTTTAGTGTTGCCTTTCCCCTTACATTTAATTATTTTTTTAGCAACGACTCAATTTAATTTCTCTTTTAGGAAAATCATTATGCTCCTGTTATGGGAGATAAGTAGAGAGAATAAGATTTGGAGGCAGAAAGATTCATGAATCCGGGCAGAAGATTATTATAATCTTGATCTGAGACAGTATTAGGGGGGCTGAAGGTTAACAGCTAGAATGGAGAGATATTTAGGAGACAGAATCCATAGACTCAGTCACCTCTTCAATGTGGAGCAGAGGGAGAAGCTAGGATGAACCCCCAAACCAACATTCTACCTGCCTCTATGGCTTCATCACATGCCACTTTACCCTTGCATTTCAGGTACTCAGTCTAATTGAGATGACATGGGGTTTTGAGCTGATCAGATGGCTTCCAGGGAACTAGGAAAATAATCTACCATTGTCTTAGGATTTTATCTTAGGAAATTCTTAGGATTTAAAATAATAGGTATAGATATAAGCAAGTAATATGTTCTCATTTTAATATATCAAGACCAAAATCAGATACAAAGAGTAAAAAAAAAAAAAAAAAAAAAATGTGAATTTTCTTGTCAAGAAGTTTATATCTTGAAGGCTACATATAAGTTCTATTTTAAACTAGCCAATGTGCATTCAGGTATATTTGATAAGTTCAATCCCAAATAGGAGTTTTAATAATATTTCAACACACGTAAGGAAAAGTCCAAGTATCTGAATGTAGTTTATGGTCTTCTGCAGCCTTGCTTGTCACGTCCCTCACTCCCATCCACCAGCCTGGACAAGTGCACTAGCTACCAAGTTACTTCAGTTTTCTTCATCTGCAAAATTTTTCACTCCAGAGTGCTAGAACCTGCTGCTTTCTCTATCTGTAATATATATGTTTTCCTTAATTTCACCTTCCTTAAAAAATCTACCCTTGCCCAACCCTCAATTATTTATTCTAACCTAATATTCACTTAGATATCATTTCCTCTGGGGAATTGTCTAGTTATCAAGTGTTTATGTAATATTACCTAGTCCCCACATTTTAGAATATGTTTCATTCTATGGCACTCACTTTAAAAACATATATTTTATAGAAGGTCAAATAAAAAGCTTTCCAGACCCCCCCCAAAAAAAAGGCTTAGGGAACACATTAGCATCAAACCAGCACTTCAAGAGATGTTAAAAGGACTGCTGTAATTAGTAGAAGGAAGAGGAAAAAAATATATAACCACAGTGAACAAAAAATGGCAATAAATAAGTATATATAAGTAATCACCTTAAATGTAAATGGATAGAATGCGCTGATAAAAAGACACAGAGTAGCTGATTGGATAAGAAAACATGAAACATATATATGTTGTTTGCAAGAGACCCACCTCACAACAAAAGACTCACATAGGTTGAAAGTAAAGGGATAGAAAAAAATCTTCCAAGCAAACAGAAAGGAAAAAAAAAAAAGCTGGGGTAGCAATACTCATATCTGATAAAATAGATTTCAAAATGAAGGCCATAACTAGAGACAAAGAAGGCCACAACATAATACTATAAGGATCTGTCCAACAGGAAGATATAATCTTGGTAAACATATATGCACCCAATATAGGAGCACCAACATATATTAAAAATCTTCTGAAAGATTTCAAAGGAGAACTCAACAGCAATACAATCATAGCAGGAGACTTCAACACCCTGCTGACATCACTGGATAGATCCTCCAGACAAAAAATTAGCAAGGAAATAGAGATGCTAAATGAAGCACTAGATCAAATAGATTTAATAGATATCTACAGCAAATTACACCCCAAAACTAGAGAATTCACATTCTTCCCAAGAGCACATGGGACATTCTCAAAGATAGAGCACATGTTAGGACACAAACTAAGTCTCTACAAGTTCAAGAGGATTGAAATCATATCAAGCATCTTTTCAGATCATGAAGCTAGATATCAACTGCAACAAGAACATGCAAAGACATTGGAACAGATGGAGGCTAAATAGTATGCTATTAAACAGTGAATGGGTTATTGAGGAGATCAAGGAAGAAATTAAAAATTTCCTGGAAACCAATGAAAATGAACACACAACAACACAAAATCTATGGGATGCAGCGAAAGCAGTTCTGAGAGGGAAGTTCATAGCACTACAGGCCTACCTCAAGAAACAAAAAAAATTTCTAATAGACTATCTAACATCACAGCATAAATGACTAGAAAGCAAACAAAAAGAAAACCCCAGGGCAAGTAGAAGGAAGGTAATAGTAAATATCAGAGTAGAAATAAATGACATAGAGATAAAAAAACAAAAAAAACAAAAACAATTCAAAGGATCAACGAAACAAAGAGCTGGTTTTTCGAAAAGATAAACAAGATTGATGAACCCTTAGCTAGAGTCACCAAGAAACAAAGAGAGAGGACCCAAATACACAAAATCAGAAATGAAAGAGGAAAAGTAACAACTGACACCACAGAAATACAAAGGATTGTTAACAACTACTATGAGCAATTATATGGCAACAAATTTGACAATCTAAGCGAAATGGACAAATTTCAAGAAACACATAGAGTCCCAAAACTGGACCAGAAAAAAGGCAGAAGATGGTGGTGGGCAGGACCAGAGGTAGGGTGAGTGTGTGAGAGAGTGTGAGTGGACCTGAAGGTAGACGACCAAACCCAAGGAGTGCAGAGCCACGGAGCAGAAAGTTTCTGTGCTGTGGAAGGGAGCACCCGGATACCATGGTAGGCAGCCCTTTAGGGCTCTTCTCCCTGCTCTGCAGGGTGGTCACAACATTTTGGAAAATCCTTGGTATTCCCTGGGAGGAGGCAGTGGGAGCGGCTAGGACCCAGCAACGAGAGCCCACCAGCACACCTGGCACCATCGGACCAGTGGACACTCTGAGTCAACACAGACCAGTGCACAGTAGTGGAGCTCCCTACGTGCCAGTTGCAGAAGCTGCAAACAACCCAGAGCCCAGCACCATCCCCCATAGTAGCAACCCAATCAGAGTTGAGATATACCCCTAGCAACAGAAGCTGGAGAGCAGACATCCATCCCCAGGCAATAGTAGCACAGACCAGCAGCTGAGACCTATCCCCCAAAACTACAGCAAAAGCTGAGCAAGAATTGAGCCCCAAGGGTCAGCATCACTCCCCAGCCATCAGCAGCTGGACCTGGGGCTCCACTGAGGCCTGTGAAATCCCGCCCATGGGACCTGCAGGGTGCTGAAGCACCAGAGAGGACTGTGTGACCCAGCAGGGTCTGCACAATCCAGTTACACATGGGGCCTGTGGGATGCTGAAGCACTAGAGAGGTCTGTGCGACCCAGCAGGGACTGTGCTAGCCAGTTATCCATGGCACCTGCAGGGTGCTGAAGTACCAGAGATTCCTGTGTGATCCAGTAGCCCAAAGGGACTGTGCAATCCAGTTACCCGCAGGACCAGCAGGTTGTGGGAGCACCAGAAAGGCCTGTGAGACCCAGCTGTGCATAAGATAGGGATAGATGATATGAAAATGGAGCCAGAGTGAATAGAAGCTACGCAGACAATTTCCCAGGACCAAACAAGAATTACAATTAAAGTAAAGACAAATCCTTGGTATAAAGCAACAGAAAAGCAGTAGGACAGGACCAAATAACCAGGAACACTGGTAGGATCTGCAGAGGCATGAGAGGGTGGAAGGCTGGGAGACAATGGAGAGCAACAGTCTTAGCTGTGAGCAGCGTCCTTGGGGAATAAAGACTAAGCCCACTCCACAGCGCAGAGAGCCAGGACAGAGTGCTAAAATAGCCACAGCCACTCAACTGGGTGCTACAGCAGAGGGAGAGAAGCCTGGGCTGGAACTCTGTGAGGACCCCTGGGATTTGGAGAGCACACAGAGTTTTTGTTGAGTTGTGACAACAAAAAATGGTGGCCAGTGTGCTCCTTCTTTGAGCTTTGGGGAAAAGCAGCAGCTGCCCGACTTGGAGATCCACCCTTTCTTAGGTGAGGCAAAAAAAATGCAAATCGAGGCTCATTAATAACCAGCATCTATCCCACTTTCTGAAAAACCTCTTATGCAGAACACCAGGGCTACATTCCAAGGCACTGAGTAACTGAGACTAATAGCGACAAGGAAAAAGCTAGAGGATAACTGAACCTTTCCTGTGCTAGCAAATCTACCCAGGAAAGTAAGACTTGACAGTGGTGTTTAATGTGGGCTCAGACAAACCAAAGAGGGAGCCACAAATAGCAGAACACCAACACCCTCAGGGAAAATTTGGCAGGCTCCAAAACCCACTGAGATAGCCAAAATGGTGAAACAAAGAAAGAAAAGCCACAAGAAAGAACAGGAGAACTCTATCAAAGATGAGATCAATGAAATGCAGCTAAGCAAATTATCAGAGGTAGAGTTCAGAGCCATGATCCTGAGGAAGCTCAACAGCATGAGTAAGGACATCAGCACCATGAGTAAAGATATAAAAACATTGAAAACCAACCAAGTGGAAATGAAGAATGACATAGCAGAAATTAAGAACACATTGGAAGGAATAACCAGCAGAGTAGAGGCAACTGAGGACTGGATCAGTGAATTAGAAGACAGGGTAGAAAAAAATCAACCAATCAGAAAACCAAATGAAAAAAAAAAAGAAAAACAACAACAACAACAATACAAAACAGGAAGACAGCTTAAGGGAACTGTGGGACAACTGGAAATGTAATGACATTCGCATCATAGGAATCCCCGAAGAGGAAGAAAATGGACAAGAGTTAGAGAATATATTTGAAGAAACTGTGACAGAAAACTTTCCTAACTTAGTGAGGGAAGAACGCATTCAAGTTCAAGAAGCACAGAGAGCCCCAAGTAAAAAAAACCCAAACAGGCCCACACAAAGATACATAGTAATTATAATGCTAAAAAATTAAAGACAAAGAGAATCCTAAAGGCAGCAAGAGATAAGCAACAGGTTACCTACGAAGGAAACCCCATTAGGCTCTCAGCTGACTTCTCAACAGAAACACTACTGGCCAGAAGGGAGTGGCATGAAGTAATCAAGGTCATGAAAAACAATGATCTGAATCCAAGTCTACTCTATCCAACGAGGTTATCATTCAAAATAGAAGGTCAAATAAAGAGCTTTGCAGACAAAAAAATGACTAAGGGAATATATTAACACCAAACCAGCACTGCAAGATATGCTAAAAGAACTGCTGTAATTTGTAGAAGAAATAGGAAGAAAAATAGAACACACTGAACAAAAATGGCAATAAATAAGTACATATCAATTACCACCTTAAATGTGAATGGTTTGAATGCTCTGATAAAAAGACACAGACTAGCTGACTGGATAAGAAAGCATGACTCACATATATGTTGTTTACAAGAGACCCACTTGCCAACAAAAGACTCACATAGGTTGAAAGTGAAGGAATAGCCCTGGCTGGTTTGGCTCAGCGGTTGGAGCGTCGGCCTGCGGTACAGAGAGACCCGGGTTCGGTTCCCGCTAAGGGCACGTACCTCGGTTGCAGTTTGTCCCCGGCCCTGGTTGGTCGTGTGGGTGGCAGCCACTCGATGTGTCCCTTCACATTGATGTTTCTCTCTCTCTCTCTCTCTCTTCCTCTCTCTCCCTCCCGCTCTATCTGAACAAAAAATGGAAAAATGTCCTCGGTTGAGGATTAAAAAAAAAAAAAAAGAAAAAGAAAGTGAAGGAATAAAAAAAATCTTGCAAGCAAAAAAAAGCTGGGGTAGCAATACTCATATCTGATAAAGTAGATTTCAAAATGAAGGCCATAACTAGAGACAAAGAAGGCCACTACATAATATTGAAAGGATCTATCCAACAGGAAGCTATGACCATGGTAAACATATATGCACCCAATATAGGAGCACCAACATATATTAAAAAAAAAAAAACTTTTGGAGGACTTCTAAGGAGAACTCAACAGCAATACAATCATCCAGGGGACTTCAATATTCCGCTGACATTATTGGATAGATAAAAAAGCTGTGTACATATACACAATGGAGTACTATGCAGCTGTGAGAACGAAAGATCTGTTAACATTTGAGATGACATGGAGGGACCTTGAAAGTATTATCCTCAGTGAAACAAGCCAAGCAGAGAAATATAAATATCACATGATCTCACTTATTTGTGGAACATAATGAACATAACAGTCTGAGGAATTGGTAGACCCAGAGACGTGGAAGTAGGGTACAGACTGACAACCCTCAGAAATGGGGGTGGTGGGGACAGGGAAGAGATAAACCACAGAACTTATATGCATATACGCATAACTGATGGACACAGATAAAAAACCTTATTAGCATATCTCTTTGAAGAAATGTCTGTTCATATATCATTCGCTTTTATAATAGCCTGCCTACCCAAAATAAATTAAACTTGTTACTGGTTTAGTTTCAGATTTACTGCTTCAGAATAAAAATGGGCATTCATCAGTGATTAATAAATTAAACAAAATCATTATCAAAAATTCTTTAAACATTTCTCATAGAAATTGACAAAATAATTCTAAAATTTATGTGTAAATACGAAGGACCCACATAGCCAAAACAATTTTAAAAGAGACTCTTTGGTGGACTAAAATTACCTATTTCATACTTATTACAATGCTACCAGTTATTAAGAAATTGTGTTACTTGTTAAAATATACACAAATAAATCAATGAAAAATAGTATAGTGTCTAGAAATAGACCTACACATATATGGACTACTAATTTTTGACAAAAGTTCAAAGACAACTTAGTGGGGAAAGGATAGAATTTTTAACAAACAGTGTTGGAGTAATTGAGTATCCACCCCTTCTCCAAATATTTGTACTTTGTGAAAAATATAAAAATGAACTCGAAATATATCATCAATTTAAATGTAAAATCTAAAACTATGAGACATCTAGAAGAAAACATGGGAAAAACCTTGGGTTAGCCAATTTTTTTTTTTCTTTTTAATCCTCACCCAAGGACATTTTTCCATTTTTTGTTCAGACAGGGCGGGAGGGGGAGAGAGAGAGAGAGAGAGAGAGAAACATCGACATGAAAGGGACACATCGAGTGGCTGCCACCCACACAATCCAACCAGGGTCGGGGACAAACTGCAACCAAGATACATGCCCTTAGTGGGAACCGAACCTGGGTCTCTCTGGACCGAAGGCCAATGCTCTAACCGCTGAGCCAAACTGGCCAGGGCAGCAACAAATTTCTTAGTGATGATATTAAGAGCATGATTCAAAGAGAAAAGCTGCTAAATTTGACTTCACCTAAATTTTTAAAACCCTGCTCTTTGAAAGGCCCTGTTAAAGATGTGAAAAAATTTGTGTTAAAGAAGTGGACAAAATTTTTAGAAGTCATATAATACATAAGCAGCTTGAATCATTAATAAATTTTAAGGACTTTCAAACATAATGTGAAAACAGGACCTAATTTTTTAAAAAGGTGAAATAACTTGAATGACACTTTACCCAAGAAACGATGCTCTACATCATTAGTCACTAGGAAACTACAAAATGAAACCAAACCTATTTGAATGGCTACGTTTAAGAAGACTGATTATATCAAGTATCAGTGAAAACACAAGTCATTTAGAAATTTCATACATTGCTTATGGAAATGTAAACTGGTATAATGAATTTAGAAAACAGATGGCAGTTAACTTTTAAAAAGTTAAAAGGTGATTAACTTTTTCTAAAGTTAAACCTACTAGTACCATATTGGTCAGCCATTCCACTACTAAGTATCTACTCAAGAGACAGAAAATTATATGTGCATACAAAGACAAGTATATGCATATTAACAGCAGCTTTATTTGTAATAGCTTATAACTGAAAGAAGCCCAAATGTCCATCAAGTGAGTGGATTCAGAAATTGTGATATATTCAAATAATTGATTTCTCATCAACAGTAGAGACAAATTATTGATACATAAAAATGAATGCATAATCTCAAAATAATTATACTGAGTGACAGCAGCCAGGCCCCTCAAAATACATCTGTAGGATTCCATTTATTTATTTATGTATTTATTTATATATTTATCTTTTTTTTTTTAATCTTCACCCAGGGACATTTTTGCATTTGTCTTCAGACAGAGCAGGCGGGAGAGAAGAAGGAAGTGAGAAACATTGATGTGAGAGAGACACACTGAGTGATTGCCACCCTCACGACCTTAACCGGGGCAGGGGACAAACTGCAACCAAGTTATGTGACCTCAATGGGAACTGAACCCGGGACTCTCTGGTCCACAGGCTGACGCTTTAACTGCTGAGCCAAACCAGCCAGGGCTGTAGGATTCCATTTATATAAATTCAACTAAATGCAAATTAATCTTGAGAGAGAGGAAGGATGATGTAATATTTGCTCAGAAGTTGGCATCTATTTACTGCTTCTCATCCCTCCAAAATTTAAAATATATAACCACATGAATAACTGTGGATGCAATTAAGACTTAGGAATTTATTTATTCAATATCATCAGAACTCTAAATGTCAAGTTGTATGATAATTTTTTCCCCAAAAAAATTGTTCCACCCAATAGTTCTTGGATGGTATCATCACAGAGCACTTCAGAGTTTTTACAACTCTTTGATACCAACTGTTTTTGGCAAGTTCTTCTGAGTAGTATATCAATGAAAAGGACAATAAAGGAGACCATATTGAAGTATTAAACTGATGGAGCAGGAGTCTGAGCTGTTTGAAGATTTAAAACAGGTAGGGAAAAGAATGAAAATACACACTCGTAAATATATTCCCCAGTCAAAAGTAGTCAGTCAGTCCAAAAATATGCACAAAAGCCTATGTGATTTCTAGTAATCTGAGCATCTGCTATATCTACTGGATGAAACAGGCAAACATTGCTATTTCCATAATAATGATTATTGAATTTGGGCATGACCATAAGGCAAGGTATTGGATCAATGAGCAGGTACACACAAGAGACATATTTTAAAGATTACTTCTCTGTAACATACAACCAATTTATAGGCTTTAAACTGCAAAAGGACTGTTTGGCGTCCAGTAAAACCAACATATGGTTGTTAAAATCAGCCATTTAAAGTAACAGGGAGTGAATGAGTGAGAGTTGTAGTAGCTTTTTATGAATATAGTAATGCTTATACATTTATCATATTTTTCACTGAATTTAATGCTGCCCTACTTAGACCGTGGTCTTTTTGTATTTTGTGCCATGAGTGTTCAAAGCACATTTTTTAAAGCACATTCTTTTTTTTTTTTTTTTTTTATCCTCACCCGAGGACATTTTTTGTTCAGGTAGAGTGGGAGGGAGAGAGAGGAAGAGAGAGAGAGAGAAACATCGATGTGAAAGGGACACATCGAGCGGCTGCCACCCGCACGACCGACCAGGGCCGGGGACAAACTGCAACCAAGGTACATGCCCTTAGCGGGAACCGAACCCGGGTCTCTCGGGACCACAGGCTGATGCTCTAACCGCTGAGCCAAACCGGCCAGGGCTTAAAGCACATTCTTAATGAGTCTTTAGAGAAATAGAAAATAGAAAGAATAAAAATTTAGTAACTACCAAAGAGAACATGAACAGCAAAAGGTTCCTACAATAATAATAATAATTATATATTTTGTATATATATCTATATATATATATTTTATATATATAATATAATATATGTATACACACACGCATATACACAAAGGCAAAAATATATCAATGTAATAAACAATAAATATTAAAGAATTCTTAGAATTTTCTGTCTCAGTAACAATTATTCTTCTATCTGGGAATTTCATGCAAAGGAAATAAGAAAAATATCTTAAGTGCATTAAAAGTAATATTAAGAAAATATGCACTTGATATTAGGAAATCTAAGCATTTTTTTAAGACCAAAAAAAGTCATTTCCACCTAGCCATTTAAGTATAATTTGTTCTTGCCGCAGATTCACACTATACATTTTTTAAAAATTTTATTTTATTGTTGATAGTACTACAGATGTCTCTCATTTTCTTCCTTTTTTGCCCCCTCCAGCCAACCCCCACCTCACCCTTACCTTCCCTGTGCTATTATCTATCCATGGGTTATGCATATATGTTCTTCCGTTAATCTCTTTCTGTCACCCCACCGACACAATGAAATCAGTTAATCTGTTCCATGCATCCATGTCTCTGGACCTATTTTGTTCATAAGTTTATTTTGTTCATTAGATTCCACGTATAAGTGAGATTATGTGATATTTGTCTTCTCTAACTGGCTTATTTCTCTTAGTATAATAGTCTCCAGGCCCATTAATGCTATCTCGAAGGGCAAAAGTTCCTTTTTTACAGCCACATAATATTCCACTATCTAAATGTCCCACACTTTTTTATCCACTCATTTACTGATGGACACTTGAGCTGTTTTCAGATTTTAGCAATTGTAAACAGCACTGCTATGAACATAGGGGTGTACATATTATTTCTGATCGGTTTTTCATGGTTCTTAGGGTATATTTCTAGATTGGGATCACTGGGTGAAATGGCAGTTCCATTTTTAATTTTTTGAAGAACCTCCATGTTCTTTTCCACAGTGGCTGCACCAGTCTTCCTTCCATCCGGCAGTGTACTAGGCCTCGCTTTTCTCTACATCCTGTCCAGTACTTGTTGTTTGTTGATTTACTGATGGTAGTCATTCTAGCAAATGTGAGGTGATACCTCATTGTGGTTTTAATTTGCATGTCTCTGATGATTAGTGACACTGAGCATTTTTTCATATGTCTATTGCCTTTCTGTATGTCCTCATTGAAGAAGTGTCTATTCAGGTGCCTTGCTCTCTTTTTTTTTAAGATTAAATTTTTTTTTTTCTTGATTGAGTTTAGAGGAGAGGAAAGGAGAGGGAGCAAGATAGAGACATCAATGAGAGAGAACATCAGTTGGCCACCTCCTGCATGCTCCTCACTGGGGACTGGGCCCACAGTCTGGTCATGTAACCTGACTGGGAACTGAACCAGCAACTGCTTGGTGCACGAGTCAACACTCAACCACTGAGCCACACCAGCCAGGACTTTGTCCATTTTTTAATTGGATTGTTTGTCTTCCTAGTGTTGAGTGGTATGATTCACTATACTTTTTATGAGGTTGATTATGTACTGTAATAATTCTTCTTCTTTCTCCGTGATTCAACAATATGTCCTTTTTTTCATAATCAGAGTGGTTGCCTTGCTCCCTATTTTCTCTCCAGAGCCTCTGCCTTCCCTCTCTCTGCTGTGAATTCCCATTTAATTTACCTGTATAAGACATTTTAATACATAACTGATTATTTTGATTTCCTCAATTTCATATACAAGTTTTGTCTTCTCTAAACCCATAAACATCATAAGGACTCAGGCTGTGAAATTCTTTCTTGTGCTTCCCCACAGTAACTTTTTAAAAGCTGAACCTGAGGCATCAGTTAAGTCCAGATAAAAGGGAATATATAGTAAATGGCCTGTGTTCTTGAACAATAATGTGGAAGGGATAAGTAAGTCTTGCAATTTCATTTAAAAAAATATATATATCTTAAAACCCATTTCTGGGTCATATCCTTGAAAATATGATCCTTTATTACCGGATGGCTAAAACTGGTATCTCAAATTTGAGATAAGACAATAAAAGTTCCTAGGATTTAAAGATGTTTATGGGAAACAATGAAGATAAAAATACTGCAATTTCAAAGCCATAAGAAGGTTTTCTGTGTAATAATGTATAAACCGGTGATATGTAATTAAAAGCACATGATTTCTCTGTTCTAACCCCACCAAGAATCTGAACACTTGGTACTGTAAATGTGAAGGTGAACCATAACCCAAAGCAAGTAATAAATAGGGTTTTACATAAACTGTCAATCTGTGGAAGCTAATGTTTCATGAAATAATGTGAAATACTTCTTGTATTATAAGTGGAGTTTTACTCCTGCAGAATTCTTCTTTAGATCTCAGCTTTTAACATTATTATGTGTGTTTATAGACATACATATATTTATGACTAAGACATATTTATTACTAAATATATATGTATGCATTGCATTATGACCCAGGTCACTAACATATTTTTCCATGAGTTCCTGTCTTTATATGTATAAAACAAGAATTTGGCAAAACTACAATATCTCTTATAACACGAATTGAGCACTAACACTTTCTTTCTTGGTCTATACTGTGTATGATAAGGTGACTAGAGAATATCTGTTTATATGATGTGGACTGGGATTGAAATGAGGTATCATGGAAAACAGATTTTGTCCTTTGAATTATACCTCAAATGAAAACATATATTTAGTCTCCAGTGCTTAAAACACCATATTCCTTACAGACAATAGGACAAAGCAGATTTTGAGAAAGTAAATTTTCTCAATGGAGAAATGGTGTGTTAGAAACCTACAGATTTTATCAATCTAAAAATAGAAAACTGTGTTTTCATTATGTGATATTCACAGTATAAATTTCTTAGTGTATTGATACACATAAACATTCAGGATGGTAATATAAATTATTATAAAACAGCTTTTGCAGACAAAATATATAATAAAGCTTTATACTTAATGTTTGTCTACTTTAAATGCTGTATGGTTCCAAATAATTAATATAATTTTCACATCTTTTCATTGCATATTGAATGCAACAGATATAAATGGAGACTGATAAAATTTTATTGTAGTGGCTGTATAAATTCCATAAACTGTGTTGACACTGATGATGCACTTTTTTGAAATAGTGAAAAAAACTAAATTCTCAGAAAAATTTAATCTTCCCTTGATTTACATAATATTTACGCTCCTAAATTACAAAATTGCAATTCATAAATCCACCAAAAATGTATAAAACATACATGGCATTGAGCAGAGGAAATTATAAACTGCTTACCAACTACTACAGGAATATCTTTTAGGACTTTACAGTACTATAGATGCCCAGAAACAGTGTGTGTGTGTGTGTGTGTGTGTGTGTGGTTAGGGACTGTCCTTAATCTCTAGCATTTCTGGCCTCCATCAACTAAATAACCATAGGCCCCCTTATTATTGTGAAATTATTGAAAAAATCTAAAAATTTCTCAAAATGTTCTTTGCAATATAGTGAAGCCACAGAGAAGTGTAATTCTTACACTTCATTTATCAACACTACCTGACCTCCTCAACTCCTACCTACAACTATAAGAGTCACAAAGGTTATAAGAAGAGAATATCAACAAGAAGATTCATAGATTAAAAATCTTCGTGAAATTGGGAGGACTTGTTACCTGGATTTAGAAATTGCATAAGCTTCAGATAGTCAAGGAAAATAATTGTAGATATAGCAAAAAGGTGAGAAAAGGCACAATAGTGAATAAGAAAGTAAATAAGCAAAGAGAGACAAAGCAAAATTCAGCAAAGTATAAAATAAAAATAAGGTTTAAAACCGGATAGGGCCTGATTATCTGTGGCCTTACGTTGGTATGGGTAAAGGATATCTGCTCACAAACAGAAGTTTAAATGTGTCCATTTACTCTTACTGTTAAGCCTACAATAAAATGACAATAAATGTGTGTGTGTGTGTGAGTGTGTGTACAGACACGAGCACATATATCAGGACAAGAGAGAAAAACTAATGATAAATTTAAACACAGTTTAAAAGGATGTCAAATGATTGAAAGTGTGGTTATTAATAGAACAAAGGCAGGGGAGCTACAATTTGGGTATGTGTAGATAGTAAAGATAATTCAAATTATAGGAGTTATGTTTCCTGACAAAGAAATTAACTATGAGAATAACAACAACACATCTAGAAAATTCCCAAATAAAAATATAGTTATAAATTTTTCTATTATTATTTATTTATTTATTTATTTATTTATTTATTTTTGTTATAGATGTTTCTCCTTTTTTCCCCATTTACATCCCCCTCTCCCTTCCTCCCCACACTGTCCCCAGCTTTGTTGTCTGTGTCCATTGGTTATGCATACATGCATATAAGTTCTGTAGTTTATCTCCCCCCGCACCTCTGTTCTGAGGATTGTCAGTCTGTACCCTACTTCCATGTCTCTGGGTCTACCCTGTTCTTTAGACTGTTATGTTCATTATATTCCACAAATAAGTGAGATCATATGATACTTGTCTTTCTCTGTTTGGCTTGTTTCGCTTAGGATAATACTATCCAGATCCTTCCATGTCATCTCAAAGCATAAGAGATCTTTCTTTCTTACAGCTGCATAGTACTCCATTACGTATATGTACCACTGCTTTTTTATCCATTTGTCTACTGATGGATAATTGGGCTGTTTCCAGATCTTAGCTGTTGTAAATAGTGCTGCTATGAACATGGGGATACATATATTCTCTCTGGTTGGTGTTTCAGGCTTCTTAGGGTATATTCCGAGAAGTGGGATCACTGGGTCAAATGGCAATACGATTTATAATTTTTTGAGGTAACACCATATTGTTCTCCATAGTGGCAGCACCAGTCTGCATTCCCACCAGCAGTGTACTAGAGTCCCCTTTTCTCCACACCCTCACCAACACTTGCTGTTTGATGATTTGTTGCTGGCGGCCATTCTGACAGGTGTGAGGTGTTATCTCATTGTTGTTTTAATTTGCATCTCTCTGATGATTAGTGATGTTGAGCATTTTTTTTATATGTCTCTTGGCCATCTGTATGTCCTGTTTGGAGAGGTGTCTATTTAGTTCCTCTGCTCATTTTTTAATTGGGTTCTTTTGCTGAGCCGCATGAGCACTCTATATATTTTGAAAATTAACCCCTTAGCTGATGTATCATTGGCAATTATGCTCTCCCATAAAGTGGGTTGCCTTTCCATTTTGATGGTTGTTTCTTTTGCTGTGCAGAAACTTTTGAGTTTGTGTAATCCCTTGTGTTCATTTTTCCCTTTGTTTCTGTTGCCTTAGGTGATGTATCAATGAAAATTCTGCTGTGTATTGTGTCTGAAATTGTGTTGCCTACATTTTCTTCTAGGATTTTTATGAATTCACTGGTCACATTTAAGTATTTTATCCATTTTGAGTTTGTTTGGTGTATGGTGTAAGTTGGTGGTCTAGTTTCATTTTTCTGCCTGTAGCTGTCCAATTTTCCCAACACCATTTATTAAAGAGCCTGTCTTTACTCCATTGTATGCTCTTGCCAACATTGTCAAATAATAATTGAGTATATAGACTTGAGTCCATTTTTGGGTTCTCTGTTTTGTTCCATTGGTCTATATGCCTGTTCTTGTGCCAGTACCAGGCTGTTTTGATTACAATACCTTTGTAGTATAACTTGATATTTGGTATTTTGATCCCACCTACTTTGTCCTTCTTTTTCTTTCTTTTTTTATCCTCACCCGAGGACATTTTTCTATTTTTTTTTTTTTTTGTTCAAGTAGAGTGGACACATCGTGAAAGGGACACATCGAATGGTTACCACTTGTAGGGCCCAACCAGGGTCGAGGACAAACTGCAACCATGGTACATGCCCTTAGTGGGAACCGAAACTGGGTCTCTCTGGACCGCAGGTCTATGCTTTACTGCTTATCCAAACCGGCCAGGGCTGTCCTCCTATTTCAAGATTGCTGTGGCTTGTTGGGGTCTTTTATGAATCTATATGAACTTTTGAAGTGTTTGTTCTAGTTCTGTGAAGTATGTCGTTGGTATTTTGATGGGGATTGCTTTGAATCTATAGATTGCTATAGACATTTTAATGATGTTAATTCTTCCAATCCATGAACAAGGTATGTGCTTCCACTTCTTTATATCTTCCTCTATTTCTTTTTTCAATGACCTGTAGTTTTCTGCAAATACGTCCTTTATTTCTTCGGTTAAGTTTATTCCTAGGTATCTTAATTTTTTTGCTGCGATGGTAAATGGGATTGTTTTCTTAGTTTCTCTTTCTGTGAGTTCATCATTGGTGTATAGGAATGCCACTGATTTCTTGATGTTAATTTTGTATCCTGCTACTTTTCCAAATTCATTTATTAAGTCTAGTAAATTTTTGATGGAGTCTTTGGGGTTTTCTACGTATAGTATCATGTCATCTGTGAATAATGGCAGTTTCACTTCCTTTCCAATTTGGATTCCTTTCATTTTTTCTTCCTGTCTGATTGCTGTGGCTAAGACTTCCAGTACTATGTTAAATAAGAGTGCAAAAAGTGGGCATCCTTGCCTTGTTATTGTTCTTAAGTGAAATGCTTTTAGTTTTTGTCCATTGAGTATGATGTTGGCTGTAGGTCTTGCATATATGGCCTTTTTTATGTCGAGATATGATCCCTCTATTCCCAGATTGCTGAGCGTTTGTATCAGAAATGGGTGCTGGATTTTGTCGAATGCTATTTCCGTGTCTATTGATATGATCATATGATTTTTATCTTTCATTTTGTTTATGTGGTGTATCACATTTATTGATTTGCAAATATTGTACGAGCCTTGCATCCCTGGGATGAATCCCACTTGGTCATGGTGAATAATATTTTTGATGTATTACTGGATTTGATTTGCAAGCATTTTGTTCAGGATTTTGGCGTCTATGTTCATCAGGGATATTGGTCTTTAGTTTTGTTTTTTTGTAGTGTCTTTTGCTGGTTTTGGAATTAGGATTATGCTGGCTACATAAAATGAGTTTGGAAGTCATCTTTCTTCTTGAATTGGAATAGATTGAGGAGAATGGGTATTAGTACTTCTTTGAATGTGCAGTAAAATTGCCCGGTGAATACATCTGGACCTGAGCTTTTGTTTTCTGGGAGAGTCTTGATTACATCTCCAATTTTTCGTTGTTCTTATTGGTCTGTTCAAGTTTTCTATCTCTTTCCAGTTTAGATTTGGGAGACTATGTGTTTCTAGAAATTTGTCCATTTTTCTTAGATTGAACAAATTTTTGCCGTTCATAATATCTGTTAACAATCCTTTGTATTTCTGTGGTGTCAGATATTATTTCTCCTCTTTCATTTCTGATTTTGTGTATTTGTGTTCTCTCTCTTTGTTTCTTGGTGAGTCTAGTTTACCAATCTTGTTTATCTTTTCAAAGAACCAGCTCTTTGTTTCATTGAAGCTTTGAATTTTTTTTTGGTCTCTATGTCATTTATTTCTGCTCTGATCTGTACTATTTCCTTCCTTCTACTTGCTTTGGAGTTTTCTTTCTGTTTGCTCTCTAGTTCTTTAAGTTGTAAGAGGTTAGATAATCTATTAGAAATTTTTCTTGTTTCTTGAGGTAGGATTGTACTGCTATGGACTTTCCTCTCAGAACTGCTTTCGCTGCATCCCATAGATTTTGTGTTGGTTTCCAGGAAGTTTTTAATTTTTTCCTTGATCTCCTCAGTAACCCATTTATTGTTCAATAACATGCTATTTAACCTTCATGTATTCAAATGTCTTTGCATGTTCTTGTTGCAATTGATTTCTAGTTTCATGCCATTGTGATCTGAGAAGATGATTGATATGATTTCAATCTTCTTGAACTTGTAGAGACTTAGTTTGTGCCCTAACATGTGGTCTATCTTCGAGATTTTCCCATGTGCACTTGAGAAGAATGTGAATTCTGCAGTTTTGGGATGTAATTCTCTGTATATATCTATAAAATCCATTTGATCTAGTGCTTGATTTAGAGTCTGTGTTTTCTTGTTAATTTTTTATCTAGAGGATCTATCCAGTGATGTCAATGGGGTATTGAAGTCCCCTGCTATGATTGTGTTTCTGTTGATTTCTCCTTTGAAGTCCTCCCAAATATTTTTAATATGTGTTGGTGCTCCTAAATTGGGTGCATATATGATTACCAAGGTTATATCTTTCTGTTGGATACATCCTTTCAATATTATGTAGTGGCCTTCTGTGTCTCTAGTTATGGCCTTCATTTTGAAATCTATTTTATCACATATGAGTATTGCTACCCCAGTTTTTTTTTTTTTTTTTGCTTTCCATTTGCTTGAAAGATTTTTTCCATCCTGTCACTTGCAACCTATGTGAGTCTTTTGTTATGAAGTGGGTCTCTTGTAAACAACATATATGTGAGTCATGCTTTCTTATCCAGTCAGCTAGTCTGTGTCTTTTTAACGAAGCATTCAAACTATTCCCATTTAAGGTGATAATTGATATGTACTTATTTATTGCCATTTTTGTTTAGTGTGATTCTATTGTTCTTCCTATTTGTCCTACTAATTATAGAAGTCCTTTTAGCATATCTTGCAGTGCTGGTTTGGTGCTAATATATTCCCTTGGCTTTTTATTGTCTGGGAAGCTTTTTATTTGATCTATTATTCATTTATTTATTTTAATTAATTCATTTATTTTTGTTATAGATATTTCTCCTTTTTCCCCCACTGAATCTCCCCTCTCACTCACTCTCCACCTTGTTCCCATCTTTGTGTCCATGTCCATTGTTCATGCACACATGCATATAAGTTCTGTGATTTATCTCTCCCCTACCACCCCCTCTCCTTGGGATTGTCAGTCTGTACCCCACTTCCACGTCTCTGGGACTATCCCATTCCTCAGACTGGTGTGTTCATTATATTCCACAAATAAGTGAGATCATATGATACTTGTATTTCTCTGTTTGGCTTCTTTCACTTAGGATAACACTTTCCAGGTCCCTCCATGTCATCTCCAAGGATAAGAGATCTTTCTTTCTTACAGCTGCATAGTACTCCATTGTGTATATGTACCACAGCTTTCTTATCCAGTTGTCTACTGATGGACATTTGGGCTGTTTCTAGATGTTAGCTATTGTAAATAGTGCTGCTACAAACATGGTGGTACATATATTCTTTCTGATTGGTGTTTAAGACTACTTAGGGTATATTTTTTGGCCTTCTATTTTGAATGACAGCCTTGCTGGATAGAGTAGTCTTGGATTCAGATCCTTGTTTTTCATGACCTTGATTATATCATGCCACTCCCTTCTGGCCTGTAGTGTTTCTGTTAAGAAGTCAGATGAAAACTATTGGAAGTTCCTTCTTAGGTAACCTGTTGCTTATCTCTTGCTGCCTTTAGGATTCTCTCTTTGTCTTTAATTTTTGGCATTTTAATTATTATGTGTGTTGCTGTGAGCCTGTTTGGATTCTTCTCACTAGGGGCTCTCTGTGCTTCTTGAACTTGAATGCTTTCTTCCCTCACCAAGTTAGGAAAGTTTTCTGTTACTATTTCTTCAAATATATTCTCTTACCCTTACCCATTTTCTTCTTTTTTGGTGACTCCTATGATGCAAATGTTATTACTTTTTCAGTTGTCCTACAGTTCTCTTAAGCTATCTTTCTGTTTTTTAATTGTTTTTTCTTTTTGGTTTTCTGATTGGTTGATTTTTTCTACCCTGTCTTCTAATTCACTGATCCGGTCCTCAGCTTCTTCTACTCTGATGGTTAGTCCTTCCAATGTGTTCTTAATTTCTGCTGTGTCAATCTTCATTTCCACTTGGTTGGTTTTCAATATTTCTATATATTTTCTCATGGTATTGATGTCCTTACTCAGGCTGTTTGGCTTCCTTAGGATCATGGCTCTGAAATGTACCTTTGATAATTTGCTTAATTATATTTCATTGATCTCATCTTTGATAGAGTTCTCTTGTTATTTCATTTGGCTTTGTTTCTTTGTTTCACTATTTTGGCTATCTCAGTGGGTTTTGGAGCCTGCCAAATTTTCCCTGTCGGTGTTGGTGTTCTGCTGTTTGTTATGCCCTCTGCTGGGTTTGGATGACCCTGGGTGGGCCCACATTAAATACCACTGTCAAGTTTTACTTTCCTGGGTAGATTTGCAAGCCCAGGAAAGGTTCAGTTATCCTGTAGCTTTTTGCCTGGAGGCTATCAGTTTCTGTTACTCAGGGCCTTGAAATGTAGCCCTGGTGTTCTGTGTAAGAGGATTTCCAGAGAGTGGGACAGATGCTGGTTGTTAATGAGCTTCAATTTGTATTTCTTTGCATCACCTGTAAGAGGCTGAATCTCCAAGGGAGCGGCTGCTGCTTTACACCACAGCTCTGGGAAGGAGTAAGCTGGCCACTGTCCTTTGTGGCCCCAACTCAGCAAAAACTCTGAGTGCCCTCCAAATCCCGGGTGTCCCCACAGAGTTCCAGTCCCGTCTGCCCTCCCTCTGCCGCAGCCTGTGCTGTGGAGCAAGCTTAGTATTTTATCTCCGAGGGCACTGCTCTCAGCTAAGACCACTGCTGACCCTGAGCTCCCAGCCCACCACCCTCTTGTGCCTCTGCAGATCCTACTGGTTATATGGTCCCATCCCACTGCTTTTCTGTTGCTGTTTTCTGAAGATTTGTCTTTTAGTTGTAATTCCCGTTTGGTCCTGGGAGATCGTCTTTGTAGCTTCCATTCACTCCTCCGCCATTTTCCTCTCTCCTATAAAATTTTCTAAATCAACTTTTATATGACTCACGGGTTGAAATAAAACCACAATTAGAAAGCATTTTGAATCAAGTGAAAATAACATTTGTGCAATCCTGCTAAAGCAGTGCTTAGAGGGAATTTTTAGCACTAAAAAACTTTATATATCTGGAAAAAGACTGCTCTCAAATTGATAGCCTCAGTTTGTACCTTAAGAATCAATTTATTCCTGATAAAATCTTCTAGAAAAATGAGGAATAAAAGGCAATATCCTTAATGCCATAAAGGGCATAATAATTCAATGTTATTAAGATGTCAATTCTTAATGAAAAACCTACAGCTAACATCAATTTAGTGTGGAAAGACTGCTGTTTATCCTCAAAGATCAAGAATATGGAAAAATGATGCCTACCCTCATGACTTCTTATTCAGTGTTCTATTTGGAGTTCTAGCCAATACAATAAGATGTGAAAAAAGTACAAGGCCTCAGATTGAAAAAGAAGTAAATCTGTCTTTATTTGTAGGTTTAACAAATGTCTTTATAGAAAATCCAATGGAGCATACACACACAAAAAGAATCTACCAGAAATATAAAGCAATCATAGCAAGGTTGTAGGACACCAGATCAATACAAAATAATCAAGTGTATTGACATAAATAACAAAATTGAAATTAAATAAATAATATAAAGATACATGGAATACTTAGAGATAAATGTTACAAAGTTTTATAAGATCTGTACACTGAAAACTACAAGCCATTGCTGAAAAAACATCTAGACCTAAATACACAGAGTGGTATACTGTAATCAAGTGTCAGAAAACTAAAGGCTATTAAGATGTCCAGTCTCTCAAATTGATTTATAGAGGTACTGCAAACCCAGTAAAATCCCAGCAGGGTTTCTTTTTGTAGACATTGACAAGCTAATTCTAAAATTCACATAGAAATACAAAATTACCTAAAATAGTCAAAACAGCTTTTTAAAGAACATATTTGAAGGACTAACATTCTGTATTCTGAGACTTATTGTGAAGCTACCATAGTCACACCAGTGTTGGATTTGTATAACAAAAGATGGGCAGATATATCAATGGAATAGAAGAGAGTCAAACGTAGATTCACTAATGTAGAATTGGTTTCCCACAAGGTTTTAGAGATTATTTACAGGAGAAAGGTGAGTTTTCCATGAACGATACTGAAATCATTGTATGTATGTATGTGAAACAAAACAAAAAAAGAGGGAACTACAGTTTACACTTCCTGCTGTATATATAAAATTAACTTAAGAATGATCATAAACTTAAATATAAAACCTAAAATTATACAACCTCTGCTAGAACACATAGGAGAAAATTTTTATGACATTGAGTTGGTTAAAGATTTCTTTATATGACACCAAGAGCACAACCCACAATGGGGAAAAAAAAAAAGTATATTGGATTTTATAAACAATATAACTTTTGTTTTTTAAAAACTTCACAATAATAAAAATACAAATCACATAATGACAGAACACAGTTGCAAATTTTTAAAAAATTGGGAGGAGTGTTGGTGATGACTTTCTTACTGAATTTATTAGGATGACATTGGTTCACAAAATCATAGAGGTTTCAAGAGTGCAACTCACAATAGTATCTGCACACTGCATGTGCACCCCTCTCAGAGCAAAGTCTCTTTCTGCCCCCAGTTACCTCCCGTCTGCCCACCTCCACCGACCTCCATCCCCCTTTCCCTATGGCCATCACCATAGTGTTGTCTGTGTCTATGTGATATATATAACTTTTTGTAGTTGCAAATTGTATACCTTATAGAAACTTTTATCTAGAATATATAAAGAGCTCACCAAACTAATAAGTAAACAAACAACTTACTTCTGCTAATATGTTTGAATGCAGACTTCATGAAAGAGGTATGCATGGCAAATATGCATATGAAAAGATGTTCAACACATAGTTACTCATTAAGGAAATGCAAATTAAAACCACAGTTGATACAACTATAAATGTATTGGGTAGATAAAATAAAAATACTGGCTTTACCAATTATGTGGTAATATAAACTGAGGCTCTGATGAACTGCTGGTGAGAATGTTAAATGGACCATCACTTACAAAACTGGCAGTCTCATAAAAAGGTTAACAAAGACCTACTATCTGATTCAGCCATTAAACCCCAAGTTATTCACCCAAGAAAATAAAAAATGTGTCCCACAAAAATTATACACACATATTCATAGCAGCCATATTTTGCAATAGCTAAATCTGAAATCATCCCAAATGACGTAATAGGTGAGGAGATAAACAAATTGATATACAATGAATACTTCTTAGCAATAAAAAGGAAAAAGCAATTAATACATATAACATCATAGATGAATCTCAAAATAATTATGCTAGGAGAAAAATGCAGATAAAAAGAACACATACTCTATTATTTCAATTTAAAATGTTTCATAAAATGCAAACTAATATATAGTAACAAAAAGCAGATCAGTGTTTCCCTAGGGGTGCATGGGCCAGAAGGATGGGAGGGAGAGATTATAAATTGGCATGAGGATATAAGGAGAGTCATAGATATAATCTTTATCTTGATTGTGGTGATGATTTTCTAGTTATATATGTATAAATGTAAAAATACATATTTAGTTGTACATTTTAAATATGCAGTTTATTGAATATTAAAATATCTCTATATAAGAAGAAAAATAGACACATTATCTTTTGTTTGTTTTGTTTTGTTTTTATCAATTTTTAGAGAGAGAGGGAGGGAGAAGGAGAGAGAGATAGAAATATTGATGAGAGAGAACATCGATTGGCCACCTTTTGCATATCCCCCACTGGGGATTTGGCCCACAACCTGGGCATGTGCCTTGACCAGGAATCTAGCAGGAGACCTCTTAGTACATGGGTTGACTCTTAACCACTGAGCCACACCGGCTAGGCCAGACACATTATCTTTAAAGAAGCAACAAGAGATAGTAAATTGCTGGACAAACGTAGAAGAGCAGTAGTCAATGAAATGTTGTGTTTACAATGCTGAAAAAATAGAAATCTGCCATACTGGATTTTAATACCCAACAAATTATGTTAAATTTTTGAAACATACACATTGAAGATAAAAACAGAAATGATTCATTAGCACATCCTCAATACATTTTCTCAAGACCATTTATAACCTCTCCCCTCACCCTTCTCCGCCACCCATCCCTGGTAACTACTGGTCTGCTTTTTATTATTATAGATTAGTTTGCATTTTATGTAACTTTATAAACTGGAATCATAGAGTATGCATTCTTTTCTATGTTGAAGTACAGGTGGGAAAAAAAAATTCCCATCATTAACTAGGGAAAAACACAATCTTTTTGTAAACTTTTCCAAAGAGTAAATTCAATTGGTAAGAAAGCATCCAACAATATAGCTAAAAGTAAACTACTGACAACAGTAAGTTATGACAATAATCACTTTGAAAAACTCTTTAACAGTACTTATGGTTTATCCTGTGATTCCACTCTTGGATATATATCTAAAATAAATGCATACATTTGTCCATAAAAGGGCATGCATAAGACTTCTCACTGCACCGTTAATTCAAATAGCTCAAAACTGGGAAACAAAACACAAGCATTCATTAATGTGAAGATAGATAAGTTAATTGTGGTACATTTGGGTGATAAATAACAGCAGTAAGAATGAATTAATTGTAGCTACACAACAACATAAATAAATGTCACTAATACTATTGAGTAAAAGAGGAGCAACACAAAAGTGTACATAAATACAATACTGCTTATGCAACTTCAGAAGGAACTGAAAGTAATCTTGTTTCTTAGAAGTCAAGGTGGTGGTTTCCATTGAGGGAGGAGGATGGTGAGGTTATGCTTAGGTGCTGTATGCGTGGGAGGTGAGAGGCCTTCTGCAGTGCTAGTAGTCCTTTGTTTCCTGAAGTATGCCATGGTTACACATGTGTGTTCAAATTATGAATTATATTGAACTGTGTGCTCTTAGAACTATGCACTGTTTTTGTATGATATAAGTCATTAACATTCTAGTCATTTTTAAGTCATTCACATTCTAGTATAAAATAAGATCAATCAAATAATAAAAAAGTTCTTGGGAAATGAACATATTCACAGTGAAGAAAATTAATAGAACATTTTAATGATGAAGTTCAGTAAATCTTACTGAAATTTAACAAAATTAAATGTTATGGATAATAGAAAGTGAAAGTTAAGAAAATCAGTATTAGCCCTGGCCGGTATGGCTCAGCGGTTGGAGCGTCAGCCTGTGGTCCAGAGAGACCCGGGTTCCATTCCCGCTAAGGCCACTTACCTTGGTTGCAGTTTGTCCCCGGCCCTGGTTGGCTCGTGCAGGAGGCAGCCACTCAATGTGTCCCTTTTATGTCAATGTCTCTCTCTCTCTCTCTCTCTCTCTCTCTCTCTCTCTCTCTCTCTCTCCTCCTTCCTTCCCACTCTATCTGAACAAAAAAATGGAAAAATGTCCTCGGTTGAGGATTAAAAAGAAAAAGAAAATCAGAATTAAAGCAAGAACCAATATCTAATCATAGAGAACTAGAAAAGAAGAAGAAAAATGTAGGTGGAAAACTATCAAGTAAATAATGTTAGAAAAATTAGAATTATGAGCATGTGTCTCCACTCCAAATTAAAAAGCCTATTTGCGTCTCTAGCACTGTTAATAAAAAGGGACCATCAATTCACAATGTTAAACATTTCAGAACCACAAAATGTAAATGGAAAAACTCCAAAATGTTTCCCAAAAGAATGAAAGTCATATACAAAGTATCCAGATTTAGAATGGCATTTTTAGTAATACACTAATGTAGAAAACAGCAGCAAATAGCCTTTATTGTTGTTTACTTTTAAAAATCTAAATACATTCTATACAAGTTGAGGGTAAAATAAATAATTTTCAGACATTCAATTTCTCAAAGCAATTAGTCCTCATGAGAACTTTCTCAGGCGATGCAATGAAATGAGAGGAAACCAAATAAGAAGAATATAGAGAATTAAAAAAAAAAACAGCCACTAGGTAGAAATGAACAACAACAACAAAAAATCAAAATGATAGCTGGGCAGCAAAATTAGCAACTCTAATGAGGGAAAAGAGGGCTTTTAAAGTGGTGGTTCAGGAGTAAAATGGAATTAATGTGATCACACATAGTGACTTATAATATTAAATACAAGACTTATTGAAAGACTTGAAACAAAATAAGCAATGCTATGGAAAGTAGGACAGCTTATATTTAGTGTCCCTTTCTAGTTTTTCTTTATATTTAAATGTTACAGTGCCCACAACTCAGTATTTTAACCCCTTTCTTAATGAAGACATTTTAAATGTCAGTCTCATCCCAGACCTCACCCATTAACTCCAGATTCATGTATCTGACTGCGTACTGTACATACTGCTTAGATGACTAATAGACATTGGAACCCTACCTTAACACAATGGAAATTCAGATCTTCTGTTCCAAAGCATCCTTCATCCACCATCCCCCTTAACTCAGTTGATGGCAATTTTATTCTTTCAATTTTTTTTTAGTAAAAAAACCCAGAGTAATATTTGATTTGTCCTTTTATCTTATACCCAAAACCCAACCTTTTAGCATATGTACTCTAATAGCTGTTTTCAAAATTTAACCCAGAATCTGACCATTGCTTAATGGATTCTGTGCTTCTACTATTGGACTCTATATACCAAGGAAATAGTTTCCTAATTGATATTCTTGCTTTAGCTCTTGACATCCCTTTTTTCTCTACATAGAAGACCAAATGCATCCTTTTAAACATAAATATGATTATTACATTTTTCTGCTCAAAACTATATAATATCCAAATAAATTATAAAATACCATGGCCCAGTAAAGAAACATAAATGACCAGGTCTGAGGCTCTACGCCATGCCTAATTCTTATCACCTTGCTTTCTCCCTGTTACTCACTGACCTTCAACGCCCCTGACTACATGCTGTTTCTAGAATATATAAAACATCCCCTGAAGTCTATGCCAGTTATTTCTTCCCTATCCTATCTAAAATACCAGTACCTTCCATCACCTTCCTAATTTTTTCCTTCCTCACATTGAGTTATGTGCTGGGATCTGTGTTTTGTTTACCACTGAC
The DNA here is from genome assembly GCF_014108415.1 of Molossus molossus. Lineage (NCBI taxonomy): Eukaryota > Metazoa > Chordata > Mammalia > Chiroptera > Molossidae > Molossus > Molossus molossus. The sequence continues at coordinate 70,915,092 of NW_023425344.1, read as the reverse complement.
TCTTTCCTCTCAATTCAAAATGTAAGGTAATTAAGGGGAGCAATTTGATCTCTTCACTGCTGTGTCCCTAGAGTTCAGAACACAGAGTTAATGTTCCATAAATATCTGTTGACTAAATGATCATATTTTTTCTCAGGGCGGCGTAACATGTAATTATGGCTTACTTCTTTGTTATCTATAATTAAAAGCTAGTTAGAAGCAGCCTTTCCAGTTTGGCTCAGCAGTTAGAGCATCAGCCTGCGGATCCGATTCTGGTCAAGGGCATGTGCCTCGGTTTGGTCCCAGCCCTGGCTGGGGTTGTGTGAGATGCAACCAGTCCATGTGTCTCTCCCACAGCCATGATTCTCTCTCTAGTTAGAAGCAAATAGGCTCAAAATGTCGCTGTATAAAATTGAAACAGAATAACTATAAACTTGTTTTAGAATGTCCATGTTATTAACTGTATTTGTAAGATTGTCCCATGGTTGTATTTAAAGACAGGGAAGTGATGGTTGTATAAGTCATTTTGAAAGGAGGGTTATGCAGAATGTCACACAGGCAAAACAATATTCATCCCATCTGCTGTCAGACTCAACTAAAGTAGTTTTGTTCTTGCTTTGGAGGACAGGTCTTATGAGTTTTTTCCTTACATTCCATAGACTGAATCTTAAATACAAAAGGGCCTGAAGATTAGTGAGAGTAAGTAAGAACAGAGCTTTTCCAATAAATAATTTAATTTCTGCATCACCACTAAAGCCGTAGATAGATATTAAGGATACAAATAGTAATGAAATACTGGTTTCTATTAAGTGATATACTACAACAAGTCCACAGATATCTTTCAAGGAGATCTCACGATTAATCTAGTGTTTTATTTAATGTGTAAGAGTCACACTCCTTGTTTGAAATACTGCAATATTAAAACAACTTAAAAACATCTTGAACCTAGTATCCAAAATATTGGAAATTTTTCTTTCACCTAATTATACTAAAAACATTATTAACGTTTTCCTCAGTAGTAAATTAAAACATAGAGGTGAGGAGAAATATATATAGTTCAGTATTATTTAGGAGTGGTTAGACTAAAACCAATTATAGAAATGGACCAGTATTATTTGGTTTGATGTTCCCCTTTTGCTGATATATACATGTTATATCAGAACAATATTAAAAGAAAATTATCTTATAGGTTTTATTTTTCCCTAGTGCTAAAACTTAAAAAAAATTTTTTTTTCTTTATTGATTTTTAGAGAGAAAGGAAGGGAGAGAGAGATAGAAGCATCAATGAGCGAGAACATGGATTGGCCACCTCCTGCATGCCCCCCACTGGGGATTTGGCCCACAACCTGGGCATGTGCCCCGACCAAGAATTCAACCGGCAACCTCTAGGTGCATGGGTCGATGCTCAACCACGGAGCCACACTGGCTGAGCTCTAACTTTTTTTTTTAATATTCTTTATTTTCTTTAATTATATTTTTTAATCTAATAAAGTGTCTCCAGAAGCAATTAAAAAGTAGGCAAGTTAAGTAAAAAGATCTGAGAAACAGCAAAGACACACCCTTCACTCTACAAAGACAAGCTCTCCTAGTCTTCCCCCTCAGCATACCATGAGAGGCCTAGTTCTCCCCTGGTCAGGCGTTTTCTCCAGGATTGTGTGGGGACCCAAGACAGGCACCACTGAGATCAAAGTCTACAGTTTTGGTCCTAGACTTGGATGGGTGCTCATCACTGTTAACCTCTTCCAGACTACAGTGGACTCCATAGACAGCAAACTCAGTCATCATCCAGACCCCAAACAGGGCCCAGGTACCAGCGGTCATCTGCATCATAAGATAAGCATTCACTAAGATGCTCATTAGTGGGAGGAGAGGCCAAGCAGGTACCTTAAAGTGAAGGGGAGTGGAGCTGGGTGCCTTTCTCCAGATGATCCCAATGACTCTAGTAATGAGCATTAGGAGCAGCACAACCACTGCAATCCACACTGCATCTCCAGGAAGCAGTAGAACTGGCCACTGGGCCAGCAGCAGGCAAAGGTCACTTGGGAGCAGAACAAGCAGTGAGGAACTAACACAGACCACTTGGCCAGAGAGTGGAGTAGGGCTGGAGTTGCCTGGATGACTAGTGCCTGCAAGGTCAACTTTTCTGTTTCAGGCATCCTCTCCTCCTGCAACTCCAGTTCATCTTCCTCCATCCTCATCTCCTGGCCAGACTGATATCTGAACATGAGAACACAAATAGACACCGGGGAGTAAGCAAGCAGGGTCCCAATTGACGTGAGGTCCACAGGACCAGTGAGCTCACAGAGGAATGCCACTAATGCTGCAATAATGCTGGAGACCACAGTGGCCACAATGGGGGCGGGGTGCCGCTGTGGATCCGGCAAGGCCACGAACAGCTGGCCATCCTCTGCCCCTGTGTTGATCACTTGAGGCATGAGGGACAAAGAGCCCAGGAAGCTGGTTGCAAGAGCACAGAGGGACCCAGTAGCCACAGTGTTATGAGCAGGGGCCCATCCCACATGGAGAAATGCCTCGGGCAAGGGATTCTCAGGGTGAAGCTGATAGGAAGGCATTATTTGTGTGAGTGTGGAAAAAATACCAAAATAAGCCAAAAAGCAGACAAACAGTGAAATCACAATGCCCCCAGGGATGGAACACTGGGGATTCTGGGCCTCTTTCCAGTGGTCGCAATATAGTCAAAACCAACAAATTTATGGAAGCATGTAGCTGCTCCACGGAGAATCTTCTTGATGCCGATAGGCCCAAATCCCCCAGAGCACAGAGGGCTCAAGCTCTAAGTATCAAGTCCAACCTGGATTGTAGTCCTCTTCTGTGAGGTCTCCCTTAATGAAGTCAGAGACGATGACAAAACCCAGAACCAAATGTTCACCACTGTGGACTCACTAGCCCCCAGAGCCAGCAACCCAGTGACAAAAACACAAGGCCCAAAGCAAAGAAGTCTAGATATTCTGCGAAGACATGGGAAACATGCATTGAGATGTTCCCCTGTGGGGTCTGAGAGATGTGGTTCCCCATCATGTTGTCAAAAGCTGAGCTTTAGGCTGGGGCCACACTGGCTGTACCCATGACAGAGGAGAGGACGAGGTTCCAGACAGTGGTGAAGGCCCGGAGTTCACCCACAGTGACAGATCTGTAGAGATATGCAGACCTCGATCTGGAGAGCAGGGCACCAAACTCTGAAAAGCAAGCCCAGCCAACACAGCAGATATAAAGGCCACCAAAAAGCAGATCAGAATGGATGGTCCTGCTTTATCTTTGGCCACTTCCCCAGCCAGGACATACATGCCTGTCCCCAATGTGCAATGTGTGCCCACACCCAGAGCCACTAGATGCAGAGTGCTCAGGCATCTGGCAAGGCGAGTCCCAGCCATGCTTGGCTCTCATGTGTGTCTGAGTGCCAGTGTGTGACCAAATATGTGGCTTCTGCAATGGCATTCCAGCTGGAATTGAAGAGGATACTAGGATCAGGAAGCCGTTAGCATTGAGTTGGCGTCAGCAAGCCTGAGTGAAGCTGAGTTGGGTTGGGGGTGCTGAGTTCAGTTGTTCAGGCTTCAAAGCTGCTGCTTCGGATCCAGTATTCTTGTCATTTTGTTTACCAAGGCATAGTAAGGTCCTTCAATATTGCAAAGGTGTTAAGATGCAAATACTTCTCTTCTAGAGAAGGAATAGATGTACCATGTCTTAGTGAACTTCTTACACCTTTGCAAATGTCAAAACCCTCAAGGGACTCTAGTCTACGCTGATGGATAAACAAAGATGAACAGTTCCCTCCATGTTGGCCCTTACAACAGCAGTCTGTGTTGTTGTTTTTCCTGTCTTTAAATTTAAAATTATTACTTCAAAATTATTAGAGATATTTGCTTGATTGTTTATACAATTGTCTAAGTGAAAACTAGTTTAAATTGTAATATATTGTTTAGAAATATTTTGCCGTCATTAGACATTTTCTTGGTATCTTAAGTATAATGTTGATAGAAAACAATCTGAAAAAGTTAATGAAACCAGGTTGATTAATTTGTCAAATTATGTTGAAATGTAGCTGAGTGACAGTAGTGAAGAATAATATTTTAAAATATTTTTGTTTTTTCTCTTTTTCTAAGTAATAGAAGCATGATCATAATGTATATGTATGTTCTTTGTTCTACATTGGGGTTCAGTTTTATGAGGAAATATTTATCAAGAACATTTAAATAGACCCACTCACATATCTCTAGGTTTGTTTTAAGTTGTTTTATTTTAGAAATGAGTTCTGGGTTATGGATGCTAGTGTACAAATCTGTCAACATAGTCATTTATACCTCCTGAGTCTTCCTACTAGTGACCAATGTAAGTTAGGAAAGGGGACATAATTTAAAGGATTGTATTTTCCTGGGAATAAGGAGAGAAAAACTCATAGTTGCATGTGGTATCTAGAAGAGAATGTTAAAATGGAAGGAAAGCAGCACACAGTTCTTTCTGGGACAGCCCAGTACATTGGGAAATCAGATTCAGTGATGTGAGGTGATTTGCTTCTTGGAACAATGTTGTTTGATACTTTTTGTTTAATAATAATTTTTGAAAATTGAAATTATAAAAAACATAACACCATGTTTGATACATAATTGACCCCCCATATTACTTATTAAGTCTATTGCTAAATCTGCGTCTTTATCTGTCATATGTTTAAAAAAATAACAAGTTTACTTCTTCTTCTCTTGGCAATTTCTATTGGTAATTTCATCTTTTATTGTACAATTTCTATCTAGGAAATTTGATCAATTTTATATAGGGACTCTCAAGAGAAGAATGAAGATTCTAAATTCAGAATAATTATATTAATAAAAATTACACATTTTAATTGACTGGTTCATTTACCCAAATGGAGATTATAAAGCAATGTTCTAAGATTGGGCCTGTGATGAAAATTATATTATTTCATGCACTTGAAAAAAATAGTAAAAATAATAATGATAATAATTTGGGAACAATATTTCCCAAAGTGTATTCCACAGAGTTAATAACTAAAAATTGCATAAACATTCTATGATCAAATAAATTTTGACAGTGCTGGGTAAATAAAGTTTTTTTTTTATCCTCACCCGAGGACATTTTTCCATTTTTTGTTCAGATAGAGCGGGAGGGAGAGAGAGGAAGAGAGAGAGAGAGAAACATCGACGTGAAGGGACACATCGAGTGGCTGCCACGCGCACAACCAACCAGGGCTGGGGACAAACTGCAACTGAGGTACGTGCCCTTAGCGGGAACCGAACCCGGGTCTCTCTGTACCGCAGGCCGACGCTCCAACCGCTGAGCCAAACCAGCCAGGGCTGGGTAAATAAAGTTAATAGCTGGTTTTACAATATGACCTCTCAGAGCTGGTAAGATATTAACACACATCTGAGTGTGCAAGCTGGTGTTATAAGCAGTAAACAGAACTTTAAAAATATATTTGATTGAGAAATTATTTTTAATGAAAATCAATACTACTGGTGTTTAAAAAAAAAAAAAAAAACAACTTAATCTCCTGCTTCAGAAACTTCTACGTTCAACTGTTAGTCAGGTGAAGTGTTCCCTATAGTACGTATGATGTTGCCCAGTTGATGTAGATGTGACTATGTGTCCATATCAGAGATTCAGCAGGACTCTGTAGTCGGTTCCGATACTTGCAGCTGGGATTTCCTGACAGTGCACACTGTCTTGAGACTGTCAGTATACAACTGTGTCCATTTACTCACAAGTGAGTCACTCTACAAAAGACGCTTTGAAATTTAATAGGGTCAATTCTGCTTATTCTTATTATCTAAAAAGACATTTTTTTTATATCTATAAGCTATTGAAAACTTTCCACTCATCTTGATAATGTCAGAAAAAGAGGAGTGTGTTCTTTATTCCATTTATTGCACCATTATGGAAAATACAAACAAAACCAGGACTTACCTCTAAAGAGCTTTACCCTATTATATCCACTAGACTTGCACTAAATAATTTATCTATTTGTGAAACACATTCAGGTACTACTTATTAAATGGCTACCTGTTGCAAGATAAACCCACACTGTTTTTTCCAATTTCTTTGTGAGTTTCCATACACAAGGGTGGTGTAAAATAGGTTTACAGTTGTGAGGTCATAAAACAGAGTTTATTCTAGAATTCTTATTTATTAATTTTTGTATTATTTTTCATATGATCAACTGTAAACCTACTTTTGCCCCACTTTGTATATGCAAGAAGAGTTTAAAAATGATATTAACGGCAGGTACACATAGCTTTGAATTTCAAGAGTTATCATTGCACCATAAAAAGAAACGATTTCTGTTCTGACAGAATTCATCCCTTGCAAAGCCACATTACATTACATTTTTCTCAATGTTTGATGTCCAAGGTTCTACTAAATGTACATGGAGAAATGAGACTAATAAGAATTGCAGTGCCTTTCTACTTTAAAAAAGATACTATAAGATGTTTTCAGTTTTGATCCAACATGTAAAGAATTTGGAATTTATCTCCCCTCTCCACAGACAAAGAAAAAAAAAAAAGTAAACTGAAAATCAATTATTTTTAGATTTATGAGAAAACTGAAGACACAGGGAAAACCACAACCCCCAAAATTAGAGAAAAAGGTAAACACAGAGAATTACAGTTCACTGGGAGCGGAAGCAACTGCTAGAGGCTGGTAGAAACATATAAAAGTTAATTGACAATTGCTGGAGACTGAGCATGGGCCAGCTTGATTCCTGGGGTCCCTCTCGTTCATAAAATGTTGTTTCTAGAAGCTCCACCAGGTTCTCAGGGTAAAGACAGGAAAAAAAAAAAAATTTCCTCATGCTTCTGATAAAGAGAGGAAAAAAAATTAGACATTTCAAATGCATCAAGGCTATTCTGTTTTCCTTAGCAAATGCTTTCTCTCAAGTGAATCTATTTTAGCAGAGCCTGCTCAAAGTTGGGGAAGGGGAAGGGCCAACTCCAGATCCCTATGGCCGTCAGTGTAGGGGAGGGAATATACCCAACTCCACTCTCACTCCCCAAGTCATCCTGTCTTACCTAAGGAGCTAACGAGTTCAGAAGCACTTGTGAAAATCACAGCACAGGGAGGCACTAGTGTAAGAACCGGCATATAGCTCAGTGGAACAGCACAGAAATCAACCATGTCTCTATGGTCAATTAATATTTCACAAAGGTGGCAACAACATACAATGAAGTAAGGACAGTCTCTTCAATAAATGACGTTGGGAAAATTGAATAGGTACATACAAAAACATGAACCAGACCACCAACTTACACCATACACAAGAATAAACTCAAAATGGATAAAGGACTTTAATGTAAGTTGCAAAACCATAAAAATCCTAGAAGAAAATGTAGACAGTAAAATCTCAGACATCTCTCATGGCAATATTCTTGCAGATATATCTTCTAAGGCAGGGGAGACAAAGGAAAAAATAAACAAATTGGACTACATCAAACTAAAAAGCTTCTGCTTAGCAAAGGAACCCATTAACAAAACAAAAAAGGAACCCTCTGTATGGAAGAACATATTTACCAATAATATGTCTGATAAGGGGTTAATTTCCAAAATATATAAAGAACTTATACAACTTAACACCACAAAAGCAAACAATTCAATTAAAAAAGGGGGGATGGACTGAATAAACACTTTTCTAAAGAGAACATTAGATGGCCAATAGACATATGAAAAAATGCTCAGCATCACTAATCATAAGAGAGATGCAAATTAAAACCACAATGAAATATCACCTCACACCTGCCAGAATGGCTACCATCAATAAATCAACAAACAACAAGGGTTGGCAAGGATGTGAAGTAAAGGGAATCTTCGTGTAATGTTGGTGGGAATGCCGACTGGTATAGCCATTGTGTGAAACAGTATTGAATTTTCTCAAAAAATTAATAATGGAACTACCTTTTGACCCAGAAATCCCACTTTTGGAAATATATCTTAAGAGTCCTGAAATATCAATCAGAAAGAATATATACACCCCTATGTTTATAGTGGCATTATTTACAATAGCTAAGATCTGGAAACTGTCCAAGTGCCCATCAGTAGAAGAGTGGGTAAAATATGCTGTGGTACATTTGCACACTGAAATACTATGTAGCTGTAAAAAGGAAGGTACACTTACCTTATGCAACAGCATGAATGGACTTGGAGATTGCTATGCTAAGTGAAACAAGTCAGTAAGAGAAAGATAAATAGCATATGGTCTCACCTACATGTGGAATCTAATGAACAACATAATCTGATGAACATAATAGATCCAGAGGCATGGATACATGGAACAGATTGACAGTGGTCACAGGGGAGGGGAATGGAGAGGACTGGATGAAAGAAGGTGAAGAGATTAGCCAAAGAACACAGACAACAGTGTGCTGATGGCCAGAGGGAAAGAAATCAGGGGCTGGGTGGAAGTGGGTAAAAGATAGAAAAATAGGGGACATCTGTTATAGAGTCATCAATAAGAAGAAGAAAAAAAAGATCACAACACAAGGATGGGACACAGGCTCAGTGAAAGACCGAGAGTTAATTGTAGGATGATGTAATGATTTTCCTCTCCTCAAAATTAATCTCCACATCAATAGGATTCTTGTATATTAGCAAAGGACTACAGCTGAAAGACCTGCCCACTCAGACCCTGTTTAACAGGCTCTAGGGAAATCCAAAGACAATGAAGGAGACAAAAGCAAGAACACCAGAGGAAAACAGCTTCTGGAATCACAACTAGAACAAACAGCAAGCACAGCATAATACCAACCAGATAAAAATAAAACCTCATAATAAATACCTATTTATCTCAGTTTATTTTATCCAATATACCATGTCTGGCTTTGAACAGAAGATTACAAAGCATCCTAAAAGGCAAAAACCACAATCTGAAGAGACAAAGTAAGCATCACAATCAGACTCTGATGTGACAGAATTTGAAATGTTCAGATCAATCATTTAAAATAACTATGATTAATACACTAAGGGCTCCAATGAAAAAAGTGGACAGCATGCAAGAACAGATGGGTAATGAAAGTAGAGGAATGGAAACTCTAAGAAAAAGTCAAAAGAAAAAATCAGAATAAAAAACACTGTAACAGACATGAAGAATCCTTTTGATGAGCTCAATGGCAGACTAAGCATGGTCAAAAAAAAGAATTAATGAGCTTGAAGAAACATCAATAGAGACTTCACAATCTGAAAAGCAAACTAAAAAATAATGAAAAACAAACATAAAATATTTTTTAAGGACCATGCTTCGATGATAATAGGTATTACATCAGTGTTATGAGAATACCTTTAATAGAATAAAGGGAGGAAGGAACATCAAAAAATAATTGAAGTATACTGACTGAGACTTTTAATGATGGACATCAAACCAAAGATACAGGAACATTTTAGAAGAAGCAGAATAGATAGCAAATAAATGAAAAGCTAAGTGTATCATATCCAAACTGCAGAAAACTGAAGACTGAGAAACAATCTTGAAATATACTAAAAAACTGGAAAACTTACCTTTACAAGAACAAGGATAAAAATTATATTAGACTTCTCTTTAGAAAGTATGCAAGCAAGGGGAGAATGGAGTGAAATATTTAAAGTGTTGAAAGAAAAAACACCAAACTTGAATTGCATATACAGTGAACTAGGGAATAATAGGGAATTTGTTGCCAGTAAGCACGCCATACAAGAAATCTTAAAAAGGTTCTTCAGAAAAAAGGAAAATGACATGGGTCAGAAAATCAGATTGCTAAAAAGAGAGAACATTAGAGAAGAAATAAATGAAGGTAAAACTAAGATACTATAAGAAACTTCAAGTCCAACATTGCAGACGGTCTTCTATGTTTACGTCCCTCTTAAAAAAGTAGGAAAAGAAATGAAAAACATAGCAAAACCATAAAACAAAGGTGAACATGGGCATCATTATGAGGAAGTAAATTTTAACCAATATTTTGGTAATGGATAGCAGTTCAGGAAGTGTATGTTTTTGTCTAAGTTTTGCATTGAGATGAGCAACTTCCTTGACTGCAGCAAGTTAGAGGAGGCTAGTATCTGAGATATCCTTGGAGAAAAGTGTAGCTAAGAAGTCGCAATTTTCCCTGCAGACCCTCAAAGGAATCAGGCTCTTTGAAGCCCCAAGGCTGATAGAAGGTAGTAATGAGCCAATGGGTTAATTAAGAAATTTATTAGATGATATTATCCTGTCAATGCTACTTTCACATCTCCATGAGCAGTACACCTGGGTGCTAGCATCTAAACACAATGCTACGAAATTCTCTAAAGTTAATTGAATAAACAACCTTACAGAAACAGGCCAGTCTGTGAGCTCTTGACAGTTCAGAGTGAATACCTCCACATTTTCACATCTCCCTACATAATGATTCTACATCCTATCACCACCCGCCATGGTCGTGAGGACTACTGACTGACAGAGCTCTTTTCTCATGTACTCATAGACCCCAATCAGATTTTTCTTACCAAAATTTAAAATATGTGTATTAAATTAAAGATTTCCATACATTTGAAGTATGCTACCCATATGAGAGACCAAACCAGAAAAAAATAACGATGAATAAAACATACCAAATGTAGAGAAGGAAACTATACCTACAAATACTCTAGTTACTATCTCTAGGGACATCAAAGGGACATTGTCAATATACAACATGAATAGGATACTGTTAAATTGAACCCTTCAGAGAACAAATGCATTTGAATAATAAAATTATAAGTGCTGCAATTTTATCTATATATATGAAGGCACAGGAAATAGACTTAAGGGACTCTGAAAAATAAGATAAAAGCCAAAAACCAAAAATAAGAGATAAGATGAGAGAGAGGAAATGAATGTAAAAGTTTAAATACCTTATTAATAGAAGTTTCATTAAGGGAATAGAATTATGATGGAGAGGATATTACAAAACATGTAATCCAAGATATTTAACAAGAAAGAGTTACACAGATATTCAAAAGAGTCATCAGTTATACAATTCAATTAAAAAAAGAAAAATGTAAGGTACAGAGCTGTGAAAATTTACAACACCAAAAATGTAAAGCTGACTCTAATGCTTTCAAAATATTATTCAGAAGGTCACTTATGAAAGCCTGCATAACACTCTAGTATTAGACTTTTCATCAGCAAACTGGTTGATAGACACCACTGGACAAATCATTATACAATTACATTGACATTTTGTCATGAGAAGAAAAACTCTATAACCTATCTTGGGAAGTTGCTTTGGGCTGTGTTCTATCAAAATAAATGACTTAACCAAGAAAGAAGTAACTACACCAAGTCCTCCTTCCAGATTTTATACACAGTTGCAGTTGGATGGTTGTTGGCACTGCACTCACTTAAAGGCTTTAGCACTAACATGTCTAGCACTTGAGTTGGGGTATCTAGAACATGAGTTGGGGTATCTAGAACATGAGTTGGGGTATCTAGAACACGAGTTGGGGTATCTAGAACACCAAGAAACTAGTCAATTGTCTCTGTTGCTTCGTCTTAACATCATTCATTTAGGTTTCCTCACGGTATGGAGTTATCAGGATAGCCAGAGCAAACATTTTTCAACGGCCCAGAGAGAAGCCCCCGGAGCTCCTTTCAGGTTAGACTTCAAAGTCCCAGAAGTCATATGTGCCCATTTTACTGATCAAGAAAGTCACTAAGGGCAGCCAGAGGGGAAGTGAGTTGCCTTCACCACACAGAAAGAGGAGTGTCACAGTTGTCTTTACTCCAACGTAACCTGTTTTTTCCATGCTATTTTCTTTCTGTTCTTCTCATCTTATTCTCACTCCACAAATAACTCCAAATTGAGGCTTCAGTTAGTAGAATTTATACTCACTGTTAGTTAAGGCTGATATTTAACTGACATATAGAGTTTTGTTGCTAAAATTTGAAATAGTTCTATATTGATTGGTTAAGTAAATGCCTACCCAAAACCAAGATTGTCCTCTTAATGCCCCAGCTACCAAAATCCCTTTCCCAGATCATCCTGAACAACCCCAGGATCAAGCAACTAAAATGCTTGGCTCATTATGGGATACTAAGACATGCCCAGTTATGACCATCTTCTGTGGTGGTTCAGCACCTATACCAATTTTTCCAAAAGGTATATTCCAAGGCACTGGGATTGTCTTCATCCAGGGACCACAGAAGTCTGGACTGACTATGACCCACTTAGATGCCGGTCTTGCCCTGAAAAGTGCCAGGAATTTACCATGTATTTGTTCTTGTGACTACCCGCCCCCTGGCTTTCCAACAAATTTCATGACAGCTCCCATACCTAGACCTATAATATTTCACCCTTAACAGGATAGTTTGCACCTCGATGAAAGTTCAGCCATTTAGGAAACAAATCACTGGTACCTCTCCAGCCCTCATACAGTATGGTTGCCACTTCGGGCTAATACTTCCCTAGGGTCACTCCCACACAACTACATAAGGAAATTAAGGCATCCAAGTAGAGGTAGGGAGAAGAGGTAGAACGACAGTGACAGGGGCTACTGCAGGCACTGGCCTCCTAGAAATCTGCCAACAGAGTGGACGGAAGAAAGGTCTCAAAACAAGGGACTGCTCCCATGTGCGCGTCCAGGTTCCAAGTATTCTCAGACTGTGATTTCTTCTTTTCATGATTCCTATTGAACTTTGCCCCTATTTAAATGTGGTTTGGCAAAACATCAAAATTTCTATCCTTCATAGCTATTATCAGATTTTCAAAAATTAGCCAACTTTTACAGAGAATTTGATCCATGTAAGATGCTGCTATAAATTTACACTAGATCATTAGAGTAGCATAATTTTATCTCATCCCCATTTACAGATCAAGTAATTGAGACACAAAGAAATGACTTAACAGATAAATGACAGAGTTGGAATTTGAATTAAACATCCTGATAATAGTTCAGTCTCTTAAATACCATGTATACTACGTCCACAGGATTAGGTTTCATCCAATTAAACATGGCAAGGTAATAAACTATTTTTATGACTTTTTTGATAATAGAGATACTAAAAATTAAAAAGAGTCACAGACTGGGTTGACTGTTTTGAATATAACTGCTGTTGAATTAAGTAGAAGGGAAAGTGCTTCAGCATCATGAAACTTATTTTTAATGTTAAGAAAAATTCTTTACTTTTTGAGACAACAAATAACCTAATAACTTTCAGTTTAATGAGAAAAGTATTGGAAAAGTTTCATATGGTTCTTTAATGTCAAATAATTGCACAAAGTCACTAGGTAGCTACTATAAGCAACCCCCCACACAGAATCCAAATAAGCTCATAACAGAAATTTATAAATATTGATAAATGTTATTAACAATTAGTTCTAAAATTTTGGTATTTGTAAAATATCCACAATTTATCATGCTAAAAACAAATTGATTAACTGTAAAATATATATATATATATATATATATATATATATATATATATATAATTGAGACACAAAAAGATGACTTTACATACATACATATATATAATATATATCACATAAGGTTTATTTAGAAATTAAAAGGTTTATTTATAAATTTTGATATATATTTATATTATTAATATTACTATTATTACTTATCAATAGTAATGTACTAATTACTAAATATTTGACTATTATACTTTTTATCAAGGAAAAGCATAGTAACTTGTATAGAGTATTATATTTCACATTGAGAACTTTATTCCATCATATAAAATATATAGTCAGAACCAATAATGATGAAACATTTAAGAAAACAAAAAACAAAAAGGAGTCGCTAATCTCGTAAGAGGACAATATTAAACTCCAAGGAATTCAGGCATAGAATAGAGTTATTCCAGGAAACATTTATGAATATATTAGATTAATAAGGAATGAACAGATATTAATTAAACTTTGAAAAAGAAGCACTTAGAATTCTCTGCAATTAGAAATAAGGTGGCTATAATAATGATACCACAGACAAACAAAATTTTAGTATTACTAGAGAATAAGATACTGAGCTGGAGGATCAAATATCTCCTCTACAATGCTGTGTGAAAGAAACGAAAAGCTAAAAGTTAAATGAGTAAAAAATTAGGTGCATTGAAGATGGAATGTGAAGTTACAACACCACTGTTACAGATTTTCTAAAAACTAATAACAGAGATCACTGAAGGAGAAAATACAGTAATGAAAGAAAAAGAAATGTCCTTCATACTTTTAGATCAAAAGAGTTGTCCAAATGGAATAAATATGTATTTACCAGAAATATCTGATAAAATGTTAGAACTCCTGGAGCAAATAAAAATAAAGTTTCAGAGCACAACAAAAAGATTAGTAAAAAAAGAAAAGAAGAAGAAGATGAAGAAGAAAAGTATTATATTCTCTCAAATATTAGGTCATTAATGCCCTAAAATTGTGAGAAAATGTTTTTTGTTCGCCTGGAATTCTATGTCTGGTGAAATGATCATTAAAATGCAAAGTCAAATAAAACTTATGTGAGACATTCAGACTGTGAACGATTAATACTCAAGAACATATTTCGTATTTTCAAAGAATCATTTATAGAAATAGACCTCACACACACACACATGCACACACACACACAACTGATATGAGAAAAGACATCAATAAAGTATGTAATCAGTCCTGAAATATTGAAGAAATGGCTGTGACACAATGTAATTAAGGAATTATTCCTAGAAAGAAGGTAAAATAGCAACTATAACTGATGAAAACTGATAATTTAAATTCTAAATAACAGGAAATACTCTAACCTGCTAAAAGTCCTATCTCATTGAGGATAAAGACACTATAAATAGTATATTATTCCTATTGTAATAAAAGAGAGCAGTTTAAATATAGCTATTGCACATTTAACATTGCTTTCTAAATAAAAGAAATAGGTACAACTTCCAAAATTCTAAAATTAAAAAAAATAAAATAAAACCAATAAAGATAATGAAAGAGGAGAGACAAGAAGGATAATAAATAATAAACAAGACAAAATGATAGCATGACTAAAAAACATGTGGTTTATTAAATTGAAATAGGAAAATTTTCTTTATCAGATAGTTATTTTGTATGTAAAATATATTGAAGGGAATATGATGTCAGCAAGATGGCCAGATAAGAAATTCCTAAATTGTCATTTTTCCATGAAAAAAAGTACCTTTGTGGAAGCTTTGAGATCCAGGTAGGAGCTTGAGAAAGCCAACTTGCAACTTGGCAGCTGACATACTGACCATGGTCTTAGTTACATATTCCAAAATAGCTCCATACCCCTAAGAATTCTGTTACAGCCCATTTGGCTTTGGGTCTGTCACCAACACCATATTTCAAGAGACCTGGGAGGAGATACACCAGGCCTGTGTTAGGTAGCAGTCATACAGAACTCAGTCCTGGATGTGGAAGTTGAAATAGCTTGTGAACTAGCTCCAGCCCACTTGGCTGCCTTCCAGGAGCCCCTGGAGATAAGCCAAACTTGGTTGGACTGTAGATTCTGTAAAGGCCCTGTAACGGGGCTCCAGCCCATCCCAGCCATAGTCAGTGAAGTGTCCTGTTGGCATAGACAAGAGACAATTCTTCCTGTGCCCCAGGAGATCCTGAGAGGTCTCTATACTTGACTGTGGCTATCTCAGAACCTCAATCTATAAAGGGTTGTGAGGGCCAGAGTCCCAGTGGTTGATACTCCTGTCTGCAACCTCAGAGATTCTGAAATGGCCCCATACTTGGATTCAGCCCCTCCCAGCTGCAATGTACAAGCAGACCTGCTGGCACAGACACAGACACCTGGCAGAAGGCAATTCTTCCTGTAACTCCAGATATCCTGAAAGGGTATCTAGTCCCTTTACAGCCACAGTTAGCCTTAGGGGCCAGGGTCTCAGTGAGATACACTTGCTTATACACTTACTTATAGATCCTAAAAAGGATCTATACTGGGCTCTGGTCCCTCCTACCATGATCAAGGAACAGCCTAGCCCAACCAGGGACCTGATGTGAGATATGTCCATCCATGTCTCTAAAGTCAGGTCTGCAGACTTCAGTATTAGCTATGGAGCCAGAAACAGCCCTGGGACTTAGTTCTGGCTCTTCTCAGTCACAATCTATGGCCAATACTGCCCACCCAGGGATAGTATAGAGGCAGGAGACATTCCAGAGACCCACTGAGAATCACACCTGTTCAAGCATGTAGTAGTAGTAGGCTAGCTGACTGAAAAACAAACTGTGGACTCTGAAGTGGACACTGACCCAATACTACTGTACTGAACAAGGTACAAGAAATAGTCCCAATTATCCAGGGACCAGACAGAATCCATGCCCACCCATGTCCTTGGTGACAAGCATACCACTGCAGACTCAGTGACAACCTTGAAACTGGCTTCAATCCAGCACAAATGCATTTCTGCAGGTAATCCTGTAAGTCCAGGAAACCAACAGAAGAAGGTCTTTACCTGCCAAAACCAGTTTGTGAAGACTAAAAGAAGCATTTGCTTCTTCAAATGCAAACTTCAATGCAAGTCTACATGCATCACAAAGAATCAGGAAAACATGATATTATCAAAAGAAACTAATAAAGCTCTAAAAACCAAGCCAAAGAAATGGAGACCTACAATTTGCCTGACAAAAAATTCAAAATAATTACCATAAAGAATCTAAATGAAATAAAAAATATTCAAATATACAAAAATCAGAAAAACAATGCAAGAACAAAATGCAAAGCTTAATATGAAATATAAAACATAGAAGAGAACCAAGCAGAACCTCTTGAACTGAAGAATACATTGAAGTTTTCATTTGAGGAAGCAAATGCTTGTTTTAGTCTTCACAAACTGGTTTTGGCAGGTAAAATTTTAGTAGTTTCAACAAAAGACTTTATTATATGGAAGAAGAAATCAGCAAACTCAGGTAGATCCTTTGAAATCAGATAGAGGAACAAAAGGAAAAAATAAATAAATAAAGCCTATGTGAATTATGGGAAACCATCAAGCAAATGAGCATTAGCTTCATGGGAGTTGCAGCTGAAAAAGAAGATGGAGGAGGAGGAGGAGGAGGAGGAAGTAGAGGAGGAGGAGAAGGAGGAGAGAAAAAGAAGCAAAATTCTTTTTAATATAAATAACAGCTGAAAACTTCCCAAAGTTTGGGAAAATGATGGACATCCTGGTATAGGAAGCTCAAATGAAGCCAATGAAGCGATCAACAAAAGAAAGATTGGTACATTGTAATTAAAATGTTAAAAGTCACTAACAGCCAGGCTGGTGTGGCTCAGTGGATTGAGCGTTGTCCCATGGACTGAGAGGTCCCAGTTCAATTTCCGGTCAGGGCACATGCCCAGGTTGCAGGCTCAATCCCCAGCAAGAAAACAAATGTATCACATACAAAGGAAACTACATAAGGTTATCAGTAGATTTCTCTGCAGAAATCTTTCAGGGTTGGAAGGAAGGAAATATATACTCAAAGTACTTAAAGCATAAAACAAAATAAACAAACAAAACACTACTAACCCTACTGCCAACCAAGAATACTACACCTGACAAAACTGTCCAACAGAAGTGAAGAAGAGCAAAAGATAAAAGACATTCCTAGAAAACAAAAGTTAAGGGAGCACATCACACTAGACTTGCCTTATAAGAAGTGCTAAAGGGAACACTTCAAGCTGAAATGAAAGAATGCTAAATAACAACATGAAAACATATAAAAGTATCAAACTAAATCATAAAGATGAATATATTGTCAAATATTACAATATTCTTATACTGCTATGATGGTGTATAAATCACTTTTATCGCTAGTATGAATGTTAAAAAACACTAATGTTAAAATAACTATAGCTACAATATATTTTTTTAAATTTTATTTTCTTTATTGATTTTCAAGAGAGAGAAAGGGAGAGGGAGGAGAGAGAGATAGAAATATCAATGCCTCCTGCATGCCCCCCACTGGGGATCAGGCCCACAACCTGGGCACGTGCCCTGACTGGGAATCAAACCGGTGACCTCTCAACCACTGAGCCACACCAGCCAGGCTGTAATAATGTTTTAATGGATGCATAGTATAAAAATGATAAAGCATGAAATTAATAGCAAAAATGTGGGGACTAGATATAAAAGTTTGAGTAATAAAGAGGTGAATTCATCAAGAAGACATACAATTATAAATGTATAAGCACCTAATATTGGAGCACCTAGATATTTAAATAAAATATTAATAAAAATGAAGGAAGAAATAGTGTACAAATGCAGAGGGTGACTTCAATATCCCACTTTCAACATGGAATAGATAACCCAGACAGAAAATCAGTAAGAAAACATTGGCTCTGAGTTATAGAAATAGAAATATACAGAATATATTTAATTTAACATCAGATTACATATTCTTTTCAAGTGCACACAGAATATTCTCTAGAATAGATCTAATATTGGACCACAATGCAAGCTTTCACCAGAAATTCAAGATTGAAATCATACCAAATTTTTCCAACCACAAAGGTATAAAATTAGAAATAAAGAAAAATGAAAAAATTCAGAAATACATGGAAATTAAACAACACTTTTCTGAATAACAATGGGTGAAAGAAAAAATCAAAAGGGAAATAAGACACAATCTCAAAATAAACAAGAACTAAAACGCCATATACAACAACTTACAAGATGTGTTCTAAAAGTAGAATTTATAGTGTTAAATACCTACATTAAGAGAAAGATTTCAAAAACAATCTAGCTTTAAACCTCAAAATATTAGAAATGAAGAATAATCTACACCCAAAGTTAGAAGAGAAAAGAATTAATAATATAGCAGAAATAAAATAGAGACTAGAAAGTCAAAAAACACAAAAATAATATATGTAATAAGAGTTGATATTTTAAAAAGGTCAATAAAGTTGACAAACCTTCAGCTAGATTAACCAAGAATGGAAAGAGGAGGACTCAAACAAAATTCCTAAGGAATGAGGAGACATTTTAATTGACACCACAGAAATATGAATATCATAAAATGCTACACTGAACAATTATTAACTAACAAATTAGATAACCTAAAAGAAATAGATTATTTCCTAAAGATATACAACCTACCAAGACTAAATTATGACAAATTAGAAAATCTGAACAGACTAATAATAAGAGATTGAATTAGTAACTAAAAACTTCTCAAGCCCTGGAAAGTGTAGCTCAGTGGATAAAGTGTCAGCCCATGCACTGAAGGGTTGCAGATTTGATTCCCAGTCAAGGGCACATATCTGGGTTGCAGGTTCGATCCCCAGGCCCGATTGAGGCATGTGTAGGAGACAACTGATCGATGTGTCTCTCTCACATGAATATTTCTCCCCCAACTTCCATGCTCTCTAAAAAATCAGTGAACCAATCATCCTTGGGTGAAGATTAGCAACAATAATAAAACACAAAAAAACCTTCTCAATAATAAAAAACCCAAGCCTATATAGTGAATTTTACCAAATATCTAGAGAAGAGTTCATGCCAATCCTTGTCAAACTGTTCTAAAAAAATTAAGAGGCAGGACTATTCCCAAACTCATTTTATATGGCCAGCATTACTTTGATACTAAAACCATACAAGGATACTACAAAAAAATAAAATTACAGGACAATATCCTTGATAAACATAGATGCAAAAACTCACTACAAAGTAATATAAAACCAAATTCAATAATATATAAAAAGGACCATACACCATGACCAAGTGGATTTACCCCAAGGATTCAAGGGATGATCGTTCAATATTCTTAACATGACAGCAGATTAATGAAATAAAGAATATAACCACCTCAATAGATGCAGAAGAAGAATAGTAAAAGTCAATAAAAGTTTATGATAAAAACTCTCAACAAAATGTGTTTGGAAGAAGTAAACCTTAACATAATGAAGACCACACATGGAAAGTCCACAGCTAACATTGCATTCAGTGGTGAAAAGCCAAAAGCCTGCCTTCTAAAATCAGGTCCAAGGCAGAATGCCCATGCACACTGCTCCTATTCAACACAGTACTATCGACAGAAATTAGGCAAGAAAAAGAGGTAAAAAGTATTCAATTTAGGAAATAAAAAATTAAAATGTTATTTGTTTGCAAATGACATATCTTATATGAAGAAAACCCTAAGGACTTCACTAAGTACAAAAAAAATTGGTACTAATACATGAATTCAGTAAAGCTGCATAATATCAAATCAATATAAAAATCTCTTGCGCCCTGGCTGGTTTGGCTCAGCGGTTATAGCGTCGGCCTGCGGTCCAGAGAGACCCCGGTTCTGTTCCCCCCCTGGTCGTTTGTCCCCGGCCCTGGTCGGTCATGCGGGTGGCAGCCACTCGATGTGTTCCTTTCACATCGATGTTTCTCTCCCTATCTCTGTTCCTCTCTCTCCCTCCTACTCTACCTGAACAAAAAATGGAAAAATGTCCTCGAGTGAGGATAAAAAAATAAATAAAATAAAAATATAAAAATCTCTTGCATTTCTATACTCTAATAATCAAGTATCAGAAAGAGAAATTAGGAGAACTATTCTATACGCAATTTCACCAGAAGGAACAATACTTCGGAATAAATTTAACCAAGGAGGTAAAATACCTATACACTAAAAACTATAAGACATTGATGAAAAAAATTGAAGAAGATATAAATAAAGGGAAAGATAGTCTATTCATGGATTGGAAAATTAATAGTGTTAAAATATTTATAGTATGTATAGCAACCTACATATTCAATAAAATCCCTGTCAAGATGCCAATGACAATTGTCACAGCAAAGAAACAAACAATCTTAAAATTTGTGTAGAACCACAAAGCTCCTATTTAACCACAGCAATCATGAGAAAGAAAAACAAAACTGGAAGCATAATACTTCCTGATTTCAGACAAGATTACAGAATTACAGTAATCTAAACAGTGTGGTGTTGGCATTAACAGACACATAGATCAACGCAACAGAATAAAGGGCCCAGATATAAACCCACCCATACATGGTCAATTAATTTATGATAAAGGAGCCAAGACTATACAATAGAAGAAAGGACAGTCTTTTTAATGAATGGTGTTGAGAACTGGACAACCACATGCAAAAGAATGAAACTGGACCACTATCTCATACACAAAAGTCAACATAAAATAGATTAAAGACTTAAATATAAGACCTAAAACTGTTAGAAGAAAATATATGAAAAAAAAACTTATCATTTGTCTTGACAATAACACCAAAAGCCCAAGCAACAAAAGCAAACATAAACAAGTGATACTGCATCAAACTGCAAAACTTCTGCACAGAAAAACAAATAAACAACAAAATAAAAAGACAGGCTATGGAATGAAAGAAAATATTAGCAATTCATATATCAGATAAAGGGTTAATATCCAAAATATACAAGGAACACATGCAATTCAATAGCAGAAGACTAATAATCTATTTTTTAAAAGGGCATAGAAACTGAATAAACAGTTTTTTCCAAAGAAGACTAAAAATGGCCAACAAGTACATGAAAAGAATTTCAACACTGCTTACCACAGGAAACTACAATTCAGAACCACAGTGATATATCACCTTTGACCTATTATGATGGCTATTATAAAAAAATAAGAGATAACAACTGCTGGCCAGCATATAGAGAAATGGGAACTCCTGTGCACTGTTGGTGGGACTGCAGATTGGTGCAGCCACTATGGAAAACAGTATACGGGTTCTTCAGAAAATTAAGAATAGAACTACTATCTAATCCCAAAATCCCACTTCTAGGGATATATTTGAATGACTTAAAATTACTGACAAAGAGATATTGGTACTTCCGTGTTCATAGCGTTATTCACAATAGTCAAGACATGAAAACAAACAGTGTACAACAACATGATGGATAAAAAAAAATGTATATATATGTACAATGGAATATTATTCAGCCACAAAAAAATATAGAAATCCTTTCGTTTGGAACAACATAGATAGATCTTGAATGTATTATGCTATGTGAAATAACTCAGGCAGAGATAGACGATTACTGTATCCTATCACTTATAAATAGAATCTAAAAAAGCCAAACTCATAGAAACACAGAGTAGAATGGAATTGTCAAAAATAAGTAACAATACTGTATTAGATAAAGTTACTAAGAAAGTAGATCCTATGTGTTCTCACTATAAATATTATAGAAGGTGATAAATGGATTAACTAACCTTGTAATTATTTTACACATATATATCAAATTATATTGTATATTTTAAACTTACACATTATTATACACCCTTTACAATAATTAGTTCAAATTAGACCACAGACAAAAATAAAAAATGTAAAACTATAAAACTTCCCAAGTAAAATACAGGAGAAAATCTATGTGATTTTAGTTTTGGTGATAAATTTTCAGATACACCATCAAAAATACAATCCATAAAAGAAAAAAAAAATTGATGCATTGACTTAAAATTTGATAAGTTGATTAAAATTTAAAACTTTCACTTGCAAAAGACACTTAAGAAAATGAAAAGCTACAGACTGGGAGAAAATCTTTACAGGACACATACCTTATTAAATACTTTTAGCCAGAAAATACAAAGAACTCTCAAAACACATCAGTAAGAAACAAACAATCAATTTTTAAAATATGCAATAGTTTAAAATATGCAGCTCACCAAAGAAAATTTACACATGGAAAATAAACACATAAAAATGTGCTTAACATCATGTGCCATTAGGGAATTGCAAATTCAAGCAACAATGAAATACTACCGAACAACATTATTCTGGAGAGTATGTGGGGCATTAGTAGCTCTCATGTTGCTGATGGGATTACAAAAAGGTAAAGCTACTTTTGAAGATAACCTAAAGATTTCTTCTAAAGCTAAGCATAGTCTTAACATACAATGCAGCAACAATTTTACATATTTACCCCATTGATTTTAGAACTTTGGGTTATACATACCCACACACCCCCACACACAAAACTGCACATAGTTTTTAAAAGCTTTATTCATAATGCCACAAACTATAAGCAATCAATATTGTGAAAGGGGAGGAGGGTGTCAATGGGGCAAAAAGGAGAAACATCTGTAGCAAAAATAAATTAATTAAAAAAATAAGTGAATGGATAAACAAACGGTTGCACATTCATACAGTGAAATATTATTCATTAATAAAAAAAGTAAGCCACAAAAATAAATGACAGGGACAGTCTGAAATGTTCACACATTATAATTTCATCTATATGACAAAATCTTTACCAGTAAAGACAAAATTATAGAGATTATATAAATATCACAGGTTAGGATATTTGGTTTTGATCAAAGCACAGAGGAAATTTTATAGTAAGAAAGCTATTGTGTATGATATTGTAATGATAAATACATAACATTATGTAATTGTCAAAACCCACAGAACTTGAGAGTATTAAAATTAACCTAAATGTATGTAATTTAAAAAAACATAGATTTCATTTATAAATATAAAAGTGTCTTAGAAATGACTAAAAAAATTGAAAAAAAAAGAACAATTCTTCATAAAGAGAAAAGGAAATATAAACAATTAAAATTATTATACATATGGGAATAAGAATACAATAATATGCTGAGAAGATTCTAAAAGTTTCAAGAAAGTTTGAGATTATGTAGAAAATTTGCATCAATCTTTAACAAAACCATAAAAACATAAAGATAAGGCAAGATCACCTTCCCAAAAGATGTCAACTATAATTTTTTTTTCTGTATTAATTTCACACAATTTTAATAGCTCAAAATTAATATTCTATTTAAAGTATTATTGATCAATGAATGAAATGAGATATTTTGTGATACATTCCAAGCAAAACAAAAACAGTATCATAAAAAGGAAAGCAAATTGTACACATAAATATAGACACTGTTTTAGTTGCCTGTGGTTGCTATAACCAATGACCACACATTTGTCAGCAGGACCATGTTCCATCCTACATATCCTAGGGAAGAATCAGTTTTCTAGCCTTTGTTAGCTCCTGGGTGCTGCAAACATTCATCGGTTCAAGGACCCCTTTCATTTTTAAAGCCAACAATAACCAGTCCAGTCTCACATTGCATCATTCTGACGAACTCTTCTGCCTTCCTCGGCCACTTTTAAAGAACCTTTGTGATCACCTCGTCCACCCCTCCACAGTCAAGGATAATCTCTTTATATTAAGATCAGCTGATTGATTAGCAACCTCCATCTGTAACCTTTGCTTGTTCTTGTCAATGTAACCTAACATATTCACAGGTTCTAGGAATAGAATGTGGATATCTTGGTGGGAGGGGGTATTATTCTGCATACGACATATAGCAATAACAATGCAGCACATGTATTTAGAGACTGTGCTAAATCCTTTACACAGTGTGCTGGGTAAGAGGGGAAGTCATATACTCTAGCCCTTAGCTCTGAAACCCCAGTGAAGCTGGGATTTGTGACCAGTTTGTTTGTAAAACAATGACAACAGCAGTCTCTAATGCATAAAAATGTTTAGAAAATTAAATAGCTAATGCATGTAAATAACTTAAAGCCTGGCACATAGTAAGTGCTCATACTCAATGTATATTAGATTTTTTTTTTCTTATTTAGCTTCTTAGAAACCAATGGAGAAAAAATATTACTTTATTTTTCAGATTAAAAAATGAGGCTTGAAACAATTACACAATTGCATAAATGTTGCACTGTAGGTAAGTGTTAGATATATATTTTAGAACCTAAGCGATTTGACACTTGGGTGTAGATGAGCTTTTCAACAGGTGAGCTGTGGCAGGCACACGAGTTTCCAGCAAGATTTTTAAAACCTGCAATTCTTAAATAGTCAGGGGTCACTTACCTCTTTTCCCTTAGATTGTCAAATGAAAAAATGACAACAGCCAACACAACACTAGCTGTCTGGTATGAATGAGTCACAATTTTACCTATTTTTTGTGTGTCAAATTTGCAAAAAAATATAATACAGTTTTTGGTGTGCTATAGAATTTTAGTATTAGTTTATATGTGCCTTGAGATGAAAAAAGTTAGCAAATCACTGACCTAGATAGATTCTTAATCCTGAAGTTACAACATTGTTTTAAGTGATTGGTTGTTTGCCCACAGTCTATTTAAAATGTATATCCTCTTACCTAGACTCTAGAAAAAAATATGATATTGAAACTAAGTATCAATGCCTGCACACTACCTAACATCTATTTTATGGTTTATTTTATTTTATTTTAATAGTATAATCTTAGAACTTCAGCGGCAATTATCTATAAAAAAATAAATACACACTTCAGACACACCTTGAGTAGCCTTATGATTCAGTTCAGGCAAATGGAATAGGAGGAGAATCGCATCTTTCAAATTGTACTCCTAAGGGAAATGAGCGTGCCATTTGCTTCTCCCACTTCTGGCTGACTGAAAGATTTTGCTAAGGAATCTCCTTGGATGTGTAAGCAAGGCACCATCCCAGAGATAACAGAAAACTGGAGTCCTCTCTTGGGAGTATTTTTATGCATGCCGTTGTGCTGGAAATAAATACACATATAACTTTAAAATATATGTTTAGCTTTATATTATTGTATCACTTGTAATTATATACAAATGTATACCGAATTTGGTTCCAGATGTAGGGCTGTTGTTATAAGTCTCAAATACCAGCGATCAGTCTAGTGTGTATGTGGCAGGTGTACAGCACACAGACATTACAGGGTAGAGGTCAGTTATCTTTGCTGTGAACGCAAAACATGTATAGCCAGCCTTATCCAACAGACCTTCCTTTGAGAGTGGGAATGTCAGAAACCAGAACACAGGCCAAAAGAATCTGTGGCCTGAGTGGACTCCAAAAAAAAAATAAAAATCAAAGCATCGGGACGTATTGGTTTCTATTAACATTTTTAGCAAGGTCCTGTCACAGAGCTAGAGAATTTCAAAAAAGAGATATTAGAGAATGTAGTTTTGATTAGGGAGATTGTTCTAGTCTCAGCCTATAATGGATTTTGATCAAAATTCTGATTATCTCAACCCTAGTAAAGTTAATAAAGTGAACTTTTTGGTAAACCAAACCAAAGTAGTAATAAGAATTGGCTCTGAGGAAGCAAAGAAATCTAATGTACAAAATAATGTGAAGAACAAAATAGATCCAGAGACATGGAAGCATGGAACAGACTGAGGAATCTCGGGGGGCGGGGGTGGGAGGTGGGAAGAGACTAACCAAAGAACTTATATGCAAATATGCACAACCCATGGACACAGACAACAGTGCAGTGAAGGCCTTGGGGTGGGGGTGGGGTGGGCAGGAGCAGGGTAGAGGGGATTAATGAAAAAAGTGGGGCATCTGTAATACTTTCAGCAATAAAGATAAACTTTAAAAAGAAGCAGGTAAGACTGGCCTTACACTTTTAAACAAATCAATGAGTTATTTTGCAGACAATGAGAAACAGCTAAAAAGCAAAATTCAGACAGAGCAATTCAGGTTGTTATCCTACCTAAGCCTTTGTTTCAGGTAGCCTCAAGGTAGCCTCCATGAATTAGTGGGGGATAGGAATACACAGAACAGAAGTAAGATAAATTTTCAGAATTAGACACTTGTGTAGAATATCTCTTCATTCACGGTACTGTATGGAAGTAAATAGACACAAAACCTGCTATGTTTTCAAGGGACTACATTACCAACCAAAATTATATGTCCAGCCTGCAAAAACCTAAACTTATTTGACAGTCGAAATCACTCCTAGGTCCCAGAGACTGAACCGACATGAAATAGGTTGTGAAATAATTTAAACCTTTATGGAGAGCATTTACTCTCCATTGACCAATTCAGACACGGAGGGAGAGAGTAATAGCAAGGAAGAGACTCCTAGTGGGTAAAGTCAGGGGCAATGAGGATAATGGATAGGGGCGTACTAGACAGAAAATAGAACCAAAGGCTGTGATGTGGACCAACCCAGGAATGTTCTCTATCGCTGTGCAGAGGGTTTGCAGGTCTCCCAGCAGGATATGACAGTTGCTTTGGGTGACTATGTGTTATGTGTTTTCCATTATTCCATGTGGATGTATTTCTTGTAGTTATATTGTTTCTGTTTTATCACTGTCTATTAGATAATAGGTAGGGAAAGAGAGAAAAAATAAGTGCTTTTTAGTTTTTAAGTTGCCAGACCACGTAGAGCTTTGTCCATACTTCCAGTTGTTCGGATCAAAATCTTGAGTCATTTGTGACATCTATTGCCACTACCTTCAAAATACCGAGTCCTCACTTATCATCACATACACTGATAAAACACTGGCCTGAGCCATGTTTATCTTTAAATCTGAGTATTACACTAACCTTATAACTAATCCCTTCTACATGCTCTCTATAGTCTATTTTCAGCAAATCAGCCAGAGAAATCATTGTAAATATACATAGGATAAGATAATGACACTCTGCTCAAATCTCCTCGGTGGTTTCATACCCATTTCAATCACACTAAAAACCATTTGCAACAACATAGATGGACCTGGAGGATATCATGCTGAGTGAAATAAGTCAGACAAAAAAAGTTAAGAATCATGAGTGCACTCATATGTGGGATATAAAACTGAAAACAACAAATGAACACACAAGAAAAACTGCAAAACACTCTTAGACATAGACAACAGCATGGTCATTACCAGAAGGAAGAGGGGGTGAGGGGCCCAAACATATGGAGATAGAAGATGATTTGACTTTGGGTGTTGGGCACACAATGCAATGTACAGATTATGTATCATAGAAATGTGTCATTGAAACCTAAATAATCTTATATGTCACCCCAATAAATTTAATTTAAAAAAGAAAGAAAATCTGCCAGGCTGGTGTGGCTCAGTGGATTGAGCATTGTCCCATGGACTGAGGTCTCAAATTTGATTCCTGGTCAGGACGGTGCCCGGGTTGTGGACTCAATACCCAAGTGGGGGATATGCAGGAGGCAGCCTTAGATGTTTCTCGCATTAATGTTTCTTTCTCTCTCTCCCTTCCTCTTTCTGTAAAAAAAAAAAAAAAAAAAAAAAAATCAATAAAGACATTTAAAAAATTAAAAAAGAAAGAAGAGTATAAGTCCATTAAAATAAAATAAAAAAAACACAAGCTCCACATGATCTGGCTTCATTTTCCTCTTTAACATCATCTTCTGTGTCATTCCCCTTAATTTACTTGGCACCAGCCATGCTAGTCTGTTTACTGTTCCTCAACAATGTCAAATCCTTGCTTTTTAACCATTGCCTTTCCTGGGACATTTTTTCTCTCATATCCAGATAGCTCAGATGTCATTGTGCTATCTGTCTTTTCCTGATCACCCTATGAAAAATCCAAAACTCACCTTCTCCACGTTTCAGTAATATGCTAGAGCCAACCTATACAGGCTTATGATAAGTGATTAACATTTTGGAAATTTTGCGAGTGGGTTGACAACACACTGGTAGCTTAAAATTGGCTGTGGTGGAAGTATTTATTCTATGGAAATTGGAAAACACTGCAAATCAACAATTTATTTCAGAGCTGGTTTTAAACATTTACCAGCACACTACTACTGATCCCTTTTACTTCCTCTATCTTTTTATAGTACTCATGATCTTCTAGAAAACACCTTAATATACTTATTTTTAGTGTTCAGTATTTATTGTCTGTCTTCCCTATTAGAATATAGAAATAAGCGTAGCTTTTTAAATTTTATTCACTGATGTATCTCTCTTATGTATCTCTACTTAGAAAAGTGCTGATACCTAGAAGTCACTCAATAATACTTGTGGACTAAACGAGCCATTATCAATATAAACCATTTGACTGCAGTTAGAAACAAGCACCCCCCCCCCCCACACACACACACAAAAAGAGTACATTTCCCATATTCCTTGGAAGTTAATCATGGTCAGTGACCATCTCATGGCCAATATGATGTGACTGGAAGTGATATGTTCAACTCTTGCACTATCCCTTTACAGGGTAGGGTGAAGCCTTCACACGATTTAGAGTACAGATATAGTCATGTGCCATCTCAGATCACTTGTGTGAGGCAGCACTTATGTGGATGTCAGTGTGAGACCAGTAAATTGTCCTGGATCCTGGATGTTGAGGTGCTATAATAACATCCCTGGAGTGCTAATGCTTAGATTATTATTTAAGAGGTAAATAAAACTATCTTTTTAAGCCAGTGCTTCACATTAATTTTTACATTATGTCACAGTTATAAATGTTATTTGTAGAATCTGCTGGGCAAAGAGCTGAGTACCAGGTCCATCGCTTCCTATGGACATGCAGTACCCCATGGCACAACTATTGCAATGCTTTGTTTTCTGCCAGTGTTATTTGATCTCTGTTACAGTAGCCAGCCCAATGACTTAATTAATATAGCAAACTATCCACTTTGTTGACTAATTTGTTCATTTGCTCAAAATAAATTGCCACTACTCCCTTTGTTATTGCATAATAATACTGCATTATAAGTTAGAGATTTAGATTCTAGAATCTGCTCTCTTCCTTGGTTGGCTATTTTTACTTGCAGAAACCTCTTTCTATAATATTGAATCATTTTGGTGCCTCTTTCCCAGTTAATTTCTACTCCTTCTTCAGGTTTAAGTACAAAAATCACTTCCTTGGAAAGACTTCCCTGAACACTGAGATGAGACCAGTTTCTCCAATTTTAGTTTTTTTGACCTATTTTTAGTCACACTGTTTAAAGCAACTTTGTTTATCTGTGTCATTGATTAGTATGTTTCTATCATAGAGGGTAAAAATCACATGTCTGTTTTGCTCACTGTGTGGCACCTGGTAAGCATTCAATTAACATTTTATTGTAAAATGACACAATAAAATGATTTAAAAAATTTTTTTAGTTAAGATAACATTTGCCATGTCAAATTTTAAGTGTTCATGTGAGCATTAACTGGGTTATGACACATTAATAATAGTATAATACTATATAAATATAATGTAAATATATATAATTAAATGGCATACCATAATTTTGTTGCACCATGATACATTATTAGGTAGAAAATAGGTCTTGTATATATATTTTAATAAATGATTTACTTTTGCTTACTTGTATGCTCATTAGAGGTGTTTAACAATAAAATGAGGTAGATTTTTTATCTTTTGATAGACAGAACTTTGTTTTGAAACAAAGAATTATACATTCCCTGAAATTATAGACTGGTTCACAGAATAAGCTTGGCCTTATTTTTTCTACCCTGTCTTTTAATTCACTGATCCAGTCCTCAGCTTCCTCTGCTCTTTCCTTCCAATGAGTTCTTAATTTCTGCTATGCCCTTCTTCATTTTCATTTGGTTGGTTTTCAATGTTTCTATATCCTTACTCATGGTGCTGATGTCCTTACTCATACTGTTGAACCTCCTCAAGATCATGGCTCTGAACTCTACCTCTAATAATTTGCTTAGCTGCATTTCATTTATCTCATCTTCGATAGAGTTTTCTTGTTCTTTCATTTGGGATTTATTTCTTTGTTTCACCATTTTGGCTATCTCAGTGGGCTTTGGAGCCTGCCAAATTTTCCCTGTGGGTATTGGTGTTCCTCTGGTTGTGGATCCCTCTACTAGGGTAGGATGAGTATGGGAGGACACACTTTAAATGCCACTGTCAAGTTTTACTTACCTGGGTCGATTTGCAAGCCCAGGAAAGGTTCAGTTATTCTCTAGCTTTTTGCCTGAAGGCTATTAGTCTCAGTTACTTGATGAGCCTTGGATTTTAGCCCTCAACTAAATGAAAAACTTTCTCAGGTGTTCAGGGTAAGGGGATTTCCAAAGGGTGGAGCAGATGTTGGCTATTAATTTGCCTCAATTTGCATTTCTCTGGCCTGGCCAAATGATGTTAAATTTCTGAGGGAGGGACTGTTGCTTCTCCCCAGGGCTTTGGGAGGGTCTCTTTGAGTAATATGGTTACTGTCCTGTGATGGAGTGACCCAGCAAAAAGTTCAAGTTGCCTTCTCACCTCTCCAAGCTCCTGAGTATCCGCACAGTTCCAGTCCAGTTGGCCCTCCCTCTGCTGGAGCCCAAGGTGAGAGGCTTTTGCTAATTTAGTGCTCTGTCCTGGCCCTCTGCGCTGTGGAGCCAGTTTGGGATTTTAACCCTGAGGGAGCTGCTGGTAGCTAAAACAACTACTGTCCGTGGGCTCCCAGCCTGCCCTCTCTCACCTCTGCAGATCCTTCCAGGCTCAAGTCAGTGACCTTTTTCCTGTCCCTGATTCTGTGGGTCCTCTACAGCTGCTTTTCTGTTGCTTTTTCCTAACAATTTGTCTTTATTTTAGTTGTAATTCCAGTTTAATCCTGGGAGATGAGCTGTGTAGCTTCCATTCACTCTGCTGCCATTTTGGAATCTCACATTACTTAGTTTTAATCTCTCTTAGCATTTGGAATGTGTGCTTGCTCTGTCTTATGCTTAATACTGAAAACACAATTCCTCAGCAAAGATTATTCTATTTCCATATTCTAATGCTTCCCAGAAAAGAATTTTTAAGTTATATAAGTTTAAAATAATAATTTTGTCACCCAGCATTAAAATGTATAAAGCAAAACAGAATGATTTTTAACTGAAGGTATAGTTCCAAGTCAACATAGAACAAACACAATTTATGGAAATAGTTTTTAGAGACATTTATATTTTAGCAAAGTATATTAAACAGTGTTCTTAATAAGTTTTTAAAAAGGTGAACAAAATACTTTAGAAAGGAATTTGTAATACTAGAATAGATCTATAAATATTCAAACTCTAAAAATCTTACATTATGCAAGTGAGAAAAGTGACTGAAGACATTAGAAAGCATTAAATGTATTTAACCAAGTGTTCCTGAAGCATTCTGAGCATGAAGAATGACAGTAATAAGGCCACAGAATTGTCTGGGATCAGCAGCTGAGTGTTTTTACAAAGGAGTCTCAAAAGGCAGGGATGCTCCGTAGGAAACAGTGGGGTGGATTAATTTTGGCAATAATAAGCTTCAGGGAACAGATTTAGGCTTCTGCAAAGTATGTAGCAGAAAAATGGGCAGTAAAATTCCAAAAGAGAAACTACAGGATTTCAACTGGGAACTTCATATAATTGAACTAAAATCTCAACTTAAATCTAATGTTGTTCCAATTGGACAGATCAAAAATGGAATCTTCTATCATTGAACTTTTCTTTGCATGCACGGACTATTAAAATTGGCATTGGCTGCTTTCTGGTTCCAGAGGAGTACAGCAGAGCTTGGAATGAAGTTAAGCTGATGAATAAATCTCAAAAGGGAGTGATTGGGGGTCTCCCTCTTCCTGAAGTTTACAACGTTGACCTCATATTTGTCGAGGTGCACTGATGAAGCTAAAAAGTAAAGAAACAGATCTTTACAGATTTCTCTAAACTATCAAACAAACACAAAAGGGGCCCAAACAAGAAATGTACTCTATACACTTTATACTAAATTCACACATCAAATTTATTTTTTAAAATAAAAGTATTAGAAAGCTTCTCTCTGTGTCAAAATGAGAACAGTTGTATTGATATGGTCATGTTTCAGACTTTGGGCTTTTGGCAATTGCTTAATCGGATTAGACCATGCTGTGCTTACTTGTCACCCATGAAAAGCTTATTATTGTCAAGATAGATTTTTAAAATTATTTCTTTACCACTTTTAAAAATCAGTATGGTTATATATATATATATATATATATATATATATATATATATATATTTTTTTTTTTTTTTTTTTTAAATATTCCTTTATTGATTTTATTTTATTTTTTTTTCCAGGAAAATAATCACTTTATTTATTTATTTTTTTTGTATGAATTTTTATTTATTTTTTTGTTACAGATATTTTACCTTTTTACCCCATTGGCACCCCCCACCCCACCCCACCTCCGCCCTGTCCCCGGCTTAGTTGTCCATGTCCATTGGTCATGCATACATGCATATAAGTTCTGTGGTTTATCACCTCCCACCCCCCATCCCCCATCCCCTCTTCTGAGGGATATCAGTCTGTGCCCTACTTCCATGTGTCTGGGTCTACTGTATTCCTCAGACTGTTATGTTCATTATATTCCATATAGAAGTGAGATCATGTGGTATTTGTCTTTTTCTGCTTGGCTTCTTTCACTTAGGATAATACTTTCCAGGTCCCTCCATGTCGTCTCAAAGGATAAGAGATCTTTCTTTCTTACCGCTGCATAGTACTCCATTGTGTATATGTACCACAGCTTTTTCATCCATTCGTCTACTGGTGGACACTTGGGCTGTTTCCAGATCTTAGCTATTGTAAATAGTGCTGCTATGAACATGGGGGTACATATATTCTTCCTGATTGGTGTTTCAGGCTTCTTAGGGTATATTCCCAGCAGTGGGATCACTGGGTCAAATGGAAGTTCAATTTTTAATTTTTTGAGGTAGCACCATATTGTTTTCCATAGCGGCTGCACCAGTCTGCATTCCCACCAGCAGTGTATTAGAGTCCCCTTTTCTCCACACCCTCGCCAACACTTGTTGTTTGATGATTTGTTGATGGCGGCCATTCTGACAGGTGTGAAGTGATACCTCATTGTTGTTTTAATTTGCATCTCTCTGATGATTAGTGATGTTGAGCATTCCTTCATAAGTCTCTTGGCCATTTGTATGTCCTATTTGGAGAGGTGTCTATTCAGCTCCTCTGCCCATTTTTTAATTGGGTTCTTTGTCTTCCTTTTGTGGAGTTGTATGAGCACTCTATATATATTGGAAATTAACCCCTTATCTGATACATCATTGGCAATGATGTTCTCCCATACAGTGGGTTGCCTTTCCATTTTGATGATTGTTTCTTTTGCTGTGCAGAAGCTTTTTAGTTTGATGTAGTCCCATGTGTTCATTTTCTCCTTTATTTCTGTTGCCTTAGGTGATGTATCAGTGAAAATTCTGCTCCGTATGATGTCCGAAATTTTGTTGCCTACATTTTCTTCTAGAATTTTTATGGATTCACGGGTCACATTTAAGTCTTTTATCCATTTTGAGTTTATTTTTGTGTATGGTGTAAGTTGATGGTCTAGTTTCATTTTTCTGCATGTAGCTGTCCAATTTTCCCAACACCATTTATTAAAGAGGTTGTCTTTACTCTACTGTATGCTCTTGCCACCTTTGTCAAATATTAATTGAGCGTATTGCCTTGGGTCCATTTCTGGGTTTTCAGTTCTGTTCCACTGGTCTATATGCCTGTTCTTGTGCCAGTACCAGGCTGTTTTGGTTACAGTCGCTTTGTAGTATAACCTGATATCTGGTATTGTGATCCCACCTACTTTGTTCTTCTTTTTCAAGATTGCTGTGGCTATTCGGGGTCTTTTTTGGTTCCATATGAACTTTTGAAGTATTTGTTCTAGTTCTATGAAATATGTCGTTGGTATTTTGATGGGGATTGCATTGAATCTATAGATTGCTTTGGGTAGTATGGACATTTTAATGATGTTAATTCTTCCAATCCATGAATAAGATATGTGCTTCCACTTTTTCATATCTTCCTCTATTTCTTTTTTAAATGACCTGTAGTTTTCTGCAAATAGGCCTTTATTGATTTTAGAGAAACAGGAAGTAAGAGCGGGAGAGAGAGATAGAAGCATCAATAAGAAAGAATATCAATTGGCTGCCTCCTGCAAATGGGCATCGGGCCCACAGCCTGGGCATATGTCCTGACCAGGAATCGAATCTGCGACCTCTTGGTGCATGGGTTGACGCTCAACCACTGAGCCACACCCGTTGGATAGTTGGTTATATTTTTAATTTATATAGAATTTTGTTACTGTAAAAGCAAGATTTTGGGTTTGATGCAATCCTGAATTAAGGTACGGTAGAGCTATTGACCTTTTATAAGCCGCCATGGATAACTTTTACTATTTGGTAAACAAGATCAACAATTTTGAGAATTAGTGAAAAGTTTTGGAATGTCATAATTCCCCCTAAACCAGTGTTTTAGAACTAAGTATGTGTGGATCTCATACCAGAAGGTGACCTTTAATTTAAAACTTCCTGGGTTTATGCAATTTGAGCTCCTGAGAATTGCTGTCTACCAGCTGGTAGCAAGGAACCATTACAGAGTTAACTATCTAACTCCATTTATCACAGTTCCCAGGACTCATTTGCACACTCTTTCATTTACTCTGTCAGTCATCAAGTATTTCATTAATACTCATTTTGTTCCAAGCACTGGATACACAATAGTGAATTATTCACAGTCCCTTTGTTGTCAGGTTGCTTAAAATATGTTGGGAGAACCCACAATAAACACATAAAATAAAGCAAATACATAACACATATAATAAATTCAGAAAACAATTCTATGAACACAATTAAAGGGGACAGAACGTGCCCTGGCCAGTTTGGCTTAGCGGTTAGAGCGTCGGCCTGCGGTCTGGAGAGACCCGGGTTCGGTTCCCGCTAAGGGCACGTACTTCGATTGCAGTTTGTCCCCGGCCCTGGTTGATCGTGCGGGTGGCAGCCACTCGATGTGTCCCTTCACATCGATGTTTCTCTCTCTCTCTCTCCCTTCCTCTCTCTCCCTCCCGCTCTATCTGTACAAAAAATGGAAAAATATCCTCGGGTGAGGATAAAAAAATAAATAAATAAATAAATAAATAAATAAATAAATAAAGGGGACAGAACGTGATAGTGATAGTTCTGCAAACACAAAGTGAAGGAGGCAGCTGTGTGAAGTTCTTGGTAAAAGTGCATTTTAGCCTTTTATTAAATAGTCATTAAATAATTGCTAAGTATGCAAAGGAATGTATGTGTGTAAAACGTGTAAGGCAATTATTGTGCAGAGATATAAATAAGTAGGAATTAGAAAGTTATGTTCATTAGGATATTGTAATTTTAGGGTAAAAAGGTTGTTCAAATAACACTGGAATCTCAGTGTCTTTGGTAAAATAGGAAAAATAGCTAAATCCATAGTATTCTTATTATACTTTGGGGGCTTTATGTATATTAAATAGTTAACAAAATAACACATGCTAGTACCTGCTTTAAATAAAATTGTTTTTTCCTTTTCATTGGTTTTCTATAATAGAATATCTCACATAGTAGAAATATTGAGTATTTTCCCAAAGGAAAATAAAGTAAAGAATATAAATTAAATTTCTGACTCCCTGATTTTTAATACCTTAAGCATTATAAATAACTTAGTAGTATGAAGTTATTTCTATAACTTTGTAAAAAGAGTATTGGTGGGGTGACAGTTGTTTTTTGTGTATTCATTCTTCCTATGTTTTCCCTCTGGGTTCCACATTTTTGAGTAGCACACTTAAACAGTGATACATCGCCTTATTCAATCCATGAGAAGAGGGGTGTATGGTTTTAAATTGGTCCCAATGGAAGTAATAATAGAGTCCTTGGGGAATGTGTTACCAAAAAACATAAAACTAGTCTTTGGCCATAGCTAAGATTCTAAGCAACTTGTTTGTGTCTAGTATGCTTAGTAAGAATATTACACACATATACATACATATTGGAATATACTGAAGAAATGGTTTTAAAGTAATGATTAATAGTAATAGCTAGAAATAATTTCATAGTACAAAAAACACCTTCTCATTTATATTTAGTAATTTCACTATATACATAGAAAGAAATACTCGGGGTGTGTGTGTGTGTGTGTATACACATAAAAGTATGGATGCAGGTAGTCAGGTAGATCAAAATATAGGGTAAGGATAAATATATGTAAGGCCATAGATTTGCACACAAATGTAACATAAATACACTAAAAATTACCAATTTAGATGTACAAATATGCATTTGTGATTTTAGCAGAATATTAGTCTATATTCTGTGATTCTTCAAGAATGAAATATAGCCAAATAAAATTTCAGCCTATGAGAAAGTCTGTCTGGTTGACATGACCTAAAATTAAAGTGGTGGGTGTGAAGATATTTTAGCAAAAGCTGGAAAAACAAACTCCAATGTAACTATTCTAATAGTGTAGGCATCTGTATTCATGTTGAGATTTGTGGTCCATATTTTAAAAGTTCACAGTGTGTAATTGTGCTTTTCTAATAGTAACAGCTTATCCTTTCCTCTCCAAAGAAAGTAATACTTTTTAAAAATCAGAATAGAAAGAAACCTCAGAAAGAAAAATGTACAGATTAGGCCTGCAACAATGCCTTCCTTTGCCAGATGTTTACTGGTTAAGGGTTAAAGCAATCAAATAAGCAGTCCAGAAGACTGATGCCTCCCTGTGGAAATGCCACTGTACTCCACATAGAAAAATGTCTTGTCTGTTTCTATGATCAAAGCTAGTACTCATGATTGATATCTCAATAGAGAGAGAAATACATATCACATGAACTATAATAGAAATTAAGCACTGTACAGAAATTGATATATTATTTACAAAAGAAAGGAATCCACAATGAAGCTGAAATAAACACCTTTTCAATGATAATGTTACATACGTTTATCACAGCTCTGGAAAAAAAGGCATGTATTAGAAATTGCTGGTATAAAAACATGGACTAGTGCTCACCAGAATCATACAGAGTTGTTGGCCTTATTATGCAGAAGTTGTGTCCATCAGACATTTGCTATTTCTAATATCTATAGTGAATCAAGGAAAACATTAAATTTTTCAAACATAGTTCAGCATGGATGTGAGGTCAATCTGGCTGCGACATCTGCCACCCCCTGATCAACAGGGCTGATTCAGCTGCTCTGGCTGGCTAGGCCGGTGTCCCCTTCCTCCCACACTGCTCCTTGTGTAGTCCTTCCGGAGCTGCGGCCTTGGGACGACCTATGGGATAGAGAAAAAATAAAATCGTTCTACTAAAGATTTCAAGTGGAAAATTTGAAAATTGATGCGATTCTTTTAGGCCTAATTTCTTTTTATATGTGAATTCAAGAAAAGACAAGTTTTAAAGCTCAAAATA
This sequence comes from Molossus molossus, assembly GCF_014108415.1. Taxonomy (NCBI): domain Eukaryota; kingdom Metazoa; phylum Chordata; class Mammalia; order Chiroptera; family Molossidae; genus Molossus; species Molossus molossus. The sequence goes on along the minus strand of NW_023425344.1, from coordinate 70,877,325 downwards.
AAGATATATAGACAATAATTTTCCTATTTTTAGAGATCAAAAATTTAATTCTCATTAGAATAAAAAAAGATTTTTTTTATAAAGTGCAAGTGAGGCATTGTATGTATCTTTATATTGTATACTGCATTGAATTCAATTCAGCTGTTCAAGCATAAATGAAAAAGAATAAGTTATTAAGAATACAAAATAACTAAAAAATGACTTATAAGACACATAGAAGACAGTTAATAATGACAACATTTTCATATTCATATTTGATATTCATGTCAGGAGTGGTTACCTTCATTATCCTTATATATTCACTCTTTGCTATTCTCATTCATGTCATAGTCTCAACCCCTCATATTATAAATTTTAACCAAAGTAACTAACTTGTCTTTTAAGAAAATAATCAGCAACTGTAAGCTAGTTATTTGAGAAGTATTTGTCATGCATAAGCATTTTAGCAGAACTGCAATGACCACGAACCCACATATTAAATGCTGTATAGCCTCACACTTCCTTTCTGAAATAGGCAAAAATTAATAATTGCAATATTTGTTTTCAACATAACCCAAATGTGTAATTACAATATTAAATAATATATATATGTATATATATTTCACTATACTAAAATATTACTTAAAAGACATATTGTATGACCACCTTCTCCCAAACACATATCATACATTCAACAAAAATAGTGAGGCATAAAAAAGTGAAAATTTTTCACTCCATGACCTAAAAGCTACATTTGTAATATTTTCTGAGCAGATTTCTCCTTATGTGTGTTCAGCTGTCATTGAATAATTCCATTACAATTCAAAGAATTATTTTTATCTAGGTGAGAATATTCAGGTTGAATGTCTTAAATCTTTAAGATGTCTTAACAAGGGTTAAGTATATGAATGTCTGTCTCAGTTATCTGTTTCTGAATTATAAATCACCCAAAACTTAATGGCTTAACATACAAAGATTTATCATTTTTTTAATTCTGTGCTTTTGCTTAATGGGTTTGTCCTTTTGGTAAAGTAGGTTTGTCTCGGGGTCCTTGTTGGGCTATATGTAGTTGGAGCTTAAATATACAAGATGGCTTCATTTATGTGTCTGGTATCTAAAATAGGAAGGCTGAGATAAGTGTGACTTGTTATCTCTCTCTCTAGCAGGATAATTTGACTTTTTAAATGTTGAATTATAGCATCAAAAGAGCAAAAGCAGAGGCTGTCAAAAACATCACGCGGGTTTGGCCTGGAGCTGGTACATTGTCACTCTTCCACATGCTGTTGGTAAAGCAAGCCGCAAGCCCAGCCCAAATTCAAACAGATAGTAAAAGATTCCACATCTTGAAGAAAGAAATAGTACAAGGATATGGGGATGGGAGAATTGTTGGTGACCCTCTTTGGAGTTGATCTATTGCATAAGATGACCAGACAAAGATAAACAGAACAAAACCTCAGACATCTCTCACCTGACAAAAAAATAGGTCCCTTTTTTCACTCAACAGAAATCATCAAATGGTCAGAAAAAAATATCTAATTCCCCAATACTGCTGCCACCAGTGGTAAAGCCATGGTTAGACTAGAATAAAAACTAAACTTGGGCAAAAATAATAAACAAATAATAATCTAGAGGCAGAAGAACAAAACAGAATAAGAAAGGAAGCAAGGTAAAATTCTTTAGCTGTTTATGAATTACTCTAGGAACAAAGAAAATACATGCCTGGACTTAAACAACCTGTGAGGTGTCCATTTGGGGCTATACGGTTTAATTGGCTCCAGAAGATGGGTCTATATGGATATCTTATTATAGGATAATTTTTTTAAGTTCAAAACTCTTAACCAAATAAACAGAGTGAGCTTGTGTCAAAGATTTATTTAGTTCATAAATAGGAAACCAATAAAATGACAAGACTGGTTTTGACCTTACAGTTGTTTTTTTTTTTTTAATTATATAAATGAAGGCACTGTATCTTAGAACAGTTATTTGCTGAAACTCATGTGGGCAGTGTTAGATGTAGCAATAATATCTAGGACAAAGTCTAATTTCACTACAGTCACCCAACAAAATTTAATAATTTAATTGATTTTATTTTATTAATTTTTATTGTTGAGAGTATTGCAGATATTTCCCACTTTTCCCCCATTGACCCCCTCCTCCCCACTCCCACCCCACTTCTGCCTCCCTTACACCATTGTCTGTGTCCATTGGTTATGCATATGTGCATGTGAGTTCTTCGGTTTATCTCTTCCCACCCCACACCCACTCCCCTTCCCCCTGAAGTTTGTCAGTCTGTTCCCTACCTCCATGTCTCTAGATCTATTTTGGTCATCAGCTTATTTGTTCATTATATTCCATAAATAAGTGAGATCATGTGATACTTGTCTTTCTATGACTGGCTTATTTCACTTAACATGATACTGTCTAGGTAGGTCCCTCCATGTCATCTCAAAGGGTAAGAGATCTTTCTTTCTTATAGCTGCATAGTACTCCATTGTGTAAATGTACCATAGATTTTTTATCCACTCATCTACCGATGGGCACTTGAGCTGTTTCCAGATCTTAGCTGTTGTAAATAGTGCTGCTGTGAACAGAGTGGTGCATATATTCTTCTTGATTGGTGTTTCAGGCTTCTTCGGATATGTTTTCCACTATGGAAAAGATCCTCCTCCAAAGATGTTTTTTCCTAACTTGTTTGTGCTGCCTCATGTTTTTGTTTTTTGTTTTCTTTTTTATCCTCACTCAAGGACATTTTTTGATATTTTGTTCAGATAGAGTGGGAGGGAGAGAGAGGGAGAAACATCGATGTGAAAGGGACACATCAAGTGGTTGCCACCCACACGACCCAACCAGAGCCAGGGACAAATTGCAACTGAGGTACGTGCCCTTAGCGGGAACTGAACCCGGGCCTCTCTGGTCTGCGGGTGAATGCTCTAACCACTGAGCAAAACTGGCCAGGGCTGCCTCGTGTTTTTCATAGTGGCTGTACCAGTCTGCATTCCCATCAGTAGTGTGCTAGAGTCCCCTTTTCTCCCCATCCTCTCCAGCACTTGTTTGATAATTTGTTGATAGCAGCCATTCCGGCAGGTGTGAGATGATACCTCATAGTCATTTTATTTTGCATCTCTCGGATGATTAGTGACATGGAACATTTTTTCACATGTCTCTTGGCCATTTGTATGTCCTGTTTGGAGAAGTGTCTATTCAGGTATTCTTCCCATTTTTTAATTGGATTGTTTGTCTTTCTTTTGTTGAGCTGTATGATTACTCTATATATTTTAGATATTAACCCTTATCTGATGTATCTTTGGCAAATATAGTCTCCCAAAGAGTAAGGTCCATTTTCATTTTGATGCTGGTTTCTTTTGCCATACAGAAGCTTTTTAGTTTGATATAAGATACCTGGTAATAAACTTAACCAAGGAGGTAAAAGACCTGTTCTTAGAAAACTACAGGACATTGAAAAAAGAAATAGAGGAAGATATTAAAAAAATGGAAACATATACCTTGCTAATGGACTGGAACAATCAACATTATTAAAATGTCCATACTACCCAAAGCAATCTATAGATTCAATGTAATCCCTATCAAAGTACCAATGGCATATTTCACAGATCTAGAACAAATATTCCAGAAATTCACATGAAACCAAAAAATACCCCAAATAACCTAAGCAATCTTAAGAAAAAAAAAATGAAGTTGGAGGGATCAATATACCTGATATCAAAATATACTACAAGACCATTGTAATCAAAACAGCCTGTTATTTGCACAAGAACAGGCATATAGATCAATGGAACAGAACAGAGAACCCAGAAGTCGACCAAATACATTATGCTCAATTAATATTTGACAAAGTAGGCAAGATCATACAATGGAGAAAAGACAGCTTCTTCAATAAATGATGCTGGGAAAATTGGACAGGTACATGCAAAAAATGAAACTAAACTACCAACTTACACCATACCCAAGAATAAACTCAAAATGGATAAAGAACACAAATGTAAGTCATGAAACCATAAAAATCCTAGAAGAAAAGGTAGACAGCAAAATCTCAGACGTCACATGTAGCAGAATTTTCACCAATAGATAACCTAGGGCTAGAAAAACAAAGGAAAAAATAAATAAATGGGACTATATCAAAATAATTTTATTTTTAAACAACTTATTAAATTATCTATATGGTATTTAGCTGATATCATCAGGTCTATAACATCTAATCTCTGATCCTGGATAGCATTGTAGTACTACTACATCCATCTTGTGTATTGTGTTTTATTAACATGTCTTACATTTTCACTAGTCTCTCTGTAAGATACATTATTTTTTTCTTTGCCGTAATTCTTGGATCAGCTAAAAACATTAGCCCTTATTGTATGTAAGCTACTATATTAAAGCTTTGTGAAATTTTTGTTTACAGTAAAAAAGTTTATATATGTACTTTTGCTTTTGTTATTTTTTTCTTTATTGATATTAGAGAGAGCAGAAGGGAGAGAGAGAGATAGAAACATCAATGTGAGAGAACATCAATTGGCTCCCTACTGCATGCTCCCCACTGGGGATTTGGCCCACAACCTGGGCATGTACCATGACATGGAATTGAACCTGAAACCTCTTGGTGTACATGTCGATGTTCAACCACTGAGCCACACCGGCTGGGCCAAATTACTTCTAAATATTATGTGCTTCACGAACTAACCTGTAAAGATACCCAACATTGAACATTGTTTTTGTATAATATTGGCAGAAATACACTAATTAAAACAGATATATTCATGACATAGCAAGATGAAAGACTGACAAAGGTTTGACAAAGGACTTCTTGCTGCTGCTGCTGGTCACAAAGAAATAGCTCTGATACTTAACTGCCTTTTTCGTTGTCCATTGCATGTACTCTATTGGTTAGTAGTATCTTGTTGGTCAGGGTTCCTTTTTAGGTAGGACAAACCTAAATTTAATTCTGAGAATGAGAACCATTCTATAGGCCATTGCTGCCTGTGTAAGTTTATAGTAGTCTTCCACTAAAACTTAGCACTCTATAGGGCAATACAAATTGTTACATGTGTTTATTGGATAAGGTGTCACATCATTTGCCATTAAAATCACTATCTTTACCAGTGAGAAGACACGGTTGATGATTATACTCAAACAACAGCTAAATACAGATATTATTCTGAGCAATCTTGGATTTATTTTAATTCAATATATAAGTTATTCCATAATTCTTTACTAGATCTCTGTATGATACATAGTATACTAGAAGACCCAAACTCTTAAGGCATCAATTCACTGATTTACACCTTTTTTCAGAAAATGAGAAATGTTTTGTTGGTGTCAGTAATAAATGCGCCTGAGGATAGTGGTACTAACATAGGCATAAAAACCAGGGACAAGCGTCATTCAGAAATACAGTCCCATACTTACTTCTAATATCTTATTTCTGGTTACCAAATGTCCAGTATTCTTCACAAATCCCTGACAGTTTGGGTCATCCTTTAAAACCTGACCCCAACCATAAACCCTTATGTTAAGCTACTTATCCTTCTAGGATAAGTGGACAAGATGGCCTTATGGAAGAATGATTCTCTTCATGGTCCTCAAGAGGCAATCTTGAATGGGACAGACACACTGCAGCAGTCCTCTTATAGCTGGTGGCAGCATACCATGCAGAGCCAATGGTAAGACAGGCTCAAAAGATTTCCTCCTTTTTGAGCTGGTTACAGGAAACGCTCCAGGAGGTCATATTTACGGCCTGAAATTGAGGCTGCAATGTGACAGGTCGGGTGTGAGAGAAGGTGGATTTTACCTTGTGCCTTTAGTATCTGCTGGGACTCATTTTTGTCCTTACATAATGATGGAAGTCTGATATGCAAGCCTACCTAAAGGCAAGGTATACAAAATGCATCTTATTCAAACGAGGCAGCTTAGGTCACATGGCCATCTGGTGTCCCATTCTCCACTGGGACCCTGTAGCAAGCCATAAGTTATTTCTCAAACACCAAGCTCTTAAAACTATTCTTTTTTTGTTTTCTTTATTGATTTTAGAGAAAGAGGAAGGGAGAGGGAAAGATAAAAAACATCAATGAGAGAGAACACTGATTGGCTGCCTCTCCCATGCCCCCACTGGGTATTGTTCCTACAACCTGGGCATGTGCCCTGACCGGGAATCGAACTGGCTGCCTCTTGGCAACCGCTGAGCCACATCAGCTGGGAATTCTAACTATTCTTCATATTATCAGCCAATCCAGAGAAAAAATATTCTGCTATAGAAATGAGCATTTCTGCATCTTTCCATATGTTTACGGTGACAGTACTATTCAATTTCCCTATGATTGTCGTATTGCTTTTAGCTTACTGAATTTGTAAAGATAAGACATTCTAAGTGCCTTCATGTGACTTTTTATCTCATAATTCATGAATTAATTAACTAACTATATATTGAGTGCCCACTAGATGACAGGCATTGTTTTTGTTACTGAATGAGCAGCATAAAAAAAGACAAAACAAGTCTCTGTTCTCATAGAACTTCCATTCTACAGAGAGTAACCTTTAGTAAACCCACACATCCACAAAGAAAATTGCAAGTAACTTTCGGTAAAATAATTAAAAATAAAACAGCATGATACAATAGTAAGAACTTGGGAACAAAAGGTGAGCATTGGAAAAGGCCTTTTTGAGGGTGTGGCCTTTGTTCCCCAAATCTACTACTTCACATTTCTGCTTAAGGCTCAGCAGAGTCTCTGTGAGGGAAAATCAACTAGCTGTGCTGGGTTTGTTTGCATTCTGGCTGCCAAAAAGTCCTTGAAGTTTCCTAGTGGCAGGTAGTTCTTGCCTAAGGTCAGAGGATTGGAGGAGTCCCAGGAAATGAAAAGGAGGTAGGCTCTTGCTTTGAAGAAAACATCAGTTCTAGAAATACACCTCTTTGTACCTCATTTTGAACTTAGGATGATAATTTGAAATAAAGATTAAATCAGGCAATTCATTTAATACTTTGGCACCGTTCAAGGCAAATAATAATATTAGATAAATGTTGGCTGCAAATTACATAATCATAATAGACAATGATCTTGAGAAGTTATTACTGGTCATCAAAGATACATTTTAATTATTTTATTCATGTTTATTCTTTTTTTTTCAGCTTGAATGAAAATTATTCTTCCTAGATAGAACCTTATATTTTCTAGCATATAGTGTGTGCATAATACAAAACAAAATATATAAGTGGATAAAACAAATGATAACCTATTGAATGGCAGAAAGATATCAGTGGCCTTCTACTTTCCCCTGTTTCGTTATCAGCACTTTATCATGGATCCCAAGTGATCAGACCAATGCTTTTTATACTTTGTCTTCTTTTTTTTAATTATTGATTTTTTTTTTTTTTTTTTTTTTTTTTTAGAGAGAAAGAAAGGAAGAAGGAGAGATAGAAACATCAATGAGAGAGAACATCGGTTGGCTACCTCCTTTGTGCCCCCCATTGGGGATTGGGCCCACAACCTGGGCATGTGTCCTGACGGGAATCGAACTGGCGACCTCTTGGTGAATGAGTCAATGTTCAACTACTGAGCCACACTGGCTGGGCTTTGCTTTGTCTTTTAACCATTACCTATTTTTCTGTTACATCTCTTGTTTTACCTTTAGCTTTCCTGACATCATTATTACATGTTATTTATTATTTTAAAATTCATCTTTTATATTGCTTTCCTCCTCTTACACATTTTGCACATGCTGTTTTTATATCTGATCTCTGCAAAGAGCTCACTGTGTAGTCCTGTTCATTTCTTCAGATGACTCATTTTTTGGGCTCTCATAAATGTATTTTGTGCCAATACTATCAAAATATTATTTGTGTTTAGTTGCCCATTTCTTGTCAGTCATCTGCCATTTTCAAAGTCTTTGCCAATGGCTTATGTTTATTTTTTATGGATTTATTTAGACTAACTTCTAAAATTCAAAGAGAAATTGCCTGACAAAGCCTAGTAATTCCCTTTCGTTGCAAGTAAAACATGATTCTGAGTTGGGGGAAATGTTCTTTCATCTCAGCATTGTAACATCTCACCAGCTACCCATACTTCATATCTTTTTTGGAGCAATCATTTTTAATAGCAGGAGAGATGAAAAAAATCCTATGAATCTAAAGCTTTTAATTTCCTACATTGAACTTCAAATTCACTATTTCATTCCAGGGTCTTTCTGGTAGAGTTGAAAGGTATATTTATTGTCAATTGATACAATTTGCATAAAAAGTATTTTGGATCTTTACATAATTATAGCACATACTTAATGAATCACCTCAAATGCTAAACACCGTAGAATTCAACACATGTGCTTTCTGCTCAAGATATTAATGACATAAAAATAATAAAGAAGTAGAAATATTCAAAGGATGCAGAGCTTAATATTGCCTATTCGAATGCACAGATAATGTCATAAAGCTGTTGGTTTTCCTGTTGCATAAAATGACAAAATCTGTTTACAATTTGCTTACCTTGGCTCATGTTGTAAAAAGGTATAGAGTGTATTACTGAAAGGAGGAATTTGGAAATTTGGTAAGATTTGTAGCATCTGTTCTTTTAAAGAGAGACTCCCCCATTGATGTTCAATGTGGTGAAATATTTTGAACCCGTTTGAGACACATTGATGTTCCTGGAGTTGGAGGCATCAGCAGTAATCATGAGTGTCTCCTTTCATTTGTAAAGTGGTCTAGCCAGAAAATTAAGCTGCAAGATGAAGATCTTGCTTCAGTGATCCATACTCTTGACATATTCAGCCTTTCAACCTGGTGTATTTCAAACTTCTTTATTTGAATCTCTCCAGGGAAGCCCGTCAAAGAATAAAAATGGCTCATAAAATAGCAGACTGCTTTTTGAACTGAACAAACAGCATTCTGCAGTGATTTTCTTTACCCTTTGCTCCTTGCCAGGACACTTCCAAATATAGGAAAGCCCTTTCTTCTCATTTTCAAAGTATCACAGAAGATGAACCCCAGCTTCTTCAAACAGCATGAAACCTCACATCGTCATATCTGAATCTAGATTATCACTGAACCCAAATGACATAAAATTCCTAGAGTCCCATGTATTGGAAGATTCTATTAAAAGGGCATAGGAAAAAAGAAAGCAATTCCTTACACACTAACCCAAGTACCACAGTGCAATAGTCACTTTACACTACTGGTGTACTAAATATAAATTACTTATTTTAGAAATAATTTTAAGGCTAGACATTTTTATATGTATAAATTGTAACTATATGTTAATGTTATATGTAACATATCAGAGTTTACAACATCACTCAGTTTGAACATAATGCTGTAAATTACAAGTAAAATGTTAACAGTAATAAAAAATGAAAAATGTGTTATTATGTGCTTTTATATGATAGGTTAAATTGTGTTACATCTGTACCTATATTGATGTCTATCTATTATCTAACTACTGGCAAAAAATTATCAATTATCTCAGGTTATAAGCAATTAATATTGAAGCAATTCTGAATATATTCTCTACATCAAAACTGTTCTAGGCACAGTGCTTTGTATTAAAACAAAGGACTGAGCCATCAAGCTGGTTTATGCAACTTATACATTTTACCCACATCAACCTTTAGTAATGAGTTTAAGGATATAAGATGGAACCAAATAAGGTTGTAGCATTTTTTTTTTTTTTTCATGGAGTCGCAACCCAGCAAATACAACTTTCAAAAAATGTCCCTTTCTCCTATAGTGTGGATTGTGTTTTGGATTAACACAGGTAAGTTCTGAACAGTGGATGCAGGAACACTGTTTACAAAGAAAGCCATTTTGTTTTGGGGATTCCCGTGTCTCTAATTCATTAGTTACACTTATCAAAGAATATATTTTACTTCTTGTTTCACTGCCAGCCATGAGACATACATCCATTAACAACAGTTTATTTATAGTAAGTGATCTAGGCTGACCAGATATAGCTTCTTAAAAAGCACTCTTGGATGGGGCCCCCCATATCCTTCTGCTCCCAAATAATATCAGCATGTTTACAAAGGGATCTGCTCAAGATCATCAGTCTCCCAAGTGAAAGGGGAGTGGATAGTGGGTCACAGCTAAAGTCAACACTTTTATTTTTAGAGCTGAAAAAATATATGAGGTAATATAAATGAAGATCTTGAAAGTTACAATAGTCATGTTTTAAAATTATGTACATCTAAGTATATAGATATGACATATGTAGAAAATTCCAATGGAATGGCTAAAAAAGTGTTTATGTATCATTTTTATACTTTAAGAATAAAGTGCTAAATGTTGTATATGTACAAATGGGAACAAAATTGTAAATATGAAATGCTACATGTAATAAAAAAATTGAGCTGGAAAATTTAAATCCTCTAGGAACAAATTCATTATTGATCGAAAACTGATATGATCAGGCAACATAGTTAATAAATTTATTCACAGGAATGTTTCAAGTAGGAGGTTGAATATAATGTGAGCTTTGAAGGGTACATATGACTGAGGCAGACAGTAAGTACAAAGAGGCAAAATAAATATAACTAGACTGTTTCTGTATCTGTATTGACAATATATGATGGGAAGAGTATAGTGTGGATCTAAACTTATTGGAATGGGATAGTTGGCATTAGAAATAGAATAAACGTATGTAAGTAACTTTGCACTCAATAATGAAGGATCCTGATAAGAAAACTGAAGAATATAGTGTTGTAATCAAAGGTAGAGAGGAAAATGTACATTCTTCAGCAGGAACTTACCACAACAGCATGGTGTTTTATCAATGTTAATAATGCAATTTTCTTGGTAAAGGGATTGTACAAATACAATGGCCCTGTAGACAGAAAAAGTTTTTGATTGTGACAGGTGTTAGGTAAAAAAAGATTTTTTTAGGGCATAAATTCAGAGAGATTGAGAGCAAAAAACAGACAGATTTTTAGATTTAATTTAACATAGAGCAGACGGAAAGTCAGAGACACTGATGACTTGAAGTGTTTAGACAATAGTATTGTCAAAAAAATGTAGAAGTTAAGGAGAACCTCTGGATTAGTCAGTGAGGCATAGATATATAAATTTAAAAAAAAAAACTGTTTTGGGGGGTAATGTATGGAAAAGAGGGTACCAAATAAACTAGGAGAGATTCTTTAAAGCTGTTCAGGATGTTAAGCCAAAGTTACAGTATGAGAGATGGAGAAACAGGTGAAGTTCTGGAATAAAAAGAAAATTTAATGATGGGAGTCAATAAGCAAAGCAGCAGAGAGGATGGGGTAAGAAATGAGATATAAAAAGTATGGCAATTCAGGAAATTAAGTTTAAAATACAAACACCAAACTAGGGACAACCCTTTATTGCTGGAGCCAAAGAAGAGATGACCCCTCAGAGCACCATCATGAACTGAGTATTCAGAATCCCAGATTTTCCAGTTAATCACCAGGAAGTGATGGCTGAAGTCTGAAGTCGTCTTAGAAGATACATTTCTCAAAGCCACAAGAATGAAGTTAAAAGAGAGGAGTGTAAAGCTGACATCTGAGGCTTTTTCATAGTTACAGCTTCTGAAAAGGAAGAGCCAGGGAAACAAAAGAAACCATTGAGTCCTGTTGCCAATACAATGTGAATATATTATTGTCAACAGTTATTGTAGAACTGCATCTCCTAAGAAATACTCACTTCTAATTTCCTGAGGACATAAGTTTTGGGGAGGAGTCCAGGAAGTGCAAAACAAGCCATCATTGCTGCTTCATTTTTACATTAAAGTTACTAATGAGGATGTATGGCACGTCAGTAATCAAAATAAGAACTCACTTTTGAATTAGACAATTATCCAATTATTATTATTAATATTTTTTGGTTTATAAATGTATATTTTCATATAGATCATATTTTTCCCCCAAAGAGATCTTTGTACTGTGGGCCAGCTTTTCAATGTCTTCTGAACTTTATTTACCTTAGATTCTCAAATTTCCTCCTTACCTCTTGGTGTCTGTTGGTCTCTACCTGGTTCTCCTTCTCTGAATTATGGCCTGGAAACTCTCTCATGGCAATGAACTGGAGTAATCATAGGGTTTATTTCAGTTATGTTAGAACTTGAAATCTCTACCAAGGAAATTACTGTTCACTTCTCGAAAACATTGCTTCGTTATTTTGTGAGGTTTTTTGTTTGTTTGTTTGTTTATTTTAACTATTTTACATAGGAGGCTAGGTCTAGTCTCTATTGTTTTAGAATGGCAAGAAGTGGGAGTTCACTTGAAAAGACAGACATTTTTAAGGTGCTCAGCATCATTAGTAAGTAGAAATATGAAAATATACTGCTCATCTACAAAAATTATAAAATTAAAAGTCTGAATACAACAAATATTGGAAAGGCTATGGAAGAAGTGGAATTTTCATACATTGTTTGTATAAAATGATGCAACCACAGAGGGAAACATTTTGATAGTTTTGTATAGAGTTAAACATATAACTCAGACAATCCAAGATATTTATCCAAGAGAAAAGAAAGCACATGTCCATAACCACACTTGTACATGAATGCTCACAGCAGCTTTATTTGTAAAAACCAAAAGCTAGAAATAGCCCAAATCCATTGATAGGAAGATGGATGAACATTTGTGGTAAAATTATAAATAGAATACTATTTTATTATAAAAAGAAACAAACCATCTCAAAATAATTACACTGAGTGTAATAAATAAAGCATAAATAGCCCATGTTATAAGACTGCATTTATTAAATTCTAGAAAATGCAAACTAATCTCTATTGAAAGAACACAGATCTACAGTTGCTGGGAACTGAGAAGGTCTGAGCCGGGCTTAGAAGGAAGGATTACAAAGTGGCATGAGAAAACTTGTAGGGTAGCAGATATGTTCATTATCTTAATGGCAATGATGATGTTATGGTTGTATACGTATATCAAAACTTATCAAATTGTACATTTTAAATATACATGGTTTATTTTATGCCAATTATATCTCAATAATGTTTTTAAAAATTAATCATAGCTTACTATGGACCAGACATTATGTGGATAATGGGTATAGATGGTGACCAACAGAGGCATACTCTTTGGGAATATTAATGTGCAAATTGTTTTCATTAAGGTTATGAATGGAAGAAGGTGTCTGTATTCCATTCTGTTATGTAAGGTTTTAATTCCTTGAAAAGAGAAATCACATTCTACCTTTTACTTTTTCATGCCTTCCACATTAAATATGATATAGTAGCCATTCAACAAATTATTTTTGAATAATTCATTAGTGTTTCATGGATTTTTAAAAAAAGTTATAGTTCCCAAGAAAGTTACTCAACAATATTGAAAATATATGGATTTAAAGTACAAGAGAATATGATAAATTATATAATTCATTTTTGCGTAGGATGTAGTGAGCAATTATTTCCTTAATTTATATTTGTAGATCAGAAAATAATTCTTGGAGGATCATTGAGCTAAGCAAAGGACAAATAATAACATTAGAGAAAAGAAATAGTGGGGAAGAGAAGTTTTATCAAGAGTAACTAATATGTTCAGAACCATAAAGGTAAAAAACATTATAAAATCTGATATGGTTGGAATCTGAATTGCACTTGATATAACTGCAAGATATGAAGACTTGGAGGTAACACTAGCCAGATAGAGGACTGTGTACTAATTTATTGGTCTATATTTCATGTTAAAAGCTATGAGGATCCATAGCAACTTAAAGAAGGGGAATAATATAATACAATTTGTATTTCATAAAATCATTTTGGCATTGAAGAGAATTAAGACCCCAGTGTGGGGACTTATAGGAGACTATTGTAATAACGTAACGATGTGGAACAGACCTATAGCTGAGACATTACAAATAAAAAGATGGGCCCTGCCTGGTTTTGCTCAGCCGTTAGAGCATCAGCTCGTGGATCAGAGAGGCCTGGGTTCGGTTCCCACTAAGGGCATGTACCCCGGTTGCAGTTTGTCCCCGGCCCCAGTTGGGATCATGTGTGTGGTGATCAGTCGATATGTCTCTGTCACATCAATGTTTCTCTCTCTGTCTTCCTTCCTCTCTCCCTCTCGCTCTATCTGAAGATAAATGCAAAAAAAGTCCTTGAGTGAGGATAAAAAAATAAATAAAAGATGGGAATGGATTTGAGATGTATTAAGAATACAAGTAGATGGAACTTGTTGACCACTGAATGTAGGTAGTAGAGTAGAAGAAATAACTTAGGAGACGGAACAGAAGAGGATATCTCATGAAAGCAGGCACTAACGGAAAGGAGCAGGTGTCGTGCAGGTAAAAGCTTTTCTGATATGGTCGGTTGATATCCACATAGAACTCCTAACCCCTTATCACTTGCTGGTAAAGTCTTCCTTTCATGCAAAATTGCAGTAGCTTTCCAAGTGTTTTAAAAGTACCCTGGAATTTCATGCAGTCTAGGAAATGGGAGCTGCTGGATTTCACAACTCTCTCCTCCCCTGTACAAAGAATCATGTAAGGAGAAGCTGCCCCCAACTTATATCTTTGGCAACAAGCTCCGTCGATACGCATCTTGGATCTTCAGGTTGTGAGCAGCCAGCCTGAGAATCAAACTCAATACTTCCAGATTATAAAGCATAAAAAAGGAAGAGCTTAGGTGTTTGATACAATGTTTGAACTACTTCATCAGCACGGAAACTGCTCTGGCTATGAGCTTTTTTATCTGGGAGGTAATACTTATCTACATTATTTTTTATTTATTTATTTATTTATTTATTTATTTATTTATTTATTTTTATCCTCACCCGAGGACATTTTTCCATTTTTTTTGTACAGATAGAGTGGGAGGGAGAGAGAGGAAGAGAGAGAGAGAGAGGGAAACATCGATGTGAAAGGGACACATCAAGTGGCTGCCACCCGCAAGACCAACCAGGGCCGGGGACAAACTGCAACCGAAGCTCGTGCACTTAGCGGGAACCGAACCCGGGTCTCTCCGGACCGCAGGCGGACGCTCTAACCGCTGAGCCAAACCGGCCAGGGCCTTATCTACATTATTTATGTCAGTTTTAATATGGTATTTTTTTTTTTCTTTGCCGCTGATAACACTCTAATGATATAGAGGCAAAGGCAGGGAACTTGGGAAAACAAAATAGATGAGAGATACAAATTTGAAAGAGATCAATACCTAAATGATAAAGTCATTATTATGTATAATAATTCACTTTTTCCTTTTAAAATAAATTTATTGGGATAAATTGGTTAAGAAAATGATATAGGTCTCAAGTGTACAATTCTATGATACATAGTCTGTGTATTGCATTGCGTGCCCACCACCCAAAGTCAATTCTTCTGTTACTATATATTTGACCCCCTTTATCTTTTACTGCTCCCCATGCCCCTTCCCTCTGGTAACCACCACACTCTTGTCTGTGCTCATGAGTTTTTGTTTGTTTTATTTTTTTTTCTTTCCCTTTTACTGAATTTATTGAGGTGACACTGGTTAGCAAAAGTACACAGGTCTCAGGTGCATAATCCCACAACTTGTCATCTGCACACTGTATTGTGTGTTCACCATGCAAGTCAAGTCTCCTTCCATCACCATTTATCCCCCTTGACCCTCCACCTCTCTGCACTCCTACTCCCCTTGCCAATCACCGCACTGTTGTCGTGTCCATGAGTTTTCTCTCTCTCTCTCTTTCTTTTTTTTTCTCTCAATTCTTTCACCTCCCCAAACCAGCTCCACCAACCTCTGACAGCTGTCAAACTGCTCTGAGTCTGTCTCTATTTTGCTTGTTAGTTTATTTTGTTCATTAGATTCTACATATCAGTGAAACCGTATGGTATTTGTCTTTCTCTGACTGGCTTATTTCACTTAACATAATGCTTTCCATGTCCATCCATGCTATTGCAAATAGTAAGATTTTCTTATTTTTTATGGCCCAGTAGTATTCCACTGTATAAATGTAGCACAGTTTTTTTATCCACTCATCTACAAATGGCCTGCTTCCATATCTTGGCTATTTTAAATAATGTCGCAATGAACATAAGAGGGCATATATTCTTTCAAATTATTCAGAGTTTCTTCAGGTAATATTCCAGACTTTGGAATTGCTGGGTCATAAGAAATTTTGTTTTTCTTGTTTATTTATTGCTTTCAGTTTTATATCTCATATATGAGTGAAATAATATTGTTCTTGACTTTTTCTGTTTGATTCATTTTCCTTAGCATGATATTTTCTAGATCCATCAATATTGTTACAAATGGCAGTATTCATCTTTTCTTATAGCTGAGTAGTATTCCATTGTATATATGTATCACATATTCTTTATTGAATCATCTATCAAAGAACACTCCAGTTTTTTCCATGTTTTATGGCCAGTGAATAATGCTGTAATGAATATAGGAATGAATATATCTTTGATAAGAAAAAAATTTCAATTTTTGGGGGTATATACCCAGAAAGGGGACTGCTGGGTAATGTACTCTATTCTCAATCTTGGGGAGTCAAAGGCAAGGTAAGTAGAGGCAAAAACAAATTAATGGGACTATAATTCATGTTTAATAACATAGAATGCATGTCCCAAGTGATTCATTCAAAATCCATTTTACCATATTCTAGTTTCCCTTCTATAATACAGAGCTGGAAAGATAAAATCTGCATTTTTCAAACTTATTTGGATTCAGGTTACTATCTGTGACTTAGATTTAGCTGGTCATATGCACACACGAGACACTGAAAGACGGACATGAGCTGGACGGCTGGGTGGCAGCTTCTTTTGCTATTTCACCTGGCAAATGTGGATATTGAGGCATTTACTGCTTTACATAAAACATCAACAGCCGTGCTATAGCTCAGTAACTGGCTTCAGGAGAGCAGAGAATTGTATGAACATCACTTTTACTGGTCCAGGTTGTAGTAGGTACGATGTGGTTCTGGGGACAAGAGCAAAAACTCAAATTTCTTGTTTTCATCATAATGGTGACCTGAATGTCTATAGGTGTGTGAGTGTGTGATTTCCTGAGAGTGGATTTTGATTTTAGTAGTTCCTGGTTGTGACAATGTAAATGTGGTTCTAGGGCTTAAAATTTATGACTTAAAATGAAGTTCCTTGGCATACTGGTGTTCAGGAGTGATTTGATTACTTGTTCCAAAAACTCAACTAGCATCTTCTTCAGCCCTCTCACTGATTTCTTAAAACTTTTAATGCCTACAATAATATCCAATCAATATATCTTAATATCCTTAAACAAATTTCCTTTTTCTTCATTCAACTACCTAGAGTGGAATTTTGTTCCATTTAACTCTGACAAATATCAAAAACATAATTAACTTATCATTTCACACATTTATGCACTAAATATGTTTTCAGTGACTATGTCTTTTTTTCTAGTATCTAACAAAGTGTCAGGTACCTAGGAATTTATAACTTTATATAGATATATAAATAAAACATAAATCAAATGCAATCTAATATATCTGTGCAAATACTTTTCATTTCAAAATATTCCTTTCTGCCCTGGCTGGTTTGGCTCAGCGGTTGGAGCGTCAGCCTGCCGTCCAGAGAGACCCGGGTTCGGTTCCGCTAAGGGTGTGTACTTCGGTTGCAGTTTGTCCCCGGCCCTAGCTGGTTGTGTGGGTGGCAGCCACTCGATGTGTCCCTTTCACGTCGGTGTTTCTCTCTCTCTCTCTTCTTCTCTCTCCCTACTACTCTACCTGAACAAAAAATGGAAAAATGTCCTCGGGTGATGATAAAAATTGAAAAAAAAAGACAAAATATATATATATTTTTACTGGAGTATAAAAATAGCAACAACAGTATATTAAACCTTTGTTATTAAAGTTTTATGCGGATTATGTAAAAGATAAACTGGCATGTAAAGTATCAAATGTAAGCAAACTTGCGTTTGAAGAAGTCAAGCTTCTACAGAGCATATGCATTGTTTAATGACAGGTTTACATGGTGTCAAAACAACCTCCCACAGTGAATAAATGTGTGAATATAGACGCAAGTGCCCAAGCTGATCTTACTCTGTGTTTATTTACTTTTTCTTAATATAGTTTCCTATTAACTTGTAAAGAGTTTCTAGCCACTAGCTTTCCTGTTGAATGTTTCTGGTTTAATTTAAAAGATAGTCAACTTAGTATGGACAATCATTGGAAAGAAAGGAAGAACCCATAAAGACAAAATTTGAAATGTTATCCACAGGTAACCATTATTAAACTTGCACTTAACTTCTGTCAGTCTATTAGCCATCAGGAAGCAAGGCTGTTGCTATATTTAGGCAGAGTAGGAAGCTTTCAGACTAGTTTTACTTGAGGAATTATGCATAGTGGTTAAGTACTTTATCTTTGTACTCTGACTACATTGGTTAAAATCTCAAAACTATCTTTATTAACAAATGACCCTGAGTGATTTAATTAACTTCTGTGAGGCTCAGTTTCTGCAGTTATTAATTATCTATTAACTTTCTATATCTATTCATATTTATTAATAGTAGAATAAATCCAATAGGAGTTACATGAAGATTAAATACATTTTTTTTTTTTTTTTGGTATGTGCCCCTAGCGGGAACCGAACTCAGGCCTCTCTGGTCTGCAGGCCATGCTCCAACCGCTGAGCCAAACCAGCCAGGACTAAATACAACTTTTTAAAGCATTTAGCCTAGTGCTTGTCATGTGGGGATAGATTCAATAAAGGCTAGTTTTTTTAAAAAAAAAATTATTGAGGAACAATTTTGGGCCTCCTTATTTGAAACACCTCTCTCTAATAAAAAATATTAGCATTAGCCTACAAATGTTATCTAAAGAAGATATGCATTTAAATTTAATTTAGGCATTGAGTTATAGCAAATGCAGTAACTAGATTGCATTAAGTACTGTATTTTGGTCAAAGGATCCAATATGAACCTTTCTGAAAACCATAACTATGATACAAGCACACATATTTTGAATGGAACAAAGAAAGGTGAGAAAATCTGATGATAACTATGGGGGCAGTGTGAGAGAGGATTTCAAAAAAGTGAGAAATAACAGGTCACTGTAAAAGAATTCCACCTAATTCAAACTTTTAAACATAGACAGTGATAATAATAGAATATTTTATGTATAAACAAAGTTAACAAAAACATGTCTCAGGAAAATATGATTTTAAGTACTCAGAAAACTAGATTTAATGTATATTCCACTTATCTTTTCGATAGCAGTGGCTGTCTTATTTGATATTTTAAATCTAAAGAATCATTGATCTGCTAACCATATTTATAAGGTGTTCTCCTTATCCAATCAGATGTAGATTTACACAAAAACGTTATGATGATTACAATTTGTCTTCTAGTTGACTTTTTTGCATTTCTTTGGCATGATAATTAATTTTCAATACATTGCCAAGGAGCACTTGTTCAGGTATAATTGATGTTACAGAGGCACTGAATATATTAATTTCATGTGACTCAAGCTATTAATATATTATTCCAGCAAGGTTTCTAGACAGTTAATTAAAAATGTTTAACAAGGCAACACATTGTGAAGTACTTAAGATAATCACCAAAGTAAGACACATTAACAAAAAATACAATCGAAAAGAGAAAATATACCTTGATAATGACAACAAAACAAATATCCTTGTTACACTAGATAAGTATGCGTTTAAAAAAATGTCATTTTGTTTCTGATACGGTTGGCGCTGTCAGTCACACTGTGGGTTTCTTCGTCACTGGTGTACTGGTTGCTGTAAATGTGTTCTATTCTGATAATAGTCAGTAACTGCCTCCACATGAACAGAATGTGTCAGAGATATGACTTAATTACTTTGCACCTCCATTTATACTTTCTCTATATGTTCAATCATAATTTTTAGATATGAGTCTCAATATTATCACATAAATTTATTTCTTGAAACAAAATATTTGAAATCTATCTCTCTTCTGGAGGCGATTGTCATTAATATCTTTGAAAACAGGGAATATGTTCTGGAGAGAGAAATTACTGCAAATAAAAGCATGGAGATATTTATACAGCTTAGATTGATTTAAAACATTATTATGGATAACACAAAAAATGTGATATATTTCTTCATTGAAAGTTATAACTTAGAGTTAAAAAAATCTTGAAAATGTGTGCTTATAAATATTTATTAAGTGAACAAAAAGACCTTCCTTTTATAGAGGAGATGTATAGTGATTTTGTTTGTTTGTTTGTTTGTATATTAATTATACCTCAATGAAGCTGGTAAAAAGTAGGATTAGAACAAGGTAAAAAAATAAATAAAATACAGGTTAGTCCATAGCCATAACTTGCACTAAAATAGAAGTGTTTTCATTTATTCCACCTATCTTTTCATTATAATTTGCTGCTTTAAATTAGATAGCCCACATAAGTAGGAGAAGAGATACACTGTGTATATGTTCAAAATATAATGTTAAAATCACTTTATAAAATAATTAAGGCAAAAACATTATTATCTCTTCATTGAAAATAATTTCATAAGCTTCTAGATTCATGTTTCTATCAGTTTAAGCAGGTACATTGTGCTAAAATGAAAAGTTATCCTCTTGTAATTTCTTTGAAATAAATAGATATTAAAATGTATTTTAAGATTTTTTTAAATCACAAAGGTCTGCATATACTTACTTGTAAGAGATGATTATGCATATTGTAGAAAATTTCTTTTTCTACTTAGTATATTCTTCATCTGGAAAAATGTCTAAAGTTACAAAAGTACTTTTTAACAATAAATACACACATTTTAAAAATCCACATTATTTTTAGAGAAAATATCTAAAACATAAATTGAGTCATACTTACATATGGTGTAAATTGTATGGTTCTAGAAAATAACTATAAATTGCAAAATTTAATCACTTTTGGGGAAATATAATAAAAACTATTTTTCAATATAAGGACTAATATTAAAAATTTTTTTTTGTTGGATTATTGTGCAAAGACTGTGGTTTCTGCCTGATGTTCATTAGTTGAAGTTGCTGGTAAACCAAGCCAGAAAGCAAATATCACAAATATAGAAGTCAGATAGCCAATACATCTGGATATATCACTAAGATTAACCCTAAAACACTGTGATATTTTGAGACATTGAAGATAAGGAGATTTCTTCTTAAAAAAAAAAAATCTACAAAATTAATTTTTAATGTCTCATGATTCCAGCAATACTTTAGAAGATGATTGATAAATTACTTGAGACCTATAACATTTATTTAATTAATCCATTCCTCACTCATGAAGGTAGTTAATGGTGATAAAATGATAAAAACATAGTTATTTTCCTGAGATTGCGGAAGAGAGACAAGTAAATAAGTAATTAAAAGACAGTGCTCCTAGAACTAAGGGGTCCCCCCAAAATGTCACCAAATCACATACTGCTAAAATATCACTTGAAATCTTCACAGCAATATTTCAAGAGGCTATTAGATTCCTCTTTTATAAAGGTAACTGATCAGACAGGCTAAGTGTCCTGATTTAACTGAGATTGCAGTGGTAAATTTTTACTTCAACCCCACCTTTAATGATAAATTATTTACACTTTGGGATGACATGGTTCATGTATTTGTATTCCATGTTCATCTTATCTTATATATTTAGTTTTACCCCACTTATAATTCTAGTATCATCAGATCAGAAAGTCAGGTTAGGAATATTTTAATTTTAATTTTTAAAATGAAATAGTATTTTCTGATATTGAATATTTTAAATCTTTTTATTTATTACATATTGGTTAACATTTAATATAGTGCATAGGAAATAGGAGGTAATATTATAAGTGACATTAAAATAAAATTCTGTGAAAACTCATTAAAACTACCAAAATATAAAACACAGCAAAATACTTTTTTTCTTGAAGCCTTTTTTAAACTACTGTCACCATTATCTTACATGTCTAAAAAATAAAAAATAAAAATTTATCTTAGTCATCCAGTGGACCTATATAAGTGCTCAACTGTGAAGTACAACATTGAATAGCTATTGTGTATTACTCTGAATGATCCTAGACTATATTGTGATGTACCTAATCAGAAAAATTGTAGAATCTAATATTATTATTCTTAAAACACATAAGGAAATAGGACAAGAGGTTGAGAGTTAATAAAATAAATGAAGATTTCTGCTATGGAAATATGGTGTATATATATTTTTCTTCTCCCCAGTAAGTATTCCTAAAAATTCTGAACATTGTATATAAAGCAAATATGAGAAAACTCTGAAAAGTATAGGAAAGAAGGTAGACTGGTAGGTATCTCAGGACCCAAAGTATAACACATTTATAAGTTCCTGAATTTTTTTTGTTTTTTGTTTTCCTTATATATCCAAGATTGGTGATGGAGAAGTTGGCAACCCAGAATTTCCAACAGGCACAATAAAAGTAAGACCTAACTAGTCAAACCTGTCTCTGGTCAAAGGGTCAAATAATGGGAAGCCTAAGAAGACATAAAACTTTGAGAAAATACCCACTCTACTGCAACCAAACAAAAGAACAAAATCTATAGTCCCACCTACACCAATGACAGCAAAATCTGAATCGGGAGTCAAGAATTGTACCTTTGCCATGCTGGACCGAGGTGCTCAGACTATGCCACAGTGGTGTCAGAGAAGGCCAAGCAGGGAGCCAGAACTTTAATCCCTCTAGAATTAGATAGTAATGAGGCCCCGGGTGTGGTGACCGTGAAGGTGACATGAAAGCCTTCGCTTGCCTGCCCAGCAGTAAGGAGAAGGGGAGCAAGCCCAAACTCTCGTGAGGCCTTTTGACCTCTCCCCCCCTCCTTGCCATGGCAGTATCAGAAGAGACCCAGAAGAGAGTCAGAACTTTACCACTGGCCAGTAGAAATGAGACCATTAGGCAGTCACCATGAGACAATACTATTCCTCTCAACCAGGGTCAAATCAGTGGAAGCTGGAGCGAGGTGGGACACCCTCCCCCCCCCACCCAGGAGTAATTAAGAACCTTCCTCTTCAGGCTCAATGGAAGCCAAGTGGAGAATTTAAGCTTTTATCTGCTCCTAGACAGGACCAGGGAGTGCCTCCCACCCCAGTCCAGAACAAAGCCAGAGAAACCAGCAAAAACAGAAGGGTTAAATTAGATCCAGACTATCAAGCCCCAAATCTTCAGATTTCAATCAAAAGACACTTATCATACCAAGAACAGGATAGCTCATATTCAATGAAGAAAATCAGTAGGAAAAGAAAAAAAAAAAAAAAAAAGTCAATCAATGCCAACAGAGATGATACAACGATCTGACAAAGAGTTTAAAATAACCATCATAAAAATGACTCAAAGAGCAATTACAAAAATGTTTGTTGAAGTGAACTTGATTTTGTCAAACACTCCACTAACATTAGCATTCCCTAACATGTAGATATGTAAAGTAATGTCTGCAAAAATAATTAATTATCATTGTAATAGAAAAAAAATTGCAAAAATACTAAAATTCATTGCAAAAATCTTTGATAAAGGAGATTTAAGTGAACTATAGAACACTGATACTATACAAAATTTGGGGCAGTTTTATTTGAATTAATAGGAACTAATTTATCAGATAAATAAGATGCAGAAAACTGTATAAAAAAGTAAATATATTTAAAATATGATTATTTAAATATAATTTTAAAAATATAGAAATAATTATTTTTAAATACCTATACAGAAATATCTAGCCAAGCTTACAATATTTCTAGATGGAGATATAAGAAACTGGTAGCAGTGACCATAAAAGACAGAGGGTAGGGCTATGGGCAAGGTACAGGGAATATTTATAAATTCATGATCTGCTTTCAGGTTTCTGCAGCTCTTTGTTACAGTGTGACTTGTATGATATCCACTGATTTCCCTGTTCTATTCTTTTAGGATAATGCTTGCATCAGTTGCTGATGTTCATGGGTACTGCTTAGCCTCCTAGCATCTTTAGCCTCACTTTTCATTTTCTCAGGCCTCTTCCAGACCTTTTCTTCCTATGAGGCAAGCATCTCCTCTCTTTTCTCAGACTTTGCTAATATGCTTTCCAATACCATGTTAGACAAGGCACTGTGCATACACAGTTTCTTCTCCTGTTCCCTAGGAAGCAGGATTTCTCAAAGACAACAGGATAACTCTACAACCCCTATTTCCTGGCGTTGGACCCCACATCTGGGGAAAGTCAATCTATCTGAATCTCATCTCCTGTCTTTCTTCTTTTCTCTCTCTTTCTGAGATATCTCCCTGGTATCAATGGCCCAGGTATATTGTAAAGATATTTTTCTCACAGGCTGAAAATATCCCTTACTCCAGACACTCCAGAGAAACAGATCCAACAGGGTGTGTGTGTGTGTGTGTGTGTGTAGAGAAAGAGAGATATATTTTACAGAACTGGATCAAGCTATTAGGGAGATGTAATTCCAAATTCTGTAGGGTGGGCATATAGGCTGGAGATCCAGAGAAAAGTTATAATCACACTAATATCTTTAATTCTTCCCTATGTGATGAATTCTTCTGTGAAAAACCTAAATTTTATCCTAAATATACATTCAGGAAGTGATAGAATTTACAAACCCTTTTATTTCTTAAAAAATGGATATGTTTTTAATAATCTCAGTATGAAATTAGCAAATCTGTGGGGAGCCACAAGGAAATGTTATTTAGAGAGAATGAAAAATAAAGCATCTTCATATTTTCAAAATATTATTTTCTTTATAAGCATAAGGCATGTAACCAAAAAGATGTTGAGAATTATTTTTTTCCTGACTTGTCTTAATTTCACAGTTTTCATATTTAAAAAAAAATTTTTGGTGGGAACATATGGTTGATTTTACTTAAAAAATTAGTATAAAATAAAAAGATACATTTCTGATGCAAAGAACATGAGAAGTATTTGAAAACATAGTTGAACATTTACTAGGAAAGTTTTAATAAAATAGTATTCAGTCTATAAATTGCACTCTTGGAGTTCTACAAAATTACATGCACATGGAATCTCTGAATGTATGTGGTTGATGAATTAATTCCTAGTTGTATCTCCTTTGAGTAGAAGAAAAAGTATGTTCGTGACATGTAATCTCATCAATGCTTCTGAACTCATTTCCACACTTCCACTTGTCCCCTTTAATGAAATAAAAAATTTTTGTTTGAAGTTTTATTTTTTTCTTTATTATTTTTAGAGAGAGAGGAAGAAAGAGGGAGAGAGAGATGGAAACACTGATGAGAGAGAACACTGATTGGCTGCCTCCGACATGCCCCCCACTAGGGATTTGGCCCAAAGTCTGGCATGTGTCCTCACTGGGAATGGAACCGGTGACCTCTGGGAACATGGGTTGACACTCAACCACTGAGCCACATCAGCCACCGGGCTTGTTTGGAGTTTTAAAATGAACAAAGATACTTTACAAAATAAGAACTTGGCTATGCTTTCAATATTGTTGAATTAAAGGTTTTGTTTTGGGTATTTATTTTTTCAATACAGACCAAAGAGCAGAAGATGTCTGTTAGACACTGGAAGTTAGAGATGGCGGAGACATTTATTTTGTGATCCTTATAGCAGAACTGTCTAAGAACTGATAGCCCAAGGTCAAGTTTTAGTCTTCTCTGGAAAGTAAACAATGAATCTTTTTGAAGCATTTTGACAGGAAAACAATTGTTTCCGGCTGAAAAGACATAAATGTAGGATGTGTACATTATAGAGCACATGTCAAAATTCAAAACGATGGTGGCTTTTGCCTCTAACCTAAGTAGCTCTGCACTGATGGTTCAGGGCATTTTAGCTGAAGTAGACATCAAAGTACACCATTCTTCTCCATTACTCTTGCAGGAAGTCTTGTGGCCATATAAAGTTATTTGGCTCAATCTGTTCTAAGGGAAGAAGCACTTTCCTACAGATTTATTAAGACACAAATAATCATGTAAAATTTAAGTTTTCTACTTTATATTTTCCACAAAATGTGAACTATATTTTTCCACTAAACCACTGACTTTTAAAAACATCACAGAATTTGTACATACCCAGAACCTAATACAATGCTTTACCCAGGGTAGATCCTCCATGAATACTCATTGATTTGAAATGAATTTAACTGCTTTATTTAACAATATTTATATTATTATGCTTATAAATTTCAACAAATGTTACATTTATGTGATCAAATATAAACTTGGAAGAAATATATGTAATACTTTGTGCAGTATTTATTAATTCTAGTATGTGAAACTGGAGAAAGAAATACAGAATGGTTCTAATCGATACTTTTCCTGCTTCAGGAGAAGGGAGTGCAAAGTGAAGGGGAGCACTCATCATAGAATTAGGAAAGTAGATAGCAATCAAGAGCCATCCCAAAATACACAGATGAAAACAAAAATTAAACAACAATAAAAAATAACAGGACACAGGGGTTTTTTGGCCCCAATACTTGTCATTTCTTTTTAATTTTTTATGGTAACAGATGCCCCTTCTTTCAAGATCTCCTTACATATATTGGCTTAAGTGCATGTGCACTGAATAATTCTACCAAATGCAAATTACCCAAATGCCCATTTTTTCATTAAATTATATATTGCGTGGCACAAATTAATGCTATCCAACTTAGTTGCAAAGATTCCCACAACACAGTAAAATGCATTTTTTTGGATGGCTAAGGCATTACAGTTTAGGAAAATTTACTTTTTAAATAGGCACATGTACATAAAAAGTGGCCTTTTATGTTTCTAGATTTGATAGTCTTTTCATAAATAAGCACATGAATTTGTGCATTTCAACAAAAAATTAGGTCAATGAATATTTCATGAATATTAACAAATGATTCATGAGCATTTCACATGGCTATCAACTTGTTGAGAACTTTGTATTGGCAATACTTTAAAATAGATGTAGTACTTGCCCTGGCCGGTTTGGCTCAGCAGTTAGAGTGTCGGCCTGTGGTCCGGAGAGACCCGGGTTCGGTTCCCGCTAAGGGCATGTACCTTGGTTGCAGTTTGTCCCTGGCCCTGCTTGGGTCGTGAGGGTGGCAACCACTCGATGTGTCCCTTTCACGTCGATGTTTCTCTCTCTCTCTCTCTTCCTCTCTCTCCCTCCAGCTCTACCTGAACAAAAAATGGATAAATGTCCTCGGGTGAGGATAAAAATAAATAAATTAAAATAGATGTAGTACTACTGCAATTATTTGGATGATGTCTTCATTCTAATTACATTATATTAGCTATCTAAAAATATTAATTTCTTCCATCAACTATTTAAAAATTTTAGTTCAAGTGAAAACATTCAGTATGAAAGCCTGATAATGTTAATATGTATGCCATGCATCAACAGGCCAATAAAATCCAAAATTTTTCAAATTTTTCTACTCCTACATATTTATAAAGCAGTATCCTGATGCTATTTGTTTGACTGCCTTTCCATTTCTTTTACTGCCATCTACTTCCTTATTTTTATTATGCACCTGCTCCCTTCAACAACATCCCCACCTCCTGCCTGAAACAGCAGTTAAAACTAAATGGTGGCTCTCAGACAGAGATGAAGAACTCCAGGAAATATATTATATTATTAAGGTGGAAATACAGTAGTTCCCCTTATCCATGGCTTCACTTGTCTCTGTTTCAGTTATCCTTGGTCAACTGCAGTCTGAAAATATTACATTGAAAATTCCAGAAATAAACAATTTCTAGGTTTTAAACTGAACGCTGTTCTGAGTAATACGATGAAATCTTGTACAGCCCTGCTCCATCCCACCCCAACATCAATCATTCCTGTGTGCAGTGTACCTTGGCTGTATATACCCCCTGCTCATTAGTTGCTCAGTAGTCATCCGGGTTATCAGACCAACTGTCATGGTTTTGCTCTGCTCCTGTTCAAGTAACTTTTTTTTTTTTTTATCCTCACTTGAGGACATTTTTCCTTTTTTGTTCAGATAGAGTGGGAAGGAGAGAGAGAGAGAGAGAAACATCAATGTGAAAGGGACACATCGAGTGGTTGCCACCCACATGACCCAACCAGGGCCAGGGACAAACCAACTGAGTTACGTGCTCTTAGCAGGAACCGAACCCGGTCTCTCTGGACCACAGGCCGACACACTAACTGCTGAGCCAAACTGGCCAGGGCCAAGTAACTTTTATTTTAATTACTAATAACCGCAAAGCACAAGAGCAGTGACGCTGGCAATTCTGACATGCCAAAGAAGCCAAAGTGCTTCCTTTAAGTGGAAAGGTGAAAATTCTTGACTTAATATAAGATATATATATAATACATATATGCTGGGGTTGATATGATCTATGGTGAGAACAAATCTTCTATCCATAAAATTGCCTGATTTATAAATTAAACTTTATCAGAGATCTGTATGTAAAGGGAAAAAAACCCACATAGTATATATGTATATATGTTTGCAGTATCCATGGTTTCATGCACCAACTGAGGTTTTGAAACGTATCACTCAGGATAACGGGGACTATGTGTAGCAGACTGATTTTATTAAAAATGTTAGAAAATTGACAGAGGAACATTAATTCACTGAGCAATCTTTTTAAAAGCATCATTGATAACGCTTCCTATTTCAGAAGCTTAGGATATAAAGATGGACAGAAAAGAGATCTGACTCTCAAGGAAGTAACAGTTGGTCACTGCAGTCTAAAAGTAGTAAGTGGAGAATTCTCAAAATAAAATTTACATGTTTACATTGTTAAACAAGAGAGAGAGAAAACAAACATTAATTGAAGTATTGCATTATATGCTGGGATATATAACAGGGGTGACTACAGGATTCCGTGAGAGTACAAGAGGGGAAGTGAGCCATGTGGAACTTTAAGACAAGTAGTAAAATATTCGATTACATGATTCATAACAATTTCTAAAATCATATATTTTTAATATACATTATATACTTTGCTCATATATATTTGTGTTTGTACTATCAGTAACAAATTTAAATACCAGCACTATTTAGTTTTTATCCCAACATTTGTAAACGTGATAGATATTTCTTGCTTTAAGTCAGATATACTAACACTTTACAATTAATCATATTTTTTATTATAAATGATTAGATGAATGATTATTAGATAAATCTGTTGAAAAATAAACTATTGGTCATCCAAAGGCAAACACAATTGTTTGGGAAATATACATGATTTTGAAAGACTTTGGTTTTAATTTATTTTTAAATTAAATTTACTGATACGACATTGGTTAGCAAAATTATATAGGTTTCAGGCATACAATTCTGTAATACATCAACTATGTATTGCATTGTGTGTTCACCTCCCCAAGTAAAGTCTCCTTCCATCAGAGTTTATCCCTCCTCTACTGTCTTCTACTTTTCCACACCCCCTCCCCTCTGGTGGCACTCACCATGTTTTCTGTGTCTATGAGGTTTTTGCTTGTTTGCTTGTTTTTTTGTTTAATCACTTCACCTTTTCACCCAACCTGGCAACCCCCTCCCCTCTAACAGCTGTCAATCTGCTCTCTAACTAGAAGTCTGTTTCTATTTTGCTTGTTCAGTTTGTTCACTAGATTCCACATATGAGTGAAATCATATAGCACTTGTCTTTCTCTGACTGTCTTATTTCACTTAGCATAATGCTCTCCAGACCCATTCATGCTGTCGAATTTTTAAATTAATTAATATATCTTCCCCTATAGCCATTTGTGTTTTAAGAACAGAATGTCAAAGATATATGAAAGAAGACTTGGGAAAATGTGCAATTTTGTCTATTGGGCTTTTACTTTAAAACAACTACTTTATTAAGATATAATTGATATTAAAAAATGGTACATATTTAATATATACATTTTGATGAGTTAGGATGTAAGTATATACTTATGAAACTATTGCTACTATCAAGGTATTAAACATAGCCATCAATCCAAAATTGTCCTTGTGGGATTTGTTGTTGTTGTAAGTACTTAATATGAGATTTGCCCTCTTAACAATACAGTATTGTTAATTATAGATACTATGCTGTATGTAGATCTCTAGGGCTAATTCGCCTTGCAAGACTGAATCATATCAATGAACAGCAACTTACCATTTCCCCTTATCTCAGCCCCTGGCAACCACCAGTCTATTCTCTATTCTATGAGTTTGACCCTTTTAGGTACCTCACCTAAGTGAACTCCTGCAGTATTTGTCCTTCTGTGACTGCCTTATTTTACTTAGCATAATGCCTTCCAGGTTCATCTATGTTGTCCATATGGCAGAATTTCCTTCCTTTCAAATTCTGAATAATATTCCACTGTAAGTATATGCTATATTTTCTTTATTATCGGTCAGTGGATATTGAGGTTGTTTCCATACTTGGCCATTGTGACTAGTGCTGCAATGCACTTGTCCCTTTGGGAGCCTGTTTCCAATTCTTTTGGATATATCCAGAAGTGGGACTGGTGGATCACATTGGTAAATTTAAATGATAAGCATCATTAGTGTATTGCATTACTTTATTATACTGACCACTAATGTCCATTAAAAGCAAGATTTCAAAATTTCCTCTTGACTTCCATAATTCTAAGAATTAAAAAAAAAAGCCTTTAAGCCTTTAATTCCTCTATTGAAAAAGAGTATTAGCAAGCATTTGGCACTTTGAAAACAGTCCCAATGAGTGAAAGTATTTTATGACTCATTGTACAAACGATATGGTATTAATTAGCTTTAACTGTATAACAAACTACTCCAAAATCCAATTTCTTAAACAGTCACCATTTCTCATTTCCCACGAATATCTGTTTTCACTGGATAGTTCTACTGACATAAGCCAGGCTCTGCTGACTTCTGTTAGAGTTGTCTAGAATCTGTGGTCCGCAGACAGATCATCTAGGACTGGTTGATCTAGGATGGCCTCATTCTTGTACCTGGCAATTGGAGCTGCATATTATTTGGGGTTATAGGGCTTATATGATCATTGTTTTTCATCAGGGAACAGGCTACCCTAGGCTTTTTTATTAACAAATAGGATGGAAAATTTCAGTAATACCAAGAATTGGCAAATCCAGTGCAGAAACAATTTTCAAGTTTCTGCTTGTGTTATATTCTCCACTTTTCTATTAACCAAAGCAATTTCCATGGCTACTATCTGAGGGCATAGACACAGAGAGAACTGAGTAAATTGTAACAATTTATGAGTGGTTTTATATCTTTAAATAGTTTTGATTTCTTCCACAAAAATATACAATACCAAAGACGATTTGCAAAGACCAGACGGGTATGGAAAGGAACACTGTAGGAGGACTTGGCACCAATGACAGAGAGAGTGAAACTAATCATGAAAAATGAAGCCAGCATTGCTGGGTATTGTCCAGGACTGGAATACAAACAGATATTTTCCTTCAGAAATTGTTTTTTAGTCCATTTTGGTCCAAGTGTAAACATTTATAAACTATTAAGTGCCTGAGTGATTTGAAATATAAACTGATCACAGTGCCAACAGGGTAAGAAATAATAGCCATCTGACCAAATATGGTATATAGGTAGAAACACATGATTTTTGAAACTTCTCAAAGTTCTTGAGAATTAATTTCACAGTGAAATGGAGCATTAGTCCAGATAACATTTAGACAACAATGTCATAAATCTTTTTTTTTTTTATGTGAGAAAAGTTTACTCTAATCCAGTATCATTTTTCAGTAAACAGTGAAACTTTAGAATGGTAGATCACAGACTAACCACTACAATCATTCCTTTTTGTTTAATTATCTATATTTTTTCAATTTGTTATTAAATATATTTATGTATCATTTTCATAATTGTATTATTAATGCACACAGCATAACTGCAAGAAATAGTTCATGAATATTTTATAACATTTTAAAACTGAAAAATGCTATATACCTTTTATTCCATTTCAATTAGGTAAGTGCATTTTTTTATAACTTTATTTTTATTGTTGACACTATTACATATGTCTCTACCCACCTCCCAGCTATTCTGCCCACCCCATCCCAGTCCCCACCCTTTTTCCCTCTAGCCATCACCACACTGCTGTCTGAGTCCATGGATTATGTATATATGTTCTATGGATAATTTATTCACCTTCTTTCATCTAGTCCCTCAATGCGCCCCCTCACCCCGCTTGCCATTTTGTCAGTCTGTTCCATATATCCATGCCTCTGGTTTTACTTTGTGTATCAGTTTATTTCGTTCATTAGATTCCACATATAGCCCTGACCAGTTTGGCTCAGCGGTTAGAGTGTCGGCCCATGGACCAGAGAAACCCGGGTTCACTTCCCGTTAAGGGCACTTAACTTTGGTTGCAGTTTGTTCCCCGCCCCAGATGGACTGGGTGGGTGGCAACCAGTCGATGTGTCTCTCTCACATCGATGTTTCTCTCTCTCTCTTCCTCCCTCTCTCCCTCCTGCTCTATCTGAAGATAAATGCAAAAATGTCCCTGGGTTAGGATAAAAAATAAATAAATAAAAATGAAATAGATTCCACATAGAAGTGAGATCATATGGTATTTGTCTTTCTCTGACTGGCTTATTTCACTTAGCTGGCCATCTCCAGATCCATCCAAGCTGTTGCATAGGTAAAACTTCCTTATTTTTTAAGGCCACATAGTATTCCATTGTATAAATGTACCACAGGTATTTATTCACTCATCTACTGATGGGCACTTGGGTTGTTTCCAGATCTTGGCTATTGTACATAATGCTGCTATGAAAATAGGGGTGCATATATTTTTTCTGATTGGTGTTTTGGGATTCTTAGGATATATTGGCAGAAATGGGATCACTGGGTCACAAAGTAGTTTCATTTTTAATTTCCTGAAGAATCTCCAGACTTATTTCCATAGTGGCTACACCAATCTGCATTCCCACCAACAGTGCACTAAAGTTCCCCTTTCTCCACATCTTGGACAGCACTTGTTATATGATGATTTATTCCTAGCAACCATTCTGGCAGGTATGAGATGATATCTCATTGTGGTTTTAATTTGCATCTCTATGATGATTAGTGACACTAAGCATTTTTTCATGTCTATTGGCCATCTGTAGTGCTCTTTGGAGAAGTGTTCATGCAGGTCCTTTGCTCATTTTTTTCATTGGATTGTTTGTCTTCCTGGTGTTAAGTTGTATAAGTTCTTTATATATTTTGGAAATTAACTTCTTATCAGAGGTATCATTGGTAAATATGTTTTCCTAAACAGTAGGTTCCCTTTTTATTTTGGTGATAGATTATTTTGCCGTGCAGAAGCTTCTTCATTTGATATAGTCCAATTTGCTTATTTTTTTCCCTTGTTTCTATAGCCCCAGGAGATATATCAGCAAAAATATTTCTATGAGAGATGTCTGAGATTTTACTACTTATATTTTCTTCTAGGATTTTTATGGTTTTGCAACTTACATTTAAGTATTTAATCCATTTTGAATACATTCTTGTCTATGGTGTAAGTTGGAGGTCTAGTGTCATTTTTTTTTCTTTTGCATGTACCTATCCAATTTTCACAACACCATTTATTGGAGAGGCTGTCTTTACTCCATTGTATGTTCTTGCCTCCTTTGTCATATATTAATTGACCATAAAGATGTGGGTTGATTTGATTTCTGGATGCTCTGTTCTGTTACATTGATCTATATGCTTGTTCTTCTGCCAGTACCAGGCTATTTGGTTACAATGGCCTTGTAGTATAGTTTGATATCAGGTATATTGATCCCTCTAACTTTATTCTTCTTTCTTAAGATTGCTTAAGTTATTTGGGCATTTTTTGGTTCCATATGAATTTCTGAAATATTTGTTATAGATCCGTGAAATATGCCATTGGTATTTTAATAAGAATTTATTTGAATCCATAGATAGCTTTGTTTAATATGGACATTTCAATAATATGAATTCTTCCAATCCATGAACACAGTATATGCTTCCACTTATTTGTATCTTCCTCAATTTCTTTCTTTAATATTCTATACTTTTCCAAGTACAGGTCTTTTATCTCCTTGGTACTTTATTATTATGTTTTGTTGTAATAGTAAATGGAATTTTTCTTAGTTTCTCTTTCTGATAGTTTATTATTGGTATATAAAAAATGCCACCAATTTCTGAATATTAATTTTTTATCCTGCTACTTTGCCAAATTCCACCCACTATCAATCCAATATTATAATATTAATTATTTCAGTATAAAAAAAGACATTTAGGTTTTACAGAATTTTCCACCTACTGTTTTGGTAAAGAATGTGCAAAGCCCCTCTAACATAAAATGCTTATGTAGTAAGGCACAGCATTTTTTCCGAGTTAGAGTAGGATGTACAGAAGATCCTCATTCTAAATTGAGTAACAACAATACTGTTTGGATAATCAAGTGATATTTCATAATTAATTGATTACAAACTAATTAATAAGCAACCACTTGAAATGTTTGTTTTTATGACATACCACTAATTAAACTTTTTGAAGCACTACATACTTCAGAAAGTATATTTAACCATCAATTTTTAAATACATAATTGTCTCTAAATATATACCAAAGTCTATTGTGAGACTTTTGACATTTATTACTTTTTACCCAAGAATAAATATTGATGAAATTGTGTAGGAGAGCCTTTAAAGCCATTTGAGATAATTTTTTGTGTGAAAATAATGACAACTTTAAATAAAATAGTGTCTTATGTGTGTGTCTTTTATTTATTTTCTTTATTTATTGAATTTATTGGGGTTATATTGGCTCACAAAAACCATACAGATTTCAAGTGTATAACTCCATAAAACATCTTATACACAGTGCATAAAAGAAGGTATTTCTGCTTTTTAGTCCCTAGAGTGAGTTTCACAGGAGAGAGGGCTTATATGTTGTCAGCATTTTCAACAACAGATTCTGCCTGTGTGACCCTGTGATCTGACACAATATAGAAATGGGTATTAAAATTGGGAACATAGCAGGTTCATGTTCAAGATGGCAATGTAGAAAGATCCTGAACTCACCTCTTCCTGTGGATACATCAAATTCATGGCTATATACGGGACAATTTCTTCTGAAAAAAAACCTAAAAACTGATGGAGTAACCCCTTCACATCAGGCAGATGAGAGAAAAACCATATAGATGAGTGTAGGAAAAGCTGAGGCAATCCTCCATAAACCCCACCCCAGCATGATGACCCACAGCTGGGGAGGAACTCAAGTCTGCAGCTTCTCCCTGAGGAGCGAAGGGTTTGTACCCACTTTAAAGACCTGTAGATGAGAGAACTGGGAATATAGAGAGCACTAAATCAAATAAAAATAAAACAAGTAATATTAAAAAAAATCCTACCATTGTTTCCGAGAAAAAGTGTTAAAATTTTAGAGCACTAAAGTACAGCCATTCTGAATTGCTTTATTCCGAAATGTAATTTATCTAAAGCTTTACGGTCCTGTTTTAACTGAGTAAAATAATTTTATAACCTACTATTGTTAGTGATTTCTTTTATCTGGATTTTATAAAGCCAAAGCTAAAAGTGATCTTGTGAGTTTGAGTAGGTTAAACATAAAACTTGACATTGAACCATATATTTTTTGGGTGTACAAGTCAGTTTATTCAGGGTTAAAAATAATTTAAAAATATAAGTGATGACAATAGCCTTTCACAGAATGACAGGAATTAAGCTTTTATCACCACAGCTTTCAGTACTTGACCCAGAACCTTGAAGAGAGGATTACAATTGATATGGGAAAATGTTTTGTAAGTGCTTACACCAAAGATATATATTGCTAAGGAACAATTTTTTGAGTGAGGAGTTTATATAGTATCCCTTTATAACCCATACTAAAATTCATGACTGTGGCTGTCATACTTCTGGGGAACTAAAATACTGTGGACTAGAATCTGATCAATAGTATACTTCAGGAAGAATAAAGTGTGCTATATCAATATTCTCACTCCCATTATTTTCTCACAACACATTACCTCGTATGTATAGTAATTATAGAAGAAAAATAGAACAATATACAGGTTGCAAAATTGTACGTAAATATAATAAAATGGTGCTATCCTAAGGTATTTCTAATCAAGTGCTTACTCTTTTCCAGATTTTGTGCTTTTATGATATTAACCACAAAATTGCAAAGTAGAAGTACAGCCCACAAGACAAATAATGAAAAATTTTCTGTGATTAAGTAACTTCTTTCAATCTGATTTCCATTAGCCTAAAGTAAAAAAAAAAAAAAAAAAAAAAAAAAAAAGTGATTATAAAGAATGGTGAGAATCTTTTATTAGGTTACTTTTAAAGTATAAACATCTAGGAGGTTTTTATTTCTGTTATATGGAATCTCTTTCCTACTAGGGGCAGAAACCTACATTTCAGAAAGGACCAGTCCCCCTTTTCTAGTTATAAATAGTTTCTGTAAGAAAGAGTTTATTTTTATGGACTTCTGCTGAAGTAGAAAAATACTTTCAGAGAACATCACTGGGGTAGCTTTCCTTAGAAAATTACTGGGAAAGACCATGTCAGCACATAAGAGATTTGTCAAAGTCAAAGACCCAAGTATATGACTTTTGCATTATAGAAGGACAGCCATAATAAAGATGAATTTAATTATTAACATTATGTATATATATATATACATAATTTAATTATTAACATTATATATATATATATATATATATATATATATATATATATATATTACAGTTGACCCTTAAATATAAAACATGGTTGGAAGTCGTGAATCCAGTTGTATGCAGTTGGAACCCTCATTGTTCAAGGGTCAGCTCTGCAGTTGGGAATATGCATACGTGGAGCTATACTTCAGGTGTATGTGGCTTTTTGACTGGGCAGGAAGTCGGTGCCTCTTACCCTCAGATTGTTTAAGGGTCAACTGTACTTATATAATATGTGATGTTATATGTAGTACATTAGAAATAACATACTATATCCTATATATATAATTAACACTTTAGTGCATCCTATGTAGCAAGATCTATACTAAGAATTTAACAAGGCTTTTTTTTAAATTTAGTAATCCCCTTTATGAGTTTTATTATTAATATCTCATTTTATAAATAAATACAGTAAAACAGAGAGGCACTAAATAATTTGCAAAACATTTCATAAAGTGGCAGACTCAATTGCCTCTATACAATCACATTTAGAAATAGCTGTATATCTCTATAGTTGCAACATTAAAAATATTTTCTTCTGGGAAGGAACACGTAATGTTTCAAGTTCTGTCATGATGAATGATACCACAAAACCATTATTAGCATTGTTTAGGAAATAGCAGCAAAAGCCACAGCAACAGTTAAACCACTTTGATTATAGTATTCAGTGCATGAGTAAACTAGTCACAAAGAAAATTCCACTTAATAACCACAACAGAAATCTCCTCCAAATATGCTCCTGGTCAAACGGATTAGTTGGCTCGTATTTTAGAAGGGAGGGCTTGTTCTTCACAGTCATGTCAGAGTCTGCATTATTCCAAGTAGACTGAAAAAGATTAAAGATACTACTACAAAAAGTAATATAAGTAAATAAAATATATCCTAACCTGCTGTTCTTTTTCCTCTCCTTTTTCTTAATCTTCTATTTGAATCTTCATTTTTCTTTGGAATGTATTGAAAATATAGTCAGCTGAAAACAAAATGAGACGAAGTGTCTAGAGTATAAAATACAGCAAGTAGTAAAGGCATGGAATACAAGTTGCTGTTCATATTAATAACAATGGTATTCATGTGAAATGGAGAAAGTAAGAGAGATATAATAACAGAGACTCCTATAAATTCTCAGAAATGGCACTATAAACAAAAAAAAACTCCTTACACTACTGGTGAATTTTAAAAGAGCTAAATCTTTAGAGACTATAAACACCAAAAATATCATTGGGGATATTTTTTTAAAAGCCATATTATTGTACTCATCCATTAAGTGCAATTTAATTGTACTTTAATTGCATGTGTTTTTATAAATTTCAGTATCAAATTACTCTGAAACACATAAAACATTAATTATTAAGTTTTAAACTTTGTGGGCAAATATGTTCAAAGTCAAAGTAAACTCACTAAAGCTTCACTTAAATTTTAATATTTCTTCTATTTATTTTTTTATTTTCAGAAATTTATTTTTTGGGGTGTCAAGGTATTTAAAGGTCACAAAAGATTTTAAAAACAACTAAGTGCACATCATATGAAAATATTTAACAATTATAATTATCAACTAAATTGATATTGACATCAATACTTTTCACAAGTTCCACTTTCCATAATAAATGGTATAGTTTTTTTAATAATAGTTCAAAATAAATTATTTGTAAAACAAGTGAAATAAATAGAAACCATATATAGCATTGGAAATAATGGTCAATATATACAAAGTTAATATAGCCCAACTGGAGTGACTCAGTTGGTTGAGTTTTGTCCCGTGCATCAAGAGATTGCCTGTTTAATTCCTGGTCAGAGCACATGCCTGGG
This sequence comes from Molossus molossus, assembly GCF_014108415.1. Lineage (NCBI taxonomy): Eukaryota > Metazoa > Chordata > Mammalia > Chiroptera > Molossidae > Molossus > Molossus molossus. The sequence continues at coordinate 70,839,085 of NW_023425344.1, read as the reverse complement.
TTGTAGGTTCGATCCCCAGTCAGGGCATATATGGAAGGCAAATGATCAATGTTTTTCTCTCACATCAGTGTTTCTCTCTCTCTCTCTAAGCATGTCCTTGCATGAGGATTAAAAAAAAAAAAAGTAAATATAATGCTTGAAGAACAATCTCTATAAAGTCATAAATCCTACTTGTTCATACATAATATGTAATGTTAAATACAAAAAGTAACATTTGCTATTCAGGAATATTTTTCTAAGAAAAGACTCTTTATAAGAAAAGTAAGCACCATCACCAAGTATATTTTTTTAGTTATTGAAAAATATTGTTATTTGTTGCATTAAATAAAGTTAGTAAAACTTTCAATGTGATATCAGAGTAAAATGTAATTTTACAAAAGATTTTAAAATGATAGTAAACATTACCCATTTTTTCTATATCTATTTATCTATTTATCGATAGGTCAATAATTTATCTAATCAATCTACCTACCCGTTTGGATTGTTCTGAAATTTTAAATGTAGCAAAACTTCCCATAGACTTCTGTAGCTAATTAATAAACACACAGGCATTGGTGTGGACTATGAATACATCAATATATAGTGTTGAAATAATGTAAACAAAAAGATGATATAAAAAACATACAGTTGCAGTTAACAGAAGGGACGAAACAACATCTTCTGAGTATATTTTGTTTCATTCCTTGAGATAATCATTTTAGATTCATCATCTCAGATAATCCTCACAAGTAGGCAATGAGTTTGCCACTAGACCATATTTTATAGAAAAGGAATGTGAGGATGATTTATAAGATGACAGATAAGCAACATTATTTGTTCCCAAATTCCTCTGCCATTGCTGCCAATATTTTTCTTTTATGACATTGATTTTCTCCTTTTTCCAGAAAAAAAGGCGGCATCTAATGCTTAGAAGATGTTGTATTCATAGAATATATATCTTAGATTATAGTATATGTAACATTTATACATGCAATTTATATAGATTTCATACTTATAGTATCTATATGTATATACATACATGGATCCATAAAACATTTACATGTTTACACATATAGATTTCCATGCTAGTATTAAGTATAACTGTGTTGAATTTATGAGAGACTAGCAACACTAATAGAACCACCAACAATGAGCATTACTGTGTATCAGGAACTGTCCAAGCACTATTATATTAATTGATTTATTTATTCTAAAGTAACTTTATCCTATTAAAAGCCCCATTATAAAGATAAGAACATTGTAATCGAGAGAAGTTTAATATTTAGAACACGATCACATAGTTAGTAAATAGCAAAAGTTAATTAGAAAACCAGACATTCTTATTCTAGACCCAGGACCAATCTACCCTCTTGTGTTGCCCCTTCCTTGCCTACACTAGTGTCTGACCAGTCATTAACAGGGCGTATTCCTTTAGAGAACAAGGCTATAGTCCAGCTTAGAATGTCTTAAAATTATTTTGATGGTTTTGTGAGAAAAGTAGACATTGATATTTGAGATCATATAGACATAAAGACCTGCTACTATAATCTTGGGATGGCGACTTGGTTGTTGGAGGACGATATTAAGAGGATCAGAGGATGTCACCTGCAGTTGGACCTAGAATTGAACCCGGCGATCAGAAGGTCGTCATTTCATCCCCTGTACTTGGAAAGTATGTTCTGCCCACCATTTCCATTGTGGGAACCAATTTCAAGGACACATCTTTGAGAAAGCAATGTCTTGCTGAGATCATGGATGGCATCCATGACTGATACCACTTAACGCCTCTATGTAAACCTACAAGATTCTGGCGGAAAGGTAGGGAGATCTAGTCATCTTGTAGCTGCCCAAAATAAGCCTGGTGTCTAAGTTCTCTTGCTTGTGAAACTGCCACATCTCAGTCTGGAGTGGCCAGCCTCTCTTCACTTTCTCCTTGCCCTCCGTGTATAAAGACCAGATGAAAATTTCACCCGGGAAGCTCCTGAGGGTTCAAATCAATATTGGTACAGTGGGATAGTTTTAAATTCCTGTCTTGGTCCCCCAAATAGTACTTAGGAAAAAGTATTTATTCCCCCCACGTCATATTTGCCCCTCCCTTTCTAGACTAGGATGCAGCACATGACATCTCTGCCTGTGCCTGGGTTACTGAGTCCAATGCAGGCAGAAGTAGAAGAAAATCCAAGTTCCATGTAAGTCAACCTGTGTTTCAAATACCAGTAGACACTGTGGTTGAGCATTTTAAGTAAAATTCAATATCTACAGGAATCACTGTTGTTTATAATTGTCACATCGCCCATTTTTTCCCTTCTTTCTCTTTTTACTTATTAGAATATTTCATATACTAAATAACCAAGAAGCATTAAAAGAACAAATGTGCTGGCTTTTTAGAATGACTTTAATGGTAAATTATGGCATTAACATAATTACCTACTTTCACATATATAAATATATATTAATTTTCAGAGCTGATGACATATAGATCAGTTGATGCTTAGAGTGTAACTATGGTAATCCCTTTTTCTATCCATCTATCATCTATCTATCTATCTCATTAATCATCTATTAAAAAAAGTTCATACTTATTTCACACTGAGAAAAAGACTTTTGATAGAAAGAGTATTAAACTTAAGATAAACATGCTGGTCCTGGCAGAGGAATGAATTATTAAGTTAATACCTGTAATCCTATTTCAGATTCTTTTTACAAATGATGAAATTAAAATATATATTTCTGTTTTATTGTTTTCCATTTATCTTTTTATATGTTTCATTATAAATATAGTATGTACTGTATACATTCTTTAAGTTTGGGGGCAGTTAGGGTAATATGAAGAAATTACAGGATACTGAAAATGGCGGCGGAGTGAACGGAGCGACACAGACCGTCTCGCAGAACCAAACTGGAATTACAACTATAACACAGACAAACCGACGGGAAAAGGCAACAGAAAAGCAGCTTGCGAGGACCATACAACGAGGGACACTGACTCCATCCCGGTAGGCTTGCGAAGGCGCGAGTCGGGGCTGGGAGCCCACGGTCGGCAGCTCGGCAGCGGCCTCAGCTGGGAGCGGCGCCCTCGGGTTACACTCCCAGGCGGCCCCACAGCGCAGCCGGGACAGAGGCTGAAACAGCCACAGCCACTCACCTTGGGCTCCGGCAGAGGGAGGGCAGACTGGACTGGAACTGTGTCGGGAGACTCGGGGTTTGGAGGGCGCTCAGAGCTTTGGCTGACTGCAGCCACCCAAGACAGTGGCCACATTGCTCCTTCCCAGAGCTCTGAGACAGGTGGCAGCCCCTCCCTCGGAGATCCAACCCCACCCTGTGGGCCATTGAAGTGCTAATTGAGGCTCACTAACAACCAGCATCTGCCCCACCCTCCTGAAAGCCCCTTGGCTGAGCACCAGAGGGAGTCTTTCAATCAACTGACAACCCAAAACTCATCAATTAACCTAGACTACTAGCCTCCAGGCAAAAAGCTAGAGGATAACAGTACCTTTCCTGGGCTGGCAACTTTAACCAGGAAAGTAAGACTTGACAGTGGTGTTCAACGTGGGTCCTCCCTCGCTCATCTAAACACAGGGGAGGGAGCCACACACAGCAGAACACCACACCCACAGGGAGAACTTGACAGGCTCCAAAGCCCACAGTGATAGCCAAAATGGTGAAACACAGAAACAGAAGCCAAATGAAAGAGCAAGACACCTCCACCGAAGATGAGATCAATGTGGAGCAATTAGGCATGTTAACAGAGCTAGAATTCAGAGCCATGATCTTGAGGAAGCTGAACAGCATGAGTAAGGACATAGAGACACTGAAAATAAGCCAATTGGAAATTAAAAACCAACAAAAAGAGATAAAAAATGACATATCAGAAATGTAAAACACACTGGAAGGTTTAAAAAGCAGAGTAGGGGAAGCTGAGGACCAAATCAGTGAATTAGAAGACAGGGTAGAAAAAATCAACCAATCAGAAAAACAAAAGGAAAAAACTATTAAAAAACAGGAAGACAGCTTAAGAGAACTATGGGACAACTGGAAACGTAAAAATATTCGCATCATAGGAGTCCCCGAAGAAGAAGAAAAGGAGCAAGGGATAGAGAATATATTCAAAAAAATAGTGAGAGAAACTTCCCTAATTTGGTGAAGGAAGAAGGCATTCAAGTTCAAGAAGCACAGAGAGTCCCAAGTAAGAAGAACCCAAACAGGCCCACACCAAGACACATAGTAATTAAAATGCCACAAATTAAAGACAAAGAGAGAATCCTAAAAGCAGCAAGAGAGAAGCAACAGGTTACCTACAAAGGAAACCCCATAAGTCTCTCAGCTGACTTCTCACAAGAAACACTACAGGCCAGAAGAGAATAGCATGAAGTAATCAAAGTCATGAAAAACAAGAATCTGATTCCAAGACTACTCTACCCATCAAGGCTATCATTCAAAATAGAAGATCAAATAAAGAGCTTCCCAGACAAAAAAAGGCTAAGGGAATACATTAGCACCAAACCAGCACTGCAAGAAATGTTAAAAGGACTGCTGTAATTAGCAGTAGAAATGGGAAGAAAAATAGAACCACACTAAACAAAAATGACAATAAATAAGTACATATCAATAATTACCTTAAACGTAAATGGATTGAATGCTCCCATAAAGAGACACAGAGTAGCTGATTGGATAAGAAAGCATGACTCATCTATATGTTGTTTACAAGAGACCCACCTCTCAACAAAAGACTCACATAGGTTGAAAGTGAAGGGATAGAAAAAAAATTTCCAAGGAAATGGAAAGCAAAAAAAAAGCTGGGGTAGCAATTCTCATATCTGATAAAATAGATTTCAAAATGAAGACCATAACTAGAGACAAAGACGGCCACTACATAATATTGAAAGGATCTATCCAACAGGAAGATATAACCTTGATAAACATATATGCACCCAATATAGGAGCACCAAAATATATTAAAAATCTTCTGGAGGACTTCCAAGGAGAAATCAACAACAAAACAATCATAGTAGGGGACTTCAACACCCCGTTGACAGCACTGGATAGACCCTCTAGGCAAAAAATTAGCAAGGAAACGGAGACTCTAAATGAATCACTAGACCACATGGATTTAATAGATATCTACAGAGAATTACACCCCAAAACTACAGAATACATATTCTTCTCAAGTGCACATGGGACATTCTCAAAGATAGACCAAATGATAGGACACAAATAAATCTCTACAAGTTCAAGAAGATTGAAATCATATCAAGCATCTTCTCAGATCACAATGGCATGAAACTAGAAATTAATTGCAACATGAACATGCAAAGACATTTCAACACATGGAGGCTAAATAGCATGTTATTAAACAATCAATGGGTCACCGAGGAGATCAAGGAAGAAATTAAAAACTTCCTGGAAACCAATGAAAATGAACACACAACAACACAAAATCTATGGGATGCAGCGAAAGCAGTTCTGAGAGGGAAGTTCATAGCACTACAGGCCTACCTCAAAAAAACAAGAAAAATTTCTAATTGACTTTCTAACCTCACAATTTAAAGAATTAGAAAGCAAACAAAAAGAAAACCCCAGAGCAAGTAGAAGGAAGGAAATAGTAAAGATCAGAGCAGAAATAAATGACATAGAGACCAAAAAACAATTCAAAGGATCAATGAAACAAAGAGCTGGTTTTTCGAAAAGATAAACAAGATTGATGGACCCTTAGCTAGACTCACCAAGAAACAAAGAGAGAGAACCCAAATACACAAAATCAGAAATGAAAGAGAAGTAACAACCAACACCACGGAAATACAAAAGATCGTTAACAACTACTATGAACAACTATATGGCAACAAATTCGACAATCTAAGCGAAATGGACAAATTTCTAGAAACACACAGTCTCCCAAAACTATTCCCAGAAGAGATAGAAAACTTGAACAGACCAATAACAACTAAGGAAATTGAAGAGGTAATCAAGACTCTCCCAGCAAACAAAAGCCCAGGCCCAGATGGCTTCACGGGGGAGTTTTACCGAACATTCAAAAAAGAACTAACACCCATTCTCCTCAAACTATTTCAAAAAATTCAAGAAGAAGGAAGAATTCCAAACATGTTCTATGAGGCCAGCATAATTCTAATTCCAAAACCAGAAAAAGACACTACGAAGAAAGAAAACTACAGGCCAATATCCCTGATGAACATAGACACCAAAATCCTGAACAAAATATTAGCAAATCGGATCCAGAAATACATCAAAAAAATTATTCACCATGACCAAGTGGGATTTATTCCAGAGATGCAAGGCTGGTACAATATTCGCAAATCAATAAACGTGATACACCACATAAACAAAATGAAGAATAAAAACCACATGATCATATCAATAGATGCTGAAAAAGCATTCGACAAAATCCAGCATCCATTTCTGATAAAAACACACAGCAATGTAGGAATAGAGGGATCATATCTCGACATAATAAAGGCCATATATGAAAGACCTACAGCCAACATCATACTCAATGGACAGAAACTAAAAACATTTCCATTAAGAACAGGAACAAGACAGGGATGTCCACTTTCGCCACTCTTATTTAACATTTTACTGGAAGTCTTAGCCACAGCAATCAGACATGAAGAAAAAATAAAAGGGATCCAAATTGGAAAGGAGGAAGTGAAACTGTCATTATTTGCAGATGACATGATATTGTACATAGAAAACCCTAAAGACTCCATCAAAAATCTATTAGACTTAATAAATGAATTTGGCAAAGTAGCAGGATACAAAATTAACGTCAAGAAATTGACAGCATTCTTGTACATCAGTGATGAACTCACAGAAAGAGAAACTTAAAAAACAATCCCATTTACCATCGTGCCAAAAAAATTACGATACCTAGGAATAAACTTAACCAAAGAAGTAAAGGACCTATTTGCAGAAAACTACAGGTCATTGAAAAAAAGAAATAGAGGAAGATATAAAAAAAGTGGAAGCACATACTCTGTTCATGGATTGGAAGAATTAACATCATTAAAATGTCCATAATACCCAAAGCAATCTATAGATTCAATGCAATCCCCATCAAAATACCAACGACATATTTCATAGAACTAGAACAAATACTTCAAAAGTTCATATGGAACCAAAAAAGACCCGGAATAGCCACAGCAATCTTGAAAAAGAAGAACAAAGTAGGTGGGATCACAATACCAGATATCAGGTTATACTACAAAGCGACTGTAACCAAAACAGCCTGGTACTGGCACAAGTACAGGCATATAGACCAGTGGAACAGAACTGAAAACCCAGAAATGGACCCAAGGCAATACGTTCAATTAATATTTGACAAAGGTAGCAAGAGCATACAGTGGAGTGAAGACAGCCTCTTTAATAAATGGTGTTGGGAAAATTGGACAGCTGCATGCAAAAAAATGAAACTAGACCATCAACCTACACCATACACAAAAATAAACTCAAAATAGATAAAAGACTTAAATGTGACCCATGAATCCATAAAAATTCTAGAATAAAATGTAGGCAACAAAATTTCGGACATCATACGGAGCAGAATTTTCACTGATACATCACCTAAGGCAACAGAAATAAAGGAGAAAATGAACACATGGGACTACATCAAACTAAAAAGCTTCTGCACAGCAAAAGAAACAATCATCAAAATGGAAAGGCAACCCACTGTATGGGAGAACATCATTGCCAATGATGTATCAGATAAGGGGTTAATTTCCAATATATATAGAGTGCTCATACAACTCCACAAAAGGAAGACAAAGAACCCAATTAAAAAATGGGCAGAGGAGCTGAATAGACACCTCTCCAAATAGGACATAGAAATGGTCAAGAGATACATGAAGAAATGCTCAACATCACTAATCATCAGAGAGATGCAAATTAAAACAACAATGAGGTATCACCTCACACCTGTCAGAATGGCCGCCATCAACAAATCATCAAACAACAAGTGTTGGCAAGGGTGTGGAGAAAAGGGGACTCTAATACACTGCTGGTGGGAATGCAGACTGGTGCAGCCGCTATGGAAAACAATATGGTGCTACCTCAAAAAATTAAAAATTGAACTTTCATTTGACCCAGTGATCCCACTGCTGGGAATATACCCTAAGAAACCTGAAACACCAATCAGGAAGAATATATGTACCCCCATGTTCATAGCAGCACTATTTACAATAGCTAAGATCTGGAAACAGCCCAAGTGTCCACCAGTAGATGAATGGATAAAAAAGCTGTGGTACATATACACAATGGAGTACTATGCAGCGGTAAGAAAGAAAGATCTCTTATCCTTTGAGATGACATGGAGGGACCTGGAAAGTGTTATCCTAAGTGAAAGAAGCCAAGCAGAAAAAGACAAATACCACATGATCTCACTTATATATGGAATATAATGAACATAACAGTCTGAGGAATACAGTAGACCGAGACACATGCAAGTAGGGCACAGACTGACATCCCTCAGAAGAGGGGATGGGGCGTGGGGGGGTGGGAAGAGATAAACCACAGAACTTATATGCATGTGTGCATGACCAATGGACATGGACAACTAAGCAGGGGACAGGGTGTGGGGGGGTGCCAATGGGGTAAAAAGGTAAAATATCTGTAACAAAAAAAATAAATAAAAATTAAAAAAAAAAAAAAAGAAAGAAATTACAACTCTCGGCAAGTCTCTGAACTGGACAATTTATTGTCTTCCATTTTCCAACTTGGCATAGCTTAAACTATATTTGGACAAGAAAATCAAGTTCAGGTTTTATAGCTGTAAATTGGTTATCAGAGTGGGGTTTTCAAAGTCACTTTTTAAATATCTCATATTTATTAAGTGTATTGAAAAACTCCAAAGCAAACTTATAGTGATGAAAATAATGCTGGCAATGTAAATTCCCTGAACAAATACATAGCCTTATCTAAGCTGTCTGAGACTTTCATGGGAGTATGCTATATATATTTCTAATCCATTCAAAATAATTTTATTAAATTCTCTTTTTATGGTTCATATAAGATTTATAATCAAACATAATTAATAAGATATTGGATCTTAGATTCCATTAAATAATTATTTGCTCATTTCTGGGCAAACCATTCTATTTCTAAGTGATAATCTTTCTAAAGAGAAGGTAGAACTCATTTCTACTTTTCACTCAATTGATGGAAAATTAAAGAAAAATGTTGCTTATCACAATTCTTGCTTTTACTTATGAGTATTAATTGAATTAACCACAAATTTTATAGTTCAAATATGTTATAATGTTGTTATTAAATTTTAATAAAAATAAATAAAATCATAATCCACTTAATTCTTTCTCTACAAAAGAAATTTTTATTATCACCTTTTTATGTGCTTGAAAACTTATTTTAAAATATTTTTATGAGCATAGATGAACCACATTTGGTTAATTACTACTTATAGACAAAGTGCCTGGCCTATAGCAAGCACTTAATTTTATATTAGCTAATATTAGAAGTATACTATTACTTGTAGCAGTTATAACAGCAGTGTAACCACCATCCTGTATTCATGATACCAAAATCCAGAGGTTCTAAATTTTTATTTTATTTTATTTTTTAACTATTTTGGAAGCTAAACCTAAACTGAGCTGAACTCAAGTGGTGGTAAAACTAAACTAGAACTGAAATAAACCTATTTATAGTCTTTAAATTGCCCACTGCATGGGGATATGCTTATATTTTGCTGGAGTGATACAAATGTGTTTCACTGAGAGGTGTTACTGGACTCAGTTGAAGATGTTATGCTATATAAAATGTATGTGCTTTTCTTCTCCAAAGAAGACATAGACATATGAAAAATGCTCATTGTTACTACTCATCAGAGAAATGTAAATTAAAACTACAAAATGAGGTGTCGTCTCATACCTGTCAGAATGGATACCATCAATAAATCGACAAACAAGTGCTGGCGAAGATGTGGTGAAAAGGGAACGCTAGTGCACTGTTGGTTGCAATGCAGACTGATATATCCGCTATGGAGGCAGTATGGAGTTTTCTCAAGAAATTAAAAATGGTGCTGCCTTTTGACCTAGTGATCCCGCTTATAGGAATACATCCTAAAAATCCCCAAAAAACATTTAGAAAGAATATATGCACCCCTATGTTAACAGCAGTATTATTTACAATAACCGAGATCTGCATATAGCCCAAGTGCCCATCTATAGATATGTGGATAAAAAAACAAACAAACAAAAAAAAAAAACTGTGGTACATTTATACAATGTATTACTATACAGCTTTAAAAAAGAAAGAACTCTTACCCTTTGTGATAGCATGGATAGACCTGGATATTATTATGCTAAGTGAAATGATCCAGTCAGAGAAAGAGAGATACCAGATGTTCTTCCTTATATGTGGAATTTAATGAACAAAAGAAACTGATGAACAAAATGGGACCAGAGACATGGATACATGGAAGAGACTGACAGCTTTCAGAGGGGACAGGGGGAGGACTGGAAGAGATTAACCAAAGAACATATATGCATATATAAATAGCCCATGGACACAGACCACACTGTGGTGAAGGACTGGGATGGGAGTGGCTGAGTGGAGGGGGGTAAAGGGGAGGAACATGAAGGACATCCGTAATAATATCAAACAACAAATGTATGTGCTTTTAAAAAATGTGAAACATTTTGAAATTTAGAGTCTTTCTGGCACCATGAGTTTCTAATAAAGTATAAATCTGTAATAGTACCTTCGGTCCTAATTCTTGAAAAAGAAATAGTGAAAACTATTAGGATAAACATTTTATTCAAATCTAAAAGTGTGCCCTAAACTGAGCCCAGTCTCTCTCATCTGCATGTCCTTTACCTTGGTTTCTTCTTTTCACTCTACTTTCTTTTTTCGACAGACTTTATATACCTGCTTTACTAACAGGTAATGAAGCAACTCTCTCATAGTGCACAGTATATTAAACCAGTTAATCTGGGCTTTCAGACTAGGTTATTCTCTTAGTTTAGACATATTTCTGTAGTCTTCTTACTCCTATGTAACATAAACAAACAAAATAAAACATTACAGAAGTAAATTAAATAGGATGTGAGTTAAAGAAAATATAATTTCTATAGAAATTGACTAAAAAAATAAAAAATAAAGTTTAAAGACAGAAATTTATAGTTGCTTTGTGATACATATTGCTGGTTGGCTGTTCAACATGTCTCCTCCATTCTCCCTCAGAAGAGAACTGTGATATTTTTTAACCCTTCTGCAATAGTCCCTGCACTTAGTCTGTTTATCACATCCATAAGTTTTGCCCATTGTAGAGTGTCATATCATTGTAATAATTGTATGTTTCCTGTTTAGATTGACTTATTTTTATTATTAATTAATTTTTGTTACAGATGTTTCTCCTTTTTCCCCCACTGATTCCCCCCTCCCCCTCCCTCCTTGCCCTTTCCCCAGTTTGTTGTCCATGTCCACTGTTCATGCATACATGCATATAAGTTCTGTGGTTTATCTCTTCCCCACCACCCTCTCTTCTGGGGATTGTCAGTCTGTACCCCACTTCCATGTCTCTTGGACTACCCCCTTCCTCAGACTGTTATGTTCATTATATTCCACAAATAAGTGAGATTATATGAAACTTGTCTTTCTCTGTTTGGCTTGTTTCACTTAGGATGATACTTTCCAGGTCCCTCCATGTCATCTCAAAGGATAAGAGATCTTTCTTTCTTACCACTGCATAGTACTCCATTGTGTATATGTACCACAGCCTTTTTATCCATTCATCTACTGATGGACACTTGGGCTGTTTCCAGATCTTAGCTATTGTAAATAGTGCTGCTACGAACATGGGAGTACACATATTCTTTCTGATTGGTGTTTCAGGCTTCTTAGGGTATATTCCTAGAAGTGGGATCACTGGGTCAAATGGAAGTTCAATTTCTAATTTTTTGAGGTAACATCATATTGTTTTCCATAGCGGCTGCACCAGTCTGCATTCCCACCAGCAGTGCACTAGAGTCCCCTTTTCTCCACACCCTCGCCAACACTTGTTGTTTGATGATTTGTTGATGGCGGCCATTCTGACAGGTGTGAGGTGATACCTCATTGTTGTTTTAATTTGCATCTCTCTGATGATTAGTGATGATGAGCATTTCTTCATATATTTCTTAGCCATTTGTATGTCCTGTTTGGAGAGGTGTCTATTCAGTTCCTCTGCCCATTTTTTAATTGGATTCTTTGTCTTCCTTTTCTGGAGTTGTATGAGCATTCTATATGTATTGGAAATTAACCCCTCATCTGATATATCATTGGCAATTATGCTCTCCCATACAGTGGGAAGCCTTTCCGTTTTGATGATTGTATCTTTCGCTGTGCAGAAGCTTTTGAGTTTGATGTAGTCCCATGTGTTCATTTTCTCCTTTGTTTCTATTGCCTTAGGTGATTTGTCAGTAAAAATTCTGCTGCGTGTGATGTCTGAAATTTTGTTGCCTACAGTCTCTTCTAGGATTTTTATGGATTCATGAGTTACATTTAAGTCTTTTATCCATTTTGAGTTTATTCTCGTGTAGGGTGTAAGTTGATGGTCTAGTTTCATTTTTCTGCAAGTAGCTGTCCAATTTTCCCAGCACCATTTATTAAAGAGGCTGTCCTTACTCCACTGTATGCTCTAGCCACCTTTGTCAAATATTAATTGAGCATATTGCCTTGGGTCCATTCCTGGGTTCCCTGTTCTGTTCCACTGGTCTATATGCCTGTTCTTGTGGCAGTACCAGGCTGTTTTGATTACAGTGGCTTTGTAGTATAACCTGAAATCTGGTATTGTGATCCCTCCAACTTTGTTCTTCGTTTTCAAGATTGCTGTGGCTATTCGAGGCCTTTTTTGGTTCCATATGAAATAATTGTTTTGAAATAATTTTTCCAATTCTGTGAAGTATATCGTTGGTATTTTGATGGGGATTGTGTTGAATCTATAAATTGCTTTGGGTAATATGGACATTTTAATGATGTTAATTCCCCCAATCCAGGAACAGGGTATGTGCTTCCACTTTTTTATATCTTCCTTTATTTCTTTTTTAAATGACCTGTAGTTTTCTGCGAATAGGTCCTTTATTTCTTTGGTTAAGTTTATTCCTAGGTATCTTAATTTTTTTGCTGCAATGGTAAATGTGATTTTTTGCTTAGTTTCTCTTTCTGTGAGTTCATCATTGGTGTATAAGAATGCCATCGATTTCTTGACATTAATTTTGTATCCTGCTACGTTGCCAAATTCATTTATTAAGTCTAGTAAACTTTTGATGGAGTCTTTGGGGTTCTCTATGTATAGTATCATGTCATCTGCAAATAATGACAGTTTCACTTCCTCCTTTCCAATTTGGATCCCTTTTATTTTTTCTTCCTGTCTAATTGCTGTGGCTAAGACTTCCAGTACTATGTTAAATATGAGTGGCGAAATGGGCATCCTTGCCTTGGTCCTGTTCTTAAGGGAAATGCTTTTACTTTTTGCCCATTGAGTATGATGTTGGCTGTAGGTCTTTCGTATATGGCCTTTATTATGTCTAGATATGATCCCTCTATTCCCACACTGCTGAGCGTTTTTATCAGAAATGGATGCTGGATTTTGTTGAAGGCTTTTTCAGCATCTATTGATATTATCATGTGGTTTTTATTCTTCATTTTATTTATGTGGTGTATCATGTTCATGGATTTGTGAATATTGTACAAGCCTTGCGTGCCTGGGATGAATTCCACTTGGTCATGGTGGATAATTTTTTTGGTGTATTGCTGTATCTGATATGCTAGTATTTTGTTTAGGATTTTGGCATCTATGTTCATCAGGGATATTGGCCTGTAGTTTTCTTTCTTTGTTGTGTCTTTTTCTGGTTTTGGAATTAGAATTATGCTGGCTTCATAAAAGGAGTTTGGAAGTCTACCTTCTTCTTCAATTTTTTGAAATAGTTTGAGGAGAATGGTATTAGTTCTTCTTTGAATGTTCGGTAAAACTCCCCCATGAAGCCATCCGGGTCTGGGCTTTTGTTTGCTGGGAGAGTCTTGATTACATTTTCAATTTCTTCTATTGTTATTGGTCTGTTCAAGTTTTCTATTTCTTCCTGATCTAGTTTTGGGAGACTGTGTTTCTAGAAATTTGTCCATTTTGCTTAGATTGTTGAATTTGTTGCCATATAATTGTTCATAGTAGTTGTTAACGATCTTTTGTATTTCTGTGGTGTCAGTTGTTATCTCTCCTCTTTCATTTCTGATTCTGTGTATTTGGGTTCTCTCTCTTTGTTTCTTGGTGAGTTTAGCTAAGGGTCCGTCAATCTTGTTTATCTTTTCGAAAAACCAGCTTTTTGTTTTATTGATCTTTTGAATTGTTTTTTTGGTCTCTATGTCATTTATTTCTGCTCTGATCTTTACTATTTCCTTCCTTCTACTTGCTCTGGGGTTTTCTTTTTGTTTGCTCTCTAGTTCTTTAAGTTGTGAAGTTAGATAGTCTATTAGAGATTTTTCTTGTTTTTTGAGGTAGGCATGTAGTGCTATGAACTTCCCTCTCAGAACTGCTTTCACTGCATCCCATAGATTTTGTGTTGTTGTGTCTTCATTTTCATTGGTTTCCATGAAGTTTTTGATTTCTTCCTTGATCTCCTCGGTGACCCATTCATTGTTTAATAACATGCTAGTTAGCTTCCATGTGTTCAAATGTCTTTGTATGTTCTTCTTGCAGTTGATTTCTAGTTTCATGCCGTTGTGATCTGAGAAGATGCTTGATATAATTTCAATCTTCTTGAACTTGTAGAGGCTTAGTTTGTACCCTAACATGTGGTCTATCTTTGAAAATATCCCATGTGCACTTGAGAAGAATGTGAATTCTGTAGTTTTGGGGTGTAGTTCTCTGTAGATATCTATTAAATCCATTTGGTCTAGTGCTTCATTTAGAGTCTCTGTTTCCTTGCTAATTTTTTGTCTAGAGGATCTATCCAGTGATGTCAGCGGGGTGTTGAAGTCCCCTGCTATGATTGTATTGCTGTCAACTTCTCCTTTGAAGTCCTCCAGAAGTTTTTTAATATATTTTGGTGCTCCTATATTGGGTGCATATATGTTAATCAAGGTTATATCTTCCTGTTGGATAGATCTTTTCAATATTATGTAGTTACCTTCTTTGTCTCTAATTATGGCCTTCATTCTGAAATATATTTTATCAGATATGAGTATTGCTACTCCAGCTTTTTTTTTCTTTTCTGTTTGCTCAGAAGATTTTTTTCCATCCCTTCACTTTCAATCTATGTGAGCCTTTTGTTGTGAGCTGGGTCTCTTGTAAACAACATATAGATGAGTCATGCTTTTTTATCCAATCAGCTATTCCGTGTCTTTTTATGGGAGCATTCAGTCCATTTACATTTAAGGTGATTATTGATATGTACTTATTTATTGCCATTTTTGTTTAGTGTGGTTCTATTTTTCCTCCTGTTTCTCCTGGTAATTACAACATTCCTTTTAACATTTCTTGCAGTGCTGGTTTGGTGCTAGTATATTCCCTTAGCCTTTTTTTTTTGTCTGGGAACATCTTTATTTGACCTTCTATTTTGAATGATAGACTTGCTGGGTAGAGTAGTCTTGGATTCAGATTCTTGTTTTTCATGACCTTGATTACTTCATGCCATTCCCTTCTTGCCTGTAGTGTTTCTTGTGAGAAGTCAGCTGAGAGACTTATGGGGTTTCCTTTGTAGGTAACCTGTTGCTTATCTCTTGCTGCTTTTAGGATTCTGTCTTTGTCTTTAATTTTTGGCAGTTTGATTACTATGTGTCTTGGTGTGGGCCTGTTTGGGTTCTTCTTACTTGGGGCTCTCTGTGCTTCTTGAACGTGAATGCCTTCTTCCTTCTCCAAAGTAGGAAAGTTTTCTGTCACTATTTCTTTAAATATATTCTCTAACCCTTGCTTATTTTCTTCTTCTTCAGGGACTCCTATGATGCAAATATTATTCCGTTTCCAGTTGTCCCACAGTTCTCTTTATCTGTATTCCTGTTTTTTTATCGTTTTTTCCTTTTGGTTTTCTGATTGGTTGATTTTTTCTACTCTGTCTTCTAATTCACTGTTCCAGTCCTCAGCTTCCCCTACTCTGCTTTTTAGACCTTCCAATGTGTTTTTCATTTCTGATATGTCATTCTTCATTTCTTCCTGTTGGTTTTTAATTTCCATCTGGTTCATTTTCATCATTTCTATGTCTTTACTCATGGTGCTCATTTCCTTACACATGCTGTTGGGCTTCCTCAACATCATGGCTCTAAATTCTAGTTCTGTTAACTTGCTTAACTGCACCTCATTTATCTCATCTTCCGTAGAGGTCTCATGTTCTTTCATTTGGCTTTTGTTTCTGTTTTTCACCATTTTGGCTATCACAGTGGGCTTTGGAGTCTGCCAAATTTTCCCTGTGGGTGTTGGTGTTCTGCTGTTTGTGGTTCCTTCTCCTGGGTTTGGATGAGCCAGGGAGGACCCACTTTAAACACCACCTTCAAGTCTTAGCTTTTCTGGTTAGTGTTTCTAGCCCAGGGAATGGTAGTTATCCTCTAGCTTTTTTTTTTTTGCCTGGAGGCTATTATTAGAGGTCACCGGAAGACCCTTGGTTTCTGAGTTGCCTGAAAGACTCCCTCAGGTGCTCAGTGTAAGAGGATTTCCCGAGGTTGGGGCAGCTGCTGATTGTTAATGGGCCTCAAGTAGCATTTCAATGGCCATCAGGTCGGATTGAATCTCTGAGGAAGGGGCTCCTCCTCGCCTCTCCCCAGGGCCCTGGGAAGGAGTAAAATGACCACAGTTCTGCGTGACTGCACTCAGCAAAAACTCTTAGCACCCTCCAAAACCCAAGTGTCCCCTCACAGTTCCAGTCCAGTCTGCCTTTCCTCTGCTGAAGCTTAAGGTGAGTGTCTGCTGCCAATTTAGCCTCTGTCTAGACTCTGCGTCATGGAGCTGCCTGGGACTTTTAACCGGAGAGCACTGCTTCCTGCCAAGGGAGGCCACGGCTGTGGCACCAGCAGAGGGTTTTGCACTCAGCAGAAGCCCCAGGATTGAGCCGCAGTAGCGGGACACTGCCAGGGTGGCAGCAGCTTCCAGCAGAGTCCCCTGGTCCCCGCGAGTCTGTGTGGCACCAGCCGAGGGCTTAGCACGTAGAGTTCACAGGAGTCAGCCTGGGTAGCAGCGTCCAGTTGAGTCCCCTGGTCGGAGCCAGCCCGTGCCAGCCCGTGCGGCACCAGCCGAGGGCTTAGCAGGCAGCAAGGTTCGCAGGACTCAGGCGGGGTCACAGCGGAGGCTTTAGGAGCATCTTCCCAATGCTGCCGCCGAGTTCCCTGGCCCCAGCAAGTCTGTGTGGCATCAGCCGAGGGTTTGGTAGGTAGGAGAGTTCCCACAGGAGAGTTCGCAGGACTGGCGCGGGGTCGTAGCGGAGGCTTTAGCAGCAACTTCCCGCCACGGAGTTTCCATTCCCCGCCCTGACCACAGAGGCTTTAGCAGCAACTTCCTGCCACGGAATCCCCCGGTGTCCACCCAGGCCTCTGCGGACCATGGGCTCCCGGCCCCCTCTCGCATCCTCGCAAGCCTACCAGGATTGAGTGGGTGTCCCTGGTTATGTGGTCCTCCAAGGTGTCTTTCAGTTGCTGCTTCCTGACGATTTGCCTTTATTTTCCTTGTGAATCCAATTTGGTCCTGGGAGATGGTCTGTGTAGCTCCATTCACTCCGCCGCCATTTTTTCTTCTCTCTAGATTGACTTCTTAAACTAAATAATACACATTTAAGTTTCCTTTGTGTCTTATTATGGCTTGATAGATCTTTTTAGTGCTGAATAATATCCAATGTGCCATAGTTTATTTATCCATTGACCTATTGAAGGACATCTTTGTTGCTTCCAAGTCTTGGCAAGTATAAATAAAGCTGCTATAGACATCTGTGCTCAGGTTCTATGTGGACATTAGTTTTTAGTTCCTTTAGCTAAATACCAAGGAGAATGTTTTGAGGATCATCCGGTAAGAATATGCTTAGTTTTATAGGAAACTGCCTAAGTGGTTTCCAAAATGGCTGTACCATTTTGCATTTCCAGCAGCAGTGCATGAGAGCTCCTATTGTTCCATATCCTTGCCAACATTTGGTGATGTCAGGGTTCCAGATTTTGGCCATTCTAATAGGTGTCCAGTGGTAACTCACTGTTGTTTTAATATGCATTCCCTAATGGTGCATGATGTGGAGCATCTTTTCATATGCTTATTTTTCATCTGCATATCTTCTTTCATGAGGTATCTGTTAAGGTCTTTGGAATATTTTTAAATTGAGTTGTTTATTTTCTATTTGTTGACTGTTATGCATTCTTCATATATTGGATAAAAATTCTTTATTGATAGTGTTCCTTGCAAATATTTCCTCCCATTCTGTGGATTATTTTTTATATTCTTTACATTGTCTTTCACAGAGCTAAAGTTTTTAATTTAAAAAAAAAAACTATCATTAATCTTTTTTATGGACTGTCTTTAGTGTTGTATCAAGAAAGTCCTCATCATAACCAAGGTCATCTACATTTTCTCCTATGTTATCTTCTAAGAGTTTTATTGTTTTGCTTTTTACACTTAAATCAATGACTATTTTGAGACAATGTTTGTGATGGGTATAAGGTCTGTATCCAGATTCATTTTCTACATGTGGATGACCAGTTTTCCGGCCCATTTATTGAAATGAGTATCTTTTTTCCATTGTATTTTCTTTGCACCTTTGTCAAAGATCTATTTACTATATTCATGTAAGAGTATTTCTCGGCTCCCTATCTGTAATCTATTTGTCTTTGCTTTCACCAATAGTATACTGTCTTGATTACTGAAGCTTTACATTAAGTCTTGAACTCAGCAGTATCAGTCTTCCAACTTTGTTCTTCTCCTTCAATATTGCATTGACTACTTTGAGTTTTAGCTTCTCTTTTTCTAACATTAAGTGTTATGGCTTTGTTGCATCTCACAAGATTTCATGTATTGTGTTTTCATATTCTTAGTTCTAAGTATTTAAAATCTCATTATTTTCTTCTTCTATTCTTGATTTACTTAGATGTACATTTATATTTCAATAAATATTACAAATTACTTTCGGGTGAAAATTAGCAAGATAATTCTAAATCTTATATAAAAGAGAATAGCCATATACATAGACAAGATCCTTTTGAAGAAAGAAAAAGTTAAAGATCTTTTAAGCTAAAGATCAAGATGTATTGTAAAAGAATAGTAATTATAGCAGTATGTACTGATATAGAAAGATATAAAAAGACCAGAGCAATGGAAAGGATCTTCCAGAAAAAGACCCTCATGTATACTGAATTGGAATATGTGACAGAGGTAATATAGCAGATTAGTGAAAATAAACTGTTTAAAATAGAGGATTAGGGATTGAAATATTTAAATTCAAACTTAAAAAATTTAGAAAAATGCCTAGTGAATACCCTTCTGTCATTGGGACGATTTTAAAATAAGACCTAAAACTTTTGATTTGATTATATTAAAATTGATGGCAGCAGTTCATAAAAATACACATTATAGTTAAGTGCAAATAAAGTTATAAACTGGAGAAATCGATCTGAAATAATCAACAAAGGATTTGTATCAATCATATATAAATAATTCCTAGTAATCTGTAAAGAAGCAGTAGTGCAATAAAAATGTGTACATAATATATAGTCTTTCTCTTTCAGAGACAAGGAAACACATATGGCATATAAACATGGATAGATACTCTTCCTTATTACAAATCAAGGCAATACAAAATAGAAACAGAGGCATGGATACATGCAACAGACTGACAGCTCTCAAAAGGGAGGGGGATAGAGTACTGAATGAAAGAAGGATAAAAGATTAGCCAAAGAACATATTTACATCACCCATGGATACAGACAATAGTGTGGTGATGGCCAAAGGGAAGGAAGGGCGAGGGCAGCAGGGTGGTGAGCAAAACGTGGTTAAATGGGGACATCTGTAATCATGTAAACAATACAAATAAAGTAAAAAAACAAAGACATCAAGGCAATGCAGATTAATATTGTAGGTACAATACCATTTTTTAACATAGTTTATTGCAAAATTTAAGAAATCTGAAAATATTAAATAGCATCAAGAATGTGGAGTAACATACTTTCTTCTAAACTGATATTTGCAAATGTAAATTGATATAATTACTTTGAAAAACAGAATAATATGTATTTATAAATTTAAACAATAAAATTTTCTATTAACTGACATTACAATCCCAAGCATATATGCAATAAAATTTTGTTCATGTATGCTAAGAAACATGAACATGAATATTCAAAACAACAGTGTTTATAATAGATAATATTCTAAATACTTAAAAGTGTGTACTAAAAGAATAGATAAATTCATGTGAAATATTTACATACTAGAATATTATACAGTAGTGAAAATCAATGAGTTAGAGCTACACATAATAACAGAACTGCCTTTATTTATTTACTTATTTATTTTTATTGATTTTAGAGAGAGGAATGGAGAGAGAAATGAGAGAGAAACATCAACTGGTTGCCTCCCACATGCACCCCAACTGGGGATTGAACCTACAATATCGGTATGTGCCCTGATGAGAAATTAAACTCGCCATACTTTAGTGCACAGGATGACCCTCTAACCACACCAGAGAAGGCCAGAAGTAATTTTACAAAGATTCCAAATCGTACAGTTTCTACAAAGTCAAACACAATGATAGGCATATTTATGCTATACAAAATTTGCTATACAAAATATGCTATACAAAATTTGTATTATATCTGATATAGGAAAGCAAAAGTTAAAAGAAGAAGGCTTTGTAAGTTTTATCATTTTTCTGTTTTTCAATAAGGTATCATTCCTAAATTGGCTAATTAGTTGTGCTTTTCAGAGGTTTTCTCAAGATTTTACCAGGCTAGTAGCTTCCAGTATGTTTAAAACTAGTAGTATGTTTATGGCTGTTAATTACATTAACACAATACATTTAATAAAAATAAAATAGGGCTTGCATTGATTCTTAAATTGAGTTCCCTAAGAAGTAGACCCTGAATCTATAATTTGAAGAGACATACTTCATTTGGAATGTGACCCCAAGAAGCACCAACATGTGAATGGGAGAGTAGAACAGGGAAGGAAAATAAGCCCATGCATTAATGAGTAGGTTACCTCTGTGGGAAAGTGGGTTAGTTCATGGAGTAGAAGACAGCTCAGAGTTGCCCCAAAGTTGTTCAAAATGTCCAAAGTTGGGCTCTATGATTGTAACAACTGTTTGCTATTGGCAGAGGGTTGCATTTGAAAGTATTTACTTCTCAAAATTGTGGCCTGCACCACATGCAGCAAGTTCTATCCATGACTTGACAAAGCCTTCAGGAATTTACAAGTGCTTGCAGTGAGAAGCCATCATCTTCCGAGAAACAGTGAAACATGAGTATGAGTCAGACCAATAGCAACTGCTATAGTCCTCACAAATGTACAGTTAAATGTGCTTCACATGTAACTCCTCTGTCCTCTCAGTGATTCTTCAAGGTTATGGTCAGTCAAAATTTCTAAATGAAAAAGATTTACAATACTATACGGTGTTCGTAAAACAAGCTACACTCCTTAATGCCGCAATTGTTTCTGGACTGTAATTGCTGTGTATACTCTCTGTCCTCTAGCATCTGTTCTATATTCCACAAATCTTGGTCAGCATTTGTGCTCATTTAGATTGCTTTCCCAATGAAATAACCCGGTTGAGGTGTCTGAGCCCCTCTAATACTGTGCTCTTACTGGGTTATGACTTCTACAATTGCCCATTTGTGCTTCTATCATTAAGATAGAAGTATAAAGAAGAACCCAATGAATTTCTTAAGTTTGTGTTATACTTTTTCATGTTCTCATTACATAGAAACCCTATCTCATTATGATAATTAGGGTCAATTAATCATGCCAGCAGAGTAAATTATTTTTTTGCTTGTCAACCTGGCAACATGAAGAGCTCAAGTTGGCCAGGTAAAAGCCAAAGATTTAGGCTTACTAGAGCCCTTATTGTGTGCTTTGTTAGAAGTATTGCCCCCATTAATGAAAACAGAACTTCAAATTCTTGAAAGATGTAAAGATTGAAAACATAAATTTCCCAAATACATAACTAGTAATGCTGGTTAGAGGAGCCACTTCTATTTTTGTAGACATATGTACTCACAAACATAGCACTATATAATAATTGATCATTTCATGTCTAAATTGCAGGGTATCATTCCCAAGCTTGCACATTAGCTGTGCCTTTTTAAGAAGCATTTCAATTTTCAAACAGACCAGCAGTTTCTGGTAATATTTCTGCCTGTGGTTGAACCAATACATCCATAGTACTTACTACCATTTGTTCATCAGATTCAATTAATAAAGTATAATCGATATACTTGGCATTTTATTTTTCTGCAGTATCAGTACCTGTGGGTTACACTGAGTCAGAAACCAAGAGTTTGCATAACCCTGGGGTAAGACCATGAATGTTTGCTGCTGTTCTGAGGGAGATTGAAACAGCTTTTGATTCTTCACCTGATACAGATAGGGGAAGCAGAGTTTGCCACCCCAAAATATACCTTTTGGGATATTATCTTTATGCTTGTTATTTTAAAGAAAAAAAAGATTCAGAAGGAAACTTTGACCTTTCTTCTTACTGGTTAAAGGGAACTACAACATAGAAAGTAGAGTTGACTATGAGCTTGGAGGAACTTGGCAAGGTCCATTTGATCAAATTCCTCTCTGTGTCCCATTGTTAAAGATGGCCCAGAAAACATTTATTTACCAAACATGTGCCTTTCCATCTCCATTAGAATTTTCTTCCTTTCCTTTGATGTCCCAAAGCACAGCAGCCCCTTCTCAGCTCCAGAATGGCTTATCAGCTTAACTTCCCAAAGTGTCCTGGGTTTCATATTTTTATGGAACACCAATGTGTACATATATATTAAATTTGGTCATTTTTTTTTCTGTTAATCTATCTCATGTTAATTTTATTATTAGTTCACCCAAAGAACTTAGAAAGATAAAAGGGAAATTCTCCTCCATACAGATTTATAGTAAAAATCTCTGTGTTATGGATAGTAATTTTCCTTCGCTGGTGACTACCAACAGCTTTGTGCTTTTTAAATTATTTTTGGTTATATAAACCAAGCAGTATCCTTATTGACTGTCCATATATTTTGTCCCTAGGAATACCATGGTGTATTAGCTACTGCCTCAAGTCCCTGGGGATCAAAGTTACTTGTTTGCCACTCTGTCATTTCTGCCATATAGCCATGACCTAGACCTTGCTTATGGTGTTCAAATGCTGCCATGTGGCCTCTGCTATTTCTGATCTCATCAGAGACATTGTCACTAGAGAGTCCAGGATGATAGCAGCACTTTTCAACATCAACTTTGGCTTTTACTTATTTGTTTGTTTACTTGTTTGTTTATTTTCCTTTATTTATTTATTTATTTATTTATTTATTTTATTCAGACAGAGTGGGAGGGAGAGAGGGGAAGATAGAGAGAGAAACATCGATGTGAAAGGGACCCATCAAATGGCTGCCACCCGCACGACCCAACCAGAGCTGGGGACAAACTGCAACCGAAGTACATGCCCTTAGCAGGAACCGAACCCGGTTCTCTCTCGACAGCAGGCTGATGCTCTAACAGCTGAGCCAAACCAGCCAGGGTGCCTCCTTTACTGATTTTAGAGAGAGAGGAGAGAGAGAGAAACATCAATAAGAGAGAACATTGATTGGCTTCCTCCTGCCTTCCCCCTACTGGGAATTGGGCCCACAACCTGGGCATGTGTCCTGACTGGGAACTGTACTGGCGACCTCTCAGTGCATGGGTCAATGCTCAGCCACTGAGCCACACCGGCCAGACTCAGTCTTGACTTTTAAAAGATAGTCATCACTTCATGAATCAATGATGCTAGAAACCCACACTGCAACATTTCTTATCATCAGCCAGTTGGTGTATTCTTTGTTCTTATATAACAGATCCATTTTAGCATGCTGTACTCCTGAACTATTTGACCTCCTCCACACTATGCCACTAGTTAAGTTCTCAACTTAATTTACTGTAAACCAGTGTTTCCAATCTTCATGAATCATGCTTCTAATTTATTAGTACACCTCCAAAAATCTTTGCCAGAATATTACACACTGAGTCATAAAAAAGTAACTCCACATAATTAAACTTTTGCATATCCAGTTATATACGATTCCCTTCTGTCCCAGTCCCTTTAATGCCTATTGCCTCATGTGTTCTCTTGCAGGTACATATTAGTCTGGTTCTGGATCTCTTTGGGGAATAATTTATTTGTTCTCTTGACAGGACCAGATTCATAATTTATCATAGGTATTGGTTTACATGCAGTGAGTGGAGCAAGTGGCAGATCGTGAGAAGAACATGTATCACTGTATGGGGAAATCACTTCCATTTAGACTCTTTCACAGTTTTCAGGCAATTGGAACTGAGCTGTTCTCTTGCATGGGTAAGGGGACCTCTTTTTCTGGCCCAGATTCCCTATAGAACACCGGTTCTCAACCTGTGTGTCGTGACCCCTTTGGGGGTCAAACAACCTTGTCACAGGGGTTGCCTAAGACCATTAAAAACACATTTTTCTGATGTCGATTCATAACAGTAGCAAAATTACAGTTATGAAGTATCAACAAAAATAATAAAATGGTTGGGGGTCACCACAACATGAGGAACTGTGTTAAAGGGTCGCGGCATTAGGAAGGTTGAGAACCATTGCTATAGAAGAATCTAGATCTTTAAGATCTTCAATTGTTTACATCCTTTTGTCTCATCTCTGGTCTCAAGATAGTATTCCTTTCCTGCTAGAGCCTGGACTTTATCGTAGTGAGCTTTAGGGCTGTGAATTTAGTTTCTTTTTAACTCGACCACTATTACAATTGAATCTTGGTTCTGAATTTCATCACAGTCTGTCCTTGCATTGCAGGGAAAAAAAAAAAATTTCTTTCAATGCTGTCATGTAGGCTTTCTGATTTTCACACTATGTCCAGAGAACTTGAGCAATGAACAATAGTCAACCCATGACCAATTCTTCTAAGGACAATTGCCCTCCATGTTTTTTTCCAGACTAGAGATATTTACGTAGTCTAGTGCATTCCCTTCTGCCAGTACCCTATCCTTCTCACACAGTTGAGAGTCTTAATAATTGAGATGTTGTAGCATAACAGGGGTTATTATTACTTTAGTCATCCCCAGTAAAGATGTCCTTGTTGAACGTGGCTGGTGAGAGATACCATTCTAGAATTTCATCCTAGGTGTCTACATCCTGGAACCCTGCTTCCAGTACCAGCCTTCTCAGTTGTATGTCCCATTCAGCTAGAGAAAGCTATCAGCCCTGGCCAGTTTGGCTCAGTGGTTAGAGCATCGGCCTGCGGTCCGGAGAGACCCGGGTTCATTTCCCGCTAAGGGCACGCACCTCGGTTGCAGTTGTCCCCGGCCCTGGTTGGTCGTGCGGGTGGCAGCCACTCGATGTGCCTCTTTCACGTCGATGTTTCTCTCTCTCTCTCTCTCTTCCTCTCTCTCCCTCCCACTCTATCTGTGCAAAAAATGGAAAAATGTTCTCGGGTGAGGATTAAAAAAAAAAAAGGAGAAAGCTATCATACAGAGAGTACTCCTGCTTGCAGAGAGAAGTCGTTCACAAGAACTGAAATGGCAGGTGTTAAGGGGATATGTGTACGGTGTCCACAATGATTGCTACATGTGGATTCTTGATGAAATTATGTCATTAATGAAGGACTGTGTAATCCAATCCCATGAAGTTAAAGTCTAAAGTAAAAATAGTCTGGAGAACGGTGTTCAGATATTTGGTGATATTTTGATGACCCTTGAGATGTAATTAGGGACCAGGACTGTAGAAAGGGTAAAATTTTTCTAGCCACTTGAAAAAGATACCAATAGGCACTTCAAAAGGCTGTTTCTTTTACAATGCAAATGTCAGGGTTTATTTAAGTTGAATTAATAGTCACTCTGAAATTTCCATGTTTTTGAAGATTCATAGGTTCTATTTAGGCATTTCATAAAGAAATCAATAGCAACATTAAATGTCTTAATAAGAAATCCCTTTCTTGGTTTACTTAGCCAGCTCACATGGATTTAAGGCTTCACTTTAAAAAATAACAGAAATCTAAGTAAATTTTACTTTCCCAGATTCTTGCATAATCAGGGCTGCAATTCTCTCAGCAGTATAGAAGTTCATTGCTTCCAGGCTTTCTGCCATGCCCCTTCAATAAGAAACTACTTAAAGTCATAGAAAACAGGGGGAAAAAATTTCCTCTAAGAACACATGATTCTTCTCAGCAAGGCAAATATTCTGGTAACTGTAATTTCACAGTGTAATCAAGGCAACACTGTTTTCAAACCGTAAGGAGGATCAGGTAGAAATTCAAATTATTATTTTCAATGTGCTTTCAGGAGAGGAAAGAAGGGAG
Source organism: Molossus molossus (assembly GCF_014108415.1). Lineage (NCBI taxonomy): Eukaryota > Metazoa > Chordata > Mammalia > Chiroptera > Molossidae > Molossus > Molossus molossus. Next base: position 70,812,658 of record NW_023425344.1, on the reverse strand, counting down.
AAAAAGGCAGAACCAGTCAGTGTGACTCATGCATTTAGAAAATGTTCCAGTCACTGCTCCTTCATGTCAGTCCCCTTCTCCTGGCCTCAGTTTTAGGTTTGCTTCCTACTTCTCTATATGTTTTAGTTATCTTCGTGGTATTACACAGTGATTCAGTTTTTCTCCTAAAATTAGTCTATTTATTTTCTTGGTGACTTCACCATTTTTATAGCTACAAATATTTTTATTTAGGTAAGATCATATTAATACCGGTAACCTTGAGCTCTCACTGTTACAACCTATTCCCACTTCTTTTATTACGTACACCACAATTCTTACTAAAAGTATAATGGCAGAATAAAATATTAAATGTTCAATTTTTAAATATTTTTTGCATCTAATTTCTCTGAACAAAATATAAATTAACAACTTTAAAGTTAAATAATATTCAAACTGACAGACTTACTAAATGTTATTTTATTTTCTGAAACAAATTTAAAGAAAAGGAGTTGAATCTATTTCAGGAGAAATAATTAACATTATTATTATTACAATGTTTTTCTTTATTGTTTAGAGAGAGAGGAAACGAGAGGGAGAAAGAGATAGAAACATCAATGAGAGAGAACATCAATTAGCTGCCTTCTCCATGTCCCCCACTGGGAATTTGGCCTATAACCTGGGCATGTGCCCTGGCAGGGAATTGAACCAATGACCTCTTGGTGCATGAGTCAATGCTCAACCACTGAACCCCACTGCCAGGCAGGATAAATAATTATTAAAAGAGAAAAGTGGACACTTTGACATTTGTAAGAGAATGAAAGAGTATTGTTATTAGGACAGTCTAATAATCAAGAAAGTCTACTAAAAGTAGATTACTTAGCTTTTAATATATGTACTGAGTCTTATCACTCTCTTCAAAAGTAGCAAAATTACAATTTATAAATTCAGTTGCAATTTTTCTAGGAATAAGAATTTGAATTTATATTTTGTTTTACTTAGATTGTAGATTTTCCATTTGGTAATACCTGTTTATTTTCTTTGTTATGAGGAGGAAATTTTCTTTCTTTGTACTTAGTTAGCCTGCATAACAATAAAATAAAATTTTGGACATTCCTTTGTTTTATACTACATTTTACTCTCCTTTATAACCATGTCAATAAGGAATTTGGAGGCTCTTCTACCAATAAATAAATAAACATGTAACGCATAACATTTTACTGATGCACTATTTTACCTTAAAGTAATAACAACTGTTTATTTTCTGACCATGAGAAATGCTGGACTGTATTTTGGTATAGATTAAAGACAGAACTTGCCTAAAACATTTTTTTCGGAAGACACTAAACAGTCTTTTAAACTATAATGTTAAACTTCATAATGGAGAATTAGAGGTTCTAGTTTTTATGAATCTGGGTTATAAGACTATGTATGAGGCCGACACTCATCTGTTAAAAGAATTATTTCTAGACAGCTGTGTCAGGTGCTGACCATGCAGTATGAGAACAGACATGATCTATCGCCTTAGGTCATTTCCTTCATATAAACGTTAAATGTCCCTTACAGATCTGTCTGGCAGCTAGACAGTCATTAAAGATACTATTAGTTTTCTTTTTCTCTCTCTCTCTCTCTTTTTTTTTTTCTTAAATGAACAAAAAAAAAAAAAAAAAGTCAGCAAACTCAAGTTTTCTGGGTGGGAAAATAATAATTATTTATCAATGTATTAATAAAAACAACGATTGTATTTTGCTTGACCAGGCAACTAGCATTAAAACAAGTTGTGCTGAATATATATGTACATATGTACATGAGTGCATACCCATGTACCTGCCACCTCAACTGTGCTGAAACTGCCACCATTACAGAAGCACACCTGTTGGAGCTCCCCTCCTCCCGCATATGGTCCTTGATCACTGTTAGAGAGATCCTGGTTTTTTATCTAGCCAAGAAGATAAATAATGCCGTTTGGTGAAAACCGAATTTTTTTATGAGGAAGCCTGGATCCTATACCTCTCGTGCCTGGTCTTGGAAAGCATTCTGGATCATTTTTTATGTTCTTAAATACTGGCACTTTTAACTGAGATGTTTCACCAAGAGTCTCTTCAGTAGGTTAGAAGGAAAAGAATACAGTTTGCAAATCTTAAAAATAAATTGGTTATTAAAAAGTGTGCAATGTGCCAGGCCGGTGTGGCTCTGTGGTTGAGCATCGACCCATGCACCAAGAGGTCAAAAGTTCGATTCCCAATCAGGGCACATGCCCATGTTGTGGGTCCAAATCCCAGTGTGGGGCATGCAGGAGACAGCCAATCGATGTTCTCGCTCATCGATGTTTCTATTTCTCTCTCCCTCTTCCTTCCTCTCACTCTAAAACTGAAGAAAAAATATTTTAAAATGTGCAATGTAATTATTTATAGACACTATAAAAAGAGAACATTTTAAAGAGACAATTATCTGCTTTTAACTAGCTTTCTCTCAGACAACTCATTGTCAATGCAGTCTCTTTAGTTAAAGTAATTGTGCTTTGGTTTTACTGTAAGTTAGATGCCCCCTACCACAGTTTCTATCTACACATACTTGGTAAAAAGTACTTTGGGTGCTTAATGAAACATGGTTTCCTGAGTAATATTTAACAAATTGAATTGAAATTCCAGGAGAGAATTTAACAATCTCTGTTTTGTTTTGTTTTTTAATTAATTTTTGTTACAGATGTTTCTCCTGTTTCCCCCACCGATCCCCCCCTCACCCTCCCTCCCTGCCCTTTCCCCAGTGTGTTGTCCATGTCCACTGTTCATGCATAACAGTGACAGTTCATATACCTTTTCACGGGGTAAATTTACAGCACACTGTATTAGATTAAAGGCATTCAATGACCAGAGACCATTGCCTGCCCTTAGTAAGTGCTTAATTTATATATATAGGATGGGGAAAAATAGGTTTACAGTTAGTTGTAAGTGTATGAAGCATAGAGTATATTCTTTTTCAATAATTATTTATTAGTTATTGTATCACTTTCCAAATGAACAACTGAAAATCTACTTTTGCCCCACCCTATATATATGTGTGTGAATGTGTGTGTGTGCGCGTGTGTGTGTGTTCATTCTGACATGTTAGAATGAATGACATTAAGGCTCACAGTTCCTTGTTCTGGGCTAATACGGCTTCTAATAAAGATGACCTGCTTAAGCAGTGATTAACTTCATTATTTTAGAGTGCACTTGTTCTACTTATAAAAAAACGGGTCCGCTATAAAATAGTATTCTGTATTATACCAGCAGCAGTCTCATACATCAATTTACCATGTCTCTTTTTTTTATTAATTTATTTTTGTTACAGATGTTTCTCCCTTTTCCCCCATTGACACCCTCCTCCCAATCCTCCCACCCACGCCCCACTGCCAGCCTTGTCTATGTCCATTTGTTACGCATACGTGCAATAGGTTCTGTGGTTTATCTCTTAATCGCATTGTTTTCTCTTGTGCTTGATTTAATCACACATTATTTTGAATGGTAAAATGCTATACAGGCTTGCAGCTTAGAAGCAGTAGCTATACCACATAGCCTGTGGTATGCTTTATACCATCCAGGTTTGTCTAAGTGCACTCTATGATGTTCGCATAATGACAGAATTGCCTAACAACACATTTATCAAAACATACCCTCTTTGTTACGTGGCTTGTGACTGTATTAGAATTTCTTTCACAGTTATTTCAGTGTGCCTGCAATAAAAGGTTTAGAACCCAGCATCTATATTATGTTAATTTAATAACAAAGCAACACTAAGAACTGTCAAAGCTAGGCTTTTTAGTCAAAGCTTTTTATCCTTATATAACCATAACTCTTCAGTAGTTGCACATTCTCATGATTAAAGGTAAAAAACTACACATATTGCCAATGAATTATTATTTTTCAGCTTAATTGAAGTATAAGGGACACACAACATACTGAACATATTTAAAGTGCACAATTTAATCATGTCATATGTGTGCACTTATTAATCTCTTACCACAGTCAAGATAATGAACTCCCCAACTGACTCTGCCAACTTTTCTCTTTTCCTTTTTCTATTTCTCCTTCTTTTGCTCCCAGCTGTCTCATCTCCAGGAAACTTCTAATCTGCCTTTCTCATGTTATATTTCTTTGCATTTCCTAGAAATTTATATATAAGAAGCCATAGAGAATGTAATTTTGAGGGATCAGGCTTTTTTCATTCAAGATAAATATTTCAAGGTATTTGTCTTTCTCTTGTCTTTCTTGGACTCAATACTTACTGGTTTTCACAGGCAGATGTTATGGGGAGTTTTCTCCCTGGCACTGGTGCCCCTTTCTGAGGAGCTTGGCATGGGGCTGGAACCTCTCACCCCTTAAAGGACACCTCCGCAGCAGAGATATCCCTCCCGATTCATAACTGCCCTCTGGTGGATGTGTTAAAAATCACTATTTTAGCTTTTATTGTATTAGTGTTACTATGGTATATTTTTAAAAGTCTTTTACTCCCTTCTCCGTATTTTGTGTATTCCTTATGTCTATGTCTATAGAATATATCTGTGTCTTGCTTTTATATACAGTCTGATAATCTCTACCTTTTAGTAGGTGTTCTTAGAAATTTTATACTTAAGTGATTATTGGGTTAAAGCTTACCAACTTCCTGTGTGTTTTCAATTTGTCTCATCTGTTTTTTCATTTATTTTTTTCCTTATTCTTTGATGCTTTTTACTTTTTTCCATTCTATTTTATCACTCTTGCTGGCTCATTAGCTATATATATATTTTTAATGGTTTATAGTTTATAAAATACATATTTATTACAGTGTACTTGATACATTACATCATGCATATATTTGAAACTTACAACACTATACTTAAATTTTTCTCCCATGCCCTTTATGCTACCATTTTCATACACTTTGCATCTAGTATTTTGTAAATCCCCAAATAGGTTGTTATAATTTTTGCCTTACACATGTAGTTTTCTTTATTTTTTAATTGAGCTAAATTTAGCCTTGGGCAGTTGCTCAGTAGTTAGAGCATCATCCATGGACCAGAGATGCCTGGGTCTGTTCCCGCTAAGGGCACGTACCTCGGTTGCAGTTTGTCCCTGGCCCTGGTTGGAGTTGTGTGGGTGGTGGCCACTTGATGTGTCTCTATCATGTCGATGTTTCTCTCTTTCTCTCTCTTCCTCTCTCCCTCCCGCTCTATCTGAAAATAAATGCAAAAAAATAAATTATAATTGAGCTAAATTTATATATTATAAAAGTCACCATTTTAAAGTACACAATTCATTGTTTTTTGTTTGTTTTTGTTTTATTTTCTCTATAGTCACAAGATTGTGAAATAATCACCACCATCTAATTCTTCTGTTTTACCACCCTGTATAGACAGCTCATATCCATTAGCAGTCACTTCCTATTACTCCACACAAAAAACACTGGTGATAACTAACCTATTTTATGCCTTTGTGGTTTTTGCTTCTCCTAATATTTCATGTGAATAAAATCACACAATAAGCATACTCTTGTAACTGGCTTCTTTCACTTAACATTACATATTCAAGGTTTATCCATCTTGTGGCATCTATCAGTTGCCTTTGTTGTGTACCTGAATTATAAACCATTGCATGGATTTACCAGATTTTATTAATCCATTTATTAGTAAATGGACATTTGGGTTGTTGCCACATTTTGGCTATTATAAAAAATGTTACTAAAAATATTCATGTAAATTTGTTGTGTAAACTTATAATGTCAATTTTCTTGGTTATTTACATAGGTGTGGAATTGCTGGACCATATAAAGCTATATATTTAACTTTTTGAAAAAAAGAAAAAACTCATTTCTACACTAAGTGCACCATTGTGTCCTTTCAACAGCAAAGTATGAAGTTTTCAATTTCTTCACATCTTTACCAACACGTTGTTCTTTCTTTTAAAAAGTTTAAGTATCCTAGTGGATATCATTGTATCTTGTTATGGCTTTTAATTTTTTTATTGAAATGCATCACTGTGTAAATGAAGGTATACAACATGTTGATTTGATAAATTTATATATTATAATATAATTGCCATTGTAGTGATAATTAGCACCCCTTTCATATCACAATAATTTCTTTCTTGTGGTGGACAATTTAAGATCTATTCTCTTAAGTTTGATTATTATAATATTTTATTGTTGTCTATACTCATTGTACTGTGCATTCGATTTCCAGAAATTATTTGTCTACTAGTTAAAAGTCTGTGGGTTGACTACTAGTTAGCTTGTTTCTACATCTTGCCTGTAGTGAATAATGCTGTAGTAAACATGGGGTTGCATATATCTCTTTAATATCCCGTATTTGTTTTTGTTTTTTTTTTTGAGTACATACCCAGAAGTGGAATTGCTGGATTATAAAGTAGTTCTCATTTTAATTTGCTGAGGAAACTCCATAGTTTTTAATAGTATTACCAGTGGAAGTGGAGTTCTTGGGGTGCTGCTGGAAGAAGAATTTCCAGAGGCCCCCATGGGAGGATGAGATATTGTAGAAAGCTTTATTTCTTTAGAATTACACCCCTTAGTTTCCAAGGTCCCAATTTCCTTTGTCCTGCCAAGGAAGAAGTCTCATTTTGCCTTCAGCGGGGCTAAGATTAAAGACAGTGTCCTGAGTTTTCACCCCATTTTAGTGTATAGTCCAATGCAACATCAGGCCAGCTTAGTCTGTGTTCCTAGCTGCAGTCCATCTGTCCATTGCGTGTGAGGGCCACAGGGCCACATGGCTATGGAGGGAACAAGGGCAGGAACAAAGCCCAAGGAACCTGAGAGCCAAAAGAGAAAATTCCTTTGTTTAGGGTATTATGTATCCCTAAATTTCTGCAGGCTTGCAGGGGCGCAATGCCCTGTGGCCAACCCACGGATCCTCCAGCTAGACTGACAGTCAAATATTTTTCCTACATCATCCTGATTTTACTATGCATGCATTCATTCTCCCCTTTGCCCAGTCCCTTCCCCCACTGATCTGCAGGGAATGAGCCAGTGGTTTGCTGGGGAGTGTGTAATGGCAGCTTCCTGGTAAAGCTGCCCAAATGAACATGCCTATAATATCCTGTTTTTCCTTTGCTCTTTTTTCTATTACTAATAAGTAGCTAATTATAACAGTATCAGTAGTGGTCAAACTAATTTACATTCCAGTCAACAGGGTACAATGGTTCCCTTTCTCCACATTCTTGTGAATAGTTATTTCCTGTTTTCTTGATGACAGCCATTCTAACAGTGTGAGATAATAGCTCACTGTGAGATAATAGCTCACTGTGTTTTTTATTTGCATTTCCCTGATGGCTAGTGATGTTGAACACCTTTTCATGTATCTATTGGCCATTTGGATGACTTCCTTGGGGAAAAAAGTGTCTATTTAGTCTCACTGGTTTTGATTTGAATTTCCCTAATAAACATTGATGTTGGGCATCTTTTTATGTACTGGCCATTTGAATATCTTTTGTAGAGAAATGTCTATTTAAGGCCTTTGCTCAGATTTTAATTGGGTTCTTTATCTTTTGTTGAGTTAAAGTGGTCATTATATATTCTGGATACTGGACCATTTATCAGACATATCATATACAAATATTTTCTGCCATAATATGGGTTGTCTTTTACTTTTCTTGGTGGTGTCCTTTGACACAAAAAAGCTTTAATTTTGATAAAGTCCAATTTATCTTATTTCCTTTAATTGTTTATACATGAGGTGTGATTTAAAAAACTGTTGTTTAATCCAAGGTCATCTAGATTTACACTATGTTTCCTGCCAAGAATTTTAGTGTTTTAGTAGTTATAACTTTTATTCATTTTAAGTGATTTCTTTAATATAGTAGGAAGTAGGTATCCAAATTCATTCTTGTGCATGTGACTATCCACTTGTGCCAACAGCATTTCCCCAACTGAGTGAGTTTTGAACTCTTATTAATAATCAACTTACCATAAATGTATGTGTTTATTTCTGGAATCTTGATTCTATTCTATTGTTCTATATATTTATTTAATAGTAGTATCGTACTTTTGTATTACTGCATCTTTGTTATAAGTTTTAAAACTTACTTATTGGAAAGTACAGCTTTTCCAAATTTGTTCTTCCTTATTAAGATTATTTTTGGCTGTTTTCCCTGCTTTTTCACATGAATTTTAAGATCAGCTTGTTCGTTTCTGCAAAAAAGGGTAGTTTCAATTTCTAATAAGATTGCATTGATTTTGCAGGTAAATTTGGGGAATATTGTCACTTAACAATAGTAAGTCTTGCCCTGGCCGGTTTGGCTCAGCGGTTAGAGCGTCGGCCTGCAGTCCAGAGAGACCCAGGCTTGGTTCCCACTAGGGCATGTACCTCGGTTGCAGTTTTTCCCCTGCCCTGGTTGGTTGTGTGGGTGGCAACCACTCAATGTGTCCCTTTCACATCAATGTTTCTCTCTCACTCTTCTCTCTCTCCCTCCCACTCTATCTGAACAAAAAAATGGAAAAATGTCCTCGGGTGAGGATAAAAAAAACAAAAACAAAAAAACAATAGTAAGTCTTCAATCCATAAACACATAAATCTTTCAATTTTTTTACTTTTTATTTTCATTTAACAGTACTTTGTAATTTCCCCTGTACATTTATAATTTTTTTTGCTAAATTTACTCTTATTTTTATATGTTTTTGATACCATTATACGTGGAAATTTATTAAATGTTTTTTTTCAGATTGTTCATTACTTCTAGAGAGAAATATAAGTGATTTTTGTATTGATCTTATATCCTTTAACATTGCTAGACTCCTTTAATAACTCTTAAAGTCATTATTCACTCTGCTTTCAAAATTTTCTCTACGTCTTTGGCTTTCAACACATTTTCACAATGTGTATAGATGTGAATTTCTTTAAATTCATCCTACTTGGAGTTCAACAAGTTTCTTGATTATGCAGACTAATATTCATCAAATTTATGATGTTTTAGCTATTATTTCTTCAAATAGTGTAAGTATGTCCCCTATTTCTCTGAGGCTCTGTTCATTTTTCTTCATTGTTTTTTCTCTTTGTTCTTCCAATTGCATAATCTCTTTATCTATCTTCAAGTTTGCTGAATCTTTCTTGTGCCATTTCAAATCTGTTAAGTTCCACTAATAAATTTTTTATTTTACTTTTTTTATATTTACCTCCAGATATTCATTTGTTACCATTGTATAACTCCAATGTCTTGATGTTCTCTATTTGATGGGAGATTGTTATAATACCTCTCTTTAATTATTTGAGCATAGTTAGCTTTAGTTTTAAAATATATTTATAATGGCTACTTTGAAGTAAATTTTCCTTAATCTGATATGTGGTACCATTATAAATATTACCCACATCATTCAAGAAAGTTTCCAGCCTGCCTATATTAAAAGAATGATTTATAACATTAAGTCATGTTTTACTTGCAGAAAATACCTCATGGTAATATTTTTTGGCAAAGAAGATACTTCCTTCTATAACACCTTCATGATGATTGAGGCTTCCTTTGAAACTGAATCATAGGTTGATTACTTTCTCTGTCCAAATGTGCCCTTGCCTTTCTTTAAAAGCATTAATCCCTAGAGTACTCTCTAGTAAATATTTTGCATAGTAATTTCTCTTCAATGTTTGTTCCTGAGAAACACTTCCTGCAATATGGCTGTTGTATAACATTTTCAACACCATATAGTTGTAGAAAAGAAAAGAAAATAATTTGTATAATTCATTATTCAGATAATAAAAAAGTATAAATTACATATAGTTTTTATTTGATGTTTTTATAGTTACCTATCTCACAAAAATATTATCACACTGTATATTTTGTTTTGCAGCCTAGATTTTTACTTAGTAATATATTGTAATTGACTCCCCAAATTTTAACTAATTTTTATTCCCATCAGCTGTTTCTAAAAGTGGTTCATTTACCATAACAACATCAGTACTGTGCATTTCAAGTAAAACTATTTGTAAATTTAATAAGCAAATAATAATATTTATCTTTTTTATCTTCATAATATATTTTGATAAATATTCCCCAAAAGGACCATATTATATTTATAAAATTTTCTTTGTCATTTATATTTACATTTTTTTATTCTGTGAAACTCTAGTAATAGCTGAGCCACATAAAGAGAAGAATGTTAATGCTTTTGTTTAAGACATTATTTCATTCAAAGTCCTATAAACATTGCCCATGTGATTTAATAGAGTCCCCAACCTGCATATTCTGGGATATGAGTTGTGACATTAAAAAGCATTTTGGATATTTGTAAAACATATCTCATTGCAATATTAATTGATACTGCACTTAACAAAACACAAGATTCATTGTAATGAAAACTCTCAGATATATGGGTACTTCTTCAACATGATAAAGGGAAGTTAGGGAAAATCTATAAGTTTTTATTCTTTTACAATCTTAATTTGGAAAGAGTGCATAGTTTTAGTGATAAGTTTAGGAATAAAGAAATAATGACTTCTCAACATTGTATTTGCATTGCTAAGTACTACAATAAACAAGAAAAAGAAATATAGCACATCAGTTATGGAAAAGAAAAAGTAAGTTATTTTTATTTGGAGATGGCATACCATCTATTTAGAGAGTTCTATAAACTCTACTGAAAACTATTAGAAATACTAATTGCATTTTGCAATGTTGCAAGATACATGATTAATATAAAAAAAATATGTTTCTATATGTTAACAATAAAAAGTCAAATATTAAAAAAAAAAATAAGCCCTGGCCGGTTTAGCTCAGCAGTTAGAGCATCGCCCCACAGACCAATGAGTGTTGGGTTTGATTCTGGTCAAGGGCTCATACCTTGGTTGTGGTTCATCCACAGCCCTGGTCAGGGTCATGCAGGAGACAACTAGTCGATGTGTCCCTCTCACGTAGATGTTCCTCTCTCTCTCCCTCTCTCTCCTTTCCACTCTGTCTGAGGATAAATAGAAAAAATGTCCTCAGGATAGGATTAAAAATAAGAAGAAAACAATACTTTTCAAAACAGCACAACTATTTTAAAATAATTGGGGATAAATATAAAAATGTTCTGAACATCCTATACACTAAAACTTATAAACTATTTCTGAAGAAATTAAAGAAAGAAGACTTAAATACATGGAGAGATAGGTAGCATTAATGTTAAACAATCAATTTTACTCATATTGATTTATAGATTTCGTGTAATCTCAGTCTGAATCCCAGTAGGCCTCGTGTGGTACAGACAATCTGATTCATCACAAAGCAGCAGTAATCAAGACAGAGAAACTGTGGTAAAGGTGGACAAACAGATCAACAGAACACAGTAGTGAATTAACAGATGGACCTACACAGATGGCCAATTTATTTTGGACAAAGTACAAAGGTGATTCTTTGGATAAAACCTGTCCTTTCAGCAAATACATATATACACACAAATTTTGATCATGTACAAATCTTAACTCAAACCGGATCACGGATCTAGGTGTAAAGCTAAAGACATAAATTTCAAGAAAAATACACAGGGGAAAAAAAATCTTTGTGATCTTGAGTTACACATTTTTTTTCACACCAGAAATGTAATACATAAAATAAAGAACTGATAAATAAATTTCATTATAATTAAACTCTTGGAAAGACACTGAGATGATTTTTTAAGTTCAGATCACATGCTGGATAACCCATAAGCCATCAAATGTGCAAAAAATTTGAAGAGACACTTAATGAAAAGTAAATAGAATGCAAATAAGCATATAAAATATGTTCAACACTGTTACTCATTAGGAAAATTTTATTTAAATCCACAGTGATATATCAATATACACCTAGTAGAATAACTCTATAGCAGTCTGCTCTGGGTACACTGATTTGCAAACAGCTTGGAGTTTTCTAAAATTTTAAATATAGATCCCAGTCAGTTTACTCCAAAGTATTTATCAAAATATATGAAAGCATTTACCCATAAAAATACTTTTACACATATATTTTTAACAGCCTTGTTTTTAATAGCCCAAAACTGCTATTGTACCCAAAATATCTATAAACAGGTGAATAGACAAGCAGTTGATAATACATCCATATAATGGAATACTACTCAGTCCAAAAAAAGATTGGAGTATTGATACATTTAAAAGCATAAATAAATCTCAAACTAGTTATGCTAAATGAAAGTAGACAGACAGGAAAGAACATGTCCGTTATGATTTTGTTTTTAAAATTGTAGAATATTCAAACTAATCAACAATAAGAGAAAACAGATGAATGGTTATCTGGTGATGGATATGGGGGCAAATGAGAGGAAGAGATTATGAAAGAGCACTTTTGGATGTGATAGTTATGTTCGTTATTTTACTTGTGGTGATGGTTTCAAGGCATACACATATATCAAAATGAATCAAATTGTATGATTTAAATACTTACAGTGCTTTTTAAAGCAATTACACCTCAAATTTTGCTTTATTTTACATAATGAAGTTATTTATGAATGAAATGTTGCTTACATTACTTGTATAGCATATTTTAAATATAGGTTTTCTATTTAATTTTTACAGGATAAAGAAATTAATCTGTACAAATACAGAATAAACCATTAATTATCTCTGTTGAATAGCATAATGTAACAGTAGGAAAAAATTAGGCAATAGTGATTGACAGGATTTAAAACACTTAAGAAATAGCAGACCATTTCAGGGAAATACCTATATCAAGTACTAATACATACTACTGTGTGCTGCTACCTGAGTGAGTCATTAGTGTATTTTAAGTCTGTATGTTGTTTAAGGTTACTGACTTCATCAATAAACATTATTAGAAACCATTATTTTATGCATCTGTGTGATGCTCTGAGTATATATTAAATTAGTCTAGAAAAGTACCTGGCACATTCAGTAAATATTTGTTGAATAAGTACTGCCTGATGCCTTTAAAATTACTTTGAAATGTATAATTATTTTTAAACTGCAACACTTTAATCCCATTAAGAATTAGCAGTTTTACATCGGCTATTTAAAAGCAAAATCTTGGGTTACCTAAGATAAATTATTTATTTCTTGTCTTAAAATATGATTTCTCATTCTCCTATTCTCCCATCCCAGCTTGCCTTGTAATTTTCCCTTGAGTATGAGTAGTGTTTAGTGATAGTATCTTGATGACCTCCCTGGGTACCCTATTAGATTGCCTCATTGACCTCATGACTAAGATTTTCCTCATCTTATCTAGCTTAAGCATTTTCTCTTCATGTTACAGGCCATTACTTCTTGTCTTACCATCTTTAACTATCTTGAGTAATTCATCCCCTCAGGAATTTTAGCTACCCATAAATATAAAAAGAAAAGGGCATATCTCATTCCCTGACAGTTTGTGAAAATTGAGACAACTCTATTCTAGAGATAGCAGTACTAAAGGGCGTCCAGAGAACTCACTGGTAAAGGGGAAAAAGCCCTGGGTTTCTGACCTTAGGGAAGGTCCCTAAATTTTATATGCATTGATTCCTGAAACTACTGTTCATTTACCAGACAGATGTTTTAATTTGTGACATTGGTTCTTCTTTTATCTATTTTCTCTTTGTACTGTGTACATTTATACCACCACTTTTCTTTAAAACTGATAAGAAAACAAGAGAGGATGAGGAAGTCAGAAAGAATTTCTTCTAAATTATCAAAATCTTATCATTTTGTGGCCAACTCTCCTTTGATTCCATTTTTCATTTTCCAAAGGATTGCTCTCGTTGTTTTGTTTGTAGATCTTAATAAATGTAAGAGTTCTTAGTATTTGAAACAAATTACCTACTGAAAAATATTTTACTTGAAAGTTTTGTGGTTCTTTCAAGAATTTCAATGGACTCCAAACACTTCTGAGAAGTTTCCAAATATGAAAGCTTCAGAATATATTACGTGCACTGAAATCAATATGCATATACTTCCTAACATAAAATATTTGTCCCTGGAATAGTAGACTGGCTATAAAGTATACACACCCCCTTGCTCATCGAATTTCACATGGTACAAAGCAATCCAAATCTACAGTGTCAGAGACTGTCCAACTTCATCCCTGATGTTTAACCCACTTTCCAACCATCTAGCGCAGGTCTAAAAACTCTATTAGCGTCTTTCTTTAATTTCTTCTTTTTGAAACTCTGGTAAGGCCATCAAATTTCTATCTGTCCTTTATGCAGTTTGTCTAATAAACATAGCTCTGCTTGCTTAGCAGGATTTTTTGTTGTTTTTAAATTCGTTTATTGATTTTTTTTAGAGAGAGAGGAAGGGAGCAGGAGAGAGAGAGAGAAACATCAATGAGAGAGAGAAGCATCAATTGGCCACCTCCTGCACGCCCCCTACTGGGGATCGAGCCCACAACCTGGGCATATGCCCTGATCAGAAATTGAACCAGTGATATCTTGGTACCTGGGTTAATGCTCAACCTCTGAGCCACAACAGTCAGGCAGTAGGTTTATTTTTTTAAGTGACCTTTTAAGGTGTCGACAGGAGATATTCACATACCACAAAATGCATCTAGCAATCACTCTGGTTTTTAGAAATCAAACCAATGTAAAATGCCTTTATATTATTTATTATCAGATTGACTAGAAGATGACGCATTCTTTTCCTGGTAACAGATTTTTGATGCCCTTGGTATAATGCTTGTATCATGTTGTAAGTTGAATAGCATCGCTCCAAAAGATATGTTTAAGTCCTGATGACTGGCACCTGTGAGTGTGACCTTATTTGAAAATAGGGACTTTGTAGATATATGTATACGAGTTAAGATGAGATTATACTTGAAAAGAATGGGCTCTCATCTAAGAACTGACATCTTTATTTGAAAAAAAAAAAAAAATTCTGCCTCTAGACTGCAGTATCAACTCCTGCTTGGGTTTCCAGTCTGCCAACCTGTTCTAAAGATCGCAGACATGCCAGCTGCTTAAAAAATTCTTTTATAACATATGGGTGACTGGATGGCTAGATGGATGGATGAATGGATACATAGATAGATACATGATACATAGACACACACAGAGAGACAAACAGACAAATCGAGATACAGGTACAGGTATGTAGACATATCTCCTGTTTTTGTGCTTCTCTGGAGAACCCTGACTAGTACACATTCTGATATGGGGAAGCGAGGTGCTGTACTGTAACCAGTACTTAGGGAAATACTGTGACTAGTACTTAGAAATGTGGAAGTGGCTTTGAAATTGGGTAATAGAGGCCAGAAGACTTCGAGGCACATGACAGAGAGAATCTAGATTACCTTGATGGGATCGTTGACAAAAATATGCACATTAAAATTGATTCTGGTGAGGAACCGAAAAATGGCGGCGGAGTGAACGGAGCTACACAGACCGTCTCGCAGAACCAAACTGGAATTACAACTATAACACAGACAAATCGACGGGAAAAACCAACAGAAAAGCAGCTTGCGAGGACCATACAACGAGGGACACTGACTCCATCCCGGTAGGCTTGCGAAGGCGCGAGACGGGGCTGGGAGCCCACGGTCGGCAGCTCGGCAGCGGCCTTAGCTGTAAGCGGCGCCCGCGGGTCACACTCCCAGGCGGCCCCACAGCGCAGCCGGGACAGAGGCTGAAACAGCCACAGCCACTCACCTTGGGCTCCGGAGGAGGGAGGGTGGACTGGACTAGAACTGTGTCGGGACACTCGGGGTTTGGAGGGCGCTCAGAGCTTTGGCTGAGTGCAGCCACTCAGGACAGTGGCCACATTGCTCCTTCCCAGGGCTCTGGGGAGAGGCAGCAGCCCCTCCCTCGGAGATCCAACCCCACCCTGTGGGCCATTGAAGTGTTAATTGAGGCTCACAAACGACCAGCATCTGCCCCACCCTCCTGAAAGCCCCTTGGCTGAGCACCAGAGGGAGTTTTCCAATCAACTGACAACCCAAAACTCATCAAGTAACCTAGACTGCTAGCCTCCAGGCAAAAAGCTAGAGGATAACAGTACCTTTCCTGGGCTGGCAACTTTAACCAGGAAAGTAAGACTTGACAGTGGTGTTCAACGTGGGTCCTCCCTCGCTCATCTAAACACAGGAGAGGGAGCCACAAACAGCAGAACACCAACACCCACAGGGAGAACTTGACAGGCTCCAAAGCCCACAGTGATAGCTAAAATGGTGAAACACAGAAACAGAAGCCAAATGAAAGAGCAAGACACCTCCACCGAAGATGAGATCAATGTGGAGCAGTTAGGCATGTTAACAGAGCTAGAATTCAGAGCCATGATCTTGAGGAAGCTGAACAGCATGAGTAAGGACATAGAGACACTGAAAATAAGCCAAATGGAAATTAAAAACCAACAAGAAGAGATAAAAAATGACATATCCGAAATGAAAAACACATTGGAAGGTTTAAAAAGCAGAGTAGGGGAAGCTGAGGACCGGATCAGTGAATTAGAAGACAGGGTAGAAAAAATCAACCAATCAGAAAAACAAAAGGAAAAAACTATTAAAAAACAGGAAGACAGCTTAAGAGAACTATGGGACAACTGGAAACGTAATAATGTTCCCATCATAGGAGTCCCCGAAGAAGAAGAAAAGGAGCAAGGGATAGAGAATATATTCAAAAAAATAGTGAGAGAAAACTTCCCTAATTTGGTGAAGGAGGAAGGCATTCAAGTTCAAGAAGCACAGAGAGTCCCAAGTAAGAAGAACCCAAACAGGCCCACACCAAGACACATAGTAATTAAAATGCCACAAATTAAAGACAAAGAGAAAATCCTAAAAGCAGCAAGAGATAAGCAACAGGTTACCTACAAAGGGAACCCCATAAGGCTCTCAGCTGACTTCTCACAAGAAACACTACAGGCCAGAAGAGAATGGCATGAAGTAATCAAAGTCATGAAAAACAAGAATCTGAATCCAAGACTACTCTACCCAGCAAGGCTATCGTTCAAAATAGAAGATCAAATAAAGAGCTTCCCAGACAAAAAAAAAAACTAAGGGAATACATTAGCACCAAACCAGCACTGCAAGAAATGTTAAAAGGACTGCTGTAATTAGCAGTAGAAATGGGAAGAAAAATAGAACCACACTAAACAAAAATGGCAATAAATAAGTACATATCAATTATCACCTTAAACGTAAATGGATTGAATGCTCCCATAAAGAGACACAGAGTAGCTGATTGGATAAGAAAGCATGACTCATCCATATGTTGTTTACAAGAGACCCACCTCTCAACAAAAGACTCACATAGGTTGAAAGTGAAGGGATGGAAAACAATTTTCCAAGCAAATGGAAAGCAAAAACAAGCTGGGGTTGCAATTCTCATATCTGATAAAATAGATTTCAAAATGAAGACCATAACTAGAGACAAAGACGGCCACTACATAATATTGAAAGGATCTATCCAACAGGAAGATATAACCTTGATAAACATATATGCACCCAATATAGGAGCACCAAAATATATTAAAAATCTTCTGGAGGACTTCCAAGGAGAAATTGACAACAATACAATCATAGCAGGGGACTTCAACACCCCGTTGACAGCACTGGATAGATCCTCTAGGCAAAAAATTAGCAAGGAAACAGAGACTCTAAATGAAGCACTAGACCAAATGGATTTAATAGATATCTAAAGAGAATTACACCCCAAAACTACAGAATACACATTCTTCTCAAGTGCACATGGGACATTCTCAAAGATAGACCACATGATAGGACACAAACTAAGTCTCTACAAGTTCAAGAAGATTGAAATCACATCAAGCATCTTCTCAGATCACAATGGCTTGAAACTAGAAATCAATTGCACAAAGAACATGCAAAGACATTTCAACACATGGAGGCTAAATAGCATGTTATTAAACAATGAATGGGTCACCGAGGAGATCAAGGAAGAAATTAAAAACTTCCTGGAAACCAATGAAAATGAACACACAACAACACAAAATCTATGGGATGCAGCGAAAGCAGTTCTGAGAGGGAAGTTCATAGCACTACAGGCCTACCTCAAAAAACAAGAAAAATTTCTAATTGACTGTCTAACCTCACAACTTAAAGAATTAGAAAGCAAACAAAAAGAAAACCCCAGAGCAAGTAGAAGGAAGGAAATAGTAAAGATCAGAGCAGAAATAAATGACATAGAGACCAAAAAAACAATTCAAGGGATCAATGAAACAAAGAGCTGGTTTTTCGAAAAGATAAACAAGATAGATGGACCCTTAGCTAGACTCACCAAGAAACAAAGAGAGAGAACCCAAATACACAAAATCAGAAATGAAAGAGGAGAAGTAACAACCAACACCACGGAAATACAAAAGATCGTTAACAACTACTATGAACAACTAAATGGCAACAAATTCGACAATCTCAGCGAAATGGACAAATTTCTAGAAACACACAGTCTCCCAAAACTATTCCCGGAAGAGATAGAAAACTTGAACAGACCAATAACAACTAAGGAAATTGAAGAGGTAATCAAGACTCTCCCAGCAAACAAAAGCCCAGGCCCAGATGGTTTCACGGGGGAGTTTTACCAAACATTCAAAAGAGAACTAACACCCATTCTCCTCAAACTATTTCAAAAAATTCAAGAAGAAGGAAGACTTCCAAACACGTTCTATGAGGCCAGCATAATTCTAATTCCCAAACCAGAAAAAGACACTACGAAGAAAGAAAACTACAGGCCAATATCCCTGATGAACATAGACGCCAAAATCCTGAACAAAATACTAGCAAATCGGATCCAGAAATACATCAAAAAAATTATTCACCATGACCAAGTGGGATTCATTCCAGGGATGCAAGGCTGGTACAATATTCACAAATCAATAAACGTGATACACCACATAAACAAAATGAAGAATAAAAACCACATGATCATATCAATAGATGCCAAAAGAACCTTCGACAAAATCCAGCATCCATTTCTGATAAAAACGTTCAGCAATGTGGAATAGAGGGATCATATCTAGACATAATAAAGGCCATATATGAAAGACCTACAGCCAACATCATACTCAATGGGCAGAAACTAAAAACATTTTCCTTAAGGACAGGGATGTCCACTTTCACCACTCTCATTTAACATAGTACTGGAAGTCTTAGCCACAGCAATCAGACATGAAGAAAAAATAAAAGGGATCCAAATTGGAAAGGAGGAAGTGAAACTGTCATTATTTGCAGATGACATGATATTGTACATAGAAAACCCTAAAGACTCCATCAAAAATCTATTAGACTTAATAAATGAATTTGGCAAAGTAGCAGGATACAAAATTAACGTCAAGAAATCGACGGCATTCTTGTACATTAATGATGAACTCACAGAAAGAGAAATTGAAAAAACAATCCCATTTACCATCGCTCCAAAAAAATTACGATACCTGGGAATAAACTTAACTAAAGAAGTAAAAGACCTATTTGCAGAAAATTACAGGTCATTGAAAAAAGAAATAGAGGAAGATATAAAAAAGTGGAAGCACATACCCTGTTCATGGATTGGAAGAATTAACATCATTAAAATGTCCATACTACCCAAAGCAATCTATAGATTCAATGCAATCCCCATCAAAATACCAACGACATATTTCATAGAACTAGAACAAATACTTCAAACGTTCATATGGAACCAAAAAAGACCCCGAATAGCCACAGCAATCTTGAAAAAGAAGAACAAAGTTGGAGGGATCACAATACCAGATATCAGGTTATACTACAAAGCGACTGTAACCAAAACAGCCTGGTACTGGCACAAGAACAGGCATATAGACCAGTGGAACAGAACTGAAAACCCAGAAATGGACCCAAGGCAATACGCTCAATTAATATTTGACAAAGGTGGCAAGAGCATACAGTGGAGTAAAGACAGCCTATTTAATAAATGGTGTTGGGAAAATTGGACAGCTACATGCAAAAAAATGAAACTAGACCATCAACTTACACCATACACAAAAATAAACTCGAAATGGATAAAAGACTTAAATGTGACCCGTGAATCCATAAAAATTCTAGAAGAAAATGTAGGCAACAAAATTTCGGACATCATACGGAGCAGAATTTTCACTGATACATCACCTAAGGCAACAGAAATAAAGGAGAAAATGAACACATGGGACTACATCAAACTAAAAAGCTTCTGCACAGCAAAAGAAACAATCATCAAAATGGAAAGGCAACCCACTGTATGGGAGAACATCATTGCCAATGATATATCAGATAAGGGGTTAATTTCCAATATATACAGAGTGCTCATACAACTCCACAAAAGGAAGACAAAGAACCCAATTAAAAAATGGGCAGAGGAGCTGAATAGACACCTCTCCAAACAGGACATACAAATGGCCAAGAGACATATGAAGAAATGCTCAACATCACTAATCATCAGAGAGATGCAAATTAAAACAACAATGAGGTATCACTTCACACCTGTCAGAATGGCCGCCATCAACAAATCATCAAACAACAAGTGTTGGCGAGGGTGTGGAGAAAAGGGGACTCTAATACACTGCTGGTGGGAATGCAGACTGGTGCAGCCGCTATGGAAAACAATATGGTGCTACCTCAAAAAATTAAAAATTGAACTTCCATTTGACCCAGTGATCCCACTGCTGGGAATATACCCTAAGAAGCCTGAAACACCAATCAGGAAGAATATGTGTACTCCCATGTTCATAGCAGCACTATTTACAATAGCTAAGATCTGGAAACAGCCCAAGTGTCCACCAGTAGACGAATGGATCAAAAAGCTGTGGTACATATACACAATGGAATACTATGCAGCGGTAAGAAAGAAAGATCTCTTATCCTTTGAGACGACATGGAGGGACCTGGAAAGTATTATCCTAAGTGAAAGAAGCCAAGCAGAAAAAGACAAATACCACATGATCTCACTTATATACGGAATATAATGAACATAACAGTCTGAGGAATACAGTAGACCCAGACACATGGAAGTAGGGCACAGACTGACATCCCTCAGAAGAGGGGACGGGGGGTGGGGGGGGTGGGAAGAGATAAACCACAGAACTTATATGCATGTATGCATGACCAATGGACATGGACAACTAAGCCGGGGATAGGGTGGAGAGGGGGTGGGGTGGGGGGTGCCAATGGGGTAAAAAGGTAAAATATCTGTAACAAAAAAATAAATAAATAAATATAATTCAAAAAAATAAATAAATAAAATTGATTCTGGTGAAGACTGAGAAAGAAATGAGGAGCGCTATAGAGAAAGCTTCCATCACCTTAATATGTATAGCTACGCACAGAATGGCACTAAAAATATGGCAAGTGTTTCTTGTGAGGTCACAGATGGAAGATAAAACATGTTGTTGGACACTAGAGGAAAAGTGATCCTCGTTAAAAAGCAGCAGAAATGGACTGAACTATGTTCTCCTGTGGAGTGGGAAGTAGAACTCGTAAGGGATGAACTTGAACGTTTACCTGAGAACTCCCAGCAAAGAGTGGAAGGAGCAACCTGGTTTCTTCCTGAGGCTCTCAGAGCCCACAGGGCACATAACCCTGCGGATGCAGGAGCTGGGCTTCCAGCCTCCAAACCTGTGAAAGGATAAGGCACTGTGCTCCTTCTGTGGTAATTTGTTAAAGAAGCTCTAGGGAACTAATGCATGACCTCTACAGTAAGTTTTAGAGATGGTCTCCTTGGGATCCTAAACATTAAAGGAAGAGTTAGAGTAGAGAGAAGGTATAGAGAGGGCAACATGGCCTAATTTATGAGAGAAAAAGTCCGTAAGTTGGACTTTGCTAAAATGAAAACTTCTGTTCTGAAAAATAAACTGTCAAAAAGTAGAAACACAAGACACACAATTAAAATGCTTGTTAAACACAAATCTGACAAAGAACTTATGTCCAAAATGTACAGGGTACACTTAAAACACAAAAATAGGAAAACAACATGTCAATAAAAAATGGGCAAAGATCCTAATAGACACATCAGCAAAGAATATTTGCAAGTGGCAAATAAGCAACTATAAAGATGCTCAAGAAGATATGTTATTAGGCAATTGCAAATCAAGTAATAAACAAAAACACATATATTAGAATGGCTAAAAAACTTTTTTAATTTAAAAACTAGCAATACCAAATGTTTGTGAGGGTGTGACGCCACAGGGAAAACACATCAGTAGCTGCTGAGAGTGTAAAATGTTTCAGCCACGTTAGAAGACAGTTTGCAGTTTCTTACAAAGCTAAGCATAGAATTACTATATGATCCAGCATCATGCTCCTAGATATTTCCTGAAATAAGTTGAAAACTTATAACCACACACAACAGGAAAACCCTGTGCATGAATGTTTAAGGCAACTCGATTCATACTTGCTCCCAAATGGAAGCAACCAAGTTTTTCTTCAACACATTAATGGAGAAGCAAATCGCGGTACAACTATACAATACAACATCACTCGGCAATAAACACGAAAGGAGCCTCAGGCCACAAAAAGATGTGGAGGACAAGGAGGAAACTCAAATGCAGATTGCTGAGTGAAGGAAGTCAGTCTGAAAAGGCTACTACTGCATGTATGAAACAATATGACATTCTGAAAAAGGCAAAACTATGGAAAAAGTAAAAAGATCAGTTTTTGCCAGTGGTTTTGGGGCAGAGGAGGGGATGAATGGATGGAACACAGCGGTTTGCAGGGCAGTGAAAACATTCTCTTTGATACTGTAGTGGTGGGTACATTACATTATGCATTTGTCAAAATCCATGGACCTGTACAACACAGAGTGAACCTGAACAACTATTATAAATTTTAGTGAACAAGCATGAATAAATATCGGTTCATTAATTGTAAAAAATGTACCACATTAATGCAAAGTGTTAATGACAAGGAAAACTGCAGGGGAGAAGGGCATATGGAAACTACATGCTCATTTTTTTTTTGTAAATGTAAAATTGTTCTAAAACACATTTATTGCCCTGCCGGTGTAGCTCAGTGGTTGAGTGTTGACCCACGCATGCACCAAGAGGTCGCTGGTTTGATTCCCAATCAGGGCATGTAGGAGGAGGCCAATTGATGTTTCTATCTCTTTCTCCCTCTCCCTTCCTTGTTCTCTAAAATCAATAAAGAAAAATAAATAAATAAAATAAAATAAAGCACATTTATTAAGTAAAAAAAAATTCCAAGTGGTCACAAAAAAAAAATGATGTCGTTGAAGTAACTCTCTGTTCCTACTTTTTATAATCATTATATATTTTGAATTTCCCACTTAAAACACACACACACACACAAATCTAGGTCTGGGATAGGGGTAAGGGAAAATTATGTACTGATTACTTAGAGTAATACATGTAGAATATGATGTTTAGCAAAAATAAAGTTGTGATAGTCTGAAATATATACACATACACAAATATATATGGCATACACATATCAATACAGTTTATACACATCTATACATGTATAAAATATATACTTATAGATGTACATACATGAAACTCAACAGTAATTACAGCACTTGTTTTAATTAGAACTTAAATCACAAATGATTTTGTTTTTTTGTGAATGAGTTATCACTGGAAACATTTAGAATCACTGGTACTAATAAAATGCTGGCCAATTTTAGGAGGCTTTCTTGTATTATTATTGAAGTTTAGGTGACATACAACATGACATTAGTTTCAAGTGTACAGCATAATGATTCAATATTTAAATAACTTACAAAATAATCACCACATTCATTCTAGTAACCGTCTGTCACCATACAAAGTTATTACACTGTTATTGACAAAATTCCCTATGCTGTACATTACATCGCCGTGATATATTTATTTTATCACTGGAAGTTTGTACCTCTAATTTTTAAATTCTCTACAGACCACCCAGTCCTTTCCTTCTGTAGTCCATGTTCCCTTGCTTTAGTGAATCTCTATAATAGTTGCAAATTGTTCTTAGAGACCAAATAACTAATAAATAAATAAATAAATTTTCGATTACATAATTTTGACATAATCGGAAGACAGTAAAGGGATTTTTAAATAAGATTTTCCTCACTAACCCAACTTTGCATTTTTTTTTTCACTGATTAGCCAGTCATGAGCACTAATTGATAGAATTAGGAGTGTGAACGTCATCACTAGGGGCAGCTCTGGGATACAGGGCTGTGTAAATAGAGTACTTGATTAGGTTGCAGAGCCCCAGGGAGCAGCCTGGACTCTGGTTACGTAAATATAACAGATGGCCAAGCAAATGTTGCGCTGTACTAAGACTAGGTTTATTGCAGTAATCTATGTTGATATTGAAGATTTAGGAGTCAGGCTAGTCAACTTTTTGAAGCCAAACCAGGTACTGACAGTTTTGTTCTGTCATGAAAATTATTTTAGAATGGGTTGGAATTTTTTTAAGTTAACATTCTCTGGAGGAAACTACACTGTTCACTGTTCATGGTAGTTTTGTTATGCTTCTTTGTGTTTTAAACAGTTTCAATTCTTAATGAATGGTGTGAAAAACGGCTCAGACCCAATCAATTTGGTGAGGGTTATGCCACTTAGCAGATGAAAGAACTGGTAAATAATTTTCAGTAAGAAAGCAGTTTATGAATGAATACTCTTTGAAGTTCAGAAATTATGACTTAAGCATAACATGGTGCAGTGGTTATCACCCCAAACACCTCTGTGCACTGTGTCTCAGTATTGGAGTTGGCAAGGAAAACGCAGTGCGGTTCAGCACTCAACGGAAAACATTTAACTCACAGATGGAAAAGACATAGTAAGATCAGCTCCAAGAGTGAGTTGGTCCCTCAGGGCTAGCAGGTCCCTCTGGCAACCAACACAGGGCAATTAGCCTACGTGTAACCCATCTTGTACTGAAGTAGAAGGACATCACAACCCTGAAAACCGAAGGGCGTGCCTGAGGGCCACTGACTCAGAGTTTAAGCAAAATAAAGGAACGCTCATTAAACTTTCAACAGGGAAAGATATTTCCACACTAGGCGAGAAGCACCTGCACAGACTGTGTGGGCCCTGTATCTCTTGTTAAGGAAGTGTTAATGGACAGGCCATGTCCATTCATATGAGGAAGGGTAGGGGTTGAAAGACATCACGAGAGACTGCTATTCCCAATGCTATGTGTGCTCTTATTTAACTTCATTTCAGGTTAATTTAGGTGCAGTTTCTTCCCACTTAATCAGAGAAAACCAAGGTTAAGACAGAAAATAAAACCGATAAAAAGAAGACACACCAACTCTACTCTGGAAAAGATGCACCAGAAGAGTAACAATACAGAGCAGAGAATGGTGTCCACTTAAATGGCCCCCTTGGGAGGTTTCAATATTTGGAAAGTGTTTCTTCTCTGTTTCTCATTGGACTGAGAAAATAAAAACAAGTATGAAAAGTGTCAGACAGATATTTTTTAGTGTGGCTTGCTTGTTTCACTGTGAATTCAGAAGTAGAGAGAATCACATGGAAAGAAATGCCTTACAGAGGGCTTGAAAACATTAGCCTAAATTATATGTAGCTTAATAGTGTGAATACCAACCAATAAACAGAAGTCATAAAAAAATCCTAAAACTCAGGATTGTATCTACAGTTTATAGATGTTAATTACAATGCCCAGCTGGTGTGTCTCAGTGGTTGAGTGTTGACCCATGCACCAAGAGGTCGCCAATTCAATTCCTAGTCAGGGCACATGCCCAGGTTGTGAGCCTGATCCTTAGTGGGGGGCATGCAGGAGGTGACCAGTCGATGTCCTCTCTCATTGATGTGTCTATCTCTCTCTCCCTCTCCCTTCTTCTCTCTCTAAAATCAATAAAGAAAAAAAAATTTAATGATGAAAATTATAGTAAATGAATACATAAACCAATGACATAGTTATTTATTATCATTATCAACTATTATGTACTGCATGTAATTGTATGTGCTATATTTTTATTCAACTGGGAGCACAGAAGGCTTGTTTATACCAGCATCACCACAAATATGTGAGTAATACATTTCATATCACATTAGGGCACCTATGATGTAACTAGGCAATAGGAATTTTTCAGCTCTATTACAATCTTATAGGCCACTGTGCCATATGGGCTCCAGTGTTGATTGAACTGTGTTATGTGGCAGATAACTATAGTTATTATGCGGAGTGAAGAGGAAGGGGTCAGTGGGGGAAAAATGAGGAACGTCTGTAATACATTCAACAATAAAGATATAAATAAATAAAAAAAAATTCAGTGAGAACTACAAGCAACTTAATGAGAATTATAAAAAACTCAGCAGGAACTACATCAGCTTAAAAAAAGGGGTAGAATCTATGAATAAAAATCAAGAGGAAATAAAAAACAACATAGCTGATATGAAAAATACCATAGAAGGATTCGATAGTAGATTAAAAGAAACTGAAGACTGAATCAGCAAGTGAGAAGCAAGGTAGGAAAAAACACCCAAGTAGAGCAGCAAATGGGAAAAAAGGAAAAAAAAAAAAAGCTGCAGGAGAGTCCAAGGGAGCTTAGGGACCATATTAAAACATAATGACATTTGCATCATAGAGGTACCAGAAGGAGAAGAATGAGAGAAAAGAATAGAGAACCTTTTTGAAGAAATAATGACAGAAAACTCCCCCTATTTGATGAAGGAAATAGTCACACAAATCCAGGAGACAGAGAGAGACCCAAGCAACATGAACACCAAAATGCCCACAGCTAGACCCATCATAATAAAAATGGCAAACACTAAAGAGCATTGGCCCCATGCACCCAAGGGTCGTGGGTTCGATTTCCAGTCAAGGGCACACAGCTAGGTTGCAGGTTCAATCCCTAACCCCTTTGCAGTGCGTGCAGGAAGCAACAAATCAGTGTCTCTCTCACACATCAATGTCTCTCTCTCTCTCTATCTGCCCTCTGACTCTCTTCCATTCTCTCTAAAAATTAATGAAAAAATTATCCTCAGGTAAGGATTAACTAAATAAATAAATAAAATAACAAAGTTTTCTTTGTTCACTTATAATATTTCTTTTTTCCTTTTTATGCCAATTAAAATGTTCAGTCTCAAATGTTCAAAACGTAACCCTTATATTTTACTATCTAACAGAATAGAAGTAACATATAGATGTAATCAATAGGAAAAAATAGCTTTTTTCAATTTTGTCTGCAGCAGACAATTAAAATTATGATCCTTTTATCATTTTCATCTTGAACATTCATTTTAATTCTATCAGGACTCAATGCAGTAGTGCAACCACAAGTAGGAGAATGGATGAAGTAGCTGCCAAAGGGCACAAACCAGAATCCCATGCCTCTGGAATAGGACAAAGTCAGAGAAAGAAGGTAATATTTTAAAATAAGATAATTATAGAAGATTCCATATTGTATTTTAACCAAAGACCTAAAGCATGGTCTTGGGAACATGGAAAATTACAGAGTTAGATTAAAAAGTAAACAAAGAGACAGATAGGTGTTATGGGAGTGGGCAGGACCAGAGCAAGTGAGAGTATGTAAGAGTGTGAGTGAGAGTGAGTGGATGAGTGTAGACGAGCTACCTCGAGCAGTACAGAAACGTGGGGCAGAGGGTTCCTGAGTTGTGGACAAGAAGCAGCCGGCTACCTCAGTAAGTGGCTTGTCAGGGTTCTTCTCCTTGTGTGCCAGGAGGCCCCGCCTTTTGGAAGATCCCTGGTCTTATCTGGGAGGAGTCAGCAGGAGCAGTTAGGGCCAAGTGACCTGACTACCCCAGTGTGCCTTGCACCATCGGACCAGTGGATCCCACTGTGTCAATGCGGACCAGTGCACAGTAGCAGCACTGTCAAGGTGCCTGCTGCTGAAGCCACAACCTACCAGGAGCAGAGCACCTTCCCCCACAGCAGCAGTGACTGGGAAGGAGTGAGCACCATCCCCAACAGAATCTGAAGCACGGGAGCTGACCATCCTTAGTCCCCCAAAGCAGCAGAGGATTGGGTGCTGAGAGCATCCTGTGGCAACAGCAGTAGCAGTAGCAGCACAAACTGGGAGCTGACACTTGCCCCCAACAGCACTAACAGCAGCTGATCAGGAGCTGAGCCCCACGAGGCAGCAGCATGCCTCAGGAGAGCCCCAGAGTAGGGGACCCATGTACCCAGTGGCACCTAACATGACAAGCCCATATGAGCCTCCAATTATCAGTCCTCCAGGACCCACAATAGGCAAGAGGCACCACATACCAAAACAGTATTGGAGGCACAGAAGCCTTATTTAATACACGTTAACCTGCCTGTACATCCCAATGTCCCACACCAGGCCTAGAACTACCAGACTGATAAAATGGTGAGACAAAGAAACAGCACCCAAATTAAAGAAAAGGAGGAATCACCAGAAAAGGAACTACAGGAAATGGAGGAAGAAAGCAACTTCTCAGATAAAGAATTCAAAGAAATGATTTTAAGGGTGCTCAAACAATTCAGTGAGAAGACTTCCAGTCAAGATGGGCATAGGTAAACACAGTATCACGTCCTCCCACAACAACATCAAAATTACAACTAAACTACAGAGCAAACATCCTTCAAAACTGCCTGAAATCAAGTTGAATGGAAGTCCTGCAACTATGGAATTAAAGAAGCAGCCACATTGAGACTGGTAGGAGTGGCGGAGGCGGATGGGCTGGTCCCACACTCATGTGTGGCAGATAAAAATCAGGAGGATACCTAGGCTGGGAAGGTCCTCCCTGAGGACTGAGGGATCCTGGTCCCACACCAGGCACCCTGCTCAGGGTTCCAGTGCCAGGTAGAAAAGTACCCAAAACTTCTAGCTGGAAAAACCAGCAGGAACTGAGGCTGAGAGAGGCTAAGGCAGCTGGAGCCCCAGGAAGCTCCTCTTCAAGGGCCCGCGCATGGACTTATTGGACTCACTCTCTCTAAGCTTGGAGGGAAGGCAGCTCGAGGGGCACCAAAGACGTACAGGGAAGAACTGAGCTATTTGGCATTGGAGCGAAGGCTGGAGAGGGGGCTGCCAGAGGCCTTTGTTCCTTTTGAGTCTTTCTCTGGGGCAGCAGACAACCACCATATCTGGGATTCCAGGAACCTAGCTCACACTGTTTGACCCGCCCTGGTGATTCCCTAAGGCCCTACCCCACCCAACTTTCAGGGCCACCCAAGCTGTTGCCAGTTGCTTAACCATAGGATTGGCCTGTCTTGGATCCTGCTTTGGGTTTTCCTAAAGTCTTTCAAACAAGCAGCATCTGGTGTCTCAGCTAGCCCAATACCTCTGGTTAAGTAACACAGAAACAACACAGGGAGGCAGCCAAAATGAGGAGACAAATAAACAGGTTCCAAATGAAAGAAGAGAACAAAACCTCAGGAAAAGAACTAAGCAAAATGGAGATAAGCAACCTAACAGATGCTAAGTTCAAAATACTGCTTATAAGGATGCTCAATGAACTTAGTGAGAACCTCAGTGAACTTAGCGAGGGCCTCAAGAGCATAAAGAAGGACCAGTCAGAAATGAAGGAGGCACTAACTGAAATAAAGAATAATTTACACAAATTAAATACTAGAGTAGGTAAAGCCAAGAAGCAAATATAAGGAAGCAAAAAACACCCAATCAGAACAGCAAAGAGAAAAAAGAATAAAAATAAAAAAAATGAGGATATTGTAAGGAGCCTCTGGGACAACTTCAAGTGTTTCAACATTCCCATCTTGGGGGTGCCAGAAGGAGAAGACAGAGAACAAGAAATTGAAAATCTATTTGAAACAATAATGGCAGAAAACTTCCCTAAGTGAAGGAAACAGACATACAAGTCCAGGAAGCACAGAGAGTCCCAAACAAGATGAACCCCAAGAGGCCCACACCAAGACACATCATCATCAAAATGCAAAAGGTTCAAGACAAAGAGAGAATCTTAAAAGCAGCAAGAGAAAAGCAGTTAGTTACCTACAAGGAAGTTCCCATCAGACTGTCAGCTTATTTCTCCAAAGAAACTTTGCAAGCCAGAAGGGAGTGGCAAGAAATATTCAGAGTGATGAAAAGCAAGAACCTACGACCAAGATTACTCTATCCTGCAAAGCTGTCATTTACAATTGATGGCTACATAAAGAGTTTTCCAGATAAGGAAAAGCTAAAGGAGTTCATCACCAAACCATTATTATATGAAAGCTTGATTGAAGGGTCTTCTTGAAGAAAAAGATAAAAAATATGAACAAAGAGAATGGCAATGAATACATAGCTAGCAACACCTGAATCTACAAACAAAATGAACAAGCAGAATAGAAACATTCTCATAGATATAGAGAACATTTTGTGGGTTGCCAGATGGGAGGGAGGATGGGAGAATGGGTGAAAAAGGTGAAGAGATTAAGAAGTACAAATTGGTTGCTAGACTGACAAATCTCAAAGGGACGGGGGGTTTGAGGAAAGAGAAGAAATAAACCAAAGAACTTACATGCATAACCAATGGACACAGACAACCGTGTGGGAAAAGGCAGGAGGGGGGCGGGAGTGAAGAGGAGGGGGTCAGTGGGGGAAAAATGAGGAACGTCTGTAATACATTCAACAATTCAGTGAGAACTACAAGCAACTTAATGAGAATTATAAAAAAACTCAGCAGGAACTACATCAGCTTAAAAAAAGAGGTAGAATCTATGAATAAAAATCAAGAGGAAATAAAGAACAACATAGCTGATATGAAAAATACCATAGAAGGATTCGATAGTAGATTAAAAGAAACTGAAGACTGAATCAGCAAGTGAGAAGCAAGGTAGGAAAAAACACCCAAGTAGAGCAGCAAATGGGAAAAAAGAAAAAAAAAAAAAAAAAAAAAAAGCTGCAGGAGATGCAGGAGAGTCCAAGGGAGCTTAGGGACCATATTAAAACATAATGACATTTGCATCATAGAGGTACCAGAAGGAGAAGAATGAGAGAAAAGAATAGAGAACCTTTTTGAAGAAATAATGACAGAAAACTCTCCCTATTTGATGGAGGAAATAGTCACACAAATCCAGGAGACAGAGAGAGACCCAAGCAACATGAACACCAAAATGCCCACAGCTAGACCCATCATAATAAAAATGGCAAACACTAAAGACAAAGAAAGAATCTTAAAGGAAGCAAGAGAGAGACAGAATTATACCTACAAGAGAGGGCCAGTATTCTGTCAGCTGCTTTCTCAATAGAAACACTGCAGGCCAGAAGAGGGTGGCATGGAATATGCAAAGTAATGAAAGGCAAGGGTCTGTATCCAAGACTATTCTATCCAGCAAGGCTATCATTCAAAATTTAAAGTGAAATAATCAAAATTTAAAGTGAAATAAAGAACTTCACAGACAAAAAAAGGTAAAGGAATTTACCAACACTGTAAGAAGTGCTAAAGGGACTGCCGTAAGAATGAAAAGAAATAGAGAGGATCACAGGCATAAAATAAAAATGGCAACTAATAACTATCAATAATAACCTTAAATGTAAATTGCTTAAATGCTCCAATCAAAAAATATAGGGCAGTTGAATGGATAAGAAAACACAACCCATATATATGCTGTCTACAAGAGACCTAGCTCATAACATAAGATTCACACAGGATGAAAGTGAAGGGACAGAAAAAAAATTTCCTGGCAAATGGAAGTTAAAAAAAAAAATGGTTGTACCAATGCACATATCTGATAAGTTAGACTTCAAAACGAGGGCCATAATAAGAGACGAAGAAGGTCACTCCATAATATTAAAATGATCAGTCCAACAAGAGGATATAACCCTGGTAAACATATATGCACCAGATACAGGAGCACAAAAAATAACAAAAAAACTTCTGGAGGACTTCAAGGAAGAGATTAATAACAAGACAATCATAGTGGGTGATTTTAACATCCCACAGACACCACTGGATAGATCTTCTAGACAAAAAAAAAATAATAATAATAACAAGAATTTAGAGTCCCTAAATAATAAAATAGATCAGTTGGAATTAATTGATTTTCACAGAACATTTCACCCCAAAACTGCAGAATAACATACTTCTCAAGTGCACACGGAACATTCTCGAAAATAGACCACATGTTAAGACACAAAGTAAATCTCTAGAAATTCAAGAAGTTTGATATCATATCAAGCATCTTCTCAGATCACAGTGGCATGAAACTAGAAATCAGTTACAACAAAAACATTCAAACACATGGAGGCTAAATACCATGTTATTAAACAACAAATGAGTTACCAAGGAGATCAAGGAAGAAATTAAAAACTTCCTGGAAACTAGTTAAAATGAACACACAACAACAAATAATCTATGGGACACAGCGAAAGCAGCCCTGAGAGGGAAGTTCATAGCACTACAGGCCTACCTCAAGAAACAAGAAAAATGTCTAATTGACTTTCTAACCCTACAACTTGAAGAACTAGAAAGTAAACAAAAGGAAAACCCAGAGCAAATAGAAGGAAAGATATAGTAAAGGTCAGAGCAGAAATAAATGACATAGAAACTATAAAAATTTCAAAAGTTCAATGAAACAAACAGCTGGTTCTTTGAAAGGATAAACAACACTGATGGATCCTTAGTCAGACTCAGCAAGAAACAAAAAGAGAAGACCCAAATAGACAAAATCAGAAAGAAAGAAGAGAAGTAACAACTGACACCAGAGAAATACAAAGGATTATTAACACATACTACGAACAATTATACGCCAACAAATTGGAGAAGCTAGGTGAAATGGACAAATTTCTACAAACACACAGTCTCCTAAAACTGAACTGAGATGAGGTAGAAAACTTGAACAGATCAGTAACAACTAAGGAAATTGAAGAGGTAATCAAGAAACTCCTGGCAAACAAAAGCCAAGGCCCAGGCAGCTTCACAGGGGAATTTTAAGGAACATTCAAAGAAAATCTAATACCATTCTCCTCAAACTATTCCAAAAAACTCCAAGAAGATGGAAGATTTCTAAACTCATTTTTGAGGCCAACACAATTCTAATTTCAAAACCAGATAAAGACACTACTAAGAAAGAAAACTATAGGCCAATATCTCTGATGAACACAGATGTCAAAATTCTTAACAAAGTGTTAGCATATCAGATCCAGCAATACATCAAAAAAATTATTCACCATGACCAAGTGGGATTCATCCCAGGGATGCAAATCTGGTACAATATTCACAAATCAATAAATGTGATACTCCTCATAAACAAAATAAACAATAAAAACCATATGAGCATATCAATAGATGCTGAAAAAGCATTCAACAAAATCCAGAACCCATTTCTGATAATAATGCTCAGCAAGGTGGGAATAAAGGGATCATATATTGACATAATACAGGCCATATATGAAGAACCGACAGCAACATCATACTCAGTGGGCAAAAACTATAAGTATTTCCCTTAAGAACACAAATAAGACAGGGATGAGCACTCTCACCACTCTTATTTAACATAGTACTGGAAGTCTTAGCAACAGCTATTAGACATGAGAAAACATAAAGGGAATCCAGATTGGAGAAAGAAGTGAAATTGTTATTATCAGATGACGTGATACTGTACATAGAAAATGCTAAAGACCCCATAAAAAATCTAGAGTTAATAAATGAATTTGGCAAAGTAGCAGGATACAAAATTAACACCAAGAAATTGATGGCATTCTTGTACACCAAGAACAAATTCACAGAAAGAGACACGCAAAAAAAGCAATCCCATTTACAATTCTGGCAAAAAAATTAAGATACCTGGGAATAAACTTAACCAAAGAAGTAAAGGACCTATTTGCAGAAAACTAAAGGTCATTGAAAATGAAATAGAGGAAGATTTAAAAGAGTGGATGCATATTCCTTGTTCATGGATTTGAAGAATTAACATCATTAAAATGTCCATTCTACCCAAAGCAATCTATAGATTCAATGCAATCTCCATTAAAAACCCAATGACATATTTCACAGAACTAGAATATTACTTCAAAAGTTTATATGAAACCCAAAAAGACCCAGAATAGCCACAGAAATCCTGAAAAAGAAGAACAAAGTAAAAGGGATCACAATACCAGATATTAGGTTATACTACAAAGCCACTGAAATCAAAACAGCCTGGTACTGGCACAAGATCAGGCAGATTGATCAATGGAACAGAACAGAGAACCCAGAAATGGACCCAAGGCAATATGCTCAATTAATATTTGACAAAGGTGGCAAGAGCATACAGTGGAGTAAAGAAAGCCTCTTCTATAAATGGTGTTAGGAAATTCGAGAGCTATATGCAAAAAAAGAAAAGAAAAAAAAAAGCTAGATTGCCACCTTACACCCTACACAAGAATAAACTCAAAATGGATAAAAAGACTTAAATGTGACTCATGAATTTATAAAAGTCCTGTAAGAAAATGTAGGCAACAAAATTTCAGACATCACACACAGCAGAATTTTCACTGATACGATGCCTAAGGCAAGAGAAACAAAGGAGAAAAAGAACACATGGCACTACATCAAACTAAAAAGCTTCTGCACAGCAAAAAAAACAAAAAACAAAAACAACTATCAACACAGAAAGGGAACCTGCTATATGGGAGTACATAAGTGCTAATGATACATCAGGTAAGGGGCTAATTTCCAAAATGTATAGAGTATTCATACAACTCAACAAAAGGAAGACAAAGAACCCAATTAAAAAATGGGCAGAGGACCTAAATAGACACCTCTCCCAAAAGGACATACAAATGATAAGACACATATGAAAAAATGCTTAACATCACTAATTTTCAGAGAGATGCAAATTAAAATGACTATAAGGTATCACCTGACACTTGCCAGAATGGCTGCCTTCAACAAATCATCACACAACAAGTGCTGGTGAGGGTGTGAAGAAAAGGGGACTCTAGTGCACTGGTGGTGGGAATGCAGACTGGTGCAGCCACTATAGAAAACAATAAGGTGTTTCCTCAAAATATTAAAAATTTAACTGCCATATGAACCAGTGATTCGACTTCTAAGAATATACCCTAAGATGCCTGAAACACTGATCAGAATGAATATATGTACCCCTATGTTCATAGCTGCACTATTTACAATTGCTAAGATCTGGAAACAGCCCAAGTGTCCATCAGTAGATAAGTGGATAAAAAATCTATGGTACATATATACACAATGGAACGTTATGCAGCTGTAAGAAAGAAATATCTCTAATTCTTTGAGGCGACATTGAGGAAAATGGAGAGTATTATTCTAAGCAAAATAAACATCACATGATCTCATTTATTTGTGGAATATAATGAACAAAGCAAGATAAGAAACTAAATAGACCCAGAGACATGGAAATGGGGTGTAGACTGAAAAACCTCAGAAGAGGTAGATTTCTGGGGGAGAGAAGAGATAAACCACAGCACTTATATGCATGCATGCATAACCATGGACATAGACAACAATACTGATGATGGGATGGGGGGAGGGATGAGGACAAGAGTGTCAATGTGGGAAAAAGAAACATCTGTAACAAAAATAAACATTAAAAATTCATAAAACAAAAGAGAATTACCAAGTATATTTGATCCATATATATAGTGAACCCTAATATGTGAGTTTGACACACAGGGTAGACTTCAGGTGAAACTGAAACATATCATTGGCAGATAATGCAGATCGTACTGGTTGCCTGCTATATCCAGCTCAACATGGTCAAAGAGGAAAGTATCTGATACATTTAACCCCATCAATTTATATTATTCTCCTAGAATCTGGTATGACCCCCAGAAATGGTCATGGGATGATTTGGCTCAAAAAACGTGAAGGAAGAAATTTACTATTTATTTTGAAGAGACTCTTTCTCTCCTTCCTTCTCATTAGGTGTAAAAAGAAAAACAAAACAAAACCCAATGACAGGCAGTCATCTTGCTACCCTACCATGAGGGTTACAAGACTCTGGGATAACAGAGAGATAGAACAGCAGAACAAGGAAAGAAACAGAGGTCTTTGATGACTTCATTGGTTGATTGCCTAGATTTCCATTTAGCTAAGATAAGAAACATTTTTTATATTATTTAAACAATTTGAAATGGTTTGAGTAATTGAGATAAGATCATTGTTTACAGTCAACTAGGCAACTTATAAGTAATATATATGCATTAGATTCATTTACTATCATTTAGAAAATATATTATTTCCATTGAGTATCTCAAGGAAAAAAGATCAACATTTGTTTATTTTTCTTTCAGTGCTTATTTAATCGACACTGCATCTAAGTTTATGAAAATATTACTTCATTTATTTTAATTTAAGAAAAATCTCAATTATATATAAATCATTAAGAATTATCTCATGGCCAAATTCTATATCAAACACATAATGATATTTGATTAATGTTATCATATTTATTGCACAATAAGGCTTTGGAAATATAAATTCATTGTAGATTAAAATTAATAAATTTGATTCCACAATGGCGACAGAGTGAATGGAAGCTACACAGACGATCTCCCAGGACCAATCTGGAATTGCAATGAAAATAAAGACAAATTGTCAAGAAAAAGCAACAGAAAAGCAGCTTGCAAGGACCATATAACCAGGGACACTGATCTATCCTGGTAAGATTGTGAAGGCACGAGAAGGGGTCTGGGAGCCCACAAACAGCAGTGGTCTGAGCTGTGAGTAGCACCTGCCCTAGAAGTTAAATACCCAAACCCACTCCACAGCACAGAGCCCAAACAGAGTGCTAAAATAGCCACAGCCACTCACCTTGGGCTCTGGCAGAGAAAGGGCAGACTGGACTGTAACTCTGTGGTGACACTCAGGATTTGAAGGGCACTCAGAGCTTTGGCTGAGTTGCAGCCACTCAGGACTGTGGCCATCTTACTCCTTCCAGGCTCTGGGGAGAGATGGTGGCCCTTCCCTCAGACTCAACTCCACCAGTGGGCCATTGAAATGCAAATTGAAGCACATTAACAGCCAGCATCTACCCCACCCTCGGGAAATCCCCTTATGATGCACACCTGTAGGACTTCTTCAGTCAACTAAGAACCCAAGGCTCTTCAAGTAACCAGGATTAATAGCCTCCAGGCAAAAAGCTAGAGGATAACTGAACCATTCCTGGGCTTGCAACACTACTTAGGAAAGTAAGATTTGACAAGGGTGTTTAACGTGGGTCCTCCCTCACTCATCCAAACCCAGTAGAGGGAGCCACAAACAGCAGAATACCAACACCCACAGGGAAAATTTGGCAGGCTCCAAAACCCACTGAGATAGCCAAAATGGTGAAACAAAGAAACAAATCCCAAATGAAAGGACAAGAGATGTCTACCGAAGATGAGATAAATGAAACCCAGTAAAGCAAGTTAACAGAGCTAGAATTCAGAGCCATGATCTTGAGGAAGCTCAACAACATGAGTGAGGACATCAAGACATTAAGTAAAGACATACAAACCTTGAAAATCAACAAACTGGAAAGTAAAAACCACCAAGAAGCAATGAAGAATGACATAGCAGAAATAAAGAACACATTGGAAGGACTAACCAACAGAGTAGAGGAAGCTGAGGATCGAATCAGTTAATTGAAAGACAGGGTAGAAAAAAATCAACGAATCAGAAAACCAAAAGGAAAAATCAATTAAAAAACAGGAAGACAGCTTAAGAGAACTGTGGGACAACTGGAAACGTAATAATATTTGCATCACAGAAGTTCCCAAAGAACAAGAAAATGAGCAAGAGTTAGAGAATATATTTGAAGAAATAGTGATAGAAAACTTCCCTAATTTGGTGAAGAAAGAAGGCATTCAAGTTCAAGAAGCACAGAGAGCCCCAAGTAAGAAAAACCCAAAGAGACCCACACCAAAGACACATAGTAATTGAAATGCCAAAAATTAAAGACATAGAGAGAATCCTAAAGGCAGCAAGAGATAAGCAACAAGTTACCTACAAAGGAATCCTCATAAGGATCTCAGCTGACTTCTCAACAGAAATACTACAGGCCAGAAGGGAATGGCATGAGGTAACCAAGGTCATGAAAAACAGGGATCTAAATCCAAGACTACTCTACCCAGCAAGGCTATCATTCAAAATAGAAGGTCAAATAAAGAGCTTCCCAGATAAACAAAAAGACTAAGGGAATACATAAGCACCAAGCCAGCACTGCAAGAAATGTTAAAAGGACTGCTGTAATTAGTAGAAGAAATAAGAAGAAAAATAGAACCACACAAAACAAAAATGGCAATAAATAAGTACATATCAATAATCACCTTAAATGTGACTAGATTAATCCTATAAAAAGACACAGTGTAGCTGATTCGATAAGAAAGCATGACTCACGTATATGTTGTTTATAAGAGACCCACCTCACAACAAAAGACTCACATAGGTTGAAAGCGAAGGGATGGAAAAATATCTTACAAGCAAACGGAAAGGGAAAAAAAGCTGGGGTAGCAATACTTGCATCTGATAAAATAGATTTGAAAATGAAGGCCATAACTAGACACAAAGAAGGCCACTACAAAATATTGAAAGGACCTATCCAAGAGGAAGATATAACTTTGATAAACATATATGCACCAAATACAGGTGTACGAAAATATATTAAAAATCTTCTGGAAAACTTCAAAGGAGAATGACAGCAACACAATAATAGCAGGGGACTTCAGCACCCCGCTCACATCACTGGATAGATCCTCTAGACAAAAAATTAGCAAGAAAACAGAAACTCTAAATGAAGCACTAAACCAAATGGATTTAATAGATATCTACAGAGAATTACACTCCAAAACTAGAGAATTCACATTTTTCTCAAGTGCACATAGGAAATTCTCAAAAATAGAACACATGTTAGGACACAAACTAAGTCTCTACAAGTTCAAGAAGATTGAAATCATATCAAGCATCTTCTCAGATCACAATGGTATAAATTAGAAATCAATTGAAACAAGAACATGCAGACATTTGAACACATGGAGGCTAAATAGCATGTTATTAAACAATGAATGGGTTACCGAGGAGATCAAGGAATACATTAAAAATTTCCTAGAAACCAATGAAAACACACAACGACACAAAATCTATGGGATGCAGTGAAAGTAGTTCTGAGAGGGAACTTCATAGCACTACAGGCCTACCTTAAGAAACAAGAAAAATTTCTAATAAATTATCTAACCTCACAACTCAAAGAACTAGAGAGCATACAAAAAGAAAACGCCAGAGCAAGTAGAAGGAAGGAAATAGTAAAGATCAGTGCAGAAATAAATGACATAGGGTCCAAAAAACAATTCAAAGGATCAATGAAACAAAGAGCTGTTTTTTCGAAAAGATAAACAAGATTGATGGACCCTTAGCTAGACTCACCAAGAAACAAAGAGAGAGAACGCAAATACACAGAATCAGATATGAAAGAGGAGAAGTAACAACTGACACCACAGAAATACAAAAGATTGTTAACAACTACTATGAACAATTATATGACAACAAATTCAACAATCTAAGTGAAATGGACAAATTTCTAGAAACACATAATCTCTCAAAACTGGACCGGGCCCTGGCCAGTGTGGCTCAGCGGTTAGAGCGTCGGCCTGCGGTACAGAGAGACCCGGGTTCGGTTCCCGCTAAGGGCACGTACTTCGGTTGCAGTTTATCCCCGGCCCTGGTTGGTCGTGCGGGTGGCAACCACTCGATGTGTCCCTTCACGTCAATGTTTCTCTCTCTCTCTCTCCCTTCCTCTCTCTCCCTCCCACTCTATCTGTACAAAAAATGGAAAAATATCCTCGGGTGAGGATAAAAAAAAAAAAAAAAAACTGGACCGGAAAGAGAAAATTTGAACAGACCAATAACAACTAAGGAGATTGAAGAGGTAATCAAGACTCTCCCAGCAAACAAAAGCACAGGCCCAGATTGCTTCACGGAGGAGTCTTACCAAACATTCAAAAAAGAACTATCACCCATTCTCTTCAAACTATTTCAAAAAATTCAAAAAGGAATACTTCCAAACTAATTCTATGAGGCCAGCCTAATTCTAATTCCAAAACCAAAAAAGACACTGCAAAGAAAGAAAACTACAGGCCCATATACCTGATGAACATAGATGCCAAAATTCTGAACAAAATACTAGCAAATCAAATCCAGTAATACATCAAAAAAAGTATTCACCATGACCAAATGGGATTCATCCCAGGGATGCAAGGCTGGTACAATATTCACAAATCATTAAATGTGATACACCACATAAACAAAATGAAGAATAAAAACCACATGTTCATTTCAATAGATGCCAAAAAAGCCTTCAACAAAATCCAGCACCCATATCTAATAAAAATGCTCAGCAATGTGGGAATAGAGGGATCATGTCTCAACATAATAAGGCAATATATGAAAGACCTACAGCCAACATCATACTCAATGGGCAAAAATTAAAAGCATTTTCCATAAGAAGAGGAACAAGCCATGTATGCCCACTTTTGCCACTCTTATTTAACATAGGACTGGAAGTCTTAGCCACGGCAATCAGACATGAAACAAAAAATAAAAGGGATCCAAATTGGAAAGGAAGAAGTGAAACTGTCATTTGCAGATGACATGACACTATATAATAGAAACCCTAAAAACTCCATCAAAAATCTACTAGACTGAATAAATTAATCTGGCAAAGTAGGATACAAAATTAATGTCAAGAAATTGACAGCATTCTTATACATCGATGATGAATCTCAGAAAGAGAATCTAAAAAAACAATCTCATTTACCCTTGTGGCAAGAAAATTAAGATACCTGGGAATAAACTTAACCAAAAAAGTAAAGAACTTATTTGTAGAAAACTACAGAACATTGAAAAAAGAAATAGAGGAAGATAAGAAAAAGTGGAAGCACATACGTTGTTCATGGATTGGAAGAATTAACATCATTAAAATGTTCATATTACCCAAAGCAATCTATAGATTCAATGCAATCCACATCAAAATACCAATGACATATTTCAGAGAACTAGAACAAATATTTCAAAAGTTTATATGGAACCAAAAAAGACCCTGAATAGCCACAACAATCTTGAAAATGTAGGTGGGATCACAATACCAGGTATGAGGTTAAACTACAAAGCTACTGTAATAAAAACAGCTGACAGCAGCACAAGAAGAGGCATAGAGACCAGTGGAGCAGAACAGAGAACCCAGAAATGGATCCAAGACATTACGCTCAATTTATATTTGACAAAGGAGGCAAGAGCATGCAATGGAGTAAAGACAGCCTCTTTAATAAATGGTGTTGGGAAAATTGGACACTTAAATGAAAAAAAAGTGAAACTAGACCATCAACTTACACCCTACACAAGAATAAACTCAAAATGGATGTGACCCATGAATCCATAAAAATACTAGAAAAAAAAAATGTAGGCCAAAAAATTTCGGACAGCATATGCAGAAGAATTTTCACTGATACATCACCCCTAAGGCAACAGAAACAAAAGAAAAAGTGAAGATAAGGGACTACATAAAACTAAAAAGCTTCTGTACAACAAAAGATACAATCATCAAAATGGAAAGGCAATCCACTGTACGGGAGAGCATAATTACCAATGATACATCAGATAAGGGGTTAATTTCCAAAATATATAGAGTGCTCATACAACTCAACAAAAGGAGGACAAAGAACGCAATTAAAAAATGGGAAGAGGACCTAAATGGACACCTGTCCAAACAGAACATACAAATGGCCAATAGACATATGAAAAAATGCTCAACATTACTAATCATCAGAGAGATGCAAATTTAAACAACAATGAGGTAATCACCTCACACCTGCCAGAATGGCTGCCATCAGCAAATCTTCAAACAACAAGTATTGGTGAGGGTGTGGAGAACAGGGGACTCTAGTTCACTGCTGGTGAGAATGCAGACTGGTGCAGCCACTATGGAAAACAATATGGTGTTACCTCAAAAAATTAAAAATTGAATACCCATTTGATCCAGTGATCCCACTTCTAGGAATATACCCTAAGAAGCCTGAAACACCAATCAGAAGGAATATATGTACCCCCGTGTTCATAGCAGCACTATTAATAATAGCTAAGATCTGGAAACAGCCCTAGTGTTCATCACTAAACAAATGGATAAAAAAGCTGCGGTACATATACACAATGAAGTACTATGCAGCTGTAAGAAAGAAAGATCTCTTATCCTTTGAGATGACATGGAGGGACCTGGAAAGTATTATCCTAAGTGAAACAAGCCAAGCAGAGAAATACATATATCACATGATCTCACTTATTTGTGGAATATAATGAATATAACAGTCTGAGGAATAGAGTAGACCCAGAGATGTGGAAGTAGGGTACAGAAGTAGGGGAGGTGAGAGGAAGGAAGAGATAAACCACAAAACTTAAATGCATGTACACATAACCAATGTACATGGACAACAAAGCCGGGTACAGGGTGGGAGGGATGGGGAGAAGGCTGGCAATGGGGTAAAAAAGGAGAAACATCTGTATCAAAAATGAATTAATAAAATTTTTTAAAAATTAATAGATTTAATAATGCTTATGAGTAATAAAATAAAATGTCATACATTTTTTACCTAAGTATTTATTTATTCAGGTATATTTATTTTATTACACAAGAAGAAGATCACAGTAGAATGAGAGTCAATTGTTTAAATCCTGAGAATCTCCTTAATAAGAATTCAGGAACAGTTTAGTATTAGATATCTGTTAATTCTCCTCTTTAGGAATTGCTTGTTGAATATTTATGTGCTTATTAATAAAAAGCTAAAGGCATTTGACTATTTAAAAATCCCTGGGAACATTTCTAGGTTTTCTCTCTATTTTTAAATGCCATAGATTCAATGAGAACCAGATACGTGTTTTAATGATTTGATCATACTGTGAATATGAATGGCACCTGCTTTAATAAGAAAATAATAGTTCCTCAAACCAGGAAAAACATTTTTACTTGGTGAAAATAAAAATATCACCACTTAATTCAGTTGCACACATTAAAATGATATCCATATCTTTTTCACAAAACATTTTTGCATCTTAAAAAAATAATGCATTAACAAAAAATATAGATTTGGAAATTGGGATGTTCATAATTAACTTTGATAAGTGATTTCCTTAGTAAGTGTTGAATAAAACACTAATATTAGACTTTGTTAATCTCCATTTTTAAGGACCTATCTACCTACCTTACTGAGATATTTATTCTTTCGTTTTACCATTATACAAATATTTATTGAGCTTCCTGTGGGCTAGAGATACTCTAAATACAGGGACCCAGAAGTAAACAAGGTAGTCTTGATCCTGGAGTTTAGATTTTAGTCATTGTTCCTATTCTCAATATCACTGAAGCTAAAATATTAACAACTATATAGTGTAGTGGTACTTGTTCATGTGAGACTGTGAATGAAGAAAAAATTTCTTCAATAATACTCTAAGAATATATTAACAATGCATATAAATCTCTTGTCACAATATATAGTACATTCTCTACCTCTCAATAATTACTACCAGAAGTGTCAAATTCTGTAAATTTGTAGTTTTGTACCCCAGATATTTAAGAATATTTAGAAACACAGAATATACTTAATTTAGAATGCTACTTTTGAAACATGAGCATGTAAATTGTAAGGTGTATCTCTAATAAGTAAAAATGATGCAAGTTGGCTTAAAAATATATTAAACATTTTCAGAAACAAAATGTCTATCATTGCACATTATAAGAAACTAATTTTAAAAAGCAACTGTTTTATACTTAAAATACTCATAACTTCTTTTAGATTCTAGTTGTGCACTGGGTTGAATAGTGTCCTGCAAAAATGTACATTCACAGGAAAGAATGTGATATTATTTGGAAATAGAATTAATGGAGACATATAGTTAAGACAATGTCATTCTATATTAGGGTGGGCCTTTCTAAATAAAGTGACTTCTAATAAAGTATGGTGCCCTTATTTAAAAGGCTATATGAAGACAGAGAACACAAACAGGGAGAATGTCGTGATGATGGAGTGGGAGATGGGAATGATGGATCTACAAGCACAGGAAAGACTAGGATTCCGAGAAACCACCAGAATCTCCTTTAGAACCTCCAGAAAGAACCATCCCTGACAACACTTGTTGTCAGAATTCTAGCCTTCAGAATTGTGAGAGAATCAATTTTGGTTGCTTTAAAACAACTAGTTTGTTATAATTTGTTATGACAACCCTAGGAAACTAACATAAAACTGATGCAACAAAACCCCAAACACCTGTTATTAATCTCCCATGTGAAAACATTTTTAAATAAGAAAAGTATAATACCATTCCAAATAAAAATTGTATTTGTTTAAGTAACATACTTTAAATGATGTAATATTCTGATTTCCATGATGTCATGAAATTGTTCTCAATTACATTTATATATAATATTTTTTTCAGTGTATAGCTAAGTAATATTATACTTTTGATTATAGTTATTTTCTTTAATTTTAGAAGAGACAAGACTTCTTTATGTAGCTGTATTACTAGAGGTAGTAAAGAAAGTTTTCAATACCAAACAAGAGTATGAAAATCCAAGCAATCACCATGAAGATATCAACTAAAAATGACTGGCAAATAATGGACTTTAATATTTAGAAGCAATGCAAAAGGCACAAAGAAAACAAATAGTATAAACTTAAATATTATAAACTTACTTTTTAAAAAATAAGC
Organism: Molossus molossus; assembly: GCF_014108415.1. NCBI lineage: Eukaryota > Metazoa > Chordata > Mammalia > Chiroptera > Molossidae > Molossus > Molossus molossus. The sequence continues at coordinate 70,768,248 of NW_023425344.1, read as the reverse complement.
TTGAATTGAATGAGCAGAGTAGCAAAATACCAGAAGAATTTATTGGAAGCTAAAAAGGAGAATATATCAACTGATGTTATAATAGGGAAAAGCAGAGGCTTCAAAAGGAGTATATTTCCAGATAATGTGCTTGTTTTAAAGTGATGAGAATGATACTAAAGAAATTGCTCATATAATTTTTAAACTATGGTAGTACCAAAATTCTAAGAAAAGAGAACCTTTAAATGGTTGAGAATATCTGTAGAATAGTTGAGATATTAAGAAAAAATTAGTAATCCAAACTTTTAAAAATTTAGGGTAAAATTTGATAATAGAAGTTACTAATCTATCATTGACATGACAAAAATGGATAATGTTAAGAGATGCATTAAATATTTTCATGTGGGGGAAAAAAAGAGGAATATCTGTAACAAAAAAAATGAATAAATTAAAATTTTTTTCATATGAATTTACTTTGCTTTATTCCAAAATTTGAATTAAACTCTGACATACTTTGAATTTATTAAATATTATAAAGTCTTACACTGTGGCTTATTTAACTCAAAACCTCTTATTTTACATATGAGGAGAGATTGAGAATAATCGAAGATTTGCCTTAATTTCGTCAGACTAGGAGCTTATATTTGACACTACATCACATTAGTAAAGATTAACATGACATTTGTAAATGGTATTTGCAATAACATATTTCCATTATCCCAAATTATCCATGGATAGATTTACTTCAGCATGTGAAATACATAGGGATGCCGTGAAGGAACCGACAAAGCTTTCTGATCACAATGATCAGATCATACTTTCTGCTTTCGAAAACACCATTATCATCTTGTGCCAAGTGTTACTTCACATTTTAAAAATATGCAATCTCATGATCAGTGTAACAATCTTAAATGTAGTAGGCATTTCCATGTTACAAATGATAAAAATGAAGCTCAGATAATTTAATTTGTCCAAGATCTCCAAGTTAGTAAATGCTAGTGATGTTGGAGGCTCATGGAGAGGCCAAGAGAGGCCTTGATGGGCAAGACAGAATTGGAGATTAAGACTGAAAGAGTCAGCAAAGCACAAAGATTTTATTGAAGTGAAAGCACACACTCAAAGTGCAGGCAGACTCTAGATGTGAATCAGCCAAAGGGTCTTCAGGAGGGGCTTATATTTTGAGTTGAGTAGGTAGGAAATGTTAAGGGGATGGGATTTGGGTGGAGCAGAAGCAAAAGGCAAGGCACCCCCTTCCCAATGGGAGGGGGAGTTTTTGTCTTTATGTGGTCCTTTCCAGAACTGTCATGACGTGAGTGCGTGATGGGTACCGGTCTACTGCAATGCTAATGGTATTATAATTCGCTATAGGTCACCTTTCCCTCAGGCAGGGTGGTGCCTGGCCCTGCTGCTTAGAAATGGTCCTTGTTTGTCTCTGCGGTTTTCCCTTGCAAGCTTGCTTCCTCTTGCAGGCCTGTTTCTGCACAGAGCCTGAGAGAGGAAGGCAGGTACCTCAATCTAGCTCTCCTGCTTGGCCAGGTTTACAACAAATCCTTACACTTAAGCTCTTCCGTGCACCAGATTCTTTCGACATTCATTCCTGATGTTCCTCCGTTACTAATTTAACATGTGACCAGTTGAAGCATATTTCCATATTAGAGTCTTCATTAGCATTTGCTACATTTTGCTCTGATGCATTATCCTTCATGATTTTCTGCTTGTTTTGTTTTTTTTTTTTTTTCAACTTGCTCTTTCTTTGTACTATTTTCTGGGTTCATTTACTCTTAATTAGGGTACCCACAATGCTCTCTCTGGACCTCAACTGTCTGGAGAAGGAGAAGGAGTGTCTCTGCAGGTCTAGTTAAACATTGTAACACTTCGAGCATTGTCCTTAGCTCTAATTGTAAGACAAAAGATAAAAAAAATTTTCCTGCTATAAGTCCCTCTGTTTTTAATCCCAACTTTTTGAATACTGTGAGTTTTAATAAAAAAAAATAGCTTATTGTTTTTCCTCATGGAATGATTCTCTTTCCTTAGCCTTTCTTCCCTTTTGTCCAACTATGGACAACCATGAGATCAAATTTTGGCTACACTAACCCCCCACTCAGAAACACACACACACACACACACTTTTTTGGAATTTAACTTCTGCTTTCAGTTAGGGAAGAACTGAGACTATTGATAATTTGCACATCTACTGATTCAAAATCCAAATAAACTAGGCATTGATGTAGTTCCATTTGTTTATTTTGCTTTTATAGCTTGTACTGTTAAGGTCATATCCAAAATATTATTGCAATATTAACTTCACACACACACACACACACACACACACACACACAAAACACATTTCTGCACAGCAAAGAAAACAATCAAAAGAGTAAATGCAACCTATGGAATGGGAGAAAATATTTGCAGGCCATACATATAATAAGGGGTTAATATCTAAAATATGTAAGAAAATTATACAACTCAATATTTAAAAAAAAAATAACCTGAAGAAAAAACAAGCTAAGGAGTTGAATTGACATTTCTCTCCCAAAAGATGTAAGTTGCCAACAGGTATATAAAATCATGCTCAACATCAGTAATCATTAGATAAATGCTAAACAAAATCACATTGAGATATTATCTCACATCTGTTAGAATGACTATTAATAAAAGCTAAATAAAATCTCCAAAACCATGAAATAACAAATGCTGGCGAGGATGTGAAGAAACTAGAAAACTTGTATACCATTGATAGAAATATAAAACAGTGTATTTGCTATAAAAAATAGTACATAGTTTCGTAAGAAAAAATAATTAAAAGTAGACCCACCGACCCAGCTTCTGAATATTTGTCCAAAAGAAGTGGCATCAGAATTGAAAGCTATTTGGACTCTCATATTTATTAAGCATTATTTAATAATCATGGGTGGAAACAACCTAAATATCCATCCACAGATGAATGGATAAAAGACATGTGGTATATACATACAATAAATATTGTTGAGCCTTAAGAAAGAAAATTCCACCATATGTAACAACACGAATAATCCTCCTTGAAGACATTTTGTTATATGAAATAAGACAGTAAGAGAAGGACAAATACTTCATGAGTCCACTTACATTAGGTGTCTAAAGTAGTCAAACTTAGAAGCAGGAAGTATAAAGTTGGTTTCCAGGGGATGGGGGAGAAGGAAGTCAGGAATTACTTGTTCCGTGGGTATAAAGCTTTGTTTATGCAAGATGAAAAAGTTCTACAGATCTGTTTGCTGTGCATGTAGTTAACAATATGGTACCATACACTCAAATATTTGTTAGGAGGTAGGTTTCTCATTATGTGGTGTTTTTTGTTTTGTTTTGTTTTTTTTAAATTTTATTTTTCTTTATTGATTTTTAGAGAGAGGGGAAGGCAAAGGTAGAATGAGATAGAAACATCAATGAGAGAGAACATTAATTGGCTGCCTCCTGCATGCCCCCCACTGAGGATCAGGCCCAAAACCTGGGCATGTGTCCTGCCCAGGAATCAAACTGGCGATCTCTTGGTGCATGGGTTGATGTTCAACCACTGAGTTACACCAACCAGGCTCATTATGTGTTTTTACTACAATAATAATTTTTTAAAAATGAAATCAGACATAATAATACATAAAACTGTGTAAAAAATAAGCCAGTCACAAAATAACACACAGTGTATGATTCATTGATTTGGGTTAAAATAGGGAAATCTAGTCTATGAAGATAAAAATCAGAACAGTGTTTAAGAGGATGTGACTGGGAGAGAAAATAATAGAGATTGCTGAAGTGTTAGTAATGTTCACTGTCTTGATATAAGTGATGGTTAGATGGATGTGTCCTCTTAGTAAATTGACAGAGCTTTGCACTGTGGTTTGTGTACTTTTCTGTAGTATGTCACACTTCCATAAAAAAGAATAAAACGATATAAGAAAGAAGGATTAGAAAATAAAAACAAACAAAAGTGAGTTTTATTCTAAGTTACAAATAAAATAGGGTGCTCTGTTTACAATGATGGCAAGGACTTATGTCAAAGATCCAGGTCATGACAATATCAATTAGAGAGAATGACAAATGCCAAAGCTCTGAGGTGGGGTTTTGAATAAATGACAATAACATCACTGTGGCTGAAATATAATGAGGAAAGGGAGAATGCTTAGATATAAGTTGGAAAAGAAAAGTAAGCCCAATATTTATATAGGGCCAGGTAGGTGAGTATGGAACTATGTATTTTTACGCTAAGCTTGATGTAAAGCTATTGAAGGAGTGTAAGCAGAGGAGTGAGAAGATATGCTATGTTTAAAAAAAAAAAAAAATTCTGTGTGAAAAGTGAATAGAAGTAGGGAAGAGGGTAATACCGGACTAAGAGATGATTTAGAAGACCTAGACCTGAGCAGTAGTCCTGGAGAGAGTAGGTGGTGATTAGATCAAGTCTATTTAGTTAGGTACCCACTTCATAGATTGATTTTCCATCACATATTTACTAAGAAAAATGATATATTTTAAATTATATAAATACACACACACACATACATACACACACATATGTGTATGTCTATTTTATACAAAGGGATGGGTAAAAGTAGGTTTATAGTTGTGAGATGCAAAACACAGAGTTTAATCTTGCATTATTATTTATTAATTATTGTACAGAGTGGGGCAAAAGTAGGTTTACAGTTGTTCATATTAAAAATGATAAAATAGCCCTGGCCAGTGTGGCCTAGTTGGGAGCATTGTCCTATCCTAGTCAGGCACATACCTGGGTTATAGGCTTGATCCCCAGTAGGGAGTGAGCAGAAAACAGCTGACTAATATTTTGCTCTTGCATCAATGTTTCTCTCTCCCTCTTCCTCAACCCCTCAAATCAATATAATAAAAATAATAAAATAATAAATAATAAACAAACTGTTTTGTTTTTTTTATCCTCATCAGAGGACATTTTTGCATTTATCCTCAGATAGAGCAGGAGGGAGAGAGGGGGGAAGAGAGAGAGAGAGAAAGACAGAGAGAGAGAGAGAGACATCGATGTGAGAGAGAAACATTGAGTGGCTGCCACCCACACGACCCCAACTGGGGCCAGGGACAAACTGCCACATACCACTGAGGTATGTGGCCTTAGCAGGAACTAAACCCAGGACTCTCTGGTCTGCAGGCCGACACTCTAACCACTGAGCCAAACCTACCAGGGCAACTCTGTGTTTTATGTTCTCATAACTCTAAACCTACTTTTGCCCCACCCTGTATTATTTATTAGTATTATTTGTCTTATTATTATTATTATTATTATTTTGTATTCTTCCTTATGACTTTATCTTTTAGGTAATGATGACTGATAATTTAACCTACATTTGCCTACAATTGTATACATGTACACATAAACATACATAAATGGGCATACTTGACACTAAATTAATAAACTAATTTTTAACTATTTGAACAAATGGTTATTTGAACTATTTGAAACATGCGAAATAAATGGGGTTTATTTATTTTGGAAGATACAAAATTAATAAATGCATTGTTTACTCACCCAAAATTCAAAATTGTTTTAAAAAATAGAAACATGACTTTTTCCTTAACACAATTATTAAACTAAATATTTTTATTACAGAACCTTAGAAGCAAGAATTTTGCTAACAACTGATATCTCTTCTGAGTCATACAGAATATCTGCAATTAAATATTTCAAATTATTCTTGGTTTATTGAGCAAAACTCATTAAAACCCCATGTATAGGAATAGGTGACATACACCGACACAATTTCACTTGCCCAATAGTGCATTCATTACTAAGCATAGTCATGAAATGTCTAATGGGAAATAATTCTCACTTGCTGCATATAAAAACAAAACACCCTTTAAAATGTTATTCCTGTCTTCTTTAAGTGGGTGGAGCTGAAATCAGATCACAAGACTAAGAAATGAGAAGGTTAAGACTAAAGTGAGAGAACTGTGTGGTTTACTTATTGCCTGCTTTGCAACCACAAACACTGTTCAGAGTATGATGGGTTTGATGTCAAACAACTTAGACTCAGGCCCTCTCTGTAGCATCCAGAAAATTAATTAACCTTATAAAACCACTTCAGTTTATTCATTTGTAAATGTGGAGAATAATGACTAGTGCTCAGGATTTTTAAATAATTAAGTAACCAATGTATCTAAAATAAGTATTATAAACTGGCATTGTGCACTTTGGATACTTGTTGCAGACATGTTCAGCACACACATGGCAAACAAAAAAAAAATGAGAATAACATGCTAACATTAAGAAAGTAGGAGTTCTGATGTAAACATTCTGATGACATATATTTTTTTAAAAATCATGAAATCTGGTAATACCAGACCAGCATTCCTGCATAAATCTAAAAAAAAAAAAGCTATCCATTAGAAAAGGAATGAACTTTTTAAGTTATCATATTCAACACTGGGTCACTACTTTGTTAATACTGCCTTTCACCTTTAAGAAAATATTGATAGTTACAGACAAGAAGTTAGCAGGGATTTTTAAAAATTTAACATGCTGTACATAGAAGAAGGGTTTCTCCCTCCCAAGGCTCCATTCAATTAATAACATACATTTTTAGCCCCGGCCAGATGCTCAGGTGGTTGGAGTGTTGTCCCATGCACCAAAATGGTTTTGGATCTGAATCCCAGCTGGGCACACATCTAGGCTGCAGGTTTGGTCCCCAGTTGACTCATATATGGATCAATGTTTCTCTCTCTAACTCTCGCCCTTTCTGTCTCTCTCTAAAATCAATCACAACAAAACATATCCTCAAGTGAGGATAAAAAAAACAAAACATTTTTTTAAAGAAATGAAAGCTCACAGATTTGAAGAGGAAAATAAAAAGATTAAGGAAGCAGCAGAATAAAAAAAAAATTCAAGGAATTTCTGAAAAACTGAAATATATTAGAAAAATATAACTGGTAAAAAAAATAAAATAAAAAAAGAAGAAGAAGAAAAAGCAGAGGATAAGGAACTTAAACGCATACATGAAGGGGCTGCTGCCAGGGTGGACCTGACATTCTTTGTAGAATTCCAGAGGCTTGGTTTTTTTTTAAATAAGAGATAGGACATGTGGTATGAAATTTGGTAGGGACAACAGAACATCATTTACAGATCTTACTTAATGCTTACAGAGCATTATTTACTCCCAATTATAGATAATTTCCTCTAATTGTATGTACAGAATACCCACAGCCCAGTTTTTCACACCCCAGTCAAAATTAGGGATGTTTTTCCCAACACCGATTGAGCACAATTTGTGGAAGACACCTAGGAAGACAGTATGAGTGATAAAGCCAAAGTGCAGACTTCCTCGTTTGGGCATGTTTGTAGGTGGTTTGTGTCAGGCTCCACCCATATAACCAGAGCTCTTAAATAGCTTTCATTTATATATGTATGTATGTATGTATTTTTGTTTTTGGCTGGGATCTATTTCCTAAATGAACAGACAGAAAGGACGTCAGAATAGTAAGCTGCTACTAAAGTTAAAGGGACATTAAAGCATTAGCCAAATCCTGTACCCTATATTAGCAGACAGGTGAGGAAAAGAAGGTAAGATTGGTGGTACACTGATTGACTAGTTGGAAATGTGATACATTGTAACCAGCTAGAACTGTCAAATTTACTAAGGTGAACTAATACAAATCAACCTACCAACAAATAGAGGTGCCAAAATTCTTGTCTCAGATGACAAAAAACTGATGTTTCTCAGGATCCACTTCAAAACTTCCCTAGTCTTTTATCTTTTAGAGAGATAAAAAGACTTCCCTAAAATTTTATAAATATAGGTCTGAATTTATATTGGTAAAGAGTGTCAAAGTTTTATAGACAGTATAACCTAGGACACTTGAAATTTAGAAACTAAATTAGCCCTGGCTAGGGAAGCTCAGTTGGTTGGGCATCCTCCTGTGCATAGGACGGTTGCCAGTTTGATTCCTGGTCAGGGCACATGTCACATTGTGGGTTTGATCCCTGGAAAGGGGTGTGCAAGAGGCAGTTGCTTGATCTCTCTCTCTCTCTCTCTCTCTCTCTCTCTCTCTCCCTCTCCTTTTCTCTCTATCTAAAAATAATTTAAAATGTAAAGAAAAAGAAAAGAAAAGAAAAAAAACAACACTAAATTAATGTGGTCCTTGATTGGAACAAGTATTCTGACAAACAAGCAAAACCAACTGAGTAAAATGTCAACTCACAGAAGAGGAAACATTGATGAATAATATATATACAAAGATGTTCAACTTCCCTAATACTCAAATGAGTGCAAATTAAAGCCACACAATGCTTCATATCCCTTATATTAACAAATAATTGAAAGTGCAAAAGTAAGAAGGATGTGGAGATGGGGACTTTTATGTGCTGCTAAAGATTGCAGAGGAATGTGCCTGAGCAGTATCTAAATTGAGAATGTGAATGACCCATGTTTCAGATGTTTCATACCTTAGTGCTTATATTCTTGAAAAGTATTTCTCATTACACACACAGGGACATATACCAAAATGTTTATTCCCATAGCAATATTATTTATTTATTTATTTATTTATTTAATCCTCACACGAGGACATTTTCCATTTTTTGTTCAGATAGAGTGGGAGGGAGAGAGAGGAAGAGAGAGAGAGAGAGAAACATCGACATGAAAGGAACACATCAAATAGCTGCCTCCTGCACAACCCAACCAAGGCTGGGTACAAACAGCAACCGAGGTACATGCCCCTAGAGGGAACTGAACCTGGGTCTCTCTGGACTGCAGGCTGATGCTTTAACTGCTGAGCCAAACTGGCCAGGGGGCAATATTATTTTAAAAGAAGAAAAAAAAAAGTGTAATGGCCAATTAATACAATAATAAGTAATTACATGGCCATGTCTCCAAACAAATTAGTACCATTAATGATGGATATGAATGAATGTGATTTATAAAAGAAAAGAGAACTAAATACAAATATACTTGCAATGAGATTTCTGTAAGAGTTTTGAGAAGCTATTGTACATAAAATACAAGCATGTAAGGAGTACTATAAAAAAATTCATGAGTTAATAACTTTACAAATTAAAAATACAGTTGTGGTAATTATTAGGCAAGCAATAAAATATTAGAATATTAGAAATAAAACAGAGCAGAAAAACAAACAAAAACAGAAATAAAAATAATAAAGAAAACTAAGAATTATAATCCAAAACTAAGAATTCCAACATCACCTATTAGAACTCCAAAAAGAAGTAATAGAGAAAATAGGAAAAAAAGAAAATCAAATTGATACAAGGGAATTTCTCAGTGTGATTTGTAAATCCTAACTATCCCTCAAAATTAAGCAAACAAAACACACCATCGCAAAATTTAGAACAATGAGAATAGTGAAAATGCCCTAAAATAATGCTTGAGGAGAGGGTTGGTGGTGGGGAATGAGTTATTTCACTAAAGACTGCAGCTAGACTAGAAAGATATTTTCTCATTAGCAATAGAGGATTTGAGAGAAAATGGAATATTATTCAGCCATAAAAAGGAAATCCTGGGTGATGTCAGAGGAATGGCAGGCATGAGGGATCCCCTTAGTATTTCCCCCTGAAATTTCAACAATTTGTACAGCTAGCACTCAACAAATGTATCCCTGCTCAACATACAGGCACACGTGGCAGATCCGTGCATTAAAGCGTCTAAAGGCAGGCAAGCAGGGAAAAATCAGGAAGGGAGAAAGGCTCACACTAGCCATAAAGATTGAAACTTTAAAAACCAAACAGAAGTTCTGGAGATGAAGAATTCAATAAAAGAGATCAGGAATGAACTAGTAAGCAAAGGAAATAGAGCTGACCAGAAAGAGAAAATAATTAGAATTCTCAAGGCAGCCAAAAAGAAAATAATCTATAAAAGAAAGATCATTAGGTTATCCTCAGACTTCCCAACAAAAACTCTACAAATCAGAAAAGAGTGAAACCAAATATTCAAACTACTGTAAGAGAAATTGCCAACCAAGGACAATATATCACCCAAAGTTATTCTTTAAATATAGAGGAGAAATAAAGACATTTCCAGACATACAGAAGCTGTGGGAATTTATCACCAGAAGGCCTCCACTGCAGGAAATACTCAAGGGAGTTATTCTATCTTAAACAAAGAATGAAAGATCACAACACTTTGAGTAAGATCACCAACAAACTTATAGCACAAACAGGGATAATTTGTGACAACAAAAACATAAAAGGGGATGGGGGAAAGGTCTGAATTTGCAAAGAAGGATGGAGATCAGATGCATTCAAAACAAACAAATAAAAAAAAACTACTGCATGTATGAAACTAATGATACCCCTCCCCTCACACACACAAACAAAAACAAATCTGAGACAAATCACTTAAAAAAAGAAGAAACAGAGGAAAAAAGTATGGGATGTCATGAAATAAAAGCAACAGAAAGAAACACAAAAGAAAAGAACTAATGTAAGCACAGAATTATCACAAAACAACAACAACAAAATGGCTATAGAAAATTTTCATACATCAATGATTACCCTAAATCTAAATGGACTGAATTCATTAATAAAGAGGCACAGATTAGCAGATTGGATAAAAATAAAACCCAACCAACCCTCTCCAGTGTGTCTCAGTTGGTTGGGCATCAACCCATGTACCAAAAAGATTACCGGTTCAATTCCCCGCTAAGGCATATACCCGGGTTGTAGGCTCGATCCCTGGTAGGGGGTGTGCAGGAAGCAGCTGACCAATGTTCTCTTACATCAGTGTTTCTCTTTCTCCCTCTCCCTTTTTATCTCTCTCTAAAAATCAATGCAAATATATTTTCTAAAAAGAAAAGAAAAACAATAACAACAACAACAAAACATATGCTGCCTCTAGGAGACACATCTAAGCTAAAAGACAAAGTTAGACTCAAAGTGAAAAGGTAGAAAATAACTCTCAAGCAAATCACATCCACAGGAAAGCATGTATAACCATGCTTTTATCTGACAAAATAGATTTCAAGATAACAAAATTAACAAGAAACAAAGATGGACACTTTATAATGACAGAGGGGATAGTACATCAAGAAGATATCAAAATTCTTAATATATATATGTACCTAGTCAGGAAGCACTGAAATATATAAAACAACTACTCACAAAACTAAAAGGAAAAACTGACAAAAACAAAATTGTACTTGGAGACCTTAATACCCTATTGACAGCTCTATATAGATCATCCAAACATAAAATCAATAAAGAAATATTTACCTTAAGTGATGCATTAGATCAAGTGAACATAATCAATATGTACGAAGGTTTTCACCTCAATACACCAGATTATACATTCTTTTCTAGTGCACATGGAACATTCTCAAGGATAGACTATATATTGGGTCACAAAACTAGCCTCAACAAATTCAAGAAGATTGAAAGTGTGTTAAGTATAATCTCTAAAATTATAAATCAACTGCCAAATGGAAGTAAAAACAAACAAACAAACAAAAACACAAATATGTGAAGATGAAACAACATACCACTGAAAAATGACTGGGTCAATGAAGAAATAAAAGGTAAGATTGAAAGATATATAGAGGCAAATGAGAATGATAATACAACATATCAAAACCTCTGAAATGCAGTAAAAGTTTATATCATTACAGGCATATGTCAAGAAACGAGAGCAATCGCAAGCAACTTAACATTACATCTTAAAGAACTAGAAAACGAATAACAAAAGCAATCCCAAATCAGCAGAAAAAGGGAATTAATAAAAATTAGAGCAGACTTGAATGAAATAGGCAACCTGGCTAATCTCACTAAGAAAAAAAGAAAAAATACTCATATAAACAAAATCAGACATAAAAGAGGAGAAGTTACCACAGTCATCAAAAAGATATAAAAGAGCATACTAAAACACTATAAAAAACTATATGCTACTAAATTCAATTACCAAGAAGAAATGGATAAGTTCCTGCAAATATATAACCTTCCTAGCCTGAATCATGAAGAATTAGAATAGCTAAATAAACCAATCAACAGGGAAGAAATTGAAACAACCATCAAAAACCTCTCAAAAGCACTGACCGGTTTAGCTCAGCAGTTTGGGCATCAGCCCTCGGACCAAAGAGTCTCAGCTTCGATTCCTGTCAAGGGTACATACCTCGGTTACAATTTGGTCCCCGGCCCTGGTCCAGATCATGCGGGAGGCAACCAATCAATGTGTCTCTCTCACATTGTCACATTGATGGTTCTCTCTCTCTCTCTCTCTCTCTCTCTCTCTCTCTTTCTCTCTCTCCCCCATCCCTCTCTATCTGAAGATAAATGGAAAAATATCCTTGGGTGAGGATTAAAAGAAATAAAAAACTCTTGCCCTGGCCAGTTTGGCTCAGCGGTTACAGCGTCGGCCTGCGGTCCGGAGAGACCTGGGTTTGGTTCCCGCTAAGGGCATGTACTTCGGTTGCAGTTTGTCCCCGGCCCTGGTTGGTCGTGCGGGTGGCAGCCACTCGATGTGTCCCTTCACATCGATGTTTCTCTCTCTCTCTCCCTTCCTCTCTCTCCCTTCCACTCTGTCTGTACAAAAAATGGAAAAATATCCTCGGGCGAGGATAAAAAAAAAAAAAAATTAGTAAAAAACTCTCAAAAAGTATAAGTAAGTTCAGGACCAAGTGGCTTCACTAGTGAATTCTAGCAAAAGCTCAAAGATTTGAAACCTATCCTTCTCAAACTCTTGCAAAAACTTAAAGAATTGGCAATACTTCCTAACGCATTTTATGAGGACAACATAACCCAGATACCAAAACCTGACAAGGAAAAATGGAAAAAGAAATCTAAAGACCAATATCTCTGATGAATACAGATGCAATAATTCTAAACAAAATACTAGCAAATTGAATACAACAGTAAATTTTTAAAATAATACAATCAAGTAGGGTTCATTCCAGGGGCACAAGGATGGTTTAACATATGCAAATCGATCAATGTAATATACCACATTAACAAAACAAAGGATAAAACTTATATGATCTTATCAATAGATGCAGAAAAGCATTTGATAAGATGCAACATCAATTTATGATTAAAGTACTCAATAAAATGGAAATAGAAGGGAAGACCTCAACATGATAAAGTCCATATATGACAAACCATCAGTTAATATCATACTCAAAGGTTAAAAAAAAAAAAAGAGAAAAGCTTTTTGTCTAAAATCAGGAACCAGACAAGGGTGATCACTCTCACCACTCTTATTCAACATAGTTCTGGAAGTCCTAGCCAGAGCACTCAGACAGAAGAATAAATAAAATGTATCCAAATTGAGAATGAAGAAGTAAAAGTTTTATATTTTAGCAGATGATATGATTCTGTATATAGAAAACCCTAAAGATTGCACCAAAAATCTATTAGAAACAATAATCAAATACAGTAAAGTTAAAGTATGCAAAATCAATTTCTAAAAATCCGCTGTATTCTTATATAATAACAATGAAATCTCAGAAAAAATAAATAAAAAGAACAATCCCTTTTGCAATTGCAACCCAAACAATAAAATACCTGGGAATAAACTTAACAAAGAATGTGAAGAACCTATATACTGAAAACTACAAAACACTATTAAAAGAGATTGAGCCCAGCCAGTGTGGCCCAGTGGCTGAGCATCAACCCATGGACCAAGAGATCACTGGTTCAATTCCTCATCAGGGCACATCCCTTGTTGTGGGCTCAATCACCAGTGGGGGGCATGCAGGAGGCATCCAATTGATGTTTCTCTCTCTCTCTTCCTCTCCCTATAAAGTCAATAAAAAAGGCACAATAAAATGGAAAGGTATTCCATGTTCATGGATGGAAAGAATCAACATAGTTAAAATGGCCATATTACCCACAGTAATATACAGATTTACTTCAATGCTCCTCAAATCCCAATGTCATTTTTAAAAAAGAAATAGAACAATAACAAAAAAAAATCAGATTAGTATGGAATCACAAAAAAGCTCTAATAGCAAAGCAACCCTGAGAAAAATGAACAAAGCCAGAAGAATTGCACTACCTGACTACAAATTATAATACAGAGCCATAATAATCAAAACAGATTGGTTTTGGCATAAAACCAGACACACAGACCAAAGGAACAGAATTGAAAGCACAGAAATAAAACCGCATGTATATGGGCAAATAATTGTTGACAGAGGCACCAAAAACACACAGTGGAGAAAAGAAAACCTCTTCAATAAATGGTGATGGGAAAATTGGAAAGTCAGGTGCAAAAGAATGAAACTCAATTATGGTTTGTCCCCATGTACAACATTTAATTCAAAACGAACCAAAGACCTAAACATAATATCTGAAACAATAAATTACATAGAAGAAAACATTAGTACTACACTTATGGACCTTGATCATAGAGAACAATTTATAAATTTAACCCCAAAGAAGAGGGAAGTAAAGGCAAAAAATAAACAAATTGGAATACATCAAACTAAAAACTTCTGCACAGCAAAAGAAACCAACAACAAAACTAAAAGGCAACCAAGTGAATGGGAAATGATATTTGCAAACAACAGCTCTGGCAAAGGATTAATATCCAAAATATAAGAACTCATACAACTCAATTCCAAACAGATAAGAAATCCAATTAAAAAATGGACAAAGGCACCAGAATGGTTCTCTTGGTTGAGCATCATCCCATGAACTGAAAGATCACTGGTTCAGTTCCTGGTCAGTGCACATGCCAGGTTTTGGGCTGTTTTCCCTGTAGAGGGCATGCAGGAGGCAGCTGATCCATGTTTCTCTCACACATCAATGTTTTTCTCTCTTTTCCTCCCCCCTCCTTCTCTCTAAAATCAATAAAGAAAACATATATTGAAAAAAAAAAATGGATAGAGGGTTCCAAAATGGTGGCAGAGTGAATGGAAGCTACACAGAATGTCTCCCAGAACCAAACTGGAATTACAACTGTAATACAGACAAATCAACGCGAAAAAGCAACAGAAAAGGAGCTTTCAAGGACCATATAACCAGGGACACTGATTTGATCCTGGTAGGCTTGCGAAGGCACATGATGGGGGCTGGGGGGGCCATAGACAGCAGCAGCCTTAGCTGGGAGCAGCGCCCTCGGGTTAAACTCTCAAGCGGTTCCACGGCGCAGAGCCAGGACAGAGGCTAAAAAAACTATAGCCACTCACCTGGGGCTCCAGCAGAGGGAGGGAAGACTGGACTGGAACTGTGAGGGGACACTCGAGATTGGGAGGGTGCTCAGAGCTTATGCTGAGTTGCAGCCATGCAGGACGGTGGCCATATTGCTCCTTACCAAGGCTCTGGGGAGAGGCCGAGGCCCCTCCCTCGGAGATCCAACCCAACCCTGTGGGCCATTGAAATGCTAATTGAGACTCATTAACAACCAGCATCTGCCCCACCCTCAGGAAAATCCCCTTATGCTGAGCACCTGAGGGAGTTTTTCAATCAACTGACAACCCAAAACTCTTTAAGAAACCTTGACTGCTAGCCTCCAGGCTAAAAGCCAGAGGATAACAGTACCTTTCCTGGGCTAGCAACTTTAACCAGGAAAGTAAGACTTGACAGTGATGTTTAACGTGGGTACTCCCTTGCTCATCTAAACCCAGGAGAGGGAGCCACAAACAGTAGAACACCAACACCCACAGGGAAAACTTGACAGGCTCCAAAGCCCACTGTGATAGCCAAAATGGCGAAAAACAGAAACAAAAGCCAAATGAAAGAACAAGAGACCTCCACCGAAGATAAGATCAATGTGGAGCAGTTAGGCAAGTTAACAGAGCTAGAATTCAGAGCCATGATCTTGAGAAATCTCAACAGCATGAGATATGCTGAAAATAAACGAATTGAAAATTAAAAATCACCAAGAACAGATCAAAAATGACATATCAGAAATGAAAAACACATTGGAAGGTGTAAAAGGCAGAGTAGAGCCCTGGCCGGTTTGGCTAGCTATTAGAGAGCGTCGGCCTGTGGTCCAGAGAGACCCGGATTCGGTTCCTGCTAAGGGCATGTACCTTGGTTGCAGTTTGTCCCTTGCCCTGATTGGGTCGTGCGGGTGGCAACCACTCAATGTGTCCCTTTCATGTCGATGTTTCTCTCTCTCTCTCTCTTCCTCTGTTCTATCTGAAAAAAAAAAAAAAAATGTCCTCGGGTGAGGATAAAAAAATAAACTAAAAGGCAGAGTAGAGGAAGCTGAGAACCGGATCAGTTAATTAGAAGACAAGGTAGAAAAAAATCAACCAATCAGAAAACCAAAAGGAAAAAACAATTTAAAAAAAGGAAGACAGCTTAAGAGAACTGTGGGACAACTGGAAACGGAATAATATTCGCATCATAGGAGTCCCTGAAGAAGAATAAAATGAGGAAGGGTTAAAGAATATATTTTAAAAAATAGTGACAGAAAACTTCCCTAATTTGGTGAAGGAAGAAGGCATTCAAGTTCAAGAAGCACAGAGAGTCCCAAGTAAGAAGAACCCAAACAGGCCCAAACCAAGACACATGGTAATTAAAATGCCAAAAATTAAAGACAAAGAGAGAATCCTAAGAGCATCAAGAGTTAAGCAACAGGTTACCTACAAAGGAACCCCCATAAGGCTAACAGCTGACTTCTCACAAGAAACACTACAGGCCAGAAGGGAATGGCATGAAGTAATCAAGGTCATGAAAATCAAAGATCTGAATCCAAGACTACTCTACCCAGCAAGGCTATCATTCAAAATGGAAGGTCAATTAAAGAGCTTCCCCGACAAAAAAAAAAGGCTAAGGGAATACATTAGCACCAAGCCAGCACTGCAAGAAATGTTAAAAGGACTACTGTAATTAGTAGAAGAAATAGGATGAAAAATATAACCACACTAAACAAAAATGGCAATAAACAAGTACATATCAATAATCAGCTGAAATGTAAATGGACTGAATGCTCCCATAAAATGACACAGAGTAGCTGATTGGATACAAAAGCATGACTCAACTATATGTTGTTTACAAGAGACCCACCTCACAACAAAAGACTCACGTAAGTTGACAGTGAAGGGATGGAAAACAATCTTCCAAGCAAACGGAAAGAAAAAAAAAAAAAGGTGGGGTAGCAATACTCATATTTGATAAAATAGATTTCAAAATGAAGTTCATAACTAGAGACAAAGAAGGCTACTACCTAATATTGAAAGGATCTATCCAACAGGAAGATATAACCTTGATAATCATATATGCACCCGATATAGGAGCACCAAAATATATTAAAAATCTTCTGGAGGACTTCAAAGGAGAAATCAACAGCAATACAATCACAGCAGAGGACTTCAACACCCCGTTCACACCACTGGATAGATCCTCTAGACAAAAAATTAACAAGAAAACACAGACTCTAAATCAAGCGCTAGATCAAATGGATTTCATAGATATATACAGAGAATTATACCACCGAAACTACAGAATTCACATTCTTCTCAAGTGCACATGGGACATTCTCAAAGATAGACCACATGATAGGACACAAACTAAGTCTCTACAAGTTCAAAAAGACTAAAATCATATCAAGCATCTTTTCAGATCACAATGGCATGAAACTAGAAATCAATTGCAAAAAGAACATGCAAAACATTTGAACACATGGAGGCTAAATAGCATGTTATTAAACAATGAACAGGTTACAGAAAAAATCAAGGAAGAAATTAAAAACTTCCCAGAAACCAATGAAAATAAACACACAACAAAAAATCTATGAGATGCAGCAAAAGCAGTTCTGAGAGGGAAGTTCATAGCACTACAGGCCTACCTGAAGAAACATGAAAAATTTCTAATCGACTGTCTAACCTCACAACTTAAAGAATTAGAAAGCAAACAAAAGGAAAACCCCAGAGCAAGGAGAACAAAGGACATAGTAAAGATCAGAGCAGAAATAAATGACATAGAGACCAAAAAAAGAATTGAAAGGAACAATGAAACAAAGAGCTGGTTTTTCGAAAAGATAAACAAGATTGATGGACCCTTAGCTAGACTCACCAAGAAACAAAGAGAGAGAACCCAAATAAACAAAATCAGAAATGAAAGAGGAAAAGTAACAACTGACACCACAGAAATACAAAAGATCATTAACAGCTACTATGAACAACTATATGGCAACAAATTCAACAATCTAAGTGAAATAGACAAATTTCTAGAAACACACAGTCTACCAAAACTGGACCTGGAAAAGATAGAAAACTTGAACAGACCAATAACAACTAAGGAAATCAAGACTCTCCCAGCAAACAAAGGCCCAGGCCCAGATGGTTTCACGGGAGAGTTTTACCAAGCATTGAAAAAAGAACTAACACCCATTCTCCTCAAACTATATCAAAAAATTCAAGAAGAAGAAGACTGCCAAACTTGTTCTATGAGGCCAGCATAATTCTAATTCCAAAACCAGAAAAAGACACCACAAAGAAAGAAAACTACAGGCTAATATCCCTGATGAACATAGATGCCAAAATCCTGAACAAAATAACTAGCAAATCGGATCCAGAAATACATCAAAAAAATTACTCATCATGACCAAGTGGGATTCATTCCAGGGATGCAAGGCTGGTACAATATTTGCAAATCAATAAATGTGATACACCACATAAACCAAATGAAGAATAAAAACCACATGATCATATCAAAAGATGCTGAAAAAGCATTCGACACAATCCAGCATCCATTTCTGATAAAAACGCTCAGCAATGTGGGAATAAAAGCCATATATGAAAGAACTACAGCCAACATCATACTCAATGGGCAGAAACTAAAAACATTTACATTAAGAAAAGGAACAAGACAGGGATGTCCACTTTCGCCACTCTTATTTAGCATAATATTGGAAGTCTTAGCCACAGCAATCAGAACTGAAGAAAAAATAAAAGGGATCCAAATTGGAAACAAGGAAGTAAAACTGTCATTATTTTCAGATGGCATGGTATTATACATAGAAAACCCTAAAGACTGCTTCAAAAATCTACTAGACTTAATAAATGAATTTGTCAAAGTAGCAGGATACAAAATTAATGTCAAGAAATCAATGCATGCCTATACACCAATGATGAACTCACAGAAAGAGAAACTGAAAAAACAATCCCATTTACCACCGAAGCAAAAAAATTAAGATGCCTAGGAATAAACTTAACCAAAGAAGTAAAGGACCTATTTTCAGAAAACTGCAGGACATTGAAAAAAAAAAAAGAAATAGAGGAAGATATAAAAAAGTGGAAGCACATACCTTGTTCATGGATTGGAAGAATTAACATCATTAAAATATCCATATTACCCAAAGCAATCTATAGATTCAATGCAATCCCCATCAAAAACCAACTGCATATTTCACAGAACTAGAACAAATACTTCAAAAGTTCATATGGAACTAAAAAATTCCCTGAATAGCCACAGTAATTTTGAAAAAAGAAGGACAAAGTAGCTGGGATCACAATACCAGATACCAGTTTATACTACAAAGCGACTGTAATCAAAACAGCCTGGTACTGGCACAAGAACAGGCATATAGACCAGTGGAACAGAACTGAGAACCCAGAAATGGACCCAAGGCAATATGCTCAATTAATATTTGACAAAGGTGGCAAGAGCATACAGTGGAGTAAAGACAGCATCTTTAATAAATGGTGTTGGGAAAATTCACAGCTACATGCAAAAATATGAAACTAGACCATCAACTTACACCATACACAAAAATACATTCAAAATGGTTAAACGATTTAAATGTGAATTGTGAATCTATAAAAATTTTAGAAGAAAATGTAGGCATCAAAATTTCAGACATCATATGCGGCAGAATTTTCACTGATACATCACCTAAGGCAATAGAAACAAAGGAGAAAATGAACACATGGGACTTCATCAAACTCATAAGCTTCT
The DNA here is from genome assembly GCF_014108415.1 of Molossus molossus. NCBI lineage: Eukaryota > Metazoa > Chordata > Mammalia > Chiroptera > Molossidae > Molossus > Molossus molossus. Next base: position 70,748,426 of record NW_023425344.1, on the reverse strand, counting down.
GCACAGCAAAAGAAACAACCACCAAAATGGAAAGGCAACCCACTGTATGGGAGAATATCATTGCCAATGATATATCAGATAAGGGGTTAATTTCCAATATATGTAGAGTGCTCATACAACTTCACAAAAGGAAGACAAAGAACCCAATGAAAAAATGGGCAGAGGACCTATATAGACACTTATCTAAACAGGAGATACAAATGGCCAAGAGACATATGAAGAAATGCTCAACATCACTAATCATCAGAGAGATGCAAATTTAAACAGTGAGGTATTACCTCACACCTGTCAGAATGGCCACCATCAACAATTCATCAAACAACAAGTGTTAGCAAGGGTATGGAGAAAAGGGAACTCTAGTACACTGCTGGTGGGAAGGCAGACTGGTGCAGCCTCTATGGAAAACAGTATGGGGTTTTCTCCAAAAATTAAAAATTTAATTTCCATTTGACCCAGTGATCCCACTTGTAGGAATATACCCTAAGAAGCCTGAAACACCAATCAGGAAGAATATATGTGCCCCCGTGTTCATTGCAGCACTATTTACAATAGCTAATATCTGGAAACAGCCCAAGTGTCCATCAGTAGACAAATGGATGAAAAAGTGGTGGTACATATACACAATGGAGTACTATGCAGCTGTAAGAAAGAAAGATCTCTAATTCTTTGAGAGGACATGGAGGGACCTGGAAAGTACTATTCTAAGTGAAATAAGCCAAGCAGAAAAAGACAAATACCACATGATCTCAATTATATATGGAATATAATGAACATAACAGTCTGAGGAATGAGGTAGACCCAGAAACATGGAAGTAAGGCACAGACTAACATCTCTCAGAAGAGGGGGTGTGGGGGGTGGAAAGAGACAAACCACTGAACTTATATGTATGTGTGCATAACCAATGGACATGGACAACAAAGCCGGGGACGGGGCGAGGGGGATGGGGCAGGGGGGTACCAAGGGGGTAAAAAAGGAGAAACATCTGTAACAAAAAAATAAATAAAAATAAAAAATGGACAGAGGACCTGAATGGACATCTGTCCTAAGAAGACATACAAACATCCAACAGATATATAAAAAGATGCTCAATTTCACTAGCTGTTAGGGAAATGCGAATCAACACTACAAAGGGATACCACCTCACACCTGTTAGAATTGCAATTATCAACAAGACAAGTAATAACAAGTATTGGAGATGTTGTGGAGAAAAGGGAACCCTCATTCACAGCTGGTGGGAAAGACTGGTACAGCCACTATGAAAAACAGTCTGAAGGTTCCTCAAAAAATTAAAAATAAATTTACCATATAACTAAACATTGCCTCTCCTTGGTATCTACCCAAAAAAGATGTATTCACAAAGATATATGTACCCCTATGTTCATTGCAGCATTATTCACAGTGTCAAGACATGGAGACAACCAAAGTGTCTTTTGATGGAAGATGGATAATGAAGATTTGTTACATATATACAATGGAATACTACTCAGCCATAAGAAAATATGTAATGCTTCCATTTGTGACAACATGAATGGATCTTGAGAACATTATGCTAAGCAAAATAAGTCAGTTAGAAAAAGCTAAAAATCATATAATTTTACTCCTATGTGGGATATGAAACTGAAACTCATGGAGACAGACAACAGTGTGGTATGTAGTTACCAGAGGGAAGGGGTTGGGGGGTTTGTGGGGTGTGAAGGGGGCCTAATATATGGTGATGGAAGATGATTTGACTTTAGGTGGTGGGCACACAGTGCAATATACAGATCATGCATTATAGAAATGTACACTTGAAACCTATATGATCCTATTAACCAGTGTCACCACAATAAATTTAATAATAATAACAAAAAGAAAAATATTATCATTTGCAACGACATGGATGAACTTGACAGGTATTATGCTAAATGTAACAAGCCAGATATAGAAAGACGAATATTGAAACACTGTTTCATATGACTTATATGTGGAATCTAAAAATAAAGTCAACTCACAGAGTGTAGGGCTGAGGTTTTGGTGGTTGTCAGGGTCTTGGGCTGGGATGAGGGGAAAATGAGATGTTAGTCAAAGAGTACAAACTTTTAGTTATCAGACGAATACGTGTTGAGGATCCAGTGTACAGCACGGTGATTACAGATAATAGTAATCTATTGTAGCTTTGGAATTTGCTAAGAGTAATTCTTAAGCATTGTTATTATACATACTCATCCACAAAAGATAACTATGTAAGGTGATGCTTGTATTGATTAATTTGATTGAGATAAACATTTTACAATGTATATGTATATAAAGTTTTCCCAATGTATACTTTAAAGGTATACAATTTTATTTGTTAATAAAGATGGGGAGGGGGGGTGGAAGAAAAAGTCAATAAATTGAGATATTCAATCTTGTAAGGGAAAATTAAAATTCCATTTCAAAACTATCAATCAAGTATAAAAGCCTAAATAAGATTATTTCAGATTAACAAAGATTTAGAAAATTAAAAAAAATTTTCTGAGTATATATCCAATAAAAATATGAGAGTAAATAACAAAGAAGAAAAATATGAGATCTAGGAAAGTATCCATTGAATCTGGGAGGTATGTGTTATCTCACTTTAGAATGACAACTGTATGCAAGCCTAAAACGTAACCAATCCATATAGTTGCAGGAACAAAGCACTCCACAAATTAGATTGAGAAATTAACAGATTAAAAGAACAAGTAAATACTCATAAAAATTTTTTTAGGATATGATACATGGATTCATTTAAAAAAAATTAGTACTCAATTTATCAGGCTTTCAATACAATTCATCACAGTGACCATGTACACTTACAGAAAGCCCCCCCTCCCACAGGTACTTTATGAAAGCCTCAGAAGATGCTTTAATTATAGATACTCATATTTATTTCTTAATTATATCTTAGGTTCATAATATATGTTAACTTTATTTCTTAGTGTCTTATTTGAATTCAAAAAACTTTATTCATTTTTTGCTTGCTTTAAAAAGATTATTTCTATTTACATTTTATGCTTTTCCTATTTTATTAATTTCCCCTTTAAAGATTCTATTTTCTTTATTGCCTTTCAAATTTTTCTGCCAGTCATTGCTTTTCATGTTATACTATTAACTTTATTTCCAAATATCTGTAGTATTTTTTTTTCACTTTCATTAATATCATATGAAGAGAAACTTTTCATTCTCACTGAGTTCCCAAAAGTATATATTCCTTAAAAGAAAGGCTGAAAATAAATATTTATCAATAAAAAGAAAAATTCCTCTTAAAGCATGCATTATCATTTAGGATGAACGGTAATAATAAGGAATAAACTAATTAAAATATTACATTCATTAAAAATAAAACAGGCCCAAAATAGAGTTGCTTATGCTAAGCACCATGTCACCAAACCAACATTTAACTTAATTATAGTTTGAGCTTTCCTAGAAATGGAATCTTAAGCCAGTCAATCAGGAATCACGTGATCAGCATTACTTAGGTAATCTACTTGATAGACCCCTAAAAACACTCCTTTTTGCCTAGTATGGCTTCCTTCTTCTACTCCCTTTACTATAAAAGTCTTTCATTTTGTACAACTCCTTAGAGCTCCTTTCTATCTGCTAGAGTAGGTGCTGCCTGATTTAAATCGATTTTTGCTTGAATAAACTTGTAAAATGTTTAATATGTTTAGTATGTCTCAGTTTATCTTTAAAAACAAACAAACAATTTTTTATTGATTTTTAGAGTGAGAGGAAGGGAGAGGGAGAGAGAGATAGAAACATCCATGAGCGAGAACATCATTTGGCTTCTTCCTGCATGCCCCCCACTGGGGATCAGGCCCACAACCTGGGCATGTGCCCTGACAGGGAATCAAACTAGCAACCTCTTGGTGCATGGGTCGAAGCTCAACCACTGAGCTACACTGGCCCGGCTCAGTTTATCTTTTAACACTAAAAAGTCACTATAAGTTTACAAGCTCTTATATTGACATATTTCTTTGCACTGCTAGTAACAAGTCTTTTAATACTTTATGCAGATTTCTTTCTTGATAGCTTTCTTAAAATGAAGTCCTAGATGTCCATTGTTTTCAAAGTGTTAATAATTACAAGTACAATTATTCTGTACATCATGAAGAATTAGATGTATATGTATTTGAACTCTATCACTGGATAATCCAATTATAAAAAGTTGATTTCTTGAGAAATTGGTTGGATTAGTAATATCTGTAAAGTTATATGTAATTGATTGATTGTATTTGAGCTTGCAGGTATTTTGTCTGTGATGATTTTACTTCTAGTTGAAATCAATTTTGGGTCATGATACTTTTCACTAAGGACCAAGCAATATTAAAAATATTAACTCTTCTTCTTCAATTAGGTGAATCCTGTATTAGACTTCTTTTGATGTAAGTTTATTTGATTAGGGAAAAAGACAGCTGGTTAAAAAACATACAAGGAAATGAGGAAAAAGCAAATTTCCTTGTTATAGCCAGGCCTTGTGGGAATTCAGGAATAGGAGATAGGCCAGGCCACACAAATAGAATTTAAAAGTTCAATACAGTTATGCCTCTTGTAAATTAGGTGGTGGGAACCAGGAGGTAATTTAGGATCCACCATTTTTTAGGAACCAGGATACCCTCTGATGATATTATACTGATAAGGAATCAGCCCTAAGAACTTCTTCTTCATTTTACTACTGTGCTTCATTCGAATGATTCACTTGCTCCCTCTAGGCTCCTGTTGCTATTGTCTAGTTATTTTTATAAGTTGTTATTATTATTATTATCAGTAGTAGTAGTAATGTTGTTCTTTCTTTCTCCATGCAGTCTCTAAAACCCCTTTCCCTTGTGTCTTTCCAATTTAGCAGCTGCTGGTATAAACTGTCTCTATATTACATAACATTTTCAAGTTTCTCACTGAAGAATCTTCCAGATTTAATTTAATCACCTCTTCCCTGTCAGTTAAAACATTTATTACTAAGAAATTTTTTTTCCTGGAGACGAGTAAGTACTCTCCCTTGTTCCATTTGGCTGTGGTCATAGTGTTAAAGTGATGTGTTAGGCAGCATGACCACCAATACATTAAGAAGTGACTAGAGCCCGGCTGGTGTGGCTCAGTGGATTGAGTGTCATCCCATGGACTGAGAGGTCCCAGTTCGATTCCTGCCAGGGCACATGCCCAGGTTGCAGGCTCAATCCCCAACAGGGGGCATGCAGGAGGCACCTGATTGATATACTTCTCTTACATCGATGTTTCTATCTTTCTTTCTCTCTGAAAAGTCAATAAAAACATATTTGAAGATAGATAAATAAATAAATAAATAAATAAATAAATAAATAAATAAATAAATAAATAAGTGACTAGAACCATAGAAAGCAAAGGGACAGAATACCTGAGGATAGGTTTTAAACACAGGAGACACTAAGAAGCTTGTTTTATTCGTGCCTCTAATCCAAATTCACAGCACAGACTCCACAGTGTAGATTATCTGTCTTGACATTTAGTAATTTAGAAAACACTAATGACTTTCCCAATAGCCTCAAATATTAAATAGGGCTTCCAAAAATTCTGATGCATTGCAAATAAAACTGAAATAATTTTATACAGGCTAGCAACTCAAAAATACATTTTGAAATTATATTTTTAACAGATAACATACCTTTGAAAATAATTAAAATTTTATACTTATTTTGAAAAATAAGTCTTTGATAAATTAGGAAAGAAGATTCTTTTTAAAAAAATTTTATTCTCAATGTTGTTGCATAGATTGGGTTTGCTTGGGTCTATATCATACTGAAACTCAATAATTCAGTATAACTGATTTAATGAAAAAAATGTATATTTAAACTGTTTAATAGTGGTACAATTTATACATTGTGATGATACAATGATTATAAAAATCTAAACCAACAAATCTGCATGTCTATTAAGTATATGAAAAGATGTAAATGTTAAGCAGTGCTGCCTTGTGTTGAGGTTTTTGGACCAATACAGCAAAATATTCTGATTAACCTAAAAAGGCAGTGTATAAAATAACTTGAATATTTCAAAGAAAGTAGATGTGCATAAAGTATTAAGTTTTTAAGCCTCTACCAGTTTGAAAAGAAACATGAGAATGAGGAAGAGTATAGAAATAAGTTTGTTATATTTTGTAAAGCTGGATTTTGCTGCCAAAATTTTATTAGAAGTTATAGGATTAGACCAAAGAAATACTCCTAGACAATAATAATTACATTTTAACAATTAATTCTATAATGCCAGTCTGATAATATTTAGTTCCAAATACACATTATATATAATGTAAGAGTTATCGTTCTATTTTAATTGAAAAAACTGCAAAATTACAACAGATATGATCATCATTTTCATTCCAGAAAACAGTGTAGCCTGATGGAAAACCAGAGGGATAAAAGAAAGACAAAGATGCAGAGAGAAAAATAGTACCGTGTTCTTTGGAGAACTCAACAATATATTGCGGCTGGTGTAGTGATTTCATACGATTCTTCATAAATAATCTGTAACAAAATCTAGCATTGTTGATTCCAAAAGTATATGAAATTGTCAAAACAATAGTAATTGTAATCAGTAAAAGGGAAAATAATATCAGAATATTTTTCACACCTGTTAGCGGTGACAAAAAGAATGAACTTAGCAATAATGTGTAAAACATTTTGCAAAACCTGCTTATAACACGGGAAAGATGCCAAAATTGACTTGCTGGCTGAGTAACTGAAATGCAGTAGATAACTAGGAGATAAAAGCTTCCTTTACAATAGAAGCAAAAGACAAAAATATTGAAAGATGGGATTTGGACTTATATATCAGAATTGAAATTGTAAATATTATTTATGGATGAGAGATGCACATGTTGGATCTAGCCAATTCTTCATATTCAGATATGCATATTCATCCTTTGATTAAGCATATAACTTTTTTTAGCACTTGTAAATACCATTGCCCAGATATTTTAAAAACAAAAACTACAAAAAAGTATCACTAGTAAATTGAGCACTTTAACAAACCATATTTCTATTTTCCACACTTCATTCCAGTTTTTGACCACATACATACTTTTTGCAAGTTAACAATCATTGAAGAGATAGAGTGTTACATTTTTAGATTTTTCTTTATCAAAAGCATTTTTCAAGATGATGTTGAGAGTTTTATAACTATTCATTTCAGTGGCTGTATAATAGTTCATTAAGTTGATGTAACGATATAATCACTGTCTCCCCACTGCTTCACATGTAATTTATTTAACAGTGCAGTGAAATTCATGTTGCACATGTTTTTATACTTTTCTTGTATCATCTCCTCAGGACACAAAACATTCTGGAAATGGAATTTTGGCTTTGATAATGGGAATAGAGAAGGATGAAGAAATAGACTAATAAATTTTAAAAAATATGATCCTTTATTTTAAATCAAGCCCATTATCTCACTCCATACTTTAATTAACATTGATGAGATTTTAGTTGAACTGTAAATTCAAGGTAGAAAACACTTCAGATTAAATATTGCACAAATTATTAAGTGTCTTAATTTGATTCTAAAATTATTTATCAAGCATTCAATCTGCACTTCAAAGTGTTATGGGATTGGTGGTAAAATAAAAACATCAAAATATAGGAGATAGGGATTTTGTCATTAAGAATTCTTTGGAAGGGAAAAAATTAAAAACAGACATGTAACGAACAGGAACATATATACTGTAAAAAAATAAAACAATCCATTGAATCTAAGCAGAAGCTTGATGTATGGTGAACATAGCGCTTATTATGATCAGATTGGAATGCCTGATCATTTTAGCCACATTTGTCTAAATAACTAATTCATCTGTCCATATCAGCTCACTTGTCAGCTTCTTGCTTCCTGAGCTATGTCAGGTCCTTGACCATTTGTTGTTATTTTATAGTGGCCTGTTTCTTCTGAGCACTTATTTGGTAATAACACATTCATTAGTGAGTAAAGTCTGGCTCCCCAACACTTGGTACAGTGCCAGAAAGCTACTTGGTACTCAATACATAGGTGTTGGCCAACTAATGTGCTGATGGAAGGAGAGATCTATGTTGACTTGAAGTGATAGATAAACTTCATGAAAATGGTAAAACATGTACTAGGGCTTAAGGAATTAACATGTTGAACATAAGGAACAGATTCCAAGCAGGGAATTGACCATAATAAATTGACAAGGATGGTCCTAAGTCCAGCTGAGTCTGGAATTTATATTAAGGTATAATTTTATAATGCTAGGGAATACTGACAATTTTAGTGAATTTACGGTACATATTAACAGGGTTATTTCTGTGTAAAAGCTCTAATAATTTTGGAAAATGAGAAAAGAACTTTTAAGAGGAGAGATGTTGGAACAAATTCACAGCCTTAGAGGTGGGATATGCTTTGTGTCTCTGGGATTTAAGATATGGCCAGAATGCAATATGACCCAAATATCAATGGAGTTAAATGAGTTAGGAATCTTTGGTGTTTGGCTATTGAATAGGTGATTAAAATGATTGTTGTAGTGACCAATACTGGCAGTGGGTAATGCACTAAAAGAAAAATATAACCTGCGATTTAATAATATGGAAAGTAGAAAAAAATGGATTGCCTAGTGAATGGATTATGGCATAGATTATATGGATGTAAAATGGAAATTTTGGTCCCTTTTCACCCTCGCCACTCCACCCCATCCCCAGGGTTTTCAGTTCTCAGTATAGCAAAGTGATGCTTTCTAATGGGATTCAGATCTTAACGCCATTCTGCTAAAAACCCTCTGATAACTCTCCTTTCCTCTAGTCTATGTGAAAGCAACATAGGATATGTCCTTCATGGCCGCTGAGCTCATATAAGATTTGTCTCTAACTTCCCCTCCAACTATTCCACTTTATTCTAGATGCAATAGCTTCCTTGATGGTTATTAAAAACTCCTAGCTTTTAAACTGGCTTCCTCTTTTACATGTAATGTTCTTCCTCTAAATATCCATGAGGCCAATGCTTTTATGTCCTCCAACCTCCCTTTGCTCAATGAGCCCTGCCCGGACAATTCTTTTTCAAATTGAAATCGACCCTCCTGTCTTTTTCAGTTGGGGCTGCTATCACAGTGTACCAGACTGGGTGACTTCTAAACAACAGACTTTTTTCTTACATTCTAAATGCTGGAAGTCAGGTCAGGGTGCATGGTTGGGTTTGGTGAGAGCCCATTTGGATTACATACTCCTCGATACATCCTCACATGGTAGAAAAAGGATGAGAGCACTCTGGAGCCCCTTTTGGAAGGGCAGTCAAGAACAAGAATTAAAATGAGGTTGCTGGTAATAAAACGTAATGCACATAGCATTAAGAAAAGAGAGAAATGGGATTAGTATGAGTTGGTGGGGGGAGGCTGATTATGGGGAGCTGAGTGTTCAGGTGGAAGAATAGGGGGATACATGTGTGCTACATGTTTGAGCAGCCCACTCAGAAAATTATTGACGATTAAGATGAGAAATCAGAATTATTTATTGTCCTCAAATATAAGATTTTGTGTATTAAAAGAGTGAATTTTATTAAATAATTGTATGTATTTGTTGTAATATCTTTATTGAGATCTTACTATGTGCCAGACACATTACCAACTACTTTTCATACTTTATCTCATTCAATCCTCCCAACAGCCCAGCATACATTTAAGAGAGAATTCACTTTGTTTTCACATTTGGTTATCTTGATTTCTGCCATCACCAACTGAAATCCCCACCATGTTCATTGAGTATACAAAGTGCAATCTGGGTTTAGTCTCAAGTGTTCAGTGTTTGAAATTACTTGCTTGTATTACTAAACAATTTCTAAAGCCAATTAAAGGGAAAGCAAGCAATTAAGGAAACATGTTTTTGCCACATGCCAGTCTCATTATTGGGACAGCACATTTATCCCTAATTAAAGTGGTACCTGGAGTACTCAGTAAATTACCATTTATTTCTTAGCTAAACTCATATCTCTTGTCCTCTTCTTAGGAAACTTACATCTTTAAATATCTCATTTTCTAATTATTATTTACATATGTATAAGGCTATTGGTATCAATTATCTGAAACATACACATGAGACATTATGTGTTTTCACTTTGTTTATAAAAGTCATTTATACAAAATAGTGTAAAACATTCCCTAGGAAAAAAAGTCATTCTAAACTGAGTAAACTAAAGGTCATACAGTGCAACATTTCTGTCAAGGTATTGGGTTTATTTTAACAAAGTAATTTAGTATCTAACAGTGACAATAATGAAGGCCAAATTATTTCACATTTTAATACAAGATGACTTATAACATTCAAACTGAATACACACCGTCATAAATATATATGAAAGCCAGTAAATGCATTTAAGGGGTTCAATACTTTGACCTATCAAAATGGTAAAATGATAAAAACATAGGTGTGTCTCAGTCATTGAGCATCAACCCATACACCAAGAGGTCGCTGGTTTGATTCCCAGTCAGGGCATCTGCCCATGTTGTGGGCCTGATCCCCAGTGGGAGGCATGCAGGAGAAGGCCAATCGATGTTCTCTCTCATCGATGTTTCCATCTCTCCTTACTTCTCCCTTCCTCTCTCTCTAAAAATCAATAAAGAAAAAAAAATGTTTAAACCAAAACATAGGTTAGTTATACTTTGTTGTTTCACACATAAGAAGAAATATAGATTTTTATAAAATATAAGCGTTTAAAGTATTAATACTTCTAAATATAAAATCTTACATTTTAACACATAACATTTTTATCTTTATAATTGTCATAAAGAATAATCTGACTATTATATTTTTTTATTTGTCATGAAATTGAGTCACTAATTGATTGACTGTTCTGATCTCCAACCACTTCTTTTGTTTCTTTTTGCTGAAGAAGTTGAGGTTTTGTCTTGTTTTGTTTTAACTATGATTATCTATGATTAATTAGTTTTCTGATGCCATATAACAACCAAGTACAATTATCTGTTAAAATTAATTGTTTTATTTAGGGAACTAGCACAAACCTTCCCTTGAAAATTTGTTTTAGTATTTGTCTGTCATTCTGTCCCTTTTCTTAGAGAGACAGAGAGACAGACAGATGGAGAAGAATTAACTTTCTGCCAGGTTATCTTTTGTAATAAGGGCTGAATACCCATTATTGACCATTTTAAATAACATCTAATAAAACATTAACTAAGCCACACATATGTCCTCTTCATTCTCTAAATTTCTCATTTTCTTGGTGCTTTATATAAGAACTAGTATTTCTCTTCTCAAAACTCATTAATCTCTTGAAAACCAGAAACTGCATCATATATTATTAATAATATTTTCTTGGTGCAGCTGTTGTAAAAACAGTATAAAGTTTCCTCAAAAAATTAAAAATAGAACTACCATATGATCTAGTAATTTCAGTTATTGGTATTTATCTGAAGAAAACAAAACACGAATTCAAACTGATTATATATATATATATATATATCCTTATGCTCCAATCAAAAGACATACAGTGGTGGGAGGGAGAAGAAAAGAAGCCCCATACTTATGCTGCTTACACAAAACCCACTTCAGATCTAAAGACACACAGACTGAAAGTAAAGGGATGGAAAAAGATAGTTCATGCAAATTAAAAAAAAAAAAAACAAAAAAAAAAACTTGGGTAGCAATACTTACATCAGACAAAAAGTACTGTAAAACAAAGGCTATGTCAAGGTATAAGGAAGGACATGCCATTTAAATAACTAAGATATGGAAGCAACTTAAGTGTCCATCAATAAACAATTGGATAAAGAAAAGTGGTATATACATACAATGAAATGTTACTCAGTCTTTAGAAAAAGAAATATTGCCATTTTTGATAACATGGATGGATCTAGAGTGTATTATGTTAAGTGAAATAATCAAACAGAGAAAGATAAATACTATATAATTTTACTAACATGTGTAATCTTAAAAACAAACAAAACAGACTCACAGATACAGGAAATAATCTGGTGGTTACCAGAGTGGGGAGGGGTTGGAGGATGGAGAAATAGGTGAAGGAGATTAATAGGTATAGACTTCCAGTTATAACACAAATAAGTCATGAGGATGTAAAATACAGGATAGGAAATATAGTCAATAATACTGTAATAACTTTATATGGTGATAGATGATAACTAAACATTGTGGTGATGATTTTATAATATATATAAATATTGAATCACCTGAAACTAATAGGATAATACATTTAAAAAATATTTTCTTAAAGATTAAAATTAATACCATATAATATTAGGTTAGAAATAAATTTAAATGATTACCGGACATGAAATTCTCCTCCATAATGCCTCCAATAACTTGTCATCCAGCTCTCTACTCAAATACCTTCACTGAAACAAACCCTTCTTTTTTATTTTGTTCTAAGTATTTAAAATATTTGTCTAGAGAGACTTCGGGTCAAGATGGTGGCATAGGTAAATACAGTATCGCGTCCTCCCACAACCACATCAAAGTTACAACTAAACTACAGAACAACTATCATTCAAAACCGCCTGAAATCAAGCTGAGTGAAAGTCCTACAACTACGGAATTAAAGCAGCAGCCACATTGAGACTGATAGGAGGGGAGGAGGTGTGACGTGCTGGTCCCACACCCACGTACGGCGGATAAAAATCAGGAGGACACCTTGGCTGGGAAGGTCCTCCCTGAGGACTCAGGGGTCTTTGTACCACATCAGGCGCCCTGCTCAGGGTTCCAGTGCCAGGAAGAGAAGTCTCCATAACTTCTGGCTGGAAAAAACAGCAGGAACTGAGGCTAAGGAAAGCCGAGGAGGCTGGAGCCCCAGGCAGCTCCTCTTAAAGGGCCTGTGCATGAACTTATCAGACTCACTCCCTCTAAGCTTGGAGGGGAGGTAGCTCGAGGGGCACCAAAGATATACAGGGAAAAACTGAGCAGTTTGGCATTGGAGTGAGGGCTGGAGAAAGGGCTTTCTACAGGACAAACGTGCTGTCAAAGGCCTTTGTTCCTTTGGTGAGACCTTCCCTGGGGCGGCAGACAGCCGCCATATCTGGGACTCTAGCAACCTGGCTCACTCTGATTGCCCCACCCTGGTGATTCCCTGAGGCCCCGCCCTACCCAGCTTTCAGGCCCACCCAAGCTGTTGCCAGTTACTTAACCATAGGATTGGCCTGTCTTGGATCCTGCTTCAGGTTTTCCTAAAGTCTTTCAAACAAGCAGCATCTGGTTTCTCATCTAGCCCAATACCTCTGGTTAAGTAACACAGAAACAAACACAAGGAGGCAGCCAAAATAAGGAGTAAAAGAAACAGGTCCCAAATGAAAGAACAGAACAAAACCCCAAGAAAAGAACTAAGCAATATGGAGATAAGCAACCTAACAGATTCTGAGTTCAAAATACTGCTTATAAGGATGCTCAATGAACTTAGTGAGGGTCTCAAGAGCATGTAAAAGGACCAATCAGAAATGTTGGAGGCACAGTGAGAAATGAAGGAGGCATTAACTGAAATAATGAATAATTTACACAGATTCAATAGTACTTTACGTAAATCCAAACCATTGAGTTGGAATGTAAGGAAGCAAAAAACACCCAATCAGAACAGCAAAAAGAAAAAAGAATCCAAAAAAAAAAAAAAAAAAAATGAGGATAGTGTAAGAAGCCTCTGGGAAAATTTCAAGCGTGCCAACATTTGCATCTTGGGGGTGCCAGAAGGAGAAGAGAGAGAACAAGAATTCGAAAACCTGTTTGAAACAATAATGGCAGAAAACGTTCCTAACTTGGTGAAGGAAATAGACATACAAGCCCAGGAAGCACAGAGAGTCCCAAACAAGATGAACCCCAAGAGGCCCACACCAAGACACATCATCATCAAAATGCAAAATGTTCAAGACAAAGAGAGAATCTTAAAAGTAGCAAGAGAAAAGCAGTTAGTTACCTACAAGGGAGTTCCCATAAGACTTTCAGCTGATTTTTCTAAAGAAACTTTGCAGGCCAGAAGGGAGTGGCAAGAAATATTCAGAGTGATGAAAAGCAAGAACCTACACCAAGATTACTCTACCCTACAAAGCTGTCATTTAGAATTGATGGCCATATAAAGAGTTTCCAAGACAAGAAAAAGTTAAAAGAGTTCATCACCACCACACCGTTATTATATGAAATGATGAAGGGTCTTTTTGAAGAAAAAGATAAAATATATGAACAAACAAAATGGCAATGAATACATATCTATAGACAATGGAATCTACAAACAAAATGAACAGGTAGAACAGAAACTTTCTCATAGATACAGACAACATTTTGTTGGTTGCCAGATGGGAGGGGGGTTGGGGGAATGGGTGAAAAAGATGAAGGGATTAAGAAGTACAAATTCATTGCTAGACTGACAAACCTCAAAGGGAAAGGGTTTGGGGGGTGGAAATAAATAAACCAAAGAACTTATATGCATAACCAATGGACATAGACAACAGTGTGGGAAAAGAGAGGAAGGGGGCGGGAGTGGGGAGGACGGGTCAATGGGAGAAAAATGAGGAACATCTGTAATACATTCAACAATAAAGATTTAAAAATAAAAATAAATAAAATATTTGTCTAATCTAGAACAAAAATAAGTGTTCTTAGAATTTGCACTTACTGTTTTTTCACTTGATCATTCAGGGTAAAACTCAGTATTTATATCCTTTTCATGTATCATTTGTTTAACAAATATTTATTGAATGGCACTATGTACCAAACAAAGTTAGGTACTGGGATACAGATTTTCAAAAGTACACTTCCTCAAATAGTGTACAACTACAGTAGATGATTACAATGTGCTTTGATAAATGCTGTCATAGATATCAACGCAGGTAGGTCTATAATCACATATGTTACTTAATTCTAACTAGGAAGAAAATGACACTAAGTATTTTGAGGTCTTTGTCCTTTGCTCCTACTTGGATCTCCATTGTAGTTGTGCTATGTCCTTGTAAACTCCTGTAATCTCCAGAAGCAGTGAGCTGGTCTCTGTGATAGCCATGTCCTTTTCAGATATCTTGCAACAGAGAGGATAAAATCACTACAGCAAGAGCAAACACATCTCTTATATTTTTATATTGAGACAGATTCTATTAATTTGGTAATATTTTTGGATCTCCTTTGTCATTTGGATATTGCTAGAATAGAGTTATTTCTCCTCCCTTTCCATCTCTGTTTCAGGTTCTTCTTTAATTAATTTTTTCTCATTTACAACATTTTTTATTATATTTCTCCTAGGCTACAAACCTGCACAGCATGCTACTGAACTGAATAGTAACTATTGGCCATTGTAATACAGTAAT
The DNA here is from genome assembly GCF_014108415.1 of Molossus molossus. Taxonomy (NCBI): domain Eukaryota; kingdom Metazoa; phylum Chordata; class Mammalia; order Chiroptera; family Molossidae; genus Molossus; species Molossus molossus. Next base: position 70,733,151 of record NW_023425344.1, on the reverse strand, counting down.
AAGTATTTGTGTATCTAAACTTATTTAAACATCAGAAAGGTGCAGTAAAAATGTGTTATAAAAGAGTTTTAAAAGTGTACACTTGTGTATGGACCTTACCATGAATGGAGCTCGCAAGACCGGAAGTTGCTCTGGGTGAATCATGGTGAGTGAACGTGGAGGTGTGAGATTACTGTGCACTACTGTAGACTTTATAAATACTGTCCTACAAACCTCCTTCTGCCTCCCTCTAGCAGGTTGAGAAGTAGAACATTGAAGCTGTCAGTGCTGCTCCATGAGCAGGGCTGGATCGATTAAAAATATATCAAGGAGAAACTGGCTGGGTAAATCACAAAAATAGTGACAGTCAGAAAGGAGGAAAGATGCCTTGAGGATCAGTAGGAATAAAATATCAAGACAAAGACCAGGCAACATAGGGTACTGTCATAACAACATAATTTTGGCTATTGCATGTTGGAGTAGTGGTCAGATTAAGAAACTCTGTGGTATTCATTTTAAAAAGAAAAGGTATAGAACGGAGGACTCCATATTTTAACTTTGGGAATTTGTTTTTGGTTCCATTGACCTTATCTGGCACAAAGGGCTCTCTCTAGCATTGAATTGATGGAAGAAATAAAACTTATCTATGCTTTCCATTACCACAGCCTGAAAACATTTGCAAAGTACAGGGACAGGTTGGTTTTTACTAAAGAGGCAGAGGCCCTTAGAAACTAAAGTAGTTCCTAGGGACCTGTGCGCAGGATTTTAGGTCCTTAAAAAAAGAAATTTACAGCAATACATTCTAAAGCCCATGATCCTCGATCTGGGTGGGCTGTAGCGCCCTCTGAATATGTAGCCCTGGGGACAGGCTCTTCTGTGCCGAAACAGGTCAGAGGCTGACTGGGATGGACTCTGTACTATCAAAACGAGGTGCAGTGAGTGACAGGGACTCTATTGACAAGCCTCACAACATTGCTCCCATCAGAGAAATATAATTTTTCCTGAGCCACATACCCTTTTATTTCTTAAAATCAGCTCCATTGTATTCTTATGGGACCACTATCTTGTGTGCGGTTCACTCCTGACTGATCCGTCATTACAAAGCATATAGCTCTATTTCATAGTGACACTGCACTCGTCTGATTCCCTCTATCCTGCACAGGTATTCTTCTAAACCTCCGTTACTGTTGCTCCTTAGCTATATCAAATCACCTCAGGGCTATGTCTGGTAACTTCTTCCTTTTTCTCTCCACCAATTATTTTTAGGTTATTCTATCCATTATTAAAGTTTTTTTTTGTTTTTTTTTATAGTCAATTCTGAACTCGTCTTCAGGTTTTACCTTCAGGCTAAACTACTCTTCTAAATTTGCATACCCAATTACATAGTTGAAATTCCACATGGCTGTCCCACAGACATCTAAAATTCATCAATCTGAAATCTGAAACTTTTTTCTTCCTCCCCTCCACATCTTATCCCTGTAATTCTGAATTATTGCAATAACTTCCTAAATCATTTCCTCACTTATCATCCTTTAAACTATTCAAAATTTATTTTAATATGACTAGTTGCTTTCTTTCTTAAAATTCTTCAATGGATTTTCATTTTATTTATTTATAATTTAAATCATTTTTATTTTTCAATTACAGTTGACATAAAATATTATATCAGTTTTAGGTGTACATGCAAGTGATTAGACATTATATAACTTACTAAGTGATCATCCTGATAAATCTTGTAATGGTCTGACACCATATGTAGTTATTAGAATATCATTAAGACTATATTCCCTATGCTGTACTTTACATCCCCATGACTATTCTGTAACAATCAACTTGTACTTTTTAATCCCTTCACCTTTTTCACCAATTCCCCCAACTCCCCCACACACCCAATCTGGCAACTATCAAAATGCTCTCTATATCTATGAGTCTTTTTCTATTCTGCTTGTTCATTTATTTATTTTTTTTGATAGATATATATTTATTGTGCATTTTATTATTCATATATTTTTTTTCTTCTTAAAGAAGACCCTTTAACATTTCATGAAATATTGGTTTGGTGGAGATAAATTCCTTTACCTTTTTTTTTTTTTTTTTTTTTTTTTTGGTCTGGAAGCTTTCTATTTGTCCTTTGATTCTAAATGAAAGATTTGTTGGGTAGAGTAATCTTGGTGGGAGGCCTTGCTTTTCATCACTTTGAATATTTCTTGCCAATCACCCTGGCTTGCAAAGTTTCTGTTGAGAAATCATCTGACAGTCTTATGGGAACTCCCTTGTAGGTACGTAACTGATTTTCTCTTGTTGCTTTTAAGATTCTCTTTGTCTTTAATCTTTTTTATTTAAATTTTGATGTGCATTGGTGTGGGCCTCTTTGGGTTCATCTTGTTTGGGACTCTCTGTGTTTCTTGGACTTGTATGTCTATTTTCTTCATCAGGTTAGGGAAGTTTTCTGTCATTATTTTTTCAAATAAGTTTTCATTGTATTGTTCTTTTCTCTTTCTGGCACTCCCATGATGCCAGATATGCTTGAAGTTGTCCTAGAGGTTCCTTATGCTATCCTCATTTTTTTGGATTCTATTTGCTATTCTAATTGGTGTTTTTTGCTTTCTTATGTCCCAAATTGCTGATTTGATTCTTGGCTTTATCTACTCTACTGTTAATACCATGTAAATTACTCTTCATTTCAGTTAGTGTATCCTTTATTTATCACTGTTTTTTTTAATGGTTTTCATGTCCTTTTTTATGCTGTTGAAGTTCTCACTAAGTTTATTGAGCATCCTTATACCAGTGTTTTAATATTTTTCTTTTGTTGATTTTTTTTTTTTTAAGAGGGAGAGGAAGGAAGAAAGAGATAGAAACATCAATATAAGAGAGAAACATCAATCAGCTGCCTCTTGCACAGGCCCTAAAGGGGTCAAGCCTACAACCCAAGCATGTACCCTGACCAGGAATTGAACTGAGACCTCTCAGTCCATAGAATGACACTCAGTCTACTTATCTACACCAGCCAGGCTATAACCAGTGTTTCAAAGTCTACATCTAGTAAGTAGAATGCTTGCCTCTATTTGTTTAGTTGTTTTTGTTTTTTTCTGGACTTTTGTTCTGTTTTTAATTTGGGACACATTTCTTTGTCTCTTCATTTTGGCAGCCTCCCTGTGTTTATTTCTATGTATTAGTTAGAGCTTCTATGTCTCCCAGGCTTGGTAGAGTGGCCTAATATAGTAAGTGTTCTGTAGGGTCCAGTAGCACAGCCTCCCCAATCATCCAAGCTGGGCAATCCAGAAGCATCCCCCACTCATGTGGGCTGTGTATTCCTTTTTGTTGTAGATGAGCCTTGATTGCTGTTGGCACATCAATGGGAGTGATTTATACCCAGGCAGACTGGATGCAAGGACTGGCTGTGATCATGCTCTGTTGATCTTGTAAAGTGGTAAGACCACTAACCACTGTGGAGAATCAGCAGTGCAGGCAGGGCCCACCCTACAGAGTAGAACTTACTTCTGTAGGACTCTGGTGCCTTTTGTGTCCATCCCTTGAGTGTGTCACTTGTGGAGGTAGTTGGATGGTGATTTGATATGGTCTGAAGCTGTATACCAGGTGTGCTAATTCTGGGGCCTACTGGGAAGTGCAAGCCAAGGATAGCTGCTACCTTTGTTCTGCCCAACACAACCCAGCATTAACTACAAAGCAATCTGCAGATGGCTGTTACTTGTGCTGGGCTTGGAGGTGCCCAGGCAAGGCCAGATTGTGGATCAAGGCCAGATGCTGCTAGTGCTGGGCCTGGGGCCATTTAGTGAGAGGTAGGGGGCTCACTGAGGTCAGACACTGCTTGTTTGAGAAATTTTAGGAAAGTCTGAAGCATGAACTCAGACAGGCCATTCATATGTAAAATTTACTGCAATCAGTTTGGGTTGGCCCACAAATTGTTTTGGGCAGGGTCTCAGGGAATTACCAGGGCAGGGTAAAAATATGAGCCAGGATGATGGAGACAGATACGGCACCCACCTGCATGCTTAGTTTGGAGAGGTCACAGATAGGGAACAATGCCCCTTGCCAGCACTTTTTAAAAAAATTCTCGCTTGAGGATATGTTTTTATTGATTTAAGAGAGAGAGAGAGAAATATCAATGTGAGAGAGAGACATTGATCTGTAGCTTCCCATATGTGCCCTGACTGGCGATCAAACCCACAACCTAAGTATATGCACTCACTGGTAATTGAACTCTCAACCTTTTGGTGCATTGACGATGCTCCAACTGAGTGACCTGGCCAGGGTGTGTTAGCACTTTTGTCTGGCAGTAGGTGCCTACCCAGATCTCTCCCTGATGCCAGACAGTTTAGTTCCTCCATGTACATCCCAAGTGCCTTTCAAGCTGCTGTCCCAATGCTGGAGCTCAGAAGAAGTGGGTTCGAGTACGTCCATGTATGGGCCCTTTAAGAGGAATGGCCTGGGACTCCAGAGAACTCAATTTCACTTGGCCACAATTCCCACTGGGTTTTACAGCCAAAAGATAAGGGACTTGTCTTCCTGGCACTGGAACTTTGGGTTGGGGAGCCTGTTGTGGGGCTAGGACCCCTAGCTCCTCAGGGAGTACACTCTGCAGCCCAGATATCTTTCCCAATTTTTATCCACCACCCTGTTCATGTCTCTGCCCCTCCCACCTGTCTCGATGTGTTTCTCTTTTAAATCCCTAGTTGTAAGACTTTCATTCAGCTATATTTCAGGTGGTTCTTATGTTTGTTTTATAGTTTAGTTGTAATTTAATGTGGATGTGGGAGGATTAGAAAACCTATGCTACCATCTTGACCAGAAGTCCTCATTATTTTTAATATTTTTTTAAAAATTAGTAATAGGACCTGTAAGACATTGAAAGATCTGATCACTACTTCTGTTTGAGTCTCATCCAATGCCCCTCTCTTCAGAACTAACTGTCCCCTAGATTCGTTTGTGTTTTCTTATTTAAGCAAAGACAACAAACTTTTCTCTGCCTCATAGGCTTTCCCTTAGCCAGTGTCCTTACCGCCTTCCTACTACAGCTCACTCTTACTTACCTTCAGAGCACATCTTAAGTGTCATGTTTTTACAGAGAGCTCCCCTGACGCTGCAGTATTTCAGTGGTTGCTTTATAGGACTTACTACTTTCTGTCATTACACTTACAGTCAAGTTTTATTTATTTAACCATTATCATTCCAACTAAACTGGAAGCTCAAGTGTAGTGAGGAACCAACTTCATTTGCTTAAACAAAGCTGTACAGACTAGTTGTGAAAATAATATTTGCAGTTTTTATATTAAATGAGACATAGCACTTATCAACAATGTCATTGTCATTATTTCATTTTACTAAATCTTTCTGCAGTGTTTGACACAAGTGAGCGCTATGCTCAGTGTTTAGAACACTGCCTACCTCATGATAGATTCATAGTAAATATTTGTTGTGTAAATAATTAAATTAAAGAAATTTTATTGAAAACAACAACTAGACCACTGTGTTAGAAGGTACAAAAATAATATTTTTAATTTTTTTTGTCAAGTCAATAACGTTTCCCAGTAAAGTCTTAAAATTTCAAAACAACATATATTAATTATTTTCATGCCAGAATGGATTCTTTGGTAAGTTCTAAAGACAGACTAATATGAGTTTGAAACTGCCTGTCATTCGCCAGAGAGGGAACCTTTTTTCTGCCAAGGGCCATTTGGATATTTATAACATCATTCGCGAGACATACAAAATTATCAACTTAAAAATTAGCCTGCTATATTTGGTCAGGCTAATTTGAAGAGATGTGTGATGTTAGCTGGTATTGGTTTTGCGGGCCTCATATGACTTGTGGGCTCGACGTTCCCCACCCCTGGAGGTATATTATATTAACCAACTAATCTTTTATTCCACTGAAACTTACATTTTTAAAAATAAAATTGTGATATATAAAATAATATTTTGCAATTAGTAGTGATTTGGGTAGGTATTTGTTTCTTAAGGATACCATAAAGACTAAAGAAAATTTGAAAACCCATACAGTTTCCTCACTTATGTTATTTAATGTACCCGTAACTCTCAGATGCAGAATCCAGATAATAATTTAAGTAGAATTATTGTAAATATTAAATAATATCAGGTAAATAAGATACCTGAAATGATCCTGCTACTTAGTTTATGGATGAGTGGAGGATTACTTCATTATCATTACAGTAATCATCCAATAAACATAAAAAAAGAGAATTGCACCACAGTTCTGTCTTGAAGGTGCCAATTTGTCATTATAAGTGATTACTATAGCCCTGATTTCAGCCAATAGAGAAGACTTTGGGCTGGTTTGTGTGATAATGGAAGAACAATTTTTAACTTGATTTATTTATGCAAGACAGCATGATGTTTTCCCTAAGAGGGAGATAAGTTGTATATATCACTAGTTTTTCAATTTTTATTTAAATTGTTATAATTTTTAATTACAGTATTCAATTCTATATTAATTTAAGGTATACTGTATAATGGTTATACATTTATATAACTTACAAAGTGAACCTCCCCCTTGATAAGTCTAGTACCCACCAAGCAACATATATACTTATTAGAATATTATTGATTATATTCCCTATGCTGTAGTTTACATCCCCACCCATGACTATTTTGTAACTACCAATTTCTACTTCTTAATACCTTCACATTTTTCACTAGCTCCCAATCCCCCTTCCATCTGGCAGCCATCAGTTTGTTCTCTATACCTATAAGTTTGTTTCTGTTTTGATTGTTTATTTTATTGTTTACATTTCACATATAAGTGAAATCATATGGTATTTGCCTTTTTCTGTCTGTTTTATCTAATTTGCAAATGGTAAGATTTCATTTATTTTGATGGTGAGATAGATAGATAGATAGATAGATATCACTTTTCTTTATCCAAGTGTCTATTGATGGACACAGGTTGCTTCCATTTCTTGTATATTGTATATGAAATGTCTTTATTTGTCTGTTGTTATAGTCTTTGTTTTAAAGTCATTTTTGTCTGATATAAGTATTTTTACCCCAGCTTTTTATTTTATTTTATTTTTAATTTGCATGAAATATTTTTTCCATCTCTTTACTTTCAGTTTCTATGTGTCTTTAGATCTGAAGTGTGTCTCTTGTAGGCAGTATATGTATGGTTCTTGTTTTTTTCTCCATTCAGCCATCCTATATCTTTTGATTGGAGCATTTAACCCATTTATATTTGAAGTAATTATTGATAGTTATGCAGTATTGACATTTTATTATTCATATTATTGATCTCTTTATTCTTCTTCTTCATGAGGAATTTTCTTTAACATTTCTTATAAAATGGTTTAGTGGAGAGGAACTCCTTTAGCATTTTCTTGTCTGGGAAGCTCTTTATCTCACCTTCACATCTAAATTATAATTTTGTTGGGTAGAGTAATTTTAGTGTAGGTTCTTAATTTTCATCACTTTAACTATTTCTTGCCAATCCTTTCTGGCCTGAAAAGTTTCTGTTGAGAAATCAGCTGACCATCTTATGAGAGCTCCCCTGTATAAACAACTGCTTTTTTTTTTCTTGTTGCTTTTAAGATTCTCTCTTTGTCTTTAACCTTTGGCAATTTAATTATGATGTGTCTTGGGCCCCTTTGTGTTCATCTTGTTTGGGACTCTGTACTTCCTGCAATTATATGTCTGTTTCCTTCACCAGGTTAGGGAAGTGTTTAGTCATTATTTCTTCAAATAGGTTTTTAATCCCTTGCTCTCTATTTTTTTCCTTCTAGTACATCTATGATGTGAATATTGTTATGCTTAATGTTGTTCCAGAGGTTCCTTAAATTATCCCCACCTGTTAAAATTCATTTTTTTTTCTTTCTCTGTTTTGATTGGGTGTATTTCTTCTAAATTGTTGATCTGATTCTCTGCTTCTTCTCATGTGCTCTTGAGTCCGTATAATGTATTCTACATTTCAGTAACTATTTTCTTCATTTCTGACTGGTCCTTTTTTATGGTTTATAACTCTTTTGCAAGACCCTACTAATTTAATCTATTCTTTTCTTAGTTCATTGAACATCCTTATAACTAGTGTTTTGAACTCTATATCTGGTAGGTTGCTTGCCTCAAATATGTTTGGTTCTTTTTTTTGAGTTTTGTCATGTTCTTTCAGTTGGGACATGTTTCTTTGTTTCCTTATTTTGGCTGCATCTCTCTGTACATTTCTATGTATTAGGTAGATGTGCTATGTCTCCCAGGCTTGGCAGGGTATCCTTATGTAGTAGGTATCTTGTGGGGCCCAGTGGTGCAGCAGATCCCCCGGTCAATTGAGCCAGGTACTCCAGGGGTGTCCTTTGTGTGGGTTGTGTGTGCCCTTCTGTTGTAATTGAGCCTTGATTACTGTTGGCATGTCAGTGGGTGGGATTGACCCTCAGGCTGATGGGCTGTGAGGACTGGTCATGGCTATATCAGATATTCTGTTGTGCAGGGGCTGACCTCACAGAATGTGATTTGCTTTAGCAGGGCTCTGGGACCTGCCAAGTCCACACTTTGGTTGTGTCATTTGTAGAGCTAATGGGTGGTGCTCTGTTGTAGCCTGATGCTGGCCACCAGGTGTGTTGATTCTGGGGCCTTTTGTGAGGAGCTCCAATGCAGGCCCAGGTCAGTCACTGTCTGTAATCAACCCAGGACTACCTGGTCCGAGCTACAAAATGATCTTTTGGTAGCTGCCTGTGCTAGACTTACAGGCACCTAGGAGTGGTTATACTGCTAAACGAGGTTGGTTATTACTGGTGCTAGGCTTGGGGCTACTGAGCAAGAGGTGCCAGACACACAAGGGCCGGCTGCTGTATATTTGAAGTTGTGGACCTTTGAGAGATTTTATGGAAGTCCACAGAATGGGCTGAGGCTGCAGCTTATAAGGAAGAGCCTCTGAAAGAGGTTTGAGCTGGTATGGAGGTAGGGCAGGGTAGAGTCTCAGGGAATCACCTGGATGGACAAGTGGTGTTAACCAGGTTGATGAAAACTCAGATATTGAACTCACCTACACCCGACAGCTCTGTGGAGGGAGGAGTAGCGAAGGAGTAATGGTGCCTGCCAGCACTTCAGTGCTGAAATTGCTGCCCTCCAGCTCTCGCCATGAAGTCAGACAACTCAGTTCCACCTCATATGTTCTGGTGTTTTTTTAAGCAGCTGCCCCTGCACTGGAGCTCAGAGCAAATGAGTTCACCATGAGTAAGTCTGTATGCGGGCCCTTTTAGAGGATACCTGGGTCTTCACCAGCCCTCCCTCTCTCCCAAAGGGCATCCCTACTTACTTTCATAGTCCTTTGTTGTGGTGGTCCTGGCTGGGGAGTCCTGTGTGAAGCTGGGACCCCCACTCTTCCGGGGACACTTCCACAGCCAGGATATCCCTCCTGACTTTTAACCACCATACATAAACGAGGGACCAGCTCATTTCATGTCTCTGCCCCTCCTACCAGTCTCGGCTTGGCCCCGCTATAGCCTTAGTTATCCTTATCCCTATATGCTCAGGGGTTCTGTTCAGCTAGTCTTCTGGTGGTTCTCAAAGGTGTTCTTTATAATTTAGCTGTAATTTTTATGTGATCCTGGAAGGAAGCAAACACCCCATTTACCTACTCTGCCATCTTGACTGAAAGATATTATTTTACATGTTTTAAATGTTCATTTCTGCTAAGGTACATTTCACAAATGAAAAAAATATTTCCACTAATCCTGTTAATCACCCCAGCCAAAATAATAAATATAAAAATAATTCAAACACAGGTATTAGCTCTTTTTAATATCACCTCAGATAGTTCACTTCTGTTACAGAAGATATTCCAAAGAAATATTTACTTTGTAGTCATCTTAAAACAATGTATTGTGTTGTAAACCTTTAACAAAAAGTGAGTATAGAAAAAAATTAAATTATGCATGTGAATGTTTTTATTAGAGTATAACATTAGTGGAGCATTAACCAAAACATGCTATTTGTTTTTTTGCAGTTTGAGTTCTTAGAACAAGAATATTTTCCTGGTAAATTGGAGACAAATTCACTGTATAAAATGATTAAGAATACCAGAACATTCTGCTTCTTGGAATTATAGTCTCTCTTACCACTTCATCCAAAATTTATAAACACATAACTTATAAACATCGTATTTTATTAAAAATATGAATTTCATTTTATGTATTTCTACATTGTAAACTTCTATTTATTTCCACTAATGTAACACAGTGGCATATTATAATTTTATATTTGAACCTGTTTATTTTACTTCCATATCAAGGTAAGCATGAGAGAAATATTATAACAAATATGATATTATTCCAACATAAATTAGAATATTTGAGCCATTTCCTGAAATTCTTCATTATTTAGTTTATTAAAAGAGTTTGTTATTATAAAATATATTAGATAAAGAACTTAGTTATAAATCCAAAGATTACAGGACATGGGGAAATAAAAATTGCGAGATTCAAGTTTTAACGTGTAAAAACTAAAATGGTACACTTGTTTTATCGTTGTTACAAATATGATATAAGGATACTTGTAATGAGTCCTGAGCAAACTAAACTATTTAGAAAGGCCCACCCATGAAATTTAATGTAAGCTTGAAAGATGGTTTAAATAACCAAATGTAGCTTTTTGTCACTGTCAAAATATAAAAATTCAACCAAATAAATTTGAAGACCTAAATGGCTTTATTAAACAATGCGTGAATCAGGCAACTTCCATTTAGCAAGCAGAAAGACACTCCAAATTGTTGTCAAAACTTGGAGATTTTTGTAAGAAGAAGAGAAAGGCAAGGGAACGATTAGCAAAAGAAAGGAAAGGATTATTTTTAGGTCTGGGCATCTCCACTCAAAATAGTGGGGAAAGGAGCCAGCAAGGTTGTTATCATGCAGATTGCCTCTTGTCCCTTTGGAGGACACAGCAGGCCCAAGGGACAGGTTATTTCATTGGTGCTGACCAGAAAACTACAAACTGGTTGATTGAGATTATATTTCCGTGAAAGGTTGAAACAGCAATTAAGTCAGGTAATAGATATAAGTTTGGTATTGATGCCATTATAGCTAGCCTGGTTATTATTTAACAGGAAAGGAGCAAAGGGAAGACTAGATAATACGGGTATGCCATATGTACAGCTTTTCCAGAAAGCTGCAGTTAACACTCTCCAAGTCTGCTCCCCAAGAATCACTGGGGAAAGGGACTGGACAGAGGTAATTTAGAAGTATGCATAGGAAGGTCTGGATGACCCGGGAAGATGCTTACCTGTCAGTCACACCTGGAAACAGGTAACTGACCAGAATAGGCATGGCCACTGCAAGGGCATGAAATCTGAGATATTTAAACTCCTAAACAAAGAAAGTTCCCTCTCTTGGCCCTTTGGCCTTCTTGCATTTCTGGCTTTCCTATTGCAGAGGGAGTGTTCCCCTGCATTCACCCATGTGGCCTGCAGCCATGTAGACTCCACACAATAGACTGATGGACTGAATTGAGCCTGCTGCTCTGCTGGATCCAGCTCCATCATAGAATAAACTCTGAACACTGGCCCTGTTTCTGGCCCTTCTGGAACCCCAGCTGCATGTCTTCCAGGACTAGCTAGAGGGAACTGGGACTTTATAAACTGAAGGATATAATTTCACAGAAATAAACTCTTTTGCTATATCTCATTCTTCCATGTGAGTCTTAGAAAATGTATTTTCTCAAGATGTTGCAAGAACCCCACTCCCATTACTGGTGGAGAAATTGGACCCACTCATTTCCCTGGCAATAGTATCATACCCTTTTTGCATGGGTGATGCCATTTTTTTTTTGTCTGCAGCTTTCTTTTTACCAAGTTTTTAACTTTTTCTCTTCTTTTATCCTCACCCAAAGATATGTTTATCAATTTTAGAGTGAAAGGAAGGGAGAGAGAGAGAAACATCAGGGTGAGAGAGAAACATCCATTGGTTGCCTCCAGTACATGCCTTGACCAGGGATCCACCTGCAATCTAGGTACCCTGATGAGGAATCAAACCCGTGATCTTTATGGTGCATAGGATGATAGTCCAACCAGTAGAGCCACTCAGCCAGGGCCCAAGATTTCAACATTTTATAATCATTCATAAAAAGCCAAATAAGTAGCAAAATAAAACTTAAAGAATAAAGAATAAAATGTTTAAGAGTTATGGAAAAGAAGACCTTGATTTTAGAGCTTTCTGAAGGGGTGTATCTTTTGTAAATTAAGCAGTATCATGATTAATGATAAGTATAGAACCAAATAACCTCTGAGAAGGTTCACAATAGTAAAGGTTCATTCTCTTTTTTTACATGCCTAGTATCATTTAATTGTGATGAGCACTTCCTAATAATGGTCAAATCGAATCTTTTTACTGTTACCATCTTCAGTTAGATCTCTAACTTTTGATCCATTTAACACATTGCATGACATGGTCTCCCTACCTGTCTCCTCCAACGGCTACTGCCATGCCCTCTTGCTCAGATAGCTCACTCTATTTGCATATGTGTAATTTCTGTAAGTGTCTAGCTAAGAAAAAATTGAAAAATAAATTAAGTAGGGTCTTTTCTGGCTGGTGTGGCTCAATGGATTGAGCATTATTCCATGGACTGAGAGGTCACTGGTTTGATTCCTGGTCAGGGCACATGCCTGGGTTGCAGGCTTGATCCCCAGTAGGGGGTGCAGGAGGCGGCCAGTCAATGTTCTCTCTCATTGATGTTTCTATCTCTCTCGCCTTTCCTCTCTCTTTCTCAAGTCAATAAAAAAAACATATTTTTTTTAAAAAGTATATTTAAAAAAGTTAAGAAAGTTCTTACTCTATGACATAAAACTATAGTAAAAGGAATTGGCATTGATTTTTCTACAGACAAATAGATCATTGGACAGATTACAGAGCTAAGAGAGAAATCTATATATTTATGAAAACTTAATATATGACACAGCAGGCAATAATGACCTATAATGGTGTTAACAAAATGGTTACTCATATGGGTACAAAACAAATAAATTTGTCTTCTCACACCACAAATAAAACAATTCTAGAAGAATTAAAGACTTAAATACGACATTAGGAGTGGAAAGGATTTTTCAGAAGACCAGTGCTCTAACCCCTGAGCTATAAGGCCCAGAGAAGACTTTTTAGACGAGAAAAAAAGATTGAAAACATTAATTAATTGAATTATCATACATTTATAAAATAAAAAGATAAAAAAACTGGAAAGTGTTTTTGCAACACATATAACAAGTATATATATCCAATATCTATCATAAAATATGACACATATATAAAACATAAAATATTAATGTATAAACCAAAAGTATTTAATTTTTGTTTAAAATTTATTTTTAAAATCATTGAAATCCTTAAAATGAAAACAAATGAAAAAATATATCTAAAGACCAAATCATAATTTTATAATACTTACACATAATTGATGAATAAAATAAATATATGCTCAATCTCATTAGTAACCTGGAAAGGCAAATTGAGCCAAAAACTAATTTGGCAAAACTATGGAAATGGGTGACAACATGATAGGTTGATAAGGATATGAAATAGGCAAAAAATTTCTTTGTGTTAGTGTGAATATAAATTGATATATTCACATTGAAAAGCATCCTATAAATTTGAGAACACATATACCAAGTGACTCTTTGAAGAAGCTTGACAGAACATCTTACTTGTTTAAACAAAAGAAACTGTTACAAGAATGTTTACATAGTTATTGTTTATAATTGGAAAAAAATAAGTGAAAACTATCCAACTATCTATTGACAAGATAATGGACACAGCTGTCATATATTCAGTCTTATTTTAGTAACTAAAAATAAGGCTTCTGGAGTCGGCTTTTATATGTTTAAATCTCAAGCCCACTACTAATTTTTCTGTAGTTATCTCACATTCCTATATCTCATTTTGCTGATATATGAAATATTGATAATAGGAGTTTCTACCACCAATGGTTCTTACAGAAACAAAAGAACTTGCATATGCAAAGAGCTTAGAACAGCTTCTGGAACATAGTTAGCACAATACCTTTAAATACTGGTTATTATTCTCTTATCCTATTTGTGCAGTAATGAAAATGAATGAACATGCTTCATGGGTGTTCACATGGTAAAATGCATGAAGCCCTTTAGCATAACACCGAATAATAAAAACGTGTGCCAGAAAAAAAAAAGTGCAATACAAACCATTTATAAGAATTCCAAAGCAATGATAATTCAAATAATATAGTGTTTGATATACTTAAATTTGTGGTAAAACTAAAAAGAAAAAGCAAATATGTAATTGAATAATTTATCAAAGCAATAACCTCTGAGCGAGGCTGGAGGATGTAAAAATGACAAGAAGCATACATGGGCTTTAAAGAGAACCGCCCTGGCCAGTTTGGCTCAGCAGTTAGAGTGTCGGCCTGCGGTCCGGAGAGACCCGGGTTCGGTTCCCGCTAAGGGCACGTACTTCGGTTGCAGTTTGTCCCTGGCCCTGGTTGGTCGTGCGGGTGGCAGCCACTCGATGTGTCCCTTCACGTCGATGTTTCTCTCTCTCTCTCCCTTCCTCCCACTCTATCTGTACAAAAAATGGAAAAATATCCTTGGGTGAGGATAAAAATAAAATAAATAAATAAAGAGAACAGTCATTTCAAATATTTAACTGGGTGGTGGGTATACCAGTACCATTCATTATAAACGGATCAGTTACATGTTGTTTTGTAATATAAACTATTTTCAAACAAAACTGACAAAGATGATTTGTAACACATACTTTTGGGATTACTAGAAGTAAGGTGACAAACCATCTTTGTTTGTCCAGATTGAAGTATTTCCCAGAACTCTGGACTATTAGTGCTAACACAGAGACAGTCCCAGGAAACTGGGAGGATTATTCACCCTAGAAATCAAAGGATCAATTTGCTACTACTTGTGAATGCCACTAACAAAAAGGGGGGGTTGTTTTTTAATCCTCACAAAGGATATGTTTTTATTGATTTTAGAGAGAGAGGAAGGGTGAGAGAGTGAGTGAGAGATGATCAGTTGCCTCCCATACATGTCGAAATGGGGTGGAACCCACAACCTTTCGGTGTGTGGGAGGATGCTCCAACTGGCCAGGGCTAAGAAGAGATTTAATCAAGCTTTCTATTCATTTCACATAAACAGTTAACAAATGCACATTAAATTTTCAGAGAATCATGTACCTCTATTTACATCACTTGCCAGTTGTTTATGCCTGTGTTCTTTTTAGCAAACTATCTAATCTTTTCTGCTTCAAGAATGCTGTAGCTATTAATGAAGACATTAAGTGAAGTTGGCTTATTGCCCAAAGCCTTTGAAACAGAAATGAACATCTCTCCAAATTACATGTGTTGTCATTTGTGATCAAAAGCTTAAATCTGTAATCCTGATAATTAATATATGCCCCTTGGAATTTCAAGTATAATTTACCATTAAGTAATATTCTTATTGCTATAGGCAGAAGATGAAGTATATCTTTTCTTTTAACATTTTTTATTTATTTATTTACTTTTAGAGAGAGGAAGGGAGAGAGAGAAAAAGATAGAAACATCAATGAGAGAGAACATTGATTGGCCGCCTCCTGCATGCCCCTACTGGGGATCGGGCCCACAAGCTGGGCATGTGCCCTGACCGGGAACCAAACCAGCGATCTCTTGGTGCATGGGTTAATGCTCAGCCACTGAGCCACACCAGCCAGGCTCTTTTCTTTTAAACCTCATTTGAGGATATGTTCCATTGATTTTAGAGAGAGAAGAAGGGAGAGAGAGAGACAAAACACATGTGAGAGAGAAATATCAATCAGTTGCCTCCCATAAGCTCCCTGACTGGGAATCAAACCTGCAATCTTTTGGTACATGGAACGACACTCCTATCAACTGAGCCACAGGCCAGGATGAGTCATATCTTTTTTGTTGCTTATATTTTCTGCCATCAATTAATCTGAAGCATAGTAGCCTGGAACTAGGAGGTGGTTTAGATATGAGCAGAACATAGTCTCATGAGTCACATCTTCTCAGGAAAGAACTCATTGCTCCGTTTACACAACTATTAATAGTCCTCTGATGTTAATAGTTTTTCTAGTCACATTTAGAATACAGATTGCTTGAATGCAAATTGCATTTATTTTTCTTTAAAAAATTCCAAATTCTTTACCAAACTTTATTTGCTCTAGACTCTAGCTTCTCTCTGTCAGACTTCATATGCAATCTAGTTCAGCTCCTACTACCCATTTCATTCTGGTCACACCAGCCTCCTTGTTCCTTGAACATGCCAAGCAGGCTTCTACTTCTGAGTCTGAGCTCTTGCGCACTTGTGGCTGCTTCTGCCTGGAGTATTTTATTATAAAATACTCGTTGCTGGATCTCCCCCTCTGTTGTTATTCAAATGTTATCTAATAAAAAAATTCCCTTTATTAAATGGGAAAATTTTTATTCAATTCAACAAATGATTCCCTTTTGTTATTGAAATTTTAAAAGAACAAATGGAATTGTCTTCACGTACATCAGAGTTGTGATTATATTTTGCAGGTAGAATTACTTGCCAATTCCTTCAAAAGTGGCTTTCTGTTTCAGACGTTCTTTTGTGGTATGATAATGTAGATAATATAATACTTTGATATCACTGGTGACATGCTTAATGACAAGTGTACATCATGGGCAAGGCTAAGAATGAATTAAGTGTTATGTTTTAGCTCTACTTATGTAGACTTGGATGAATGACTTAAGCAAGTTACTTGTCTCTTTTGGCCCCAGTTTTTCTCCATTAAGAAATAGGGGTTGGCCCTGGCTGGTCTTGCTCAGTGGTTAGAGAGTCGGCCTGCGGTCCAGAGAGATCAGGGTTCAATCCCCACTAGGGGCATGTATCTTGGTTGCATGCCCCTGGTTGGGTCGTGTGGGAGGCAGCCACTCGATGTGTCCCTTTCACATCGATGTTTCTCTCTCTCTCCTTCCCCCTCTATCTGAACAAAAAATGGAAAAATGTCCTTGGGTGAGGGTTAAAAACAAAAAAAAAGAGAAAGAAATAGGGGTTGCCTTGGCCAGTTTGGCTCAGCTGTTTGAGCATTGACCCAAGGACCAGAGAGGCCCGGGTTCGGTTCCCGCTAAGGGCAAGAACCTCCGTTGCAGTTTGTCCTCAGCCCCGGTTGGGGTTGTGTGGGTAATGACCAGTCGATGTGTCTCTCTTACATGGATGCTTCTCTCTCTCTCTCTCTTCCTTCCTCTCTCTCTCCCACTCTACATGTCCTAGGGTGAGGATAAAACAAACAAACAAACAAAAAAACAAATAGGGGTTGCCCTGGCTGGTTTGACTCAGTGGTAGAGCGTCGGCCTGTGGACCAGAGTCGTGGGTTCAATTCCAATCAAGGGGACGTATCTTGGTTTGGTTCGTCCCTGGCCCTGGTCGGGTCATGTGGGAGGCAACCAATAGATGTATCTCTCTCATGTCAATGTTTCTCTCTCTCTCTCTCTCTCTCTCTCTCTCTGTCTCTGTCTCTCTCTCCCTCTCTCCCTCCCTCCCTCCCTCCCACTCTATCTGAAGATAAATGGAAAAATATCATTGAGTGAGGATTAAAAAAAAAAAGAAGAAGAAATAGGGTTTATAGTATTTACACCAATCTAAAGAAAGGAGCAAATAGAATATCGCTGTAGCTTCTACCTGCTATTTTGAATTCATCTTGTATTTTCATTTGCTTAATTTACCTCTTTGGGTTTAGGAGAAAAGTGACTTGAACATTTTTACCAATTAATGAGAAAGGGTTATATTATCACTTCCTTCTTATAGTTTGATTAAAGTATTGTAGTGCATAAAATGCAAATATTTAAAGTTTACAATTTGATAAGTGTACATATATACATTGACCACAATCATAGTAATCATTTCCATCCCAAGGTCAAGCTCCGTTGTAACACATCCCCTGCTTACCACCTCTCACCCAGGCAATCACTGGTCTACTTTCTGTCACTATAGATTAACTTACATTTTATAAAAGTATGCAGAAATAGAATCATACAATATATACTATATTTTGATTGGCTTTTTTTCATATACAATAATTATTCTCATATTGATACATGTTGCATGTTTCAACTGGTTTTTAAAAATTTCTGAGTAGGATTCTATCATATGAATACGTCAAATGTATTTAGCAGTTCATCTATTGACAGACCATTGGGTTGTTTCCAGTTTTGTATTACTATTATAAACACAGCTGCTATGAACGTTCATGTACAAATACTTGCATGGACATATGTTCTCATTTCACATGGGGAAATCTCTCAGAGTAGAATGGTTGGGTCACATCTTGAACGTATGTTTAACTGTTGCTTTTATTCACCTTAGAGATAAACCAATTTTATTGTCCATCTATTATGTTATACAAAAATCTAGAAATAACAGATTTGTAAAGAAGAAACAAATGAATAGCAAATAAGAGGGCAACACATAATTTAAGTTTGAATTATTTTCCATATTAGGATGAAAACCATTTTTAAGAACATGTCTGGCTTCAGAGTAGGTTTTGTTCACTGACAAAGCCTGCCATAAAATTAAGGTATTCAACATCTTGTCTGCTCTACTGGCTCCTAACAAAACCTTTGTTTTCCAGAAGAGCAATGTACTCCCCAGTCCTCCAGGGCTGTGCTGAACTCCACCAACTCATGCGCAAAAGTGTTGTCCACCCCTTAGTCCGGAAGGAAATTCATATAAGGCCCAGTCCAAGGACTCTGTGTTCAGTGGGTAATTGGCTAATTTGTGTCATTCTGTTCAGATTCACCAGTGGACTGAAAGCTCACTTCCTTGATGGAGTAAATGTCCTTCTCGTCCCTTGTTCAAACTCATCTTCTGGACAGTGGCAGTACAGCACAATGGCCTTCTTGCCACCATTCTTTATCATTTCAACCATGCAATTGGGAATGGATGTCAACTCAGGCTCCTGCTTCAACACTTGCTTCTCCTCCTCCCCATAAAATGGTGGGATGCTACTGTTGATGTTGAAAGTGAGTGTTCTCTCCAGCAAAATTCCACACCGATTTGGCTTCTGCCTCATACACTTCCAGATCCCAACCTCCTGACATCTTGGGGAGGGGACTTATGCTTCTCTGTTTTCTTTTTTTTATCTTCAGGGAAAATTTGTTTGTTAAAATAGAGTGGAAGGGAGAGAGAAACATCCATGTGAAAGGGACACATGGAGTGGCCACTTCTTGCGCCACTCCGCCCTGTCCAGGGACAAACTGCAACTGAGATACTTGCCCTTCGTGGTAACAAAATCCAGGTCTCTCTGGACCACAGGTCAACACTCTAACCGCTGAGCCAAATGAGCCAGGGCACGCTTCTCTATCTTCTTTTCCTCCTTAATTTCCTCACTCGGGAATTCAACAGAAACTATGTCCCTTAGGTATGCAGCCCACTGCAGGCGCAGGACCTGCAAGGCTGCAGCAGGCGGGGCAGCTGCGCAGACCCGGTGCACCCAGAGGAGCCAGACGGTGTAGGCGCATGCGAGGCACTGGCTGGGCGGCGTGGGTAGAGGTGCGGGGCACGGAGGTGCAGAGGAGTGGAGGCCAGCCACAGCGGAATGCAACGCGAGGTGCACGCAGCACAGGCGCAAAGAGGCACCATCTCGAAGGCGCTGGTGGAGGCAGCAAAGGACACGTGAGAATGAGGCCGGCCTGAGTCCTCTGTTAACCTTTCTAAGAAACTACCAAACGCTATTCCAAAGTGGTTGTGAGGTTTTACATTCACACCAGGAAAGATGAGAGTAGCAGATCCTCCACATGGTTGCCAACACTTTTAACTGGTCAGTCTTTTAGTTCAGCCCTTCCAGTGGGTATAAAATAGCACTTAGTCAGCATGTGCCGAACGACTAATGTTAAGAGTTTAAGCCACTCCACGGTATTGCTGCCTTAGCATCCCTTCTGTTTGACCAAGTGGCCTGTTGGGGGGAGCGGGGAGAGGTCTTAGACTAACGCTAGCCCCCACCTGTTATCTATCACCCAGAGTCACAAGTTAATATAAGTTCCTGATAGTATTTCCTCAACAGCCCTTGTAATAAATTCTCCTCCACCTCCCAGGGCTTCCCCTTGTTGTACCCCTTACATAAGACCCCCTAAAGCTTGTCAAACCCAGCTCATTTTGGTTTGAATTGACCAATCCAGGCTTAGCACAAAGCAGGCCAAAAACACTCTACCCATGAACCTTGATAAAGGCAGAACCCCAGGTCCTGCTGTTCTCTGTCTGCACTCTGTCGTGGCTCCTCAAAGCTTGCTGCATACTTCCACCAGGACCTGTGAGTAATAAGCTTCTGTCTTTTAATTCCTTGTGGTCTTTTGTTGAACAAGAGCTCACCATCACACCTGGGAGGGGTGGGGGGAGGAGAGATCTATTTGGCAAATGTTAATTCAACAAAGTCACAACTGTGACCATGTTGAGATTTTCATATGCTTATTGTCATTAATACACTTTCTTTGGTGAAGTATCTGTTGAAATCATATATTATCTCAGATTATAAAAATTGTTTATATACTCTCTACACAGATCCTTTGTTGGTATAACATAATATTTCACCCAGTCTATGGTTTGCCTTTTTATGTCCTTAACAGAAGCTTGGGAATAAAAGTTTTAAATTTTGTGAAGTTCAACTTAGTGATTTTGTTTGTATGCTTTTTTAGCTTTTTGTGTGTTACTGAAAAACAATTCTTGATTAACATTTTTCCTCAAGTGGTTTTAGAATTTTCGATCTATTATTTAGGTCAGTGATACACTTTGATGAACTTTTGTGAATAATGTGAGGAAAGGGTTCATGATCTTTTATGTACGTAAGCGTTTATGTGTTAATTTATTTCCTCTGCTCACTTGTGCATATGGCTATCTCATTGTTCCAGCATTATTTACTGGAAAGATTATTCTTTCCCATGATTTCTATGGCATCTTTGTTGGAAGTCAATTGACGATATATGTATAGGCATTTTTCTCACTCTATTTGGTCCTGTTGATCTAGATGTTTCTGTTTTTGTTAATCCTCACCTAAGGATATTTTTTTCATTGATTTTTAGAGAGAGTGGAAGCAAGAGAGGGAGGGAAGCAGGGGAATAAAAGAGAGAAACAACTATGTGTTTGATTGGTTGCTTCCCACATGCTCCCCAATGGGGACTGGGAATTGAATCTGTGACCCTTTGACCCTTCTGCTCCTTCAGGCACAGGCTCACAATCGTTCCACAGAGCCACACTGCCCAGGGTGATCTGTATGTCCTTTTTATATCAATATCATACAGTCTTTTTTTTTTTTTAATTTATTGAATTTATTGGGGTGACATTGGTTAACAAAATTACATAGGTTTCAGGTGTACAATTCTATTTTCTAAATTTATTTATTTTTCTTACACGTTTTTCCTTTTCCTCCCACTTATTCCTCCATCCCCCACCCTCCCTGCCCTGTCCCCAGCTTTCTTGTCCATGTCCACTGTTCATGCATACATGGATATAAGTTCTGTGGTTTATCTATCCCCCCCCACCTCCTCTTCTGGGGATTGTCAGTCTGTACCCAATTCCACGTCTCTGGGACTACCCCATTCCTCATACTGTTATGTTCATTATATTCCACAAATAAGTGAGATCATATGATATTGTCTTTTGCTGTTTGGCTTGTGTCGCTTAGGATAATAGTTTCCAGGTCCCTCCATGTCATCTCAAAGGATAAGAGACCTTTCGTTCTTTCAGCTACACAGTACTCCATTGTGTATATGTACCACAGCTTTTTTATCCATTCGTCTACTGATGGACAATTGGGCTGTTTCCAGATCTTAGCTAATGTAAATAGTGCTTCTATGAACATGGGGGTACACATATTCTTCTGATTGGTGTTTCAGGCTACTTAGGGTATATTCCTAGAAATGGGATCACTGGGTCAAATGGAAGTTCAATATTTAATTTTTTGAGGTAACACCATATTGTTTTCCATAGTGGCTGCACCAGTCTGCATTTCCACCAGCAGTGTACTAGAGTCCCCTTTTCTCCACACCCTCGCCAACACTTGCTGTTTGATGATTTGTTGCTGGCAGACATTCTGACAGGTGTGAGGTGATACCTCATTGTTGTTTTAATTTGCATCTCTCTGATGATTAGTGATGTTGAGCATTTCTTCCTTTATCTCTTAGCCATTTGTATGTCCTGTTTGGAGAGGTGTCTATTTAGTTCCTCTGCCCATTTTTTAATTGGGTTCTTTGTCTTCCTTTTGTTGAGCTGTATGAGCACTCTACATATATTGGAAATTAACCCCTTATCTAATATATCATTGGCAATGATGCTCTCCCATACAGTGGTTGCCTTTCCTTTTTGATGACTGTATCTTTGGCTGTGCAGAAGTTTTTGAGTTTGATGTAGTCCCATGTGTTCATTTTCTCCTTTGTTTCCATTGCCTTAGGTGATGTATCAGTGAAAATTCTGCTGCGTATGATGTCTGAGATTTTGTTGCCTACAGTTTCTTCTACGATTTTTATGGGTTCATGAGTCACATTTAAGTCTTTTATACATTTTGAGTTTATTCTTGTGTAGGGTGAAAGTTGATGGTCTAGTTTCATTTTTTTTTTGCATGTAGCTGTGAATTTTCCCAACACCATATATTAAAGAGGCTGTCCTTACTCCACCGTATGCTCTTGCCACCTTTGTCAAATATTAATTGAGCATATTGCCATGAATCCATTTCTGGGTTCTCTGTTCTGTTCCACTGGTCTATATGCCTGTTCTTGTGCCAGTACCAGGCTGTATTTATTACAGTGGCTTTGTAGTATAACCTGAAATCTGGTAATGTGATTCTTCCAAGTTTGATCTTCTTTTTCAAGATTGTTGGGGCTATTCGAGGTCTTTTTTGATTCCATATGAACTTTTGAAGTATTTGTTCTAATTCTGTGAAATATGCCGTTGGTATTTTGATGGGGATTGCATTGAATCTATAGATTGCTTTTGGTAGTATGGACATTTTAATGATGTTAATTCTTCCAATCCATGAACAGGGTATGTGCTTCCACTTTTTTTATATCTTCCTCTATTTCTTTTTTAAATGACCTGTAGTTTTCTGCAAATAGGCCCTTTATTTCTTTGGTTAAGTTTATTCCTAAGTATCTTAATTTTTTTGCCGCAATAGTAAATGGGATTGTTTTCTTAGTTTCTCTTTCTGTGAGTTTATCATTACTGTATAAGAATGCCATAGATTTCTTGACGCTAATTTTGTATCCTGCTACTTTGCCAAATTCATTTATTAAGTCTAGTAAATTTTTGATGGAGTCTTTGGGGTTTTCTACGTATAGTATCATGTCATCTACGAATAATGACAGTTTCACTTCCTCCTTTCCATTTTGGATCCCTTTTATTTTTTTCTTCTTGTCTGATTGCTGTGGCTAAGACTTCCAGTACTATGTTAAATAAGAGTGGTGAAAGTGGGCATCCTTGTTCCTGTTCTTAAATGAAATGCTTTTAGTTTTTGCTCATTTCGTATGATGTTGGCTGTAGGTCTTTCATATATGGCCTTTATTATGTCAAGATATGATCCCTCTATTCCCACATTGCTAAGTGTTTTTATGAGAAATGGATGCTGGATTTTTTTGAAGGCTTTTTCGGCATCTATTGATATGATCATGTGTTTTTTATTCTTCATTTTATTTATGTCGTGTATCACGTTTATTGATTTGCGAATATTGTACAAACCTTGCATCCCTGGGATGAATCCCACTTGGTCATGGTGAATAACTTTTTTGGTGTACTGCTGGATCCAATTTGCTAGTATTTTGTTCAGGATTTTGGCATCTATGTTCATCAGGGATATTGGCCTGTAGTTATCTCTCTTTTCACTGTCTTTTTCTGGTTTTGGAATTAGAATTATTCTGGCTTCACAAAACGAGTTTGGAAGTGTTCCTTCTTCTTGAATTTTTTGAAATAGTTTGAGGAGAATGGTTTTTAGTTCTTCTTTGAATGTTTGGTAAAACTCCCTTGTGAAGCCATCAGGGCCTGGGCTTTTGTTTGCTGGGAGAGTCTTGATTACATCTTCAATTTCTTCTGTTGTTATTGGTTTGTTCAAATTTTCTATCTCTTCCTGGTCCAGTTTGTGAGTCTATGTGTTTCTAGAAATTTGTCCGTTTTGCTTAGATTGTGGAATTTGTTGCCATATAACTGTTCATAGTAGTTGTTTATGATCTTCTGTATTTCTGTGGTGTCAGTTGTTACTCTCCTCTTTCATTTCTGATTTTGAGTATTTGGGTTCTCTCTCTTTGTTTCTTGGTGAGTCTAGCTAAGGGTCCATCAATCTTGTTTATCTTTTCAAAAAACCAGCTCTTTGTTTCATTGATCCTTTGAATTGTTTTTTGGACCCTATGTCATTTATTTCTGCTCTGATCTTTACTATTTCCTTCCTTCTACTTGCTCTGGCGTTTTCTTTCTGTTTGCTCTCTAGTTCTTTAAGTTGTGAGGTTAGATAATTTATTAGACATTTTTCTTGTTTCTTGAGGTAGGCCTATAGTGCTATAAACTTCCCTCTCAGAACAGCTTTTGCTGCATCCCATAGATTTTGTGTTGTTGTGTGTTCATTTTCATTGGTTTCCAGGAAGTTTTTAATTTCTTCCTTGATCTCCTCAGTATCTCATTCAGTGTTTAATAACATGCTATTTAGCTTTCATATGTTCAAATGTCTTTGCATGTTCTTGTTGCAATTGATTTCTAGTTTCATGCCACTGTGAACTGAGAAGATGCTTGATATCAGTCTTCTTGTACTTGTAGAGACTTAGTTTATGTCCTAATATGTGGTCTATCTTTGAGAATGTCCCATGTGTACTTTAGAAGAATGTGAATTCTGCAGTTTTGAGGTGTAATTCTCTGTAGATATTTATTAAATCCATTTGGTGTAGGCTTCGTTAGAGTCTCTGTTTCCTTCTAATTTTTCCTCTAGAGAATCTATCCAGTGATGTCAGTGGGGCGTTGAAGTCCCCTGCTATGATTGTATTGCTATCGATTTCTCCTTTGAAGTCCTCCAGAAGATTTTTAATATATTTTCGTGCTCCTATATTGGGTGCATATATGTTTATCAAGGTTATATCTTCCTGTTGGATAGATCCTTTCAATATTATGTAATGGCTTTCTTTGTCTCTAGTTATGGCCTTCATTTTGAAATCTATTTTATCAGATATAAGTATTGCTACCTCAGCTTTTTTTCCTTTTCGTTTGCTTGGAAGATTTTTATTCCATCCCTTCACTTTCAACCTATGTGAGTCTTTTGTTGTGAGGTGTGTCTCTTGTAAACAACATATAGATGAGTCATGCTTTCTTATCCAATCAGCTACTCTATGTCTTTTTATGGGAGCATTCAATCCATTTACATTTAAGGTGATTATTGATATGTACTTATTTATTGCCATTTTTGTTTAGTGTGTTTCTATTTTTCTTCCCATTTCTCCGGCTAATTACAGTAGTCCTTTTAACATTTCTTGCAGTGCTAGTTTGGTGCTAAAGTATTCCCTTAGCATTTTCTTGTCTGGGAAGCTCTTTATTTGACCTTGTATTTTGAATGATAGCCTTGCTGGGTAGTACTAGTAGTCTTGGTCAGATCCTTGTTTTTCATGACCTTGATTACCTCATGCCATTCCCTTCTGGCCTGTAGTGCTTCTGTTGAGAAGTCAGCTGAGAGCCTTCTGGGGTTTCCTTTGTAGGTAAGCTGTTGCTTCTCTCTTGCTGCTGTTAGGATTCTCTCCTTGTCTTTAATTTTTGGCACTTTGATTACTATGTGTCTTGGTGTGGGCCTGTTTGGGTTCTTCTTACTTGGAGCTCTCTGTGCTTCTTGAACTTGAATGCCTTCTTCCTTCACCTAATTAGGGATGTTTTCTGTCACTATTTCTTCAAATATATTCTCTAACCCTTGCTCATTTTCTTCTTTTTGGGGGACTCCTTTGATGCAAATATTATTACATTTCCAGTTGTCCCTCAATTCTCTTCAGCTGTTTTCCTGTTTTTTTAATTTTTTTTTTTTTTCCTTTCTGTTTTCTGATTGGTTGAGGTTTTTCTACCGTTTCTTCTAATTCACTGACCCGGTCCTCAGCTTCCTCTACTCTGCTATTTAGACTTTCCAATGTGTTTTTTATTTATGATATGTCATTCTTCATTTCTTCTTGGTGGTTTTTAATTTCCAACTGGTTGATTTTCAACATTTATATGACTTTACTCATGGTACTCATGTCCTTATACATGCTGTTGAGCTTCCTCAAGAACAATTCTAGTTCTGTTAACTTGCTTAACTGCACTTCATTTATCTCATCGTTGGTAGAGGTCTCTTGTTCTTTCATTTGACTTTTGTTTCTGTTTTTCACCATTTTGGCTATCACTGTGGGCTGTGGAGCCTGCCCAATTTTCCCTGTGGGTGTTGGAGTTCTGCTGTTTGTGGCTCCCTCTCCTGGGTTTGGATGAGGCAGGGAGGACCTGTGTTAAATACCATTGTCAAGTCTTACTTTCCTGGTTAGAGTTGGTAGCCCAGGGAATGGTAGTTATCCTCTAGATTTGTTGCCTGGAGGCTGTTAGTAGTGGTCACCTGAAGAACCTTGGTTTCTGAGTTGCCTGAAAAACTCCCTCAGGTGCTCAGTGTAAGAGGATTTCCTGAGGGTGGGGCAGATGCTGGTTGTTAATGGGCCTCAATTAGCATTTCAATGTCCACCCGGTGGGGTTGGATCTCCCAGGGAGTGGCCGCCGCCTCTCCCCAGGGCCCTGGGAAGGAGTAAGATGACCACAAAAGCAAAAGCTCTGAGCTACCTCCAAATCCCGAGTGTCCCCACACAGTTCCAGTCCAGTCTGCCCTCCCTCTGCTGGAGCCCAAGGTGAGTGGCTGCTGCTCTTTTAGCCTCTGTCCAGAGTCTGTGCTGTGGAGCTGCTTGGGACTTTAACCTGAGGGTGCTGCTCCCAGCTAAGGGCATTGCTCCCAGCTAAGGCTGTTGCTCGGGACCAAGACTGCAGCAGATCCCAGCCGAGGGCGCAAGTCCCAGCTGAGGCCTCCACAGGTCCCAGCGGAGGGCACAGCTCCCAGCCAAGGCCGCAGCTCCCAGCCGAGGCCACTGCAGGTCCCAGCCAAGGGCACAGCTCCCAGCTGAGGCCACCGCAGCTCCCAGCCCAGGCCGCTGCGGACCGTGGGCTCCCGGCACCCTCTCGCGTCTTCTCAAGCCTACCAGGATTGAGTCAGTGTCCCTGGTTATGTGGTCCTCCAACTGCTTTTCCATTGCCTTTTCCCGACAATTTGTCTTTATTTTCGTTGTAATTCCAGTTTGGTCCTGGGAGATGGTCTATGTAGCTTCCATTCACTCTGCCACAATTTTCAGTCTCTCAATATCATACAGTCTTCATTGCTGAAGCTTTATATATTTATATCAAGTAGCATATATCCTTCAGGTGTGTTCTTTATCAAAATTATTTTGTTTATCTTAAATTCTTCCCATTTCCATGTAAATTGTAGAATAAACTTATCAATATCTACAAAGTTGTCTGCTGAGAGTTTTTTAGGGATTGTGTTGAATCTATAGAGAGGTATAGGGAGAACTGATGTTTTAATAATATTGATTATATTGATCCATGGACATAGTGTATTTATTTTTATCTCATTTTATTTTTCCTAAGAGTGTTTTTATAGTGTTTGATGTGCTGGACTTACAGTTGTATTAAGTTTTTAAGGCTATTATAAATCATATTAATTAAAATATTATTTCTAGCTGATCATTGCCAGCATCACCATATATAATCAACTATTGTATGTTGACTTTGTACCCTATAAGCATTTTCAACTCACTTTAGAATCAAATTTGTAGTTTTCTTAGGATTTTCTACATAGATAATCATGTTTCTATGGATAAAGATGCTGGTACTTTTTCCTTTGTCATTGGATTGCATTTTTTTTTTCCCTCTTATTACACTGATTAGGACAATGATACTTTCAAAAAATTTAATATGGTGAATTATATTGACTTTCAAGTGTTACATCAATTTTGCATTTCTGGGGGGAAATATACCACATGGTTTTAATGTCTTATCCTTTTCATATATTATTAGGTCTACTTAAAAAACATTGTTGTGTTTATGTTCATAAGAGATATTGGTCTGGTGTTCTCTTGGAATGCCTTTTTCTGGTTTTAGTATTAGGGAGACAGCCACACAGAATGAAATTATGTGCATAATTAATATTTCTTCAGTAGGTTTTTTAATAAGTTCATTGTGAAACCACCAGGAGCTGGAGTTTTCCTCAAAGAAAATGTTTAATGACAAATTTAATTTATTTAATAGAGATAGGACTACTTGGTATTGCTTCTTGTATGTGCTTTGGTAATAAATATGTATATTTCAATTTTGTTTTTAATTTATTGTCATAAACTTGTTAATAATATTTCATAATTAAACTTTTAATATCTATAAAATGTAAAATGTTCAATGATGTCCCCTTTCTTATTTTTTACAATTTTTGTGTTGTCTATTTTGATAATTTCTGCTCTTACTTTTATTTTATTTTATTTTGTGTGTATGTGTGTTATGTGCCCCTAGCGGGAACCGAACCTGGGACTCTCTGGTCCGCAGGCCAATGCTCAACCGCTGAGCCAAACTCTCCAGGGCTGCTCTTACTTTTAATAACTGTCTTTTGCTTGCTTTGATTTTAACTTGCTTTTCGTAGTTATCTAATTTTTTAAGTTAGAAAGTTGGCACAAAAAATTCAAAACCAAAAAATAATTATAAAAAAATAAGTCAGACCAAAGTATTTTGAAATATAAATCTTGATTATATTTATGAAAAGGCTGCATAAAAATGGCAAATGTCTCTGCATTATAAACTAAACTAAAATAATATTCTATTAGTACCATTTCATGGAGAAACCTGCTGTAGTCAATGCAATAATAATCTATGATCCCCAATCTTCTATTCTCTTTCTCATGTACTTTTGTTCATGTACTCATACTTGGCTCACATATAAACACATACAAAACTTGTTTTCCCAGTACTTTTGGTAAAGAATGCCGTACTTTAGGTGAAGAATGCAATGAAAAGAACATTTTAAAGTGTTTGAACTAGAAATGTGCTAATAACTGCTTATAATACTCAGATGAATATGGATCTAAAATGTAATTTAAACAAACAAAAAATAAGTACTTCAAAGATATTTTGGTTCAATTCAGTAGTGACTAAATAATCACTAAGTGCATATTCTGTCTTGGAATTATTTGACCCTTTGTATAAATTCAGAACCGTCATTCATTTATGTTTTTCATGAGGTTGTAAAAATCATTCACATTTTGGGTCTGACTGGATATTAGTGGAGAAGAAATTTCCAGCATAACTGAAGTGCTAAAGGATGTGTTCAATTTTTCTTCCTCTAATCATTGGACCTAGCTATTTATAGATTAGAGAAAGCTTGACAAAAGTTCACCACCATCAAGAAATTGAAATTCTCTTTAAATTCACACATGCTGCCCAGAATTTTTGGAACTTCCTAGAAATTGTACTAATTCCAGACAGCATAGTAATAATTTTCATTCTCTGCAAATTCTGCTAACAACTCTTGTCAGCAAAAGGAGGAAATAGATTTGATCTATTTATTCACTAAAATTGTACTACCTGGAAAGAATTTCTGAGATATGTATAATTCCTCATAGAAATTCTAGTAGTTCTGGTTAATATATGAGTCATGGGGAAAGAATAAATCATTTTCTGTCTGGTCTTGAATTTATGAAAGTTAACATTAGGTAATGGATATCAAAGATTTAATAGTGACCTTTCCTAGGCATGTATTAAAATGATGTTAGATATTAGAATGAAACTCAGCATCACCAGAGTTTATAAGGTTGACCAAATGGCCCCTTCTATAGAGACACTTTGTAGAGCCTTTTCTTCTACTTGGTGTCCAGCGCCTTTATATTTATTCAGTCTATCAATCTAGAGTATGCTATATAAAGGGATTGTTTTTTATAACATTCAAGAGCTTCTCACAACAACATTTAAAAAAAAAAAAAAAAAAACTCAAGGAATTTTAGATACAACAGGAACCTGGAAAATATCTGCTTCAGTATCTCCAATTTTATAGATGATGAAATTGAACTCAGTTCTCATTGAAGGTATTATTTCAATAGACCTACTTTTTCTTTTTACCTATTTCCCCAGCCAAATCACATCTTACATTGAAATTATTATGTGTACTACTATTGATTTAGGAAAGATATTTACATAGTCCCAATCCCTATCATTTAACCTATGAATTTCAGCACTACTGCTCATCATTCTGCTTAAAAAATAATTGGCATTGGTTTCTTAGTGTGTAACATTCCTCATCACAAATAATATATTTTGAATGAATTTGGTCTTTTTTAGTTATTCATAATCCACATATAGATGTCACAGAATATTTACCATATTCTAGATTAGATAGATATCTCAATTCAGTCAAAATGCAAACAAAAATGCCCCTATTTTATTCAAGATATTTTCTAGGTTTGGGCACAAGCTCAAATGATGTGTTGTATAATAATTATTTTGATCACATACTCCTATTGGTAGGGTGAGTTCAGAGCTCACACTATTTACTGCAGTCTACTTCTCAAGATAAGAATCATCAATATCGATAGAGAACTGCATGTAATTATCAAAATCACAGTTGATGCACCATGCAGGTCTATCATTATGGAAAGGGGGAAAAAATCATTATAATAGAGACTAGATAGGGCTATTTCATTTTCTTTTTATGACCTTAAAGTTTTATTCTTTCTCTTATTTACATTTCCATGTGGCTTCCAACATGAGACCCAGAATGAAGAATTCCCAAGATGTCCCCTGCTTGAGAATTGTCATCACCCTGTAATGTCAAATAGGAATCAAGTTAGGGATCATGGAACAGGAACTGTGAAGCAGGCAACTCATGTCTTTCTTCAGTCTAGACTGTGAATGAAAGGAGCATAAGGTAACTTCAAGGTACACATGAGTTCTCTCTTACTTAGCTGGAAATAAAATATTTTATAGTTGAAACAAAACACACCCAAGTGAAATGAGAATTATCCTGATGTATGCCTTCTGAATAAGTATACTTGTAATACTGTGACTATGAAAGCATGTGGATGTTATTGTTGATGGCATATGGAAATTGAACATCTTGTCTTTCTCTTCCCAAAATATGACTATAACCTTGAATGAAAAAGACCAAATTTTGACCTTCACCTATTATAATTTTGGCAATACACAGGGTATTTTGAATCTCAGAAGCAAACCAATGGGCAAATAAAGAAGTTAAGTCTGGCTGGTGTGGCTCAGTGTTGAGCATCAGCCTGTGCACCAACAGACCACTCGTTCAATTTCAGGTCAGGACACATGCCCAGGTTGTGGGCCTGATCCCCAATGGGGGCATGCAGGAGGTGGCCAATTGATGTTCTCTCTCATTGATGATTCTATCTCTCTCTCCCTCACACTTGCTCTCTCTCTTGAATCAATAAAGGAAAAAAATAATTTAAAAAAAAGAAAGAAGTTAAATTTGGCAAGATTAAGAAAAATGGCTTAACAAACTAACAAACAAAAGAGATTGAGAGACATAGAAACAAGGAACAGACTGACAAATTTCAGAGGGAAGGGGGAGGATTGTGGCAAGAGATTAACCAAAGAATTTATATGCATATATGCATAACCAATGGACACAGACAATAGTGTGGTGAAGGCAGGGGAGTGGAGGAGCAGGAGCTGGGAGGAGAGGATCAATGGGGAGAAAGGATGGAGACATCTATAATACTTTCAGCAATAAAGATAAATTTCAAAAATAATATTATATATCAAGAATCTAAAAAAAAAGAGAGAGAGAGACAGAAAAGAAAATAGCTTAGAAGGTCTGGCTCCATGTAGATGTTTGGCTTTAAAAGTCCTATCTAAATGTATGTGATAAATTCATTTGGACCTGGACCAGAAAGAATACCTATACAAGTCCCGGGGGCTGGGGGGTGGGAATTAAAAAAAAATTGTTGACTTTTAGTGCAGATCCAGGGAATTTAGAGTCAGTCTTTCTGAAGCAGAAGATTCCCATCAGCAACTGAGGTGGTTCTCTGTTCATTCTCTGCCAGTCAGTATCTTAAGTGGTCCTGGAGGGAATATTTCTTAAAGTTGCTTTAAGTTGCTAATAATGTCACCAATATTGATGAAAAAAAAAAAAAGAAGAAGAAATATCAATATATTTGTTTACTTTAAGTATTATAACTTGTTCTGCTCAGTAAGACTTGCCCACAAGAAAAACATTTAAATGAAATCTCTCTCCCCTAGTAACATAAACCAGTTAAGTCTAAAGGGACCCTTCATATTTAATATGTGATGTTTTGGAATAAATAAGTCAATGGAAAGTAGTCTCATTTCTGATTTTTTTAAAAAGGGAGAACTACTTGTTGAGAAATAAACCACTATTTCTGATGAAGTAATGTGGAACTGATAATATAAGGGGATTGAGAAACATAATGCACCATAGGGATCATCAACATCATCAATATCTTTACCATCGCTATCTAATCATTGATCATCATCTCTAATGTTATTTGACCTATGATCAGACTTTGATATGGTTCACCAACCTTCCTCCTTGAAACACTTTCTTCCTCTGACTGCTAGATTGCTGCATTCTCCTGGTTTTCCTTCTTTCAAACTACAGTGATACCTCGGTTCTCGAACGCCTCGGATTTCGACCAAATCGGTATTCGACCAGGAGATTCGAGAAACTTTTGTCTCGGAATCCGAACAAATATTTGGAACTCGAACTTCCGAGATGAGCCGAGTTGAGCCGAATGGCGTTCATTCGGCCCAGCGCGCCTTGCTTGCGTCATCAGTGTGAGTGCAGAGAGAGAGTCACGCTTTGTGGAGAGAGTCATGCTTTGTGGAGAGAGTCATGCTTTACACTGAATTTAACCCTTAGACATACTGTACACTTTTATTTCTTGTTGAGACTTATGTTTTTCTACATATTATATACAAATTAGGCCAGTAAATAGGCATTTTCTGGGGCTTGGAACGAATTAATCCAGTTTCCATTATTTCCTATTGGGTTTCATTGCTTCGGTTCTCGAACAATTTGGTTCTCTAACGTCCTCCTGGAACGAATTATGTTCGAGAACCGAGGTATCACTGTAATGGTCTCTTTTTCATCTCCTTTGCTGTTTCTTTGTCATCTCTCTGACATCTTTTATTTTTATTTTTTATATAACATCTTTATTGTTGAATGTATTACATATGTCCCTCTTTTTTCTCCCCTTGACCCCCTCCTCCCCAATCCTATCCCACACTATTGTCTTTTCCCACACTATTGTCTGTGTCTATTGGTTATGCATATGAACATATAAGACCTTTGGTTTCTCTCTTCCCACCCTCCCTCTCCACTTGCCTTTGAAGTTCATCAGTCTAACAACAAATTTGTACTTCCTAATCCCTCCATCTTTTCACCCAACTCCCCTCCCATCTGGCAACCAACAAAAAATTTTCTGTATCTGTGAGTCTGTTTCTGTTCTGCTCATTCATTTTGTTTCTA
Source organism: Molossus molossus (assembly GCF_014108415.1). NCBI lineage: Eukaryota > Metazoa > Chordata > Mammalia > Chiroptera > Molossidae > Molossus > Molossus molossus. The sequence continues at coordinate 70,699,660 of NW_023425344.1, read as the reverse complement.
GATTCAGTTGTTGATAGATATGTATTTATTGCCATTTTATTGTCATATTTTTTTTATCTTCTTCAAGAAGACCTGTCAACATTTCATATAATACTGGTTTGGTGGTGGTGAACTCCTTTAGCTTTTTCTTGTCTGGGAAACTCTTTATATGGCCATTGATTCTAAATAATAGTTTTGCAGGGTAGAGTAATCTTGGTTGCAGGTCCTTGCTTTTCATCACTTTGAATATGTCTTGCCACTCCCTCCTGGCCTGCAAAGTTTCTTTTGAGAAGTAAGCCAACAGCCTAATGGGAGCTCCATTGTAGGTGACATATTGCTTTTTTATTGATGCTTTTAAGATTCTCTCTTCATCTTTAACTTTTCTTATTTTGGCAATGATGTATCTTGGTGTGGACCTCTTTGGGTTCATCTTGTTTGAGACTCTCTGTGCTACCTGGACTTGGACTTCACCAAGTTAGGAAAGTTTTCTGTCATTATTTTTTCAAATAAGTTTCCAATTTCTTGTTCTCGCTCTTCTCCTTCTGGCACTCCTATGATGCAAATGTTGGTACACTTGAAGTTTTTCCACAGACTCCTTATACTATCCTCATTTTTTTTTTTTTTTTTTTTTGCTGTTCTGATTGGGTGTTTTTTGCTTCCTTATATTCCAAATTTATGGTTTGCTTCTTGGCTTCATCTACTCTACTATTGATTCCTGGTAAATTATTCTTTATTTCAGTTAATGCATCTTTCATTTCTGACTGGTCCTTTATTAAGCTCTTGAGGCTTTCACTAAGTTCATTGAGTGTGCTTATAAGCAGTGTTTTGAACTCTGCATCTGTTAGATTCTTATCTCTGTTTAATTTAGTTCTTTTCCCAGAGTTTTGTTCTGTTCTTTCATTTGGGACATGTTTCTTTGTCTCCTCATCTTGGCTGCCTCCCTGTGTTTGTTTCTATGTATTAGGTGGAGTTGCTATGTCTCTTAGGCTTCATATGGTGGCCTGTTGTAGTAGGTGTCCTGTATGGTCCTGTGGCACAGCCTCCCTGATCACCCAGCTGGGCCCTCGAAGTGCACCTCTCGAGTGAACTTTATACCCTTCTATTGTAATTGAGTTTTGATTGCTGTTGACATATCAATGGGAGGGTTTCCTCAGGCTGATCAGCTGCAAGGACTAGCTGTGCCTATTAATCACCAATCTCTGACTACCTTGGATGATCAGCTGCGCAGGAGCCCATCACACTGATAAAGACTTACTTCAGCAGGGTTCTGGTACCTCTAAGTCCATCCCTTGAGTGTGTCACTTGTGGAGGTGGTGGTGCTTTGACATGGTCTGAAGCTGGTCACTGAGTGTGCTGGCTCTGGGGCAAGGTTAGCCCACTGCCTGTGTTCTACCCAGAGCCAGCCAGCATAAACTACAAAGTGATCTGCAGATGGTTTCTTCTTGTGCTAAGCTTGGAGGTGTCCAGGTGAAGCCAAGCTGTGAACCAAGGCTGGCTGCATTTAATTTCAGGCCTGGGGCTTGTTGAGACCAGATGCTGCTTGTTTGAGAGAATTTAGGACAATCTGAAGCAGAAGCCCAAACAGGCCAATCCTATGGAAAAGCCACTGGAAATACCTTGGGTGGACCTGAAGGTTGGGTGGGGCAGCACCTCAGGGTATCACCAGGGTGGGGCAAATAGTGTGAGCCAGGTTGCTGGAGTCTCAGATATGGCTGTCTTCTGCCTGCCCCATAGGGGAAGAGCTCAACAAAAGAACATGGCCTCCACCAGCAAGTCTGTCAAGGAGAAAGCTGCCCCTCCAGTTCTTGCCCTGATACCAAACAACTCAGTTCTCTCCCGTATGTCTCTGGTGCCTCTCAAGCTGCCTCCCCTATGCACTTAGAGGGAGCAAGTCTGAGTAAGTCCGTGTGCAGGCCCTTTAAGAGGAACTGCCTGGGCTCCAGCAGCCTCAGCCCTCCTCTGCCTTAGTTCTGGCTGGTTTTCCAGCCGTATATGGGGACTTCTCTTCCTGGCACTGGAACCCTGAGCTGGGCATCTGGTGTAGGATGGGGACCCCTCATTCCTCAGGGAGCACCTTCCCAGCCAAGGTATACCTCTTGATATTTATTTATCTGCCACACGTGGGTGTGGGACCAGACCCTCGAAGCATCTGCCTCTCCAACCAGACTCAGTGTGGCTGCTTCTTTACTTTCATTGATTTAGGACTTCCATTCAGCTCAATTTCAGGCTGAAGGATGTTTGTTCTGTAGTTTAGTTGTAATTTTGATATGGTTGTAGGAGGAGCGAGTACTGCATTTGCCTACACCACCATTTTGACCGGAAGTCAGACATCTTTTAAACATATGATTTCTGGTGCTTAGTCTTGACTATCTTTTCTTCTTACAAAGTTCACTCCCTTGCTGTCTTATAAAATCTTTCAGCTTTAAATATTACTGTTTTCAGACAACTCCCTAGTATATATCACTGGCATATATGTCTCTCCCAGGACTTCTTAACTCCACATGGATGTCTACAACATATCACAAAATGATATTGATATAGCTAAATCATTTTCTGTTTAAAGTTAGTAGTTAGTATTTGCTTGACTTTTTCTTTTATTTGACTTTTTTCTTTCTGGTTAATATTTCCGTGTGCATAAAAGTTTGATGCAAACTTTATAATTAGTATCTTGTAAATAAACAGTAACCAGATTTTTATTTTAACTGGCTTATGCATATTTATTGCAATCATTGATGTATTTGAATTTATTATTTTATAATGTTAACTTGTATGCTCTATTGCATTATATTTCTAAACCCTGCCATCATTGTTGGAAATACATATATTTTTTCTACTTCATACTTACCAAGGATGTTTGTCAAGAAAGCAATGACTCAGTATGGAGTAAAAATATCATTCCACTACTTTCTGACTTCCATTTTTTCCTAGAAAGTCTGTGTCAGTACTTTTATTTCATTAAAAGTCATTTTTGTCTGATACTATTGTAATCAATTTATGGTTACATGATTTGTTACATATATATATTTTATGTGTTTTTATTGATTTTTTTAAAGAGAAAGGGAAGGAGAGAGAGATAGAAACATTGATGTGAGAGAAACACATAGATCGGCTGCCTCCTGCACGCCCCCCACTGAGTATTGAGCCTGCAACCCAGGCATGTGCCCTGATCAGGAATTGAACTGGGACCTCTCAGTCCATGGGATGATACTCAATCCAATGATCCACACCAGCCAGGCTGATTTGTTATATATTTTTAAATTATGTACACTGGTAGCATTATTTGTCTACTAAGCTGCCAGAAAATTTAGCATGTGTGTTTAATAATACTATGGCTAAGGAAAATATTTGAAAACATTAGTTTGGAAAACCCTAACCTAAACTAAAATTTTTAGTTAATAAATTGCACATGGCTAACTGCAGACTGATTTTACAAAAGAGAAAAAATAGTTCTATCACCTAATTTAAAAAATTTTTTTCTTTATTGATTTTAGAGAAATAAGAAGGGGAGAGAGAGATAGAAACACCGATGAGAGAGAACATCAACTGACCGTCTCCTGCATGCCCCCCAATGGAAATTAGGCCCACAACCTGGGCATGTGCCCTGACCAGGAATCGAACTGGCGACCTCTTGGTGGATGCTAAGGGTTGATGCTCAACCACTGAGCAACACTGACTGGACCCTCCCAAATATCCTTAAAAGTTCAAATGCTTAGACTATATAAAATTTAGACACATGTGCACACACACACACACATATTCTTGCAAAAAGTAAAATCTTATTTAACTCCTCTGACCCAATTAGGTAGATTTTTTTTGTTTTGATCACAACAATAAAATAAGTTATTATTTTCATTATTTATAAAATAATTTAGACATTGTCTTTTCTTATATATAAAAATCTCTGGTGGTTTTTTTGTTTGTTTGTTTTTATCCTCACCCGAGGACGCTTTGTTGCATTTATCTTCAGACAGAGCGGGAGGGAGAGAGGAAGGAAGAGGGAGAGAAATATCCATGTGAGAGAGACACATCAACTGGTTGCTACCTGCACGACCCCAACAAAGGCCGGGGACAAACCCCAATCTAGGTACACGCCCTTAGCGGGAACTGAACCCAGGACTCTCTGGTCCACAGGCTGACGCTCTAAACACTGAGCAATCGGCCAGGGCTAAACATCTCTGGTTTAATGGTTCATTTTAGTCTTTCCTATCAATTATTATCAGGGATAGTTTTTATAATAATGTAGTTTCATAGCAATAAAGCAACAACAAAAAAAAAAGTGCTGTGACCATGACCATTTTCTATTTGATGGTAGTTTAACGAATTACTGAAAATGTCTGTAAAGAGGTGACGGCTCTATTTAAATGACCAGTGCTATGTGGGAGCTATAAGGTCTCTTCCTTTGAAGAATGGTGCCAGAGTTAGGATTAATCTTGCTTGGGTGTGACTTTTATTACCTAAATTTAAAGCCAGATGATTAGAAAGAGCAAAAATACATTTTATTTTAGTGATTGATGCAATCAATTTTAATTTTACTTAAATGTGTTCCAACAAACCTTATGGAATATTTTTATTCTATCATCAAATAATTTGGTAGAACATGTTATTAGTGTTTCATGTATTACCACTTCTTTGCTATTTTCCTCTCTTATAACAACAAAATGATAAACTCACAGTTTCCCTAGGATCATGAACTAGAGGTACTATCTCTAGAGACTTTAAACCTTTGACATAAAAGTCTTGTTTAGTTTAATATTTATTATTAAATAATAATGTTATTTCAGAACCTTATACCTGTATCAAGGGAAGAAAAAAATATGAGTTAACATTTTTTTTTTTTAAATCTGGAAAGAATACTTGATAGTATAAAACTTTAAATTGCTAACCTTTTCACTTATATAAATACAAATACTTTTTCTATATTCAGTTTCATTATATTTAAATATTTTGTCAGCACTTCAGGGAAGGCAGTGTAAACGAATTCTCAGCAACTCTTGAAATGCTTCAAGTCAGAGCATCGTCTTAATGAAGGTACCAGATGCAAAGCAGCGTTGCACACTACATTCCACTCCCCAATTATCTGTGCTACTTTTATGTAGTAGATACTTCTGTCAATTATAATTTCATTTTGGCTGAAAGACAGAATGGCATGAAGGCTAAGCAGATGGTTGTCACAAACAGAGGAACACAAATAAAACTTATGTGAACATTTCCAGTCCGGTAGCAGAAAAGGGAATTAGTCACCAACTCATTTTATTGTTCATGAGTATTATGTGTCAAACCCTCCATGTAACATGTGGAAAACAATCCTATTTGTGAACCCAAACAATTAATAAAACAGTAAACTGAATCTCCAATATGACTGTTTGTAAGAAGCTACTAATTCTCAATGTACTGCAATGATTTTCTTATTAATAAATAAAAAGAAAAAATATGTTACAAAATAAATTGGAAGTGAACGGCTTATGCATATCTTTTGTATTGTTTAGGCAGTCTTTGCTTTGAACTGAATTGTAGTCCATTCAAATAAATATTAGGAGAAAAATGTACATTTTTGTGCTGTGATGGATTGAGTTACCCTTTTTTCTTAGGGTAACTTATTCCTAATGTAAAATGGTTTTATCCTGCCCAGCCAGTGTGGCTCCGTGGTAGAGCATCGACCCATACACCAAGAGGTTGCCTGTTCAATTCCAGGTCAGTTGAATCTTCTTTTAGGATACAGTACCAAATATAGTATTTATCTTTTTGTTATATCATTCAGCTGATTAATTTTCACAAAGTCTACAAAAATGTGCAGGTTATGCTTAATACTTAATATTTCCTACCAAAATGTGGATATATATATATATATATATATAATATAAAATGAAAAAAAATATGTATATATATGTCTGTGTGGCTTTCCAAGCAACTAAGCAACTCAGTCAGGGCTAAAAAAATGTTGGATTTTTAAAAAATCACCTGTTTATAGGCATCAGAGAGAGCTACTCAAGCAGCCAGGATGAGAAAGACCGACATTACCAAGAAGGGAGGATACAAGTTAAGCCAAAATTCTGCATTTGGTTCTTCTCTCAGAGACACTTGTCAGTTCTGAGTTCAGAGTAAGAGACTGACCACCCAGGCTTTTCCGGCAGAGCCTCTGATACAGGAGAAAGAAACCATAAGAACGTATGGCAGAATCACAGAGATGGAAATATACAACTGGACACATTAGGAGACCAAACCCCAAGGCCAAGAGTGAAGTTTTACCATAGATAAGAGATTATAGGACTCAAATGACATTTTAGTGATCCCTTTGCACTCACCAAAAAGCTAGACTTTTTCTCAGATACATTTTATGAGTACTTCATAACAAGGTGTCAGCAATTTGATATCTGGTTATACATTAGTTTGCTGGGACATCCATACTAAGTGCCCCAAACTGTGTGCCTTAGTCAACAGTTCTGGAGGTTAGAAGTCCAAGATCATGTTGTTGGTGGGGATGGTTTCTGAGGGACAAACTATCCTACACCTCTCTCCTTGCTTCTAATGATTTGCTGGTAATCTATGGTTTGTAGATTTGTAGATGTATCATCTCGATCCTTGCTTTCATGTTCACATGGTATTATTCTTGTGCAAGGGAAATCTGTGTTCAAATTTCCCCTTTTCAGTTATCATGGATTACAATTCACCCAAATGTTCGTTTTAACTTGACTACGCTGTAAACACTTTATTTTCCAAATAAGATCACATTTCTGAGCTACTGGTAAGTAGATCTTTAACAGATCTTTTGTGAAGCACACAAGTCAACACATAACTGGGAGTCTAGTTTTCAAGGGTACCATAAGTCCCTCTGACTTCTCTCCATTGCTTTCTGCACAAATGCTGATTCTATCAATATCTTGCTGATGTACGCAGTTTGGCTGTACCCACTGTGATTTGGGTGTTGGTTATAATATTTTACCATTTAGTTTGGTTGCAGAGGTTGTCTGTGGGTTTTATTATGCCCATGTGCTCTATATGTTATTGTCGGAAATTACTTGAGATTTAATGACTATAACAACACCATTCTGTGGCTAGTCTCCTAAGTTATTTTGTAAGAATATTCAATACTCTGAAATTTGTTTAGTTTTAAGAATCATTCTTTAGTTACAGAAAATTTTAGTTTTCTTCTTCAATTTTTCCCCCTCCTCTGTTCTCTCTATTATTTCCTTTGGGAAATCTTTGTAATCACCAGTGTGGAGGCACTTGGATTATCTTCCCTGCCTGTAACTTCTTTCCTATATTTTCTCTATTTTCATTCCTCTACTTTGCCCGCAGATAGATTTTATATTTTATATTTCTTAAGTCAATATTCCCTTTCAGTTTGTGAAGACCTTCATTTATTTCATCTTTCCAGTTACAACATTTTTATTCTTGCCAGAGGAGCATTTTTTTTTTAACCTACCTCCTTCTAATTCAAAACTTCTAGTGTTATTTCACCTGTAGTTGAGAATATTAATCACACTTGATTTAACATCTCTTTCAGATATTGTATTCTATTTTCTTGAATTTCTTGTTTCTTGTTTTGGAATCTTCTATTTTTATTTTTTGGCACAGGATTTTTTAGTGAATTTTGTAATTTTTGTTTGAGATGCATGCTTGAGTGAAGACTTTTCTATTTTTTGTTCAATAGATTTTTATCAGTTACTTCATTCCAAGGTCTTTAGGGTTCATGTCTACAAATTAAGTTTTGTATTGATATCTACAGGTCAGAGGCTAGCCTTCAATTCTTCTTCTGGATATAAGCAACCATAAATTTTTTGTTGAATCCTAGGAGAATTGGTTGAGATATTTTCTCTCCTGATCATGATTCAAAAGCAGAGCCCCACTCTTCACTTCAAACACAGAGTTCAGAATCACTTTTCTGGCATTGACAGTACATATTCTGACATTGACACTTACTCACTGAAACATTGGCTCTTGGAGTGTGTTCGTTGTACCAGCCTCTTATGGGATGTTTTAACTTCAGTGTAGAAGGTTGGCTTTCCTTTTAATATATTTATGAAAATGTCTTCTTGTTTTTACAAATCAACCCTATTTTAATAGTTAAAACAATTTTTACCTCTCCTAAGTTTGAAGTAGATTGTGAAGTTTTTAAATGTATTAATGCTACCATCTTGTCTCAAAACAAAAACAACAACAACAACAAAAAAAACAAGAATATTTAAGGGATTATAAAGACACTCACTAGGCAGTAACCATACATAGAGATCTTCCTTTTAAATATTGGCCCAATTAACAACAGCTCTACTATTGATCCCATATGTGACAGTCAACTAAATCAGTTAACCTTGTTATATGTAATGCATATCATAAATTCTGGTCCTATGTCTGATTATTTCTCTGTCTCCTCAAATTTCAGAATGGCCATGGTATTCTTTCAGTTAGTCTAAAAATGAAGTAGTCCATTTCTTCCTCCCAGGAAGATGGTGAGTTTGTGAAGACAGAGATAAAATACCTTACTTCCAAAGTGGACACTATGGAGATGAGCAAATTTCTTTTTTCTCTAGGTCATTTGCCAGATGGATCACCACATGCCTCCAAAATATTCTTTCTATGATTAATGAGTTACTTGGCACAACCAAATATGGCTTAGTCATAGTTTCAGGAATGAAACCCCTAAGAATCTATTCTTATGTTTGGGCAGCTAAAAGGTTATAGCTCAGAAATCTGACCACATGAATTTCATTAAAAATATTATAAACTTGATAATATTACTAAGTTTATGAGAATATTAATTTGTCTTAAGAATCTGTACTTATAAAATAGTTTCATAGTTTTAAGTACTATAGTCTTGAAAAAATTAAGAACCATGTGATTAGCTACTAGCTATGTCATCATACAAATGTATTATTTCATGTAATAATTTTAATTTTTGAAACAAAATTTTACATAAAAATAAAAAGCTTAAAATCATTTATTATAAAATTACATTGTGGTAAATCAATATCTGCCAAGGTAATCAGAAATGTCAGGTTTAATATTAACATGCTCAAAGCATTTATTTAACAATCTGTCTACTTCTTGTAGCATTGTAGAAAAATAAGTAGATCATGTAGACATCAGTGAAGCACACAAGGGAAGAACAGATATGCAACAAAATATTATTTTATTATTGCAAAAGTACACTCTAGGCTAACCTCACTGTAAATCATGTGTGTACAGAACTATAGGAACTCATAAGCAACAAACATACTAATATTGAACCAAAGCCCATTGCATATATAGCAGAATCATTGGCTAGAAAGGTACTTATTGTTTAGCTTATATTTTAGGCTTACAAAGCCACTGTAGCTAATTATGTACCCCTGAAAAAGTATTCTGAAAATTCACATCAGTCATAAAGCAAACCAAATTTCTTCGTTAACATAAAAGTGGTCATTGTGGCAAATCTGACTTTCTTTCTTGCACCAATATTCCTCAAAAATATTTAATGGAAAACTGGTTTTGCCACATGGTGATAGGCATTGCAGAAGTTCCCATTCTTTTAGCAAACTTAGTAGCAGAAAATCCAATGTAAGTGAAATCACTTAAGGAATTTAATTGCATAGTAAATAATTTTAACATTTTTATTTGCTCCTGTATCTTACAAAATATAATTAAAACAATGAAAATCAGTTAGGGATATTGGTTAGTATTATTATAATGTACTAATTTTAGAGATAGATGATAACATTTTAATATTTTGCATCATTGTTTTACTAATAGCACCAAGTAGCATGATATCACATCCTGAACTTCACATTTGTTTTTATAAAAACTTATGAAAGGGATCGTTTTCTTAGAAATATCTGAAAACTAATTCATTTTCCTTATATGTTTCTTAATCTTTTGATATTCAATAAGTCATTGCATTATGTTCATTTTGTTTGCAAGGATTGCGCTGGATTTGTCTTATTTAACTATACAATACAATTGGCCATGGACTGTGATACTACTGTGTCTGTGAACTTCAAACTGCTGGACTGGGAGTTTCAAACTTCATTTCCCAGTCTGGTTGGCTAAGGGTTTCCTCTAGGCACCACCAATCAGAGCTAGTGGTAGGAAATCGTAAGGCAAAAAGAGGAGAGAGCCATTCATCTTCTCTTTTCGTAGGTATGAGAGTTGGCTGGAGATTGCCCTGTGGCAGCAGGAGGGTGGGTCAGAAAAGTTTGAATTCCTGTAGCCTGAGTAGTGGCAACACTCTCACTGCTGCATTTTTTGGGGGTGGATCCAAAACCAAATGTAACAGTCTCCAAAATGCAGCAGCAGTTGCAGGCTGGTTGGTAGCTTCTCAGATCACCTTCTTTCATTTGCTCTTCCAATGACCCCTCATTTTGCCTTTGCTCTTGTAGTCTTTTCACCATTTTGTAACCGTTTCTCTGATTGAAAGTCTACACAAACAGCATGATTTCTATTTTCTTGACTGTGCTACAAGACTGAAATATTAATCATGATGGGCAGGGATAAATTCTCCTGTTCAGTATGGCAGACTATTGGAGTAGATAGTGATTTTTAAGTAGCTGGTTTATTAGAAAATATTTTAGTGTAAAGATTACTTTTGTTTTTTTCCAAATGAAATATACTTTGAGAACTGATTTGATGAATTCTTAGATGTCAGGAATGCCTTTTAATCTGAATACAAGTTACCAGAGTCAAATCATTTTGGGAAAAGTGGGTATTATGGATTGAATTTTGTCCCCTGAAAATTCATACCTAACCCCTAATACCTAAGAATTTGACTGTCTTTGGAGATAAGAGCTTTACAGAGATAAGTGAAGTTAAATGAGGTCCTGTGGGTAGGTTCTAAGCCAATATGTGTGGCATCCTTGTAAGAAAATAAAACTAGGCCATATTGAGACCCCAGGGAATGTGAGCCCAGAGAGAAAAGGCCATGCGAGTGCTCAGTGAGAAGGCAGTCAGTCATCTACAGGACAAGAGAGAGGCCTCTGTTAGCAACCAAACCTGCCAACATCTTGATCTTGGACTTGTAAACTCCAAAATTGTGAGACAATTAAGTTCTGTTGTGTAAGTTTGTGGTATTTTGTTAAAGCATGCCGAGCAGCCTAATACAGAGGGTGAAAGTAAGATAAATAGGTTTCCAAAAAAATCTCCACTGTGATTTTTGTTTCAATGAGATTATGCCACATATTTTCCAAATTGTTTACTCACCTCTTTCTCTTTACAGAGTGTCTCACAAATCTGGTGTTTGCAGAGCAGGCTTTCCAAATCTACCCTATTATTTTTTTGCTCTTTGTCTCATTTCTTCTCTCTATCCCCAAATTTTCTTTAATAAGATATTTAGGAATATGATTATTCAATCCAAGCAGCACTGTCCTTTCTTTATCTTTTCATAATTGTATTGAAAGTCTTAATATTTCCTTCTCAGACAACTTCTTCATCCATCCCTCCTTAAAGGTACGTTTTCATCTATGAGCCTGGCTTCTTTGTTCCCTTATCTCCCCTTCATTATACATCATAACAAAATCAGGAATTAACTGGAAGTCTCAAAAGAAACAAAATGACATATTTGACATAATTTCAATGGACTGGAATCTCAAAAAAGTCATTCCTTTCTCTGTTAGTGCAGGATATAACATGTTAGATGAATAATTTGTGTTTATTTATTATCCTACAGCCTCTTTGAGCTGGGAATTTAGAAGCAGCTTAGCTTGTAATTGGGGCTGAGATTTTTCTCATAAAGTTTTGGTCCAGATGTTGGCCATAGCTACAGTCATCTGAAGGCTTGTTGAGAGCTCAAGGATTTGTTCGCTAATTCAATCACCTGTTTACTAGTAGGATGCATTCATTCCCGATTAGCTCCAGAAACCTCAGTTTCTCACCATGTGGAATTCTTACTACATGACAATTCCCTTTCCCAGAAATACTGATGCATGAAAGAGAAAAAGTCACTATGTCTTTAATGACCTCCTCCCACAAGTGGTATGCCATCACTTCTAGCATATTCTATATATTGATAACAAAAACCAGCCCTGAGACATGTATTGGAGGGGATAGGCTATATAAGAGTGTGATTATTAGAAGGTCACAATCACTGGGTGGCTGGCTGTCACAGAGAAATGTAAAATACATTGTCAAAATAAATTTTGACATTAATTACTAACATTTTCCTTAGACTTCTAATTTAATGTAATGTAATATCAATATAATATATTTCTCAGTTTTTTTAACTCAGCAATTCTTGATATTTTCAAGTTTTATAATCAATTTCAATAATTTTATATTAGTTAAAGCACAGCAAATATCAAGAAAGTTTTGCTCATACTTGTGGAAAAAGTAAAGTGAGAAATAGGTGTGAGGCAGGTATGAATTTGTCTTGCCTCATTCAGATCTCACACATTTATTTTATATGAGACTTCTCATGTTTCAAAAGAAAGTACTTCAGTGTGGACTGTACACCCTTCTGTTGTATTGAGTTTTGATTGTTTTTGGAACATTAGTGGGAAGGATTTACTGAGGTTGATCAGCTGCAAGGACTGGCTATGCCCACTGACCACTGGCTTCCACACTAAGAGTGCGCCATGAGGACCCAGCTGGGGTCATCAAGGAGGCTGAGCCACTGGATCCTACAGGACACCTACAATAATAGGCCACCTTATGAAGCTTAACAGACATAGAAACTTTACCTAATACATAGAAACAGTCACAGGGAAGCAGCCAAAATGAGGAGACAGAGAAACATGTCCCAAATAAAAGAAAAGAACAAAACTTCAGGAAAAGAATTAAACAAAATTGAGATAAGCAATCAATCAGATGCAGAGTTCAAAACACAGGTTATAAGGTTGCTCAAGGAAGGTGGTGAGACATTCAAGAAACTTAGTGAGACCTTCAAGAAACTCAAGGAGACCTCCAAGAAACTTAGTGAGAACATCGACAACATAAAAAAGAACCAGTCAGAAATGAAGGATTCAGTAACTAAAATAAAAAATTCTTTACAGGGAATCAATAGGAGCATAGGTGAAACCAAGAAGTAGACCATCCATTTGGAATATAAGGAAGCAAAAATCACCCAATCAAAACATGAAAAAAAAAAAAAAAAAAAAGAATCCAAAAAAATAGAGAGAGAGAGAGTAAGGAGCCTCTGAGACAACTTCAAGTGTGCCAACATTCACATCATAGGGGTGCCAGAAGGAGAAGAGAGCGAACAAAAAATTGAAAACCTATTTGAAACAATAATGACAGAAAACTTCCCTAACTTGGTGAAGGAAACAGACATACAAGTCCAGGAAGCACAGAGAGTCCCAAACAAGATTAACCCCAAGAGGCCCACACCAAGACACATCATCATCAAAATGCAAAATGTTCAAGACAAAGAGAGAATCTTAAAAGCAGCAAGAGAAAAGCAGTTAGTTACCTACAAAGGAGCTCCCATACAATGTCATCTGATTTCTCAAAAGAAACTTTCAGACCGGAAAAGGGTGGCAAAAGATATTCAAGGCAATGAAAAGCAATGACCTACAACCAAGATTACTCCATCCTGCAAAGCTATCATTTAGAATTGATGGCCATATAGTTTCCCAGACAAGAAAAAGCTGATGGAATTCATCACCACCAAACCAGTATTATATGGAATGTTGAAGAGTCTTCTTGAAGGAGAAGAACAAAAATATGAATAATAAAATGGCAATTAATACATATCTATCAACAATGGAATCTACAAACAAAATGAGCAAACAGAACAGAAACAGACTGCTAGATGCACAGAACTTTTTGATGGTTGTTAGATGGGTGGGGGTTGGAGGATGGGTAAAAAAGATGAAGGAATTCAAAAGTACAAATTGGTTGTTAGACTGATGAACCTCAAAGGGAAGGGGGGAGGGAGGGCAAGGTGAGATAAGCCAAAGAACTTCTATGCATATAGGCATAACCAATGGACACCGACCATAGTGTTAGGGAAGCTAGGAGGGGGGTGGGGTTAGGGGGAGGGGGGTCAATGGGGGAAAAAAGGGGAGACATCTATAGTGCATTCAACAATAAAAATGAGTTTAAAAAAAAAAAGAAAGTACTTCATAATAGGATGAAAAATAAACAATAAATTTATCTATCAGATAATATATATTAGAACTACTTGTGATGATTTAAATTATGAAAATCGGACCCAAAAATAAAAATATTTTCCTCAAGAATACAATTAGAATTTTTAATTGTCAGGTAACATTAATGTATCAACTTTAATTATTTTGATAGCATTTCTCTCAATGTTGATCAGTGCCTCCTGATACATGTCATAGCTTCAGCCTGGAATCTTAACTATTCTTGTTTTCTGACTTTGCCTCATCACCCACATCCAATTTATCAGCAAATTCTATTGATTTAAACTCCAAATTATATGAAATATTCATATCCCCTCAGCTTTTCTTCCCTGGTGTATGCAACAGTCTCTTGTCTCCTTTCTTAGTATTTGTCTTCAATTCACTTTAATCTTCACTCAGGAACCATAGTCATCATTTCATATGGAAACATAAAGGTGAAAATTGTCAATGGCTTCCCATTGCATATAGATTAATATCCAAACTCCTTACAATAACCTTAAAGGTTCTACATTATATTTGCACTCTGGTCTTATTTCTCCTGAAGTTCCAGACCCACTGGTCTTTTATTTCCTCAAAGCAACACTTTTCATGACTTAAACTCTTCAGACATGCACTGTTCTCTTAAAAAGCTTTTATTAACCACAGAACTTATATGCATATATGGGTAACCATGGACATAGACAACGATTCTGAGGGGGTGGGTGGGATTGGGAGGATGGTGTCAGTGGGGGAAAAAGAGAAACATCTGTAACAAAAATAAATTAATAATGTAAAAAAATCTTTTAAAAACCTTTTTTTCCCCCTACTCTTCCTGTGATTAATTCTCACACTTCTAGTTTCAACTTAAATACCATCTGCTCATAGAGGGTTTTTCCTGAATAACTCCAGGAAGAGGTGATTTCTCTTTCTAGCAGCACCTTTTTCAACTAGGAATCCCCCAGACATGTTTTTCTCTATTAGAGCCAAGCACACCCCATCGCTGTCTTTAGTCATTGTTCTTTCCCACTGTCATCTAAAATGTAGAAATACTTCCTTCTCCCTGAAGCAGAAATGCTTACCACATAGCCTTGCATATTTTTGAATAACTATATGGCCAAAGCTTCATTACAAATTATTACCCAACTTGGATAGCTGGAGCACTTCCTGTTCGGTAGCTCAGACCAGAGTCTGGCCCTTTGCATGTTAGCCTGCCCCATTGCCTCACTGCCCTCTGCTGCGGAGAGTGTCAGCAAGTGGAGAGAGTTTCACTTCTCAAAATGATTCTTCCCCATTTCTACAAACACAGAGGACTCAATGTTTCTATATGTAAAGTAGCTTTTGATATCTGAAAATTATTATTTTTAATTTATCTTTATTATTGAATGTATTACAGATGTTCCTCATTTTCTCCCTATTGATCCCCTTCTCCCCACTTCCACCACCCCCCTGTCTTTCCCTACACTGTTGTCTGTGTCCATTGGTTTTATATATATATATATATATATATATATATATATATATATATATATATAAATTATTTGGTTAATTTCCTCCTACTCCCTACCCCCCTTCCCTTTGAGGTTTGTTAGTCTAACAACCAATTTGTACTTCTTAATCCCTTTACCTTTTTCACCCATTCCCCCAATCCCCCTCCCATCTGGAAAGCAACAAAATATTCTCTGCCTGTTCATTTTGTTTGTAGATTCAATTGTCAATAGATATGTATTCATTGCCATTTTGTTTGTTCATATTTTTTATGTTTTTCTTCAAGAAGACCCTTCAACATCTCATATAATACTGGTTTGGTGGTGAGGACTCCTTTAGCTTTTTCTTGTCTTGGAAACTCTTTATATGGCCATCAATTATAAATGATAGCTTTACAAGATAGAGTAATCTTGGTTGTAGTTTCTTGCTTTTCATCACTCTGAATATTTCTTGCCACTCCCTTCTGGCCTGCAAAGTTTCTTTAGAGAAATCAGCTGACAGTCTTATGGGAACTCCCTTGTAGGTAACTAACTGCTTTTCTTATGCTGCTTTTAAGATTCTCTGTGTCTTGAACATTTTGCATTTTGATGATGATGTGTTTTGGTGTGGACCTCTTGGGGTTCATCTTGTTTGGGACTCTCTATGCTTCCTGGACTTGTATGTCTGTTTCCTTCACCAAGTTAGGAATGTTTTCCGCCATTATTTTTTCAAATAGGTTTTTGATTTCTTGTTCTCTTTTTTCTCCTTCTGGCACCCCCAAGATGCGAATGTTGGCATGCTTGAAGTTGTCTCAGAGGCTCCTTACAATATCCTCATTTTTTTGGATTCTTTTTTCTTTTTGTTGTTCTTATTGTGTGTTTTTTGCTTCCTTATATTCCAAATTAATGGTTTGCTTCTTGGCTTTACCTACTCTACTATTGAATCTGTGAAAATTATTCTTTATTTCAGTTAGTGCCTCCTTCATTTCTGACTATGCATCCTTTATTTCTGACTGTTCCTTTTTCATGCTCTTGAGACCCTCACTAAGTTCATTGAGGTTCTCACTAAGTTCATTTAGGATCCTTATAAGCAGTGTTTTGAACTCTGCATCTGTTAAGTTGCTTATTTCCATTTCGCTTAGTTCTGTTCCTGAACTTTTGTTCTGTTCTTTCATTTGGGACCTGTTTCTTTGTCTCCTCATTTCGGCTGCCTCCCTGTTTGTTTCTATGTCTTACTTAATGAGAGGTATGGGGCTATCTGAGACCAGATGCTGCTTGTTTGAAAGAATTTAGGAAAACCTGAGGTAGGATCCTAGGCAGGCCAATCCTATGGTTAAACAACTGGCAACAGCTTGGGTAGGCCTAAAAGCTGGATGGGGCAGAGCCTCAGGGAATCACCAAGGCGGGGCAAGCCTTGTGAGCCAAGTTGCCTGAGTCCCAGATATGGTGGGTGTCTGCTGCCCCAGGGAAGGGCTCACCAAGAGAACAAAGGCCTCTGATAGCATATCTGTCCAAGAGAAAGCCACCTCTCCAGCCCTCCCTTCAATGCCAAATAACTCAGTTCTTCCCCATATGTCTCTGGTGCCTTTTAAGTTGCCTCCCCATGCTGGAACCTGGAGGCTGAAAGTCTGAGAAAGTCTATGAGCAGGCCCTTTAAGAGGAGCTGCCTGGGGGTCCAGCCGCCTCAGCCTTCTTGAGCCTCAGTTTCCGCTGCTTTTTCCAGCCAGAAGTTATGGGGACTTCTCTTTCTGGCACTGGAACCCTGAGCTGAGTGGCTGGTGTAGGACGGGGACCCCTCAGTCTTCAGGGAGGACCTTTCCTGCCCAGGTATCCTTCTAAATTTTTTCTGCCACACATGGGTGTGGGCCCAGCCTGTCACGTCTCCACCCCTCCTTTCAGTCCCAATGTGGCTGCTGCTTTAATTTTGTAGCTGTAGGACTTCCATTCAGCTTTATTTCAGGTGGTTTTGAGCGATGGTTGTGCTGTAGTTCAGTTGTAACTTTGATGTGGTTGTGGGAGGATGTGATACCGTGTTTATCAACACTGCCATCTTGACCGGAAGTCTGAAAATTACTTTAAAAAATTTTTTCTCTTTATTGATTTTAGAGAGAGTGGAAGGGAGATGGAGAGATAGAAACATCAATGAGAGAAAACATTGATCGGCTGCCTCCTGCATGCCCCCCACTGGGGACTGGGCCCGCAACCTGGGTATGTGCCCTGCTTGGGAATCGATCTGGTGACCTCCTGGTGCATGGGTCAATGCTCAGCCACTGAGCCACACTGGCCAGGCTGAAAATTATTTCAAATAATCAAACTATTTTATGATAATTCAGATATGCTATAAGTCAAAACAAAATCAACAACAACAAAAAAAACTAATGCTAACTGGTTGGCTAGTCAGAAATAAAATAAAATCTTAACTTATAAAAAAATTTAGAGATGAAACCATTTTTCTATCATCTGAAAGTCAGTCAGTTACTTTAAAAGGTTTTTAGCTTCTGTTAGTAATATGACATTTGAACCTCTGAAAACATTTGTAAATCATAGGGAATCTAACAAATTGAAACTAATAAAAAGTGTTACCACAGTCCGCCATTTATAATCCCTTTTAAATATCTTTGGATACTTAATGCTTCCTTGCAGGCCCAAATCATTGACGTATCACCATCTCAGAAGTAGCAGACACAGCAGGATAAAGAAGTGTGTGCTTCACTGGTACTTTCGGCCATGTTTTTGGATGACCTTTCTCAGACAAACATTGCCCTATTTCAACAAAGTGCCATGTCACCTTTAACAGATATGAAAGGATGTAGGCTAACAAATTTAAGACAGAAATTCCTAATCAGAAAATGCTTTGCTCATTCCGCTGCTTAAGACAACAGTGTACGTATTGAACATCATAAACATCACAAAAATAATGAATTTATATACCAATACAAAGCAGTTTTTACTTTTTCTTGTTCTAATAATCACAATCATAAAAATTTTACATTTCATATTTATTACTTGACATTCTAGTCAGATACATGCTTTTAATTTTTTAAAAGGGTAAGTTCAAGTAAATAAGTTTTATGCCTCTCATCCCTCACAAGTAATTTTATTCCTAATGATGTCTAGTAAGTCCTTCCCTAGCAATTTCCATTTTTATTGAAAGTGGGAATATGATTATTATATATTACCTTAGTTTGTTCAGTTGAAAGATGACCTGATTCTCAATCAATTCCTAATATTAACTGTATATTTATTATGCGTCTTGCACTCTGTTAAAGCCCAGTGTGAAATAAATTCAGTTTAGGTCCCTTTCTCTGCTTCCTGGAGATGAATCTGGCAAGGCATAAATCTGAGTACCTCAGACCTCATATTCATTGTCCTCCTGGCTCCTAAAAAATCTCTAGTTTCCCTGGGAAATAACGTTGCCTCCTGAGTTTGCTCCAGAGATACCTTGGATCAAACACTCAGACTCCATCTCCCTTGTCTGTGGTAAGTCTTCAGAACTGAAGCGCCTGGTGGAGCTGTGGGCCATGGCATTGCGGCTGCATGCAGCAGCCATTTCCTCCGCACAGTTCACCTTTAGATTCTTTCAGGTGCACATGGCTGAGAGCTTCCACTATATTTTTTATTACAAGGAGAATTCAACCTGCATAGTACAGAAATTATAGCTATTACAGTGTGGTATCAAATTGAGCCCAATTAAAACTTTGAATCAATCTGATATTTGCTTTTTTTATGAACATTCTCCTTGAAATTATAATTCACATTGTATTAACATATGACCAGCCTGCTGTTCAAAACACAAACTGCATGTAATATATTGGTTTAAAAATCATTCATATTAGTTTAGATAGACCTCTTCACCTTGACTGTTTGCATCCATAGACATGATCTCTCTATTATCACATCTTTTCACCACTATTTCTACCATATTAGCTCTGAGGTTTTGTTAGATACTTTTTTCCAGGTTAATGAGGCATCTAAATATCAGAAGACACTACTCTTAATGTAAGAACATCATCCACACCTATAAAAAAAACCTTAAGAATTAATTTGAGCCCAACAACAGGCATGCCTGGAAGAACAATCTCAAGACTGAGTGAAATTTCTTACCAGAATGAGAGTTTGCCGTTTCTTTTATGTGTTTGGAATGAAGAAGGAAATGTAAAGAAGATCAAATGAAGGTAGGAGAAAGCAAGGCAGGAATTGAATAGTTGAGATTATATTCTCTCTTGAGGGTAGTTACTTGTCAAGGGGTCTGAAAAGAGAATTGCTCTGGCATTTCAAAGATGAGTTAACCTAGATGCACATGAACAAATGAAAGGATTTGCTTTTACTAAAGAAGTTATTTGCCTGAGGCATGACTACCCACCATGACTTGCCCAGTTGGGAATTTATGATCAGATACTTTCAATTCGATTTATCTTTTCTTCACACCTCTTTTTCTTCCACAATTATTCACTTTGGTCATAAATCAATTGAAGGATGCATTGATGACTAAGTTTTTAGTAGGATAGTGTGTCTTACTGTGCTAGAAAGGCTTATTCCTAGGAAGTCTCAGCATTGCTATATTGTTGAAATGGTGGCCAGTTGGGGATGGGGCAATACTATAAACATGAAATGTGAGTTAATGTCCAATTTTTCTAAAATGAAGGTAGGTAGATGGAGATGTCAGTTTTCATGATTTTCATTATGAAGAACACACAGGGTCATTTCTATCTTGTGAACAATCATGATTTGAGTTTTGCCTTCTATCACATTTTTCTGTATTTTGTATCTAGTATAATATTTACAAAAATCATGCAGAGTATTAAGAGTTATCATATACATTTTTAATAATCGTAAGCAGTTAGAATATATAGAAAACCCAAAGAACAAATATAACTATTATTATGACTAATATTATTAGCAGATAGGTAAAAATAATCAAACAAAATGGTTACTAAGTTTAACATCAATCCTTAGGTACGCATGCCTTGTTGCCGTCTACCTCTGATATCAGCAGCTTCTTGTTCTTGAGGAGTCTTTGATGTCTTTTGTAAGCAGAGGTTAATGTCAGAGACAGGGGTAAATGTCAATTTGTGATTAGCTGTCTTTTTTAGAAGAGAAATGTGAATACATAAGTTAACCCCTTTAAGTTTAGCTGTACATGGATTTGTTAATAATGCTGGATGAAGTCCTTTCCAGCAGATGCTAGTCTCTTATTTGATGTGTACTCCAGTAGATAAAGTCTGGGGGTAAGCCATAATCTTTGAAAACTGTCTCCCAGGTATGCACTGTGAAGTGAATCAGTTACTAACTTATCAATGTCTTTAAGCTGGTCAATAAGTTGTTACAAGAATGCAGAATATCATTATTGTAACAAGGTTGGTTCAAATGTCCCTTTATCCAGATGCATAGGGCAAGCTGCCCTTTTAGGAATTTATGATCAGATTGCTCTGGTTACTTGTAGTCAATGTGCTAATGAAAGGGAGAAGTCCTTTTCCCCAGCTATTGCTACTGGGTGTGGATTTCTTGCAATATCCTAAGGAAAAAAAAAATGTCTGAGACTCACACAGGAGAATGAGATATAGTAAAAAAGATTTTTTTCAATTAATTAATTTATTTTTGTTACAGATGTTTATTCTTTTCCCCCTACTGATACCCCCTTACCCCTCTCTCCCCTCCCTGTCCCCAGCTTTGTTGTCCATGTCCAATGTTCATGCACACATACATATAAGTTCTGTGGTTTATCTCTCTCACACCACCCTCTCTTCTGGGGATTGTCAGTCTGTACCCCACTTCCACGTCTCTTGGACTACCACATTCCTCAGACTGTTATGTTCATTATATTCCACATATAAGTGAGATCATATGATACTTGTCTTTCGCTGTTTGGTTTGTTTCGCTTAGAATAACACTTTCCAGGACCCTCCATGTCGTCTCAAAGGATAAGAGATCTTTCTTTCTTACAGCTGCATAGTACTCCATTGTGTATATGTACCACTGCTTTTTTATCCATTCATCCACTGATGGACATTTGGGCTGTTTCCAGATCTTAGCTGTTGTAAATAGTGCTTCTATGAACATGAGGGTACATAGATTCTTTCTGATTGGTGTTTCAGGCTTCTTAGGGTATATTCTTAGAAGTGGGATCACTGGGTCAAATGGAAGTTCAATTTTTAATTTTTTGAGGTAACACCATATGGTTTTCCATAGTGGCTGCACCAGTCTACATTCCCACCAGCAGTGTACTAGAGTCCCCTTTTCTCCACACCCTCGCCAACACCTATTGTTTGATGATTTGTTGATGGCGGCCATTCTGACAGGTGTGAGGTGATACCTCACTGTTCTTTTAATTCGCATCTCTCTGATGATTAGTGATGTTGAGCATTTTTTCATATGTCTCTTAGCCATTTGTATGTCCTGTTTGGAGAGGTGTCTAGTTTCTCTTCCCATTTATTAATTGGGTTCTTTGTCTTCCTTTTGATGAGTTGTATGAGCACTCTATATATATTGGAAATTAACCCCTTATCTGATATATCATTGATAATTATGCTCTCCCATACAGTGGGTTGCCTTTCCATTTTGATGATTGTATCTTTGGCTGTGCAGAAGCTTTTGTGTTTGATGTAGTCCCATGTGTTCATTTTCTCTATTGTTTCTGTTGCCTTAGGTGATGTATCAGTGAATATTCTGCTGTGTATGATGTCTGAAATTTTGTTGCCTACAGTTTCTTCTAGAAGTTTTATGGATTCATGAGTCACATTTAAGTCTTTTATCCATTTTGAGTTTATTCTTGTGCATGGTGTAATTTGATGGTCTAGTTTCATTTTTTTGCATGTAGCTGTCCAATTTTCCCAACACCATTTATTAAAGTGACTGTCTTTACTCTACTGTATGCTCTTGCCACCTTTGTCAAATATTAATTGAGCATATTGCCTTGGGTTCATTTCTGGGTTCTCTGTTCTGTTCCACTGGTCTATATACCTGTTCTTGTGCCAGTACCAGGCTGTTTTGGTTACAGTAGCATTGTAGTATAACCTGAAATATGGTAATGTGATCCCTCCTACTTTGCTCTTTGTTTTCAAGATTGCTGTGGCTATTCGAGGTCTGTTTTGGTTCCATATGAACTTTTGAAGTATTTGTTCTAGTTCTGTGAAGTATGTCATTGGTGTTTTTATGGGGATTGCATTGAATCTATAGATTGCTTTGGGTAATATGGACATTTTAATGATGTTAATTCTTCCAATCCATGAACAAGGTATGTTTATATCTATCTCTATTTCTTTTTTGCAATGACCTGTAGTTTTCTGTGGATAAGTCCTATATTTCATTGGTTAAGTTTATTCCTAGGTATCTTAAATTTCTTGCCATATGGTAAATGGGATTGTTTTCTTAGCTTCTCTTTCTGTGAGTTCATTATTGGAGTATAAGAATGCCATTGATTTCTTGATGTTAATTTTGTATCCTGCTACTTTGCCAAATTCATTTATTAAATCTAGTAAATTTTGATGGAGTCTTTGGGGTTTTCTACATATAGTATCATGTCATCTGTCAATAATGACAGTTTCACTTCTTCCTTTCCATTTTGGATCCCTTTTATTTTTTCTTCCTGTCTGATTTCTGTGGCTAAGACTTCCAGTACTATGTTAAATAAGAGTGCAAAAAGTGGGCATCCTTGTCTTGTTCTTGTTCTTGTTCTTAAGGGAAATGTTTTTCATTTTTGCCCATTAAGTATGATGTTGGCTGTAGGTCTTACATATATAGCCTTTATTTATTATGTTGAGATATGATCTGTCTATTCCAAGATTGCTTAGCATTTTTATCAGAAATAGGTGCTGGATTTTGTCTAATGCTTTTTCAGCATCTATTAATATGATCATATGATTTTTATCTGTCACTTTGTTTATGTGGTGTATCACATTTATTGATTTGTGAATATTGTACCAGCCTTGCATTCCTGGGATGAATCTAACTTGATCATGGTGAATAATTTTTTTGATGTATTGCTGGATTAGATTTGCTAGTATTTTGTTCAGGATTTAGGCATCTATGTTCATCAGGGATATTGATCTGTAGTTTTCTTTCTTTGTGGTCTCTTTTTCTGGTTTTGGAATTAGAATTATGTGTGCCTCATAAAACAAGTTTGGAAGTGTTCCTTCTTCTTGAATTTTTTGAAAGAGTTTGAGGAGAATGGGTATAAGTTCTTCTTTGAATGTTCGGTAAAATTCCCCCGTAAAGCCACCCGAGCCTGGGTTTTTGTTTGCTGGGGAAGTCTTGATTACATCTTCAATTTCTTTGGTTGTTATTGGCCCTTTCAAGTTTTCTATCTCTTCCTGGTCCAGTTTTGGATGACTATGTGTTTCTAGAAATTTGTCCATTTTGCTTACGTTGTTGAATTTGTTGCTGTATAATTGTTCATAATATTTGTTAACAATCCTTTGCATTTCTGTGGTGTCAGTTGTTACTTCTCCTCTTTCATTTCTGATTTTGTGTATTTGGGTTCTCTCTCTTTGTTTCTTGCTGAGTCTAGCTAAGGGTCCATCAATCTTGTTTATCATTTCAAAGAACCAGCCCTTTCTCATTGATCCTTTAATTGCTTTTTTGGTCTCCATGTCATTTATTTCTGCTCTGATCTTTACTATATCCTTCCTTCTACTTGCTCTGGGGTTTTCTTTCTGTTTACTTTCTAGTTCTTTAAGTTGTGAAGTTAGATAGTTTATTAGAAATTTTTCTTGCTTCTTGAGGTGGGCCTGTAGTGCTATATACTTCCCCTCAGCACTACTTTAACTGCATCCCATAGATTTTGTGTTGTTGTGTGTTCATTTTCATTGGTTTCCAGGAAGTGTTTAATTTCTTCCATGATCTCTATGGTAACCCATTCATTGTTCAATAACATGCTATTCAGCCTCCATGTTTTCAAATGTCTTTTTATGTTCCTGTTGGAATTGATTTTTAGTTGCATGCCATTGTGATCTGAGAAGATACTTGATATGATTTCAATCTTCTTGAACTTGTAGAGACTTAGTCTGTGCCCTAACATGTGGTCTATCTTTGAGAATGTCCCATGTGCACTTGAGAAGAATATGAATTCTGCAGTTTTGGCCTGTAATTTTCTGTAGATATCTATTAAATCCCTTTGATCTAGCACTTCATTTAGAGTCTGTGTTTCCTTGTTAATTTTTTGTCTAGAAGATCTATTCAGTGATGTCATTGGGGTGTTGCAGTTCTGTGCTATGATTGTATTGCTGTTGATTTCTCCTTTGAAGACAAAGGAGAAATCTTCAAAAGATTTGTCATATATGTTAGTGCTCCTATATTGGGTGCATATATGTTTACCAAGGTTATATCCTCCTGTTGGATAGATCCTTTCAATATTATGTAGTGGCCTTCTTTGCTTCTAGTTATGGCCTTCATAAATCTACTTTATCAGATATGAGTATTGCTTCCTCAGCATTTTTTTGCTTTCTGTTTGTTTGAAAGATTTTTTTCCATCCCCTCACTTTCAACCTATGTGAGTCTCTTGTTGTGAGGTGGGTCTCTTGTAAACAACATATATATGAGTCATGCTTTCTTATCCAGTCAGCTACTCTGTGTCTTTTTATCAGAGCATTAAAATCTTTCACATTTAATGTGATAAATGATATGTACTTATTTATTGGCATTTTTGTTTAGTGTGTGTTTATTTTTCTTCCTATTTTTCTACTACTTACACCATTCCTTTTAGTATATTTTGCAGTGCTGGTTTGGTGTTATTATATTCCCTTAGTTTTTTGTTTGTTTTTTTTTTGTCTGGGAAGCTCTTTTTTTGACCTTCTAATTTGAATGATAGCCTTGCTGGATAGAGTAGTCTTGGATTCAGATCCTTGTTTTCCATAACCTTGATTACTTCATGCTACTCTTTCTGGCTTGTAGTGTTTCTGTTGAGAAGTCAGCTGAGATCCTTATAGGGTTTCCTTTGTCGGTAACCTGTTGCTTATCTCTTGCTGCCTCTAGGATTCCCTTTGTGTTTAATTTTTGGCATTTTGATTACTATGTATCTTGGTGTAGGCCTATTTGGGTTCTTCTTACTTGGGGCTCCCTGTGCTTCTTAAACTTGTATGCCTTCTTCCTTCTCCAAGTTAGGAAATCTTCTGTCACTATTTCTTCAAATATATTCTATAACTCTTGCCTATTTTCTTTCTCTTTTTGGAACTCCTATGATGTGAATGTTATTACGTTTCCAATTGTCCCACAGTTTTCTTAAGCTGTCTTCCTGTTTTTTAATTTTTTTTTCTTATTTGTTGATTTTTTCTACCCTGTCTTCTAATTCACTGATCCGGTCCTCAGCTTCCTCTCCTCTGCTGTTTAGTCCTTCCAATTTCTTAATTTCTGCTATGTAATTCTTCATTTACACTTGGTTTTCAATGTTTCTATACTTTTACTCATAGTGCTGATGTCCTTACTCATGCTGTTGAGCTTCCTCAAGATCATGGCTCTGAACTCTACCTCTAATAATTTGCTTAGCTGCAGTTCATTTGACAGAGTTCTCTTGTTCTTTCATTTGGAATTTGTTTCTTTGTTTCATCATTTTGGCTATCTCAGTGGGTTTGGGAGCCTCTGAAATTTTCCCTGTGGGTGTTGGTGTTCTGCTGTTTGTGGTTCCCTCTGCTGAGTTTGGATGTACCTGGGTGAGCCCATGTTAAATATCACTGTCCAATCTTACTTTCCTGGGTAGATTTGCAAGCCCGGGAAAGGTTCAGTTATCCTCTAGCTTTTTCCTGGTGGCTAGTAGTCTCAGTTACTTAGTGCCTTGTGATGTAGCCCTGGTGTTCTGCATAAGAGGATATCCAGAGGGTGAGATAAATGATGGTTGTTAATGCACCTCAATTTGCATTTCTTTGCCTCACCTGGGAAAGTCTTAATTCCGAGTGGGGGGGCTGCTGCTTTTCCCCCAGCTCAGGGAAGGAGCACATTGGCACTGTCCTTTGTGGCAGCAACTTGGCAAATACTCTGAGCGCCCTCCAGATCCTAGGTGTCCCCACCGAGTTCCAGCCTAGTCTGCCCTCCCTCTGCTGTAGTTCCAGGTGAGTGGATGTGGCTATTTTAGTGCTCTGTCCAGGCTCTCTTTGCTGGGGTGTGGGCTTGGTCTTTATTCCCCAAGAGCGCTGCTCACAGCTAAGACTGCTGCTGTCTGTGTGCTCCCAGCCTGCCACCCCCTCATACCTCCCAGATCCTACCAGTGTCCCTGGTTATATGGTCCTGTCCTGCTGCCTTCCTGTTGTTTTTTTTTTTTCTGAGGATTTGTCTTTATTTTAGTTGTAATTCCCGTTTGGTCCTGGGAAAGTGTCTGTATAGCTTCTATTCACTCTGCCTCTATTTTCACATCCTCTATGCCTACTTTGTGCTCATCTGGGTGACACAGGCCGCTCTAGTCCTTCAAGACCCCACAGGTCCCGCAGGTAACTGGATGACACAGTGCCTGTTGAGTCCTGCAGTCCTCTCTGGTGCTTCAGCACCCCACAGGCCCTGTGGGTACCTAGATTGTGCAGTGCCTGCTGGGTCACACAGTCCTTTCTGGTGTTTCAGCGCCCTGCAGTCCCATGGGTAATTGGATGTCACAGTCCCTGCTGGATCGCACAGGCCTCTCTGGTGCCCCGCACCCTGCAGTTCTCACGGTTGGGCAGCTGGATCCCACCAGTCTGTCTAGGGCTCTGGCTTCCCACTGCTCTTGTGAGCTGCTAGCCTGCACAGGCCTCTGTGGAGCCCCAAGTCCCACTGCTGGTGGCTGGGGAGTGCTGCTGCCCAGTGGGGCTCAACTCCTGCTCAGCTTTTGCTGTAGTTTTAGGGAATGGGTCTCAGCTGCTGGTCTGTGTTTCTGTTGCCTGGGGATGGATGTCTGCCCCCTAGTCTCTGTTGCTGGGGGTTTATCTCGAATCTGATTGGGCTGCTACTATGGGTGATATTGCTGGGCTCCTGGCTGACTGTGGTTTCTGGGACCAGCACCTTGGGAGCTGCACTACTGTGCACCAGTCTGTGTTGACACAGAGTGTCCACTGGTTCAATGGTGCCAGGTGTGCTGGTGGGCTCAGGTTGCTGGACCCTAGCCGCTTCCACTGCCTCCTCCCAGGGAAGACCAGGAATCTTCCAAAATGGTGGAACCTCCCCTTGGCACAGGGAGAAGTGCCCTGAAGGGCCACTTACCGCCATAGCTGGCTGCTCCCGTCCACAGCACAGGAACTTTCTGCTTCATGGCTCTGCACTGCTCGGGTTTGGTCATCCACCTTCACGTCCACTCACACTTTCTCACATACTTGCTCACTTTCTCACACACTCATCATCCCTCTGGTCCTGCCCACCACCATCTTCTCCTATAGTAGAAAGTTTTACTTCCATGGAATTAAATCCCTGAGTTTCCAAAGTCCTATTTCCTTTTGCCCAGTCATAGAAAATATGTAGCTGGGACTTCAGTAGAGCTAAAATCATCACCAATGTCAAGAATTTCTTTTCCATGTTGGAGCCGAGTCCAGTCCAGCATCAGGCTAGCTTAGCTTGTGTTCCCAGCTGCAGTCCATTAGTCCATTGCATGTGGGGGTCTGCATGACCTCATGGTTATGGAGAAAACATTGGCAAAAGCAAGGGAGCAGGTACAAAAGAGCCCCATGAGTCAAGAGCCAAGAGAGAGAACTCCTTTGTTTAAGAGATTATGAATTCCCAACTTTTTCTGGCCACTTATAGTAGCCATGCCCATTCTGGCCAATGATCTCTGTTCCCAGGTGTGACTGACAGGCCAGTACCTCCCCTATGTCACCCCAACTTTACTGGGCATGTGTTTATCTCCCCTTTGTTGGATCCCCTCCCCAAGTGTTTTGTGGGGATTGGGCAGTGGTTCCTTGGGAAGTACAAAGTTGCAGCTTCCTGGTGAAGCTGCCCAGATGGCCATGCTTATAATGCCTGACCTTCTTTTTGCTCCTTTCCTATTATCAATAACTAGCTCATTACAGTGGTATCAAATGGGCTTGTCAGATTTATTAAAAAACCCTTTTTCATCCATGCTGTCCAGTAAGGTCTGAAATTCCCATGAAGACTTGAGCCAGTAAAAATATAAATAAAACTATCCAGATGTAGCTATCATATGGCATAGAGGCTTATTAAAGATAACAACACTAAGCATTTGTTTACAACTGAAATGCTAGAAACATAATCCAGTACACTCCCATGGATACAATCTGTCAGGAAACATCTTGAACAACAAATCACTTTGGAAAGATCTGACACTGTTGTGGGCCCCCTTGATTTCTCTGATGCCTAGAAACAGAGCAAAGTCTGTGTTTTGGAGATATTCCCTAATTTATTTAAGAATGGTGATCTTACTTTTCTGGCTCAATAATTTGCTCATCATTGCTTCCCCACCGTTATCTTTGTTATGCTTATTGGCTTCAAATCTATGAGCTATTGATTTACCTGAATATTCTTTTGAAGTTTTTCTCTTAGCAGGACAAATGATCTGAAAATTAGTTTCTAAAAACTGACAATTGAATCTAAAGGAAAATATTTCTTAAATTTAAAAAGAAAATTTGTTGAAATCATGTATTTTATATGTGGAGATCTAAAAAACATTTTTCCCCCCAAATGAGTGTGGTAGATAGAACTCTAAAAATGAACCCCCAAGATTACCCACCATGAAACTGAATCTGATGATATGTCATGGTTGTGAATGTATTACACCTCATGGCAAAGAGGAGTGTGCATATATAATGAAGGTGACTGATCCATTTACTTTAAAATAAAGAAATTACTTTGAATTATCACATGGGCCTAATATAAATATTAAAAGCAGAGTTTTCTTTAGCTATTTGGAAAGAGGAAGATCTATGAAATTGGAAGCTAAGATTGACATACTGTTGTTGGTTTGAAGATGGATGGCATTATGTGTAAGGACTAGAGAATGGTCTCCAGTGGCTGAGAGTGGTCCTTGGCTGACAGTCTGTAAACAAAGACAGATCCCCAAAATTTCAGGACTAAATTAAGCTTAGCAATTTATGTGAGCCTGAAAGAAGACTCTTCTGCAGAGCCTATAAAGAAGAGCTAGTCACCACAAACACCTTGATTTCAGCATTGTAAGACCAGGACCAGTGGACTATTTAGTCTACTCTTGACTTCTGTCCTACAATGTTTTGGGGTATAAATGGGTGTTGTCTCAAGCCACTAAATTGTCAAACAGCAAACGATAACTACTATGACAATATTTCAAATTTACCATTTGATTTCTTCTTAGAAATCATTATAAGATTTAATGCATTTATCCAAAATATCAGAATTTTCATTAATTTCCTTAGGAATACATTTAGTGAATATTTTCTACATTCTGTCCAATCAGATAATATCCATCACTTAGGATATTTAGGATACTTCAATTTCTAGACATTTAGTAGACATGTAGCAAGTATGTTTAAGTGTCTAAATCAAACATAAAAGTAAGCAAGAATACTATATAAATAGTAGCTATAAAACATTATGCTTAAACTTTAATAAAAACTTAAAATGAAACACTTTTATTTATTTTTATAAGTATGGATATTTGAGTTTTGCAACTCCTGGCTTGCACCTTATATCTAAGCTTTGAGAGAACTGGTCCTATAAAATCAATTTTAATTGTGTGTCATTTTAAATTGTATTATAAAACAGAAATTACATGAAAAATATTCCTACAGTGTATTGTACATATTTACTCAAAATTTTCTTAGATAAATCAATTTTAGAGTCATGCATAGCAGGCTGCACTGTTTATAATGTATTAACTCTATTCTAATATTATTTCTGTGCTTTGATTAAACTCCTTTGGAAATCAGTTCAAATTATAAATTAAGTGTAGTGAAAAGAATTTTACTTGGAAAGATATTATCTATTTCATCACAGGAGGGTTAATCTATTTCCCATCCCTTAATTTTTTTTTTCCTCAAATTTCCCTTATTCTTAGTTTCTCAGATTCAAGTCTTTTTAATACTAAGAGAATTAATGAAGTAATGGCTCAGTGAGATACATATCACCTTTTTAATCATTATTATAAATTTCTGAGTCCATAAGACACCATTTGAGGCTTTATATCTCATTGGATTAGTGTTCTTTAAAATGGTTTGAATCATTCAATCAAATAATTAATTCAGTGCTCTTATAATTAGTATATAAATTGTTTCCTTTTCTGTACTGTCTTTTCAACTAGAATAGGATTTATGGGTAAGTTGAAGAAGTGCCTACCTGTGAAGCAATTTGATGGATGTTTTATTACTCTTAAATATTTTCACTCCCTTCACAGTCTCCATATAACACATCTTTCTAAAGAAGTTTTTTTGGGGGGGAATTTGCAAGGGAGGAGAAATATAAAATGTCATTTATTCATTCTTCTAATCATCTAGTTATTTATTCTCTCAATTAATTTTTGTGGGAGGAGAGCCAAGGTGGTAGCAGAGTAGTTGGAAGTTACACTCATCTCCTCCCAAGACTAAACTGGAATTACAACTGAAATATAGAACAATCAACCTGAATGACCAACTGAAGACTAGCTGAACAGAAGAATTATAACCAAGGATTTACAGAAGAAGCCCCATCAAGACTGGTAGGAAGGGCGGAGACATGAAAAAAGAAGGCTAGCTCTGCTCCCACGGCAACTGAGAATCTGGAGGGATATCTCAGCTGCAAAGGAGTCTCCTGAAGAGTGAGGCGTCTCAACCCCATGTTGGCTCCCCAGATCAGAGAACCAGAACTGGGATGAAGCATCCACATAACATCTGGCTATGAGAATCAGCAGGGATTCTGTCTGCCATGAAAAGGCAGTCTGCTAAAGAACCAGGTACACACTTAAAGGGTCCTTGCACAAAATCTCATTTACAGGCACTCACCCTGGGCTCCAGTAGACTGAAGGCAGTGCAGATTAGAGTCTTGTGAGGAGAGACTGGTGTTTGTGGCTCCAAAGAGAAAGCAGAAGAGACAGCCACCTATGTTGTTTCTCTCCCACTCTGAAGATGCCATTTTTCTTGGGTGGAGCACTCCCTTCTTTACAATATCAGCCTGGGGGAATGCAATAAACCTGCTTTTCAAAATTTCTGTTTCCCCGTATTACAGAGCTCATGGTCTGTGGAGGAGTCAGCAGCCTGGGTCCAGAGTGTAGAGGTCTGGGAAGACTTGGTGAAGAGGGGTTAGTGACTGAGTTTTGTGGCTCTTGGATAAAGCCATTCCCCACAGCTACCTGTGAGCCTACTAGTGTCTCCCCTTCATGGGAGATCCACTAGTTCTATCTTCTGGATTCCCAGTGGCTCTGCCCTGCCAAGCTTGGACTCTCTAGGAGGTCACGGAAAAATCCAGGACAGACTGAGTTGTGTGGCTGTAGGTCTGGGGCCATTTATTCCTCACATGCCCAAACAGTGCAGAGCCATTTCTTCACACAGCCAAATCTTAGTCTCTTTAGGCCTGATAAACTCTGCTGGCTATACTCTGATGCCTTCCTGAGACCCCACCCTACCACAAAGATCTGCGGCATTTGTGGGTGGCAGCTAGCCTTGGTGTACCCTCAGATTTTTGCTGAGTGGGCTAAGACCCAGCACTGGCACCACGTTTGAACTTGTATCAGTTTAGTGAATAGCATTTGCCTCTACCTGGTGATTCACTGAAAACGTACATAATGCAACTGGAGGACCATTTAGAGGTTCTCTCAGTGACTGAGCCTAACAGGGACCTGGAAGGCAAAGGTAGGTAGAGGCAGGCAGAGGCAGATCTTAGGGAGACTTGGGCTTTTTGCTAAACTATCTCCAGATTCAGTGCTGGTGGAAATTGGCCTTGTTGTGCAACTTGGTTCTTTCCATGCACATCCTCACCCAGCAGTGATAGTCAAAAACTGTGAATTTCTTTGTGGTTCCAAACAGGTTGTCCAGGGCCAGTCACAGGTGGAGTCTGATATTGACTTATAGCTGAGCACCTCCCAGA
This sequence comes from Molossus molossus, assembly GCF_014108415.1. Lineage (NCBI taxonomy): Eukaryota > Metazoa > Chordata > Mammalia > Chiroptera > Molossidae > Molossus > Molossus molossus. Next base: position 70,667,256 of record NW_023425344.1, on the reverse strand, counting down.
AGGTGTCAGAAGTAACACATTTAGTGGAAAACTTTAGACAATATTAGAACAAGATTCAATTAGCTCCACAAGTAACACATCCAAAGGGAGATTTCAGTGGTCTTCGGGCCTTGCTGAGGTGAATTCTCTTTTATGTGGTCAGCACCAGCACAGCAGCATGTACACTGTGGTCAGGATAAATCCTTACAGTCAGTCAGCCTGAGGGTTGACCCCATGTATGAATGGGCCAACAATAATCAAGACTCAATTACAACAGGAGGGCTCACATTACCCACACAAGGGACATTCCTGGAGCACCTTGAACAGGCCATCAAGGAGATGGCACCACTGGATCCCACAGGACACCTAGTATATAAGGCCAACCTACCAAGACTGGGAGACAGTAGATATACCTAATACACAGAACCAAACTCAAAGAGGCAGCCAAAATGGGGAAATAAGAACCATGCCCCAAATAAAAGAACAGGAAACATCTCCAGAAAAAAAGCTAATGAAATGGAGGCAAGCAACTTACCAGTTATAGAAACAATAGTTATAAGGATGCCCAAATAACTTAAAGGAAATGTGAACAAAATCAGTGAGAATTTAAACAGCGATAGTAAGGCCCTGGCCAGTTTTGCTAAGTGGTTAGAACATTGGCCCACAGTCCAGAGAGACCCAGGTTTGGTTCCTGCTAAGGGCATGTACCTCGGTTGCAGTTTGTTCCTGCCCTGGTTGGGGTTGTGTGGAAGGCAGCCACTCAATGTGTACCTTTCATGTCGATGTATTTTTCTCTCTCTCTCTCCCTCCCACTCTATCTGAACAAAAATAGAAAAAAATAATTCTCAGATGAGGATAAAACAAACAAAACAGAGATAATAAGTTAAAAAAGGACATAGATCCTAGCCAGTGGGGCTCACTGGTTGAGCATCAACCCATGTACCAGGAGGTCACCAGTTCAATTCCTAGTCAAGGCACATGCCCAGGTTGTGGGCCCAATACCCAGTGGGGAGCATGCAGGGGGTGGCTGATTGAGGTTCTCTCTCATTGATGTTTCTATCTCTCTCTCCATCTTTCTTCCTCTATCTCTAAAATTAATAAAGAAAAAGTATTAAAAAAAATAAAAAAGGACATAAAAACCATAAAAAAAGAACAAATCAGAAATAAAAACTATAACATTTGAAGTGAAGAATAAACTAGAAGAAATTAAAAAAATAGATTAGATGACACAGAGGATTGCATCAGTGATTTAGGAGACAAGGGAGCAAAAAACATCTAATACGAGTAATAAAAGAAAAAAAGAATTAAAAAAAAAAAAGAGGATAGTTTAAGGGACCTTTGGGACAATATGAAGTACAACAGCATCCACCTTATAGGGGTACCAGAAGGAGAAAAGAAAAAGCAAGGTATTGAAACCTATTTAAAGAAATAATGAGTAAAAACTTCCCAAACCTGGTGAAGGAAAAAGACACACAAATTCTGGAAGCTCAGAGAGTCCCAAACAAGACTTACCAAAAGAAGCAAACACTAAGACACATTATAATTAAAATGGCAATGGGCAAAGGCAAGGAAATAATCTTATAAGCAGCAAGAGAAAGACAGTTAGTTACCTACAAGATGGTTAGGTGTTTTCTCAACAGAACATTTCAGTCCAGAAAGAATTGGCACAAAATATTCAAAGTGATGAAAATCAGGGACCTATAACCAAGATTACTTTACCCATCAAGGCTATTATTTAAAATTGAAGGAGAAATAAAGAACTTTCTAGACACACCAAAAAAACTAAAAGGGTTCAGTTCCACCAAACCAGTATTACAGGAAATGTTAAAGGGTTTTCCTTAAGAAAAGAAAAGAAAGAAAGAAAGAAGGAAAGAAGAAAGAAAGAAAGAAAGAAAGAAAGAAAGAAAGAAAGAAAGAAAGAAAGAAAGAAAGAAAGAAAGAAAGAAAAGGAGGGAAGAAAGAAAGAAAAGGAGGGAAGGAGGGAAGGAGGGAAAGGGGGGAGAGTGGGAGGGAGGGAGAGAGAAATAAAGAGAAGAAAAAGAAAGAGAAAGGAAGGAAGGAAGGAAGAAAGGAAGGAAGGAAGGAAGGAAGGAAGGAAGGAAGGAAGGAAGGAAGGAAGGAAGGAAGGAAGGAAGGAAGGAAGGAAAAGATTTGAAGAATAAAACGGCAATAAATGCATATTTATCAATTATCACTTTAAAATAAATTATCTAAATGATGCAAACAAAAGATATGGGGTAGCTGAATGGTTAAGAAAGCAAGACCCATATATATGCTTTCTACAAGAGACCCACATCAGGAAGAAAGACACACAAACTAAAAGTAAATGGATGGAACAATATATATCATGCAACTGGAAATGGAAAAAAAAAAAAAAAAGCCAATGTAGCAAAATTTATATCAGACAAAATAGACATTAAAACAGAGAGACAAAAAAGGACACAACATAATAATGAAGGGATCAATCCAAAGAGGATATAACCCTTGTAAACATTTATGCACCCAACATGGTAGCACCTAAATATATAAAGCAGATCTTGTTGTACATGAAGGGAGAGACCAATAATAATGCAGTCATAGCCCTGACCAGTGTGGCTCAATTGGTGTGGCGCCGTCCCATGCACCAATAGGTTGCCAGTTTGATTCCCAGTCAGAAATATGCCTGAGTCGTGGGCTCAATCCCCAGGATGGAGGTGTGTAGGAGGCAGCTGATCAATGTTTCACTCTCACATTTATGTTTCTCTCTCTCTCTTTCCCTTCCTCTCTATCTAGAAATCAATTTAAAAATCTTAAAAAAACATAATACAGTCATAGTAGGGTATTTTAACACCTCTTTGACATCAATTGATAGATCTTCCAAATAGAAAACCAACAAGGAAACAGCACCCTTAAAAGACACACTACATCAGATGAGTTTATGTGATATCTTCAGAACATTTCACCCCAAAGCATCAGGATATACATTCTTCTCAAGTGTACACAAAACATTTTCTAGATTGATCACAGGTTAGGACACAAAACAAGTCTCAGTACATTTAAGAAGACTGAAATCATATCAAGCATCTTCTCTGAATAAAATTCTATGAAACTAAAAATCAATCACAAGGAAAGAACTGAAAAACACACATACACTTAAAGGCTAAATAATGTTTTACTAAACAATGAATGAGTTGACAATGAGATCAAGGAAGAAATCAAAAGATACTTTTAAAAAACTAACACAACAACCCAAAATCTATGCAACAAAGTGAAAGTTGTTTTAGGATAGATCTTCATAGCATGTCAGGGCTACTTGAAGAAACAAGAAATATCTCAAATAAACAACCTAACCTTACACTTAAAGCAAATAGAAAAAGAGCAACAAAGAAAGCCCAAAGTGAGTAGAATAAAGAAAGTAATAAAGATCAGAGCTGAAATAAACAAAATAGAGTGAAAAAATAAATAATACAAAATATTAATGAAACGAAGAGCTAGATCTTTGAAAAGATAAACAAGATTGAGAAACCTTTAACCAGACTCATGAAGAAAAAAAGAACAAGGAACAAAACAAGTAAAATTAAAAAATGGAAAAGGAGAACTAACAAAAGTCACCACAGAAATGCAAAGGATTATAAAGAAATAGTATGACTGCCCTGGTCGGTTTGGCTTAGCCGTTAGAGTGTCGGCCTGTGGTCCAGAGAGACCTGGGTTCAGTACCCGCTAAGGGCACATACCTTGGTTGCAGTTTGTCCCCGGCCCTGGTTGGTTGTGGAGGTGGGAGCCACTCGGTGTGTCCCTTTCACATTGGTGTTTTTTTCTCTCTCTCTTCCTCTCTCTCCCTCCCACTCTATCTGAACAAAAAATGGAAAAATGTCCTCAGGTGCGAATTCAAAAAAAAAAAAAGAAATAGAATGACTAACTGTATGCCAACAATTTGGACAATCTGGAAGAAATGGATACATTTCTAAAAATGTACAATCTCCCAAAACTGAATCAAGAAGAAACAGATAATCTGAACAGATAGATTGCAATTAATGAAATAGAAGTAGTAATAAAATAAAAATAACAGTAATAATAATAATAATAATAATAATAAAACGCCTAACAAACAAAAGTCCTGGACCAGATGGCTGCACAGGTAAATTTTACCAAATGTACAAAAACAACTAACACCTGTCCTTCTCAAACTATTCCAAAAAATTTAAGAAGAAGGAAGACTCCCAAGCTCATTCCATGAGGCCAGCATTATCCTATTTCCAAAACAAGATAGAGACAATACAAAGAAAGAAAATGATGAATATAGATGCAAAAATTCTTAACAAAATATTACCAAACCGAATCCAGTAATACATTAAAAAGATCATACACCATGATCAAGTGGGACTTATTTCTGGGATTCAAGGTTAGTATAATATTTGCATATCAATTAATGTGATACACCATATAAACAAAATGAAGGATAAAAATTATATAATCATATCAACAGATGCAGGAAAAGCTTTTGACAAATTCAGCACCCATTTATGTTAAAAACTCTCAGCAAAGTGGGAATAGAAAACATATCTCAACATAATAAAGGTCACATATGACAACCTCAGAGCTAACATTATACTCAATGGGGAAAAGCTAAAAGCATTTTTCTTAAGATCAGGAACAAGACAGGAATGTCCACTTTCATCACTCTTATTCAGCATGGTACTGCAGGTCCTAGCCACAGCAGTCAGACAGAAAGAAAAAATAAAAGGCATCCAAATTGGACAGGAAGAAGTAAAACTTTCGTTATTTGCAGATGTCATATTACTGTATATAGAAAATCCTAAATATTTCACCAAAAAAATATTGGAACTGATAAATGAATTCAGTAAAGAAGCAGGATACAAAATAAATCTCCAGAAATCTATAATCTTTTTATATACTAACAATGCACTATCAGAAAGGGAAACTAGGGAAACAATCCCATTTACAGTTGCCTAAAAAATAAATATCTAGGAATAAATGATCCAAGGCGGGAAAAGACCTGTACTCAAAAAATTAAAAGACAAGAAAGATACTGAAGAAGGTACAATAAAAAGAAGCGTATACTATACTCATGGATAGGAAGAATTAACATTGTTAAAATGTTCATACTACCCAAGCAGTCTATAAATTCATTGCAATTCCTATCAAGGTACCAATGATATATTTCACAGAACTAGAACAAATGTTCCAAAATATTATATGGAACCACAAAAGACCCCACAGTGTTAAAAGTTATCAAAATGAATTTCTTATGATGTAAAAAATATTTGATAATTACAATAAATCCATTTAAGCAGGAAAATTAATTTAATGCTTTCTTAAAATATTAATTCATATTAAATAAGTTATTATTTTTTGTGTGCTAGTAATGGCAGAGTAGTTTGCACTGAAATAACCTTTCCATAGATGGAAAATATAAAGTGTAGAAAATATATATTTTTTCAAAATTAAGGCACTGGAGGGTGAATAAACAGGCAGAAATAAAGGGGAACCAAATCTAAGAAGAGACTATTTGAACAACGTGAGATTGGCGTTTATGTAGCTTTTTGCATGAGGGACACTTAGTCCTTCAGGATGCTAAACTCAAGGGGAAAGCCTGAGGATTAATTTGGTGATTCAGCAGATTGGATTGGGATTGTCTGGATAGCTGAAATGTCAGGGAGAATATATTAGAAAGGACAGAGCTACAGAAAAGATGGCCCCACATATCTTGTTATAAATTTCATCCAAATATTTGGCTGACTGATACTTAAGCTATCCTATATAAAACTTTCCACTGAGGGCTTGTTGTTAACATTAGCTGAATGGCTGAAAAAAAAAAATCAGTGGGGATTTTAGGTGTTGCTCACTAAATGGACCAAGTTTAGATTATGAGCCCAGTGAAATTAACTGTCTATTACAACATAAATCAATACTTTACAGAGGAGGAAAACAAAATGCAAAGTCTCTGTAATATTTTTACATTGTCCATTATACAATAAAAATAATCAGTTATGCAAAGAAACTACAAAATGGGACCTATAGCAGAGAGAATATGCTAGTGATAGAAACAAATCTTTATATTTATTGAATATTAAGGAGATAATCTTTAAATTGTATTAGGAGTTATAAGTGTTAATTTAGCTAATATCAGTGTGTTCAATTGATGTCAATGAGGTGTTATCTGTCCCAGATAACCTTATCTAATCTAATGTGTTACCAAATGATATTTATAATATATGTCCATATAAACCAAATGGTGTTACTTGGTACAAATGTATTTTAAATTATGTAAATGGAATCGGCCATGTATCTCATTGCTTTTTACTTCTTTGGTTGAATAGAATGTTCTTCAGATTCATACTTGGAGCTCTGTGTACATCTATTCAAGATGGTATATTTCTCCATCCTTCACATTTTACCTTGTCCCTCTTCCAGGGATGGCCACATTGGTTGATTGTATTCCCACCACACTGATAAGATGAAGATCCTGGCATGCACCATTTATGGTCCTGTGTGATAATTTCTTGTATACCCAAAAGTAGAATTATTGAGTTATAAGGTATGTGAATACTCAGTTTGTTAGGGTAACTTACATAATTCTCCACAATGATTATACCAATCTACATTCCTGATAGGAGCACATAAACTTTCCATATCCCCATATCTTCACCCAAACTTGGCATCATCCTGTTCTCTAATATGTATCCATCTAATATTCACAAAGTAAAATCTCCTTATAAATTTAGTTTACCAGTACATTTGATCATCCTTTAATATAAATATTAGCCTTCAGGATTTCAATTTCTCTAAATTAACTAGCTGTTCATATCATTTGCCAATTTTTCTGACAGACTTTTCTTTTTCTACTTGATTAAGAGAAGCAACATATGGATTAACAATCTATTATCAGTTTTGGACTTTGAAGATTCCATCCCCCGTTAATTATTTGCCCAATAAAATTTTTCAGGTATACTGTGTTGAATATAAAGTCTTAATTTTGATGTAAACTTATGTTTATATTTCCTTATAATTTGTGTCTGAAATTTAATTTTTAAGTTCTTCTTCAAACTAGGTCACAAAGATAGTCTTCTAAATTTTCTTCTAATAGATTTTTTTCTTTCACTTTTTCTTTAATCCATCAGAAGTCTACTTTTGTGTGTCTATTTCTCTCTTAATGAAAAGTAAAGAATACTGAAGACAATTTGCTCTATCCTATGTTTAATTACCAATTTGTATTGCTAGTCATGAATGTGCACAGTGTTATCCAAGAGCTGCATCAATTGTCCTTCCTTCAAAAGCTTTCAGAGTGACTTCCTGATGTGAATTGATTGCCCAGAACCTTGTGTTCTATTGGATAAGTGACATCTACAAAAAGGTACCTCTATGTAGATAGAAAGTAGTGTGTTAGGCTTTTTGATTACCTGCTGGTTTCCAACTGCAAGCAGGATATGTAATGGTAAACACTTTATGATAAGGCAGATACCTGCTGAAAACAAACAAAAAACAGAACTCTAACCCTTATTCTAAGGGACCATGGAACAATTACCTGTCTCACTTTACCTTTCTGTCCCTGTCTCAAACTTTTCTCCTGTATGAACATAATTTATATGGGATTACCAACTAGAAAGAACATTTATATATAGTTTTAGGGGTTTCCAATTAAAAAGGATTCAATCAGAGCCTGAAATATTTTATGTCTATACTGATTTTCTATTATATTCAAATTCTATTTATCTTACGGTAGTTATATTTTGAAATTTTGTCATTAATCTAATAAATTTTGTTCTATCATAATATGCAAAATACTTTCACTTTTTAATGTATCATTATATATTCTATGACAAATGTTACATTCAGAATTTTTCCTTAGATAAAGATTGAATAAGTAAATGGGACTGTGTAAACAGAAATATTCAGTGTGATGAAACATGCTTGTGATGACAAGCATGTGATGACAATGCTTTTGTCATTTAATCTTCTGTAAGCTCTTCCTTAAAGATTTGTAAATACAAGAGAATCATAAATAGTTTCACATGTACATTATCTGTACTTGTAATTTCCTTTGTCATTTTAATTTTTATATTACTTTTATTTTTCTTATTAATGTAACTTTACCTGAAAATTCTTTGATTTAGTGGTATATTGTTTCTTGTTTTCTGTTTCTCTTATGCTTCATCCTCCTCTTCCCTGATTTCTCTGAGTTTAAAGTGAATTTTAATATTTTTAAAATTGATTTTTTAGAGAGAGAGGAAGGAAGAGAGAGAAACATTGATATGAGAGAGAAATATGGATCGGCTGCCTCCTGCACGCCCCCTACTGGGGATCAAGCCTGCAACTTGGACATGCACCCTGACCAGGAATTGAACTGGGACTTCTCAGTCCATGGGATGATGTTCAATCCACTGATCCACACTGGCTGGGCTAAAGTGAATTTTAATAGAGAAAGGAATGTGGATGCATTATAATATTATCAGGAGAGTCCCCTGGACCATCTTGCAAGAAAATATTTTAAAATAAATACCAAGTCTGTATTGCAATTAAAATTTCAATAGGAAAGAACACCATAAAATGGCAAAATATAATTGTAACTCTTTCTTGAATATTTAAATATAACAAAACAGAAGTGTCAGTGGCTAAATAACTAAAACCAAAGATTCAATTTGTGACAACACATGATTGAGCAAAGACACTAAAACATCCAGGTTTCTAAACCGTATGTAAAAAGAAAAATAGGAGGGCAAATGGCCTTGAGTATTTTGAGAATGAACATGATCCTCAGTCACCCTTGAAATATGAAGTAAACATACACACATACACACACACACACACACACACGCAGACACACTCACACACACCAAAGATACAGCAGAACATTATTCCTTCAAAGCACATTTAAAATCCATCAACTGGTGTAATCATAGAAATGCATCTCTTAATGAAGCTTAAGATGTTTTATCCTTATGTCATTGAATTTCAGTGGTTCTTATTATCTGTGTAAGAAAATATTATAGCTATTCAAATTATCCCTGTTTCATCTTAAACTAATAAAAATCAAAATAACAATAAATGCTTTAGACTACATGACAAAGTGTTGGTGATAAAATTGTGGAGTTAATGCATTGAACAGATCAGAGTTTTTGGAGCTATGTATAGAAAAGTAGATTAATAAAAAAATAGGAATCATACATTTGGATTTAGACTGTCATAAATCTTTTGTCTGAATAACAGTAGGAGTTTACAGTGGATACATTTATTTATTTATTTTTTGAATCCTTACCTGAGGACACATTTTTTTCTCATTTATCTTCAGATAGAGTGGGAGAGAGGGAGGGGGAGAAACACTGACGTAAGAGAGACACATCGACTGGTTGCCTCCTGCACAACCCAGATCAGGGCCGGGGACCGAACTGCAACCGAGGCACATGCCCTTGACCAGAATTAAACCTGTGATCTTTGGTCCATGGACTGACACTCTTACCACTGAGAAAAACTGGCCAGGGCATACAGAAGATACATTTAAACTGTAGACAGTGCTCCAAAGATAACCAGGGCTTAGAAATATAATTATAGAACAGTGTTCAAGTTTTTATGTTGAGATAGATTCCTGGGATAGGATTTAATATATTCAAATGGTTATGGTCATATTAAAAAAACAAAACAAAACTCCTTTGTGCTACCCACTAAAAGAAATTTTGCATCTCCTAAATGTTTAAACTCTCCTTTGATATGTGTAAAACCCATAACTCGTGTTGACTTTCAGTTTCAAATTCAGACTGCTCAAGCATGGAATTCCTGTCTTGGTCTTTGACTCAATAGAATTTCTTTTATCAAAATCAGTCTTATGTTTGGTTAAAGAAATGGAAAACAAATGCAAAATTGGGCTTTTTCTGTGTAATGGGCAACATTCTTTCCAATCTCCTTAAATTTTAAATTCAATAATGGTTCTACCAATTTAGAACTGAGCTACGTGAGAAATGAAGAAGGGTGCAAGGTAGTTATTCTACCGGGTTTGATCGTAGTAGTGATGGAATGGTTTTGAAGCTAGAACCTTCCTAAATCTGCAAGTGACACACCATTTCTCAGTGTCAGCTCTGGTTGCAGTGTTGATAGCAGCAGACTCCTACATAGGTAGTTCTTGAAGTGGCATGGTAGCTTTCCCAAGTATGGCAGTGACACGGAGGGCTTCTTTGGACTTTTATTCAATGTATTCAGCCTAGGGCTTGCTCCTCTAGCTCTCCCCCACCCTGATGGTTTTGTATGCACCTATGAAAACTTTCTGCATAGCATGAATGATACAGAGGTATGAGAAGAGTGTGTAGTCACTCAATTTCAAAGAAAAATCTGTGATTGAGTCTTTTACTGATCTGACTGGTTTTGCACTAGTGAAAATTACTTGCCGTTCGTAATGGGACACAATTCTATGACATCACACCATAGATAATGAAATAATTACTTACATTAACAAGTGCTCTTACTTGGTATGTGATGACTTTTGAAGTCAAGGTTTAGATGAGCCATGTGGTTGCCCAAACAGAACAAGACTGGCATAAGGAATACACAAACTCTGTGATTGGCATATTCTTACAACTGTATTATAGAGGTTAAAGAAAAAAATTATGCTTGTGTGTTTTGATCTTCAGATCAAGAAAAGTTCGGAAAATTAGAGTTTCTATGATTACCCAAAAATTATTTATTTTTTTCATTAAAACTGTTTTAATATTCACAATAAATTTGATGATAGTGTCCAGTTTTTAAATACTAAGAACCACATCATAGAAATGGAATTTTAAAGCCCTAAATAATCTCTTTAATATTACTGCTAAATATCTTACAGGAAAACTCTAATTTGGTATAACAAGATAGAGAAAATTATGACGAACTTCTTAATGTAATTTTTACTAAAAGTACACAAGATTATTTAATGCAAATATGCTCATAAATCGCCTTTTTTTGGAAAGCAATGACAATACACTGTTTGGATAGGCAAGCCTTCATAATTTTCTTAATAGCAGCAGATTTCCAAAGTTTGATTAGGTTTTTACCAATAAAAGTTGCCAGAATTTCATGGCCTTCTCAACAAGTTATACTTACAAATCAAGCTTTAGTATCAGGTATCTACAGTAAGCTTACATTTGGGTAAATTTTTGCTTTATTTTGTTATTTATATATTTATTGTTACATTTGCCATATTAACCATTTTTAAGTGTACACTTCACTGACTTTAATTACCATCACAATGCAACCATCAGCACTATTCCATTTTTTTTTCTATGTTTCCTTTTATTTATTTATTCTTTTATCCTTACCCACGGATATTTTTCCATTTATCTTCAGATAGAGTGGGAGGGGAAGAGAGAGAGAGAGATGTGAAAGAGACACATCGATTGGTTGCCTCCTGCACAACTCCAACCAGGGCCGCAGACAAACCACAACTGAAGTTAAGTGCCCTTGATCGGAATCGAACCCATGACTCTTTGTTCTGCTGAGCCAAAGCAGCCAGGACTCTATGTTTCCTTTTAAAAGTCACCATTATGCCCTTTCTTGAAGTCCTGTTAGCATCTAATTTACTTTTAATTTCTGTAAAATTACCCAGTCTAGTTATTTATTTTATTTTATTTATTTATTTTTTATCTTCAACTGAGGACATTTTTTTTTTTTTCATTTTTCGTTCAGATTGACTGGGAGGGAGAGAGAGGAAGAGAAAGAGAGATAGAAACATCAACGTGAAAGGGACACATTGAGTGGCTGCCACCTGCATGACCAACCAGGGCCGGGAACAAACCGCAACCAGGGTACATGCCCTTAGCGGGAACCGAACCTGGGTATCTCTGGACTGCAGGCCGACACTCCAACCGCTGAGCCAAACAGGCCAGGGCCAGTCTAAGTATTTTATTCAAGGAGAATCATATACTAATGTTATTTCTGTCTGTCTTATTTCACTTAACATAATATTTTAAGGTATATCCCTTTGTAGCATATATCAGAATTTTATTTCTAAATATATTCTATTCTAGGTATATCACTCATCAGCTGATGGACATTCAGATTGCTTCCACCTTTTTACTCCTGTGAAAGATGCTCCTATGAACATTCACTTACATATATTTGTATGAAGAATACCTCTTTTCAGTTATTTGGGGGCATATATATAGGAGTAGAATTAGGGGATTATATAGTAATTTTATGTTTACTTTTTTGAGGAACCACTAAGTTGTTTCCTGGATGATTAAACCCTTTAATATTTCCATCAGCAATGTATGAGGTATCTGATTTTGCTCATTCCTCATAAACATTTGTCCCCACCCCCTCCTTTTTTTATAATTATCCTCATCCATGTGATGTGGTATCTCAATATGGTTTGGATTTTCATTTCCTTAATGAATAATGATGTTGACAATCTTTATGAGCTTATGGGCCATTTGTATATATTCTTTTGTGGGGGAGGATGTCTATTTAAGGCTGCCTTTGCTCATTTTTTAGAGAGTAGGTAATCTGTCTTTTTGTTGTTGAGTTGTATTTTTTGTATATTTTGGATACTGGATCTTTATCATATATATTTTGCAAATATATTTTCATATAGTGTAAATTTTTTAGTTTTTGTTTTGTTTTGTTTTGTTTTTATTGACAATGTCCTTTGATTCACAAAGGGATTTTTAGTCTTTATGAAGTATATTTTTTTCTTTTGCTGGTTGTTCATTTGGTATACTATCTATCTAAGACTTTATCGTCAAATCCAAGACCATGAAGGTGTACTCCTATGTTTTCTTCTTAGAATTTTATAGTTCTAGTTTTTATATTTAAGTCTTTGGTCAATTTTGAGTTAATTTTTGGTTATGGGTGAAATAGAAGTTCAACTTTGTTCTTTGGCATGTGAATATTTGGTTATTCCTGCAGTATTTGGTGAAGAGACAATTTTTTTTTTTTCACTGAAGGGCATAGTTGTAAAAAAAAAAAACAAATTGGTCAAGTATATATGGGTTTATTATTGGATTCCAGTCTATTTTATTGGTCTGTATGTCTATCCTTATGCTATTACCACACTCTTTTGATTACTGTAGTTTTGTAATAAGTTTTGAAATCAGGAAATGTGAGTCCTCCCCTTTTGTTATTCTTTTTCAAGATTGTTTTGGCTATTTGAGATCAACTGCAATTCCATATAGAATTGAGAGTCAGTTTTTCTATTTAAAAAAAAAATCCTGCTCTGGCCAGTATGGCCAGCGGTTAGAGCGTTGGTCTGTGGTCCAGAGACACCAGAGTTCGGTTCCCGCTAAGGGTGCGTACCTCGGTTGCAATTTGTCCCCGGCCCTGGTTGGTTGTGTGGGTGGCAGCCACTCGATGTGTCCCTTTCACGTTGATGTCTCTCTCTCTCTCTCTCTTTCTCTCTTTCCCTCCCACTCTGAACAAAAAATGAAAGAATGTCCTCGGGTGAGGATAAAAAAATAAATAAAACAAAATCCTGTTGGGATTTTCTTAGAGATTGTATAGAAACTATAGATTATTTTGAGTAGTCTTGACATCTTAGCAATATTATTTGCCAATACACAAAAAAGAGATTTATTCCTGTTAGTTCATTTTCATTTATTTCAGCAATGTTTTGTAGTTTTCAGTGCACAAAGTTTTCATCCCCTCAGTTAAATCTTTTCTTAGAAATTTTATTCTTTGTGATACAGTTGTAAATGAGACTATTCTTAACTTCCTTTAGAACGTTTTATTCCTAGTATATAGAAACAACTGTTTTTTTGTGTGTGTGTTGTCTTGTAACTTGTAACTTTTCAGAATTTGATTATTAGCTTTAGTAAAAATATTTTTTGTGGATTCTTTGAGATTTCCTATATAGAGGATTCTGTTATCTGTGAATAGATATAGTTTTACTTTTTTTTTTCCACCATATAGATTTTTTTTCTTCTGTAGAAAATTGATTTATTTTATTTTAAGCACTTACACAGTTAGTCCTCTTAACTTACATAGTTAATTAGGAGGATATCAATCCTGCTGGTGAATCAGGCCACCCCAATGGTGATAGCATCAAACTAGTGATCAAGGATAACTCCTAAATATGAAATTAGTTTTTATCCTAGATTAATTTAATTTTGAAAACAAATGCAAGCTATAGATTTCACTCTTCTAAACTTTACCGGGTAGTCAAACCCTGGTATAACTGTCAAGTGAAAATATACATCCTTCCCTTTTGGTGGTCCAAGTTAAAAAATTTTTTTCTTGAGAAAGGAAAAGTAATATAAAAACACCTCAAGAAATATGCTAATTAGCAAAAATATATGGTGAAAGAGGAATATGTAATTTTGACTTAACTAAAGAAATGGAGAGGAGACAAATCTCCTCTGCTACATAGGAAAATTCGCAACTTGTGAAGACAGGTATGAAGAATTTAGGGTAGGAATTTATATGACTTGATCCTCCCCTATCCTAAAACACACACCCCACTCAGCTCTATATCTTACTCAAACTTTTACTTAAATGAGTGAAAAACTTGGTGATATAGCGTAAGGAAAATAACCACACACAATATTCCCCTTTTTGTTACTACTTTAGACTTCAATTAGTTACTAAACAATTATTGAATACAATTTAAGTACATGTCTGCTGTTTTGGTGAATCAGCCCCCCCAATTAATATTTACAAAAAAACAAACAAACCAAAAACAAACAAAAAAAAAACAACAATATTGTTTAGGTTAATAGAATTGTTACTGGTACCTATTATAGAAGAATAACCAAACAAAAGTCTCTGTATCTCAAGATGAGTGTTAAATCTTTCTCAGAGTTAAGAGGGATAAAGGGAGTCCAAAATCACAAGAAACACAATATATCTAAGACGCATGTCCTTCTGGATCCATATTCTCCACCCCTTTCCATACTTGTACAACATTGTCTTACGCAGAACAAATCACCTATAAAAAATAAAGGAGGGAGAAGAAAGCTTAAGGGACTTACAGAATACTATTAAGTGTACAAATATATACAATATGGGAATCCAAGAAGGAGAAGAGAAATAAACAAACAACATATATAAATAAATAATGGCTGAAAACTTCCCAAATATTGAGAAGGAAATTGTCATTCAGATCTAAAAAGTACCAAGACCACCAAATAAGATACATTCAAAGACATACATATGGACACACATTATAATCAAGTTGTCAAAAGTCAAATACAAAGAAAGAGTTTTGAAAGCAGAAAGAGAACACCCTAAGGAAAATCCATAAGACTATCAGAGTTTTCTTATTTTTTTTAATTAATTTATTTTTGTTACAGATTTTTCTTTTTTCCCCCATTGATTCCCCCCTCCCTCCCTGCACTGTCCCCAGCTTTGTTGTCCATGAGTTTTCAACAGAAACTTTGTAGGCCAGATAAGAGAGGGATGGTACATTCAAAGTGCAAAAATAAAACACAAAACAAAACACCAACCAAGAATATTATCCAGAAAACTGTCCTTTTTAAGAAAAGGACAGTTGGAGACTTTCTCAAATAAAAAAAAAGCTGAGAGAGTTCATTATAAGTTTGACCTCCCTTACAAAAAATGTTAAAGGTAATTATTCAAGTGGAAAGAAAGGACACCACAATAGCATTAGAAACTATGGAACTTGTTGGTAAAGTTAAATATATAGAGATAAACGTAGAATACCGTATAATTGCAATGGTAATAGTGAGTAGTTTTTAATTCTAGTAAATAAGTTAGAAATAAGTATTAAAATAACTATAAATAAAATATGTTAAAAGATACACAAAGTGAATACATTTAAGTTGTGACAAGAAAGCAAAATGTGAAGGGCAAAAGTTAAAGCATGAGCTTTGTATATGATTGAACTTAAGTTGTTACTAGCTTAAAAAAGTCCATTATAGCCCTGGCCAGTTTGGCTCAGTGGTTGAGCATCAGCCTGCGGACCAGAGAGTCCCAGGTTCAGTTCCTGCTAGGGGCATGTACCACGCACAAAAAAAAGCCAGGCCATTATAACTATGGATATTTTATGGAAGCTCTAAGGTAACCACACAAACACACACACATATAGAAGTTACTCAAAAGAAAGAGAGAAAGAAATCAAAGCATATCAATATAAAATATATATCTGTTTTCTTTTATATATATAAATAACGACACACAATATTCCCCTTTCTGTTACTATTTTAGACTTTGATTTATTTCTCAAAAATTGCTAAATAAAATTTTATACATATTAAAAAAACAGCAAGAGAATAAAAGACAGAAAAAGAACCACAAAACTAACAGAAAACAACAAAATAGCAACAGTAAATCCTAATCTTTCAATAGAAATTTCTTATTTTTAATAAATTTTTTCTTTATTGATTTGAGAGAGAGAGGAAGGGAGAGGGAGAGAGAGCTAGAAACATTGATGAGGGAGAACATCAATTGGCCACCTCCTGCATGCTCCCCACAGGGGATTGGGCCCACAACCTGGGCATGTGCCGTGACCAGCAACCTCTTGGTGCCTGGGTCAATGCTCAACCACTGAACAACACCGGTCAGACTTATTTTTTCCTTTTTTAAAATTGTGTTTATATGAAAAGATGGATGTTGGCTGAAACTATTGCGGTAATCATTTAACATTATATGTAAGTAAAACCATGATATTGTACACCTTAAACTTACACAGTGGTGTATGTCAATTTTTACTCAACAAAACTGGAAAAAAATACCAGAATGTACACATTTAAAAAAGAATATGAAAATAATATCCAAATTATCTGAGAAATGTCCATGGAGGTTCTAATTTGATGCATCCATTTAAAAAACAGTTTTCAGATTTTTGTATATTTTTAGAATGCCCCTATTGGTGGATTAATGAAAATCTGTTTTCATTACAATTAACTAATGTTGATACTATATAAACAGATTGTTTAATATTAGGTAAATAAACATAAAATATAGTATTTCTTTATCTCACCAATGATAAGTAGGAAATTAAGATAACAACATCTGATTTTTTTCAAAGTAAACAAATCTGGTCTTTTAAAAATCTGAAACCACACTCTACAAGCATAGGCAGAGCACTTTTCATTGTTTCACATATCACCATCAATTAATTAAATGAACCAGAAAGGCTCATATGTTTTATCCACGGCCATGTTAATGTCTCAAAAGCATTATGACAACAGAAATTATATAAGATGAAGTGTACAGGTACCAGAAATATCTGCATGGAAACTTATATGCATATCCAGTGGACACGAACACTAGTATGGTGAAGGCCGAGGGGTGGGAGAGTAGAGGAAGGGTTCAATGGGGGAAAGAAAGAGGGACATCATTAATACTTTAAAAAATCAAGATTAATTAAAAAAAAATGATAACTGGGAGAGAATGGTGAGTCACACACCTTTAGCAATACCAGATTACTCCTTTTCATGTCTTATCTCCTATAGTGAAGAATAACTCCATAGGAGATTTGGTGTCTTAATTCTCTCAAAAGTGTTGTGTAAAGAGAAAATAAAACTGGTGCAGACTGCAGGTTTGCTGAAGAGGAAAAAAAAGCAACATTCAAATACTCTAAGGGTTACAGTCAGAAAGATAATGTGAAAATGCAGATATGTGCGTGTAAAGAAGCATAGAGTTTGTGCCACCTCCTTCAAACCTCCTCCAGTATAAGTAAGTATTTCCCACACTGAGTACTCAAGATTCACTTTATTGTTCAGTTTATACTTAACGTGCTCAGAAATATACACAAAATAGATGTCTCTTATTATAAGCCATGGAGTTAGAATAAAGAGTCTATTCTATATCCAAAATATTCTATAGAAATTTAATATAGACATATGGAACTTGCAGAAAAAGTTCAAAACGATTTGAAGAATTACCTTACAAATAATGAGAATGTCTTCTTCTTCTCCTTTTAATCTTCACCCAAGGATATTTTTCCATTGATTTTCAGATAGAGTGGGAGAGAGAGAGAGAGAGAGAGAGAGAGAAACATTGATGTGAGAGAGACACATAGACTGGTTGCCTCCCTCTGGACCCCGACCAAGCTGGGGATCAAACCGCAACTAAGGTATAACATGTCCTTGACTGGGACCGAAGCTGTGACTTTTTGGTTCGATGCCCTAACTGCTGAGCCATACTGGCCAGTTTGAGAATGTCTTCTTAATTCTATCAAAACCAAACTAATTGACACTTTGTAATATGTTCAAATTAGTTAGTTTAAACATTAATATTCTTAACATGCTTATTACATATTTTGTATAATAAATTGAAATTTTTGACTATTACAAAAGGCACATACAAAATTGATCCCCAATTGTATAGAGACTAAATCGCTAGAAATCACTAAAAATATAAATATATCATTTATATGTCATATATGTCGTATATATAAAATATATATATATATATATATATATATATATATATATATATATGAATTTGATTCTGGTTTTGTTTTTGTTTTTGTAGTAGTAGTTATGTTCTTCTAGCGGAACATGGTTTGGGTTTATGATGAGGGCCTTGGTTACATTTTCATCAGCTGGTCATTGTGCTTCTCTTTAAAGACATCTTATTTAACATATGTCCTTAATTCATAAAGATTGTACTCACAGCCAACAGCACTATAACTCAGGACTGAACAGACCTTACATATTACATGTATGTTTCCTGTGAGGCACATCCCAGCCTTTCTGCTCTTAGGAACACTAGACAGCACGTCCACTCTGTGCTTGGGGCCATTTAAACATGACAAAATCAGCAATTGAAAGCACAAAAATGCAAAATAATCTGGCATTATATATACACCATAAAAAGGACACTTATCAGTAGTATGAAAATTGAAACAAGAAGGCAGAGAGTCTCCTTGTTTTACCCAGGTAGAAATGTGTGTACTGGGTGACTCAGAGTTTTGTCTGCTCTTTGAATAATATTGAATGCCTGCTTGGGTGCCACCAGTGTTGATTTTGAGGTTACAGGTAAATTTTAGCAAAAGCACATACATGCACACACACATTTTCTCTCACTGGGTATATACATATATATGTATGTATATGTAAATATATATTATATATGTATGCACAAATGCAGCATAAAACATACCAAATACAACTTAAAATATACAAAATAATGCTCTTAATAATATTACATCAAAAATATGTTAAAAGTAGATGAAATTGCGAGAAGAGGACTAATCTATTATCTCAATAGATTTCACATCATTCCACTTCGTTGATGGTGGAAGAAGACAAAAATGAGTATAAATTGAAATATTCAATAAACATGATGGCAATGTAGATCCATTACTCCTAGATTTAAGAGAATACTCATTTTCCTCAAATATACATGGAGCTTTATGAA
Source organism: Molossus molossus (assembly GCF_014108415.1). Classification (NCBI taxonomy): domain Eukaryota; kingdom Metazoa; phylum Chordata; class Mammalia; order Chiroptera; family Molossidae; genus Molossus; species Molossus molossus. Next base: position 70,647,990 of record NW_023425344.1, on the reverse strand, counting down.
CACTAAACACATATTAGGCTATAAAGTTGTTTCAATAGATTTCAACGGGTTGGGTTTTAGGCTACACTGTCTGTCACATAATTAAATTGGAAAGAAATAGAAACAATAAAAGACCAATATACTTGAAACTTAAAAATATCATTATAGAAATTTACAATAGTTAGAACTGATCAGTAACAAAAACAATACACCAAAACTTGTGGAAAAGAGTTGACGTGGTTCACTTAAACACTATCAAAAAAGGCAAAAAGAAAAAATTATAACCTAAAAGGTCATTTTAATAATTACATGAAGAACAACAAAATAATCTCAGAGAAAGTAGTAGAAATAAAATATTACATATAAGAGAATAAATAAGAAAAAATATATTTAGAAGATAAAAGAAGCAAATTATTTGAAAAAACTAATAACATTGACAATCATCTCTGACATGCTAAGGAGAAAAAGAAAGAAAAAATTAAAGCATTAGGGATATAAATAAAATATTGCTAATATTGAAATATAAAAATAAATAAATAAATAAAATTGAAAACTATACCAAAATTAATTAAATACCAAAAAAGGTATTCAAAAAAGGACACTTTAAAAAAAAAGATATGAATTAAGAAATATTACAGAAGAAACTTGTTAGAATGCATCTTGTTAGAAGCAAGTTAGAATGCATCTTGTAATTACTAGAGAAATTTAGACAATAGTAACAAAAAACAAACAAAAAACTATTCACTGAAAACAAAGCAGTCCAATAAAGTTTTTAGATGACTGATAACCAAATATGTAAGTAGCAAAAATTACAATTTTTTAAAAATTCCTTCTGACAAAAGAAAAAGGGAAAACACATCTAAAATGCATTTTATGACACCAACCTAATTATGACCTCACAATCAGAAAGGATCCTACCCCCCAAAAAGAGTACAATTGATCTCAGTCATAAAAATAGATACAAAATTCCTGAAGAAAATATTACTAGAACAAATCTAATGTAAGTTCATTTTACTGGTTGCAGTATAAGCATCCAGTAAAGTGTAGTACCACTCATAATAAAAACTCTTAACAACTAGAGATGGAAGGCAACTATCCAAATATGATAAAGAACATACATATAAAAACCTGCAAAAAATGTTATACTTTATAGTGAAAAAGGCAAGGATGTTTATCACACTGTGCTTGTCTATCATACTTTTGACAATTCTAGCAAGTGCTTTAAATAACAACAATAAAATATACATAAAAGGCACAAAAAAGAAGAGACATAGCTCTTATTATTTGAATTATATAATTATCTAACTATATAACAAAATCTATAGAAAATTAATTAGGACCAAATGTAAGTTTAGTAATTTTGCTGACATTAAATTTAAAAATTTCAATTGTGATCCTTCACACCGATAATAACTACTAGAATATAATGGAAATAGAAAAAGGAAGATCAATATACATAAACATGGAAAGATGATGTCCTTTAAAAAAATGTATTATTCATCAGAAACATATGTAGAATCTTTGAATAGTTTCCATTAAAAGTAGGCATTACATTTTAGGAGTAAACTTTAACAGTTTATGCAAACATATGAAAGATGATTTTTTAAAAATCATTCATAAAATGGTAAAAATTTCCTGTAAAAATGACATTCGATTAAAATCAATTTATATTTTAATGCATTTTTAATTAAATTTGCAACAAAGTTCTTCATAAAATTTGACAACATGATTCCAAAATGTATAGGGAAGAGCAAAAGATTAAGTTAACCAAGATAATTCAGAAGAAGAACTAATCCTGGCAAATTTTCCTACCAGATATCAATACATTTAAAGACCCATTGCATTTAAAGTGGCAAGGTATTAGCAAAGGAATTAATAAATCGGCCATTGATATGATTAACCATTTCCCCCCAAACACACATACATATGTGATAATTTGGCTTATTTAAGGGAAAAGGGTAACATAGGAATTGCATATCAGTAGGGAATGTAATGCACTCTAAAATAAATAGTGCTAGAAGAATTTATTATATCCTCCCAAAACAAAGTCAGTTGAAGATGAAAAATAGATCTAAATTTGAAAAATAATATAAATGTTTCTAACTCAGGGTAGAGATCTATGTGGTACAATTTTTAGATTAAATAGAGAACTATCATTTTAGTATATTTTATTAAATGATATATCAGTTAGCTATTATTGTACAACGGACTAATTTAAAATCGATAACTTTAAAAGTTATTTATTTTTGTACAGAATATACATATAGTATAGGAAATTCTGCTAATCTGGGCCCTAGTGGAAATGACTGGAATCTGCACCATATACATGACAGCATCCTCCTATACACTCACATGAGCTTGTTGTATTCATGGAAGGGGAGGGCACCAGAGGCTTTTGAGACCTATTATTGTAACAGGTACAATGTTATTTCCTTCACTTATTATTGGCCAAAGCAAACCACAAACACAAATAAGTTTCAAGGAGCAGGAAAATAGACTCTACCTCTTTGTGTGTGAACCAGAAATGTAAATATGTCCAAGAAGGTGAATTCAGAGAAGGGTACTGAACTGGCTTCATTTTTGTAAACGATTTAACCACAGCCAGTATAATTTTCCTTTTCCTAATAAATTTATTTTAATTGAAAACAACTAAGAATCACAGTATAAAGGTTTTTCAAGACACCTTTTCTCTTTCCAATATTAGGTTGTAATGTCATATCCTCCATCACTGACATGTACTAATAATATATTCAAAGGAAAATAAGACAACTTTCTTTTCTAGAAATCTTCGCTATATTATCACACTTACTCAAATTGCCTCCTTTTTATAGAATTTAATAAGGACCAAATTATATGTCTGATTATATACTATCAAATGTATGCTGGATATACAATGTGAGGTACAGATCAATCACAATCTATGTTAATAAAGAGTGTTTTGGTATTATTATAGGAGACACACACACACAATTCAGGAAAATACATTAATGCTTTTGTTTGGAAGATGTGTTTCTATAAACATTTACTTTCTGCCACTAGAAAATATTAAATAAAGATAAAGTTAACTTTTAGGACAACTATTTCATGATATTGCCAGTCCAACAAATTTTAAAATGAAATAAATAAAATTGTTAAAAATATTTAGTGAGAAAAGAAAAAAAAACATGTTTGTAATAGACATTCTTAAATGTGTTGAGAAAACATGGAGGGACCTGGAAAGTATTATCCTAAGTGAAACAAGCCAAGCAGAAAAAGACAAATACCACATGATCTCACTGATATATAGAATATAATGAATATAACAGTCTGAGGAATAGGGTAGACCCAGAAACACGGAAGTAGGGTACAGACTGACAACCCTCAGAAGGGGGGTGGGAAGAGATAAACCCCAGAACTTATATGCATGTATGCATGACCAATGGACATGGCCAACTAGGCCGGGGACGGGGAGGAGGGGGTCAATGGGGTAAAAAAGGAGAAATATCTGTAACAAAAATAAAATTAAAAATAAATAAATAAAAAGAATGTTTTATTGAATAAAATTATATTTTACTATAAATTACTTATGAGAAATAAAAACACGATTTAACCTCTGATAGACTTATTTTTGCATTTTACTGTTTTTAAGTGACAAATATAATTACCTTGTGTAGGTAACAATATTCAGTGGACTAAGAGAAAAGGGAAAAATTTATTATTTACAGACAGGGCTGCTTACAGGATAAATGTTTCTAATTATTTACTTCAACACATAACAGATATTCTATTCTATTTTGGTTCTCATAAATGTAACAAATTAATATTAAAAGCATGTAAAATTCAATCTCTGCTAATAATTCATAGTTATTATTACTGAAAATATAAATTTAAAAAAACCCTAAAAATATTTTTAGAGCGTAAGTATAATAATGGATTTTGAAAATAATGATCACTTTAAAAGAAATACTGATTCTTGTCTAAGAAAGAATAAAAAAATTTCCCAGCTGGTGTGCCTCAGTGGTTGAGCATCGACCCATGAACCAAGAGGTCACCAGTTCAATTCCCAGTCAGGGCACATGCCCAGGTTGTGGGCCCAATCCTCATTGGGGGGCATGCAGGAGGAGACCAATTGATGTTCTCTCTCATCAATGTTTTCATCTCTCTCTCCCTCTCCCTTTCTCTCTAAAATCAATAAAGAAAAAAAAAATTTTTAAAGAAAGAATAAAAAAATGTGGAATTTTTACAAATATGTATGCTATGATGAGAATATTAAATTATTGAAGTTATACTACAGAAGTAGTTATATGCTTGAAGGAAACGAAGTTTTCATTTATAGATGGAAAGAAGTCTGAAATTATGTACTAAATGTATCAGTAATACAAATATTTGAGCAGGTTGAAATCCTCCACAATATTTGGTTACCTTGATAAAACATGCCAAAAAAGGTAAAATGCTAACCAACTTTTAATAAGTTATAAGTGGCACTTTCATTACATTATTGCATTTTTTACAATGCTTAAATCAGATTTTCAAAAATGAATAAATCAAAATGCAAAATTTTTTGGTAATTTTTTTTGCTTTATTTATTTTTCATTTTAGTTTTTTTGTTGAGGTGAAATATATATGGGTAAAAATGCATACCCTTAGTGTACAATTTCATTAATTTAAATAAATACAATCATTAAACCACCACACTGTTCAAATTATAGAATATTTTTATCATACCAGAGGCCCCGTATGCATCTTCCAGTCAATTCCCATCTTCTAAGGCAAATGTTGTTGTGATAGTTTTACTAAATGTATTGGGATGACATTGGTTAATAACACTATACAAGTTTCAAGTGTACATTTCTCTGTTACATGATCTGTATATTACATTGTGTGCCCACCGCCCAAAGTCAAATCTTCTGTCATCATATGTTTGATCTCCTTTACCCTTTACTACCTCCTCACTCCACTTCCCGCTGGTAACCACTATACAGTTTTCTGTGTCTATAATTTTTTGTTTTTATTGTTTATTCATTTGTTATTTTCAGTTTTCTATCACAAATACAAGTGAAATTATATGGTTTATTGAAAATTATTTGCCCTGATATGCATGGGAGTATTTATGGGCTCTCAATTCTGTTTCATTGCTCTGTGTGTCTGTTTTTGTGCTAATACCATACTGTTTAGATTACTGTTGCTTTGCAGTGTAATTTGAACATTTGGAGTGTGATACCTCCAGCTTTGTTCCTTTTTCTCAGAATTTCTTTGGCTCTTCCAGGTCTTTTGTGGTTCCATATAAATGACTGGGCTAAAGAAGAAATAAAAAGTGAAAGGTTAAAGTTGGTGGTTTGCGGGAAGACTAGATAGCAATCCTAGATGGTGGATAAAGAAAAACTGGATATATTTAAAGAAAAGTGGAGGGAGAGTTGGAATTTCCAAAGGGAAGTGCTACATAGCACTGAACAAAAGGGTATTTATTGGGTCAATGATGGCAGCCCCTAGGAGCTGGAGTTTCATCCTTACATGTTCACTGATGGGAAGCTTTTATCGTTAGTAAGTTCTGGGGTCTGGTTTGTGGGTTTGGGCAGAGGGTTGGGTCTGCAGAAATTCGGATGTGAAATCGGGCAATTTTAGTTCCTTATATGGTTTGATTCCTGGTGTCTGGCATTTCTTGTTCTTCCAGTTCTCCTGTTCTTTTTTTCTCCTGTGGTGGGAAGCTTGCAAAATGGCCATTGGGAATTACATTGCCTTGTATGTCCTAACAAAAGATGAGATAAAAAGATATAGAGAGACACATGAGAATGACAATACAACTTTTCAAAACTTTTGGGATGCAATCAAAGAAATAATGAGAGAAATTTATATCATTACTATCTTATTTCAAGAAATGAGAATAATCCCTGAAAAACAATCTGACATTATATCTTAAAGAACTAGAAAAAGGACAAAAGCAGCCCAAAGTCAGCAGAAGAAAGGAATTAATTAAAATTAGAGCAGAATAAGTGAAATAGAGAACAAAAAGACAATACAAAAAAATAATAATAATAATGCAACCCCCAAGCCTGGTTCTTTAAAAAGATTAAAATTGACAAACCCTGGCTATACTAAAAATAAACACAAAAGCCTCAAACAAAATGAGAAGTGAAAGAGGAAAAGTTACCACAGACATTACAGAAATACAAAGGATACTACTAGAATATTATGAAAGATTATATTGCCTTCAAATTCAATAACTTAGAATAAATGGATAAGTTCCAAGAAATATATAACCTTCCTAGATTGAATTATGAGGAATTGGAAATCTAAATAGATGGATTGATGGTAAGGAAATTGAAGCAACCACCCAAAACCTCCCAAAGAGCAAAATTCCAGAACCAGATGACTTCACTAGTGAATTTTAACAAACATTCCAAGAAAATCTGATACCTGTTCTTCCTAAATCTTCCAAAAAGTTGAAGAAGAGGTGATACTTGCTAACACATATTATAAGGCCAACATAAACCTGGTACCAAAACCTGGCAAGGATAACACAAAATAAGAAAACTACAGACCAATTATGTCTGATGAATACAGATACAAAAACCCTAAACAAAATATCAGAAATTCAAATACAAAAATACATTAAAAAAATACAACCTGGTCAAGTGGGGTTTTTTCCAAGGATGGTTCGATATGCGCAGATCAATCGTTGTGATGTACCATGTTAACAAAAAAGGATAAAAATAATCTGATCATATCAATAGATGCAGAAAAAGTGTTTGATAAGGTACAGAATCTGTTTATGATTAAAAACTCAGTAAAATGGGTATGGAAAAAAAATACCTCAACATAATAAAGGCCATGTATGACAAGCCCATGTATCATACTTAATGGAAAAAATGGAAAGCCTATCCCCGAAGATCAGGAACGAGACAAGGATGTCCATTCTTACCACTCTTACGCAACAGAGTACTGGAAGTCCTAGCCAGAGCGTTCAGGCAAGAGAAAGAAGAAAAGAACACCTGAATTGGGAATGAAGAAGTAAAAGTTTCACTTTTTGCAGAAGACATGATTCTTTATATAGACAACCCTAAGGACTCCACCACAAAACTATTAGAAACAATAAACAAATACAGTAAACTTGCAGGATATAAAATCAATGTATAAAATCCATTACATTCTTATATACCAACAATGAAATTTCAGAAAAATAAATGAATAAAAGAATCCCTTTTGCAACGAAAAGAATAAAACATTTAGAAATAACTTAGCAAAGGACGTGAAGGACTTATATACTGAAAACTACAAAGCAATTTTAAGAGAATGAAAAAAAAAATGAAATGGAAAGAGATTCTGTGTTCTGATTTTTAATACCATTATTTTGACTTGGTCTTGAAATTAACATGAATAGAACCATACTTTTTAAAAACGTAAATTTCATTGAATTTATCAGCATGTATCGACATAATCTGGTGTTTATTTTGTTTTGTTTTGTTTTTTCCTTTAAACTACTAATGTGGTAAGTTACATTGATTTTTCAAACTTTACCAAAAACAAAAACAAACAAAATATTTTAAAAACTTGCATTTCTACTTGGTCTAGTGCATTATTATTTTTTATATATTGCTGGACTTGATTTTCTGATATTTTGCAGAGAAGTTTTGTCTGTGTTCCCGAGTGATGTTGGTCTGTAATTTTCTTTTCTTGTAATGTCCTTGTCAGTTTTGATATCAGGGTCATTCTCTTCATATCATACAAGTTTATTCGTCTTTCTATTTTCTGAAACTTTTGTAAGATGCGTCATTTCTTTTTTTTATATTTTATAAAATTCACCAGAGCAGTCATATGAATCTCAAAAATTTTTTTGTAAAAAAGTGTTTAAAAACAGATTTAATTGCTTAAATAGATATGGATCTAATTAGATTTTATATTTGTTATTGTGTCATTTTTGGTTAGTGTGCTTTCCAAGAAATGTATCTTTTTCATTTAAGTTGATGAATTGTAAAAGTGCTGTTATTTATTATTATTTTTGTTATCCTCACCCAAGGACTTTTTTTTTTTTTCATTTATCTTAGAGCAGGAGAAAGAGAAGGGAGAAGAGAGAGAGAGAAACATCACCGTGAGAGAGACACATTGAATGGTTGCCACCTACAGGACCCCAACTGTGGCCAGGGACAAACTACAACCAAGGTACGTGCCCTTAGCGCAGCGGTTCTCAACCTGTGGGTCACAACCCTTTTGGGGGTCGAATGACCCTTTTACAGGGGTCACCTAAGAGTAGGGGAAAACATATATTTCCAATGGTTTTAGGGACTGAGACACTGCTCCTCTATCCCTCTTCAGGCAGGTCCGCCCACATGCAGATAAGCCCACATACAAGTATCCGGTGTGATGACATCATCACGCCAACCCCATCACATACACCCTGTACAAATACAGGTGTATGTAACAGGGTTGATGCCATAATGTACTCATTATGCGAACCAATCACACATGTAGAGAGCAGTCACACATGTAGAGAGCAGTCACACACGTAGAGAGCAGTCACACATGTAGAGAGCAGCTACTGTGTAGAAAGCAGCTACTCTGTTAAGAGCAGCTACTGTGTTGAAAGCAGCAGTATTGGAGGTATAATGACACCTCATGAATTATAATTACTGAGTAAATGTAAAATCATGTACTGTAAAATCATCAACTACTGCAAAAAAAAAAAAATATCTGTACCATGGGAACTTAATCTGGATGCTGATCGGTCTTTTTTATTCAGCTGTGGTTGATGTGAATACTGCCTCCTTGTAATACTAACAGGTATGTAAAAAAACAACACAGAATGGTAAATTATAGAAAACTTTAATGAACTGTATTAACTAAACTACACCATGTACCATCTTTTATATTATTAAAGCTATTGTTATATATTATTTTCATTAACAAACCATCCCATGACAATGGATTGTGTAGAGAAGAACGTTAAGAAAAGAAAATATAGTGAGGAGTTTTTACAGTATGGTTTTTACCTCAATAATTACAGCAGGAATTGAGAAACCACAACATGTTATTTGTTGTAAAGTTCTATTAGCCGAATCTATGAAGCTGAACAAAGTAAAACACCATTTTGATAGCAAGCATCTGAGCTTTGTCAGCAAGGATACCAACTATTTTAGAAGCAAAGCTGATGGACTCGAGAAAGCCAGACTTGACATGGGTGGCAAGTATCTCAAACAAAACATAGCAGTCATTGAAGCTTCATATTCGGTGGCAATCAGACTCGCCAGAGCTATGAAACTTTACACCATTGCTGAGGATTTACTGTTGCCAGTAGCCAAAGACATTGTTCGAGTTATGATCAGAGATTAATTTGTTGCAAAATTGAGTGCAATTTCATTATCTAAAGGAAGAATAGATGTCCACACTGTCCACAGAAGAATAGATGACATGTCTGCTGATATTCTTGATCAGGTAATCCAGGAAATTAAATTTGCTCCACTTCCAATAGTTAGCATCCAGCTTGATAAATCTACAGACGTTGCAAACTGTTCACACTTACTGGTTTACGTGAGATATATTAATGATGGAGATTTTAAAGATGAGTTTCTATTTTGCAAACCTCTTGAAACAACAACTACTGCACATAATGTATTTGACACAGTTGATTTATTTCTGAAAGAGCATAAGATCTCTTGGGAAAAGATTTGTGGTGTTTGCACAGATGGTGCTCCAGCTATGCTAGGATGTTGATCTGGATTTCAATGTTTGGTACTGAATGAGTCACCAGAAGTCATCAGAACTCACGGCAAATTCATCGGCAAATATTAGCAATGAAGACACTGCCACAAGAGTTACAAGAAGTAATGAAGGGCATCATACATTCTATCAATTTTATAAAGGCGAGCACTTTAAACAGTCGACTTTTTTCGCAACTGTGCAACGAGTTGGATGCGCCAAACAATGGTCTGCTATTTCACACTGAAGTGAGATGGTTGTTGACAAGAAAAGTTTTAAAAAGTGTTTTTGAGCTTCGTGATGAACTCAAAACGTTTTTTAATCAGAAAGTAAGACCACAGTTCGAAGCACTTTTCAGCGATAAAAGTGAACTGCAGAAAATAGGTTACTTGGTTAACATCTATGCCATCTTGAATGAGTTAAATTTATCACTGCAAGGACCAAATGCAACATGCCTCGATTTGTCTGAAAAGATCCGATCATTCCAAATGAAACCAGCCTTGGCAAAGAAAATTGGATGAAAATAAAATTTACATGTTGCCTACCTTATGTGCTTTCTTTGAGGAACATGACATTGAACCAGACAAAAGAATTATTATGATAATTTCTGTGAAAGAACACTTGCATATGCTTGCAGAAGAAATTTCATCGTACTTTCCAAATCTACCTGACATCCCATTTGCACTTGCCAGAAACTCATTCACAGTCGAAGTTTAAGATGTTCCTGAGACAGCACGAGAGGAGTTCATTAAATTTATTAACAGCGATGCAGTGAGAACTGATTTCTCTACAATGCCAGTTACAAAATTCTGGATCAAGTGTTTGCAGTCATATCCTGTTCTTTCTGAGACTGTGTTGCACATTCTTTCATTTCCAACAACATATCTTTGTAAAACAAAGTTTTCCAGCTTGTTGGTTATCAAGTCTAAATACAGAAGTAGACCTGTTGTGGAAGATGATCTTCTTTGTGCTCTTGCAAAGACTGCTCCGAGAATTTCGAATCTGGTGAGAAAGAAGCAATCTCAACTTTCGCACTGACGTTGGCTTTTTGCGCATACTGTCACAAAATGTAGCAATGTAGTTTACTGTTATTATATTAAGACTGTTACCCGTGCTACATCATGCTTCAAGACAAAATTTCATTTATTTGTAATTACAAATAAATATTTCACAGTATATAATTACATATTTTTATGTGATTAATCATTATGATTTAATTTTGTTCAATTTGTAACAATGAAAATATATCCTGCATATCAGATATTTACATTACAGTTCATAACAGCAGCAAAATTACAGTTATGAAATAGCAATGAAAATAATTTTATGGTTCCTCACCACAACATGAGAAACCGTATTAAAGGGTCACTGCATTAGGAAGGTTGGGAACCAAACCCAGGACTCTGGTCCACAGGCCGACCCTCTAACCACTGAACCACATTGGCCAGGGCTAACGTGCTGTTATTAACATTTTATTATTACCTATAGGATTTTATTGATATCACTATATCACACACACACACACAGCAATAACTATTCAGTTATTGGGGAACTCAAGCCAACACTTAGAAGCAACAAAAGCATTTGATACTGAACATTCCTTAAGTCTTTGAGCCATTCTAATGTCTACTAATTTTTTAAGGAAAAAATGTAGTAGATAGAAAAACATACCACCCAAAATTAGGACAATAAGCTTAGAGTTTATATGAGAACTGAAAATGAAGAATCCTTACTATTTTTAATAGAAAGTTATGATTTAAGTCTTTAAATTTGTTCTTATTGAAACTATTTTTTTAAAGAAAATCTGAACACTCTGTTTTTAAAGACTTTTACTTGAGAGGAAATTCATATCCCTTTCTTAAAAAAACTATAGGAGTTTTCATAATGTAATATCACAAATAAATTACCTCCAATAACTTGTTGACAAATGGAAGAAACAATGACCTCGCTATTGATTATTATTTGCAAAGATGACACATTGTAGGCTTTTTTTCCTCTCTCTCCCCTAATTCTTAGTAATTCTTGTGCCAAAATGAGAGAGAATAAAATTTAAAAGGAAATTAATTACAATAATAAGCAGAGCAATGTGACCTTTTTGCCTCATCAAGAAACTAGCTTGTATCTGATATTGTAGAATTTAAAATATATTTGCTTTTTATGAAATATCTAGCACTGATTAAATAAGACACTTAATAAGAAATTAATGATCCTGTATTCCTTAATAGGGCTAAATTTAACAAAGACATTTCAGAATAGTTTAGTTAGACTAAATCATTTCTTCTCTGAAGAAGAGGGGTTACTGAAGGCAATAAAGAGACTAAATATAGAAGCACCAACTTTATTTTAAACCACATTGCACCTCTAACTTTTTATGTGATGAAAGGCAATCAAAAGAGATTGGGTTTTTTTTTTTGTTTTTTTTTAAAAATATATTCTCCAGAATAAGGTATTTGACAACAATGAAAATAGTGTTTGTCAAATAGTTCATGAAAGTTTTCTGACTGACATTTTTTAGTGGATAAGAGAAATGGGTCACTATTCTCATGACATGCACAGTATTACAGGAAAAACAGACTTTAAGCAGCTAAATCACAAAGTAGTGAGTGCCAAGGAGAAATATCGCATACCATTATCATAATCCATATCCTGTCCTCTCCTGTCTCAGAACTACCCCACATCTGATCACTGCAATGGACTGTTCTTCCTCTTTCTATGGCTACTCAATTTTCCGTAATAAGTTTAAATATCATATTTTTAAGACAACTTTCTCTGATTTCTGTTTTTATAGAGGAAACTCCCAAGTCTATATTAGAAGTTCCCGTTGTTGGGCTTTCTAATATTTGTATGTCCCATTTGAGAGCAATTCCATAGGCAATTATTATTGCCTGTTTGCAACTTGTAATTCCTGCCAGGTCGTATTCCATTGTTTTCACCTCAGTTATAGTCTATTCCTCACAAAACCTCTTTTTGCTTGGTATAACCACTCCCATTATATAAATGAACAAAGTAAGATACAGGTGTGTTATATAATTTGGCAAGATCATATATTTAGTAAGCAGTATGACCCAAGAAAATGAAGTTTTACCATGTGAGTAACCACAAATAAGTCACCTCCAACAAATTCATGGCTGGCTACTTTGAAGAGACAGGCACCCAGCAATAAAATATTCCAGAAGTAGTAACTTAGAAACCATTGTTCCTAATTTTCCTTTCTTTCAAGATATCTAACTAACATTTTCCAATTAATAAATTACAAAGTCTCTTTTTGCATATTCTTTTATACCAGACTTAAGATAATTTTAATGTTAGTTTAGAGCCGGAAGATACAAGAAAGTGCTTTGTTAAATAAAAGACTTGGACTTTCAAGAGTCTTGTGATATCCCAACATACATTTCATAGAACTTAAAGATTTCCCTTGTGGTTCATTTTAATCAAACAACATAATTTTTGTACTCCATTAGGAATCACATACACACATATTGCAATTTCAAGACATAGAAGTTACCCTTATTATTTCTCTGATTTAATCACTGATTATATATTAATCTTGATGGTTGAAAGGGAATTAGCTGTAGAGGGTGAATGATAAAATATACACTCTGTTGGTTTTGTATTTATAACAAGGAATATTTTCAAAGACTATTTCTGCACAAAATATCCAGTTTTGCCATAAGGTGACACATACTTTTTTACTCTCCCCTCCCTCTATTTTATCTCTGTCAAGGTCATGAGTAGTGCCTTTAATACCCATCTCCAACTGTTAATAACGTCAGACCTTAAATGTAAAACAACTGATTGCATCCCTCTATCCATCTATACTCCTTTGTAATGAACTATGTAATTAAACTATGTAATACTAAAAGTAATCTATGTCCCTGGATAGCTTCTATTTTTCTTCTAAGCAAGACTTGGCCCTTCATAGCATCTCCTTAGAATAACTCACCCTACAAAGTAATAGTGACTAATATAGGTTGAACAAGAGTCTTCCAAAAGAAAGAACAGGGAGGCTGACACCCTTCCTGCCCTTTAATTTCTTTGAGCCTTTTGCTGAGCCTCTCTTTCTTTTTTAATCAAATGAATTTTACTGTTCTGTGTCTCCCCAATGCACACATTCGAAAACATTGCCCACTCATCAAATAAAGGACCCTTTTGATTTCTGGAAACAACCTACCTTAGAAGGCAGCAGATAATTATATCACTTGTTTTCTTCTTAATGAGCACTCTAGCAATTCAAAGCAACTGTCCCTTTGATGATTAATCACATGGCCTTCTGGTTCTCTAACTTTATATTAACATCAATTTTACAGGTTCTCAAAGATAGTATTGGCTCCTATATTTTGGGAGGATATATACCAACTTCCATTCTTAAGTAATAAATAAAAATACAGGAAACTCAATTAACTTAGTAGCAGTGCCCATCAAGGTGAACAACTCTATAAAGATAATAGTGTAAAAATAAGGTTTAAAGACTATAGATAGAGTAGAATGGTGACCACCTAAAAGTCATGTCTACTGAGAATCTGTGAGTGTGACTTTATTTGAGAAAAGCATTTTTGAGATGTAATTGCATTAATAATCTTAAAATGAGATTATCCTGGATTAATCAAATGGTCCCTAAGCCCTCATATGAGGTGGAAGAGAAGACAGCAGAAACACATATAAAGGGGGAGGTGATGGGAAGACTAAGATAGAGGTTGGAGTCATGTGTTCACTAACCAGGTAATGCCAAGGCTTACTTGCAACCACAGGAAGCTAGAAAAGAGTCGTGAAATGGATTCTGCCTCAGAGCTTCTGGAAGAAACCAACCATTCCAAACCCATACTTTTGGTTTTCTGGCTTCTAGAACTGTGATAAAATAAATTTGTTATTTTCAAACACCCAATTTTTGATAATTATTATTTTTTCTTTATTGATGTTAGACATAGAGAGGAAGGGAGAGAAAGATAAAAACATTGATGAGAGAGAACATCAATTGGCTGCCTCCTGCATGCCCCACACTGGGGATCGGGCCCACAAAATGGGCATGTGCCCTGACTGGGAATCAAACCGGCTACCTCTTGGTGCATGGGTCAATGTTCAACCACTGAGCCACACCATCTGGGAAACTTTTGATAATTTTTTAGAGAGGTCCTAACAAGCTCATACAGACACTTTGTCTAAAACTAATAGTATTGCATGCATAGTAATAGATACTATCATTATTATTTTTGTGGGAATATGGTGTATGAAATCAACAATCGATTTTGGAACTGTATCACCAAGTTTAAAGTCGTGCCCCAACTTTACGTTTTCTGAGTTTTGTGAAAAAGTTATATCCTTACTTTCTCATAAAAAGCATTGGATAATAATAATGAACTACATATAGTGAGGGGTACATAATCTAAATTTTCTACAGTTTTAATTATTATTTTATTTATAAATGACATAGTTACACTCTTAAAAATGAATTAGTACTATAAGGTTTATAATAGAGTGAAGCAGTTCTCTGGTCTGTCCTTTTGGCATTCCTAGTCTTACTTCCCAGAAACTATTATTTTTTGCTTCTCTTGATTTTGAAAGCTGGTTAATGTGATGATTCTATACACATAGATAGTATAACTCCTAATTCAATTTTTATTTATCAATTTTAGATACCTGTTTAAGATTTAGCACATTTATTCTCTTCACCTTCTTTTTTTTCATCCCTCATATAATGCAATTTTATCACAATTTTGGTTGAGTTAATAGCATTGATTTGTATTAGATTCTCCAGAGAAATGGAAACAATAGGAGATATATGCATAGATTTATTGTAGGAATTGGCTCAGGAGATTATGGAGGCTGAGAAGTTGCATGGTCTGTTGTTTGCAAGCCAGAGAACCAGGAGAGCCAGTGGTATAATTCAGCAAAATCTGAAAGCCTGAGAACCAGGAGAGTCAATGGTATATAAGTCCCAGTCCCAGTCTAAAGGCTTAAGAACTAGGAGCACTGGTGTCTGAGGACAGGAGAAGACAGGTGTCCCAGCTCAAGCAGAGAGATCATTTGCCCGTCTTCTACCTTTTTGTTCTATTCAGGCCTTCAACAGATTAGATGATACCCAGAAGCATTGGTGATGGGAATCTTCTTTATTCAGACTACAGATTCAAATGCTAATCTCTTTTAGAGACACTCTCAACAGACACACATAGAAATAATATTTCACCAGCTATCCGGGAATTTCTTAGCCCAGTCACTTTGACACATAAAATTAGCCCTCATAGTATTCACATTGCTCTGACTGTGTAAATACTGAACATTGTTGAGTCAAGTAATTTACTTTGATTGTATTTTATTTTTTAATAATTTTCCACATTTTTATATCTTTAAATGTTAATGTGTAAATTACATTGCCCCAAATATTTAATAGCTCTGTAATATTTCTACTACAAAATTTTATTTCTTCCTTATGTTCTTTCTTTATTCTCTAGGAAGTTTACAAAAGTATATATTGCACCTATATTTTAAAAATGTGAATGTCAGAAAATGTCCTCATTCTGCCCTTATGATTAATTTAAGTTTAGGATGTTGTCAATATAAGATCAATATAAGAACATCCAAATCTATAGATAATTTTTATAAGAATTTATTTAAGTCAAAGAAGATACACCTGGAAGCAAGAGCTCAACAGACTGAGATAAATGTTGACACATTTGTGCTATTTCTTTTATGCATTTGAAATTAAGGATGGAATGTATGTAAGGAAGATTACATAAAGGTGGGAGGAAGCAACCTAGATGGGATTACAGAATAGTTAAGATTATGTGCTCTCTTGAGGAGTTTAAAAGGGTGCTTTTCAAAATTGTGTTAACCTAGATGCACAGACGCAATGGACAGGGTTTGGATACGGAAAAGATAAACCTGTTAGTAAAGAAGTTGTATGCATGGGGCATGACTACCCACCATGACCTTCCCAGTTAAGAATTTATAATCAGATCACCCTGTGAGGTTCCTTTCCATAGAACAACTTTTTTTTTTTTTTTTCATTCCCAATGGATATAGAATTCTAGTTAAAAGATCATATAAAAATAAGTTTGAAGCATTACAGTCTTCTATGTCTAGTGTCACTACTGAGTTCTATTATTATTTTTCCTGCTTGTTCTGAGGTTCTATTTCTTCACTGTCTGAATGTTCTTGGCTTCACATGAATAGTTAAGAGCAAAGCACTGGAAAGATTGTTAAAATTTCTGAGGACATGGTAGGAATTATTAACAGATAACAACATTGACAGAGAGATAAAAAAAATGGTCTTTTTTTTTTTGAAAGACCTCCAAATGCCAGTCCATCAAGGTCCTGTCTTTGGGAAGAGAATTTTCTATAAAGAATAATTCTTCAATTACCTGGCTTTGAGTAAATCTCTGTGGCAGGGAGAAGGTGTTCTACCATCCCAATTTTTAGTCTTGAAACTCGGCTCACATTCTGTTGGCAGTGATGAGATCAGTACCAGGTGTCAGACAGGTGGGGTCAGACTGGATCTTGGTTCAGCAAGCTCCGCACCTGAGTTCTGACTAGAAAGAGACTCAGAGCCAAGACTCATACTATAAGAGAAAGTTTATTTAGAATGTCACAGATGTAGAAGAAGTGATTCAAGAAGAAATGGGCTTAGGAAACAAGTTACAGAGTCAAAAGAAAGGCCCTTGGAGCTTAGGAGAAAGAGAGAGACAAAGAAAATGCACTTGGGAGAAGCGGGAAGTGGGGGAGGGGAGAAGAGGGGAACGGGAGGTGAAAGGTGCTGGGGTGTTCCCAGGAGGGAGAATGCACTGGGTCCTCCATCCTACTGGCTTTTAATGGTGGAGATTTTAGGAGTACTCCCGGGGAGGATCCCAACAGAATATTCATCAGCTTTCCAGATGTGTCCTCTCAGGTTCATGGTCTCTAGCACCAGAGCAGAAGGTTATTAATCAATGCAGCTGGTCCTGATATCAATCCTGGTGTTGCTTGTCTGGTTTTGCTGCTTTTCTGGGCCTGGAGATGAAACACAACTGAGGCCTAGATGTCTTCTGACTTGGGTCAGAACCTCACTGTCCTGGGGCTAAGTGATTACGGGCTCTCCTGCCTCAGTGTCTATTATCCCCTCTAAGAGACCCTAACCCACACAGCTAGCAACATGACAGAGGAGGAAAGGTCAGGGGAGGGTCCAAAGTGACCCGTGATATGAAAGGTCAGGGGGTCTAAAGCTATGGGACAAAAGACTGACCCAGAGGCAAAGTCCTTGTTTTCCCAGATTTGCCTGTTGCTAGGCACCTGAGTCTTTCCACCCTGGGGAACTTCTGTACCTGGCCTATTGTCCTTGCCCTCCTCATGTCTGTCTAACTGCCTACCGCACTTCTACTGTGCCTCATACTCTAAGTATAGGGACCCTCTGGTTAAATTTCTCCAGAAAATAAATCTCTGGTCTTTTGTACAGATGGCAAGGGGAAAAGTAGAACTTTTTAATCAATCCCTTTTGTACCTATCACTCCATATACTTTTCTTTCTTGTACTCTGTGAAATAAATAAGCTCTATTTTGTAATCATTACCTGCTTTTTTTGCTACACAGAATTCATTTTCTTTTTCCCTTAGTTACAAGTACTTTGACTGCTTTAGTCTTCCAAAATCTATGATATTTCTTATTCACTATTATGTCCTCTTCTTCTCCTTTGTCTCCCATGAATGGATACATTGCATCATAACAAATTACTACAAATTTTGTATCTTAAAATAATACATAATTTATTATCTCACAGTTTTGGGGGGGCAAGAATCTGGACATGACTTAGCTGAATCTTTTGCTCAGGGTCTCATGAGGCTGAAGTCAAGATGTTAGCAGGGGTCGTAATCTAATCTGGGATCCTCTTTCCAGATAACTGATTGTCAAAAAAAATTTTTTTTACTCCTCACTTGATGTTTTTCCATTTTTATTTTTTCAGATAGAGTGGGAGGAAGAGAGAGAGAGAGAGAAACATTGATGTGAGAGACACATCAATTGGTTGCCTCCTGCACCACCCCAACCAGGGCTGGGGAGCACTGCGCAACCAAGGTATGTACCCTTGATCAGAATCGAACCAGCGACTCTTCAGTCTGTGGGTTGACGCTATAACTACTGAGCTAGACCAGCCAGGGCAATTGTCAAAAAATGTAATGCCTAGGATATGGAGAACTGAAGACCCGGTGTTCTTGCTGGCAATGAGGTAATGCTTTTGGCTCCTAGAAACCATCCTAAAGTTCTTGCCATACGAGTTCACCACAAACACCTCACAACAAGGTTATTTGCATATTCTATGCCAGCGGAGTCTCTCTGTTACCTCAAATATTTCTGAGTGTTTTAAGGGCCTACCTGATTAGGTCAGACCCACACAGAATAATCTCCTTTTCAGTGAATTCAAAGTTAAATAATCATAAATATTAAATGCATCTGCAACATCTCTCTCACCATGTAGTGTAACAATTACAGAAGTGGTATGCCATCAAGGCCAACAACATTTGTGGGGTGGGGATTTTACGGAGTGTGTACGCTGGCCGGTAGGGATCTCTGAGGCCATCCTGGAATTTTGCCTTCCATTATATACATATATATCCTTTATTGGAAAAAAATGGGTAAAACTATCCTCTAAAATATCCTGTATTGAATAAGAATTTAATTATATGATAGACATGCACACACCATACCCATTCTTTACTGACATTTCCCTAAAAGTTTAGTGGTATTTTGGATGGATAAAAGTGTGAGGGATATTTTCATAACTCTAAATCCATCAGGAGTTAAATGTCTTTTATATTATCTTACACGAGATTAAGTTAAATAGAACCTAGAATTCTGTGTTTGGAGAATCATTTTGTTCTATAGAGGAATGGCTGTACTGTACCCATACTGTCACATCATCAAGATGATGAGGCTATTAGCAAATCCTCATGATGGTCTTGCAAGAATATTTGTCTCTAATTATTATAATGACACACAAAAGAATACATGGTAAATTATAGATCATTTTGCAGAATCACCACAGCTCTACAGATGAATAATTTGTTTAAAATAGAACAAGGTCATTTCTGAACTTATATGCCAAGCAGTTCTCACACACATTGTCAGCTCAGAGATAAAAGCTGTCACTATTTTATATCATCCTGTGAGTTCAAATGGTGCATCAATAAACAAGAATTAGAATTTCATATGAAGAGAGACAACATGTCTTTTTGGTAGACCAATAGTTTGATGTTAATGTGCCTTTGGTTTTCAGAATAAGTTCATGAGGTATAACTGGACCAGTACATCTAATATTTGCTTCAAAGAACATGTCAGTGATAAAATTTTAAACTATTAAACATAGTAGATATGAGAAATATTTTTATAAGTTGTAAATGCCCCAAAATATAAAAGTGCAAGCGTTTTAATAACTGTTTCTATTCAGATTGCCATGCTTCTGGTCAGATTACTGAAATTGTGAAAAGAAATTTAACAATTTTGTTAAACTGATTGGCTTGTCTACCAAGTTGATTAAACTAAAGACATCCTCAAAGCATCTTAAAACCATAAATAAATTAAAATGTTGGATGGAAATTTCAAAATCATCTAGCCCCTTATGATTTGTAAAACCAGCAGACGTAGCATCACCTGGAACATGGTTAGAAATGCAAAATCTAGAGCCTCATCTCAGATTTATTTAAGAAAAATCTGAATTTTAACAAGATTCCTCAGGTGATTCAAAGGCACATTAAGCTCAAGAAGCACCACTTTGCCCACAATTCTCACCATGTGCGTGAAGGCACTGGGTGTCGAAATGGTGCAACTTGTCTAAGACCTCATAGACAGTTCGAGGCACAGCTGGAACTAGGACCCAGATCTCTGCAGTCCTAACCCTCCAGTTTTCCAATAACCTTCATTTCTCATGTTGAAATAAGCTTTGAAGTTCTGGAGAACAGTGTCATCAAATATGAACTGACAGTTTAACTACTGGAACTCTTTATGCGATGTGAGCTTATTTCAAAACCTTACTTAAGTTCCACATGGAAGGTAAGATAACCAAAAGTTGTCTCACACTGCTGATTTCTGAACACAGTGATCAATTTCAGAGAGGCAGGCAAAAGAATGGGTTAATTACTATGAAACAAGCAATAACAAAACTCAACATTTACATAGATGAGCAAAATCACTTAGCACTTATGTAGATCCTTAATGACAAAACTTCACTTTTTCTTACAATTTCTCTCAGTTCCTAATATCTAAATAGTCACATAGTAAGGAATTGACAAACTTGTGATGGTGATAACAATCTCTTCAATGATTTTCTAAATCTAGGAAGAGTAATTCTACAAATAAGGTGAAACAGTCAGGATTATTGTTAATATGCACAATTTTTTAATAATGTTGTTCTTTTTAATGTTTGAAATTATAAAAGCAGTATTGCCTACTTTGAATTTCTTACTAGCCATATTAAGTTTCAAATGGAAAAACCCCAGTGTTCTCAAGGAAACCAGGCTGCTAGACTTGAAGTTTATTTCATCACTTGTTACAGAAGAGTAGAATCAACTTGAATGGTTCCCACCTGCATGTATCATTTCCTCTACTTGAAATGGGGATATAAGATCGTATTTCACCTTTGTACAAGTAAAAGGAGGGTGACTGTAATATACATTATCCTTTGACTCTAGAAAACGCAGTAAAAAGGGGTAAACTTTGCTGAAGTATTAGCTAAGCAATTAATAGGGTTAAAAAGAAGGATCTCTGTTCTTTTATCAGTTAAGGGGTATTTTAATCCAATAATTATTTCAGGCTTTGGATTATTTTACTGTGATGCCTGTTAAATTGAGGGATTAAAGGTTTTATTACTTAAACCATTCTTGCATCTTAAGTCCTGTTTGGCATCTATATTAGGCAGTAACTATGTATGTGTTTATGTGTGTGTGTGCACACTGATAATTATAAAACTAAGACAGTACAATGATACTTCAGCCTCAGTAAAGTCTTTAATCACCTCTAACTTTAATATGAACTTGACTTTCAAAGTTACCAGGAGTAATTGTATATACTACACAGAAGCTCCCAAGTCATTTAACAGGGATTCTCCCCATAGTCCAACATAAGGAACAATGCTGAAGAAAAGAATTTCCTGAAGTAATGTAAGTTTTATATAATGTTTCCATTCCACGTGGGCTTGCTTGCTGAGTGGCATGAACCATATGTTCCCAGTTTCTGAAATAATTTTGTTATTATTTGTAACTATACCAGGCTGAATACCAAAAAGGAGTTAACAGAAGTGTCACATGTAGGTTTTGTTGTAGACTATATTGTTAGTCTAATAGTGTTTTATTTCGTTTCAAACCCTATTAATTCTTTCTCTTTTTTTTTTTTTTTTATGAATTTTTATTTATTTTTTTGTTACAGATATTTTACCTTTTTACCCCATTGGCACCCCCCACCCCCACCCCTCCACCCTGTCCCCGGCTTAGTTGTCCATGTCCATTGGTCATGCATACATGCATATAAGTTCGGTGGTTTATCTCTTCCCACCCCCCCACCCCCCATCCCCTCCTCTGAGGGATGTCAGTCTGTGCCCTACTTCCATGTGTCTCGGTCTACTGTATTCCTCAGACTGTTATGTTCATTATATTCCGTATATAAGTGAGATCATGTGGTATTTGTCTTTTTCTGCTTGGCTTCTTTCACTTAGGATAATACTTTCCAGGTCCCTCCATGTCGTCTCAAAGGATAAGAGATCTTTCTTTCTTACCGCTGCATAGTACTCCATTGTGTATATGTACCACAGCTTTTTGATCCATTCGTCTACTGGTGGACACTTGGGCTGTTTCCAGATCTTAGCTATTGTAAATAGTGCTGCTATGAACATGGGGGTACATATATTCTTCCTGATTGGTGTTTCAGGCTTCTTAGGGTATATTCCCAGCAGTGGGATCACTGGGTCAAATGGAAGTTCAATTTTTAATTTTTTGAGGTAGCACCATATTGTTTTCCATAGCGGCTGCACCAGTCTGCATTCCCACCAGCAGTGTATTAGAGTCCCCTTTTCTCCACACCCTCGCCAACACTTGTTGTTTGATGATTTGTTGATGGCGGCCATTCTGACAGGTGTGAGGTGATACCTCATTGTTGTTTTAATTTGCATCTCTCGGATGATTAGTGATGTTGAGCATTTCTTCATATGTCTCTTGGCCATTTGTATGTCCTGTTTGGAGAGGTGTCTATTCAGCTCCTCTGCCCATTTTTTAATTGGGTTCTTTGTCTTCCTTTTGTGGAGTTGTATGAGCTCTCTGTATATATTGGAAATTAACCCCTTATCTGATACATCATTGGCAATGATGTTCTCCCATACAGTGGGTTGCCTTTCCATTTTGATGATCGTTTCTTTTGCTGTGCAGAAGCTTTTTAGTTTGATGTAGTCCCATGTCTTCATTTTCTCCTTTATTTCTGTTGCCTTAGGTGATGTATCAGTGAAAATTCTGCTCCGTATGATGTCCGAAATTTTGTTGCCTACATTTTCTTCTAGAATTTTTATGGATTCACGGGTCACATTTAAGTCTTTTATCCATTTTGAGTTTATTTTTGTGTATGGTGTAAGTTGATGGTCGAGTTTCATTTTTTTGCATGTAGCTGTCCAATTTTCCCAACACCATTTATTAAAGAGGCTGTCTTTACTTCTCTTAAAATGAGCTAGAGATATTGAATTTGATGGTCCTCTATGCTGCCTTTCATGTGATTTTTGCTTTTTATTGATTCTGTTTCCTTCTCTCTCTCTCTCTTGTTTTTTGTATGTTTGAGGAAAATAGTTTTTAGGTTGCTTAAAAGAAAAGATTTATGATGGTATATTTATGATGGTAAGTTTCTGTTTTATTGTACATATACAATTTTAATTTTATTATTTTTTTCAAAGAAATATATAAGAAAATATGTACATTAAATTTTCTATATGCTATTTTAAATACTTTTTTATTTTTGGCTTATAGGAGACAACTGATATTAGATTTTTATGTTAATTCTATTAGAGCAAAAGTTAGACACAGTTTGACAGTTTATTTAGTAAGGGTTATGAGGAACTTGAGCTATATACTATGAAAGTATGATATGGCTGATATATCATTCAGAGGGCATACACATCAATTAGGACAGGGTTTCTCAATCTTTAGGATTCTATTTTGTGCCTTGTAGGATGTTTAGCAACACTTCTGTCTCTACCCACTAGATACCAGAAGTACATTCTTTCCCTCAACCCTTGAAGGAAATAAACAATGTTCCAGTTATCTACCATGTTTCCAAAAGGCAAAATTACCCTTGGAAGAGAAGTACTGGCTCAGGAAAAGGTAGGTGTTTAAAATTAAGAAAATCTAGAAAGCACAGTGAAAAGGTTTAATAGGGTAATTATAAAATGCTTATTTCAGGATGATTAAAGTTCAAGTTGTAATTGGTCAAAATAGAATCTTAATTAATATCATGTCAAGGCAAGTTACCTGCTTGGTAGGGATAAGTGATGCATGAAAATAGATATTTTTTCTAATTCATTATAAAATAATATATAATTTCATGGCATACTAAGAGGTATAATGTTGAGATTAGAGAAGCCAACTAGGCAAGACTAATTGTGAACCAATTCACTTCTGGAATGATGTGTGAACATTTTTGTTAATTTTCTTACCAGAGAGGCACCTATAACTAGTGAAAATTATTTGAAAACACAAACCTGTATTTAACGTTCCTGGAAATTTTCCTGAGCGCATATAGGAGATGAAGTTACAGTTATTCAAGAAAGTCTACTTCATCTCAGTAAGATCATCAATAGCCTTGGGTGATTAACCACAACCCACTGTCTTCCCCTACACTCCGGCCAGCTCAGCCTGAGGGACGCTCCGCTCTGTGTAGGTGTGCCCAGGAAAATGGGACTGCTTACCCCCAGCTCCCTGTCTGCGGCCACAGGTCTGCCTGAAAGGACAGGCTTCACCTGTGGAAGAAACAGACTCCACTAAGATGCTCTACCCAGTCACTGAAAAGATTAATAAGAAACAAGGCCCTGAAGGGTACAGGAGTTTAGTATCCAGAATTGCTGTATACTATTATGTGACATGTCCAATTTTGATATACAGTTATTGTACATGGAAGGAAACAGGAGAGTTGACCACACAGAGGGACTGAAGCCTACAGCAGACACTGCACTGAGAGGGCTCCGATATCATCTTTAACCAAAAAATTTTCAAAGTAGCCATTATATATATTTTTTAAAAATTAAAAGACCTTAGGCCTAAAGAAGTATATGAAGGTATGATGTTACTAAATTATCTAATAACATGTCAATAAATAGATATACATTGAAAAAATTACCAAATGAAAACTCAAGTTGTAAGTATAGTAACTCAATAAAAAACTTCACTAGAACTGGCAGAAAAAAAATCAAATGTGAAGACCGATCAATAGAGATTATGCGTGAGAAAAACAGAAGAAAGTGAGAAAAAAATAAGAAAAAAAAAAGATCAAATCCTCAGAGAAGTGTTGGAACCATTAAGCAAATCAAAATGCATTTTATGTGAGTACAAGAAGGAGAAAAGAAAGAAGAAATTTTTGAAGAAATATGTCTGAACACTTCGCAAATTTGATAAAAAAACATTGATCTACTCATTCAACAAATTCCAAGTAGATAAACACAAAGATATTCACACACAGATACATCATAGTAAGAATGTTGAAAGACAAATTTTTAGGAAGATGCCAACTACAAAACTGATTCAGAAGGAAATAGACTAGTGAAGACAATGGATTAGGAATTAAAACACATGGCCACAAAATAATGCCCAGAAGCTTTACTGGTATATTCTACCAATCATTAAAAAATAAATAAATAAATAACTGATACTAATTCTTCACAAATTCTTCCAAAAACTGCACAAATTCTTCCAAAAATGGAATAGGAGAGAACACTTCCTAACAAATTTCATGAAGACAGTATCACCTTGATACCAAAACCAGACAAAGACATCATAAGAAAACTATTAATTAATATCTCTAATGAACATAGATGCAAAAATCAACAAAATATTAGTGAACCAAACACAGCAATACACACACACAAAAATACTATACCATGACTAAGTGGGATATATCCCAGGAATGATGAGTTTAATTAACATTCAAAATAAATTTATGTAATATACCATATTTATAGAATAAAATAAAACCATATGATTGTCCCAATAGACACAGAAAAAGCATTTGACAACATCCGACACCCCTTCATGATTTCATGATAGAAACAAAGAAAAACAATGAATAGAAGGGAAATTTTTCAACCTGATAAAGGACATTTAAAAAACCCATAGATAACATACTTAATTTAGAAACACTGAGTGCTTTCACTTTTAAATAAAAAACAAGTTAAGGATCTCCACTCTCACTACTTACATTCATTATTGTACAGGAAATTCTAGCCAGGCCAAATTGGCAAGAAAATAAAATAAAAGCATTCAGTTCGCAAAAGTAGAAGTAAAATTGTGTGTATTCTTAGGAATCCAAAAAAAAAAAAATTTTATTAGAACTAATAAAATCACCAAAAATACATAACATATCACTAAATCTATGTGAATTTTATTACCTATAATGAAACAATACTATCTTATTTTTATTTTTATTTACATTATCAATAGGCTGTCACCAAAAAATCACTTAAAAAATCATAAATGAAATGAAAAGTGAGAAAGGTAATATTTTAAAATGTATTATTACAATATATCTTGTACATACGTATTTTGCTAATTAATAAAGAAAACCCCAATAAATCAACTAATCAAAGGAGTTAAAGAAGCAATTCACTGAAGGAGAAACACAGATGGCCAGTGATATTTAAAGAATCTCAACCATAAATGAGTATTTCATCAATCATATCTACAACAATTAAAAACTTAATAATTATCAGCATTAGTAAATGCCTTAGGCTGGCTTCTCTGTGAGCAAAACTTGACATTCTGGAATCTCTGTGATAGTGATTTCTTGAGTGAGAGCTCTCAGGAAATGAGTAAAAAGCAAGACAGGCCTGGAGGCGAAAGATGAGAAATGATGCAGTCAGCTGGAGACTAGCCTCAGCCCAGCTCTTTGAGCAGCTGAGAGCGCTAATTGCAGCACAATTAGTCCTACCTTAAGACCCGTTGTCAGCTCTTGGTTGTAGGTGCCCCCTAGATTGGAATGGGTGACCAGTAAATGTACTTTGGGCAAAGCACCAATATGTCTACTATAGCAAATGTTTAGAGAACAGTTGTTTTCAGTCTCTAGTAGAGTATACATCAGAACATACCGAAATGTGCATTGACAATACTCATTAAAAATGCTTATGTACTTAGTCCGGCTGGTGTGACTCAGTGGTTGCATGTCAACCCATACACCAAGAGGTCACCCATTCAATTCCCGGTCAGGGCACATGACCAGGTTGTGGGCCTGATCCCCAGTGGGGGGGCATGCAGGAGGCGCCCAGTCAATGTTCTCTCTCATCGATGTTTCCATCTCTCTTTCCCTCTCCCTTCCTCTCTCTCTAATATCAATAAAGGAAAAAAAGAAAAAAAAATGTGTGCAATGTTGTAGTAACTTTTTACAACAGCAGTATGAAACTAATGCATGTGATTATTAAAATTATAAGAATCATGCTGCTGATAATGGGGACAAAAGGAGTAGAAGGATAAATCAACGGTGTATCTAATGGTTGAGCCTAAACACCTGGGAGAGTAAATGTTATTACTACCATATTAAAGAAAAAAGCTGAGAAAAAGGGGGAAATAATAGCTTCTGTGGTTTGTCCTTTGGGGAGGTACTTTATGAGCTCCAGTAAATTTGAAGTTCCCCTGTGACAGTTTAAATGGACAGGCTACCAAGAGGTGAGGATGAAGCTTCAGTTTCAAAAGTGGCATAAAGACCACATTTGAAAAGGTTGAGCAGTGGACACATGAAGGGAAATAAAAACTGCATATAATTATATCTAGAAGGTTTGCTGTAAAAAAAAAAAAAGATGATTTGGTGGTTCCTCAAAGAGGTAGAAAGAGCTTAAGATGCCAAGATGAAGAGAAGAAACTAGTACAGAGGAAAAAATTGAAGTTTAAAGGAAGTATAGGTAATTAATCAGGTTCTTAAAGGAAGCGTGCAACAATGATATCTGAGGTCTAGAGAAGATTTGTACAACTGATTTAATTTCATTTGCTCTTATTAAAGTCATTTGTAAGTCAATGAAAATTCTGTAAAAGTTACTGGGACAGTATTGGTAACTGCTTTGCTATCCATGTTGAAATATTTGAGGAATTTCTCATTTAAGTTATTTCAGTTTATGTAATAAACTGCGTTTACTCACTTTCCCCTTGAATACCCATGAAGAATGAAGTCAAACAAAAAGTCGGTTCTGAATATTTACATGGTTTTGTCTGTACTTTCTCAGACTCTTGCAATATTAAACATGTTAAAAAACGTGTGAATTGCTCTGGCCAGTTTGGCTCAGCGGTTGGAGAGTCGGCCTGCGGTCCACAGAGACCCAGTTTCGGTTCCCGCTAAGGGCATGTACCTCGGTTGCAGTTTGTCCCCTGCCCTGGTTGGTTGTGGGGGTGGCAGCCCCTCGATGTGTCCCTTCACGTCGATGTTTCTCTCTCTCTTTTCCTCTCTCTCCCTCCCACTCTGTCTGAACAAAAATAGAAAAATGTCCTCGGGTGAGGATAAATACAAACAAACAAAAAATGTGTGAATCCCTTTTAAGATTAAATACATTGTGATTAAGATTACTAATAGGACTAATATGTTTTATTAATATTAAAATTAAACTTCTAGTGTTTTATGTATCATAAAAAAGGTGAAAATTTCTAACAAATTTATGTCTAATGTAAATGTAGGTAAATTATATACATAAGTATATATAAATGTATTGATATGTTTATATACACATAATAGGGATACACACACACATCTATTTATGCTTAATTAGAAGAATTTGCAGAGGACTTAAAGAAGACTTTTTACTTTTTTTGTAGGCTAGCAATTGTAGTTAAGCATAGTTGAGGAATATGGTTCATTTCTAGATCACTTAATTTTCTGGGAGACATAAATGCTTATAAGGATGTCTTCTGAATCAATGAATTTATAAAACAATATGGGGATAACAAAATGGATGGTGATTTACAATATCTGTGGGAATATTATCTACAAAATAATTTTGATATAATGCAGAGGCAAAGTGGAGCTAACTTTATGTGATTATAGCTTAAATGTCCAGAAGTTCTTTTTCCTCCAAGGTAGTAGAAATATGAGAAACATTGTTTCCAGGATATATAAATAGCCAAGCAATATGTCCATAGATCATAGAAGACTGTAGAAAGTAGTAAGAATTGACTGTCGTGATAGACTAAGAAAAACAATAATATAAGGTCAGTGCTAACCATGAGACAAGGTTGGTGAGAATATAGCATCTGGAAGAAAATAATTTGATTCAGTTTCTGTAAGATAAAGAAGTTTTGTCAAAACCCTGACCACATTGTAATAGAGTCCCTGCAGAAAAGAAAACAATGTGTGTGTGTGTGTGTGTTCCATCCTCCATGTGGGAGTAAAAATGATGCAAAGAATCAACAACTTAATAGAATATTAGTCAAAACAATAGCAAAGATAAATGGGCAGCCAAAAGAGGGCCTGCACAATTTAGCAACCTCAAAAGAAACCAAGGATGAGCAACCATAAGGTCAATGGAATTGCCTAAATAAAAAGTCACAATTCTTTGCAGTTCTAGACCTGAACCAGTTTAAAATCCATTGGATAGTCTGGGTCATAAGGAGAAAGGACTCTGTGATACCATAGTTAGTATACACGGTGGTGACTATTCCAGTGCTTCCCCAAAGAAACCCATGGTCATTTGCTTTGGTAACTATACACTGGCAAAAGGTATTGTGAAGATGCTGGAAAGAGTTTAAATTCACACTGACTCCCAGAGACTCACAGCATTCTCATGGTTCCCATCTTGATTGGAGCCAAAAGGGGGCAGGTAGTCAAATGGATTGGAGTCCATAGATCTACATGAGGGTTACTTCCCTGGTCCTGAATGTAAACTGCTCTAGACATGAATAGTATGTAGTAGAACCCCACTTTAGGTTTTTGGGGTGTGGGTTAAGAATAATCATAATGAGAAAAAACAAGTGGAAGCCACTGAAAATGTCCCCTCTCTCAGCTGAGATAGGAAAGCAAAAGGATTATCCCATGCTGAGAAGCTTGGAAGTTAGTGGCACTTTTAAATACGTATTTGTATTTGTTTATGGTTTAGTTAATACTTTTATTTTTATGTTCAAACTGTGATTGGTAAAATTGATTTCATGCAAATATCTACAGTACATGTGAACAAACTATGCTTTATAAAAGGTCTTAAAGTCTCATGCTACAATATTTCAAATAAAAGAACTTACTAAAAATGATAAAATGCAAAAGGAAAACGTGCTGACATTCTGATAAAATAGTGAAGGAGGGATGAGCAATGTCTGTTTTGGAAAGTACTTGGGGAACTTCATGTCTGAGGGCACATTCTTCTAACTGTCTCTCTGATTGTCACACAGAAGCTTGTTAGCTCTCCCAGGCGGCCCCTCCCTCCTTCCGGGGCGGGAAAGGACTGTGGTAGTGGTTTTCTTGCAGAATCAAGTGATCTTTGAATTCTAAAATGAGAAACTGAAGTCTGCGGAGCATTTACATTGTTCCAAGGGAGAGTCATTCTTAAGTTAATGACTAAGAAAGATTGAATTCTCATATATTTGAGAACTTAAACAATAGAAAAAAAATACAGATTTTCTGTGTTACTGGTACCTGAGAAAGCAAATTTTAGTTTCCCTATTTCCAAGAAACTTGAGGAAGTAATTTCTGTCATCCCACATTTATAAGCATATTTTAATTAAAAGTTGTAGGAAAGGGCAGTGGTCCAGATCACAGCCTCCAGGGCCAAGTCCCAGCTCCACTACTAAGCAGTTGTATCTTTTTCTCTGAGCCTCAGTTTTCTAATCTGTCCAAGGAGATAGAGAGTATTTCCAAGGTCTGTGGTGAAGATTCCATGAAATGGATTAAAGTGCTTAGCAGGGGGCCTGGTATTAGAAAGTAGTCATAAATATTGATTATTGTTATTTCAGAATATAGATGTAAAAGGCAAATAATTTTCTAATCATACTGTATTGAGATATTTATAATAATAATGAGTATCCTAAAAGTCTGGAGGTTATTAAAGTAAATCCAAGTCCATGGATAAAGAAACCCCTTTCTGGATGTTGTTCTCCCGACACTAGAGGAGACCACAGCTGCAAGCATATTCGTATCAGTAATGGCCAGTCCTGGGTGGCTCCTTGTTGTGGTTAGTAACCAGATATGCACTGTATCATAAGGCATTAAAGGTGTTTTTCCTCCTGAGGTTGTCCATCAACTCGAAATTCCCAGAGACTAGCCTAGGAGTGAAAACTTAGCTCTAAATTATTATGTAATAGCATCTTGTTTTGAGGCTTTGAATCAATCTCTGTAACTGACTTTCTGACATGCAAACGTTTCCCC
The DNA here is from genome assembly GCF_014108415.1 of Molossus molossus. Taxonomy (NCBI): domain Eukaryota; kingdom Metazoa; phylum Chordata; class Mammalia; order Chiroptera; family Molossidae; genus Molossus; species Molossus molossus. The sequence continues at coordinate 70,616,818 of NW_023425344.1, read as the reverse complement.
ATACCTAGTGGGAATAAATATCTGTCTTTTGTGGGAAGGGATGAATATTTCTTATCTAAGAAACTCCCTAGCAGCTGCCCAGGGGCTAACAAAATGCCCATTTACTTCCTGACTTATTTTAAGCTTGGAGAAGACCACATTGCCTACTTAGGGGAAAAAAAAAAAAAGTCTTTCTCAACTTCTCTCAGGTGAGCATGGTCTTTGCGGACACTCTCTAGGACTCTGAGCTGACTTCCTGAGCAGGGAAAATAGGGTCCAAGTTCATTCTACTTAATTGGAGTTAAAACATGTCATCCTAAATATCCTGCAATTCTAGTTATCTTTAATTTTGTGTTCTTCTTCCCAAAACAATGCTCTCTTTCTGACAAGTACACCTTTCTTTGGTACTCGATTATGGCATTTATATATCTAAAAATTCCTCTAATTTAGCCCAAACTGAAGTTCCCAGTATATAGTTTAGGCTCATTTTTATTTCATGATCTTTAAAAATATGTGTATTTCTTTCTTTTGAAATAGACTCTCCTCTTGGAGGCTTTCTTTGCAATGGATGTTCATTTCTAGCAGGTCTCTGTGATAACACACTCTGTTGTGTTCTTCCCTGTTAGAGAATAAGATGTGGCTAGCAGAGGCAGTTTCTTATTTCTTCAGTTTCAGAATTTTTTCACATAAAAACTGTTGACTGTCTCTTCAGAGGCTTTTACATTTTGAGTAACGGGGGTTGCTCTTCCTTTGGTCTTCATCTTGGAATCTTAGTCTTTAACTGTCTATCACTCCTTAGCAGTCATGTAAACTACTAATCCCCAACCAGCAAGATACTGCAATACAAACTGGACATAGGAAAATATATGCTCATAGCTCATAGCTTGCTTTACTTCCTTAGTATTTTCTGTTTGAGGTATGATGTCTTCTCCATGGCTCCCAGGTTTTACCTTCTACCTTGAAAGGGACCTTGATTTATTCTAAAAGGACAAATATATATTTGGGGTATGAATTTTTTCCTGCTTTTAGGGTGTTGACCAGCACCAGTATCTGAGAACTTACTTGTTGTTTGATCTACTGGCATGGAATTCTGTTTAACGTCATGTTAGGCCCGTTTACAACAAAGGTGGTGTAAGCTAAGGCATCACCGTTGTGGTCTCACATAGTATAGTAAATCCTGCAGGAGGCCCTTATGTCTTCCCAGCTGAGAAGTGAAACTTCACAAGGATGGAGCACCTAATGTGGGAATATGCTTGTCAACCAAGTTCTACACGTGGGTGCCTCATGGTACCCTCTCTAAGACAATTTCCATAGCAAATGAGCAAGTGCAGGAACATCCTGTAGAGAGGCATGGGCATACAAATTTTGTATGTTTCCTGAATAATGACTACGTGCCAGGGACAGTAGTAGGGACTTTATATGGATTATGAGAGAGTCTAGAGAGGTTAGGCAATTTGCTCAAGGTTACACTGTAAGTGACAGACCATTTTTTTCCTACCCAGAAAGGTTCATTTTGTTTGCTAAACTGGGTATGTACATCTGAAGTAGCATTCCTATTTTCATTCCAGAGTGGGCATATTAGCCAAATTCTTGCACAAAATGTAGTATTTCCTATTGTTATTGGAGTTCACCACACATCACATCATAAAACCTGTATCTTCTAATGTGGGTCCTCATAGTCCACAGCAACTCTTTTCATTCACTATCAATTACTTGACACCCACATCAGAATGTTCTGTCTTGAGATGTGTTAACAGTAAAACTGAGGAATAGATTTTGATCATAAGTAGGAATTTGCCTACATCGATTTCCTCATTTCCACAGAGTATTGAGTGATACATTCTGAATTTATTGAGGCTGCGACTTTGTTCGTGAAAAATCTCCTTCATTACCTACAATGCTGTTTCTTGGGTGTGTCCCAATAAATAAGCAAAACAATGCATCTGTGTTATGTTTCCCATTCGAATCAGTGCACTCTGTCCAAATGCTTTCCCACATTCACTGGTAATTAGAGAGGAAAGCTTCCTCTGCGTTCCTTACCTCTGTGAGCTGCAAGCCCAGCGTGCTGCTAGAAGGCTGTTACTGCTGATGAAAGACTCTATACCCAGTTTTAAAATGCAGTGTCAGAATTGCCTGTATGGGCTCATTTTCTCTTTATTATAATATAAATTTAACACATGTCACTGAACATTTCACAATTTGAGAAAAAAAACAAGACAATGCTCTGTATATTTTTTTTATTGGTGATTGTAGTACTTTCAAAGTGACACACAGTAAAAGAGAAAATATCTCTTTGATACATTAGCAGAGAAAATATTTACTACTGCAACTCCATGTATGATGACAACAACAAATGCTATTAATATCAGGAGACTTAGATACATAAATGATAAGTGAGAAAAATCAAATATGAGAGAGAGAAGGAAAAGCATGGAGCCATGCCTGAAATATAATAGGAAAAAACTAAATTGTCATAAGCTTTACAGCAGTTCCTCAAAATTGTATTACAAATCAGAGGCAAGTGGAAACCTTACACTTCCATAAGATTATTTCAGGTTTGCATTTTCCCTTATTTTTGATTCTTCATTGCAAAGAGAAATACTCTTTAAAGACTATTTTATCTTTCATACATTGTGGCAATCCTAGCAGTCATCATTCTCTGTTACTCTTTGTTTCATATAATTGAAGGAGTATCATTCAATTAAATATTTAAATATCAAATCAACCCACTCTGTGCTACTGGGGTGGAAGTTTTTTAGGGTAGGAGTTCTTTCTAATAAGCTGTTGGGTTGCTGTGTTAGCATGGGAAAGAATAGTATCACAGACATTTGTTACATACATGTTTTTATTATATTACTACAGTATCTTAATTCTGCCTTATTATAAAATGCTCTTCTTTTGCATTTAAAGCTCTGCAAATAGTGTAGATTCCAAAAACATATATAAAAAACTGACAGCAGAAACAATAAGGCATGATAATTACTTAGGATCAGTCCCATGGTCTTGAACAATGGAGACACCAATGTCAAAGGAAGTCAAGTGCTTTTTCTCCTGGAAATGATTTACAAATGGCACCATACATTTTTTAAGGATAGGATGACAATTGCTCCATGAGTCATAGAATGTCTCCTTGATCCACTGCTGTCACAGAAATTATGTAAATAGAGAAACAGTCTTAGATTAGTCGTGTTTGAATGAGGAGACCTAATCATCATGGATTTCCAGAGTGACAGAAAAACTTCCCAGCTTAGATGAGAAATATACATTAATTTTAGCCCATTTGTTAACTACAAATGGATACAATTGTTTCCTCCTGAGACAAAAAAAAGGAATAATTATAATGCAATATTAACCTCAACAAATGTGTACTTGCAGTAAATAGGTAGCTGGTTCTCTGTATTAAACAAGCATGTGAATTGTAATCCTACTTGTAAATAGTAATAGAATATTTCTGAAAATATTTTTTTCAACTAAGAGTCTCTATAGAAATCACTCCCACTCCACCAAAAAGGTGAATATTTTCTTTGCTAGAGCCTGTTTGAATTTCTGGGTAGGCTTATACCAGTTGGGTCTTCATAGTAAACAGAAAACATCATATATTGTATGGTGGTTTTATAGATATTTACTTTATCCTAGACTCACTGTTTCATCTCAAAACTGTGCAATTTAGAATTAATCCATTTTATTTTCTATTCATGTATTTACTAGATGATTAAACAAGTATTTATTTAAAAAATGCTGAAATGTTCTTTTCTTTGCACACCTGTTGATGGGTAGAGACTAAATATCTGTTCATCAAACTCAGTGTTCCTTGATGCTGAGTACATAATATAACTAGTCTAAATTTCCTAGCCTTCTGGTTAAGTGTAGGCATGTGGTTCAGGTCAGGCCTTAGGAAGGTGGGCAGCAGTGATAGGTACTAGTCACTGCCTAGTACACTGCTGAGTCACAGCCTGGTACACTGCCCCACCACTGCTTGCTACACTCTACGTCACTGCCTGGTATACTGCCGCGTCACTGCCTGGTACACTGCCTAATACACAATAATTTTTTCAGGGCGATGGTCCCTATGTAGATCTTATCCTTTTTTGGTGAATTTGCAAATATCCTTTTGAAGAAGATGGAGCAATGATGTAAAAGGAACCTGAGTCACTGAATTGATTTTTGCTGGAGAATTGCCTGCCAATCAGAAATGCCTGTTTCGTACTTCATGTGGGCAAATACATTTCTATTGTGTGAAGCCATTGAGACTTTGGAGTTTTTTTACAGCAGCTAACATTCCTTTATCTAGTGTATATTCCAAAATCCAGTGCCCTGTGGTAGGCAGAATAATGCTTCCATCACCCAAAGCTGCCCACATCATCATCCCATAAAATTTTGAATATGTAGTTTTCCGTAGGAAAAGGGATTTTGCTGATGTGAATAAATTGAGGGTTTTAAAATGGGAGATTATTATTTTCATTGCTAATCCTTTTATCTTCTAACTTTATATGCTGTGTTTGGATATGTAAGAGAAAATTAGGACTAACAGATACTCATTTCCACTTGAGACTCTTATCTGGACATTGAAACTATTTCCAAATGCCTTTTGTAACTTACTTGTTTGGATGAAGTGTAGCCATTCAAACTAAATACAGTCACAGTTAATTTCATCTTAATCATTTGTTTTTCCTCTAATAAATTCGCCATTCATTCAATGGCATTATTATGTCTCCAGACATTCAAATCAGGAACCTAAGGTGTTGTTGTTGTTTTTTTTTAATCATTCTTTATAGAGTCAAAATTCTATAGTATATATCCTGTACTCTAGTTGGTAAATTTGTTTTTCACAAGAGTAGACATTAGCAATTGTGAAACTACTTTATGTGTAAATAGGTTTGAACATATAAGTACATATGTTATAGATCATGGGAGTCAGGTTTCTTATTTTCAGAGAAAATGTTACAAATAAAGAAAAGATGCAAGAATGAGCTATTACTGAATTGGAGTCTAAGATATATGTACGTGTGTGTCTGTGTGTATACATACATATACATATGCACTACCAATATACATATGCACTATCAATAGTCAGATAGATAGATACAAATACATATATGTATATATGTATGTGTTAATATACAAACATACATTTTCTAACTGTTCACTAAGAGCCCCTTGAAGGGATATCACAATAGCAACAAGCACACCTAGCTCTTGAATCTTGGTTTCTAAACACCCTTCTGAAATAAAAGCAGTCAGAGCTCCTTGGCTTCTCGGCTGATTCTAAAGTAGGGTCAGGAGAAAAAAAAATGAGCTTGGAACAATTTTTGGTGCCAAAGTAATACAGTCCTTTAAAGGGATTAGGGAAGGAATGAGTGTTTGCCAAAAGGATACGGGAGCCAACTTGAAAGAGTTCCAATAGCCAAAGCTGTAAAAATTTGTGAAACAAATAAGTGACATGGTATATGATTATAACCACAATGATAAAATAAATATAACTTAGTCCTTTCTGGTAGAAATAAATGATTAGTAATACATAAGTAGATAAGAAGGCACAGCTCTTTCATACAAAATTAATAAATGTGGAAGGAACAAGGAAATAGAAAACCACTTTTAGAACATGACAGTAATAATTATTACATGCAAGATAAGTTGAATAGTAATTCTAATAATATAATTAGTAGATACACCTTGCAAAACCTCAAAATATCACTAATCTGGTTGTATTGTAGTGGCTTTAATATATGTCCACATGTCCTAAGATGTGAAGCTTAATTTCTTCCTCTTTAATGAGTGTTGGACCTTATGACTCATTTCTATTTTTTCAGTGTAAGTATAATCAGTGTACAATATTACATTGGTTATATTGCTCTCAGGTATACAATATAGAGCATTAACATTTTTTATATTTTACATTGTGATGACCCCACTAATTCTAGTAATCATGCGTCATCATGCAAACTTAGCACAGTATTATTGACTACATCTCCTCCCCTTCCCTTTTAACCTATCCCTTCACTGCCTTTCTTCTGGAAATCATCTCTTTGGTCTCTGTTTCTATGAATCTGATTTTGTTTTGTTTGTTTTCATTCATTTGTTTTGTTGTGTTTACATTTCACATATAAGGGAAACCATACAGCATATCTTTTTCTACCTGACTATTTCACTTAGTATAATACCTTCTAGATCCATCCATGTTGACATAAATGGCAAGTGTTCATTCTTTTTTGTGACTCATTTCAAATGAATAGAATTTGAGAGGGGGATAAAAAAACATAATTTTCCAGTGGAGAAATCTTGCAGACACCACTTTAACCAGGTAATCAAGATTTAGCATAATCAATAAGTCCTATAGATATGATGCTAAGAAAAGACATTTCACCTCTGCAATAGTTTCCGTCAAGTCCATAGCAACTGTCTAATCATGAGAAGACATCAGATAAACCCATGTTGAGCAATATATGATCAATAGTCTTCAAAAGTGTCAGTGTCATCCAAGACAAAGACTGAGGGACTGTCACAGACTGGAAGTGACTAAGGAGATATGACAACTAAATAGAACAGGTATCCTAGATTGGAGCCTGGGGCAGGGGGAAGATAGTGGAAAACATAAGAAAATGAATAAAGTTTATAGTTTAGTTAAGAATATTATGCCAATGTTAACACCTTAATTTTAGGTAATCAAGTATATAAGATGTTGCATAAAATGTAAACATTGGAAGTTGGTTGAACGTTATTCAGGAAGTTTATGTTCTATCTTTGCAACTCTGCTGAAAGTCTAAAATTATTTCAAAATAATTAACTGCAAATACGCTATAAAAACAATCTATGTACATTTTAATTTTAAAATGTATTTTATATTAGAACAAATTCTTTTCAGATACCCTGTTCCCTTATTGTTCCTGCTTCTTTCCAGTAGATGTATTGAGGCCCTTATCAATTCTTTTTTTTTTTTTTTTTTTTTTTTTTCACAAATAGAGTAGGAGGGAGAGAGAGGAAGGGAGAGAGAGAGAGAAACATCGATGTGAAAGGCACACATCGAGTGGCTGCCACCCACACGACCAACCAGGGCCGGGGACAAACTGCAACCGAGGTACATGCCCTTAGCGGGAACCGAACCCGGGTCTCTCCGGACCGCAGGCCGATGCTCTAACCGCTGAGCCAAACCGGCCAGGGCTCAATTCTTATATACATTATTAAACATGACTCAATTGGCTTCCATGTCTCTTACCTTGTACTTCCCTACTCTCTATTATATACCCCTAATACAAACAAGCTTTTTCACATGCAAAGATAATCACAAAACATTTGCATAAGATGTTACAACAGTGTCCCATAATTTTCATTACCTGCCATATTTTTTAGATTCATTTCTTTCTGCTCTCATGCCTATGGCATATTTAATTGATAATTGTTCCAGTTGCTTGCATCTGCCAGTCTTTTAACAACTGTTCTCACACCAGAGAGTCCTTCTGCCAGAAATATTTGCTCCTCAATTTTTTAAGTAAATAATTCCTCCTCCCCCAGAAAAATTTGTACTCCAGAATAAAAGTTCCTAGAAGTCTTTCCTGCTATTCCTGGTACAAGTTGTTTTTTTCCTCTGGAATTCCTGCCCATGAATCTATTAGTGTCTAAGGCTCTATCTTATCCATGACTCCCTCTCTACAGCCTGGAAATAAATAAGTTTTCAGCCAAATTTTATTTAGAATGATGATCAAATAAATAGTAAGAATATATTCAAATGGGGATATAAAAACAAGTCTGTAATGAATAATAAGAACATGTGGAACATTTAAAAAATTCAATGATATGATTAAATAAGGAACATGCTCATTCAAAACTTTCAAGTGTTATCAGGGCTCTAAACTAAGATGCCGGGAACCCTTTAAGAATATCATCTGCTGCCCTGGCCAGTTTGGCTCAGCGGTTAGAGCGTCGGCCTGAGGTCCGGAGAGACCCGGGTTCGGTTCCCGCTAAGGGCACGTACTTCGGTTGCAGTTTGTCCCCGGCCTGGTTGGTCGTGCGGGTGGCAGCCACTCGATGTGTCCCTTCGCGTGGATGTTTCTCTCTCTCTCTCCCTTCCTCTCTCTCCCTCCCACTCTATCTGTACAAAAAATGGAAAAATATCCTCGGGTGAGGATAAAAAAAATATATATATATATATATATATATATATATATATATATATATATATCATCTGCTAAAATACACATAGCAGGAAGACATCATATGAAGAAACTGACTCCAGACAGCACTGTGTTGTAGAACCACAGGTGTGGCTGTGACAGAAGTCGGATGCATCTGTGTGTGCACATCAGAGCTCTGAAATCCGAGGACCGAGCGCTGAGTGTCACGGAGCTGCCTTCTCTCTGGGCACCACAAGAACTCTGCAATTCAAAGTACATCTTTATTTTCAAGGATTCGAGTCCCAGAGGATCCATTCCGAAAACTTCGAAGGCTCCTGTTGACTCTGTTGGGACAACCTGGACAAGTTATTCATCTTCAGTGACTCGAGGTCAACAAAGAAATTTCAGGGGAATAGAATGAAAGGCATTTTATCTGAGGAGCAGATGGGACAGACGAGCCTGTGTAAATCTCTCTGAAACTGGCAATTTATGGGCTAGTTTGTTTCAGTCCATAGGCAAGAGTTTATTATTTTTAAAGTTGACTTTGAAAAGGAAATTTTTGTCACATTTACTAGATACTGTCCTGCCTTAAAGTTTATGAAAATCTGTATATGTAAGGTTGAAATTCTGCCTTGTATATGTATTTGGTGGCTTTCTACATTGTGTTGAAGAAAGTAATGCAGAAAGTGTCAATGTCCAAGGAGGCCAAGACAAAACCAGAATTTTTGTTAATGCATTTTCTTTTTAGTTTTATACTGTAAGGTTACTATGGAAACTGGTAATGGAACTAAATTACTCGTTGATTCTGTATATGCCTTATCTTCTATTCTCTTATTCTGATGCTTAAGTGAGAACTGAAAAAATATGATTTTACATCTTCATCTCCCTTTAAATGGAGAATATTTCCTCGTAGATTCTAAAGTTAGATGTGCAGTTGTGTGTTTTTTTTTTTTAATTTTAAAATGCATTTTATATTAGAATACATTCTTTTCTGTGACCCAAGTCCATGATTTCATTTTCATCACACAATTGTCAAATTTGAGGGAGTACAGAGTAGAGCTGAGTGCCTCATATTCTCCAAAATGTGCTGGCTGCGGAGGAAATACAAATGTGGTGTACCTGCATTTAAAGCGAGAGGGCAGCCGGTAATGATTCACTGCCTGATCTTAAGCACAAGAAACTAAAGAAAATGATTTAATTTTTTCAGGCTGAATGACTGTCATTAGAAAAGGCATGGAAAGTGAGTATTACTAATTATCTTCAGAGGCAAGCTGTCTTGAAATGCAACAGTGGAATGTCAGGAAGGGCTATGGACATACAACAAAATGTTAACCAGTGTCTTAAGGAAAAACATACAATTAAATGGAACTGATTCAGTGGCATAAGGGTTATGTTTAATTTTTTTAAAAATATTTTTAAATTGATTTTAGATAGTGAGAAATGGAGAAGGAGAGATAGGTAGAACCATGGATGAGAGGAAAACATCAGCATCAATGGGCTGCCTTTCCCCACTCCCCCACCCAAACCACCAAGGATCGAGCCCACAACCTGGGCATGTGCTCTAACCGGGAATCGAACTGGTGATCTCCTGGTTGGTGCACAGGTGGACACTCAACCATTAAGCCACACAGGCCACACTATTTATTTATTTTTATTGGCTTTATTGAGGTGACATTGGTTAATAAAATAATATTGGTTTCAGGTGTACAGTTCTATAATTCATCATCTGTATATCGTGTGTTCTCTTCCCCAAGTCAAGCCTCTTTCCATGTTAGGGTTATTCTGGCAGTATAATTGAAAGTACTCCTGAAACCTATAAAAATTTATTAACCAACTTCATCACAATAATTTAACTAAGAAGTTAAAATACCAAAAATCTTATATGCATGTATGCATAACCAATGGACATAGACAACAATGCTGGGGGGCTGGGGGGAGGGATGGGGAGGAGGTTGTCTAGGGGGGGAAAAGGAGAAACATCTGTAACAAAAATAAATTAATAAAAATTGGGGGGAAAAAAAGAAGACCAGGACAGGGAGACAGATTCTAACTCAAGACTTTGTACCCTGAACCATATGCACCCCCAATACCCTCACTCTCCAATAAAAAAAAAAAAACTTATCAGCAAAAACAACAACAACAAAAAATGTTAAAATAAAATAAACTACCAAAAATGGACAGTACTAGGGTGAAGGATTTAAGAATCTATTGGAGATTCAGTTTCAGTGTTGGAAATTATAAACGCTGAATCAGAAATGGCTCCTGGGAACAGGGCTCTTTGGTGGGAACAGTATTATGGATTGTGTATGCTTTCTGTCTTTGTCATGCGCACATCCCCCAAGGTATGTCTGCCTAGCGGTGATTCTCAGTTTGGGAAGTGATATCTCTAGAGTGAGAAAACTAACCATGCTAAGAAAGGACATCCCAGGAGAGGGGATGCTATAAGGAGAGGAAAACCACAGGGAAATAGCTAAGTCTACAGGGTAGGAACACAGGAAATTCAGTCCAATACTAGAGAAAATATATAGATATGTAACATATATACAATAAATATAATATATATGTGTGTATTTTATATAAATTAAATACATACAAATTGTTTCTACATCAGTAAAAAGTAATGAAGTAAATTCACATATACTCACAATGAGCTCAAAAACATGTTGAATACAAAAATAAGTAAAATATAAGATTTATAGCATAAAAATATAAATGTGTTTTTCAGAAATACATATATTTATGTAAAATTATGGAGATTGGGAGAAAATAAAAATGGAACTAGGAGTGGAGCATAAAGTAGGAACATTATACAACTGCATGGAAATGATATTTTGCCAGTAAATAGTGAGACATTATTATGTCCTTAAATATAAATGCAATTATTTAAAAGGTATTTTGAATATTAAAAGAAAAATAAAGGTTTAACACAGACACAGTGTTCTGCACCACTCTACTGTGGAGGATAGAAATGGACTGAAGGGAATGACTGCTCATGTGAATTGAAACGGGGTTCAGGGTAGCTGGATTTAATCCTCAGCACAAATAACCTGGAGATGAGTCTCCTTTTGAAGAGTCTCCAGAAAAGTTGAGGAGTTGAGGGTCTGAGAAGAAAGATCTCAGATTTTTTCATGCATTCCTTTTTTCCTCCTCTACTGTTTTTCTAATAATATGTTCTAATTACCTGCTACTTGCCTTTGCAAGGTAGCTCATCCTGCCATGCCTATTTGAGGTACACAGCAGGGACAGCTTTGCCTGAAGCAGTGCCCCAGCATAGGTTTGAGCAGGCTCACTGCTCTAGTGCACCTGGCTGAGGAAGCTCCTAGGGGCAGAAATCCAACTAAGCTCCACTGTCCACGCTTTGTGTCTGAAGTGGGGCTGCCTTGATCCTGAGGTGGAATCTTACTCTGTTGTGCACAGATGCTGGAGTTTGCCAAGTTGCCTACCTAGACAGATGCATCCATCCAGAGGGACAGATTTTCTTTTTTCTAATTGGCACAAAAGTTGTAGGGGGGTTATGAATAATCCTGAATTTAACCTGATACCCCACCCCCCCGACCCACCACCACCACCACCAAAAAGTATGCTTTGTAAATGTAACTCAAGATATTGCTTCTTATTATTATTAGGAATTAAAGAGGAAAATTAATTCGCTGAAATGGAACGTCAAGGGAAATCGTTTGACCTACAGGAGGGTTTTTTGGTATTGCATATGTCTGAGTTAGGTTCTTAGGTCTATCTTGTTGGAAGCAAAGGAAAGGGGTTTGTATTTTGGTAATTTGAGTATAGATTCTTGCACAGTTTTTCCCATATGTGATCCAGAGACTCTATAGTGCTGCCAAAGGGATTGGGAATAAATTGAATTAGAAGCTCACCTTTGAAGTCTAAATCTTTCTGCTTTCCTTTATCATAAAAATACTACATTCAAATGAGTCAATGAGAAAAGTTATAGATAATATACTTTAGTAAATATTTTAAAATAATCTTGGGATGGAGAAAGACTTCCCTAACAACATGGAAATCTTCAGAAGTTGTAAAGGAAAAGAATGATAGAATAAAATATATAAAAATTGGCCTTTAATGCAATGAAAGGTACTATACAATAAAATCCATGGACAAGTATACATTGCAAAAAATTTTGGCAGATCCATAACAGAAAGGAGTGAACTACCATAATGCATGGGGGTATTTTCTAAGTTGATAATGGTAAAGCACAGCCCCAGCAGAAGATGGTGTCTTAACCCAGAATTTCCTGGAGAACAGAGCCTGAGGCTAGGCTTAGATGTCAAGGTGTTATTGTAAGATGCAATCTCAGGTCAGAAAGACTGAGGAAAATAAGAAATGAGGCAGAGAAGAGAGGAAAGTCAAGGGCAGGCAATTAAAAAATTGTGTCCATCTGGTGAAAGAATGAGTCTACCTGCTCCATTCTGCTGCTGCTTTTTATTTTTATTTCTATTTTTATTTTTTTATCCTCACCCGAGGACATTTTTCTTTTTTTTTTTTTTTGTTCAGGTAGAGTGGGAGGGAGAGAGAGGAACAGAGAGAGAGAGAGAAACATCGATGTGAAAGGAACACATGGAGTGGCTGCCACCCGCACAACCCACCAGGGCCGGGGACAAACTGCAACCGAGGTATGCGCCCTTAGCGGGAACCGAACCCAGGTCTCTCAGGACCGCAGGCCGTCGCTCTAACCGCTGAGCCAAACCGGCCAGGGCTGCTGCTGCTTTTTAAAAAATCCTCACTCAAGGATATGTTTACTGATTTTTTATTTATTTATTTTTTTTTTGCGAAAGAGAAACATCAGTGCGAGAGAAACATGAATCAGTTGCCTCCCATACACTCCCCCACTGGGATCAAACACACAACCTAGGTGTGTGCCTAGATGGGAATCAAGCCCACAGCCTTTTTTGCTGTATAGGACGACACTCCAACCAACTGAGCCACAGGGTTGGGTTCCATCCTGCTTTTTTTCTCCCATTTTTCAAGGTTCCTCCAATGGGAGTTAGCTCCTGACCCTCCTAAATTGCATGTTTTAGCCTGTAAGGGTAGTCAGTCCCAATCTCTGTTCATGGGGCCTCATCCAAGTCCAAAGACATGGGAAGAACCATAAACTGGGTGAGTGGCAGGTGTGCCTGGGCAATAGTGTCAGGGAGAGGCATAGATTTGTTTGCTGTTAAGGTGGTTGACGGTTGAGCATGTTGGAGGCAAGTGAAGCTGAGAGAATCTAATAAGGGATATATAATGCAAATGGTCGAAGAAAATACACAGAAGAATTTATGAAGCATTATATGAGTTGGAAACAATCATGTGAAGATACTAATCTTTGCTAAAATCAGGAAAAGGCTATTTAAGCAAAAAATATATACATATATGTAAAATATACATATATATATACCAGATTGACAAAATTTAAGAATGACATCTACTTTTAAAAGTGTGAAGAAAAGAGTTTTCCCTGTATAATATTGAAAATGGTATAAATTGGTGCAGCTTCTTTGGGAGGCAATTTCTGTTATATCAGATATTAGCTGTATAACTGTGGTGAATGGGAGATGTTAACATTAAGGAAGCTAGAGGAGGGGTTATATAGGAGCTCTATCATTATTGTAGCCCTTCTGTATATCCACAATTATTTCAAAATAAAATATTTAATAAAGTTAACAGCATGCTATACCTCAAACCAATCTATGCTTCATGCTATCTATAAAATAATTAAATATACAAAATCAAAATTATACAGCAATTCAGCAATATTTTGCCATTACAAATACCAAAAAAAGAAAAGTAATATTAATAGTAAGATGTTTAAATAGGTGCCTATTCTCTGGCATAGTATATCATAGTTTTAAAAAATGAAGTCTGTGTGTACTGACATGGAATTGCCTATAATGTAAATTTTTAACTAACAACAGAATTGGATAAAACATATTATGCTATTTATATAAAATTTATGGAAAGGTAAAAAGACTTAGATGAACCTTAAATACATTCTGCAAAGTAAAAGAAACCAATCTGAAATGACTATATATTGTATAATTATATGACACATTGGAAAAGGCGAAATTAAACAGAACAATGGTGACCAGGAGTTTCCTGGAGGAGTTAATAAATGAAAACTTGGAAAAATTTAGAGCATTAAAGCTATTATTTATAATACTATTAAGCTGGAGAGATGACACTATGCATTTGTCAAGACCCATAGAACTTCACAGCACTGAGTGAATTTTAATGTATGCAAATTAAAAAGCCATTTAGGAGTTTAGGGAATCCCAGAATGGGAAGCAGGCTGTAAATACAGATCTAACTGTAATAGAAAAGGGTGCATCAGCTTCAATCAACGGGGTTGGGAAAGGTGCTGACTTTGGAGATGAATGGAGACCATGAGACTATGGGCAAAAGAAACTACATATGCACTGTATTCTAGTTGATAAAGCTATTTTCATTATTCAGGTTAACAATCCTGAAACCAATATACAAGTATACGTGAATTGATTAAGCAAATGAATGGCATTTTCTCATGGTGGGGAGTGGGATGTTCCAGATAAGCAATGGGAGAAAGGTAATAGGTTAGAGAAAAAGGCATCAGTATGAACTTATGTTTACCGTAATATAGATGAATACATGTAGAAATTTGTATATGCACAGCTCACGATATGCATATGTATTTCCTTGCTCTAACCACTGAGAGGGCCCAGAAGCATTGTCACTCCAGAAGCACAAGCCTAGAGACAAGATCTTAGTTTCTAACACTAGTCCCAGTAAAAGGAACTAGGAATCTGGGAAAATGACTAATTTTAGAATAGGGGTAAGAAATATACAAGATGTTTCTAAAGCCTCTTTTAGTGCCAGAAAGGAAGGAAGTGATAAAAATACATAACAAAGGAGAAAAGGAAAGGAAACCACAGTTAATGGTGAGGGTATGTCAAAGGGATACAAGAGCCAACTGAAAAAGCACCAATGTCTAAAGCTAAAACAATTTCAGCAACAAAATTAATAAAATAGTATTGGATTTAAACTCAATGTATAAGATAAATATCCATATAGACTAAATACATAGAGGGAGAAGAGACAAATTTTTTATGCAAAAGAATTCCAAGTAATTTATGAAGATTCTTGGCCCTGAAGGAAGTGAAAATTAATTACACATTTAAAGCTGGGCTACACATAGTAACTTCCAAAGAGTACAGCATAAAGTGATGGGAAGTGGATTTTACAGTGGAGAAATCAGACAAACATTACCAACAATTGATATAGGCTAACATAAAAAATGAAAAGTCAGGTTGATAGTGAATACCCTTGATATGATGTGGTGAGAATACCACTGTCCTCTGTGGTCTTCCTCGCAGAAACTGATTGACCCCTGTCTATTTATAAGGGAAAAAATGTCATAAAAATTTCAGTTGAGAGGTGTACTAAAATCTACCTGAGCAAATACCCCTCAATGTTAGTCATCAAAAACAAGGAAAATCTGAGAAACTGACATAACCTAAGAAGACATAATGACAATAATGGGTATCATGGAACATAGAAGGACATTAGGCAAAAATTAAGGAAATTAGATTTTAAGGATGAACTTTATTTAATAATAATGCATCATTACTGCTACATTAATTGTGACAACCACACCATACTAATGTAACAAATTAAGAAATGTTTTGTTAGGGGTATGGGAACTTTTGCAGTACTTTCCTAATTTTTTAATATAAAAGTATTCTAAAATAAGTTCATTTAAAAACTTCTATTTGTTAAGATAAATTCTAGAGATTTGCATATTACCATATAAGACATGCTCTTATCTTACTCTATTCTCTGCTTCAGTGTCTTTCTCTTTGCCTTTATATCATTAAGGCTTTGAATATGTTCAGTTAATGGTTATTCTAAGAAGTATCTTTTATATATGAGTGAACTAAGTTTTTTAACACAAAAAATACTTAAATATCACTTTGTATTACTACATACAGATTTTTATTCACAAAGATATTTATTTATTTATTTTTGCTAGCAAATGCAAGCACTTTATTTTTTTTAATTTTTTTAATTAATTAATTTTTGTTACAGAGGTTCTCCTTTTTCCACCACTGATACCCCCTCCCCCACCCTTCCCACTCTGTCCCCAGCTTTGTTGTCCATGTCCATTGTTCATGCATACATGCATATAAGTTCTGTGGTTTATATCCCCCACACCCCCTCTTCTGAGGATTCTCAGTCTGTACCCCACTTCCACGTCTCTGGGACTACCCTGTTCCTCAGACTGTTATGTTCATTATATTCCACAAATAAATGAGATCACGTGATATTTGTCTTTCTCTGCT
Source organism: Molossus molossus (assembly GCF_014108415.1). Lineage (NCBI taxonomy): Eukaryota > Metazoa > Chordata > Mammalia > Chiroptera > Molossidae > Molossus > Molossus molossus. The sequence goes on along the minus strand of NW_023425344.1, from coordinate 70,600,422 downwards.
TGGCTTATTTTACTTAGGATAATACTCTCCAGATCCCTCCATGTCGTCTCAAAGGATAAGATATCTTTCTTTCTCACAGCTGCATAGTACTCCATTGTGTATATGTACCACAGCTTTTTTATCTATTTGTCTACTGATGGACATTTGGGCTGTTTCCAAGATCTTATCTATTGTAAATAGTGCTGCTATGAACATTGTGGTACATATATTCTTTCTGATTGGTGTTTCAGGCTTCTTAGGGTATATTCCTAGAAGTGGGATCACTGGGTCAAATAGCAGTATGATTTTTAATTTTTTGAGGTAACACAAAGATATTTCTACAATGATAAAGATTTTTTTTAACTACAAAATGAAGAAAAGAGATGGAAATCTAGCTTTTGTTCTGTTCATTCTTCTACTCACTCATCCAATTATTTTCAAATGGAGCAACATATACCTTAAATATATCCAACCTCATGTTTCATCAAGCCATTTTTCACTATTCCATTTTCTGAGTTTTACTATTTTGATGGGAGATTGACATCCAGAAAATAAATAAAAATGAAAATTGCAGACTCTAAGATCAAATACAATTCAATGGTATAAACTGCTTCTTAGTTCTCTTATATGTAGTTCATTGACTAATTTAAAACATTAATTAAATACTGAGACTCATAAAAATGATAAAAACATAAAATTAAGTATTTCATGTTAATTTAAAAATATATGGGTTTATATATTTATTTATCTTTGTATAGGTTGAAGGACTGTTCTTGTAAATGGGTCCACTGAGTACAGTTCTCTTTTGGTATTTTTGGTTTTTGCTTTGCTTTTATGTCAACTATGATTTTCACTTTCTTATAATGACAGAAAAAATGTTTAGAAACTTTCAAAGTAAACTGAGTTTAGAATCCTCTTGCAATGTTGACCAGGTCCCTCTAATCTTTTACATTGTCTTGTCCATACCTAATTCATCAGCATTCTTTTAGTAACTAGCTTTAATCAAGTCTTTCCAAAGAATTCAGCTTATATTTCAAAAACAAACAACAACAAAAAAAAACAAAATGTTTTATTTGCATTCATTTTTATTTGTTGACTAAACATTTAGCAAAATAGCTGTCAAAAACTGATTTTTTTGACTTGATAAGATACAATTAAGTGGTGAGAGCATTAAGTGACTTGGCAGACAGAGAGTAGTCTGTAAGTACATGTGTTCAGGGTGCAGCTGGTATGAGATGGAAGTCTTCATATATTGCTAGTAGAATGGTAAAATGGTGCAGTCTCTTTGCAAAAGAGTTTGGCAGTCCCTGAAAGCTAAACATCATCACCGTATGACCCAACAATTCCACTCCCATGTGTTATACTCAAGAGAGAAATGAAAGCATATGTTCATACAAAACCTTGTACATAAATGTTCATAGTAGTATTATTTATAGCAGCAAAAAAGTGGAATGAATTCAAATGTTCATTAACTTGCTCATGGATAAACATGTAGTATAGCCATACAATGTAGTAGTAGCCACCCATAAAAAGGAAGGAGGTACTGCTTGTTACATGCTATATCAAGGACAAATATTAAAAATATTATGCTAATTACTTTAATCCAGACACAAACGCCACATATTCTAGGTTTCTATTTTTATGAATGTAAAAATATAAGCAAATCTGTGGCATCAGAAAGTAGATTACTGGGTGCCAGGAGGTGGTGGGAGTAGGGAATGGAGCATGGCTGCTAATTGGTATGAAGTTTCTTACTGGATGATTAAAATATTCCAGAATTCAGCAGTCATGATAATTATACATTTTGGGGAATCTACTAAAAACCACTGAATTATACACTTCTAAATGATAGTTTTATGCTTTAGAGTTATATTTCAGTGAAGACGTTATTTAAAAATCAGTATAATTTACCATATTAGTAGAAGAGAAGAGAACCATGTGCTCATCACAATGGTTACAGAAAAAGCACTTGACAAAATTTGGTACTCATTTAAAGTAAAAAGTCTCAGCCCACTAGAATAGGAGGGAATTTCCTTAATCTGATTAAAGTCATCTCCAATAACACTTTCAACTAACATCAGTGTTAAAGGTGAACCACTGAATGCTTTTTTTACTTTGATCTGGGACAAAACAGGAATGTCCATGCTTGTCACTTGTATTCATAACTGTACTGTTAGTTCTTGGATCTGAAATAAATAAAGAAAGAAAGGCATACAGATTCTAAAGGAAGGAGTAAAATTCTCTGTCAACATGATTATTTGTCTATAAAATTCTGAGGAATCTACAAAAAGCTATCACAACTACTAAGTTAATTTGGTAGCATGGTTAATATGTGAATTCAAGTGCATTTTTATAACTAGGCTTTAACAACTAGAAACTGAAATTAAATAATACTACTTACAATAGTGTCAACAAGTACAAATTACTAAGATATAAGTTTAACCACATATGTGCAAGTTTGAGTCACCAAAATCTATAAAACATGGCTGAGAGAAAACATTGCGTGTCAGTTGTCTTGGATAATTACAATGGAAATTCAGGCAGGAATCAGAGTTAATCAACAGAATATACAAATTATATTATTAATCTTAAGAATATAGCATTAAACAATGTTTAAATGATATTTTTAGTGCAATGCAATTTAGGTAAATAATAAAGAAACATGAATTAACACACAAAAATATTTTTCAAACATATTTATAACCAGAAGGCTGTATTATTTATTTTATAGTCTGGTTCAGGATATATCAAACTATACCCATGAGCCAAATATGATCATCCACTTTTTCTAAAAGTGAAGTTTCATTGGAATATCGCTATGCATATCCATTCATGTATTATCTATGTCTCCTCTCATACTAACAGGGCGGACTTGGGGAAGAGAATGTAGTTACAAAAAAAGACTTCATGGCCCGCAAAGTTGAAAATATTTGCTATCTGGCCTTTACGGAAAGTTTGCTAATCCTTTGGCTATACCACTGTGATATTTTGAAATGACTTTAAAATATAGTGGCTTAAAACAAGAGAGAAATGTTTTCCTTCTTTATTTTATTTTTATTTTTTAAATTTATTTTGTTGTTGATGCTGTTGTTTTGTGTTCCTAGTGGGAACAGAACCCAGGACTCTCTCATCCACAGGCCAACGCTCCAACCGCTGAGCCAAACCAGCCAGGGCTTATTATATTTCTCTTGTTACTGTGTGGAGGAAGATGGGCAGTGCAGGGTCAAACAACATTTCTGTGGCAGCCACAATTGCTGCCTATTATGCTTTGCTATCCATAGGGTAGATTAAGTTACCATCAGTATCATGATTGAAGCTGGCTGACAAGCGCCACACAGATATTTCAGCCCAGAGGTAGGTGGAAAGAGAGGAACAAATGGTAAGCAGCCTTCTTTTAAGTAAATTCTGTAAAAATTGCACACATTTCTTTACTCACATTTTATTGGCAAGAGCTTGATCATATGGCCAGACCTACCTGCAGAAATGCTGGTAAGTACAGACCATGATACACTTTTGGAAGCATTATTTTGTTGTTTAGTTAATAGAAAGAAAGAAAAAAAGTGAGCAAATAAATATGAGGGAAAGTTCCCTGCACTATCACAAATATATCCATTTGATTGGTTGCCCAAACAGGGAAAGGGAAGAGAATAAAAAACAGGGTTTTAAAGGAAAAATAATAAGATCAAATAAATAGTAATGAGGAAAACAGAAGTTCTTGGCCAGGTTATGTAATCAAGGTGTGACTCAGGAATTCAGGGACACCTGAGTGGTACCTGGTTACCAGGAGGCCATGTAGCCAGGCTCCAATCTCCAGGAGAATTTGGAATGCTGAGTTGAAGGTCAGGGGGCTAGGATAGGAAAACTTCCCTCAGTGGGGCAAAGGAAGCCTCTCTTTTAGGGTACCCCCTTCCTCTTGAGCAGCTGTGCGTCTCGGGGGGGACTTTGAAAACACTTGTAAGTTTGTACTTCTGTGTGTGACCATGCTGTGTTGTCTTCTATTAAAGTAATTATCTTTCTAAGTTTCTATTTCTTTTGCCATTTAAGAAACATGACTTCCTTAACTATATCTGTTTTACGGCCAAGCATAGAACCATCCCGTTGTGACAGCCAAACACATGCTCAATTAAGGAAAAAGCTCTTGCTTAGAAACAGCTAGCTGAGTAAATCAATCACAGGAGAGCCTAGTTAAGGGAAAAGAGGAAGCAAAATGATAAAGTTCTAGGACTGACCAGGAGATATAACTATATGTGAAGATGTATAAGGAATTATTTTTAAAAATAGGAAAATAATTTTCTGGAAAATACAAAAACAATTAAATGAACAAAGGGAAAGAACAGGTAATACACAGAGGAGCAAAACCAAAAGGCCATTATCATATAATGCTTGTCCTGATTGCTATTCAGGGAAAAGCAAATTATAGCAACAATTAATATATCTTTCAGATTAGAAAACATTTAAAAAGTCTAACATTATCTAATATTAATAAGCATAAGATAAACAGTTATATTAATTGTTAGTGGGAGGTTAAACAACTCATTACGTTTTAAAATATACATACTTTTCTACTATGAATTCCACTCTTGAGAAACTATCTAATTGAAACATAATCTAGTATATCATGATATCTAAACAAGAATATTGTTGCAGTATCATCTATAGCAGCGGTTCTCAACCTGTGGGTCATGACACCTTTGGGGGTCAAACAACCCTTTCACAGGGGTCACCTAAGACATAACAGTAGCAAATTACAGTTATGAAGTAGCAACAAAAATAATTTTGTGATTGGGGGTCACCACAACATGAGGAACTGTATTAAAGGGTCATGGCATTAGGAAGGTTGAGAACCACTGACTAGAGACAAAAACTGGACATAACTGAATGTCTCTCAGTTTAGAAAAGATTAATTCAATTTTGGCTAAGGCATATTAATGTAACTGCAACTAGCACAAATAATAAATCATCCTGGCAAGTGTGGCCCAGTGGTTGAGCATCAACTCATGAACCAAGAGGTTGCCAGTTCGATTCCCAGTCAGGGCACATGCAGGAGGTGGCCAATCGAAGTTCTCTTTCATTGATGCTTCTATCTCTCTCTCCCTCTCCCTTTCTCTCTCTCAAAATAAATTTTTTAAAAAAATAAATATGTTTGAAATAATAAATAAAATCTATATTTATTTTTCTATCACAGTAATTAGGGCTAATTTTTGTCAATGTAAAAAAATAAATCCCTGACCCACAAATTAATATAATTTACTTTTTAAATTTTAAGTTAGCATGTGGAATGGTGTGAAATTCAAGTAAAATATATATTTTTTTGTAATTTGCAATGTGGAAAAATAATAGCTGTAGTCATAATTGGAAGAAATGAGAAATGAAGATGCATAGGCAGGAGATAAAGAGAAATTTCACAGAGTTGTTTCTTAGAAATGCTCTAGCTGAAGTCCTCTCTAATGTCAGTGCTACCCAGTGGTCAATTTATTTCTCATCGTACTTGACCTATAAGCTGCATTTGACACAGATGGCCACTCCCTTTTATTTGACAGACTTTGCTCAGCTTCAGATATCATGTTTATTCATTTTTTTCATTGATTGTTTCTTCTAGGTCTGCTTTGATAGTTCCTTCTCTGTCCATAATATTCTAATGTGGAATACTAATTCCCCACAAGTTAATGGATATCTCTCTACTAATTTCATCTGTATTTATCTACTTGTTGACCTCATCTGGTTTTGTATCTCTATATAGCATCTTATTTGTTAATTTCTAAATTCATATCCATAGCCCTGACATCTCATGATCTTTAGAATCATATATCAAGCTGCCTACTTGACATCTCCTCTTAGATATTTAATGGAATCTCAGTTTCAAAAGCAATCTACAATTTTACCTTTTCCACCTCCTTTTTCCAAATCTATTTCTCCTGAAGACTCCCCACTCATAAATTTTAACTCCATCCTTCCAGTTGCTCAAATTTACAACCTTGGAATCATAGTTCATCTATTAGGAACTGCCAAGAAACACTACTGGTTTCATTGAAATGCTTCCAGAATTGGAGTAGTTTGTACACCTTCTACCTCCATTACCTTGATAAAACCATCATAAACATACCATAAACAAAATGATGTAACAATCTCATTATGTGCCTTTATAGTCTATACTTGCCACCTCTATCTACTCTTCATAGAGAAACCAAAGTAATATGCTATGGATTGACTGTGTGTGCCCCAGTCCCTCAATTCACATATTGAAGCCCGAATTTTCAATGTGGTATTTTGAGGTGAGGCCTTTGGGAGATAATTACATTTAAATAAGATCATGAAGGTAGGGCCCACTTGATGAAAGAGACACCAGCACTTCTACTTCCACCGTGTGAGGATATAGCGTGAAGGCAGGTGTCTATAAGCCAGAAACAGGCTCTGATCAGATACTGAATGTGGTGACACCTTGATCTTGGATTTTACAGCCTCCAGAACAGGGAGGAATACGTTTGTTATAGAAGCCATCTATTCCATGGTATTTTGTTCTTGCAGCTTGAATTAAAACATAATCCTTTTACAATGTTAAGTACAGTCATGCACCACTTAATGATGAAAATTTGTTCTGAGAAATGCTTTGTTAGGTGATTTTATCATTGTGTAAACATTACAGCATGTACGAACACACATTTAGCTGGTGTAGCCTGCTATACACCTAGGCTGTATGGTATTGCTTCTAGGCTACACACCTGTATAGGATGTCAGAGTACTGAATATTATAGACAATTGTAATACAATGGAAAGCATTTGTGTATCTAAACATGTAAACATAGGAAAAGCACAGTAAATATATAGTATTAAAGAAAACAATTGTACACCTGTATAGGGCACTTGCCACAAATGGAGCTTGCAGAACTGGAAGTTGTTCTGGATGGGTGAGTGAGTGAGTGAGTGAGTGAGTGAGTGAGTGAGTGAGAAGGCCTTAGACATTACTGCATACTACTACAGACTTTATAAGCACTGTTTGCCCTGGCAGGTGTGGTTCAGTTGGTTGGGCTTCAACCCACACACACAGAAAGGTTGCCAGTTTGATTCCCAACAGGGCACATGCCCAGGATCGCCGGCTCAATCCCCTGTAGAGGGCTTGCAGGAGGCAGCCAATTGATGTTTTACTCTCTCATCAATGTTTCTCTCTCTCTCTTCCTTTCTTTCTAATAATCAGTACAAACTATTTATAAACACTCTAAACTTAGGCTACACCAAACTTATAAAACAACACAAGATTAAATTAATTCGAGGAGAAAATGATGCAATCAAGAGACATGGTAAACACAAGATGAGGCTGCTGCTAGTATAACAAGGCATGCTGATTTACAGCAAACATTTTTGTTTGTTTTTTGTGTATTTTGTGTTTTTATTGAATTTATTGAGGTGACACTGGTTGACAATGTTATACATATTTCAGGTGCACAGTTCTACAACACATCATCCATACACTGTGTTGTGTGTTCACTACCCCAAATCAAGTCTCAGTTTATCACCATTTATCCCTCCGAGACCATCTCCCAACTCCCTTCAAAACCCCCGCCCCTGCCGGCAGTCACCACACTATTATCCATGCCCATGAGTTCTTTCTCTTTTTTTCTTTTTTGCTCAATCCTTCCACCCCACCCGGACCTCCCAAAAGCTGTCAGCCTTCTTTCTATTTTTGAGGCTGTCTCTGTTTTTGCTAGATAGTTCATTTTGTTCATTATATTCCACATATGAATGAAATCATATGTCACTTGTCTTCCTCTGTCTTATTTCACTTAGCATAATGCTCTCCAGGTCCATTCATGTCCAACAAACTTTATTATAAGAAGTAAAAGTACACACTTAACTAACAACAAAAAGTATAGTAATATATATACCAATAAACCAGTCACACAGTCATTTATTATCAATATCAAGTATGATTACTGTACATAAGTATACATGCTATAGTTCTATAAGACTGACAACCAGTAGGTTTGTTTACATTAACATGACAACACACATGCGAGTAATACATTGTGCTGTGACATGGTGATGACTATGGTGCATGAAGGTGATAGGAATTTTTTAGCTCTATTATAATCTTACGGTACCACTGTCCTATGTTATCCATCGCTGACCAAAACATTGCTATTCAGGGAATGACTGTTAAGTTCATGTCACTTCTCAGCTAAAAACTACAGTCGCTGGCCATTTCCTCACAGTAAAATCCAGTCTTAAGAAGTCCTCTAGGTCTTTAAGTGAGTGGGCTAACATTACCTTTCTCACCTACTTATCTTTCCCTGGATCTCGTCACTGCAGCAACACTGCCTCCAAAACTTCCTAAAATACACCAAGCAAACTTCCTTCTGAACAGCTGTGCTCTAGCTCTCCTCTGCTTAGAATGCTCTTGTCCCCAATAGCAATTTGGCCAACTCCCACATCTACTTCAAGTTTTTGCTCAAACCTTATCTTCTCAAATTCTATCTTCTGAAGAATGTATCATCTTCTAACATATTTTATAATTTATTACATATGACACTGATTTTTTTCACATATGCCCCCACCCCCATCCCCTTTGGCAATCATCAGCTTGTTCTCTGTATCTAGTTCTGTTTTCCATTTTGTATAGTGTTCTCATTTGTTTTGCTTCTTTTAGCTTCCAGATGTCAGTGAAATCATGTGGTATTCATTTTTCTCTGTCTGACTTATTTCACTTAGCATAATAGCCACTATGTAGGTCTGTTCATGTTGTTGCAAATGGCAAGATTTTGTTCTTTTTTTTTTTTGGCCGAGTTTTATCATATATATATTCTTCATTCATCTGTTGACATCTAAGTTTCTTCCATATCCTAGCTGTTGAAAGTAACGCTTTGATGTAATAGAGATACACATATCTTTTTGAATTATGTTTTTAATTTCTCCAGATAAATACCGATAAGTTAAAATGCTGAGTTAATTGGTGGCTCTATTTTTAATTTTGAAAGGAATCTCCATACTGTTTTCATAGTGGCTGTACAAATTTACAATCCCACCAACACTATACTAGAGTTTCTCTTTCTCTACATCTTTTCCAACACTTATTTGTTGATTTTACTTACAATAGCAATTTTGACTGGTATGTGGTACCTGGTTGTGGTTTTGATTTACATTTCGCCCATGATTCGTGACACTGTGCATTTTTTCATGTCTGTTGGCCATCTACATGTTTTGTAGAGAAGTGTCCTTTTGCTTATTTTTTAATCCGATTTCTTGGTTTCAGTGGTTTTTTTGTTTTGTTTTTTATTTTTATGTAAGTTGTATGAGTTTCTTATATGTTTTAGATATCAACCCCCTATTGGACATATTATTTGTGAATATATTCTGCCATTAGGTAGGGTATCTTTTACTTTTTTGATAGTTCCCTTCACTGTGCAAAAACTTTTAGTTTGCATATTGCCTTTTTTTTTTTTTTTTTTTTGCTCATGTTGCCCTTGCCAGAGACATGTCTATCTAAAATGGTATTGCTAAGACCAATGTTGAAAATTTTTTCTGCCTATGTTTTTTTCTAGGAGTTTTACAGTTTCCACTGTTACATGTAATTCTTTAACTTTTATTTTAGTTTCTTTCTGTATATGTTGTAAAAAAGTGGTCCAGTTTCATTTTTTTAAGATATGTCTTTATTTATTTTTTTGGTTTGTTTCTTTTTTTGTTAGAGAGGAAGGGAGAGAGAAACAGGAACATAAATGTGAGGGAGAAACATCCATCGGCTGCCTCCTGCACATCCCCTACTGGGGATCCAACCAACAACCCATGCATGTGCCCTGATCTGGAATTGAACCAGGAACTACTTCGTGCATGGGACAATGCTCAACCACTGAGACACACTGGCCAGGGAAGAGTATTTTTAACCATAAAAGGATGTTTGATTATGTTAAATACCTTCTTTGCTTTTATTGATTATCATATGATTTTTATTTTGTTGATGTGATGTTTCATATAGATTGATGTATGAATGTTGAACCATTTCTGCATCCATGGGATAAATACTACTTGCTCGTGTTGTATAATTCTTTTAATGCATTTTTTTTTTAATTTAGTGCTAATATTGAGAATTTTGCTTCTATTTTCATGAAGGATATTGTTCTACATGTGTTCTGTTTATTTTGTAATATCTTTGTCTGGCCATGGTGTCATAGTAGTGCTGGCTTCATAGAATGAGTTTGGAAGATTTTCTTCCTCTTCAACTTTTTGACTAGTTTAAGAAGAAGAGACAATATTTCTTCTTTGAATGTTTGGTAGAATTCACCTGTAAAACCTTCTGATCCTAGACTTTTTGTTCATTGGGAGTTTTTTTTATTATTGTTTCAATTTCATTGATAGTAATTCATCTGTTTAGATTTTCTATTTCTTCCTGGTTCAGTCTTAGAACATTTTATGCTTCTAGAAATTTATCTACTTTTTAAATGTTGTTTAAATTATGACCTTTTTTTTTTCTTTTTTTTATTTGCAAGAGTCCTTTCCTTGACTCTACTGAGTGTCCAATTTTTGGACATTAATTTTTTATAGTATTCTTTAATGATCCTTTGTATTTCTGTAATATTGGTTATAACTTCTCTTTTATTTATAATTTTATTTATTTGAGCTTTCTCTTTTCTTGATGAGTTTGGCTAAAGGTTTGTCAATTTTGTTTACCTTTTCAATTAATCAGCTCTTAGTTTCATTAATTTTTTTATTGTTTTTAATTTTCTATTTTGTTTAATCTGCTCTATCTTTATTATTTTCTTTCTTCCATTTAGTTTTTGTGTTTCTTTTTCTTTTTCTAGTTGCTGTGTGTATAAAGTTAGATTGCTTATTTGGGAATTGTCTTGTTACTTAAAATAGAACTGTATAGCTATCAACTTCCCTCTTAGAATTGATTTACCATACATTTTGGAAAATTGTGTTTTTATTTTTACTTGTCCTATAGTAGTTTTTTTATTTGTTTTTCTTGATCTATTGGTTGTTTTTCACATGTCGTTTCGTCTCCATGTACTTTTGTTTATTCCAGTCTTCTTTCTGCTATTGATTTCTAGTTTTATACTATTGTGTTCAGAAAGATGCTTAATATGATTTTAATCTTCTTGATTTTTTGAGACTTTTTTTCTGGCCTAATATGTGGTCTTGTCTCAAAAATATTCAATGTGCATTAGAGAAAATGTGTATTCTGCAAGTTTTGGACGAAATGCTCTACAATGTCTATTAATTCATTCTGGTCTATTTGTGCCAGTTAAGGCTATTATTTGCTTATTAATTTCTGTTCAGGTGATCTATTAATTGATGTAAATGGGTGTGTAAGTATTTATGATTGTTATAGCCTCTTCTTGCATTGATCCTTTATTATTGTGTAATGTCCTTTTTTGTCTTGTTTTTTCATTCTTTGTTTTATAGTATATTTTCATCTGGTACAAGCATTGCTAGTTGAACATTCTTTTTGTTTCTATTTACATGGAATATCCACCCTAGTCCCTTACTTAGTGTCATTTTGTTAATCAATTCATTTATTTATTTTTATTTTTTTTATTTATTTTTTATCCTCACCCAAGGACATTTTTCCATTTTTTGTTCAGGTAGAGTGGGAGGGAGAGAGAGGAACAGAGAGAGAGAGAGAAACATCGACGTGAAAGGAACACATCGAGTGGCTGCCACCCGCACGACCAACCAGAGCCGGGGACAAACTGCAACCGAGGTACATGCCCTTAGCGGGAACCGAACCTGGGTCTCTCTGGACCGCAGGCCGACGCTCTAACCGCTGAGCCAAACCGGCCAGGGCTCATTTATTTATTTTAATGCTTTTGTAGTTCTTTGTCATTCCTCTCTTCTTCTCTTAATCTCTCTCTCTGTGGTTTGCTGGTTTTCTTTAATGTTTTGTTTAGGTTCCTTTCTCTTTACTTTTTGCGTATCTTTTGCATGTTTTGCTTTGTGGTTACCAGGAGGTTTATGTATATAATTCTTCTCTATACCAATATTTGTTATCAGCTCCTTTCTTTCCTTCTCCTTCTGGAATTCCTAGAAAGAGTGTGAACATTTACACATTTGATGTTGTCCCAGAGGCCCTTTAAACTATCCTCATTTTAAAAATTTATTTTATAGTTTAGCTGTTCTGATTTATTTCCACTAGTCTGTCTTTCAGGTTGCTGATGCATTCTTCTGTATTAGATAATCTGTTGTTGATTTCTTCCAGTGTAGTTTTGTTTCACTTATTGTATTCTTCAGTTCTGCTTGGTTCTTTATTACACTTTCTAACTTTTTTTTTTTTTTTTCAAGTTCACTACAAATTACTCAATCCCACCTACTCTCAACTTTGATGAGCTTCTTATGACCAATTATTTTAATTCTTTATCAGGTATAGTACTTATTTCATTTTCACTAGGGATTTTTCTTGGGATTTTCCTCATTCCTTCATTTGAAAGATATTACTGTATAATTTCATTGTTTTACTTTTACGGTTGTTCATAGGGATAAGACAAAATAGTTATTCTTCCTAGTCTTGTAAAAGTGGCCTTGTGCAGAGGTGACCCTTTTGTAGGCTGTGTATACCAGGTGGTTTTGGCTGGCTGGTTGGAGCTGGTAGTGCTTATGGCATCTAGGGTACCAGCTTATTGGCTAGAGTAGCTTTGTGCAGGGAGACCAGGTGCATGTGGCAATGCCATGTTAATCTTCCTTGCTCTTTTTGTTCAGAGCCAAAATGAGGTAGTTTGGCTGGGAACATGTAGCAGCAATCTTGCAGATAGGCCATAGCACCTGGATAGAGCTCCTGTTACCCTTTCAAGTGATAGGGAGATATAAACAATGGCATTCCCTGGCACCTTCAATCCTGGAAAGCTCCCACAGGTGCCAGAGTGCTTCTATAATTTCCAATTCTTCTCTTTATGGTCTCTCTCTCTCTGTACATAAACTATTCAGTCCTTAGTTGTTTCTCAGGAGGAATTTCTTTATGTTATGTATATATTTATATTTCTGGGTGCTTGGGAGGGTTGAGTTTAGCATCCTTCTGTATCACCACCATCTTGGACCTCTCCCTTTTTTTTTTTATATTCTTTCCCATTAACTAGAATGTAAGCTGCTCCAGTACAGGGATCTTTGTTTTTTCCTATGACATACTGTAAGCATCTGGAACAGTGTCTGGCACATAGGTGATACTTAGCAAATGTTGAAGGATAGATGACTGAATGTCTGAATGGATTAATTGAAAGGGTGATGGATGGATGGATTTAAGAAGTTCTCATTTACAATTATAAGTTAGGACTATCCCCAAATATGCATAGATTCAAGTCATTTATTGAATGTGAGATTTATAAAAAAAAAAATAATAATATTGGGGAGTGAAAAATGGTGGCGGAGTGAATGGAAGCTACACAGACCATCTCCCAGGACCAAACTAGATTTGCAACAAAAATAAAGACAAATCGTCAGGAAGGGGCAACCAAAAGGCAGCTTGGAGGACCACATAACCATGGACACTGACTCAATACTGATAGACTTGCAAGGACGCGAGAGTGGGCCTGGAGCCCACAGTCTGCAGGGGCCTGGGCTGGGACAAATGGACTCGCTGGGCCTAGAGGACACGGCTAGAAGCTGTACCCTCGGCTGGGTCCTGTGACCTCGGCTGGGTGCTACGCCCTTGGCTGGGTCCTGCGAACTCAGCTGGAAGCTGCTGCTGCTGCCTCGGCTGTGTCCGGCGACTGCGGCTGGGTCCTGTGGCCTCCGCTGGGTGCTACACCCTCGGCTGAGTCCTGCGAACTGGGATGGGTGCTACACCCTCGGCTAGTGCCATAGCCTCGGCAGCCCTTGGCAGGGAGCAGCGCCCTCGGGTTAAAAGTTCCAGGTGGCTCCATGACACAGAGTCCGGACAGAGGCTAAATTGGCAGCAGCCACTCACCTTGGGCTTCGGCAGAGGAAAGGTAGACTGGACTGGAACTGTGTGGGGACACTCGGGATTTGGAGGGTGCTCAGAGCTTGTTTAGGGTAGCCATGCAGGACTGTGGTCATCTTACTCCTTCCCAGGGCCCTGGGAAGAGGTGGCAGCCCCTCCCTCATAGATTCAACCCCACCTGATGGCCATTGACAATGATAATTGAGGCCCATTAACAACCACCATCTGCCCCCACTCTCGGGAAATCCTCTTACATTGAGCACCTGAGGGAGTTTTTCAGGCAACTCAGAAACCAAGGTTCTTGAGGTAACCTCTACTAATAGCCTCCAGGCAAAAAAAAAAGCTAGAGGATAACTAAGATTCCCTGGGATAGCAACTCTAACCAGGAAAGTTAAGACTTCACAGTGGTGTTTAAAGTGGGTCCTCCCTGCCTCATCCAAAACCAGCAGAGGGAGCCACAAACAGCTGAACACCAACACCCGCAGTGAAAATTTGGCAGACTCCAAAGCCCACTGTGATAGCCAAAATGGTGAAAAATAGAAACAAAAGCCAGAGGAAAGAACAAGAGACCTCTACCAAAGATGTGATAAATGAGGTGCAGTTAAGCAAGTTAACAGAACTAGAATTCAGAGCCATGATATTGAGGAAGCTCAATAGCATGTGTAAGGAGATAGAGATGCTGAAAATAAACCAATTGGAAATTAAAAATCACCAAGAAGAGATAAAAAATGACATATCAGAAATGAAAAACACATTGGAAGGTCTAAAAAGCAGAGTAGAAGAAGCTGAGGACCGGATCAGTGAATTAGAAGACAGGGTAGAAAAAAACCAACCAATCAGAAAACCAAAAGAAAAAAAAAGATTAAAAAACAGGAAGACAGCTTAAGAGAACTGTGGGACAACGGGAAACATAATAATATTCACATCATAGCAGTCCCTGAAGAAGAAGAAAATGAGCGAGGGTTAGAGAATATATTCAAAGAAATAGTGACAGAAAACTTTCCTAATTTGGTGAAGGAAGATGGCATTCAGGTTCAAGAAGCATAGAGAGGCCCAAGTAAGAAGAACCCAAACAGGCCCACACAAAGACACATAGTAATCAAACTGCCAAAAATTAAAGACAAAGAAAGAATCCTAAAAGCAGCAAGACATAAGCAACAGGTTACCTACAAAGGAAACCCCATAAGGCTCTCAGCTGACTTCTCACAGGAAACACTACAGGGCAGAAGGGAATGGCATGAAGTAATCAAGGTCATGAAAAACAAGGATCTGAATCCAAGACTACTCTACCCAGCAAGGTTATCATTCAAAATGGAAGGTCAAATAAAGAGCTTCCCAGACAAAAAAAGCTAAGGGAATACATTAGCACCAAACCAGCACTGCAAGAAATGTTAAAAGGACTGCTGTAATTACCAGGAGAAGTGGGAAGAAAAATAGAACCACACTAAACAAAAATGGCAATAAATAAGTTCATATTAATAATCACCTTAAATGTAAATGGATTGAATGCTCCCATAAAAAGACACAGAGTAGCTGATTGGATAAGAAAGCATGACCCATCTATATGTTGTTTACAAGAACCCACCTCACAACAAAAGACTCACATAGATTGAAAGTGAAGGGATGGAAAAAAATCTTCTGAGCAAACAGAAATGAAAAAAAAGCTGGGGTAGCAATACTCATATGTAATCAAATAGATTTCAAAATGAAGTCCATAACTAGAGACAAAGAAGGCCACTATGTAATATTGAAAGGATCTATCCAACAGGAAGATATAACCTTGATAAACATATATGCACCCAATATAGGAGCACCGACATATATTAAAAATCTTCTGGAGGACTTCAAAGGAGAAATCGATAGCAATATAATCATAACAGGGGACTTCAACACCCTGCTGACATCACTGGATAGATCCTCTAGACAAAAAATTAGCAAGGAAACAGAGACGCTAAATGACTCACTAGACCAAATGGATTTAATAGATCTCTATAGAGAATTACAGCCCGAAACTATACAATTCACATTCTTCTCAAGTGCACATGGGACATTCTCAAAGATAGACCACATGTTAGGGTACAGACTAAGTCTCTACAAGTTCAAGAAGACTAAAATCATATCAAGCATCTTCTCAGATCACAATGGCATGAAACTAGAAATCAATTGCAAGAAGAACACACAAAGACATTTGAATGCATGGAAGCTAAATAGCATGTTATTAAACAGTGAATGGGTTATCAAGGATATCAAGGAAGAAATTAAAAACTTCCTGGAATCCAATGAAAATGAACACACAACAACACTAAATCTATGGGATGCAGCAAAAGCATTTCTGAAAAGGAAGTTCATAGCACTACATGCCTACCTCAAGAAACAAGAAAAAATTCTAATTGACTGTCTAACCTCATAATGTAAATAATTAGAAAGCAAACAAACAAAAAACCCCAGAGCAAGTAGAAGGAAGGAAATAGTAAAGATCAGAGCTGAAATAAACAACCTAGAGACCAAAAAAACAATTCAAAGGATCAATGAAACAAAGAGTTGGTTTTTAGAAAAAATAAACAAGATTGATGGACCCTTATCTAGAGTCACCACGAAACAAAAAGAGAGAACCCAAATACACAAAATCAAAAATGAAAGAGGAGAAGTAACAACTGACACCAGAGAAATACAAAAGATCGTTAACAACTACCATGAACAATTATATGGCAACAAATTAGACAATCAAAGTGAAATGGACAAATTTCTAGAAACACATAGTCTCCCAAATTGGACCAGGAAGAGATAGAAAACTGGAACAGACCAATAACAACATATGAAATTGAAGATGTAATCAAGACTCTCCCAGCAAACAAAAGCCCAGGCCCAGATGGCTTCACGGGGGAGTTTTACAGAACATTCAAAGAAGAACTAACACCCATTCTCCTCAAACTATTTCAAAAAATTCAAGAAGAAGGAAGTCTTCCAAAATTGTTTTATGAAGGCAGCATAATTCTAATTCCAAAACCAGAAAAAGACTCTAAAAAGAAAGAAAACTACATGCCAATATCCCTGATGAACATAGATGCCAGAATCCTGAACAAAATACTAGCAAATCGGATCCAGCAATACACCAAAAAACGTATCCACCATGACCAAGTGGGATTCATCCCAGGAATGCAAAGCTGGTACAATATTCGCAAATCAATAAATGTGATACACCACATAAATAAAATGAAGAATAAAAACCACACGATTATATCAATAGATGCTGAAAAAGCCTTCGACAAAATCCAGCAGCCATTTCTGATAAAAAAGCTCAGCAATGTGGGAATAGAGGGGTCATATCTAGACATAATAAGGCCATACATGAAAGACCTACAGCCAACATCATACTCAATGGGAAAAAACTAAAAGCATTTCCCTTAAGAACAGGAACAAGACAAGGATGCCCACTTTCGCCACTCTTATTTAACAAAGTACTGGAAGTCTTAGCCACAGCAATCAGACAAGAAGAAAAAATAAAAGGGATCCAAATTGGAAAGGAGGAAGTGAAACTGTCATTATTTGCAGATGACATGATACTATACATAGAAAACCCCAAAGACTCCATCAAAAATTTACTAGACTTAATAAATGAATTTGGCAAAGTAGCAGGATACAAACTTAAAATCAAGAAATCAATGGCATTCTTATACACCAATGATGAACTCACAGAAAGAGAAACTAAGAAAACAATCCCATTTACCATTGTGGCAAAAAAAATAAAAAATAAATTAAGATACCTAGGAATAAACCTAACCAAAGAAGTAAAGGACCTATTTGCAGAAAACTACAGGTCATTGAAAAAGGAAATAGAGGAAGATAAACAAAGTGGAAGCACCTACCTTGTTTATGGATTGGAAGAATTAACATCATTAAAATGTCCATATTACCCAAAGCAATCTATAGATTCAATGCAATCCCCATCAAAATACCAACGGCATACTTCACAGAATTAGAACAAGTACTTCAAAAATTCATACGGTACCAAAAAAGACCTCAAATAGCCATAGCAGTCTTGAAAAGGAAGAACAAAGTTGGAGGAATCACATTACCAGATTCCAGGTTATACTACAAAGCCACTGTAATCAACACAGACTGGTACTGGCACAAGAACAGGCATATAAACCAGTGGAACAGAACAGAGAATATAGAAATGGACCCAAGGCAATATGCTCAATTAGTTTTTGACAAAGGTGGCAAGAGCATTCAGTGGGGTAAGGATAACCTCTTTAATAAATGGTGCTGGGAAAATGGGACAGCTACATGCAGAAAAATAAAACTAGATCATCAACTTACACCCTACACAAGAATAAACTCAAAATGGATAAAAGACTTAAATGTGACTCATGAATCCATAAAAATCCTAGAAGAAAATATAAGCAACAGAATTTCAGACATCATACACAGCAGAATTTTCACTGATACCTCACCTAAGGCAATAGACACAAAGGAGAAAATGAACACATGGGACTACATCAAAATCAAAAGCTTCTGCACAGGAAAAGATACAATCATCAAAATGGAAAGGCTATCCACTGTATGGGAGAGTATAATTGCCAATGATATATCAGATAAGGGGTTAATTTCCAATATATATAGAGTGCTCATACAACTCCACAAAAGGAAGACAAAGAACCCAATTAAAAATGGGCAGAGGAACTAAATAGACACCTCTCCAAATAGGACATACAAATGGCTCAGAGACATATGAAGAAATGCTCACCATCACTAATCATCAGAGAGATGCAAATTAAAACAACCATGAGGTATTACTTCACACCTGTCAGAATGACTGCCATCAACAAATTATCAAACAACAAGTGTCGGCAAGGGTGTGGAGAAAAGGGGATTCTAGTACACTGCTGGTGGGAATGCAGACTGGTGCAGCCACTATGGAAAACAATATGGTGTTACCTCAAAAAACTAAAAATTGAACTTCCATTTGACCCAGTGATCCCACTTCTAGGAATATACCCTAAGAAGCCTGAAACACCAATCAGAAAGAATATATGTACCCCCATGTTTTTAGCAGCACTATTTACAATAGCTAAGATCTGGAAACAGCCCAAGTGTCCATCAGTAGACAAATGCATAAAAAAGCAGTAGTACATATACGCAAAGGAGTACTACACATCTGTAAGAAAGAAAGATCTCTTATCCTTTGAGACTACATGGAGGAACCTGGAAGGTATCATCCTAAGTGAAACAAACCAAATAGCGAAAGGCAAGTATCATATGATCTCACTTATTTGTGGAATATAATGAACATAACAGTCTGAGGATTGGGGTAGTCCCAGAGATGTGGAAGTGGCGTACAGACTGACAATCCCCAGAAGAGGGAGTGGTGGGGGAGAGATAAACCACAGAACTTATATGCATGTATGCATGAACAGTGGACATGGACAACAAATTGTGGACAGGGCAGGGAGGGTGGGGGAGGGGTGAATCAGTGGGGGGGAAAAGGAGAAACATCTGTAACAAAAATTAATTAATAAAAAATATATGAATTTAGACAAGATGTATAAACTGCCAGACTTGTTCTATAAGAAATTGCAAAGAACAAAAATATATTTCTCAGGGAATAACTTAAGTATTGTTTGTATCCGAGGCCAGGAAAAAAAAAAAAAAAAAAAAAAAAAAACCTCTACAAAATTTTGCTTAGACATAAAAATATAACTTTAGTACATATTTATATTTATGTCTCTGGTTCTTTGAAAAAGTATACAATTATAAAATATGGGTTGGAGTTAACACATTTATAAAATCAAAACAATATTTGCCTGCTAATGCATATCTCTTCAGGTTTCTTTATGAAAAACAAAAAACAAATGGCATACTTAACTTATTTTTAGGATAGGCTAATAGAGCTTAAGTCATTTAAAAATTGTTTTTATTTTGGAAATTTTTATATGAAGAGCTACCTTTAATTTCTCATGACAACTGGCAGGTAGTTTTCTTAGCATGTAATAAACTATAAATATAATATGAAGAAAAGAGGGTCTATATTTGACACAATCTTACATTTGTTTATTGATTGATTTGTCTAACTTAAGAAAGGTATACTGTGACCTCAATCTGCAAATGATATATTAAATATGTCAGTTTCATCTGTCAGACCTAAAACCAGAGTTCAATATATTTAATTTGAGTATAATAATTTGTCTTCATATTTCAACACTTACTTTACTCATAAACCAGTGTATAAAGGAAGGAATGGAAATCATTTGAGGAAATCATTTCCAGCATATGGTCATATCAGACACCCAGTGGACTCTGGAACAGATGTACCCTTGGGAATAATTTTTCTTTTTGCACAGTAGTTATTAACTATACGTAATACTGTTTGAAGCATTCTACTACCAGGAAGTGGTTCATTCATTCCTCTATAAAGGTTTTATTCAGTAGAACCTGTGAACCTGTGTGTGTGTGTGTGTGTGTGTGTGTGTGTGTGTGTGTGTGTGTTCAGTATGTGTGGTTGACACTGTTTGTAAAACACTCACCAAAAATTTATTCTCAGATGAAAATTACTCTAGATTAGAGTGCATGGATCCAGCAGTCAGCTAGTGAAAATCTATCTAGTTATTCAGCATCTGCATGTCAATACTAATTTGTTCTTCTTATTTAATATATGATCTTGTTTCCTTCTTACCTTCCCGCCTTTGAGTGGGGTATTTTATTTCTGTCTTAATTAAGAAACTTAAAACTATACAGTTACATGCAAATTTGGGCATTTTCTAAACATATAGTCCTCCGAAGTGTAACAGCTTGTCATATTTATCCTTCACTGACATCTTCCTTCTTCTCTACAGAGACAGTTCTACATTGCTTTCACCCTCTTCAAAGCTCCAGATAAGGTGAGCACCAGAATTTGTAATCTAAATATGCAGGTGAGAAGTGTAGAGTGGTAGGGAGCCAAGATGACATATATGTTCCTGGATTAGATAATTAGGATTACAGCTTCATATTTTTTTGTTTGTTTGTTTCTTTTTGAAGGAAAGAATATTATACACACAGGCAACTAGTTCATAGAGTGTTCTGTTCTAGAATTCAGCCAACTATACCTTAATGCTAGAACCTCAATGAAGAAATAAAAATCAAGAATCTCTTACATTCAAGATAGAAGAACTAAGTGGCTGAAGAAAAGCCAGTGAAATAGAGAGTGATATGAGAGAGGTGAGCACAAGACACATATAAAAGGAGATCAGGGTGTAGAGACTTTATGTAACATCACTGGTGTTTATTTTTTAAGTGCAATAAGAAGCCAAACAGTAAAATTAATTCAAATTTTACTATTGAATACATTGGCAGGTGTTATCAGAAAATTTGAGGCAAATTGTGAACAGAAACCTGGAATTAAATGCATGGATTTTAGATTCCTTCCTCATTTTAAAATCATAAACTCATTCTCAGTGGTTAGTTCCTGGAATTCTAATGTAGTTAATTTGAAAAGTTTTATAGTAACAAGGACATTAATACTAAGAATTATATATTATAACTAAGGATTGACCACTTGCACTTAATTATTCCTACAAATATGCTCTGTATTTTTAAGGCTTTAGAATCTACAGTAAAATATAAACATTGTTTTTATTATTTTTTTATTAATTAATTAATTTTTGTTACAGATGTTTTTCCTATCCCCCCACCCCCACCACCTAAGCATTGTTGTCTTTTGGTTACACATACATGCATATAAGTTCTTTGATTTATCTCATCTCCTCCCCCCGCTCAACCCCCCTCCTCTGAAGTTTGCAAGTCTGAACCGTGCTCTTTTCTATATCTCTGGGTCTATTTTGTTCATCATCTTTTTCTGTTCATTATATTCCACAGATAAGTGAGATCATGTGGTATTTGTCTTTCTCTGATTGCCTTATTTAGTTTAGCATAATACTCTCCAGGTCCCTCCAAGTCAAAGGATAAGAGACCTTTTTTATTTACACCTGCATAGTGTTCCATTGTGTATATGTACCACAGCTTTTTTATCCACTCATCTATTGATGGATACTTGGGCTGTATCCAGATCTTAGCAACTGTAAATAGTGCTGCTATGAACATAGTAGTACATGTATTCTTTCTGATTGGCGTTTCAGGCTTCTTAGAATATATTCCTAGAAGTGGGATCACTGGGTCAATTGACAGTCCAATTCTTCATTTTTTGAGGAAACACCATACTGATTTCCACAGTGGCTGCACCAGTCTGCATTCCCAAAAGCAGTGTACTAGAGTCCCTTTTCTCCACATCCTCACCAACACTTGTGTGATGATTTGTTGATGGCAGCCCATTCTGGCAGGTGTGAGGTGATACCTCATAATCATTTTAACTTGCATCTCTCTGATGATTAGTGACATTGAGCATTTTTTCATAAGTCTCTAGGCCATTTGTATGTCCTGTTTGAAGAGTTGTTTATATAGTTCCTCTGCCCATTTTTAAATTAGGTTGTTTGTATTCATTTGGTTGAGTTGTATGAGTACTCTATATATTTTGGAAATTAACCCTTTATCTTATGTATCATTGGCAATTATGCTCTCCCATATAGTGGGTTCTCTTCCCATTTCACTGGTTGTTTCTTTTGCTGTGCAGAAGCTTTTTAGTTTGATGTAGTCCCAAGGATTCATTTTTTCCTTTGTTTCTCTGGCCTGAGGTGTAGTATCAGTGATAATTCTGCTGCATGTGGTGTCTAAATTTTGCCTACATGATCTTCTAGAATTTTTATGGATTTGTGAGTCACATTTAAGTCTTTTATCCATTTTGAGTTTATTCTTGTATATAGTGTAAGTTGGTGGTCTAGTTTCATTTTTTTTTTTTTTTTTGCATGTAGTCCAATTTAAAGAGGCTGGCCTTACTTCATTGTATGCTTTTACCACTTTTGTCAAATATTAATTAAGCATAATGTCTTGGGTCAATTTCTGGGTTCTCTGTCCTGATCCATTGATTCATATGCCTGTTCTTGTGCCAGTACTAGGCTGTTTTAATTATCGTACCTTTCTAGTATAACCTGATATCAGGTATTGTGATCTCTCCTACTTTGTTCTTTTTTTTCAAGATTGCTGTGGCTATTTGGGGTCTTTTTGGGTCCTATATAAACTTTTGGAGTTTTTGTTCTAGTTCTCTGAAATATGTCATTGGTATTTTAATGGGAATTGTATTGAATTTATAGATTGCTTTGGGTAGTATGGACATTTTAATGATGTTAATTTTTCCAATCAATGAATAAGATATATGCTTCCAATATTTGTATCTTCCTCTATTTCTTTTCCCAATGTCCTTTTGTTTTCTGCAAATAGGTCCTTTACTTCTTTAATTAAGTTTATTTCTAATTATCTTTATTTTTTTTTGCCACAATGGTAAATGGGATTGTTTCTTTAGTTTCTCTTTCTGTGAATTCATTTTTGGTATATATGAATGTCGTTCATTTCTTGATGTTAATTTTGTATTCTGCTACATTGCCAAATTCTTTGTTAAATCTAGTAGATTTTGATGGAGTTTTTAGGGCTTTCTATGTACAATATCATCTCATCTGAAAATAATGACAGATTCACTTCCTTCATTCCAATTTGGATCTCCTTTATTTTTTCTTTCTTTTTTATTAATTAATTTATTTTTGTTACAGATGTTTCTCCTTTTCCCCCCAATGATTCCCCCCTCCTCGCCTTCCCCTCCCTGTCCCCAGCTTTGTTGTTCATGTCCACTGGTTATGTGTACATATATATAAGTTCTGTGGTTCATTTTTTCTCTCCCCCCACCACATCCTCTTCTGAGTGTTGTCAATCTGTACCCTACATCCATGTCTCTGTGTCTCCCCATTCCTCAGACTGTTATGTTTCTTGTATTCCACAAATAAATGAGATCATGTGGTATTTGTATTTTTCTTCTTGGTTTGTTTCAGTAAGGATAATACTTTCCAGATCCCTCCATGTTGTCTCAAATGATAAGAAATCTTTCTGTCTCACAGCTGCACAGTACTTCATTGTGTATATGTACCACAGCTTTTTTATCCATTCGTCTACCGATGGACATTTGGGCTGTTTCCAGATATTAGCTATTGTAAATAGTGCTGCTATGAACATGAAGGTACATATATTCTTTCTGATTGGTATTTCAGGCTTCTTAGGGTATATTCCTAGAAGTGGGATCACTGGGTCAAATGGAAGTTCAATTTTTAATTTTTTGAGGTAACACCATATTGTTTTCCATAGTGGCTGCACCAGTCTGCATTCCCACCAGCAGTGTACTAGTATTCCCTTTTCTCCACACCCTCGCCAACACTTGTTTGATGATTTTTGATGGCGGCCATTCTGACAGGTGTGAGGTAGTACCTCATGGTTGTTTTAATTTGCATCTCTCTGATGATTAGTGATGTGGAGCATTTCTTCATATGTCTCTTAGCCCTTTGTATGTCCAGTTTGGGGAGGTGTCTATTTTGTTTCTCAGCCCATTTTTCAGTTGGATTCTTTGTCTTCCTTTTGTGAGCATTCTATATATATTGTAAATTAACCCCTTATCTGATATATCATTGACAATTATGCTCTCCTATGCAGTGAGTTGCCTTTCCATTTTGATGATTGTATCTTTGCTGTGCAGAAGCTTTTGAGTTTGATATAGTCCCATGTGTTCATTTTCTCCTTTGTTTCTGTTGCCTTAGATGATGTATCAGTGAAAATTCTGCTATGTATGATGTCTGAAATTTTGTTCCTTACATTTTCTTCTAGGATTTTTATGGATTCATGAGTCACATTTAAGTCTTTTATCCATTTTGAGTTTATTCTTGTGTAGGGTGTAAGTTGATGGTCTAGTTTTATATTTTTTCATGTAGCTGTCCCATTTTCCCAGCACCATTTATTAAAGAGGCTGTCCTTACTCCACGGTATACTCTTGCCACCTTTGTCAAATATTAATTGAGCATATTGCCTTGGGTCCATTTCTGGGTTCTCTGTTCTGTTCCACTGGTTTATATTCCTATTCTTTTGCCAGTACCTGGCTGTGTTGATTACAGTGGCTTTGTAGTATAACCTGAAATCAGGTAATGTGATCCCTCCAAATTTCTTCTTCTTTTTCAAGATAGCTGTGGCTATTGAAGGTCTTTTTTGGTTCCATATGAACTTTTAAAGTATTTGTTCTAGTTCTGTGAAGTGTGTCATTGGTATTTTGATGGGGATTGCATTGAATCTATAGATTGCTTTGGGTAATATGGACATTTTAATGATGTTTATTCTTCCAATCTATGAACAAGGTATATTCCACTTTTTTATATCTTCCTCTATTTCTTTCTTCAATGACCTAGAGTTTTCTGCAAATAAGTTCTTTACTTCTTTGGTTAAGTTATTCCTAGGTATCTTAATTTTTTTGCCGTGATGGTAAATGGGATTTTTTTTTTTTTTTTTTTTTTTTAGTTTCTCTTTCTGTGAGTTCATCATTGGTGTATAAGAATGCCATCCATTTCTTGATGTTCATTTTGTATCCTGCAAATTTGTTTATTAAGTCTAGTAAATTTCTGATGGAGTCTTTGAGGTTTTTTATGGATAGTATCATGATATCTGTGAATAATGACAGTTTCACTTCCTCCTTTCCAATTTGGATCCCTTTTATTTTTTCTTCTTGTCTGATAGCTGTGGCTAAGACTTCTAGTACTATGTTAAATAAGAGTGCTTAAAGTGGGCATCCTTGTCTTGTTCCTGTTCTTAAGGAAAATGTTTGTAGTTTTTGCCCATTGAGTATGATGTTGGCTATAGGTCTTTCATGTATGGTCTTTATTATGTTGAGATATGATCCCTCTATTCTCAGACTGTTGAGCGTTTTTATCAGAAATGGGTGCTGGATTTTGTCAAATGCTTTTTCATTGTCTATTGATATGATCATATGATTTTTAACTTTCATTTTGTTCATGTGGTGTATCACATTTATTAATTTGTGAATATTGTAACAGCCTTGCATCCCTGGGATGAATCCCACTTGGTCATGTTGAATAATTTTTTTGATGTATTGCTGGATTCAATTTGCTAATATTTCATTGAAGATTTTGGCATCTGTGTTCATCAGGGATATTGGTCTGTAGTTTTTTTTTGTTTGTTTGTTTGTTTTTGTAGTTTCTTTTTCTGGTTTTGGAATTAGAATTATGCTGGCCTCATGAAATGAGTTTGGAAGTCTTCCTTCTTCTTGAATTTTTTGAAATAGTTTGAGGAGAATGGGTACTAGTTCTTCTTTAAATGTTCAGTAAAATTCCCCCATGAAGCCATCGGGCCTGGGCTTTTGTTTGTTGGGAGAATTTTGAATGTGTCTTCAATTTTTTGGTGTTGTTATTGGTCTGTTCAAGTTTTCTGTCTCTTCCCGGTTTTGTTTTGGGAGACTATGTGTTTCTAGAAATTTGTCCGTTTCACTTAGATTGTCGAATTTGTTGCCATATAATTGTTCATAATATTTGTTAACAATCCTTTGTATATCTGTGGTGTCAGTTATTATTTCTCATCTTTCATTTCTGATTTTCTGTATTTGGGTTCTCTCTTTTTGTTTCTTGGTGAGTCTAGATAAGGGTCCATCAATCTTGTTTATCTTTTCAAAGAACCAGAACTTTATTTCATTGATCCTTTGAATTGTTGTTTTGGTCTCCATGTCATTTATTTCTGCTCTGATGTTTACTATTTCCTTCCTTTTACTTGCTGTGGGGTTTTCTTTCTGTTTGCTTTCTAGTTTTTTAAGTTGTGAGGTTAGATGATCTATTAGATATTTTTCTTGCTTCTTGAGGTAGGACTGTAGTGCTATGAACTTCCCTCTCAGAACAACTTTTGCTGCATCCCATAGATTTTGTGTTGTGTGTTCATTTTCATTGGTTTCCCGGAAGTTTTTAATTTCTTCCTTGATCTCCATGGTAACTCATTCATTGTTCAATAAAATGGTATTTAGCCTCCATGTTTTCAAATGTCTTTGCATGTTCTTGTTGCAATTGATTTCTACTTTCATGCCATTGTGATCTGAAAAGATGCTTGATATGATTTCAATCTTCTTGAACTTGTAGAGACTTAGTTTGTGTCCTAACATGTGATTTATCTTTGAGAATGTCCCATGTGCACTTGAGAATAATGTGAATTCTGCAGTTTTGGAGTGTAAATCTCTGTAGATATGTATTAAATCTATTTAATCTAGCACTTCATTTATGGTCTGTGTTTCATTGTTAATTTTTTGTCTAGATGATCTATCCAGTAATGTCAGCAGGTGTTGAAGTCCCCTACTGTGATTGTATTGCTGTTGATGTCTCCTTTGAATTCCTCCAAAATATATTTAATATATGTTGGTGCTCCTACATTGCGTGCAGATATGTTTACCAAGGTTATATCTTCCTGTTGGACAGAGCCTTTCAATATTATGTAGTGGCCTTCTTTGTCTCTAGTTATGGCTTCATTTTGAAATCTACTTTATCAGATATGAGTATTGGTACACCAGCTTTTTTTTTTTTTTTTTTGTTTGCTTTCCGTTTGCTTGAAAGACTTTTTTCTATCTCTTCACGTTCAACTTATGTGAGTTTTTTGTTGTGAGCTGTGTCTCTTGTAAACAACATATATGTGAGTAATGCTTTCCTATCCAGTCAGGTACTCTGTGTCTTTATATCAGAGCATTTAAACCATTCATATTTAAGGTGATAATTGATATGTACTTATTTATTTCCATTTTTGTTTAGGGTGGTTCTATTTTTCTTTCTATTTCTTCTACTAATTACAGCAGTCCTTTTAGCATATCTTTCAGTGCTGGTTTCATGTTAATATGTTCCCTTAGCATTTTTTTTTTTTTTTTGGTCTGGAATGCTCTTTATTTGACCCTCTATTTTGAATGATAGCTTTGATGGATAGAATAGTCTTGGATTCAGATCCTTGTTTTTCATGACATTGATTACTTTATGCCACTCCTTTCTGGCCTGTAGTGTTTCTGTTGAGAAGTCAGCTGAGAGCCTTATGGGGTTTCCTTTGTAGGTAACCTGTTGCTTATCTCTTGCTGTCTTTATGATTCTCTCTTTGTGTTTAGTTTTTAACATTTTAATTACTATGTGTCTTGGTGTGTGCCTGTTTAAGTTTTTCTTACTTGGGGCTCTCTGTGCTTCTTGAACTTGAATTCCTTCCCCTTCACCATGTTAGGAAAGTTTTCTGTCATTATTTCTTCAAATATATTCTCTAACCCTTGCCCATTTTGTTCCTCTTCAGGGTCTCCTATGATGGGAATGCTATTACTTTTCCAGTTGTCCCACAGTTCTCTTAAGCTATCTTCCTGTTTTTCATTGCTTTTTTTTTTTTTTCTTTTGGTTTTCTGATTTGTTGATTTTTCTACCCTGTCTTCTAATTCACTAATCTGGTCCTCAACTTCCTCTACTCTGCTGGTTAGTGCTCTCAATGTGTTCTTTATTTTTGCTATGTCATTATTCATTTCCACTTGGTTGGTTTTTAGTGTTTCTATAACTTTACTCACGGTGCTGATGTCATTACTCATGCTGTTGAGCTTCCTCAATGTCATGGCTCTGAACTCTACCTCTGATAATTTGGTTAGCTGCATTTCATTCATCTCATCTTTGATAGAGTTCTCTTGTTCTTTCATTTGGGATTTGTTTCTTTGTTTCACCATTTTGGCTCTCTCAGTGGGTTTTGGAGCCTGGCAAACTTTCCCTGTGAGTGTTGGTGTTCTGCTGTTTGTGGCACCCTCTACTGGGTTAGGATGAGCCTGGGTGGTCCCTCGTTAAAAACCACAGTTAAGTCTTACTTTCCTGGGTAGATTTCCAAGCCCAAGAAAGGTTCAGTTATCCTCTAGCTTTTTCCTGGTGGCTAGTAGTCTCAGTTATTCAGTGCCTTGGAATGTAGCTGTGGTGTTCTGCATAAGAGGATTTCTGCAGGGTGGGAAAGATGATGATTATTAATGAGCCTCAATTTGCATTTTTTTTTACTCACTTGGAAAGGCTGAATCTCCGAGGGGGTGAGGGGCTGCTGCTTTTCCCCACAGCTTTGGGAAGGAGAACACTGGCCACCATCATTTGTGGCCACAACTTAGCAAAAACTCTGAGTGCCCTCCAAATCCTGGGTGTTCCCAGGGAGTTCTAGCACAGTCTGCCCTCCCTCTGCTGTAGCCCCTAGGTGACTGGCCATGGCTATTTTAGTGCTCTGTCCTGGCTCTCTGTGCTATGGAGCGGGCTTGGTCTTTATTCCCTATTGGCGCTTCTCACAGCTAAGACTGCTGCTCTCCATGGGCTCCCAGCCTGCCACCCTCTCATGCCTCCGCATATCCTACCAGTGTCCCTTGTTATATGGACCTGTCTTGCTGCTTTTCTGTTGCTTTTTTCTGAGGATTTGTCTTTATTTTGGTTGTAATTCCCATTTGGTTCTGGGAAATTTTCTGTGTAGCTCTTATTCACTCCGCCTCCATTTTTACATCCTCTATGCCTATCTTGTGTGTAGCTGGGTCACACAGGCCTTCCTTGTGCCCCTGTACCCTCAGGTCCAGCAGGTAACTGGATCACACATTCCCTTTGGGGACCCAGCTCTATGCCTATGTTATGGGCTGCTGGGTCACACAGGCCTCTCTGGTGCTTCAGTACACTTGAGGCCCAGTGGGTAACTAGCTTGTGTAGTCCTTGCTGGGTCACACAGGCCTCTCTGGTGCTTCAGCATCCCGCAGGCCCCACGGGTAATTGGATGGCACAGTCCCTGCTGGGTCACACAGACCTCTCTGGTGTTTCAGCACCCTTCAGGTCCTGCGGGTACCTAGATGGCACAGTCTCTGCTGGGTCTCACAGAACTGTCTCGTGTTCCTGCACCCTGCAGTTTCCATGGATGGGCAGCTGGATTGCACAGGCCTCTGTGGAGCCCCAGGTATCACTGCTGGTGGCTGCAGAGTGTGGCTGCCCCTTTGGGGCTCAACTCCTGCTCAGCTTTTTCTGTAGTTTTTGGGGATGGATCTCAGCTGCTGGTCTGTGTGTCTGTTGCTGGGGATGGATGTCTGCCCCCAGCCTCTGTTTTAGTGGTATATATGGACTTTTATAGGGCTGCTACTGTGGGGGATGGTGCTGGGCTCCAGGCTGTCTGTGGCTTCTGCAACCGGCACCTTGGGAGCTTCACTGCTTTGCACTGGTCTGTGTTGACACAGAGTGTCCACTGGTCAGATGGTGCCAGGTGTGGTGGTGGGCTCAGGTTGCTGGACCCTAGCCGTTCCCACTACCTCCTCCCAGGGAAGACATGGGGTCTTCCAAAATGGTGGGACCTCCTGCAGCGCAGGGAGGAGCACCCTGAAGGGCAGCTTACTGTGGTAGCTGGCTGCTCCTGTCCACAGCACAGGAACCTTCTGCTCTGCTTCTCTGCACTGCTAGAGTTTGGTCATCCACCTTCACATCCACTCACACATTTCCTCACTCTCTCACAAACTCTCCTTTCCTCTGGTCCTGCCCACCATCATCTTCTCTTCAAAATCTCCCCTTTATTTTTTCTTCATGTCTAATTGCTATGACTAAGACTTCCAGAGCTATGTTAAATAAGAGTGGCAAAAGTGGGCATACTTGTTTTTGTCTCAAAAGATTTATTAACATAATACATTTATGATATATAATGAGTCATTGTGCATGAGGAAATGGAAAATACATGAAGAAGTAGGTATTTGTTTCATATCAATTTTAAAAAGCAACAACAAATAGCCTAAAGCTTTGCAAATTCACATAGTTGATTTTTGAAGGTTTTTCCATTATGGTCTTTTTTTTGTATTTTGTTTTCTGAAAATATCTTTATTTTATTTTCATCATTTTAGCATATCTTTATTTATGTAATTCAAATACTATAATATTCATTCTTTTAAAGTATATGATTCAATCCTTTTTTAGTTTATTAATAAATTTATACAACTGCAACCACTTTCAAATTCCTGAACATTTTCATAATTATCATTCTATTAGTGGTCAATTTCTATTCCCCAATTCCCTAGCCCTTAAAAACTAATTGCTTTCTGTCACTATGTTTGTGTATTCTGAACATTTTATGTAAATTAAACCCTGTCATGTGTACTTTTTTGTATCTGGCTTCATTAACCTAGAAAAATCTTTTCAAAATTATTCATGATATAGCATGTATAATTCATTGTTTTTTATGGTGAATAATATTCCATTATATAGGTATACCACATTTGTTCATCCATTTGTCAGTTAACAGATTAGTAGGGTCTATCATTATGGTTGTTATAAGTAATGCTTCTATGAACAGTAAAGTACAACTTTTTTGGTTGGACATGTGTTCTTAATTCTCATTGGTACATATCTAAGAGTAGAAATGCTAGGGCATATGGTCACTTAATGTTAAATTGTTTGAAAACTGTCAAATTGTTGGAGAGTTCCGGTTTCTCCACTATTGTCTGTCTTTTTTATTATAGCTATCCTAGTGGGTATAAAGTGGTTTCTCATTGAGCTTTTGAACTGCATTTTCCTAATGACTAATGATGTTGAGCATATGGTCATATGATCATTGACCATTTTTATATTTTCCTTAGAAAAAAAATCTATTCAAATCCTATTCCTATTAAAAAATTTGTCCTTTGTTTTTTGTATTTGAGTTGTAAGAGTTCTTTATATATTCTCCCATAGTGTGTTTTTTTTTTTTTTTTTTAATTTCTTATGACGTTCTTTGAAGCACAAATGTTTTAAATTTTTATGAAGTCTAATTTATGTATCTTTCCTTTGGTTTCTTGTACTTTCAGTGTCATGAACAGTCATGTGACTCTTAACTATGTTTCAGTCAGTGACAACATATATAACAGTGGCCCCATAAGATCATAATGAGAAATTCCTATTGTTTAGTGACATTGTAGCTGTTATAATGTCACATATTGTGGTGATGCAGGTGGAAACAAACCTACTATGCTACTATTATTGGAGAGTTGTCCTGGTGGAATTTCTCTGTCACTAGTGGGAGCGGGGTTCTTGGGGCATTGCTGGCATACACATTTCTGGAGGCCCCCATGGGAGGATGAGATGTGGTAAAATACTTTATTTTCATGGAGTTATATTCCTCAGTTTTCAAAGCCCCATTTCTTTTAAGCCAGTCCTGGGAAAAGGTGCTGCTGGGACTTCAGTAGAGCTAGAAGCAAAGCCAGTGTTTAAAGTTTCTGTTCCATGGTGGAGTTGAGCCCACCAGAGCATCAGACTATATCCAATCCCTCAGTCCGTTGTGTAGGTTCCATATGGCCATGAGCCACATGAGTGAATACAGGAGAGTACATCCCCTACAACAGGAGCCCCAAGAGAGCCAGAGGGCCAAGAGCCAAGCAAGGAAACTTCCTTCGTTCAGGAGTTAAGTATCTCGGATTTAGCACTCTTGCAGTGGCCATGCCTATTCTGGCCAATTACCTGTTTCTAGGCATGATTGACGGGCAAGCACCTTCACATGTCACCCAGACCTTACTGGGCATGTGTCTAAAACTGCTTTAGTCCAGTCCCTTCCCCCATAGATCTTTGGGGAATAGACCTGGAGAGTGTTAAATTGCAGCTTCCTGGCAAAGTCGTATAAAGGGCATGCCTATAATATCTAGTTTCCCCTTTGCTCCTTTCCTGTTAATTAATAACCAGGTTATTATAATGATATCACTACTAGTCTTATAAAAGTATCACACATTAAATGATGTATAGTACATAATAACTTGATAATGATAATAAATATTTTACTGGTTTTCATATTTACTATACTATGCATTTTGTTTTTTATTTTAGTGTGTGCCCTTTCTATTTATAAACAAAATTTACTGTAAAACAGTATGCCATGTTGTGCTCACAGAAGTCTTATACATCTTATAGTTACTGTGTCACTTGGTTGCATTATTTTAGCTTGTGCTTGATTGAATCCCATAACGTTTTGTTCGTCATGGCCTCTAAGCTACAGAATCTGCTGCTAATGTTGCCAGTAAGAGGCCACATTCAGTGACTGATCTGGAAACAAAATGCAAAGTGATTAAATACTGTGAAGGTGGAAAATCAGTGATAGTAATAACTATTGCTGGTCAGGCAGGTCCCATTCATCATAGTTGTGATCTGGAAGAACAAGAACAAAGGTACAGAAGCTGTTAAAGGATCTTATTCATTGAAGGCAACAAGACTAACAAAATATTAAGAAGGGACCATATCAGACATGGAGAAACTTCTGATGGCCTGATATCTAGTAGGAAGAGTCCAGGAATGTATGTAAACATCCTATAATGCATAGGAGAGCCACCCATAATGTATTATCTAGTCCCAAATATTAAGAGCGCCAAGGCTGAGAAATTCTTACACTTTAAGTCCTAACATGCTTTATTTGAATGTCCTTTCTTATTTGCGCCGTATCTTTTCTATTCTTTATAATATAATACAAGTTCTTTATGAGGTTATCTTTGAAAATATCAGTCTAGTGAGATCATTCTATCTTTGACATCCTGTAACTACACTTTTTTGGGGGTTATTTGGCACTGATCATATACTATGTTGGTCTAGAAAACTCAAATTTTGTTATGTGATATGTATCTTTAAAATATATTCTAAATTATTTTTATTAAGTCAAATATAGAAAACAAACAATTAAATTACAGGTGTGTATACTGTAATTTCATCCTGTTAGGAAATATAAATGTAAATGTCTAACATACTTCTAAACATCAGCTTCATTTTCACACTATTAATGCTACTTATGATAGAAATGAAGTAACTTAAAATAGTAATTAGAGTTGATAATAAATGTAAAAGAAATGTATTTCAGTTATATATACAACAATTGGCTTTCTTTCATTTTTTGGCATAATGCAGATTACTTCAATTCATTATTTCTAAGGAAAGTACTTTCTGATTCTATCATGATATTTTTACTTTGATTTGGACATACGAACTTCCTTTATAGGTTGAAGATGCTCCAACCATATTCTATGTAGTTCTTTGTAGGGCGGATAATGTTTTTCCCTATTAATTTTTTAATGAATGTAAAGAGTCTATTTTCAAATTATATCTGCTTCCTCTATTCTTACTCTAAATCTTACTCTTGCAGCACTTAAAATTACCTGCAGTGCTGCCTGGCAGTTTTACCCTAAAAAAATTGTGCTTTGTCATTTCTTCTTCAAATGTTTGCTTTTGACAAAGAAAGTCTTAGAAAGAGGAAAGCATATATGATGGCATTTTTCATTTGTATTTTAAAAAGAGGGTGACTATTCCTGCAAATCTATTCAGTAAAAATTTACATAATGGAAAATGAGGTATAAACTGCCTTTCTGCATCATGAAATCCATGTACTGTTTTATGCAGCTGTAAAATAAATGACTGCTTCATACAATGCACATGGATTCCAAGCAAATCTAAAGAGCACCTTATTTGCTCCCAAGTGCTAAGAAGCCCACTTGAGTAGCCACTGGAAGAGGAAACCAAACTAATCTATGTGGTTTTATTCTGTAAAGACATCTGCCCTCTACCCTAGAGGAATCCTACCTTGGGAATGAAATGTACCTGTAGAGTATTCCTGATAATGAAGAGACACACTGATTTTATTAAAACAATTCCCTCTCTTACTTAATTCAAAGAAAAATTGATTATTTCGAAGTGTGATGATATTTTAAAATTAGTTTAAGGAGAAAGGTCTGTATCATCAAAATAGGAAAATAACTGTCAGTCATACTATTTGGAAATAGATGTATGCAAATTTTTCTCTCCCAAAATATAATCAGATGCATCTAAGTAAAGTTGGTTTGTTGGTTAAAACACATGGGGTTTCAAACCTGTGCACTGATCATTTTGTATCTCATTGACATTTGAAAGCTTTCAAACACTATTTTGTTGACTTGAGAAAGAGTGTCTGAGCACATGGAGGTAAGCACCATTGCATGACCTAGAAAACCTAGGTATCTTAGCCTTACAGTTTGCATTATCAACATAATCTCACCTGCATAAGTTAGTGATTCTCTAGAGCACACACTATAAAAGGCTTCAGCACCTCTTTGGCTTTCCCAGTTTCTCTCTCAAGCTCTAACACATCTGATGGCATTAGGCCCACTCAGATTTCATAATTCAAAGGAAAAATCCAATCTTGAATTATAAAGATTTTTACTACTCACTACTTTCCTGATTAATCTTAATTTTCTATAACCCCTCTTACTAAGTTACTAATATTTTATATATGTGACTATTTTGTATGTTATTGGGTAAATATTTGATTAAAAACATAGTTGCCTATCAATATTGAAGTATTGCTATTTAAAGTACTGCATTGCTTTGAGTATGGCTATACCTCATCTATTTCAAAAATGCATTTTAAACCTTTTATTTTATTGTTAATACATTTTTAAAAATGTTTTTATTGATATTTTTAGAGAGATGAAAAAAGAGAGAGATAGAAACATCAATGTGAGAAAGAAACATTGATTGGCTGCCTCCTGCATGCTTTGTACTGGGGATGGAACCCACAACCTAGGCATGTGCCCCGACCTGGAATTGAACTGGGACCGCTCAGTCCATGGGACAATGCTCAGTCTACTGAGCCACACTGGCTGGGCTTTTTAAACATTTTATATGAGATTTTTAAAAGACATTGTTATTAGGGTTTTTGCTTAAAGTGCTACATGCAAATCAGCAGTGTTATAATAAATAAAAATAATAAAAATAACCATTTGGTGACATGCTTTGAATGGCTAATACTAGAGAAAAAGACATGAGCATCATATTTCTAATAATTGAGGTATTTTATTGTGAACCCGCTAGCCCATTTGGGAGCTATGAAAGCACTGGGAAAATAAATCATTGGTTTCTTAATAAGAGAAGATAATGCAGCACAAATATCTAACCTATGACTTACACAGACATACCATTTTGTTGGCATTCAGTAAATAGTTTAGTAAATTGTCTCACTGTAGAGAACTGGATTTTTAAAATATTTTAAGAAACAGTATCTGTTTACTATATCTCTAGTTATACGCCATTTATTTGTTCAACCTGGAACAACTTATGCTCTCCTTAATGTCAAAATTCAATCTTTTTCATTGTTAAGTTTATTTTATAACCCCTTTTCTCTAATATATCCCCAGATTAATATTACCAAACTTTAATCAAAACAAATACAAACTTTAGCATATAAAATGGAAAGACTCAAGATTCAGTTGAAGTTGTTAAATGTTATATAACATGTTCTATGATCTATCATTTTCAATAGACTAAACTCTAAAATGTGAATCCAGCCCTGGCCGGTTTGGCTCAGTGGTTGGAGTGTCAGCTCTTGACCAAAGAGTCGCGAGTTTGATTCTGGTCAAGGACACATATCTCAGTTGCAGTTTTTCCAGACTGTGGTTGTAGTTGTGCAAGAAGCAACCAATCCATGTGTTCCTCTCACATTGATGTTTCTCCCTCCCTCCCTCCCTCCCTCCTTCCCTCCCACTCTATCTGAGATAAATGAAAAGATATTCTCAGGTGAGAATTAGAAAAGAAAAAAGAAAAGGAACATAAAAATAAAATGTGAATTCGAGGCTCTTATTTCCTTTAACAATTAACCCAAGACCTGGTATAGCACTTTGTTTACAGCAATTATGCATAGAAAAAAGAAATGTACCATCTAAATGATCTACAAATTGGAGAAACACTTTTCACATCCTTACATACTTCCTATCTCTACACTCTCATTCAATATAAGCACTAAATTTCATAAGTGAAATACAGTATTCTTTTTTACCTGGATATTGATCTTGCATTTTTAAAAATAAAACTGGAAACTTATATTAGCAAATGTGTTCCAGTTAAACTGAGCTCAAACCCAAAATATTATATGCACAAAATCTTTTAATAGTGTAGTCATTGAAATTCATCTAATTTAAACTGATGTTAATTTTAAGACACATTTCAATGTTAGAGCAATTTAAAATGTTTTAAATAGTATGTTTTAGAATTGAAAAAAACTATTATCTATATTTCTTTGTATTAGTACACCATAACTTGCACATCTATTTTCTATGTATGTATACAAATTTTTCAGTTGAATATGTACCTAAATGTATATTATCCATCATGTTATGTGTACTGTTAACTTATATTATAAACACATTTAAGAATGTGTATGTTTTGTTTTTATTAACTCCAGTTTAAAATTAAATTCACATATAGTAAATGTTATTAAGAAAAAAGTTTAAAAAATGGTATAGAGAGAATAAATAGTAATGGGAAAAAATAAAATAAAGAAAAACAGTAAAAATGCAACTTATATGCAAGATCTAAAAATAAATTTTTTCTCTCAGAAACTTACCTATAAAATTATAAAAACTATTATTTTTCTTTGAGAAACAATGAAGTTTAATCAATGAAGTTTATATATTTATAGTCAATCATAATGAGCTAATTTTATATTTTTCTAATTAATCATTTCAGGCTATGGTAGAAATATATCAATAAATTACAGGTAAATGTTTAGTTTCTGAAATCTCATGTGCTATTTCAACATATGATATGAATGTTTCATTGTTTATAGTTAGTAATATGGCTCAGCTTTATGAAAATACATTCTCTTGATTGAGAAAATTTTTTCTTTATTTGAAAAAAAAAATTGTCCTTAGTATAATGGGAAATGTATACAGTTCTAAGTCTTCCTCCATGAACCAATTAAAGTTCTTGCTTGAATAGCATCTTTAAAAAATAGTTTGTATTTTTTAAGCAATTATAGATTTATGGAAAAATTGAACCAAAAGTACAAAGAGTTCCCTTATGCCTTTTTCCTCATTTCAATTTCCCCAATTATTAACATCTTACATTAGTGTGGTATATTTATTACAACTGATGAGTCAACATTTATACATTATTATTAACTAAAATTCATGGCTTACATTGGGCTTTCCTGCCATCTCTCAGCCTGCAGGGATTGGTGCAATGCAATGAAACTACAAGCACATGCTGCTTGGAGTGAGGCGGAGCTTTGCAAGGTAGCAAATGCTCCAGTTCTCTTGATGCAGTCCCATATATTTGCAGATTGGTACCCCCAGGTCACAAGTGGTTTGAAGTAAATTATTTCCTTAAAATGGCATTACTGTAAACATACACCCTAGCTTTGTCTTTTGGTTTTTACTGGAAGACAACCTTGAAGCCAAAAGATAACAAACCCTTATTCACATGCAAATGAAGCACCCAAAACATCTGGGCGGGCCAGGTTTCCCCTGGGCTAGGATTCCGAGAATGCATTAACACAAAGTTGAGAGTGTTTAGCACAAGGTTAAAAAACGTCCATCTTCCAACCTCCCAACCCCACACTTTTCTTTTTTTGTTGTGCCTCTTATGGATTTTGACAAATGTATACACCATTATGGTATCACAGAGAACAGTTTCAGTGCCTTAAACGTCCTCTGTACTTCACCTGTTTGCACACCTCCCCTTTCCTTCCCTAGAAAACGTTGATCTTTTTACTGTCTCCATAGTTTTGACTTTTCCAGAATGTCATGTAGTTGAAATTAAACAGTATTTGGCTTTTTCAGACTGATGTCTTTTATTTAGCAATATGTATTTAAGAGTGCTTAATGTCTTTTGTAGCTTGTCCAATCATTTCTTTTTAATAACTGAATAATATTCTATTGTATATCATATTTTGTTTACCTATTCACGTATTGAAGGTCATCTTGTTTGCTTTCAAGTTTTGGTCATTATGAATAAAGCTGCTATAAACATTCATTTGCAGTTTTTTGAGTGGATATAAGTTTTCAACTTATTTGTGTAAATACCAAGGAGCCCTATTGATGGATCATCTGGAAAGAGTATTGTTTGTTTTATTGAAAAAATGACCTATCTGTCTTCCAAAGTGGCTGTACTATTTTGCATCCCTGCCAGCAAGCAATAAGTGTTCCTGTTACTCCACATTCTTACCAGTGTGTAGTGGTGTCACTGTTTTGGATTGTTGTCATTCTCATAGGTGTGTAGTGGTATCTCACTTTAATATGCAATCCCTTAGTGACAAATGATGGTGAGCATCTTTCCCAGCACTTATTTGTCCTCTGTATATCTTCTTTGGTGATGTCTATGTTCAGGTCTTTTGCCACATTTTTACTGGGTCACTTGCCTTCCTTCGTCTGAGTTTTAGAGTTCTTTGTGTATTTTGGCTGTGTCTTTTATCTGATATGTTTTACAAAGATTTTCTTCCTGTCTCTGACTTGTCTTTTCATTTTCTTAAGAAACTATTACTTTTAATAATAATCTTCAAATATTTCCTATAACATTTGCAGAATTAGTTTTGAACACTTTCAATTTGTGTTGCAACTAAATTTAGTACTGTTCATTTTATTCACTTGAGAACATTTACATTCCCAAATTCACATTGCCTTGAGAAACCATGGGCTTTAGGTAAATGCATTTTTAACATTAAAATGCTGGCAATTATAATACTTGGAAATTTTGTCACCTGCAAAATAAAAGTGAAGAGTCATCCAATAAGACTGTCATTGCAGGGTATTTATGGCCTTTATTTTTTTATACTAGTTAGGGAATACACTAATTAACCAAAAATACTCCTATAGCAGAGACATTTATGAGAAAGGGGTTTTAACCCTGAAGCATAACAGCATTAATTATAAATTTTAAAGAAGAAAGACCACAGTAACCTGTATTCTTTAACTCCACTTCGGTATGTATGTGTGCTTTTCAGAGGCTTTCAGACTATAGCTTAGGTACAACAGAAGCAAATTTCCATAATACATTTTATGGAAAAAAGAAGGTGATTCAACCAATTTCAAAGAAGGCATGACAAATTTTGGGAGTAAGTCTCAACACCTTTTCCAGCCAAGACTGTGATGCCAATTTAGAGGGATTCTGAACTCTATGCTTAGAAGCAACTGTCAGCCCAGGCTATAGATCCCCCAAGGGTGTTCGTTGTTGTACAATGTTTCATATGTTATTGAATGCATTGAACCATTCAAAAATAGGAGATTTTACATTAAAATGAACTCTTCTAGAACTACTCTTAAAATAGTGACTTATGGCAAAGGTCAGTGACATGAGTAATAGCTACTCTCTTTAGACAGGTGATCCTAAAATTCAACAGGCGTTCCTATTGAAACTCCATTGCTACCCCCTTCCTTACCTATCCCTTCACTCATTTTGTTAATATCCAGGCACCTGTAGATACATAATTTTGCAACCTTGTTCTTTATAATACATTTTACTAATGGTCTCTTAAATTCTATAAATGATACAGGTGTTTTGTTTTGTATTTGAAATTTGGCCTTAAGGTATTATTTTTCTAGAAAGTATATGTAGCAAAGTCAGCTTGACCATTTAATGATTGAATAACAGTATCTACATATGGAAATTTACTTTCAGATACAATATCAAATAACTACATATAATCTCATCAGCTGTACATAAATCTATGAATTTTACTGGGAAAAATGGTTTTCTTTAAATAAAATACTATCACAACAAATATTATGTTTATTTAGTAGTGCACATAAAGTTTAGAATTTATAAAGTGGAAATATGTAATTTATGCAATAGTTATTTATTGAACATATATGTCAACCACTATGCAAGGTGTAAACATGCTAAAAATTAACTTTTATGGAGAACTGTGGTGAAATTTGTAATTTTTTTAGACACTCCTGTATCTAACTTTTTTTAATGTAAAATACTAGTTGGTATTGTCATACAAACCATAGAGAAATTCTCTTTATTGAGGACTCTTTTTTTCTCCTCAAACTGCATTTTTTAGTGAGCATTTATTACCTAGCAACCAAACCATAAAATAACTCATGTTAGATCTTAGATTGATATGGTTCTTTTGCTAGCTGTGGTATAAAATATTTATTATAATGAAACCCATAGACATTTTCTCCACAACAACAAAGGATTTAAGAATTATTGTACCAGCTTGCTCACTTTAGGCAAGCACATTTCAGCTTTCAGGGTTTTCTGATTGATATTCTTTGAAGTTCTGAAAATACCATCCTGGTAAATGATACCCCACAGACTAAAATCATATTTTCACTTGTGGAACGATAGGCCAGCGTAGCGTACACCTTCCTGTGGCAGACTGACTATACCCTACTTGGCATTGGCATCAATGACGGTATTATTAGAGAGCATGGTGGAAGCCTCAACAATGCAACCAATAAGAGACACTTACCTTGTGCAGTTCTTTCCAATGGAGTTACCTTAAATATGTGTATAATCTTGTGAAACACTTACTTACTTCTACACATGAATGCCACTCTGAAATCTGTCTTATGACCTCAAAACATGGTTAACATCAACCATGAGAGGCAGTGTGCTCAGTGGTCAAGCTCTTGGCCTCTGAAGCCAGATGGTCTATGTTTGAATCTTGACCTTCTACATCTTAGGTGTGTGATCTTTGATGGATTACCATGCAAACACTCTGTGCCTCAGTATTCTCATTCACAATGAGGGCATAATGATAGCATCTATTGCATAGACTTGTTTTGAGATTAAAATGAATTTACTCAGGTAAAGCACTTAGAGCAGAGTATACCATAGCCGTGATTATAAAATTTACCTTCTGTAGAGTTAAAACCCCAAGTGTGACCTTGATCATGCTTGATGACCTTTGCATTTAATGTATAATGACTTCCTGCACTGTTTCCAAGAGTGGTCCTTTGAAAAGCTTTCTGCTATCTTCAGATCTCCAACTCCACCTTTCACTTTCATTAGTTGACCCTTTGGCCTACTCACTGAAATGATTCATTGAGGTCTCCTAAAGGAAGGTCTCTTTTCCATTTATAAATGTCTCTAAGCAATTGTGTTCCTACTCTAAATTTGCTATTGATGTTTAGAAAGAACCCCATTCCCCAAGTATTTTTGTTTTTTATCAAAGCTAACTACTTTGCTTGTGCTCTTGATTTTATTTTCTCTTCCCTTCTCTGAATTCACCAAGTGTTCACTCTCCTATTAGCAGCTATGTAGTTTGTAATTGTCCCCCAACTCACTCTTCTTATCCATAGTGACTGTATGTCCTACATTCCAGGTACAGTCCTACTTTACATCTGTTGTAGATAAATTGACATGGTTATTGTTTGGTATCTTTTTTCATTTGTGTCTCAATTAAGGCAATAAGTTACAGGGTCAGTTCTATTGCAAGCAACAAATAATCTATGCCTTCCACTGCCCCCCAAACATTCAAATATAAATATTTGTTTTTAGTCCTCCCCAGAGGATATGTTTATATTGATGAGAGAGAGAGAGAGAGAGAGAGAGAGAGAGAGAGAGAAGGAGAGAGAGGAACATCAATGTGAGAGAGAAACATTAATTGGTTGCCTCCCATATGCACCTGCCTTGTCCGGGGATTAAACCCACAACCTGAGTATGTCCCCTG
Source organism: Molossus molossus (assembly GCF_014108415.1). Lineage (NCBI taxonomy): Eukaryota > Metazoa > Chordata > Mammalia > Chiroptera > Molossidae > Molossus > Molossus molossus. The sequence continues at coordinate 70,558,247 of NW_023425344.1, read as the reverse complement.
ACTGGAAATCAAAGGCATGATCCTTGGATGCACTGGCTAATGCTCCAACCAACTAAGCCACACCAGCCAGCACTAAATATTTGTTTTTTCTTTATCATTAGTGTCTGATCTCCTTACCATGATTCCTACTTTCATTTTTCTCAGTCTTTTAGAGAACACCTCTTCCTTCTCTCATCTCTAAATACATATATTACCTTTTATTCTGTTCCTCTTCCTCTCTTCTCTCTTTTCTTTTTACTCTTTTCAATATTCCAACCGCTGTCACTGTTAGAGAGTCTTAATGTATTTCTATATTTTCAAACAGCCTACTGGGTCATCTCCCCATATCCCGCATGCCTGCTCTTCAAACCCAAATCAGGTTTTCCAGTTTTTAAAATCTGGAATAATCAAATAGCCTACTATCTTTTCTGTCCTATTTTAAATGCACTCTGACTTTATGGCCAGAATAATTTCTCTGAAGCTCAGATTGCATAGAAAACAACCATTTACAAAACCCCATCCTGAAATTCAAGGTTCTTAAGAATATGCTTCAAATTCTTAAATGTTTCATTGTTGAATCACATCTGGTGGGATTCAGTTTTATTCTGTTGTATTTAAATATAAAAAAATTAACATAAATGTATTTTTGGGAAGGGACCAACTAGGGTAAGAGTTTTACAGATGCTTACAATAAAACACTTGTGGACATAGACAATAGTGCAGTGAAGGCCTGGGTGGGAGGGAGTCATTGGGGGGAAAAAAGGAAGACATCTGTAATACTCTCAACAATAAAGATAAATGTAAACAATTTAAAAACAAAGAAAATAAACTAAAAAGTATTTGAGGTAGATAAAATCAGGGAGCCTGAACAATGAAATATTTTGGTAATACCCAGAGCTTTGAGGAAGAGAGATTTTACAGTTGTGCTGGTGACAGAGTCCTCTGTACGTTAAACAATGTGAACATGTGAACATGCTGAACTGTGCCTAGATGTTTTCTGACCAGAATGTGAGGAGCAATCTAGCCAGAAAAGCTAATTGTATTTCTTGATATTTCTGTATGAAAAACAGTGAGTTTTTCTCTCATTTCCTCAGTTGGTTTTCAAGATACCATACTCTATTTATTTTTCTCTTAACTCATTTTTTATGTTTCCTCTTACTGCATTCAGACTTTCTCCAAAATATCACTGGATAATCTAATTATATCTCATGGTTTAAATGGAATCCACATGGTATGGACTCCAAAATTAATAATTAGAGTCCCGATTTATCTCTTGAGGTTCAGAGTAACAGAACCAATTACCTTCTCAACATTTCCACTTGAATGTCTAAGAAGTTTCTCAAAATTAACACATATAAAGATAAGTGTCAGTTATGCTACACTTGCCAACTAAATAAACAAAAAACTTTCTTTATGTAGTCTTCTCATTCCGTAAATGTTGCCACTTTTACCCACTTTTTATGGATCAAAAATCCAGGATTAGTTTATTCTTCTTCTTATTCCTACAGCTTCATAGTGTGTCCAGACAGAAAAATAAATAAATAAATACTGAAAGAGCAAAGAGCAACTTTCACAATAGAAACCATAACATAAATACTGCTACCACCCTAGTTCAAGCTATGTTCATTATGTGTGGAATACTGAAGACTTCTGTTTCCTCACTTGTATGCTTTTCTCCTAGAGTCTATTCCTCACCTAGCTGCCACAGTAAATTTTAAAAATATGCACATAAGATTGTTATTTTTCTGCTCAAACCCTTCCAAGATCTCCCTACACAAATAAATTAAAATCTAAACTCCTTACCATGCTGTTTAAGGTCTTATATAATCTTTTCCTGCCTCCTCTTTGAATTTCTTTCCCATAACTCTTTCTCTAAATCATTCTGCTCCTCCCACACTGGTATTATTACTGCTTTTCAAACACATAAAGTTGTTTGTTTCTTCAAGGCCTATATATTATCTCTACCTTCTGACTGGAAAACTTTTTTTTTACATCTGTTCTTGGTTTGCTCCATTGCTTCATTCAGATTTTTGGTCAGAAACCTTCTTCCTCAAATAACTGTTTCACTCTATCAAGAATCATCAGTATATTTCATTATTTTGTACCTCTTTCTATGCTTTTTAAAAAACAGAACTCATTATAACTTGCCATGTTTATATGTATTTGTTTGTTCATTGTTTAAGTCTTTCAATAAAACAGTCTGTGTGTGGAATTTTATTAAACTTAGTCCAAAAAAATATATATATCATCAGTACTGATAATCAATGACTGGCACATAACAGATACCCAGTAAGTATTTTTGAACAAATGTCAAATGAACTATGGGTGGGAGACTTTCTTCAATATGTATCTTGGCATTATCACAAAATCTAGGCTTTTTTCTTACTCAGTATGTAGTCTCATGAAAAGCTTGTTACAATTTTGAGTTGAGGCTATGTTTATAATAGTTTTTAAATCTAGGTTTTAGGAGAATCCATAAATAAGTAACAACTCATGTTATTAGAATTCTTTCTACAACGTCTTTTAAGCTTATGTTTGAGTAACTTAATTTTTGAGACCCACTATCTAATAGTCTTAACTATTAGAAACTATTTTATATTTTTAGTTATTCATTTATTAAATACATATTGAATTATCTAGGCTCTGGATCCCAGTGATTTCAACATGTCGGTCTTAGTTTATCTTTAAACATCCCTTCCTATTAGAGGCCATTTATTATATTTTTGTACTTTGTTTAACAAAGCCTTTAATTTAAAAACAATTTTCAGCCCAGCCGGTGTTGCTCAGTTGGTTGAGTGTCATCCCATGCACTAAGAGGTCGCTGGTTCAATTCTCAGTCAGGGCATATGCCTGGGTTGTGGGCTCAATTCCCAGTTGGAAGCATGCAGGAGGCAGCCCATTGATGTTTCACTCTCATTGATGTTTCTATCTCTCTTTCCCTTCCTCTCTCTCTAAAATATTAATAAAACATATTTCAAAAAGAACAAAAAACCAATTTTCCTTATTTTCTAGAAGGCACAGAATGGTTAGTTAAGGCTGTCTTAACACAGTACACTTGACGTTTTTACTCAGGGACACTTGACATGGTCATTTCCAATAATCCTAAACCATTAGAGTCCAAACTGTTTTGTCCCCTTATATTTCTTTTTTTAAAAACAAGTAATGTGTTCAGTAGACATCCTACATCATCCCTGAGCTTATAATCCCCTTGTCCTTACTCTTAAACTATACCTCCCTTAATGCCATCCCATTCCTAATGCTCACTGCATTTCCAACATTCCCTGGGGATAGAAATCCCAATGAGTAGCAACCAGTGATGTCTGTTTCACCTATTATTTGGTTATAAAAGTTAATGGTTTTTGAATTTCAACATATAAAAACATCTTCTTCTGTGTCAAAACCGCTGTAATGAGCTTGGCCCTTTCAAATCATTATCATTTATCCCTGTTTTTTAACATAACATGACCGGCCCTTCAGCATTGCACCTCAACCTTCTTTCTATTTGTTTCTCTTACAGACCCACACCCCATATCCTGGCTACCTAGACTGCTGCTCCCTTTTTTTCTCTAAACCTTTGCAAGCAGTCTTGATATTCATTTGCCTCCTGCATTAGATTCACATGGCACGTTTCAATTCAGAGGGCAGTTGCTCTGGAAAGACTTCGTCAACTCCCTAGAAAGTTTACTATTCTCTTTCGTGCCCAACCATTATAGTTTGCATGTACCTCCAATATGACACTCTTCCAGTGGTGTTGTCACCTTTGATATACAGGTCTATCTTTCTTCTAGTATGTAGGGGATGCTAAGAGCTATGCCCTTGGTGAGCAAGTTTTGTTTTTTTCTGACAGTGTTGAGAATATAAAACTGTGAATGACGTTACATTGCACTTACTAGAAATTATGATCCAAGATGTGTCTTCAGTTTTGGGGTGTCAGCAAATAGTAAAGAATAGCTAGATCTATATCCACAGTCTTTTGTAAGACTCACAATGATGCCGGAGCAAACCTGGTATAAATCACTGTAACAACCAACCACAGGAGCTTCTTCTGTCTGATGGATCATATTTTGAATCGTTTGACACAAGCTATGCATGCAATTACTGTATAATGACTGTATAATTGTGTTGGAGTTCCTCTTGCTCCTTTGTCACTTAGGTAGAAGAGATTAAGAAAAGAACAGGGTATAAATTCTTCTGGAAGTAAATATATAACTAAGATTTATTTTTTCACTTTATTTTTTCAATAGTTTTATTTTCTTGGAATAAGCAAAATGATAAGATATCTACCTATAGTATGATTCCAAGTACCATTGTACTGTCAAAAATATGAAAAGCCAGTTCACTTGAGTCCAAAAATATATTTTTTTTCATTTATGCTTTTATATACTTATTCATTCATTCACTGAGTAACTTTATGTAAGAAGACAAACTTCATGGGGATTTTATTTAAATAAGGTCATAACTATAAAGATTTATAAGCCATAATAATTGAACAACTACTATAAGTCATCTTAGAAATATTCCAGAATCCTACAATCTTGTTATTTATGGCAGAGACTGGCTACCTCATTAGGTAATGTGTTTTCCTCCTCCTTACCCCAAAGGCATATATCTAGACTATATTTTCAAGACTCTTGCAGGTAGGCATGGGTGTAGACTAAGTTCTAGATATTAGAATATGAACAGGTATGCCTGGCCGGTGTGACTCAGTGGTTGAACCTTTACCCATGCACCAAGATTCCCAATCAGGGCACATGCCCAGGTTGTATGCCCAATCTCCAGTTGGGGGTCATGCAGGAGGAGGCGGATAGATGTTCTCTCTCATCGATGTTTCTATCTCTCTCTCCCTCTCCCTTCCTCTCTCTAAAATCAATAAAGAGCCCTGGCCGGTTTGGCTCAGCGGTCAGAGCGTCGGCCTGCGGTCCGGAGGGACCCGGGTTCAGTTCCTGTTAGGGGCACGTACCTCGGTTGCAGTTTGTCCCCGGCCCTGGTCAGTTGTGCGGGTGGCAGCCACTCGATGTGTTCCTTTCACGTCGATGTTTCTCTCTCTCTCTCTGTTCCTCTCTCTCTCTCCCACTCTACCTGAACAAAAAAATGGAAAAATGTCCTCGGGTGAGGATAAAAAATAAATAAATAAATAAATAAATAAATAAATAAATAAATAAATAAAATAAAATCAATAAAGAAAAAAAAATTAAAAAAAAAAAGAATATAAGCAGGTATTATATGAATCACTGACAAACCTGACCCATGACAACCTCCTGTGTGTGATGCTCTACATTCTTTTCCTTTCTACCCAGCTAATGCAAAGAAGCACAGTGACACCAGCAGCCAAATGGTTGTACATGTACATGTACACTCAGTGAGAAGAGCCTAGGTCTCAAAATCAGTGTTTGGAAGAAAGACGCCTACTTTTATGGGCTACTTTTTTTTTTTTTTTTTTAATTACATGAGCAAGAAAGAAACCACTGGCTTTTTGAAGTTTATCTTTTTAGATGATAAGTGTTATCTTCTTAACAAACCATGCTTATAGCCCCTTCTTCCATATGGAACACCACCAAAATCCCAAGACTTATGAGTATAGAATATTTACATTCAAGACACAAGAATAGGGACATTGGAGACATGTATTTTTTTCCAGTTAGATTGAATGGAATGGGGTATCTAATGAGAGGAATGAAAACAGAATAAGTCCCTATGGCATGTTATAAGGAAGAAAGGAATACATGAAGATCTTTATTTGGGGCCTAAGAAATGAAATTTCTCCGTAAAGAAAAGTACTATGTGGATTTTTCTGCATTTCTGAAATGGATGCTATTTGCGAGAAGGGACTCTGAGGGTAGATTTCCATTTGTTTTGTGTATATTCTAAGACTTAAAATACTGCCTGCCACAAAGTAGGTCCTCCATAAAAATCTATTCAGTGAATGAGTGAATTTCATTTTTTTTCAAAGTGGCTAAACCATTTTTTTTCATTTTAATTATTTTATTGTTGAGAGTATTACAGATGTGTCCATGGGTTATGCATATATGCATATAAGTTTTATGATTAATGTCCTCCCGTCCTCCTTCCCACCTTCCCTCTGAAATCTGTCAATCTGTTCCATGCTTCCATGTCTGTGGACCTGTTTCGTTTGTCAGTTAATTTTGTTCATTGGATTCAACATATAAGTGAGATCATGTGATGTTTGTCTTTCTCTGACTGGCTTATTTCACTTAGCATAAAAATCTTTAGGTCCATCTATGCAGTTTCAAACAGTAAGAGATCTTTTTTTTTTTCAGCTGCACAGTGTTCCAATGTGTAAATATACAATAGCTTTTTCGTCCACTTGTCGACTGATGGGTACTTGGGCTGTTTCCAGATATTGGCTATTGTAAGTAATGCAGCTAAGAACACAGTGGTACATATATTCATTCTGATTGGTGTTTTGGATTCGGAGGATACATTCCTAGAAGTGGGATCACTGGGTCAAGTGGTAATTCCATTTTTAATTTTTTGAGGCAGCTCAGTACTGTTTTCCATAGTGGCTGCACCTACCAGCAACACACTAGGGTTCCCTTTTTTCCATATCTTCTCCAGCACTTGTCATTTATTAATTTGTTGATGATGGCCATCCTGACAGGGTGGGTGAGGTGATACCTCATTATGGTTTTAATTTGCATCTCTGATGATTAGTGACATTGAGCATTTTTTCATATGTCTGTTAGCCATTTGTATGTCTCTGTAGAGACAAATCTATTCAGATCCTTTGCCCATATTTAAATTAAATTGTCTTCCTCTTGTTGAGTTGTATGAATCCTTTGCATATTTTAGAAATTAACCCCTTATCCACTGTATCACTGGTAAATGTGTTCTCCCATACAGTGGGTTCCCTTTTCATTTTGATGCTGGTTTCCTTTTTTTTTATCATCCTCACCCAAGGACATTTTTCCATTTTTTGTTCAGATAGAGCGGGAGGGAGAGAGAGGAAGAGAGAGAGAGAGAGAGAGAGAGAGAGAGAGAGAGAGAGAGAGAGAGAAACATCAATGTGAAGGCACACATTGAGTGATCGCCACCCGCACAACCAACCAGGGCCGGGGACAAACTGCAACCGAGGTACGTGCCCCTAACAGGAACTGAACCCGGGTCCCTCCGGACCGCAGGCCGATGCTCTAACCGCTGAGCCAAACTGGCCAGGGCAATGCTGGTTTCCTTTCATGTGCAGAAGCTTTTTAGTTTGATGTAGTCCCATTTGTTTACTTTTCCTTTTTTTTTTTTCCCCTAGGAGATGTATCAGCAAAAATTCTGCTATGTGAGATATCTGAGATTTTACTGCCTATGTTTTCTTCCATGATTTTTATGTTTTTGCAGCTTATATTTAAGTCTTTTATCCATTTGAGTTTATTCTTGTGTATGGTGCAATTTGGTGATCTAGTTTCTTTTTTCTTTTCTTTTTTTTGCAGGTAGCTGTTCAATTTTCCCATCACCATTTATTAGAGAGACTGTTTTATTCAATTATATGTTCTTGTCTCCTTTGTCAAATATTAATTGACCATAATGGAATGGGACAATTTTTGGCATCTCTGTTCTGTTCCATTGATCTGTCTGCCTGTTCTTGTGCCAGTACAGGCTGTTTTGATTACAGTGGCTTTGTAGTATACTTTGATATCTGTTGTTATGATCCCTCCAATTTTGTTCCTCTTTCTCAAGATTGATATGGCTATTCTGGATCATTTTTGGTTCCATATAAATTTTTGGAATATTTGTTCTAGTTCTGTGAAATATGCTGTTGGCATTTTAATAGGAATTACAATGAATATGTATATTCCTTTGGGAAGTATGAACATTTTAATGATGTTAATTCTTTTAATCCATAAACATGGTACATTCTTTCAATTGTTTGTATCTTCCTCTATTTCTTTTTTCAGTGTGCTATAGTTTTTTGAATACATGTCTTTTACCCCCTTGGTTAAGTTTATTGCCAGGTGTTTTATATTTTTTGTTGCAATAGTAAATAGTGTTTTGTTTTGTTTTTAGTTTCTCTTTCTGAGAGTTCATTATTGGTATATAAACATGCCACTGATTTTCAGATGTGAATTTTGTGCTTGTTTCTTCGTCATAGTCATTTATTAAATCTAGTAGTTTTTTTGGTTTTAGGGTTTTCTATGTAAAATATCATGAATAGGTGAATTTTTAATACTTAAAGTCTCTCAGCCTAATCATGATAATGCCCTTATTGAACACAAACACATTCTAATATTACAATTGATGATAGTTCTATTATCAGAATTCTATAGCAAGTTCTCCCATTTCCAGTGAATATCTTTAAGTATTTAAAATTATCTTAATGTAACTAGTCATCAAGAATTCTTAAAGGTCACACTAAGTACAGAATCTGTTCCTCATCTCAACTGTTTAAGCAATCGTTTTAGTCTTTTTTATAGGATAGAGGAGCAGTGGCAGAAGAAAGAGAGAGTGAACTTAGAAAATCTTTCACAAAAAGTGAACCGCAAAGAATACTCTACATATATAAAGGGATCCCAGCAAAGAACACCTATCGACTGCTACATTTCCATGCCACTGAACTGAAATTCCATGAAACCTGAGTTTTGTGCGATATCAGTAGGGGTTCTTCAAGAGACAGTGATTGGAAAAAAATATATAGTTTCTTGTTTTTGTTTTAATGTGTGACATGTTGTGTGATGCTAGCACTTGCAGTGATGGCAGGAAACAAGAATCTCTGTTAGCAGTTTCTTTAGCATTTCTTGGGTATTGCGTTTTGTTTTTATTCTATATATTCTCTTTGCATTTCAGTTTTGGAAATTTCTGTTGACTTATTGTCAAGCTCACTAATTCTCTGCTCAACTATGTCCAGTTTACTGATGAACCCAACAAAGGCATTCTTAATTCATGTAACAGTGTTTTAATTTTGTTCCAGTTTTATTGAGATACAATTGACATAAATTGCTGTTTGAAATTAAGGTGTGCAGCATAATGGTTTGAGTTACATATATTGTGAAATGATTATCACAATAAGTTTATTTAGCATGTATCATCTTAAATAGATACAATAAAAAGAGAAAGCAAAAAAAAAAGGCACTTTTTTTTTTTCAGTGATTAGAACTATTAGGATAATCTGTCTTAACAATTTTCATATATATCACCCAGCAGTGTTAGTTTCAATTATCATACTATACATTTGATCCCTAGTACTTACCTTGTAAATGGAATTTTGTACTGTTTGACCACTTTCTTCAATTACCACTTCCCCCTCCTGCTACTTCCAACCTCTGGTAAACATGATAAAAACAAACCTGATCTCTTTTTCTGTTTTTTTGTTTTGTTTTGTTTTGTTTTGCTTTTAAGATTCCCCTTATAAGTGAGAGCACACACTATTTGTCTTTATGGGTCAGATTTATTTCACTTAGCATAATGATGCCCTCAAGGTCCATCCACATCTCAAATGAAAGAAATTTCTCTTTTTTAATGGCTGAATAATATTTCATTACACACACACACATACCACAACTTCTTTATCCATTCATCCATCAGTGGACACAAGTTATAATGAACACAAGTTATTTCCATGCCATGGGTTTTGTAAATAATACTGCTATGAACATGGAAGTGCAAATAATCTTTTTGAGTTAGTGTTTTTGTTTTATTAAGATATATTCTCAGAACTGCTGGGTCATATAGTTGTTCTTTTTGAGAATCCTCTCTTGTTTTCCATAGTGGTTGTACCTGTTTACAATCCTTGTGATAAGAGCTCTTAGGATTTTCTCTCCTAACAACTTTCCTATGTCATACGTCAGTGTTAGCTATTATCATCTTATTGTACCTTACATCTCTAGCACTTATTTCTCTTATAACTGGAAGTTCCTACCTCTTGACAACCTTCCTCCAATTCTCCTTTTCCCCATACTCCACCTCTGCTAACAAAAGCCTGATCTCTTTCTCTGAGTTTGTTTTTGTTTAGATTTCACATATACGTGGTATAAAACAGTTATTGGTCTTTCTCTGTCTGACTATTTCACTTAGCATAAAGTCCTCTAGATCCACCCATGCTGTCACAAATGAGAGGAATTTATATATTTTATGGTCAAGTACTAGTCCATTATGTATATATACCACATCTTCTATATCCATTCAACTACAGATGGACACTTAGTTTACTTCCATATATTGGCTATTGTAAATAATACTGCAGTGAACATAGGGAGTGCATATATCTTTTCAAATTTGTTTTCTTTGAATAAATATCCAGAACTGGAATTTCAGAATTGTGTGGTAGTTCTATGTTTAAAAATTCAGATAAGTCCCTGTTTTTCACAGTGGCTGTACCAATTTACATTACCACCAGAAGTACGCAAGCATTTAATTTTCTCCAAATCCTCACCAACAATATTTATTTGTTGTCATTTGATGATAACTATTCTGACAGGTGTGAGGTGGTTTCTCATTGTAATTCTGATTTGCATTTCACTGATGATTAGTCATATTTAGCATTTTTTCATGTGTCTGTTGGCCATCTGTATGTCTTCTTTGGAGAAATTTCTATTCAGGTATTCTGTCCATTTTTAAAAATCAAATAGTTACATAAAAAATATTGAGCTTTAGCCTGGCTGGTGTGGCTCATTGCCTGAATGTCGACCCATGCACCAAGAGGTCACCAGTTTGATTCCCTGTTGGGACACATGCCTAGGTTGTGGGCCCGATCCCCAGTTGGGGGCATGTAGGAGGCAGCCAGTTGATGTTCTCTCTCATCAATGTTTCTATCTCTCTTTTCCACTCCTTTTCTCTCTCTCTAAAATTAGTGTAGATAAAATTTTTTTTAATTATTGAATTTTGTGAGTTCTTTATATATTTTTTAATATTATCCCCTTATCACACATATTATTTGAAAATGTCTTCTCCCATTCAGTAGGTAGCTTTTCACTTTATTGGTGGTTTCCTTTGTTGTGCAGCAGCTTTTACATTTGAGGTAGTCCCATTGGTTTATTTTGCTACATTGCCCATGCCTGAGGAGACAGAGCCCAAAAAGTTATTGCTAAGAGCAACGTCGAAGAATTGACTCTATGTTTTCTCTAGGAGTATTATGATTTTGGGTCTTACATAAGTCTGCAATGCATTTTGAGTTTATTTTTGTGTACGGTATAAGAAAATTGTGTAGTTTCATTCTCTTGCATGTAGCTGTCCAGTTTTCCCAGCACCCTTTGTTGAAGTGACTGTCATATCCAAAAAAGTATTGCCATAACCCATGTCAACGAGTTATTTTCCTGTTTTCTTATGGAGGTTTATAGTTTTAGTTTTTATATTAAGTTTTTAATTTATGTTAAGCTATTTTTTTTGTCAGTGGTGTAAGGTTGGGTCTATTGTTATTCTTTTACATGGAATATCTAATTTTCCCAGCACCATTTATTGAAAAGACTGTCTTTTTTTTCATGGAGTGTTCTTAACTGCTTTGTCAAATATTATTTGACCATATACGCTTGGGTTATTTCTGAGGTCTTTTGTCTATTCCATGGATCTATTTGCTTTTATGTCATTATCATGCTGTTTTGATTAATACAGCTTTATTTATTTATTTATTTATTTATTTTTATCCTCACCTGAGGATATTTTTCCATTTTTTGTACAGATAGAGTGGGAGGGAGAGAGAGGAAGGGAGAGAGAGAGAGAGAAACATCGATGTGAAGGGACACATCGAGTGGCTGCCACCCTCACGACCAACCAGGGCCGGGGACAAACTGCAACCGAAGTATGTGCCCTTCCTTAGCAGGAACCGAACCCGGGTCTCTCCGGACCGCAGGCCGAGGCTTAAACCGCTGAGCCAAATTGGCCAGGGCTGATTAATACAGCTTTATAGACTGTAGCTTTAAATCAGAAAATAGGATAACTCCTGCTTTGTTTTACCTTCTCAGAACTGATTTGGCTATTTAGGGTCTTTTGTGGTTTCATATATTTTAGCATTGTCTTTTCTAGTCTGTAAAAAAAAAAAAAAAAAGAATGCCATTGTAGTCTTGATAGGGATTGCATTAAATCTACATATGGCTTTTGGCAGTATAGACATGTTAACAATACTAATTCTTTCAATTGTGAACATGATACCTTTTCATTTATTTGTATCTTTGTTGATTTATTTAGTTTTAGAGATCTTCTACCTCCTTAGTTAAGTTTATTCCTTAGTATTTATTGTTTTTGATGCTGTTGTGAGATTTTTTTCCAGTTAATTCTTTTTTTAGTGTATAGAAATGCTACTGATTTTTTAATGTTAATTTTGTATCCAGCACCTTTACTGAAATAATTGATTAGAGCTAATAGTTTTTTTAGTGCCATGTTTAGGTTTTTCTGTATACAAAATCATGTCTTCTGCAAATGAAGACAATTTTACTTATTTTTTTCCAATTCTTATGCCTTTCTTTCTTTTGCCTTTTTATTTTACTTAAGATTTTTATTGAATTTATTAAAATGACATTGGTTAATAAAATATATAGGTTTCAAGTGTACATTTCTATAGTGCATCATCTGTATACTGCATCATGTGCTTACCACCCAAAATTATCTAGTTCCATCACCATTTATCCCTCTTTTACCCTCTTCTACCTCTCCCCACCCCCTTTTCTTTTTGGTAATCAACATACTGTTGTCTGTGTCTTTGAGTTTTTTTGGTTTGTTTTTGTTTTTTTGCTTAATCCCTTCGACATTTTACCTAGCCCCTCAACTCACCTCCCCTCTGACAGCTGTCAGTCTGTTCTCTGTATCTGTGAGTCTGTTTCTATTTTGTTTGTTAGTTTATTTTGTTTATTAGATTCCAGATACAAGTGAAATCATCTTATGGTATTTATCTTTCTCTGACTGGCTTATTTCACTTAACATAATGCTCTCCAGGTCCATCCATGCTGTCACAAAAGGTAAGATATCCTTCTTCTTTACAGCCAAGTAGTATTCCATTGTGAAAATGTAACAGCATTTTTTAAGATTTTCATTTAGTGAATTTATTCTTTTTTATTATTATTGACACTATTACAGATGTCCACCAACCCCCTCACAGCCTTTTGCCCACCTCCACCCAACACCTCCCACTCTGGCCTTCACCATACTATTGTCTATATCCATGAGCTATGCATGTATGTCCCTTGGCTCATATCTTCGCCTTCTATCATCTAGTCCCCTCCCCTCCCTCCCCTCTGAGATCTGTCAGTTTGTTCCATGTACTGTCCTTGCCTCTGGTTCCATTTTTTTCATCAGTTTACCTTGCCTGATCTGGCAAAGATTTTCAGCACTTTGTTGAATAGGAGTGGTGAGAGTGGACAAATTTGTCTTGCTTCTGATCTGGCAGAAAAAGCTTTCAACTTTCCAACATTTAGTACAATATTAGCTGTGGACTTATCTTATATGACTTTATTATGTTGAGGTACATTTTTTATACCTAATTTGTTAAGAGTTTTTATAATGGGCAAATGTTGAATTTTGTCAAATGCTTTTTCTGCATCTATTGAGATAATAAAATGGAAACAAAATATTCTATGATCAATGTGATTGTCATATTGATTGATTGGCATATGTTGAGCCATCCTTGAATCTCAGGTGTAAATCCCACTTGGTCATGGTGAATGATCCTTTAAATGTGTTGCTGATTTCAGTTTGCTAGTAAATTATTAAAAACGTTTCCATTTATAATTATCAGGGATATGGATCTGTAGTTTTATTATCTGGTAGTGTCTTGTGTGGCTTTTAGATCAGGGTAATTTTGGCCTCTTGTTAAAATAATTGAAAATCAATTTCAGGCCATTGGACAGAGCTCCTAGCCCTATTCTTACATGAATAAATAAAACACATATTGAAACACCATGAGTATAGACAAATTATCATTTTGTCTTTACATACTAAATACAGAGTACTCAATTTGACAGATGGTAGGAAACCAACAAATAGGTGAGCTGTCTATGTGAAAACAAAACTGGTTATAAATGTAACACAATAAAATTAACAGAATGGTTTTATTCAGGAATACTAAAATTGTCCTTAATAAAAAAAAGGGCAGTTCTTTAAAGTATAGATAATTCTTCTAAATGATTTCCGCGCTATTCAGTTGTTTTTCCTGCCCTAAAGCATGGAGAAGGTTTTTCACCATGAGAACTTTCAGTGGAAAATTGAGAATCTATTATTACTAATCTAATCTTTAAGGCTTCTATGCACATATTGAGAGAAAGTTTAGTGGGGAGTTTTTATAAGACTGCTGTCTCATTAAGGAATTATTGGAGAGATAGAATTGGAAAACTCTGACTCCTTACACAACAATATAATAAAAACAAAATAGCAGACACTAGCTATTTGTATTTATCCCTGTCCTTTAGATGATATACTTCTCATATATTAAGAATGTGCCATTTTTCTGTCATCTCTGCTTGTCAGCTAAGCATAGCATCAATCTCTGTTACCAATACTAATAAGAGGCAGCAGTTTCTATACTAGTATTGAAAGTCAATCAATTTTTGACCTTTCAGTAAAGGTTCCAAAAAATTTTGTTTTTAATAGATAATGAAGTGGCATAACACAGGAAACATGCATGTGTGTGTGTGCGTGCGTGTGCGTGTGTGTGTGAAGCAAAATATAGTAAAAACAAATAGCTCTGGCAAAACTTAAAACATTTGGTTTTAAATATGAGGTAAACTCAACATGTTTGAATACAGTGATATTTTCAACAACATAATATCAGTGAAATGTGATATAGTAGCCTAAAAATGTGACACAAAAGATAAAGTTTTCTGCCCTGGCTGGTGAGGCTAGGTTGGTTGGAGTGTCGTCTCATACACCAAAAGTTCTCAGGTTCAATTCCAGTCAGGGCACATACCTGCTTTGCAGGTTGGATCCTTGGTTGTGGCACATACAGGAGGCAACTAATCAATCTCTCCCAATCTTTCTCTCTCTCTCCCTCCCTCCTTCCTCTGTTTCTAAAATCAATAAAAACATATCCTTGAACAGGAGGGGGAAAAAGAATCTGAAACTTCCAGAGATTATAGAATTTCTGATATTTTCTCAGAAGAACAGATGACTTTTTTCCTCCATCATAATCACCGTCTTCATCACTGCTCATGGTTGACAGACTTGGACAAAGCCAAATACTACAAGTAATTTCCTCCTAACAAGAAGGGCAAAGGATTGGTTGATTACTTGACTGATGAAACCCTAAGTAGCTCTTTTTCTGTGCCAACCACTATTTTTCAGTACTCTATAAATATTCACTTATTTAATCCTCATCAAAACCATACAAGATAAGTCCTATTATCCCATTCTACAGATAGAAATACTGAATACATTTCCCCAAGGGAACACAGCAAGAAAGGATCAGGTCTGGGGTTTGCACTCAGACATTAAGCTGCTTTCAACTGCTTAATTCACAGAATACTTTTAGTCTTATTTGTTCATGTTTTAGAACTAACAGAGATGGATATATTAAGAGCACATTGTTTGACTAGATATTAATTCTTTCATTTATTTCCCTGCTATTAAGTACAATGATATGAATTCCTTTTCTTGTGATCATTTTCCCAAATGTATTACACTTCATCAAATATCTTGGGAAAGTGTTTGATCATCTCCTGCAGTTGAGCAGTTCAAAAACTATAAATATTTAAACCTATATTCTCATTAATATGAATAATTCCATTCCAAGAAGTGTTTGTACAATCTCATTATGCAGGTAACAAGAAAGACCTTCCCTTGGGAGAAATACTTCATTCCTATGCAATTAAAATATGAGAAAAATAATTTTAAAAGGCACAATAAGATTTACAATTTCTTATAATTTTAGTAATTTTATTGTTACTGTAGCAAAAAAATAAAAACAGTGAATAATTAGAAATGAAAAGATTTGTTTCTAGGAAAAAAAGTTGAGTATAAGCATCTTTGGGATGAAACCAAATGGTGTATTTTTGATGATTCCAATTTTATGTTTAATGCAATAGCATGATTACCCTAATTTAAGTATTGGGCTTACCTGTCATGTAAAGAGATTGATATGAATGGCTGTTCGTCTGGAAACCTTTGAATTCAGCCCTTGTTTAGGAAAGTAATGGTTGATGTAACCCTCGTCAAATAATCAGAAGTTGGTTTGTCTCAGGTCTTCATTTCAGTTTTCACACACTAAGCAATCATTTAATATACTGTTTCAAATCCTTAAATTGCAAGTTTTTAGCAAATTGAAAGTTCATATTTTTCTTTACCAATAAATATTCTCCTTAGAAATTAATATAAAACATTAATTATGGCTAGTGAGAGACATTACTACAGTTTTATCAAATTTACTCAGCTAAAGGGTGGCAGGACAAAATGACTTTTGAGTCATTTGTTCAGTGTGTGTGAGGATAAAACTCTTATCATCCCTTGATCTAACGTATCAGGTATAGACTCCTAAAAATCAGCCATTCAGTGGAAACATGGCACCAGCTCCCATATCTGAGATGTGGTCATATTCCATTATTCACCACAATTCAAGACTGTGTTTATGTGTATATTCCTCTTTCTGTCCAGCTTTCCTTTAATAGAAAATATATAATATAGAGTTCAAACTGTTGTATAAGAGATATGAATATCTTCAATATGGTTTCTAGGTAAAAGTTAATCTTTACTTGAATATTACCTTTTTCATGTCTAAGAACCTATAAAGGAAAAAACAAATAAAATTAACCCAAATGCTAGCAGTGAATCCCAGTATGCAAAAGCATTTTCTAACATTCTTTAGTTTTGTTTTTGGTTTTTCATTTGGTCATATGATTACCAGTGTAATAAAGTAATGCTTTAAATAAAGCAATACTCTCTCCTCTTGTGAAGTTTTGGGTAGAAACCTACAAATACAACACTTGGCTATGTTATCTCAAATTAACTTTCTGCATAAAGGTTGGTTCTACTTTATATAGTCATCTTCTGAAATGTGATTAGATTTTAAAATCTTCCTTTAACCATAAAATTCACTTTGTCACTTCTGTATATGTAACACTGTGATGCTTGTTCCGCTGACATCTCTACAAATGTCAAAGTGTTTGCTAAATTAGAGACATATGAAACATAAAATGGAATGGGATATATAAGATCCATTTAAAATAAGATTAATAATGAGACTATCTGAAAGAATGTATAAGTGATATATATATCAATATTCCATTTTAAATATTTTAAATGATTATTTTACAATTAAAAATATAAAGAGAAATACCTAGATAATTCATCTACAAGAAAGAGCTGATTGATTATAAGCATAACCAAGAGTTTGTAAATACCAACGGAATCTAGAAGTAGAGTTTATGAATTCTCATAAAGTCTTGAAAATAACCCCCAAAATTTGATAGCTTAAGTAATTTAATAAAAAATCAATACAGTGCTTCTTGATATTCTTTATAGAAATAGAGTTCACAGTCGAAGAGAACTCTGTGGTCAGGAAAATGAAGTGAGTCTTAAACCATAGGTCATATTACATATAAATTATAAAATGTATCATATTGGTTCATTTCAGTTTTTTGAAATCACATTATATAGAAGTATACACCAGAGCGCCATTTACCCTGAAGTTGTGAGACGTTAGAGAACACCTGAAGGGTTTAAACAGATGACGTTGGGCTGTGCTTTCAAGGCAATGCAATAGCATTTTAAGTGTTTGGCCTTCCCTGTTGGCTGGTATGGATATGCATTCATGCACCGTTTCAAACGCGTTATAGCTGTTCTGAATTACCCATCCTCCAGCCATCTTAGAAAAATCTGTGTGTGAGTGAGTGAACGAACGAGCAAGAGACAGACAGACAGACAGAATTTAGAATTTTGTATATTTTGTGCGGTTACAAAACACATAGAATCAATAAACAGGATTTCATAACTATAAAGTTAAAACATTGTAAGATATATTTTGAGTTGCGACCAGTTGTAAAAATGGAGATAAAGGGTAAAGCCGAGAAAGAAGAGATTCCACACAAGTATTGAAATGAAATGATAGCATCATATTCCCCCAGTGGTCCCTGGGATATTGCACTTTATTTCTGCATATTAGAAATCAAGAGAAGCCCTGTAGCAAAGAAAGTGAATACAGAAGTCATGTTAGCTGACAGATGAAATCATCAGCACAACTTTCAAGAACCTGAAAATAAATCACATTGCTTTTTGCCCAGTTTGAATGTATGTGTAAACCAATCTCTCACCAAGACAGTCCAGAGCAAACTGTCATAATAAAAGCAGTCAGGTACCATATGACATGACATATTTATTGTTTTAAAATTTATTTTGCAGAGGAATTATGCATATTTTTCTAATTGCCATGCTTAAGAGTATCAGTCTTTTCTCAAAATATAGTCGAATGGTGAAATTTATTTTAATTGAATGAAATCACTATTCTTATTGAGAAATCAAGAGCCAGGTAAGAAACTACACTATGGTATTCAATCGTACTTAAAAAAGGTAATTTCCAGAGTAATTTGCTATTTCTTATCTTTTTTGCTAAAATTTTAGTTTTAGGGAATAGAAAACATTATTATAAATGTTAATAACTTCAGATCTATATGTATTAGAATACATAAAATAATTTTCCCCCTTGAAAACAGGGTCCAGCTAACTTAATATTCAAATCTCTTGCATTCCTAACAACAGGATTTTGGAGGAGATGATTCATAGTAGAATTATATCTTTTTCAGACATTACTTAGGTATATATGATTAACTACAAAATAATGTTTTTAAAATAAAATTATTTAGAAATTTAGAATAAATAAATTTGTATTTGCCATTTAATTTCAACTTCCGAATAAGAACTTTTCAATAAGCTGTAATTTTTGTCCATAAATAGAATATTTAAACTAATTTTGCAAATATCTTGTTTTTTAAATGTATATAAAGCAATACAAGCATATCAAATTCAATGATGTCTATCTTAATATCTCCAGAAAATAAGGGAAAAATAATAAGATAATCTGATAACTAGGTTATTTTTCATCTACTGTATGGTTTTCCTTATGTTAGACAATTTATCAGCCCTCTTCTTTAAAAAAATACAACATGAAATTATTTCTCAGTATATTTTCCAATTGCCTTAAGAAAAGAAAATTAGGATGTCAGGTTTTTTTGTTTTTTTGTTTTTTGGAGGTAAACTTGAATCAAATTAAGTGCCTTCCTCTTCAGATTCTATATTTATTGATTTAAACATCAATAATTGTTCTAAAATGCTTTTGAATGAGTGGTATTCTGGTTTGCTGAAACAGATCATTGCTGAAACTTTTTTCTCCCTAACACTATCAATGGCATTTTAAAAGTAAAGAACATTGAGGCAGCAGATGTTTTCTTGAATCACTCTGCCTCCTTGGGAGGGAGCCTACTTTGGAGGTAAACATAGTATAAATGGAAAGAGTAAAAGTTATGGAATCCAGGTTAGTTAAACATAGACTCTGTGTGCCCTTGACACATTACCTAACCTTTTCAATCTCATTTATGAAATGAGTAAAACAATAGCAAACTTACTAGGTCGTTTTAAACTTAAAATGAAAGCTATGGACTGGATGTTTGTGTTCCCCTCATATTAATATGTTGATGCCTTAGCCCCAGTGTGATGGTATTTGGAGATGAAGCCTTTAGAAAGCAATTCAGTTTGGATGAAGACATGGGGATAGGGCGTCACAATGGGCTGGGATTAGTCTCCATATAAGAAGAGGAAAAGACCACACCGGGTTCTGTCTCTGCCATGTAGGAACACAGTGAGAAGGACACAGCTGTCTGTGATCTTAGAGTGTCAACTTCCAGAACTATGTAAAATAAAAGTGTGTGGCTTAAGCCATCCAGCCAATGGTGTTTTGTTATAACAAACTGAGCTTACTAAAGCAAGGAGGTAATGTTTAGAAAGGATAAGATGGCCCTGGCCGGTTTGGCTCAGCGGTTAGAGCGTCGGACTGCGGTCCGGAGAGACCCAGGTTCGGTTCCCGCTAAGGGCATGTACCTTGGTTGCAGTTTGTCCCCAGCCCTGGTTGGGTCGTGTGGGTGGCAACCACTCGATGTGTCGCTTTCACGTCGATGTTTCTCTCTCTCTCTCTCTCTCTCACTCTATCTGAACAAAATATCGAAAAATGTCCTCGGATGAGGATAGAAAGGATAAGATGTAGAAGGCTCCTTATCTGAATTTCATGTTCAAGACGAAAAAGTATGTTTGTTAAAGTGAAGAAGTTAATAAGGCGACATTGAACTTTCTCTAGAAAGAACCGTGATATTTCACATTCTAAATCACATACTGAGGTGAAAGAATGCCACTCTGCATTCGTTAAGAAATTTATTGTGTCCAAATTTTGTGGGAAGTTTTCCAGGTCTGAAACAGGATGAATTACTCTTCTTTTCCACACCCAGAAAGTGGTATCTTTAACTTTATTTTTTATTTTTTGGCTACATTTCTCAGAACTACATCTGGGTGTGAACAAGATCAGATTTATTGCAAATAAATAGTTCATGGATATTTTTGTGGTGCTGACTCTTGGTGAAAAAATTTGGCACAGATTAAGATTTGAAAAGCAAAAATTTGGCAATGATAATGTACTTTGTTAGAGAAGTAGGCTTCTTTGTTTGGTTGATTGATAGCTGGCTGTTTGCTTTTATACTACAGTGAAATTCAACTTTTTATAAGAGCCCAAACTAGCTTATATTTTCTATCATCCCTGCCATGTGTTTATATATATAGCCTACAGCTGGCATGACAAAGTAAGAACATGTGGGGAAAAAAACAAACAAGCAAAAACTTTAAATTCTAAGAGAGTAAATAACTCAAAAACATATGTGTGATTAAACTATTTTGTACAAAAAAATGAAAATATACAAAAAGATCTGATAATAATGCCTTAAAAGAGTCAAGTCCCAAAATGCAATCAACATCCTAGTATAAATGAATCAGTGCTGTTTAAACAGATGTGTCAGCAAGGGCCTCCCTCCTGGCCATGTGGAGTGTGGTTCAGTCATGTGGTGGCAGTCACAGACACACCTTTACAGTCACCTCCTTTCCTGTTCTATTTTGATCTGTAGGTGGCTCAGTGGAGCTGGAGGGGCTGTTTTTAAGCACTTCCTACTTCTATAGTTAATTGGAATGTAAAGTTCTAAAAGTGAAAAGTGGAACAAAATTGAGATTATAAGATTATACCCAATATTCCAAGTTACACAATGTAATGGATACTACTTCTTGATCATGAGAAAAGTGACCATGAATGTGGGTAATCAATATGGAGAAACAGTACCTGTCATTCATTCAACGGCTCCTATTGCTCCCTCAACAACGAAGTTACTAAGAAATTCTTGGGAGGACTAGTGGGGTGTGATCGTTTATCATGGGGATATGGTCTTTAAATACATAATAATTGAAAAATATTAACTTTTTTGAGGGAGGTATTATCTGTTATACACATACAAGGCAAACAAAATAAAACGAACTGTGAAATTTCCTTTGAATTCAGTAACACTCAGAAAACAGTGATGAATGGTCCGGGATTAAATCTTGGGATATATGGGGTAAAACACAGGTATTAACCCAGATTCATCATGAAAATCTTTGTAAACATTGTAAGTTAGGTTAGGATGGGCATGCCTACAAATGTTGGGTATTGAACAGTGGCTTGCTCGTTATTTATAGCTTACTCAATAAGTAACAAAACAACTTGAACAACGTGTGGCTCTAGGTTCTTGCCCTGAGCATATTGAGACTTGCAGGTTTACACCTTTAGTGTTGCAGCTACCATTTCGTGTTGTCCTGTGTACAGACCATGGTGCCCCAAAGAAGCAAAAATAGTTTGAGAGAGAATTCTGTTAGCGTATAAAATCCGTTGAAAAAAATCACTGAGTTCATAGAAATACAGTTTCATGTTTCAATAATTACAAAAAAAGGGAACAGTTTATTTCAGGTAGAAACAGCTTTTCCTTGAGGAATCTCTCTTCTTACGTGTCCTTTAAAACAATTCTCAATTCAGAAGAGATGATTTGCAGCAGGAATTTTACAGGGTTACTGAGGCTTAGCTACACGGATACATGCACAGAGGAAAAGGGAAGGGAAAGAAAAGACAACGGCTTCTGTCAGAAAAACAAGCACTTTTTCCCCCTGGTGTCCTGTCTTTGGATATGTACTGCCTTGGAGAAATGTATAAATCATTTTTATACATGGAACTGTCTTAGAAAACTAGAGATTTTAGTATAAAGAAATCAATTTGCTGAAAGAATGCCCACATGCCCTTGTTTGAATGACTATATATACACCAGAGGAGTTTGCAAAGGACCCCTGTTTTACAGTTACTGATGTACATTAGTATGGTGGGCTTACACCTTCTCCAGGCCTGAGTTACACTTAGTATTACAAATAATATTATAACAATGCTGAAAATACTGATACAAAACAGCTTTAAGATGATATTTCCAAAAAATATCCCTCCTTTTACAATTGAACTGTTCAATCCAGGTTTCCGTTTTGAATGTTTCAGCTTTAAAAAAGGGTTTTCAAGAAAATACTAGTGTTTAAAACATCTCTTAAAATGTCTAGTAAATGACAGATTTTCTTAAATAGATTATTCTTTACAAAGCATAGTTCAAAAGTCTATCTTCCAGGAAAACAAAACTATAAACTCCCCAAGTCCAAATTAAAAACATTATTTGTGATACATAGTTCTTCCATATCCTGGGAAAAAATCCTTGATCATTTTATTCTGCTAATTTATTTACAGAATTCAAATACTCTAGCAACACACATCAACTTTCAGGACAAATAAAACTAAATTTCACAATTAATAATCATAACTTTTCTGTTTTTCTATCATGTCTTAAATATTGCCTGGCCCAAAATGTATTATCTGCATAAATATTCTAGCTTCTAAAGTAGAGTGGGAATTTTAGCTAGCAGTCTAATTAAGCCAAGCAAATCGTGGTGCGTATTGTTCTCTTCTGGCAGAATTATGAACACACAAAGAACGAAAACATTTGGCCAACATTTGTCTTGATGTACATGTGTCTTTCTTTAGAATTACAAGTATAACATATGCACGAGACTCTTCACTCTTATCAATTCTAATCAAAGTTTGAAAATTGGTCCAAAGTTTAACAGTTAAAGCTAAGGGAGAAATCTAATGGCCTTTCCCCAAAGCATAGAACTCAAATACATTTTTTTTTTTTTTTTTTTTTTGTATCAGGAGATGCATTTCACACATAGCTTTAATTTAAGCAGGTTAGTCAGATGCCATGCTAAAAACTGCTGTCTTGATTTCCCTTTATTCATTTCATTTGCATGCGCTGATGGATTGTGTCTGTTAGAGAATCCAAGGAAAACAGATCATGCAGAGTGTATGACAAATTTCAATTTGCATGGACTATGCCTAATGTGGATACTGTTATCAGCTTTTATATTTGTATAAGAAAACTGCAGCCCTGGTTCCTACTGGTTGATATTGATTGATTGATTGAGCTGCATACAGCTCTGTTATTAATTAACCATAAATAAACTATTTAGATTTATTGATCAATCTCATGTGCACTTAAGTATTAAAAATAGGCTTTGTTTGTTGAAGAGAAATGTTTGCCATCAAATGAGTTGTAAGGACTCCCGTTAGAGATTTATTTCTAAGATCAGATTGCCAAAGTTCACATTTTTAATGTTGTCTTCCAAATCTAGATGACTAGTCAGAATAGTGTATACCAGGCTACCAAGAAACTAACTTTCTGTTCCTCAGTGCATCTGGTATGGGTTGATGTTTATAGGTTGAAATTGAATATACATAAAAATGTAATGGAAAATTTTAAAACTACAAGGAAAGTGAAGTAAAATAATTTTTTTAGAATATTCCATCCATAAATCTAAAAAATAAAATAAAGTGCCGCTGTTGCCATGACTCAAAAAGCAAGCATGTCATGCTGCATGTACGATTCGACAACGTCCCGCCTACTTGTACCTCACTGTGATACGTAGTAGTACTGTAGTAGTACTTCAACATCAACAGCAAAAACTAAAAGCAATGTTTTTTTGAAGATCAGAGCTGTCATTCTCTATTTGGCTAGCAATTACTCAGTCTAAAATCCTTTTGAACTAGTGTGAACTAAACATTTAGAGGTAAAAAAAAAAATCACCTTTTCCCCTTTTCTAGTATGATGAGATGAGCTTGAATGTATGTAATAGAGAGACAAACGTATCTCTAGGGTACATGCAAGCAAACTCCATTCTTCAAATAAATACACCACCAAATATAAGACTTTAAATTCCTCTTCTCTTTTCCTTCTATGAACTATGTCATTTAAAATTCTTTACAATGCCTTCATCTACTTATGCCTCACATCTATTTTCACAGTAACACCATTCAGTGAACAGAGTGCTATTTGACATTACTTTCTGGGATCTTCAATGGATATCAGTGACTGATAAAGATAAAACATAAATAAACTATGAACTATATAAACCAGTAAGATAGTCCCATTTATTATACATACATATAATAAAGTCTTCAAGGCTATTAAACCTAATTCAATTAACATGCTTGAACCCTCATTCTAAAAAAAAAAAAAAATGCACAATTGTGTGTTTATAAAAAAAATAAAAAGAATGAAAAGTACATGACAATTTAAATATGAGCTATGCACGAGAAACACTAACCATCTTTCTCCTACTCAGAGACAGGAATAGGGTGATTTAATTACCCGTCCTGCTGGCCGAGAGTCTGCAGCTCAGTGGTGTGTAGATTGTGATGGAGGAAAACATTCTTCCTGCTATATGTGTGTAAAGAGATCGGCCCTCGCGGTGGCTGTCCGAACCTGCCTGTAAAGGTGGAATGCTGTCGGGCCACCGCAGCTTGGTCCTTTGGTTTCTCTGAGAATGTGGGGAGCCCTTCAGTCTTAGCTGTTGGCTTCAGAGAGGTCTGCCCGGCTGTGGCTCTGAAGTTCTGGGTGACCTCTGAAGTGAGGGTTTCGTAAGTTCCTCTGGAGTGTTTGAGGACTTCCACTAGTTCCTTATCCTTCAAGAAATTACTTAGGCAGAGACTTGAGAGTTGACAGGTCTTGCTTTTGTGGGGGCTGGTCTGGTCGGCGGAGGAGTATCTAAACCGGTCCTCGGTGGGAGTATGCGTTGCTTTTCTGTCCCTTGTGCTGAGACTTTGGCCCACCATTCGATGTCGATGTGCAGCCTATATGGTAAGGACACAGACAGAATACAGTGTTTTAAAAAAATGCATTCATACAATACAGAGTGATATTTTCACCAAGACTTAAAAACAAAAACAAACAAACAAACAAACAAACAAAAAACACAGTAGAATCGTCCATGAGATTAAATTTCTCCGTGCAATATCACTACCAATAGTCCTTAAATGATCAAGTTACTCTCAACGGCATTGTTTTAAAGGCTGTATTTATTATTATCATTATTATTTAATCCTCTTCTGAGGATATGCTTTTATTGAATTTTACAGAAAGTAGGAGAGAGAGAAACACGTACGGGGCAACTCCCTGCCCACCCGAACTCGCCCCTGACTGGGGGATGGAACCTCAACCCAGGCACCTGCCCCACCACAATCCCTGGAAATCAAACCCGCATCCCTTTGGTACAGGGGATGAGGCTCCAACCAACCCAGCCGCACAGCCAGGACTAAAGGCTTTATATATTTAGATCAACTTTAGGTTTATGACAAAACTGAGAGGGAGGTACAGAGATTTCCTGTATACCATTGACCACATATATGCATACCCTTTCCCCCCATCAATATCAGTCATCAAAATGGCACATTTTTTACCAAGGATAAATCTACATTGACACATCATAATCACCCAAATCCACCATTTACATTAGGGTTCACTGTTGGAGCTGTACATTCTATGGGTTTGGACAAAATTATAATGGAATTTATTCATTGTTATAATAGAGTATTTTTACTGCCCTAAAAACATCCTCTGTGCTCTGCCTATTCATCTGTCCCCCACCCCTCCTATCCATGGAAACCATTGATATTTTAAAATCTCCATAATTTTATCTTTTCCAGAATGTTATATAGTTGGAATCATACAATATGGAGTCTTGTCAGATTGGCATCTTTCACTTAAACATATGCATTTAAGGTTCTTCTATGTCTTTTCATGGCTTGATAGCTAATTTCTTTTTTTATCACCGAACTAAAGGGCATTTTGAAGTTTTTTTTCCATATAATTTCCTAAATTTGAATTCTGTAGGTGTCTCTGAGAATATAGATACTTTTAATAACTAATGAACATCAATATACGAAGCTTTTAATTTTTGTTGGACTTTATAGGCTATATTTACTTAGGTAAATGTGCAGAGTTTTAGATTTATCAGTTTCATTATTTGTATCAGCAAAGTAGTAACCTAGACATTTAAGCAACTAAAAACAATGTCATCACAATGACCTAAGGAGAACAGCAGTGCACCTACGAGAAATTTCAGCATGCATTTCATTTAGACTTTTGGGTGCATTTTTTAGTAATCCAAATAAGGTCCACAAGTCTATGTCATCTTCGTTCTCACAATACATTTATACTCCAGTGATAGAAACAAAACATAGCTTACGAAATCATGCTGTGGGGGAGCAAAGACTACAAGCTGGCACCAGAACTCCTCCTGAAGAAAACACACTCGGTTTAGAAAAACACATTGAGCTAGAAACTGACTAGCTGTCATATTGCTGTGGTGGCAAAATCGTAGGATTTGTTGTTGATATAAAGAAGGAGGAGAATGAGAAAAGAAAGTAGAGCAGATGGCAGTAGGTTGGTATAAAACATTCTGAAGGAGCCAATGAAAATTTCTGGATACTTGACATCGAAATGGTACAGTTTTAAATGCTCATCTTTTCATTGTTCCCTAGAAGACTATTTTTGCAAACCTGATCACTACTTTGAGTCCCAATTTCCTTACCAGCCATCATCACTTTGATAACTTAACATCACTTATTTGACATAAAAGAAAACCAAAAAAACAAACAAACACGATTTTGACTATGAAACCTATTCTTCCCCAGATAGCTTCCTTCTCAGTAAATGGTAGCATTATCAGGCCAACACTTGTCTCTCATTTCTTCATACCAATTTAAAAACCGTGTCCTTGCTAATGTACTGGAAAAAATGCAACCTCAAGTCATTCATCCACTTCTCTTAGATCCACTCGATCCTCCTTACCCAATTCTCATATACAGTTAGTATTTAAAAATAAATATTTGCTGAATAATGGTTATCTGCTTGAGATAATAATATGTACTATTTACTGACCATGTATTATATGCCAAGCATTCTTCTAATGCCTTAAGATATTTAATTCCCAGAAGAGTCTTTTGGAGTAGTTCTATTATCCTCATTATACAGACTGGAAAGCGGAAGCTCAGTGGGTTGGTTTGTACTCTCGTACCCGACACTAATGTAGTGCAGGCAGTCTGCTTGATTAACCACAAGTTCATTCTGCCTTCCAGCAGTCCCATGGGAACATTTCTGAAATGTATCACATTTTTCGAAAATAAATTACATGCAGAAAAACGTTGTAATTTAAACTGATGCTTTAAGATTGTCATTACTGAGATGAATCTCCCTGCTTTTTTGCAAAGCTAAGGTCTATTGGGGAATATCTTTGGGGTGTCCATATGCTCAGTGATTTCAGGTTGAGGTATTTTACTAATCATGCTCTTCTGTTTTTAAAAAATTGTATTGATTTTTAATAATTGTTTTGGTTTTTATTATGTGCCTACTTAAAGCATACCCCCTCTATTACTTCTAATTTGCCACATTAGCTCTTCCATAGATTTGGAGTAGAGGAAGTCAGCCTGGCTATCTGGTGTATAAAAGAAGCACTGCAGAACACAGAAGACGTTTCAGGGACTTCCTTGGGAGTAAAAGCAATACGTTATTTTGATTCAATTTAATGTTTCAGCAACTTTTCTAGCTTACTTCTTCTTAACTCTTTTCCAACACTAGGTATTTGAGTTTACTTAGAAATGTGAGCTTTTATTTTCTCTTCATCTTTGTAACTTCACTTCTATAAGAAACGTACCTAACTATTGAATCAGTTACTGACAGACTCCAAACCCACACTGTGCTAGATATCTGCATCCAAATGCTAGATACATAATGTGCTATTTGTAAAATATTCTCAGAAAAAAAAAATGTGTTTCAGGACAAAAGAGACATTAGTAAATTCATCATGATCATTGTCAGTGGTAATATTTCTTTCTTTTTCATTGTTATTTCCACAGCTGCTGCCTAGGAGCGTAGAGGATGTGGGTGGCGATCATTCCCTTTACATTACACATGGGCAAATACTCATTGTGTTCCTTATGTGGCCATTTTAATGCTCCTAGGATATTACATTAAATTGAATACACAATTTTAATAAAGGTATATTAAAAGAATCCAGCAACTCAATCAACAGGCACCGTCAATACTCCTCTGATGTAGTATCTGATACAAACAAAGTACATGTGGGTATGTACCATAAAAAGAAACAAAATCAAGGCTCTCCCTCTCAATTTTTAGAGAAAAATGCATGTTTAAATGACTCATTCCTGTTTGTTTGGCATAGATTTCTTTTTACCTCTTAGACCCCCCCCCCCCGCCTTTTTTAGTTCTTCATGATGTTCATCAATAACTCAGGGCTAACATTATATACATGGGAGACTGCATAGTATAGGGGTTAATGACAAGGATTTGGGGTTAGACATATATGGATTAATTTATTCATTTGATAAACATTTATCGACTACTACTGAGGGCAAGGTACTACATTACATGATGGGAAGGAGTGCTGATCATACAGGAACTAGCTCCTGCCTTTAAACAGCTTAAAGTCTAATGGGAGAATCGATCAGAATCAGACACTTTCCAACTAGGTGACCATAGCAAGTTTCTACTGCTCCTAAGTCACTGATTTCCTTATCTTTGAAAGAAATATTTATATTCATACCCATATTGACATATATAGTTATCTTAATGATAGCAACAATAATACTTATAGTAATAAAATGAAGTGATCAATAAACCTGCAGATTACTTTGGTAGAAGCACATTTCATCCTTTAGAAGCTAAACCATTTTGAATACTTCCATCTAGACTTAAAAAAAAAGAAAAAGAAAAGTAATTTACTCTAGAATATTTAAGTAATTTTACATGTATTGTTGTAGTTTGGTTCCCCAGAACAGACTCTGAGACAAATAATTGAGACAATAAACAAAAAAATGTATTGGAACATATCCTCAAGCCAGCACTTGGGGAGGAGTGAAAGAACCAGGGTCTGGCAAAGGGGATTTTAAAATGCTATGCAGTCTCAAAGGATAAGAGGTCTTGGACCTGGAAAGTATCATCCTAAGTGAAACAAGCCAAACAGAGAAAGACAAGTTTCATATGATCTCACTTATTTGTGGACTATAATGAACATAACAGTCTGAGAAAGGAGGTAGTCCCAGAGACGCGGAAGTGGGATACAGACTGACAATCACCTAAAGAGGGGGGTGGTGGTAGGGAAGAGATAAACCACAGAACTTATATGCATGTATGCATGAACAGTGGACATGGACAACAAACTGGGGACAGGGCAGGGAGGGAGGGGGAATCAGTGGGGGAAAAGGAGAAACATCTGTAACAAAAATTAATTAATAAAAAATAAATAAAATTTTTAAAAAGATTAAAAAAATAAATTAAAAAAAATAAAAATGCTATGCAATTACACTATCTCAGATGATCACAGAGAGATATAAAGCTTGGATGACACTTCATAGCTGTCTCCCATTTAGGCAAGTGGTTGGAGGCTTACACTCTCAGACATTGGCAGCCGCTGGGAAGGGGATGTAACCTCGAGTGAGTAGGTTATTATTATTATTATTATTATTATTACTATTTTGTAGAGAGAAATTCTTGGAGAGAGACTTAACTTGAATGCTATCAGATGCCAACATGTTCAGCAACTGGGAAAATGAAAGCTTGAGTGTTGGAAGTGTGTGTTTGTGTGTGGGGAGAGTGTGTTTGGGGCAGAGGGAGGGAGAACTGGGAGGCACAGCCACAGCATCCACTACACTCATGACCTGATTTGTATATTTAATACAGTAATGAGGAAAGTGGGCATAATAAAAAATAAAAAAACTGAAATTTGAGCCACTGGATGGTGCTATGAAATGATGTGATCTTGGATGAATAAATTACTTTTTGTGAGCTTCTTTTTCTGAACCATTTGAAAGAGATGATGAAAAGATCTTGAAGATATGCTGATATTCATTTAATTCCCTTTCCAGGTCTAAAGTTCTACACTCAAAAAATATATTCTATTCTACATGTTTTGGAACATGTTTAGATGGACATAGCAAATATTTCCTTGATTCAAAATATAAAAATATATTTTGGCATATACATATTTGTATTTGGTTACCCCAGCCCAGAGGGAAATAAATAACATCACTTAGCAACATGATGAAGAAATTAATCACTCGGAAGCTTTTGGAATCACATCCCCAAAGGGAATTTTTAGTGCATATGCCTAGCTACATCTTTCTCAAAACTGGAGGTAAATTCATATAATGATGTTTGTTTTTAAACCATTTAGTTGTCAAACAGCTATTTTATTACCTATTCTTAGAAGTCCTGGTAGAGAATGAATAGATGGCAAACATAGTGATTAATTAGTCAAGTGTGAAGATTATAATAAAATCAATTATTTCCCTATAATATTTTTTCTCTCATTTCTTCACTGGAGCATACAGTTTGCATTTCATTGAATCCAAAATCACTGATTTTAAAACACATTATTTTATATACCATTAAGAAAGGAAAAACAAAAACAATATTCCATTCCCTGATTAAAATCACTGTGACCCAATAATTGGTCACACCAGCCTCTCATTGCAATTTCTTCTTTCTTCAGTTTCTTATGTTTGATAGAGAGCTCTTTCACATTTATCTTATTGCTACAGCTTGATCTACATATGGGTATATTCCCTCTTCCAATTCCACAAAGCATTTGGTTTTGATTTTAGAAGAATATGGAATTGAGGCAATCCAATTACAAATATGCTTTCACTAATATTAAAGTTACATCCTTTTTTCTTTCTTTCCTTGGGTTTCCATATGCAAAATAACTTGTTATAATGCCATGTCATAATAAAAACTTTTTGAAAATATTCTTAAATGATAACTCAACACAAGTAATACCAACATTGCATTAAACTCAAATGAGAAAAGGACAACATGATGCTATAAAATCAACACATACAATACCTTGTTGAAAGCACCAATTTTAAGATTCATCTGGTTTTACAGATTTTATTATATTAAAAATTGTCTCATAACTGATGCAAAGCAGAAGTGCAGTAATTATGCTAATGTGCCTAGCCCAATTTTTATTAGGCAGGATAATATAGTGATATAATTAATGGGGAAATATAGCAATATTTCTATCACTGATTACTGAGATACTTTTTCTTAAGTTTTTCCTTTTTGTGAACTATATTAATAATTGCCAAAAATGTTCTCAGTTGTTACTTTCTGTGATAGCTTCTTGCATTTGTTAGAACTAAACGCATGATTTAAAAAAAATTTTTTTTTTCAGCAAATGTTGTTGACTTAACAAAAAACAGTATTTTTTTTACACCTACAATTGTTCATAAAAGAATAGAAACACTTGAAACAATTCCCAATAGCTAGCCAGGAAAAAAAAAAAAATGATTTACATTAGAAAAACGGCTAAAGTTAAATAGTATTTTTTAAAAAAATCATAAAGATTACTGAAAATATCAACATTATAACTGAGTTCAAATAAAAGAAGAGATGAATATGAAATTATGTTAGAGTGATCCAGTACCATTGGTAAGAGTTCTTGTAGGAGGAGAAGCTAAGTAGTGACTCCTGGATGATAATTCACACTGAGAAAGATGCCTCCTGAGTTAAGTTCATGGTTTTCTACTAATAAGCCCTCTAGATCATAAGAAAGATATGCAATGCAGAATACTGTATATTTTGTTATCAAGAATACAGATTTTGAACCCTAAGCATTTCCATACCCAAGCCAACTAAAATATATGGGCAAGAGCTTAGTCTGTCTTGTTTAATGTTGAATCCACTGCTCCTAACAGTGCCTGGTATTTACTAGTACTTCCTTAAAATTTATACATTCCAGAAAATAATCTGCTACCATGATTCCTCTCTTTATTGACAGAGTTTATCTATAGACTGTTCTTCCCCTTGATGTTTTTTCACTCATTGATGGATGAGTTGATTACTTTCATCTATACAGATTAATGTATCACCTGATCTTAAACTATCAAGCACTGGACATGTATATTTTGCTTCCCTTCCTTCCTTCCTTGGGAATGACTTTTCCCAAGGGATAGGTTACTTCTCAAGAATGTTTTTGCAGTTTCAACTCCCCCTAAGTTGCACCTTCCCCAATGAAGAAAGAAAAGTTATTGTATAACTACAAGATATAACTCCAAGGAAATAAACCTTTCTTTCATAACTACCAAAGCAATATGACATTATGTCTATAGCATTAGATATCAAAGCAACTGAAAAAAATCTCTTTAAGTATGTTTTATCAACACTATGGAAAATGAACTGAAAAGGAGTCAATGTGGAGCAGCAGTTCTTAATCTCTTTTCTTCTCATGTATCAACATGACATAGAGACAAACTTCTTTGACCAAAACCAGGAACAGGGGAACAGTTTCATTAAGTATCTTTAACTTGGGTTTGGTTCCCGCTAAGGGCATGTACCTCGGTTGCAGTTTGTCCCCGGCCCTGGTCGGTTGTGTGGGTGGCAGCCACTCGATGTGTACCTTTCACATTGAAGTTTCTCTCTCTCTGTTCCTCTCTCTCCCTCCCACTCTACCTGAACAAAAAATGGAAAAATGTCCTTGGGTGAGGATTAAATATATATATATATATATATATATATATATATATATATATATATATATCTTTAACTCAACTCCCATATCTTTTATTTACATAAATATTTTGGATTCGGAAATGCAAACAGAGTAATCAGAATCATCTCTCATTTATATAAGGTATAATTCTGGGTGTTTTAGTGATAGTAACAACATATTACTTAACATATAGATTCAAAAAATGACTGTGACTCATTTGACACTGGCCTAGATTTGAAAATTAATTGGGTCAGTCACTTCATTAGTCAGTCACTTATTTTACTTAGCATAAAATCTTAAGGTCTATCTATGTTGTCTATGCATATATATCACAATTTTATTCATTCATCCATTAGTGAATACTTAGGTTGTTCCAAATTTTGGCTATTGTAAACAATGCTGCTATGAACATAGGAGTGCATATATCTTTTTGAATTACTGTTCTTGTATTCTTCAGATAAATACTCAGATGTGGAATAGCTGGATCAGACGGCATTTCTATTTTTCATTTATTGAGGAATCGTCATGCTGTTTTTTTATTGTGGCTGCACTGATATGCATTCCCACTAACACTGTACTAGGTTCCTTTGGCTCTATATCCTCTCCAACACTTGTCAATTTTTGTCTTTTTTTTTATAATAGTCATTCTAACGGGAGGGAGGTGATATTTTCCTGTGTGTTTGATGTGCATTTCTCCAATAATGAGTGATGTTATACAGCTTTTCATGTGACTTTGTCTTCCTTGGAGAAATGCCTATTCCCTATCCATTTAAAAAAGTATATATATATACATTTATATGTGTGTGGGTGTGTGTGTGTGTACTGAGGAGAGAGAGTGAGGAAGAGAGAGACATCAACTTGTTATTCCACCTATTTGTGCATTCATTGGTTGATTGTTGTATGTGCCTTGACTGGGGATTGAACCCACAACTTTGGTGTATCAGGATGATGCTGTAACCAACTGACCTACCAGCTAGGGTCTTTGCCTATTTTTTCAACATGTTGTTTGGTTTTTGGTAGTTGAGTTGTATGAGTTCTTTAATATTAATTCCTTAACAAATATGATTTGCAAATATCTTCTTTTCATTTTAATTATGGTTTCCTTTGCTATGCAGTAACTTTTTGGTTAGACATAGTTCCATTTGTTTATTTTTGTTTGTTCCCTTGCCTTGGGAATCAAATCCACAAACATATTGATAAGACCCATCAGAGAGATTACCAACTATGTTTCCTTCTAGGAATTTTATGATGTCAAGTCTTACATTTAAGTTAATTTCCATGTATGGTGTAAGGTAGAGGTCTACTTTTATTCTTTTGCATGTGGCTGGCTGTCCACTTTTCCCAACACTGTTTATTGATGAGACTGTATGTTCTTGTCTGCCTTGCTGTACATTAATTATCCATATGTGGGTGGGTTTATTTTTGGCCTTTTAATTCTGTTACATTGATCTGTGTGCCTGTTTTATGTCAATACCATACTGTTTTAATTCCTGTAGCTTTGTAGTATAGTTTGAAACCAGAGAGCATACCACCAGCTTTGTTCTTTCTTCTCAAGATTTCTTGGGCTATTCAGGATCTTTTGTGGTTCCATCCAAATTTTAGAATGACTTGTTCTATTTCTGTGAAAAATTACCATTGGAATTTTGATAAGGATTGCATTGAATCTGTAGATTGCTTTGGATAATAAGTACATTTTAATAATAGTACTTTTTCCCAATTACTATTCCAGCATGAAATATTTTTCCATTTATTCATTATTATTTTATTTCTATATAGTTTTCCTGGATACTGTCATAAGGGTCTCTTTAATATTCTTTCTCTAATGATCTTTGTAAATTATCTTAAAGGTTATATTAGCATTGTGACACATTTTAAATAAAAATTAAGTGGAAGTATTCTGTACATAGTTCCCTTCCCACTGAAGCACACACCTTAAAGGAACCTCTCTTGTCCTACTTTTAGTGATGGGTGCTACAGTGTCCTATGGAATTATTATCTATGGAGTCTACTACTGGAAGAGACAAAAATATTTTCTTGTAAAAGTTCATCACATTAGTTTCTAATCTAGTTTTAATGAAGTCCACAGTTTACTGAACCATGAGTCTACCAGTGAATTTAGATTTGTATAAAGTAAATTAAAATTATGCCAAGGAAAAGACAATAGTAGGATTTATAGTGTTGAGAAAAAGCTTTATTTACCTTTATAAAATTTCAAGCAAGCCTTACATCTTGGACAAAACAAAGAAAAGTTAATGTACAACTACAGCAAAAATGCAAGAAGGTAGTGATGAGTGTTTTCAAGACCTCATTATTTAACTGATACCTAATGGTAAAAAGATCTATAGAGTGAGAAGGGATTCTTAAATATGCTAAACTTGAGAGTATATGTTATATTGTTTTAGAATTTTAGAAAAATGATTAGAAGGCTGATGAGTCACTTTAGTTCAGATTTTATTCATATTAATCACTAAGATTTTGTGAATATTTATAATGTGTCAAGATATATGTTTTATGTATTATTACTTTCAATCTCTCTAAGATAATTTTATTATACCCATTTCAATGATAAGAAAATGGATACCCTTACACTTAACTGCTTCCCAGAACTTCAGAGTTAACAGGGAGCAGAATGTGAACTGGATTTCGAATATTTGGACTGTAAAACTCAAGCTCTAAACCAGGACTTTTTTAACCTCGGCACTACTTACATTTAGAATTATATAATTTTTTGTTGTAGGTGGCTTCCCAGTGCACTACAGTATGCTTAGCAGCATCCCTTGCCTCTACCTACAGATGCCAGTAACACCAGATCCCAATTATAACAACCAAGACTGTCTTTAGACCTTTCCCAATATTCCCTAGAGAGCAAAGTTGCCCCCAGTTGAGCATCACTGGCTCCAACTACAATGCTCCCCTAAATCAGACAGTTAAAAGTAACCAATGCAGTACCTTTAGAAAGAGAAAGGCCATGTAGAAAAACAACTATACTTTTCAAAAATCATTTACAGCCATTAGAAAAGCAAATTGAAGTTTTTTATAATTATTCTGTTATTTTTAAACACATAATGCTCATTATAGGGCCACTCTGCTGGGCCTTCTCAATGATAAGTATAAAAATATTAGCTCATTTACTAAACTAATGCAATGTGCTAATAAACACTGGAAGCATTTATAAACATAAATCTTGATCAACAAGAGCAATAAAAAGACATACAGTATGGTACATTAAAATCCAAGTGTTTCTCCACCTAGAATTACCTCGGAAGCATTAGGGTTCCAATATGTTTAATTAGGCAGCACTTCATTTGGGACTTTAACAGAGATATTAACAAATAACTTTTCTAGCCCTGGCCGGTTTAGCTCAGTGGTTAGAGCATCGGACTGCAGTCCAGAGAGACCTGGGTTCAGATACTGCTAAGGGCACGTACCTTGGTTGCAGTTTGTCCCCGGCCCTGGTTGGGTCGTGTGGGTGGCAGCCACTTGATGTGTCCCTTTCACATCAATGTTTTTCTCTCTCTCTGTCTCTTCCTCTCTCTCCCTCCCCTTCTATCTGAACAAAAAAAAAAAAATGGAAAAAATGTCCTCGGGTGAGGATAAAAAATAATAATAATAACTTTTCTAGCACAGACAGGAAATGGAGGAATGTTAAAGGAGTGTCATGAACTGCTTAAAAAACAAATGCCCCTTTTGATTTTTTGCTACCTAATACACTGGTGTGAGGTAAACTGGAATACCTGGAATGTGCCTCTTTCCCAGTGGCAACCACTGAAGTGTCAGTATAAACTCAAACTCTATTTATTAAAAATCACAGAGTCCTTTTCCTGTCATCACTGAGGAATAGGATTTCTAAAGCAGTGATAAATACCAGGTCACGTCTCTGCGGATTTTGGCATGCTGCTGCATCTGTTTGTGTCGTTAGATGTGGGATCTGTTTTCTGTGATAAAGAATTTTCTTAAAAGTCTAAGGAACACTCGACCACAGAGAGACTGTGTACAGAAGCCGTTACTGCTTTGCAAGCAGGAAGCCTTGTCATAAGTTCAAGTAATAACCAAAAAGAAACATTCAAAATTTCAGGCAGGCAAGACCTATTTTTTTCAGATTGCACAGATTACCAAGAGGAAATTGTCTGGAGTTAAATTACTTCTTCTGGCTCAACATGACAACTCAATTTTTTAGCGGGTACTATGTCCTCCTTGCAGGCATTTAGGATTCAACTAGGGTTAGAGAACTTGCATGAGATAAACGAGGTAAATGTTAGTAAGGTCAGCTAAAAGGCAGAGTTCCCAAGAGAGAAAACTATGTCCCCCTCCCCACAAGAGAAGTCAAAACATGCAACATTTTTTTTTTTTTCCCCCATAAATCACTGGCGTGTGCATGATTGTTTGTTCTGCTTGTAACTAGAGTAAATGAACTACAGACAGGATTAATCCTGGGTGTGTGTGTATATGTCTATGTTGTAACCTACTCTGTGTGAATAATTCTCCTTAGTTAAAAGATGATTTAACTAAGAATTTCAGACAATTACTGCTTATAATAACAATGTGGGTAAATGATTAAAATGATTAAAAACTCAATTCTGAAGAAACCTAAAATAATTCTAGACAACTGATATTCCAGAAAAATGTGATTTCTAAATCAAAAGGATAAGTGAGGGCTTAAGATAAATTTATTTGCCTAAGGGAAAGGAGGAGGAAATAATTGTTATGTGTTTGCACAGCAAATCACAATAATGGTCAATTGCAGTGGTTTACTACAGCAACAACATGAGAAATGAGTCTCCTGTCTAGACACACAGATTCCCAATACCTAACACATATTAGACGGTGCAATGTTTCTTGAATAAAAACAGCATTCAAAAATAATCACAAAAATCCTTATAGCCCTGGCCGGTTTGGCTCAGCGGTTAGAGCGTCGGCCTGCGGTACAGAGAGACCCGGGTTCGGTGCCCGCTAAGGGCATGTACCTCGGTTGCAGTTTGTCCCCGGCCCTGGTTGGTCGTGCGGGTGGCGGCCACTCGATGTGTCCCTTCACAACGATGTTTCTTTCTCTCTCTCTTCCTTTCTCTCCCTCCTGCTCTGTCTGAACAAAAAAATGGAAAAATGTCCTCAGGTGAGGATAAAAAAAAAAAAAAAAAATCCT
The DNA here is from genome assembly GCF_014108415.1 of Molossus molossus. Classification (NCBI taxonomy): domain Eukaryota; kingdom Metazoa; phylum Chordata; class Mammalia; order Chiroptera; family Molossidae; genus Molossus; species Molossus molossus. The sequence goes on along the minus strand of NW_023425344.1, from coordinate 70,520,278 downwards.
TATAGTCACATAATGTGTTTTGTGTGAATAATTCAAAGTCTTTATAGCCAATTGTGTGGCTTTATAAAATAGAAATATCTATTGTATCCAATACATGAGAAAACATACATATAAAATTGATTAAGAATCTAGACTATTGCTTATTCCTCTTGTTTTTTAATAGTTATCAACCTGCTTAAATAATGTGAATCCTAAACTTCTTGCCTAAATGATTCTATCTAAACTCTGCTGGGAGACTTCTAAAAGTAAGACATTGTTTACTAATGTACAAAATAACCTGAGAAAAAAAGTGATATAAAAGTACAGAAATTGTACATTGCTCATCTGTTATTTTATATCAGTATACTGCAAGGCAAGCCACTTAAGGAATAAGCTTGACCCACTGAATAAAGACAATACATAATTAAATACATGGTATAATTGGGAGAATACTAAAAGTAAATATAATTATAGCATCTCATCTGCCATATACATTAAATGTCAGAAATTATTTTCCCATAAAGTATCCTAATTTATCCTTGTAAATTAAGATTGTTTTCAAATGCCTCACTTCCATTTTATAGATAAAAAAACAGGCTCAGAATAATAATTGGCTTACTCAAAAGGACGTAGGCAGTAATATAAGGTATTTGAATTCCAAGTTCTATGTACTGTGCTATCTCTTTATCTGTCAAAAAATTAAATACCCTTCCCAAATTGTTTTGCTGATACTAAAATCTCACTTTTGTGTCAATACCTTTAGGTATATTATATCTATATGTTATTGGGTGATTAATTCTGGATTTAGTTTATTACACAAAATATACCGAGGGCCCATGGAGAATTGCTTCCAGATAATTTCCAGGCAAGTTATTAGTCATTTAAACCTTGGTATGAAACAGGTTATTGGATTATTTCAGAAGTAAAGGGTTTGAAAGGAATCATGAAGAGTAGAGATATCCAGAAAGTATGGGTAATATATAAATAGATAAGAATGACATTGAAAAATAAGGGAGATGAATAGTATACCTCATCACCCCCCAACTCCAGAATAACTATCAATGTATAGTATACCTCAGTCCCCCCCACCAGAATAACTGTCAATGTACAGTATACCTCAGTCCCTCCCACCACCACCAGAATAACTATCAATGTATAGTATACCTCAGTACCCCCACCAGAATAACTATCAATGTACAGTATACTTCAGTCACCCACACCAGAATAACTATCAATGTATAGTATACCTCAGTCCCCCCCACCAGAATAACTGTCAATGTATAGTATACCTCAGTCCCTCCCACCACCACCAGAATAACTATCAATGTATAGTATACCTCAGTACCCCCACCAGAATAACTGTCAATGCACAGTATACTTCAGTCACCCCCACACCAGAATAACTCTCAATGTAGATAACATGAAGAAACTACTGGCCAAAAAATACCAGATCACTTGAGCATCCCCTTAGAATTACTGATCTATTTTTCACAATATTTTTTCATCACTTGAAATGTAAGGTAGACCAAACTGCATTTAAGAAAATTTAGGGGACATATGCAGGACAGTATCATGACAAATAACAAAACTTGTATTTTATGCTTGATGATTTGGTAACACATGACTATTTAAAAGTCCTTCAAAAATTCATAATATCAAAACAATGTTAACAAAAATGTATGGAAATACAAAGTATGCAGAATGTTTTAGGATTTTTGATGAAGCAATACTCATTTTTATCTACCATCTGATTTTCTGATATGCTTTCATATAGTATAAATAAAGAATAAGACAGCAGGGAATAAATTCTAGAGTAAAAAATTATGGCCACAATATCTTTTCCTACAAGTTAAAACCAATTTTAAAAGAAGCATGGAATTTCAAAAATATAATATTTTATCGTGTGAAGAGTTAGGCCTTGCAGATAAGAGGTTAGTTTAATAATAGCGATTTTAAAAATAACAAAGCATTTTTTCCAAGAGTGTCAAACAAAATTCGGTGGCTATTTATTTTCTTTTGAAAATATGCTTTATCAAGCAAATAGTTTTCTTTATGAACTGAGAGTAGTCTCAAGAAGTCTGCCAACAAAGAAAAAATAGATGGACCATCAGCTTTAAAGTTAGTCATCTTTTAAAATTATAAAATTAACTTTTAGATAGAAAAAAATCAACAAAGCACAAAATATAATGCGAGTGAGGTAATATATACTAATTGATAAGATCTAAATAGTTGTCAATTATTTTCATTTATTAATGCATTTTTGTCATTTTATTAATTTCAAATATAACCTCTTGCTCATTAATAATATGAATATTTTTATTTTGATTTAATCATAAATAATTCAAGATGAAGTAGAGACTGTAAAGTTAATGTAGTTCAATCCCCTTGATTTTATAAGGAAACTATGGCTAGAGTTGATAAGTGACTTACTTGCCCAAATTTATAAAGTTGTTAGTGGCAGACTTCCCAAAGCACTGTTTAATGTTCCCATGCAGATCCCACCCACTTTCATTTTAATGTAGAGATACAAGATATGCACTTGATATAAGAATAGCAAAGTCAATAGGGTTTGTATTAAAATATTTAATTATATGTTCCAGCAATTATGCTATATTTCTGCAACATTCACAAACTGTTGTTATATAGATACAGTTATATAATTTTGTGGAATTGAAAGAATAGACATATAGATAAATCCTTAGAGTAGTATAAGAAAGACATTTTGTGCTGTTTTCAAGGCTAAGCATGTGATGAGATTACATTTGTGTGCATTGTTCTTTGCAGGTTGTGTTCTGCTACAATAAGCTGTAGTTAAAAGAGAAGACATAGTATTATGACGTTGACTTAGGGTACATCTCTGCATTTCTCAGATTGAAGTCATCTAGAGGCAGAGGAATAACTTTCTTGACTACAAATGTGATATCCTTTGCATTTCAATAGAATTTGTGCTGGAAGAACCATATGCTAGATTTATAAGGCTGAGGTGAGTCCATGTCCGGGCCATAAAGATGGTGATTTTCAATCTAACATCAGGACAGACTGGCAGATGCTAGTGTAGGTAGCAACAAATTCTAAAAAAACCCTATGCAATAGATCATGTGTGTGTTCTGAATGTTTCGAGGAATTCCATACAATCACTATGGGGAGAACTCAGAAATGTTAAAGTCTACTAGTCTTAAAATAAAGAGACAGTGAATCTCCCATACCAGCTCAGTTAATATTTCTAATTCTCCACTGTTTTATCTGTCTTCACAATTTATTCTTTCATCAATTCATTCATTCTTATGGAGAACCCACACAACGGGAGAATCATAGAAATCAAATATACAATCCTATGCCTAGGCATTTCCTTTGGCTTAAGAACTAAACTAATATTTAAAATAAAAAGTAAGATTAAGTAAATCACTAAAACAATAATATATAAGTGTCTCAAGTGAAGAAGAGATTTTGTGAAAAATAAGTGTGGTAACATCATTTCTAAGAGTGAAAGAGGGCTTTCCAAGGAACTGCTTTCTCTGATTGCTTCATTTTCTCACTTCCCCTTATTCTTCAACTCACTCCAGTTTGGCCTTTGCTCCTCTTGAACACCTCTATGTTGTTAACTCAAAAATTAATGGGTTAACTACTTGCATCATGAATCCCATCGTCTTTTGGCATTTGTGATATCTCCTGCTCCTGGCCATTCCCAGCTTCTCTGGTCTCCACAACTCAATCTTCTTTGCAGGCAATTTTCTGTCTAAATGTTCAAGTCTGCCTGGCCTGGTCCAAATTCATTTCACTCTCCCTAAGAGACCTCATCCATTCTCATGACTTTACATATCATCTTTATGTGAACAACTCCTTCTCCGGTAATATGAACAGATGATGGGACATTTTGAAGTAAATGTTGGATCTACAATATTTCATCTAATATTATTTTTTTTCTGTTGCAGTTTTCTTTCTTATTCATTTCCCTTTCTTTTCTTTTTAAATAAATTTTTATTGATCTTTGAGAGAGAGAGAGAGAGAGAGAGAGAGAGAGAGAGAGAGAGAGAGGAAGGGAGTGAGAGGAACATTGATTGGCTGCCTCTTGCAAGCACCCTACTGGGGATGGAGCCCGAAACCTGGCCATGTAGCCTGACTGGGAATCGAACTGGGACCTATCAGTCCATGGGACATGGCTCAATCCACTGAGCCATGCTGGCCGAGCATTTTCTTATTTTCATTACAGTTGACATGCATTATTATATTAGTTTCAGTTGTACACCCCAGTGACCAGACATTGCCTAATAAGTGATCACCCCAATAAATCCCAAACTCATTCAGCACTACATATGAGAAGATTATTGACTATATTCCCTATGCTATACTTTACATCCCCATGACTATTCTGTAACAACCACTTTGTACTTCTTAATCCCTTCACCTTTTTCACCACAGCCCCCCCCCCCCATCTGGCAACCAACAATAAGTTCTCTGTATTTATGAGTCTGTTTCTGTTCTGCTTGCTCATATTGTTCATAGATTCAATTGTTGATAGATACGTATTTATTGCCATTTTATTATTTATATATTTTTTATATTCTTCTTCCACAAGACCCTTTAACATTTCATATAATATGGTTTGGTAGTGATGAACTCCTTTAGCTTTTTCTTGTCTCGGAAGCTCTTTGTATGTCCATTGATTCTAAATGATAGCTTTGCAGGATAGAGTAATTTTTATTGTAGATCCTTGTTTTTTTATCATTTTGAAGTATCTCATACTGATAGTTTTATGGAAGCTCCCTTGTGGGTAACTGCTTTCTCTTGCTGCTTTTGAGATTCTCTACTAGTCTTTAACCTTTTTGCTTTTTAATTATGATGTGTCTTGGTGTGGGCCTCTTTGGGTTCATCTTGTTTGGGACTTTCTGTGCTTTCTGGACATGTATGTCTGTTTCATTCACAAAGTTAGGAAAGTTTTCTGTCATTATTTTTTTTTTTTCAAATAGGTTTTCAGTTTCTTACTCTCTCTCTTCTCCTGTGGCACCCCTATGATGAGAATGTCAGTATGCTTGAAGTTGTCCCAGAGGTTCCTTAAACTATCCTCATTTATTTTTTTTATTCTTTTTTTCTTTTTGTTGTTCTTATTGGGTGATTTTTGCTTCCTTACATTCCAATCAATGATTTGATTCTCAGCGTCACCTACTCTATTGCTGATTCCCTGTTAATTATTCTTTATTTCAGTTAGGGTATCCTTCATTTCTGACTGGTTCTTTTTTGCTATTGAGGTCCTCACTAAGTTTCTTGAGTATCATTATAACCACTGTTTTGAACCCTGCATCTAGTAGATTGCTTGTCTCCATTTTGTTTAGTTCATTTTCGGGGGTTTTATTCCATTCTTTCACTTGGGAAATGTTTATCTCCTTATTTTGGCTGCTTCCCTGTGTTTGTTTCTATGCATTAGGTAGTTACTATGTCTCTTAAGTTTGGTAGCATGGCCTAGTGTAGCAGATGTCTTGTAGAGTCCAGTGGCACAACCTCTCTGATCATCCCAGCTGGGCACTCAAAGTGTGATCCTTTTGTGTCTGTATACCCTTCTGTTGTAATTTAGTCTTGATTGCTGTTGGCATGTCAATGGGAGGGATTCACCTAGGCTGATCAGCTGTAAGGACTGTCTGTACGTACTAACCCCCGACTTCCAACAACCTTGGAGGATCACTGTGCAGGGTTTCATCACACAGAGCAGAACTTACTTCAGCAGGGCTCTGGTATCCACTGAGTTCACCCCTTTAGTGTGTCACCTGTGGAGGTGGTTGGGTGGTGGTGCTCTGACATGGTCTGAAACTGTACACTGTGTATGCTGGCTCTGGGGCCTCCTAGGAGGTGCTGGCCCAAGGTCCACCACCTCCTGTGTTCTGCCTGGGGCCACCCTGCATAATCTACAAAGTGATCTGCATATGGCTGCTGCTTGTTCTGAGCTTGGAGGTGCCCAGACGAGACCAAGTTGTGAGCCAAGGCTGGCTGCTGCTAGTCCTGGGCCACTTAATAAGAGGTATGAGGCTTGCTGAGGCCAGAGGCTGATTCCTTGTAAGATTTTAGGAAAATCTGAAGTATGAGCCAAGACAGGCCATTCCTACAGTAAAGCCACTGGAGACAGCTTGGGTGAGTCTGAAAGTTGGGTGGGGCAGGGTCTCAGGGAACCACCGGGACCGGGTGGCCAGGTTCATGGAGACACAGATATGGTGCCCACCTGCTGGCTCTGTGAAGGGAGGGTTCATAAAAGGAACAATGATTCTGCCAGCTCTTCTGTTTGGGAGAAAGCTGCCTCTCCAGCTCTCAGCCTGATGCCAAACAATTCAGTTCCTCCCTGTGTATCTCTGATGCTTTTCAAGCTGCCTCCCCCATACAGAAGCTCAGAAGGAGTTAGTCTTTGCCCAGGCCCTTTAGAGGAATTGCCTGGGACTCAATCCATACTGGTTTTTACCAGAAGTTATGGGGACTTCAACCCCTAACTCCTCAGGGGGAAACTCCATAGTCAAGATATCTCTCCCAATTTTTATCAGCCACATGAGTATGTGGGACCAGCCAGTTCCTTGTTTCCACCCCTACCAGTCTTGATGAGACTTTTTTAATTTCATAGTTGGTAGGAATTCCATTCAGCTCAATTTCAGGTGGTTCTGAATGATGGTTGTTCTTTAGTTTAGTTGTAATTTCGATGTTTTTGTAGGAGGAGGCGAGATTTGCATTTACCTATAGGGCCATCATGACCAGAAGTTTCTCCATCTGATATTTTTATCTAGAAGAGTTTACTGACAGAAAAATAGTGGACTGCATAACACAGGGGTACTTTTGACTGGATCATGCTTCTCAAGGCCTTCTCAATATAAAAATATTTCTGTACCACCTCAGTGAGGATGATTTCCTGAGATATCATGCCTCTTCACAGATATATCTAATGCATCTAGACCCAAGGACTCTTACAGCCTTACATCTTTTTTCTTGAAATGTATTTTTTCTCTGAAAGCTGAGAATAAAGTGATCACTGAGATACGTAGTAGAGAATTATGTCTTTAGTTCCTCAACTATACCTCCACAGGTAAAGTGAACCCTGGAAACTCTGATTCTAGTGTCTCGTCTTGTTGAATGTGTGTGTGTTGAATGAAGAATGGATAAAGAGGTCACCAGATTTCCTAAACTTACTCTTGTGCAGTGATTTCATTTTCTCTACAATGACTCAGACCGTTTTTAAAAAGAAGGTAGTGTTGCTAATGAAGCATGCTGTGAGCATTTTGCAACTAAACAAACAAAATTTGAAAGGCTTCTAATATCCAGAATGTTTCAAAACATCTTGTTGTAGAGTCTTCCTCAGTCCTCTCACCATCGGTCCAGGTCATGGCCTTTTCAGGTTCACAGCTGAGAGCTGAGGAGCTGCACAAAGTTGCAGCTTTCCTTTCTCATCTCTTCTACCTGCCTCACAGGGGAGAACTGTGGTCTGTCACAATAACACAATTTTAAAATTATGTGTAGTTATTGTATAAAACCATGCATAACACTTAGTATAACCCAGAAGGAGTCAGTAAATTTTGAAATAGCAAAACTTATATTTCAACAAGGTACTTACAAGTGAATCATTAGAATTATCTCAGTATTCAAGATTTTTTTCTTTTGAAAACCACAGGACTCTATACAAAGTATGAGTATTCACATCGAATAGACTGACAGTTGTCCCAAATAACTGCAGCCCAGAAAGTGTACTATAGAGTACACTAATAGATATAATGTGATCAAACAGTAAGTTCTGCTGTTTCATCCAAGGAATTACTGCCAAAATTAAAATGATTAGAGATTAGATTAAAACATGACAGTAATATTTTAACTCAAGGGTACACCTGTTTTTAATTCAGAACACATCAAGAGTTTGAACTGTCTAGTCCAAAAAGGAAGGAAGCACCCCTTCTATAGGGGTAGCTCAGATATAACTCATGTAGAACCACAGGAAAGTAAATACAGCTTACAGAAGCTAGACAAGAAGGGTACTCATAATAGAAACAGTGCCATTTAAGGGGAATGAAGCCATTTCTAGATAAAACCTACTTAGAGTCAAGTACTTTTGCACAGTGTATTAGAAGGAAACAAAGAATTTCAACTAAGAATACAGACAAGATTTGAATGCCCAGAGACATAGCAATCTTTCTCCTTTCCCTTTTAAAGAGTGGTTTCTGCACAACATTAAAAAACAAGACCACCAATCTCTGCCATGTAATACTCAAATAAATGTAACATATCTACTCAAATTACAACAAAGGAGAGAGGAACGCCAAGTATTTTGAGACTTACTCCCAAATTAGATACGATTCATGGCAATACTTATACTGCTCCTTTAGGCGCATGCACATAGAACTTTTATTTCTAGCTAACAACCATACCAGGAAAAAAAATAACGTATGAACATGTTACGAGTCAGGTAAAAATTATTTATCTGATAAGTTATCAAACGGGGCAATTTTGCCTCTCAGGTGACATATTTTATGCTCACAATGGGGTGGGGGGCACTACTGGTGTAAAGAGTATAGGTCAGTCCCTCACAAGAAAAATTATCCAGTCCAAACTGTCAATAGTGCCAAGGTTGAGAACCTTGCCATAAATTAAAATTGTAATTCCTTCCACTGTTTTCTTGAATTTACTCAAGATTGAAACATTTCCTGACTCAGACAGTTCATAGAACTGGAGATCTAATTTACCAATTCAGGCTAAATCATCTCCTTGGTATATGGCATTTGTAACCATGTCAACTACTTATCTCACAGGCCCCCAGTTTGGTGCCCATCAGCCTCCAGCATCAACACCAATTCAAAACAGGATGTCATTTAGCTGCAGTAAAGTAATTGCTCTTCATTTCAGTCTGTTAAGAAGCACTCTTCCTTATTGATTTGCAGGTTGCACCTGAAGCATCACTACTATTTTTTTCCAACAACCTGAATCTGCTCCTATTGATCACCTAATGCTGTCCTTCTGGCTTAATATGCTACACCAAAGACACAGAGCAAGGAGAGAGTGCATATAAAATAGGACGCTGCTGAGGAAGAGAGCCAGCAACTAGAGTTTGCTTATCTAATGCCACCAGAGATGAAAGAGATGGAAAAAGAACAAATCAGAAAAATATGATGTTCTAAATTTCCTTTTGTTTCCTATGTATTCATTTACTCCCATATAATTATGTGGCTATAATTTTTAAGTAGCAACCCTTTATCAGCTTGACACATTTGTCCAGGATGTCTATTGGTGAAATTCTTATCAGTGGAAAATTTCCCTTTGGCTAACAAAGAATTGTAGGTGGTAAAATAGGCTGGTTAAGAATCTATGCTCTCACATAGATGGATTTTAGACTGTATCCTATCTTAGCCACTTAAAGGCTGTATAATGTTAGTAAATTCTTTAATATCTCTAAAATTTGTTTCCCTCATCTGTAAAGTGTGATGTACAGTGGTTATGAAAGGATGATGACATGATAGATGACAGATGTGAACAAGCAAAAAATAAAGAATCGATGATGACCAGGACATGAAACTCAATTGTTCACAAGACAGTTGTTCCAAGTCAGAAACAATAATATAGCCGGCCAGAGGTACAGACTTCCCAGTCCCTACAGCCCTCAGATGAGATTCTAGAATCTTGGCTTTTCCATTCTCACATGGATTTTTGGAGAGTCCCTGACTTCACTGTTTTGAAGTTTCAGGGTATGTGCCTGTCTATTCATCAAGTACAAATAAGGGATGCAAGACACTTGAGATTCTTCCTGTTTTTTTACAATAAGAGTATCTGAATTACAGGCCAATGTTCTCGTCCACAACATCTCTCATCACACTCAGACATAAGGCCATTTTTACGTACATCTCTAAAAATATAAGGGAGTATAACAAAAATACCTTTCTCTTAGAGAAAATTAAAGAATCAAATGAGTCATGTGTAATATATTTAGTATAATGCTTGGCATGTAGTAAATATTAAATGATGGTTATTGTATGGTAAATATTGAATGTCAGTAAACAGGAATATTATGTCTACAGCCAGAATAAGGATATCTAATATTTCATCAGAATAAAAATTTCATAGATATGTTAATCATATTACTAACAAAGTGTAACTGTCAAAATATGAAAGATTAAATATGCAGCATTATAAAGGAAATTATTGAATTTTTCTTTACCTTGCCTTGCAGTAATTTGCAGTAAATCATTGCTATCCTCAAGCTGATAGCTGTCTTCCTGTAATAAGAAGCTTTTTCCATTATTCCCCATGTGTAAAAATATATCCAGCAAATTTAACTGAAGTTATTACTTCTATCCTTCATCACTGTGTCAATATGAAGGTTGGAACTCATCACATTACTTTGAAGCTAAGGTAAAGTGTCATTTCTGTATTGAAATGAAAAATTTAAGGACTCTGATTTGTTCTTCCAATTTATTATGGGTTTAGATTCATCATATGGTGGTGTAATTTACAAATAAGTAAAAATAGCTTTAAAATTCAGCTCTTTGCGAGTATGATATTCACTTTTCATGTTGAAGTCTGTACATGCTACAAACATTCCTTCATGTTCTGGGTTTGTGATATTAACCACTGAAGAAAAGGTATTTCAGTTGTTTTATCATTTAGTAAAACTCTTTAGGGTTTAGGAAAATGGAAACTATTTCATTCTATTATTAGCCCTATTGAACAGCTTGATTTACTAATCCCTTCTTTCCAGAAGCCACTCTGGTCTGTTTTAACACATTCTTTGAGAAACCCTTTGCCAAGGAAATGTGCCATCGTTTTCCAGTTAACATTTATTCATAACGGTGAAGTTAAATTTTGCCTGTCTCTTATGTTTTCATCCTATAGTTACAAAGATCATGCTTCTTTTTCATATATTCCAAACCATTAGTAGAGACTATACATCCTCTATGTACTCAGAAGAAAAGAATGATACAGTGAAGCAAACATATATTTAGATGGGTAACTAGGCTTCGGGAAACATTTTAGACATATCTTTATAATTTAGCTATTAATCAACTATGAAGCATCTAATTACTTGTCGATGAATATTCAAATCATATGGATTGATACAGATATTGATTGATGAATAAGTAGGTACACACACATATACATATGTACTATCATAGGTACACACACGTACATATGTACTATCACCAATGGATATTTCTATATACATACTTCATTAGCATATCAAACACATAACAAAACACACTCACTTATTTTCATCTTATCTTCAGGTTTCTGTTAATTTATGTAAAAACTGACAGATGCCAAATAATCAATTTTGTTAATATAATGGGTGTGGGGTGGGGAGAGGAGGTGTGCAAAGAATTTTAAAAAATAAGAACTATTTCTCAGAATTATGGGAAATACTATTCTAGAATATATTAATCAAATTTTATCTATCAGGATGCAGTGATTCTCATAAAACTAAAAGCTATCTTATAATCAACTAACTGATAATAATATTTAGTTTATATGACAACCTAAGAAGCAGTCTAGTCATCTATGTATTTATTGACATCAGTGATTTTCAACCTTCTATGGGTCTAGGATGCTTGTTAAAATGAGATACTTTCATCTTCAGAAAATTTGAATCATTAAAATTACTATGTTGGGACCTAGATTCTGCATTTTTAACAAAATGTCCAGCATCTAAATATTTTCTGAGTATTTATTTTACTTAATAGAATAGTTTGGGATTTTTTCTCCCCAAATTGAGATGTTTTCTTCTTACATGGTGAGAAGTTGATCTAGCATTGTTTCATGGATGCTGGCTGACGACAGCTGAATCAAGGGTCAAGACCCAGGAACTTTATTACTCAGGGCACAGAAGGCAGCATAAGCTTTATGTGCACATTAGTTCTCGCTGCTCCCAAGTTCCTGAGCTGGTCCTGCAAAACCCAAGGTTCATGCTGCACAGAGTAGATTGATTTGCATTATAGTTAAGGAATCCCTATCTTTTTTTTTTTTTAAGTTTATTTTTTACTGACATTATTACAGATGTCCCCTATCTTCACCCCACCCCAGGCCTTCAATGCACTATTGTCTGTGTCTCTAGGCTATACATATAAGTTCTTTGGTTAATCTTTTCCCATCTCCCCCAACCCCCTCCCCTCTCAGATCTGTCACTCTGTTCCATGCCTCTGGACCTATTTTGTTCATTAGATTTCATGTATAAGTGAGATCATGTGATCTTTGTCTTTCTATGACTGGCTTATTTTGTTTAGCATAATAGTCTCCAGGTCCAGCCATGCATTGCAAAGTGTAAGAGATTCTTCCTTTACACAATGGACTACTACATGTAGCACAGCTTTTTTATCCACTCATCTACTACTGATGGGCACTTGGACTGTTTCCAGATCTTAGCTATTGTAAACAGCGCTGCTATGAACATAGGGGTGTATTTGTTGTTTTTGAATGGTGTTTTGGGGTTCTAGGGTATATTCCTAGAAGTGGGATCACTGGGTCAAATGGCAAATCCATTTTTAATTTTTTGAGGAAACTTCATACTGTTTTCCATAGTGGCAACACCAGTCTGCATTCCCAGCAGCAGTGTACTACGGTTCCCTTTTCTCCCCATCCTCACCAGTATTTGTTGTTTGTTGATGGCTGCCATTCTGGCCGGTGTGAGGGGACATCTCATTGTGGTTTAAATTTGCATCTCTCTGATGATTAGTGACTGAGCATTTTTTCATATGTCTATTGGCCATCTATATGTCCTCATTGGAGACTTATCAATTCAGATCTTTGGCCCATTTTTTAATTGGATTGTATGTCTTCCTTTTGCTGAGTTGTACGAGTTCTTTATATATTTTGGAAATTAACCCCTTATCAGATGTATCATTGGCGAAGATGTTCTCTCATACCATGGGTTCCCTTTTCATTCTGATGATGGTTTCTTTTGCTGTGCAGAAGCTTTTTAGTTATATGTAAGCCCAATCCTTTTAAAGACTGCTATAAGTGGCATTTTAAACATTAATGTCCAATGTCCAATAGTTGTTTGTCTTTTTTTAAAATCAGATCTATAATTTCATATTAGATGAGCAAATGTGTTTACCAAAAAGGCAAAATGAGTATACAAGGTAAGAGATAAAATACTAATTATTGCCTAATTCACTTAAAATTTTATTTTATGACACAGTAATTGAGAGTAATATATTCCTAAAATGAAAATGAAATCTGCTGGTTTAATTGCTTAGACACTCTTTCAGCATTATGGATGAAATTCAATGTTCAAATATTCCCAAGTGTCACTTAAAGAAGTGTTATATCAAAATACACTGAGGATGTATTTTGCAGGACCTTTAACAACTCCTTAAACATGGCTATAGTATCTCTTTTTATGTTTACTTCAATTTGATAAACCCATTGACCTAATACCATTAATTGGTATTAATTTTATTCTTCCAGCTGATAAATATAATATTCTAGAATGAATTGTGATTTCTGAGGTATTTTTTTCTCTGCCTTGTTGGAAAATATTAAATTCATAAGAAGGTCTCTTCAAAAGTAATTTTAGTGTGATTTAGACTCTGGGCAGTTTTCCTAGTATCTCTGAAAATGATGATGTTCTCTTTCTTCTTCTTTAGGGCATTTGAAACACCATGTGCTCCCTAAGCTCTGACTTGTATATGAGCATAAACAGTAACTAGAGCCTTGCCAATGATTACCCAGAAGCCACCTGAACATACAGCTGTCTTACACCTAAAAATGCAAGTGGGTAGTCATGGTAGATAATCACATTTTTTTAAAAAAGGTATGAAGGCCTGGGGTAAATATCAGACTTCTATAGATCATTTAAACTTGGTTTTCCAAGTCTCTTAAAGTGTGTTAAGACACTATCCAGTTAAATTGTCTGGAAGTTTCCAATTTAATTAACAAAATTGAGACTTTTCTTATCATACCTACTTATATTGAGATTGACATTAACTTAAGCATTTCAGCAAGCTTGTTGTTGAAACCTCATTTCTGTTCTACAACTTGCTCCTAAATATATGTAGATTATCTCATAAACTTGCTGGTAACATTATTTTATTTCCTGAAAATTCATTTTTTTTTCAAATTTCCCTTTTTGAAATATTCAAACAAAAACCATTACAATGTCATTTCTAATTACAAATAGTTGCCATTTCAAAGCCATTTTGTTATTAGCTATCACTAAAAACATAAATTCAAAAATTCTCTGCATGGAACATCCTACCATGAAAATGCTTCAGTAAATAATGTGCACACTCCCTCGATTCCTTTGTGACCCTCAGTATGTGGGATCTACGTTGGCCTAGAATTCATAGCTCTGGATTAGGGGTGCTCAGCCATAATCACTCAGGAACAAAAAGTCAGTGTCCTACTCCTGCATTTTTGGCTTTGCCAACTGGACAGCAACATCATTTTCCCCGTTGCAAAAGTCACACGACTAAGAGTCATCAATCACTTCTCATTTCTTATTCAAGACATCTATTCAATTATATATTAACTCAAACGCTTTCCATGTTCTGAGCCTTTTTACTACTCAGACCAAGAGCACTGATAACAATGCTCACAAATGCTCTTTCTGCCTAGTCCTTGCCCCTTGCTCTACTCCATTATCCACACTGCCGTCTAAGTGATTTTTGTAACAGCTATAACCATGTCATTCCTTTGGAAGCTCATCTCCCATTGACCTCAGATTAAAGTTCAAACTTCTTAAATGGTTTTAATGCCCTTCAACATCTCTCTGGCCTCCTTTGTCATTTCTTCTCTTTGTATAGTATAGTGCGTCATGCTGCTATCTTTTATTTCCTAGCCACAGCATGTTCTCTCATCTTTGTTTCCTCTGCTAGAGCCTTTCTTTAGTCCCTCCTCACTTGGATAACTTCTACCTGCCCTTTAGGGGGAAGCACAAACTTCGGTTCCTCCAAAAAGCCTTCCAAACCCTATAAAACTGGGTTGAGTGTCCCACCCCAGTGCTCATGTGACAGCCCATAAATAAGCGTAACAGAAATCTCACTGTGCTGTAATTCTTTGCCTATTCTTTATCCAACCGGATCACAGAAAGCAGGAGAAGGGTAACTGTGTTATGTTGTGCAGTCATCGACTCACTGCCCAGACAGGTCTGACACGGAGGAGATACTCTGTCCACACTGAGTGAATGAACTATGTTCATGCACCATTGGCAGAAAAATGCTGGTAAAGGTATACAGATGTAGAACAATTTAATATAATTTAGGAAGTGTACCTGTCCTAGGCATTCTGATAATGAAGTTATCTTTTTAAAAGTTTGAATATGAAAATAGTTGTCATAATATAAGGTGACAAACTTGGCAAAATACATCAAGATTGAGGTTAATGATGCAGGTCTTCACACATATCACTGCAGCTGGCGGGCACTCAGGTTACTTTAACTATTTTGCCCATTAGAGGTCCCAGATGCTCAGTATTTGGCCTCTGACTCAAAAGGCAATGTTTTACTTGCTTTACAATGTTCGAATTATTTAAAATAACAAAGCTTTTAAATAATTAAATAACCTTAGCTTTTTGAGGAAAGTTATTTCAAGTACAAATTAAGTAATTTTTGAGAAGTTACAATATTCTAAGGACTGAAGGATAGTAAAGATGTCTGAGGCAAAGTCCTTGTCTTAAGAAGCCCACAATCTAGAAGTGAGGGAAGTTAATCATATCGGAAAATATAGTACAAGAGAAAATTTCGGTAGCTATAATACTAATAATACAAGGTATCATGAGGATATAGGGGCAGACTCAAAGAGTAAACAGATTCAAAGATTAAAGTATGAAAACTATTACAGAACGTATTACACGAGGACGTGGTGCTGGCTAAAATTTGGATGAATGGATTTGGGTGAATGAGGATTTACACTGGGTGGTAGTTGCATTGCTATTGACGGACGGCTCCGAATAAAATAAGAGAGTGCAAGGCCTGCTAGGGTATGTCAAGTCACCATACACGCGCAGTGTACACTGAACCGGAAGGATGTGGGTGTGGAAGAGGAGTGCTGATGGGGTTGGAATGTAGAATATGACTGTCACAGTAACAGGACGCTGGTCAGTAGAAAATAAGGATCCGTTTAAAGTTTCAAACCAGTATAGTCATTCTTTAGGCGTGAACAAAAGATTGACTCTATTTTGACATTTTCGTTAGTTTCTATGACTTTTGTAGAAAGTGCCAATCCCATATAATTTGATGCTGCCCATCCTGAAATAAAGAGGGAGATGAAAGTGACTTGAATAGCACAATGAAAATATGCCCCAATTGAGATGCTAATGCAGATGTAGCTTTTGCTGGAGTGAATTTTTTATTGTGAGATTATATATATATATTTCAGGAACAGGAGATTTCACTTTTTATTTGAGAAATATGATCCAGACCATGACAGTTACATTTTAAATGAATCATTTCTTGTGTTTATTTTTTCCCATTCTCCTTACACCATCTTTAACTACGTATGAAGTAAGAAGAGAGAGGAAAACATCTGCAATTCGGTGCTTTCTTTTTCCTTGACTACTGATCAGTTCATGATCTCAAAAAAATTATGTAAAATATCTTTGGAAACTTACTCAGATTCTAAAGATGGTCTTAGTATGGCAAAGTTGGCAAAATAATATTTAATCTATTTCCTTAGATGGAGTAGTTTCCAGTGTTGCACTTCTGCAGAATAGCTGAAGATAAAATAAAGGACACAGCATATAAACTGATTACACTGCAAGTATAATTGAAAATGTGCACTGCAATATACGAGTAAGTGGCAGGCACATACTGTCAGTTCTTTCTTTAAAGTAGCGCATATGGGTAACAGGAAATAAGTTTGAAATAATCTTTATGTGGAAACAAAATTACTTCCTCCTGAGTATGCATGTCTTAGCAGAATACTCAACATGTTCTGTATTTGAACATAAAGAATCTTTTGGAAGTACAGTAATGATTTGTGGGTTGGATAAAACTCATAGCACGTTTTCAATCCTCAAGCTGTATGTGTTACACAATAACATGCATTTAATTTCATAATAAGGTAGCATCACCTATAAATTAGATTTTTAAAAGGCTTATGAACACAGCATAAACTACTAAATGTCATCATCATCATGAAGACCTTCCATTGTTAGTTCATTTCTTGATTCAGAGTGTTCTGAAAATCCTTATTATATAGAATTGTACTTATATTTTACTTTGAGTCAGGTCCTAAACTTTTTCAAAGGGGTTTTTGAAGTTTTACATCCTTATATATTGTGCACCTCTTTATATATAGACTTTATTTTGTAAATGTATAATGTTATTTCATATATTATATACTACAGGGGTAATTAACAAGGACCATATTTTTTTAAAAAACTAAGAAATATAGCCCTTTATTACTTTAAATAAGATCTTATGGTTTACTGAAGTCTGTCATTCTAAGAATTATAGCTAGATGTAAAGCTTCTACTAGGGGATAAGAAACTGTAATTTATGTATACTAGTTCAAGTCAAATGCATTATCATTTATTGATGGTCAATTTAGCATAGTAGAAACAGCATGTTCTGAGCATTAAGCAGTCCTAAATTAAACATAGGGCTATAGAGTATTTTATACTATACAACTTTGGACAAGTTACTTAAAGTGTCCAAGATTTTATTTTCTTACCTCTCAAAGTGTTATATGACTTAAATGACCTATATAAGTGCATAGAACAATGCCTACTATTAGGATGTTTACTGCTGGTCTTAGCTTTCTACATAGGCACAACTATGACCTTATTTGTATTATCCAGAAATCTATATTCTGCTCAAGTGTTTAAAATATAATTGAATAGTCGAGATAGAGTTCCACAAATGAAAAAGAAACACCTGCTTGCATCAATTATATATACACTCATATAACTGCAAGGGCAGGTATATTTTTGTGTGTGGTGGAGAGAGCAGAGGGAGGCCTGAGAGCTTTCTAAGTTGAGCCCCTACACTTGGTATGTCAGGAGAGCTCTGAGCCCTGGTCTCCTCAAAACTCTAAATCCAACCTTTCTGTATGACTCTATCTATACGAAAGGCAGTGCAATGAACTCAGAGTTCCAGTTACTGTATTTATGCTTCTGGGCAAATAGTTAAAAACCCATCCAAGTAGGATAAATTTGATGTAAGACTCAGGCACACTTAATATTAACTAGGTCTCTTCTATCCCAGCTTATGCATTGCATTCTAGAAACGAGGGCCTTCAGCAGGGCCGTTCCTGCCTCCGGTGTTTTGGCTTTAATCTGGCCCTCCTTCACAGGACAACAGCTGCTCTCTTTGCACGAGGTGGAGCGTGGAAACAAGATAAACCTTATGCAATATAGGGCACAGAGAATAGCTTGAAGTAGAATCCTCTTAAAAACCTGATACTTAATACAGACTATAGGGAAAAAAAAGGTTAAGCATTTTAAGGATGGAAGAGTTCCCAGTTATGAGAAAACACTATACTTCAGAGAAAATATCTCAGAAAAATAATGGTATCTTCACTGTTTAATATGTTAAAAATCTCTAAAAGCAAGAGTTGAATAAAAATTTTAACTTCAGTGGCAGAGAGAAGAAAACAACTTTGATAAAATGTGGTAGGAGTAATATTAACCCTATTTTCTAAATGTTTCCAAACATCATCAGTGCAGTACAGTTCTTACTAAATTTACCAGTTCCCTTATTCAGCCAAATCTTGAATAAACAGTGAAACTGCACTAATAAGGTCGGACAAAATGAGATAGAACTTTATAGTAAGACATAAATAAATATGGCCTTAAAAACACTTTTACTCAGTATATAGTCAAATTACACCCATGATTCATCACATGGAAGAAAGCTCTATAAGGATTATACATTTACGAAGTGCTTCATTTTTATTTATTTATTTTGGTATGGGGTAGCTTCTATAGCTCATACAACAGTATGGTGGTTACCAGAGAGAAGGAGTTGGTAGAAAAAAACTGCTTTTTTATTTGTCTAGTATCCTATTGTATAAACATGCCACAATTCATTGGCCCCTTCTTCTACTCATAGGCATCAATCATTTCTTCTGAGAATTTCAGAAGTAAATGTAAATAAACTTAAAAAAAAATCTAAACAGAAATAATAACTTTTATCCTGTGGTCAGAATTTAAAAGTCATTTCTCATTCATTATTTTAGACACAAATTATGTATTGTGCTCCTACTAAATTTGAGGCACTATTTTAGCTATTGGTGATGTAACTGTGAACACCACCAAACTTTTGGCTCTCACGGAGGTCATGTTCTATGTAGTGGAGACTAATAATAATTTCTAAATAAATACATACCCATATTTTTAAAGGCTATAAAAATATGAATAAATGAAACGAGCTAGAGAATGACTAAAAGATGGGATAAGTGCAAATCTAGTTGAGGAGCCAAAGAAATCCTCTCAAAGGAAGTAAATTTTTACTTGAAACCTAAATTATGAGTAGAGGTATCCATGTAAGGTCTAAGGATAGAGAACCCCAGGAAAAGCAAATAGTCGTCTAAAAGACCTTAGAACCAAACATGAACAATTACTATAACTAATAGAGTCGATTAAGACAAAGAAGGCAAGAATATACAATGGGGAAATAACAGTCTCCTTAATAAGTGGCACTGGGAAAACTGGACCCACCCCAGTCAACTCAAAATGCATTTAGGACTGAAATGCAGGTTCTGAAACCATAAAACTCCTAGAAGAAAACATAGGCAGTAAACTGTTTGATATTGGTCTTAGCAATAGTTTTTAGGATGTCTCCTTGAGCAATGGTGACACATGTGACTGCATCAACTAAAAAGCTTTTCACAGCGAAGGAAATCAACAATAAAATAAAGACAGAACTTACCGCAGGGGAGACAGTATTTGTAATGGGACACGATATATCTTACACAGGGTTAGTATCCAAATAAGGATCTCATATAACATAAGAAACAACAACAAAAGCAAAAAACAAACAATCCCAGGGAATCTGAATATGCATTGCCCAAAGTAAACATATATATGGCCAACACACATGAAAAAATGCACACCACCACCATAATCAGGGAAAACCCCAGTGAGAGATCACCTCACACCTTTAAGAATGGCTATTACCAAAAAGTGAACAAGTAAGTGTTGGCGAGGATAAGGAGAAATGGAATATCTCTATGCACTGTTGGTGGGATTGTAAATTGGTACAGCCATGATAAAAACAATCATGAGGTTCCACAAAAATAGAATGACCACATGGCCCAGCACTTCCACTTCTAGGTGTTTATCCAAAGAAAACAAAACTACTAATTTGAAAAGATAGCTGCACCTCTGTATTCAATACATACAACAGCAAGATATGGAAGCAACCTATGTGTCCACTGACAGATGACTAGATAAAATGGGTAGAATAATTCCTGAAAATAATACAGAAGACTGTAATGCTAGTTTTTATTTTGGAGCTATGTCATTTGGGGAGATAATGTATTAATTGGATAAAACAATTTTAAAACAGAGTCAAAACATATAATCAAAAACATAATAAAGCATATTTATCACTAAAATATAATATATTAAAATATAACTATATTAAAAACAATTTTATCAGACTTTAAATAAAATTTTAAAATAAAGTATTATTAATTTTATTTTTATTCTGTTAGTTTCTATATTTATACATTTCTTCAATTCAGAATTTATTATAAATACATAACTACTTATATTTTCAAATTAACTTTAATAGTATTTATAAAATCAAAATGCTTTGAAGACTATGCCTCTATTAAAAATAATTCATACAAAAGCTGTCAATGAGACTTCTGGTCAAGATGGTAGCATAGGTAAACGTGGTATTGCCTTCTCCCATAACCACATCAAAATTACAACCAGACTAAAGAGCAGCCATCATTCAGAACTGCCTAAAACCAAGTTGAATGGAAATTCTACAACTAAAGATATAAAGAAGAAGCCACACATAGACTGGTAGGAGGGGCAGAGACTAGGAATGGGCTCATCCCATATCCATATGTGGCAGATGAATATCTGGAGGGATATTTTGTCTGTGGAAGTTCCCCCTGAGGAGTACCTGGTCCCAGCCCCACACAAGGCCCCCCAGCCCACGGTTTCAATGCCAGAAAGAAGTCCCCATAACTTCAGGCTGTAAAAACCAGTGGGGATTGAGGCTGAGGGAGGCTGCTGGAGTCCCAGGCAGTTCCTCTTCAAGGGCCTGGGCGCAGGTGTACTCAGACTCACTCTCTCTGAGCTCCAGCATGGGGGAGGCAGCATGAAAGGCACCAGAGACATACAGGGAAGAAATGCATTTTCTGACATTAGGGTGAGCGATGGTTGGGGGGTGGGCACAGCTTTCTGCCAGAAAGAAGTACTGCCAGAAGCCATTGCTCAGTGTGGTGAGCCCTTTCCCCACAGAGCTGGCAGGCACCACTTCTGAGTCTCTCTGCCTGAACCTGGATAACACTATTTGCCCCAACTTGGTGACTGCCTAAAGCCCAATCCCACTGAATTTTTTTTTTTATTCATTAATTTTTGTTATAGATGTTTCTCCTTTTCCCCCCACTGATTCCCCCTCCCCCATCCCTCCCTGCCCTGTCCCCAGTTTGTTGTCCATGTCCATTGTTCATGCATACATGCATATAAGTTCTGTGGTTTATCTCTCCCCCACCACCCCCTCTTCTGGGGATTGTCAGTCTGTACCCCACTTCCACGTCTCTGGGACTACCCCATTCCTCAGACTGTTATGTTCATTATATTCCACAAATAAGTGAGATCATATGAAACTTGTCTTTCTCTGTTTGGCTTGTTTCACTTAGGATGATACTTTCCAGGTCCTTCCATGTCGTCTCAAAGGATAAGAGATCTTTCTTTCTTACAACTGCGTAGTGCTCCACTGTGTATATGTACCACTGCTTTTTTATCCATTTGTCTACTGATGGACACTTGGGCTGTTTCCAGATCTTAGCTATTGTTAATAGTGCTGCTACAAACATGTGGGTACATATATTCTTTCTGATTGGTGTTTCAGGCTTCTTAGGGTATATTCCTAGAAGTGGGATCACTGGGTCAAATGGAAATTCAATTTTTAATTTTTTGAGGTAACACCATATTGTTTTCCATAGTGGCTGCACCAGTCTGCATTCCCACCTGCAGTGTACTAGAGTCCCCTTTTCTCCACAACCTCGCCATCACTTGTTTGATGATTTTTGATGGCGGCCATTCTGACAGGTGTGAGGTGATACCTCATTGTTGTTTTAATTTGCATCTCTCTGATGATTAGTGATTATGAGCATTTCTTCGTATGTCTCTTAACCATTTGTATGTCCTGTTTGGAAAGGTGTCTATTTAGTTCCTCTGCCCATTTTTTTTTTTTTTAATTTTTTTTTTATCCTCACCCGAGGATATTTTTCCATTTCTTGTACAGATAGAGTGGGAGGGAGAGAGAGGAAGGGAGAGAGAGAGAGAAACATCGACGTGAAGGGACACATCGAGTGGCTGCCACCCGCACGACCAACCAGGGCCGGGGACAAACTGCAACCGAAGTACGTGCCCTTAGTGGGAACCGAACCCGGGTCTCTCCGGACCGCAGGCCGACGCTCTAACCGCTGAGCCAAACCGGCCAGGGCCCTCTGCCCATTTTTTAATTGGGTTCTTTGTCTTCCTTTTGTGGAGTTGTATGAGCACTCTATATGCATTGGAAATTAATCCCTTATCTGATATATCATTGGTCATTATGTTCTCCCATACAATGGGTAGCCTTTCCGTTTTGATGATTGTATCTTTCGCTGTGCAGAAGCTTTTGAGTTTGCTGCAGTCCCATGTGTTCATTTTCTCCTTTGTTTCTATTGCCTTAGGTGATGTATCAGTGAAAATTCTGCTGCATATGAGGTCTGAAATTTTTTTGCCTACAGTTTCTTCTGGGATTTTTATGGACTCATGAGTCACATTTAAGTCTTTTATCCATTTTGAGTTTATTCTTGTGTATGGTGTAAGTTGATGGTCTAGTTTCCTTTTTTCTTGCATGTAGCTGTCCAATTTTCCCAGCACCATTTATTAAAGAGGCTGTCCTTACCCCACTGTATGCTCTTGCCACCTTTGTCAAATATTAATTGAGCATATTGCCTTGGGTCCATTTCTGGGTTCTCTGTTCTGTTCCAGTGGTCTATATGCCTGTTCTTGTGCCAGTACCAGGTTGTTTTGATTACAGTGGCTTTGTAGTATAACCTGAAATCTGGTAATGTGATCCCTCATACTTTGTTCTTCCTTTTCAAGATTGCTGTGGCTATTCGAGGTCCTTTTGTTTCCATCTGAACTTGTGAAGTACTTGTTCTAATTCTGTGAAGTATGTCATTGGTATTTTGATGGGGATTGTGTTGAATCTATAGATTGCTCTGGGTAATATGGACATTTTAATGATGTTAATTCTCCCAATCCATGAACAGGGTATGTCCTTCCACTTTTTTATATCTTCCTCTATTTCTTTTTTCAATAACCTGTAGTTTTCTGCGAATAAGTTTCAGACCCACCAAAATAGTTTCCAGTGGTTTTTCTATATGAATGTGCTGTCTTGGCTCATGCTTCAGATTTCCTTAAAATCTCTCGAATAGTCAGCATCTGGCCTCATTGGGCCCTGTATCTCTCACTAAGTGGCTCCAGGCCCAGCACTAGGCGCAGCCTGTCTCAGTTCACAGTTTGGCCTTGCCCTGGCACCTCCAAGCCAAGCATAAGTATTAGCCACATTCAGATTGCTTTGTAGCTCATGCTGGGTGGCCTCAGGCAGAACACAGGTGGTAGCTGATCTTGGCCTACACTACCTAGGAATCCCCAGAGCCAGCACACCCAGTGGACAGCTTTAGACCACACTGAAGCACAATCACCCAACCACCTCAAAAAGCAATACATTCAAGGGGCAGACTCAGCAGGCACCAGAGACCTGCTGAAATAAGTCCTACTCTGTGGGGTGGGTCACTGCATAGCTAATCGTCCACAGTGGTTGGAGGTTGGTGGTCAGTGGTTGCAGTCAGGCCTTGCAACTGATTGTCCTGGGAGGGGGCGTTAAGTCCCTTCCATTGACATGCCAACAGCAATCAAGGTTCAACTAGAAGAGGAGGGTGTACACAGACCATGTGGGGGGCATACCTTGAGTGTTTAGTTTTGGTGATTGGGAAGGCTGTGCCACTGGACCCTATAAGAACAGGACACCTACTACATTAGGCCACACTACCAAGCTTAGGAGACATAGCAGCTCTACCTAATATACAGAAACAAACACAGAGAGGCAGAGAAAATGAGGAGATAAAGAAATATGCCCCAAATAAAAGAACAGAACAAAACCCCAGAAAAAGAACTAAACAAATGGAGACAAGCAATCTGCTAGATGCAGAGTTCAAAACACTGGTCTTGATGCTCAATGAACTTAGTGTATCCTTTATTTCCAACAGGTCCTTTTGTATGCTGCTGAGGTTCTCACTAACTGAAATGAAGAAAAATTTACAGAAAATGAACAGTGGAGTCAATGAAGTTGAGAGTCAAATCAGTGATATGGAATATAAGGAAGCAAGAAACACCAATCAGAGCAGCAAAAAAATAATAATACGAACATATGCAAACTCTAGGACAACTTCAAGCATACCAACATTCACATCATGGGGGTGCCAGAAGGAGAAGAGAAAAAGCAAGAAACTGAAAACCTATTTGAAAAATTAATGACAGAAAATCTGCCCTAACTTGGTGAAAGAAACATACAAGTCCAGAAAGTGTAGAGACTCCCAAACAAGATAAACCAAAGAGGTCCTGACCAATGCACATCACAATTAAAACACAGAAGTTTAAAAAATAAAAAGAGAATCTTTAAAACAGCAAGAGAAAAGCAATTAGTTACCTACAAGGGAGTTCCCATAAGACTATCACCTGAATTTTCAAAAAAAATGTTGCAGGCCACAGGGTATTGGCAAGAAATATTCCAAGTGATGAAAGCAAGGACCTACAACCAAGATGACTGTATCCAGAAAAGTTCTCATTTACAATTGAAGGAGAGATAAAGAGCTTCCTAGACAAGATAAAGCTAAAGGAGTTTATCACTACCAAATCACTATTATATGAAATGTTAAAGGGTATTCTTTAAGAAGAAGGAAAGAAAAGATAAAAAATATTAACAATAAGATACA
Organism: Molossus molossus; assembly: GCF_014108415.1. Classification (NCBI taxonomy): domain Eukaryota; kingdom Metazoa; phylum Chordata; class Mammalia; order Chiroptera; family Molossidae; genus Molossus; species Molossus molossus. The sequence continues at coordinate 70,495,187 of NW_023425344.1, read as the reverse complement.
TATCTATCAGCAATTAAATCTAAACAATAAAATAAACTAATAAGCAGAACAGAAACAGACTCAGAGATACAGAGATCATTTTGATGGCTGTCAAATGGGAAGGGTTTGGGGAGATGGGTAAAAGGTGAAGGGATTAAGAAGTACAGATTAGTTGTTACAAAATAGTAGCAAGGATGTAAGTACAGCATAGGTAATATAGTCAATAATATTTAATAACTATGTATGGTGTCAGATGAGAGCAAGATTTGTCAGGGTGATTACTGAGTAAGTTATGTAATGTCTAACCACTGGGGTGTACACTCGAAACTAATATAATAATGTATGTCTACTGTAATTTAAAATGAAAAATGATACTTTCAATTTAAAAAAAATGTCATTGATGAGCTCCAACCTTATTTCATCTTTACAAAACCTTTTCACTGTAGTACTTGGAACTCCCTGAACATGTTACTCACTTTCACTCCTTCAGGCTTCATGAAACACTCTTACCTTCATTTACTACATTAGGACTTCATCTGCTGTTTAAGACAGCTCATATATTCTCATCAGTGATATCTTTAGTGTCCCCAAGCAAAATTAATCATCTCCCTCATCTGTACTCCAATATCAATTTGTACCGATTGCTATCACAGTATTTATTGCATTAAAAAAGTACTGTGGTTATGTCTTTACCTAGCTAGTTCTCCCCTAGATAAGGCAATGAGTTATTTAAATTAGGGGCAGTATCGAGTCTACCTTAGCTTCTCAATTTTACCATGATGCCTGCTGCATAGAAAATATTCAGTAAAGTTTTGATGAATTTAAAAAATTGATTTAAAAATAAATACATGACAATTCTATGACACATCATCTGTATATTGCATTGTGTGCTCACCACCCAAAGTCATACACTCGACCCCTTCTTTCCTATACTATCATAGAATAATATACTTGAAACCTATTAATTTATTTACATAACAAAGTAACCCACATACATTTAAAAATAAATAAATAAATCCAAGTCGATAAATTCAGTGTTGCTAAATCATGTTTTAAGTTAAGAACTCTGTGGACTGTTTTATAACTTTAAATGAATAGACACAAAGTGTTCAATCCAGGCAGCTATTGTATGAACTACCAAATCCCTGTGATATGACAGAAGCAGCTAATAGTCTGTACTTAGAGAAACTGAGAACTTCCGAAGACAGCCCCAGCATTCAGGAACTCCGGTGTAAACTCAAACAATACTGCACACTCTACATTCTGAGTTATATTCAGTGTCAAGAAGATTTTTCTGAAAGTAATTTCTTCTCCCTACATTAGTCTAAAAATTTTAGGCAAAATGTCACAGAAGAAATATTTATTTTCTTGCCATTTAAAACAGCCAGTAGGAATGGAAAATGTTATTTTAAAATATGTTGAAAATATTTATGACTCACCATAACCAGTGATAAGATTGAGGGATGGCTCTCTAACAAAAGTCTGCGAATTTGCTGTCCTGACATATTCATGAGAAAAGAACCTTGTAATCACTTTATACAATTTTTATATCCAAAAAACCCCATGAGTTTTCCTTAAAGTACCTTTTTTATATAATGTATTTATACCAATTATCTGAATTATTTATGCCAACAGTCTGTGCATTTTTCTCTTTTAAAAATAAATGAAAGTTGGTGCAATATTTAGAAAGCATTCTCAGATTAAAAGTAGGAAAACTGGTGCATCCCATAACGCCCCTAGGATCACGAAGTCAGCAGAACTGCTTTTGACATAACATATTTCATCAAGTAATTATTAATGTATAATCTCTCAAGGTATATTTGAACACCCACTTATTTTTCTTGTAATGAAAATTTATTCTAGTATAACTCTAATTGCCTATGCGTGCTTGGACCAGAATTTTCACTATGCTCTGCATATTCTCTAATAAATCCTGCCTTGTAAAAGAAAAGTAGATCCATTAGTTCTGAACAGATACAATTTTATAATAAAAAGTTTTCCAGATAATTTGGATAATATTTAATTTTAAGTAAAAGTTATTAAAAGCTAAATGTTTAACTCTCAATGAGCTGCCACAAATTAGATCAAAGTCAGGAGTAGCAATCACTGGTTTTCATTTCTCCTCAATGTGCTCAATTCAAATGACTGTAAGTACCCATGTTTTCCTTGATGAATTCATATTTACCATATGCAGAAGCATGTTTAATTATTTAACTTACTACCTTTTTATTTCACTAACATTGTTTCAGTTGAAGATTATTTTTTTAAATCTCGCTTATCCCCAAATCATGTTCGTATGACTTGAATTTTTGCACCTGCAATGGGTTAATTGAAGGTGTGGTTATTTCATTTCAGTGTGACAGAGTAAAGTTGTTTACACATCTCAGCTTTAAATTTTTTCATCTGTCTAATGGTTTATACACCCTTAGGGATGCTGTAAGGATTAATGAGTTTGAAAAGCACATTGACCTTTCTGATGAAACATGTTCTATGAGTACAAAATGCTATTTTACTGTGCTCCAAGTAAGATACAGTGTAAAAAATAAAAATTCAAGTATAAAAGCTGATCAAATTAAAGCTTATTGACAATAGAGACACATTTAAAATAAAAGTCATTGCCTCCAATGAAGTTTTGTTCTAGCTTATAAAATTTGTTCTTGTCCCACTTATCTCTTCTTTCGATTAGCATTGTTTTTGTATCATTTTAAAAAATCAATCAGTTTATTTTTGCTACAGATGTTTCCCCTTTTTAATGTAAAAATTTAAGTAGTTTCTAATAAAATATATACTATTTATGTCAGCATTTCACAGCTGAATTGCATATTCTCACTGTATTCTTCTCTAGCCAATATATGAGACTAATTAATAAATGAATTAGGGGGTTTTATTGAAAAGTTATTATTTGTCAGGCATTGGGCTAAATACTAGTCATAGATTATTTTGTTCAATTCATTCACCTCATATGGGAAAAACAGATTGTATAGTAACTTGATCATGGCCAAACAGTAATACTAATATTTTTAAACTCCAGTAATAAACAAAAATGAATAGCCAGCATAGAAAGATCTGATTTGGAGAGGCTAAATTTGGCAGTGTGAGTCCACCACAATTTAAAAAAGGTAATATGAATTTGAGTCCAACTAGAAAATTTGCATGAATATTTACCTCCTCTGCTCAAATGCATTTTCTCTAAATGAATTTATCTTCTAAAGAAAAGAAAAGATTAATACCAGAAAAGGAGATGCACTACATAAAGGTGTGGGCATTTTGGATATTGGAAAGAGAAAGCCCTCACTACTTTGTAACTGGTAAATTAGTGATCTGTTTTTATGTACTACTTATCTAAATGATAAATTAATGGAATCTATGAGCTTGATTATGTATGGTATACTTTTAAAGTTCACTTTTCGAACCTTCAAATTTATACGCTGGTAACAGTTCCTAAGTAAGTATTTTTACTTCATCTTTTAATAGTTTGGAAAATTTCAATAATATAAATTGCAGATTAAAGCAATTGCCAAATATAGTGCTTTTCAAACTCTTTTATCTAAATAAACCTAATGATAGAAAAGATTGAAACTTTTAGGTAAAAAGAAATGGGGAACAAGAAACTGTCATTCATAATTTGCATTCTATTCAATAATATGCGTAATTTATTATAAAGATGAATTTCCCTTTAATTAAAAAAAAATCATACTTTAGGATGATTTACTATATATATTTTGTAATCTCAATGACATCATAAAAAAATAGTAAAAATTCAAGAAAAATTAGACTATTTCAGTTTAAGAAGCATAAACTTAGTGGCATAGTTAGACAATAACAGAAAAGCTAACTATAAAATATATTTCAAATGAATAAACACTATTATATTGACTTCCATTAGCAAATCTATAAAAGAATAATTGAGAAAAAAATTAAAAATTGGTTCTATTTATAAAATTACAAAGAATTGTTACACCCACACATAAAAAATGTGTATTTGTAATATATTTTTATAATATATTATTAATGAAATGCTAAAATGTTAAGCATAATATTATATTAGATTCAATGTCACAAAATAAAAGAATTGCAAAACATTAAAAATTCTGACAATATGATCACTTGTCTTATCTTGATTTATGCATTTTATCAGATTGAAGGGTTGATAGGTTTATAATTAAAAATTAAGAATCTAAAAGCAAGATGCCTAGCAAAAGAATTCTGTTTTTAACTATTTTTTGTACTGACCTTCAGCCAGTTACTTTAATTTATTTAATTACTTAATTATTTATTTATTTATTTATGGTTTATGCCCCTAGTGGGAACTGAACCCGGGACTCTGATCCACAGGCCAATGCTCCAACTTCTGAGTCAAATCAGCCAGGGCTATTTTAATTTTATTAAAACTCTATTTTTCTATCAGTAAAATGGGTTTGATAAATAAGATAATTCTTGGAAACTTCTGAGCATAGTATCTAATCAGTAGTACTTAATTAATGTTCTATTTTGATATATCATTAAGGAGATAGAGGCAGGTGAGGCAGGGAGGGGACCATGGAAAGGGAAGGTTGAGACACATGAGGAAGTTTGTGAGGACCTGGAGCTCAGCACACAGGCTGCCAACCCAGTACACAGTATATCTGGAGGTTTATTCAGACTCCACAGATCTCAAAATAAAACCAAAATCAACATGAAAAATTGTGCCTCCGATGCCAGAGACTCCCAGCCCTCATTTATAGAAATGCAAATTAGAAGCTCCTAGAAGGATCACAAGTCAATTACATAACAAGAGCAACAACACACACACACACACACACACACACACACACACACACACACACACAACAGAAAGGCTGGATTGCTGAATGAGTTCTGTTGCCAAACTATAGAGTGTGTTTCTACTACAGAAAGCCAGGTTACCTTAGAAAGGATTATAGGAAGCCAAGGTTGGATTTGAGGGAGAAACCAAAAGCAAGCATAGGGTTGCTCCAATGGCATTTCCCCTCCTTGTTAATAGTCTGGGAGAACTTGAAATTATATAAAAAGGGAAGCCATTAAGGCCTCTATAGATAACTGGGGCTACTTTGTTGTTTTTTGTTGTTGTTGTTTTTTATGCTCACCTGAGGACATTTTTGCAATCATCTTCATATAGACCGATAGGGGGAGAGGGAGGAAGAGAGACAGAGAAACATCAATGTGAGAGAGACACATCGACTGGGGCCAGGAACAAACTGCAACCGAGGTACGTGCCATTAGCGGGAACCAAACCCAGGACTCTCTGATCTGGGGGCCGATGCTCTAACCGCTGAGCTGAACTGGTCAGGGCAATGTTCTTAACCATGCTCAACTCAGTTGTCTCTTTCCTGGGAGTAAAGCTTCTGTGCAAATGTCAGGAATATCTAATCAATGTCTGTTTTTAAATTAGAACCCATCCACTTCCAACTAGGGAATGTAATGGGACAATTTATATCTTTGCTAATCAAATCTACCTCAATTCACCTGATAGGGCAAGCTTTTTTAAATCAGTGATGCCCAAATATGCTTCTTCCAGAAGAGTAATATGAATTTAGAACTAGGGCTGAACACAGTCAGGTGGGAAACATAACCTCTAAAATATATGGATATTGCTAAGGCAGAATTCCTTCAAAGGACCAATTAGGGGCTAGCAAGGCATGTATCTACCCCTAGAACACAGAGCTTCACCGGCAACCCACTTGGGTCTCCTCCCTACTTCTGGGAGTCAGTCTATCTTTCAAATGAAACTTTCCTTTTCCTTGCAACTTTATCCGTGAACTTATTTTTCGATTTTTCGAGAAAACGAAACTGAACACTGCCACTTGGTTTCATTATTAATTATATATCATAATTATGTATAGTAAAAATTAAAAATATAATCTATCTTTATATATAATTCTATATATAATATATAAAATATAGCAGTATATAATTCTATTTTAGAAGCAGATTCAAATTACTTTATTTTATAGGCAACTTGTATTGGACTTATTTAAAGAATAACTATATGGTATTTACTTTAGGGTGTCTGAATGTTCTAAGTGTATATGAATATAAATGTTTAGTTATAGTTAGAGGATATTTTTCTTAAAACTCCTAGAAATGATTGAGCCTCATGGAAAGTGGAAATTCATCATCTGAAAGAGATTTTATATTTAGTTTACATATGTTAAAGTATAACTATTTCTGTAGCACATTTCACACATGACCTTTTTTCTTTTGTTTTAAAATGCCAAGCTAATTCCACAGTAAGTCTTTTACTTGCTGTTCACACTGTCTTAAACATTCTACTCTCAGATCTTTGAGTTGAAAAATCAGTTCCTCTTTGTCATCCAGGTCTCAGTACAAATGCACTTCTTTATCAAGACTTTTTCTAGATGCTAAATCAAAGGAAAACAAACCACCTACCTTTTCATTCTCTTAACATATCACTTCAAATCATCTCTATATATAATGTTCTTGTTAACTACTTGACTGCTTATTAATAACTATTTACACCCACAAGAGTATAAGTTCCTTCAACACAGAGACAGTGTCTTTCTTGTTCTTTTATGTGTCCCCAGGGTTTGAATGGTGCCTGGTAAATAATATATGTTTGCAAATGTTTGTTAAATTAAATGATTCAACCCAAATGAAATGAACCAATTCCCTGAAAGACACGATCTACCAAAACTCACACAAATAACAACCAGATAGTCTGACTAGCCTATATGTGTGTTAGATAAATTGAATAAAAAACTAATAACCTTTTAAAACAGAGAGCACTAGTTAGTCCTAGGTAAATTCAATAATGAATTGTAAACATTTAAAATGGAAATTATACCAATTAACTCTGATATGTTTCAGAGGATAAAAGTAGAGGGAATGCTTCCTAGATCATTTAATGGGGCCAGCATTACCCTAATAATCAAAACCAATAAAAAACAGCCCTGGCTGGTTTGACTCAACAGTTAAAGCATCAGCTTGTGGTCCAGAGAGTCCTGGGTTCGGTTCCCACTAAGGACACGTACCTCAGTTGCAGTTTGTCCCCAGCCTCGGTTGGGGTCATGTGCGTGGCAACCACTCAATGTCTCTCTCTCACATTGATGTTTCTCTCTCTCTCCTCTCTCTCCCTTTTACTCTATCTGAAGATGAATGCAAAGTGTCCTCGAGTGAGGATAAAAAAATAAATAAAACAAAAATGATATTAGAGAAAAAGAAAACTGCATGCCAATATTTCTCATAAACATAGACACCAAAGTCTTTCACAAATTATTAGCACACTAAATCCAACAATTTATAAAAATAATCATACAATGACCAATTCAGATTTATCTTAGGTATGCAAGGCAGGTTCAATAGGTTTAATGTAACCCATCATATCAACAGATTAAAAAAATATACCGTGAACATATCAATAGATGAAGAAGAAACATTTGATAAACTCCAACACCCATTTATATAAAAAGTCTTTGCATACTAAGAACAGAAACATTCTCAACTTGATTTTTAAAAAATCTACAAAACAACTACAGCAACCATTATACTTAATTGCTGAGAAAGTCAAAGCTTTCCAGCTAAGATGAGGAATAAGGAAGGGATGTCCCCTCATACCACTGCCTTTCAACATTGTACTGAAAGTCCTAACTAATGAAATAAGTCATGAAAAGTGGGGGAAGAAAGTGTAAAGATTTGGAAGAAAGAAATAAAACTGTCGTTGTTCATAGATGAAATGATTATTTATATAGAAAAACCAAAGAATAGACAAAAATAAACAGACAATAATAATAATAAGTCCTGGAACGAATAAGCAATTACAGCAAAGTTGCAAGATATAAGGTTAATGTATAAAAGTCAATCACTTTCCATTCTAGCAATAAAAAGTAGAATTTGAACTTAAAAACACATTATCATTAAAAAAAATAAAATACTTGGGTACAAATCTAATAAAATAGTGTCAAGTAATATAAAAGATAGCAAAAAAAAAAAAAAAAAAAAAAACAATAAATAGAGAAAGATTCCATGTTCATGGATAGGAAGATTCAATAGTGTCAAGATGTCAGCTATCCCCAACTTTATCTATAGATTCAGTGCAATCACAATAATAATTTCCAGAAGTTATTTTTTGGATATTAAAAAACTGATTATAAAGTCCACATGGAGAGGAAAAAGACAAAAATACCCAACTCAATATAATAATTGAAGACAAAGAACAAAGCCAGATATCTGACACTACTCAGATTCGAGACTTACTATAAAGCTACAGTGATCAAGCCATTGTAGTATTGGCTAAAGAATTGACAATGAGATTTAATGAAACAGAATAGGGAGCCCTAAAGTAGACCATGTGAATATGGTCAATTGACTTATGACAAAGGAGCAAAGACAATACAATAGAGCAAAGAGAGTCTTTTAAAAAATGGTGCTGGGAAAACTGGACTTCCATTTACAAAAGGCCACAGACTAGGAGAATATATTTGCAAAAGACACACCTGATTAAAGACTGTTACCCAAAATATAAAAAGAACTTTTAAAACAATAGGAAAACAACACTGTTTTTAAAAAGGCCAAAGACCTTAATAGACACATTACCAAATAAGATATACAGAAGTCAAATAAACATATGAAAAGATGTTCAACTAGCATGTCATTAGAGAATTGCAAATTAAAACAGTAATGAGATACCACTGCACCACATCTATTTGATTGGCAAAAATCCAAAACACTGACACACAAAATGCTGGTGAAGATGTGGAGTTGCAGAAACTTATTCGTTGCTGATGTAGATATAAAATGGTACGGCCACTTTGGAAGACAGTTTGGCAGTTTCTTATAAAACTTAAACACACTCTTACCATATGACCTAGCAACCATATTCCTTAGTGTTTATGCAAAAGAACTGAAACTTACATCCATACAAAAATAGATGTTTATAGCAATTTTTTTCATAGTTGCCATAATTTGGAAGCAACCAAGATTTCCTTCTGTAGGTAAGTGGATGAATAAACTGTGGTACATCTAGACAATGGAATATTATTCATTGCTGAAAAGAAATGAGCTATTAGCCATGGAAAGACTGGAGGAAAATTAAATGTGTATTACTAAGTAGAAAAATCCAAACTGAAGATTCCAACTATGTGACATTTGGAAATGGAAAATCTATGGACACAACAATACAGTCAGTGGTGGGCAGGGGTTAAGGGGAGGGAGGCAAAGTATAGAGAATTTTTAGGGAAGTGAAACTTTTCTGTGTGATACTACAATCACAACACATTATTATACATTTACAAAAACTCATAGAATGTACACCACCAAGAGTGAACTATAATATAAACTAACAATTTTGGGTGATACAATGTGTCGATATATGCTCATTGATTGTAACAAATGTACCAATCACTGTGATGCAGATATTCTTAGTGGAGAAAGTTGTATATGTGTGGGACAGGAGTATATTGGATTCTCTTTACTTTCTGGGCAGTTTTGCTGTGAACATAAAGCTGCTCTAAATAAGAAAGTTTATTAGTTTAAAAAATGGAAAGTAGGAAAACACCTAGAATTTTATGAATTTTTAAAATAGACAACTCTTACTAATGTTCCAGCACATATAGAGAAAAGAAAACATGAGCTAATTTTCTTATTTCTTATCACAGCCGAAAGGATTTAGTTAACTGCGCACTAATCCCACTGACAAAATGAATAATTGAGTAAAGCAGGGGAAATGTTACATGTAGTAAGTACAGGGAAAGTGATACCGGGGTATATGGTGATAGATAAATATCAATGCTTACGATTGACTGATATAATTCAAGAAAATAAATATCTGAGAATAATGGGACAAGATCACAGATTCTATTATTCAATTTTGTCACAACTTCCTGGTAAGTCTTAATCATTCTTATAATCTTGATCTACGTGGTGACCCAGGAAATCACTAACAATACCATGAATGATGAATTCAGCAAATATTTATTGAGCCCTACTATATATATAGAATATTTGAGATAAATTTTATTGCCAATCCAGTCACAGATAAGCATTTTAAAAAATCTCTTTTTAAGATAAGAGAGTATATGTGAGAAGAAAATAACTAGAATATTAAAAAGGTATTAATATAGATATTTGGTAATTGAAATAAACAGGTAAAGAAAAGAAGTATACACCCTGGCCTGTTTGGCTCAGCAGTTAGAGCGTTGGCCTGTGGACCAGAGAGTCCCTGGTTCAATTCCAACCAAGGGCGATACCTTGGTTGCGGTTCATTCCCGGTTGGGGTCCTGTGAGTGGCAAACCAATGGATGTGTCTCTCTCACATCAATGTTTCGCTCTCTCTCTTCCTCCCTGTCTTTCTCCCACTCTATTTGGAGATAATGTAAAAATATCCTTGAGTGAGGATAAAAAATATTTTTTAAAGAAAAGAAGTATATGGTACTTAAGGACAAAAGATTTCCTTCTACACTATGGAGAAAGGTAAGTATTAAAATTTTTCAGAAAAACCTTGAATTAGATAGCAAACTAATCTGAAAACACAAAGTGTTATGGAACAAAGTTAAAGAACTCACTTATTAATATGTAAGGAAAAGCAAGCACGGCACCCAAACTCAGAATTCTGGAAGTCATCCAAATAAATACAAATACAAACAAGATAAAGAGTTTCAGCTAGTGATAAAGAGGTGAAAATATCAAAGACAAAAATAACTGGCATAATTGGATTGCTCATTCTGGAAAGGCAAAAGTGAAATAAAGTCAATTCTAAAATAAACTGTGAGGACCTTTAGACAGAAAATGATCAGCCATCTTTCAGCTGTGCTGACAATAACAAGAGAAAATAAGTTCCACTATGAAGACTTCAGAGATAAGAGACTGTTGTGACAGTAAAGGTTATTTAAGCATTAGAATAGACTACCCTAAGAATTCAGATACTATTTCCAGATAATTTGAAATAGGATAAGGGCTTATCAACCTTCCAGGTTCAAGTTGCTGTTGTGTGGAACAGAAGAATAGAGGCACTTTTTATTTTTTTTCTATTTTTTAAAATTAATTCAAATTTATTTTTTATTACTGATGTCTTTTTTCTCCCCCCCATCCATTGTTACCCTTCTCCATGCTCCCCTCACCCCCCATCCCTCAACCTTCACCGCACAGTCTGTGTCCATGGGTTATGCGTATAAGTTCTTTGATTTATATCTTTCAGTCTGTTCCCTACTTCCATGTCTAGGGATCAATTTTGCTCATCAGCTTATTTTGTTCATTATAGTCCACAAATAAGTGAGATCACGTGGTACTTGTCTTTCGCTGACTGGCTTATTTCACTTAGCATAATACACTCTAGGTCCCTCCATGCTGTCTCAAAAGGTAAGAGATCTTTCTCTCTCTCTCTTATAGCTGCATAGAATTCCTTTGTGTAAATGTACCACTTCTTAATTTGCCTCCACAGCAGGGGAAGCCAAGATGGAATCCACAGTTCCGATGGCGTTGACTTATACACATTCACCTAATGGAGAGATTGTGTGGGGAAGTGTGTGCAGTGGGACGGGGGCAGGGATGGAGGAGCGGGCTGTACTGCTGTTGACAGCGCGTGTCCTCCTCAGGTCCTGTGAACTGTCGATAGCATCCATTGTTTCTCCTACCCCGCAGTGGTAAGGGGCTTCATTATTATTTCCGTTGTCTGTTTTTAATTTTTCCTTAAACAAAATATTTTATTTTTAACTGTTTCAAGATAAATATATTCAGAACTAATGTTCGAAAACATGAAAAGCTGATGCATGCAGTCTAAGAAGCATTTTTTTTTTCAATCATCTAGAAAGTGGAGAAGAACACGTACTTTCTTCTTTTAATGATTCTAAGCCTAAAATTTAGACTCAAATGTATTTAGCTTGGACCTCTGAAGTTTAACTGCTATACTTCTTTTTTTTTTTTTTTTACTTCACCCAAGGACATTTTTTTTTTACATTTATCTTCAAACAGAATGGGAGGGAGTGTGTGTGTGTGTTGGAGGGGTGGAGAAACATCAATGCGAGAGAGACATATCAACTGGTTGCCACCCACACAATCCCAACCCGGGCTGGGGACAAACTGCAACTGAGGTATATGCCCTTAGCAGTAACCAAACCCAGGACTGTCCGGTCCGCAGGCCAATGCTCCAACTGCTGAGCTGAACCGGCCAGGGCTCAACTATTATACTTCTTGCTCATTCCTCATACATACAAACACTGTTTACCAAAGGTAGAATTTCCCCTGTGGTAGTAAGCAAAACAATTTAAACAGTTGGTTTTGACTATTATGCTTTCTACTTGATTAAATAGTGCCTATACCACTCAATATGGCCAATGTAAATAATAGTCTACTTCTTTAAGAACAGCTACTTTTATAACTATTCAGTATTTCTGACTATAATCAATTCAGCTGAACATAATAGTATTGTGAATGGTCCAGCCAGTGTGGCTCAGTGGTTGACCATCAACCCATGCACTAAGAGGTTGCTGGTTCGATTCCCCATCAGGGCACATGGCCAGGTTGTGGGCCAAATCCCCAGTGGGGGGCATCCAGGAGGTGGCCAATTGATGTTCTCTCTCATCGATGTTTCTATCTCTCCCTTTCTCTTCCTCTCTCTCTAAAATCAATCAATAAAAAATAAATAAATAAAGTCATCAAATTAAAAAAAAACCAAAAAACAGTATCATAAATTAATTCTTCGTCTCAGGCCTAAATTCAACAAAAATTTTAAAGATTATACCCAGAGGACATCTTATTTTCATTATATGGGATGTATATCAACATACCAAAATTTTGCCTATGGATTTTTTAATTTCATAGGATGAGTACAAAAAAAAAAAATTCCTAGAACTTTATGCAGAAAAATATATACTCTGTATTTCCACATAGGTTTATTGCTTATGGCTCTAAGACTTGAAGTTTTATGATTTTTTTCCTTTAAATGATTTTTTAGCAAAATAAGTTATTTTCCACACTTTATATAATAGCAGATCATCAAATAGAGAAAATTCTGTACAAAATTCTGATAAGAGTTATTTATTTTTGCTATGGGCACTAAATAGACAGAATTAAATGCCTTCTAAAAATACAGATAAAATAGTTTTAAGTGTTAGGTGTAGTTCTTTAAATTGTAAAAAGTTTCATACCACTTATGTGTTACATTACTGCATGAGACACTGCCTCACATTTCTTTTTTAAATTGTTCAAAGTGCTACTCTCTTTTTAACTACGTTACAATTCAACTCACATGAAATTTTAACATTTATGTGATATCTACAATAGGCAACTACATTTTGTGCTAAATATTTCTTTTTTTCCTAATTATTATTATTATTTTTGTCATACTTATCCAATAAAGCATTAATACTGCTGTATAGTGTGTAAAGCATGGAGGCATGCTGCCTTGGTTTAAATCTCACTTACTTTACCACTTACCAGATGTGTGACCTTGAACAAGTCACTTGACCCCTGTGAGTTTCACTTTTTTCATCTTTATAGGGTAATAATTATAATACTTACTTCATAGGGTTGCTGTAAGCTAATATGCTGAAGCCTTCTAAAGCAGTGCCTGACAAATAATAAATACAGTGACTATTAATTATTATTCTTAGCACTATACTTATTAACATATGCAATGATTAAATAGAAGATAAATGCATTAAAATTTGGAAACATCACCAGGTATAGATATAATGGGGATTTAAAAATATAATCCCACCAGCACCATAGATTCCAATGATTAAGAACTCTCTCTCTATCCATCTATTGGACTTAGAGTCCCACAGAAAACAGGTGACATATTAAAATTAGTATACTTTAAGAACTACCAAAGTGACTATTTACAATATATGGGAAAACAGGGAACTATAAGGGAAGGTATAGAACTCCAGGTTTAGTTACAAAGGTGCACTTTTAACACTTTTTGCTGAGAAGGAAGCAACCAGTTACTGGACCTGATAACAAAGAGGATTTTGTTGACAGGGCTACATGACAGGAGCCGAGACCTTTGGTAAAGGGAAATAGGCATCCTGCTGAGTCTCTGCAGACTGGGTACCAGGGACATGAATAATCTAAAATCACTGTCCATGCCCCACTCCAATCTCTTGCCCTTGATCCTCTTAGAGAAAATCAGCTGGAAGCCAGAGGGCAAGGGAGCCCCTAATAAGTTGATACAGGTCTAAGTCCTAGAGCACAAAGCAAAGAGGACAAGTGTAGAGAATGGATAGCAATTTCAAGCAGATGAAATGCAGCCTTCTATTTATGTGCATGTGTCTATCATCTATCTATCTATCTATCTATCTATCTATCTATCTATCTATCTAATCTATCTATCTAATTTTGAATGTTTGGCAGGTAAACACAACATAATACAGATTTAACTTCCAGAGGTTACAAATGTATGTACTCTCACATGTTAAAACAATGTTAAGACAATAAACACTTCATAGAAACTAAAGTTGCCAGAATGTTTGCTAAGTCAATATTTAAGTTTATTTTATAAATAAGTAGGCATACATTTCCCATAAAAATGTTTGTTCTTTAAGAGATTAAATTATTGTAGCTAAGAAATAATCTGAGGCAATAGCATGTTGACACATAGCCTATAAATAACAGCAATAACAGCAGTGCCCTGGCTGGTTTGGCCCATCAGTTAGAGCGTCAGTCCCTTCAGTCCACAGATTTGGTTCCTGGTCAAGGGTACATACCTGGGTTACAGGTTCAATCACAGGTCCTGGGAGGCAACCAATCAATGTGTCCCTCTCACACCAATGTTTCTCTCTCTTTCCCACTCTCTCTAAAAATCAATGGAAAAATATCCTTGGGTGAGGATTATAAAATAATAACAACAGCAGCAGCACTTACAGGATGTTTATATTTTCCATGTATTAGTTAATTTAACCTTCACAACAACCCCATGGGATATCACTGCTATTATCTCCAGTTATACTGAAAATATAAATATAGAGATTTTCCATGAATTGACATTGAAACACTACTAGTAAATGTCACAGTGGTGACATCCAGATAAACTGACTCCAAAGGACTGCGCAAAAGAGAATGGGAGGGAGTCCAAAAGGTAAAATGTAAATACATCTTGAAAACTACTATAATTTAGACAGGGAAGGAAAAGAACAGAAGGAATTCAATTAGAGGAATCAATGTGAGCGAAATAATGGAGTCAAATTCATGTGGCATATTTAAGAGAACATGAATATACCAGATTATTTGGGAAAAGTATGAATAAGCCAACAGCAGCAGTTTATGAGAATGAATTTCAAATTTAAATAGGTTTTGAAAAAGTGACTGCGTGTAGATTGTGGTTACATTCAATAAGAATATCAGCTCACTAAACTTGGTCTTAATCCTGAAGTTAACATACAGTCACTGGAGATTTTCGAGGAAGTCATTCTTTATATAGAGCAGTGTCTCTAGGGGAAAATGATTCACAGATATCTATTTGTAATTATTTTTTCAGCTTAGTTAAGCATATCCCTTGCAACAAGCAGAGAAATAAACTACATATCTTCCTGAGAACCCTTCTAATATTTTAACACTATGATGAAAGCAATCATGATATAATTGAAAACCATATGAATGAATATTTTTATTAACTCTTTTTTTTTTTTGCCACCTAAAATTATTAATGGAGGAATGTAGAGATAATAACCTTACAAAAACACTTGCAGTGGTTTAGTTATCTTCTTTAATATACATGCAGAACTCAATTGCATTCAATCAAGCAAAAGGGCTTTCAAATTCAAGTGCCCAGCAATTTATTCTAAAGTCACTGCAATTTTTATATTTGATTATGTGACTTATCTTGGCCTCTACCAATAATCACAGTGAGTGTTCAGCAAAACCTATTCTCATTCACTTTTCTTGTCTGCTGTCACCCATATTTCAAATACCTAAATCAACCTTCCAAGTCCACCCCATCCCCAAAGGGGAGGTTATAGAAGAAACACCAGCATATCTTACCAGATTAGATAAAATACACTCCAAAGCTTTATCTAGAGTATCTGGAATTCTGTAATCACATGAAAACTTATGGCTTATTTTACACTGCAGAGACTGAGATTGTAGTAGCTGTCAAATGGAAAGGAATTTGTTTAACTCATCCATATTAAAGTATTCATATTTTAAACCTTCTGTCAGCAAAATTAGGTAAAAAGTATATAATAAATGATCTAAAGTAATTCCTATGAATAAAGAGAACTGAGGTCGAATTAATTATTCAAGTTTCTGGTATGTATTGATTAAAATATATGAATAATAACACATTGTCCTTACATTTATCTGAATATATTTAAATGTATTAGTCTTTGTGTTCCCAATAACTCAATTATATCCTATAATAAGTAGATGACAATGTCTCCTAAATGAATGAATGATGGAAATCAGCAGTGCAATGATTAGCTTAAAAATTGAGAAATTATGATAAAAATCTAATCTGAATTTCACCATGGTTGTACAAAAACAGAATTTTAATGCATATTTATTTTTAATAATTGCCAAATCTTTGTTATTTTATCAATTATATCACTGTGAAATAATTCCACAATGAAGATATAAATAGAATTATATTCATCCTCTTGGTAATAGTTACTTTTAATGGAAGTATGTTAACCACCAGTTAAGCAACTGGTTATGCAAAATTTTGCTTTGCAAATTACTCTTTTTTTTTAACTATACTTATTTGCAATACCTTTCATGCTGCTATGAACTCATCTGTCACAATGTTTTTAACTTATAGAATTTGTATTAGCCATCTGACTAATTATTATTTAATAAACAAGTGTTCTCATAGAGTTCTATCAAAATCATCTAGTAAACAACTGTTCTTATAGAATTCTATCAGCACCTAATAATTTCTATGAGAACACTTATTAGATATTTTGGATATGGAATAACCATTGACTATCACACTGTTGACATCTTTAAATTAAAATACTTTTCCTTTCAGTGACTGCTTACTTTTCAAAGCTTGAATAAGTTTTGCTATTTTATTTTAGCATTTTCTTACATTATTCTCTTTACTTTAACCCTTTGAACTCTAAAAACAAATAAATAAAACTACAAGATAGACTACTTCCGATGTTTAATAAAAACTCCAACTACAAATTTGTACATTTCATCAAGATTGTCTAATTTGTTGGCATATAATTGGTCACAGTATTTTCTTATAATCTTTTCTATTTCTGTGGTGTCAGTTGTTACCTCACTTCTTTTGTTTCTGATTTTATTTATTTGGGTCCTCATTCTTTGTTTCTTGGTGAGTCTGACTAAAGATTCATCAATCTTGTTTATCTTTAAAAAAAAAAGCTCTTGGTTACATTGATCTTTCATATTGTTTGTTTTGCTAGTCTCTATGTCATTTATTTCTGCTCTGATCTTTGTTATTCCCTTCCTTCTACATACAAACTTCCAAAACTCAACAGTGATGATTCAGAAAATCTGAACACACCAATAACAACTAAGGAAATTAAAACAGTAATCAATAAACTCTCAGCAAACAAAAGTTCGGATCCTGACGGCTTCACAGGGTAGTTTCATCAAACATTCAAATAAGAACTAACACCTGTTGTCCTAAAACTGTTCCAAAAAATCAAAGAGGGAGGAAGACTTCCAACTTTTTCTATGAGGCCAGAATAATTCTAATTTCAAAACCAGATAAAGACACTACAAAGAAAGAAAATTACAGGCCAATATCCCTGATAATATTCACTATGACTAAGTGGGATTTATTCCAGGGATGCAAGGCTGGTACACTATTAGCAAATCAATAAATGTGTTACTCCACATAAACAAAATTAAAGATAAAAATCACATGATCATATCAGTAGATGCTGAAGAAAGCATTTGACAAAATCCAGCACACATTTTTGATAAAAATTCTCAGCAAAGTGGGAACAGAGGGATCATACCTCAACATAATAAAAGCTGTATATGACAAATTTATACCCAACATCATACACAATGGACAAAAACTAAAAGCATTTCCCTTAAGAACAGGAATAAGACAGGGATGCCCACTTTCATCACTCTTATTCAACATAGTACTGGAGGTCATAGCCACAGGAATCAGACTAGAAGAAAAAGTAAAAGGCATCCAAATTGGAAAGGAAGAAGTAAAACTGTCATTATTCTCAGAAGACATGATATTGTGGATAGAAAACCCTAAACACTCTATGAAAAAAACTGCTAGATTTAATAAATGAATTAGGCAAAGTAGCAGGATACAAAATTAACATCTATCCCGGATGGTGTTGCTCAGTGGTTGAGCATTGTCCCATGAACCAAGGGGAAGCTGGTTTGATTCCTGGTCAGGGCATATGCCCCGGTTGTGGGCCAAAACCCCAGTGCAGGGCATGCAGAAGGCAGCCAATCAATATTCTCTCTCATCGGTGTTTCTATCTCTTTCTCCCTCTCCCTTCCTCTCTGTCTAAAATCAAAAAAGAAAAAAAAATTAACATCTACATATCGATGGCATTTTTATTTAATTTTTATTCTTCGTTTTTTTAATCCTCACCCAAGGATATTTTTCTATTCATCTTAAGATAGAGTGGAAGGGAGAGACAGGGAAAGAAAGGAAGAGAGAGAGAAGCATCCATGTGAGAAGGACACATCAACTGGTTGCCTCCCGCACAACCCCAACCAGGGCTAGGATGAACCGCAACAGAGGTACGTGCCCTTGCCGGAATTGAACCTGTGACTCATTGGTCCATCTGCTGAGACTCTACTACTGAGCCAAACCTGCCAGGGCTCAATGGCAATTTTATACACAAATAATTAACACACAGAAAAAAAAAAAAAAAACTTTTAAAAAATCACATTTACTATTGCAACAAAATAAATTAAGAAATAAACTTAAAGGAGATAAAAGACCTATTCTGAGGAAACTGCAGGATATTGAAAAAAAAAAGAAATAGAGGAAGATATAAAAATGTGGAAGCATATATCCCATTCACGGGTTGGAAGAATAACATCATTAAAATGTCCATACTACACAAAACAATCTATAGATTCAAACCAATCCCTATTAAAATATCAATGTCATATTTTACAGCTCTAGAATAAATGCTCCAAAAGTTATATGGAACCAAAAAGACCCTGAATAGCCACAGAAATCTTGAAAAAGAAGAACAAAGTGGGAGGGATCACAATATCAGATATCAGGTTATACTACAAAGCCATTGTAATCAAAACAGCTTCATACTGGCATAAGAACAGGCATATAGATCAGTGGAATAGAACAGAGAACTGAGAAATCAAGCCAAGACATTATGCTCAATTAATATTTGACAAAGGAGGCAAGAGCAAAATGGAATAAAGACAGCCTCTTCAATAAATGGTGTTGGGAAAATTGAACAGATACATGCAAAAAAAGTGAAACTAGATCATTAACTTATGCCATACACAAGGATTAATTCAAAATGGACAAAAGACTTAAATGTAAGTCATGAAACCATAAAAATTATAAAAGAAAATATAGGCAGCAAAATTTTGCATCACACATAGCAGAATTTTCACCAATACATAGCCAAGGGCAAGAGAAGCAATGGAAAAAAATTAATAAATGGGACTACATAAAACTAAAAATCTTCTGCACAGCAAAAGAAACCAGCATCAAAATGAAAAGGGAATCCACCGTATGGGAGAATATATTTGCCAATAATGCAGTGGATTCATGGTTAATTTCCAAAATATATAAAGTTACTCATATAACTCAACAAAAGGAAGACAAACAGTCCAATTATAAAGTAGGCAGAGGACCTGAATAGTTACTTCTCCAAAGAAGAATACAGATGGCCAAGAGAAATATTTTAAAAACGTTCATCATCAGTAATCATCAGAGAAATGCAAACTGAAATGACTGTTAGGTATTGCCTGACACCTACCAGAATGGCTATCATCATCAAATTGTCAACCAAGTGCCGGCAAGGGTGTGGAGAAAAGGGGACTCTGGCACACTGCTGGTGGCAATGCAGACTGGTATAGCCACTATAAAAAAATAATATGGTGTTTCCTCAAAAAAATTGAAAATTGAACTACCATTTGACCCAGTGATTTTACTTCTAGGAATATATCCCAAGAAGCCTGACACACCCATCAGAAATAATATATACACCCCGATGTTCATATCAGTGCTATTTACAATTGCTAAGATCTGGAACCAATCCAAGTGTCCATCAGTAGATGAGTAGATAAAAAAGCTGTGGTATATTTACACAATGGAATACTATGAAGATGTAAGAAAGAAAGATCTCTTACCCTTTGAGACAACATGGAGGGACCTGGAGAGTATTATACTAAATGAAATAAGCCAATCAGAGAAAGACAAATACCAAATGATTTTACTTATTTATGGCATCTAATGGACAAATTAAACTGATGAAAAAATATATATTTAGAGACATGGAAGTAGGGAACAAATGACAAACCTCAGAAGGAAGGGGGTAGGGGTTGGGAAGAGATAAACCAAAGAACTTATATACATATATGCACAATCACTGGACATAGACCTCAGGTTGGGGAAAGCAAAAGGTGTGTGGCAGTGGGAAGGGGGGGGTCAATGGGGACAAAGGGGGGTCCAATATATAATGACAGGAGATTATATGATTTTGGGTGGTGGGCACACAATGCAATATACAGATAATCTATCATAGAATTGTACACTTGAAACCTATATAATCTTAATAACCAATTTCACTCCAATAAATTTAATTAAAAATAATAAATGACTCAAGGGGGGAAATTAGCTTGTCTAGGAAGTTAATAATATACTTTTTATACAAATTTTTTTGTGATCCCTTTATATTGAAACTTTCTGATATGAAAAATACTATACTCAATTATAAGAGATAGGTGAAATGCATTTAATAACCTCTAAGCTATTTTGATTTCATTTTTATTATAGAATAAGTGGGGATTTAGCCATCATGGAAATAGCTACTTCTTTGAGTTATGCATTATTTTGAATAAATTAACTAAAGTCATTTTTATATAGCACTATCCTTTAGTAAAATGATAAGTTTTCATGTAAAAAGTAAAATCAGGAACTATTACTTCAAATTTTTTAGTAAAGTGATAAATTTTTATGTCAAAAGTAAAATCAGGAACTATTACTTCAAATTTTAAACAAATAGACAATCTATATATTTGTTAAAATAAAGTCCAATAAAAGTCTATTATGGGAGAAATATACAAAATATAGAAAAAGTGAGCATACACGACAAAGCCAAGAACACAAGTACCATAAAAGGAGAGTACAATGTTACTGCTTTTTGCTTTTTGGCTTGTAATAATATAAATAAATTGGGATTAACTTTTAATAAATTATCTGTGATGTCTTAAATTAAGCTTAAACTATTAGGCTGAGACTAAAATTTAACTCATTTTCCAAAAACTTATAAATATTATAAGTTGAAACACATTAACTGATAGCCATGGGCTGACGTATTCATTAGAGTTTGTACATAATTGAATATAGTGAGACTCAAGGCAATTTATTGATCCTTTTCCTTCTTTATTATCATTGTCAGATAAATTGATTCAGCGATTCATTTGGATTAAAAATAATAATGGTATTTGCACAGTTTTTTAAAAACATTTGCTTTTTCACATGCTTTTCATTTTTGACTAATCTACAGTAGTAAGCAGATATGGAAATTGTTCATAATGAGAAGAAACACTCCTGGGATATAAAATTGCTTCAGGGAAGAAATGTAATATGACTTCAGAAAGTAAACAAATTCCCTGGGTTGGCCCTCTCATGTGAATTTTAGTAAATTACTACAACCTGTTCTGTCAATACTAATGATCAGAGCATTTATCAGAGATGCAATAAAGGAGAGAACATATGTGAACAAAATTCTACTAACTTATCTTAGTTGGTCAAAAGAAATCAAATAAAGTCTTCCAGGCTAGGTGAAGAGAATAACTTAGCTCTCTCTGGTAACTATTCAATGAACTATTTAGTAGCTTACCACAAAAGATAGACTCAGTTGAGTAGATAGAGATAGGTTAGGCAGTAAGGGACAGGACCATGGGAAGAGAAGACTGAGATATGCAGGAAGTTTGAGATGACTAGGAGCTCAGCACACAGTCAGAACCCAGTACACAGTATATCTGGAGGTTTATTCAGACTCTACAAATTTCAAAATAAAGCTAAAATAAAAATGGGAAATTGTGCCTCCAAAGCCAGAAACTCCCAGCTCTCATGAACATTCCTGACTTATAGAAATGAAAGGCTTATCTCCATTGCAAATTAGAAGCTCCTAGAAGGAGCACAGGTCAATTACATAACCAAAAAACCAAAAAGGCTGGTTTCAAGCAAGAGGGGAAAGGGATTATATATAGTTCCTTTTTCTGGGACCCTGATGGGTTAGCAAATGAATTTCATTTGCTGCTAAAAAACATAGTCTTGGCGATTCTTTCTTATTCCAATTAATATACCTACTGGTTACTGGGAGCAAGGTAACAGGATTGCTGAATGAGTTGGACTACAAAATTAGAGAGTGTATTTCTATTGTAGAAAGCCAGGTTACCTTAAAAAGGATTATAGGAAACCAAAATTGGATTTAGAAAAGAAACCAAAAGCAAGCATAGTGTTGCTTCAAGGGCATTTCCCCACCTCCTCACTAATAGTCTGGGAGAAATTGAAATTATCATAGAAAGGAAAGCCATTAAGGCCCCTATAGATACCTGGTTCTACTTTATTTGTTCTAAACCACACACAACAAAGTTATCTCTTTTCTGGGATTAAAACTTCTGTGCAAATGTCAGTAATATCTATCTAATCAACATCTATTTTTAAATCAGAATCGATCCACTTCCAACTAGAGAATGTTATGGGACAATATATATCTTTGCTAATCCAATCTGCCCCAATTCACCTGATAGGGCAAGCTTTTTCAAATCAGTGATGCCCACATATGCTTTTTCCAGAAAGGTAATAGGGCTAGATGACCTAGGGATGAACCCAGTCAGGCAAGAAACACAAGCTCTAAAATATATGGATGCTGCTAAGGCAGAATTCTTAGAAAGGACCAGTCCGAGGCTAGCAAGGCATATATCTACCCCTAGACAACGGAGCCTCACCGGCAATGCACTTGGGTCCCTCCCCACTTCAGAGAGTCTGTCTATCTTTCAAATAAAACTTTCCTTTTGCTTGCCCCTTTGTCCGTGAACTCATTCTTCGATTTTGGGAAACAACGAACCTGACCTGATCACCACAACTTGGTTTCATAGCTACACATAAACACACAGCAACTTGATTTTTCTACATCAAACAATGACCATGTTTTTTTATTGTTTCTACATGATTCCCAAACTGTTATAAAAGTAACATGAAAATAGTATAAGAATAAATGTATAAGTAATAAAGAAACAATATAAACATGTGAAAGCAATGCAATTAAAATATTTCTATTTCATTCAAACCATCACAATATGATTAAGAATACTAAAGTTGATTACTTAAAACCAGCATTTAATTTGGAATTCCTTTTGTCCTGCATGGGTCTTGCTGGAATCAATATTACCCCTAAGGCTATAAAAGGTAGGGAAACAAATAAAAATGTTTAGTTTTGGTTTATAAAAGGACAAGTATCATTAACATCCTTTCTAAAATTTGCTACCTTAAAAAAAAAAAAAAGAGTCTATAATAATTTTGCTGTTATTTAAACTCTCCATTCTAATGATCTTCATATATCTGAAGCTAGTTTAACCTAAATGTATGTCAATGAGGTCAAATAGAACTCACTACCAAGAGAGTAATAGGGTAATTTAACTGTTCAAAATCAGAGATATTAGTAAAACTTTGAGAAACAAAATTGGTCTTATTTTAATAATAACAATATTTTCACTTCAGATTTTTTTTTTTTCTCATTTTGAATTGCCCCTCCTACCTAGATCTATTAATCCAAGGTTTCAGTTCTGATGTAGTTTTCCTCTGTGCATCCTGGAAGTCCTGCAAATATAGGTAGTGTTTTATACCCAGATATTTTCTCCGCTCCTAGTAACTTTCTATAAATAATGTGCTTATTTACATTGCATCCTTTTTTTTTCTCTTTACAGTTATTTTCCCAATTCATGAGTAAAGTAGACAACATTGACGAAAGAAGCAGAACTTACACAGAAAAGAATGTTCAGGAAGCAAGAGGTAGAAGATATGACACAGGAAAACAATGACCTTCCACATCTAAGATCCATTATTTCACTTCTTTATTCAACAAAATTACATTGTGCCTGATATGTGCTAATTACTGTGATAGATATGGAGATGTAAACTATATATATCTATATACTACTCCTGTTATCAAAAGAAGCCAATGAACCTAGTATATGGTCCTGAGGAAATGGACATAAAGAACATAAAATATACATTCTATGGGGAAGTGAAGCTAAAAATAAGACCTATTAAATGGGTGTCACTATGAAGGACACTGGACAACCACTGGGAAATAGAAAAGGATTACACAACCAAAGTTCGACTAAGAGGTTTAAGATAAGCTTTTCTCCTTCACAATATCTGAAGGGCTACACTGGCAATATGTATGTTTGTTTGTTTGTTAAGAAGATCCTATCTTCTTTAAAAGTTTATTTTTTTCTTTATTGATTTTTAGAGAAAGAGGAAGGGAGAGGGAGAGAGAGCTAGAAACATTGAGGACAGAGAACATCAATTGGCCACCTCCTGTATTTCCCCCACTGTGGGCATGTGCCCTGAAGGGGAATTGAACTGGCGACCTCTTGGTGCATGGGTAGACATTCAACCACTGAGCCATACCAGTCGGGCTGGCAATATGTTTTAATAATCAAAGGGTACTGAATAGAGTTGATAGTGGGGGTCATTCTGTATTTGGGGGCTCTTTTTTAATACCATGAATAAAGAATTACCTTGAAAGAAGAAATAAAATTTAGAGTAAAGCAGTAATCCTATTCCAAAATGAATGTGGAGATATATATCCATTCTTTAAAATTCTATTTCACACATATAACAGCCAGGATTTACACTACTATGAGTGGATACAACATGCTGAATTCAGAAAGTATTCAAGTAGAAAGCTAATAACTACTGTTATAAGCATATAACAGTATCAACATTCAGCTAATAAGCTTTAACATACAATTAAAAACCTATTATTTGAAAAGGTAAATGATTTGGATATTTCTTTTTCAAAGACAAATCTGTTTTTGAAACAGATTTAGGTTAAAGTAGGAATATTGACGTGTATTTTTCTGCCTCAGTGTTTACTAGTCATATTTGTAATCACAACTGGAAATGAGTTAAAAGAGGAATCCTTTTTTCTTTTCAATGAACTTAATAAAATGAAGTTAATAATTTCAGCAGCCTAGAAAAAATGTCAACAGAAATTATTTTATTTTTAAAAGAAATATCAAAATTGCACCTGACACTTTGTACTCTATCACTTTCTTAATTATTATTGGTTTGTAATTTAGACATTAATGAGACTACCACAGTAGATAAATGAATTATGAGAAAATTTAAAAACACATTACAGCTGTGTAATAACTTGATTCAAGAATGGAAACAAGGATGAGAAAAAAAATGGCGGCAGAGTGAATGGAGCTACACAGACCATCTCCCAGGACCAAACTGGATTTACAACGAAAATAAAGACAAATCATCAGGAAGGGGCAACCAAAAGGCAGCCTGGAGGACCAAATAACCAGGGACACTGACTCAACCCTGGTAGGCTTTTGAGGACGCGGAAGGGAGCCGGAAGCCCACGGTCCGCAGCGGCCTGGGCTGGGACCAGCAGACTCAGCTGGGCTGGGACCAGGGGACTGGGCTAGAAGCTGCTGCCACCTGGACCGGGTGCCACACCCTCGGCTGGTGCCACAGACTCCCAGACTGGGCCGCACTTAGCTGGGAGCAGCACCCTCGGGTTAAAGTCCCAGGAGGCTCCACGATGCGGAGCCCTGACAGAGGCTAAATTGGCAGCAGCCACTCACCTTGGGCTCCAGCAGAGGGAAGGCAGACTGGACTAGAACTGCGTGTGGACACAGGGATTTGGAGGGTGCTCAGAGCTTTTGCTGAGTTTAGCCATGCAGGACTGTGGTCATCTTACTCCTTCCCAGGGCCCTGGGAAGAGGTGGCAGCCCCTCCCTCAGAGATTCAACCCCTCCTGGTGGCCACTGAAGGGCTAATTGAGCCCATTAACAACCAGCATCTGCCACACCCTCAGAAATCCTCTTACACTGATCACCTGAGGGAGTTTTTCAGGCAACTCAGAAACCAAGGTTCTTGAGGTGACCTCTACTAATAGCCTCCAGGCAAAAAAAAGCTAGAGGAAAGTTAAGACTTAATAGTTGTGGTTAAAGTGGGTCCTCCCTGCCTCATCCAAACCCAGGAGAGGGAGCCACAAACAGCAGAACACCAACACCCACAGGGTAAATTTGGCAGGCTCCAAAGCCCACTGTGATAGCCAAAATGGTGAAAAACAGAAACAAAAGCCAAATGAAAGAACAAAAGACCTCTACCGAAAATGAGATAAATGAGGTACAGTTAAGCAAGTTAACAGAACTAGAATTCAGAGCCAAGATCTTTAGGAAGCTCAACAGCATGTGTAAGGACATGAGCACCATGAGTAAAGACATAGAAATCTTGAAAATCAACCAGTTGGAAATTAAAAACGACATATCAGAAATGAAAAATACATTAGAAAGTCTAAAAAGCAGAGTAGAGGAAGCTGAGGACCGCATCAGTGAATTAGAAGACAGGGTAGAAAAAATCAACCAATCAGAAAACCAAAAGGAAAAAAACGATTAAAAAACAGGAAGATAGCTTAAGAGAACTGTGGGACAACTGGAAACGTAATAATATTCACATCATAGGAGTCCCCAAAGAAGAAGAAAATGAGCAAGGGTTAGAGAATATATTCAAAGAAATAGTGACAAAAAATTTTCCTAATTTGGTGAAGGGAGAAGGCATTCAAGTTAAAGAAGCACAGAGAGCCCCAAGTAAGGCCCACACCAAGACACATAGTAATCAAAGTGCCAAAAATTAAAGACAAAGAGAGAATCCTAAAAGCAGCAAGAGATAAGCAACAGGTTACCTACAAAGAAAACCCAATAAGGCTCCCAGCTGACTTCTCACAAGAAACACCAGGCCAGAAGGGAATGGCATGAAGTAATCAAGGTCATGAAAAACTAGTATCTGAATCCAAGACTACTCTACCCAGCAAGGCTATCATTAAAAATGGAAGGTCAAATAAAGAGCTTCCCAGACAAAAAAAAGGCTAAGGGAATACATTAGCACCAAACGAGCTGGACGAAATGTTAGAAGGACTATTGTAATTAGCAGGAGAAATGGGAAGAAAAAGAGAACCACACTAAACAAAAAAGGTAATAAATAAGTACATATCAATAATCACCTTAAATGTAAATGGATTGAATGCTCTCATAAAAAGACACAGAGTAGCTGATTGGATAAGAAAGCATGACTCATCTATACGTTGTTTAGCAGAGACCCACCTCACAAAAAAGACTCACATAGGTTGAAAGTGAAGGGATGGAAAAAAATCTTCCAAGCAAATGGAAAAGAAAAAAAGCTGGGGTAGCAATACTCATATCTGATAAAATAGATTTCAAAATGAAGTTCATAATGAGAGACAAAGAAGACCACATAATATTGAAAGGATCTATCCAACAGGAAGATATAACCTTGATAAACATATATGCACCCAATATAGGAGCACCAAAATATATTAAAAATCTTCTGGATGATTTCCAAGGAGAAATCGATAGCAATACAAACATAGCAGGGGACTTCAACACCCAACTGAAATCACTGGATAGATCCTCTAGACAAAAAGTTAGCAAAGAAACAGAGACTCTAAATGAAGCACTAGACCAAATGGATTTAATAGATATCTACAGAGAATTACAGCCCAAAATTACAGAATTCACATTCTTCTCAAGTGCACATGGGACATTCTCAAAGATAGACCACATGTTAGGGCACAAACTAAGTCTCTACAAGTTCAAGAAGACTGAAATCATATCAAGCATCTTCTCAGATCACAATGGCATGAAACTAGAAATCAATTGCAAGAACATACAAAGACATTTGAACACATGGAACCTAAACAGAATGTTATTAAAGAATGAATGGGTCACCAAGGAGATCAAGGAAGAAATCAAAAACTTCAAGGAAATCAATGAAAATGAAGACACAACACAAAATCTATGGGATGCAGCGAAAGCAGTTCTGAGAGGGAACTTTATAGTACTACAGGCCTACCTCAAAAAAATAGGAAAAATCTCTAATAGACTATCTAACCTCAGACCTTAAAGAACTAGAGAGCAAACAAAAAGAAAACCCCAGAGCAAGTAGAATGAAGGAAATAGTAGAGATCAGAGAAGAAATAAACGACATAGAGACAAAAAAGCAATTCAAAGGATCAAGGAAACAAAGAGCTGTTTTTTTGAAAAGATAAACAAGATTGATGGACCCTTAGCTAGACTCACCAAGAAACAAAGAGAGAGAACCCAAATACACAAAACCAGAAATGAAAGAGGAGAAGTAACAACTGACACCACAGAAATACAAAAGATCGTTAACAACTACTATGAAAAATTATATGGCCACAAATTCCACAATCTAAGCGAAATGGACAAATTTCTAGAAATACATAGTCTCCCAAAACTGGACCAGGAAGAGATAGAAAACTTGAACAGACCAATATCAACAGAAGAAATTGAAGATATAATCAAGACTCTCCCAGCAAACAAAAGACCAGGCCCGGATGGCTTCACAGGGGAGTTTTACCGAACACTCAAAGAAGAACTAATACCCATTCTCCTCAAACTATTTCAAAAAATTCAAGAAGAAGGAAGACTTCCAAATTTGTTTTATGAAGCCATCATAATTCTAATTCCAAAACCAGAAAAAGACACTACAAAGAAAGAAAACTACATGCCAATATCCCTGATGAACATAGATGCCAAAATCCTGAACAAAATACTAGCAAATCGAATCCAGCAATACACCAAAAAAAGTATCCACCATGATGAAGTGGGATTCATTCCAGGGATGCAAGGCTGGTACAATATTTGCAAATCAATAAACATGATACACCACATAAACAAAATGAAGAATAAAAAGCACATGATCATATCAATAGATGCCTAAAAAGCCTTCAACAAAATCCAGCATCCATTTCTGATGAAAACACTCAGCAGTGTGGGAATAGAGGGATCATATCTAGACATAATAAAGGCCATATATGAAAGACCTACAGCCAACATCATAATCAATAGGCAAAAACTAAAAGCATTTCTCTTAAGAACAGGAACAAGGCAAGGATGCCCACTTTCACCACTCTTATTTAACATTGTCCTGGAAGTCTTAGCCACAGCAATCAGACAGGAAGAAAAAATAAAAGGGATCCAAATTGGAAAGGAGGAAGTGAAACTGTCATTATTTGCAGATGACATGATACTATACGTAGAAAACCCCAAAGACTTCATCAAAAATTTACTAGACTTAATAAATGAATTTGGCAAAGTAGCAGGACACAAAATTAATGTCAAGAAATCGATGGCATTCTTATACACCAAGGATGAACTCACAGAAAGAGAAACTAAAAAAGCAATCCCATTTACCATTGTGGCAAAGAAATTAAGATACCTAGGAATAAAATTAACCAAAGAAATAAAGTACCTATTCGCAAAAAAACAACAAACCACTGAAAAAAGAAATAGAGAAAATATAAAAAAGTGGAAGCACATACCCTGTTCATGGATTGGAAGAATTAACATAATTAAAATGTCCATAATACCCAAAGCAATCTATAGATTTAATGCAGTCCCCATCTGTGACATACTTCACAGAATTAGAACAAGTACTTCAAAAGTTAATGTGGAACCAAAAAAGACCTCGAATAGCCAAAGCAATCTTGAAAAAGAAGAACAAAGTAGGAGGGATCACATTACCAGATTTCAGCTTATACTACAAAGTCACCGTAATCAAAACAGCCTGGTACTGGCACAAGAACAGCCATATAGACCAGTGGAACAAAACAGAGAACCCAGAAATGGACCCAAGGCATTATGCTCAATTAATATTTGACAAAGGTGGCAAGAGCATACAGTGGAGTAAGGACAGCCTCTTTAATAAATGGTGCTGGGAAAATTGGAAAGCTACATGCAGAAAAATGAAACTAGACCATCAACTTACACTCTACACAAGAATAAACTCAAAATGGATAAAAGACTTAAATGTGACTCATGAATCCATAAAAATCCTAGAAGAAACCATAGGCAACAAAATTTCAGACCTCATACGCAGCAGAATTTTCACTGATACATCACCTAAGGCAATAGAAACAAAGGAGAGAATGAACACATGAGACTACATTAAACTCAAAAGCTTCTACACAGCGAAAGATACAATCATCAAAATGGAAAGGCTACCCACTGTATGGGAGAGCATAATGGCTAATGATATATCAGATAAGGGGTTAATTTCCAATATATACAGAGTGCTCATACAACTCCACAAAAGGAAGACAAAGAACCCAATTAAAAAATGGGCAGAGGAACTAAATAGACACCTTTTCAAACAGGACATACAAATGGTTAAGAGACATATGAAGAAATGCTCATCATCACTAATCATCAGAGAGATGCAAATTAAAACAACAGTGAGGTATCACCTCACACCTGTCAGAATGGCCACCATCAACAAATCATCAAACAAGTGTTGGCGAGGGTGTGGAGAAAAGGGGACTCTAGTACACTGCTGGTGGGAATGCAGACTGGTGCAGCCACTATGGAAAACAATATGGTGTTACCTCAAAAAACTAAAAATTGAACTTCCATTTGACCCAGTGATCCTGCTTCTAGGAATATACCCAAAGAAGCCTGAAACACCAATCAGAAAGAATATATGTACCCCCATGTTTGTAGCAGGATTATTTACAATATCTAACATCTGGAAACAGCCCAAGTCTCCATCAGTAGACGAATGGTTAAAAAAGCTGTGGTACATATACACAATGGAGTACTATGTAGCTGTAAGAAAGAAAGATCTCTTATCCTTTGAGACTACATGGAAGGACCTGGAAAGTATCATCCTAAGTGAAACAAGCTAAACAGAGAAAGACAAGTATCATATAATCTCACTTATTTGTGGAATATAATGAACATAATAGTCTGACGAATGGGGTAGTCCCAGAGACATGGAAGTGGGGTACAGACTGACAATCCCCAGAAGAAGGGGTGGTGGGGGAGAGATAAACCACAGAACTTATATGCATGTATGCATGAACAATGGACATGGACAACAAACTGGGGACAGGGCAGGGAGGGAAGGGAGGGGTGAATCAGTGGGGGGAAAAGGAGAAATATCTGTAACAAAAATTAACTAATAAAAAAATAAATAGATTAATAGAAAAATGGAAACAAGGATCTCCCTGTACTATACATGTCCTGATGAATAACTCTGTGCATGTCCAGATAACCTTATTCCTTTATTAGCTTCAGAAATGCATTTCCATTCATCTTCAGATACTTATGTATGCTATTTTTTTATGTCTTTAACTTAACATAAAAAAGAATATTTAACCATATCCCCACAAACATCTTCTACCTTTTTAAAGTTCTATCTCAGGAGAAAAATATAACTTATTTATTAAATATAGAATTTATGTCACTGTTTCCTATCCCTCTTTTTTCCCATAATCGAAAACCACATTCGGTTGATACTGTTTCCAAAGTATACCATTGTTTTATCCTTTCTCTTTCCCACTGTCATATCACAGCACAAGATAGTTCATCTCTTTTTTTGGCTGTCACGATGGGCTCTATTGGTTTTGTTTCTTCACTCTATTCTGCATTGGTACTAGGCTTGTTTTTCCCAAATAAGTGTATCATCATGTTAATCATGCGCAATCATCTTTAGAGTCTTCTATTATTGATTGTAAAATGTTTTTGGTTAGTATTCAATACACTTCAAATGCTAACATCAATCTGTATTTTCAACTTGCTCTCAGGGCAACTTCTCCTTGGTATATGTACACTCTCTTTTCCTTACAACAGTTGA
Source organism: Molossus molossus (assembly GCF_014108415.1). NCBI lineage: Eukaryota > Metazoa > Chordata > Mammalia > Chiroptera > Molossidae > Molossus > Molossus molossus. The sequence goes on along the minus strand of NW_023425344.1, from coordinate 70,463,164 downwards.
TTCATTGTTCCTAAAATGCTATGCATATAAAGACCCAGAAGACTATTCAAACAAGTCCACCTCCCTAAAGTGTCATTTTTCTTTATACATCTGTCAACATCCTACTCATCCCATAAAGATCGACTCACACATGACTTCTGGTCCTCCTAAAATTAATCCATTGCTTCCTTCTGTTCTACTCTTACTATATCTAACTGTTATTTATATACTTCTTTGGGACAGGCAAGTCTCACTGCTGACCTAATGACTTTGTGTCAGCGGATTTTTCTCTTTGTCTTTACATTGGAAAGAGAATAGGATGTCTTCTACTGAAGAGAGTATCTGATCTCAAGAGAAGAATGATCGATATAAACATCCACAGGTTGAGGCTGCACACATACAAACAAGAAACACTAGGGTGAAAAGCTAGGATACATTCAGAGTTAGTGTTATTTTCCAGTGAAAAGAATTCATTTATTCTATCAAGAATCCTCATGCTTTCTGATCAGCAGGATATGAGCTCTGCAAACCCTGTATTTGTATGTGATAAGAAGTCAGCTCTTTCTTATTCTTGGTAGGAAGACAACATAACCACACACTTTAAGAGCCTGCATTACCTTGTTATTTTTTCATACCTTTTAGTTAGTGATAGAATGCAAGTTGGAGTACTTGTTTCCAGTGATGTAATCACTCTTGGCTAATTGTTGTAGCAAACTACTAATTTCCTCCTGAAACATGTTCATTCCAGTCTCTAAGAGTGGCTATTGCATGGTTCCTTTCACTTGGTATCTTCCTCCACTAAGTACAATCACTTCTTTATTACCAGTAAACTACCATCAGTTAATATCAAATGGAGATAACTACCAGATTTTCACTCACTGTGGGGAACAAATCAAGAGTTTGACATGTGTTCAGTAAATGTTCAGAGTTAGCTACACCAGCTGGTAATTATATCTTGTTTAAGCATAATTAAATTTTTATCCTTCCAAAGTAAATAAATCTGTTTTCTTATTTTTGTTATTTTGTTATACTTTAACTTTTGATTAATTGCAAACATTTATAATAGCAAGATGAACATAGTAACTAAAAATACTACTTAAAAAAGAAGGAGATGTCATAACTATTGCCATTAACAATGTCACAAAATAAACCTCTCATTTATTACCTAGAACTTGTAAAATATATTGGAAGTATTTCAGAATGTAAGAGTCATCTGACCTTGAAGTGAAGCTCAAATTAATAAGTTACCAGCCCCTGGCCAGTTTGGCTCAGCGGTTAGAGAGTTGGCCTGCGGTCCACAGAGACCCAGGTTCGGTTCCCGCTAAGGGCATGTACTTCGGTTGCAGTTTGTCCCCAGCCCTGGTTGGTCATGCGGGTGGCAGCCACTCGATGTGTCCCTTCACGTCGATGTTTCTCTCTCTCTCTCCCTTCCTCTCTCTCCCTCCCACTCTATCTGTACAAAAAATGGAAAAATATCCTCGGGTGAGGATTAAAAATAAATAAATAAATAAGTTACCAATTGTATGACAAAGAAAGTCATATAACTTTTAATACTTTGATACTTTTCTACTACTGATACACATGTCCTGTTTCTGCGCAGAAATGTTCTTAAACATAATGTAAAGGCACTTTATAAAATATGAAAAATTTTCCAGTGGTAGATTTTATTTTATTCAATATGATCACTGATTTTAAAAGATGAATTTTGCCATTCTAACCTGTGGAACATTTCACATTTAAAACTGACATAGAACAAAATTTTTCAACTGAAATTTTACATTTGTCAGAACCTCATAAAATGCTTATACAGGATTCTTATAAATAAAAGGACAGTGAGAAAAAGTACCAATTAAGAAAATCAAAATTTTATAAAACAAAGAAAAATAAGTGGATTTTATTTTTATTTTTGTATAGTAGCCATGCCTTATAAGAAATACTAAAGGAAGTCCTTCATATTGAAATACACAGACACCAAAAAATAACTTGAATCCACATTAAGAAATAAAAGGCACCAGTAAAGATTACTACTCAGGTAATGCCAAACCTAGTAAAACTGAATTTTTGTTTTAAATATTTTCTCCTCATATCAAATTTAAAAGACAATTACATGTATGACCTTTATTATATTGAGGTACTTTACTTCTATTCCTATTTTATTGAATGTTTTAAACATGAATGGATGTTGTATTTTATCAAGTGCTTTTTCTGCATCTATTGATACGATCATATGACTTGTATCCTTTATTTTGTTCATGTGGTGTACTACACATGTCATGTTAATAGGTCTATTTAAAATTTTAAATTCTCCATTATTCAGTCTAGCAAGGTTATATATTACTAGACACTTATCTATTTATTCTGGTTTATTGAACTTGGTGGCATATAGTCTTTCACATTATTCTAGTATGATCTTCTGTATTTTTGTGATATCTGTAGTAACATCTCCTGTTTCATTTCTAATTTTGTTTCTGTGAGTCTTTTCTCTTTTTATCCTAGTGAGTCTAGCCAAAGGTTGGTCAATTTTATTAATCTTTTCAAAGAATCAGTTCTTTGTTTTATAAATTTTTGTATAGTTTTTTATTCTATATTTCATTCAGTTCTGCTCTAATTTTAATTAATTTTCTTTTATTACTGCTTTCACTGCACCCCAAAAGTTGTGATATGTCATATTGTCATTCTCATATATGACAAATATCATATCATGTGCAATGTTGAAAAGCTGAAAACGTTATCTTGAAAATCCAAAACAAACAAGGATGTCCACTTTTACCATCCTCATTTAACATAGTACTAGAAGTCCCAGCCAGAGCATTCAGGCAAGAGAAAGAAATAAAAGGCATCCAAGCCCTGGGCATTTTGACTCAGCAGTTGGAGCATAGGCCTGCGAATCAGAGAATCCTGGGTTTGGTTCCCGCTAGGGGCATGTATCAAAAAAAAAAAAAAAAAAAAATGCATCCCAAATGGGAATGAAGAAGTACAAGTGCCACTTTTTGAAAAGGACATGATTGTTTATATGAAAAATCCTAAAGATTCCATCAGGAAAACTATTAGAAACAATAAGCAAATATAGTAAAGTTGCAGGATAGAAAAATCAATGTGCAGAAATCCATTGCATTCCTATATCTAACAATAAAATCTCAGAAAAAATTCCTTTTGTAATTGCAAACAAAAGAATAAAATACCTAGAAATAAACTTAACAAAGGATGTGAAGGACCTATATACTGAAAACTATAAAGTATTATTAAAAGAAATTTAAAAAGACAAAATGAAATGTATAAATATTTTGTGTTCATGGATTAGAAGAATCAACATAATTAAAATGACAATAATACCCAAAGCAATATACAGATTTAATGCCATCCCCATTAAAATATGAGTGTCATTTTTTAAATAAATAGAACAAAAAAAAATCATCAGATTTTTATGAAACCACAAAAGACCCAGAAAAGCCAAACAATCCACATAACAAAGAATGAAGCTGGAGGTATCACACTAACTGACTTCAAACTATACTACAGAGCTACCATAATCAAAATAGCATGGTATTGGCAGAACAATAGACACACAGACCAATGAAACAGAATTGAGAGTCCCAAAATAAAACGACATGTATACAGGCAAGTAATTTTGGACAATGGTGCAAAAAACCTATAGTAGATAAAAGAAACCTTTTTCAATAAATGATGCTGGGAAAATTGGAAAGCTATATAAAAAAATGTAATTACACTACAGTTTGTCACCATGAACAAAAATTAATTTAAAATAGATAAAAGATTTAAATATGAGATATAAAATAATAAATTACATAAAAGAAAATATAAGTCCTAAATTTATGAACTTTGGTCTTAGAGAGGATTTTATAAATTTGACCCAAAAGACAAGGAAAGAAAAGGCAAAAATAAATGAATGAGAGTATAGCAAACCAAAAAGCTTCTTCATAGCAAAACAACCCACCAACAAAACAAAATGGCATACAACCAAATGGGAGAAGGTATTTGCAAACCACAGCTTGGACAAGGGGTTACTATCCAAAATATAAGAACTCATAGATCTCAGCACCAAGCAAACTCTTTATATAAAAAATGGGCAGATGAAAGATCTGAACAGACCCTTCTCCAAGGAACATATACAAATGGCCAACAGTTATATGAAAAGATGCTCAACTTCATTAGCCATTAGAGACTTGCAAATCAAAACTACAAGAGATAACACCTCATACCTGGTAGAATGGCCATTTTCAACAAAACAAGTAACAAGTGTTGGAGAGGTTGTAATGATAAAGGAATCCTTATTCACTGCTGATGCGAATGCAAAGTTACAGCCACTATAGAGAACAGTATGGGGGTTTCTCAAAAAATTAAGATTAGAGTTACCATATGGCCCAACAATCACTCTCCTGGGCATCTACCTGAAAAATTTAAAAACATTTTCAGATATATGCACCTGTTCATTGCAGTATATTCACAGTGACCAAGATATGGAAACCACCAGTGTCCTTGAATGATGGATTATGGACGGTGTGGTACATATATATACAATGGAATACTACTTCTCAGCCATGTTGTCCCAAATGGCAACTACATGGATGAACCTTGAGAATATCATGTGGCTCAGCGGTTGAACGTCAACCCATGCACCAAGAGGTTGCCGGTTCGATTCCTGGTCAGGGCACATGCCCAGATTGTGGGCCCGATTCCCAGTGGGGGAAATGCAGGAGGCAGCCAATCGATGTTCTCTCTCATCAATGTTTCTATCTCTCTCTCCCTATCCCTTCCTTTCTCTCTCTGAAATCAATAAAGAAAAAAAAAATTTTTTAAAGAGAATATCATGTTAAGTGAAGTAAGTCAGTCAGAAAAAGCTAAGAATCATAGGATTTCACTCATATGTGAAATATAAAACTGAAACTCATAGACACAACAACAGTATGATGGCTACCAGAGGGAAGGGGGGTGGAGAGGTAGTAAAAGGTAAAGGAAATCAAATATATAATGATGAAAGATTATTTGACTTTCGGTGGTGGACACACAATGCAATGCAAAGATCATGTATCATGGAAATGTATGTTTGAAATATATAATCTTATTAACCAATGTCACCCCAGTAAATAAATACATTAAAAATAATATTTAAAAAAGACAGTTGCAAAAACTATTATTATAAAACCATGCTGATGGACTATTATATATAAAGATTTAATCTGTATGACAACAATGGCTCTAAGGAGGGATGAGAGAGCTATACTGAAACACAGTTCTGAAAACTGTTAAAATTAAATTTGTATCCATGCAAACAAGATTGTTTTAAGTGAAGGCATTGATTATTATCATTAGGTAAACTACTAAGAATGTATCTCAAATGCAAGGTGGGCAAAAGTATGTTTATAGTTGTGAGTACATGAAACAGTGTATTATAGTGGAACATCAGTTTTCAAATTTCATTTATTCTGGGAGGTTGTTTGAAAACCAAATCATTTTTCCCATTAGAAATAATATAAATTGAATTAATCCATTCCAGGCCCCCAAATAATCTATTTTAACCTTTCTTATACACAGTACAAGTCTAATGTACTTATTTATTTAATATAAATAAATACTTTAAAAACAAAAATATATAAAATGTAAATGAAAATTTAACAAGAAGGAAATGAAATATACAACAAAAAATAAAAATTTAATAATAAGCAACAAAATAAAAAAGACATGAAAATATTCACAGCACTATTTCCTGAGATGTGAACAAGGTGAGGTCTAGAAGTAAACTGACTCATACTCGGGAATTCTCTCCTTTATTTGTCACCTGAGAGACATGACTGATCATACACGTATCAGCATAAAAGGGTTATTGGGTTGAGAATTGTTCAAGATGGGAGATGTTCAAGAACTGGGTTATTACTCTATTATTTATTATTTTATTATTTCCATCCAAACTACTATAAACCTAGTTTTCCACACTCTGTGTGTGTGTGTGTGTGTGTGCACGTGCGTGTGTGTGAACAAGGGAACTACAACTAAATTTAACAGACAACTACAGAATACTTTATCAACACATTTTTCTTAAGTGAACAAGGATTCTTCAATATCAACCATATGTTAAACCATAAAATAAGTCTCAATAAATTTAAAGTGATGGAAATCATACAAAATATTGTCTTCCATCACAATAGAATTAATTTAGAAATAAATAGAAGGGAGACATTTGGGTAATTTAAAAATATGTGGAAATTAAATAACTAATTTCTAATAACCAGTGGATTAAGGATGAAATCAAATGGGAAATTAGAAAACAGTATGAGATAAAATAAGTGAAAATACAACATATCAAAACTTATAGGATATTGCTAAAACGGTGCTTATGAGGAAATCTGTACCTCTAAATGCCTAATTAAAAAAGAAGAAAAATATTTCAGATAAATATTTAACTATTCACCTTTAAAAGGTAGAAAAAGAAGATACAACTAAACTAAAAACCAGCAGAAGAAATCATTAATAGTAAGAGTAGAAATAAATAAAACATAAAAGCAGAAGTAAAAATCAACAAATCTAAAAGGTGATTTTTCAAAAACATCAACAAAATTGTCAAAATTTTAGTTAGTGATCAGGTTTGTTCAAGGTGGTATGGCCATAGACCCTTAAATGTAACAGCAATTGAAAAATAAAATACAACAAAGCCTTCAACTAGAGTGACCACAAAAAATATTCTAAAATTGCTAAATTTATAAATTTACCAATAAAAATCTGGCAGAAGTAAATATAATTATAGGGAAATACTATGAACAACTGTATGTCAAAATTTAGGTAATTTCAAAGAAGGGGCAAATTCCTCAAAAGAAGCAAACTATCAAAATTGACTGAAGAATAAATTGAAAATCAATTTAAAAAGCTAAATTAATTAACAACAATAAAAAACAAACATAAATCCTCTTGTAAAATAGCCCAAATCACAATGGCTTCACTGGTAAATTCTATGAAGTATTTTAAGAAAAATTAATACCATTTTTTTACAAATCCTTCCACAAAAAAGAACAGGATTTAATACTTCTACAATGATTCTATAAGGCCAACATTAAACTGATACCAAAACTTGTTTAGATTTTATAAACATCGATGCAAAAATTCATCATACAACATATAAAACAAGTATATATCATGACCAAGTAAGATTTATTTCAGGAATGCAAAATAGCTCTAGCAAAAAATGCAATTCAGGTAATAGATAGTATTAATAGAATAAAAGAGAAAACACGCACCATCATCTCAATTGATGCAGGAAAGTATTTGATTAATTCCAATACCTTTTCATACTAGATATACTCAAGGCATAGGAATAGAAGGGAATTTCCTCAGCTTTCATATATAAAAAACAGCTATGAAAAACTCACAGCTAAACAGCATACTTAATGGTAGAGACTGTTATGCTTGCACCTAAAATTAGGAAGACAACAAGGATATCGGTTTTCACTACTTCCATTCAACACTATGCTGGCATTATAGCCGGGAAAATTGGGAGTGAGAGAGAAATAAGTCATCTAGATGTAATGGAAAAAGTAAGGTTATCTCTGTTGACAGATGCCATAATCTTATATAGAGAAAATCCTAAGTAAGTTACTTGAGAACTATTGGGACTAATAAACAAATTCAGATATGTGGCAGAACAGAAGATCAATATGCAAAAATAAACTGTATGATAGCAACAAACAATATAAAAATGAAATTAAAACAATAGCTCACCCTGGTCAGTTTGGCTCAGCGTTTAGAGAGTCGGCCTGCGGTCCAGAGAGACCCGGGTTCAGTTCCCACTAAGGGCGCGTACTTCGGTTGCAGTTTGTCCCGGCCCTGGTTGGGTTGTGCGGTGGCAGCCACTGGATGTGTTCTTTTCACATCGATGTTTCTCTCTTTCTCTCTCTTCCTCTCTCCCTCCTATTCTATCTGAACAAAAAATGGAAAAATGTCCTCAGGTGAGAATTAAAAAAAAAAAAATAGCTCTACAGATCCAATGCAATCCCTATAAATATCCAAGTTGATTTTCTTTGTTTACAGAAACTGAGAAGATGATACTAAAAATGACACTGAAAGGCAAGGAACTAGCCCTGGCCATGTAGCTCAGTTGGTTGGAGTGACATTCCAATATGTCAAGGTTGCAGGTTGCAACCCTGGTCAGGGCACATGCAAAAATCAACCAATGAGTGCATAAGTACCTGGAATAGCAAATCAATGTTTCTCTCTCTTTCTCTCTCCCTCCCTCTCTAAAAATAAATTTTAAAAAATTAAAATAAAAGGAATTTTTTAAAAAGGCAAAGAACTCAGAATAGCCAAAATAACCTTAGGAGAGTAGAGAAGGGGATTAAAAATGGGTTACTGAAAATGTTATAAATTAGACAGTGATGACAGTTGCTCAACTTGGTAAATATACTGAAAACCACTGAATAGAACCCTTTCAAAGGGTGGTTTATGATATGTGAATTAGAGCTCAATAAAGGATATCAAAAGTTTTAAGAAAAACAACACTGATTATATTTTATTCCACTAAAAGTAAGTATGTATGTCCATCCTGTGTGACTCAGTGGTTGAGCATTGATGCATGCACCAAGAGGTCACCAGTTTGATTCCCAGTCAGGACACATGCCAAGGTTGCGGACCTAACCCCCAGTGGGGGTCATGCAGGAGGTGGCCAATCAATATTCTCTCTCATCAATGTTTCTGTCTCTCTCTCACTTCCTCTCTCTCTAAAATCAATAAAGAAAAAAAAATAATAAAAAATTTTAAAAAGTATGATAATCATTTTTAAATTTAAGAATAAAATAATCAAGAGGATTTAGAAAGATATTAAGTGACTAAGGAAAATCATATAAGCATCTTAATAATTTTTTTATTTGGTTTATCATTCTGCACACCTGACTCCTAGTCACCAGGATAACTTTGACTATTAAATAATTTAAAAATATATTCATATTTAATCATGTTTTATTTAATTTACATGCAAATTTTATTTATTATTAAATAAATAATAATTATACTAGATAATAGGAATAATAAAAACATTGATATTGAAATTAAAATTAGTGAATAAAAAGACAATAATGGCTTTGCAATTATTCCTTAAAGATTATTTCAATGGTAAAAATTAGATAAAATTATTGTTCATTAATATTTAATAAAACCATATGGGATTAAGTGATAGTATAATGAAACCTCTATAAATTTGTTCATCTACAAATGTTTTCTTGCGGGTTTTTTTTTTTCTTGAATAAAGGCTAGCATTACAATTAAGACATACTCAAACACTTTTAGTGGATAACATAAAATAATTTTTTTCTGGGATAAGACCTATAACTTTCTATATTCTTTTATTTCGTTCTGTAAATTTAGGGAACTTTAGATTTTGTTTTGAAAACCATCAATAGGGAGAAAGAGATATGATTAGGAGAAACAATATCTGGTCCTTCCACATTTTACAATAGTTAATAAAGACTCAGACACAATTTTCTTAATTTCTTTTTTATTGTATGAGAATGATTGTTATTCCCATCCAAAATTTTATTTGCTCCTCTTATCAGAAGGTATAATTTTCAAAATCAAATCATGCTACCAATCAACTGTAATCAAAACAGCCTGGTACTGGCACACAAACAGGCATATAGATCAATGGAACAGAACAGGAAACCCAGAAATTGACCCAAGACATTACACTCAATTAATATTTGACAAAGGAGGCAAGAGCATACAATGGAGTAAAGACAGCTTCTTCAATAAATGATGTTGGAAAAATTGGACAGGTACATGCAAAAAAATGAAACTAGATCATCAAATTATATAATACAAAAGAATATACTCAAAATATACTTAAATGTCAGTAGTGAGACCATAAAATTCTAGAAGATATCATAGGCAGTAAAATCTCAGATATCTCACATAGCAGAATTTTCACCTATACATTGCCAAATAATAACAAAGGAAAAAATAAATAAATGGGACATCAAAATAAAAAGCTTCTGCACAACAAAAGAAACCATCAACAAAATGAAAAAGGATCCCGCTGTATGGAAAAATATATTTTCCAATGACACATCTGATATTTTAAATTCCAAAATATATAAAGAACTCATACAACTCAACAAAAAGAAGACAAACAATCCAATAAAAACAAAATGGGCAAGGGACCTAAACAGACACTTTTCCAAAAAGGACATATAGATGGCCAACAGACATATGAAAAAATGTTCAAAGTTACTAATCATCAGAGAGATGCAAATTGGAGCAACAATGAGGTATCACCTTATACCTGCCAGAATGGCTGCCATCAACAAATAAACAAACCACAAGTGCTGGCAAGGGTGTGGAGAAAAGGGGGCTCTAGTACACTGCTGGTGGGAATGTAGACTGGTGCTGCGGCCATGGAAAAGAGTATGGAGTTTCCTCAAAAAATTAAAACAAAATTGCTTATTTTGTTCCATTATGTTCCACAAATAAATGAGATCATGTGGTACTTGTCTTTCTTTGACGGGCCTATTTCACTTAGCATAATACTCTCCAGGTCTCTCCATGCCGTCTCAAAGGGTAAGAGATTTGAAGTGTGACCACAATATTGGAATACCTAGAGATAATGCAATAATATCTTATTATACCTATAGTTATTATTCACTATATATTCTTTTATATATAAAAGGGGTCTGTGGATTACCCAAACATATAATGATTATCTTTCCTATCTGGAAAAATAAATAAATAAAAACAGAACTGCCATTTGACCCAGTGATTCCACTTCTAGGAATATATCCTAAGAATCCCAGAACACTAATCAGAAAGAATATATGCTTCCCAATGTTCATAGAAGCACTATTTGTAGTAGCTAAATCTGGAAACAGCCCAAGTGTCCATCAGTAGATGAGTGGATTTAAAAGCCGTGGTACATTTACACAATGGAATATTATGCAGATGTAAAAAAGAAGGATCTCTTATCTTTTGAGACAACTTGGAGGGACCCAGAAATAAGCCAGTCAGAGATAGACAAGTATCAATGATTTCACTTATATGTGGACTCTAATGAACAAAATAAATTGGCAAACAAAACAAATCCAGAGACATGGGAACATGAAACAGACCAACAAACCTCAGAGGGAAGGGGGGTGGGGGTGGGGCTTGGGAAGAAATTATCCAAAGAATTTATATGCATATATGCATCACTGATGGACACAGACCATAGTGCAGTGAAAGCCTGGGGAGTAGTGGGGTCAACAGTGAACAAACAAGGGATATCTATAACACTTTCAACAATAAACATATGTATATATACCTTTTCCTAAAAATAAAGTATGTATCATTCTAGTCTGAATGTTTAATAGTAGTCTCCCCTGCAGAGTGTCATGCCTTTCTGTGACATGTAGCCCTTCAGCTGTGATCTTGTGCATTTATAATCTAAAACCTCAATTTAATTTAATTCAGTTCAATAAGTATATTAAAAAGACATTTTTTTTATACAGGGTGGCTAGTAATATAAGAATCCTGTCTGAGATAAATCCAATACTATCATTCAATCTAATGGTACTTTTCATTAAACTCTCATTATATCCTGCAACTGGCAAGGACTCAGGAATATTTTGAAAGTAGTCAATATAATCATATATTTAGTCCTAGGGGGCTAGAGGAAGCTACTATTTTTCTTATAACAGCCTTCATTGTGACTGGTAATTTGGATGACAGCTCTTCTCAAGCTCTAGAATAAATTTTATATTTTTCCAAAAGTTCTTTGCACATATTTTAACAAATGGAATCCTTAATTATATCTTAATAGTAAGCATAACAAAAGGCAATGATATGTAACAATATATTCTATTATTTTTTATCTACTCTTAAAGTGATAATATATTGCTATCTTTTAAATAGGGCATATTGTAGTTTCCCTATTGCAGTATCAATCTAATGTTTTTATTTTCATCCCTATAAATATTGAACTTAATACCTTTCCTAAAATGATTCTTCTCATCCCTTCCTTGTTTGTTTTTATTATGTGAATTCTGATGAAGTCTCCAAGGTATATCCTCAAGGCATTTTTCATTGTCACAATTCATTGAAACATGAAACACTGCATGCTGTCATTTCAGTCATTTCAAACAAGCATTTAGGTAATGCTTTATTTTTTATTAAATATCAAGAATATTGATATTTTCTTTTCTACCATTTGCTTAAGTTAATTCTAAACAATTGTGTAGTCATTTCAGAGACTAGGTTAAATATCTTCCTAATTACTATAAATTATAACAGCCATATGAAAAATAATACTACCAAGATACTTGTCAAGTCCAAATTTTCTCTTGATTTGCAAATTTGCAATCTATCTCAGAGAGAATATTACTTAGTTTAATTTCCATTATCATCTAATGTGATATATAAAATAATGTAAAGAGCCCATCTCAATACATAATTGATTTTCATGTTTGTTCTGAAAGCAAGAAGGTTTTTAGGAAATCTTTTCTCTAAGAACAGTGATGGAACGAATTCATTAGTTGAATTATGCAGTCTTGCAAAGATTAATAAACAGACTCTAATGCTCTTTATATATTATATATCTGCCATCATGTCCTGTGTCATGCTTTTGGGTACAAAAATTATAACAACCATATGATTCAATTTTCACAGTCAAATAACAGTCAAGGTCTCCAGAAGACGGCTGGGAAAGTACTATACAGAGCAGTGACTAAGTAGTACAAACCCATCTCACAATAATCAGGTGGTAGCAGCTTAGATCTTAGATGGGCATAGATTTATTTTTTCTTTATTGATTTCAGAAAGAGAGGAAGAGAAAGGGAGAGAGAGACTGAAACATCAATGAGAGAACATCGATTGGCCGCCTCTGCATGCCCCTCCTGGGGATCGGGCCCACAACCTGGGCATGCGCCCTGACCAGGAATCAAACTGGCGATCTCTTGGTGCATGGGTCAACGCTCAACCACTGAGTCCCACTGGCCAGGTGCATACATTTATTTTTAAAAGAACATAAAGTTTTCACTACCTGTTTTTAGGTGTGTTTTTTTTTATTTTTTATTGTTTCAGCATCTCCTAATTGTCACAATTTTTACCTGTATTTTTGATATTTTAGCTAGCACCGTAAAAATTAGTCATCTTTTCTAATTTTGCATGTGAGACACTTATTCTAATATGTTAGTCATTACTATTACAACATTAAAACAAATTCCTGGGTGAAAAACCATGCTGTTCAACTTCATCTTTCTCTCATGCAGCCCCTTGTAGCTGCACACACAGGAGGGATGGAGGCAGTAGGAGCATCTGGTGAAGAGTAGGCTCTCTTAAGCCAAATAGCCTGGGTTAATATCTTGGTTTAATTAATGGCCATGTGATTACTGAGTAGATTAACCTTTCTGGTTTTTATTTCAGTATCACAAAAAAGGGGATGGCAATGGTAGGCGCCTCTTAAGATTGTGGTAAGATTAAATGAGTTAATTGCCAGCCATATGGAAATACTTAATTCACGTTTATTATGTTATATTACTGATATTATTATTAAATTTTAAAAATGTCTTATATAATGTCTATTAATTTTTAGTAATATTAACACAAACTCTCAATATGCACCAATTCTACTTTGCCTTTATAGCAGTAACTATTTTTAACATCTTCATCTTTATTAAAATACAAATTAAATGCTGTAAAATTTACCCTTTGTAAATGTACAATTCAGTGATTTGAATAAATTTAGATATTTGCTGCATCATTACACCAACCAAGTTTAGAATTTTATATCCCTCCAAGAATTTCCCTTACACCTATTTGCAGTCAATCCCCAGAACTACCCTAGTTCCAGGCAACTACTGATTTGTTCTCTGTCTCTGCGAATTTGCCTTTTAAGGACATTTTATATAAATGCAGTCATACAAGGTATAGTCCTCTGCATCTGGCTCCTTTCACTTACAATGTCTTTGAGGTACATTCCTACTGTAGCATGTGTACCAGTAGTTTGCTCTTTACTTTTGCTGACCAGTATTCCATGTACGGATACATGAGATTTTTATCTATCTATTCATCGGTTGAAGGTCATGTGAATTGTCTCTGTTTTTTGCCAACATAAATAGTGTTACCATGAACATTCATGTACAAGTATCTGTGCATACGTATGTTTACATTTATGTAGAGTAGATTGACAGGAGTGAAACTGATCTCTTGTGTAATAGGTTATGTGTAACTTTTTAAGAAACTGTCAAATGTTTCCCAAATCTGTTGAGCTATTTTACCTTCTCATTCACTGTGCTTAAGTGTTAAGTTTCTCTACGTTCCCAACAATACTTGATATTGTGTGTTGTTAAATTATCAGCCATTCCAGAGATATATCTCTGTGGCTTTAATTTGCACTTCCCTAATGACTAATGATTAGTAACCTTATTACATGTTTGTTAGCCATTTATATATTTACTTCCATGAAATGTTATTTTTCCAGAATTATTCAATGCTTTATCCAGCTGGAGCTATTTTTAAGGTGCTTTCACAAATTGAATTAATCTACTTGTAACCTTTTATTTTAATTTTAATTTTGTTAATCTTTAAGGATTTTTTTTCTATTGATTTTTAGAAATAGTGGAAGAGACGGAGGGAGGAGGGGAGAGAAAGAGAGAAACATTGATGTGAGGATTGATTGCCTCCTGCACAAGCCCTGACTGGGGCCAGGGATAGAACCTGCAATCCAGGTATGTGCCCTTAACTGGGAATCAAACCCAAGACCCTTTGGTTCATGGGCCGTCATTCTAACCACTGAGCAATACCATTCACAGCTACTTGTAACCTTTCTTGATCTAATACCACTACAATAAGTTATTCAAAGATAATATTCTTATTATTTTTGTTTTTATTAGTTTCTGATGTTTTAGTAAAAAGTTCTGTACCCTGGAGCCTTTCAATTCTAGCCTTCTGAGGAAACATTTATATATTTATCCTTTTAAACTTTGTTAACTCAAAGAAGGAATTTCCCAAAGGACAAATGAAAGCATGACCGGAGGCCAGTGCTTTACTATACTTCAAATACATTAAAGTTGAAAGTATTTTATTTACTAGTATTTCTCACATTATATATATTTGTAACAAATAATTTATTTTACTTATAATATTTTATCAAATTTCCTTTTCTATAGCAAATATACCATTGAGAAAATGGCAACTCTTACACAGATTTTTCACAAACAATGGTTTAAAAACAAAATTGGTTTTGTTATTCAATGATATATTGATTCAAAATACTGCAAATTATGCATCTATGCTATAATTATGTCTCAGTGTGATTTTAAAAGCATGGACATCAATGACTGCTTGTAATTTGAATACAAGTTAAGACTCTCTTCAGTCAGTTAATTGATTTCTCAAATATTTATTAAACTATTACAAATCGGGCACTATTTACAGCATTAAATATTCAGTGAAGGTTAAGACCAGATAGTGTGCTCTACTTATTTTACTATGCGTTAGTGACAGAGGCCAACAAAGAGAAAGAAAAAAGTGAAACAGGAAAATTCTTTAATAATAATGAAGCATCCACATGAGGCTTATGACGGAAATTGCCTAATGTCTCTTTGTGAGGAATATTTGGCAAGTGAGACACCTGGTTTAAATCTGAGATCTTTCTGTGATTCAGCTTCATTATCTGTAACAGGAGCTATAATGGCATTTACTACATAGGATTGTAGTGAGATCAAATGAGTGAAAACTCCTGGCACTCAGAAAATGTGCAGTAAGTATTATTATTATGGTTGATGGTACTGGTATTATTATGATCATTACATACCTTGTGAATATTTTATTTAATTTCATTTATTAAATTTCATTTAATTTAGTAAAATGAACATGCTCTACAATAGGTATCATAAGGATACGTTTTTGTTTTTGTTTTTAAATATGGGGCTTAATTCTCCCCAGGAGACATAAATAAGCAATGAAAAGTTTGATAATAGAAAATTAAAGTTAGTAAATATAGAAATAAAGGCAACAAAATGTCAAAATTTGTATAAAAGAAGCCTAGGGAAAATTTTTAAAGAAATAAATAAATGGGCTGGGGGGAAATATACAAAAAAATGGTAGAGAATTTTTCAGAATTTAAGAAAAAAAAAGGACCCAGTATTAAAAGTCCATAAACTATGAACAGGGTGTTTAAGAAGACACACAGATGCACACAATCATACACATGATATAAAAGAAGACAAAAGATAACTATAAAATTTCCATAAAAAGAAAAGCAAATCACCTGCAAAAAAACAAGTTATAAATTGATATCAGATCCTTTAACAGCAATACTAGCTGCAAGAAATAATAATGATCTACTGAAAAGTTTGAAGCAAAGGAATTTAAACCTAAAATGTTATATTTATCAATATTATCACTTATAGTATAAGGTTAAATTAAAAAAATATATAGATATACATAAGTTAGATATTGATATATAATTTAGTGAAGTTTTCTGTTGTCTAAAACAAACAAAAAAAAGTCTTGAAAAATATAAAATTCTAGAAAAAATATCAGAAGCAAAAGTATGGGTACAAAAAAGGAAAAGGAGGAGGGAAGAGTACATAAATATAATTTTTCCAGGTAACTTACACATATTGTGAAACATAGAAAAGAAAAGAATAACAATAAAGATCAGTCTTAAGGGAGGCAATCTTCAGAAAAATATAAATGGATTAAAAACAATTTTTCAAATTAGCTAAAGTGTGAAAAATCCAAAAGAAGACAAAAAAAATGAAAGTAAATACAAAATAAAATGGAAGAAATACTAATTTATCAGTGATTACAATAAATGTAAGTGAGTAAACCTATTATAATTATACATCCTGAAACAAGTAAAAAATAAGAATTAACAATGTCATGAAATGAGAAACGTTAAATCATAGAAGGCTGAAATCTAAAAATAAAGAAATAAAGTGATGACCCAAAAACAAATTCAAGATGTCAATTTCAATATCAAACAGTTTGATATTCAATGAAAAAACATACAAGCAAAAGACTAATAATGTATCATAAACAAAGTGGGCTATTATATACTATTAAAAGAAAAGTGGGTCAATGTAATATTTTCAGCATAAGACACACCTAATAATATAGCTTCAGACTATATTCATATACATAAAACAATTAAACTATGAAATATTAAAAACACAATATATTCCTATAAAAACTGTTAGCTAAAGCAGATAAAATAAAGATATAGAAATGCAAGAAACTTTGTAATTATTCCATCTTAATAAGTATTAATCATGAATAAGCATTAATCAGGTACTGTGTAAGTACCTAACCTAAATTAATTTATTTAATAATCGGTCTATACCTATGGATTGTGGCTAAAAATAAGAGCAGCAACCCATTTTAAAAGAGACATATCACTCACTAAGGCCTGGGCCATAATAAATAAAATGGGAGGTGGGGATAGATTAAAAAACTCCACATCAAGAGAATCAGAAGACAAGCCACAGATTGGGGGAAAATGTTAGCAAGAGCCACATCTGATAATGACTGATACAAAGAAGTCCTAAAATACAACAAAAAAAATGGACAAAAGTCTTGAAAAGACATCTCACCAAAGATATACAGAGGTAAGTAAGCATATGAAAATATGTTTAACAATGTATACTATTAGGAAAATGCACATTAAAACGACAATGAGGTACCACTACATATCTACTAAAATGGCAAAAATCCGAAACACTGATATACCAAATACTGGGCGAGGATATGGAACTAGGGAACACATATTCACTGCTATTGGAATACAAAATGGTACAACCACTTTGAAAGACACTTTGCCAGTTTCTTTGCAAAACCAAACATGCTTACACAATTCACTCCAGCAACCACACTCCTTAGTATATACCCAAATGAATTGAAAATTTATGTCCAATAGCAGTTTTATTCATTCTTGTCAAAACTTGGAAGCCCCCAAAATGTCCTTCAGTAGGTGAATGGATAAATAAACTGGTACATCCAGACAATGAAATATTATTCAGTGCTAAAAAGAAATGAGCTACCAAGCCCTGAAAAGACATGGTGGAAAGTTGAAAGCATATTACTAAGTGAAAGAAGCCAATCTGCAAGGACTCCATACTGTATCATTCCAATTATAGGACACTCAGGAAAAGCAAAACTATGGAGACAATAAAAAGATCAATGGTTGCCCAGGAGCAGGGCTGAAGGAGGCATGAATAGGCACAGCACGGTAGACTTTTAAAGCAGTGACACTATTTTGTATGGATACATATCATTATACATTTTTTCAAATCCCTAGACTTTACGCAAGGAGTGAACACTAACGTAAACTATGACTTGGGGTGATAATGAAGTTATCAAATATAGGTTCATCAATTGCAATATATGTACAATTCTGGCAAGGGATGTTGATATTAAGGGAGCCTGCACATGTGTATGGATAGGTAGAATACAGAAAATCTCTATACTTTCTGCCCACTTTTGCTGTGAACCTAAAATTGCTCTATAAATCAAGTTCATTAATTAAATAAAACCTCCATATATCTGTAGACTTAAAAAATATAGTAAGTGCACAATACAATCAAACAACAAATACTAATTCTCAAAATTTGTGGAATACAAACATCTACCACTTTGATGGAAATTTAGAGCATTCGTCCTGCCTTGTTTGGCTCAGCAGTTGGAGCATTGGCCAGTGGACCAAAGAGTGGCTGGTTCGATTCAGGTCAAGGGCACAAACCTCGGTTGCAGTTTGTCCCCGTCCCTGGTCGGGGTTGTGAGGGAGGCAATCAGTTGATGTGTCTCTCTCACATCTCTCTCTCTCTCTTCCTCCCCCCTTCCTCCCACTCTATCTAAAGATAAAAAATATCCTCAGGTTGCAGATTAAAAAAAATATTTAGAGCATTCAATTAAATTAAGTATACACACACACACACAATTTAATAAGATTAAAGTAAATTAGATTATATGTCTCATTTGATACAACCATTCCAGTCATAGTTTTCAGTTTTCAAGAAATTCTTGTACAAGTCCAGAAAGGTACAGAAAGTAAAAAGCTTTATTTGAGCACTGTGTGCAGTAACAGGGAGTTAGAGGCAATCTAAGGTAGCTGGAAGCAACATGAGCATGATAAATAAGTAAATCGTAGTGGTTATGCACAATAAAATCCTATGCCATTTTATAAACATTAAATTAGAGTCCATAGATATTTTAAACATAAGATTGACTGAAAGAAGAAACTGAGTTATAGCTGTGTAAATTAAGCATGTGCAATGGGATGTATTTTGTATAAAACATGGTCACACAAGTCCATATTTTAAAAGTGCACAAAAGGAGAAGTGGGGAGTAGAAATTATATATAAGGAAAAGGATAAGGTATATGAGGACACTGTGTGGTAAACTGAAGAATATCATTAAATGATCCCTCTGTACCTGAGGTGCCCACGAAAGAGGAAGAAAATATTTTGCATATAAAGTTTACTTACCCAAATAAATCTACTGATCAGTTAACAAAGTTTTTATCCCTCCAGAAACAATGAATATATATTATACTTAGAAAGAGAAGTATAGAAAAAAATACTTCCTCAAGGTCACCCAACCAGTAATAAAAATATAAATAGCACAAAGACCATGGAAAATTTCTAGAGTAATGTTCTATCACCTACATAACATTTCCTCTCATAAGGAGGAGAATGTTAGCAAATAAAAGTGTAGTTATCCAGGAGGGATAATATACAGTGTAAACAATTCTCCCTTTTCTTTGTAGTGGCAAAAATCACTGAACTATTTTCTAGCCCAAGAAGACAGGAGGAGGTAACATATCTAAATTTCATATTACTGATTTTCTTTAACTCTTATTTTCACTTTACTGTACAACAGAAATGAATTTCTTATTTTGAAACCAACAATGTCATTTTGCTTTCCTCATTCTGACCTTGAGTGGATTTTTCTTGCATATTACATCTCAGCTGCTGCATTTCTCCGTATCAAGGGTGGGATGCAAAGCAGAGCTGTGCTTAACGTATCACCTGCTCACAGTGGCTTTGCATAATGGTATATCTTGCTTGGAGATGCACACAGTTCATTGTAGTAATCACACTACGAACTGGAATGCTGGATACTTAAACGACCTCTTTCACACATGAGGGTGGAGATCAGAATTGTGGGGGAAAGACACTTCTAGAGGTTGAAGGAAAATTCATACAGTTTTTGCACAACCAGCACATTATACATTATTAAATGTCTGGTTCCTCTTATTAAGAATTTTTAAAAAGTTGATGTAATAATGAATCCTAGATATCTGTTTTTATTTTCTCAAACAAAGGCAAACTGAGGAAAACATATACTATCCTCTTTTCAATTCTTATTATTTTTGTTACGAATGTTTCTTTTTTTTCCCCTCTAGACACCCTCCTCCCCATATCATTTCAAATTTTAATGTATATATTCTTTATCTCTAGCTTTAAAATCTCCTAAAGATTGGTGTTGATTACTGAACATAGAAACCTCCCACCTCTTTTTAAAAAAGTATTCATTACAATATCCTTCAAAACCTGTTGTAAGCCATCGTTGGTTATGAGGTCATAATCAGAAGAATCAGATTTAGCTCTTTTATAAAAAGTGCCAAACATATAGAAAATAATTTCTGCTTACAACACAAGAATTTTTGTTTCATTAAACTTCATTTAGTTACTTTCAACCATTGCTAGATATTTATTTCTCTTTCCTAAAAAGAATTTTGTGGACATATCTCTAATAGGATTTTGAAATACATACACTAAAAAATATTAGGAGTGCAGTAAGGCATATTATTAGTAGCACATAAACTTATTATCTAATGCAGGCAGTGTTTCAAAAGCTGTATTATTTAATTTAATTCTCAAAAGCACTACCTGATGTGAGTATTCTTATTTTAACCACAACTCACAAGAGAAACCCAAGGCTTAAACTTGGTTAAGAAACTTGACCAAGCACAAATAATGAGCAAGTGGGAACCTGGGGTTTGAACCCAATCATTTAACCTCAGAGCTTGTGTTATTAATTAGTATAATATATACTGTCACTAAGACCATCCATGGAGAGATCAAGTCTGGTTTTAAGTAAAGAAAGAACAATAACAGTAAGGATGGTCAGATGGTGAGCAACATAGATAAGTCTATGCAACTTCTTATTCCCTACCTTCATAGCCAAAGTATGTGAGCTTTTTACATAATTTAGTTAAATATGTATATTTGAATTGAATATATATATATATATTTACAAATGTTATGCCACCTTTAACCTCCATGCTCATATTTATGTAGGGAGTGTTTACACAAGGGCAACACAAAGTAAATTGCAATGTACCAAGAAAAGAATTATTTTAAGGCAAAATATAATTAAACTATAATTTTAGTGTGTAACATAAAAAAAGTATATTGAATATTTTGGTAGCAGTTGCCATACGGTGCTTGAAGATGTGTTTGTTTAGCTTCATGTATTCTAATCTGCTAGACTGGTGGTACAAACACAGTGAGCCGAACCCCTGTCCTCAATGACCAAGCAGCACCTCACATTTCAACAATAGTCCAACGATTCTCTCCGTATTTCATTTTCTCTCTTCTCTTATTCTCAGGTCAGAACCATGAAGAAAAATCTCAACCATTTCATTTTGGGTTGTTTCCAAAGAATAATCAAATTACCATCCGCTGTCATTTATACCTGGGATTTTTCAGGACCTTTGCTACTTTTTGTCTAATGATGAGAGATTACAGTGATTTGTGAATGACTCACATTATCTAAATAGCATAAGGCACAACTTAATGCACTGTTTTTAAAATAAAGGTTTTATACAAATTGACTTATTTGCTATTAGTTATGCTAAGCTTTACCAGGATTTTAATTCTCATGCTTTTACTCAAAAGTTTGTCATATATAAGCCTATGGTATTTTTAATTAATTTTACCCAGTACTTACTGAATGATATAAAGAAAAAATTATGATCTTCATTAGAATATACAGTAATTTTTATTTTTCTATCATTTTATTATAAACAGAGTGAATTAGGATAGACCAATATTGAGAAATTTATTATTTTACTTTAACATTAAAATTTTCACCTACTGAAATTAATTATGACACTTAAATAATATATTTTGGGAGAAAATATTTCTGAATATTTCTACTCATAACCCAAAATAAGAAGGTTGGTAACTGCATGATAGCTTAATAGAAAACTCACAAGACTGAAGAAATAAAAATTGACCAGAAAAAGAAATATTGAAACAACTATTTCAGATATGTTACTGACTCATCATATTGCTTTATGTATTATAAATAAGTAGTGATATTGTTTAATCTGTTATATTAACCAAGATATAACTGAGTCAGTGGACTTAACAATCATTAATAAAATAAATAAGTATTTAATCATTTATTTCATTATGGCAATAATTTCTACCACAACATAAAAAAATAAAAGGGAAAGTCATAGAAATGATTCATCAACAGCTAGTAAATGTAAATCCCTCCCGTCTCTCCTCAGCTGTTATTTCTTTTTTAACGAATGGCACTACATTTTTTGTCTTTCTCAGTCCTCTCCTAACCTGGCCCCAGTTAGTCATTCTTGAAATTGTCCAAAATAGATTTTCTAACTATAATTACTCTCCTAGCACTGTTCAGTTTACTTTTTTGGTGCAATTTTCCATCAACTAAAGGATCAAGTCCAACTCAGTTAAACAGTTTAACTATTATATTTTGTCTGTTAAAGTGACTATCTGAATTTTTTAACATTTATAGACTCATTATCTTTTTTAGTATGCTAATAGTATATCTAGGGAAGTAAATGTTAATTATATTTTTTTTTCTTAAAAGCACAAATTCCCAAAAGAATTATGAATATTTCCTTCAAATTGTTATGCTACTGACTTTAAATAGATTATAACTAAAGTTAAAATTTATCATGTCCATTAGATACAATATGCTACCAGTTAGGGCTACTGTAAAAATGTACCACAGACTGGGTGGCTTATAACAACAGAAATGTATTTCTCACAGTTCTGGAGGCTGGAAGTCTGAGATTAAGGTGCCAGTATGGTTGGTTCGGCTCTGGTGAGTAGCTTTTTCTGGGCTACAAACTGTAGACTTCTTGTTGTATCTTCACATGGCAGAAAGAGAGCTAGCTAACTCCCTGGCCTCTTATAAAGACACTAATCCCATTCATGGGGGTACCATTCTCACCAACGAATTACCTCCCAAAGGCCCCACCTCAAAATATCATTATATTGGGATTATGGTTTAAACATATGAATTTTGGGAGTGTCCAGATATTCACTCTTTTGCAAAAAAACAGATAGATGATAGAGGTAGATGACAGATAGATGATAGGTAGGTAGGTAGGTAGGTAGGTAGATAGATAGATAGAGATGATAGATTGATAGATGATAGATAATAGATGAAAGATAGATAGATAGATGATGATAGATAGATAGATATAGATAGATAGATAGATAGATAGATAGATAGATAGATAGATGATAGATAGATGATAGATAGATAGATAGATAGATAGATAGATAGATAGATAGATAGATGATAGATAGATGATAGATAGATAGAATGAGACTTATGTGAAGAGCTGCCTTGAGTAGTAGAGTTAATATTTTCTTTATATTTATTGTTGACACTTTTACAGATGTCCCTATTTTAAAGTTATTTCTTACCTTAAAAAATCCCAAATAAAACTTTATTCTTAATAGTTTTATAATTCTTAATATATTTTAGAAATGAATTAATAAATTTATCTAATCATGTTTTAAAAGGAAAATATTACTTAATTTAAAACTTTATAAATGCTTAAAATCTTTTATATAAATGTAAGAATTTATTCTCTTAGAACCTAACTAAATTTTGTTCAAATGAAATATTTAAGAAAATAATTGAAAAAGTATTTTATGCCCTGGGGGGTTTGGCTCAGCAGTTAGAGCATTGGTCCAAGGACCAAAGGATCACCGGTTCAATTTGGTCAAGGGCATGTACCTTGGTTGCGGTTTGATCCCTGGCCCTGGTTGGGGTTGTGCAGGAGGCAACCAATTGGTATGTTTCTCTCACATTGATGTTTTTCTTTTTCTCTCCCTCTCTCCCTTCCTCCCACTCTATCTGAAAATCAAGTGGAAAAGTGTCCTTGGGTGAGGATTTAAAAAGAAAAAAAAATATTTTATCTCCAACTATATAGCTGAAATGACTCTCTTGAGTACAAGAGATTAATAAAATATATTATTTTTAGACTATTTTAATACCTTGAAATATTACACTCTTCACTATATATAAACACACCAATGTAGTACTGAGTCAATATATATATATATATATATATATATATATATAATAATCAGATGTATATATACATATATATATAATTGTGTGTAGGTACACACACACACACACAGATATATTGGTCATTTCTGATCGCAATAATTCATACAAATGTCAACAATGTTTCTTTGTCAGTGCTCATCTGTCAGGTATCAGTAGGATAAAGGTTTATTGACAGAGCTATAATGCAATAAATGTCTGTTTATCAGAAAAAGAAAAAAAAACAAGAAGATTAGGCAGAATAACTATCCTTAAACAGCTGTTCATTTAGAACCCAAGACATATAGGAGTCTAGCAAGAATATTGGCCACCAATAGTGGCTTTTAGGTCTTCCAAAATCTAGGTTTGGAATGAAAGAAAACTTTCCATTGTTTTTCCACTTTTCTATTTTTTTGTTTTTTGGGTTTTTATTTTTGTTTGTTTTTCTTTATTTTTATTTTTTACCCCATTGTTTGGGGATAGGGGACAATGGCTTGGGTCTAAATAAATTTTCCTTTAGGTATTTTACAGATACCAGAACCTGCTCCTTAAATTCACATGTAACATTGAATTAGAAAGTTACTATTTCAATAAAATGAGGAGGATATAATTATAGTGTGAGAACTAATACAGGTACAGAACATGGCATAGGGAGGAAAATCACAGAGAACTCAGATTAGAAAAAGTTGTATAACTGAAAACATAGAAACAAGATGTTCATCAGACTGTAAGTAACTAGTGACAAAAATTTACCAAGCACATTGAAAAAAGTAAAACCTTGGCAATACAGTTGATAGTGTGCTGTTTTTTTTCTTTTGGTTTAAATTTTGAGCAAGAATAAAAAATAATTCATCATAGGTAATACAGTTATTAGAACCAGAAATATCAAAGAAGAAATATCTGGACCAAAACAGAGATAATTTTATTAAATGATGGTTTTCATCAGTTTCTAATCTTAACTATGTGTATGTATTAACAAAACCTACAGCCATCACCATATTCAGTGGGCAAAAACTAAACGTGTTTCCTTTAAATATAGAGATGTCTGCTTTCAACACTCTTACTCAACATAGCACTGGAAGTCTTAGCCACAACAATCAAACAAGAAGAAAAAATACAAGGAATCCAAATTGGAAAGAAGGAAGTGAAACTGTCATTATTTTCAGAAGACATGATATTACACATAGAAAACTCTAAAGACTCCACCAGAAAACTACTAGATTTAATAAATGAATCTGGCAAAGTAATGGGATACAAAATTAACATTCAGAAATTGATGGCATATTTATACACCAATAATGAACACTCAGAGAAACTAAAAAATAAATATCATTTACCATTGCAACAAAAAAACTTAAGATAGTTAGGAATACACTTAAGCAAGGAGACAAAAGACCTGTTCTCAGAAAACTACAGGACATTGAAAAAATAAATAGAAGATGATATAAAAAAGTAGAAGCATATACCCTGTTCATTGATTGGAAGAATCAACATCATTAAAATGTCCATACTATCCAAAGCAATTGATAGATTTAATGCAATCCCCATTAAAATACCAATGGCATATTTCACAGATCTCCAAAAGTTATATGGAACCAAAAAAGACCCCACATTGTTACAGCATCTTGAAAAAGGAACAAGTTGGAGGAATTACAATACCAGATATCAGGTTATACTACAAAGCCACTGTAATAAAAACAGCCTGGTACTGGCACAAGAATAGACATATAGATCAATGGAACAGAATAGAGAACCTAGAAATTGACCTAAGATTTTATGCTCAATTAATATTTGAAAACGAGGTAAGAGCATACAATGGAATAAAGATAGTCTCTTCAATAAATGGTGTTGGGAAAATTGGACAGCTACATGCAAAAGACTTAAATGTGACTTGAGAATCTATAAAAATCCTAGAACAAAATGGAGGCTGCAAAATCTCAGACATCACATGTACCAAAATTTTCACCAATATATCGCCAAGGGCAAAAGAAACAAAGAAGAAAAAAATAATAAATGTGACTACATCAAACTAAAAAGCTTCTGCACAGCAAAAGAAACCAGTATCAAAATGGAAAGGGAACCCGCTATATGGGAGAATATTTGCCAATGATACATTGGATAAATGGTTGATTTCCAAAATATATAAAGTACTCATACAACTCAACATAAGACAAACAATCCAATTAAAAATAATCAGAGGCACTTCTCCAAAGAGGACATACAAATGGCCAAGAGATATAAGAAAAAATGCTCATTGCCACTGATCATCAGAAAGATGCAAAATGAGGCCCTGGCTGGTTTGGCTCAGCGGTTACAGCGTCGGCCTGCAGTCCAGAGAGACCCAGGTTTGGTTCCTGCTAAGGGCACGTACCTCGGTTGCAGTTTGTCCCCGGCCCTGTTTGGGTTGTGCGGGTGGCAACCACTCGATGTGTCCCTTTTACATCCATGTTTCTCTCTTTCTCTCTCTTTCTCTCTCTCCCTCCCACTCTATCTGAATAAAAAATGTCATCAGGTGAGGATAAAAATAAATAAATAAATATTTTTTTAAAAAAAGGAAGAAAAAAAAAGAAAGATGCAAAATGAAATGGCTATGAGGTATCACCTCACACCTGCCAGAATGGCTACCATCAACAACAAATCGTTAGACAAGTGCTGGTGAGGATGTGGAGAAAAGGGGACTCTAGTACACTGCTGGTGAGAATGCAGACTGGTGCAGCCACTATGGAAAACAACATGGTGTTTCCTCAGAAAATTAAAAGTGGAACTGATATTTGATCCAGTGATCCCACTTTCAGGAATATATCGTAAGAAGCCTAAAATACCAATCAGAAAGAATATATGTACCCCTGTATTCATAGCAGTGCTATTTATAATAGGTAAGATCTGGAAATAACCCAAGTGTCCATCTGTAGATGAGTGGATAAAAAAGCTGTGGTACATTTACAAAATAAAATACTATACAGGTGTAAGAAAGAAAGATCTCTTACCCTTTGAGATGACATGAAGGGACCTGGAGGGTATTATATTAAGTGAAATAAGGTAGTCAGAGAAAAATAAGTATCATATGATCTTGCCTATTTTTTGGATATAGTGAACAAATTAAACTGATGAACAAAATAGATCCAGAGTTATAAAAGCAGGAAACAGACTGACAAACCTCAGAGGGAAGAGGGGTGGGAGGGGAGGGAAGAGATAAACCAAAGAAAGTATATGCATATATGCACAACCAATGGACACAGACAATAGGGTGGTGAGGGCAGCAGGGGTGGGTGGGGGGTGGAGGGTGTCAATGTGGGGGAAAAGGACATCTGTCATACTTTGAACAATAAAGATACATTTTAAAAAATGTTTAGAAACTGAAGGGCATATGATTAAAATAATAAAAATATAAATATAATAAAAAAAACATATAGTTTGTATTTCATATTCTTGGTGTGTTTTTTTTAAACTTAATTATTATTTTTTTTATTCATTACCATGAATGCTTATTCAAGTATTGTTGTATGTAGATATCAGCCATTGGCGGACAACATCTGGTTACTGTTCTAATCATAATTATGACACTTGATGAAGGCATGGATGAGTATTAATTTTGCTGCTGTATCTTTTGTTTTCTGTTTTGAACATATATTATACACTAGGCAGTAAGTATACATACTCTTTTAATATATTTGCTTATATTTTATAGAAAATATGAGAAGACAAAACCACAAAAAATTAAATCAATCAAAAGCCACACTGGAATATGGCACAAGCATTTGGAAACCTGAGCTTTAGACCAGGAAGATCTCTGCATGGAATGCTGCCCAGGAGTATTCTATTAAGCCAGATGTCTTCCTGAAGGGACATTAAGATACTATTTTAAAAATGATGATTTTTTTATTTGAAAAGCAATCATTTGTGAAAAAATAAAAATCATATCATTTTCTCTATTTCCATAGAGATTAGATTTGAGAAATGCTCCCTTAAAATTCAAATATTTTCTATGAAAATATCAATCATTGTTGTGAAAACAAAAACAAAACAAACAAAAAACCTCCTTCATATTTTTTGAAACTTTTAACTTTGATAAATAATTTTTAAATGTAAGGATTTAGTGATATTTAATAAGATATAAATTATGCTCTATTGAATATTGACCTAATGAGACTGTGTTAATATATCTAAGAATTATAATTCTAGTTACTCATTTTGTGACAGCAAATACAGGTAATTACTAGTCATTATATATAAAACATAGAAGAAAGATTCATGGAAACTTTAAATGTGTATTACATGATACTCCTTAGAAATCATGCTCAAAATTAGCAGCAAAAATGGTTATAAAAAGAGCTCTACTGTAGAAAGATAGGTATACAGAACTATATTCCTAGTTAGCTTGCCTTGCTAACATTCAACATTTCTGAGATTTACTTTTTTGTTCAATCCTTTTTAAAAATGTAGATATATTTGATATTAAAAACCAAGTTAATAATATCAATCCATAAGGAAACTATGTTTGTTTCTATGGAATACTCATCTTGCCCACAAATTTTATGCTCCTTGTGGATAATATTTATGAACATTTCACATTGCTTTCAGAGATTTTCAATCATTATATGTTTGTTCCTCAAAGCTTTTAATGAAACATGCAAATGATTCTACACTGTGTAAAATGGGAATATATATATCTAGCTTTATTTCTTAAAACGCTATTTCACACATTAATGCTACCAGCACACCAAATCACTTGTTGTTACCTCAACTCACCATGCACTTTCTCAAATCTATAAATTCCCCTCCTATGAAATGGTCCTATAAAATAATCCATTATGAAATGGCTGAGTTAAAAGATCACTAACTCTATGAAGATTGTCCTCTATTCCCTCACAGGAAATTGTTCAAGAAAGGCCTAAGACCAGAGAGAAATGGCTCCTGAGGATTCATAGTGTAAATCAGTAAACATCTTCAACATCATTACCGTAGGTTTAATAGATGGCTTTGCCCCGGCCAGTCCGCTCAGTGGTTAGAGCATCACCTGTGGACCAGTGAGTCATGGGTTTGATTCTAGTCAAGGGCACGTAACTCAGTAGTGGTTTGTTCTTGGCCCTGATCGGGTTGTGCGGGAGGTAACCAATTGATGTGGCTCTATCACATAGATGTTTCTCTCTGTCCCTCCCTCCCACTCTATCTAATGATAAATAGAAAAATATCCTTGGATGAGGAATAAAAAAAAAAAAATAGATGGCTTCTCAGAGCGTGTCCTTTAGTTCAGGCCATGCTATGATCTTAAAGCACAGATTTACATTGAACGAATGATTTACAGTCAGAGCATCTCTGTCAGGTGGGCTTCTCTGGGGATACAGGGCAGAACGCAGAACACGCTCCCCAGGGACCTGCGGTTGTCCTCAAGAAGCCCTGGGAAACGGAAAGCCCGCGGAAGGTAGCCAGTTCACGCGTGGCTCCCAGGGAAGTCACACACTTTTTTGATTTTGTAAATTTAGTTCCTCATATGATTTTATTTGAAGGAAGGATTCAGCAACTTAAAATCAGTTTGAAAACTGTTGATCCAAAGGAATGGATGGACTGGCTTTCTACTGAGATTTTCAGATGGTTGGGGCAGCAGATAATTTGAGAATATACTTCTAGCCAGTAAGATTGTTGTCAGTAACTTTGCATTTACATTTCTACAGACAGCGATGGTGGAGTGGTGTTGAGAAGCTTTTATAAAAATCTGTCCATTATAATGCATTCTTAAAATAAAATACACCCTACCTCCCATAAGAGACAAGCCAAGAGCCTGCCCACAGAGAGGACTGACACTATGCAATTAACAATTGTACACAACAGGAGTATACTGAAAACCTGGCCAAAGTACACTATTTACTAGCTTCAGAAATACCATTTTATTTTTCCTAATAGAAGCTGCCATCATCAGACATGTCACTACACTGTAAAACATAAAACAAAACAAACAAAAAACTATTAGCACTGACATATTTTACTCTTCAGGGTCAGTTAAGATTTTGAATGAGTAATGCATTTGAATAACATGAAAAATTGTAAATTATGATATTTTTAGCATTAATCATTATCACTGTAACCACTCCCCATGTGCTGATCTGTCTGATAGCTAGCCACATATATAAAAGTCGTATTCTTTAATGATAAGGAAAGTTATTCTTCAGGGCAACTGGCCAAATAAAAAAATTTACAACTTTATTTAGATTTTTTTAAAATATGATTTTATTGATTTTTTAGAAAGAAAGGAAGGGAGAGACAGATAGAAACATCAATGTGTAAGAGAAACATTGGCCAGCTGCCTCCTGCACGTCCCCTACTGGGGATCGAGCCCACAACCCTGGCATGTGCCCTAGTAGGGAATGGAGCTAGGACCTATCAGTCCATGGGACACTGCTCAATCCACTGAGCCACATTGGCTGGGCTATTTAGATGTTTTTAAAATTATAATCAATAAGCAAAGTATACATTAAAAAAAAAATACAGTGTGAACCCAGCTGGTGTGGCTCAGTGGTTAAGCATCGACCCATGAACCAAGAGGTCATTGGTTCAATTCCTGGTCAGGACACATGCCCAGGTTGTGGGCCTGATTCCCAGTGGGGGGGCATGCAGGAGGTGGCCAATTAATGTTCTCTCTCATCAATGTTTCTCTCTCTCTCTCCCCCCCCCTTCCTCTCTGAAGTCAATGAAGAAAAATAATTTTAAAAAATACAGTGTGAATAACTTTTTTTTTTTTTTAATCCTCACCGGAGGATATTTTTCCATTTTTTGCACAGATAGAGTGGGAGGGAGAGAGAGGAAGAGAGAGAGAGAGAGGGAAACATCGATGTGAAAGGAACACATCCAGTGGCTGCCACCCGCACGACCAACCAGGGCTGGGGACAAACTGCAACCGAGGTACGTGCCCTTAGCGGGAACCGAACCCGGGTCTCTCCGGACCGCAGGCGGATGCTCTAACAGCTGAGCCAAACCGGCCAGGGCGTGAATAACTTTTATTTGTAAATGTTCACAGATATTATAGGTATATTGATAATATGGCATAGTTTTACCCATGTTATGATAAAAAAAAAGTACCCTGAGTGTGCAGTCCTACAATTTAATTAAAACCTTTACGTTTCCATGGAAATATTCTTTTATGTTCCGATTCATTATTCAATGAACATGGTAATATTGAGGCAATGATTAGAGCCCATAGCTGTTAAGTATACATAATACAGTAAGATCTGTGTAAAGTGTTTTGTGTGCATCCTCTCATTAATTTTGAGGAAAGTTTTATTGTGAGTATCATTTTAATAAATGATGGAGATGACACATAAAACCCAGGTCAGTTTAGCTCAAACTTAAGCTTCATGTGGAAGACCTTAACTGTTTGGCTAAGAAAGTTTCATTTAATTTGATTAGCAATCTGGCTAATCACTGCTGTCCAGCTATACACACCTAAGGCCATACTCTCAACTACTCTAAGCCACTGTTTCTTTATCTGTAAAGTGGGTAATTTTGCCTCATAGGCTTAATGTGGGAAAAAAAAAAAAACTAAATTGGGTGATGGGTGGAATTACTTCATTACTATAAAGCTTCTGCACAACAAAATAAACTATTTAAAAAACCACACATACAAAAAGGCAATTAACCATTTGGAAGAAAAAATTTTCCAAAAATACTTCTGATAAGGGGCTAATATCCAAAATATAAAAATAATTCATACAACTTAATAACAAACAACAAAAAGGAACAATCCAATTAAAAAAGAGCAGGGCCGACCAGACACTTTTCCTAAGAAGACATACAAATGGCCAACAGATATATGAAAAAGATGCTAAATATCAGTAACTATGAGGAAAATGCAAATCAAAACTACACTGAAATACCACCTCGTAACTGTTAGAATGGCTGTTATCAACAAACAAGTAATCACAAGTTCTGGAGAGGCTGAGATGAAGGAACCCTCATACACTGCTGCTAGGATTGTTAATTGGTACAGCCACTATGAAAAAGAGTATGAAAGTTCCCCTAAAAATTAAGAACAGAGCTACCATCTGATCCTGCAATCCTTCTTCTGGAGATGCACCTAAACAATTGGAAACATTTATTTGTGAAGATGTAATGTGCCTCTGTGTTCATTGCAGCATTATTCACAATGGGTGAATGCATAAAGATATGTTACATATATAAAATACAATACTACTAGCCAGAAAAAAAGGATTAAATACTGCCACTCACAACAACACAGATGGATCTTGAGACTATCAGGCTAAGTGAAATAAGTCAGATGGAAAAGGACAAGAACTATATGATTTCACTCATGTGGGATATAAAACAGAAAGCAACAAACAAATGAACAAACAAACAAACTTACTGACAAAGACAACAGTATAATGGTTAACATAAAGGAAGGGAGATGGGGGAAGATAAGAAAGTAATTGGGGTCAAATATATGGTGATAGAAAAAAATAGACTTTGGGTGGTGAGCACAAAATGCAATATACAAGATGATGTATTATAGGATTGTATAGCTGAAACTTCTCTGTTATCAATCAATGTTATCCCAATAAATTAATTTTAAAAAATTGGATAATGGCTCTGGCTGGTTTGGCTCAGCAGTTAGAGCATCGGCCTATGGACTGAAGGGTTGTGGGTTCGATTCTGGTCAAGGGAACATATCAGGGTTGCAGGTTCAATATATGCAGGAGGCAACCAATTGATGTGTCTCTCTCACATTGATGTTTCTCTCTCTCTTCCTCCCTCAAGTTCACAAGTTCCCTCCCTCCCTCCCTCCCTCCCTCCCTCCCTCCCTCTCTTCCACTCTATCGAAAAATCAATGGAAATATATCCTCGGATGAGGATAAAAAAATAAAATAACAAAATGGATAACGGATGCAACACTATAAATTATAGCTATTATGACTGTTTTTGGTTTTATTAAAGTGTTTTTTTTAATCCTCACCAGAGGATATTTTCTATTTATCTTCAGATAGAGTGGGAGGGAGAAGGAGGGGGAGAGAGAGAGAGACACATGGACTGGTTGCCTCCTGCATGACCCCAAACAGAGCGGGGGACTGAGCCTCAACTGAGGTACAGTCGTCCCTCACCACTTTGAGTTTCGCAGCTTCAATCTATCTCTGTCTTTTCAAATATATTATAGTATTTGGAAAAACTGCGATAGAGTGAAGCCACGAAAGTCAGCGTGAAGTGGCGAGGACGACTGTACTGCCCCATGTGTCCATGTGGCTGGTTCAATCACCTTCTTCAGGACTCTAGGAAAATGTCACCATCCGAAAGAAATCTCTCTTGATTTCAAAAGAGCACTTTCTTTCCTTTCATGACACTCTCTTTCCATTTTTTTTTAGCGAGAGATAGAAATATCAATGAGAGAGAACATCAATTAGCCGCCTCCTGCATGCCCCCCACTGGGGATTTGGCCTACAACCTGGGCATGTGCCCTGACCAGGAATTGAACCAGGGACCTCTTGGTGCATGGTCGATGCTCAACTGAGCCACACCAGCCAGGTCCATTTATCCTTTTTTTTTTTTTTTTTTTTTAAATGCTTAGAACTCATCACTTCCTAGCACATTTTATGCCTGTTTGTTTAGTTTTATATCCATCTTCCTCTCACCCTCACATGAATGGGAGTCTTTTGATCCTGCAGAATCTTAATTTTACTGTTGAATACCCAAGGCTTCAAACAGAGCCTTGCACATGCTAGTCGTTCAGAATGTTTATTGACTTAGTGAGTTAATATATGTCACCATTTGGCAGTTGGATTGGCTGTGAAAGATTTGTATTCTGGAATCTATGAATGTATAATTGAAGTTCTTTTTTTAAAATCATATGAAAAACGATTGTCACACATGATGAAAAGAACAGAGGTAGAAATCAAATGTTTTCATTACATGTAATCAATAGTTGTAAGTATTAGAGACTACTGGAAATACTGACCTAAATTAAATTAGGCAAATCACCAGCTAACGTATATAAATGGTAAAACAAAACAAAACAAAAAAAAAACAGCATTAACTGACTACGACCTGTTTCATTATAACTTATTCTTACAATATTTCTGTTTGAAAACAATCAGATAGCTAAGTTTTCTCTTTTGTTCTGCATCTTAATATTTTACTATATTTGTTTCTTTACATATCTTTTCTACAACAAAGCAGCAGTAAAAATTGTGCAAACTAATTTCCCTTGGGCTCACAGCATGCCATGTAAATAGACTTGGGTACATCCTCCCTGCTGCCTCCTGATTCATATTTCCCATGGTTTGAGGTATTTTAAACGTAAAGCACCAAGGAAAAGAAAGAAAAAACTAAAATGCAAAAAACATGATTTCTAATTTAAACTTTAATGTCATCTTGGTCTGCCACAATGTAAACAAATCCTAATTTTTCTGTTACTATACCCAAGACATAAATATATTCCATATTTGTTTAATAGGAAAACCTACTGTTTTTGTTTTTAAATTAATAAGGCTTTTGTATTAATTGTGCACATGGCATTAAATATATGTGTTACCTCTTTAAACAAATGTGTACATTGTTTATGTATCTTTCTCTTCCCAATCACTTTAAGTTTTAGTTATATATGTAGTTGAGAAGTTATTGAAAAATGAATGCGATTTTACACTAGCTAACATTATACAATTATCATCGATTCCTATGGGAAAAGGTGTAAGTTGAATGTGGAACTATCTATAATGGCAGTGAAATAGTGATCACAAATTATAATTATTTTTTTCCTTTTGAGTATTTTCCTAATTTGAGGAATTAAAAATATGTAATTCTGGTATTGATTAATATCTGGAGTAGGTAGTTCCTTGAAGGTCTAAGTTTTTCTTGACATTGTAATATTTAGAAAAAGTGCAGCTATTTTCCACAAAGACATTAATTTAAGCCACATTAAATCTATGCTCTCATAAATAAGCACTACATGACAATTGTTTGCTCTGGGGAAGAATCAAAGTATGCCCTCTTTCTACATACGTGCCCCGTAATTTAGAAGTAATTTTTAAGAAATAATTTTTTGCCTGGCCAGTGTGGCTCAGTGGTTGAACATCAACTCATGCTTAAAGAGGTCACCAGTTCAACTCTCGGTCAGGGCACATGCCCAGGTTGTGGGCCCAGTCCCGAGTGGGGGACATGCAGAAGGCGGCCAATCGATGTTCTCTCTCATCATTGTTTCTCTCTCTCTCCCCCCCTTCCTCTCTCTCTAAAATAAATGAAGAAAAAAATTTAAAAAGAAAGAAATTTTCCTGAAACATCAATCAGAAAGAATATATGCACCCCTATGTTCATAGTGGCGTTATCTACAATATTAAGATCTGCAAACAGCCCAAGTGCCCATCAGTAGATGAGTGGATAAAAAAGTTGTGGTACATATACACAATGGAGTACTATGTAGCTTTAAGGAAGAAAGATCTCTTACCCTTTGAGAAGACATGGAGGGACCTGGAGAGTATTATGCTGAGTGAAATTAGCCAATCAGAGAAAGGCAAGCACCACATGATCTCACTTATTTATGAAATGTCATGAACAAAATAAGCTGTTGACCAAAATAGATCCCGAGTCATGGAAGTAGGGAACAGACTAACAAACCTCACAGAGAAAGGGGGTGGGAGGGGTGGGAAGAGAGAAACCAAAGAACTTATATGCATACATACACAACGAATGGACACAGACCTTAGGTTGGGGACAGCTGGAGGCGTGTGGGAGCAGGGAGGAGTGGGTAAATGGGGAAGAAAGGGGGGCCTCTGTAATACTTTCAACAATGATAAGAAGAAAAACATTGTTGATATAATTGATATTATAAAATGTCAAGTATCATAAAAACTGTGAAATATATTTTCTTCGTAGTATACAAATTTTTTGTTTTGTTTTTTTATCCTCACCCAAGGACAGTCCTGCATTTATCTTCAGATAGATCAGGAGGGAGAGAGCATGGAAGAGAGAGAGAGAAACATCAATGCGAGAGAGACACATCAACTGTTTGCTACTCACACAACTCAATCTGGGGCTGGGGACAAACTGCATCCGAGGTACGTGCCCTTAGTGGGAACTGAACCCAGAACTCTCTGGTCCGCAGGCTGACACTCTAACTGCTGAGCCAAACGGGCCAGGGCACATGTTTTAATCATATATTATTAATATTTTAATAAGAAACTCATAGGACAATCCAGTGGAAAATGCAACTCTCAATAATTGTAGGTAAGTGAATTGGGGTACATACAAAGTGGTCTAAAAAATGTTTGTACTCTAACTTTTTAAAATTGTTTTAAACTTCATTTTTGTCATAAATTCTGTTTCCCTACCATACTTAGACCTTCGTATATGTGTATGTATATTCAACATATATATGTGTGCATATATATATATATATAATGAAGTTCTTATGAATAATTATTTTTATATTTATATACATGGTCCTCAATTTCATTCACAAATGATTTCAATCATAGACATTTTAACTTTCACTTTTTTAGATTAAAATACAGTCAAAATAAAAGTAAAAGTGAAAAAAATTCTCTGTATTTAAGAGTCAAGAATTTCTGCCTGAAGGAGAAAGATGTGCTTCAATGTATTAGTAACTAGCTTGTTTAAGTCTAGTATGTGACTGAAAAGAAATGTTGTAACAATATAGGCAGCTTGCAAAGGTTAGGTAATAATTGCATTGGAGATTGCAGTTCTGTTTGTAGGGCAGGAAGAGTACAAGTGAGTTCACTACAGGTGGAGATAAAAGGCAGGAGGGTATTCAATCACTGGCTCCTGCTTCTTCAGTAATACATGCTACTGTTTTTCCCTTTTCAAAGCAGACCCATTTTTTTATTTTTTTTTTGTCTTAGGGTAAAACAATGAAGTTCCTCTCTTATAACGCTGTTATCTTTGTGCCACCAAAAAATAGTGACATATATTGTCTGAATTTCAAACATTTATTCTTAGCATAAATATGTCATGATTCTGGAACAAAATATTTTCCCTGACATTTAAGAGTCTTTTTGGAGCTTGCCAGATCATCCCTTTGTCCTCTACCAAAGTTCTGAAATTACATATTTGTGAAAGTGATATTTAAGAAATGACAGCAGGGTTGATGAATCGGTGCTGGGTTACTGTCATTTCCTGTTCATTTTTTTCCCTGTCCCATACCAAAGAAATGTAATGGGAAATAGCTTTTCATCCATGTATTAGGAAATGAACCCAAGTCTACATTGACTTTTAGCTGAGAAATAAGGTATAGGGCTCTTGGATAATTTTGAGATGCCAAGCCTGTGAATGGAATTATAAATCAGAGTGATAGAAGATTGATTTTCTACCATAATATCAGTAGGTTCTAAAATGACTAAAGAACTTCAATATATACAGATGGCAATGCTACTATTTTAATTCAAATAGCTATAAATATTGATTTAGACTTTTTATTAGGTAAACCAGTGGTTCACAAATGACTCACTTGAGAGTTCTGTTAAAATACACATAACTGGACCACACCACCAGAGTTTCTGATTCAGTTGTTCTGGGGCGGGTCCAAAACTTGCGTTTGTAACAATTTTCTTGAGGACCACACTTTGAGAATCACTCAGGTAAATCATCGACTGGTGAGCTAAGGATTGGAAGCTAAGGATCACTTGTTTTCAAATGGAAGACAGTATGAACTCATAAATGTTGTATATTATAGGAACATAGATATTATATACAATTATATTATGTACAATTTTAACAAATGTTTACTTAAATCATGAACATGTATGGATATTTAAAAATTAAAAAAAAAAATTGAATTGTCCCTTTTATTCTTCAAATAGTCTACAAGCTCCAAAAAACGGATTCACTGACTCACAGATTTTGTTTAGGAAAGACATTCACTGGCCCTAAGTATTGTCAGCCACTTTTCTACGCAGAGACTGAGGCTGGCGGTGAGAGGTCATTTCCACACGGTTAGTCAGAGGAGGCCTCTGAGGTGTTGGCATTTGACCTGAAGAGTGTAAAAAGATTATAAAAAGACCTAAAATAGATCTCATGTTTCTGAAGTAAGAACAAGCTTGATTAGGCTGAATATAGTGTTTTTCAGCTTGCAAATAAATTACCACATAAAGTGTTATTCAATTAAAGATTAAGATTGGGCAAGACATTTCAAAGAAAAATAAATTCTAAAGAGCTAGAGGAATGTGTGAATTAAATCACTAATGAGGTAAGCTTTTTCACTGAATAGGAATAAAAAGACAGCAGTATTTATTAAATAGCAGTTAATTCAAAGTCACAAGCACAATGGGGAAGGTTCCAGAGAGATGGGCTGGCTGTCTGGGAGCTCCTGTTGGATTGCTGAACAAACCAGAAAGTCGGTCTATTCATGTACAGTTGGGGACATGCATTCCCTGGAACTGGAATATGTATGTTTGCTGTCCATGAAATTCTCATCGCTATAGTATATGTGAAGTTTAATTTCAGAAAAAATTACTTTTGACAAAAATGAAATCTGATGAAAGTAAAAGGAAACAATAACACTGCTATCCACTGACTTCAGTCAGACCCACAGAGAAAATATCTTCCTAGTATCTAGAGTGTTTGAAGGTGTTTCTACCTTGACCTCAGCACAAAACATCTGGAAATTTTAACACTGAAGTCTTACTATTTTGGCTGATTTTCTCTAGCTCATGTAAAAACCATCTTTGTCTGGCCCGTGTGGCTCAGTGGACTGAGTGCCGTCCCATGGACTGAGAGGTGTCGATTCAATTCCCGGTTAGGGCACATGCCCGGGTTTTGGGCTCCATCCCTGGTAGGGGGAATGTAAGAGGCAGCCCATCGATGTTTCTCTCTCACATCAATATTTCTCTTTCTCTCCCCCTTCCTCTTTCTCTAAAAAAATTAATTTAAAAAAAAAAGGAGAAACATCTGTAAAAAAAAAAAAGGAGGTAATCAGAGTATGTAAGAAAAAAAGAATTTTAGGGTATGTAAGTCTGTTAATAAAAAAGATAATACTGCGATTTTTCTACTTTTTAAATGCTTGTGTTTGTTAACTCTTCAAAATTTATAACTTGTAGCGAATAATGGTTCTAAGTAAACATTCAATACTGTGTTAAAAAACAAACAAAGAAAAACATATTTAAAAAAATTCTGCCAACACATTTTTTTATAATCAAATGGGGTATAAATTTATTTTTTATTTTTATTACATGGGGTATAGATTTACTACACTATAGATTTACATTTGCTAATACAGTAACACTCTCATAGGACTCTACCTTGGTCATTATGAGAAGCTTTTGAGGAATCTTCAAATTCTTTAGCTTCTCACATATTTAGGGTTTAGAATATGGCTGGTTGTAGCAACAGTTAAACTCTCCCATTATAACTATAAAAATGTTTATTTTTAGAAGGTTTCCTAAATTTATTTTGGGGAATAGCTTGCAATCCCCATGTTATGGGCTAAATTGTATTCCCCCCAAATTCGTATGTTGAATCCCTACCCCCAGTACCTCACAATGTGACAGTATGTGAAAATAGGGCCTTTAAAGAGATGATTATGTTAAAATGAGGCTGTTAATGTGAGCCTTAATTTAATAAGGCTAGTGTTTTTTATAAGGAGAGAAAGTTCAGACATGAACTGAGACACGAGGGAAGTGTACACAGAGGCTGTGAGGGGCCCAGAGAGAAGGGTATCTACCAGTCGAGATGCTTCAGGAGAAAGCACACCTGCCCAAGCCTTAATCTTGGACTTGTAGCAACCAAAACTGTGAGAAAATACATTTCTGTTTTGGGGTCACCCAGTCTGTGGTCTTCTGTGATGCGACCCTAGCAAACTAACACACCCATGCTTTCTGACTGTGAGAGCACGAAGTTTGATACAATCTTTGGAACACTGGTAGTAGGAAAGAGGAGAGGAAGGGAGGGGCGGGGCAGCCAATAAATGAACTTCCTTGATGCAGTAAAACAAAATAAATCATATATTATGGTTAAGACTCTCTCTCTCTCTCTCTGACACACACACACCCTAAGAGAAAAAATATCATCTGATAAAAATGCACTCCCTGTAGAACCATGATCTACAGATCAAGCACTTGCTTCTGAACTCGGGAATGATTGAGAAGACCCTTGTAACATATTAGCAGGTGCCTCAGAAGTAAGAGTGTCAGAAGTCTCATTTACAGTAGGGATGGCATTTGAAACAGTTGTGCTCTAGACTGCAGTTTCCAAAATGCCAAAACACATCTTTGAACTTATGTAACATTTAAAAAGGTAAAAAGATAAAAAAAAACATGGCTGTCTTCTTCCTTGACTCAGTAATCCCGGGGAACCGAGTGGGAACGTGTGAAGTGTTCCTGCAAAACGGAGTACACAAACGAGCCATTTCTGTCACACCACACAAAACAGGCAGACACAACAGCAGAGATCACTGTCAATCCCAATGACATTCAGATTTGTCATCATGTTAGAAAAGAGTCAATGTTTTAATTTCGCTGATGTCAATTTGAACATTTAACAATATTCCTTACACTGAAGTGAATGATAATAACGTATCCCTCTAAAAACTAGAAAAACTTACTACTTGCAGTTGTGCTACTATATTAAAATTACCCGAATGGGCTTAGTCATTAAAAAAGAAGTCACAAGCAAGTATTTCCAATGTGTGAGGGCTAATACTAAAAAAACAGTAAATGTGAGAAACTATATATTTTATCAAGTACAAGTGGAAAAAACTCACAAAGCTAAATATAGAGGAATTAATTATATCTTTCCTAGATTTTTAAAATTAAAAACAACTTCTAGAATTTGACTTAAGCAGGTTTCTTGTAGTATATACAAAGCAAGTATAGAATTATAAACTCAGTATGTAATATATATGGTCAAGTCGAAATGTCTTATAAAACTGCCCATAGTTACACTATTTCAAATTTAGATTTTACAAAATTACAGAAGCTATACTTTCTTATTATATCATATTCCTTGCACATAATTAATTGTGTCCGATATCTGTTTTTGGCTTTATTAAAGTGGAGCTAGAATTTAAGAAGTTTGCATAGAAATCCAACGGCAGAATCTTTTTTGATTTTTATATAGTTCCCTCAACTTTTTTAAAAAATTATTTTTATTAATTAGTTTTTGTTACAGATGTTTCTCCTTTTTCCCCTATTGACACCCTCCTCCCCATCCCCCCACCCCACCCCCAGCTTTGTTGTCCTTGTCCATTGGTTATGCATACATGCATATAAATTCTGTGGTTTAATCTCTGCTCCCCCAACATCCCCTCTACTGAGGTTTGTCAGTCTGTACCCTACCTCTATGTCTCTGGGTCAATTTTGTTCATCAGTTTGTTTAGTTCATTATATTCCACAAATAAGTGAGATCATGTGATATTTGTCTTTCTCTGCTTGGTTTGTTTTGCTTAGCATAATACTCCCCAGGTCCTTCTATGTCATCTCAGATAATAAGAAATCTTTCTTTCTTATAGCTGCATATTCTCCCAACTTCTTAGTGACTGATCTTTATTGAGATTGTCCAAAGTATTCAACTTAGTTTTCTTTAAAAGTAATTGTCTTTCTATTTATACTTTTTAAATGTTTTTATATAATATTTAACTAAATGATGCCTTTTTTAAATACTAGCACAATGGGATTACTCATACAGTATTTAAGAATAAAAACTGACTTTTTTCCAAGCTTTATTGAGATACATTTGACATAATATCATGTAAGTTTGAGGTGTATATGTTGATTTAATAACTTTATATATTGCAAAATAATTATCATCATAGCATTAGCTAATACCTCCATTATATCACAGAATTACCATGTCTGTTTTTGAGGTGAGAACATTTAAGATATACTCACGTAGCAACTTTCGAGTATATAATGCAGTATTATTAACTATAATCACTATGCTGAACACTGGATCCCCAGAACTTATTTATCTTATAACTAGACGTTTATACTCTTTGACCTATATTTCCCCATTTCTCTCCTACCCTAATCCTTGGTAACCACTATTCTAGTCTCTGGTTCTATGAGTGCAGCTTTTTCAGATTCCACATATAAGTGATATCATATAGTATTTGTCTTTCTCTGTCTGACTTATGTCACTTAGCATAATGCCCTCAAGTTGCATCCACATCACAAATGGCAGGATCTTTTCCTTTCTCATGGTGGAATAATATTTCATTGTGTATATATACCATACTTCCTTTATCCATTCAATTGTTGATGTCTGTTAACATACTATCTTGGCTACTGTGAACAATGTTGCAATGAACAAGAGAGGGAAGATGTCACCTCAACAACCTAACCTCATTTCCTTTGGATATATATCCAAAAGTGGGATTGCTAGATAGTATGGTAGTTCTGTTTTTAATTTTTTTCAGGAAAGTTCACTCTGTTTTCCATAGTGGCTGCACCAATTACATTTTTACCAAAGTGCACAAGGTTACCTTTTCTCTACATCCTTGCCAACACCTATTACCTCTTCTTGCCTTTTTGATAATAGCCATTTTAACAAGTGAGGGGATATCTCATTGTGGTTTTGATTTGCACTTCCCTGATAATTAGTGATGCTGAATACATTTTCATGTATCTGTTGGCTACATGTATGTATTCTCTGGAAAAACATCTATTCATTTTCCCTGCCTATTTTTGAACTCAGTTATTTGTGGGTTTTATCACCCCCCCCCCAGTTTGTCCCCGGCCCCGGCATTATATGAGTTCTTTATATGTTTTGGATATTAACCCATGGTCTGACCTATGACTTGAAAATATCTTCTCCCATTTTCTAGGTTCTCTTTTGATTTTCTTAATGGTTTCCTTTGCTGTGCAGAAGCTTTTTAGTTTAATGTAGTCCTACTTGTTTATTTGTCTTCTGTTACCTTGGCTTTTGATGTAAAAACAAACAAACAAACAAAAAAACCCTCATGACCAAGATTGATGTCAAGGATCAAAACTGACCATTGATAAGCAAATTATTTCACCAGTAGAAACAGTGAAATTGTTCAGTATCTAAAATATTGCTGAGTAGTTCTGAGGTTACAGTCTGTAAAGATA
This sequence comes from Molossus molossus, assembly GCF_014108415.1. Lineage (NCBI taxonomy): Eukaryota > Metazoa > Chordata > Mammalia > Chiroptera > Molossidae > Molossus > Molossus molossus. The sequence goes on along the minus strand of NW_023425344.1, from coordinate 70,419,869 downwards.
GTTAGTATACTTTACATAAGTAATTGAAGTTGGTTAATCCAGAGAGTTGGATAAGTGGAGAGTTATTAATATATTAGTTCTAGAAAGGGACTGGGTTATATCAAGTTTTATGAAACTGTTTTCAGAAAGCAATGCACAATGACTTCCAGATTTCTTTTCATGATCACAAATAATAGCTAATAGCTACAAAATTATAAACTAGTCAATATTATCTGGATGTTTGCAACCTAATCAATTAAGGTCATTGTTCTAATTGTCAAGAAAACTGGAAGGCAGTTATAATTTTTCAATCTGTGACCTTAAATGTGTCATTTTAACATCTGAGTTGTGAGTTTTCTTCAATTTGTAAAATAAATAATAGGGACACATTAGCCCTCTAGCACAAAAAAAAATCTCTATATTCATCAACCTGAAATTTTTATACATTGATACTAGCCAAGTTGTTGTTGACTTGAGGTAAGTGCATTTATTAATGATGATAATTCTATTCTTTCGTCTCTTGTATGCCTAGCTAGCCATCTCAGGATGAAAGTATGGCATAAAAGTACATAAAATTAGCCCTGGCCGGTTTGGCTCAGCGGTTAGAGTGTCGGCCTCCGGTCCTGAGAGACCCGGGTTCGGTTCCCGCTAAGGGCACGTACCTTGGTTGCAGTTTGTCCCCGGCCCTGGTCGGTTGTGCGGGTGGCAGCCACTCGATGTGTTCCTTTCACATCGATGTTTCTCTCTCTCTCTCTGTTCCTCTCTCTCTCCCTCCCACTCTACCTGAACAAAAAATGGAAAAATGTCCTCGGGTGAGGATAAAAATAAATAAATAAATAAATAAATAAATACATAGTACATAAAATTAGATAATAGATCCATACAATCCATACTGAGCTTCATACTAATACTAAAAATCGTAGGCATGATTTTCTGAGTGCTGGCTATGTGCCAGGCTTTGGACTGGGTTCTTCAAATACAGTTTAAATGGATACTTGCAGTAAGACTAGGAAGTATGTGTCATGATCTCTATTTTATAAACATGGAAACCTAAAATCAAGAGGTCAAATCAATTGTCCAAGATTGAAGAGCCACTAATTTGTAGGTCTGGAATTTTAATCTAGCTCTGTTTGCCTCCCCAAACTCCTTTGTTCCCACTTTAATATGTTCCTTCCAAAACACCCCCATGACTAAGACATCCCAGTCCCAATGAAGAACCCATAATGTCTGGATAATGAGACCAGAACTAGATATTTTCTCTTTTGTGATTTCTACTGAAAAAGACTAAAAAAGAGAACAACACTGCATGACAAATGGTGTCAACTGTGCAAGGCACCAAGCTTTGCGGCAGTTTTAAACCACCAGGTTTTTTTCTTCTCTTAGTATGCCTATGCAGAAGCTTCCATAATAAAAATTACTTTTTCTAAGGCAAATGACCTTTTCAAATTATCTTTTTCTACTAGTTAAAAATGCTCATAATGAAAAATAACGCTCCTCGCATTCCAGATGTTTGCTCATCTCAAGGAGAAGCTGTACAGATTTTGTCTGGAGGTGGTTGAAACAAAGAATTGTGTTTCCCCTGATACCGTATAATGTAAGCATTGGCAGAACACAAGAATATAAAATATCATAAAACACAGAGGAATGTGGAGTTTTAATAAGGAACACCACTTAACTAGGGTTCGCACAGACCACAGACCACCGTGGAAAGAAATAAAATTTCAGAAAAGGCATTAATCAGCAATTCACTCATCTACCCCTTTTGTGACAGCTTAGGCTATTATATAATCTGAATACATATGTTATGATGATGTTGTGATGTTATTCTATATGTGATGATGATAGATAAAGTACACTGAATAGTTTCCAGAGGAAATAATGTGCAGGCAAGTACCTAGTGAAGATTTTCTAGAAAGTTTCATGCTCTAGTTAAGGTTTCTCATGACTTGTGACCTGCCCTGGACACTGGTGAAAAAATAAGTGGTCAATAAACTCCCTTAACCTTCTGTTAACTAAACCTGTCTCTTTCTTTGTTATACCAGGGACTCCGAAAAGCGACAGCAGGGCCAGCAAGGGAGCATCCGTGAGAGTGTCTTTGTACTGGTAACAAATATAATGATATCAAGATGTCAATTACGATAGCAAAATATTTTCATTCAAACACAAAAGCTGTCCTTTTTATTTATGAGGAAATATGTTTTAGTAAACAAAAATTCAGATTGAATTTGACATTCACTAATAGGGTTTGGAAATTTTATATGGCACAAAAAGGCTTATATAGTTCCAATCAGTTAGAAGAAGAAGGAGGAGGATGAGGAGGGGGCAGGGTGAGGGGAGAAGATGAAGACAAAGAAAAAGAAGAAAAACAGGGTTCTTATCGATTGATCTGGGTGGGAAAAAAATTTTTATCCAAATTACTCTACAGGCTCAAGTGATAACATTTTAGACTCTTGAATTCCCTTTGTTCATTTTAATATCAATCCATCCAAGACATTTTAGTGGCAATTATAATTGTTTTACAACGGCCTTGGAAACTTGTCATATCGCAGCACTTACAGAGATGCTATCATAATAGCCTGTCTTAAGAAAGTCTCAGTAAAGCCCTAAAATAAAAGCTCACCAATTGGCAAAGTCACAAACTGATAAAGTACCAGCGAACTGGAAATTCACTAGGTAAACAAAAGCTCCAAGTCATTTAAAAACAATGAAAAATAGGTCACTGCTTTTATGTGTGCCAATCACACCAGGATTCTAAAATGAAACCTAGTAATGTCTTACTAAGAACTTAGTTAAATAAAATCTTTATGTATATTTAAGGCAACATGACAAAAATATATCATCCTGCCAGACACAAAAATATGATAATATGTTAACACAAAGGCTTCTTAATGCTGGAGATACCTTCAAAAGCCTTCTAAATCCATTCAAAGGAGAAAGAGTATCTCTAGTTGTTTGCTACATGCAGCAAAAACAAGCAGACTGTGGCCCAGGGAGCAAGTCCTTACAGCTTTTTTAGTGGCCTATCCATATTATCTCATGCTAACTGTGAGCCCAGCACCCAGATCAATGTGGTGTGGCTGGGTCACTATGAACCTGAATGATCTCATCTCCTAGGTATAGGTCTGGCTGTTTCAGCAGTCTGTGGACAGAGTCTAGCATCTCATTTGGGTAGATTGCTCTAGTGGTAAAGATACTAGAGAGGTTTTTTTCATAATACAAGCTTTTCTCCTAATGGTATCATTATCTGTCACATTCAGTAATGAGGCTATTGAGAGTTTCCTTGTGGTGCTTTACGTCTTACATTCATCTTTAATACTTCACCCACTCATCACCTTGTCATGTGCTTACAAGGAGGTGCACTGGGCAGTGTTAACAATTTGTGGTAGGAGAAAGAGGGCTTTATTTTTCCTCACTTGAAAGATTTTTGCTCAGTTAGAAGCATGACTTAACTCTTAAGCAAATATTGTTGAATTAAAATTCAGTCTTTACCTATGGCATTGCAGAGGTCAATAATTGAGCAAAAGTTATAAAAGTAGAATTTTTTGCATGTACAGATTAAGCAGTTGTATCTTCGACCTAAAGTCCATAAGTTAATTATAAATTTCCTGAGACCCAAAATTGAATCATTTACATTAGAATGTGCAAGAGTGAGCTTCAGAGCTGATGAATGAGCAAAACAAATGAACTAATATTTATATCTCAGTATGGCTAACTATTTATTTGTCTATGCACACATATTTTTGTGTTTAAGGGGGAATTATATGTTCTTATTTGAAATGGAAATTCAGACGTCCTATAAATATCTCTTACAAAAGTCAAGGATCTAATGGCAAATGGCAAATATCAAAAACTCACTGCAGATATATCTTAGTAATCATTCGCTTTTCTGAAATTATGTCCAACATATGCTTCCTTCTTACACAGCCTTCCAGGTAACCATTACCAGTCTATCTTCATGAGAGATAAAATCTAATTGCCATCCTTGGTCTACTAAGTATGAAGAGGTCTCTTATTTTGATATTTTCTTTGCCATTTTAGTTACCTACAATCTAAAAACTATTAACAAAATGAAAGAAGTTAATTGCATTAGAAGAGAGCTGGAATACTTAGTCCAACTATAAATGAGCTAGAATCCCTCTATATTAGCATATTATTTTATTTTATTTTTCTTTATTAATTTTAGAGAGAGAGAGAAAGGGAGAGGGAGAGAGAGGTAGAAACATCGATGAGAGAGAACACTGACTGGCCACCTCCTGCATGCCTCCCACTGGGGATTTGGCCCACAATCTGGGCATGTGCCCTGACTGGGAATCAAACAGGTGACCTCTTGGTGGATGGGTCGATGCTCAACCACTGAGCCACACTGGTTGGGCTATATTAGCATAATATTTTAAAAACATTTTAGAAACCTATAATGTGAAATAAGGTGCTAACTGGCTATAATTTATACAATACCTTATGAATATATATATTCACTACTTCAAATTCAACATTCAATTTAACACATGGCCTTACTTGCTAAACTTCTTCCAGAATTCCACCTTCAGTAAGAGGCACCTGTATTCACTATTAGCTCACTTTCAAAACATGCAAACTTAATTTATTTCCTCTTTTCATGTGACTTGTAGATATTTACATTTGATGAATACTATAGATTCAATATAGATTGCTTATGATTGAACCCAAGACATGTAAGTAGAATACTTAAGCATTTATAGAGATTACTGAGTATTTGATTTTGGTCAGTTTAGAGAAGTTCTCTAGACCTTGGCCTACAGTAACATGGCCCTCCTTGACCCTAACTTTATAAGCACACCTTTTAAGTTGATGTGAAGGACAAGAAAGAAAAAAATAATTGCCCATTCCATGATAAAAAATAAAAGATGGAGGCAGAGTAGGTGGAAACTACACTCATCTCCTCCCAGGACCAAAATGAAATTACAACTAAAATATAAAGCAATCAACCTGAATGACCAATTGAAGACCAGCCAAAGAGCAGTCTTATAACTGAGGATTTACAGAAGAAGCCACATCAAGAATGGTAGGAAGGATGGACATACCAAAAGGGCTGGGCCCACAGCTGACATTCTAGAGGGAGGTCTCAGCTGCAAAGGTTCACTCTGAGGAGTGTAGGGTTCCAACCCCACACCAAACTCCCTAGCCCAAAGCAATAGAGTTGGGAAGAGGCACACACATAACATATGACTGAAAATCAGGAGGGATTATGTTCACCTAGGAGAGACAGGAGTCTGCTAGGGATATAAAACACAGATTGATTGCCTTCAGTACATGCCTGACCGGAGAGTAAACCCACAACCTAGGTATATGCCCTGACCTGAAATAAACCCCATCAGCTTTTGGTGTATGGGATGACACTCCAATCAACTGAGCCACCTAGCCAGGTCAATGCCAACATTTTTGGGTGAAGCTCACCCCTCCTTATGGCATGAGCCTGGGGAAAAGAAACAGTGCTACCCTCTGGACTCCCTGTCACCCTACCCTGCAGAGCTCACATCTGGTAAGGAGTCAGCTGACTGGACCTAGCTGTAGAGGTCTGGGTAGACTCAGGAGGTGTCAGAGACTGAGTCATGTGGCTTTGGAATGGGAGCCATTCCCCCTACTTTCCAGTGAACCTGACCAATGTCACCCCCTCATTAGTGATCCACTAGCCTCATATTCTGGGTTTCTTGTAGCCTCAACCTCTCAACTGTTGGTGGCTCCATCCTGCTGAGATGTGGGCAGAATCTGGGACAGACTGAGTTGTGTGGTTCTGGAGTGGGAGCAACATGCCTCTCTTCCCCACGAGCCTGACCAGCACCTCTCCACCTCCCAAATCCCAGCAGCCTTGCCCTGCTGAGATCAGGCTCCTGGAAGACTTTGATGCAGACTGGCTCTAGAAGGAGAAATTTTTCCTTGCATACCTGACCAGTGCAGAGTCTACCCTTCACACAGCCAAATCTTTGTCTGTTAGGGCCTAAGAAATACTGCTGGCCTCGCCCTGACAACTCTCTGAGACCGTTCCTCACCACAAAGGTATCTGAGCAACCATTGGGTGGCAGCTAGCCTTGGTATACCCTTGAATATTTGCTGAGTGGTCTCAGACCCAGCACTGGTACTGAGCTTTAACCTGTATCACTTTGGTGAACACCACTCACTCCTACCTGATGATGCACTGCAAACCTAACTCATGCAACTCAAGTACTGCAAGAGGCTCTTTCAGTGATTGAACTTAATAGGCATCCAGAAGCAGAAGCAGTCAGAGGCAGATCTCAGAATTCATTAGGACTTTTGCTGACCTGCCTTTGGCTCTGGTGCTGGTAAAAGCCTACCCTGGTGTGCAGCTTGATCCTTCCTGCACACACCGAGACCCAGAAGAGGCAGTCACAAATTGTAGATTGTTTTGTAGCTCCAAATAGCTTGCCTATAGCCAGACACAGGCAGCAACCGATATTGGCCTGTACCAGAGTCCCTCCCAAGAGGCCCTGAAACCAATACGCACAGTGGCCAGTTCCAGATGATATCAGAGCAGGATCCAATTAGCTTAATAAGCAACATATCCAAAGGGAGATTCCAGGAGGCATCAGACCCTACTGAGACAAATTCCATTCTGTGTGGTCAATACCTGCACAGCAGCTTATATACACTGTAGTTGGGTTTGATTTTCACAGTCAATGAGGGCTGACCCCAAACATGAATGAAACAATTGCAATCAAGGCTCAATTTCAACAAGAGGGCCCAATAACCCACACAAGGGTCATTCCTGGAGCACCTAGTGCAAGTGATCAAAGAGACTGTGCCATAGGTTCCCATAGGACACCTTCTGCATAGGCCACCCTACCAGGACTGGGAGTCATAGAAGATCTACGTAATACATAGAAAAAGTACAAAGAGGTAGCCAAAATGGGGAGTAAAAAAAACATTCCCTAATGAAAGAACAGGAGAAGTCTCCAGAAAAAAAAGAGCTAAATAAAGTAGAGGCAAGCAGTTTACCAGATATACAGTTTAAGAGAATGGTTATAAAGATGATCCAGGAATTTAGTGAGAACTACAAGGAATTTAGTGAGAACTACAACATCATGAATGAGGATATAGAAACCATAAAAAAGAACCAGTCAGAAATAATAAATATAACATCTGAAATAAAGAATACACTAGAAGGAATAAATGGTAGGATGAATGAAGCAGAGGATTAAATCAGCAATTTGAAAACAAGGTATAGAAAAAAACACCTAATCAGAGCAGCAAGAAAAAATAAGATTTTTTTTTAATGAGGACAGTTTACGGGACATTTTGGACAACATAAAGTGACTGAATGAAAAGCTGAATGAACATTCACATCATAGGGGTTCTAGAAGGAGAGGAGAGTGAGAAAGGGATTGAAAATCTATTTGAAAAAAATAATGACTGAAAACTACCCTAATGTTGTGAGGATAAATGACACACAGGTCCAGGAAGTAAAGAGAGTCCCAACCAAATAAGATGAATCTAAAGAGGCCCACACCAAGCCAATCATAATTAAAATGCCGAAGGTTAAAGACAGAGAGAGAATCCTAAAAGCAGCAAGAAAAAGATTGTTACCTACAAGAGAGGTCCCATAAGACTGTTAGCTGATTTCTCAATAGAAACATTTCAGGGCGGTAGGGACCGACATGGAATATTCTAAGTGATAAAGAGCAAAGAACTATAATCAGGACAACTTTTCCCAGCAAGGCTTTCACTTAGAATTGAAGAAGAAATAAAGAGCTTCCCAGACAAGAAAAAGCTAAAAGGGTTCATTACCACCAAACCAGCATTACAAGAAATGCTAATGGCTCTTCTTTAAGAAGAAAGAAAAAAAAGAGACCAGAGAAACACAGTTAAAAGAATAAAATGGCAATAAATATGTACTGATCACTAATCACTTTAAATAGAAATAGCTTAAATGCTCCAATAAAAAGACATAGTGTAGCTGAATGGATTAGAAAACAAGACCCATACATATGCTGTCTACAGGAAACTCACCTCAGAATAAAAGATACACACAGACTAAAAGTAAAAGGTTAGAAAAAGTTATTTCATACAAATGAAAGTGGAAGGAAAAAAAGACTGGAGTAGCAATGCTTATATCTGACAAAATAGACCTTAAAACAAAAGCTATCATAAAAGACAAAGAAAGACACTACATAATGATAAAAGGAGCAATCTAACAAAAGGATATAACCCTTATAAACATTTATGCTCCCAACAGAGGAGCACCTATATATGTAAAGCAAATCTTGATGGACATAAAGGGAGAGATTCACAGTAATACAATCATAGTAGGGGAATTTAATACCCCACTGACATCAATGGATAGATCTTGCAGACAGAAACTCAGCAACAAAACAGTAGCCTTAAATTACACACTAGATCAGATAGATTCAAGTGATATCTTCAGAGCATTTCATCCTAAGCAGCACAATATACATTTATTTCAATGGTACATAGAGCATCTTCTTGGATAGATGACATATTGGGACACAAAACAAGTTTCAATTAATTTAAAAAGATGGAAATCATATCAAGCATCTTTTATGACCACAGTTGTTTAAAACTAGGAATCAATCACAAGAAAAAAAATTGAAAAACACACAAAAACATGAAGGCAAAATAACATGTTACTAAACAATGAATGGGTGAACAACGAGATTGAGGAGGAAATCAAAAGACACCTTGAAACAAAATAAAAAATGAAAACACAAAAACCCGAAATCTATGGGACACATCAAAAGCAGCCCAAAGAGAGAAATTCATAGCATTACAGGCCTACATCAAGAAACAATAAAAATCACAAATAAACAATCTAAATTTAAACTTAAAAGAACTGAAAAAAGAACAATACACAAAGCCCAAAGTGAGAAGAAAGAATGAAATAAAGATCAGAGCAGAAATTTTTAAAAATAGAGTCTAAAAAAAAGACACAAAGATCAGTAAAACCAAGAGCTGGTTCTTTGAAAAGACAAATAAGATTAACAAACCATTAACTAGACTCATTAAGAAAAAAATAGAGAGGACCCAAATAAATAAAATCAAGCCTGGTCAGGTGGCTCAGTTGGTTGGAGCATCATCCTATATATCAAAAGGTTATGGGTTCATATTCCAAGTTCAACCCCTAATCGGGCATGTACTAGAGGAAATTAATGTTTCTCACTCACATTGATATCCTCTCTCTACCCCTTTTCTCTCTCTCTCAAATTAATAAAAAACATATCCTTGGGTGAGGATTACACAAACAAAAGTAAAATCAGAAATGAAATGGGAGAAACAACTGACTCCACAGAAATACAGGAGATTTTAAGGAAATGTTATGAAATAGAAGTCAACAAATTGGACAATCTGGACTAAATGCATAACTTCCTAGAAACATACAATCTTCTAAAACTGAGTCAGGAAGAATCAGAGAATCTAAATAGACATATTACAGCTAGTAAAATTGAAGCAATAATAAAAAAAACTCCCAACAAACAAAAGTTCTAGACCAAATAGGTTCACAGATAAATTTTACCAAACATACAAAGAAGTAACACCTATTCTTCTCAAACTATTCCAAGAAATTCAGGAGGAGAGAAGACTCCTAAGATCATTTTATGAGTACAGCATTATCCTATTCTGAAAACCAGATAAAGACACAACAAAGAAAACGTATTATAGATCAATATCGCTGATGAACATAGATGCAAAAAATTCTAAACAAAATATTAGTGAACTGAATCTGGCAATGCAATGAAAAGATCATATACCCTGAACAAGTGGGATTTATTTTAGGGATGCAAGATTGGTACAATATCTACAAATCAATAAATGTGATACCCCACACAAACAAAATGAAGGGTAAAAATCACATGGTCATTTCAACAAATGCAGAAAAAGCATTTGATAAAGTCCAGCACCCATTATGGTAAAAACTCACAGCAAAGTGGGAATAGAGGGAACATACATTAACACAATAAAGGCAATCTATGATGAGCCCAAAGCCAACATCATACTCAATAAACAAAAACTTAAATCATTGGCCTTAAGATTAGGAAGAAGACAGGAATGTCTGCTTTCATCACAATTTATTATTATTATTCATTATTTATTTTTAAATAAATTTATTGAGGTAACATTGTTTAATAAGATTATATAGGTTTCAAGTGTACATTTCTATAATACATTATCTGTAAATTCCATGGTGTGCCACCACCATAATTCAAATAATCTTCCCTCACCAAATATTTGGTCCCTTTTACTCCCCTTCCTCCTTCCCTCTGGTAACTACCATACTGTTATCTGTGTCTATGAGTTTCAGTTTTATATTCCACATATGAGTAAAAGCATATGGTTCCTAGCTTTTACTGACTGACTTACTTCACTTAGTATAATACTCTCAAGCTCCATACAAGTTTTGCAAATGGCAGTATTTCATCTTTTCTTATGGCTAAGTAGTATGCCATTGCAGATTTTCTTTATCCAATCCTCTATCACAGGGCACTTAGGTTGTTTCCATGTTATGGCCACAATAAATAATATTGCAATGGACATAGTGTTGCATATATCTTTGTTAATAAATGTTTTCAAGTTTCTCAGGTAGATACCCAGGAGAGATATTGCTCGGTCATATGGCAAGTCTATTCTTAATTGTTTTAGAAACTGCCAGACTGTTTTCCATAGTAGCTGTACCAGCCTACATTCTCATCAGCAGTGAATGGGGTTTCCTTTTCTCCACAACTGCTCCGACACTTGTTACCTGTCTTTTTGATAATAGCCATTCTAACCGGTGTGAGGTAGTATCTCATTGTAGTTATAATTTACACTTTCCTAATAGTTAGTGAATTTAAATATGTGTTCATACATATGTTGGCTGTTTGTATATTTTCTTGGGAGAGGTGTATGTTCAGGTTCTCTGCCCATTTTTATATATTTTTTTATCCTCATCCAAGAACATTTTTTCATTTTTTGTTCATATAGAGCAGGAGGAAAAGAGAGAGAGAAAAACATCGATGTAAAAGAAACACATCAAGTGGCTGCCACACACATAACCCAATCAGGGCTGGGGACAAACTGCAACCGAAGTACATGCCCTAAACAGGAACCGAACCCGGTTCTCTCTGGACCGCAGGCCAATGCTCTAACTGCTGCACCAAACCCGCCAGGGCTCTGCCCATTTTAAATTAGATTGTTTGGTGTTGAGTTATATGAGTTCTTTTTATATTTCAGATGTAACTCCTTGTCAAAGCTGTTGTTTGCAAATATGATATTCCATCAATCGGTTGCCTCTTGTTTTTTGTTGTTGGCCTCTTTTGCTGAAGAAACTTTTTAGTTTGTAGTCCCCTTCATTTATTTTTTCCTTTACTTCCCTTGCCTTTATGTTCAATTTTATAAAAATGTTCCCTATGACCAATATAAGTTAAGTACCTATATTTTCTTCTATGTAATCTATTGTTTTGTATCTTATATTAGGTCTTTGACCCATTTTGAATTAATTTTTGTACATAGTACAACTTATTCAACATAGTACTGGAAGTCCTAGCCATAGCAATCAGAGAAGAAGAAATAAAAGCCATCCAAATTAGGAAGAAAAAAATAAATAAAACTCATTATTTGCAGATGATATGATAATGTATGTAGAGAACCTTAAAGATTCCAGCAAAAAACTATTAGAATTGATAAGTAAATTCAGGAAAGTATCAGGATACAAAATAAATATCCAGAAATAATTGCATTGTTATGCACCAATTATGAACTATCAGAAAGGGAAACTAAGAAACCAATTCCATTTGCAATTGCATTAAAAAAAATACCTAGGAATACATTTTATCAAGGATGCAAAGGACCCGTGGTCAGAAAATTATAAGCAACTGAAGGAAGAAATGGAAGAAGATAGAAATAGGTTGAAGCATATATCATGTTCATGGATAGAAAGAATTAACATCATTAAAATGTCCATAATACCCAAAACCATCTAGAGATTCACATAATTACTCTTACGTTACCAATGACATGTTTCACAGAACTAGAACAAATATTCCATTATTTTATATGGAACCACAAAGACCCAGAATAGTCACAGCAATCTTGAGAAAGAACAAAGTTGGAAGAATCACGCTACTTAATATCAAACTATACAACAAGTCCACAGTAACCAATACCGCATGGTACTGGCATAAAAACAGAGATACGGCCCTGGCTGGTGTGGCTCAGCTGGTTGGAGCATCATCCTGTATACCGAAAGGTGACAGGTTTGATTCCCAGTCAGGGGCACATACCTAGGTTGCAGGTTGAATCTTTAGTAGGGGCATGTATGGGAGGCAACCGATCAATGTTTCTCTTTCTCTCCTTTCCTCTCTCCAAAAACAATTTAAAAAATTAAAAGAAAAAAAACCCAGAGATATAGATCAGTAAAACAGAAAAGAGAGCCCAGAAATAAATCAATGCCAGTGGTCAATCAATATTTTACAAAGGAGGCCAGAACATATAATGGGGTAAAGATAGTTTATTCAACAAATTGTATTGAGAACATTGGACAAATATGTGCAAAATAATAAAACTAGACCACCTTCTTACACCATACACAGAATACATTCAAAATGGATTAAAGACTTACATGTTAGACCCGAAACCATAGAAATCCTAGAAGAAAACAGAGGCAATAAAATCTTCACTATTCCTTTCAGCAATATTTTTTTTCTGATATATCTCCTTGAGCACAGGAAACAAAAGAAAAAATAAACAAATGGAACTACACCAAACTAAAACATTTAATATAGCAAAGGAAACTATCAACAAAATGAAAAAAACAACCCACTGCCATACTGCCAATGATATATTTGATTAAGGATTAATATAAAAAAATTATAAAGAACTTAACTCAAATTAAAAAAAAATCCAATCCAATAAAAAAACAAAGAACCTGAACAGACACTTCCCCAAAGAAGACATACAGATGGCCAAGAGACATATTAAAAGATATTCTACATCACTAATTGTCAGAGAAATGCAAATTAAAACCACAATGAGAGATCACCTCATAACTGTCAGAATGGCTATCATCAATAAATAAAAAAGCAACAAGTATTGACAAGGATATGGAAAAAAGAGAACCCTCGTGCAGTGTTGGTGGGAATGCAGATTGGCACAACCACTATAGAAAACAGTATGGAGTTACCTCAAAAAATTAAAAATGTTACTGCTTTAAGAATATATGCACACCGCCCTGGACAGTTTGGCTCTGTGGTTAGAGCATCAGCCTGTGGTCCAGAGAGACCTGGGTTCGGTTCCCGCTAAGGGCATGTACCATAGTTGCAGTTTGTCCCCGGCCCTGGTTGGGTTGTGTGGGTGGCAGCCACTTGATGTGTCTCTTTCACGTCGATGTTTCTCTCTCTCTCTCTCTCTCTCTCTCTCTCTCTCTCTCTCTCTCTCTCTCTCCCTCCTACTCTATCTGAACAAAAAGTGAAAAGGTGTCCTCAGGTGGGGATTAAAAAAAAAAAGAATATATGCACCCCAATGTTCATTGCAGCATTATCTACAAAAGCCAAGACTTGGAAGCTGCCCAAGTATCCATCAGTAGATGAGTGGACAAAAAAGATGTGGTTCATTTACACAATGGAATACTACTCAGCTATAAAAAAAGGAGAAAATCTTACCTGTTGCGACAGCATGGATAGACCTGAAGCTATTATGCTAAGTGAAATTAGATAGTCACAGAAAGACAAATACCATATGATTTTACTTATATGTGAAATCTAATGAACAAAATAAATTAACAAACTTAGAGACAGAGAGAACAGACTGACAGCTGTCTGAGGGGAGGGAGAGGGAGCTGGGTGAAAAAAGTGAAGAGATTTTGCAAAAACAACAACAATAACATCAAGAAACCCTCATAGACAGACAACAGTGTGGTGATTACCAGAGGAAACAGGGGTGGAGGGAGGTAGGAGAAGGTAAAGGGGGGATAAATGATGATAGAAGGATACTTGATGGGGTGGTGAATATATAGATGATGTATTATAGAATTGTACCTCTGGAATACATAATTTTACTAACCTGTTACTCCACTAAATTCAATTTAAAATAAATAAATAAATAAATGATGAAAAATGAACACACATTGGTTGAAAAATTAAGTTTCTAAAACATGACTTCAACTGAAATAGAAGTCTTCCTTAATGACATTATATAGAAAAAAAAAAATGTTATATGCAGTCCATCTTTTCCTAGAGTTATAACATTTTTAAATGCCATGCTCTATTGAAGAGATTTTTTTTCACGTACTTTATGTTTTTTTGTTACCTTACTTCAAAGTGAGCCAGTGGGATTTCTCAGATGAAATGTCAGGTTTATAATTAGGATTCTTATGGTAAAGAGTTTATCTTGCCTAAAGACATGGATAGCTTTTCAAAGATTTGAAATCTGTATTACAGCAATTAGATAAATCTTCATTGAACCTTTCACATTGCAAATTAATTTTATACTACATCCTTTTTCTTTTGACCTTTCTAATAAAATAATAAACTATTTTCAAAGGTGATCTTTAGTATTTGTAAAGTAAATTTATAAGATTGAACAATTATTTAGATGAGATTAAATTTTGCCTACTTCCATTTAAGATTGAGGGGACTATTTATTTTAATAGCCTTGGAAATCACTGAGACAGGAGTCAATTATTTACATTTTGAGATGTACAACTTGTGATTTTTGTAGTATTTCTAGCATTGTTGGACCTCTCTAAAGTAAACTGATTCATTCTATTTTCAGTTATAGAATTAAGTCCATTATTTAAAGTATGTTTTAATAATTTTGATGATTAAAGTTAACTCTAAATAGAAGTCTTTAAATATTATAAGAACATACATATAACCAAAATGAAATGAAAATCATCCTCATTTCTTAGATTACTAATAAAATTTACCACTACGATTGTTTCATCAATAAACTATTCTTATGGTCATAAACATTATTTTATTAACTTCATATTTTCTCTTATTTTATAGAAATGTTTAACAAAAAGAAAATGTAATGTTTCAGAAAATTATTTTAATATCTTACATATACACAGAATATAATGACTTGGATTAGAATAAAATAGGATTTAAACTCTCTGATAATGAGGAAACTAGGTCACTTAAACTTTGTCTCTTTCATAGAGTGAAATATATCATTTACTCAGGATTTTTATTACTTCAGAATTCATGGCAATTAGGACAATGACTACATTCAAGTTTTTAGTTATATTATCTCCAAATAAAATGTCTACTCTTAACAAAGTCTACTTTCCCCTATATCTTTTCATCCCTTATTATGAGAATACTTTAAGTATGCATCAATGGGACCCTGAATTTATAATTTATACTAATCACATTAAATAAATTATGAAAAACCTCTTAACTTGTCCATAATTCATGTATTCTCACCACTTACCTGTTTCTCCCTTGGTTTACTCCACAAATAGACAGTGGTTCCCAAGAAGGAAGAGTGATAAACTCCTGTTTATGAGGGATCTGTTCTTAATCATTTGTTCAAAATAGCATTTTGAGAGTTATTCTTTTGCATTGTACTGTGCTGGGCTATAGGGAACCCAACAATAAATGAGATAAAATCTCTGGCTCAGAGGTGCTTCTATTCTAATTGTGAACCAATCCAATATTGTGTTTACATTATCTGATCATAAAGCTCCACAAAAATCAATACAAGTGCAACTAATCCAAATATTAGGTGGTGGTCAGGAATCAGAATACAGGTATGATAAAAACGACAAGCTAGGACGTTTAACAACACAAAGACTGTTTTTGTTCCACTACTGTACATTTTTTTCTTAATAAAGCATCTATTTAGTTTATACACTAGGATCAGTTTTCAAATCCACTTGTACCACTTTCTATCTGTATGATCTTAAGTGCATTATGAAATTTTTTTGTGTCTTAGTTTTCTTATCTGTAAAATGTGACTTCAGTACTGGTAAACCTCCTAGGGTTATAGAGATTAATGAGATACTACAGACTCTAAATAAAACAGTAAAATTCTTTTTCTCACATAGAAAATGCTCGATAAATTAGTTATTATCATTGTCATTGTCATGTGGGCTGTTAAGAAAATGTTTTAGTAGCCTCCAGGGTACTTATTGGCTCTTTCAATACATTGTGCTGAAAACTTGAGGTCCTGAGCTAAGAGGAAGCTTTGGGAAGTGAATTTACAATTTAGAGAGTCAGCAAACTCAAGAGAGAGATTTACCCAACTCAAGAGGTATTTACATTTCAAGACATCATTAGGTTTTATAAACCAGAGGCAATGGGGTTTACCTGCCCATTGAAGAGATTTACATTTTTAAAAAAGTTAAAATGAGAACCCATTATTCCTTTCTTCCCATCTCCCTAATTTGGGGGATATGTTGGAAGGTAGCTGTCCTTTTCTTCAGTATATAGGTAGATAACATCCATTTGTTTTATCTCCTCACCTATGAGGCTTGAGGCCACTCATTTGGGAGATTTTACCATCTGTCGTTCATTGTGTGTTCCAGGAATAATACTGGGGGAAAGGGGATCAACACAATTATTTACAACTAAGTTGTCTATGATCAAGAATATCTTAGGTACACATTCAGGAATAAATCAGTAATGATGATTATTCCAAATCCAACAATTATCATCACCCTCATTCTCTTCCTCCTCATCATCATGGCAGGGAATAGCTATAATCTAGCTGCTAAATATGTAAAAAAAACCTGTTTCTTTTATTTCTGGGTACAGGTAGACTATATATTTTCAGCCATGTGACTAAGTTTTGGCCAATAAAATATGGGCAGAAGTGAATGCCACCTCCAGGTTCATAAAATCTATTCTTCAATTCTCTACATATTTGTCCTCTTTTATGTGCTGGATGGATGTAAAAAATGCAGTGAAAAACTTTAAAATTTTAGATGATAATTGAGCAACTACATAGGAGTTTGGGATCAGGCAAGGCTATATAAAGAAGCCTTCCTCTAACCCCTACCTACCAATCTCTATCTCTTATTCTTAAATGTGTGAAATAAATCCCTGTGTTGTAATAAGACTGTTAAGATTTTCATGTACAGTAGGGATGCTATGGATGTTAGCCTATGCTGATACAGAAATTGACTCCTCTTAACCACTATGAAAGACTCCCATTGTTATTGGGCTCTTTGTATCCTCTCCTTTCCAATGGAACTCAGCCATGACTCTCAACCAAAAGCAAAGGACAGACATTGTGTACAGGTTTTTGTAGGTAATGCATGTATGAAGGAAAGAGAATAGCATAGAAAGAGAGGAAGAGAAAATTGTGTAATTTACAAAAAAACCCACAGCAATCTCTGTTACTCTTTGGAGCTCCTTTGTTTCTCGTCATATGACTATTTACAATAGTCTTTAAACATTATAATCAAGTTCTTATGAGTTCAATCCAATTAAACATAGTTCAGGTACCAGGCTGGATTTTTCAACTACTGAATTTTGTAGTGCTTTTTTTTGTTTTCAAGAGAAAAGTAAAAGAACATGGATAGTATACGCTATAAAACAGACACTTCATATGTATGATTATATTATTTAATCTTCACAAGTGTTTAAGGTAAATGTGTTCTGACATATTACTTTTCTATTATTCTTATAATAAATAAATTGTTTAAAAACTACCAAAAAGCAAAATTTAAACTTGACCTTTGTTGTTGTTGCTGTTAATCCTCACCAAAGAATATTTTTCCATTGATTTATAGAATAAGCAAAAGAGAGGGAGGGAAAGAGAAAAACATTGATGTGAGAGAGACACATCAACTGGTTGCCTCTCACATGACCACTACTGGAGCAGGGGATCAAACCTGCAACCCAGGTATTTGCCCTTGACCAGGAAACAAACCCATGACCCTTCAGTCCGGAGGCTGATAGGCTCTAACTGCTGAGCCAACCAGCCAAGACTAAACTTGAACCTTTGACCCTTTTTAAAATGACAAATAATTTGAGAAAATGAACACTTTATTTTCTCATCCAATTATCAATTTATTTCATGGATTAGAGATCCAGGAAGATGTAGGTTTAGAGACAGAGAGGAAGTTAAGCACCATCTGGCAAAGTACATATAAATAGTAAAGCCTTGACTTCATAAACAAAGTGTATGTTCAATCTAACAATAAGAATGCACTGTAAATTGAATTGTCTGCCTCTTGAATATTCTAATTTCTTCTTTAAACTCCCAATGGTCATCTTTTATTTTCTTAGATCAATAAAATATGCAATGATTTTTATTTGCAAATCTGAGAGACAGATTTATGGATTATGCTCACACCTCCCTGCAGAAGCTGACCTTGATTTCTGCTACGTAGTCAATTGCTCCTGCAATGTGCTCTTCTACCCCTTGAAGCTTACCCTGTCCCATAAGATTATGCACAGAAGGGATACACACCTTCCCTTCAAAAGCTCCATGTGACACTGACAATAGTGAGTTACTGTGGCATTTCTTTCCTTCTGGCACTTCTCTGTCAGTAACAATGATAAGGAACAGCAAGGTAAATAGCTGCTTATCACCAACAGGTGCCCTGGTGTTGCCTTAAGAGTCAGACAATTGGCCCTGGCTGGTTTGGCTCAGCGTTTGGAGCATTGGCCTGGGGGCCAGAGAGACCCGGGTCTGGTTCACTCTAAGGGCACATACCTCGGTTGCAGTTTGTCCCCAGCCCTGGATGGGTTGTGTGGGTGGCAACCACTCGATGTGTCCCTTTCACATCAATGTTTTTCTCTCTCTCTCTCTCTCTCTCCTTCCCACCTAACTGAACCAAAAAATGAAAAAATGTCCTCAGGTGAGGATAAAAAATAAAAAAAAGGCGATTGTATTGTATTCATCCTACCCCCAGACACACTGATTCAAACATACATTCCTATTAAAAATGTTCCTAAATTTAAAATAATTATTGTGCTTCTGCAACCTCTTCAGCCTCCATTTCAAACAATACTCATCCACTAAATAAATAAATAATAACCATAACTTCAACTCTAACATTGGTTCTTCCCAATTCTTTCCTTTTATAATTTTTTTTTTTTTATCCTCACCCGAGGATATTTTTCCATTTTTTGTACAGATAGAGTGGGAAGGAGAAAAAGGAAGGGAGGGAGAGAGAGAGAGAGAAACATCGATGTGAAGGGACACATCGAGTGGCTGCCACCCGCACGACCAACCAGGGCCGGGGACAAACTGCAACCAAAGTCCATGCCCTTAGCGGGAACCGAACCCGGGTCTCTCCGGACCGCAGGCCGACACTCTAACCGCTGAGCCAAACTGGCCAGGGCCCCAATTCTTTCCTTTTACTAAAGTATTTCTATTAAAAAAAAAAAAAAAAAAAAAAACTTGTGCATGAATAGAATCCTGTAAATAAATTACCATATGTCATTTTGTCATTTTTCAATTAATAAAATTTATTGTTTTAAACTTCAAGATTATTTTATATCATATTATAGTTTTTGTAATACACATCAAAATTATGAATTAATGTGTCACAAATTTTTAATATAATTATTTTGGGATTATGAGGTTTGCATATATAAGAACAACATATTTAATTGAAAACATGTGGTTAAAAATTATCAATTACTTTAGAATTGACATATTATAAAAATGTTAACAGAACAATATCTACAAATCAAACTATTTTTAAAAAGTAGATATGTTCTTTGGATTGAAATAAAAGACAAATAGAAGTTGAAGATATTCCTGAACTGGGATAATACCATAGAAATAAAGTATGCAATGATATGACACGTCTTTTCAATCAAAATAACTACGGATTTGGTTAAATATACTTGTACAATTTAGTGAAGTAATTTCATTGTAGTAAACTGAAAAAATAATCAGTAGGATTATTTAGGTGTGTCAGGACAGAGGTGGGAGGAAGGCATGGAGTCATTCTTTGAGGAAAAGTATATTTGGGATTCTTTAGAAATTCAATGAAAGTAAAAATATTAAAACACATGGATTATGTGTTCTTTTCAGTACTATGTATATACTAGGTATGCAACAAGTGTTTCATGCATTAAATAATTAAACAATTCATCATCTATTTAATTTTAGTACAGGGATTATGAGATAGATAGTTTAACAAAAAAGAATGCATTGGATCAAGAAAGAATTATATTAATGAAACGCCATTTTTACAAAGTAAGTTTAATAGTAATAAAACTTTTATTTATCCAGATTGGCAAAGGAGATATCACTGGCCACAATTAAAATGTCTGCATTAGTATTTGACTGAATCTTTTCCTGACCAAATTAAATATATTCTTGAAACAACAATGGGAAATAATCTCAGAGCTACAATTTATTAATATAGACAGTATGATTGAATGGTGACTTGGACCTAGTAACTAGTAACTTAGAATCATTAGACTTAGAATAAATAAAATAAGTTGCAAGAAGTGGTAAAAAATGATTTTTAAAATCCAGTTTTTAGAATAAATAATCAAAAACTGGGAAAATCTTCAGAAGTAAAGAGAACAAAAATTATGACTGTTGCTTTCAAACTGAATAAGAAAAAGTTTAAAAACACATAATAAGCTTGCATGAAAGTACATTAAAAAATCTAATTGGCAATATCTGGCCATTATTCTTGAAATTTCCCTCTACTTTCTTCCACCCATCTGTTTTTGCTTTCTTTACATGCACTGAGTTGGCCATGAATCAGGCTCATGTCCTAGGACAGAATCACAAACTCTGATCCTGAGCCACCCTTTGCTGTTCAGCCTTAACATGGCTTGTCGGTCACATTTTCCCTCTTGGTTTTAAGGAATCTCAATAATGTGACCCATTCCCATTCTTATGTGCTTTCCCCAATCTTCTGCTGCTACACATTTATGCTCTGATGTAATTCATATTTCACATCCTATTATATAATCTGATCTAATCAGCTCCAATTATTTGTTCTGAAATTACATTACAAACATAGCACTGGAAATTGAAATCGCAAAGAAAAGCCACAATCCTGCCTTGAGTCTGATTGGGGAAGAAGTGATCCTAAAACAGTAAGTATTATGGGAGCATGAAGGAACACATTTCGGTTTGTAAGAAAATCAGATTCCGTGGTAGGTGACACAAGAACTTTCTCTTACCTCCTCTCATTGTGTTATTTTCAACTGAAATATTATTCCATTTTCTCTCCACCAATTTTATCATGCTCAAATTTTTCCTGACTGGTCTAGATATTTTAGCTTCTTTTTATTTACAGAACATAATCTAGCCCTTACATTTTACACATGAAAAGAAAATAGTTGGAAAAATTAGAAATCACTGGCAAAAATTCTTCTTAAAATTAAGACAAATAAATAATAATGCCAATACAAACTGTTACTGGTGACAGATAGGATAGTGAATAATTCAAAATCAAGATTAAGACGAAGGGGATTTTCTATGTATACCCTACCATTTCATCAGTTTTCAGGGAGATTTTTAAATTAACACAATACTTTAATTTAATGTTGACAGTTGGATAAATATAAATCTGCTTAGATTAACTATTTGGTCTTTATAGTTTAAATTTAATCATTCATAATTAGTGGCTTCATTTAAAAAATAAAATACAATCCTGAGATAACCTCAGAGTCTGAAATAAAATCCTGAGATGACGTCAGACTTTGTGATAGGCTAAATTACAACCTCCAACAATGTCTAGGTCCTATTTGCGGAGTTTGTGATTGCTAACTTTTTTGGTAAAAGGCACTTCCCAAACATGATTAAATTAAAGATTTTGAGATGATCCTGGGTTGTCTAGTTGGGCCCTAAATGTTATTAAGTGTGTTAGGAGAGAGAGACAGAGGAAACCTTGACTACAGAGACAGACCACATGTGACTACTGAAGCAAGATGAGATTCTCCTGGTATTAAAGACAGCAGAAGGGGCCAGCAGCCAAGGAATACCAGGAATGCTGCTCTAGAACCTGGAGGAACAAGTGAGCAGATTTTTCCTTGGAGCCTTGGAGGGAGTACACTCCTGCTAGCATTCGATTTTGGCTTTAATGAAACTGATTTTGGTTTCAAGAACCGTAAGAGAGGCAATGTATGCTCTAAACTACCACATTTGTGGTATTTTGTTACCATAGCCAGAGAAAATCACCATCAACATTAATCAAAATAGTTCGTCGTTCACAGTGTTCTTGCAGCTCTAAGGCCCATGTGCGTTCGATTAAAAAACATTAAAACAGTTTTTTTTGTTTTTGTTTTATCCTCACCCGAGGACATTTTTCCATTTTTTGTACAGATAGAGTGGGAGGAAGAGAGAGAGAGAGAGAGAGAGAAACATCCATGTGAAAGGGACACATCGAGTGGCTGCCACCCGCACGACCAACCAGGGCCGGGGACAAACTGCAACCGAGGTACATGCCCTTAGCGGGAACCGAACCCGGGTCTCTCCAGACCGCAGGCCAACGCTCTAACCACTACGCCAAACTGGCCAGGGCTAAAACAGTTTGTTTTTTAGAGATACTCTTATCTACAACTGTGAGAAACTGCAAATATACCTACTTACAATTCTAGACATAAAACAGGTGTTCATTAAATTGTTACATTCTTTCTTTTAATTCATCCACTTGTGAAACCAGGAGTTATTAGTTTCATTAATTACCAACCGTATAACTAAAATATATAGCATTGTGATAAAGCCACAATATTTTTTCCATATAATTTGTTTTTCATTTTTTTCCCCAACCCTAGTATAAACTCATGTTACTATGCTAGAAAATCAGTGTAGATTTAGCCAAGATACATAACACTTGACAAATAGGCTTGGGTTCTTTGAAAGATAACACTGAGTAGCTAGGTAAAGGTGAAGGAGTGGATGCAATTTGTCTAAAAGAGATGGAAAACAGCACACACCATTGAATTTGCACGCTCCAAATGCTTAGGTTTAAAAGTCAGTAAGCCTGGCAAGGGAAAGGCGGGGAGACATTTAAATGGATGTAAATTTTTCTTTAGGAGGAAAGATGTGTTCTGGAAAAAGTAAATACTGTAACAGAAAGAAATAGGGGTCACTCAGTTTCACAAGAAGGAGGCCCAAGAGACTTCCTGTAGGCTGGCACACAAATGACCTGGAAGAATGCACAACTCAAAATAACACGGAGCAAAAGAAACAGCTTACAAGTGAACATGCTCACTTTTTCAAGTAGACAGTGTTATCAGGTTGTTTGGAGACTTGTTTCCAGATATCCTATTGTGCAGAACACCAATTTATCAAGAAAAGGTATACAGCCCTAAATGCTGAGAAGTACAGAGATACTTATTTTTCGAATCTGCAAAATTGCCATGAAATATTATCAAACACAATTGTAAATGCTTAAATGACCTCGTAGAAATCACCATTTTTCGTGGGCTCAATCCCTTACTCTTGAACAAATTTTTTTGTCAAATAAATTATGAAAGATGAAATCCTGTTAGGTGACAGAAAATGAAATGAGGTAACTTCCTGTAAAAGAGAATAATCCAATGGTTGCTCAAATTCAAAGAGTAAAGGACATTTGCTAAGTGAAGGCTGGAGGATTATTTGAACAATTACATCTTTACAGCATTCAGCAACAGCTACCTGAGGTTAGTGATCCTATTTTCCATAACTAAGGACAAGGTACAGCAGAGCCCTCATTTGCAAGAAAATGAGCTAGAAAAAAAAAATCTTATTAGAAACCCTCTTCAGCTTGAAATGCAACCAAAGAGCTAAAGAGCGCTTGTCAAGAAGAGAGCAAGGTCTCCAGTCTTTATTAGCTTTACAGGGCAAACAATGGACCTGCTGTGACTAAAAAATGAAAGAATTCATTCAGTTGTTTTAAGAAGTTTGAATTTTATTCTCTAGGTTTAACTTCAATAGTCCCTCAGCACATTTTGGAAGACAGTGTGCAGTCATTCACCATTCTTGTTATCATTAGAGTCACATCATTTCTGGAAATATTTTCAAAGGAGAGACAAAGATATATATTTAGATATGCTTGACATTTATACCTTCTCTGTGACCAGTTCTATGAATTTTATTTTTTAGTATTTCTGGTACTCAACAGGTAATGGTAATGTGGCCAATACAAAATACCCTTATTGGGGAAAACTTACACAAAAGGAAACGCTTACTTGCCTTTGTGTTTGTCTCTTATAGTCAAGTGGAGTTTCGGCAGTTCAGGAAACCTTGTAAAACGGCCTCCTGAGGCTGGAGTCACAAGTTCGAATTCTGTAGAGGCTGGATATCATGGAATTTTTGGCAGCATGAAGAAGACATGTTCTATCTGAAGGCATTCAAATTCAACTATATTTTAATTGTACTGGCAAATGAGAATATATCTATGTATCAGTTTGCCTTCTGCCTACTGCTAACCGTTTTGAGACTTCTGCCCTAGAAGTTATTTTCCAGGACTTGTTGAAAACATGCACTCCATAAAAAGATCTAAGTACTAATTATGCATATATCATTGCATAAAGGGAGTGAGCTGATTCAAATTCTTATTAACAAAGTGATGATTAAAGCCTCAAGGAACTCAACTAAGAAAAAGATTTGGTCCTGTTCAGAGTATCTCTTTGAAGCAACATTGGGTCACTCCACCCAGGCTAACTGGAGGTGTCTACTTCTTATCAATACTAGTATTTATTACCAATATTGAATAATAAACTGGGACTCTGTTTCTGTACTTTAAGTGAAGTCTTTACTACTAAAGATTCTATAATCTTTTCTTCTGTGTGTCTATTCTGATTTTATCCTATCCAATGTATTTTTCATCTCAACCATTTTTATTTTCATCTCTAGAAGTTCAAATTGGGTCGATTTCATATGGTGCATATTTCTCAGCATATTCATGTGTTTTCCTACCTTCTTAATTATTGGGAGAACATAATGGCTCTTCTAATACCCTATGCACTATTTTATTATCTGAGTCATTTCCGGATATGTTTGTACTGATATATATTTCTCCTTATAATGGAATTATAGATCCTGATATCTTAATTTCCTTCTTTGCATTTGTGGTAATTGTTTTTTTAATGTTGCTAGGTGTTGGATAGGGGGCAGGGGGCATAATGGCAGAGGAATGATCCTTTAAATATTTTTAAAACGTATTGTGATTTGCAACTAAATTACCTGAAAACAGTGTGATGATCTTTTGATTTGCTTTTGAGTTTTAATATGCAGAGCCACAGCAACCTTTAATCTATCTAAGTTGGCCCCGCTATTGAGTCAGCATCCTTCTGCTTGTTGCCATAGGTATTATAAATTGGCTTTGGGGAATTTGGAATATTCCTAGACTAGTGTAAGCCCTGAGAATTGTTCCACCTATTTCTGTCCGATGGCTTTGGACAGTTTCCTCACAGAAATGCTCTGATCAGTACTAAGCTGAAGACTTGGGGGAACCTTCTACAGACCTCTGAGCCCTATCCTGAAGTTCTGTTCTCTCAGTGCATTGCGCTCTCAGTTCCAGCCACTTTAGCCTCCCCAAATACTCTTTCTCCTCAATACAGAGCAGCACTGAGCTCTATTTGGGTTCGTCCTCTGCACTTCAGCCTCAAACTGAAGACAGAAAACTGCAGCCTGTTGCATACTGTTTAAAAGCTGTTGTTTTATATATTTTATTCATATTTCTGGTTGGTTAAGGTAATGGAGTCAATTTGATCCTTAATACTACATCATGTTCTCCTATGTATGATAAGGAAATAAAAAATGTCTTTGGTAGGAAGAGTTTCTACCTAGTAGAACTAGGAAGGAAGTGAAGTCTCCCCTTGGACAGCAAGGTAACCCATCCTCCAGTTACTGAGATGCTGTGCCCTTTACAGTGCCAATTCCAACACAGTTATATGGAAACTGGACGAGTCACATCTGCAGATTAGGACATGGCTACTCAGTGTAAAAATAAAATATAAAAATAGTTATGCCTGCTGGAGTGGCTCAGTTGGTTGATAGTCGTCCTGTGTACCAAAGTGTTGTTGGTTCAACTCCTGGTGGGGGCAAGTACAGAAGGCAACAGATCGATGTTTTTCTCTTGCATCTATGCTTCTCTTTCTCTCTTACGCTCTCTCTCTCTCTTCCTCTCTCTAAGCATGTCTTCGGGTGAGAATTTAAAAAAATAATAATAAAAATAGTTAATCCATACTTTCTAAATATAACCCTGAATTTTTGGAACTTTATTAAAACTTTTCAAAATGAGGAAGACTAAGAACACTAAAGTTAGGTTTTTTTTGTTTTTCCAGTTTAACAATGAATGACCAACTCTCTCTCTTTCTAAAAAGGTAGAATAATCCTTGTAACAGTCATAAAATTCCAAACATGATAAAATGTTAATCACTTTTTAGCCTCTAATATGATTACAAATACATAAGTAAATATTTAATTTTCATTTTACTGGGAACAGAGAACAACAATCTCTGAAACAGTGACACACTTTAGATTAATACCTGATGATGCCTAACAGCTTAGACCCATCTGGATTTCATATTTGAAATTTGAAATTTCCAAAGTAGGTGTCCAACTAGGATGCTCAATTGCTACCCCCTTTCTCATTTTTACCTCCTCAATATACACTTTAGCATAGGGCAACACTCATTTTTTTACCTATGCTTTGAAAAATAGTACTGGATCTGCTCCCAGGGCATAGAGGGGGTGACTCATTCTACACTGGGAGTAGCTTCATAGGAGGGTGACAATTAAACCTTAAACAAATACACTAAACATGTAGATTCATGTTTAATGCAAAAAATATATAATTTACTTCAGCCTTGGAACTAATAAGACCTGGAAATTAAACCCCTGCTGAGTACATGACTATATCTCTCAGTGTCAACAATAAAGTGTATAAATACAAGCATGCTGTCTGTCTTCTCAGGGTTTATATATGTTTCTTCTTTTCTTTCCCAGACATCCACATGGCCCACTCCCTCCCATTCAAGTTTCTACATAGCTGCCACTCTAGTATTGAGCCTTTCCCTAATATAAAATAATAAATCTTCTCTACTACCCCACTTACCCATCACTACTCTATTCCTCTTATGTCTTTTCATTTTATTGTTTTCATAGTTCTTATTACTGCCTGCAATTTCTATATATTCACTTTTAATTTCTTTGTTGTCTGCCTTTTCCCAGTAGCATGCAAGCTCACAAAAGCAGTTACTTTATCCAATGTTCCCTACTGTTGTATCCTCAGCTACAGTGCTGTTTGTCATGTAGCAGGCACGCCCCAAATGCTTGTTGAATAAATGAATAAGGCACTTAATACAGTGCCAGATACATAAGTGTTCAATCATGTTACCATCAACTTTGTATCATCATCAAAATCATTATATGATTTATTAATCTAAGATACAAAATACTTTTAAGCATCTCAATTTTCTGTAAGGGTATATATGAAAAGAGAGAAAACTTTGACATTTAAAATAAGAAGCTCTCACTGCCCAAGACTGCACAGTGAATGAGTTAGGATTAATTTAGAGCAACACCTGTAGATAAAATAAATCATTCTAAATAAGCAGTTAGTTGATTCTTCTCAATAAATATCTTTTAAGTCATTTGAGCTATCATTTTTATTTAATTTCAGTAATCTGATGGTTTGTTAGACTCAGTAATATGATATTTTATTGAATGAAATTACCTGGAGTAATATAATTAAACTCGGTGTGTTTAGAAATGAATAGAAAAGTCTAGAGAGAGTATACTATTTGAAATTCATGAAAGACAAATATAAGTTGCTAATACTAAAAGGAAAGGTACAGCAGTAATAAGAAATGAGACAGATTAATTTTGTCCAAAGTGTGAAAACTGCTCCAAGTTCAATTCATGTTTTTATCTTCTTATAAATCATTGACATATAAGGCAGCATCTCATCACTCCAAATATCTGTTAACTTACATTACTCATATCATACACAAAAAGGAATTGAATGAACTCATGAACACATCAAATAAAGCTAATAAAATATAATAAACACTGAACTCTCTTTTTGG
This sequence comes from Molossus molossus, assembly GCF_014108415.1. Classification (NCBI taxonomy): domain Eukaryota; kingdom Metazoa; phylum Chordata; class Mammalia; order Chiroptera; family Molossidae; genus Molossus; species Molossus molossus. The sequence continues at coordinate 70,391,955 of NW_023425344.1, read as the reverse complement.
ACCTTTCTTTATTAGGAAATGGGGGGAGGGGGATAATCAAGACAGTTATGTTCTCCAAAGACTCAAAATCTGGTAGATACACACATGCAAGTAAACGTATAATTCACTGGAAGTGCTATATTATTGTCATTTCTAGACTTTAAATTCATGGACCAGTACAATTTTAATTAAAGGAACAATTTAATAAAAAGCAGTGTTGTCAACTTGCCTTCTAACACCATCACTGCATAATAATGCTAGGAAAATCAGCTCTTTAAGTAAAATGTTTTAATATTTAATAGAATGATCTTCATGAAAATCTCACTGCTCTGTCCTTATATTTTTCAATACATTCAAATTTGAGGACAGACCTACCTATCACTGTTGCAGCAACACTGACGTAGCGGAGGCACTGCAGGCACCAGAGGGGAAGTGACTTTACTCAGTGTTGGGAGCAGCTCCACAGGACAGAGACTTTGAACCACCAGTCAGATAAGGAATGAAGGTGAAATAGGAGGTTGGGGGCGAGGTAGAAAGGGACAGAGACAACACTGTGAAGGGTCACAGGGCAAGGGGCAAAAGGCAAGGGCTACTAGTGCCTGACGGAAGGAAAGCGAGAGTCGATTACAAGGAGTAAGATGAGAAAACACTCTGTTCTGTGATGTGAAACAAACCACCTCTGACACAGCAATAATATAGGTGCCTTAAAAATCACTGGACTTCTCAACACTGTAATTCTTTGTTTACAACCTCAAGAGATCTTGCTACAAGGCTAGAGACATCTGAATTCAGGAAGATGAATGGTGGACAGGAAGAGGTGGAGAGTCCCTGATGTCGCATGTCAAACATTGGTTGAAAGAACACAGCTCATGCCAAAGCACTCCAACCAGTTTGCTCTGGTTGTTCTCAATGTAGGGGAAGGAGTCATTTACCCTGTATAATAATCCATCTCCATGCACAGTTTTAATTTAATTAAATCAAGAAAAAAGTGAACGTGAATTCGAGGAGAAATTTTATATATCTCCAAAAACATTTCACAGTCAATACCTGTTTCAGGTATAATAACTACAAATTTAAAATAGCTTACAATAAGAAAATATTTCATCCGAATACAGATTATAAATGTAAAATTATGTTATCAAATACTTTTCAGGATACAAAAAAATATGTAAAAGATAATATTAAACAGAAAGAATGCTTAACTATTTTATTCATTATGTATTCATATATTATATACATTATATAATTCATGGTTATACATGAGGACATAGAAGTACACACACACACACACACACACACACTACACAAAGGATTGCAAGAAAAATACCAGAATCTTATTCTTTGTTACATATTTTTGATTAGGGCTAAGGGTTTTTCTAATGTTTATATATTTTCTAAAGTTTCTGTAATCAATATGTATAGCTTTCATATGAAGACAATATTGTATTTATAAAATTCCCTGACAATATGCCAATCTTCTGACATGCAAATGTTTAATTCTTACTGCCTAGAAAACCTAGTAGTTCAAAATATCTAGAGGGATGAGTTTTTGCTTAATTACAATCAATATGTTCTCAGTAATGGTTTTGCTTTTGGCCACTGTTTAATGTGACTTAGGCCACTAAAATCCTACCCTCATGATCTGACAAAGTAATATCCAAGGAAAGAAGAGTAATTAAAATTATCTTTTCCCGAAAAAACAAAAGCAAATGAGTAAGCAAAGAAAGCATGGCCTTTGTAATGCTGTCACTATGGATTAAAACAATATAAAAGCTATGGAAAACAACAAAATCAAAGTGAACTATTTGTACTTATTAGAACTATATCAATTATGCATTTGTATTTTTCTAATCCCTTATATACATTCTGCCCACTTCATAAAGAAGAGTGGAAGTAATTTCTTACATATAATAATCAGTATTAAGGATCAATTCTGCTCTATCTCTTTTATCAGAATTCAGGACTGCAGCTGTATAAGTTATACATATGTAAAGACAAGCAAAAAAACAACAACAACAACAACACACGATTTTCGAAGAGAAATGCAAACAAAGATAGTAAAGTGTTGTTATGATGTTACTATGCTTTGTTCTTCTCCAATTTAAGCTAATTTTTTAATTAAAAGAAGGTACCTTTGCACATTTTGGGGTAGTATGTGTTATGTAGGAGGTGGATGGAATAATGACAGGTGTTCTACACATAGATAAATACAAATACACGTAAGTAGATGAGTTGTGAAATAAAGAAAGAAAGCACACTTGCCCACGAGAGACAGAATGAGTGTGCCAATATTCGGCCTTTACATTTTCATAAAATTGAAAAATCTATCATCCCTACTCAATATTTCTATCATGTTTCCTGACCCCACACGACTCCAGTCTGTTTTTCAGACAGTGCCTTAGCTATGGAATAAAAGGAAAGGGGTAACCCCAGGACAGAAAAATAGGAATTCCTCTAACTCACTGCTTTAGACAATACTCTCACTTTACTGTTTTCTCCCAACACAAAACTGTTGCACAATATAAGTGAAGTCACTGCACTACTGTATATCATAACATTCTAAGAACAGACACATTTCCTTAAAAGCTCAGCTCTGAGAAAGTATCTGGAAAGGTCAGGCACAGTAACGGTGTGGAAGCTGGAGGGAGACCGCTGTTGTCTTTCTCCGGATGGGATACTGGGGACAGGAAAGTGCTCTAAAATGCAAATCACATCAGGAAGAAAGATTTTTAAAGAATTCATATTCATTTCCACAGTATAAAGTGAGACACATTTGTTATCTCTCTTTGCTTTTAACAACACACCTTCTTGCCTACAATACTGAGGCTGGTGCCAAAGCACAGCCAGTGAGGTGAACGCTCCGGCTCAGCGTGAATAAGGCCGCTCTGCAGTAAATGACCCCACAGTTGCATTAATTGAGAACTATTACTAATGAGAACATGCAAGGACAACAAATTAGGAACCAATAATATTTTCTCCACCAGTTGGCATTTTACTCCCAGTGGTCCTTTAAGCTTAAAAACACAAGAGGATCAGCACTTAAGAGATGTGTCCTCAGTTTGCTCATAAATGTTGCATTGTCCTGCTTTACTGCTGTTTATGGTTGCATCATTAGGTTTCACCTATTCTAGAACACATAAAATATGCAGTGATAGGTCCATATTGAAGAATCTGTTCTACCGAACAATTAAATAATTTAGCTTAGGCCACTTGTTTTAGGGGGCTAGCCAGCTTTTCACACTGCTGCATACTCAGATTCTCATATTTTCTTCACTTTTCATTCTTAACTTTGGCAACAGCACAGATGCCACTCAAAGTCTGGAGGGAATATTTAAGAATAAGCAATCACACTACATCAATAAAGCTAACCCTTACATAATGTGCCTGCATTTTAAATATATGCCCTTCTTATCTTTTTATTTTTCTTTCCCAAGAAACCCATTGTGATTCCAGGGCACAATTTCAGTAAGGAGATCTCCACAGGCTCGTTGAGGCCATTATTATATTTATAATTATTAATTCTTGGGAGAATTTCAGTCTGTATATCTTTATATATTTGGAGACATAAATTATTCTGAATTATTAAATGTCTATACAACTGGATGGTTAACTAATCAGGTGTGACTAAAAAAAAAACACAGTTCTGTACTTAGAATTTTTCATCTAAAATAAATCAAAGCCCTGGTCAGTTTAGCTCAGCAGTAAGAGTGTTGGCCCACTGACCAAAGATCTTGGTTCTGTTCTGATCAAGGGCACGTACCTCGATTTGGTTCAGTCCCCAGCCGTGGTCAAGGTTGTGTGGAGGCAACCAGTTGGTGTCTCTCTCTCACATTGATGTTTCTCTCTCTCTCTCTCCCTCTCTCCCACACTCCCTCACTCCCTCTCTTTCCCTCCCATTCTATCTGAAGATAAGTGGAAAAATACCCTCAGGTGAGGATTTTTTTTAAAAAATTACATAAATGCTCCTTAAATTTTTTATTACTAAGATTAATTATTTATGATCAATTCTGAAATGGTGATGCTCTCTGAGTCTATTATTAGAGATTTTGACCTAGCTAAAAACTACAGGATACCTCCTTCAATGTTTTCCTTGTTTTATCCCATCATTTTCTCTCCAAAGTATTTATTTTTACATGCTTTCAATCCACAACAGTGTAAATACCTTCTTGCTCAAATTAACTATATTCAACACAGGCATGCTCCTCCCAGGGTGTGAGATGCACTTAATTCTTATTCAATGATCCATTCTTTTATCTTTATAAATGGATCAAGAATACAAATTTCTTTCATGAACCAGTTAATGCAGTCAGACATTAATTTCTCATTCTTCTCTACCACAGTCTGAATCTTAATTTGAAAGCAAAGCCAAGAACACTAAGTATGGCCTCTTCAGGTCTTTAGTTCCTGATACGTCGTAGCAGAGTGAATGAAGATGATATCTCGGGCCTTGATTATACACGTGTAGCCAGCCTGAGTCAGCAGGCAAATGTGAGAACGCTCAGCAGGGCTCCATGTGCAAATGCCAGGGAGATCGCTCACATGTGCCAGGGCCTCAATAGCGATCTGCAGGAATCACTAGGCACCAAAGATGTCCTCCAGCGGATTTCACACAGTAGCCTTTTGTTATTTCCACATACACAGTTTTAGAATTTATTTTGTAGATGTTTATGACATTGTACTTTTCCCAATTATTCTGCTGTATCTCAGACGAGGCCTTCTCTGGGGCTGTGACTTTTTCCCCTAATTTGGGTTCACCTGTGGCCACCTGCCTATTTCCCTAACTGAGCTCCACTGGTGGTTTAACGACTGGGAGACAACTAAAACTTGAGTCTGGCTGTATAAATACAAAATTAAAGAATAATTAAAATGAGATATTTCAAATAGGCTTTAAATTGTGTGTAATCACTTTGCTGTTCTTCCTTGCATTTAACTAAACTTGTTGACATGAATATTTCCTAATTGTTCAATACATTTTTAAATATGTGGAAAGAACCGTCCATAAATCCACATATTTAATATCATCAATGCATTAAGAAGCATACAATGGTACTAAAATCTTTCCCAACGCTCTTCGTCTAACTCTTAGAAAATGAAAAATAAAAGAAGAAATTTACTTTTAATTATTTAAAGAAAGTTTAACTTTGGATTTTCTAAATGTTTAGCTACTCTGTCCAGCAAATGAAAGAGCACGAGGAGTGTTAGATGAGCGCTGTCCCGCTAATAGCACAGGGTTCAGCTTCTGCCCCAGTGAAGCCACTCTTCCTGGTCGCCCAGCAGGTGAACCCATTGAACGCAGAACACAGACAAAGAAAACCTTCATTGTCACATTTGAAAGAAACTTTTTGTTCTGGAAAATGTGTTAAATAAGTATCTAGTTAAAAAAATAAAGAATATAAACTCTCAGAAACATTTGATAGTGTCATCATTGGACGATGCCTCTCATTAGGACCCTGCCCATGGAGAATCGTGGAGTGGAGCTTGAGTTATGAGAAGAGGTTACAAAGAAAGCCCTTAAATTATTCTTTAATTTTTAAAATGTTTAACTTAATTAATTTATTTATTATTTGAGAAAGAGAGAGTACGTGTGTGAGAGAGAGAAACACTGATTTGTTGTTCTACATATTTATCCGTTCACTGACTGATTCTTGTATACGCCTTGATCAGGGATTAAACCTGCAACCTTAATGTATCAGGATGGTGCTCTAACCAACCGACTACCCAGCCAGGGCCAGGTCAGTCTTTCCACAGAAAAGTTCTGTAGCAAGTTCGGATTCAGATCAATACTCTATGTTTCCATTAAATCCTGTAAAATAACTGCTTTTGAGAACTCATATTTAAAACATGAATAAAATGAATAAAACAGAAATCCCCCATCAATTTCTATTACAATAACAGAAAGTTATAGATTTTCTTTCTCACAATTATATTCAATATTGAAAAGGAAACTTAAAAACAACAACAACAACAAAACACACTTCTTTGATAAGAGATTGAACTGGTAAAATTAGATCCTTGATTTTTAAGGCTAAGATACTGTCCTGCTTTTTTGCTCCAATTTTTTTCTGTTATGCTCCAGACACACTAAGTGGTGTGTTTCCTAAAAATCATTAAGTAATTGTATGGTCTCTCTGTAACTTTGAACAGACTGTTGTATCTTCACCTGAGGACATTTTTGCATTTATCTTCAGATAGAGCGAGAGGGAGAGAGGGAGAAAGAGAGAGAGAGAAACATCAATGTGAGAGAGACACATGGACTGGCTGCCACCCACATAACTCCAACTGATGCCGGGGACAAACTACAACTGAGGTACGTGCTCTTAGTGGGAACCAAACTCTGGTCTCTCTGGTCCACAGGCCGATGCTCTAACCACTGAGCAAAACCGGCCAGGGCTGAACAGGGTGTTCTTTTAACCTGGATCTCTTTCATTGGTTTTCTGCCTGTGGAGATGCTAAGCAATTTTTCCATATATCTTGATCAGAAACCTAACCTATTCCATATCCTCAAAATTCTTCAACATTCTCCAACTACCTGAAACACCAGCCATTCAAACAACAAAAGCAAAAATCCTATAGCTGTCTAAACACATTATTACTGGCACAACCTTCCTTTCTTTCCTTTTTTCTGCTACGATTCTTACTTAGTCCTCTATATTTTATGTCATTGGAGACTCACAATTTGAGATTTTTGTACTCAGTTAATAACGTTTCTCTGGAAATCATCCCCCGACCAGACAGAGTGAAGAGCTTTTTTTCTCAGCAAGTCTCAAAGCCTTGTTCCTTTTAGGTTGCTGTTCAGAAACTTTTGCATTGACTACTTGATTATATTTGTCTGTCTAGGTCACCTTTGAGTTTATAGTTTTAGGTACTGTGATGAATGTTCATTTATTATTCAGCACACAAATGTTTAAGTGTCTACAGTTTTCCAGGCTCTGGCCTCGACTCTGGGGACCACACGGCAAACAAGGCAGACACAATTTCTTCATCTCATGAAGCTTAGTGGGGGCACTGGCAGAGACGTAATAACCAAACATTCATTCAGATAACTTCAACGTTGTAATTGTTAGTTAATATACTCATTTTAATTAAGAAAGTAGTAAATCAATAAATGTGGCATATGTTTATCATACCAGATAATTATTTTTACTTTAGTATTTCTCAGTAATTTGCACACTGGTTACTTTTTCTTGAAAAATCTGTGGTCAAGGACTTAGTTGTATTGATAATAGCAACTAGCATACATGCAGCACAGAGCAGAGCCTTAACTCATATTACTTTACTTTCACCCTTGCAGAGTGGAAAAGACCATTCCCTAATCAAGGATGAATACAATTTTAATTCAATCACATCAAAATAAAAATATGACCATAATCAACATTTTTAAACTTGGGAAATGAAATTTATATTACCAAAAATGGCTAATTTTCCTGATATTTAAGTCTCCTGAAATCAATAATAAATTACCAAAGACAGTAGGAAAAATGAAAAGGACAGTTCACAGAAAAGGAAAATATAAGTTGCTTTTAGGATTATAGAATGAGCTCATTAGAGATCACTTTTTTACTTAAAATGTTATAAAAGTCCAAAAGTTTGATAACATACCCTGTTGATGAAGAAATGAAAAATAAACACTCTCATACATTACTAGAAAAGCGTAAACTATTACAATGCTTATAGAGAAAGATTTGTCTAAATCAGTTGAAATTGAAATTTTATATATTCACTGAACATGTGATTCTCCTTTATAGAATTTTCCTTATAAGAAATATGTATATACATATAAAATAATTCATTACAGTAGTATTTGTAATATGATACTATTTATAAATGCCCATCAATAGGTGTCTAGTTAAATTATGTTACATACACACAATGGAATAGTCTGTAGTAGTGTAACAACAATAAAAAAGTTCTTATGTATTCGTTTAGAAAATCTCATAGATAAGATATATTTTAATTAATATAAAAAGCTGCTAGATTACATACAAAATGCTTAAATTTAAATAAAAAGAGGAAAAAAATCAATATTTCTGTGTATGTGTACTAACACATACATGTTTGTGTACTAACAATTTCTGTGGAAAATTAAAAACACTGGTTTCTAGAAAAGTAAGAAACTGGGTGGTTGAGGGGAAAATGCTGGAAAGAAAAACATTTAACTTATACTTTTATGTCTTTAAATTTCAGCTCTGCAGAAATATTAGCAGGTAAAATTTTTAATTAAAAATGTTTATATATACTAAAGAAAGATTTCTGAAATAAATGAATAGATAAAAACTTTCTATCACTAAGAGATCTGAACTGATGATTCTAGAGTCTTGGCATATGTATGCAAATATTATATATATATATATATATATATATATCCATAAAGGTATATACAAAGAATCATAGTTTGTGTAAATTTAAGAAGCTAGAGAAAAACACATATATAGGGCTGATATATAATAAAAGTTTTCTATAATGATTTCCATCTTAGCTAAATTATAATTTTTCTAGTCTTCTGATATGTCCATTGTCATATTTTCTTGAAAAATAATTATATTTCAATAATTATATTTCAGTTAACTGAAAGCTAAATAGCATATTTATGTAAATGTTATTTAGCAATTAATTAGCCCTATAACTATTTTTTTAAAATCATGTAATAGCAAAAAAAAATTTAGCAAGGTAAGAATAGTTGTGTATATGTGTATGTGCTTTCCAAAGCAAAATACTCAATAGTAATAAAAATAAATTGAAAATAAAAAAGGTTAAAATGGTAAATATATATATATATATATATATATATATATATATATATATATTTACTTAATAGGGCAATTGGGCAGGCAGCAAAATACAGGATAAAGTCAATATATATATTTCATATAGTCTAATAGTAAATTTTAAATGGTTGTCAAATATTGTACATACTCTATATAATAATAACTATGTTTATTTTTATTTTATATAATCATCTTTTCTAGGAGAAAAAATTCACTATATTTCACACATAAACACATATTTAAAAGCAATGCCTGAAATATCATGATGTATTATTGTAAAAGGTTTTATTTTTTCTTTCTCATACATTTAAATGCATATGGGATACTGCAAAAATGCACTCTGTACATATGTATGCCAAGTGTTACAACCAAGAAATTTTAAGAGGTTGTGAATGATAAATAATGTCAGCAATGGGAAAAAAGAAACTCTCGGCAATAAATGGCGCTGGGAAAACTGGACAGATACTTGTGAAAAATGAAGCTGGACTACTTCTTATGCCATTTACAAAAATGAAGTCAAAATAAATGGGGCTTAAATGTAAGAAACCATGACATTCCTAGAAGAAAACATAAGCAGCAAACTCTCTGACATCAGTCTCAGCAATGTATTTTTGAATATGTCTCCTCAGGCAAGGGAAACAGAAGCAAAAATAAACACATGGGTCTACATCAAACTGAAAAGCTTTTGCAGGTGAAGGAAACTACCAACAGAATGAAAAGATGGCCTACAGAATGGGAGAAACTATTTGCAAATGAAGTATCTGATAAGGGATTAAGAAACAGTTCTCATTCTTAATGAGCATGTGGTATGAATTGTACCACAGTATTTACTATCTATAGCATAAGGTCATGTACTCCTTGCCATTGTTTTATTACGTCGGTTTCTCAAGTTTCTAGCTACATTGCGGGTTTTGTGGTGATGAAACTACATCACCTCTGTCTACCTGTTCTGTCCTCTGAGTCTGAGATGAACAATGCAGAGTAGGGATTCAGTGACCACTGCTGGGTTGATTTGTCTACATATTCCTTTGTTTTCTTAGAAGATATTTTGAAACAGATGACAAACAGTTTCTTATAGGCTAGAATTTATATTTTGAAAATGCTGGAAAGATAAGTAAATAAGGAGAAAGTTCAGAATTATAAACAATTGCTTTCAATTATAGAGACTGTCTGCATTATTTCTGGTATTACCTATACAATAAGTTCCTTGGATTCATAAGTTATGTGTTAGAAATTAACTTCAAGTCTATTCTTTAGGTAAGAAGAAATATTATGGGTCCCTTCCACCTGTTTTTGCCAAATGAATTACATATTCATTAGGTTGCTAATAATGCCTATATTATTTTTTTCTAAATGTTTTTCTTTATTAATTTTAGAGAGAGAGGAAGTGAGAGGGAGAGACAGAAACATCGGTGAGAGAGAACATTGACTGGCCCCCTCCTGCATGCTCCCCTCTGAGGATCAGGCCCATAACCTGGGCATGTGCCCTGATTGGGAATCGAACCAGCAACCTCTTGTTGCATGAATCATCATTCAACCACTGAGCTATACCAGCTGGGCGATGCCTACATTCTTTCTCCATCATCAACAAGATCTACTTTGGTATAATTTTAAGAAAACAGTAAAATAACTCAGTATATATTTTTTCCAATGGATTGAAAAAGAGCACATTTAACTATTACTCGATTTAAACTGTTCATTTCTAGTAGTACTTTTATACTAAAAAAAAGTGCTAATTTTTACTGAATTTTCCATAGCCACAACCATAAACACATTTTTATTAATTCAAAATTTATATCTTTAAAAGTTGAAATTGACACCACTTCCAAATATCTTTAATTTTTCCGACTGCCTCCCAGTCCTGTGTAAATTATTTACCCGCTGCTAACACCAGCTGCGGTTACTGTTACAACACTTGAACTAGACCCGTGGCTCTAAAAAGGTTGTCTATATTTTGATTTTATATGCTGGGCTTCTTTTTGGTTTTAGATTTTTTTAAAAAAGTATTTAAATGAAAAATGATCATTTGATTAATTAAAAATATTTTGAAAATAATAACCTCAATCAATGAATATTTCAGAAGCTCCACTATCCTCTTACGGCTATGCTTGCAAATCCGGAGTGGAAACAAACTATAAGCACATAAAATTATTATTCAATGGTATGTAACAGTGTGATCAAGTTAGGACTTACAAATAGTCAATAAGACAACACCACATACAATAGTAGTATGGTATTACATTAGAATTGTCAAAAGAAGAAATGATCAGTTCAAGCTGGATGCACCAGAGATTTCTGGAGTGTAGTGTGAGTAAGTTGAGCTTGTAAGATAGATAAAGACCTGCGAAGAAAAAGAAATAACGTCCAATGTAAAGGCAAAGGTAGCAGCAAAGCCATTCGACCATATACACATTAATTCATTATATTAGTTTTCTGTTGCTGCTGTAACAAGTTGCTGTACACTTACTTTAAAATGACAAAAATGTATTATGTCATAATTCTGAATGTTGTAAGCTCAACTTATAACTCTCAAGCTAACATTAATGTGTAAGCAGGGTTAGTGTCCTTCCTGGAGACTCTAGGGAAAGCATCTCCTTCCAGGGACATGCGAGTTGGCAAAATTCAGTTAGGTACAGTTAGCACGAAGGTAATGTCTCCTTGCTGACTATGCCAACAACAGTCCTCAGCTTCTACCCTGCCTGCAGTCCTTGGATCCTCCCCCCTTTATCTTCAAAGTCAGCAAAGAGGGGCCAAGTATTTCTCCTGTCTGAATTCACCAGTGTTCCCATTTGACTTCTTGCTCTCTGACTGACAATTTTGTCTCCTTCATTTGCTTTTAAGGGCTCAAGAGATTATATCTGACCCACAATTATTTTCTTATTTCACTGATTATTATGATGACTTTTAAAATATGTTTTTATTGATTTCAGAGAAAGGACGGGAGCGAAAGGGAGAAGGAGAGAGAGAGAGAAACATCCACGAGAGAGAAACATTTATCAGCTGCCTCCTGCACGCTCTTAACCAGAGATTTGCCCACAACCTGGGCATGTGCTCCAACCGGGAATTGAACCAGGGAACTCCTGGTGCATGGGATGAAGCCTAACCAACTAAGCAACAAGGGCCAAGCCTATAACCTCATTTTAAAGTAAACTGACTAGCAACCTAATTCTACCTGCAAAATACTTTTGGTTAAGTAACAACGTATACACAGGTATAACACCAGAGGGCAAAGGTAATGAAGGTTAAAATCCTGGCTACCATACTCATGGGAGGATACAAAAATAAATGAAAATTTTCATGTTCAAACTCTCAGAAGACTCACAACCTTATGAGAGGAAACGTATCACAACTAACTTTGTGTTTTGTCCTGAAATAAATGCGTATACAAGGTATATAGATTACACAATTGTGCACATAAGTTAAGTTACAGAAAATGGGAAAGTGAATAATAAAATAATCATAATCCAGAGCAAAAAAATACACGTGGGAATTTAGTGATTAAAGGGCTCTGGACAGGTTTTTCTGGAGGGTGGTATATCAGATTCCTGAAGGCTTTCAAAGTTCTGGAAGTGGAGGTTAGATGCATTATGTTCCATAGAGGAAAGAGGAAGCCAATGCAGGTTCCTGAGAAGGAACATAATTTTTTATCAAAACATTTTACATGTGGAGGAGGCTTCAGAAATCATCTTGTGCAGCCACAGCATCTGGATTCTCTTCTCCAGAAGAAGCTATTCTTCTTCCACATCAAAATGTTATGAAAAGAGTATGTTTCAGACATTTAAAAGAGCCCAGAAAGAGAATATCCAGTGAGATGATAATTTCAGAAATCTACATAACAGCAAAATTAACAGAATTATATAAAATTATATAACCATTAGCAAATTGACAACAGAGAATTAACTCTACATAACAGTAATAATCTGAGTTTAGAATCAAGGAATCGCATACACCAAATAACAGGCTAGCTAGCAAACTATTGCTAAGATCACGAAAACCTTAACTTCTGAATGTACACATCCAAATAAATTCAGTGCTTTAGATTGTTATTTAGTGATTAAACATTATTCTCAACCATATTTGTTAGATATACGCCTCTGAAATTTTTAGAAAGAAGCTGTGTTTAAATTGATCAGGATTAATAAATTGATATTTTATTGATCACAATTTGGGAGTGGAGAAAGGATCAATTACATGAAAGCAACAGTAAAGCTGTATATTTCTTCTGTGTTTGTTGCCTCTAATTCTTTTATTTTACGTCATAATACAAAAATTCAGAGAATATGTAAGTGTGCTAAAGAAATTCTAGTTATTATCATTGACACGGTTGGGTACTTGCTGCTTGAGACACTTCTTTTTCAGAAACAGGGTCTTTCACTTGCAAAAGACTCAGCCAAAACATGAAAGCACACAGACCCAGTATATTTTTTTTAGGAAGTTCATTCAAGTGCTTCGAGACAGGAAACCTAAAAAAGTCCTCTAAAATGTTTCCCTGGCAGATCAAACAATGAAGTGAATACATTCAATTCTCTATTCTTTGTCAGCTCATATTGCCCTTCAGTTATTACATGCATGGTGAAAATGGTAGAAAGTATTGAATGTTTTAAATGTGGACTTTTTTAGGTTTGAATAAAACATAAGAGGCAAAACTTAAAATGTGTTCCTCCTTCCAAATGTAATCCAATTATCCAGCAGAAATAACAGTAGAATTTTCTACAAAGTGTTTGACTTGGTGACTCTTTGGAAATAAGAGATGCTGATAAATTTCAAGTTAAATAAAAAAAATTACAACAATTTATTAAAACGGTGAGACATTTGCTATATGTTCTTCTTTCCCCAGTCATATTGATTTAATGTTCCTTAGCCTTCTTGTAAGGCTAAGGAAATTATTCAATGGAAAGGATTTTCCTGTTAATGTGTTCATCATTTTGGGGGTATCTAGAGAATATATAATAAAAATATCAGTTATATTTATATGAACATTATAAAATTACTAAATCTTTTTCTTTGAATATTCATGGATCACACCACACTTCAGGTTGTTATAAAATTTTGAAGGCATAATGCTATTATATGGGAAGCATATCATGCTGCATTTGTAACTGAAATAAAGGTTTTTGAAATGACTTTTAAGTCTTTCTAAATTGAACATATGGAGATGGGAAAGGAAGTCTATTGGCTTAAAAAGAAAATTTGGAAAGCTATAGAAACATCTCAATCTGGAAAAGAATGTAAAAATAGGTCTCATTGGAAATGTCAGTGTAAATTAAACCTCATTAATGACCTACAATGAATGGAGGTATATAGAAAGCAAAATTATATACATCAAGGTTAAAAGGTACTAAGATGAATGCTCTGGACAACGCGAGGGCATGTTAAATGACAATTTAAAATCATTCAAATAAATATCTGCATCAAAGATGAACCATTTAATTGTTCCTAGTAGAGAGTTCATTCGGATGACTGTTTAATTTTTATTGAGATTGGAAAAAGGTTTACTGATATTCACTGTTGTAGATTATATATATATATATATATATATATATATGTATATATATATTGTCTTAGCCAAAATATTTGAGTGTTTTTATACAAATTCAGAGAAGGGCTAAATGAAGAGCATTTGTGAAGTTTCAGGTGACTGCTTTGTCACAATTGAGAACGATATACATGGAGATAACCTGTTCTCCCCAGAGTAAATACAGTGCCAGGAAAGGACAGAGCATGTGAACGTGAACCTCCAGCTCTGATCTGAGGGCACCCGTTATTACTACTTTTGCAGCTAAACCACGGTTGGTTTATTCATCTGAAAGTCATCATGTCTTAGAATTCTTAAAATAATAACTTCAAAAACATCAGACAGATATCCAAACTGCTGTATCATCCTGTCCATTGTGATATATAGCATTCTACTTTGTTTCTATCTGAATGTTACATAAGCTAGTCTTCATAAATACGAGGCATATATAAATGATAAAGGATCTAGAGACCGGCCATGATAATTACTGAATGCTCCAGGAGCAAAATTGACACACAGAGAGAAAATATTTACATGAGTAAGAATACCTATTTTAGATTGAACGCAAATCATAGAAGAAATTTAAAACCTTAAAACAAAACTTTTTTGAGGTGGTAAGTCCAGGGATTCAGTGCTAACAAAAAATAAAACAATAAAGATATTATAAAAAGTTGATTGCAATTCACCATGGAATGCAACATATTTCCCTGTATGTAAAGAAGTCACAAAATGCCAAAAAGCTGACTTATATAGCCAGCTGGTTTACCATTGGATACACATTTACCTCCCTTTGAGAGATTCAGTATTCAATAGATGCTCGTGTAATTTATAGTAATGGAGGTGTGTTGATTTGCACTATCACATGAAAAGTGATTTTAAATCATATTTTTCTATTTTCGTAGATAGAAACATGTGTGAAGATCTGTCTCCATAAAAGGTTTAAAAGTTTACAAAATTTGTCAGAGGATTGAGAAGGAGAAAGAAACACTTGGTTTGACATTCTGTGGTCAGTGTTGACATCTGGTTTTAAACAGATAGCATTATTTAACAAATCAACACTATTTAATAACAACATTACTTAACATGATTTACCTTAATGTATGTGAGGCCGTGGGTGCCCTCCCCATTTACCTCTCTGCTAAGGAATCTTTACTGCATTTTTGGCCTAAGACTTTTAGTGGCCTGGAGCACAGTGTGCACCTGCGCTGGGTAAGATGGAAGGATTGATCAGCAGTCCTTACTCACTCTGACAGCGCGGATCAGTGGGAAACAAGGAGTCTGTGGATCAACTCCCCAGACTGCTGACCCCTGAGATGGCATAACTCTGAAGCCTGCTCTATAAACTATCACCCAAAGTTCCTCAGTAGGATTGAACTCCAACGATCTCAGCAGTAAGTGGCTTAAATACTCACTCTTTGCAATGTCCTTTCTTTAACCTATTTCACTCCTTAATATTCCTCCTAATATTTCCTGAGATCATCACCCAAACAAACTACTTAAACTTGAATCTATCTCAAGGTCAGCTTCTGGGGAAACACAAACCACAACACGACGTTTCTCGTGTGCAAAATGGGGATGATAATACAAATCTCAAGAATGTACCATGAGTGTTAAATTAACTAAGATAATTTTAAAAACCTGCATGGAACTTAATAAGGAACCTATATGGTTCATTAATCTTAGATGCTGAGCTATTTGTAGTACTTGGTGAATAGCTAAATTAGATATAATTTGGGTAAGGTTAACTAAAGAATAACAATTTTTCTATCTCTACATTCAGAAACACTTCCTACTGCAACAGACAGGTGGATTCTGTCCATATTTTGGGGAAAAAAAGAAAAAGTAAAAGTAAAAGAGATAAGGTGTGTTAGCACATTGAAACAAACAAACAAAAACACTGATTGTATTGAAAACATTAAGATGCCAGTGCCTTGTTTAAGAGAGAAATTAAAAAACAAAACTCTGTGAAGATACTTACACCAGAATTCATGAACCATTCAATAGTCCTTATTTTATCTGTGTCTGCTAAATAAACTATAAACCTGCCAGGAATAGAGAATGTTTTAATTCAATTTTATTTATTTTTTTTTTTAAATCTGGGACATCAAAACCTATGTCCTTAAAGAGAATCGAACAGGTTGATGGATGAAGGATAGAAACACATACCTGGAAAATCTTTAAATGTTTACACTTTCTTTTGAGAAGAAAGGAGCTACTGCCATCAGTAAATCTAATGCATCGGGAGAGATTCTATTTTCTCATTGAAATCCAAGTGGAAACTTAGCTGAAAATACAGCAAACTGAACTTTGACATACACGTTTGTAGGAAGGCGTGCAAGACCTCCCTCATTTATAAATCGCTTCATACTTTGATGAAAAGAATATGGTATTTTCTTATTAATAAGAATAAGTTTTCCAGATTTGATACTCAACTCTTTGAAGTAGGTAAGAAACGAATGTTTTCCTTTTCATAGGAACCAGAAATATTGAGGTTCGTGACTTCTTGCTCCACATTGCCATCTCATTAGAACCGTCAGTTCCTTCTAATCAGGTTTACATTTATTGCTCTGTTGTCTTTTTCTCCATGTGTATGTGACAACACAAGATACAAAGATACAATGTGGCAGTGAGTCCTCGAACTCTGAGGGTTTTATTTGTCAAGAGTGCTTTTCAAGTCTGGGTCCCCATGTCTATAAACACATCGCTCTCCACAGACTGCATGTTAACAAGACTCTTTTTTTCCGATTATATTCGCAGGTAGCCTGTTTCTGAAGTCCTGCTTTCATGTCTTAATTTTTAAAACCCTTGGGAGTTTTAATGATTTGAATACCGCGTAATTACAGCAATTTGTATACATATTTTATGCCTTCTGGTTATTTATTTTTTTCTTTTGTGTTACTTAGAAAAGGCCAAGCATGAAATTGGAGCTGCAAACCAAGCACAAATTTTTGATATGAAACTGCTCTGAAAACTCAATAGGTGTGCAGCAAAGCAAGAAGGGTAAAGGGGCTGAATAATTCATTGAACCTTTAAGCATCAATAAATAACACTTATAGTAAGGACTGTCTGCTTGGCAACGTCAGGTATAAAATGTGAGCGTAAAATAGAAGACATCTTTAAAGTACCATGTTGTGAAAATATTAAAATGAACAAAGGTTGTTTTTTTTCATTAATAATTATATGGATAACAACAATATGAATTTAAAAAAAAAATCCAGGACTGGGAAATTCATATTATTCTGTCTAGTGCCTCAGATTTTATCTACATAGGTCAAATGAGTTGAATCCTGAATGGTAACATAATACAAGCAGAATTTTTATTTATACAGAATGATATACAATGATAAAGATATGTTCTAATTATAAATGTAAAGTTGTTTATTTATGTACCAGGAAAAATTTATGAATACATTGCAAGCTATTTAAAACCATACAAGTGGCAGATCCTTGCATGATACACTGTAACTACTAGTACTGTTCCTACTATGTTCCCACTAGAGTATATTTATGAAACTGCTTACTTCTGGAAAGATTAGTCCCAATGATGATGAATAAATACTTAGCAACTTCAAAAAGCAGAGAAAATACTGACTATGTAATTCAATTTATAAGATGGCTATTAATAATAAAAATACAAATTGCACATAAAGGGACAAATTAAAAGACCAATGAAAGAGGCTGTAAGGAAACAACATGGTACAGTGAAAGCAGGGCAGCTGGGGACGAAGGGGCCCAGCTACTTGGCTGAAGTAAATGTACTCATTTGGACAAGTTACTAAACTTCTCTGAGTTGGAGTTGGCTCATTTTTATCTACACTAATAAGCCCATCTACTTCCCCCATAGATTCTTATGTCGATAAAAATGTATGCACATATATCTTAGAACATATCTATGTTACTTAGATTATTAAATTGCGTTAGGTGTTCAGTAAATAGTATTTTTATTGTTATTAGTAGTAAAATTCAGTGTCCTTGCCCTAGCCAATAGTTTGGCTCCGCGGTTAGAGCATTGGCCCACAGACCAAAGGGTCATGGGTCTGATTCCTGGTCAAGGGCATATACCTGGTTTGCAGATTCAATCCCCAGCCCCAGTGGTCCATTTCGTGAGGGAGGCAATCGATGTGTCTCTCTCACATTGATGTTTATCTCTTTCTTTCTCCCTCCCTCCATTTCATTCTGTCTAAAACTTAATGAAAAAAATATCCTCGGGTGAGGATTAACCAAAAAAAAAGAAAGAAAAAGAAAATCAATGTTCTTGAAAATAAAATAGAAACAAAGAAATAAATACCCATATAAATGGGCATGTGTATTAAATGAAATAACACATAGAATAGCTAGCATGGTGTCTGGATTGTAATAATCACTTTCCAAAAATTATTTTCTTCCTCCCTTCTTCACTTCCTATTGTTTATCTCAATCTATAACTAACAGTTGTAATTGGGAATAGTTCTTGACTTTTGGCAAAGTTTATTGCACAATTGTATCCAGCCAAATGATACGATATTTTCAGTGGCACAGATATCTACAATCAGCATCCCTTAGTGCAACGAAGAAGCCAAACAACCAATACAGGTCAATAGAAAAGTATAGCCCAAGACTGACTACGTAATTGAATTTTGGAACAAATTCAAAATGTATATTTCATAAACAGCTGATACTGTTTTCTACATATTTACGGACATTATAGAGATGATTACAGGAATTCGATACGGCACATGGCATGCAGTTATGCTTTCAGAATGAAAATAAAGACTCTACAAGTAGTGGTCCACAGAGCAGCACAGCTATAAATATTTTAGCTGCTATGTATGAATATGAGCATTTGCTCATATTTGGTATGATGCATAAATGAATGGCTTCCTATTTGAAGAAAAAACAATTACTCAAAGTCATGTGGTCTAGAGGAGAAATGATCTATGATATACAGATATACTATGTAGTCTATAGGACATAGCAAAGGGGAATAGATGAGAAGGCAATGCAAAGCATAAAATGCTTAAAAGTCTACTATGTAATTTCACTTTAGTTTCTAAAAGATCCTTATGGAAAGAAATGTGAATCTGAGTCTCCTTTAAAACTACTTAACTTCAGTAGTCAATACTACTTACTTTTTAAAGACAGAGATACAGAAATTAGTCAGATAACAAAAAAATTTATGGAATAGAAAAAAAAAGTGAAGAAAAAGATAGAAGATTATTTAGTCTGAGAAAGGAAAGACAAGTAGTCTTTATAGGTTAGAAATTCAGTTTTTAAAAGGGTGAAGGTCGTCTCAGAGGTAATAAGTGATAATGGTTGCATATTAAATCCTAGAGAAGCAGACCTGTAGTCCTTCCAGGATATGAGAGTTGATAAGAAGGCAGAGGCTAAATCAGTGCCTTCCTCAAGGCAGCAAATCACATCACATTGACCAGAATCACATCGAGGGAGGCAGGGAAATAAATATTTCAGAACCATTTATATAAGTTCTACCTACATACTTTATAATGAAGAAAGAATAATGACAGCATGTTTTAGGACAGAGAGAGTTAGGAGTTAAGAGGAAAGGGAGAAGAATGATAACACTGAAACGGCAGGGTTTCTATTTGAGTGTTTATATTTATTCACATGTGCCCACTGTGGACTTCCATGCAAATGGGTGAGTTGACGCATGTCTCTAGTTGAACCCTCCCAGAACCTCATTAAAATGACGAGAGAAACAAAAATAAGGCGATTAACAGAAAAGAGAAGTGGAGAAGCAGAACAAACGAGAGATGTCAAAAAATGTTGGATTTGAAAGTTAGTGAACAAGCATTCATTGACTGAGTAGGTCAGAGACAGCTAAACCCTTGAACCTGGGGGCAGGAAGCTAACCAGAAGCACGATGTGAGCCCTTCCGGAGGAGCCCTGTGGTGAGAGACATCAGGCCGCTCTGGGTGCAGGCATAAGGATGGGGTGAAAACCGAGGTGTTTTACAGGCATGCTCACAGTTACGAACTTGAAATTTTCTCTCACTTCCTCCAGCAAATGTTTTCTTTTCTACCAGGGTAACTTGGTAGATGCAGTGGTTAAAACCACCTTTCCTTTGTCTCTAGTTTTCATGTCTCCCTCTCTGGACCAAAGAGTTCATATTTTAGCATCTAGCTAGGAACAAGAGGTGACTCTGTTGGACTTATAAACATCCAGCGTTTTCTTTAAAAGTAAGTTGTCACCCCTACATTATTACTCACTCTGTGAGCCCATACTTTCTTCCTTTGAGATTGCTCTCCCATTTTTCTTTTCTTTTTATTTTATTCCTCACCCTAGGATATTCTTCCATTTATGAAGTGGGAGGGAAGGAGGGAGAGAGAGACAGAGAGAAACATCGATGTGATAGAGCCACATCAACTGGTTGGCTCCCACACCATCTGACCAGGGCTGGGATGAACAGCAACAGAGGTTCGTGCCCTTGACTCATTGGTCCCCGGGCAGATGCTCTAACAGCTGAGCCAAACTGGCCAGAGCACTCTCCCATTTTTCTTAATGCACCATGCTCTTCTCCTTCATGGTCTCATTTTACAATTATGTTCCTCCTTCATGTTCCTCCATAATGCCCACTTCTTAAAATTAAGTGCAGGTTTTCCCACATCCAATGACTTCTCTTCGCATTTGTTAATACTGCCAGTGTTTTATCTATTTCTAATATAATTTATACTTCTAAATCAGTATCTTGAATTCAGAGTTCTCTCTTAAACTCTGGACTAGTGCTTCTCAAAGAGAGGTCCTTAAAATCATGCCTGTCAGGTCAGCTATTACTTAAGAACCTTGTGTCAACATGTAAAGTAGGTGCTCATGCTAAGTGCCTAAGCTTTGTTCATCTCAGCTGACTTTTGTTTTGTTTTGTTTTTGGTAGTAGAACTTGCGTGACAAAAGATGCACTGTGTTCATTTCCTTTCTGCTACAAACTTTTTTTCTTTGGGGAAAAGAACTTTGGCTAGCTTTGCTTTAGTACAACATATACAGGTATCTCTAAATAATTCTCCACCGTTTCCCCCAGTCCTAAAATGTTTAAATAAATTATCCCACATTCTACAGACAGTTAAGTGAAAAACAAACACAGGTAGTCCAACTCTGGAACTTTCAGAACATGGGACGTTTGTATTTCTCTGCAAAACACACAAGACGCTTCATTTGCTAGGGCTCATGTGTATGCCCAACCAGATCCCCCTCGCTGCCTTCCCTAAACACTGTGCGTCAGCCACACCAAACTAAGCTCATGCGTCACAGCACGTCCTTTTGCTGCTCCACGTCATCGTATTTGCTTTTACTTTCCCACGCCATTCTACATGGAAATTTTCTAATTCTTTATTAAAAGTCTACTCAAGTTTACTTCCTCAGTGGAGCCTTTTATCCAATGCCCTGGAGAATTGTACTGCCTCATTCAAAAATTATTTTCTCAGCACCTAGGAATTCAATAAGTAGCCCGGTCACGGCATCCTGTCTTCAAGGAACTTGCATTTGGACAGGAAATAGAGACTTAACTAATCAAGTGCTGTATTGCAGACTTGTAATGAAAGGAAAAGTGGAGAAGCTATGAAAACAGATAGAAAGGGTGGGTTGCCCAAACCTATCATATGATGAGGGTGGCAGAGACACTGGCATTTAAGCACGGCATAAGATATATAATTAAAACAAAAAGAGGATGACAGGTTCAGAGTAAAGATCTACTAGATATTTCTTGTTATGGATTCCATGTATGTAATTTATCCCCATATATAATTATCTGCTTATGTGTATCCCGCCCCCACATCTCCCAAAATAAGCTACCTAAGACAACATGCTCTCACTTCTTCATATAACTAGTTCAGAATTGATACCTAATAGTACCCAGTCTAGATATGTTACACGAAGACATAAATAATTTAATAAGGGCTTGAGATTAAATCACTGGAAAATGGAATGTAGATAAGAGGCAATTTAAAAAAATATTTAACAGGGATAGGGTTGATAGATTTTATTTTATTTGTTTAAATCCAAACCCAAGGACATATTTTTTTTTTCTTTTCTTTTTGCATTTATCGTCAGATAGAGCGGGAGGGAGAGAGTGGGTAAGAGAGAGAGAGAAACCACATTGAGTGGCTGCCACCCACACAACCCCGGCCTGGGCCAGGGACAAACTGCAACCGAGGTACCTGCCCTTAGCAGGAACCAAACCCGGGCCTCTCTGGTCCGCAAGCTGACCCTCCAACCGCTGAGCCAAACTGGCCAGGGCAGGTAGAGAGACTTAGACACAGAGGACTAGAAAGGCAGATGCAGGTATCAAGGATGATCTTTTCGGGCTTGGTGTCTGGCTTCGTGCCTGGGAGGGGGAACTACCATTATGAAGGGAACCACATCTGGGGGTTAGAGTCTGAGACGCCTATGGGCTTTCAGGTTTCATTCGGGAATGTCAGGGTGGAGAACTCTGCTGTGTGTGGGGAAAGATGACTTCTAGCTCATCAGACGTGAACTCGTCTTCCTCGCTCCTCACTTTACCACAGTTCCTGATTCATATTTGACTTAAACTATTTGATTTATGAAATATCAAATCTAAGGGTTAGGTGTCAAAGTAAAACCTGTACTATTTTTATTTTCCTTGGAGCTCATGAAGAAGTCTATTTTCTCAAAGAAAATATCAAGATCAGTAAACGATAGTTTTAAATTTTTATGAGTGTGTGTCCTCAGGTCATATTACATATGGTTGGGTAAGTTAGTTTATGGCAACACAATAGGACTGTCTGAATCACTATTGTTTAGAGATGAATTATACATTACCAAACCAAATGCATTCCCAGTTTGACCAGCTTACTAAGATTCTAGGTGCATTCTAATATGATTTGCCAAAAAGAGAAATTTTAGCTCAGCATAATTTGCATTTAAAATGTTACCATCACAGCATGTCATAAATATATAACTAATAGCTTTCCAATTTTTTTTTGAGTCTAAAGCTTAACATTTGAGACACTACCATCAGGCTTCAACTTTCCCACCAAGATAATTTCATAATTTAACCCACAGGTAAAATACATTTATTACC
This sequence comes from Molossus molossus, assembly GCF_014108415.1. NCBI lineage: Eukaryota > Metazoa > Chordata > Mammalia > Chiroptera > Molossidae > Molossus > Molossus molossus. The sequence continues at coordinate 70,368,665 of NW_023425344.1, read as the reverse complement.
TTTTGCCTGAACAATATTTTCTTCATTTCATAAACAGAGTTCAGAACCGCATTTGTTCACGTAGTAGCCACCTTCACATAATAATCACACCCTTATTTTGAAGGAAGAGAAAACAGGTCAGTGATGCCTGCATAAAGTTCACCCAACCCAGGTAGTTGCCTCAAGCCATGTGTTAGAAACAGCAGGTTCTGTATATAACTTGTGTTTATTTCAAGTGACAAGTCTCAGCCTCAATGGTGAATTACACTGGAAACCAAACCATGGAGATGGGGATCATGAAGGAGCAGGGGCAGGCACAACGTCAGGGTGAGGCCAAGCAAACACGTATTCTTTGTATTTTATCCTGTGCCAAAATGACTAGCTACATTCCATAGCTGTTCATGACATTTGAAAAATCTTAGGATCTGTGAAGTTGAAGTAAATTGAATTTTACAAACGTAATAACTTGAGACAAAGTCTTGAATCCCATGAAGCCAAGTTACTTTGGAGAAGAGTAACCGATCAAGCAGAACATTTCTCCTCTGCCTCCCATTTACCCATAATTTTTGGGCATTCCTTAAAGCCTCCAGCATCTTTTTATGAATATAAAAGTGGAAATATTCCTGCGACTCACAAAAAAACACTGTTTTCATTTTTTTCCCCCCTAGAGGTCTGGACAAACTTGCCAACAATCAGAGATCCGGGACAAATAAGGTGGATCACCTTGTTGTGTGTAATTCATCCTATGGAATCTCCGACTCCTCCAGATGTTCCCACTCACACCTGAGCTCCTCAGACCCGCCTTAGTCACACAAATCCATCTTCTTTCCATAACAAGGTCCAGCTGGGACAGCTGCTCTGCATGCTCAATTAAGCACGATTTGGAAAGTAGTTAAACCTAAGCTCCCTTTGTACCAGCAAAAAAAAAAAACCCACTTCGGCCTTTGTCCTCTCACAGTGCTGCACTCTTTTAATATAAAGGTGTAAGACAAAGCAGGCCACCAACACAGTGCTTTACCTTGTGGTCACACAGGTTCTGGAAGATGTTTTGTTGGTGTAAACGATCAACACAGTTAGAAGCTCCATCTCCCTGAGAATTCCTGAGAGCCTGTGGTCGCCCTGAACCTTCTCGGATAATGCAAGTGGGCAGGGAAAACCAGGTGGAATAATTCGACCGAAATGCGTGGTCCATATCATTGTGCATGTTTTCCTCACAAAAAGGGGGAATATTAATTTAATTACAGATCAAGAATATCGGGAAAGAGATATCAGGCCACACTTGCTTTTAATCGTTTTAACCCCTAATTTTAAATAGCTCTATTGAATTTAAAAATAGTTCTTCATCTCTTAATAGATACAACGTACTTAATTTATCACAGAGATTGTGAAAAAAATATAGGTCACTTGTTAGGTTTAATTCGCAAAGGAAAAATGAAGTGGGAAAAACGCTATTTCTCTCTCTTTTTTTATATTACAGATTTAAAATAACAGCAATAAGTCTAGATGCTTTTTAGTAGATGTGTTAGAAACGACTTTACTGATTGAATATTTCAGCAAATCTTTTACCCTTCATTACTTTTAGCTGATGTTTCTTATTTTACTTTCTGTCATGAAAAATAGATTTAAAACAGAAATTCAGCCCTATACATTTGCAAACCTTTTTGAAATAAAAAGAAATACAGTTTTATATTAATGTGGTTTAATTAATGATTCTAATGTTCGTTTGGTGCTATGAATTCCACTCTATTACCACCTACCATTAATTCACTAATGACCTTTACATATCCAACATTTAACTGCTGAACTTATGTATAGCTAAGTGTCTAGGATGTGGGATCAATAGAATATTACAGAGCTACATTACCTCTTTAAGATGTTGAGATTAAATCTTTAAATCAAAAGAAATTGCCAAACTGATCTATTTACTTTTAACAATTATTTGAAATAGATTACTGTTATTAACCATATGTAGGTACTTAGTCTAATAATGGTATTGAGATATTTAAAAATAGTTATTTCTCAATACATTCTACCATCATTTTCTTTTCTGGAAGTATTAATATTTAATGATTTATTAAACTTTCAATATCAATGCTTTGTCTTTTTCTTCTGCAAACCCTCATATCATTTTGAGGCTAGCCTCTCAAAATATAACTATGATATTAAATATTCCTGAATTACTGGAAACAAGTAGGCCAGATGGTTTCTGAGGTTAGGATCACCATATTCTCAGAGACTGTACACACTTAAAATGAAGGTACACTTTTTCTGAGGTCATCACTATTAAGTATCAGCTACTATTCTATCATGGATCATAAGAACACTATTTAATTTGCCTTCAAAATCTTTCCGATCCAAGCATCTTACAAATGCATTCAAAGAAAAAGCAAGTAAAGGAAATAAAAACAATGGCATGTAATGTCAAGTTTCTAGTCGGTCTGGAAACCATCATTTAGTTGACTCTCTTTCAGCACCAGCTGTAACCCAATTAAATTCAACTGTGCACAGGTGTTCACAGGAATGACTAACACAAAAGCATACTTCCCTTTAGGGCTCTTAAAAAATTAGAGTTCTTTAATTTCCATACACCATCAAAATAAAAACCAAACAATAAAATATTGGGGGGAAAATGGAAATTAGATACAGCAGGAGAAAAACACAATCAGCATGAGCTATAACCCAATTAAGCTGAATAGCACTCAGGTGTTTGCAAGAGCACACTCAAAATTTCACCGACACAAATCAACTTTCTATAATACCTCTTAAGAGTGAAGATGGATATCCATTTGTCTTAATGTTACTTTGAAATGAGAGTTTTTTGAATCTGGTTTCTTAGAAGTGGATTTCGTTGTAAATATAATTTTTGAATATAAATAAATATTTTTATCTAAATATTCCATCAGGGCACTTCACATTTTTAAAATTTATTTTTGTATTGAAACATTGGGGTGACATTGGTTACTACAATTATATAGGTTTCAGGTATACGATTATAATACGTCATCTGTTCATTGTATTGTGTGTTCGCCACCCCAAGTTGTTTTCATCATGGGCACTTCACATTTCAAAATACCTGATTTAGCTCTGCAGGAGATACTCAATATCAGTTTTAATTTTTATTGACATTTTTTGAATTTCATGCATGATGCAGAAAATACTCCTTTTATTTATGAAAAGAGTCCAACTACATAAGGTATCTCCCTAATTAAAATAATTGATAACTTATTTAAAACTCAATATTTAATATATTAGAAAGACTCAGTTAAATAAATGTATATTTAGAATATCAATAATATCAATAACCAAATAAAATATTAATTTATTTTACTGTGAAAATTCAAGGCTGTCAGAGCTATCCATGATTCAAATTTGCTGGGCAGAAATAATTTTGTCCTCATTTTAATAAAAAATTAAATTTTTTACTCTGTTGGTTTGCAAAGTATGACTGCAAAGCAGCAGCATCAGTGATATCTGAAAGATTTTAGACTTGCACAATCTCACACCCCGTCTCAGACAGACTGATTCAATACTCTGGGCTCAAGGCTTAGCAATCTCTTTATTGCTTTAAATGAGCCCTCCAGGTGATTGAATTAAAGAACCGTGGTCTCTTCTATTTCTGCCTCATAATATACCACAGAAATGAGCCAAACTCCCATTTATGCCAGTGTGATTTTTGGAATAAATCAGGACATATCAGTTTATTACCATTTTTCTCCCCCCATACAAATGACTAAATATAAACACATCATTTCTAATATTCTAAATTTTTAAGTGAAAGTAAAAAATATGTTTGTTTCAAATATAATAACTTTGTAATGATGAAATTAGACTAATACAACTTTACATTTTAAAAAATCAGAGAGATTGTATAGTTATTATTTGAAACATCACTGTTAAACACAGAAATATGACCTGAATTGTTCAACTGAGAGAAATCATGAAATCAATTGTATGATTTAATTTAATCTGAAGTTACACCTCCTGTCCAAGTTTATACAAACAAAAGAGAAATACATTTAACGTGTATATTGTGTTTGTGTGTCCCTAATATTACTAATATGTTCAAATTCACTTTATCTTTATATTTATATTACTAGTCTTTGAATTGAATATCTTTAATAGCTACAAATCATTACAAAACATTTGCATTAATTCACAACACTCTACCATGACATAAACGATCAGTAAGGGAATGATTTTGTGAGGGGTAGAATATAACTACTGGTACTGAAGTAACAACACACATTTCTGAGACTAAATAAGGAACTAAGAGTGATAAAAAGAGTATGTGTCCATAGAACTAAATAGAATTATATACATGAGAAAAAATATACATATATAAAGAAAAAATTAATTCTGAATCATCTTTAGAAAGTCAATTATACCCCATTTCAGATTTCCTCTTCTTATCATTTGACAAATATATGCAGTTTCTTTTGCATGGTATTTTGTCAAATAATACCAGTGATTTATAAAGAAGATAAATCAATGAAAAATATGAACTCTCTCCCATTTATTCATTCTAAGTGTTGTATAAACATATATAAAACAACTTTTATTTATAATGTAATAAAGACAAGAAGTGTGAAATGTAAAAGTACTTATCTAGCATAATGTGGTTAATTATATATATATATTTATTTATTTATTTAGGGAATTTTTCAGAAAAAAATTTTTAGAATATGCTACTGATAAATGTGTTTTTAGATCAAGGAAAAGCTACTTATTCTAGACATCAGTTCTTGAAACAAGTTCACTGGCACTAGTCATTCTTTCTTCATCAATTCTCTTTCTGGTCTGCAGCTATCGATAGTAGTTTCTCTCTTTTTAGAAAGCACAATAATCTACCAAAATATGAATAATTAAGAAACATTTTAATTTAAGAAACTCTCAACATTTGGATATTTATCATATGTGGACAGCATAAACTCACTGGTAATCTTAATTGGATGATAAGGTAAAAACTGTAGGTGTATCTTGCAAGGAAAATAAAAAGGGCACTATAAGCACTGAAAGGATCCAATGAAATTATTTCATCAGTGTGTACACATTGATTTAATATAATGTATGTGTAATGCTTTCACATATACTAGCATTAAGCACAACCATATCTATATAAGCAACCACTTAACCAATGTCTTCACCAATATGCCCAAAGAGAATGCTGTTAGCAGTCACCATGCTTGATGCTGGGAAGACAGAAATGTACCCCATAAATCTGGCTCCTGACTTCACGGAGCATCGAGTATGGTGAGCATCAGCTATATACCAAGTTCAGTCATGTGGCAGACCATTCATACCAATTGATATACTAATTCAGTTAGAAAAATATGTGTAGTAAATGAATACAAATTATTTCTGCTTTGAAAAACACGGAGTGAATTAATTGATAAACCCAATGAAAGAAACCGTGAGACATATTGACAACTAAAAATAATAGTTGTAAGATGGGCCAGAATTTGTTTACTTTCAACTCCCATATGAGACAGTGCTTTCAGAAACTTTAAGTAAATCTCAGATGATTAGTGAGGATCAGAAGCTTATATTAGCATAAAATTGTAGATGGAATTTAGGAAATACACAGGATGATACCAAAATACATATATGCAATTTTAATTGATAAAATCATAGTTTGAATATTTGTTATAAATCTTAATGAATACTTTATTTTCCAAAATTTTAATTTGTAGGATGAGCCTACCTTTACTTGCCAAAATAAAATCACTAGGCATCTTTCATATTTCTTTAATTGGCAAATACATTTTATATAAATACTTAATTCTTAGTAATATCATTTTAAGCTAATGAGTATGTCACTGAAAGTGAATACACTGATACATATTTATTAGCAAGAAAAAAAATTAGGTAACTTCACATCTATTTTTAGCTCCATCTTTAAATCACTGTTACCCTATAAATTAATTTGTCTTTTTGTTTTCACAGTATACTGACAAATAATAGATATAAAATGATTAATATCTTAACATTAGCAATAGTAAGTTAACTTCTAAAGTATGTTACTTGTCCTAATATTAATACTTCCATGGACACATAAATAACTAAAATTTTTAAAACAGACAAACCTCAAAATATAAAGAAAGGAAAAAACATAACTATAATTGCTTGGTAAAAGGGTTACACAAGGAATACATTTTTTTTAAAAAAAACTTTTCAGAGGAAAAATTCTTCACAGCCATTTTTTCCATATGCTGATACAGAGAAACAGTTAAAAAGTGATTATGCGTTTCTCCACATTCATTTCTGATACTAACAAATATGTGTTCATATGAGTTTATGTATTCTGTAGTAAAAAGAAAAAAGGATTCAGAACACTAATATTTTATTTGAAATGCCTATAAAAATCAGGATGATCAGGTAGGGAAGAACTTAATGGAGTTGCAGAAGGTTCAGAAAACAGTTATATGATCCAGGTAACTATGTAAGAGAAAAAGATACGTGTCTTAAAAATATAAACAGTACAAAATTATTAAATGTGGGCTTGATCACTATATATCTTATAATAGAAGGCTTTCTACTAGTTAGAGAACTTTTAAAAAGTAAAGCTAATGCAAATGAAAGAAATTATTTTACACTGTGGATAATTCATTAATGTGTTTGGTAAATAAATTTTCGTTCCAGGTTTTTTTTTTTTTTCTCTTACTTAGATCAAAAGACATATGTTACTGATTGACTAACTACCAAGGCGTTAAGGACATAAATTACAGCACAATAATTCCTCATCATAGAATAATCATAAAACAATTTATCACTTATTTAAATATAAATGCACAGCTTTAAAATGACACCTTTAAACTTAGGCACACTCTTCACACTGATATAGAACGCTGTGCTGCAGATTCTTACTCATTATGGTAATGCCCTTGCTCTTTTCATCATTTGCTGCACAACTAGAAGAATGATGCATCATATAAATCTCTGTATGTACATCGGTAAGGTTTTCCATCACTTAAAAGAAAAAGTACTCTACTGGTGTCCCTACTTAATCCAGTCATTCATTTCAATCCCCCCAAATATCATCTGATTAACTGTTGTAGAGGTGTTGTAGAGTAAATTTCAGACATATGAATTCAGTCCTCATTACTATGAGATGAGAATGTTTAGTATTACATTTAAACTGCCTTTGGAGAACACCGAAATTTATGGAGGGACGACTACATTGTTTCAACAACCCTCTTATGCATGTGCACACTTATAAAGTGGTTCTTGCATTATTTACGGAAGCACTGTGTTGGCACACACTCACATGTATTCACTTTTAAAGCTGTGGGTATGGGCAAATGATAGAGAGAGGGAGATTTACTTAAAAGATATTTCTTAAGAGATACTTTATTTAGGCATTAGAGAACAGGTTTCCTTTCTTAAAAATTGTATACATTTAAGCAAATTATATAACAAAGCAATTTTGGACAAATTGGAATAAAAACAGACATGCAGACCATGGAACAAAATAGCGAGCTTAGGGAATTTAGGAGGTGATGGACATGTCAATGGTCTTGATGGTGGTGATGGTTTTATACAGGTATATACTTATCCTCAAATTCATGAGTTGTATATATTAAATATGTGTAGAATTTTATGTCAATTATACCTTAATAAAATTATATATATATATACACATAAAATTACTCCTAATTTTAAAGAATATATAAATGTACACTTTGACAATATAACCTGTTCTTCTAAAATCACTTATGTTTAAATGTAAGTGATGCTGTATGCTTTTTCGGGTGTCACATGCAGAAGCAAACAAAGCCTGCTGGCCCTCATTAATAATTACTTGGTCAGGGTGCTGCGCAGCCTCCCTAGTCTAGCGTTATTACTTTTTATTTTGCAAACATATTAGTAATCTGTAGGTGGACACTTTAATATAATGCTTCTAATCAAAATGTCTCCCTAGAGTTAGCAATCCATGCCCCTGACCAATTTTTATTATGGTGGTTCCAAAGTGACGGTTTTCCAACTCTAATACCCTTTCAACACTTATCAACTGATATTCTGTTTCAAGAAAAGACCTGCCTTTTCCTACATACATGCATTTATTAGTTTATTTGTCCATCTCTTTGTAATCTCTTTATTTTTGACATGCATTCATTAATTCTGTTGTTTAACCATTTGTTATTTATGACTACCCTTAATTGTTTGGAAATTAATTTATCTCAGATTTGACCAGTGGGAGCTCCTTCAAGATGTCTCCTGTGTCCTTTTTGATCACCTGCATCATTTTGTTAACCTTCTTTATTTTCTGGCATAAAAAAAGATTCTCTGGGCCTATCGCAAGTTTTTGCTGCCCCAGTCTTGTAATGAGCCATTCCTTAGAGAAGCCCTGGGTCCTTTCACTGGGAAATGGTAATTAAAAAAAAAAAATCAAGGTACTGAATGTGCTCATTGCTAATGGATGTTAGAGTTTGGATATCTGTTCAGTGAATGAGCCTAGAAGCATATATGTATATATACATATGCATATACTTATATATTTGTGTATATGTAACCACAAACATATCAGAAATCAGGAGTTCATACTGACAACTTTAATTCCAGTCTATTTCAGGTGGCTAGTCTCTGCTTTTCCACATCCTCTGTTTGTAGGTACCTTATTCCAAAAATACACTTAAAGTAATTTCAGAACTGCTTTGCCAATACTACTGAAGTAATCAAATCCCCTAAAAAAGCTTTTTATTTATTTACTTATTTTGCCTACAGGAACAAGAGAACATATAGTGAAATCCAAAGTCACAAGTTACTTGGATTAGGCTTTTCTTCTTTTAAATTTAAAATTTTAAAACTCAGTTTGCTCCTGCTTATTCATATGACTACAATTGTGTTCATTTGTTTACATTGGCTTCCAGTTCTAGATTTTTATTTCCCTTTTTAAAATTTAGTTTTTGAATCTATAGAACATGAACCTCCATCTAACTACACAGAAAATAACTCAGACAAGGGTCACGCCCACGCCATTCCTTCTGCTCTCGATGCATCCACTTGTACGAGCTCAGCACTCATGCTTCTTCTTAGTCAAGTAAGCAGATATCAGGGTACTTTTTTTTTTTTTTTATCCTCACCCGAGGATATTTTTCCATTTTTTGTACAGATAGAGTGGGAGGGAGAGAGAGGAAGGGAGAGAGAGTGAGAAACATCGACGTGAAGAGACACATCGAGTGGCTGCCACCCGCATGACCACCAACCAGGGCCGGGGACAAACTGCAACCGAAGTACGTGCCCTTAGTGGGAACTGAACCCGGGTCTCTCCGGACCGCAGGCCGACGCTCTAACCACTGAGCCAAACTGGCCAGGGCCAGGGTACATTTTTTACTTTCTCTTTTTTTTATGTAAAAGCTAACATAATATATAGTTTCTTTTGCACTTTGCTTTTTTGGCTTAACATTATCTCTTCAAAAACAATCTCGTATCAGTTCTCAAATGATCTTCCTTATTCTTTTTTACAGATGCATAAAGCTCCACTGTATGCTTTTATCATAAAGTATCCAACTAATATCCTATATTTGGGTGTTTTAGTAATGTCCAAAATTTTATAATTACAAGTAATGTTTCCATGAATAACTCTGTATATGTGATTTTTTGCTATTGCAGGTGTGTCCTCAGGATAAATTCCTACAATTGGAACCGCTGGGTTGAAAGATAAATGCCCATTGATTTTCTTAGATATGGCCAAATTCTCTTCCACCTGCAATGAATGCTCATTTCCCTACAGTTGTGCCAATAGAGTGTATTTAAATTTAAAAACATTTTCCAATATTATGGAAAATCTCATCATAGTTTAATTTCTCATTTCTTGTATTATGGGCAAAGTTGAATCTCTTTTCACATATTTAAGACCAATTTTGAAATCATTTTTGGGAAATCATCTATTTATATCTTTTGTAAATATGTTCTCCGAATTTTTTATTTGTTTTGACTTTACTTAGTATGCATTTTATAATGAAAATGTTTTTAAATCCATCTAGTGTAATTTAGCCACCTTTAATTTTATTGCATCTTACTATTCAGTCAATTTAGAAAGCTCTTCCCTATGCTCAATTATACAGAAAAACACCCTTGTTTTCTTCTACAATTTATGGTTTCATTGTTTACATTTAGTTAAGAGCTATTTTCAGTTTATTCTTGTGCATGGTGTAAGGAATGTATCTAATTTTATTTAACTCCAAACAATAAACTTTAATCCTAACAGAATGTATTCAAAACAAGATTTTTATTTCAGATCATTGCAGAAATGCATTTGAAAAATATAGCTTGGTATCATATTGCCTTAAATTATATGATAATAAATAATGAAAACATTTATTTACTGATGTTTTCTTTTTTTTTTTTTTTTTTTATCCTCACCCGAGGACATTTTCCCATTTTTTTGTTCAGGTACAGTGGGAGGGAGAGAGAGGAACAGAGAGAGAGAGAGAAACATCGATGCGAAAGGAACACATCGAGTGGCTGCCACCCACACGACCAACCAGGGCCGGGGACAAACTTCAACCGAGGTACGTGCCCTTAGCGGGAACCGAACCCGGGTCTCTCAGGACCACAGGTCAACGCTCTAACCGCTGAGCCAAACCGGCCAGGGCTGATGTTTTCTTTAAAGATTCTAATTGTTTCCTGTTACTAACAGCTTTCCAAAATGTATGATTACTTACCTGCAATACATTTCCACCAACCATAACCTCATTCAGACAAACAACAAATATTTTACAGACCTAGGTGTTATGTTTTCCACCTACCAGTAAAGATCCAATTTAATATTATTTATTCACAGTGACTCATTGGAATCCTCTCCCACAAAACAATAAATTAACCACAATATTTAGGGCAAACAACCATTATGTAGCAGTTGGAAACCTGAACAAAAACTGTACTTTAGTTACAGCAACAAGATCAGGAATAGGTTCCCACTATGAGCCAAAGCTGGTTCTTGAACAAAAACTGGGTGTTTCTTCCCCCACCCTCCACAACCTTTCTATATAGTCTTGGAATTTTAAATTTGAGTCTAATACTGAGATCCATTACAGGGAGGAAAATATTTTGTTCTTTGCCTGATAGTTGTCCCTCAAGATGGCAATGATTTCTATAATGTAATAAAAAGAAATATTCAGACTTCGTTATCTTCACTTTATGCATTTTAAACTTGTTCCCCCATCTCCAAAGAGGAAGATACACAGTATAAACGGGGGTTAGCCAACTTTCTCTGTACAGAACAAGTTGGTAAATATTTTGGGTGTTGTAAGCCACATGTTTTTTGTTGTGATTCCTTAACTCTTTTTTTAGCACTAGAGCAGCTGTAGTTTGTCCTAAAGGATACAATGTAACTATTTCTCCTGAGCCTTTTTCAAGTTTCATTGTTATTTACATCATAAAACAGCTCCAATGAAATTCGATTTATTGAAAGTAGAATAATAAATTCAAAGAATCTGCTCTGATGTTCAGGTGCTTGAAAGGAATAATAATGTCTAAGGAGATACAAATAAACATCTCATATTTGGTATCACATTGTTTTTATTTACTAACAATAACTTTAAGATATCCCTACAAAAAAAACAAACTTGCGATGACATTAAGAGAAATGGTTAGAGAAGCTTGAAGATTAACTAATGGGATACATCAGATTAAGAATATCTTTAGGAAGCTCAACATATGATTACCATTTTATTGGCCCTTGCACTACTTTGTAATTGAATATCCTATATCATTTGCAACTGAACTAAATATTTGAGCTCTGGAAGCAAGGTAGCTTATAACATTTTCTTTATTTGCCAGAACAAATCAACCATATTTTTTCCAATATGAATTTATAAGAAGTTCCGAACGGTGAGCAATAAAGGTCTTGAAGCAAAAGTCCAAAAGGCTTCCATTTTGTGCCTGCAGGCCAGAGAGGCAAATGGATACTTTCCCAGTTGTCTTTCTGAAGCTTTAATGTAATTATTTTCACTTTTCTGAGGATCCAAACCCTGATGTAGACTGCTTTATTAATAGACTGTGGTTTAATATTCCACAGTTTTATATCGACAAATGGTCTTATTGTTGTACTTGACAGGTAGCTTGTAGTGGTTTGTCTCTTATTCAGAGAGGAGAGGTTCAAATTAAGATATTGCTCTTCATGAGAATCATTACCCTCCACGCACAGGACTTAAGAAATTACCTCTTTTATTTTTTTTATTAGGTTTCCTCAACCTATTACAGGAGGCTAATTAAGTGAAATCAAATATAGGTCTGGAAGGTTGGTAGCCATGTCAGGGGTGATTCCTATAAGGTTTTACATGACCACTTGATTCTATTTATACCACAGTATATCTGTTTTGAGAATTAAAATATTCATATACTAAAAAAAAGTGTTTTTTTAAAGCAATGGAATTTATGAAAAGGAAAGGATATATGGTATCAGAGGAAAAACAATATATTTGCAATGTATTATTAGAAATGGTAAAATAAACTAATCAAGATGTACCCATATTTTGAAACTGACTATTTTTGTCTATAATGAGAGAAAGTTATATGATACAGGTATTTGGAAGAGAGAACAAATCAGAGTTTTCTGATGATGCACTGTGGCATGAGGTTACCCTAGCTATGGTTAAAATTGTATACATTATAAATTTAGAAGATTACAGGAATAAACCTCTAGTGCATGGTAATTATCTTTCAAGTTTTAGTAGTGAATAAGAAAGGATGCTCAATCTTGTTTTATAGAAACACTAAGGTACTGACATATATAGGGACATTGTTAAACTTTTAATCAATGGCTCAATTGATTAAAAAACATATAAATATAAAAATATGTCAAAGCTACAACTTTTTTTTTTTTTTTTTTATCCATTCATCTACCAATGGGTACTGGGGCTACTTCCAAATCTTGGCTATTGTAAATAACACTGCAATAAACATAAGGGTTCATATATTCTTTTGAATTAGTGTCTCAGGTTCTTCAGATAAATTTCCAGAAGTGTAATCGCTGGGTAAAAAGGCAGTTGCATTCTTAATTTTTTTGAGGTAACTCCACGCTGTTTTCCATAGTGGCTGCACCAATCTGCATTCCCACCAACAGTACACGAGAGTTCTCTTTTCTCCACATTCTCGCCAGGAACTCGTTGTTTGTTGATTTATTGATGATAGTCATTCTGACAGGTATGAGGTGATATCTCACTGTAGTTTTAATTTGCATTTTTCTGATGATTAGTAACACTGAGCATCTTTACATATGTCTATTGGCCATCTGTATGTCCTCTTTCAAGAAATGTCTATTCAGGTCCTTTGCCCATTTTTAAATTGGATTGCTTGCTTTTTTTGGTGTCGAGTTTTACACTTACACAATGGAATAATACTCAGTCTTAAAAAAGAAGAAAATCTTATCCTTTGCGAAAGCATGGATGGACCTGAAGAACATTACACTAAATGAAATAAGCCCGTCAGAGAAAGACAAGTACCATATGATTTCACTCATGTGTAGAATCTAATGAACAAAATAAACTAACAAAATAGAAACAGATTCATAGATAGAGAACAGATTGACAGCTGTCAGAAGGGAGGGGATTTGCAGGGCTCGGTGAAAATGGTGAAGGAATTAGGAAAAAAAAAAACACTCCCCAAAACCTCACAGACACATAAAACAGTATGGTGATTGGCAGAGGGAAATGGGGATAAAAGTGGCAGAAGAGGGTAAAGGGGGAATAAATGGTGATGGAAGGAGACTTGACTTGGGGTTGTGCACATAACATAATATACAGATAATATATCATACAATTGTACATCTGAATCCTGTATAATTTTGTTAAACAATTTCAATCCAATAAAAAAGTTAAAAATAAGAAATATATCAAAGGTAATTTTATTTTATTTTTAATTGATTTTTTTTAGAGATGTCAATGGTCATTTTAAATGAATTTCTCTTTTGTTTTGCAAACATCTTGGTTTATTCTAAAAAACTTAGTGGATACAAATAAGCCTGCGCCTCCTTAAGAGAAAACTACAACTAGTTTTTATATTCAGACTTTCTGAATGTTTTTAAAGATTGCACTGGCCTTCTTATGTCCCCTCTTTCCTCTTCTTTTTAAAAAAAATTTAGGAACAGAAGGGATAGCCTTAGACCCTTTGATAGAAAGTTTTATGCTTCTGCTAACAAATAGGTTTCTTTGTTAATCTACATAAAAGTTTGCATAATCTGAGATTGCAGTGTGTTTTCATTTATGAGACTGTACATTACTTGCAATAAGAGATTGTCAAGAATGAAAATTATTAACTCTGTTACAAGTATAAGGAATGATACATTTGGATTTTGGTAGAATTTAAGTTTTGGTTTCTATATTTCTTAATTAATTTTCTGGTCTGCTTCAGAATATGAATAAATTAAAACATGTATTTTATTGTATGCCAGTTTCTTGAATTTTGGCAATTTGTGTATTTAGGTTTACCAATATTACTTGATGAAATAGTCAATAATTAAAAAATATTTTTTCAACCATACTTAACATGGGTTTACTTTGTAGTATAACTAACTTGGGTATTTATTGTTTTTTAATCCCAAATTAATTAGCCACTATTAATAGACGCTTATAGAATACATGGTTGATGAGTTAAATATACCAATATTAATTTTAAGAAACCACAACAATAATAGTATTTTTAGAAACAAGTTTTCAGTAATCCAAACTCTAACAACTACTGATTAAAATGAGACCATATGAGGTACTTTTGATCTAGATATAATAGGTAATTTACAGGGTCCGTCTAATTGATGGCTAGTCTTCCATCTATTTACTAAATAATTAACTAAAACATTCATTGAACTACTTTGTGGAAGATATACCGGAAAGAAAATGTAGAGAACTTCAAGAAAACTTGAAACTTGGAACTATTATTCTGGAGACTGTCGATCGATGGTTGTTGGCACCAGTTCATCGCAAACCGGAATCCCCAGTTTGGAATGCGGTGAAGAAGGAAACTTGACTCAGGGCAAAGCAGCTCAAGGTGATAAGCGTGGCTGTGGAAACAGCACAACTATGGACAAGCTTACTAGTGACACAGTCCTGCACAAAACAGCACAGCTGTGAGGCAGCCTTGGGGCCAGGCCCCTCTCCGACTAGACAGCTCTTCTCTGTTAGATGGTCTGCTCCTTTCTGCTGTGGTGAGGCATCACCTGTGTTTCAGCTCCGCCAGGGAGTAGCACTCTTCTATTCAGTGGAAAGGGAAAGTGCACTCTCGGAGCCAGAGGGGAGCTGGCTTCTATGAACAGAGCTCCCAGTGCCATGGTCCCATGGAGTCTCATGCAATAAGGACTCCAAATCCTTGCAGCCTGATTGGTCTGAAAGGACTGTTCTGATTGGTTAAATAGAGCACTCTATTGGGTCGGAGCTAGCTCTGATTGGATGGGGAAAACCTCAATCCTACTGGTTGAAATAGGATTTCAGGTAGTAAGGGCTGGCTCAGATGGCAGAACACAGTGCAGGCAGGCAGTTCAGTGCAAGCTTCTCCCTGAAGTGCGGTTTGGGTAAGAGGCCCTTGTGCAGAAAGGACTAGCAGGTTCTGTGTTATAAAACTTGAGCCCACTTAGCCACCAGGAGCCCTTTTTAGTAGGTGTCTTTTGTTCCTCATGGTTCACAAGACAAATGTAACAAAGCAGGAATTTCTAAAAAAATTTTATATATTGCATAAATGAGAAATTATGTTATTCAGCTCGGCTGCAGTAACAACGTCCATATATCAGTGGCTTATAATAGCACATATTTCTCTCTCATATTACATGTCTCCTGCATCTCTGATCTACCTGATATCTTGTTCTACTGCCCAAGCTGAAACAGCAGTCTCCTTGGGATTTGCCATTTTTATGACAGGGAAAAGAGCAAAAGAACTGGCAGAACCTAACAATGCCTGTTACCCCTTCTGTTGAGATGTGACAGAAATTATATTCACTCAGATCCCATTGGCTAAAATGGGTTACAAAGCCAAAGCCAAAATCAAAGAGGTAGCGATGAAAGCCCTGCCTACAGGGCACGGAGGTCACGCAGCAACGAGGGGATCTGTAACCCTCTTAAAAGAAAGACAGGGTTGCGGGAAACAAAAAGCAAACTACCACCAAAGGATTCTGCATTTTCCCACCATCTCCTTGTCAGTAGTACCGTTCCATGCTGCCTTTTCATTTCTAGGATTAATTGATTCCATATTTGTATTATCTTGACAAGTTGGCTGGACCCCCAACCAAGTCAACTCCTTAATTCTGAAAGAATAGGGGCACCTTTTACACTTTATGCAGGGAAATTTGTTGTGAACTTTACAGACATTCTGTTTTTTTCTCTTCAATATAAGAATAATTAAAATAAATTAAATCACTACCAAGTAAAAATATTTACTTATAAAGGCTTGATCGGTGAAAGTGTATGACTATAGGGGAGGTTAATTAAATGCCCTCCCTCCAAAAAAAGTGAAGCATGATGAAAGCTTGATTATATACACATATCATATGAGTTTAAAAAGAGAAACAACTAAAATACATGTTTTTAGCAGTAGAAAAAATGTGTAAATCTGTCAAGGATTCCAGAAGCAAAATTAAACTGGTAAATGCAAAACAGAAAAGAAAAAATACGTTACACATTTAACAAGTCTGTTGTTTTGAACATTATGGTTTTCCTGCTGTTATATTTGCTAAAGGGCATAGAACTATTATTAAGTAGGAGCCAAAAATCACAGCACAGACCAAATGGAGCATATTACTCTGAGTAAATATTTGAGAACATTGAATTTTAATATTAGCTGCTGCTGAACAAGAACAAATCTTAGTGTAAGTTATGAATCTGACCACTGGCTTGTCATATGAGCTCTAGTTCTATCACCTGACACCCAGGGAGAAAATTTAAAGGAATGGCAACAATGAAACAAAATCACATCATACAAGCTAATATATTATTTCCTTAAAATTCACTCACCCATAGAAAAGTATTATCATTATTTTGTATCAAAAATCCATGCAAGCAAATTGCACATATTTCATTTGTTCCCATATAATTTATATTATAACAGAGGCTGAGAATAAATGCCACCCAAGCCAACTAAAAGAGTAAGACACGTTTGCTATTCAAAACATTTCCTGAAATCATGCTACACTTGCCAGGTCTTGCTTTAGACTGTCTGCCATACACAGAGCTCTTTATAAAATATTCACAAGTACTACTTAAGGACCAGTTCCAGCTGATGCCCCACAGGATGATAGATGGGCTACATGGTGGCCGTGTTAATCAAGGACATCCTACACATGAGGAAATTTAATAAGCAAAAGATGATTGCTGGCAAATTTTGAGAGAGAGAAGCCATTGCTAGTGGAAGGTGAAGGTGAAAACCCTGATGTAGTAATATGTGAAAGTAGCCATGTTGTTCTCTGTATGAGATAAAATATAAGGGAGCAGAAAGTATAACTTGGCAAAAAAAAACCTATTGGTAAAGACAGAAGAGAACAAGCATGAGAAGAGAAGCAGAGATTCTAGGAAATGGACCAGAGAAAGAAAGAACAATGTTTAGAATTGCTTAGGCTTCAATTGTATTTCTAAGGTACTTGTATCTTACAGAAAAAATAAATAAATAAATCTCCAGTTACCAGGAAACTTTAATAAGTCTCATCCTTACAACCTAAAGTCTCTAATGAACAACTATGGTTTATATTTTTACTTTTTTCTAAATTATGATTATTGGATATTAACCTGTTAAGTTAAAGCATGATCTTCAATTACAAAATAAATGCAAAAGCAAATAAAAAATATAAATACCATATTGTTTATTTTGGTATTGGTCATGAATACTGAAATGATATTTTATACAGTATAAGATGAAGCAAATGATGTCATTAAGAACCAAACATGAGAGAAAGGAGATGAAGATGTACTTTAATACGATTATGTAAAACCCCTGTAATTCAAATTTGAATTGAATGAATTAGTAATGAACTTATATTTCAGTACATATGTATATTCGTACATAAATATGTATCTACTAGTTCTATTCAATCTAAAGGCCAAGAATCAGGAGATATAGAGAATCCATTAAATGAGATTTAATATACATAACCAATTTCAATGGGTTCTACGTGGATCCTGGTTCAATGCACTCTTTATTTATTTTTTTATCCTCACCTGAGGACATTTTTTCATTTTTTGTTCAGATAGGGTGGGAGGGAGAGAGAAAGAGAGAGAAACATTGACGTGAAAAGTACACATCGAGTGGCTACCACCCGCACAACCCAACCAGGGCCAGGGACAAACTGCAACTGAGGTACATGCCCTTAGCAGGAACCAAACCCAGGTCTCTCTGGACTGCAGGCCCGCGCTCTAACTGCTGAGCCAAACCAGCCACAGCTCAATGCACTCTTAAAAGAATAAGACTATTTTTGAAATGTGGATCCTGATGGAATATTTAATAATATTAAAATATTACAGCAAAATATTCTTTGTGTGATAATAGTATTGTAATTTCTTTTTGAAGAATCTCACTCTTTTAGAGATATACACTACAATATTTATAGATAAATGATATTTCTCAGGATTTGTTTCCAAAGACTTAGGAGATAGTCTAGATGTAAGTTTAGAAGAAATATTACTGGCAATGAATTGACAACTTTTGAAGCTAGGTGACACATACATGGAAATTTATTATACTAGTCTATCTAACTTTTGTATACATTTAAAAATTTTATAAAAATATTGCTAAAATACTCAATTGCCAGGAAATGACAGAAATATAACATACTTAAAGCTTTTTCAAAAATACTCACTATCCTATGGAACAGCATCGATTAACTGAAATATCCACCTCTGCCCATACATGTAAATAAATAAATAAATAAATAAATAAATAAATAAATAAATAAATAAATCATACACAATAACAAACAATGGTTGCAAATTATGGCCAAATGTATCCCCATCTTTGTATAAACCAGTTATACCAGTTGTACATCCACTGGGAATTTGCCATGGCTATGCTATACACTGGGTGATGTACTCATGTCTAAAACATGAATCAGCCTTCAGAACATTAATTCACCAGGATGGTTGGATTCTTAGGTTCAAGGAGCCTCCCTCCGCCATCACAAAATGACCCTATGCAATAACAACTGATATATAGTAGGCACTCTAAAGTGCTCTTTGGATAAATTAACAAAAAAATGAATTGCTTAAAATGAATATATAACTGAATTAATACTCCTTAATAAATTACTAAATCTGAGATTTGTTTAATAAATGTATACATTAAAAATTCAGCTAGAAACAGTCTGATTCTACTTAACTGAACCAAAACACACTGATTACCTAACTTGTCATTCTCTAAAAATTTTTCTTTAAATTAAAAAAAGTCACCTAGTGTGTACAGCATTCTATATAAGATATAAGATTTGATATAGTATTCAAAAATATGTCAAATGTTAATTCTAGATAGGGAATCAAAAAAGTACAAGGCAGTTCATGATATATATTTTAAGAGGGGTATACACTATTAAAATATTTCAGAGGACAAACAAAACAAAGGGAATGCAATGAGCCATTAATGTCAAAGACCAGATCTCAACTATCCAATTTGTAATCTGATGGACAGACTACAGTATATCTTCCTTAACCTGTCCAATTCATTAACAATTCAACAAATATTTAGGTATCTACTATGAGTTCTTTATTGTATTAGTGAAGCAACAAGCAAAATACAGGGTGTGGCAAAAGTAGGTTTACATTTCATATGGAAAATAATACAATAATTAATAAATAATAACACAAGGATAAATTCTATGTTTCGAGTACTCACAACTGTAAACTTACATTTCCCTTACCCTATATAATCATTTCTCTTTTGGGACATACCTACTAGTCTGCTGAGTCAGGAAATGCACACATTTGTTGGTGTGGAGGGATATATACTTACTACTTTTCTCTGGTTAGTCTATTTATAAGCTACAGTGGTATACTCACCGATGCTCCCATAATGTATATGTGGAAGAACATTGAGAGCCTCTTCCAAACAATTAATATGCTAATAGCCTTTAAAGTCAATCCACTAGAAATAAAAATGCAATGTTACTAAAGCTTGCCCTCAAGCATGAAACTACTAATAAAACAAACACTAAACTATAAACATAATGAAGTACACTGCACAATTTAACACGTGTCCTAAATATTTCATCTACTGTTTTATCCTATCTTGTGGACACCAGGTTAAACGTACAGTAGCTGGAAGATTATTTTTGTGAGACTGAGAGTTATACTAATATTCTGTTCTGTATCTTTTATACAGTTATTATCCTTAAGGAAGATTAAGGGAGACACATCGGAGGAAAAGCAGTTAATAGTGACTGTTGGCATCAGATTCACAACTTTATGATAAATATTGGGAAATTTTGGAAAAGTGTAATCAATAACAGAAAATAATTAATCCTTTGACAAAGGACTGGTAACCTGAATTATGGATCTTCCATACTAAAAGAAGAAAGGACTACTAAAAATTTTAAAGATATTAACTCAATAATTTCTGCTAAAAATCTTTCCAATTAAATATGAGAATTAATTATTCATATGCCATCATGCAGTTTAGAATATATTAAATGGAATCAGTAGTGTACTTTTCTTTTTGTGTAACCAGTGACATTTATTAGGAGGAATTTCTACAGGCTGCCAATCCCAGAAACACTCCCTTTCCAATAAAGTGAACAATACTTAAATATGGGAAGAATGCAGTTAGATACTAAATTATGACATATGATATGATAAAAAAATATTTTACTTTAGGTATTAAAAATTTTTAATCTAGTTGGGCATTTCTAATGAAACATTTTATATATTTAATTTAAAATATTTATAGAAGGATTTTTTATATCTCAAAGATGAGTCTAACCTTGTATTTTTTTTTAATCCTCACCTGAGGACATTTTTTTTATTTTGTTCAGATAGAGTGGGAGGGGGAGAGAGAGAGAGAGAAACATCGACGTGAAAGGGACATATCGAGTGGTTGCCACCCACACGACACAACCAGGGCCGGGGACAAACTGCAACCGATGTATGTGCCCTGAGTGGGAACTGAACCCTGGTCTCTCCAGACCGCAGGCCGACGCTCTAACCACTGAGCCAAACCGGCTAGGGCTAACCTTGTATTTTAAATTGAAGAAAAAGTGCTACTGAATTATGCTATTTCAAACAAAATTAAATACTCAAACAAAAGTATAATTATTTAAAGATGTAATAGTAATAGCTATTTTATAGTTGACTATAGTATTCAACATCTCTACACAATGATTATTCAGTTCTTATACTAATATACACTTTCTGAAAATGTCATGTGCATCCTAGAATTCATGGAGTTAAATTTAAAACATGTTAATACTCTACCAAATGTGCTGAGACATCAAGGAGACTTTAAGATATGATCAATAGAGAACCAAATCAATGGATTACAGTAAGACTCTCATTTGTGACACCCTTATCTTCATACAAAGTCATATGGTCCCCAAACTAAAAAGTCATTTGTTTCTAAATTAAAGAGGTGTAAAAGATTGTTTCTGACCTTAAAAAACACTCCTGCCATTTAAACTGAATATAGAAATAAGGTTTTGAACAAAGAATACACATGTGCATATATTAAAATTAATTTATTTGATGGATTCACTGACTTCTTTCATCAAGGAAAATGACGTAAATATATTTCAAAGGTTTTTTTATAGAAATAAACTCTATATTTAGATACTTTTTTGAGCCCTGAGGGTCTGCCAGATGCTGCTATATGCTATATTTATATAGCTTCACTAAAATAGAGAGAGAGGGACGGAAAGGGGGAGAAAATAGAGAACACTGTAACAGAAGCAGCCACCTTCTCCTCGTGCTTGATTTATTCCTTGACAGGTCAGTTTAGTTACTGAATCAGCTGTTTCACCAGTTTTTTCCTTAGTTATTTTGGCACCTTTATATTTTATGTCTTCACTTCCTCATATTTATTGTCATTTCCCCACCTATATACATCCTATGTTTCAGTCAACCTAGATTACTTCTATTTCTAGTTCAATTCAACAGTTTATTGGGAGTAAGTCACTCTGCTAGAGGCAAACCATAGGTCCTGTCTTCAAGGATTTTGTAGACACTCAATTCTATAGCATTAGCCTAGAAATATATTTTGGGATATAAAAGAGAGTATTGTGTCTACCTTGGCGACATGGAGGAGATGACCCCTGAATGAAAATGTGTTGGGAAAAACAGAACAGCATCTTTTGGGCAATAAAGAGAGAGCATATCAGGCAAATAAAGATATTTGGGGAACCAAAAGCAAAAATCCAGGATTTGATGAAGTTCTGAAACCAGCCTTGAAATTTTAAAAATTATAATTATAACAGAATCTGTCAGGGATTTATAGTACAGTCAAGTACACAACTAAAAGCGATATATGTCCTGAAATTCTCTTACCCCAGATATCCTTATGGCACAGTCCCTCAATTTCTTCAGATCTCTGCACTGTGGCCTTCCTAACTAGGGTTATACAACCACAAAATCTCCTGACCATGTTTTTTTCTTTCTATAAATATTTGCAACTTGATACAGTATGCATTTATTCATTTAATTATTTATTCTCTGCTAGAATATAAAATTGAAGAGAGCAGACAATTTCTCTAAAAAATACTTGGCTCATAATTAGCTATTCAATAAGTATTTGTTAAAAGGATACGTGAATAAATGCTGGTCTTCACAGCAAAAACATTTCAGATCCCTCAAAGAAATGTTCCCAAACTGCATGATGCATTCATCTATTGATAGACACCAGGCTGTTTCTATAACTTGGCTATTATAAATAATGCTGCAATGAACATAGGGTTACATATATATATATTTTGAATTAGTGTTTACATTTTCTTCAGATAAATACCCAGAGTCGAAATTGCTGGAATGTCTGGTATAACTATTTTTAGTGTTTTGAGGAGTCTCCATACTGTTATCCATAGTGGCTTCAATGCAATGAAAAAAAGTAATATGTATATATGATGAATAATAAAAAAAAATAAAATCTTGCCATTTGTGACAACATGGATGGATTTAGAGGGTATTTATGCTATAAAAATAGGTCAGGCAGAGAAAGACAAATATTCTATGGTCTCACTTATATGTGGAATCTAAAAATCAAAACAAACAAACAAAAAAAAACAAAAGCAGACTCAGAATCAGAGACCAAAGAGATGGTTACAGAAGGGAGGGGGTGAGGGATGAGTGAAGAAAATGGGGAGGGAATATAGTCAATAATATTATAATAAATTTACACAGTGACAGATGATTACTAAAATTAGTGACATGATCCCACTGTAAGGTTTAAAAATGTCAAATCACTATATTGTAAACCTAAAACTATTACAACTGATATAATATTGTCATCTATTAACTATACTTAAATAAAATAAAGGTTACAAACTTTCTAAAAAATCTGAATCAGTGTCCTCATAGGTCCCCCTCTTACCTGCTAATAGACTCCTCATTCCGGACTTGTTGCCACTGTCAATAGATCTTTCACTCTTGTAGGTATCCATGGGAACATACCCCTTCCCTATCATACCCAACAGCTTCTCAGTTCTCCAGTCCTGTTATTCTTTCTCCACAACGTCTCCCAGATCTCTATTACTTTCATTCATTCCCATGGCTACTATGCTAGTGAAGACTCTTTGCTCACCTCAGCCATACCCTCTCTCTGTCAAAAAATAATTAATTTAACAAAATTGAAAAGTTTCTGCCAATGTAATTTACCCTGATCTCTCATGCCTCCTTCACATTTTTCTTTCTGTACCAGGACATTTCTTCCTAGAGTAAAATTCACATCATGTCACCATACCTAATCGTGTGTACTAGGCCATAAAATTTAAAGTGGGGCAAAGTAGGATTACAGTTGTGAGTACATGAACCAGAGTTTATTCCTATATTATTAATTAATTATTCTATTATTCTCCATATGAACAACTGAAAACCTATTTTCACCCCACCCTGTATACCAAAACTCCTTAGCTTTTTAAGATTTATTGAATGTCTTAATATATGTTTTGGTAAACTTAATATCAAGAATAAGTAATTTCCTCCTTAAGCTAATAAAATGTATGTGTAAAATATTAGTTCCCTAAGCATCCAAACTTCAAGCTTAGCTTTTAAGCTTTTTATCTTAAACTAATACTCATCGTCACACTAAGTCGATCTTCTTGGTACATTCAAAAACCCCAGCACATATATAACACCTCCATCCTATTAGACAGGATTCTCAACTACAGGTACTAGAGAATCAGCTCAACCCAGCTTTCAACAGACAGAAATATGTTGGCATATATAAACGAGATGTCCAATGGATAGGTAACACCGGCAACAGTACGTTAAGTATTAAATTCTCTCTCTACTTCTTTCTGTCTCCCATTCTCCCCCTTTCCCCTTATCTTCTATCTTCATCCTGGCTTGTGTTATGATCCTTCTTCTAAATCATTGCAAGTTTTGGCAATTATGAATAATGATACAAACATCTGTGTGCAGATTGTTTGTGGACATAAGTTTCAACTCATTTGGGCAAATATCAAGAAGTTATATCACTGGATCATATGGGAACGGAATGTTTAATACTGTAAACAAACAGACAAAAAACTGCCAGTGTTTAATTTTTCATTGTAATTAAAAAACTGAACATTTAATACAATTTACGTGACCTAATAACAGCTATATAACAATTTATATACTTGAGTACTTTAGCTTTTTCCTGGAAAGATTATCAATACTTTTATATTAACAATGTTGATAATTTTATAATAGGCTTAGAAAGGTTTATTCTCTGAAAAGAAACACAGAATAATGATCATCCAATTTCCCAAAGATCAGCACTGGTTCCTAAGACCAAATAACTATTACTAAGCATTAATAATAATAGATGTAATTGTTAAATTATGAGAAATAGAATGTGGAATGAGGAGTTAACCACTTGAGACATACTACAACTAAGCTGACTAAATTTACTGAGACCCTACTACGAGCCAAGCACTATTCTGACCACTGGAGACAAAGAAGAAAGGCATAAGGTGTTCCTGCAGATGTCTGGTGGGAGAATGGTGGGGTGGACTATAAACAAACATAATACTATACAATCAGGTAATACTAAGTGCTATGTTGAAAAAGTAAGCAGTGTAGAAGCAGACATCCATCCCCAGGCAACAGAAGCACAGACCAGCAGCTAAGACCCTTCCCCCAAAACTACAGCAAAAGCTGAGCAGGAGTTGACCCCCATGGGGCAGCAGCACTCCCCAGCCACCAGTGGTGGGACCTGGGGCTCCACAGAGGCCTGTATGGTCCAGCAGCCCACAAGAGAAGTGGGAAGCCAGAGCTCTAGAGGAACTGATGTGATCCAGCTGCCCATGGGTCCTGAGGGACCTGCTGGGTGCGGGGGCACCAGAGAGGCCTGTGCAACTCAGCAGCCCACAAGAGCAGTGGGAAGCCAAAGCCTAAGAGGGACTGGTGCAATTCAGCTGCCTGCCCACGGGACCTGCAGGGTGCAGGGGCACCAGGGAGGCCTGTGCGAACCAGCTGCACAAAAGATAGGCTTAGGGGATGTGAAAATGGAGGTGGGGTGAATGAAAGCTACACTGAGGACCAAATGGGAATTACAACTAAACGATCTCCCAGGACCAAACAGGAATTACAACTAAAATAAAGACAAATCCTCAGAAAAAAAGCAACAGAAAAGGAGGAAGACAGGACCATATAACCAGGGAAACTGGTAGGATTTGTGGAGGGTGAGAGGGTGGTGGTTGGGAGCCCATGGACAGCAGCAGTCTTAGCTTTGAGCAGTGCCCTTGGGGAATAAAGACCAAGCCCCCTCCACAGTTCAGAGAGCTGGGATAGAGTGCTAAAATAGCCAGAGCCACTCACCTGAGGGCAATGGCAGAGGGGGGGAAGACTGGGCTGGAACACTGTGGGGACACCCGGGATTTGGAGGGCACTCAGAGTTTTTGCTGAGTTGCAGCCACAAAGAACTGTGGCCAGTGTGCTCCTTCTCAGAGCTGTGGGAAAAAGCAGCAGCACCCCACCCCACCCCACCCCCGCCCCAGAGATTCAGCCTTTCCAGGTGAGGCAAAGAAATCCAAATTGAGGCTCATTAACAAACAGCATCTATACCACCCTCTGGAAATCCTCTTATGCAGATCACCAGGGCTACATCCCAAGACACTGAGTAACTGAGACTACTAACCTCCAGGAAAAGCTAGAGGATAACTGAACCTTTCCTGGGCTTTCAAATTTACTCAGGAAAGTAAGACTTGACAGTGGTGTTAAAGGTGGGCCCACCCAGGCTCATTCAAACCCAGTAGAGGGAGCACAAACAAAAGAACACCAGCACCCACAGGGAAAATTTAGCAGGCTCCAAAACTCACTGAGATAGCCAAAATGGTGAAACAAAGACACAAATCCCAAATGAAAGAACAAGAGAACTCTATCAAAGATGAGAACAATGAAACACAGCTAAGCAAATTATCAGAGGTAGAGTTCAGAGCCATGATCATGAGGAAGCTCAACAGCATGATAAGGACATCAGCACCATGAGTAAAGATATAGAAACATTGAAAACCAACCAAGTGGAAATAAAGAAAGACATACCAGAAATTAAGAACACATTGGAAGGTACTAACCAGCAGAGTAGAGGAAGCCAAAGACCAGATAAGCAAATTAGAAGACAGGGTAGAAACAATCAACCAATCAGAAAACCTAAAGGAAAAAAACACTTAAAAAAAACAGGAAGACAGCTTAAGAGAACTGTGGGACAACGGGAAACATAACAACATTCACATCATAGCAATCCCAAAAGAGAAAGAAAATGGGCAAGGGTTAGAGAATATATTCAAAGAAATAGTGACAGAAAACTTCCCTAATTTGGTGAAGGAAGAAGGCATTCAAGTTCAAGAAGCACACAGAGCCCCAGTAAGAAGAACCCAAACAGGCCCACACCAAGCCACATAGTAATTAGAATGCCAAAAATTAAAGACAAAGAGAGAATCCAAAAGGCGGCAAGAGATAAGCAACAGGTTACCTACAAGGGAAACCCCATAAGGCTCTCAGCTGACTTCTCAACAGAAACACTACAGGCCAGAAAGGAGGGGAATGAAGTAATCAAGGTCATGAAAAACAAGGATCTCAATCCAAGACTACTCTATCCAGCAAGACTATCATTCAAAATTGAAGGTCAAATAAAGATCTTTCCAGACCAAAAAAAAAATTGCGAAGGGAATATATTAACACCAAACCAGCACTGCAAGATATGCTAAAAGGATGGCTGTAATTAGTAGAAGAAATAGGAAGAAAAGTAGAACCACACTAAACAAAGATGGAAATAAATGAGTACATATCAATTATCACTTTAAATGTGAATGGTTTGACTGCTCCGATAAAAAGACACAGAGTAGCTGACTGGATAAGAAAGTATGACTCACATAAATGTTGTTTACAAGAGACCCACCTCACAATAAAATACTCATATAGGTTGTGAGGGATAAAAAAATATCTTTCAAGCAAACAGGCAGAAAAAAAAGCTGGTGTAGCAATACTTGTATCTGATAAAGTAGATTTCAAAATGAAGTCCATAACTAGAGACTAAGAAGGCCACTACATAATATTGAAAGGTTCTATCCAACAGGAAGATATAACCTTAGTAAACATATATGCACCCAATATAGGAGCACCAACATATATTAAAAATCTTCTGGAGAACTTCAAAGGAGAAATCAACAGCAATACAATCATAGCAGGGGACTTCTATACCTTACTGACATCGCTGGATAGATCCTCTAGACAAAAAATTAACAAGGAATCACAGACTCTAAATGAAGCACTAGATCAAATGGATTTAATAGATATCTAAAGAAAATTACACACCAAAACTGCACAATTCACATTCTTCTCAAGTGCACATGGGACATTTTCAAAGATAGACCACATGTTAAGGCACAAACTAAGTCTCTACAAGTTCAAGAAGACTGAAATCATATCAAGCATCTTCTCAGATCACAATGGCATGAAACTAGAAATCAACTGCAACATGAACATTCATAGACATTTGAAAACATGGAGGCTAAATAGCATGTTATTGAACAAAGAATGGTTTACCATGGAGATCAAGGAAGAAATTAAAACTTCCTGGAAACCAATGAAAATGAACATACAACAACACAAAATCTATGGGATGCAGCGAAAGCAGTTCTGAAAGGGAAGTTCATAGTACTATAGGCCTACCTCAAGAAACAAGAAAAATTTCTAATAGAACATATAACCTCACAACTTAAAGAACTAGAAAGCAAACAAAAAGAAAACCCCAGAGCAAGTAGAAGGAAGGAAATAGTAAAGATCAGAGCAGAAATAAATGACATGGAGTAAAAAAAAAAAAAAAAAAAAATTAAAAGGAGCAATGAAACAAAGAGCTGGTTTTTTGAAAAGATAACCAAGATTGATAGACCCTTAGCTAGACTTACAAGAAACAAAGAGAGAGAACCCAAATACCAAAATCAGAAATGAAAGATGAGAAATAATAACTGACACCACAGAAATGCAAAGGGTTGTTAAAAAATATTATGAACAATTATATGGCATCAAATTTGACAATCTGAGAGAAATAGACAAATTTCTAGAAACACATAGTCTCCCAAAACTGAACTGGCAAGAGATAGAAAACTTGAACAGACCAATAACAACAAAAGAAATTGAAGATGTAATCAAGACTCTCCCAGCAAACAAAAGCCCAGGCCCAGAAGGTTTCACAGGGGAATTTTATGGAACAATCAAAGAAGAACTAATACCCATTCTTCTCAAACTATTTCAAAAAATTCAAGGAGAAGGAAGCTTTCCAAACTCGTTTTATGGGACCAGCATAATTCTAATTCCAAAACCAGAAAAAGACACTACTAAGGAAGATGATTACAGGCCAATATCCCTGATGAACATAGATGCCAAAATCCTGAACAAAAACTAGCAAATCAAATCTAGCAATACATCAAAAAATTATTCACCATGACAAAGTGGGATTCATCCCAGGGATGCAAGGCTGGTACAATATTTGTAAATCAATAAATGTGATATACCACATAAACAAAATAAATGATAAAAATCATATGATCATATCAATAGATGCTGAAAAAGCATTCAACAAAATTCAGCACCCATTTCTGATAAAAATGCTCAGCAATCTGGGAATAGAGGGATCATATCTCAACATAATAAAGGCCATATATGAAAGACCTACAGCCAACATCAAACTCAATGGGCAATGACTGAAAGCATTTCCCTTAAGAACAGGAACAAGTCAAGGATGCCCACTTTCACCATTCTTATTTAACATAGTACTGGAAGTCTTAGCCACGCAATCAGACAGGAAGAAAAAATAAAAGGGATCCAAATTGGAAAGGAGGAAGTGAAACTGTCATTATTTGCAGAAGGCATGATACTATATGTAGAAAACCCCAAAGACTCCATCAAAAATATACTAGACTTAATAAATGAATTTGGCAAAATATCAGGATACAAAATTAACATCAAGAAATAGATGGCATTCTTATACACCAATGATGAACTCACAGAAAGAGAAACTAAGAAAACAATCCCATTTACCATTGCAGCAAAAATAAATAAATAAATAAAATATAAGATAACTAAGAATAAACTTAATCAAAGAAATAAAGGACCTATTCACAAAAACTACATTGAAAAAAAAATAGAGGAAGATATAAAAAAGTGGAAGCACATACCTTGTTCATGGATTGGAAGAATTAACATCATTAAAATGTCCATACTACCCAAAGCAATCTATAGATTCAATGCAATCCTCATCAAAATACCAATAGCATACTTCACAGAACCAGAACGAATACTTCAACAGTTCATATGGAACCCAACAAAACCCCAAATAGCCACAGCAATATTGAAAAAAAAAAAAGAACAAATTAGGAGGGATCACATTACCAGATTTCAGGTTATCCTACAAAGCCACTATAATCAAAACAGCCTGGTATTGGCACAAAAACAGGAAGATAGATAAATTGAACAGAATAGAGAACACAGAAATGGACCCAAGACAATATGCTCAATTAATATTTACAAAGGTGACAAGAGCATACAGTGGAGTAAAGACAGCCTTTTTAATAAATGGTGTTGGAAAAATTGGACAGCTACATGCAAAAAAAAAAAAAAAAAAAGAAAAAGAAATTAGACCATCAACTTATACCCTACACAAGAATGAACTCAAAATGGATAAAAGACTTAAATGTGACTCGTGAATCCATAAAAATCCTAGAAGAAAATGTAGGCAACAAAATTTCAGGCATCATACACAGCAGAATTTTCACTGATACATCACCTAAGGTAACAGAAACAAAGGAGCAATGAACACATGGGACTACATCAAACTCAAAAGGTTCTTCTGAACAGCAAAAGAAACAACCACCAAAATGGAAAGGCAACCCACTCTATGGGAGAGCATAATTGCCAATAATACATCAGATAATGGGTTAATTTCCAAAATATATAGAGTGCTGATACAACTCAACAAAAGGAAGACAAAGAACTCAATTAAAAAAATGGGCAGAGGAACTAAATAGACACCTCTTCACACAGGACACACAAATGGCTAAGATACACATGAAGAAATGTTCAACATCACTAATCATCAGAGAGATGCAAATTAAAACAACAATGGGGTATCAATTTACAACTGTCAGAATGGCCGCCATCAATAAATCATCAAACAACAAGTGTTGGTGAGGACCATAGAACACTGCTAGTGGGCAAACAGACTGGTGCAACCACTATGGAAAACACTATGGTGTTATTTCAAAAAGTTAAAAATTGAACTGCCATTTGACCCAGTGATCCCACTTCTAGACATATACCCTAAGAATCACGAATTAGAAAGAACATGTGTACTCTTATGTTCATAGCAGCACTGTTTATAATAGCTAAGATCTGGAAACAACCCAAGTGTCCATTAGTAGATGAGTAGATAAAAAAGCTGTAGTATATGTACACAATGGAATACTATGCAGCTGTAAGAAAGAAAGAGCTCTTATTTGAGATGACATGGAGGGACCTGGAGAGTATTATGCTAAGCAAAACAAGCCAAGCAGAAAAAGACAAATGTCACATGATCTTACTTATTTGTGGAATATAATGAACCAAACAGACTGATGAACAAAATAGACCCAGCGACATAGAGGTAGAGTACAGACTGACAAATCCCAGAAGAGGGGGTGTTGCAGGGGAAGAGATAAACCACGGAACTTATATTCATGTATGCATAACCAATGGACATAGACAACAAAGCTGGGGAAGAGGCGGGGGGTATGGGGAGGAGGGTGTCAATGGGAGGAAAAGTAGAAATATTTGTAACAAAAACAAATTAATAAAAATAATTTAAAAAAACAACAACAGTCATCTCCAAACCAAGAGTTTATCAGCCGAAATGACAGATCAGAAAAAAATGTTAGATATTGTAAAAAAAATTACAGTCTCCCTCTGTAAATTAATGTTTCTTTCGTAAGTCCAAAGTAGCCACAATCATCTCTGCTATAGACCAAGTTACTGATTCCACACTTTGTACATAATGGCATAGAGATTAGTGTGAAAAAGATTTACTTTCTCTTCACAAAATGTGTTTTACAAAATGGTAAATCATTGCCTATTTGGTTTATTTCCACTATTTTGCTCACAGGCTTTTCTGACACAAAATCAATTTTTATTAATTTTCTGAGCAAAGTGAAGAAATTTAGCTAACAGAGAAAAAGCTGTGCAGCAGATAAAGAGGATTTTTTTTTTTTTTTTAGCTAATGAGGAAATGTTTTTAAGTCATAGAATTAAATAAAATGTAATGTATTATTATTATTATTATTATTATTATTATTGGGTATATGTTATGTTACATGTGCTGTTCCAGGTGCTGAAATGTAAGACAAGAACATTTCAAAAGAAATTTGCAAAACTGAAAAGCATTAATCTCCATTGTTCATTTTTACTATGAAATCAGCAACACACACACACACACACACACTGTGGGACCTTGTTAACTTAATAAACCTGCTCAGGCTTTAGTTTCTTCATCTAGAAATGAGTATGATATTATTATCTTATAGTGTTGCTGTGAATATCAGAAATATCAACATGTGAAATGCTTAGGTAGAAACTATTGACACAGGTAATCCTAAATATTTGTTATTTCTATTACATTTTTCTTTGTACTCTTATTTTGCTCTCCCTGCAGAAATAAAAAAAACTTCTATATATTACGAATTTTAAAATATCTTGATATGTCATAAAATTTTTACACTGAATAGTTGTGACTATAGATTTAAAAGCAGGCATTAGATTTCATATCATAAATTTGAATTCTGACTAATTTTATGAATCTTTATCTACTCTAAGCAATTTACTCTAAGAGTTTGTTCCTCATCTATAAAATGGAACATTGCTATCCTTGCAAAGATACTATGAATATCAAATAAGATACTGTATAGAGGTCAGTTAAGATGGTACCTGTTAGATCTCAGGGGTACTATAAACACTGGATGTATTTATTAATGAATATCACAAAAGTGAATATATCAATAACTGGTAAAATTTGTGATGTTTTCTTTCTCTAGAAATCCATCCAATGTATCTTCACATAAATTCACTTAATGATGTCTTTAATCACTGTATTTTAAGCCTACTCACAGGTGAATGTTGATATGAAAATTCAGAATTAAAACATTTACTATTTAATTAGATTTATTTGTATTCTTGCCCCTTATCCTGTGCCCTTTTGTGCTTTAATATATGATAGTGATTTATGTAGAAGCACAAAAATGTTTTAAATAATTTGAAAAAGACATACAATCCCAAAAGCCCAAGTAAAAGCTTTGTAATTTCCCCAAGTTAAAAAAAAAATGTACTCAGTAGCTATCATTTTATTCTAAATATTAAAGTGTGTTTTCCATTATATTTAATTTTTCCTTCTACCGGAAAACTTAAAAGCTAGTTTTAAAATTAGTTGAAGTTAGTTATATTCTGAAACTAATAATTAGAACTTTTTATAAAACCAAAGCTCTTTGTAATTCCAAGTATATCTACCTTATCTTGCTTTATTCAATCCATAGTTCAGAAAAGCAAAACCATATAATTAATCAGTGCAATTTTGTTTTCCATTCTCTGTGGTGCCCTTTTGTAGCTTTCAATTACAAAGAGAAAATTATGAAAAATAAAATAAAACTCAAGTCACCCTAGAAAGCAATGATTTGCACACAAAGCAAAGGACTGAAATTATTTTAATAAACTCTGTAAATGTTGAGAATAAAACAGTAGAAGACAACAGAATGAAATGAAAGCCTAGCCCTCTGAGAGGTGGGCAGCAAATTTGCCAAGCCACTCCACAAGTCTTTTCATATTTTCATTAAAGTTGAAAAACTTAACAAGAGTTTCAATTACGCCCATTACGCCCAGGAGACCGGCTTTTGAAATTAGGCCAACAGATCCTGACTAACTGATAAAAACTAAATGGTTCTTTATCTTAATTGTACATTATTAAAGCCAGACAGAAATACTTAGAGAAATTTAAACTGATCGAGTTCTATTTCACTGAGTCTCCACAAGTTTATATTCCAGTACCCACCTAATTAATATAGAAATTCCTGTGCACAAAATAAAAAAGATAATATAAGATCAGAAGCACAAGCTGTGCAGAACTAACAATGAAACAGATGCATACGCTGTACATGCTTCATTAAATTATAACATCAGAATAAGTTTGATTCCTTTTGATACTTTATCAAAGTATGGTAGAAAACAGTATGTATAATTTGATGATTTACCAAATTAATGGCATTTTAAAATTGGAATTTTATCTTTCATATAAGTACAATTCTCTGACCATAATAAGAATTGGGCATTTAAAAAATTAAAAGTCCTAATCCCCAAACTAATATAGTCATACAGATTCTTCTTTAAGGCAATAGCAGATGATCATTATTTTTGTCAATTAACATCTAATCATCCTTCATTGAACTATATTCCAATTTCCTTCCTGGTAAAATATTCTTCATCGTACTTAATTCACTATCTTTGGTGGAGTTCAAGTTCACTTATACTTAGTTCAGGATTTAACCACAGTGACTGGTTTCTTGTATGTCCAGCACCAGACATGCACCATGAGTCTTTTGCTGTAGATTCTAGGGAAGAAGAAAGTAGCATTTGCCTTTGCAGTGAAATCTGAGAGCATGTTGGGTGTTATAACCACTGCTGTCATATTGTTACTGTGCAAAACAGAGACTGGAGTCAAACCCACAAAATGTAAAGCCAAGAAATGAAGATGTGCCCCAAACTGTGTTTTCTTTTTTTTTTCTTTTTTTAATTTTATTTTTGTTACAGATGTTTCTCCTTTTTAACCCCATTAAAGCCCCCCGATCCCCCCGCCCCGTCCCGGGCTTTGTTGTCCATGTCCATTGGTTATGTGTATATGCATATAAGTTCTGTGGTTTATCTCTTCCCTCCCCCTACCACCCCCTCTTCTGAGGGTTGTCATTCTGTAACCTACTCCCATGTTTCTGGGTCTACCCTATTTCTCAGACTGTTATGTTCATTATATTCCACAAATAAGTGAGACCATGTGGTATTTGTCTTTTTTTGCTTGCTTTGTTTCACTTAAGATAATACTTTCCAGGTCCCTCCATGTCGTCTCAAAGGATAAGAGATCTTTGTTTCTTACAGCTGTATAGTACTCCATTGTGTATATGTTCCACCACTTCTTTATCCATTCGTCTACTGGTGGACACTTAGGCTGTTTCTAGATCTTAGCTATTGTAAATAGTGCTGCTATGAACATGAAGGTACATATATTCTTTCTGATAGGTGTTTGAGTCTTCTTAGGGTCTATTCCTAGAAGTGGGACCACTGGGTCAAATGGAAGTTCAATTTTTAATTTTTTGAGGTAACACCACATTGTTTTCCATAGAGTCTTCACCAGTCTGCATTCCCACCAGCAGTGTACTAGAGTCCCCTTTTCTCCACACCATCACCAACACTTGTTGTTTGATGATTCGTTGATAGCAGCCATTCTGACAGTTTTCTTTATTTCTCAATTTAGCTACCTATTCCCCACCTTCACTCTGGTAAGACATTATAAGTTGCTTTTTCTTTTCATTTACAAAAAAAAAAAAAGAAGAAGATTCAAAAATAAAGATTCATAAATGATCAAAAATAAAAAGAGGCTCTATACAGGAATCTTTTAAATTAATTAATTAATGTATCCATTCATTTAATATTTATTGTATGTCTGTCAATATGACAGGTATTAAAAACTGATTTGGAAATAATTTTCAATGATTTTATCTTTCATTTAAACTTTTTTCTTCCTAGAACATCAAGACTTCTTAAAGCAAAGATATATTTAACTGATATATTTTTCAGACTTCTATACCAAAATATTTTAGCATTGAGATAGAATTCTACAGTTAGGTTATTTATAGAAAGTATGTAGATAAATATTATTGCTCATTAATTGTGTTTGATACACTGACAGCACAGAAAAGTCACCTACCTAAAATGTGTCATCCCATGGAAAGTAATTTTTAAAAACCTAAAATACTTAAAGCATAATCTTAATAATGAGTTAATATAATACTTCCATAAATGATCAATTATAATCCTTAAAAATAAAAATAAAATACTGTCTTATGGTACAATAAACAAATTATCTGATAGGTAAAGCATGGACTCTGGATAGTACCTAGCTTTAATTTCTTTTTTATTTTTATTGAATTTATTGAAGTGACAGTGGTTAGTAAAACTATATAGGTTTCAGGTGCACAATTCTATAATACATTATCTGTATATTGTACTGTGTGTTCATCACACATAATCTAGTTTTCTTCTGTCACCATTTATCCAATTTCTATAAATTTCTTAACATTTTAAGATATAATTACCTTACGTATAAAATGGAGGAAATCATATAAAACTCCATGTGTGGATTTTGTAAGCATATAAATGATAAGGAATCTAAAACATGTAGTACATGACCTGACACATATACTCATTCAATAATTACTCATTTTAAAATTATTATCAAAATATAGTAACATTAGGAAAAAAGTAATCAATTACAATCTTTGAGGAAAAATATACAGATATTAGAATTTAAAAACAACAAGATTTAATTTTTCTCAAGATTCAGGCATTTTGTACATGGCACTTACATTTTTCTTTAAGGATTTAAATAGTTAACAACTTGCACTATTTGTAAAATTATTTAGAACTGTCATGAAAGTGAGAAAATGTAATTACACAGAAAAAAATAACCTTATAATATTTTTTCTTTGATTGTTTTGTTTTCTTGACGTGATATTGCTAAGTACAGCATACAAGAAACTTATTATATTACCTACGTTGTGAAGCACTGATAGTATGATGTGTAAAAGTAAAAAAAAAAAAAAAAAAAAAATCAAGATAGTTCTCAAACTCATTATGTGATATGATGGGAAAGCAGAAGAAAAACTGAATGGTAAACGAAAAATAGTCTTCAAATAACTATAATGTTTTTGGCCAAACTTCCTGTTTTTCAAAATACTGCTGTGTGGAATTTTAAGTTTGTGCTTGCTCTAGAACAGATTATATATACACATATAGGAGGGGGAAATACATTAGCATGGGAACAGCGCAGGGAACTTTTATGAATTCCAGTTTTCTGGCTTTTACTTTTGAGAATATGCTATTAACCTTTAACTAGAGAGATAGTAAATAGCCACCTTACTGGGTTCCACATCTAGGTGAAGTCTCTTAAATTACTTAATGTGCAAAATGTACTCTTATTCTTACCTGTAAATTAATCACTAGGTATAAACTCAGATTTTTAGGTGCATTTTAGGTCATTTGGCATAATTATATTTTGATATCTTGTTTTAAGAGATTTAAAAACCTGTACTTTCTTCTGTCGTATCTATCAATTACAATATATTCATGTCGGCTAGATTCGTAATCCATTTCTCAGGCTGTTTTCATTGCCCTCACTTAATTCTAAGTAATAGCATAGAATGACATTTCAACTTTGATTCTTTCAGAATTACAGTGGTTTCCTTAATTCCCACAGTCAGGCCCCAAGGGACAATTCTTTGAACTTTTAAGATATGTCGTGAAGAACCTGAAATAGAAAAGTTTTTCGTCCGGCCAATGTGGCTCAGTGGTTGAGCGTCGACCCATGCACCAAGAGGTCGCTGGTTCAATTCCTGGTCAGGACACGTGCGCAAGTTGTGAGCCTGATCCCTAGTGGAGGGGATACAGGAGGCAATCCATGTTCTCTCTCATCAGTGTTTCTCTCTCTCTCTCTCCCTCTCTCTTCCTCTCTCTCTAAACTCAATAAAGGAAAAAAAAAATTTAAAAAGGAAAACTTTTTCATTGCACATCACTCTACCCTCCTCAGTAGTCTAGGGCATGCCTTTCACAGTGTCCACCCTACTTCTTACAGGGTCTTCATTAATACAGCCCTTATATTCTGACACTCACTTTTGTGATAACTGTTTTAATACAATGACAGGCAGCACAGCAATGGCTTCGAGGCCGCTGAAGAAGTTCAAGCTGGAGAGAAAGAAGGTGCAGAGACAGTCTGGGGAGAGGTACAAAGCTCATCTATACAACAGGATGATCCACCTACAGAAAGGAGCCAGAGTTCAAATCCAAGGGGCCAAATCACTTTTAATCTCATCAGGGCTATTCTCAAGGGGTCTGACTGGAAGACAAGGACAAAGGCATTAGGTATGGTTAGGTGACTACAAGACTGGACCTAAAATACTGAGAATATTGTTTTTTTCCCATCTCTACTGCCACACACACCTCTCTCCTAGGCAATTTAAAATTTGAACAATAATACAATTTAAACATAATATGATCTTTGAAAAGCCTTAATTTTCCCATGACTAATTCAAATTTTTAAAAATAAGTATCAAACCCTCGTACATTGGTAACTTCACGAAAAGGCCTAATCTTATTGCAGAGCATGTCCAGAAAAATA
Source organism: Molossus molossus (assembly GCF_014108415.1). NCBI lineage: Eukaryota > Metazoa > Chordata > Mammalia > Chiroptera > Molossidae > Molossus > Molossus molossus. The sequence goes on along the minus strand of NW_023425344.1, from coordinate 70,330,643 downwards.
TTCCTAGTTATTGAAAATATCTGTGTAACAGTTACTGAATTGAGGAGGAACTGCCCTGTAGGAACATGACAAGAGGATTTTAACTGAGCTCAAAGAGCTAAAGATTAGAGTCCAAATTCAGGCCCAGAAATAACCCAGGGTAGGAGCTGGGAATAGGGTGAGTTCAAAAGGCCCAGCAGGTAAAACCGTCATAGACCATAGGGGTTTGATGAAGCTGCAGCTGCAAGTTCACACATGGGAAAGGACTGGACACCAAAATAAAAAGATCCAGACTACTTTCAGATACACTTTTTAAAGGGCCAGGCCATCAGATGTAATTATAATTCAGATTAGGGACTGGAGAGGGCTGATTACACCAGAGGCAGCCTTTAGTATCAGAAAGCAAAACTTGACACAGTGAACAAAAATATGCTTCCTTTATACGTTACTTATATATAATGTGCATGTGGTAAATTAGAAAACTCTACAGTGAATATTCATACATTATAAATAAGCATTATCATTCAAACATCTACTCAACTCAAATAAAATCCTTTAAAATCATTTGCCTAATATTTTTCAAGAAAGATAGACCAACTTTCCTCTCTTAAAACCACTACAATAGCATTAATAATCTAAACTTGACTTGCTTTAAAATGGAGCAGACTTTAATTAGCACCAGTTGAAAAACTAACTTCAATACCTTTTGGGGAACTCTCATCACCATGGTCATCATATAATTGTATAACAATTTCTATGAAAACTACTAAAACTGACTCTCCTTTAAGTTTATTCTTTATGCATTTGTATTTATTTACATTTTTAACAAGGGGATGCATTCATATATGTAATAAGGAGATATATTTATATCTAGTAATTAAATTAAGACAGAATATTATGTTATCAAGCTATGAATAGTAGTTTTCTCTGAGAGTATCAATTTATAGTTGTTTGTTATTAGTTTTCTATAACTTTATAAGCAGATATTAATTTGAATATGAATTATATGAAAATGGTTTTATTAAAATATAAGTTTAAAAGCCTATTTAATCTAAAATCAATTTGAATAACTCCTAATTAGGAAAAATGTAAATAGTTATTATCCAACAAATATTGAAGATCTATTTAAAATATATATGACAATATCAATAACTTTAAGCATTTAGCCCTTTGCTTCATATAATTTTGTCTGAAAAATTAGTATTTTCCACATTTCCTAAGTGACAGTTCTGAGTCTTCACTATGTATAAAGGACATTTTATCAAAAATGTTCCTTGAATTCATTATGTCTCCAGTTATAGCAATGTATTAAAGGAAAGGACATGGCATAGCTAATATCAGGCTTAGACCTTCTTGTGCTGTAATAACTAAGTATTAAAAATAAGTAACTTTATTGACCAACTCCATAAGACTTACAGCTTTATAGAATATTACATACTTGCATCTCATGTAACTCTGTCAACAGTTAAAGATGGATTCTAATTTTCAAACATACTCCTAATCAAAGCAGGATAAATGTTATATATGCAAGGTGCATAAGAACAAGTATATGTAACTACACTAGGCTGTATGTATTGAAATGTAGCTTGGAAAATAGATATTACCTTATCAACAACAGTTAATGAATATGTATAGACAAATAGTATTACAATTTAATTACGGATAGTAATTATGTACATACACCCTCCTCCTTGATTCTCAGCTTTGTTATACAAAAGTATGGCTCTGCTAAATATTTGCTCTTCGCAGTTTGTAACCTACGCTATTAAAATAAAAATAATAAAACTAGTTTAAAAAGAGTGTAGCAAATGGGAAGTAAAATATGGCCAGAAAATCATTTTCAGATTTTTTTTTTTGCATGCTGTGAAATGTATACACAACTCAAATGATTCTTCCTCACTGGCAAAGGTGGTCCCACACAGGAAATCTTTCTCCTCTCTTGTAATTCTGAACCTATTCTGTCAACATGATTGAGGCATGCTTATGTCCCTGTTTCTTCGTAATCCTGCTAAAAAAATTACCACCACTGTCCACAGTCACACTTAGCCTCACCGCCCCAATGCTGTGCTTTCTTCACCCAAAATTTCCCCGACTTTTCCTGTAGGCATAAAATCAACCCATTTTTGTTCTCTTCACTCATGCCATAGAAAATTATTATAATATCCCTTCTATGCCTAAAGAAAGGAATACATTTCCAACCCATTCTCCATGAGAGAAAGGTGCCTCCCTCCAGCCCTGCCTCATGTGCTCCTCCCCACAGAATGAGTGGACTGAGAGGTTGTCTCACCGATACCCCTGGGAAGACACTCAGTAAGAGTGCTCTGCGTAGGCTCTTTGGCCCTCTCTCCTCTCCTTCAGAGCCCCCTTCCTGATGTCTTCTCTTGAACTGTGAGCTCCGAGGGAATGCAGGGTGGAGCTGTGAGTGGGGGTGGCTGACATGTGACAAGCTCGGGTAGGGAAACAGAAAGCGCATTTTGTTCTCAGCTTCTCCCTGCAACTTCCCTCCAGCTCCACCTGACCTTTCCCTCACTCACCCCAGGACTAGTCTCCCACCGGCTCAGAACACACAGCCAATGTAGAACATGGAGAACCCAGGCTCAAAAACCCCAACTCAGAAACATCTATTCTCAGTATTATTATATTACACAGAGCAGATATAAATCTAACTCAATATAATAGTAGTTTTTAATGAAAAAAAAAAATTTAGAAGCCTTATTTCATCTCAGTAAGAAAACTCTCAGGGCAGGGTTAATATATAAGGACTACCGATTATTTGTTCTACACTTCTTTACATTCTAGGTCATTCCAATTATTTTTTTAATCCTCACCCAAAGATATTTTTTTTTTATTTATCTTCAGATAGAGTGGGAGGGAGGGACAGAGAGAGAGAGAGAGAGAGAGAGAGAGAAATATCTATGTGAGAGATACATATCAACTGGTAGCCTCCCGCATGACCCAGACCAGGGTAGGGGATGAACCGTAATTGAGGTACGTACATGTCCTTGACCAGAATCGAACCCCTGACTCATTGGTCTGTGGGCTGATGCTCTAACCTCTTAGCCAAACTGGCCAGGGATAGGTCATTCTAATTTTTATCTAAATAAATATATCTTTCCATCCAGTGAGCTTCACATGTGTAGGAAGCATATAGCAGCTATAATTTCAATTCACAAAAAATAGCACCCATAGGCACACAATTGGACACAATACTACCCTATTCAACTAAACATCACAAGCACAGAAAATACACTTGCATATGACATTCACCTACTCAAAAGTAGAAACTAATGCACAAACACAGCACATTGCTAAAATGCACAAAATGTATAATCTAAACTGTATGTACAAATCGAGGTTTCTCTGATCAGTAAAAAGTATTTTCTACCACCTTGTTTTATACCAGTGGTTCTCAACCTGTGGGTTGCGACCCCTTTGGGAGTTGGACAACCCTTTCACAGGGGTTGCCTAAGACATAACAGTAGCAAAATTACAGTTCTGAAGTAACAACAAAAATAATTTTATGGTTGGGGGTCACCACAACATGAGGAACTGTATTAACGGCATTAGGAAGGTTGAGAACCACTGTTTTATTGGATATTGCGTGTGTGTGTGTGTGTGTGTGTGTGTGTGTGTGTGTTCTTTTATCTGCCTCTTTAGACTCATTTTTGATGGCAGCAACTGTCTTCCTCAAGTCTGCAAATTGTACAGGACATTGCACATAATGGGCACTTATTGAATATTTGAATGTATTTGTTAATGAATTAGGATACATATCCAAGCAAAACCTTCTGGGTTATACATATACATATCCAGACACAAACACCCCAAGAAGCATGTGAAAATAAGAGAACTGTGTGATGTTGACTGAAAGGCTAGGTTTGAGAAGGTATGAGCAGGTAAAATGTGGCTAGAAAGGGAATATATTGAGGGGTAAAAGAAACTAACCATTTAACAAAGTAGGCTCAGGATTTTTACATTAATTATGCAGAAATAATGTTCTCATTCTCATAAAATGATTAAATACTCTATTTACTACTCAAATTATTCATTACTAAATTTATATAAACACTTGAATGTTTAAAAATTACACTGAATGTTCTGTTAGTCTAATTCTTCCAAGTTTCTAAGTTAACTCAGCAAAATTTTAAAATATTAAAATTTAGTGCAGTGTTTAGGTCATGCTCATATTCCAAAACACATTAATAATTTTTCAGTAGTTGTTTTACTTCTTTTGTAAAGAAAAACTACTTGAAAAACAAAAAGACTGCCATTTAATCAATCTGTTTTAAAAACTAATATTAAACCTGTTTTAATGTAATCATTCAAACATAAGCAATCATGAGTTATTTCTGCCTTGCTTTTTTGTTATTCACATGCCCGTTTTTTTTGTTTTGTTTTGTTTTGAAATATCAGATCTCGGCTCTATAGTAATCACTATATTTAATCAGTTGTGTTAAACTATAAATTTCTCTAATCAAATTATAGAAATAAAATTTAATCATTTTTAATTATGGAAATTGTTACATTACTTATTGATTTACAATGGTTGCACCATAATTGAATAGGTATATGTGGTTGTATATTTGAACTCAAAAGAGGTGTTCTACCTTATTCCATTTCCAGAATTGAAATCAATGATTCAAATAAGTAGGAGGTACAACATAATGTGGAGACATGTTCAAAACTAAAAATTTGGATGAAAAGAGGGGTAGCAAATGAAAGGAATGGGTAACATGATCCTCACCTAAAGAGTGAAAGGGAATGAGTGATTTACAGATAGCTTGAGACCTTGCCAGAGTTTATAATGCTTTCCTCAGCAAATAAGTTGATTGCGAATGAATAATTTTTCAGGTGACATAACACTTGCAACTCTAGAAGACAACTCATATTTCCACTGTGAAGAATTTCATGATAAACAAGTCATTTAATCTGATATACAGTGACAGATGATTAAGACAGTGCATTATACTGTATTCAGAGTTCTTTTTTTCAGGACTATCAATCCAACCATAATGGTATGTTAGAAAAGCATGCACACTTGGACAATTCCTCTCATAACAATAGCATTCCAAATGTTTCTGCAGATGTTTAGTGAAGATTGCCTTTGTGACAAGAAAAGATGTTTAGATGCTCATAAGCATAAAAATATACACAAGAACAAGGAGAAACATTTTCCCAAGAGAGTTAACTTTGTTCCTCTCTTGTACTTTTTGAACTGAAGTTTCAATGTGGGACATCAACTTTAATAAGTTTTTAAACATAATAGAGCATACTATTAATTGTCATTTTAAGGGGCAGAGTATCTCCCCCAATACATAAAGTGTTACTGAAAGTTTTACATGGAAAATATCAAGGCTTTGTTATATAAAAAGTGGGTTCAGATTCCACTTGGGTATATAGCAGTAGGAAAATAGATGATGTGACTATGAACTACATCAGCAGTATAAAAAGCTCTTCATGTTTCAGGCACCTGTAGTTGGCCTATTGGAGCTACTATTGATCCTGATGGATATAGCAACTGCTAATACTCTTACCTTTTATTGTCTACTTCTTTCTGTGGCATTATAATAAATTGTCACAATTGAGGTAATGTTTCTGTTTTTCTTTTTTAAAACTGAGACATATAAAACCTATTATATGCATCTATAGAAAACTTTTTATGTGAAAAAGAAACAAAAACAGAAACTAGAGACTGGTACTTGGAGAATTATAGAGCTGTTAAATGGCAAAATAATTTTCCTTTATTTTAGTTATTTGTTCTTATATCCATCCTGTTTCTACAAAACATAGTTAGTGTATCATTTATATGTAAAAATTTTCTACTTTGATATATTTCCCTTTTAATTATATACTCCTTGATATTACTAAAAAGTGCTTGCAATATAGTATTATAATTTATCGAAATAGCATAGGTTATATAAGCACTCAACAATACAGATGATAGTGATAATATTATCAATGTAAGCAATGCTTTCCAGATTGAAAAAAGAATAAAAAGTTATATTTTAATCAACAAGAAAAATATGATTTGGTTTTAAAATTGTTTCAATTATGCTACAAATAATTCTGTTACTTTAAAAATAACAATATGACAAATGGCCAAGAGACATATGAAGAAATGCTCAACATCACTATTCATCAGAGAGATGCAAATTAAAACAACTATGAGGTATCACCTCATGTTAGAATGGCTGCCATCAACAAATCATCAAACAAGTGTTGGAGAAAAGGGGACTCTAGTACACTGCTGGTGGGAATGCAGACTGATGCAGCCACTGTGGAAAACGCTATGGTGTTACCTCAAAAAATTAAAAATTGAACTGCCATTTGACCCAGTGATCCCACTTCTAGGAATATACCCTTAGAAACTTGAAACACCAATCAGAAAGAATATATGTACCCCTATGTTCATAGCAGCACTGTTTACAATAGCTAAGATCTGGAAACAGCCCAAGTGTCCATCAGTAGATGAGTGGATTAAAAAGCTCTGGTACATGTACACAATGGAATACTATGCAGCTGTAAGAAAGAAAGATCTCTTATCCTTTGAGATGGCATGGAAGGAACTGGAGAGTATTATACTCAGTGAAACAGGCCAAGCAGAAAAAGACAAATATCACATGATCTCATTTATTTGTGGAATATAATGAACTAAACAAACTGCTGAACAAAATTAGCCCAGAGACATAGAGGTGTGGTACAGACTGACAAGCCTCAGAGGAGGGGGGGTTGTGAGGGAAGAGATAAACCACAGAACTTACATGCATGTATACATGACCAATGAATATAGACAGTAAAGCTGAGGATAGGGCAGGGGGAAGGGGAGGAGTATGTCAATGGGGGAAAAATGAGAAACATCTGTAACAAAAACAAATTAATAAATAAAAAAATTTAAGAAAAAAAACAACATGAAGCAGAAAATGAAGTCAATCACAAATTTAAATTAATTTTTAGAGATCTCTATAACTGGTTTCAACACACGCAAAAATATGTCAAATAGCCCTGGTTGGTTTTTCTCAGTGGTTAGAGCATCGGCCTGCAGTCCAGAGAGACCTGGGTTTGGTTCCCGCTAAAGACATATACCTCAGTTGCAGTTTGTCCCTGGCCCTGGTTGGGTCGTGTGGGTGGCAGGCACTCGATGTGTACCTTTCACATCGATGTTTCTCTCTCTCTATCTCTCTTTCTTCTCTCTCCCTCCCACTCTATCTGAACAAAACACAAAAAAATGTCCTCGGGTGAGGATTAAAAAAAAAATATGTCAAATAAACCAACATAGCACATTTTTAGAAATTAGCAAGATTTTAATAAGTTAATGAGACTCTAATGTCTTAATATTATTCATTTTTATTAACTTTTGTTTGTTAGAAATTCATGAAGGTATTTATATGTATGAGTTTAATTTTGATGGAAATGAAAAGAACTTTATGCTAGAACTATACAGCAAAGATTTTCTATTGATAATACATATTGATACATACATTTGAGGGATACAGGATTTGCAGCTGGGTTTCAAGTTTAGCCTGACAACACTTATTAGTGAACAAATACCCTGTACCAGGTGTTGTCTTAAGTGCAGTGTGTTACAAAGACATGGGTTTCTGGGCTGATAGAGCTTACAGCCTAGTGGATAAGCAATCTCTTTATCTAGTGGATCAACAGTCTCTTTATCAAATAATCATATTTTCAATATGAAAGAAATCCAAATTAAAGAAATAAAACCTACGGAGAATCTGTTTCCATTATTTTATGCAAAATTATATAAGGTTGGTTAACAGAGAGGTGAAGGAAGATTTTCTTAAGGAACTGCCAAAGGACTGAGATCTGAAAAACAAATAGGGGTGAATTAAGTAAGAGGAAGGAAAAGAGGGTGCCAGTGTCCCGCAGCAGGAGGAGGCAGAGAAGAGTCAAAAAGAAAAGGCCACTTTGTCAGAGAAGAGAACCAGGCGAGAGCCTGAGTAAAGGTGAGGCCAAATAGAAGAAGACCCGAACCTGCAGGCCCTTGCACTCACCTTCAGTTTTTCTTACGTGTGCATGAGTCTAAAATTACAGTCAGATGATCAGATTTTCGTTTCAAAGAACAACAAAAATGAACACAAAAGGAAAACAAATGTGAAGTGTCCAGAAAAGGATGTAACAATGAGGGATGTGGTAATGGAGAAAAAAAGATCAGACAGGACTTGAAGAAATAGCAATGACAGATTTAAGTCACTCAACTCCTCTGGATGTAATTTTCCTCAAATGTAAAATAAGGGGGTTAGACGGGATGACTTCAAAGATCCCCTCCATTTCTAACATTCTATGAAACAAGTAATTTGAAAATGAAGCCTGTACTTAATGGAGAAGATAAGGGTATAGATAGTAAAGTTGCTAAAAGCTTAGTTAGACACCTCTGCAGGGCAAATGTCTCCTTGATCCTATTGCAACGGAGATATTCTAAACTGAAAAACTGAAAAGGTAATTTGTATTTCTGTTTCCAAAGAATAAATGATTAGCCTTTTTAGCAAATTGCATGTGGTCTCCCCAGAGGAAGATAATTTCTCTCTTAGCTCAGCTAAAGGGTTATTTTAATACATTAGGGAAGTAATAAGATAATTTTCTGCAAATTGACAAAAGTTTTTTCACAGCAAAGGAAACCATCATCAAAACAAAAGACAACCTAACAAAGAGAAGAAGATATTCACCAACAATACAATCGATAAGGGGTTAATATCCAAAATTTATAAAGAACTCACAGAATTCAACACCAAAAATACAAAAATGCATTAAGAAATGGGCAGAGGACAGGAATAGACACTTCAAAAAAGACACACAGATGGCCAATAGACATATGTAAAGTTGCTCAACATCACTAATCATCAGAGAAATGCAAATTAAAGCCACAGTGAGATAACACTTTACACCTGTCAGAATGGCTATCATTAATAAATTGTCAAACAACAGTGTTGGCGAGGATGTGGAGAAAAGGGAAGCCTTGTGTCCTGTTGGTAGGTATGCAGATTGGTACAGCCACCATGGAAAACAGTATGGAGGGTCCTCAAAAAATTAGCAGTGGAACTGCCTTATGACCCAGTGGTTCTACTTCTGGGTATACTGTATATATGAAGAGACCCAAAACACTAATTTGACAGAATATATACACTCCTAAGTTTATTGAATCGTTATTTAAGAAATGGAAACAACCCAACTGCCCATCAATAGACAAGTGGATAAAAAGTGGTGGTACATATATAGAATAGAATATTAGTCATAAAACAGAATAGAATGTTACCGATTGCAACAGCATGGATGTACCTAGAGGATATTACAGTAAATGAACTAAGTCAGTCAGAGAAAGACAAATACCATATGATTTCACTCATATGTGGAATCAAAAGAACAAAATACATAAATGAACAAACAAAACAGAAATAGATTCACAGATACAGAGAACAGACTGATTATTGCCAGAGGAGAGAGGAGTTAGGAGGTGGGTAAAAAAGGTGAAGGGATTAAAATTACAGATTGGTAGTCACAAAATACTCCTGGGAATGTAAAGTACAGCATAGGAAAAACAGTTCAATAACATTGCAATAACTATGTATGGTGCCAAGTGGGTACTTGAAATGCCAGGGGAACCACTTTGTAGAGTGTATGATTGTCTAAGCGTTATGCTGTATACATGAAAATACTACAGAATAATATTTAATGTAAACTGTAATTAAAAACAAAACCAAACAGAGACAAATAGAAAATTTTCCAAGAGTTTTTTAGAGTCATTTCTTGGCTTTTCTTGCTTCACACTTGCCCCAGTTATCAGTGTATCTACTCGGATACTCTATCTCCTCTATGAGTACTGCTCTGAATTTTTTGTCCCCAATCATGATCTATCTGTGAATTCAATCCCATATTTTCTACCACCTCCTAATAATTAATAACAGAAAAAAATTAAATGTAATTCTTAATAAATAATAGTCCTGAAAATTATAAAATCCCTGATCCTGAATGATAATGAAAATACTGTTTTTCAAACCTGTGGATTCAGTAAAATCAAGAGTTAGAGAAAAATATATATACTTAAAAGATTATATTAGAAAAACTAAAGGTAAAAAAAAAAAAAAAGAAAAAAGAAAGATTAAAAATAGAAAATTAGAAGTTAGGAGAAAACAGAAGAATTACACAAATTACACAGCAGAGAGAAAATACTCTTAACAGTACAAACTGATGAAATGGAAAACAAAAAATAAAAGGGAAATAAAGCAAAATGACTAAAAAAAAATAGCAAGCCTCTAGAAAATAAGTAAGAACAAAAGAGAAACCAAATATAAATGACTTGAAGATTTAAAAGAAGGACATGACTATAAAACAAAAAATATTACTATCAATAATTTATGTCAAATATATTTAAAGTTTAGGTGAAATGGAAAACTCCTAGAGAAATAAAAATTACTAAAACCAATTCAGAATGAAAACAGAAATGTTTGGTTCTAAAATATGTTGCTCTTTAATCAGTTGTTATTTATTTATTTTTATTATTAGTAAAAACCATACTTCTTTTCGAATTTACTTGGGTTTTCAGCATTTCCTTGGGAGCTAGCTAAAATACAGAGTCCTCAGTATAACCTAAACCTATAGACCCAGACTCTCTGCGGATGATACCTGAGTATCTGCGCTTTCAATTAGTTTTCTGAGTGATACACCCTAATGCTGGAGAACTGACTTACATTTCACCTACTCATAACAGAGACCATCTGCTTATCTGCATTGAAAAAGCCACCTGGAGTGTCACCAAGCACCTGTCCTCATGACTGCAGGTACCATGCCCTTCCAGCCTGGTTAGAGTTCTTCCCGTGGCTGCAGCTGGGTCTAGCCCTCTAGCACCTACTATGTCCTAATGCACATTCATCTTTTACATGATTGGCCACTAACTAACTATAGGTACTTAAAGCCAGTACTCCCATTAAGTTCTAATCTTTGCTCCCTGTATAGATGTCTCTATATTTTAAAAGAGAAAATAGAATGTTACTTTGCTGTCATTTTTTTTCTATCATGCTAAAAGTCTCTTTTAGAGACAACCTCTTAACTACCCCTATTTCTTTTTCTAATTTTACAGTTTAGTTGATCAAGGAGCCTTTTTTCTTATAAAATGAGTTTTACAATTTGAACATGCTATCTAAATGTTTAAAATTCATTTGGCATGATTACTAGGCTCCATATCTACTGAAGTTATAAAAACATGCTTTTAGATCTACTTTGATTTTTTGTTAATCCTCACCTCAGGACATTTTTCCATTGATTTTGAGAGAGTGGAAGGAAGGGTGGGGGAGAGAGAGAAACATTGTTTGGTTGCCTGCCGCAGGACTCTGACTGGGGCCAAAGATCGAACCTGCAACCCAGGCATGTGCACCTGGCCAGGAATTGAACCTGTGACCCCCTCAGTCAGCAGGCCGATGCTTTAACTGATGAGCTGAACTGGCCAGGGCTAGATTTGCTTATTAAATCACAGCAGAAAAATATACTAAAAACTCACTGTGAAAAGACTAAACATATAATTTTCTGCAGAAACTTTTAAATATTCACGTTTCCCTTTCATTTGATTAATATTATGTGTTTCTGATCAATTAATTTGGCAAATTTTTATTGTGCTACTATTATGTGCTAGCCACTGAGTTAGAGCCTAGAAAATCAGAAATAAAAATAATAAGAAATGCTCCCTGCCTTTTAGAATTTTAGAGTAAAATCTACATAGGAATTGTATTTGGAAGCAGCCATTGTATTAATAAATTCTAAACAATATTTTGTAAGTTGTTTTTTTTTCAAATCATATTAACTTGTAACAAATACTTAGACACTAAGTTACAGAAGAGAAGGGGAAGGGTTGAAATCTACAGTCTCACATACATAGAATTGACTAAGTTATTACACTGGAGTAAATTTACAAGAAATAATTACATGCAATCATTCATGTCAACCCAGGGGCAAATTGCTGAGATGAGACATTCTTGAATAATATCAGATTATTTATAAGAAAAAGAAAAAAGAAATGATACATTTTTCTTTGCTCTTATTAATATAATTTGGTAGATTTGTGAACTTGCTAAAGACAAAACAATTTTTAACATTGTTTCTGCTATAAGTGATTCTGTATTCAGCAGCATTTTGAATATTTTATTCTCTCATCCACTCTTGATTAAGTGCCTATTTTGAATCTTCCTTGATTTATCTCATAATGTTAAGGATAAAACAGTGAGTAAGATAAGAGTCCATGTTTCCTGTCCTTAGAGAATTACATTTTTCAGAGCCAGACCTACAATAATCGAATAATGACAAAGAACTTGCAAAACGAAACATTTACTATGGATGTGATAAGAGAGTAAAAGAGGATTTAGGCCAGTCCGGAATCTGGGAAGGCGTCCTTGAGGAAGTGATGAACTTGCTGAGATCTGAACACTGAGATGAGAAAAGTGCTAATGCATTCTCACCCAATGGTTTGTTCTACTCTGGAAGGAAAGGGCTCACTTGAAACATTCAGTATGAGCAAGAATTTCATTTGTAAAATTTATGAAAAAAAACAACAACAATGTAGTGGGTAGTGGTTCAGAACGAGTCACCCCAAGATGTGTTTCTGCAGGGTTCCCATACAGAAGTATATAATTAAATGAAGTCATTTTTTCTTGCTAATCTGCCTTATGTCTATCTGATTTATTTGACCAGCTGAAAGAACCTCAAGGGTTAAGTTTCTTTCTCCCCCACATCAAGCTGCAGTTGAAAGCTAAATGGGTCTATTTCCCAATTAAAACGAAGATTTAAGAAGGACAGTATTTCATGAACAATAAAGAAAATAGGTTGAACTGATTGACTTAAAGTAACACAACAACAAATAATAGAGCAAAACTGTTGCTACTGGGTACACTTGTGTGTAAGAAATCCCTGACTGCAGGTCAAGCTGTGGTCAGTACCTGTCCTGTAATTTCTGCTTCCCACATGGTATGGGCAGTGAGCCTTGAAAGGAATTTCTTTTATCAAATGCAGACCATGAAATAAAATTTGATCACTCAACCTATGTCTTCAAATGATTTTAAATTTTAGACCATCTCTCACTTTTATTATTTTATTTTTTTTTCTTTATTGATTATAGAGAGAGAGAGGAAGAGAGAGGGAGAGAGAGATAGAAACATTGATTGGCCACCTCCTGCATGCCCCCCACTGGGGATTGGGTCCACAACCTGGGCATGTGCCCTGACCAGTAATCGAATTTGTGACCTCTTGATGCATGGGTTGATGCTCAGTCACTGAGCCACATCTGCCGGGCAATCTCTCATTCTTAACAAACATTAATAATGACATGACTCACCAAAACAGAAATTAGCATAAAATTAGTAAGAAAAAGGGTTAAGCTGTTATCATCATAGGCTTCTTATTTAGACCTACAGTGAAAAAGTCTGAGGGGCAACATTACTGGAACAGGAATCAAGCACACCCACTGCTACAAACTAGCTCAGTGTCCCAGATCAAATTAATTAACTTTTCAGGATTTGACCTACAAAATAACAAAGGAAGAGATTAGTACTGAAATTAGTTCTGAAATGTAAGACAAGGTGAAAAATCATGATTCCAAGGGTTGCTTTAAATTTTAAACTGAATTTATTTGTTTTGCTTGCAGTCTATCAACTTTCTGAAAACCATGACTAGACAACAACCTTGCACTTTCCTGAGTATTAATAGTGAAAAATTGACCTTGGTTTTAGCACAGGCTGAGCTTGACTATTATCTTTCAAGAAAGCAAATTTAAGCAATAGAAATCAATTGTACTGGAAAGATGGGCTGGAGATAGGAATGAAAAACTGTGCTTTCTTGGTTTTATTAAAACAGGTGATTCATTTGTAAATGTGAAGCCATCCATTTTTACAAGCCATTGCCCGTCAGCTGGTGTATGGAAAGTGCTCATTTACCATTCATTTAAATAAATACTGCACTCTAGCGAGGCAGAGCTGAAGAGCAGGCTCTCTCAGCCAGCTGGGCAAAAAGATGGACTCAAGAAAACCGTTCTACCTCTTTGCCTCAGTAATAAAGAATGCCTTTGTTTCAGATCATTTAAACAAGTCTAGACAATTTATAATAATTGTGTGTAGAAGTATATTTTCCAGGAGACTGAATCCATAACTCTAAAAAATACCAGGAGGGCCACAACTGATTGCATTTTAAATTCAGAAGATGGTGGTAGAATGTGGAACTGGAAGGAAATGGTTGATGCCAAGGAATCCAAACCTCAGGAAAATAAGAACAGTGAGGACCCGAGTGAAAATGCATCTGGATTAAGCTCATAGAGGATACAGGGGGTAGGACAGACATGTGGAAGACTTTCTGGGAAGAATTCCAGTTTTAGCAATTTAAAGGGTATCAGAAAGTTTGGCTGTAGTTGGGAAAAACAACAATATTTAGTGACAGCGACTACGTGCCATACATATTTCTAGGAGCTGAGGTTTGACAGAAGAAAAGTCTGAGATGTTGCCCTGGCCAGTTTGGTTCAGCGGTTGAGCATCAGCCTGTGGGCCAGAGAGTCTCAGGTTCAGTTCCTGCTAGGGGCATGTACACAAAAATAAAAAAAAATAAAATAAAAATTCTGAGATGTCCTAAATTTATTACAGCAGGCTGGAAGGTGGAAGTGATACTACTATAATTAGCTAGTTATTAATAATAGAAAAGGAGCACTAGAAAGGTCAGATATTTTAAGCTTGGACATTTGGGCAGCTTCACCAGGGAGCTGGAATTTCACACTACCCACGGAACCACTGGTCCATTACCCACAGAGCATGGAGGGGGTGCGGGTCAAAGGGGAGGATGGATGCATGCACATTCAAGTTGGTGACACAGGGAAGGTGCTTGCTGCCAGTCAAACCTGGAAACAGAGATCAATGGCTAGAGGGGCCAGGGCCACCGCAGGCAAGCCCCTGAAAATTTGGGAATACATAATATGCCAAAGAAAGGAGTTCACTCTCTTGGCTTGTGGCTATTTTATGGTTCTTGGCACTCTTGGCTCTTGGGTCTGTTATCAGTGGGGAGCGCTCCTTGTCCCCACTGATAACAGAAGGATGGAAAACAGATAAATCAGGTAACAGCTGCAGGGCAAAATCAACAAAAGACTGCTTACATTCCTAAGTATGAACTGAATTAATTTCCAGGTGGCTTTCTGAGATTATGTAAAAGAATAGCCACAAGCCACTGACTACCAGGTGCTTCCGCTGCTGGTTTACAAATGAACTTTCTAGACTGTTGCCCACCACTAATCCAAAGAAGCCAACACTTCCTTTTCAGGATCGTGTGCCTATCCCAGAATGAGCCCCGATTCACCTTCCCCTGCCCCCTTTACCTATAGGCAATGCAGTCTTTTAAAGAAACGTACATCTTTCTTTCTCTCACTTGATGAATAAAAAAGCCCATCAGCTCCTGGGTTGTGGGCATGTTGCCTTTTCCAGCCTGAGAATTGCTGCTGCTGGTTTAGACTTCATGTCCCAGGACCTGGTCCTCTTCCAGCTAGGGGTTGGCTCAATAAACCTTTTCTTTCAGAAAAGCAGTCAGCTGTGCAAGTTTTTGTGTTTAACCTATCATAGCAGAGAACACACACACACACACACACACACACACACACACCATCACCACCTGGATATTCTATTCGGGCAGAAAGAGACAAGTAAAAATGTAAGATAAAGAAGTAAATATATAGTATCTTAGCTATTTTTTTTAAATCAAGATTGTATGTTGTATTTTAATAGTGATAAATGGTAAAGGGAAAATAGGCAGAGAGGAAAACTGGCTTTAAATCTTATCATGAAAGTGATACCCCCAAACATCTATCTCTAGAGCAAACCTGTTTGACATGAATGACTATTAACTCACATGTCTATCTAATTGATATCTTAACATGAACACATCAAATTAAAGTGATCTCATCTCTGAAGAACGGGCTCTGTCTGTAACTCGTTACTGGGAGGTCTGTTTCCTACTGCTCAGGCCAACACCTTCAAGTTATTCCTGACTCCTCCATTTCTCCAGCACCCAATCTTTCAGGAAAGCCCTTCACTCTATCATTACTGCTCCTCCCTTAGCAGGAGCTAGCATCAGTTAGTAAAACAGTCCTTTTGCCCTTGTCCTCCTCCAGTCTATCCTCAACATAATAGCCAGAGTAATCCATTTACAACATAAATTACATAATATGACTCCTCTGCTCAAAGCCTTTCAAAGGTTTTCCATTTCCCTCGATATAAAAATAAAGTCTGCATGACCCAACTCTGGTCATCACTCTGAAACCCTTTCCTACCACACCTCTCAGCAAGGCTTTAGCCAGACTGGCACATTTGCTATTCCTCCAACACACCCCCGTCTTTGGACCTTTGCATGTTCATTCCAGATAGCCCCAGGGTTAATTTTCTCACATCCTTAAAATCTTTGTCTAATTGTCCCTTTTGCAATGAGGTTACCCTATTTAACATTGGAAGCCACACCCTCTACATTCTTCTTCACCTTGCTCTATCTACTCTTTATCTGTTACATCTGTTGTGGTTTTTTTGTTGTGGTTTTTAATTTATTTTTTCCATCACCATTTATCCCCTGTATGCCCTCTTCCACCTCCACCTACCTCCTGCACCCCCACAATCACCACGCTGTTGCCCATGTCTATGAGTTCTCTTTTTTTTCCTTTTTTGCTCAATCCCTCCACCCTCCCCCACCCCCAAGCTGTCTGCCTGCTCTCTATGAGTCTGTCTCTGTTTTGCTTAGTAGTTCAGTTTTTTCATTAAATTCCACATATGAGTGAAATCATATGGTAATTGTCTTTCTCAGACTGGCTTATTGTTTACTTCCTACTCTCTTCTAACAAATATAAGCTTCAGGAGGGTGAGGATCTCTGGTTTCTTCAGGGTAGTTTCTCAGGTTTGCCTAGAAAATGCCTGGAACACATCTTCACCACTCAATAAATATTTGTAAACACAATATCTCTGTGTGTGTGTGTGTACATGCAAAGTCTGAGCTCTAACTAAAGCACATAAAGAAAGCACACCTTGTGATGAAAAGAAACTTAGAAACTTTTGAGAAAACGTTGTCCTTGGTGAACGCTGCAACCCTTTGAAGGAATCCCAAACACCCCAAAAGAAGACAGAAAGCCGTTCCTGGAAGCATGGCACTGGCATCAGAAAGAAGGAAATGTTAAAATGACTAACAACTGCAGCAGCATATTTTAATAACAGGCTCGAGAAGAAGACTTCAGGCAGACAAGCAAAATAACTGGAGGCTTACTAACAATGACAATACAGAAGAGCAGGGGGAGAGCCTATAATAAAACTTCGAGAGCACACCCAGCGCTCCCAACGGGCTTTGCTCCATTTGGACTGGGGATGGATGTCTTCACCTTAGTGAGATGGTCCTCAGTCCATAGGAGAAAGGTTGGCAGTGTGGTGAAAGAGGCGGAGATTTTTTGGACAAAGTGAAACACAGCTGTCCGACTGGTGCCTTCAAAGTCCGCCACTGCTGATCACTGGTCATCATATGTGGCCCACACCCTGGAGACTGATGTGAGGGACACAGCCATGACAGCAATACATTTAGGAAACCAGCCCTGGCCAGTTTGGCTCAGCGGTTAGAGCGTCGGCCTGCGGTCCGGAGAGACCCAGTTTCGGTTCCCGCTAAGGGCTTGTACTTCGGTTGCAGTTTGTCCCCGGCCCTGGTTGGTCGTGCGGGTGGCAGACACTCGATGTGTCCCTTCACATTGATGTTTCTCTCTCTCTCTCCCTTCCTCTCTCTCCCTCCCACTCTATCTGTACAAAAAATGGAAAAATATCCTTGGGTGAGGATAAAAAAAAAAAAAAAAGGAAACCAAGGAAGAGCTCCTGATACTCCAGTAAAAAATTGTTTTGGCCTCAAACTGGCTGATGATTTTAGGGGGTCACAGATTTCGTGTGTGTGTGTGTGTGTGTATTTCTCACCTCAGGATATGCTGATACTGATTTTTAGAGAGAAAGAAAAACATCATTGTGAGAGAGAAACATCAATTGCTTACCTCCTGCAAGCACCCTGACTGGGGATCGAACCCACAACCTAGGTATGTATCCTGACCAGGAATCAAACCTGCAACCTTTTGGTGTATGGGATGATGATCCAACTATCTGACCCACCAAGTCATGTGATATTTATATTTCTATTCTAATACAGAATAAAAGCAAATATTTTTTATAAGCCCACAAAGTTTCATTGTTTGTTTTTTGTAATAAGTTTCTATTAATTTTTAGAGAGAGGGTAAGGAAGAGGGAGAGAGAGAGAAATATCAATTGACTGCCTCCTGCATGCTCCCTATTGGGGATCCATCCTTCAACCCGGGCATGTGTCCTGACTGGGAATCTAACAGGGACCTCTCAGTCAATGAGATGATGCTCAATCTACTGAGCCACACCACCTGGGCAAGTTTCATTGTTTTCTAATACATTTTTTATTAAAATAAATGAGAACAATATCGGAACAATTTTTCTTCATTATCTACTGGATCTGAATAGACAACATACAGGAAAAAACTTGAGTTTGGGGGAATTCTGGGTTGAAATCATGACTGCCAGTTACCAATAGTGTAGCAAGAGAAGAGAGAAAAATTCTTTCATAGATGCAATTATCTCATGAGTAAAATGTGGGTTAGACTAACCAATTCAGATTGCTCTGAGGATCAAATGAGAGCTTATTTGAAGGCCCCAGGGTCCCACAGGAACTCTAATTTCCTTTCTCAGAATTGTGTGTGTCACTTCTTCAGAGGAGAAACAGAGTAAGTGAGACTGAAGATGCATGTTGTTCTCTAAGGCATACATTTTTTTTAGTGCTATTTTCTGTCCAAATGTCCAAACACATGTGTGGTATTCTTATCTCATTTACTAAGTTCTTGAGTCCTTACTATGTTCCAGGCTCTACTCTCAATTTGGGATACATCTCTGCTTTCTCAAACTGCAGGTCGTGCACATTGCCTCTGAAGCACTTTATTTTCATTTTAAAGAAATCACACAGAGCCAAAGATGAGGTACTGTCATGCCTGATCTTGGCCAGAGGGAATACGCTATGCAGGTAGCAGATACTTTTTGGAAATTTCTTGACTATCAGGAAGACGACTTTAGAATTCCTCACATTTTCAATCATCTCCTGAACTTATTTCTTCCATAAAACCTTGCAACAAAAGACAGTGGCTTGTGCATAAATTTTCCTAAACTGGAAAAATAAAAGCAGATGATTTATAAAGTTGACATAAAGAACGCTATACAGAACAGAATACCACCTTGGAGGCAGAAAGAGAATGACGTGTCCATCTTCTAGTAAGATAATGAACTACTGACTTCCAGGGTTTGAAGACATTACCAATCCATATGTGCTATTATTTACAAATAAAAGACAACAATGTCTATTATGGGTGAAGGTCTAGCCAGGCTTATAGAGTTAACCAACATTGACATTTCCTCATGGAACATTATTTAGAGAAGAAATTGGTTAAATATATGTAAGTATCAGTTCTCATGTGAAAGAAAGTCAAGAAGAAATGTCATAAAGGAGCAATAGGAAGCATTGCTTTATAAAACCCAAACCTTGATTCTCCGTGTTCCGTATCGTTGTCAGGCCTTTGGGAGTGATCCTCGGGTTTCTCTAGCACTGGGTGCCAGCAGCACACTTGTTTACCCACCTGCCAGCTACTTCCCTATGTGCTTACTTTCCACTAGGCACTGCAGGGTTGGAACACAGAAAAGTACATGGGCCAGGGCCACTGCTTCATTAGGTGTGACTGTGCATGATTTTAGCAGACAAATACAATGCAGCTAAGAGTCTGGTTGCTGATATGAGCACTTCCTTTTATTGTGCAGCTATTTAGAGGAGACCCCATAGCAATTGCCCTGTTTCTCTCATTACTTATGCTATCTTGTGCTGTTGGTTCTAAAACCTGAGAATGCATACCAGAGAGGACGTATCCATTTGATCTCATGCAATAAACACAGTATATGCTATGTTAAATTCAATGGTAGTCTATCATAAGTAACATAAAAACTGTCACCAAAATTTTACAGATAAAAACAAATGGCAATCATAGTTCTTGCTTGTAGTTGGATACACAGACCTCTATGCCTGGAGTCTTTGAAAACAAGCTAATTCTCCTCTAAGAAACAGTTATTGAGAGATTACAGCCTGTCAGGAATGGTTCTAGGTTCTTTGAATTTGTTAATTTATATGACCCTCATAATCCTATGATTTAAAGACTATTATTATGTTCCTTTCACAGAACACAGATAGGAGAGGACTTGTCCAAGGCCAAGTGGTGAAACTAGCAACTGAATCTAGACAGTCCACCACTAAGCCTGCTCTCTGAACTGCTAAGCTGCACTATTAGTTGTAAATAATTAAAAATGTGTAGGCTTATAGTAGTGCTCAATGAAAGGTTAATTGACCCATAATCTGTAAAAATTAATTATTACAGATCAAGTTGATTGGTTTACCTATGTGTGTTTTTCCCCTCACATTTCCAACACAAAAATAATTTAAATTGTTTATTCTTGCTTCACTTTAGTTCATTGTTTATGGAGAACAGAGAGCAGTTCCTGGCATATAGAAAATATTCAGTATGTGCTAACCAGAAGCTACTATGATACCACTGATTTTTCAGTCATATGACTTATTCATTGACAACTGTGTATGTGCTCTCAATGCACTGCCAAGCAGTGACTGAGTTAGGCACTGAAAACACAATGATAAATATGGCATTATTTTTGCCTGAAAGAAGTTTATAACAGAGTGGAGCATTTCCTGTTATGCCTGGGGCCACACCACCTTCATGTATGGCTTTCATCTGAGTCCCCTTTTCTGAGGGCCATATCAGTAGTCATAGAATATTACTCTGTCCCTGCCTCAGGAAAAGCCAGAGGAATAATTATACACATACACATACAGTCCTATCTAACAATAGCCCTCATCTAATAACTGAAGTTGGTATATAAATACCTTAGTTCCTTCACCTCTTAGAAGACATAATTCTGAGGCTTGTGTCTTACCATTTTTTCCAGATTTTTCTTACAGGATTACATTCCAGTTGCCCACAGTGCTATTTGGCTTGAGAGTAATAATTTATTGGTTATTCTTTACTGTAGTATTCTCACT
This sequence comes from Molossus molossus, assembly GCF_014108415.1. Taxonomy (NCBI): domain Eukaryota; kingdom Metazoa; phylum Chordata; class Mammalia; order Chiroptera; family Molossidae; genus Molossus; species Molossus molossus. Next base: position 70,309,523 of record NW_023425344.1, on the reverse strand, counting down.
ACTCCACAGTAGTATTCTAGGTTTATCTACCAAATCTCTTACTTGCATTTGAATCATTGCCTTTAGAGAGCCCTGCTTCTTGGAGAATCTTAACTAGGATGCAGGAAGTGGGTATATACACAAAAATGAGAAACAGACCTAGCTATGATCCTATCATAGACATTGATATTGGGCATAGTGAAGATTACAAAAAGAAGAAATGTCAATTCATCCTGAGAAGTTTTTAAGGCAATGGAGAGGAAGGAGTCAAACCCCAGGAAGAGTGTAGAGCTTGAGTGTATAGAGTGAAAAGTCTGTGTCACTATATTAGGAACTTCAGCTTGACTACAACACAGTAAGTAATGAAAGGAGTAAGCTAGGAAGATAGTCAGGGATAGATCTGAAAGAACATTCTTTGTCTTGATAAAGAGGTTTGATAATTTTGTAGGCAATAATGAGCCATTATTGATGTTTTAATCAATTAGCAAAATGATAATATGTAGTTTGCATTTTAGAAAAGTTAACTTTGCAGCATTACCAAAGAGGAATTATACAGCTCTATGAGTAACAAGACAAGCCTTCATGCTAAAAAGTCTGAGGAAGACATAAGGAAAGCATGAACTAAGTCAGGCAATGAAAATGAAGAAGCGAATAAAGAGTAGGGAGATGTTAGGGAGGTAGGACCAATTAATCTTGGCCACTAAGTGAAAAGACAGAATATGGTAGGAGAAAACAATCAGGATAACTTATTGATTGTTTGCTCTGACTACTGGGTGTATAGAAGTGTCATTCACTAACATGGGAGAGATCACAAGGTACATAGGCTTTGGATTATAAAATATATGGGAGAAACTACAAGCTCATTAATTCAGTTTTGAAGATGTTGACATTGAAATATCTTTAGAACATCATGGGGTTGTCCTTTAGGCAACTGCATGTGGAGACAAAAAGAGCGATTTGAGGATTTCATAATATAATTGCGCATCAGTCATCTATTACTGCAAACCACTTCGGACTTAGTGACGACACAACGATGACTTAGCATTTCTCACTTTCCTGTTGGTTGGCTAGGCAATTCTTCCACTGATCTCACTCACATAGCTGCATTTGGTTGGCACTCTGGCTGAACTGGATGATACAAAAGGGCTTCAATCAGAGATTTTGGGCCTTACACTGGCTTATTTCCTCCAAGTGGTGTTGCATCCTTCACACCAGCTTCCATAGATGATGGACTGGAGGTATAATCCCAAGAGGCTCTGTACTACCTTCAATATTACATCTGCCACATTTACTGGTCTAAGACTCAGGGGGTGATGGGTAAACAACATTACATCGCAAATGTGCACAAAGACAGAGAAAGGTGCCATATTGTAACAAAAACTCCAAAATGGTTCTGACATCTTAGATGCATCAGCCTTATAGGTAGGATGGGAAGCCAAGTGAGCAGAGGATCAGGAGCCAAATAAGAGATTCAGAGATAAGGCAAAAAAAAAAAAGAAGAAAAACCAAGAGAGAGAAGACCAAGGAAGCCAAGGGTAAAAAGTCTCTTCAGGAGAAAAGTGTGTTGAAGAGTGTCAAAAAATCTGTGATAGCTGGCCAAAAAATTAATTAATTAGATTTGGCAACTGGAAAGTCATTAGTGATCTTTGCCAAAGCGATTTCAGTGATGCAGTAGCAAGAAGAGACAGAAAACTAATTGTGGTGGCTTGAAGAAAAATTGGTATGAATATCTACTTGGTCTTTTTTATCAAATTAGTTTATAAAAGAAAGAAGGATGTAGGACCTTACACAGAAAATGCAACAAAGATAGAAAAAGAATGTATGTAGCATTTAGATATTTGGCTGTAATAGCTTTAAAAAAAAAAAGTCCATGATTGAGATATTAAAGACCTCAAGATTAATATTTTGACAAACAGTTTCACAGCCTACTAAACAGTGCTTACTTCCCTGATAGTGCTCTATGTCAAATTAAAAAAATAAAAAGACCTAAAACATATGACGCTAATTCAAATGTAAAATGTCAAAAATGTCCAAGATTTCATTTGATACATCAATTAATGAGGCAACCGGTAAGATGTTCCTATGGACTGAATGTATGTGTCCTACCCAAATTACTACCTTGAAACCTCAGTCCTTAGAGCAATAATATCTGGATGTGGGACCTTTTGGGAGGTAATTAGGTTTAGATGAGGATCTTAAGAGTGGAGCCCCATGACTAATGAAGAAAAAATGTGAGATCTCTCTCTCTCCATGACTGTACTGAGGAAAGGCCATTTGAGGACCTAATCAGGAAGAGGGCACTTACCAAGAACTCAATCATACTCTCACCCTGATCTCAGAATTCTAGCCTCCAGAACCATTAGGAAAATAATGTTTATTGCTGAAGGCATCTGTTTATGGTATTTGTTAGGGTAGGCCGAGCAGACTAAAACAGATGTTAGGATCACTTCAAAAAACAATTTATGTGTATGAGCAATCAGGAATGCTGAAATTAATTTGCTAATAGGTGCAAACCATTTAGCTTCCTACAGGGCAATAAATCAATATCTTTGGAGTGATCTTTTCTATGAGGCAAAAATAATTATATCTTTACTAGAGAAGATTCATTTGCATGACTAGGGACAGAATCACTGCATTCCTATCAATTTTCTACAAATTAACTTTTACCTCTACAGAGCTATAAAAAAGCCCACTCACTAGAAAGCCAAGCAAAGATACAGCTTACCCCCCACTCCCACCATATAACCCCCAGAGAGTCCTATAGAAATGCTGAACACTGAAAGAACACCCAGTAACCTTTCATGCGACACAAACCGAGAAACTATCAGAAGGTAGGAGTTAGAGAGAGACTGCGAACACATACTCCTCTTGAGGCTTCAGAAGGAACGTGGTTCTGCCTACACCTTGTTCTTGAGCTACTAGAAAGATGAGATATGAAGTTCCTGTTGGTTAAGCTACCCAGTTTGTGGTATTGGTTACAGTAGTCTTAGAAAACTGACACACTAACCTGTTCCTGTGCTAAATCTAAATTATCACTGACAAGACATTTAGGAGTTCTAATACACATACCTAAAAAATATTTAAATAAATCAAATTCCATCCTAAATATATGTTTTAAAAAGAGAGAGGTTGGCTTTGATTTCACCTTCCGTTGCTAGCAATGAGCCCCTCTGCTCCTTGTGGAGAACCTAAGCTGAACACCTTCTGTGTATACTGCTCTACAACATGTAACACTGTGTTTTAAGCAAGCATTATTTTGTGGCCAAGTCAATATCACAAATGAAATATAGTCTGAGAAGAAAGGAAAATCAATATCCACCTTTAGGGTCATTACATTTTGATAAGGATTTTCTGCAAATGTCAATATACTACCAAACAGATAAGTATTGCATGCTTTTTTCCCCTTCTTTTTATTTAAAGAAATCTGTCTGGAACACTCTCTCTCTGTCACATACACACACACACTTTTCTACAGAATCACCAATAGCCTCCTTGAAGATTTTTATTGTGGTTGTTTGTTTTAGGTGTTTTTAATTGTTATTGTTGTTTATTATTCCTCACCAGAGGATATTTTTTCCATTGATTTTTAGATAGAGTGGATGGGAGGCGGGGAAGAAGAAGAGAGAGAGAAACATCGATGTGAGAGAGACACATAGATTAGTTGCCTCCCACATGACCCTGACGGGGGCCAGAGATCTAACATGCAACCCAGGTACATGCCCTTGACTGGGAACTAAACCCCTGACCTTCTGGTAGGCAGGCTGATGCTCTAACTGCTGAACCAAACTGGCCAGGGCTGTTTGTTCTGTTTTAAATAGATGTGTGAACAGATATCAGTCTTTCATTTGAAGAAAAAAGTACCAAGCTAACCAGATACCTATATGCACTCCAATGTCCGGACAGGTAGTTGTACAATTAGAACACAGTAGTCAGCTAAAAAGAGTGAAGGAAATTACAAGTTTTCATCCCAAAATTTGACAAAGATGTTGCTATTAAAAAAAAAAAAAAAAGGAGGAAGCAGCCTGCTATGGAATAGTATTTGAGAAGAACTCAGGATGAAAATGAGAACAATTAAAAAGAGTGCCCTAAAAACACTGGATTGCTCTCCTTTCCACAGGGTTGAACTAGTAGCCAGAGAAAACATACTTTTTCACTGGGTTCAAATGATCTAAATTGTTTTTCATTAATATTTTTCTATTTTATCAAAAAGTAAGCTTTAAGTAACCCATCCCTGGACAGAAAAATAAAATATTTTTCTAAACTATTATTTATATATTTGCTTGATTATATGTTAAAGAAAACCTTAGGCCCTGGCCAGTTGGGCTCGGCGGTTGGAGCATCAGCCTATGGAGCAGAGTCCCAGGTTCAGTTCCCGCTAGGGGCATATACCAAAAAAATAAATGAAGAAAATAAAGAAAACCTTAGAAAAATATTTACTTATATTTTAATGCCATAAATCAAGCTATACAGTACTATTGACTAATTATCTTTCTCCTGTTCCATTCAATATTTGGTTTATATTCCTTGTAAGATAGGCCAATGGCAATTTGAATGCCCAGGCCATTAATTCTCAAACTCTCCATCTATGCATGCTCTCTGTGCACACTCATGCAAGAGCAGAGGGATGTGTTTTTGGACCTTGGAGTGACTGAACAAATAAAACCATAATGGCTATGTTAAATATTAAAGCATAGCTATGATGGAAATGTGTGACACACCAGACATGGTATGCTAGCAAATACTCTTCCACTTCCACGGCTAACCCTCTGGACAAGATCACAGTAGGCCCAGACAGCGATGTTTATTGATAGTTTCCATAAAAATATTTATAAACCTCTCTTGTCTTACATTGTGTTTACGATGTCCTTTATACTGTAATAGCAAACCAACTTCCACTAACTCCTAATTGCTTACAGATTTACCTGCTATTTTCTGGAGTATTTCCTTCAAAGAATTTCCAGGTACCCAAAACTTTTAATATCCAGCATGATACTCACTCCGTTTATAACATTAAGACAGGGTCAGCACTGTCACCTGTGCACATTTTGTCACTCATGAAGAGTTGAAATGGATCACCAAAACATAACCAGAGAGACTGTGGCACAGTAAACAACAAGCTGTGGAAGGCATTCAGTGCAGTGATGTAAAACCTCTTTGTGTTCACATACACTTTCAAATGGGTGTATATCCACCCAAAGGGGATGCAGTTATAAAAATGGGAATGCACTGAACTCAGATTAGGGCAGGAGTGATCATTACTCAAGCCCAAGACCTTAGCCATGAAGGGAACTCACATCTACAGATAGAGAGTGCTCAACACTCTGAAGCATTTTATTTGCAAAAAGCACTTCACTGCCCTCGGACCACAAGGAAAATATACAATGACAGTACTCTAAAGGGCTCTTCAAAAGACAGAGAGCATTATAACATGCTAATGATGCTTTGGTCCTATTAAAAAGGATATAAATGACCAATATTTTTGATAATATTCTTGATGAATATAAAGGTTCAAAACACTACCCCCCCAAAAAAAGTTGCCATGATTATAATGCAAATGCTATTACACCGAAATAACTTCTCATGGTTTCTATTCAAGCATCCGCAGTTTGTCTTAGTTGACCTTCAGCAAGGAACTGTTCTTTTCTGTTCTCTAAAGGCTAAAGCCTTTCACGTTCCAGTAGACACAATATCACTCTCCCACTTTCTTCCTACTCACTGTACCATGTGCCATGCTTTCAGTACATCACACAATCCATTCAGCAAATCGTTTCATCTAAGAAAGGTCATAGTAAAGGTATATACATGCCCAGTTGTAGCAAAAATAAATTGAACAATTTGCTTACCATTTAATAGCATAACCATGATAGGTTACACATACCCAGCCAAACTGTGACCCATGTATTACAGTCCTTTAGAGATCAAACAAAAAGGACAGTACAGGAAAGGTGTTTGAAGGGGAGGGAAGTAGCAAGAGAAAGTGAGACTGGAAAGGGTTACAAAGTCTTAGCTATCTACTGTGTCTGTCCATAGTCCCTCCTTATATTATCTCCTGATTTTGCTTTGTGAAAAGTCACTACACAGAGAAGTTTTCATTAAGAGTTGACATACCTTTGAAATTTGCTAAGAGATTGGGTCTTAAGTGTTTTCACCAAAAGAAAAGGGGGGGTGGGTAACTAAGGTAACCGGTAACTGTGTTAGGTAACGGGTAGGATTGATCGCATTTAAAAATGTATACGTGTATTGAATCAACACATTGTATCTCTTTTAAAAATCAGATGATACAACATAAATATATGCAATTTCATTTTAATTAATTTATTATTTTTTATTTTTTTTATCCTCACCTGAGAATATGTTTATTGATTTTAGAGAAGGAGGAAGGGAGAGAGAGAGAGAGAAAGCCACATCCATCAGTTGCCTCCTATATGCACCCTGACCAGGGATTGATCCTGCAAGCTAGGTGTGTGCCCTGATTGGGAATCGAACCCGAAGCCTCTTGGCGTACAGGATGACACTCCACGCCACTTAGCCACTCAGCCAGGTCTGCAATTTTATTTCTCAATCATACCTTAATAAAGCTGGAATTAAATAAAATAAAGAACTGATACATGTTGGATAAAACAGTGTACTCTTTTATGTCATTGAGTTTCTAATACATTCATTTGAAAAATCACAGATTGTTACTATGCTTATGTAGAGATGAAATTTGAACAGAACACCATACCAAAAACAATATCTTTGGTCATAAATTATTTAAACCAGAATAACTGAAATCTCTTCTAATTACTATTAAAAATTGTGTTGAATGTTCTATAGATAACACTGACATCTCAGTCAATATTTACCTTTAATAAAGTGTGATGTCTTCCTTAGATTACAACAGAAAGACAAAGAAAAATAAACAATTTATCCAACTGAAAGTTCTATAACTTTAGACAAACTAAATTAACAGTTGCAATATAGTATTATGTCTCTGCTACTTACAAATGGCAAGAGTAGTGGAACATTAATTTTTTTCTAAAACTTTGAATATGGTAAAATATTGATAAATATTTTAGAATTTGACAAGCATTTTAATTTAGCTGGGTCTTTTGTTGTTTTGTTTTGTTTTGTTTTGTTTTGTTTTGTTTTACAGGTTGGTATGAACCCAGCTGTAGGCTTACTTAAAAACTATATAGGGTAAAGGGGACCTAATATAGGATGGCGGAAGATGATCTGACTTTGGGTGGAGGGCACACAGTGTAATATACAGATCTTGTAACGTACAAACCCACACCTGAAACCTATATGGTCCTATTAACCAATGCTGCCCCAATAGATTTCATAAAAACATAAAAAAGGGGGGAAATATATTTATATACAGAGGGCCCCTAAACAATACTTGAACAGCACAGGTCCACTTGTACGTGAAAATTTTTTAATAGATACTGGACATATGTTTTCTCTTCCTTAGGTAAGAGTGCAGTATCTAACACACAGAATGTAGAATCTGTGGTAAGTGAGTGTTCATCTTATCAGTGAGGCTGTCAGTCAACAGTAGGCTAGTAATAGTTAAGTTTTGAGGGAATCAAAATTATACATGAATTTTCGACTGTGCTGGGATCAGTCCCCCTAATTTTTCAAGGGTCAACTTTACTTGAGATTAGATGTGTTTAGGCGTTTAAATAGGAGGCTCACCCCGGCTCATGTTGCTCAGCTGGTTGGAACATCCTCCTGTACACTAGAAGGTTGCAGGCTTGATTCCTGGTCAGGGTACATACCCAGGGTGCAGTTTTGATCCCAGGTTAGGGTGTGTGCAGGTGGCAGCCGATCAATGTTTCTCTCACATCAATGTTTCATTCTCTTTCTCTCTCCCTCTCTCTCTCCCTTCCTGTCTCTAAAATCAATTAAAATTTTAAAAAATTAATGGGGGCTCATACTTTCAAATGGAAACTTTTATTTATGGTATTCACTAGTGAAAGGAAAGCTGACCTTTTTACGGCTTAGAAGAATCACTGACAAATACATTTTCTAATTAGTTTCCTTGTGCTTTCAACACAAGTCATATTAAATGAAACCAAACACTTAAAAACAGCCAACATACAAAAACTCTATTTTTATTAAAACTCTCCATTTTAAAGAAAACCAAACCAAAATAAAACAATAATGAAAAGTATTTTAACTCTTCAACTATGATTCAAGCAGTTGAAATAAATACAGATATGAGGTACTATGTTTATAATGTTTTCATCTTTTTCTATCTACTTTGGAAATAACTTGAACTGATAGCTCTCAAATGCTTTTCTATGAATAAAAAAAGAGAGAGAAAAATTAATACAGCAATGTTCCTATAAAAACATTCTATTAATAGATCTTTTTGCTGTTGTTTTGTTTCTATAAACATTTTATACCTCCTCCCTTAAAAAAATAAAACAAACCAGAAAATAACAATTTCAATTGGTCCACTTTCAAATTACTAATGAGTAGTAGTAGACTAAAAATAAATAAACCAACGCAGTTTGCAAAGTGCTTTACACAACACCCTAAATAACGATAACATTGTTATAGTTGTTTCTATATAATGCTGCTCTTAAATTGTTTATAATTTAATATTTTACAAATGATTCTAAGTTGAAAATGCAAATATAAGCATAACATATATGATAGAAGACATTTCTATATTTTATGAGTACAGATGCGGTCTTTTGAACTTTTCCACAAATATGTTGCATCTGAAAAGAACCCCATTTACTGCTATATTCATTTCATCTTAGTTATAGCAATGTTTAAGAGCTTCAGTTGAAAGCCTTTTTTTGCCTTTTATAAGATGAATAGAATGTTTAAATGTAATAGTTGTGCTCTACATGTAAAAACAAACTTCTGGGTAAGTCTACAAACAATCTAATACATTGGAGAGAAGGAAGACCATGGGGAAACAAGATATTTATCAAGACAATAATTAGACATTTTTAGCTGAATCAAAACTATCTTTCTGTTTGTTTTTTGAAAGAAGAATGAAAAAATCCAAAACATCCCCGTGTGTGTGAGGTTTCAGAGGTTTTATAGAGTATACAGATAAATCATGCAAGATGCATCATTGAAACAAAGAAAAGTGATGTAGGCCAGAAGGAAGAAAATGACAGAAATTTGCTTTCTGCATTTGAGAAATAAGTCCTGAGAAACACATACATTTCACCATGTACTTGTATTTTCTACTTTAGTATTAGTGTGAGAAGACATTTCATTTAAATAACATTCTTTTTATATCCTCCTAATAACTTAGAAGTCAGATAAACTTTTATAAATGAAAACAATAAATACTAAATAAATATGCTTCCAGTAACACTCTGGGCTTCTGTGTGATTTGTTCATAGTGTTAATGGTTGTGTCTAGGTAAATGTCTGAAACAATATATGCTACTAATTAAAAGACTGTATATCCTGTGGTGTGAACTCTGTGATCTAATTAAATTCTGGCTGCCCTCCATTATGAAAAAGGAAAGTATGTGATGTGTGAAAATGTGCAAATTAAACTAGATTACTAAATCCTTGAACCAATATTGCGTTGCCAAGGTTAGATGTTTTTTGATGATCTGGGGTGTATAAAATGATGAATCAAGGGCTGTAGCTCACAAAATGTATGTACAGATATTATGCCAGTAAGTTTGAGTTAGCCTGGTTAAATTAAAGTTAGCCAATGTATCAAAAAGTATATATATTAGAAAGAAAAATGTAATGCAATGCCTTGCAATCTATTTAACAAAATATTAATTCTATTGAAACTTTCTTTCCTTCAAATATCAGTAAACACAATGCTAAAATGATAGGCTATTTTTGTAGTTATTTTATTTTTTTAAACTAATTATATTTTATCAACTAATATAAAATCAAATCACAGACCAAACAAAAAACAAAAAGCCCTCATATTTCCTTTCAGGAAATATTTGCTATTTTGGAAAATTTATCCATGTAAATTGAAATTATAAAAGAATATATTTTTGTTCTATTCTCACACAATTTGTGTTTATATGCTTTTTATTTTTTTATTTCATTTTTCTTAACTGATATATTGGACAAATGTTAGAAAAAATACTATTGAAAGTAATTATAACATAATACACTAGTGCTAGTGCTGAGTTGGTTTGAGTAGAAAGAAATTTTTATTTACTAGCTTTGTTATAAAAGTATAGCTTGAATGAAATTGGCAATTTCTAGATTGTCACTGTGTTGGTTAATTTCATATGTCAACTTGACTGGGCCCCGGGGTGCCCAGATATTTGGTTAAACATTATTCTGAGTATATCTTTCAGGGTGTTTCCAGATGAGACTAATATATAAATCTATGAACAGACTAAAGCAGACTGTTCTCCCCCATGTGGTGAGCCTCATCCCATCTGCTGAACAAAAGGCTGAGGAAGTGAGAATTCAAACTAGGATTCCACTGGAACTGAGGTGGTCTCTCATTGTCTACAGTTTCTCTTCCTGCAGTTTCAATCATTGGCAGTCAACCATAGTCCAAAAATATTAAATAAAAAATTCTAGAAATAAACATTTCATCAATGTTAAATTGTGCACTGTTCTGAGCAGTGTGATGAAATTTGAGCTATCCTGCCTGGTACGTGAGTCATCCCTTTGTCCCGTCAGCTACCTCACAGCCATTCCCATTATCAGATCAACTTTGGGGGTATCACAGTGCTAGGGTTCAAGTAACCCCCTTATTTTACTTAATAATGGTCCCACACACAAGAATAGTTGTGCTGGCCACTCGGACATGCCAAAGACAAGCCAGCTTAGGAAAGTGCTTCCTTCAAGTGAAGAGGTGAGTGCAGTGCAATAAGGTATTTTGAGAGAGAAACACTAATAATTTTTATTAATGTATATTATTATAATTGCTCTATTTTGTTATGTTATTGTTGTTAATCTCTCACTGTACCTAATTTATAAATTAAAATTTATCATATAAACATATGCATATACCTATATAATTTAGTATATATATAGGGTTTGGTATTAACTGCAATTTCAGGCATCCACTGGGGGCTAGCCTCCATAACCACATGAGCGAATCACATTGGATAAATTGAGACAAATAAATATATAAATAATTTATATATACATATATTAAATATATGTATATTTATTTCCTATTGGTTGTGTTCCTCTGGAGAACTCAGACGATTATAGCTGGTGTCAGTAAAAACAATTTCATCTTTAGAACATTAAGCAATTCGAAACACCATTTAATTGGCAAAATCATTAGTAAAATGTTGCTTCTCTAGAGTTAACTAAGGACTAGCACTACCACAACAGGGGAATTTTTTTTCTTTACTTTAGGTCTATTCTCACAAGTATGTGTTGAGATTGACTGTTTTTTCAATTAATAGACTTTATCATACAGAAGAGTTCAAGAAAAATTCAGCAGATAGCCTGGAGAGTTCACATAGGCCCCCATCTCTCCTGCTCCCCTCAGTTTCCCCTATTATTAACATTTTATAGTATGGCACAATCTTTACAAGTAATAAACAAATACTGATATGTTGCTATGAACAAATCTTTTTTAAAATTTTTTTCTTTATTAATTTTAGAGAGAGAGGAAGGGGGAAAGAGAGAGAGAAACATCGATGAGAGAGAACATCAATTGGCTGTCTCTTGTATGCCCCACACTGGGAATCAGGCCCACACCTGGGCATGTGCCCTGACTGGGAATTGAACCGGTGACCTCTTGGTGTGTGTTGACACTCTACCACTGAGTCTAACCAGCCAGACAATAAAGTTTTTTGTTTTGTTTTTTTAATCCTCACCCAAGGAATATTTTCTATTTATCTTCAGATAGAGTGGGAGAGAGAAAGAAGGAGAGAGAGATAAAAATATCCATGAGAAAGAACATCAGTTGGTCACCTCCTGCATGCCCCCCACTGGGGATTTGGCCCACAACCTGGGCATGTGCCCTGACTGGGAATCAAACCGGCGACCTCTTGGTGCATGGGTCAACGTTCAACCACTGACACCAGCTGGGCTAATTATTGTATAATGTTTTTAACATGAGATTTATTTCAATACCCACTGTCATGCATCTCTGGGGCAGTAGCAATGATTAAATTATCCATTTAACTTTCTAAGAGTATACTGGGTATCTATTTTGAAAGTTCCTAATAAATAAATTATAAATGCAGCATGAATTCAGGTAACTAGGCATCAATCTTAGTACTAATTCAATCACTGAAATCATCATATGTCTCCCCACAATGCCCGGTGTGACTGTCAGTGTTTGCTTTAAACTTTTTACACTGACAAACTGTGAGACTGAAACACAATTTAAGGTTATTTATCAAGTGATAATCATGGAGGGATTACTAGGTACTAGACACTCTTGTAATTTTGAATTTATGATGATGAATAAGCCAGAAAAAGTCCTTTCTTTCATTGAGTTTATACACTAATTAGATCAAGGAATTAAATAATTTCATACCACAATTTCAGATAGTAATAAATATTGTGAAAAATATATTACTTGAACTGATACTCAAATGACAAAAAGGATCGGGGGAAACTCACCCTTGGCAGACAGAAGAACCAAAGCAGGGTTGTGGGGCAGGAGCAAATGTAGCAGTCGGGACGGGGACATTGTGGAGAGAGAAGAGAAAGTATCCGGAATTCAGAAAAGCAATAAAGGACAGGCTGGACAGATAGGGCCTTTAAGCCACAGCAAGAAGTTTGGATTTATAACACAGTAAATAAGCCACTGGAGAATTTCAAATGCAGAGTTTATATAAAAGGCTTATCTGCCCTGATTTATGTGTTTAAATATTATTCCCCTGCCCTATGGAGATTAGATTTGTGTGTGGGGGGGGGGATGGGGGACAGTGCTGGGAAACAGATGATCAGTCAGGAAGTGATTGTAGAAATAAGAAATGATGTTGACTTGGATTAAGGTGGTCGCAGCAGAAATAAACAAAAATGGAAGGACTTAGAACATCCTTTGAAGGGAGAGTTAACAGGATTTGTTGCTTAAATTAATGCTGGCGTGAGGGAAAAGAAGAATCAAAGAGTTTTCCTAGCTTGCTATTTACTGAAGTGAAACTTGGGGAGGAATATGTTCAAAGGTAGATAGTGAGTGATTTATTGTGACCACCGTGGATTTCAGATGATTAGATCTCTATCCACCTGAAGGTATCTGTTTGGCAGTTCAATACATGCTCAGAATTTTGGAAGAGGCCAAGCTTGGTGATTCAAATTAGGGGGTTACAGAGACATTGTTGTTTTTTTGTGGGAACCCTATTATTAAATCACATGTCCCGTGACACCATGAAGGAAAGGGGGAGGAGGGAAGAGAAGGGAGTGGGGAAGGAGAAGCGAAGCATAGAAAATTTGAGTAATTGCGTCAGCTCCAAGAAACAAGGAAAAGGAAAAAAACAAACCATGTCAATGGAACAAAAGTGGTCCATTTTTGTCACATTAACTTTCATTGCTCTCAAAACCCTGTTTAATTCATTAGTACTGGTCGCTTCATTTTTTTCCAATTCCTTTTTTGTTGTGTGTATGCTACAATCTAAGCTTTGGTTCATGGCTGGAACTGGTTCTCAGCTGTCAGTGAGTGTGATGCTTTCTCTCAATGTACGGTACCAACCCGAGTTAAGACATTTCCGTTCTCATTCATAAGACAGCACAAAGGCCTTACTTAATATGGCCTTCAGATCTATTTTGTAAAAATGCTTCTTAATCTATACCTATAAATAACAACTCTATCTGGACTCACCTATTTCATGAGGGCAAAATAGCAATTATCTGTTTTTATAAACTCAATGTTAAAATGCTTATTAGATGAACAAATTTTTATCTCCTGCCATGTATGACGGTCATATTATAGTAGATAAATCATGTATTAATTCCATTTTTAATATTTCCATTTGAAAAATAAATTGTCATAACTATAAATTTAAAATATTTTATATTATTTTAATAGGCATAGTAGTAACAAAAATATGTATTCTATCTATATTAAAGGAATGTATCAACAAAGAACCATGCAACTGTTAATCACATAGGACCTTTCCATACTCTGCATAACCTTTACATATCACTTCATTATTAAGTAACAGATTATGTATCAATATCCATCTGTAAATTGTGCACATTATTTACAAATTACAAATGCAAGGACCATGTAAAACCATCTTGCCCTACTATTACTGAGAACACCCTATGAAAACATGGGCTCTTAGTTAAGTCTAGTCTTTCTTTTCTTTTAGGGTGAAGAGAACAGCCACTATGCTTTTTAAAACCCTCCTTAAAACCTAACCCTCAAAAAATTACTATGTAAGCCAAGATAAAGGTAAAATTCTAGAATACATCCTAAATACTGGCTGGGGCATGGTATGAATTAAAGAACCGTAATGCTAACCTAGCTGACCAAAGCTAGTATATGCCATTCATGAACTGTAAGTTTGAAAGCTCTCTCAGTGATAAACATTTCTTGTAATAATAAACTTTAGTGCTTAACACAGAACTTATTTCTTTTCCTTTTCAGTTGTCACTCAAGAATATTTCAGAAATACCTTGAAAATATCTCCATTTCCAGTGATAAATAAAATTCAATGTTTGTTTGTTTATTAGTATTATTTTTTTTTTATCCTCACCCAAGGGCATTTTTCCATTTTTCGTTCAGATGGAGTGAGAGGGAGAGAGAGAGAAACATCAACGTGAAAGGGACAGACTGAGTGGCTGCCACCTGCACGACCCAACCAGGACCAGAAATAAACTGCAACTGAGGTACATGCCCTTAGCGGGAACCAAACCCAGTCTCTCTGGACCACAGGCCAACGCTCTATCCGCTGAGCCAAACTGGCCAGGGCAGAATCCAATGTTTTTTTAAACTAGTGTCCCTCTAAACATGGGCTGAGAAAAATCATTGTTAAAAAATAGTTGAGTAATTAAGTTTTGTGTTTGAATAATTAACTATATTTTAAGCAACGCCATTGAGTTAGTATATACCTGAGGCACAGATGTCTCAGTCTCTGAAAGCAATTAATGCTTTTATATATTATTTTCCTAACAGAACTGATGGTGGCTTCATTTTCACTGCCATGAACATACATTACTTTATTTCCTTGGCACTAAAAAATGGTGCCTTCAAGTCTTATTCAGAGTTGTAATTTATCTAAAATAATGAGTAGATACCCAAAGTAGACATTTTAATAAACCATTTAAAAATCCCATTATCAGAAAGCTGTTCACACAGCACATAACAGAAAATGGGAGTAGTTACAGTCAGATATGCAATCATATATTGTTTATAATAATTTTATAATAGGCCCCACTGATATCACTGGAATTGGTTACATTGAAGACACATTAATTCTCTCTTTCAAAGGATTATTGACTTCCTGAGTCTTAATACTTCTTCCAAAGTCAAGACAACAAAATGACCCATTACTTCAACAGAAGGTAAAATCTAGACTAAGGAAAAACATTAGTTTATATTGAGCTCCTAACTTGGCAATGACTTGTTTTAACTCCATTGTGTTTCTCTTTTACTTCCATCGATCACTGTGTCTCCAACTGGAAATTAGACATCACAATAGCCAGTAGCTCATGTAAAGCAAATATCATTTAATACAGTATAATTTAAAAGTCAATTTTAACTTACACCATTCGGTAATATTATAAAAACAGATATCTACTTTTTTTTTCACTCTTGAGAGAGAATGTCTATGCTAAAATTTCTATTGTTTTTTTTTTTTCATAGAAAGTTATGATTTACTAATTTAGTACATGCATGCAAAAGAAGAAAATCAATTTTTCTTTAAAAAAGTATTCATAGAGTATGCAAATACCTTTGTAGTATTGTTTTCTTTCCAGTACAGTACGGCTACGGGAGTCAAACTAGTCAGCCCTGAAAACTCAGCTCTGTCACATACCTTCTTTTTCATCTGTACAAAGGTGATAATAATGACAGCTATTCTATAGGTGAGTATTAAGCTACTTAGTATATGTATGGTGCTCAAAGCAGTGCTTCACTATATTATGTGTTATTTAGCATCAACTATACTGATTTTTGAATACCAAAAGGTATAGTTGGATCTTCATTTAAAGTCAAGAAATAATTTCTCAAATGGTATTATCTGTGCTTCTTAAAATTCAGTTTAGTCAGATAATTCACAGACATAACATTAGTACAACTTATAAAGTGCAGTAGATAATGAAAAGAAAACAAACTTTAGTTTCATGTAATCTCATCTAATTAGGTGTATGCCTCATTTTTAAGTGAATAATGGAGTTTTGATATTTATTTTTTTTTAAATTTTTTTTCTTTATTAATTTGAGAGAGAGAGATAGAATCATCGATGAGAGAGAACATCGATTGGCCGCCTCCTGCATGCCCCCCACTGAGGATCCTGCCCACAACCTGAGCATGTGCCCTGACTGGGAATCAAACTGGCGACCTCCTGGTGCATGAGTCAGTGCTCAACCACTGAGCCACACCGGCCAGGCTAGAGTTTCAATATTTAAATAGAAGTCTGTAACCATGGTTCTTTTATCAAACACAGTGGTTCTCAAACTTTATCATGCATCAGAATGCATAGATGGTTTGTTAAAACACAGAATGCTGGGCCTCACCTCCGAAAGCTCTGACTTAGTAGGTCAGGGCGAGGTCCTGAGAAACGGCCTGTCTAACCAGTTCCCAGGTGCTGCTGCTGCTGGTCTAAGCACCAGAACTGGAAAACTAATGCTCTAAAAAAACACATGACTGATTTTCCCATCTGGGTTTTGGGAATGATGTAGTCAGTATTATAACCACTGATCTGCACCCTTCATCAGCACTTGCCACTGGTTTGGTTGAGGAAGGTGGTATTGGAGAGAAGTAATAAGGTCTAAGGTCTTGCCATTTATTCTCTTCTGCATTTTGGGACTACCACAGTCCTCTGGGCCTGGACACGTATGTGGTGAATAAAAGACTTACCGAAGTTTTTAAGACTGCAATTGTGTTTTGCACTATGATTTTTACCTCTCATTTTCATAAATTTATTTTGCTTGTCTATATATCTCCACTCCCACCTTGTTCTATGTTCTTCCTTTACCTAAGGTGCCTGAAATTTGGAAACTACATTTCTGGATTTCTTTTAGGCTCTGCCAATAGATGCATGCAAGTAAAATTTGGAAGGTATGAACACAGAACCTCATGTTCCCCTGGTTGGTCACTTGGAGCTCTGGGCAGCTGTGATTGTTGACAGTGGTTTCCTGCTGCTTCCTTACCCCTGCATCTCAGTGGTAGTGGCCTGACCGGGCAATGACAGGTGACCCATCTTCCAATTCAGAAGTCTTTCCAACAATTTTATAATTTCTTGTTTTAAGTAATTTCTGATATCTGCACCAAGACCTGACTGATACACCCTTCTAACTCTTCTTTTTACTCCCTATAGCTTTTTTTTGTATCTCATAATCACTGTTAATAGTATAACTTTCTATTAGCAGTCGTCATGTCATTTTCATTCAATTTCATCAATTCCCTACTTATTTTCTATGTCAAATTTGTCCCTTTCTTAACAATATCCATTAGGCCTTCTGAAATCCTTTAATTTCCTAAATATGTCTACAGTTTCTTATCCACATATATGCAACTCACATGCACGTTTCTGAGTCAGGTTCCAGATTAAAGGTCATTGTGTCTACAAATTGCTTACTCTAAAATATTGTTTCTACCACCTTCTCTCAAGTACTCTATGTCCTTTAAGGTCTACAACACACGTGTTTTCTTTATTTTCTCCTGCATACATTTATTGGTCTGCTGTCGGCTCTCACATGTTTCTATTGAGAACTTTATCACATGATCAAGTTTTCAGTCCCTTGACAACTACTGCTTTTTTCTCAGGGTGTTTTAGCTTCTATTCACCATTCTGTTCTCCATTCTAACCTTGAATTCTTCCCTTAATGCCTTTGGATTTTACTTCAGTCAGTTTCCAGGCCCATGTGTACAACATAGACCATGCCATTGTCTGTTAAAATGCAGGCATTTTACTTACAAATTAAATTTGCACTGTAGAGATATAGCATTATGTTAATGGCTATACTATGTTAATGATTTACCTGTAAGGATAAAGTAGACATTAATATGTAGATCATAATTAGCATTTTCAAGTAAATAGTATCTTATTTTATTCAAAATAGTTCTGTTGAAATGCTTCACGTTATTAAGGGAGTGATTCTCAACTATGGACCTGAGAATCCCTGTGCCACAGGAGAGAAGTTGTATGGGGCAAGAAAAGGAGGTCCTTAAAAAGGAAGGGATACAAAGAAAGGGAAATGGAGAGAAATATGGAAGGAAAATGAATAGTAGAATAATTTATCTTTAGAGTGGTAAATATAGAAAAAAGATGAAGGTGTTGACTCCCAGTTTTCTATACCTGTTCTCTTCCTTATCCTGCAAGTCACATTCCCCATTCTACGCCCATTCCTCCTCTTCCAAAACCTATACGGAATTTATTCTGCAGAATAATCCACCCTTCCACCTTTGAAGTTTGTCGAAAATATGTGAAACTTTCAACCTGATTTCAAATGAAGGATTTGAGGAATTACTTTAGTGTTTTATTTTTAAAAGACACATTATCATGTAAACATTTTGAGAGTGTGTTGTACTTACAGACATAAAAATCATCATGTTGTTATTATCAGACCACTAAATTAAAGTGTTTCTGTTTCAATTTGGATTTTTTTCTATAAAATATCCTAATATGACACATACTCAAGTGGCTTTTTTATAAATCATCTTTTTTAAAAATCATTTTTATTAATTTTTTTTTGTTACAGATGTTTCTCCTTTTTCCCCCATTGACACCTTCCTCCCCATCCCTCCCCCATCCCGTCCTCAGCTTTGTTGTCCATGTCTATTGGTAATGCATACATACATATAAGTTCTGTGGTTTATCTCTTCCCTCCCCCTCCCCCACACCCTCTTCTGAGGTTTGTCAGTCTGTACCCTACTTCCATGTCTCTGGTTCTGTTTTGTTCATCAATTTGTTTTGTTCATTATATTCCACAGATAAGTGAGATCATGTGATATTTGTCTTTCTCTGCTTGGCTTGTTTCGCTTAGGATAATACTTTCCAGGTCCCTCCATGTCGTCTCAAAGGATAAGAGATCTTTCTATCTTACAGCTGCATAGTACTCCATTGTGTATATGTATCACAGCTTTTTTATTCACTGGTCTACTGATGGACACTTGGGCTGTTTCCAGATCTTAGCTATTGTAAATAGTTCTGCTATCAAGTAGCTTTTAAAGCAAGCTATTGAACAACACAGTTTGGAATTGTATGGTCCCACTTATACACAGATATTTTCAACAAATATATTGGAAAATGTTTGGAGATTTCCTTAATACTGTGAAGCAATAGATTCTATAAGACTTCCATAAAGCAATCATATTGCTATTTCTTTGTTAGCACTGCAGGAATTGTTATACCTGCAATAAATACAAATTTATTTTCCACATCATCTTCTCATGTTTGATGTCTAGCATTAGTAATACATATAATGTCTACAGTGTTTTCTATCATATAAGACAATACTGATGTAGGTCCTGACATGATTCCTCTTGTAAACAGAGAATGTAAATTTATAGTATCAGTAAATACAGTACAGTAATGTAAATGCATTTTCTCTTCCTTATGTTTTTCTTAGGAACATCTTCTACCCTCTAGCTTACATGTTACAAGAATGCATTATATAATACATAGAACATACTGAATATGTGTTAATTGACTGTTCATATTATAGTCAAGGTTTCCAGTCAATAGCAGTTAAGTTTGAGAAGAGTCAAAAGATATGCATGAACTTTGACTGCCTGGGGTCAGTGCCGCTAACCCTGTGTTGTTTAAGGGTCAAATGTAATTACTGTGATGTATATAAAACTGTAGACTTCATGCTACATTCTATAACACCTAAAACCAAGAACAGATAGATCACGGTGACACAGCATCATTTATAAGCCACCCTTCCCTAAAATACCAAAAAAACCAGCATCAACAAGAAGAAAACAAACCTTGAGATTTCTCATTGTACCTAATCTCTATGAATATAAAACATTTTTATGACTATTAGAAAACTATTTTTCCTAAATGTGTGTTATGTTGATGATCTCCATAAAATAATATAATTGTTATTCTAATATTTTTAAATATTTAACTTCCCAGAATCCAATAATTCTTTTTTTCCAAAAGAAACATCATGATCACAGAATAACTTTCTCTACATATAATAAATTTTAATACTCAAAAGCTTTATATTATTTTTGGAGTTTATTTCATAAGAATTTATATTTTATATTTCCCTTGAAAAACTTACTATTCCCTGAAAAATCAAAGTTCTTTATATTTTATCTATTTGACTTTCTGATATAATAATTTAAAAGTGCTATTTAATTAATATAATACCTGACAGCCAGTGTACCTAATTGAATTTTCTCAGTTTGCTAGTTTCTAAAGTCTAAACAATACAGAAAATATACTTAAGGGGTAATATATGGTAATATATATTTCTCTAGGCAGTTAAATTATATTTTTGCTCCATAATTACAGTGAAATAACATTGTTTGTTTTTTTGGAAATTAAGAATCCTGCCATATGTCACCAGTGTCAGCAGGTCAAAAGCAGGGACTTCGTTTTAGTCATCTTAGTAAGAGGATCATCTTGTGCCTAATACGGAACCTCAGCCTATTTATTGAGTTGGTGTAGAGCAAGGAGAAGCACTTGTCCTCCAAAGGCAGTTCAGTATCTGGCCTTGCTTGGAAATAGGGTCTTTACAGATGTAATTGAGTTAATGATCTTGAGATGACACACATCATCTTGGATTTGGAGTGGGCTCTATAGCCAATGTCCTTATAAAAGACAGAAAAGGAAAAGACAGAGGTGCAGACAGAGGGAAGGCCTCGTGAAAATGAAGACGGAGAATGGAGTAGAGTCCACAACACCAAGAATTGCTAACAGCCACTAGGAGCCAACTGAGAGGCACAGAACAGAGTCACATTTGGGCCTCCAGAGGAAACCAGCCTGCTGACATCTTGATTTAAGACTTCTGACCTTCAGAACAGTGAGAAAATAAACTTCTGTCGTTTTAAGCCACACCATCTGTGACCGTTGTGTGCAGTCCTAGGAAACTAATACAGGCGTTCAGTCGCTCAGAGAGTTAAATTTCTCACTTAAAAATGAGGCCAATGACTATTTTTCAGATCTGTTAAGAAAATTAAGTGAGATAACCTTCAACCACTCAGCCTGATGCCTGACATCCAGTGGTCCTCACATACGTTAGTTCCCCTCTGACAACCACTCAGGAGCAGTTTCTACTAGCATTTCTTAAGAGAACGTATCTAAAACAGGCTTGTCTTTGCAAGGAGTAGAAATACACTTTGTGTAAGTTAACATAACTATAGTCCATTAAAAGGCAATTTTCATGGTTATTTCCTATATTGCTAATGATTTAGAAGCCAGCATGATGAGGAAAGTTAATTAAATGCAGTGAATATTTGTTATTAAGGATTTACACAGCACTTTTGAATCTCTTGTAATATCAGTAAGTCAGAAAAACAGTTTTCATCTTTTTCTTTGAACACTTGCCTTCTTGACCCTTCCGTAGAGCTGCAGACGTTGCCCTCAGTGTGAAGTGCAAAGGAAGAAGGCCAAGACAAGGGCCGGAGAACACATTTTATAGCTCATATTTGAAGAATAATTATATTATTAAAATTTTAGAAATTAATAAACATAATTTTTAAAGATTTAATCTTCACTGCCTTACCCCACATTGTTTTTTATTATTTTTAATGTTTTGCTTGTTTTGGCTATTTCTCCATATGAGAACACAGACTCATGTTAACAGTAAATAAAAGTTTGGCCAATAAAAGCTTACTGTATATCACATTTTAAATAAATAATATATTGTAGGAAACAAAATTTTAAAGAGACAAGGTTACAACACTCAGAACTATCCTTAAACTTGCATTGAATAAATTCTGATTAACAACTTTTTATAAAATATCTCAAGGTCCAATGCATATTTATTTATAAGAAATTGTTTTTTCTTTCCCATGTAAATTGAGACAAGAGCAGTTTTTAACAATTAAATTAAAATAATAACATTAATATCAGATCCTAATTGATATTTCATAGATAAAAATAATACCCTGGGCAAATATTTTTTGTTGTTGTTGTTAATCCACTCCCAAAGATATTTTTTCATTGATTGTTTTAGAAAAAACTGGTAGGGAGGGGGAGAGAGAGAAAGAGAGAGAGAAATATTGATGTGAAAGAGACACATCAATTGGTTGCCTCCCGCATGACCCTGACCGGGGCTAGGGAGAATTGAACCCTCAACCCTTAGTCTGTGGGTTGATACTCTAATAGCTCAGTCAAACCAGCTAGAGTGGCAAATAATCTTTTAAAAAAGGTTTAGTTAGTATACAATCATATATTTGTTATATTAGTTTCAGTTGTACAATACAGTGATTCAACATTTTTATAACTTATAATGTGATCACCCCACTAATTCCAGTAATCATCTGTCACCATATAAACTTAACTCAGTAAAAACTATGGAATGGTTCACGGATTTGCGTGTCGTCATGCACAGGGGACATTCTCTGGTTTGCAGGCCGGCGCTCTAACCACTGAGCACCAGCCAAGGCACAGGGGACATTCTAATCTCTGTTATTCTAGTTTTAGTACATGTGCTGCTGCAATGAGCACAGGCAAAAAGTCTTATTTTTAAATTAAAAATAATATATATATGTCTTTAGTGACTTTTTTTAGAGAGAGGAAGAAAGAGAGAGATAGAAACACTGATGTGAGTCAGAAACATCAATGGGCTTTCCCCTGCATGACCACTACTGGAGACTGAGCCCACAACCCAGGCATGTGTCCTGACCAGGAATTGAACTGGGACCTCTCAGTCCATGGGATGATGCTCAATCCACTGAGCCACACCAGCCGGGCCAGTCGAAGATTCTTGACATAATGTAAAGATGCACTTCAATTGGTGGACTAGAGCTTGATAATAAATTTCTCAATCAAGTGGGTTCTATAAATCTATTATGTCAACCAATTTTTCAAATGCTATAAATCCCATAAAACAAGACATTAAGAAAATAAAAAATGTATTTGTAGATGTTTACAACATTGTTCTAAATGAGATTTAGCCAGTACAGCAAGGGCTATAAGGACAGGGGAGGTGGAAAGAAGGGTCCCCGGGGAATATTCCTGTGGAATAGTCTCCCAGGAATCCTTCCCTCAGTGCATCTCCCAAAATTGTACCTTTAGTCTCTTAGGTTTTAAAAGAGACCAAGAATGAACTGATTGCTTATAGATTTATTCATCTGAACAAGGTTCATGGGAAAGTTGTGTAAAATTCAATGTCAATTTATTGACTTCCAATTTCAATTATTACTGCTAAGGAAACCAAATGCTTAAGGCCACTAGACTAGCTATATGTTCTTTGTGTAGATATCCTGTGGAAAAGCACATCACAGATCCAAATAAGAAGGGTGTATGAGGAGCACTGAATTATACAGACAAAATAAAAAACACTCGATCACTGGGCTAAGTTAACGGGTGTGCCTATTTCCACAATTAACTATACCTACCCCTGGGATCACCAAGTCAAGTGGTGCCTGTAATGTGTATTAAGGGGTACTTGAATATTTGATCTGCTGACTATTTATTTATTTAGTTTGGGTTTGTTTTCATCACTACCAAACCCTCCACTTCTGACTGATGATGTCAACTTTCCTTAGATTTAATACAATGAGGCCTAATACATCCACTTTTTAAGGGTCATGTCAGATTTTTCCAATGTAAAGTAATTTACATATGTACAACTGGATCTATTATATATTGATTTTAATTTTTAGAAGCCAAATGTATAATTTCAAATGTATATTTCTCTTGGAGGGTATGTCATTATGTATTCATATAAGGTGTGTATTTTCATTTTCAAGGACTTGGCAGTGCACCAGATCAACACACTGTGAACACAATGAATCACATATCTTCAGCAAACAGGTTATAGGAATATATTTTACATACTAACTGTTTTAGGCCAACGCAGAGCCATTTGAGTACAAATGTAGAGTTTTTACAATAGAATTCTTAGTGGACTGAAGAATACCAAACACACACCAGAAATTATATGTGTGACAACTCATGAACTCATTTTATTGAACTGATATTTTAAATATAAAAAAAATTGTAATATTTACTGATATTTATACATTAATATGGTGATTGCAATTTTTCTCCCGAGGATCCAAGTAATATATTTAGTACTCAAAGAGAGATTCTGAGTAATATATTTAATACCCAAATAAAGATTTAAAATGGGATTTCCTATTTTGTTGGTCAGCTTTGTTCATTAGATTCCACACATAAATGAGATCATGTGATAGTTGTCTCTCTCTGACTGGCTTATTTCACTTAGCATAATACTCTCCAGGTCCCTCCATGCTGAAAATAGATCCAGAGACATGGAAGCATGGCACATAGTAACAAATCTCAGAGGGAAGAGGGGAGGGGGAAGAAACTAACCAAAAAACTTACATGCATAACCCATGGACACAGAAAATAGTGCTATGAAGGCCCGAGGGCAGGCACCAAGGTGGAGGGGGTCAATCGGGAAAGAATGGAGGGACTGCTGTAGTACTTTCAACAATAAGGATAAATTTTTTTAAAGAGAACAATAAGAGATAAGAGAAAAAAAAAATAAACAACATAAAATAAAATGGGACTTCCTGACTTGTGGTAAAAGAGTTGACTTCTGGTCTACTTGTCCTCCAAGAAGCAAAAAGAAACAAAAACTCTCTTGATCCATATTCATATTTAATCACTCTAATTCTTTGCCATGAAGATTAGATCATGAGTAATACTTGCCACATTTCATAAAGAAATTCAGAAATAAATTTAAAATAGTTTTTTGGTTATCTGAGTAATCTAACACTGCTTATTAGAACATAATCTTATACAAATTAAAAAAAAAAAAAAAAAAAAAAAACCTCTAAATTTTAATTGGAAAATCAGTGTCTTTTGTCAAAAATAATCCTAACATTAAAAAAAAGTAATGTTTTACATTTGCTGTGAATTTAATTTGACCCCAGTATAAAAACGGACCCTTTCCCACACTGCAAACAAATACTTCAATTGCACCAGCCCCCAGTCCTTCAGCCCTGTGAGCTATGTACAGCTGCTCCAAGGAGCTGAGTCCTGGCCCCCTGCCAGGCCCCTCCGACAGGCTGCTCCATCCGCCTGCACTTGTTCTGTTCACATTCTTCAACTGAGTCACTTACATTCAACCTTCAAGAATTACTTGGGCATCAACTCCTAGTTTGAAAAAAAGAGGAAAACATTTCAGGACATTTGGTGGAGGGGAGAATGATGCCTTTATAAAAATAGTAAAGAAAAGAACCTTGGAAGAAAAAACAGGAAAGTGGGTAGAAATCTGGTTTTGTTACTAAGACTTGAACTTTATGATATGATATGGATTTATTTATGATATGTAAGGGTTGGAATAGATCATCTCTAGGACCATTTATAATTCCATATGGCAACTTTTTATATTCTCTCTCGACTTGGAAACTTTCAAACGAAGTCATAACAGATTAAATTAAATTCACCCTCAAAATCCATAATATCAATGGCCCCAACTACAGAACTAAATTATATTTACTAACATATGTCTTTAATATGTTGCCTTAATCTATACTTTCATTTAGATGTCATTAGTGATCTTATCATCTATCTGTAAATTTTAATAAAGGCAGGATCTAGTACCTTGTGAGTGCTAACAGATATTTATTAATATTTATAAAAGAATTATAAAATAAGATATATAAAGCAACAGAGAAAAAATTTAACTATTTTGATGTGGAAATGCTTATTCAATAATCAAAAACTTCCAAAGCTCTAAGAGAATATTCTGATTATCTTTAATTCTTAAAGACAGTAACTTAGTTCACTTATTTAGCTCACTAATTATTTTCTTTAATTTTCAAAAATATGGTCTCATTGATTTTTTAGAGAGAGATAGAAACATCTGTGTGAGACAGAAACATCAATTGGGTGATCGAGCCTGCAACCCAGGCATGTGTCCTGATTGAGAATTAAACCGGGACCTCTCAGTTCACATAAGACTACGCTCAATCTACTGAGCCACACCAGCTGGGATAACAGAGTTCTTACTGCCATCTGATTGTTTGCTACAACTGGTCTCTCCTTCTTAACTACTTGTCTTTCAACTTTTTTCTCAGCCTAGCTGGTTGCCCTGTTACTTTACTTCTCTGATGGTTCAAGATAATTGATATTTTCTCTACATTTTTTGTTGTTATTGTAAGGGTGGGAACAAGGCTCTGCAGTTTTCTACATCCCAAGCTACAACCAAAACACCTACATATTTTTATAACATATTTTCATTATCTAAATATACTCAATATGTAAGAATGATAATTACTATTGTCTATACATCAAAGCAGATGTACTTTATATTTTCTTTTTATTGGAACTAAACATAGCTTCTTCTTTTTAGTTGCTCAAAACTGAAAGCTCAATTAGATGTGAAATCATTACTTTGGTCTCAAAAAAAGACAATATTTAGAATTTTTCCTTCCCTAGGATAACAGAGATTACATTTTTCTTTTGTACCTTTTCCACTTTCTAGCAATCTAGTATATTAGCTTGTCTTTTATTAGTGGAATATTGATGATTTCATCATACCATTAAACATGTTTCCTTATTATTCTCTTTATGACTGAAACCTCTCTTCTGAAGAATGAAATGTCCTCAATCCCAGATACATATGTACATTTAGCTGTGAATGCATTGACACAATGCACTATCTGTGTTCCCTAAGCATGTAGAGCCACATAAACATTACTCATGAAAGGTTTGCAGCAACCCTACCAGGTATGGCTTCTGAAGGTGTCTTTCAAAGACAGTGATCAAAAAGGTCTATTAGTGCTTACTAATGTGGAAGCCTGTCCCTTTATTGTTTCTAAGCACAGACAAGAATAAAGAAAAGTAAAAGTTACATCTAAAATAAGACTATAAATAATCTGAAGATGTTGTTTGGAGTAATAGAGATCAAAAAAGGGGAAATGACAATAAATAAACTGATAAACCCAAAAGGAAAGGAAATAAATAAGAAAAAGGAGTGAAAAAAAGTAGTTTGAAAAAATTTGTTCTTACCAAGATGGTATAGCATCTTAAAATTGTTCATTCTGGCTTTAAGATAAATATTTTTGTAAATAAAAATTTGCTATCATTCCTTTCTTCTTGCATCTGTTGCTTATTACCACTTGCTGACTAAATCAATATGGAATTTAAAAATTGCTATTTAGTTCTAAAAAGAAGAAAAAAACTTCATTGAAAATGAGGGATGCAAGTTAAAGCAAATGAGAGGAAAACATACTTTGAAGAAGAGATAATATTAAAATTTTATATATGAATATAAAATGACTGGTATATCATAGAATGCTTTTATATTTTCAAGTATGGCTTGAAGTACAATGTACAAAATCCTAAAGAAACATTTCATCTTTTAATAATATGTAGCAAAAATAATTTCCCTTTATTTTTAGGATAATTTCTTAAACTATCAAACAAAAATGTGTATGTTTTTATGTTTATGCACTGTTTTAAAAATTTAATATTAGTTTGTGTTAGAAAGTTAACTGCTAGCTGATTCTGAATAGTAATATTTTTATGTGTAGTCATTTCAGTTAGGCTGACATTCAACTACATGAAGAATGGTTCAGCTAAATTAGGTATAGGCAAGCCTTGTTATTGCACTTGACTTTATTGCACTCCACAGATATTGCATTTTTTACAAATTGAGTCTTTTGGCAACCCAGTGTCAAGCAAGTCAATTGGCTTAATTTTTCCAACATTTGCTCACTTTGTGTCTCTGTGTCACTTTTTGGTAATTCTTGCAATATTTCAAACTTTTACATTATTATTATATTTGTTATAGTGATCTGTGATCAGTGATATTTGATGTTACTATAGCAATTGTTTTGGACTACAACAACTGTGCTCATATAAAACAGTTGTCTTTTTAAAAAAATAGAATTTATGAGTATGCTATTAGCAATGAGAGGGCTCTTTTTTTCCCCAACCCTAGCTGCAACCCCTCTCCTTAGGCAACCATCAGTTTGTTCTCTGTATCAGTGGGTTTGTTTCTGTTTTGTTTTATTTATTCACTTGTTTTGTTTTATTTATTTATTTATTTTAGATTCTACATATAGGTAAAATCATATAGTATTGGCCCTCTCTGTTAGATTTTTTAAATCAAAATGTATTGGGGTCACATTAATAAAATTATACAGACTTCAAGTGTATAATTCATGATACATCATCTGTATATTGCATTGTGTGGCCACCACCCAAAGTCAAATCTTCCTTCATCATATATTTGACTTCCTTTGTCCTTTACTGCCATCTCTCTTATGACCACCATGCTGTTGATTATGTCTATGAATTTTGGTTTGTTCATTTGTTGATTTCATTTTTATATCCCACATATGAGTAAAATCATATGGTTCTTGACATTTTCTGTCTGACTTATTTCACTTAGCCTAATATTCTCAAGGTCCATCCATGTTGCCACAACTGGCAGTGTTTCATTTTTTCTTATGTTAATTTTTTCTTGTGTTAATTGTAGCATTATTTATGGGGGTCAGGACATGGAAACAACCAAAGTATCCTTCTGAAGACAACTGGATAAAGATGTGATACATATTTACAATGGAATACTTCTCTGTCTGGTTTATTTCAATTAGCATAATACCGTCTAGGTCCATCCATATTGTTGCAAATGGTAATATTTCAGTCTATTGCTGAGTGACATTCAATTGTGTATATTCATAGATATATGTAGACATTTGACATCTTTATTCATTCATCTATCAATAGACACCTAGGTTGCTTTCATATCTTAGCTGTTATAAATAATGTGTCAATAAACATAGGGGTACATATTATCTATCTAAATTACTTTTTTTTCTCTTTAATTCAGATAAATACCCATAGTGGTATTGCTGGGTATAATGGTAGCTCTATTTTAAATTGTTTGATGAATATACATACTGGTTTCCACACTGGCTGCACCAGTTTACAGTCCCCCAAACAATGTATGAGAGTTGCCTTTTCTCCACATCCATGTCAACCCTTATTGCTTGCTGATTTTTTGTCATTCTGATAGGTTCACTGAGGTGATATCTCATTGTGGTTTTGATTTGCATTTACCTGATAATTAGTGATGTTAATTACTTTTCATATGTCTGTTGGCCACCTGTGTGTTCTCTCTGGAGAAATGTCTATTTAGGGGTCAAGTTTATTTTTTAGTTGGATTGTTTGGTTTTTTTGTGTTCGATTTTATAAATTTTTATATTAACCCTTTTTTGGATATATCATTTGCAAATATCTTCTCCCATTTAGTAGGTTGTTTAAGATGGCCTTCTTAATCTATACATACCGTGTCTATTCTGGATGTTTACCAGTTGGCTATTCCCCATTCTCTCTCCCTTAACCAAGACCTCCCTATTCCCTGAGACACAATAGTATAGAAAGTGTGCCAGTTAATAACCTTACAATGGCCTCTAAGTTTTCAAGTGAAAGGAAGTGTCACATGCCTCCCCCTTAAAGTAAAACAGTAAAAATAATTAAGCCTAGTGTGGAAGGCAAGTGAAAAGCCAAGCGAGGCCTCTTGCACCAAATAGTCAAGTTGTAAATGCAAAGGAAACGTTCTTGAAGGAAATTAAAGGTTCTACGTCAGTGAACACAAAATGATGGGAAAGCCAAACAACCTAACTGATGACATGTTGAAAGTTTTAGTGGTTTGGATAGAAGATCAAAGCACACACAACATTCTGTTAAGTCAAAATCTAATCTAGAATAAGGTCCTAACTCCCTTCAATTCTTTGAAGGCTGAGAGAGTGAAGAAGCTGCTGAGAAAAGTTTAAAGATACCAGAGATTGGTTCATGAGGTTTAAGAAAAGAAGCTGACTCTATAGGGTATAGAAGGTATAGCAAGTTATCCACAAGACCCAGATATGATTATTAATGAAAGTACTAAAGTAGTATGCCATTTGGGACTTTCCAAGCTAGAGTGAAGTCAATGTCTGGTTTCAAAGCTTCAAAGGACAGGATGACTCTCTTGTTAGAAAATAATGCATCTGGTGACTTTAAGTTGAAGCCAGTGCTCATTTATCATTTTGAAAATCCTGGGACCCTTAAGAATTATGCTACATCTACTCTATGCACTATAATGGGACAACAAAGCCTGGACAATAGTACATCCATTTACACCACAGTTTACTAAACATTGTATGCCCACTGTTGAGACCTAATGCTCATAAAACAGAAAGAAAAAAGATTCTTCTCAAAATAGTACTGCTCGTTGACAATATACCTGGTCACTCAAGAGTCCGGATGGAGATGTACGATGAGATTACTGTTATTTTCATTCCCTTTAACAAAACAGCCATTCTGCAGCCCATAAATCAAGAAGTAATTTTGACTTTCAAGTCTTATTAGTGAAGAAATACATTTTATAAGACTATTGCTGCCACAGAAAAGGGATTACTCTGATGGATCTGGGAAAGTACATTGAGAACTTTCTGGAAAGAATTCATTATTCTAGATGCCATTAAGAACATTTGTGATTCATGGCAAGAGGTCAAGCTATCAACATTAACAGGAACTTTGAAAAAAGTTGTTTCCAGCCCACATGGTAACTCTGAGGTGTTCAAGACTACAGTGGAAAAGGAACTCTAGATATGATGGAAATTGCAATAGAACTAACATTAGAAGAGAATCCTGAAGATGTGACTGAATGACTGTAATCTTGTGATGAAACTTTAACGAATGAGGAATTGCTGCATATGGGTGAGCCTTTCTATTACCTCACCATCTAAGCAATCCCCTTTTGTTGCTAGATTCTGTTTTGTGTTTTCACCAAAAGAAAATTGTTAAACTGGGTATATTTTTGAAATTATTAAAGTGATAGCCATAAAACAAAAAGTCCTTAATACTGAATACAAAAAAATAAAAATAAAATAAAGGACTAAAATCTTGGTTAATTGTAACCTCAAGAAAGTATTTAATTTTTTTTTTCTTTATTGATTTTAGACAGAGAGGAAGGGAGAGAGAGATAGAAACATCAACGTGAGAGAATATCGATTGGTGGCCTCCTGCATGCCCCCCACTGGGGACTGGGCCCACAACCTGGACATGTGTCCTGATCAGAAATCGAACCAGCGATCTCTTGGTACATGGGTTGATGCTCAACCACTGAGCCACACTGGCCAGACACCTCTAAAAGTATTAATCACTACATCCATCAGCCATAAATATAAATACTAGAATCAAGAATCAACTGTAATATATCTATATAGGTGCTGGTTTTGTAGAATAGGGTAGGAATAAATATATTTAATATCAATATTCCCATGTTTCTGTAAATAATAAAACATTCACTTTTTTAATATCATATCTTTGATAAGACCCACAATTAAAAATACTTAAGTAGTCTCAGCTAATAAGTAATTTGGAGATCCAAAGACTTGTACTTGATCAAAATGAAATGTGATAATTAGCATTCCAAATCCATGTCTTATACGCTTACTATTTCCAAGTACACATGTTTAGGAGAGGAGAGTAATATCTATTTTATGGCCTTATATATTGAGACATAAGATATTTTCAAATTTAGATCTTCAGACTAAGAGACACCATTCATCATTTTATTTTTCTTTCTGCTTTTAGTAAAATTAACTCTCATTTAACCAGAACCAAGTATCTACTATTATTTCCATATTATGCACTTTGATTTTATAAAAGTGAGAAATAAATTTAATCCAGATTATACTCCCATAGCCTTTATATTGCCACACATTATTTCAAGGCATCAGTAATAAATTCATTCCCAAAATATTCTAGTAACAATATTTTCTCTATCTCCAAACTAATATTCTTTTTTCTTCAGTAACATAACTTTACCGTAACTTAAAGTAACAATAACTTTAAAAAGAGGTAAATGAAAATATTTTTATTTCATTAAAATTCTTGCTGTAGTTTTCAATTTTTATCAATTAATACTGCATCAATACCTAGGTAAAAGGTACCATAACTTCAGTATACCTTAGAAAGTTAGAGGTTGAAAATAGATAAAAAGAAATAACTGTGACAATGTGAGACTGGTTAGTGATTATTTAATTTGGGGGGAATATTTAATAGAACTAAATCCTACCTTCTTTTCACATTAGAAGTTCTTTCTGCTACAACTTCATTCATAAGAATCTAAACCTTAAACATTCTTTCACGAAAAGGGAGGGAGTAGAGTGCATATTTTGTTTGTTGTTTGGCCAGCTTTTTCATGGTGCAAAGTGCTTCATTTAAAAAAAAAAAAAAGAAAAAAAAAAAGATTCTCAGATCCTCCTCAGTGAATGTCACCAAATCATGTGTTTCTTCTGCCAACTGTGAAGAAAAGCATTTTGTGCAAACAGAACTGCACCTTTGAATAATCTTTAACCTCATATTAAGATGAATCTATTTGGCATTTGTTGCCAGGCACGGCAATTAGTCCACACGGTGCCCTGCTGCAGCCGTCTACCATGGAAGTCAACAACCATGATTTTCTGATGGATGCTGGTGTGGAAAAAAGAAAAGACATGGATGGAATGGGCCATGAAAATAGGTCGTTCTCAAAGTCTGATGGCACTTTGGAGATCCCGCATATTAAATTTACACATAGATCCCTCATTGACAAAAAGTTTATGTTAAAGTAGACAAGCTGTCACAGAATTCTCCTGAGAGCAAGTATCTATTCTTGGGCAAGGTGCACATATTTATAATACAGCTGAACAAAGTTGTAACATCTGGAATTTCTGTCTAAAAATTCATAAATTATTTTCAAATTTTCTGAATATGATGACTTGTAAATAAACTAAGGTGGTTAGACAGTCAAGTTTGCTTTATAGACACTTGAAAGGAGATTCTTTTCAATGGATTTTTTCTTTTCAAGGAAAGATGTTTCATTAACTATGGCTAAAACACAGCTGTATATAAGAGCTCTCTAAACAAGCATTTAAACAAGTTAGAATTTAAGAAAGCATACTGATTCTGTTGATAGAGAAAGTACTATCGTTGTATCGTTGTTGCTAAATAAAAATGAACTTTAGCGAGAGCCACCTCTATCCTTGCCCCAGACTTTGAGCCATTATCGAAGCCTCAATGCACTGAGCTACATCGCAATGTGGTTTCCTTAAATGGGCTGCATAATGACAAACAGATCAGGAAGAGGCAAAGGGAACCATTTGCTACAGACAGGTTCTAGGCAATACACAACATTGGAGATTGCATATTGACCTTAGGGCACTTGGTCCAATCGGCATGCCATGCTACAGCACAGGAACACAGAGCCATGTTCACAACACAGAGCTGAAGGTAAGAGACTCACATAGCTGCCTGCGAGAAGGTACAGGAGCACTTCCATAAGCTGTGCCCTGTGAATAAAACACATTTTTTTTGGAGCAACTGACCATTGGAAACAGTGTAAAATGGTAAAGAAATGAACAAAGAAAATGAAAAAAAAAAATGCAACATAAAAATGGTTTAAGTGGCTGTTTTTATTAAATAAGGCTTTTGAGTTACTGTTTGAGGCAGACATAAAATAATATTTGTAGGAAATTAAGAACAAACTATGTAATCCACCAAAATGAGATATAAAAATGAAAATCACAGCCAAATATGGGAACATTAAACTTGACAGAAAGAAAGCTTTGTGAAAAGTAGAACACATGATATTTATGAAGTGGCCTCCTTCAAAAGTAGGTTTCTTTGCACCAGTTCCTTATCTGATGTAAACATTTTCACAAAGTTTGAAACAGTGTACTAGTTGCTCCTTTTTCTACCTGAAACACTGTATAAAAGCAAAAATAATGACCTCAATAAAATGGCTGTAATCTGTGTATCAATAAGAGTTGATCACTAAAAAGCTGCATAATTCAGTGGAAAGAAAATATTATTAAATAAAGATATTAATTGTGTATGGTAGGTACCAAAGGTAGAACAGCCACATTATGAATACTTGCTATATCCCTCTAGTTGGCAAAGCTCTGCACAAACATATTGTAATTCAAATTGCATATTCTTTATTCCTGGCACTGATCTCTGTCATGAAATTACATTATAATACACTCAAGAAGAAGTTTTAAAAATTTCAGTAAATATAAATCTGTGAAAATCAATAATTTATTATATATATAACAAGGATATTTGAAAAAGATGAATATTTATTGAACATTTACTGTTTGAAGTTGCTATGCTTAGCACATAAATAGCATTATCTCATTTAGTTCCCACAATAGTTCCTGAGGTATTTACAATTTTTTACTTTTATTTACTATGATTCCCATTTTTGCTGATGAGAAAACTCTTTAGAATTGATTAAGTAACTTTAGATTCAGTTTAGAGATAGTTAAGGAACTATCCACTTTATTTAAGGCCATTTATATCATTAAAATGAGGGATGCACAAAACAACCTCTGTTGCTGGAATTTAACAAATTTTCTTTCTAATGAGAATAGCAAATACTAGTATGAAGGCCTTGGTTCTGAAAAAAGTATACCAAAGAGGGAACTTATAAGTATCCATTTGCTTGCATTGAGGGATGATAAATAAGACATGCAAATCCCCTGCTTAAATGTTCTTTGTCTAAGAATATGTTTGTATTTCTAACTCTACCTAGGAAGAAGCATAGTCTTTTGTTTATGTTCTGTTGGGATTTGCCTGGGCTAGATTTCAATACATTTTGCCCTAGATAGATATCTGTGAGTAAATTCAATCAAAAGATGGCAACCTTCACTAGAAGAAAGGACAGTACTCGAGAAACTTGCTCCAGAGGGTCAGTGTAGACTGTTAGCACCAACACGTCAGTCATTCACCCCCAAGTATTAAACAAGGCCAACCAGAATCTAGAATACACTGTTGTTTCCCACCTCGAGGTCACAGGCAGAAATCAGGGCAAGCAGGATCTAAATACTGCTCCAGTTTTGCATTTGAGACGGAATAAAGTCGTATCTGGGTTATTCATATGGAAAGCAATCCATGCCAGATCTGGATCGGGTTGATCAGCCTAAATCTTGAAGCTCCTAAACTAGAATATGCACACATAGGTTTCACTCTAAGCACAAAACCACCACTCACTTTGAGCAACTTCGTAACAAGATGATCATTGTTTGTAGCAAAAATTCATCATTTGTGAGAAATTTGCTTCTTTTACTTTTTAGAATTTTAAGGAATTACCTCAAGTCTAAGTAACAAAAAACAAACAAAAAAACCCTCAACAACAAAACATTTTTTTCTTTAAAGCTGTATTATTGAAACTCAGAATAGAAACTAAAAATCATATTAATTTTTCTATTTATTAAAAAACTGTTTCCAAGGCTTACAATATATTAGGATTCATCTTTATTGAATATATAATTAGAGAAAGATGTTTATTTAAATTTATTCCTATAATTAATCAGGAACAAACTTACCATTGGACCAAAATGTAAAATAAGGGAAAGTAATATTTCATGTTAATATAACTGGATTGGCAAAGCTAGTCTCTGAATTTCTAAAACTTCCAGTTGTGATGATTTGGCGGGAGGGCCACACTAGGTCAACCCGCAGTAGCTCAATAGAATTCTTAGGGAGAATACCTTGGCTTTAAGTTTTTATTTTAACTGGCCCCAAGCAGCTTATTGCAGGATACTTCCTTCATTTCAATAAGAAAACTGATGTGTGATGTACATACATCATTTGGTTGTCTCCCAGATCACCTCTCTCCTCTCAAGTTACTTATTTTTCTGCATCAATTAAGTTTCTTTTGATTGCATTTTGTACAGGTGACTGTTGTGCATTTGTGTTTTTTCATTATACTTCTCAGAATCATTTAATTTAGTTATACGTTTACACTCAATGGAATTTTTTTTTAAATAAACTTCAGTATTTAGAACAGTTTTAGGTTCACAAACAAAATTGAGTGGAAGGTACAGATTTCCCTTATTCTTACTGCTCCCCCAAATGCACAGCCTCTCACGTAGTTAACATCCCCCACCAGAGTGGTCCACTTGTTACAACTGATGAACTTACAGGACATATTATTATCACCCTGTGGCAGTCAGGGTGTCTGGACTGACATATATCCATACTGTTATAGTGTCATAGAGGGTAGCTTCACTGTCCCAAATATTCTCTGTGCTCCGCCTCTTTATCTCTCCCTCACCCCACTCCTTAACAACCACTGATGTTTTGTTTTGTTTTTTACTGTCTCATAGTTTTGACTTTTCCAGAATGTCTCATAGTTGGAATCACATAATATATAGCCTTTCAGACTGGCTCCTTTCATTTAGTAATACGCATGTAGAGTTCCTCCATGTCTTTTTATGGCTTGATAGCTCATTTCTTTTTCACATTGAATAATATTGCATTGTATGAATGTACTCGAGTTTATTTAACCATTCACCTTCAGAAGTGCATTTTGGTAGCTTCCATGTTTGGGCAATTATGACTAAAACTGCTTCAAACATCTGTGTGTTGGGTTTTTTTGCAACAAAACTTTTCAATTCATCTGGGCAAATACCAATGAGGGCAATTGCTAGATTTTATAGTGAGTATGTTTAATCTTGTAAGAAACTATTAGACTGCCTTTGAAAGAGGCTGTATCTCAGTAGAATCTTTTACAAATAAAAAATGCCACCAAATGTAAGTATAAAGACCAAATAGAGATAAAGTAATTGTTTTTAATAAAATACCAAATCCAAGATAGTACATTTCCAAAGTCTTTATTAACTTTTGATGACTATATAAACCCTGACTTTATAAACTAATATATGTATATTAGTTAAGAACAAATAGAGGGCAAATATTACTAATTTTTTTTCAAATAATCCTTGGGTTTGGGTAACAAATGATCACATATCACCATAAGAAGGCTAAGCATTGTTAGAAAATATTATCGTGTTTAGGGAAACTGCTTAGCATAAACAACTCAGAACTAGTTAAAAAAATATTTAGGGAGACATGACAATTAAGTCTAGATTCTACATTTCACCCACATACTTTTCTTTCTAACCCATTTTCTCTTTAAAAAGTTGATTTAAAATTCCATCTATAATTTGGGACTATAAATTGAAGCAACCGTTAACAACGATTATGTCCAAATCAAAGTACTGAACTTATTCATCCTAAGTTCCATTAAAGAACAGACCTGTGTTCAGTTCAATTTCAGAAGCTCAGTAAATCCAGCAGAGAACTACTTAGTCCCTAGGCTTCCATTCACACTGATAATATAGTTCATGGATATCATCATGTTTACTTAACTAATATTTTTTACAGTACTTTATAGCACACTATGGGCTTATTTCATAAGTATTGCTATATAAGAAAGACCCTAATTCTCTGAAGCACATGATAAATCCATATGATATGATTATTTTCCTTTACCACAAACAGGGAAGAGGGAGAAGTAGAAAAAATTGAATGTCCATGGTCACAAAGCCAGGATGTGGCAATGGAAGGCCTAGAAGTAAATTCCTTTGGCTCCCACAGTCCAGGAGCTCGTTTATTCCCTGTCAGACTGTGGTCCAGGTGAACATGAGGACCGAGCCACACACAGAGAGGCTGTCCTGTGAAATGGGCATGTGGTGATTCTCATGATAAACCATCTTAGTTGTAAAAATGACTTGAAACAAACAGAAGATTCTGGAACAGTGGGGAAAAAAATATGAAAAACCAGAAATCCATAAAAGAAAGGCAATGAATGCCTTTATTTATTTACTTACTTATTATAAGCAAAAAGAACTGAATGCAGGGGATTCGGTACTTACAGAACCAATGTGAGTGTAGAGAAGCACAGGAGAAGACCACTGTTAGCTTTTAGGTTTTCCGCGGCCACTCTGGTGCTGAGAAAAAGAAGTGCTGCTACTACACTAGTTAGAATTATGAGAAACTACCTCTGAAATCTCAGATTCCCTGCAGTCACAGAGCAGGTTGCCTCTGAAAAGTACACACACACAAGTGACAAACCTCACTAATACCTCCCGACTCCTCTGGAAGCATTTGGTAAACACAGACGGTGGCATGGTTCAGAGCACAGAGATGGGAAAGAAGAACACACAGTCTGGTTGGGGTGAGAGCCAACACTATTTTTTTCCTGAGAAAATGTTAAAGTAATATCTCAACTATGATGAATAAGAATTCAGGACTTGGTCACTGCCCCCAGGCCCACACACCAAGTAAAGCCACGCATCACATGGAAAGGAAATTTGAATAAAAGAAAATTCTTCAGTAACCTTTATCCACAAGCCTTGGGCCAAGTATTTTTCAGAATCTAGGATTATTCATAATTTACAAAATAACACTCCTAGCTAAGTATAGAGCTGGAGTAATCAAAGACATTAATATTTCTGCAGAAAATATATGATAACCCCGCTGTGATTTAATAAAAAATTATAAATAGCTTCTTGTCAATTCAGATCAGGTCAGATTTGGTTACCAAATAAGTCATAGAAAAACGTTGGGCTTTTAGGAGATTTTGTTTGCTTGTTTGTTTTTTGGATCTCAGAATTGCAGATAAGAGATTTAACAGCTATAGTATTATTAAACATGTGTAATTAGAAAGTAAGGTGGTATGAAATTTTAGAAAATTTTAATTTTAATTGCCTTATCTTAAGTCCTCATAATGTTAAAGTTCTCTTGAAGAAGAAATACTTTGAGAAACAGCTCAATAAAATAGACTTAAGATTTTAGCATTTACAGAAGGCTCAACTTTCAGAAAAATCACAAATAAAGGAAAAGTTTGACCTTTTTCTCTCATAATACACATATGTGGAAATAGTAGGATTGAATTAATATAACCAATTTAAATTTTGTAGAAAATATTTTAAAATCATGACAAGATATTTTTTATAAATATATCAGTATTCTTACATTCCTTCGTGCTTTTTGGTGGACTTTCTGTTTAAACTTAATAGAGTAATGTTACAAATTTACATATATCACTCAGAACTATCTTCGAGGACTAGTTATCAGAGATGGGCTAATAGACTGGGAAATATGCAGATTACAAAATGCTTGGTAATTCCTTGAAATTGAAAACTACTTAGGTGTGTATTTTAGGTACCCAGATTATACAAGGAACAACTTTACTAGTTTTCTGCTAACTTAGATTCCTGCTTTGATATTAACTTTAAGTGTTCATTAAAGCACCCAAATTGAACATATTAAAATATTACCTCTTTTTAAATCTCTCTTAGATCATAGACCTGCCCAAGTCATGCCCTTGATCTACTACTTTGGATGACATACAGTAATAAACTTAGTTGCTCATTAATCAAACCAGGCAAAAGTGCCTTTAAATAGGCCGTATCCAGCCTATCTTTACATAACCGAAAACAGTGAGAATCAGGCTGAGTATCTGCTGTTAGCACCAGAAGTTAGTGCAGTAAATCGGAGACAACAAAGTAAGAAGGATTTGGTGCTAGATCTCTAAACTGCCAGAAAGAGAAAAATAAATACATTTTTAATGAATAAATTAAAAAATATCTGGGTTTTGTGACTATTTTTCTCAACAACTTGGTGGAAACTTAGAAATGAAAACATATAAGGTAATGATGACTCAGTTCTCACAGCTGCCAAATGATGCTACTGGGTCTAAACATTCCTATTTCTACTAAGAAAGTAATCACAGTAAAATTGTACTGAGAACATTAAATGTATGCCCTTTTTCTAAACTACCTCCAACACTGTGTATTTACCATGGTTACACACATAGTATTACATTTACTATATATGCTTTAACAAAAATTTGCAGTAAAAATTTTGATATCTTTTGTTTTAACATATTTTAAGAGAGACATTTAATTGAGGCATATGAGAACATATAGTTTTATTACATGAACTTAGCTTTATATATTTTTTCTTTTCTTAAATTGACTCTCCTGAAAGTTATTCTTCTGCAAGTTTCAATAATACATCTCTTGATAGTACTTCAGTAAGGAACACAGAAGATCGGTATGAACTCTGAAGACACACTGAGAATATGCAATGCAATACCACCGGTAAGAAAAACACAAATTCTTCTGCATGCTTTATATCATTTTAACTTACAATAGTAATCACAACTTACTGTATATTTCCTGGGGATTTCCCAAGGCACAGCCAAAGGCAATCTGTTCCTTCCAGCTAGTCATAAATGTCCTGTGCTTCTTTCATTGCTTAAATATTGTCCTGGGCCTTTTCCTTTTATTATATGCCTTTGAACTGGAGTGAACCTTTTCCCAAAAGACACTTGTCAAGAAGTTTGACATTTGTGACAATAAGAAGCAGCACGCACCACGTGTCGCTATGAGGGCCTGGAAGACGCGCCAAGTCCACTCTAACGAGTTGTGAGTCCTCTTCTCTGGTAGTGTGTTCATTTATTATTAATAGAAATTAAAATCTGTTAAATGTCAGCCTTCTTCACACTACAGAACTAGGGAAAAATAAGTTAACACAGAGGACCCAGGCTCTGAATTATTGTTTCGTAGAGGTAAACATTCTCCTTAAACTTACTTTTTCTCATTTGACACATGCCAATTATGATAAACTACATGCACTTTACAGAAAAAAAGGACAAAAAAAAAAAAAATAGTGAAAAACAAAGACCTAAGAGATGAATTAAATCATTCTAAAACATACACCTGACACACACACAAATATCCATCGAAAACCTTAAGTACTTCCAATGATGGCAGAATTAAAAAACTTTGCTTGGCCCTCAGGTTTGCTACAAGTTTACATTCACCTACTCCTTTAAATCTCCCTATCACTTGCCCAAATAACATTCAGGTTGGCCATTAAATAAAACTACAAAATATGTAGGTTGTGAGATGCAGGAAGGAAGAATATAATTCTGAAAAGTTTATGTCTTCATGGGCTAAATTTGAACTTTATCTGAATAAGTTTATATATTGAGGATACAGTAACTTTCCAATTACCTGGAATCAGGCATGTGAAAATATTCAGAAGCGTGAGAGAATGAGAATCTGAAAGTAAAAGGGTCCATAAGTAGTAAAGAAGATACTGTATCATGGCACTATTTCACAGCTAAAGTACGTAGCCTTCCTTGGGCTACAATACAGAAGGAAACATATCAAATCAATGCCTTCTCATTTGTAAGATCAGTACTAGTTGATCAGCCACTGGAAAAAGTCTATAAAATCAAGAATCTTAAAAAATGTATTTCCATATGTTAAACATTTTATTTTAACCCAGACATATGGAGGTCCATTCATTCATCCATATTTTAGCACAGGCCCACGGCCTTTTGTGTGAGGGTCTTTTGTTTTGTTTTGTTTTTAATCCTCACCCAAGGACATTTTTCCATATTTTGTTCAGATAGAGTGGGAGGGAGAGAGAGAGAGAGAAACATCGACGTGAAAGGGACACATCGAGTGGCTGCCACCCGCATGACACGACCAGGGCCCGGGACAAACTGCAACCGAGGTACATGCCTCTAGGGGAACCAAACCCGGGTCTCTCTGGACCACAGGCCGACGCTCTAACTGCTGAGCCAAACTGGCCAGGGTGGGTGAGGGTCTTCTACACGTCACTCTCCTTCCTTTTTCTTGCAAAGTCACATATTAATTTGTCTTTCTCAAATTCCAGATTAAGTTCATTGAAAGTAGCTTTACAGCTTAAAGTTCCTTGCAAAGCAATTTAATCTTTATTCTCTATGGACTTGCTCATTTCTCTCAATTTTTTTAGTGCTTTTAAGACTTTCTAAAACTTTCTCCTAGTGTGTTGTAACAATGTATTTAATCCTAATAAACCAAAGAGTTATACATAAAA
Source organism: Molossus molossus (assembly GCF_014108415.1). Lineage (NCBI taxonomy): Eukaryota > Metazoa > Chordata > Mammalia > Chiroptera > Molossidae > Molossus > Molossus molossus. Next base: position 70,267,663 of record NW_023425344.1, on the reverse strand, counting down.
AAAAAAAGACTTTCTAAAACATTCAACTTGGTTTTGTTCATTGTTTTCACTCACATATTTTATCTGTTTACCTAATATTTTACTAGTTCATCTAATAATGGTAGGAAAATGACTCATGGAAAAGAAGTAAGCAGGCCAATGGAAGAGATGCTTATCACAAGCATCACAGCTTTCCAGAGGGAATGAGGCCTCTGAACTAATTCAGTGAGTAGGTTAAGCGGTATCCTCCTGTAATCTGGAATGATCAAATGAATGTTGAATTAAGTTCAGTAACCTTTTTTTTTTTAAGATAGAAAGTTTGATAGGAGCATGTGCTATCAAAAAAAATTATTTTATGATACATATATGACAGTCCTCAATTACCTGGAAATTCCCTCATTCACCATATCTCAGAACCTTGTATGAGTAGATTAATGGGATATATATAGTAGATAACAGTTATATAAATCATTGTTTGTTCAATAACTTAATGTTCAATTTAACTGTTTGTATATTCAATGATATATTCATTAAATTATTTTTTATTCTTATTGAAGAAGTTCTAAATTAATCACAGTTCCACAGAATGATTTTAAAGACTACTACCAGATTTTATTATTTGGTTCGTGAAAGTCAATGGCTACCAAACATTCTACTGAAATCTCTAGGGAAATGTCACTGGGCTAGATCAATATTTCCATTTTATGGTTTCATATGACAGAAGTCAGAAAATGATAATTCATACATGAATGGTAAATTTGCTAAAGTCATTTTAGCCAAATTCAGAAAGAAAAAATAAATGTAGAAAAGAATATTTAAAAAAACATAGATTAGCCATACATGCATTCAGATAAACATTATAATTTTCTTTGTACTGTTTCAGTAAAATTATTTACAAACTGGGGATTTGCTCTCCTATGCATGAGATTTTCTTCTTAGTAGTCACTGATGTAAACAGTTACTAAACTAGTTTTTAAAAAGTTTCAGTATTCTCCCAACCTAAAATCAGCAAACTTTAATTAAGAGTCTATTATGCTTTAAAACTGTGCTTTTTAAAACAAAAAATAAAGGAAACTTTAAAAGGGATAGAGCAGTGGATAATTCTTTTCACAAAATGCTCTATTTCTAGAAGGATAAACTAATTTAGAATGATTTTACATAAATAATAGGACAGGTTTCATTATGAAGATATGCCTTATACCTTTAAAATACTAGAAACTAGAAAGATTACAAACACATACATACTGTTAACTACAACCACAATTTATTTGTTGTACAAGTAACTTTTCCCATTATCTATTAAAATGATAAAATTGTGGAAGATATTTAAACTCTCAAAAAAAAAAGAGAGCAGCACTTTCTCCTTATAGTTATTTGTTAATAAAAAATAAGTTGCGTTCTCCTGAGAAAGACATTCTATAGATACAATATAAATGGGCTTTAAGAAAATTATCAGATACTCTCTTGCTCACCATTATTAGCTTTTCACCCTGTTGGTTTGCTCAAGTCAGCAGGGAGCATATTTATGATTTTGGCACATGGTGGTATAATTATTTTCCTGTTTCCCTTGTTTTTCCATAATTCAAAGAATAAAAAAGACATCTATATTGGAAATAATCAATATTCTTGTGAAATGGATTGAGTGGGAAAGGGCCTCCAGTTCTTTTATTTTGACAAAGGGTGGAGATTTTGAAAAAAAAAAAAAACATATCATGTCTCTATTTCATACATATTAAGGTAAAGCAAAAGAGTAACTTTCATCTCTAGAAACTCCTAATAAGGAACTAAATGATTTTTTCCCAGTATTTCTTTATTTTAAAAGGTTTTCCAATTCTAATGATCATTATGTTTCTATGAGATTTTCTACTTTCTTGGTAAAAATATTAAGTTTGAAATCTTCTAGTGTCTAACATTTAGAAACAGTCTGACCTATCTCACATCACACCTGGGCTCATCAAGCAAAGAAGTAGCAGTGATCAGGTAGCTGAGGGAAGTGTCTGAGCTGTGCACTGGGGCAGCCGCTGTGGAAGTAAGTGTCTGAGCTGTGCACTGGGGCAGCCGCTGTGGAAGTAAGTGTCTGAGCTGTGCACTGGGGCAGCCGCTGTGGAAGTAAGTGTCTGAGCTGTGCACTGGGGCAACCGCTATGGAAGTAAGTATCTGAGCTGTGCACTGGGGCAGCCGCTGTGGAAGTAAGTATCTGAGCTGTGCACTGGGGCAGCCGCTATGGAAGTAAGTGTCCGAGCTGTGTACTGGGGCAGCCTCTATGGAAGTAAGTGTCCGAGCTATGCACTGGGGCAGCCGCTGTGGAAGTAAGTGTCCAAGCTGTGCACTGGGGCAGCCGCTCTGGAAGTAAGTGTCCGAGCTGTGCACTGGGGCAGCCGCTCTGGAAGTAAGTGTCCGAGCTGTGCACTGGGGCAGCCGCTATGGAAGTGTGGGTCAGTTACTTTACAGAACTCTGTGTCCTCAAAATAGTTTGCAGTCTGTGTGCTCATTTTGTGATACAAATTTTAAGTGATACATATTTAGAGAAAATTAATAATTTTATATCTTACTGTATAGGCAGATAAAATCAGTAAATTTAAATTTTAAATTCTGGCACTAGGCTATAGAAATTAAAGTGCAGAATATCATAATTAAAATTAAGCTCCTCCTTTACAACTAGAAAATGCAAGCTCTTTATTTTCATACTAGTTATATTTCAAGCAAAGTATGCATTCTATCTTTTTTTATTTTTATTTCTTAATCTTCACCAAAGGACATTTTTCCATTTATGTTCAGATAGAGTGGGAGGGAGAGAAGGGGGAAGAGAAAGAGAGAAACATCCATGTGAGAGAGACACATGGACTGGTTGCTACCTACACGACCCCAACTGGGGCCAGGGACAAACTGCAACCGAGGTACATGCCCTTAGCGGGAACCAACCCAGGACTCTCTGGTCCACAGGCCGATGCTCTAACCGCTGAGACAAACTGGCCAGGGCCAAAGTATGCATTCTAAATTAGTCACTTTCAGAATGCTCAAATTATTGAGGCAAATCTCTGAATTTTAGGAATAACTACTTTGATTGCCTTTTGTCTAGAATATATTTGAGCAAACAGCAAATCAATCTCTCTAGATAGATGATAGATAGATAGATAGATAGATAGATAGATAGATAGATAGATAGATGATAGATACACACACAGAGAGACATATATGTATGTGCATTGTATATTTCAGAATATTTTCACAGACAGATGCCACTTCATTTGTTTCTTAAAAATATCTTCCCATTTAACAGATGGTGATGCTGAGGCCTAGAGTGCTTTAATTACTTGCAGAGGCCTAAGTATTAGTAGTTACCAAAGCAAGTGAGTTTGTAGGCAAAGGTATTTGGGTTGTGAAGGATGAGCTAAACTGAGAAACACTCTCAATATTATTTTTTCATGCAATAAGAGCTTCAGGGTTAAGTCACAGGCATTAAAATTTAATAATCACACTGTTATATAATTTTGAGTTAAATGAGACAATTTTTTTTGAGTTTTCTCTTCCAGTCTTGTACTATTCAGGCATAATAAGATAACCGTAGTGTGATTAGAAAGTCATAAAAAACGAGTAAAGAGCTTTCTAACTAAAAAAATAATTAATTTAATTGATATTTAGGTCATTTGGAGAGAATGAAATACAAATGTATTTTTAGGTTACACTAGAACTGTGACTCTATATCTATAACGAGGTAACTTATACATTTTAAATTCCTTTCTATATTTTGTGGTCAGACCACGCTTGTTTTTTCTTTTAATATATATGCACAGGCCCTGTTTTATATTTCAGTAATGTGTTCAACTATGGGCACTTCATTTAAAAGGAAAATAAAATCACGTCAGCATACCTTTTGTCTACCAACTGACATTTTCATATCTAATACAAATTCTTATTATTTGTTATTATTAAAATGAACTGAGACCATATTTTGTGCTAAACACATTAAGAGCATTAATTATCTAAAACTCAAGACAACTTTACTAGGTAGATGTATTTTTATCCTCATTTTCCAAAGGGAAAAAACAAAAAACAGACATAGAGATACCACATAATTTGTCCAAGGTTTCAAAGCCAGCAAACTCTAAAATTTATATTCAAATAGTCCAGTTTCTGAGGCCAAGTTCTTACTTACTATACTACTTCTACCCTTTTGGATCACTACAAGCACTTTTATATATCATTTATTTTAATCCTCTGAGATCTTCACCATCTTCAGAATAATCCCCAAGGCAAAGATTATCCTCATTATACAGGTCAAGAAAGTGAAGCTGTGGAAGAGGTTAAACAGCTGCCTAGAGTCGCCCTCATCAGCCCTCTTCACAGGCCCAGCCCGCAGCCCGCATTCAGGCACGTCAGCCCCTCATGGCTCAGGGGTAGGTTCAGGCTATGGTTGGAGCACCGGCAAATAAAGGTACAAAAAGATGTATGCTATGTATTTAACAAATTGTATACTTGCTCTTTAATAATTTTAAAAATCTACACAGTTGTGAAGTGAGGGACATACTAAAATTTAATTGGATTCCTTTCTTCTAATAGTGTACTTTAGGATTGTGTTTATTTTAATTATATATATGTGGGGGTGAAGTGGACCATGATAAGACACTATACTTTTCACTGCTCAGAGCTTCATACTCTGATTCTGTGCGTTTCATTGTATATTCATAAAAGTTTCATGAAATGGCATTATTTGTGGTAGAAGGAAAGATGAGGAAATTTAATTGCTCAACTTCACAAGACAGGTAGGAAGCAGATATGTAGTGTAAACTAAAAGCATTCTGACTCCAACATCTGAGTTCTCAGATATCATACTGACAACTAGAAAGAAAGCCGTAAGAAAGGAAGTTAAGAGAAATGAAGGGGTTATCCCGGAGAAAAGAAAACTCAGGGGATTACAAAACTGACTTCTGATGTATTGCCATGTGAAAAATGAATTTAAAACCATATGATCCCCATGAGGCAGGACAAGCACTAGATGATGGACAGAAAAGGGGCAGATATTGAACTAACCTAAGACCTGTGTTGACAGTCAAAACTATCACCAGGGATGTTTGGGAAGAGATGGAATAGCTATGTTGGCATGGTGAAAAGACTATCAGCATTACCCATGGAGAGAAAGGTCTAGAACTAGAACACTGGCTCTCCAGCAGGACTGTAGTTTGGGATCATCTGGAAAATTACAAAAAAGTACTGTGCCTGGATACCACCTCCAACAATTGTGATTCAATTGGTATGGATGTGACCTAGTCATGGGGATTGTTAAAATCTGCCAAAGGATTTGGCTTCAGTGTTTAGCAAAATTTTCCCATGAGCCCATTGCTCTGGAGAATCTCTGAGGACAAAGCCATAAGATGACTCAAACTAGGAATCGGGACGTATGACCATAAACAAGGGCAGTTTTAAAAACTGGTTTTCAGCAAGGAACCCTCTTCCATAGCATCTTAATTTGAGCACATATTTTCAATCACAGGAGAATCTTGCCTCTGCTAACTAATCCCCTCTAAAGCTCCATTGCCTCATCTACACAGTGAGATACTATATAGTTAGCATAGAATAAATGCACGATCCAGCACAAAATCTATACAAACAGTGATTACTTGTATGATTGATTTCAGTGAGGTACAAAGTACTGCAGAGAACTTTATTTTTCTTTCCTCAGGCTCATGTGTGGGAGTATATGTATATGCTGGGGGAGTGATGGGTAGGGAGAACAACAAGTTAGGCTGTCAGATAATTATTGACCTATTTTTTGTCTACGGCTTTCTATTGCATATTTTTTTTATATCCCTCAAGCTAATTCAATGTGCTATTACTATTATTTTTGTTGTTGTTGTTGTTAATCCTTACCCAAGGGCATTCTTCCATTAATATTATTTTTAGATAGAGTAGAAGGGGGAGAGAGGAAAAAAAGGAGGGGGAGAGGGAGAGAGGGAGAAACACTGATGTATCTTTCGAGACACATCGATTGTTTGCCTCCCGTATGACCCTAATCAGAGTCAAAGATTGGAACTGCAACCCAAGTATGTGCCCTTGACTGGGAATCAAACCCGGTAACCTTTAGTCCATGGGCCGATGCTCTAACCACTTAGAATCCCGGCCAGGGCAATGTGCTATTGTTTTTAAAGTGAGAGTATAAACTCAACAAGGTAATTAAAAGTAATAGCTTTTAGGATCTGAAGTCAGAGTACTCAGCTGTATATGCACAGCGGTTCTAGAAGTTAACTCTGCTATAAATTGATTTAATTTTGAAGTCTGTTTCCATGTGAATTTGAAAAATATAAATAATAACATACATAAAAGCGTAAACATATTTGAGCACGCAACTATCCATGCTATTTATTTCATTCCTTTTGTAACTGCTTCCTTTCCCAAAAGCTTCTAAGCTGAACAAATTCTCTTTTGTAAGATTACCAAGGTCTTGTTCATGTTTGTATGAGCTCATATTCTTTCATAAATATCACAGCCTCTGTGGACTAGAAGGAAAATTAATGTCAGAAAACTGACTCACATAAATGCTTTGAGAACAAATATGTATCCCATTTTATTCCAACACAAAATATTCACTGAAACAAAACCATGAAACTAATGTTTTTGTTTTTAAAGAAAGAACTATGCCAATGAATTTGCCAAATCTTTTGAGTATACATCTTTAAGATAATATTCATCCAGAGCATTTCACTTCCATCATAATACTTTTGAATCTTGTTCCCATCTAGAATATTTTTATTTTAAAAAATCTTTATTGTTGAAAGCATTACAGATGCCCCTCCTTTTCCCCCATGTAGAGTATTTTTGTATATTTTTTGTTGTTATTAATCCTCACCTGAACATATTTTGCCATTGATTTTTAGATAGAGTAGAATGGGTGGAGGGAATAGAGACAGACAGAGCGAGAGAGAGGGAGGAAGAGATGTGAGAGAGACGTATCAATTGGTTGCCTCCCACAGGACACTGACCAGGGCTGGGGATCAAACCTGCAACCCAGGTACGCACCTTTGACCAGGAATCGAACCCTCAACCATCTGGTCCATAGTCCCACCCTCTAATCACTAAGCCAAACCAGCCAGGGCTAGAGTATTTTTAATAATGATGTTTCATTTATCGATTGTCCTCATATTCTTATTTTTAAAAGTTGTTTTTTATTTTTATTTTCCCAAACCTCATTCTGACTTAAAATGTACAATCATTTTTGGAGCAAGTTTTGTTTGGATTTGATTTGCATCCTATTTTCAGAATTTAAAACCATTCTGAGAACTAGCTCTCAGGTTCCTGTTTTACAGACATATGAAATGGAAGAAACACGGTATGGTAAGTAAGGACCCAAAGGCCCTATCCAGGCTCCTCTCTCATTACACTGGTGACCCACCTTATTCTCTCTGCCTCACTTTCTCCCCTAAAATTCACGAAACAAATTACATTTGTAAAGCACTTAGAATATTTTCTGATATTTTGTAAGGACTGTGCAAATAAGCACCATGGACTTATTTTTGCACCTTAGCACAGTGTCTGACATAATAAGTAGTCAATGAGTAAATTTGAGGTCAGTCACTTATATCTACAATTAATTGCTTGTGTAATATTAAATAATCACAATTTCCTCAAGATTCTATAGCTTCACCTTAAACAAAAATTGTAACACCTATTTTTTATTGATTGATTGATTTTAGAGAGAGGAACAGAGAGAGAAAGAGAGAAACATCGATTTGCTGTTCCATTTATTTATACATTTGTTGTTTCGTTCTTGTCTCTGCCCTGACTGGGTATCAAACCCGCAACCTTGGCACATCAGGATGAGGCTCTAACTAACTGAGCTACTCAGCCAGGGCCAGTAATACCTATTGGTGTCACAGGCTTGCTATGACAATCAATCAAATGTTATAATATGAGAGATTAGTGAAAAGAAAACTAAAGTGCTTTAGAAATTTAAATTATTACTAAATATTGATATTAACTCAACTTTTTTGTAATGTAGTTTCACATGTCAGACAGAAGGGAGTTTGTTTAACCCCGGAAGCACCACATTGGGAGAGGTAAGGGCCTCTCAAGGAGACAAGGGGAGGATATTTTGTCCCAAGGACACAGCCTGAAGATACTGCTGGAAAAAAAAATTGTTTTAAGTAACATTCTATTTCATCTTATTAGCTATCCAAAGTTTTTAGAGTTAAGTAGTTTTTAGTGCATTTACCATTTTGTATATCTCATCCCTTGGCCTCTTACATTGTGAGAAATTATATTTGTACTCAACTGCCTCCAAACAACCAAAAATTCTAAATCACCAGCATCTACAGTAGTAAAATTAATTGAACAGCCATAGCATTTGTCCAGGGTTATAATTGACATTTATATACTTCAAAATAGTAGCTATCATGTCTCACTTCCCACTGATCATCTCATGTATTTCTTTCCTCTTTTTCTGTCAGAAAATGTCTTGCTAATGCAAAATTGTTGATTGTAAACAGCCTCCAGTTAAATGCAAAAATATTAAATGCTTTCTTCCCAGAAATATTTCTCAGAGTAAAGTTATAGCTCAATAAGGAAGACATATTTCCATCTTAAAGTTCGTAATAAGTATTTAACTCACTACCTCCTGGAACATTCTCTGCTCATAGAGTAGAAACATTTGCATTTTCTGTGGTGAACATTTAATACTAAGGTGAATTATTCCTTTCAGAACAAGTTGAGTGTTTTTTCCACAGATATCCATGCCCTATATTTAAGCACACTGTGAGGTTACAAGGCACTAACCATTTATTTCTATTATGTGCCCTCAGTAATTTTTTTTTATTTTATTTTAACATTTTGTGATAAAAACATTTAACCTGAGAATTACTTCTTTAAAAAATGTAAGTGTATAATGCAACATTATTGACCATAGGTACAAAGTTTTATAGCATATCTCTAGAGAAAGTCTTTAATTTCATTAGATACTTTTTGATAAAACATTTGGTTCTTGTGTTTATTTTAAGAGGCCATTTAACCATTTGGAATAAATGTTTGCTGCCTGCTTTACATTAGAATATGGTCTTAGATTTGCAGAAATGTGTATATGTGTGAGTGCATGCACTTTTCTATTCAAACCTTTTTGAACCCACATAATTCAGAGTAAGCATGCTGAACCATGAATATTAAAATGTATCTTTCATATTGAGCTCAGCTTGATGTTAAAAGAGTTTAGGATTAATTACTGCAAGAGTTTTCTTCTTGAAAAATGAAATATTTGGTTGTCTCTTCTAACTCTACTGCATCAGAAGACTACTTTGAGACATGTCAAAATGTATTATATAAAATACAAGTTAACAAGAAGTATTCTCAAACAATAATCCTGAGTATATACCCATACTTCTTTTTTGTTTTATATTTTTAGTAATAATGCTATTCATCATTTTAGCCACAGTATATGGATGGTGTTAGTATTTGGAGGCTAGAGTGATGCTTTTGCTCACATAAAACTTGGAGTGAAACAAGATTTCTTTCTTGCCCTGGCTGGTGTGGCTCAGTTGGTTGGGGCGTCCCGTACACCTGAAAGTTGTGGGTTTGATTCCCAGTCAGGGCAAATACCTCAGTTGTAAGTTTATCTTCCCATCAAGGTGCATATGGGAGGCAACAGATCGATGTATCTCTCTCTTTCTCTCATTCTTCCTCCCTCTCTAAAATCAATTTTAAAAATAGTACTGGGTTAATTAAAAAAGGACTTCTTTATTAAAATGTACAAAGAAACTGAAATATTGAAAAGTATCCCTAAAATGGCAAAATATCTCTAAGTCTTGAGGAGTATATTATGATTAACTTATTCACACACCTAATAAAAAAAAATGTGCCACCCCAAAAAGGGTTTTATTTAGCCCAGGCGTAGCATGGGGAAAAATATAAGGCCCACCCAGAGAAAAAGTGTTTAGCTCCAAGAATACTGCCTGGCAGGCTTTTTTTTTTTTTTTTTTTTTTTTTTTTTATCATAATGTGACTTAACATAAAAATCAAACAACGGATTCCTTCTTTAATTAACAACTCAGTAAGCCATTCTGATTACATGTTGGCTGCCTCTGTGGCACCCACATGGAGACAAGGCTGAAGAACGTATGCTTCCCTGGTGCAGTTAGCGTTCTCACTGTACAAGGATAAATTAGAGTCCTGAGTTTGTACATCAGTCTCATAAACTCATTTTTTTGTGAGTCTGCCTATGAGTGATGGATGCTCTGGGAGTGCCAAAGGGAGTTCATCATTCTGCAGGCTGACAATTAGACAACAGAACTTGGAAAAATCACTATCAACAGTGACATTTCCTTGGTAATGATGATAAACTTAGCAGACACTTACACCGGTCTATAATGTGACATGCTGTTGTAATATCATCACATAACACATCCTATAGTCATAAAAGGCCTTTGAGTTACATATTTTTTTATTATATGCCTTTTTTATTACGAAGAAGCTGATTCAGAAACATAAACTGTAGAGGAAGACGTCAAACACAGACGTCTGGTTTCAGAAACTGTGTCCTGACTTCTATGTGCAGCTTCTAGAATGTTTATTAATATAATCACTAATATTCTAGAAGTCTTATTAATATTAACATTAACATCACTGTCTATTTTATATTTCTTCCTTGAGGTTGAAAAAAATTCCATAGAGCTGAACAAAGTTTTATGGTGAGGTAAGTAGAAATTAATATATTATTTTGTATTAGTTGGTAATGTATCTGGGTTCTAAAGACCCAGTAATATGCTACGTCCAATTAAATATTAAAATTATTAGAAATTAGAAATAGATTTTTAAGTGTTTTTGGAATAATTCACCTATAACATTTTTAAACCAATACAGAAAATTCAAGAAAGTGAACTATAGTGTTCTGAAAAGAGTTTTTAGAATAAAGTACTCACCTACTCTTATATAGATCACCTAGGAAACTTTGAGTTTATAAAACTGAAATCACACATCTATTTATTAATCACTGCCAGTACATGAGAGTAGCTGTATATTAACTGGACTTGTCCTTTGTTTTTAAAATCAGTGACCAAAATGAATGTCTGAAAGGACAAATAAGTAAATATCTAATACTGAATACCCTTAAAATAATTATTTATCACAAACATTTCTTGTGAAAAATTTATTTACTGAACACATAGTTAGTTTCTTACTGTGGGCCTGCTACATACAATGCACTAGGAGAGATACAGAATAAATTATCCCCCCTTTTCACCTAGTAAAAAAAAAAATACTACCAAAGTAACAAAGTAGAGCCTGGCCAGTGTGGCTCAGTAGTTGAGCACTGAACCATGCACCAAGAGATCGCTGGTTGGATTCCTGGTCAGGACACATGCCCGGGTTTCAGGCTTGATCCCCAGCAGGCGGCATGTAGTAGGCGGCCAATCGATGTTCTCTCTCATTGATGTTTCTATCTCTATCTCCCCCTCCCTTCCTCTCTCTAAAGTCAATAAAAATATATTTAAAAAATAAACAACAAAGTAGCAAAAATAATAATAACATAGCTAGGACATGCTAAGTACTATAAAAAGGTATATGAGAGAAAATTATTTCTGATGGGACTTTTATTTATTGAATGCACATTTACTGTGCTACTTACTCTATGCCAGGATGGGTGTGGAAGAATTGGGGGGACAGCAGTGAACAGATAATGTCTCATGGAGCTTATTATAGATTTTAGTGACAGAAGAAAGAATAAAAGTTATCAAACATGTAATCAGAAGAAAATGATGTGTTCGATTATTAAGCAACATAGTCAAGAGAGAGAAGTTAACTCAATGACGTAAGAAAATTATTCTTGCAGGTATTGTTTGGAGACAAGCTTATTTTGCTGAAGGATGGATAGCAGACTAAAGACTATAGTTCTTTTAAAGTAAAATTCTATATTTGTGTTTTTATAAAATATAATTTAAGCAAATTTAAAAGGATAAATAGATTTCAGCAACTAATGGTAAGAAAGTAAAACTATAAAGAGGTTTGGCATGAAAAAGGCATGGTATTGAGAAACAAGGGGAATATCTGGGGAATGGGGTATATATTCAGCTAACGGGTAAGGCATGCATGGAAGGAGAGAGAGGGTGAGGCTGAGAAGGAGAGTTGAAATGAGTTGTATGTACAGGGACATAGAATTTGGGAGTGTCAGGAGAAAAATGGATATATATAAATAATTCAGATGATATAACTGGTTAGATTTTGTGATTGGTTTAATCTGGTAGCAAAGAAACATAAGGTTAAAAATAATTTTAATGTTTGGAACTTGGTGACTTTTGGGGAGGTAATCTTCACCTGAGGCTATTTTTTCATTGATTTTTAGACAGAGTGAAAGGGAGAAAAAAACGGAGAAACATTGATGTGTAACAGACACATCGATTGGTTGCCTCCTGCATGACCTCAACCAGGGCCAGGATCAAACCTACAACCCAAGTACATGCCCTTGACCTTGAATCTAACCTGTGACCTTCAGGTCCATGGGCCAACACTCTAACTGCTGAGCCAAACCAGCCAGGGCTTTGGCGACTTTTAAAAATTTTTATTGTCATTAACGGGAAAACAAATCAGAAAGGAATCTTGAAAAGAAAGCAACTGTTAAGTGGCAATACCCATTATATTAAAAACTCCCATAAATTATAATTTAAAATATTATACTGTATGCATGACCATATTATATATATGCATATATATACCATTCCATAATTTTAATCAAGTTAAATGAACAAATATAACTGAGAAATTTTTATGTATGAGCATGCTTGAATTAAGTAATCAAACTTAATCTCTGATTTCGAATATTCCTAGACATTTATGTGAGAAACCACAAATGTATAGGCACAGAACATCCTGAGTAGATTACTTAATAATATACCAAACATCAGGCTGTCTTTATCTTAAAATTACAGTGTTTAAAAGGATTATCTTTATCCCTTGAAGATGTGTAGCAGGGTGCTCTGGCTCCAACTTCTAGGGCTGAATTTTGCCTTTAGTATTTTAGCTATGTGACCTTTGACAAGTTCTCTTTGCTCCATTGTTCTTTCTGCTAGTATGAAAATAATGTGAGTGTTTATGTCATAGGTTTGTTGGGAAAATGTAAGGGGCAAATCTATCTAATGTACTTAGCATTATGCCTAGAATACAGCAAGTTCTCTATACATTTCAACATGGCTATTATTAATGAGATATTAAATATTTTATTTGGTTTTTCCCATTACAAATGCAAGCGTGTTGTATTCTGCTGATACTTCACTCAATACTTCTAATTTTCTTTAATAACAATGGTCTACAGTTACTAGGAATTTGGGAGGAAAAGCAACAATAAAAATTTCAATTTCATTCATTTGATAAAGGTTTGCATGGCTTTTTTAATTCTTCAAGCTCAGTTTTATCACTTAGAAAGATAAACTGAGAACTTAACAAGAAAAAAACATGTCATTTACATATCTAGGAATTGAGCAATGTTTAAACTGCCATATATTGGAAGAAACCTCTATAAAGCTAGACTACATAATATCAAGACTGGTGATAAATATGCATGTATGCTTAAAAGATACTTTTGAATTTTAGAGAATTCAAATGAAGAAAATATTCTCACTTGCCTAATCATTTCTCAACCTCACAAACATACATTTATACTTATATAATTAAACAGAATATATTTAAAAAATATTTCAACACTTTTATTTCATAATGCTGTTTAAACTCCACTCAGTATATAGTGATGAACACACACACACACACACACACACACACACACACTTAATTGAAATGCTCCATATAATCAGAGCGGCATCTACTTCCTGCAAACTTCTGTTCTGACTATGGGAGGAATCTGCATTTTTTATTAATTCTCAGACACATGTGAAAGTCTTGGGCCACTGTTTTGTTATTCTACCCCTGAGGTGAATTCACCTCAAGGGCCTTAAGGAGCAGAACCTGGCACTGTTAAGGACAAGGAGTTTATGGAAAATCATAGCCTGCGAGAAAATAATGTGTCATGGAATCACGAAAACGCGTATATCTCTGAAAACCAAAGTTTTGGTTTTGAAAATCTTGCATTCTCAGAGAGCTGTTCTTCATTTAGAATCACAAACTTTTCCCCCCCAAAATGCACATTATATGCCAAGAACTCTGCCAAGTCCCGAGGTTAAGATTAATAGGACAGTCTCTCTGCCTTCAGTGGGCTGACAGTTTCAGCTGAGGAGCCATGAACCGATGCCCAGGGTATTAAATACACGTTACCCCGAAGAAACTACCGAGACAGAAGAAAGAGTTTCTGTCCAACTTCCAGACTCAGGAACGACTTTCTGATAAAGATGAAAACTTCAAAGAAAGAAAGCAGAGGCTGCCAGACTGAAGGAACAATTTAACAGCCTGGGACATTCTGAGCGACATGCTCAGTGTCACAACAGTGTTAAGTCTGAGGTACAGTGGAGCCATTACACTGTGAGAGACGCAAAGTGGGGCGAGACTGAAGGGCGGGTGGTCTAAGAAAGCCAACCGTCTAGAAATAGCCATGGAGAGTTATTCTTAGAGCTCTGGGATTCCACTAGTTTTTGCACTTGGAGATTTTTTAAGATTAAAGTGGCAACATGTTTTCTTTTGCATCCACATCTCTCACAATCCACTCTGTCGAGGAAAACAAATGATTGACAAAAAGAAAAGAAAGACATTTTCCTTGGTTACAATAATAATCCTGCCACCGTCTTCCAATATATGATGCCCGAAATCATGGAAATGGCTTACAATGTCAAATCGGGGGGTGGGGGGAATATAAATCTACAACCATGAATTTTTTAAATAAATGTTTTATTATAGAATAGTTTTGGATTTACAGAAATTTTTCAAAGATAGTTTCTACTTCACTTATGAACTTTCACTATGATTAAATTCAGACAGCTTTTTAAATTCTACAGAGTAATCAGAAACAAAGCAAAGTAGAAAACTATGATCATAAGTAGCTCGACCACAAAAAGCATCCTAACCTAGAGTATGTCAGGGAGTAAGTATATGTAGAAGTCTTTCCATTTTAGTTAAGCAGTGTGACCCCGTTCCTCAAACTGTTATGTTCATTATATTCCACAAATAAGTGAGATCATATGAAATTTGTCTTTCTCTGTTTGGCTTGTTTCACTTAGGATGATACTTTCAAGGTCCTTCCATGTAGTCTCAAAGGATAAGAGATCTTTCTTATTAGTATTTTTTAACCTAATGTCTCTTTTCCATTCCAGGAGCTCCTCCAGGACACCACATTACATTTCCTCGTCCTATCTCTTTACGCTTCTTTTGGGCGGTGACAGTTTCTCAGTCACTGCTTGTTTCTGAATGGCTTTGATGGTTTTGAGGAGTACTACTGAGGTATTTTGTAGATTGTACCTTAACTGGGATCCGTGTGATACTTTTCTCATGATTAGGCTGAAGTTATGGGTTTGTTTGTTTTCTTTTAGAGAAAAACTACAGAGGTTAAGTGTCGACCTCATTACATCATATCCAAGGGTACATAATATAAAATATGACTTATCACTGTTGATGTTGACCTTGATTACCTGGCTGAGGTAGTGTTTTCTTGTTTCTCCATAGTAAAATAGTCCTTTCTGCCCTCCTTTCTAGACTGCACCCTTTGGAAGGAAATCTTGATCACAGTCCTCACTTAAACTTAAGATATGGGGGTTCTGTTCTACCTGCTAACGGGAGGAATACCCACATAACTCTTTGGAATTCTTCTGTTTGGAAATGTTGCTGTGTTTCTTTCTTTGTGTAAGTATGCACTCATGAATATTTATTGTATACTTTGGCTTACAATCCAAAAACATTTTATTTATTTTGTTGTTCAAATTGTTCCAGCATTGGGCACTGGGAGCTCTCAGTTGACCACGGTGCCTTTCTAACACAGTCCCATCAACGTGAGTTTTTGTTTTTGTTCTATTGTTTTCTGAGCATGTTCTTACTTCTGCAACTCTAATACAAGATGCTCCAGGCTCCTCTTGTATAGTTCCTGCCTCAGTCCTGGAATCAGCTATTTCTCCCAGAAGTCCCAGTTCCCTTTATTGGAAAGTGATGTCAGAAACCAAGGTCTGGGCTCCAGAGATGCTTGTTGGAGTGTTGTTGCTAGTCCCTCTTAGCTGACAAGCAAGCAAATATATGTGTGTAGAGTAACCCATCTAGCTAAATGTGAATTCACTGTGCTGTCTCCAACTTCAATCCATTACTATATGGAACATTCCAGAATCCTTCCTTGTTTATCTATAACCTCTTCTTCAGTACGGAGAATTCTGGCTTCCATTAACTATCCATTTACTTAATTGTTCAATTCCAGTGTACATATATAGTGGTTTCCAGAATTATTAACCTCCTCATCCTTGTTGGAAATTTGCATTATCAAGGTTTTTGTTTTTTACTTTAGCCATTCTAATAGGTGTATAGAAGTATGTCCTTGTTGTTTAATATGCATTCCCCTAATGTCACATGAGGCTGAATGTATTTTCATATGCTTGCTTGACATCTTGAATGAAATATCTTCAGTTCCTTTCTCCAGTTTTTTTTTTTTTTTTTTTAATCTGAGTTGTTAGTTTCCCTATTATTGAGTTTTAAAAGCTTTTTGTATATGTTCCATATAAATTCTTTATGAGATAAGTATTTGGCAAATATTTTCTCCTAGTATGTGACCTGTATTTTTATAAGGGTCATAGAGATTGTCTCATACATTTTCTTTAGTATGTTTGAAAGGTCTGCATGTTATACTTAGATGTATAATTCATTTTAGATTAATTTTTGTGAAAGGGGAAAGCTCTGCGTAGTACATTGTAACACTATATTTAAAGTAAACCCTGATGCAGGTAATCACTGGATAGAAGACCAACTTTAAGTTACTTTAGTATGTGTCCTGCAAGACTATCAAGGAACTCTCTAAGGCTTTAAATTCCATAGAGTACCAAGTTCTCTATAAATGGTACTTACCTACCTCTCCACATTTATTTTCTGGTGTTCTGACTGGCTTACTACTACCCTTTAATAACACTGACCACCTTTGTAAATGCCAGAAGTTTATAACCTCAGAATCTTGATACACTCTATTTCTTCTGTTTTAAACACATGTCCTTGCTTTTCAGGTACCTGGTCCCACCTTAAAATTGTACTGCTTCTTAGAGATCTACCCTAGTCACCCACCATTTAGTCTAGTCTTCCCCTATTGATATTTCTTATCAAATTCATTCTTTTTCTTTATATCACTTACCAAGATATGTAATTATATCACATAGATAACATACACAGAAACATACACATATACAGAGAGCTTTCTTTTAGGCTAAAATCTCCATGATGGATAAAGTACTTTTTATTACCATATATTCACTTTCTAGCAAACTAACACATTCTAGAGTTTCAATAAATTTTTGTATAATACTTGAGTTAACTGCCGTCTCATCTTAAATTGTAAAAGGACCATTGTTGTGGGAAATAAAATTTAAAAAATAAAACATTGAGACATATAGTGGAGACTATATAAGTCAACGAGAAAACATATCAAAGAAATTTTATTAGTAAAAGTTTAAGCATTCTCCCATTCTAAAACAGGTACACTGTATTAACTATTAACCTTGAGTGAAAAATGAATACTCTCCAAATATTTTGTAATTCACTGACAAAACTACTCTACTTTACTATAGTCCATGATATATCATGAAGATATTACTAATAAAAATTATTCTCTCTGTGTGTTCTCACTTTACAAATTGATTTTCTTCTTATGTTCATTAATTTATAGCAGCAAAATGCATTAGCACAGAAAATAATACAAACGAGACTGATTATACCTCATAATGACAGATTAGAAAGTTGTAATAGGAACTACAATGCCTTGCATTTGTATTAGTATTGGATTTTACTTATGACAAAATGTCCCAATATTGAAAATCTTGTGAAATGCCATTACATCGGAATTTTTCATATTTTTCTTCTTCAAAGACCGAATTTTTTTCTATGTGGAATTTTAGATAATGGCTGCTCAATTTAAGGTCTTATTATTTTTAATAATATTTATTTATAAACATAAATTTCAGAAGCACTCCTTTTTCACTTGCATCTCTGAACATTTCCTGAGAGCTGTCATTTTTGGTATAGGTACAGCTCTTCAGAAGTATTAATCAATGTGAGACTTATGAAATATTCCTTAAGTAGGGAGAAAATTCCTTACAGGGAAACCTCTACATCCTACAAGATATTAGAAACCTTCTTCCTACATCCAAACATGGCTAGGACTTGCTCAGGTAATATTATCTAAAAGTGTGTAGGAGAGGCAGTAGGTAAATGGTTAAAATCACCACTCTAATGCTAGACTTCCTGGATTTTCAAACCCCAGTTAAGCCACTTAATAGCTGTGTGACCTTGGGATCATTACTTAATCTCTCTGTGCTTCAGTTATCTCAGCCATGAAGTGGAGGTTAATTATAATGACCGTAATGATTAGATGAGTCAATACATGACAACTGTTTAAAAGAGTATCTAACACATAGGAAATGCTGTTATTATTAACCATCTGGCCTGCCTAACCTAGGCCCCAAAGTTTGAAAGTCTGTGGCTAGAGGAATCTATTAACAGGTATTCAGTATTGGATGATAACTGGCTAACCAGTTGGATTCTCTCATTTAATTATTTAAAAATAATAATAATAATACAGGAAAACAGAAATACACGGAAAGAAGGCTGCAAGAGTATGTGTTAGATTTCTATTTCTAGGTAACAAATGATCACAATTTTAGCATTTTTTTGTTTGTTTTTTTCAATCCTCATACGAAGACATTTTTTTTCTATTTATCTTCAGATAGAGTGGGAGGAAGGGAGAAAGAGAGAAACATTGACATGAGAGGGACACATTGACTGGTTTCCTCCCACACAACCTTGACCAGGGCCAGGGATGAGGCAACCAAGGTACATGCCCTTGACTGAAAACAAACCTGTGAGTCATTGGTTCACAGACCGACACTCTAACCACTAGGCAAAACTGGCCAGGGCACAGTTTTAGCACTTTAAAAAAAAGTTGTTATCCCACAGTTCCCAGGGTCATGAGTCTGGGTGTGTCATATCTCTGCTCAGGGTCTGAAAAGGCTGAAATCAAGGTTTCGGGTGGTGCATCTTTATCTGTAGAATTCCAAGCTACCTAAAGTTTGGGGAAAAATTCATTTCTTCAAAGCCATGTGACTGAGGTCCCCATTTATGTACTATCTGTTTTCTTTTAAGGACCACTCTCAGGATCTTGCTACGGGTCTCCCTCCATAGACCTTCACATGCTTTGAATGTCTTCTTTTAAAAACAGCCAAGTCACCCTGGCCAGTTTGGCTCAGCAGTCAGAGATAGGCCCTCAGACCAGAGAGTTGCGGGTTCAATTCTGGTTAAGAGCATGTACCCAAGTTGCATTTTTGTCCCTGGCCTTGGTCAAGGTTATGCTGGAGGCAACCAGTTGATGCGTCTCTCTCACATTGATGTCTCTCTCTCTCTCTCTCTCTCTCTCCCGCCCTCCTTCCCTCCCACTTTATATGAAGATAAATGGAAAAATATCCTAGGGTAAAGATTGAAAAACTAAAAACAAAAATTGGCCATGTCCTTTTTAAGGGTTCTTCTTATTGTGTCAGGCCTATCCAGAATAATCTTCCCTTTGATTACCTCCTAGTTAAATGGTTAGTAACCCAACCATGACAGTGATATCCTATCATGTTCACAGGCCTCACCCACACTCAAGAAGAAATGCCTTCTCAAATTTGTTGATTTTCAGAAATCAGTTGAAAATCAATCAGTAAAAATTCTTTCACAAATTATATAATTGTTTAAATATCTTTTTGTAAACCCTGGGGAAAAAAAATTCTAATATATATCACAATATAAATAAATTGGTTTTTGAACAAGACTGACAGATATAAAAATAATTAGGAAGAAAAAAAGACATGATTTTTTTAATAATCAAAGCAAATTAGTTTTATGTTAAATATGATGACCTTGTAACTACAAAGATAGTAAAAAGATTAAATTTAAAATATATTCAGTTATAACTTTACTTGATTTAATAGTCTATCTACATCCAAATAAAAACATTCAAGAATAAAATTAGAAATCTTTAACCCAGAATTTAAAGTCCCACAAAATAGGTCCTATGGATGTGATCTTGTTCATGTCAGTAACATTGCAAAGTAATAACCAATTATCAGTACTACTCATTCCACTGTTTAAATAAAATTTAGATTTCAATCTAACTTATACCCACTGCTTCCACAAAACTTTCCCAATTTCTTGTGAGTTAACAGTATTTTTCTGAAGAGTTAGTAATCTTTTATTACTCTTTAAACTTTTATATGAACTATTACTTATCCTTCCCAAGTAATAAGTATCATATATTGACTTTTCAAATTTAAATATTTATGTATATTTTCTCTTCTTGTGTATCTCCTTATAATTTATAGAATAAACTCTTACAAACTAGGGAGTATGTCCTATACATTTTTATATGTACTCACTAAAAAATGCATATTGAGCAGCCACCATTTGTTAGGTAGAAAATAAAATTTAAATATATTATTTCATTTCCTTGGGCTCAAAGTTTAGCTCACTTATTTCCAAAGCACACAGTATAATATTTTGCAAACACTGCAATAAATATTTTAGATAACTTATTTATTAAACATCATGGATAAATAAGTAACATACAGATCAATTAAACTGGATTAAATTCTCCAATATTTTAAAATTGGAGCACAGAAAATATGCTTATTGCCATAAAACTCAAATAACTTAATCTAATATATAACAACTTTTGGTTCCCTAATAATTTTTAATAATTATTAAGCTTTGTACATTTCTTCATCTTTAGTGAAATAGATTATAATTGTTCCTATGGGCAGGTTAATTAAAATTTGGACATAAAAATACATTTAGTATTGCCCATGCTGTAATTTTCTTAGAAAATGGGTCAATGTAAAAGCTGTGTTATTGTGTCAGTTTAAAACTACATTTATCTTTGACAATGGTTTGGCATTTAACATATTTCTACTCTGGCTCATTAATATGTCATCTTTGAAAAATGACCAATTGAAGAATCACAAGATTTGGAACTAAACCTGGATCT
Source organism: Molossus molossus (assembly GCF_014108415.1). Classification (NCBI taxonomy): domain Eukaryota; kingdom Metazoa; phylum Chordata; class Mammalia; order Chiroptera; family Molossidae; genus Molossus; species Molossus molossus. The sequence goes on along the minus strand of NW_023425344.1, from coordinate 70,246,578 downwards.
GTTAACTGTGTCATTATAGGCAATTCACCTAGTTCCCTCTCCTATAAGAAGCAAATTTTGAACTCAACGGTTTTTCAGATTAGTCCCCAAATTGTAAAACTGATTTGATGATATTAATACAGTTCTAGTCTGAGGACTAAATATTACCCTATGTTCAAGTAGGGGACAAGCTATTTGATTAACTTGAGTTTTTTACTTGTCTAGAGACAAAAGTAATCATGGTAAGTTGTTTAAATTTTTAAGTTCTGGCTTTCTTTAAGCCATTCTTATCATGAATAAATGTCATTTAAAAAAATGAGTAGCAAGACATCCTGCAGTGGGATGTTAAAAAATATCAGACTTCAAGTTATAAAATCACATATTGTGAATGAAATTAATTATCTACAGAATTCCTCAGGGCAGCATTTCTCTGAATGCTGTCTCTAGGTCTCCCACCAGAACCACCAAATCTAAAACAAGTTCCCTAGTAATTTAAATATGAAGTTTGATAATCAAGGCTCTTGGGAAAGTGTTGCTTTGTAAGCAATGATGGAAAGAATAATATGCAATATTAATCTCATCAAAACCTAATACAGGCCAAAGAAAAATAATTTAATCAATGACATGACCATATCTGAAAAAATAATTTTTCAACAATTGTCTGACCTGAGTAGGAAACCACCTGAGTATAATGTTGATTGAGGGGAGACTACTAGAGTAGTTGATACAGTGATTCTAGTCTATTTTGTGATTATATTCCTATAGTGGAGATTAAGTCATGAGATTTTTATAGCACAGCATACCAGCCTTTAAGTCTACCTAATTTTATCCAATTACTTTTTTATTTCTTTTTTGCTTAAGTATAGGTGATACATAATCTTATATTGGTTATATTAGTTTTAGGTGTACAATATAGTGATTCAACATTATTATACCTTACAATTTAATCACCCCACTAATTCTTGTAATAACTGATCACCCTGTAAATTTATCACAGTAGTATTGACTATATTCTTCTTCCTGTTTCCCCCAACCTTTCCCTTCTGATAATCACTCCTTTGGTCCCTGTTTCTATGAATCTGTTTTTGTTTTATTTGTTTTGTGTTTAGATCCCACATATAAGTGAAACCATACAGTATTTGTTTTTCTCTGCTTGACTTATTTCACTTAGCATAATACCCTCTAGATGCATCCATGTTGTCATAAATAGAAAGATTGTATTTTTTATTACTGTATAATATTCTATTGTATATACATATTACATCCTCTTCTTCCATTTATCTAGTGATGGACACCTAGGTTGCTCCTCTATCTTGGCTATTGTAAATGATACTGCAATACACATAGGGGTGCATATATCTTTTTGAATCAGTGTTCTCATTTTATTTGAGTAAATACTCAGAAGTGTAAATTTCTGGGTTGTATGGTATATATATTTTTAGTTTTTTGAAGAATCTTTGTACTATTTTGCATAGGGGTTGCACCAGTTTGCAATCCAACCAAAAGTGCACAAGAATTTCCTTTTCTCCACATCCTCGCCAACACATTATTTGTTGAATTTTTTATAATAGTCATTCTGTCTGGTATAAGGTGGTATCTCATTTTTGTTTTGATTTTCATTTCCCTGATGATTAGTAATGTTGAGCATCTTTGCATGTCTGTGCAGATTACATGATAATATGCATAGAAAACCCTAAAGAATCCACCCAAAATCAATATCATTAATAAAAGAATTCAGTAAAGTAGCAGAATAAAAAATTAATATACAGAAATTTGTTGTGTTCCTATGCACTAATCATAAATGATCAGAAGGGGAAATGAAAACAATCCCATTCACAATTGCATTAAAAAAATAAAATACCTAGGAATAAACCTAACCAAGGAAGTAAAAGACCTATAGTCTGAAAACTAGAAGGCATTGAAGAAAGAAACTGAAGACACACGTACTTTTAAGGATATACTGTGCTCATGGGTTGGAAAGATTGATATTGTAAAATGACAATACTACCTGAAGCAATTTACAGATTCAATGCAGTTCCTATTAAAATATCATTTCATTCTTCTCAAAACCAGAACAAATATCCCTAAAATTTATATAGAACCACAAAAGACCGTAAATAGTCCAAACAATCTTGAGAAAAGAGAACAAAGTTGGAGGTATCATGCTCCCTTATCTCAAATTATACTACAAAGTTATAATAATCAAAACAGTATGGTACTGGCGTGCACACACACACAAACCAGACACATAAATCAATGGAATAGAATAGAGAACCTGGATATAAACCCTCACTTATATGGTCAACTAACCTATGAGAAAGGAGATAAAAGTATACACTTGACTAATGACAGTCTCTTCAGCAAGTAGTGTTGCAAAATCTGGACAGATATATGCAAAAATGTAAAAGAGGAGAGGAGAGGAGAGGAGAGGAGAGGAGAGGAGAGGAGAGGAGAGGAGAGGAGAGGAGAGGAGAGGGGAGGGGAGGGGAGGGGAGGGGAGGGCAGGAGAGGGGAGAGAAAAGAAAAGAAACTGGACCACTCTATTATACCACACACAAAAATAAACTCAAAATGGGTTAAAGACTTAAATGTAAGGCCTGAAACCATTAAAATTTTATAAACAAACACAGGAAATAAACTATTTGACATCAGTGAGTAATATCTTTTTGGATACATCCCCTTGAGCAAGGGAAACAAAACAAAAATTAAAAGATAAAAAACAAATGAGCCCGGCCGGTGTGGCTCAATGGTTCAGCATCAACCCATGCACCAAGAGGTCTCCAGTTCGATTACCAGTCAAGGCACATGCCCAGGTTGTGGGCCAAATCCCCAGTGGGGGGCATGCAGGAGGCAGCCAACTGATGTTCTCTCTCATCAATGTTTCTCTCTCTCCATCTCCCTTTTTCTTGCTCTAGAATCAATAAAAAAATAAATAAAAATGGGACTACATCAAACTAAAAATCCTCTGCCCAGTGAAAAAAACTTTCAACAAAACAAAAAGGCAACCTACTGAATGGGAAAAAATATTTGCAAATGATATATTCAATAAAAGACTGATGTCACACAACTCAATAACAAAAAATAAAATATCCTATTGAAATATGGGCAAAGAACATGAAAAGACATTGCTCCAAAGAAGACCCCATTACTTCTTATTGTGGCTGAGTTATCACCACTTATAGACTTAAATACATTTACAGAGTTTTCTACAAAGAATAATGTGCTAATAGAACACGTGAGTGGTGTTTTTCCTAGAAATAATATTTCTGTAAGTCAGTAGGTTATCACTCTGTTTTAGAGTTGTTACAATTTTTTATTATGAATTAATCACCAAAACAGTTCTCTGACAATCCTCACAAATTGGAGGATTGGAACTGGGACAATGAGACTCCATCAAAGGCAATTTCCCCAAGTAATTCTTTGCTTTTCCTCTGTAATATTAAATTCTGACTAAATTTACCTATTTTAATTTGTTGTATATATATTTTTTTAATCCTCACTAGAGAATATGTTTTTATTAATTTTTAGAGAGAGAGGAAGAGAGAGAAAAACATTGATTGGTTGCCTGCCCATATGTGCCCTGACTGGAAGTTGAACCCATAACCTAGGTATGTGGCCTGACTGGGAATCAACCCACAACCTTTTGGTGCATAGAATGATGCTTCAACCAACTGAGCCACCTGGCCAGGGCTGACATATATCTTAATATTAGATCTAATCAATGTCTCCAAATTTATAGACGAACTTCCCATATTTTCTCTTTCTATTACCCCATCAAGGATAAAATCACAGGTATCAGCACTGCTCTTTTACTCTGCAAAAACCTGTAATTATTTCCTTTCATACACACGCAGGGTCAACCCATGCACATCTGGTTACCAGTCCTTACAGTTTGTAATAAATACAAAGAGCTTTCTGGACAAGTTGTATATCATGGGTTCACTTCTGTATTATAATTGCTGGATTTACAATGACTACCTGGCCTCTGGGGTTTGGGATTTTATTTCATTTCACTTTTAACCACATGATTTTAGGTCCCAACTTTATTATGATATGCTTGCTATTGCTTTTTTAAACCCTAGATAAATATAGCCCTCGTACCTTCTTGAGTGAGGTCCTCTTATCTTCAACTTAGGTGATATTTCCTAATTCTCATTCCCAGATGAAAGCATCTTCAGACTCAACTAATATGCCTCAACAAAGAAGCCAATGAAAGCAATATATTCCTGTATGTTTTGAAAGAATTTGATTACAGGCTGAATTAAAAATATTCTAGGTTCATGATTTGTTCACCATCAATGATGATTCATGTCAGTCTCTTAAAAAGCACATGCTTGTATGGTCTCTATCGCTTGACTATTCAGGGAAAAGTATATCTTGTACATGGCTGTGCCAGGAAATACACTAAGAAACTCAATTAGTGAGAATGTTTGAGATTTCACTAAATTCATCAAGCGGATTATGCTCTTCAGAAGATTGATTTTGTATGGTGTATCAAGCGTATTATTATGGGTAAAATGCTTATGTAACAGTATGAATACAAACTTGCATGACCTTACCCCCTTAGATTAGAAATAGCTCTGCACTTCTCATGTACTAACAGAGTCTAAGAAATATATAGAACAATTTGTGAGACAGTAATTACCTCAATATTTCAAATTTCTAACTCAACTGCCAAATATTTCTCATGGATAAAGATCCAAGAGTTTAGAATTGGCGAGGCTCTGCCAACATGCTCAGATGCCCCGCTCTAGCCTAGTCGGTCACCATCTTCCATAGTGGCCATTCTGTGGACAGCCAGCTCATCAAGCCAGTGCTAACTCTAGGGCCTGGTTTTCTTAGATCTCTTTTCTTTAGAGAGGCCCAATGATGCCTTTAATAAAATAACTTAGAAATTTTGTTTAAAATAAAGATCCACCTAACTTTGTAGAACCAAAGTCACAGGGTAGGATCCATTGTGTCTGCATTGTAAACTGCCCTCAAAGTAATTTTTGTTCTTTTTTGTTAACCCCCATCCAAGGATATTTTTCCATTGATTTTCAGAGAGAGAGGATGGGAGGAAGGAGGAGATGGAGGGACAAAGAGAAACATCGATGTGAGAGAGACACATTAATTGGTTGCCTCCTGCATGACCCCAATCGGGGCTGGGCATTGAACCTGCAACCCAGGCGTGTGCCCTTGACTGGAACTGAACCCGCGACCCTTTGGTGCATGGGCTGACACTCTAACCACTGACCCACACCAGCCAAGGCTCAAAGTGATTTTTTCATGTACACCACAATGTTTAAAATAAGTCAAGTACTGAATACCAGAGACTGACATTTCCATTTGAGATCATTATTTCCCTTTAGCTTCCTCACTGAGAATAATTTGTATGTTTACACCACGGTCTACTTCAAGATTTGACACGGAAAAAGTTTGTCTCCTGAGCAGATATTATCATCACATATAAAATAAATTCTGAAGTATAATAGCCTAAACAGTAAATGATAAAATAGGAGAGGGAAAAAGATAATGAAAAAGTGATTATGGTAAATTTTTAAAAAAGTGATTATGGTAAAAGTCAGAACAAAAGAAAAATTATAGAGACACAGATTAACAATTTACCCAAAATTACTACATGAAAGTCATATTTTATCTAGGGGAAAAAATGAGAAACATCTGTAACAAAAATGAATTAATAAAAATTAGAGAGAAAAAAAGCATATTTTATATGCAGGATGAGGCTGGGGTGATGACAGCCACTTGGGCAAAGTGAAAATTAGGTGAAACTTGCTAATTCTACATGTAGGATATTCCTAAGAGGTTGTATGTTACTTTGGGAGTAACTGCATCAATTCTCATCATCCCTACTTATTATTTAGAGAAAACACTCAGCCCACTTTAATAATTCTGATTCTTGACTTAATATGTTATTCAAAATGTGTCTAACTCGAAGATCGTTGTTGCCCTGGCAATAGAAAAAAGCATTCTATTAGTAACAGTTATGTTTCACCCATTATAAAACACAGTTATATTTTGATTCTGAAACACCTGAAATAATCTTTTTCAATATTTCTGATCATTCTAGTTTTAGGAAAAACATAGTTATAGCTATTTCTTATAGTTCAATATTATTAAATCACACATGAGCAAGCATTCATGAAGAATTCAAAAGAATGCCTCTTAATATTTGACCTGATTACTCCCAAATAACCTCAGTACAGCTTCTTTAACAGGCCTGTCCTCTATTAAGAAAAAAAAAATTAGGCTGTCCTACTTTGGAGAAGTCCAGGACATGAACCTTTATTTTAAACTATAAAAAGATATGTTGATTTTTGTCCCAATTTAAATCTAATCCATCACAAAGCTAGAATGGAAATTAGACAAATAAGATAAAATAAAGTAAAACTTAGAAATTATTTTATTCCATATTTTTCCTAAATTTCAACAATGTGTAGTTATCTAATATAGGTTGGAGCAAAATAAATAAAAAAAATAAAAAAACCACAAGACTCTGAGAGCTGGTAGATGTTCAGTTTTCTATTTCTTCTGAGTACATCAAGAATTACCCACATTTTCAGTGTTTTTAAGAACTACTATATACATTTGAGGTTAAGAAGTCCTGAATTTTGAGTAATTTATGTAAAAATATGCTACGAGTTTTAGCTTCTTTATTACAAGTCTATCATGTGTCAATATTAATGGGTATTTACCTCATAATAGACTAGACTTAAGAGATAAAATAGCCAGGACAAAAGATAATAATAAGTGCTTATATAGTGCTTATTATAGAGTAGATACTCTTTTAAATATTTGATGTATATAAACTCAATCTTCACATCATCCTTATGAGGGAGATACTATGTTTTTTCCCCACTTTGCATGTTAAGAAAACACAGCAAGAACATGATGGAACCGTAATTCAAAGCCTGTCAGTCTGACTCCAGAGTTTGCGTTCCTAGCCACTCAAAAGGGTTGATTAATTCCATAAAGTTTGGGGCTAATCATACGACAAGTGACTATTGTATTTAACAGGAACATTGATTACATGAAAATTTCTAGATATGCATGATGAAAAGTCTACAAGGCATGCCAATGAGCACTGGAGGAACTGGGAATATCAGATTTTAAAAGGGAAGATGCCAAGAAAGAAAGGTTTAAAGTTTTCACATATTTGATAGAAAGAACTGAAGAGAGATTAAATTTATTCAAAATATAATATCACTAAAACAAATGTTTTAAAATTCTTCCTATAAATTCTCAAAATTCCATCTGGATTTATAAATGGCAAGCAGTACAAGTCACGCCTAAATAACTGTGTAGTCTCCTGGTCCACAAGTTATTTTATGGTATTCAAATTAAGTTTGTACTTTTGAATCAGATAAAATCCATCTTGTACCCTGCAAAATATAACTATTTCTGGCTTTTAGGCCTTTCTACGACCTCTGCTTCGTTGGTTTTGGATAGTTAACCTCTAGCTGAGCTATCTGCTCAGTCTCCAGCATTTATTTTAATTGAAACATCTATTTGAGCAATGACAGAAAAAGAAAAGGAAAAAAAAAAAGCACACACATTGATGGGTATCTTCAAAGAATTAAATTAGAATCAGAGTAAATGTTGAATGCTGAGATTGAACTTCAAAGGTTTACAATTCTTGTTGATCAAAGCTAATGGAAGAAGAAGAATGAGACGGCCGTGCACAGAGACCTGACTGGAAACCTAAAATGAAGCTGAAACTCTCAAGGCACTTCTGACAGGTGGATTTACACGACTGAAAATTTAAGGTATTTCCTCCACCCCTATCCTACCCTACCCTCCTTTTTTTGGAATTTGTACTTTTTGTTTACTGTTGGAAAATATTCTTTAGGAATATAAAATAAGAAAACAATTTATTTGCATTTCTAGAAAAGTTCATTGAATGTTTGACAGAGGAAATGATATATTAAAAATGTAGGTAATTGATGATGTTTATTTTGAATGTAACTAGCAATACTTTCACTAAATTAAACATTTTTAATATGTCCAATTTTTGTTATTTTATAGAGGTCACATGCTACATCTATAGAAGAAGGTAGAAAAAAAGAACAATTAAAATGTACTCTAAATGATGCATGTTTGTCATTAAAGTACATTTACAGGCTAAAAGACCATTTGGTGAGAACAGAAGATATATTTACAGGTTTCTTCTGTTTAGCTTATAGGTTGGGCTATTATTTTAGTATTTGAGTAAACCGATGGGGTGCAAATTATCAACCTTTCTATAAGACAATATTGTTCAAATTAGTAAAAGGGAAAGTTAGCAAAGAGAAAAACCTTAATAGCATTTTAATGGTGTATTCTGATAATGACCTAATCAGCATTTTACACAAACTTATCCTTTAAATTGGGTATTAGGTTTTGTGCTTGAGAGACTAGAGGAATGTATTCCATTCAGTAATGTAAGTAAAATCCCTGCTCAGCGACTCTTCTTGAATTCCAACAAGATGTTCATTAGTGAGGACACTTACCTATAAGCAATTATTTCATTACGTCTTTCATTTCACCTTCCAAAGGTGTTCTCTCTAAGACACGTATTTAATGAAATAAAATGGTGTTGCTTTCTTTAATAAGGGTTGCTGAGAGACCATGACCAACAAGTACAAATTAATCTCTTCCAAAAGTTTGGTCTCTTGGAAAAGTGTAATTTCTCATTGTTTTGGAATAGAATAATTCACTGTCTCCTTGCTTCCCTTTCTCCCTCTGGTTCATAAAAATAAGATGCCTCATATTTTAAAATTTAAACAGAATAGGATATAAAGTAACCAATAAATAGATCTTTCTAATGCTTTCAACCCCAAGTAGCTAAGAGTTCTACTCCTCAGAGATTCCACTCGTAATACTTTCTAAAACATGCTTCATGGAATTTTTGTGCATATATGTCTATGTGTATGTATACACTTTTACACAGGATGAAACTACATATACATTCCATTTCTTAAAATTATTTATATCAGGTAATAGAGATCTATGTCAATTTTCTATCAGTTACATTAAAAGTCCACTGTAAAAGCAACCCTTTCTTAAAAGGTTCAGTTTAGAGAAACACTCAAATATCAGGATATATACTTTTTTAAATGTTGACATAAAATTGTGTATTTAAAAATTAAGTTAGCTTAATTATGTTCTGAATAATTTAATATATGTTCATGATAAAAATATTCGATAGTTATAAAAAAATGAAACCATGAAAAACAGGTTTCCTTCCTATTCCTGTTTTCTAGCTACACAGTTCCCTTACCCACAGCAACTGGTTATGAGCATATTTATATTTTTATATATCTGCTTTCTGTCAAAATGATAGCATATTATATAGACTATTCTGCACCTTTTCCATGCAATAGATTTCAAGGATAGCTCTATATCACTACATCTGACCCATCTGATATGTTCCAAAAATGCAGGGCATTCTACTAAATAAACGTTAAGATTATTTATTGAGACATTCACATCAATAGGCATAGAGATCATTTCCACACTTTTATTACTGAAAATACCCCACTCAACATTATTACATATACATTATTTCACATGTGTGAAACTGTATTTATACCCGAAGTATAAATTCCCTGAAGTGAAATTGGAGTCAATATACACACATTTTTTTATTTTAAAATATATTATTAAGTTGTCCTCTATAGAAAGTTACGCAATTTAAACTTCTAGTATTTCCCAGAATCTTGCAAAAACAAGTAATTATTAAACTTTTTAGTGTTATAATTGAACTAAATTATATTTCTCTATATATTTGTCATTTACTCTTGTTGTTGTTACTCCTCACCCGAGGATATTTTTCCATTAATATTTAGATAGAGTGGATGAGAGTGGGGGTGAGAGAGAGAGAGAAAGACATTGATACATCGATGTGAAAAAGATACATCAATTGGTTACCTCCCACACGACCCTGACCAGGCCAGGTATCGAACCTGCAACCCAAGTATGCCCTTGACTGGGATTTGAACCTGTGACTTTTCGGTCCAAAGACCAATGCTCTAACCACTGAGCAAACCAGCCAGGGCTTGCTTTTAATTTTAAATGAGGCTGACAACTTTTCACATATTTGAGATCTTTTTTAAAATCTCAAAAGCTTTTGGTCTAAATTCAAGAATGTCTGATAGTGAAAAAGAAAGAACAAGTTTTTCTTTTTTTTTTTTGCTTGGTATGACTTTTACTATCCAGACAGGATTATGATTTTAAATATTTATTAAATGCAAATAGAACTACAATATAAACTTCACATAATTTCATACATTGAACTGTATCATGCAAAATGCCCTTAGAGTCAGTATTTATATTTTTTACTTTTTTGATTGCATGTCCTCTCTCCTTCTCCCACAACAACTTGCATCTACAGTACCTTCTCCCCCCTCACCAAGTCACTCATGAGAAAGCCTATATGCATCCTGCATTATCTTCCATATTTCTCAAGCATATTTATTCCTTGCTGTCTCTCTCCCCATCTTCTCTTTCTCTCATTATGTATGAGCATTAAAAAATCAAATATAAATTATACATAAGATTTAAAAATTATGACCACTGTTTATCAAACAAAACTGTTCTATATTCAGTTTTCACATCATATCTTATGGAAAACACTGAGTCAAATGACATACCTGTAAATTAATTTTAAAAATATTGTTAAATAAATAAGCCATCTTTATTTAGGCTCTATCCCGTTTAATGTCCATTTACCTTTTTTTTTTTTTTTATCTTTGCAGTATACTTAGTTCCACAATAAATACCCTTATACATATATCTTTATGTATGTATACTTTTAATTTTGTGGTAAAGATTTCTAGGGATAAAATTGCTTGATCAAATCTTTTATATTATTAGATGTTGACAGACTCTTTCCAAAATGACTAGAGTAATTTATATTTTTACCAAAAATATATGAGTATCACCTTCTTTGCACCCTAACAGCAACAGATAATTAAGATTCTACTGAATTTTTGCAAATCTGACGGATAAAATGTAAAATTTCACTGTTTATTTCTTTTGTTTTCTCTGAACACTAGTGACTTGAAGCATGATTTTTATGTCTTATAAATAGTTTATGGCCCAGCCATTGTGGCTCAGTGGATTGAGAGTCGGCGCATGGACTGAGAGGTTCCGGTTCAATTCCTGGTCAGGGCACACGCAGGTGTTGTGGGCTTGTTCCCCAGTAGGGGGTGTGCAGGAGGCAGCCAATCAATGTTTCTCTCTCACATTGATGTTTCTATCTCTCTCTTTCTTCCTTTCACTCTAAAAAAATCAATAAAAACATATTTTAAAAAATTAAAATGTTTATAATTATATTTTAATTTGTGCTCCAATAACAAGCATCTTCCTTTTATTAATGGTTTTACTCTTATATATGTGAAGTTTGGTCATAAACCTTTATGTTTCAAAGGCTTCTAAAATTTTTTTATTATGTTTCACCTTATGTGCTATTCTTACTTTCCCTTGTTTTATGTGGATTTTCTTTCTGTACCCTCAACAACGTTATATAGACAGACAAACAAATAGATAGATATCATATACCATGTACATAATATAATTAATTTGCAACTTCTTAAGAAATAATTTTATAACCCCTTCAATGAGCAATTAGAATACGTTTAATTAGGCTTAGTCTATTTTCAATTTCACTGTTTTACCCCATCAATCATTTGGTTTAAGTGAGCATATATAGTTTTCCCAGTGTTTACCTTATATCTGTAAACATCGTTATAACTGTAACATTTTATTTGGCCAGTTGTTTTTTGACTGTGAAAAAAATGACTGTCTCACACTTTCCTCTTCCCGCCTCCCCACAACCTTGTAAGCTATCTAATTGTTTCACTAAAACTCCATGTAATTATGAGTATTGTGTAATCACATAGGTGCTGTTATTCTTGCACTGCACTTAAAGGATTCAGTCACTGTATCATTTATCTGGTGTACTTTCTCAGTCAATGCTGGCTGAAGTTCATTCTCTGGATATTTCTTATCAGCCTGTGGCAAATGCCTCTGTAAGGTTTCAAATGTTCAAAGTCTTTCATTTGCTGCTTTAGTACTCTAATGGATATTTGGCTTGGCATAACAAACTTTTAGAAATTTGTAAGAATCCTCTAAATTCTAAAATTGAATGTCATTAGACAGAAATTTGAATATAAAATAATTTTTGTCCCTTCAAATGACTGGAGAATTTTTTCTAGACGTTCAAGAGTCCTCTACCTGGCCTAGGCATCTATGTTATTATTTCTTAAATTCTGGGACTTAATCTGAATATCTAGAAATAATATATTTATGTTTTATCATTTGTGCTCTCTTTTGCAGGTTGTTTTGTTTGTGATACAGTTTCCGAGGTCATTTTGTCCATGAGCATAATTCTTCCTATTTTATTTTGAAGTTTCATGTAAGCAGTTTTGTGTGTGACTGGGTCATTTTGGCCTTTGCCTATTCTCAGCCACCAGAGCCTGGCAGCCACGTGCCGCTCACAGGGCAGATGTCTTGTGTTTGCTACACCCATGGTGAGTCAGCATGATTTATTCTATTGTACCAAGCCTCTCCTTGCCAAAGCAGTTATAGAAAGCTCCCAAAGCTAGCTCGTTCAGCTCCCTGATGTTCCAAATAAAAGACTGTTGTCTTTCCTGCTCGAGATTTGTAACAAACGTGAAAGAATTGTGCTCTGTTGGTTTTGCTGAGAGCAGCATCCCAGGGCCAGCCAACAGCTCTCCTCAGAACCCCGTCTGACCTTCAAGGCATTTCTCGACTCTTCATCATTTGTTTCAGTTCGCTGATACAGATGGACCTTGTTTTATACATAATTGTATATATTTTTTCTTGCTGTTATTTTTTGCCTGCAAAGTGAGGGGGTAGATTCCATTTACAATCGGAAATTAAATAATAAAAAGCTTTGTACAGGTCATATTGCTACTTAATAAAATATATTAGGAAGGATGAAAATACTTTTTGTAATAAAAATGTAACAATGATCTTATTCTTTCTGCTATGTAATGGATTCTATATTTGATTTAGAGTAGGAATATAGCTCCATTAGGATACATATATTTTAAACATGTACATTTCTTTAAAATTATTTTGTCTATTTTCAGATTGTTATCTTTAATCAGCTTTTATTGTGCTGATGTAAAATTCAATGGTATACTTTATGTAAGAGGCTGAAAATAACTTAAAATTTTAGTGTATATATATGTGTGTGTGTCTATGCATGTGTGTTTCATTTGTAAACAATCTTGAAAATACTTTTTTTTAAACAAAGAAACAGGTTTTTAGTTTTTGTTTTTTTTTAAATCCCCTTGGAAAAAACATGTTTGTTAGTTTTTAAGAATACTGGATAATTATTCTATTTAAAATTACACCTTACTTTGCCCTGGCCAGTTTGGCTCAGCGGTTAGAGAATCAGCCCACAGACCAGAGAGTTCTGGGTTCCATTCCTGCTAAGGGCACGTACCTCGGTTGCAGTTTGTCCCTGGCCCCAGTTAGGGTTGTGTGGGTGGCAACCAGTCAATGTGTCTCTCTCACATTGATGTTTCTCTCTGTCTCTCTTCCTCTCTCTCTCTCCCTCCTGCTCTATCTGAGGATAAATACAAAAGTGTCCTCAGGTGAGTATAAAAATAAATGAATAAATAAATAAATAAATAAATAAATAAATAAATAAATAAAATTACACCTTACTTTAAGAAACCAAGTAGCAGTATTCCCCAACATAAGTTTACTCAAATTATGACCATTTTTAATTCTTCTTAAAATATTTTCTGTTCCTTTCTCTGTTCAGTCTAGGGTTTTGGTTTTGGTTTTTATTTGTTTGTGTGTTTGTTTAGTGGTTGGAGAAGGAGCAGAGAATATCCATGGGCTTGTGAGTAAACCTGGCTGGGGACAGACATATATTAAAAATTCACAGGGCTGCTTATGTAAGAAGAAAATACTGATTGGCTGAAATTTATATCCTAAAAACAAAACCCAAATAATTGATTAATCTACATATTATCTTTTAATGTTTTCTCTTTGCTTATATACACAGCCTGCCTTATTCACACTGATCTCGTTATCAAATGCACAATCCTTAACCGTCGGAGTTAGAAAGTTGGAGATTTTTTTTCTCAAACTTGACTCAATATGTGGTATCTTTTAAAGAAGCAAGCAAACAAGCATAGACATGATTTTTAGAAGCTGCAATTTAAATAGATATTTTCCATTGCAAAGCAGAAATTTTGTCTTCATAGATATTCACACCAGAATTTATTAAAATCAAGATTCAACCTCAGAAATAAATGCACTCAAGTTCTTCTCTGAGTTAAAAAGTGGACTCCAGTTAAGAGAAACCACTGTGTCATTTATTTACTCTATTTTCTATTTGCTGGTTTTGTTAGTTTCTTATTAAATGGTGTCATTTTTTTAAAATTATAACTATCTTCAGCTACTTTAAGGTATAAACATTGTTTGTGAACTAGTATATAAACCTAGTATTTATGTATTATATGTTTCAGAAAACTGAAAATAAATTGTAGAAAACATTCATTAATAATTTCCTATGTAATGACATTCATATTTACAAAGATAAAATAATGGGTCAGTACATCATTTATCAGCTATAATGTATTACATTTACAGGGAGTAACTTTGGAACATTCAGGTATACAGGACTTTGCTAAAAGCTTCATATAGATCATTTCATTTAATCCTCATATTTGCAAGCTCCAGTAATTAATTAAAATGGACCTAGATCATCTAACAGCCTTACATCGAGAAAAGAAGGAAGAAAAATAGATGCTGAACTTTGTTCAAATACACGGAACGAACCCAGAACAGTGGGTGTCTGCAGTACTCCTGTCCAGCCCTTCCAACACTGGTGCCTGTAAGCCCTACAGACATAATCATGATCCTTCCTCTATTATGTTTCTCTTCAAAAAATTTCCTCTTTTCTCCATCTTGCCCATAATATACATCCTTACTAAATTTCATTTATGCTCTCCCAGGCCACCTGAGCCCGACTGATTTTTTTTTTCCTTTTTGAAATTATTATAGTACTTACTAGTTTTTCAAAATCACTCATTCACTCCTATCACATGTCATAATTATTGTTTGGTTTATTTATTCTAAGCTCTGTTTTCACAAACTGGAGATGAAGAATCTTGTCTGAAATATTTATGGGCTGTATTTGACAGTGAAGGTTTGCTAACTGCAGTGTACTTCTCAGACACATCTTCAAAATCTATTTGATTTTCTGAACAAATAAGATTTCCTTATAAATAATAGGAAATCATGATCTATTTCTACTCTTTAGTATGTTTTTGCTTTTTCTTTCCTGCTTGCTTGTTTGATTTTTCTTCTTACCTTTTGTTTTGTTGTTGTTGTTGTTGTTGTTGTTTTGTTTAATAGAACTAATATTATTTGAAGGAGAAAGCCTATTCTAGATTTCTTTCAAGTTTTCCAAATTTTTGAGCATGTGGTAAGTTAAACAGAAATAGACCTCATTTTAAATATTCAATGTTGATGTATCTGCGAAAATCTCATAAACCATAAGAAACCATCATAAATTTTGACCCCAGGATAGCATTGATTACATGCTGCAGTACATGACATCTCTACTTTTCCTGGGTCCACTCTGAGGTTGTCTCCTACAGCAGCCAGTAGCCACACACAGCTATTTGTTTTTAGATTCATTAAAATTAAAAAATGTAGCTTACCAGTTACATTTAAGTGCTCAGTAGTTTCCTATGTCTAGCAACTCCCACACGAGATTGCACAACATGAATGTTCCCATCATCATGGGCGGTTCTGTGGGACAGCAGTGCTTGAGGGGTGGGTTCTACAGCTCAAGGTGGTCTAGTCTCCTGTCAAGGTCAGCAGCCTTCCTAGCAACCGCGAAGTAGCAACTCGGCTTTCCAGGTGAATTTAGAAATGTATGCCCTACATTCAAAAGCATTATAAATGTTACGATAGAAGAGTCGTTTGAGATTATTATGCAAGGTCATCTGCAAACTGTTCTCAGGAATCAAAGGTATGGTACAGGGAATATATAATACCCTAAGGAGTATCGATTTCTATTCTTTATCTATTTGTTGAAAAATGTACCTGTCAGTTAAAGTTCCTTGAACTACAAAGAATAAAAATTTTCCTAGTTTAAGTAAAAGGGGGCCACGGTAGTGTTTCAGCAAAGATTTGCAGATCTCAGGGGTGGTAAATACGGTTACTGGACTGGAGAGGAACTGGAGCCGGGTATCGGACACCAAGGTGCTGCCCTGCTCTCAGCCTCTTTCCATCTGGAACAGCATCCTGTCTGCTCTACTCTCAGCGCACATGCTGCCTCCTTGCTGGCGCCCTGCAGCCAGGACCCTGTGCTTCTCCACGCACAGGATCCCCACGACCAGCCCCCAGTTGCAGCTGTGCCTCCCCCTCCACGTTTTCTCTCTCTCCCTCTTCACATCTGTGTGTGTAACTGATATAATATAAAATTAATTATTTTCCTGCTTTTCTTTATAACAATATTATTATGTACATTTTCTACACAATATACACATTAGAATACATCATATTGGATAAACCCAGAATATTTATAGTAAAATACAATAATTCACTCATAATCTATTTTTTTAACATTACCCCCCATTGGACAATATGTTGTATTCCAAATTTGTTTTTATAAATAATGCTCTGTTCTACACTGCACCACACTGTACTCTAGTTATATATTGATGGTTAGTTTTTAGCATTATAGTATATGTACAATGACTTCAAGGACTCTATGACTTGATCATATCCATATCACATGCTTGGCGGTGAGCCTAAAAATCATTAAACTTAATTTCAAATGTATGACTGAAATACCTGATTAAAAGACAGAAACTACTTTGTAGATCAGTTCAAACTATATTTATATGACTTAATAGAGCATTATGGTAATAAGAAAAAGAAAGGTATTAAAATTTTATTACCTGAAAACATATAACTGAGTTCTATTTTCCAATTCATGCATAGGGATTTTTTATAGCACTGATAATACATGAGTATTAATTGAATTCAGAGAATGCTCATAACTTTTTATTTAAAGCTCTTAATATTATAAATCTGTTCAATAAATGTGTATGGTTTAATCAGTGCTATCTCTGTTCTCTCTCGGAAGGGATATAGCAGAAATTCTGAGGGACAGACTGTAATCAGCCTAACAGAGCATTTGAACTTCAATATTTACATAGTTTTTGTCAAAGAAAATCATGAATATTTACTTAAAGAAATTTTGTATTTATTCTGAGACAGCAGAGCTTATTTTTTTATGTATAGTACAAATGAACTTACTTTATAGCAATGACTATTGAGATGTTGGAAGCAATCAATTGTATTACAATAGGGAACATTTTAAAAATAGAAATTAAAACTATCATTATTAAAAGTCTGACATTAGTTTGACAGAGCATATAAGATGCTATATAAAATAAGTATCATTGCTTATTTTTATATTTTTTATCTAATAAAATTTTAGGAATTTGCTTTATCCCCTAGAGATAATAATTTATATACCTAAATTCATATATCTGAATTGAATATGTTAATTAATTTTTGCTCACACTCAATTATTCCTACATGCCTTATATATTAATTGACTCAAGACTGAGCACCTGTTTCAGCAAGAGAAATTCACCTATAGCCTAAATTCATCCAAAAGTACTACCTCTTCAATAGTTGTAATTAGTTAACTACACAAATAAGTATTTTCTGTAAATGTAACTGTCGCCGTAAACCAAGATCAGTCTTTTAGGTCCCACTCTCGGGTGACATGTTTGGAAAACAATTCATGGTTAATATTAATTTTACTATCGTGTGTGTGTGCGCGAGCGTGCATGTGTGTGGCAGGTAGGTGTGAGGAAACAGAAGCTTTGTGCCATGCTGAGATCTGAACAATAGAGGAATATTGGAAGCTGTTTGAGTGACAAAAGGGAGAAAAATAAAATAAAAAATGAGTCCCAGAATTAGAAGGTTGAGGACTTGAAAGTGAGAACTGTAGTATCTAGTGAGAAAATCTAAGTTTTGCTGTGTGAAGTGAAATATGACCGTCTGCATAGTTACCTGCATTGCATGCATGTGTATGATTTTAGAGATGGATTGCTTTTTAGGTTGATGACTCAGGGTGAGAGCAAAAGCCACTCAACCATCCTGGTGATCTCAGAGTATTCTGGAGGGGATAAAGCATGTCTGGTCAAGGCTAGAGGAAGTAATGTGAGAGTCAAAACCACGTGAAGAAAAAAGTCCACATTTTGAACAAATAGAGGAAGGCGATCCTCCCTGCGGACAATGGGTCAGACAGACACAGAGAAGTAGAGGCCAAAGGACGAATCTCTAGCTCTCCATTTCCTTTTCAATTTCCTGGTCTGGGTCCTGTTCCTTGCAGCCTGCTCATCTTCTGTCCCTAATAGTCCCTGAGACATACTATTGAATGTTTACTATAAATGTTTCTTTTAGTTGAGCCACATGAAGTGGTTTTGTGATTTTTGCCACTTAAGAGAGTTGATAAAAAAACAACAAAACAACACCAAAACTGCTTCTCAGTAGGGGAAGACCAGAGAAGAGGACCTATGTTTCCCATGCTCGGTTTGGACTCTCTCCATGACTCCATGCTCCTGGCTATATCTTTTTCCCTCTATAACACAAAACAAAGAGTGGTGTACGAGAGATCCCTCACTTTTGAGATGTCTTATATTCAGTATCATAAGCTTTGTAAAAAAAAAAAAAAAAAAAAAATGCATTTGTGAAGAGACTAGCAAAAATAAATAAATAAGCCACATGCATATTGGATTCCTGATACTATTTTAGTTCCTGAAATGTGGATACTACGTTAGATAAAAAACTACCTAATGCATACTGGCATGCTCATGGTAGGCTACTAAAAGTCAACTTTGCTTAGATGTTTACAGAGTATTGTAGCAGAAACTGAAATGTGATCCTTATTTGAAAAGTATTTCATGTGGCACTAATAAGGAATATTGCGATAGTTTTTATTTTATAACAGAGTAGTCCTCAAGAAGTAAACATATTAATATGAAGAAACATAAAGGAAAGAGTCAGTGTAGCCAACAGATCACCGTTGGTTACCTTTGGCTGTAGAGCTACGACCACCTGAACTGTCTCCTCCCAGACACACGTGCATTTGGGACATGTGTCTATAAAGTGAGCAAAAAAAATTATTTTGCAAGGATATATAATATTCAACTTTAGGAAAAGGGGCTATTCCTCATGCCAATTTTCCAAAATCAATTTTTAGCCAAGTCCAAAATATAATCAGTAAATACCAACCTTACAAAAACTAAGTTGAAATAGCAGATCTTTGCATTTTGTCATTGCTTCTTCAATTTTTCATGAAGAACTAGAACATAATTGATGAAGTTGAATTTCTCTTTTATTTTCCTTCCCGGGACCAGCATTCCCTCCTCTAAAAAAAACATTACTGTGAAAACTTTAGTCTGTATCTTTCTTGTTGATATTTTTATTTTTTAACCCAGCAGGTCTCAAACTTTCTGCTCTCGGGACATCTTTACTCCTGTAAAATTATTAAGAAGCCAAGAGTTTTAGTTTATATTGGTTATTTCTATTTATCATATTAGATGTTAAAACTGAGAAAATATATCTATTAATTGATTTCAAACACATCAATAAACCCATGACATGTTACTATAAATAGAATTTTTATGAAAAACAACTAAATTACCAAAAGGAAAAAAAAATAGTGTTAAAAGTAGATTTTTTTTTTTTTACATTTTTGAAAACATTTTTAATGTCTGCCTAAAAAGAATAAGGTGAAACTCTCATTTTTCTGCTTCTGCATGAAATCTACTCTGATGTGTAGTTTTATTTTAATTATATGAAGAACACCTGGCCTGGAGTTGATATGTAGTTGATAAAAGAAGGATTTCTCAGCCCTCCTAAAAAGATCTTGAGAGTCCCAGGGGTTCTCCCTGTTGAGAAACACCGCTTTAATTATTTATTTATAAATAATGTGTAATATTTCTTTGTATTAATTTAAATTTACCTAAGTTGTACTATGTTTCATATATATATGTATATATATATGCATTATACAAGGTTTTATTTAGGTCTTTCAGGTTGATACATATTTGTATTCATTTATTCTAACTGCTCAACAGTAACTCAAACACTAAGCTATTGTTGGAGGGACAGACATAGAAATCAATGGAATAAAACAAGAGAGCCCAGAAAGAGTCCTAAGCTTATGTGGAACCTGGTTTATGACGGGCAAGCGATGGCTTATCTAATTAGTATTTACTCAGCACCCAGGTGCTTAATAAATGTAGGTGCTAATATTTACGAAAGAATAGGTTATGTAGACTAGTGAGAGAAACAAATCTAAAATAGATTAGGTGCAAACGAGAAGGCTGGAGTAAAGGGGGGGTCAGATAAAGAAGCTTCTTGCTAGATTGGCCCCTCTTCTGTCGCTGATCAGGGCCACCAGCGGATATATAGCCTCCAACAGCGAATAGTCTCCCATATAGTGGAACTTCTTCAATGTCTTTTCATTTCCAGTATGTTCTTTAGGGACACTGCTTATGGGATAGTGTGAAGTAGGCCAAAAAGGAAAAAAGGGTGTCGCTGCTGCAGTTGTAGAGCTAGTCAACTGCTTACCGAACAGTACACTACATAACAAAAGAAAACTATACGCCAATTCCCATGAAGCCGCTTCCCTTATTTCAGATGTTTCTATTGTACTGCTGTTTTGACATATAATGCAACTCTTTTAAACCTTCATTGTATTCCAGCTCTTAGCAAACAGTATTTGCCAACGTATTATTCTCGTTAATCACCTAATCATAAGAATCAATTTTTTAATGTTCCATTAACTATGGGATCGCTCAGGCAAAACAAATTCCTTGTCGTATCTGTCAGATTATCGCCACCTTGTCAGTGAGCAGAACAGCATGCAACTAGTATACATTTCCAGAGGCAATTGTTCCCAGAGAAGTAAACAAAACAGAACAAACACTTGCTTCTCAATAACTGACATTTAAGAAGACGATATCTAACAAATGATGTGACCATGATAAAAAATATACT
Source organism: Molossus molossus (assembly GCF_014108415.1). Taxonomy (NCBI): domain Eukaryota; kingdom Metazoa; phylum Chordata; class Mammalia; order Chiroptera; family Molossidae; genus Molossus; species Molossus molossus. Next base: position 70,225,533 of record NW_023425344.1, on the reverse strand, counting down.
ACCTAGGTGTGATTCTAATCTACCTGTAACCCATTCACATTGGCCCACATTTTAAAAAACCCCAGTGGATTTCAAAGAGCTTCATGAAACCCTATGCTCTTCCCAAATGTGACTCAGAAAGGCCAGATTGTTGGATCTTCCACTCTTACCTCAACCCAAACAATTACAAGCTTAACTGGAATCATGATTCACATTAATGAATTTAATCAATAATTTATGCACTTTTGCTTAAGCTTACATGTTCAAACAGGTTCTTTTAGATTAAAAACAAAATTAAATTAATGCAAAATGCAAAACACTGATCAAACAAAAGTATGGGAATTGCTCTACATATGAATTCCTATCTGTATACGTTTCATCCTATAAGACAGATATGAATGACAGATACTCACGCTGGCAAGTAATAGGGTTGTGACTAAAATTAATAAATTTGGATTAGTATGGTAGAAATGTATGTTCTCCATGACTTTTATAAATATATTGTACTATTTTAGAAGCAGCAGTCTTCATAAAAATAGCATGCTACCAAGAGGGATCTCTTGCCCTAAGCTGATATAGCTAACAAAAAGTTCTCCTGGATCATTTCTCTCTCTCCCATCAAAAGTTTAAATAAATAAATGTTACTATTTAAAGCCAATGTATAAAAATTTACCATTTATTTTCATTTGGCCCACTCCCCAAATTGACCAATGTGTAGATCATCTGTGAAGCGGGATGCATACTAGCTTTGATGACAATTACATTTGAAAATGGATTTTGAGAGGTGTTTTGAATTATCATTGGAATAAATTTATGAAACATAATATTGTAGGATATCAACTCAAATTAGCTTAAGATAATAAGATTGATTCATATAATTGAAATGTCTAGGAGTGTTTAGGCTTTATTAGATCTAGAAGTCAGAGGGAGGCCACTGGGACTCTTCTCCTTCACATTCCAGATAGTGCCCTCGATGTTTGTGGATTTCTAATCAGGTCTTATCCTTGTGGGGGCAAAACGGACATAGTAGCTTTAAGTTTTTAGGTATTTGTGGTGATATTATGTCAATCACAAAAAATGGATTCTAACTGACATCATGTCAATCACTAAGAGGAGGATACACCTTCTTGGTGTACCTGTCAGTCCTGGATCAATCATAGTTCCCAAGGGTATTTGATCATCTGATGGGCCAGCCTAGGCCACTTACGATAATATAAGTGAGGCAACATGGTGCACATTCTTTTCTGGAGGGAAAAGTGCAGTGCCAAAGGAAGGGAATGGCTCTGTCTTCAGAACAAGAGGGAAAGACTGCTAAATATACAAAACAATAGATGTACCCAAATCTCAATGAAATTTCTGCAAAGCATAACAATGATATATATCAAGTTTCCATACAATATTAAGATTTTATAAAAATCAGATTTATGAACTTTTAGTGATACCTCCTTAATCCTGGCTTATTTTTTTAATTTAATTAATTTATTTCTGTTACAGATGTTTCTCATTTTCCACTCATTGACATCCTACTCTCCCCAACCCCCGCATTACTGTCTATGTTCATTGGTTATACATACGTTCATAAAAGTTCTTTGGTTTACCCCCCCCCACTGCCACCTCCTCTGAAATGTGTCAGTCTGAACCCTACTTCTATATCTCTGGGACTCTTTTGTTTATCACCTTATTTTGTTCATTATATTCCACAAATAAGTGAGATCATGTGATACTTATTTTTCTCCCATTGGCTTATTTTGCTTACAGTAATACTCTCCAGGTCCCTCCATGTTGTCTCATAGGATAAGAGATCTCTCTTTCTTACAGCTGCATAGTGTTTCGTTGTGTATATGTACCACTGCTTTTTTATCCACTCATTTATTGATGGACACATGGGCTGTCTCCAGATCTTAGCAATTGTAAATAGTGCTGATATGAACATAGGGGCACATATATTCTTTCTGATTGTTGTTTCAGGCTTCTTAGGATATATTCCTAGAAGTGGAATCACTGGGTCAAATGGCAATTCAATTTTTAATTTTTTGAGGAAACACCATATTGTTTTTCATAGTGGCTGCACCAGTCTGCATTCCCACCAGCACTGCACTAGAGTCCCCTTTTCTCCATACCCTCACCAGCACTTGTTGTTTGATGATTTGTTGATGGTAGTTATTCTGGCAGGTGTAAGGTGATACCTCATAGTTGTTTCAATTTGCATCACTCTGATGATTAGAGACATTGTGCATTTCTTCATATGTACTGTTTGGAGAGGTATCTATTTAGCTCCACTGCCCATTTTTAAATTGGGCCTTTTGTCTTCCTTTTGTTGAGTTGTATAAGCACTCTATATATTTTGAAAATTAACACCTTATCTAATGTATCATTGGCAATTATGCTCTCCCATACAGTGGGTTCCCTTTCCATTTTGATGGTGTTTCTTTTGCTGTGCAGAAGCTTTTTAGTTTGATGTTGTCCCATGTGTTCATTGTTTCCTGTTTTTGTTGCCTTAGGTGATGTATCAGTGAAAATTCTGGGGCGCATGATGCCTGAAATTTTGTTGCCTACATTTCCTTCTAGGATTTTTATGGATTCATGAGTCACATTTAAGTCTTTTATCCATTTTGAGTTTATTTTTGTATATGTTATAAGTTGATGTTCCAGTTTCATATTTTTGCATGTAGTCCAATTTTCCCAACACCATTCATTAAAGAGGCTGTCTTTACTCCATTGTATGCTCTTGCCATCTTTGATAAATATTAATTGAGTATAATGCATTGGGTCAATTTCTGCCTTCTCTGTTTATTATATTCCACAAATAAGTGAGATCATGTGGTATTTGTCTTTCTCTGACTGGCTTGTTTTGCTTAGCATAATGCTCTCCAGATCCCTCCACATTGTCTCAAAGGATAATAGATCTTTCTTTCTTACAGCTGCATAGCATTCCATTGTGTGTATATATATATATATATATATATATATATATATATATATACCATAGCTTTTTTATCCACTCCTCTATTGATGGACACTTCGGCTGTTTCCAGATCTTAGCTAGTATTAATAGTGCTGCTATGAACATGGGGGTACATATATACTTTCTGATTGGTATTTCAGGCTTCTTAGGATATATTCCTAGAAGTGAGATCACTGGGTCAAATGGCAATTCAATTTTTAACTTTTTGAGGAAACACCATACTGTTTTCCACAGTGGCTGCAACAGCCTGCATTCCCACTAGCAGTGTACTAGAGACCCCTTTTCTCCACACCCTCATCAGCACTTGTTGTTTGATGATTTGTTGATGGCGGCCATTTTGGCAGGTGTGAGGTGATACCTCATTGTTGTTTCAATTTGCATCTCTCTGATGATTAGTGATGTTGAGCATTTTTTCACATGTCTCTTGGCCATTTGTATGTCCTGTTTAGAGAAGTGTCTATTTCAAACTAGAAAGCTTCTGCAAAGCAAAAGAAACAAACATCAAAATTGAAAGGGAACCCACTATATGGGAGAGCATAATTGCCAATGATCTAACAGATAAGGGGTTAATTTCCAAAATATAAAGGGTACTCATACAACTCAACAAAAATAAGACAAAATATCCAATTAAAAATGGGCAGAGGACCTAAACAGACACCTCTCCAAATAGGACATACAAATGCACAAGAGACATGTGAATCCTAGTTTATTTTATTTTGATCTTCTTTTTGACTCTTTCATAACAATATAGACTGCATTTCAAACAATAACAAATAGATGATAAAAGAGATGAAATCTAAGTGTTTTGAATTTGTGTATTGGCCCCTTTCATTCATTCATTCATTCATTCATTCATTCATTCATTGGTGAGACAGACAATTGAGAAAACGAATACAATATCTAAGTACGATGTGGAAAAGTACTATGAAAAAGCAACAGGGTAAAATAATGCAGGAAAGAATCTGTCTTCTGCATAGGGAAGAGTGATCAGGGGCTCTCTGAGAAATAAAGAATGGCAGCAGAATGTCAGAATGTCAAGATGCCATGCATAGATCAGTGTTGCCCTACTTCATGACATCATGTTATTCATGTGCACACTAAGATTAACTGACGCGGGAGCCAACAGCCAGAGGCAGCCAGGGGCTGCCTGCCTGGAAGCCCCCTCTCCCCTAGCTGTAGGTCTGAGGAACCACACCAACTGAGAAGCTCTAGTGCAGGTATCTTGTTTGAAATATCTGAGCAGAAAATTAGAAAATGAGTTGAGGAGTCTAGAGAAAGTGATTAATCCAAGAAGCAAAATTCTTTAGAAGAGAGAAGATGATATACAGAACATTGACCACTATTGTTTAAGAGGGAAAGACAGGAGCAGAGCTGATGAGGTCATGCTTGAAGGCTTGGTGGTAGAAAAATTAAGTTGTTTCTAGTCCTCATGGGGTTCTATCACCTCAGACATCTGTAGGGCAATAAAAACCACTACTGTTTTCAATCTATCAGAGGATTTTAATAATTGTATGGGTTTACAAAGCAATCTATAGATTCAATGCAATTCCCATCAAAATACCAATGACATAGTTCACAGAACTAGAACAAATACTTTCAAAAGTTCATAGTGGACCCCAAAAAAGACCACAGCACATCTTGAAAAGAAGGACAAAGTAGGT